>NW_027361738.1:70925000-73862500 GCF_039654945.1 Dendrobates tinctorius
ATGTCCACCGCCACAAACCGGCAGTCTGCATCCGCAATGGCCATTAGTACTGTGGAAAAGTACTTCTTGTAGTTGTAGTACTCAGAGCCACTTCTTGCAGGTTTTGTGATGCGGATGTGCTTCCCGTCCACCGCTCCTGGGCAGTTCGGGAAATTGCAGACTGCCCAGAATTTCTCCGATATTTGAAGCCACTTTTCGGCAGTGGGCAATGGCAGAAACTCCGGACACAGAACATCCCACAGAGCCCTGCAGGTGTCGGCAACAATCCCGGATAAAGTTGAGATTCCCAGCCGGTACTGGAAGTGCAGGGATGAAAGACTCTCTCCAGTTGCCAGGAACCTGCAAAACATAAAAAGAAAAAATAATTATATTTCTGTCTTGGGTATTACTAAAAACACTGAAAATAAAAAGTACATGGCCTAACTATTTTGCATGTTTTTTTAATACAACATAGCAAAAAAACATTTTATAAAGGCTTGGGATTAGTACATGACAGAAGAAAAACCATTATGCAAAAAAGCAATTTCCCAAAAATAATGTTAAAATTCAATAGCCAAAAAAAAACCGAATTTTGCCAAAAAAAAAAAAAAAATGGAAAAAGCCAAAAAAATTATGGAAACATAACAACATACATACCGTAAGGTGACAAGGAGCCTTTCTTCGGGAGGAATGGCACGCCGGAGCTGAGTGTCCCGTCTCCGGATGTTTCCTTCAACCATACCCAGCAAGTCAAGGAAGCTTTCCTGGGACATCCGGGTATAGTCAGCAAATTTCTCCGGGTTTTCCTGGAGCTCGCTGTACAGCGTGTGATATGCTCCACGGCTTGCCCGGAGTTCGATAATTGGATGCCTCCAAAACCGACGCCGCTGCCGTCTCTGCTGTCTCTCCCTCTCCCTTTCTTGCTGGCAACAAAAGGCATACGCCTGAGACAGCGCGATGTCAAGATCCAACTTGAAGCGGAAATTATCCAGACGCAGGTCCATCTTGACACCGGAAACAGCAGCAAAATCTGATGAATTCAGCAGTACAGGGTCTATAAAACATTCCATTGACACACGCCCACTGGTGACCCATTGGTGTTCAAGGATTTTTCTATTGTGAAATGTCACACCTAAAAACGCATGCGCATAAAAAACGCAAACGCATGCAAAAACGCATGTAAAACGCAAGTAACGCTGCGTTTTTTTGACGCATCAGCGTGCGCATGACGTAAAAAAAACGCGCGTTTGTTTTGCGTTTTTCTTTGCGTATTTTATGCGCCCGAAGCGCTGCGCAAAAAAACGCTAATGTGAAACTAGCCTAAGCACGGTGTGCTTTTCTATTTCTGGCTGTCCATTGTCAATGAATGGAGTGGAGGCATGAATGCAATACCACTAATCCTGTCTCATTGGTCATTTCAGTGCCTCATCCTTGGAATCAGGTGGGGTCCCAACTGTCAGTCTCCCAAAAACAAGCAACTTGTCACCTATCCTGAGAAACCAGAGGAAAGAGAGCCAAGGCACGGTTGGATGGATAGATAAAAGGACAATAAAATTTTATATATACAGTATAAAATGCCTTTATTAACAAGTACATGGGTCAGTGGTGGCACAGGAGGCACACTCAAACAGTAAAAATAAAATATGTATGAAAATAGGAAGGTAAAACCACACAGCCGCAGATATTGAAGACAGATCTATTGTACCTCTGAACGTATCACAAAAGTGCAATGTGCCAGCAGCATAAGTGTGGCACCCCTGAGGCTCAGTCGCCACAGAGGTACTGCACCTTCTCCTAAGGTTTAGTGCCCCACCGCCTAGGTAAGTTGGGAACTCCTTTTCACACTCCACACCTGCATCCCACACACAGGATAGTTCAGCACTGATCACATTGCGGCTCATGCTTAGAGGGTAGCAGAGCACCTCTGGTGATTCCTTGCTTCGTAACACGAGATGTGCTGGGAGGTGGGTGGAGTGGAGATCCATATAAAAGAGTGGGAAGGTTTAGAATGGCAGGTCAGTCTGACAGGAGGTCAGGCGAGAGGAGTTCAGTTCTGAAGTTAGTTTTGAGTTCAGTTTGAGTTCAGTTTAGAAAGAGTGCTGCAGCTGCCTCAGTGATCTGAGCCAGCTGGCACAGGAAAGAGAAGAGACGGAGAAAGACGTAGAACTGCAACCTAAGCTTCCATAAGAGAGAGAAGGAACAGTGCGGAATGAAAGAGTAGGAGAACAGAGAGGAGTTGTGGGTTGGAAGAGGAACCCTGCCTATAGGTTCTCAGCGCAAGGCCGGGGCCCGGTCCCCGAGGTTGTATGGACGCTTATAGTTCTGCAGCAGACACCGGTGGAGTAGTTGGCTGTAAATGCACTACTCCCATCTAAGACTTGGGACACAACAGCAACACGGATAGAGAGCCGGGATCCAGGAGGTCAATTGATCGGGCTACAGCTGTCTGTCATACAAGTAAGGTTCTAGGAACATCTAACAGGAGGAACTTCAGAGTAACCACGGTACTGGAGTTCTTCACACTAAAAGGCGCAATAGAGGAGTCGTTCAGGAAAGGTACATGTTGGCAGAGTGTTGGAGAGGGGAATCCTGACTTGCCCGGGAGGTTGATTGAGTCTCTACCCTGGATGACACGGCACGGAGGCAGGCACCAGTGGGTACCACGAACTGTGAGTAAAGCTTTGAAACTGCAAGCCCTGGTGTCCTCCATTCATTCGCCGCTAACACCTTAAGCACCGCTACATCTGGGTACCAGCATCTATACCATTCTGCACCTCTCCTCATCCATTGCACCTACACTGCCCTGGGACTACAGCTCCACCTGTGGGGAGCTACACCATCTTTGCTGCACCACACCATCAGTCTCAGTGGATCTGCATGCAGCGTTGGCTCAACATGTTACTTGCCAAACACCACGGGTGGCGTCACGAACTATCCATATAAACTATACTATTAACATCACCGCCATTGATATTGGGCGCCCAGGGCCACGGACCGGGTCACTGCTGCTGTGACACATCCCCCTGACACCGGCCCGGTACCGAGTACCCCGCTGCCCTGGGTGTGAGGGCGACCCATAACAAAATGCACATATGACCAGGAGTGAACAATTGGACACTGCTGCGACGATGACAGTACAGGGAAGCATAAAATGATACACAAGGTGTACAGCCACAGGAACTATAGTATGAACATCTAGGTGAAAACTAATCAAGATGTTTAAGGGATAGATAGTGCAGTCAAATCAAGGTTGTAAACACATCTGGACGTTAGTGGGTCGCCCTCCCAGGGCTGTGGAATACTCGGTACTGGGCCGGTCTCTCAGAGGGGATTGTCACAGCAGCGGTGACCCGGTCCGTGGCCCTGGGCGCCCATGTAAAAGGGGTATGAGTTGGGAATAAAGTTTATAAGTGATTCGTGATGGCACCTGTGGTGTTCGGCAATGAAGGTGTTAAGCCGACGCTGCAGACAGATCCTCTGGGACAGATGGTATAGTGCAGCAGAGATGTTGTAGCCCTCCACAGGCAGGGCTGTTGGTCCCAGGGCAGTGTAGATAGGTGTTGAGGAAGAGGGTGCAGTGTTTGGCACAGAGATGTAGCAGTGCTGAGGATGTTGCAGGAAGGAGACAAGGACACAACAGGGTGCAGTTTCTGTACCTTTACTTGGCAAACGCAGTCCAGGGTCCTGATTACAGATGGCACAGGAGCAGGCTAGCCTGGAAGCAACTCAGGAATCTCTTTATCAGATGGGTTGTGTAGTCTCCTTCCTAGCGCTGGCTTGAGGTACATGCAGTACAGTGTTACACTGAAGTTCCTCCTTCTTATCTTCACTTAGAACTACCTCGTATGGCAGACAGCTGTAGCCCTCTATCTCTCTTGGTTCACCCGTCGCTGTTGTGCCTCCGAGTCGTAGTTGGGAATAGAGCATTAACAGCTTCCTATTCCTCTGGTGTCTGTTGCAGGACCTTCAGTATCCATACAACCATGAAGACCAGGCTCCAGATCATGCGCTCTCACTGGGAGGGAGCTCTCTTTCCTCAGCTCAACCTCCAGCTTCTCTCCACACGTCTACACATGTTGCCCTCCTCACACTAACTGACTATTTCCCCTCCTGGCCCTCAGAGCGCGCTCCTCCCCCAATCCTGGTTCAGAGCTCCCTCTGCTGGCCTGGAGTGGGAACTGTGTTGCATGAAAATGATTAACTGCTAGAGAGACCCTTCATTGCTTCCAAGCATGACATCACCCTCCCTGGAGGAAGGCAATGGCATTGTGGCGACCATACTCCTGGGGGCGCCACATTAGCAAGAGTAAATGTCCTAAGGGTAATTTGCCATGATAGCCTCTTATCAGTAGGTAGCCTGTGGTGGAAGCCATGACATTCTCATGGGTGTGCAGTGAAGCACATGTGTGGGAAAGGGTTCATACCGGGAATCTGCTGTGTGAAGAGACCGTGGCACCAAACCCCAGGTTGGAATTGAGTTTTATCTGTTCATGTTGCCTGCCTGTATACCAGTCATAACTGCCAGTGCCTGCCGGCACCTTCCTGCCTTTATATGAGCCGTGCATGCCTGCACCTGCTTGCCTGTATATCAGACATGCCCACCAACATCTGCCTGCCTGTATATGAGCCATGCCCACCAACATCTGCCATACCAATGTAGGTAACAGCAGGTATGTAGGATACAGTGACGAGACGCGAGACTGAGTTGAACTTTGGCTAGAGAACTTTTATGAATTTAAGCCGCTAGGGCTATGCTAAGCAACCAAAAACAATAACAGGTATTGTCCTCGCAGGGACTCTGCACAAACAAACACTTTAAAAGTGAACACGACTAATCCGGCAAAGGCCGGTTACCATAGGGCCGCGATATGGCCGACTACTGGTCCTTATTTCTTATAGTGTCACTTATCCGTCCTGACGTCCCTCGGCGTCTCCGATGAGGCTGCGCTGGCATCACAGCCGCTGGGCCCAGCTGCTGAGGATCTGTCGTAGTCTTTGGGCGCCCAGCGCCCAGGAGGAGATGGGGCACAACAGGCCCTGAGGAAGTCCTTTGATGAGGTGACCCCCTGTAGAAACAGCGGGGTTCTGATCGTAAGCGAGTTCAATGAGACTCCAGTCTCCACGTAGGGTTGTGTCACAGTTACCAGGAGTGGCGGTTGGTAGGCCACATGCACGGCCTGGGCCTAGGCGAAGGAGTAGGCCCCAACTGCCGACTGCAGCGGGGTGACGTCCACTGTGGCCGATGATGAAGAGGCCGCAGCCGCAGGCTGAAGTTGGGCGGCAGCGGGGAGGCCGCAGCCACGGGCTGGAGTGAAGCGGCAGCAGCTGCGAGGGGTGGCAGACCAGCCGCAACAGGCTGAAGCACAGCGGTAACAGCTGCGGACGACCCCACGCAGGAAGTGACCCCGGATCAGAGTAAAGCGACAGTCTCTTGTTGATAGGTTTGGCGCTTACTCTCTGCAGGCCACTGTAAGTCTCTCCTCTGCCGATGGTCTCCTTTCTGGTCACCGTCTGTCACTCTGCCTCTCTCAAACTCCCAGTCTCTTGCTTCGTGTCTGCCGTTCCGCCAACTGACTCCCCTGCGCGCTCCCTGTCCCTTTTATACTTGCCCCTCCCCTTGCTGTCCTTTCACTCTCAGCAGTCCACTCTCCTCCTTCGTTCCCCGGGTACTGTTTCCTTAGGAACCTAGATGGCGGTCCCCTTGGTTCCGGCCCGGACACTCTGCGGGGGGCCATCCTCCCTACACCTCTATTCCTGCCGTGCCCATGATCACCTACCGTTCCTGTATACCAGCCGAACCTGTCAGTGCCTGCATACCTCCTTGAGGTTCAGCTGACGTGTGTCTGAGGTCTGCCCTGGAGTAGCACCTGGATTCAAACAGGAGCCACGTCTAACCCCACCATCAGGGGGTCTAGCAAAGAGTTGGGTGTTCACTTAGCCACGACCCTCCAGTATCTCCTTTGTACACGGCACAGTGGGTCCATGAACCACCTGGGCCACCTGCGGGCCTAACAGCAGTGATCGCGTTATGATTAAAAACAGGACTGCAATGATAGATAACATTTACATGCAGAAACCACAGCATCCACCATTCATGATAGGTTATATCACAGCTCACCTCCCCCTCCTTGCACTGTGACCTCTGCACTATCGCAGAAGTTATTTAACCTCTTCAGAGTATTGTTTCATATGAAGCAATTCTGTGGTAAAGTACATTTTTGAATGTTATTACCAGAAGCTTAGGGAACATAAATACTCCTATAACCATGTACAGAATAAAGAATAAAAACATCAATAATCAAAAAATAAAAACCGATTAAGGCTATGTGCCCACGGTGCGTGTTAAAACGCACACCAAAAACCGGACTCCTTCCCAGAAATCGCGCGTTTTTTTCCGCGTGATTTCACCGCGATTTTACCGCGATTATGATCGCAATTTTGCCACGATTTTCGTGTGCGATATTCAAGCACTTTCCAAGCGATTTGAAGCATCGCTTGGAAAGTGATTGACAGGTTGGTCACACTCGTCAAACATAGTGTTTGACAAGTGTGACCAGGTTTTTACTATTGAGGCCGCCTATGCGGCATCAATAGTAAAAGATAGGATGTTAAAATGCTAAAAAAAATAAAAAAATCGGGGTATATTTACCTCCCGGCGTCCCGCGCTGCATTCCCGGGCCTCAGCGTTCCCAGTAATGCCTTGCGAGACCTGTGATGACGTAGTCTCGCGTTGCTATAGCAATCTCGCGAGACCGCTAGAGTCACGCGAGACTACGTCATCACTGGACCGTGCCGCAAGGCATTACTGGGAACGCTGAGGCCGGGAATGCAGCCGGGACGCCGGAAGGTAAATATACCCCGATTTTTTATTTTTTATTCTTTTTTTTACAGGGGTATGGTACCCAGGGCCTGGAGGACAGTCTCCTCTCCTCCACACCTTGGGTACCAACCGCACATGAGACGCTTAACTTCCCGCATGGTGGGCATAGCCACATGCGGGAAGTAAGCGATTCTCATGCATTCCTATGGGTGCGGAATCGCGGCAATTCTTTGCGATTCTGCACAAAAGAATGAGCATGCTGCGATTTTTTCCGCGATGCGATTCCGCAGTGGAAAAAAGCGCAGCATTAGCACAGCATGTGCGGAATGCCATAGGAATGCATGGGGGACGTTCTGTACACGATTTTTAAACGTTTTCGCTGCGTTTTCACACCGAAAATCGCGGCAAAAACGCTTAAAAATCGCTATGTGGGCACACAGCCTAAGGCTACTGTATTTGCACACAGGGTTCATCAAGACGATTTTGGAGCAGAAACTCTCCAAATATGAGTGTCCGTTCAGTTTCTGCTCCAAACACTCAGAAAAAAGACTCTGTGTGCCTAATAAAAATAATATTTTTCACTATCTGGGCTCAGTTAATAAAAAATTTACAAGTCAAACACTGGACTGCTTGGTGGAGTTTTGATAGAATCCCTGTTTTCTCTGTTGTAGATGTAGCAGTGATCAGAATGCTGAGCTGTGTATAACTCCGCCCACACCTTTGATTGGTAGCTTCCTTGTGTACACTGTCGGTAAGCTACCAATCAGTGCTGGGGGCAGGAGTTACACAGATCAGCCAGACTGCCTAGCATGTAAGACCTAGTCCTCTAGTGATAATCTCCTGCTGATTAAACACTTATTGTATTGAAACCACAGCACAAAAGCCCAATAAATGACACATCACTGGAATCAGGGTCTATGCCACTACATTATGCTGCTCTGAGATTAAATGGCAAAAATCTGCTGACATATCCCCTTTAAGTATCCTGCTTCTATATGTTTATAATTTATTTGCACCTAAAGATTGATATTTTTAAGTTTGAAATTGCACACGAAGCCCAAAGTTTTCATCATGTTAAAACAATTGCATTAATCGAACGTTTCAGATTGTTCTTGTGCTCAGAGACTTGGTATCAATTTTTTGACAAAAGTTTTAAAGCAAATGAATGCTGTTGGCAAAGAAACCACTTAATATTTCTATCATTTGAAATGTTATAATGCTATTTCCCTGCTATGACAGTAAATTCCGGCTGAGTAGAAGCGCCTAGGAGTGCACGGCACGTAATGGAATCTTACCTCATCCGAGTAGAGCAGAAGTCTCAGACTGTTGTCTTTCACAATCATGTAATGGAAGTTAAAGCGACAGATCTTGCCTTTGCTTCTGTGAATCTGTGAGCTTTTTAAATACGCCCTTTTCTGCATATTGCTGGGGTTCCCATCAACAAACAGAAAATGTCCTGCGGTGATAAACAAAGCAGTTAGATGTCAGGAATTGAAAAACATGAAGCCCTGGACGGCCTGCTGCTATAGACCGCAGGCAAATGTTGTTTCATCTCTTCTCATTCAGATTCCTTTGTAAATGTCTAATACATTTATTCCAAGACCTAAAAATGTAGAATTATATGATCTCCCAATAGAAACCCCTAAATATCAGCTGAAGCCGGGGGCTGAATTATCGCCATTACTGACTGCTGTGGATCCTAGAAGTTAGGAGGACCCACCACCACTGTTATGTGCCTTGAAAATGTGACACCCAATCTTGGCATGGGGGCAAAGCTTGCCTGGCTTAGTTTTGCACCAGAAGAAACAAAGTTGTGAGATACTGTAGTTTTGCATGGATGATCTCCCAACGGAGACCCCTAAATATCAGCTAAACCAGAGGTCTGTATTATGTCCATTACTGACATCTGTGGATCCTAGAAGTTAGTAGGACCCACCACCGTTCTGTGCCTTGCAAATGTGACACCCAGTCTCGGAATGGGGGCAAAGTTTGCCTGGCTTAGTTCTGCACCAGAAGAAACAAAGTTGTAAGATACAGTAGTTTTAGATGGATGAGAATAACACATGCCCCCTATTCCGTCACTATTTTGGAGTCATTGTCCTGCTGCAAAATAAATTTGAAGCCAATCAGACACAAGGTGGATAAGTATCTGCGTGCATTTCTCAGCAATGAGGATTCCAAGAAATTGGCAACATTGAGGACAGTAGACGCAGTGGTCGGCCAAGAAAAATTAGTGCAGCAGATGAAAGACACATCAGGCTTATTTCTCTTTGAAATCTGTTCTGTCCCCACATAAGGCTAATGGAGGTGTAGTTGATTGGGGCTGGGAGAGATTCCTACCTTCCGTTTCCTCAATGCAGGGCAGACAGGACCATGTTGTTGCTCAGCGTCCAGAGAGATGATGCACACCAGGAATTGTACAGTCCAGACTTGTTTAATTGGAAATCTGGACATACAGCGTATGATTGGTAATACAATAAGTTCTCCAGAAATGCAGAGTGTTAACAACAAGGTGTGAGCAATGAAGTGTGGTCAAAAGACTGATGCCTTTCACAGCTCGGTACAAGCATGTCTCTCCCAGGAGAAAGTGAAACTTACAATGGCTGGAAGAAGGAAGAAGAGAGCTGAACTTTGAACCGGAATTGGAAGGCATGCATGAGGATTAATTAGCTGCAGGCTGCCATACAGAAAAAAGGCCAGCAGGTGGCAGCAGAGCAAATGCAAGACAATTATACAAACGATGGAAATAATAATCTATAGAAAACATAAAAGCATAACTTAGACGGAACAGCACAAAATCTGAAGATGTCCAGCAGTGCCATCAGCTCAGAAATGGCAGCAACCAGCAGGATCCATCAATTCTCCTCTACTGTTTGGAGAAGTCTGACCTGAAGTGGTCATCAAAAAATTGCTTGCGAAAACCATATCTTTGACGTGGAAACAAGGTCATGTAATTCAACTATGAGTAAAAGTATAGGAACTGAGATGCAGAAAAATGGCAGCAGATGTCAAAATGTAAAATATGCTATTGTAACAGATGAAAGTTTGTTTGCGAAGGGCTGGAGAGCGGTATAATAATTGGTGTCTTCAAGTTTGAGGTTTCATTTCAGAATATAGAGATGGGGATTTGGCGATAATTAATGGTGCCCTCAATGCTGCACAATATGGGCAGATACTTATCCACCATGTAATCCCATCAGGGAGGCGTCTGAAATGTATTCTGCAGCAGAACAACTACCTCAACCACAAAGTCAATGTCCGTGGCACTATTAGCGTAACCGAGCAGTTCAGTGCACCTTTCCACTTACTTATTTTGCATCGTCTTGTCCGCCTCATCCTTGACTGACAGTTCTGTGTTTACAGGAGACAGAAGAATGAGGTCGATAGATGAAAACCAGGAAGACGGAAAGGTGCAGTAAACTGCTGGTCCATAGCATTGGTGCACCCAGTGACTGTGCTTGGTTTGGCCAGTCATTTTCTGCTGGCAGACTGCCTTTAAACACTCGTTTCTGGGTTCCACTTTAGATTACATCTGATTTATGGTACCAATGACGAGTTTATTTTCAGGGGCTCTCCTCACATGCATGGACAATAAAAAAGGGCAGAATATCATTGATCATTCAGTATCACTCGGTTTATTTTGTAACACATACAGTATATTGTTTTAATTTTGTATATTGATTTTGGCTACACAAACAAATTCTCAATTAAAGGGACTCTATCATCTTAAAAATGGCATTGGATCTGCAGGCAGGATATTATGGAGCAGGAGGAGATGATCAGATTGAAAGACATTTTGGGAAAAGTTTCAGCATAACTTGTATTTTGTTCATTGAAATCCCTGCTGTTTGTATGCAGATGAGTCCAGTGGGCAGTCCTATCCAGTGATTGGCAGTCCTTCCTGTATGACTATATATGGAGATTGCTGTCAGTCACTCAGTAGTACCGCCCACTGGACTCCTATGTACACAAACACAAGAGATTTAAATTAATAAAATACAAGTTATAATGAAACTTTTCTAACAAGTCTATATATCATTCTGCTCAGCTCCTCCTGCTCTATACTGTGCTGTCCACAGATCGGACTGCTAGTATGATGTGACAGGTTCCCTTTAAGTTCTGGAAGTTGTACTGACCGAATGTCGGTCAGTATATAAAGTAAATGCACCATAACGTTATTTTCCTTGTAACCATTTACAATGAAAAAAAAAGTGTTTTATGAGATTGACTCACTTTATATCTAAGCAGAAATGGAGAATTTGTGTCTCCTTCAGTTCTCATTCCTGAAGCTATAACTCTCCCTTTATCTGGAGGTGCAGGTTTTATCGCCGCTCTTTATTCAGTCTTGCCTGGCAATCATGGCTGTTTTCATAGGGATACTTTTTTTTATTTTACTTTTAAAGAATAAAAATCATCCTGACAGTTTCCATTCACCCAGCTCCTCCGTGCGCTATCTCCGGCCGCAGACCGCTGGCTGGTCCTGTGTTCCAATCTGTCAGCCGCCCAGTCTTTTCCCATCCACAGCGCATGACTTAGCGGGACTCAATCGTAACCTGTGACCTTTTCTAACAAGACCCGCTGAAAGATCATTTGACACTTTCTACTTTTGTGCCGAAATTTCCCATTACAGCTCCAACATCTGTCTCTTCCAAGATGTTCAGAGCCTCAGCCAGTATTGGCTTCTGATACCGGGAACAGAAAATAGGAGCGTGACTTATGCAGCTGTCAGTCCCTTCAGCTCTCCGGGAAACCCAGCGCCGTGGCGGAGCTCACACGGATTCGCGCAGTTAACCGGATATTTAACCATTTTTTATGGTTTGATGGTCTGTCTGCGGGGATGTCAAATTAGCAATAACTATGAGATATAGATTCTCTCTGGGGATCAGATTTATGATTTAATGCTTGGGATAGTTAGACATTGAAATAAGAACTAATACCATATAATGCATATACGGTCCCTTATGTGTGATATCGAAGCAGTAGACGTGACCAGACTCTTTGCACCATAGTTGTCTACTCTATGAATGATATCATAGGCCTTTAATCAATGTATGAGCAGGCTTGGACTGGCCAACAGAAGAACAGGGGAATCCTCTGGTGGGCCGCCACCCTCTTATATGAGCAGTACTTGGCACTACATACTTGTATCAATATGTACAAACAAAGGCAACATCTTATTCATATAACAATCTGCCCAGTTCATTGTTATAAAAATTTGTGATTGAGGATAATGTCACATTTGCATGTAACTGAAAAGTGGGGCCCTGGAGTTGGATACAGGTGGGCCCTTGGTACCTTAATCTGACACTGTGTATGAGTATCTAGGAAGCATGGAAGTGCATGTAGTGAGCTATAGTTGAATTATGGTGCCCATATTAAAGGTGTTGTCCGGCACTTTAAGATTGATGGCCAATCCTTAGGATAGGTCATCAATGTCTGATTAGTGGTGGTGCGACGCTCTGCTGCACTCCCGCCGTTCAGCTGTTCCCAGTGTCAGCGGTAGATGGAACTACTCAGTTCCAGAGCTGCAGAGCACAGCTCTGTTGACGGAATAATGGTCGCGGCCGGGTACTGCACATGCTCCTCCTATTGATTTGAATAAGGGACGGATCTGCAGTACCCGGCCACGACCAGCTGAGCATGCTCGTAGTATTAGGGTATGTGTAATATTCCTAGTGTTGGCCCATAAGATGCTAAACTATAAAATATATTGTTCCCCTATAAATTAATATTGTCTGTCATTTTTTTCTATTAGTTCTGATGTTTTCTAGATTCTAAACTTTATCACTTAGATTTAATCCTCCAAAGAATTGCTAAGATTTTTTCATAACTTAAAACAAAAGCACATGTTCTGCCGCAAGATTACATTTCTTATTAAAATCTATATGATTTCCACATGTTCACTTTTGTCTGCCTAAAGATTACTAGTAATATGTACATTATTAATGCAGTTATATTATAGTTATATGGAAGAAAACTGCATGTTAGACAGATGCACCCCTGTTCAGTTAGTACAATGATAGCAGCCTAAGTTTGTTTGGCTCTCTTTTCACTGCATTGTGTGTTGCATTGCTCAGTCTCTGTGGTGTTGCCTGCTGCTGATGTGGCAGCACTCTGTAATAATGCCTGCTACTGTTGTAAGAGCACCCTGTAATCATTGCCTTTACCTATGTAATAACATCCTGTATTATTGCTGTGTTATTATCTGCCAGTACTGATGTATTGTACTGTCTGTATCTTTATAGTTTTTACCCGATCTCATCCACAATTGTGTCCACCAATCTCCTCCATTATACCATCCGTTATCATCTACCATTGTTGTTCACGTCATCTTAATTAATATAGACTTAAGCACCCATACAGTCGTTTTACTGAGAGTGGACGAAGGGTTTAGCCGTATGCTGGAATCTACACAGCGTCATACGTGGAAGAAGGCAGAACATAGTGGATGTCCAGCTGTAGTGAAACTCCAACTTTCAGCATCATTTTTAAAGTTTTTACTAAGTGAGTGTGGCTCATAAGATTCACTGGGGTGTGTCTTTAGGCTGCTTTGTGCTATTACCTTGTGATCCACGCCCCTTTGTAAAGACCATAAAAATTAACACCAAATAAAAAGGCCCATATCTCTGTAACAATATGGTGCATTTAAAGAATACAAAAAAACAGAATACTCAGGAGAGTGGTGAGAATAAAATAATACAAACGCATGCCAGTTTTGACCCTGTAAAAGGCGACTTTTAAAAATATGCCTGTTCAGGATCTACTGATATTACTGAGAATAGCCATCAAGGAATCTAAGTGATCCAAACATCTCTTAAGGAAATATTCAAAGTGTCTCTCCCCCGGACACTGACAAGTGGCTATATGTTTGTCATCTATAGACCACCTGACATAATGCCTTCCATTTATCTCCATTACCTCCTGATGCATCCCAGATGCCTGCTGCCAGTGCCTACCACTGTGCTCCTTGTAACATTGTGGATGCCATCTTGGATGCAAAAGAACTCCGGTCTCAGCAGAAGAGGCAGTGGCAGGCAAAAGGAGGACAACAGGTAGGGTGACTATACATAACAAATATGTACTGGTAGCTGCTTTTTGGAGCCAGGGTGGAGAATCACTTTAAGGCCGGGATCACACTCTGAATGCAATGCGAGAAACTCGCGCATCAATACCTGGCACTGCCGCCGGCACTCGGGACCGGAGTGTGTGGCTTCATGTATTTCTATGAACTCTGGTCCCGAGTGCCAGCGGTAGTGATGAGTTTGCTGCACGAGTTTCTCGCATTGCACATGCAAGTCTGACCCCAGTCTAAAAGTTAGAAACAGTGCAGATTTCATTCCTGAACGTTGAGCACTGTTCTTTAACCCCTTCCCACCCCATATTACATACTATAACTTCATAGAACAGGTAAATTTTTATATAGCAGGCTCAGGAGCTGAGTCTGCTCTATACAAGGCAGATGCCAGCCTCTAACAGCAGCAAGGGGAACCAAGCTCCATAGACTGCTGATATTGTCACTCTCCACTACACACATCCATCAGCCTCTCCGCAATATGATTGCGGGAAACCCATGGGTTTTCAAGACGGTGCCGCTGTGAAGACCAGCCTGTAGCTAGCATCCATAGGAGATCGTGATTTTTGCTGTGCGATCGGACCATCGCAGATTCAAGTCCCCTAATAAGCCAAAAAAAATAAAGGAAAAAATAAAAAAAAGTTTTTAAAATGTTTTATTTTTTTACTTTCCCCAATAAAAATAAATAAATAAAAAATCAAAAGCATTAAAATGAAAATTATCCACATTCTTATTGGATTAAGCTTAAGCACACAAAGAGTTTTCTTGAGGCTGTCAAAAATTCTGTGTGCTTTTAGTTGAAGCCGCTTCAGGAGTTTTTGGAGTTTTCTTTTCCTAAAGCAATTTCGAAGAGTTTTTGCAGTGTTTTTTTTGGACAGTTTTCTAGCATTCTGATTGGACAGTGCCTCATAAGGAGTGGATTCCATCAAGAGATACTTCACAGAAGTGACATGTACTCTTTTTTTGTAGCACTAATTGTTCTCCCAAACCTGAAGTGCAAAACAAAAAACTGGTCAAAAGACTGAACTTATGAACAGCAAAGTGGTTTTACACTAGAAATAAAGATTGTTTTAAGGAATTTTTAAGTGATTTTTCAGGCTGTTTTTTAACGCAGACCTGCTGAAAAAAAACACTCAAAAACTCTCTGTGCATATAGCCTAACAACCGGAGAGCCTCAATTTGAAGACCATTGATCATAAGTAAGTGGGTCGATGTCTCAATGGTTTCAGTAGGAAGATCTATCAACATCGATCATAGATAAAAATACTGATCATTTGATCGATGGAGGATCAGGCAACTAGATGTGAGCGAAAAAATTTGCTAGATTCTAGTCTAGCAGACACATCAAAATATTCCGTGGACGCCGAACTGGAGAACTGCAAATTGCATCCAATTTGCCGCAATTGCCAGTGCGTCTTCTGATTTGTAGGTGCAGCGTCATCATTATGGCACCAGGGATGCTGGAGGAACAGGTATCTCAATGGGTTCCTGACCTGGCCACTAGGTCAGCATTCTGCCAATTGATTGGAATAGAACATTAAAGGGGTTGGCCACTACTTGGACAACCCCTTATCATTTCCCACACTTGGTCCTGATCAAATGAAAAAGCCTATACTCACCTCCCGTGCCGGCGTCATTCCTGCTGTGTTGGCACTCACGGTCCCGGAGTTCTTGTTGTTGGGACATGCAAGTCTGGTGCCCAATCAGGGATGGCATCACTGTCCCCGCTTTCCTGTGGAATGAACATGAAGAGGAAGTCCGAGCTGCAGCTGATCTCTGACTTCCTCTTCATGTTCAAATCGTACAATGGTGGAGACAGTGATACAAGCGCTAATTGGGGCATCATGAGTCACAACATCTGCACGACAGCCCCATTTCCACGAGCGCCAACACAGCCAGAATGGTGCTGGCACGGGAACTGAATATAAGCTTTGCAGGGAGAAGATAACTGGGGATGGTGCCAGACTAGCCCTGCCTCTCTGTATGGTCCCTGCCAAAACTTCAGAGAAAAACGTACCTGACTGCAATCATCCAGGCTCTTATTCATGCTCCCTGTGGTTTGGGCAGTATGAATGGACTGATAGGCTCCCTATGAAGGGAATCTGTTCGCAGGTCATTACTATGTAATCTAACAGGTAAGGACTGAGACCCTGATTCCAGCGACGTGTCACTTAGTTTAATGGGTGCATCAGCTGTGACACAAACACAGTTTTCTCTGCTGCAGATCTAACAGAGCTCAGTTGCTGAGCTGCGTATAACCCTGCCCACAAAAACCTACCAATCAGTGTTGGAGGTGTGGTTGGACTACTCTGCACATGTCAATTAGTCCTGTAGTGTTAATATCCTGCTGATAAAATGTTGCTTATTATGAAAGCGCAAAACAAAGTCCAGTAAGTGACACATCGCTTGAAACAGGGTCTCATCTCCTACATCATGCTGTCTCAGATTACATAGCAAAAAATCCTGGTAACAGATTCCCTTTAAATCATTGCTCTACAAGAGAAATAAAGCAATTTTTTGACAATACAGTAAAACAGGGTTAAATCTCAATATTTCGGCTTTTGTCTGCTGTGCTATCATACTCAGCAGGAAAAATGGTTTCAGGAGTAGCTGAAAAGCATTATCTTATGGCCGTCTCCGCAGCAGATAAGCTTTAAAGGCACGATGATTAACATTTTGGAAATGTTATTGGCCTGATTATGCATCAAATTGCTTATTTTTTCCAATCCATTCAGGCCTGTGCGCACTTTCAAAGATCATTTAGCCCCTTTTAATTTACAATTCATTTTTCTTCCTGACTACGTCCCTACCGCAGCATTTGCCAACGATCTATCAATGGTTTGGCTTTCCAGACTTCTTGATGCATATGCAACAGAAATTAGTAATGTAAAGTGACTAAGGCTGGTTTCACATTTGCGTTTTTTAGCGCTGGGAAAAAACGCATATGTGCGCATGCGTTTTTTCCCCTATATTTAACATGGGTGCGCATACCTGCGCGCTTGTAAGCGCATGTATGCGATTTTCATGCGCTGCGTTTTTTTGGGGTGTGCGTTTGTATTTTCCAGACGCAGCATGTTGCATTTTTTGGCCCTGCAAAAAAGCGCATGCGCACATATGCGCACGTTTTGCGCTAAAAATAGCCATTATAGCCTATGGATGCGCATATGTGCGCACTGGCATGCTCATGTATGCGTTTTTTTGCATATGCGTTTTTTTTTTTAACCATGGAATTTAGGGGTTTGGGTTAAAGTTAGGGTTAGTTAAGGGGGCTTAGGGTTAGGGTTAGGGTCAGGGTCAGGGTTAGGGTTGGGGTTTGGGTCAGGGTTAGGGTTAAGTATGGTTTGGTTAAGGGTTAGGGTCAGGGTTAGGGTCAGGATTAGGGTTAAGTATGGTTTGGTTAAGGGTTAGGGTCAGGGTTAGGGTTAGGGTCAGGGTTAGGGTTAGGGTCAGGGTTAGGGTTAGGGACAGGGTTAGGGTTAAGTATGGTTTTGTTAAGGGTTAGGGTCAGGGTTAGGGTCAGGATTAGGGTTAAGTATGGTTTGGTTAAGGGTTAGGGTCAGGGTTAGGGTTAGGGTTAGGGTCAGGGTTAGGGTTAGGGTTAGGGTCAGGGTTAGGGTTAGGGTCAGGGTTAGGGTTAGGGTTAGGGTCAGGGTTAGGGTTAGTTAGGGTTTGGGTTAGGGTTAAGTATGATTTGGTTAAGGGTTAGGGTCAGGGTTAGGGTTAGGGTCAGGGTTAGGGTTAAGGTTAGGGTCAGGGTTAGGGTTAGTAAAGTCATGGTTTGGGTTAGTGTGAGGGGCCACCTAATGTTGGAAAAAAACGCAAACGCGGTAAAAACGCACTAAAAACGCATACAAACGCATAAAAACGCTGCGTTTTTTTCATGCATGCTCATAAAAATGCTTGAAAAAAACGCAGCAGTTGTATGCTTTTGTATGCGTTTTTTCAATGCGTTTTTTTGCGGGAAAAACGCGCTGCAAAAAAAAGCAAGTGTGAAACTAGCCTAAACAGTGGTATAGATTAGGGGGCTGATCGGAATGCATGTCATTACCATTCTTCGTTTTTCTGCCGTATGTAGCTGAGCCGAGCGCGCGCTCTCTTATGGTTCGAACACTATAAATAATTCTGTATTTAAATTCCTCATAAATATGATAATTGGCGCATACTAATATTGCTCTCGGAAGGTACTCCGATGCCTCGCTTCAGTCTCAGGTTAAGGTTTGCCTGTCGTCATTGTGAATTTCTGAGTGATTTGTATTTCTAAAATAAATGTGAACATTTTTTTTCAAGACAGTAAAGTATAGGGGCTATGAACATGTCATGTCTTTTGAAGTCTTTCTTGAGAGGATAATGACTAAGGTTATACTGTAATGTAGCAGCATAATAGAATACAAAACAGAATTGAGATTACCGTACGTTTTTGTTTTCTTGATACAGCGCCACCCTTGGCTAAAGCCTTTGTCTGGTGCTGCAGTTTAGTCACATTTAACAATGAACTATTTACTAAATATGTGCAGATTAGTGAAGTTCAGAAGTAGATCCAGAGATTTACTCTAACTGCTATGTGTCAGAAACACCGCACTGAACTTGCTTACTGAGCCAGTGCGTGTGTCCTGAGTAAAGCGAACTGTGCTCAAAGATACCCGTGGAGCGGGCAGCAGTCGAGTAGATGCGTACTTCAGAGCCGCAGGACCTGAAGCATGTGACTGCTAGGGGCGTGGCCTAAACTCCAGAGAGCTAGGAGCTGCAAGAGAACTCCTAGCAGGGTAACTGCGAGACAAAGTTACCAAGGGGCATAGACAGTGAGAATAGTCAGGACGTAGCCAATGAGTCACACACAGAGATAGCTGCAAGGTACAAGAGGGGCGAGCAGAGAGTAGTAAGATCACAGGCAATGAGTCATACACAGAGAGGGTAGCGCAGTACAGAATCAACAGGCAAACTCACAACGGGAAACAGAACCGGGTCAGGACCATATAAACAAGCTATAGCAACAAACAGGCACACGGGGGTCAGCACACTAGGCCAAAGGAAAAAGTATAACTGGCAGGGATTGAAGCTTCCCAGGGGTATAAGAAGCTCTCCCAGAACCAGAAAGAGGCCACAATCATTAACCCCAGGTGTGCAGGTCAAAACCTGCACTGAGCTCCAGACATTAACCCCTGACGTGCAGCTCAAAAACCTGCACTGGAATCATGACACTATGTATAGGTTTGGGTAGTTACAGTATCTTTTATACAGGTAACAAGTTCAAGCAGGTGCAATTAATACAGGTAATGAGTGCAGAGTAGGAGGGCTTCTTAGAGAAAAACTAACAGGTCTGTGAGAGCCAGAATTCTGGCTGGTTGGTCGGTGATGAAATACCTATTTCAGGCAATAAAATGCAATTTAATTATGTAAAAATTATACAATGTGATTTTTTGTTTTTTAACTATAGATTCTGTCTCTCACAGTTGAAGCGTACCAACGATAAAAATTACAGAGCTCTCCATTCTTTTTAGGTGGGAAAACTTGAAAAATCGTCAGTATAGCAAATACTTTTTTCCCCCACTGTATATCAACTTATGCTCTGGCTCATTTTTTTGGTTTTGCTGTAGTTTATTGTACTTTGTTCAAAAAGGGATGTGACTCCCTCTTTTTGAGCTACGTATTTTATCTATAAAGCTTCCCATGGGCAGGTGTCTGAACAGTCGGGCATGGATCCTACTGTGCCCCCAACTATATTAAGGTTGGCTAACACAAGTTGAGGTTTTAATACTAGAGACAGGATGGGATCGTCTCGATTGAAACCTTGTCACAGTGGGATGACTTTTATCCTTTTTTAATCAAAATTGATGTATTGACCCCTCTTCCCAGTATATAAAATTAGTCTTTTATCCAAGTGGACGTGATCCTCAAGAAGACTACCATAAAGAAGATTTGAGGGTCACGCCCACTTGGCTAAAAAAGGGCCATATCTCAGGAATGGAGAGTAGAAGGAGCTCTTCTACACAACCTTTCCTTATCTGTTATTATGGACTAAAGGATCATTAGACAATAAATTAAAACTTTCAAAAATTTTGATGTGAGTTCGGTCTGATCTTTATAGGCTGGCAGAATGGAGAAAGCGAGTAAACTTTTTTCTCTTCACCACCTCCGAGAAAAACTGATGCTGCTCTGATTAGAGACTGATCAGAGTAATCAGACCGGTTTTCTCTGATGGAAAGAAAAATGGTCTTGTGCACCTGCCCTAAGGCTACTTTCTCACGATCAGCCTTTGGTTCGACTTTGACGTTGCAGAATTTCTTCCACATTTCCACATTTATTATTTAAATTAATTTTTATTCATTGCGTGTTTGTGTGCATTATGTATCAAATATTTTTATCACGTTTTTGATGTTGCATTCTTGTCTCTTTTTGGTATGTCATGCTTTAAATAAAGCTGCTTTGGTTTTGATACTTCCTTTTTTTCTGTTTTATTGATAGACCTAGGGGCACATTACATATGTTTTTTATGCGCTTCTACTGCGGAGATGCACTAAAAACACATGTGCGGGTTTTACCTGCAGAATTTTCCCACATCATGCAAGTCTATGGGGAAATTCCGCACAGAAAACTCATCGTCCCCGCAAGAGATATTGACATGCTGCGGATTTGAAAGGTCAGTTTATGCGGAGTAAAATAAAACCACAGAGGACACGAGCTTTCTATAAATCCCATCAACTTTCCTAGAAATGGAAGACGTTTACGCAGCAAAAACATACAGCGCCAAAAACGCACCGAAATCTCATTATGGGAACGTAGCCTTACTGGAAACAATTGGCCATTTTCTTTAATTTTGTAACATTTCTTTATATTATAAAGTTTTTGTCACCTTTCTGCTTATTTTTTTTGCTAAAAAACTGAAAAATAAGAGGTGGAAAATGGGCCAGGATAAACGTACATAATTGCTCATTTTATTTACTCCGTGCCGTCAGTAGAATTTCGAGTAGCTGCAAATGATGAAATTGTTTCTCTTAGTTCAGGTGATTTTCCTGCATTTACAAAAGATCCTTTCAGACCCATCTGTTCACGGTGTACCGCATAACGAGCATCAAAAGAAATCACTGACAAGCGCAGACAACGGCTTCACAATTCACAGACTTAGAATTTATTGCACTCGGATAATAATGTGCCGTGTCTTTGGTTTGGTGTCTCGGGGCATTTCTTTACATTTCTACAGTATTGCTATTTAGACCACGTTCACACTATCAGTATTTGGTCAGTATTTTATATCAGTATTTGTAAGACAAAACCAGGAGTTGAAGAATCAGAGAGACATGTCACCACTCCTGGATTTTTCACACACTCCTGGTTTTGACTTAGAAATACTGATGTAAAATACTGACCAAATACTGAACGTGTGAACGTGGCCTTATGTGGCTTTTGTTTGCTTACTTAATGATACCTTTTCAGCTACCAACAACTCACACATAATGTCGCCTGGGAAAATGTATTCATTGAACTCCTTAAAAATCGTCATCAACAACACCAACAACAATACTATCTACAGTCATCTCCATTAGATGGAGATGGAGACATAACAGACATGTGTAAAGGTGCACCGGGTGGTGTGGTGCGCCCTTTTCAAAAGTATAGATATACTGCTCTATGTTGGGTAAAGTGGTTTCCTCACTCAGGGATTGTGAAAGGAATCTAGACAGAGATCAGCAACAAAACTGGTAGATCTTAATCATTGGGAGGCAATGTGCTTGATGGTTATAGAGTCTCCTTAAATAAGCCCTCATCTTCCTCCCATCAAAGTTTTTATCCTCTCAATATATTGCAGTCACCATATTATATATCACTGTGTACTTATCACTCCGCGCTCCTGAGGGTCCAGTCACCACAGAGGCACTGCACCTCAGCCAGAGGTGTGGTACTCCACTCTTGAGTAAGGAGGGGGCATGTTATGAACGAGTCACCGAAGGAGGAAAAAACAAAAATACAAGCTAAGTCCAGAAAACCGGAGAGGTTGGTAGCTATCGGATTGCAGATCCCTGATCCTATTCACACAACTAACAGTAGCCGTGGGGGGTTCCTACGGTGCCCTAGACCCCTCGTTCACAGCCGGAGAACTAAATAAGCCTAAAGAAAGAAAGGGGAAATCTAAACTGCCCCAGAGCAGACCCCAAAGCAATAGACAGCCCCCAACATGTATTGTCGGTGAAAAGCAGATGAAAACACAAACACAGACAGAAAGACAGGTTGAGCAAACGATGGGGCCCAACTAACTAAATAGGAAAGGACAGAAAAGATGCTGGCTGCAATCCACAAAAATTCTGCCAAAATAATGTCCAACACGTCTGATAGAAAAAAGGCCCTGAAGTCACTAGACTTCAAAATCACTATATCAGCACTCAGGTATATTCTGAAGACTGAGCAAAAGATCAACTTGACCAGAGACAGAAATGGAGCTCAGCCTGTACCAACAAGGGCAGGCAGAACACAAACACTAAGTAAACAGACAATATCTCATGGAAAAATAAGAGAGCAAATACTTAGCTTTCAGAAGACAGGTACTGAACTGGTTTACAAGAGCTCAGAGCAGAAAGGATCACCAGGACCCCTGTAGGGCGTCGGCTGCCTTATATCCACTCAGTGATTCCGGGTGTCCAATCAGGCTCCACCTGTTCAGATGACAGGTTCTTCCCAACCCAATCAATTTCACTACCTCTCTTCACCAGCAGAGGGAGTTCATCAGACATCAACGGTGAAGGGGAAAATGAACTCACAACAGGGGCACTACCCAGTACCCACACACTAGCACCCAACACTAGACCTCTTTAGGCCTGGGAGGAGCTGGGTAGAGGGTGTGAATAGAGAAAGTGGAGAAGGGGAGGAGCTTAAGGGAGCGACAGAGAGAGGTGTGAGTTCAGTTGGTGCTGGGGACTGGAGCAGTGAGGAGCTCGTCTCTAGACTAGACAGAGAGTGAGAAGATAAAGAAGGGGTCCTAGGGGCACGGGCAGTGAGGAATCCACCCGTGGCGCTCAAATCCACGCCGACTGTAGCTGGGTGGAAGGACCAGGTCACAGTAGGGGACCAGCCCCAGACTAGTGGAGAAACTGAGGACTCAGCTAGAAAACCAGAGGCTGTAGTATCTGTATGTGCGACAGCCAAATCCGCACACATTCGCTAAAAAGGCAGCCAGATAGGATCAAGGGGACCAAGAGAACGTCGCTCGACAGGGTCTGAGGCTGCTAGCTTGGAACACTGTGTGTGAGGTGCAGGGCAGGAGAGGTGGAAGTCAGCACAGTGAGATGGCCAGGGAAGGAACATCAGAAGGGGGTTCTGGTACAGTGTATCCCAAATTACCTGCGAGCTGGCTGGACCACCAACCCGGAGGACACAACACCCCGGCTGAGGATTGTAACTGGAAGAACTGTGAGTAAAAGTGTGAAGACTGCACTCCATTGTGTTCTCCAACTTATTTACAGCATCAACTGCCTTGCACAATGACGACCACCATCACATTTAACACCATAACTGCTCTGGGACCTAGCTCTAACCGTGGAGAGCTGTACCAACTCTGCTGCGTCACCAACTGCCCCAGTGGATCTGAACTGCAGCATCAGCCATATTATCATTGCTGAACACCATGGGTGGCGTCACAAATTATTCCCATCTTTATTCCCCCTTTATCATTTTATTGCATGCCCAGGGACACAGACTGGGTCACTGCTGCCGTGACATCCTCTGAAGAACTGACCGGCCCGGTACCGAGTACTCCCGGCCATAGCGGGCGTTGCACTTACAATTGCTCATTTTCCCTTTCTACCCAGATAATTCTACTCTTTTTCATTAGGTCTATGACATCACATGATTAGAAACGGACTAGCTGAGTCCTTCTAAACTCTACTCGTATGTAGGAACAGGAGGTCTCTTTTCCCTGTATAACTCATGAGTCACTGCAAAAGTCACTGGCAGGGAGAGGAGTAGTAAAAAAAGTTTCAATTCAGCTTCCAAATTTTTAGAAAAATTTATTGGACATAAAAACAGAAAGTAGCGGACAAGCAGCACCAATGATGAGCCTCAGCATTGGTGCGACTTGTGTGCTACCTTCTCTTTTTATGTCCAATAAATTTTTCTAAAAATTTGGAAGCTGAATTGAAACTTTTTTATTGGACCTTTGGACGTGAGACTACATGGAAATTCGTGCTTCCACCCACCACTAAGCCAAGGCAGGTGAGCTGGTTTATTAATTTTTTCTGTTAGGGAGAGGAGTAGAGCAGCCGATTCAGGAGTTGAAGAAGGTCAATAAGAAGTTGCGGGCACAAGATAGCGGCCCAGGGTCGGACAGGCGCTAGAAAGAGTAGAAGAAGGCGGATGCTAAATGTGACAGGCAGGGAACTTAGATTAGTTGCACCCCTTAAGTGCTGAAATAAAAAAAAAATGCTGGAGTGGTGCTTTAAGAGATATTACTTAAACTTTGTTATTATTTTATCATCCACTTATTCTACAGCACTTTTTGTTATTTTTGGTATGCATTAATAAATATGCTCTGTCTCCATCTGTGTGTCATGTACTGTCGCCAATTATACCAAGAAAATCTGTTGACATAAATCAATACATGTCCATTCATTTTAATGGTCACAATGTCAGTTAAAAAGGTGTCTTTATGGAATCATGTACAGTTTCAGGCAAAATGAAGATATGTCTAAAAATAAATATGAATATATCAGACTGAGCAGTCTAGTAGAGCTAAGCGGTGACGGCTTTTGGAGCTTTTCTAGAAGCCATGTACAAGCTTTTGGTGACATTTTACTTCAGTACAAATACTTTTAAACAAAATGCATTATACCGAAAAGGTTAAAACTCGAGGGACGAAACCTCCCATTTCCACTGTGTCACTCTCTTCCTCCCCCAAACCACAGGACACAGGGTTTCATGGATAACAAATATTGCTCCAAGATTTGGCTTCATCGCTCGTCTATCAGGGGATGGGATCTATAATTATTTCTTGCATGTGAAAGGTCTATTCCAAAATCATAAACCATAAACCTAGACAATAACTTGTTGATATTTTCCAAGCATTTGGAATGTAAATGATAGCTTTAATTATATTCTTCCTGCCAAGTTATAATCAGACGCGACATTTGCTAAAGATGAGGATGCTTTGAATTTAACTTGCATCTTCGGGGATGTGTCTTTGAGTCGATGTTATAGAGCCGTGTTTTTCCTTTTGCCTCTGCTTATGAACACATGAATTACAGCTCTACAGCTCTGGGCCAGCGAGTTATAACGTGCAGCTATAATATCCTGCAAAGGTTTCTGTAACAACATGTGATGCTCTATTCTTGTGTAAGGGTGGCTGTGCGATCGCGATCCTGTCCCTGAAGACACCAATTGCGTTATGTGCTCTATTGTAGTGTGAATATGTAAAGCCGACAAGTTAAAATGCAAGCATTTCTCTTGATGACTAAGTGACTGAAGGAGATGTGTATTGCCCCCAACACAGACAGGAAAAGACTACTAGATTAGAAGATGATCCAAGAACCTCTGATACCCTGTACCCTTTATAAAGTAGACAGCACATCTCCGGGAGAAAATATGGAATATCGGAATTTCTATCCATCCGATATTAATGAGACATATATTGTCAGCATTGGAATAACTGGAGCGCCCGCTAGGGCCGTGGGGATACTCGGTACCGGGCCGGTTCTTAAGGGGATGTGTCACAGCAGCAGTGACCCGGTCCGTGGCCCTGGGCGTCTAATGAAAATGATGACTAAAGGGGAATAAAGTTTATAAGAGATTTGTGATGCCACCTGTGGTACTTGGCAAGTTAGGTGTTAGCCGACGCTGCAGATTCAGTCCACTTGGGCAGTTGTTGATGCAGCAGAGTTGGTTCAGCTCTCCACAGGCAGAGCTATTCCCCAGGGCAGGTTATGGTGTTGAAGATAATGGTGGTTGTAGTGCAGGGCAGATGACGCAGCAAATAAACTGAGGACACAGCAGGGTGCAGTCTTTACACTTTTACTCAGAGTTCTGTTGTTACAGTCCCCAGCCGAGGTGCTGTGTCCTCCAGGTCTGTGGTCCAGCCAGCTCCCAGGTAATTTGGTAGTCACCCCACCAGGATTCCCTTCAGATGTCCCTTTCCTGGCCGTCTCACTGTGCTGGTTCCCTCCTCTCTGGCCCTGCGCCTTCACATACAGTGTCCCAAGCCAGCAGCCTTGGATCTTGTCCGGCGATGACCTCTAGGTCCCCTGCCTTTGCAGCGATTGTATGTGGGGTTGGCTGCTGCATATGCAGACACTGCAGCCTCCGGTTTCTTAGCTGAGTCCTTAGTTTCTCCACTAGTTTTGGGGCCAGTCCCCTAACTGCGACCTGGTCCCTCCACCTGACCGTGGTCAGCGTGGATACGGGCCCCACGGGTGGACTTCTCACTACCCGTGCCCCTAGGACCCCTTCTTCCTTCCTCCGAAGCTTATCTTTCTGTCTTTCCTTTCTCTCTCTTGCTACTGTTGTCTGCAGCTGGGACGAGCTCCACACAGCTCCAGTCCCTAACCTAGACTGACTGTCCTTCTCTCCACTGTCACTGCTCACTCACTACAATCTCCTATCTACTCCTCTTTCTCCACCAACACCCTCTTTCCAGCTTTCCCCTGGCCAGGAGAGGACTGGTGTTGAGTGCAAGTCTCAGAATCCTGGCTAATGACCCCTTCTTATCTGAGAGCGGGGTACCACACCTCTGGATGAGGTGCAATACCTCTGTGGTGACTAAACTGCAGGGGCGCCACATACCCCCCAGTGAAACAAAGCACATCCTCCGGCTGGAACAGAGCAAACAATGTTAAGAACATGCAAAATTTTTGGCAATACATTGCAAAGGTTACGAACTGCTTGTGCCAGTGATTCTGTTGCATCATTTGATCTCATGTCAACAGAGCAGCTCTTCCTCTTCTGTTGTGCTCTATCAACTACTGTCCATCGCCATGACATCACTACTGATGCCCCGTCAATAGAGCAAAGCTGCTCTGTCAACAAAATGTCACAGGAAGCCACAGAATCGCCAGTAGGTGACCACTTTGAGTCGACAAGATTCAAGATTTAGCAGACTCTGGAGTTGCTGTACATTGTTTAAATGTTCAGAGACACCTGCACAAATCTGACTTTCTAGGAAGAATCATCAGAAGAAAACCTCTCCTGCGTCCTCACCATACAATTCAGAGTCAGAAGTATGCAAAAGAACATCTAAACAAGCCTGATACATTTTGGAAACAAGTCCTGTGGACCAATGAGGTTAAAATAGAACTCTTTGGCCACAATGATCAAAGGTAGATGTGGAGAAAAAAGGGCACAGAATTTCAGGAAAAGAACATCACACCAAACATTAAGCGTGAAGGTGGATCAGTCATGCTTTGGGGTTGTGTTGCAGACAATGGTATGAGGAACAATATAGGGAAGAATGGAATCAGTGAAATTTAGAGAAATTCTTGATGCAAACTGTGGTGTAGTGACCACTGTGTCCGCTAGGGGGCGCTGTGTGGATGTCCCAGGACAGGTGTATAAGCATTTCCAGTGTCCTGATAGGAGTAGGATGCTGAATGATCGTAATGTATCTCAAGGTTGGTGGCCTTGAGATGAAGGCTTGCTTATGGGCTGATCAGCAGAGCTGATCTTTCATGTCAATGTGTGAGGGAGAAGCCTTCAGGTGACTGGAGAGACAGGCAGGACCAGTTGCCTACAAAACCACCCAGGGGTGTGTCTAGAATGTCATACTAAAGAATGTATGAATGCTTGTAGGACATGTGATGAGGTCATAGCCATGTGACCCAGTGTGCATGGTTACGGACCATATAAGGTGGCCAGGGTAGGTCACATGGGTGAATGCAGGGACCAGGTTGGTCCGTTGTAAAAGGTCCCGCTGGGAGATGGGGATTCTTTTCCTGACAGCACGTGAATGCTGGATGTAATGTCTGCCAGTATCTGAGAGTTCCCAGGGGAGGGAATGAACGTCTGGAGTACAAAGCAGTCGTGAGGGAACCCTGATGGGTGAGATAACTTGGTGGCTAGAAAGCCTGCGCATCGAACATTACATAACCTGTATGACTGCAGGATAAACAGAGAGAAGCTCTGTCATGGATGCTATGCTGTGTATATGAACTTTATGTTGCTGGTCATAGTTTATGATGCCTGAATAAACCGCATGGAGTTATTGTATTGTGGAAAACCCGTGCCGGACGTGATTATTTGGCTGCCAAGCGAGTGCCCCTTATCTGAATGACAGCGCTACCTTACAAAACATAACACCATTTGTAAAAAAAAGCTGAAATTGAAAAGAGAAGAGAATGGCTTCTACAAAGGGATAATGATCCTAAACACGTAGCAAAATTTACAATAGACGACCTCATAAGGCACAAGTTGAAGGTTTTACAATGGCCCTCACAGTCCCCTGATCTGAACATCATTGAAAATCTGTGGCTAGACCTCAAAATAGCAGAGGATGCAAGACGACCCAGGAATCTCACAGAACTGGAAGAATTTTCCAAGGAACAATGGATGAAAATCCGTCAAACAAGAATTGAAAGACTCTTGTCTGGCTACAGAAAGCATTTACAAGCTGTGATACTTTCAAAAAGGGGGCGCTACTAGGCAATAACCACGCAGGGTGCCAAAATTTTTGCATCGGCCAATTTTCCTTTTTGAAATTTTCAAAATATAAAAGGTGACAATATATATATATTACTGAAATACAAAGGAAATGTGTTATCTTTAACCCTTAGAGATTTAATTTTCAGCTTACTTAACTGTTCACAATAACAGTAATTCTGATCAGGGGTGCCCAAACTTTTACATGCCACTGTATACGAGTTTCCTTGGATTCCTATTAATACTTCTATATTGAAACACAAATATAGAGAGTAAAATATATTATTGGCTACTATGGACCAAATGTCCGGGGCTGGACCCAATAATCCTCCATTACTGTCCTTTCTACACAGTGTTCGCCTCTTGCTGTTTTTCAGCTAAATTTACGTGCACAGAGGTTTAGAGACAACTATGTCACATTTCTCTGTATTACCCTGGAGTCATATTAATGTCATATTTCCCCAGCAGTTCTCAGGAGACACATGTCAGCCCTCCTTTGTCCCAGAGGTGTCGTGGTTTTCACAGATGTAAGAGGGCTGCATATTTAGACCCAGAGGCTGGAAGTAAATTACAAGTCTTTTCGGTCTCTGCTTTAGGCTATGCCGGCTTTTTCGTCTTACTTTACACCCCAATGACATTCTGTGCAGCTTGTGACTTGCCACTTTGCCTGCACCCAGACACCGATGACTGCACCGCCAGGAATAGAGGAAATCTAGCGCAAACCATATTCTTCTATCACTGTCAGCAAACGGCTTACTTATCAAAGCATTCACAAAAAGATCAGTCTCGTGTGAAGAAGAATTGCTGCTATAGCAAGCATAGCGGCTGACATGCTGATAGCAACCCAAGACAGTCTGGACTAAAGCTAACAACTATCACAACATTGGCAAAAAAAAACCATAAATATAACTGTTCAGAGTCCACATATTCTTTAAAAGCATTGCAGTTGATGTTAACGGGGTTGTCCAACTTTGGGGGCAATTTGCTTTTTTTTTTACTTAAATACATGTATTAAGTAAATAATTTTTTGCAATTGAGTTTCATTAAGAATGTTGCCCTCTCTGCCGTCTAAAGCCGCCGTCTTGTGCTGTCTATTGCTGGCTGCCAGATAAGTAAATTTAGAATCCATCAGTGAACTTTGTTTTGATGGTCTGATAAAGGAATTTGTAAGTTTTATTTGTCTTTCTTTGACTTCTTAGCTGATTTATTATCTAAGACGTTCAATATGCAGAGAAACAAAGAGCCTCTAAAACACAAACTATTCATAATTTTTTATGAAAAAAAAATTGCAAAAATTCTTCTTTGCCCAGGATACATGCACTTAAATATCAAAAATTGTTCTCAAATGTGGACAACCCATTTATTTATGCTTCTTGCCACCTCGGAAACGTCCAACCCTTTTGATCACCTTAGAAACCCTTAAAGAAGACCTCCCATCAAAGTTTTTATTCTCTTAATATATTTCAGTCATCATATTATATAGAACTGTGTACTTACAATTGCTCATTTTGCCTTTTTACCCAGTTAATTCTTATCTTTACCATTAAGTCTATGACATCACATGATTAAAAACTTACTAGCTGACTCCTTCTAAGCTGTATGTAGAAACAGGAGGTCAATTTTCCCTGTATTTGTCATCACCTCTTCAACTCCTGACCTGGCTTGCTCTGCTCCTTCCCCTGCCAAGGACTTTTTCAGTGATGACTCATGCAGGGAAAAAGAGACTTCCTATTTCTGCATAGAGCTTAGAAGGATTCAGCTAGCCAGTTTTAATCAGGTGATGTCATAGACCAAAGAGAAGAATTGACTGGGTTGAAAGGCAAAATGAGCAATTGTAAGAACACAGTGCTATATAATATGATGATTGCTATACTCTGCGCCTGGTTTTCCACTCACAACATGTCCACAGAATTACATAGACATTGGAATACATGATGTCAGGTATAGAACTACATCAGAATTACGTTAATGCCTACCACATGCAAAAAAGTCATCCCAATTCCCAAATATCACGCATGCAGCCTGAATGATTCAGCTGCCAGAATTGGGGTAAACGTTCTTGGTGCCCAAGGCAAATTTCTATAATATATGCCCCTTGAGTCTTTCGTTCCAGAAATGCAACCTCCTGTGTAGTCAACAAATGGTGGCCCTTCCTCAAAGGGACCTTTACCCCAACGGGGCTCCCAATAGTAAAGTTGGATCACTAATGAATACTAGTTATGTCCTTGTTAGCAAGTACCAAATTAGTCATAGAAAGCAAAGATAAAAAGCCTTGTAAACATTTAATAATTTGCTTTATGGAGCCTATATAAGAATTCTGCATTTCCTCTTGGGATAAAGGAGATTTTACTCTGTAATACATTATCATGAGAAATGCCAAAGAAAACAAACTCCCAATCTCCGTGGCCAGACCTTTGTGTTCTGCTTAATGCAATGATTCCAGTTCTAGAAATGTCAGAGATCAGTCTTCAGCCTTTTCTCTCTGAATTCTGACATTTATGGGGAGATTATACTACTTTTTCTCTGGTGCACAGGTCCCAACAGTAATGTGAAATTACATGCTATGCTAATAGAAATAACCTTTAGCTGATAACACTGCAAAAAAAACGGCATCCTAGGATGAAATGCTGAATAAAATGACCGCCGAGACAAAGTCCATTATTTAGAATGAAGCTTTCTGACCCATCTTGTCACAGCGATAATCAATAGTGCAGCTAGCAGTGTACCTGTGGTAGAAAGGGCAGATTAACCACAACCAGACAGGAACTACTTATAGCAATCAGTAAAGTTCTTCTTCCTGCTCTTGACGTCTATTTGAAAGGACCGTTACGAGTTACTCTAACTTTTAGTTAGCAAAGCCTATAATTATATATGTAACAGATAAATATAAAAGAAACCTATGATGATTTATCAATGAGTCAGTTCGTGATATTTTATCACTCTAAAATATTCCAGCATCAGCTATGAGTAATATCATGGAGAAGTAGAAGGAACCGAGCAACTCAACCATGAAGTGGAGACCTCCTAAAGTTATAGAACGTGGTCATCGAGTGGTGAGGAGCAGAGGGCGATGAAAACGTTGTATGTCCTACACTGTGCCGTGATTTTCAGGTGTCGCATGCATTCAAGAGGTCATCGGAAACTAAGAGAAGGAGAGTGGGGCAGGTGGTGGAGTCTATGGAGCATGTGAACCATGTGCATGCTAGTCAACTCTACAAAACTGTTCTGTAGGCTACTGTAAAATGTTGAGACCTTCCCAAAATCTGGAGGAGTTGGCAAATCTTCCAGATGCCTCCATAGCCTTCTGAAACTTTCTGGAAGCAAAGCCCAGTTTTGGGAGGCTTTGGTGGCACACCAATGGACATTCAGTGAGTGTTTAGGGGCATAAACAGTGGTAGAGAGTAGAGTTGAGCGACTTTGGTCGGATCGGGTTTCATGAAACAAAATTTGCTTCAGACCCCAATGCAAGTCAATGGGAAATAAAAGTCGTCATTGAGCGGATGACATTCATCCACTTTTATTCCCCATTGACTTGCATTGGGGTTGGGTTTCGGACGAAACTCTAACTTTTTTTGCCCTAGTCGAACCAGTTTCATCTGAAACAAATTTTGTTTCATGAAACCCGATCCGACCAAAGTCGCTCAACTCTAGTAGAGAGTGTAGAACTGGAAAAAAAAGGGGAATTGGCTTTCAACACCATGATCAACTTCCTCCCAGATGATAGCCCTAAAAGTTTACTCCCTTGTTTGCTCTTGTTTGCCCCCTGCCTAGACATGAGATGATGCGTGCATGGAAAGCTGGGTGTAAACCATACATGGGTTTACGCTAGTTGGACATAAATGTGACTTGTGGCTACAAAGAATATAACAAATCTTGGAGTCGGTATACTTTACTGTTAGTAAACTGCTAAATTCTAATTGTAAAAACATTGCACAGATTTAATTCCGCTCTCTGTTCCCCCTACAGTACACATAAACAATCACCACACACATAAAGTAAATGAAACATAATAGAATACGTGGAAGGGAAAATTACAATGAAATTTAGTACACTTCTCGGCAGTAAGTTTCTCTCCTGCTGCAGGTGTTATGCAAATATAATTCGATATTTTTGCATGTTCCTATTAGGCAATTAATTCTACATTTAAAAATGCATTATTTCATCTGGCAAATGGTAGGAACAGATACATCCTCCATATTCGTTGCCTTAAAAAAAACAATCATTTTCATGCGTCCTGATGGCCCATTGCAAATGATGTATTTCTGCAGATGTTTTATTCATGCTTTATTACTTTTGTAATTACCTCGGTTGGTTTGCAGAGACATCATATCTGTAGTGTTTGCTTCACTCGTGTGTCTCCAGGGGATGTGTCCAAATGACGGTTTTGAGGTCCACATGCAAGTGTCCACACTGAACTCACAAGACAGGATCGTTTCTGGGAAAATATAAGAAACAAATTCACAATAACGGTTCTTACAAGTAAAGGCACAGTATAGTGCCGGTGCCATACCATACATCTTTGTGCCTAAAATCATGGAAACGATGACATGGTAGTGACAGGGCTTTTGGCCTCTTATTGGGCCCCTTTTTGCAAGAATTGTTTCTGAAAAATCAGCACAGTTCCTGACAAATTTGAGACTGTAGGTTATAGGTACATTAAAGGGGTTGTCCTCTACTAGGACAACTCCTTCTTGAGCAAAATGTTTCACCCCGATAACATATGAACGCCTATACTCATCTCCTGTGTTGGCACCGTTCCCGCGGTGTCGGCACTCTCTCTCTGTGATGCGGTGTTGTGACATGTGACGCTGGTGTCCAATCAGTGCCGACGTTACTGTCTCTGACTTCGGACAAATCAAACATGAAGAGGCAGCCAGGGTTCAGCTGCAGCCTGGACTTCCTCTTCATGACTGATTTGTCTGAAAGGCTGATTGGGCGCCGGCGTCACGTGTCACAGCACCGCACGAGACCCCTGGGGACAACGAGTGCCGACACCGTGGGAATGGCAGCACCACAGGAGGGGAGTATAAGCTTTGTTATGTTATCAGGGTCAAGTGAGGATTATGAGAAGAAGTTGTACAATTAATGAACAACTTCTTTAAGGCTATGTTCCCACGATGAGCTTTTGGTGAGTTTTTTATTTTGCAGATTTTCGGCACCCATTAAGTAAAATAAGTTACTTGCATTTTTTTAAAAATACACAGAGTAAAAAACTCACCAAAAACTCATCGTGGGAACATTTCTTCAGGGTTGTTACTTCCTATCTTTATCATAGGCCATCTATATCTGGCTGGTGGTTGGTCCGACTTTCTATTACTGACGGCAGTTCAGTCCCATTTAAGCAAGACTCACTAATCTTAGCCTGACAGCCAATCCTGACACCAGGTCATCGATATTATAATCCTAGAGGACCCCATTAACATGAATGTGAGGTTGATTACCGCAGCACAAACATTTTTGCAAAAACAAGTATTCCCATGCAATTTTGCCACAATCATATTGCATTTGTGGAAGAGACTCTTTTACAGTTGTCATCAACATTATTGGCACCCCTGAAAATCAAACTGGCTTTCCATGAAAAGATGTCTTCTCCTCGTAGCGTTGCACATGAAGAAAATAAGAAGCAGAGCTGGTAGTCACCCTCCCTGGGTCTAGAGCTGTCTCTCCACCGCAGCCTTGGTATCTTCATTCTGGTTTAAGCATGACTATAATGCATACGGCACAATGTATACGGCATAAGCCGCAGGGCTCAATGATTGGCTGCAGTGGTGATGCGCACTGTAATAATCACGACCTCACCACTTTCAATGTTTCACTAAAAACTTTATTTCAGGAGATATTTTATATAGTGTGTGCATCTGCTCCGGTATTTGTTTATTAGCTAAAGTAATGTGGTCGTGATTACAGTGCACATCGCCACTGCAGCCAATCATTGAGCCCTGCGGCTAATGCAGTATACATTGTGCCGTATACATTATAGTATACATATACTTATATACTTGATTCAGAAAAGTTCAAAATAACAAAATAGAAACTTGGCCAAAAAGGGACACCAAATTGAAAACAATGCTGGAACGCGATGAGCTGCATTGGGAGTTTAGTTTGAAACAAATGACAAAAATCAGACAAAACTGTGATTAATTAGAAATGAGACTCACCTGTCCCCTACCTTGTCAGTGTTCACATTATTTTAATTATCCTATAAATGATGGCTTTGAAGCTTTAAAGGATCAGTTTTAATCCCTATTCCTTGCTCATGATGGCAAAGTGAAGGTAAATGTCTGAGCAGACCAGAAAGTCTTTTATCACCAAGCACAAGCAGTCTAAAGAGTACAAGACTGCCTCCAAAGACATTCTCGGCTTCAAGAATTCAAAATGTTAACAAGAAGTTTGTTGCATTTGGAGCAGTTAAAATACATCTAGGATGTGGTGGAAAGTGGCAAATTGATGAGAGAACACTATGAAAGTTACTTAAAAATATGTTAAATAAATCAAGTGAAACACCCAAAGAACTTCAGTTTGAGCTGGAGACTTCTAGAGTGAAAGTTTCAACTTGCACCATATGCTGTAAACCGAGAAAAACAATGATCTTTGGACGAAGGCAAAGGATTGCCTCGCTGGATAAAGTAAAGCATAAAAATCCACCTGGAAAAGTGTTGTATGAACAGATGTGAAAACTAGAGCTGGGAATCGATACCAGCTAGAGATGAGCAAATAAACTCGATTGAATTTGAAATCTACTCAATTTTTGCAACAATTAGCATTCACCAAAATCTGAATTTTTGATCATTCGATTCTATGCGGATTCAGCAAAATGGAGCCAGCGGTCACCATTTTTCAGAATCGTAAAGAGCCATCAAAGATTAAAAAGGTGACTCATCTTGTCCTAGTTGCATCTTCTGATCCCTGCTGCTCACTTGGGGAGGACAGTACTGTACTTGCACAGAACCTGCCCGGGAATCAACAGAGCGGGAGGTCTCTGCTCACCATGAGAGGCTCAGAGATTTCAGAGCTCGAGGCAGGGATCAGAAAATGCAACGAGCAGTGAGGTCAGAGAGCGGAGTGGTGAGAAGAGTGTAAGGATTTTGAATTATTTTTTATATTTATATATGTCACGTTTATTATGCACTCGGGTCTGTAGATATCCCAGGGCGTAATCAGGGACATTACTTTTGCAGAGAAAAACTGCTCTGCAAATTGAATTTCCAAGGAAACTACCCGTGAACTGGCAAATTTGAACTTTACCTGATACGATCATCAATAATGCCAGAGCCATGTTTACAGATGATGAAATGAATCCTATAAAGAAAAGTCTACTTTAACTACAGTGAAACATGGCAGAAGATTTTTTTATCCTCTTAATAGATTGCATTCACCATATTATAAAGTACTGTGTATTTACAATTGCTCACTTTGTCTTTCTACCCAGCTAATTCTTCTCTTTTCTCTGTTCTAAGTGTAAAAAGGAAGTATCTTTTCCCTGCAGAAATCATTCTCTTCTTCAACTCCTGACCCAGCTGCTCCATCCTCCCCTCTGCCAGGGACTATTTCAGTGACTTATGACTCATATAGGGAAAATTGAACTCCTATTTCTACATAGAGCTTAGAAGGATTCAGCTAGTCAGATTTTAATCATGCGTTAAACACTGTAGGGAAACACAGCGTACCAAACCATAGGATGATACCTTTCAAAGTTATGATTTACACTATCCGGAATGATGATCCTTGATCCAGTACATAAAGAAGTGGGTTTTTTTCCACAATGTGTTTCCGCGCCGGACTGGTGACTTTCTCAAGTGTGAAAACCAACAGTTGTATCAAAGATGATGATTTCGGTTAGAGCAGCCCAAAACTGTGAATTGTATTTTCTTTTAATTAAGTGTTGTCATAGATCAAATTGGAAAGAGAAGAACTAACTAGGTAGAAAGGCAAAATAAGCAATTGTAAGTACACAGTGCTGTATAATATGATGATAGCAATATATTAAGAGGATAAAAACTTTGATGGGAGTGCTTCTTTAATGAGAGATGAAGCTGTTTTCTGTGCAATAAACATCTAATAATGCAATGCAAACATGTAAGTTTACTGAAGTGAATTTGAGCAGAGTATACATTAACAGCAAAGAGTTAAAATACATTTTGCCCAAATCCTCTCAAAATGTAGTTATTATGCTGCTTGTATTGTTCCTGCAGATACAGGTTCAGTCCTGCTAAACTCAGCGGCCAAGAAACCATTAACTAAGGCTGGTTTCACATTTGCGGACAGAGGGCTGTGGACTTCCTCTGTGAAGCCCCGCCCCTGCCGCACCTCTTCTGGTCAGCTCCGCCTATTTCTGCATGCGGCTTCTTGCGGCCTGCGTACCCTATCTTTTAACATTGGGTACGCAGGCCGTGCCGCAGTATGCGGATTCCGCCACATGCGTCGTTTTGACTGTGCGGCGACCCGCGTAGAACGCATCATGTTGGAATTTTATGTGGGTGCCGCATCGTCAAAATGACGCATGCAGCAGCATCCGCATACTGTGGCACGGCCTGCTTACCCAATGTTGAAGATAGGGTATGCAGGCCGCATGAAGCCGCATGCAGAAATAGGCGTAGGTGACCGGAAGAGGCACGTAGTGGGCGGGGATTCACGGAGGCTGTCTGCAGCCCTCCATCCTCAAATGTGAAATTAGCCTAAATCTTGAATATGTAACAAAAAAGCGAGATGGCCAGTGAAAGTCTGGGAAAGAGGGAACAAAATCAAATTATGATTAAATCTATATCATATCTACAGTATATATCCAATATTTATCTAATGTCTAACTATCCCTCTATGTATCTATTTCATACCTACAGTACCTATCTAGAAGCTTACTCTAAAGTGCTGCCTGCCGAGTACAGCACAATCTAGTTCTTCTTGAGTATATCAATGTCCGTCAGGCTGTCGTTATCTTGTTAGATCTGGAACTCATCATACAGAGCCTATTATCCCTGCGCACAGTGTACTCTGGTGGTCTTGCAAAATACACCTATATTCTGTATGTTCCCCTCATCCTCTCCAAACATCATCATGAAATAGGTCAAATTTAATAGGTCCATTTTGGCTAACGGACCTTTATATATATATATATGTATATATATATATATATATATAAACTGTCGCGGTGGCAGTGACCCAATCCGTGGCCCTGAGTGTCCATGTAAAAGAGGAAGATGGATGCTGAATAAAGTTTATGTGTAGATAACTTCTTGACGCCACCTGTGGTATCTGGTCAAAAGGGGATCTGCGCTGCTGGTGGTGTGAAGCAGCAGAGGTGTAGTATCTCTCCAAAGGCAGAGCTGTAGTCCCAGGGCAGTTGTGGTAGATGTTGAGGTAAATTGTGTAGTGTTCAGGCACAGAGATGTAGCAGTGCTGAGAGCGTGACGCAGGAAGAAGGCAGAGACACAGCTGAATGTAGTTCCAAAGCTTTACTCACGTTTCTGGCATACACAGGTGCCCACTTCAATGCCGTGTCCTCCAGGTGAGGGGCTCAGCAAACTCCCAGATAGATGGAGTACACCCTTCCAGCACTTCCTTCCGTATGTGCCTTTACTGGACGTCTCCTTACTAGCGCTAATCTGAAATACTTGCGGTTCTGAACTCCACATAAGTTCCTCTTTCTGTCTGTTACTTAGAACTCCACTCGCATGACAGGCAGCTATAGCCTACTTCAGGGACTCCTTACAATCATGTCCCGGCTCACACACGTTGCTACTGTGTCGTCGAGTCTTAGGTGGGAATAAAGTGGTTACAACTTCTATTCCTCTGGTTTCTGCTGTAGAACCATTAGCATTCACACAGTCTCGGATACTGGCGCCTGGCCTTTGGCGCTTAAACTTAGGTAAGGGCTCTGCTCTAGCCCCAGTCCCCAGCTCTCTACTCCTCACCTCCCGTCCTTTCCTATCTTTCTTCTGGAGAACTGATCTTTCTCCTCCTTTCTTTCCCAGCAGCTCCAGCTTACAGGAGGCTGCTGCTTACACGTCCTCTCACTGCATCCCCCTCTGGGGAACTGATCTTGACTTCCTATCAGTTTCCCCCTTCTCTAGTGCAAAACTAAACTCCACCCACCTCCCAGTCCCTTCATGAACCAAGTAGGGGTCATAGAGGGTTCCCTGCTGTTCTAAGGTTACTGTGCTGGGTGCAGGTGCTGGAGTCAGGTCAGGTGTCCCCATCTTACCTGGAAGTGGGATACTACACCTCAGGAGGAGGTGCAGTACCTCTGTGGCAACTGAACCCTTAGGGGCACCACACATACATAAAAAAAAATTAAATACTCACCTCTCCTGTTCCCTGCTGCTCCGTTCTCTCCAGTGTCTTCTGACTCTTTGCACTGCTGAGCACAGAGGGTGAGCTGTAATGACGTCATAGTGCTCTCTGCTCTGAGTCATCATAGAGAATCAGAAGATGCCGGAGAGAACGAAGCAGCAGTGATCGGAGCAGTGGGAAATGGGGAAAGGTGAGTATTTGAGGAGGGGCACCAAGCTCCCCCAACTCACAGGCCCCATAGCGTGTTGGCCCCGACGTGAGTTGGTCCCCATTTGTCCAGGGTCCCGGCAGTTGCCCAGGTGCACTGGGTGATGATGCCGACCCAGCTCACTCTCATCTAGCGCAGTTAATGTCACTACCCATGTCAAATACAGTTGATGTGGCCACTGTGGAGATTCGCTCTAGTAGACAAGGGCAAGGGATGCAGTAAAAAGGCATGCTCAGTGTTTTATTCACACTGGCAGCAGAAAAAAATGCAGTCTTACTTCAGACAAAACAAAAGTCCAGCTTGTTTCTACATCATAGGTTCAGTTCCTAGAAGTGCCACTCTGTTCAGATCTGATGTTGCCACAAAACATCCCTCAGCTCTTTCCCATCCACCAACACACACTGAGGAGTTCTGGCTGTTTTTAGCCCCTGCAGCTGTGAAATCTGGACATTGCCCCAGAGAAGAACCAGGCTAGGGCTTACCTCCTTCTCTATTGTTCACCACTGCGAGAGGCACTTGCTGGCAGGAATATATGACCCATCCAACACATACCCCTCATTACGTCACACCACCCAGTACAATTAAAGAGGTAAAATTGCAAAGTGAATGTAAAATCAAGCAACTTTGTAATTTTTTTTTAATTAAAAATCTCTCAATTTTCAATGTTCTATTGTTTACAATTACAACTCATTGCCTAGCATACTTGGAAACACTGCTCTGAGGCTGGCCGAAGAAGTGGACCCCTCCTCTACTCCTCTGATGATGCCGAAGCAAAGGTATCTCTGCTTACAACATGTGAAAGCTCAAGGTTTGGACCAGCAGCACATTAAAGTCAGTTCAATATGTAATTCAGAAATAGCAGTTTACAGGAACAGTGGAGATCAAGATAAGGTCTGGAAGGCCAAGCAAAATTTCAGAGAGAGCTGCTTGTAGGATTGCTAGAAAGGCACATCAGAACCCCCACTTGACTGCAAAAGACCTTCAGAAAGATTTAGCAGATTCTGGAGTTGTGGTAATTGTTCTACTGTTCAGAGACACCTTATCAAATATGGCCTTCATGGAAGAGTCATCAGAAGAAAACCTCTCCTGCACCCTCACCATAAAATTTAGCATCAGAGATATGCAAAAGAACATCTAAACAAGCCCAATGCATTTTAGAAACAAGTCCTGTGAATCGTTGAAATTAAAATAAAACTCTTTGGTCATAATGATCAAAGGTATGTGCAGAGAAAAAATTGCACAGAATTTCAGGAAAAGAACATCTCTCCAACCATTAAGCATGGGGATGGATCAATCATGCTTTGGAGTTGTGTTGCAGACAATGGCACAGGGAACATTTCACAGGTAGAGGGAAGAATGGAGTCAATGAAATTTCAACAAATTCTTGATGCAAACATAACACCATGTGTAAAAAAGCTGAATTTGAAAACAGGATGGCTTCTACAAATGGATAATGATCACACACATCAAAATCCACAATAGACTACCTCAAAAGGCGATAGCTAGAGGTTTTTCAATGGCCCTCACAGTCCCCCGATTCGATCATCATTGAAAATCTGTGACTAGTCCTCAAAATAGCAGTGCATGCAAGATGACCCAGGAATCTCACAGAAATGGAAGAATTTTCCATGGAAGAATGGATGAAAATCCATCAAACAAGAATTGAAAGACTCTTGGCTGGCTACTAAAAGCGTTTACAAGCTGTGATATTTTAAATGGGAGTGCTACTAAGTACTAACTATGCAGGATGCCCAAACTTTTGCATTGGCCTATTTTACTTATTGTAATTTTTAAAATGTAAAAAATGACAATATATAATTTTTTTGGCCTAAAATACAGAGAAAATGTGTCATCTTTAACTTTAGCCCTTTTAGAGATCATTCCATCTTCAACTTGCTTAACTGGTCACAATAACTTTTAAATGCCACTGTAGAAGTACGGAGTGCACAGAAGGTGGAGTAAACCAAACTAGAGTCTTGACTCACAATCCAAAAAGACAGGTGTGTGTCCTGATAGGCCTCTAACAGGATCATGGAGATGACTACACTGAGCTATGCCGGGCAACCTGCAAAACCTGACATGGATACAACAGAGGGCAGCTGTCCGAAGTAAAGGAAGATGTGTCTGGCAGTGCTGGAGCAGGATGACGGATTACCAGGTGAGTATAACTTATCTTTTTCTTTTATCCCTATGGCTTGACGCTGTCAGTGTTTTAAACAAACCATAATACTCTTTTAATGTTGCCACCTTTCTCGAATACAATTGATGTTGCCACCTAGCTCCATTATAATTGATATCACTATACAAGCCCAGTACAATTAGTTGCCTCCACTCACAATTAGTAAAATTAATGCTGCCAACCATCTCCAGTATAGTTAATAAAACCACCTACCTCTATCAAATGAATTCCACCACCCAATTAAAAATGATTAAACATTAATCAACATATCCTTTTCCATAACTTGATTGAATCGATTGAGATTTATCTTTTTTAAACTGTACATGTGACTATGCAACAAGATAAAACAATAATCCCTTAAACCTCTGCAATACCGTGAGAAGAATAAAAATGGAATGTAGCGATGCAAAAATGGTAAAAAGTCAAGAAAAATCAATCATCCAAATATGGAAACTGATGGCTTATTTCTTTATGAGTAAAGTCATCCATAGAATTATTGTATGTTTTGAATCCTGCTGGATGCTATCTTATCTTTCTGTAATATATAGAAATTGTAAAATGAAATGGGGGTTATTGACATCTCCCTGATTAGACAAAAGCCAAGATAAATATCCCATAAATGCAGCTTATCGGACTCAGCCAAGAAACCTTTCAAACCCAATAAACTGCAGAGACTTAAGGTGAGAAAAATGGTGGAGAATGTCATCTTGGCTTTTCAAGTTGCTAAATGATTGAAAACTCGGACATTCAGAAATTTCAGGATTTTCTGGTCTTCATGTAGGAATCTAATACTCGCTTCCACTATTGTGTTTCCCTTATGTCAAATTCAAATTTAATTTTAAAATCCGTTATTTTTTTTCTTATAAATACTACTTAAACATTTGATAAAGTGGCTGCTTCCCATCTATAGAAAAATTAGATTTGTCTCAAAAAATGGCATCTCGCTTCTATTTTGAGCTAAGTTTTTTTTACACAACTTTTGGGTAGTGTGTGTCATAAATATTTTTGAAAAACAATTACTTCTATAGATCTTCTTCTATTACACACCAGGCAAATAGCAGCACAAATCAGTTGTACCTTATGCCACCGGGTGACTCATTGACACCTACTCTTGGTGGTACATGTGCCATCCTCTGATCTCTGTCCCATCCACTGGGGTATCGTGAGCTGCCAATCTCTAGTATATGGCAAGCACCGTACTTTGCGCTCACTAAACCCATGAGCCGTTAGCTCTCCCAGAGTGCCTTCCACCAGTCCAATATTGCACCCCTTATTCCCCACTCAAATGTATTGCAATTTGAGGAAAATACTGATATAATTATAGTTTTGATTTTGACCTCCCTAATTTTTTTCTCTTTTTGTTCCTTTTTTTTGCTAAAATACAAGATAAAATTAAAAAAATTAAAAGTTATACTTTTGTTGGTTTTAATTAACCCTAACCGTAGCCCTAAGCCTAACCTAAACTCAGTTTCTAGTCCTAAGACTAAACTTAACCCTAGTCTTAAGTCTGAACCTAACCCAAAGCCTAACCCTAAACCAATCCCTAATAATAAACTAATAAACCTAGTTAGGGTTAGAAAATGTGTAAAATATAAAAGCAGATCTTACTAATGAATGAAGATAATATTGAATCACGTGAACTGCACTAGATGCAAAACTGTCTTCATTTCTACAAGCTTTCCTTCTCCATTCTCCCTTGCTGTTTATACAAAGCATAGCAGTGCAGATGCGATTTCCGTCAGCTGCTGCACTCTACATAGGCTACAATCAAGTTCACAAAGTTCACATCAAAATGCTGAGCTTGGTCATTTCGGTCACTGCCTATGCAGAGTACAGCTGCAAATGCTGCGCACTGCAGAAGCACTTCCATTCAAACACTCACAGTGCGCTTGCAGACGTGATCACTTCACAGTTCAGATGGAATGAGGAAGGCATGGGAGAGAGCGAAATTTTGCACCTCGTAATTCTCCACATATGGGGCAACCGACTACCCTGCCCACACCCATATGATGCCTCTGGTGCCATCTAATCCTTACCTTATACATAGAATGATTCCATCTGCTCTTTTTGAGGTTCAGATATGATCTGTGCAGTGGATCAAGGTCAGTGCAAACCATGGAAAACCATTGAAGTCACATATTTAAGAAACTGGCACTCAACAAGAACAGTCCCTGCAGGAACACATTTGGGTGGCACTCACTTACAGTCATCTGCAAATTAAAGGGTTTGTTATGTTCAGAATCTCCATTGTAATATATCCTATTAGGAAGCTCTCATTTAATAGAGGATGTCCCACTGTTCAGGATGCGCCTCTCTTAGACAGGAAAAAGTAGTAAAAAAAAAAAAAAGTAATAAGTAAAAAAAAAGTAAAAAATTTATAGAAAAGTATGTAAAAGTATAAAGTAGTAAATATGAACATCTTCCACAGTGGAGGACCTATCCTGTCCTGCATTATGTACTGTACAATTGTATATATATATATATATATATATATATATATATATATATATCAAAAAAAGGACAGCAGTACCAAAATTATACAATTGGTGCAAAACCTATTCAGCAGTGTCCAAACAGCCAAGTTAATAAAAGTAAAAAAATAGGCAGCACTCCAAGTTAAATGTGAAAAAAGTGGATAGTATCCACTTTTTTTTCACATTTAATTTATTTTTTTTACATATATATATATATATATATATATATATATATATACACATATATATACATACAGTATATACACACACATATTCATGCCATATATACTTACTGTATATATGTATGTAATGATTCACATTCCTTTTTATAATCTTATTGTGTGAACTCGAAAAGAAAAAAAGAAAACAGGAATAACAGATAAATAACAGATTTTGCCTAAAATAAGTTTAAACCTTTATCTATTCTATTATTTCTAAACACTGTTTTTCGGTGATTCCTTTGTATCTCCGTTCATACTGCACCCACACACACACAAATGATACACCACTTGAAAGGTAAATTTGCCCCTTCAGCAAGAAAATAGCTAAGCAAGCCACACATCCACGATTTAATCACAAAATTCAGTTTAAACACTAATTTTCATAAACCTGCACTAAGGAAAAATGACCTGCAGGTGGCACCACAGTACCCCAAAGCACACTACCACAAAGCTGCTCCACACACACACAAATGATACACCATTTGAAAGGTCAACTTGCTCCCTTCAGCAAGAAAAAAGCCAAACAAACCACACATCCACGATTTTAGCACCAAATACAGTTTAACCCCTTCCCGACCCATGACGCCTACGTAGGCGTCATGAAAAGTCGTGCCCAAACGACCCATGACGCCTACGTAGGCGTCATGCTATAAATAGCCCCCCTGCGGGTCGGGTGACCGGGGTCGCTGAAAGGTCACCCGACCCGCACCCAGAAGACACTCATGGGTTAATACCAGGGGGCGTGGCTTAGCCCCCACATGCCTACGATCGCTCTGATTGGCTGTTAAAAGTGAAACAGCCAATCAGAGCGATTTGTAATATTTCACCAATGAAATTTGGTGAAATATTACAATCCAGCCATGGTCGATGCTGCAATAGCATCGGACATGGCTGGCCACCGACACCCGACCCCCCCCCCACCGACTGGTGGGGCCGGTCGGCCCCCGCCACCGATGGACGGTGGCGATCGGTTGCCGCCGTCATCATCTGCTCCCCCTCCCCTTCCTATCGCCCCCTCCCACCTTCCGATTCCCCCTGGTACCTCCGATGTCCTGCTGGTGCTCCCAGTGTCCCGCCATGGCTCCCGGTGTCCCACCGTCCAGATCATGGGCGCCGCCATCTTGCAAAATGGCGGGCGCATGCGCAGTGTGCCTGCCATTGTCCAAGATGGTGGTGCCCATGAATTTGCCGGCTGCCCATTCCTTTTTAATTTTGATCACTGTGATAAACTTTCACAGTGATCAAAATGAAAAAAAAAGTAAATACACCTCCCTTTTATCACTCCCATAGCCAGGCGCAAATAATAAAATAAAAAATATATTTTTTTTTTCCATTTAGGGTTAGAAATAGGGTTAGGGTTGGAATTAGGGTTAGGGTTTGAATTAGGGTTATAGATAGGGTTAGGGTTAGAAATAGGGTTAGGGTAAGAATTAGGGTTAGGGTTAGAAATAGGGTTAGGGTTGGGATTAGGGTTAGGGTTAAAATTAGGGTTAGGGCTGGAATTAGGGTTAGGGTTGGAATTAGGGTTATAGATAGGGTTAGGGTTAGAAATAGGGTTAGGGTTGGGATTAGGGTTAGGGTTAAAATTAGGGTTAGGGCTGGAATTAGGGTTAGGGCTAGAATTAGGGTTAGGACTGGAATTAAGGTTAAGATTAGGGTTAGGGTTGTGTTGGGGTTGGCATTAGGGTTAGGCTTGTGGTTAGGGTTAGAGTTGGGATTAGGGTTAGGGTTGTGGTTAGGGTTATTATTAGGGTTGGGTTAGGGTTAGGGGTGTGTTGGGGTTAGAGTTGGAGTTAGAATTGAGGGGTTTCGACTGTTTAGGCACATCACGGGGTCTCCGAGCGCGACATGGCACCACGATTTATTCCAGCCAATTTTGCGTTCAAAATGTCAAACAGCACTCCCTCCATTCCGAGCCCCGATGTGTGCCCAAACAGTGGTTTACCCCCACATATGGGGTATCAGCATACTCAGGAAAAATTGCACAACAACTTTGGGGGTCTAATTTCTCCTGTTACCCTTGGGAAAATAAAAAATTGGGGGCTAAAAAAATGATTTTTGTGATAAAAATGATTTTTTTATTTTCACGGCTCTGAGTTATAAACTTCTGTGAAGCACTTGGGGGTTCAAAGTGCTCATCACACATCTAGATAAGTTCCTTGGGGGGTCTAGTTTCCAAAATGGGGTCACTTGTGGGGGGTTTCCACTGTGTAGGCACATCAGGGGATCTGCAAACGTAACATGACGTCCACAGACCATTCCATCAAGTTGGTATTTCAAAACGTCACTACTTCCCGTCCGAGCCCTGATGTGTGCCCAAACAGTGGTCCCCCCCACATATGGGGTACCAGCGTACTCTGGACAACAACTTTTGGGGTCAAATTTATCCTGTTAACCTTGTGAAAATAAAAAATTGCGGGCTAAAAAAATCATTTTTTGAGGAAAAAAAAGATTTTTTATTTTCACAGTTCGTTATAAACTTCTGTGAAGCACTTGGGGGTACAAAGTGCTCACCAACTTGCACACGGTCAAGTAGTCCAGTGCCAGAGGCAGCAAAGCAACCCCAAAACATCAGGGAACCTCCGCCATGTTTGACTGTAGGGACCCTGTTCTTTTCTTTGAATGCCTCTTTTTTCTCCTGTAAACTCTATGTTGATGCCTTTGCCCAAAAAGCTCTACTTTTGTCTCATCTGACCAGAGAACATTCTTCCAAAACGTTTTAGGCTTTTTCAGGTAAGTTTTGGCAAACTCCAGCCTGGCTTTTTTATGTCTCGGGGAAAGAAGTGGGGTCTTCCTGGGTCTCCTGCCATACAGTCCCTATTCATTCAGACTCCGACGGATAGTACGGGTTGACACTGTTGTACCCTTGGACTGCAGGGCAGCTTGAACTTGTTTGGATGTTAGTCGAGGTTCTATATCCAACATCTGCACAATCTTGCGTTGAAATCTCTTGTCAATTTTTCTTTTCTGTCCACATCTAGGGAGGTTAGCCATAGTGCTATGGGCTTTAAACTTCTTGATGACACTGCACACGGTAGACACAGGAACATTCAGGTCTTTGGAGATGGACTTGTAGCCTTGAGATTGCTCATGCTTCCTCACAATTTGGTTTCTCAAGTCCTCAGACAGTTCTTTGGTCTTCTTTCTTTTCTCCATGCTCAATGTGGTACACACAAGGACACAGGACAGAGGTTGAGTCAACTTTAATCCATGTCAACTGGCTGCAAGTGTGCTTTAGTTATTGCCAACACCTGTTCGGTGCCACAGGTAAGTTACAGGTGCTGTTAATTACACAAATTAGAGAAGCATCACATGATTTTTTGAACAGTGCCAATACTTTTGTCCACCCTCTCCAAACACGACATGGTGTCCGCTAGCGATTGGAGATAATTTTCCATTCAAAAAGTCAAATGGCGCCCCTTCCCTTCTGAGCCCTGCCGTGCGCCCAAACAGTGGTTCCCCCCCACATATCGGGTGCCAGCGTACTCAGGACAAACTGAACAACAACTTTAGGGGTCCAATTTATCTTGTTACCCTTGTGAAAATAAAAAATAGCGGGCTAAAAAATAATTTTTGAGGGAGAAAAATGATTTTTTATTTTCATGGCTCTGGGTTTATAAACTTCTGTGAAACACTTGGGGGTTCAAAGTGCTCACTACACATCTAGATAAGCTCTTTGGGGGGTCTAGTTTCCAAAATGGGGTCACTTGTGGGCAAATCAGGGGCTCTGCAAACCCAACATGATGCCTGCAGAACATTCCATCAGTCTGCATTCCAAAATCGCACTCCTTCCCTTCTGAGCTCTCCCATGCGCCCAAACAGTAGTTTCCCCCCACATATGGGGTATCTGTGTACTCAGGACAAATTGCATAACAACTTTTGTCATCCAATTTCTCCTGTTAGCCTTGTGAAAATAAAAAATAGCAGGCTAAAAATAATTTTTGAGGAAAAAAAAATATTTTTTTGTTTTCACTGCTCTGCGTCATAAACTTCTGTGAAGCACTTGGGGGTTCAAAGTGCTCACCACACATCTAGATAAGTTCCTTGTGGGGTCTAGTTTCCAAAATGGGGTCACTTGTGGGGGAGCTCCAATGTTTAGGCACACAGGGGCTCTCCAAACACGACATGGTGTCCACTAACGATTGGAGCTAATTTTCCATTCAAAAAGTCAAATGGTGCTCCTTCCCTTCCGGACCCTGCCGTGTGCCCCAACAGTGGTTTATGACCACATACGAGGTATCGGTGCACTCAGGAGAAATTGGCCAACAAATTTTAGGATCCATTTTATCCCATTGCCCATGTGAAAATGAAAAACCTGAGGCTAAAATAAATTTTTTGTGAAAAAAGTCCTTTTTTTTTTACGAATCAATTTGTGAAGCACCTGGGGGTTGAAACTGATCACTATGCATCTAGATAAGTTCCTTGGAGGGTCTAGTTTCCAAAATGGGGTCACTTGTGGGGGAGCTCCAATGTTTAGGCACACAGGGACTCTCCAAACTTGACATGACAACCGCTAAATATTCCAGCATATTTCCATTCAAAAAGTCAAATGGCGCTCCTTCCCTTCCGGGCCCTGCCGTGCGCCCAAACAGTGGTTTTTGACCACATATGAGGTATCCTTGTACTCAGGAGAAATTGCCCAATAAATTTTAGGATCCATTTTATCCTGTTACCCATGTGAAAATGAAAAAATTGATGTTAAAAGAAAATTTTTTTTTGAAAAATTAAAATGTCCATTTTTTCCTTCCACATTGCTTTAGATGCTGTGAAGCACCTGAAGGGTTAATAATCTTCTTGAATGTAGTTTTGAGTAGCTTTAGGGGTGCAGTTTTTAGAATAGTGTCACCTTTGGGTATTTTCTGCCATATAGACCCCTGAAAGTGACTTCAAATGTGAGGTGGTCCCTAAAAAAAATGGTTTTGTAAATTTTGTTGTAAAAATGAGAAATCGCTGGTCAACTTTTAACCCTTATAACTTCCCAACAAAAAAATTTTGTTTCCAAAATTGTGCTGATGTAAAGTAGACATGTGGGAAATGTTATTTATTAACTATTTTGTGTTACATAACTCTCTGGTTTAACGGAATAAAAATTCAAAATGTGAAAATTGTGAAATTTTCAAAATTTTCACCAAATTTCTGTTTTTTTCACAAATAAATGCAAACATTATCAACCTAAATTTACCACCAACATGAAGCCCAATATGTCACGAAAAAAACAATCTCAGAATCGCTAGGATCCGTTGAAGCGTTCCTGAGTTATTACCTCATAAAGGGACACTGGTCAGAATTGCCAAAAATGGCCAGGTCATTAAGGTCAAAATAGGCTGGGTCATGAAGGGGTTAAACATTCATTTTCAGAAACCTGCAGAAAGACACAATGACCTGCAGGTGGCTCCTCAACCAGAAAATATTTTATGGCCTCTACTTATCAAAACAATTTCTTGTATTACCAATCTACATATATAAATACCTGTCTGTGTTCATCAGCTCATGAAGTACATTTACATTTAACCAGCTTGCTTTTTCTGAAATTGCCTGCGCCCCCGACGATCAATGTGCGAAAATTTTGCACGGGCCAAGCTAGCATCAATATATAATGAATTAGCACAAAGTCAGACAGAAATAATAAAAAATACTGAAAAAATCTGGGCGTTGAACCCCTATCAACCTGCTATAGATGGCCTATCCGAGGGAGTCGTTAGATAAGGATAAAATCTCGGCTACATTACAGGGGTTTTGTTTGGGCATTTTCTGGATCGACGCCGGGAGATAGGTAATCGAAACGCTAGAATTCGATGTGTTTGTCCTTTTCAAACAGTTCTAAGCCATATAGAGAAGGAAATAAATTAACATCACAAAGTAAAGAAATCCTCACCATTAGCTGGTTTACATCCTTCACTGAAAGAAATGTCATCGATTGCAATAGACTCAGATGTGCCGTTACCCAACGTAACAGCCTTGATGATGATCTGAAAAAATAAAAAGAAACATTATTAGAAATGCTAGGAAATGTTTGTGTCCCTCTACTTTCAGGCGACTTGATCTTATGTGATAAGTAATTTGATAACAAGGTAATCTGCTAATCATTTTTTAAATATATATATGTTGGTTTACCAGTTAAAAATTACTCCAAAATGCCGATTACTAGGTGCTTGTTTTCTGTCTAATTTATGTCCACTACATGTTGCTAAGTGAAATTGATTACAGGTGGTGGGGCGGGTATCTGACTTTTGCTTTCCTGTTCCTTAAAGGGAATCTGTCACCCCATTTTTGCTGTATGAGCTGCGGCCACCGCCATCAGGGGCTTATCTGCAGCATTCTGTAATGCTGTAGATAAGCCCCCGATGTAACCTGAAATATAAGAAAAACGAGTTAGATTATACTCACCGGGGGGCAGGGTCGGGTGCGGTGGGTGTCGCGGTCCGGTCCGCCGCCTCCCATCTTCTAGCGATGATGTACTCCTCCTTACTTCTGCCATGGCTCCTGTGCAGGCGTACTTTATCTAACCTGTTGAGGGCAGAGTAAAGTACTGCAGTGCGCAGGTGCCGGGAAAGGTCAGAGAGGTCCGGCGCCTGCGCACTGCAGTACTTTACTCTGCCCTCAACAGGGTAGATAAAGTATGCCTGCACAGGAGCTGAGGCAGAAGTAAGGAGGAGGAAGTCATCGCTAGAAGATGGGAGGCGCCGGACCAAAAAGGGATGTAAATCAACAGCCGCGGAGACACCATCACATGTTTCTCAACGCAAGCAATGACTAGCCAGGTCTTTCCCCGGGAAGGAACAACCACGGGAAGGGCAGTCTCCAATGAAGGAAACCACCTATGCCAAAACATGGTATCCATCCACAGACAGCTGTTTCGGGGTATTGCCCCTCATCAGTGTGGAGTAGGAAACTGGCTAGTAGGAGCAATGCCTAGTGAAAGGCTATGAACATAAGGATGAGTGACCTCATGGAGATCAACATCCAACACTGCGGAGACACCATCACATGTTTCTCAACGCAGTGATCTAGAGCAATGCCCCCATCCCTTATGGGAAATATGCAAAAGCATGTAAATCAACAGCCGCGGAGACACCATCACATGTTTCTCAACGCAAGCAATGACTAGCCAGGTCTTTCCCTGGGAAGGAACAACCACGGGAAGGGCAGTCTCCAATGAAGGAAACCACCTATGCCAAAACATGGTATCCATCCACAGACAGCTGTTTCGGGGTATTGCCCCTCATCAGTGTGGAGTAGGAAACTGGCTAGTAGGAGCAATGCCTAGTGAAAGGCTATGAACATAAGGATGAGTGACCTCATGGAGATCAACATCCAACACTGCGGAGACACCATCACATGTTTCTCAACGCAGTGATCTAGAGCAATGCCCCCATCCCTTATGGGAAATATGCAAAAGCATGTAAATCAACAGCCGCGGAGACACCATCACATGTTTCTCAACGCAAGCAATGACTAGCCAGGTCTTTCCCCGGGAAGGAACAACCACGGGAAGGGCAGTCTCCAATGAAGGAAACCACCTATGCCAAAACATGGTATCCATCCACAGACAGCTGTTTCGGGGTATTGCCCCTCATCAGTGTGGAGTAGGAAACTGGCTAGTAGGAGCAATGCCTAGTGAAAGGCTATGAACATAAGGATGAGTGACCTCATGGAGATCAACATCCAACACTGCGGAGACACCATCACATGTTTCTCAACGCAGTGATCTAGAGCAATGCCCCCATCCCTTATGGGAAATATGCAAAAGCATGTAAATCAACAGCCGCGGAGACACCATCACATGTTTCTCAACGCAAGCAATGACTAGCCAGGTCTTTCCCCGGGAAGGAACAACCACGGGAAGGGCAGTCTCCAATGAAGGAAACCACCTATGCCAAAACATGGTATCCATCCACAGACAGCTGTTTCGGGGTATTGCCCCTCATCAGTGTGGAGTAGGAAACTGGCTAGTAGGAGCAATGCCTAGTGAAAGGCTATGAACATAAGGATGAGTGACCTCATGGAGATCAACATCCAACACTGCGGAGACACCATCACATGTTTCTCAACGCAGTGATCTAGAGCAATGCCCCCATCCCTTATGGGAAATATGCAAAAGCATGTAAATCAACAGCCGCGGAGACACCATCACATGTTTCTCAACGCAAGCAATGACTAGCCAGGTCTTTCCCTGGGAAGGAACAACCACGGGAAGGGCAGTCTCCAATGAAGGAAACCACCTATGCCAAAACATGGTATCCATCCACAGACAGCTGTTCCTTCCCGGGGAAAGACCTGGCTAGTCATTGCTTGCGTTGAGAAACATGTGATGGTGTCTCCGCGGCTGTTGATTTACATGCTTTTGCATATTTCCCATAAGGGATGGGGGCATTGCTCTAGATCACTGCGTTGAGAAACATGTGATGGTGTCTCCGCAGTGTTGGATGTTGATCTCCATGAGGTCACTCATCCTTATGTTCATAGCCTTTCACTAGGCATTGCTCCTACTAGCCAGTTTCCTACTCCACACTGATGAGGGGCAATACCCCGATACAGCTGTCTGTGGATGGATACCATGTTTTGGCATAGGTGGTTTCCTTCATTGGAGACTGCCCTTCCCGTGGTTGTTCCTTCCCGGGGAAAGACCTGGCTAGTCATTGCTTGCGTTGAGAAACATGTGATGGTGTCTCCGCGGCTGTTGATTTACATGCTTTTGCATATTTCCCATAAGGGATGGGGGCATTGCTCTAGATCACTGCGTTGAGAAACATGTGATGGTGTCTCCGCAGTGTTGGATGTTGATCTCCATGAGGTCACTCATCCTTATGTTCATAGCCTTTCACTAGGCATTGCTCCTACTAGCCAGTTTCCTACTCCACACTGATGAGGGGCAATACCCCGAAACAGCTGTCTGTGGATGGATACCATGTTTTGGCATAGGTGGTTTCCTTCATTGGAGACTGCCCTTCCCGTGGTTGTTCCTTCCCGGGGAAAGACCTGGCTAGTCATTGCTTGCGTTGAGAAACATGTGATGGTGTCTCCGCGGCTGTTGATTTACATGCTTTTGCATATTTCCCATAAGGGATGGGGGCATTGCTCTAGATCACTGCGTTGAGAAACATGTGATGGTGTCTCCGCAGTGTTGGATGTTGATCTCCATGAGGTCACTCATCCTTATGTTCATAGCCTTTCACTAGGCATTGCTCCTACTAGCCAGTTTCCTACTCCACACTGATGAGGGGCAATACCCCGAAACAGCTGTCTGTGGATGGATACCATGTTTTGGCATAGGTGGTTTCCTTCATTGGAGACTGCCCTTCCCGTGGTTGTTCCTTCCCGGGGAAAGACCTGGCTAGTCATTGCTTGCGTTGAGAAACATGTGATGGTGTCTCCGCGGCTGTTGATTTACATGCTTTTGCATATTTCCCATAAGGGATGGGGGCATTGCTCTAGATCACTGCGTTGAGAAACATGTGATGGTGTCTCCGCAGTGTTGGATGTTGATCTCCATGAGGTCACTCATCCTTATGTTCATAGCCTTTCACTAGGCATTGCTCCTACTAGCCAGTTTCCTACTCCACACTGATGAGGGGCAATACCCCGAAACAGCTGTCTGTGGATGGATACCATGTTTTGGCATAGGTGGTTTCCTTCATTGGAGACTGCCCTTCCCGTGGTTGTTCCTTCCCGGGGAAAGACCTGGCTAGTCATTGCTTGCGTTGAGAAACATGTGATGGTGTCTCCGCGGCTGTTGATTTACATGCTTTTGCATATTTCCCATAAGGGATGGGGGCATTGCTCTAGATCACTGCGTTGAGAAACATGTGATGGTGTCTCCGCAGTGTTGGATGTTGATCTCCATGAGGTCACTCATCCTTATGTTCATAGCCTTTCACTAGGCATTGCTCCTACTAGCCAGTTTCCTACTCCACACTGATGAGGGGCAATACCCCGAAACAGCTGTCTGTGGATGGATACCATGTTTTGGCATAGGTGGTTTCCTTCATTGGAGACTGCCCTTCCCGTGGTTGTTCCTTCCCGGGGAAAGACCTGGCTAGTCATTGCTTGCGTTGAGAAACATGTGATGGTGTCTCCGCGGCTGTTGATTTACATGCTTTTGCATATTTCCCATAAGGGATGGGGGCATTGCTCTAGATCACTGCGTTGAGAAACATGTGATGGTGTCTCCGCAGTGTTGGATGTTGATCTCCATGAGGTCACTCATCCTTATGTTCATGGACCAAAAAGGGAGGCGCCGGTCCAGAACGTGACACCCATCGGACCGGACCGGACCCCGGGTGAGTATAATCTAACTTGTTTTTCTTATCTTTCAGGCTACATCGGGGGCTTATCTACAGGATTACAGAATGCTGTAGATAAGCCCCTGATGGCGGTGGCCGCAGCTCATAGGGCAAAAATGGGGTGACAGATTCCCTTTAAACTGCATACAAGAAAAGCATAAAAGTGGGCTTTCAGTTCAGGACAGCCAAGGCATTGAACAATGTCAGGCAGAGTGCATACTAGAAAGTAAAGAAAAAAAAAAAAAAGGCCTTGCACCTATTGTGAGGCATAGAACAAAAAACCTGACCTGCACCTCCATATAGTATGAACAGGTGCCAACTGCAATTAATACATTTCTTGCAAAAAGGAGGAACGCAGCAGCACTCTGTAGAGACCAATACACATGCGAACACAGAATCTAGGAGGAGGTAACAATTGTTCACACTGCAGACTTTTATAGCACAAGAGAGGCATTTATTAGAGGCTAGGACCCATCAGAGAAGTGTCACCTTGTCGCGGTAGATGGGCTCACATGAATTGGCCAATTTATGCACTAAGAACCTTCACTATTGTAAATAATTTTTTTTTTTTACTTTTTATTACAGTTTACTCAGCGATTATGATAGATTCTGTGTTCGCATGTGTATTCGTCTCTACAGAGTGCTGCTGCGTTCCTCCTTTTTGCGAGAAACCTATAGTGCTGGTAGAATGCTGATGAAGTGCAACCACCACTCAAAAACAGTAGATGGAAATTTATAGAGTGTGAGAATCAGGACAGTTCCTGAACATATTAGACTGGTATGTGCACCAAAAGCATTTTGTTGTGGGGAATGAGGGAGGCAAATCTTGGTTTTCTACAGGCTTTGTGTGAAAGGGGGAGAGTTATACGGCACAAAGATAGCAAATTCACCTAAGTGCTGGAGCCTTTCTGCCACATATGAAGTTACCAATATAAGTGTCACTATGTACATTATATACAGACAGGAAGCTGCTTATCATTGGTGAGAGTATGGTTAGACCAGGACTCACACTGGCACCAGTCTGGGCAGTGATAATGTCCTGCTGATAAACTGCTCATTGTATTAAAACAACAGCACACATCCTTATAAGGGACACATTACTAAAATCAGTGTCTCAGCCCCTACCTCATGCTGCCCTCAGTTTACATAGCAAAAAAGTGCTAATCTATTCCCTTTAAATTGCGCCTTTGCTTCCCAATTTGTCAGACTTCTGGAGCCTGATGAGTTGGATTTTCAGTAAACTTTATTCTCTACCTACATTTTCAGATTTAAGGTTGTGTTAAAGGGGAGGTCTAATGTTCTTTTTGCCAGAGTGCACCTTTTTTATGTCTCCCAGCTTATCGCAGAATTCTGTAGATTCACAGTTCGGACTAACAGCACACTTACATCCAACCAGGCCTAAAGTGTGCGATCTCAAATGCTGCAACCAGATCTGACATTCCAGTCGGCTTCAGGGCAGCGCCCGCAAGCTCTAACACAAAGATCCTGCAAGCCCTGCGCTCCGAAAGTGGTCATCTCTTATACAGAGCAGACGTGGCCGGTATCCCATGCAACGAGCAGTACGTTATAACATATAATGTGATATATAACATTCAGAACAAAGAGAAACTTTAGGATTTTTAGGTTATGTTAACTAATCAGTCCCTTACATTGGTAATACCAAACCCTGGCAGCATTAAAACAGCTGTGCTGCTCTGACAAGGGCATGCCGTTAAAAATGAAAGATAACGCCTCCATAGCTCAAAATTAAGTATCTGGAAGACACAAAACATTAGGCACTTCTCTGAAAATTTCAAGGGGACTCCTGTCCTTAACATTAGTCATCACTTGCACAAGTAGCCCTGGCAGCATCAAAACTGTGCGTGCAAGATGATAAAAATGAAAGATAATTACTTTTTTTATTTAGTTTAAATCGTTTTTATTAGAGGGGAAGATAAACAAAAAAGAAAGAAGCATATTATAAATATTATGAATACACAATAATGTAGAAATATACATAGAAACATAATAAAAGTTAAAAAAAAGCAAAATTTAAAGAAAGGTAAAGATAAAATTAAGAGTGAAAAGGTATGAAAAGGGGAAAGAAATAATGGTTTGATAGAAAAAAGGGGGAAACTGGGAGAAACAAAGAGAACACCCAGATGAAGTGGTAAGTATATAGATGAATACTAACTTTAAATAATGAATTCTACTGTTTGCTAAATAACAATGATATCTTTAGAGTAATCTGGATAAGAAAGAAAGAAAGAAAGAAAGAAAGAAAGAAAGAAAGAAAGAAAGAAAGAAAGAAAGAGAAAAACAGAATGAAAAATAAAGAAGGAAAGAAAGAGAAAAAGAGAAAGAAAAAGAAAGAAAGAGAATGAAAGAAAGAGAAAAAGAGAAAGAAAAATAAAGAAGGAAAGAAAGAGAGAAAGAAAAAAGAAAGAAAGAAAAATAAAGAAGGAAAGAAAGAGAAAAAGAGAAAGAAAGAAAAAGAAAGAAAAATAAAGAAGGAAAGAAAGAGAAAAAGAAAGAAAGAAAGAGGAAAAGAAAGAAAGAACGAAAGGAGAAAAGTGGTTACTTTTGAGCATTGGTTGGATTATTTGGGTATCATTCACATATAGATACTTTTTACATTTTTCAAAAGTTTGGAAAATCCTTAATATTAAGGATAAAGAATTGTGCACATTGCAGTCTCCATTACATGAAGAGCAGCTGATGTATTTTACACTACTCAGAATGTTCTCCAGGTTAAATGGAATTTCTTCCAAACCCACAGCATCGTTCACATTCCAACATTTTTGCAGCTTCTACTTCTTTGTCATTTTTCCTCTGCAGTTTGTGTTAAGCAACATTTGCAAATTGATTAAAAGCTGCAGCAGAAATCATTTAAACTTGTTATAGCGCACATTACCGGAAGAGGATGACACTGTGATAGTTTATTTTCTTTAATTTGGCACATTGCAATAAATAAATACTTCTCTGGAAACGGCTGATTTGTGAATGTTCTTTTTTTTTTTGTTTTGCTTTTTCCATCGAAACATTTTGATATTTGTGAAATGTTTCTATATTGCTGGGTACCTGCCAGTGCTCTGCAAGTGTTTATCACAAAATATATACACTTCTGTCAAATAAAACACACTGATGACAACGCGAGACGGTATTTATTTCCGAACCAATCCTCCATGCCTGCAAAACACATCTGTGGTGATCTGTGAACAACCACCCCAAACTGCGCTGGAACTTGTCAGCGACAGCGCGAGTCTCTTTTGGAAAAGCACAAAATTAGAAAATAACGTTGAGAGAATCATTCTGTTCTATCAGGAGACATTACATGACTTTACTATTTCAGAAACTAAAGTATATCACATACAAAAAAACATTACTTAAGAAATATTCCAGTTTTAAAAAGAATCGTTCAATTCATACATTTATTTAAAAAAATATAGGACTGAACACAATAGGTAAATACCTGGTCATCAAATAGCACCAGGTTATATCTCTTGACAGATATGGATGTAACTGTACATCCGCACCAGGGTACGCATGTGAGCAGCGGGCTCCACAAGCGTCAGATACTGTGTTATACAGCCAACATCTGCCTGTAACAGCAGTAAATGGAGCTACCTCAGATCGCTGCTATTAACCATTTAGATTCTGCTGTCAATCACAATTTAAATGGAACACTGGCTCCCACCGGACGTTCTGCTCATTATTGTGGAGAGCTGATAATTTATCTTGGCAGCGGAGGGCCAAAGCTGCCACTATGGGACATTTATGAAGCCAAGACACAAGCTGGGCTTCTAAGGAAATTATTATTTAGCCTTTATACTGTAGTATTGCAGTAAATAGAACAAATGATCAAACCATCGCAGGTCCAAGTCCCCTAAGGGGACTATAAAATAAAGTTAAAAATATATATATAATTTCTTTATTTTTAAACTGGAAAGGGGTGGTTAATTGGAATTCTTATGTTTTACTTTTAGAATATATATATATAGTTTTTTTCTAGTAAATAAAAAAAACATAAGCATGCCTATCACCGTTTCCCAGTTTAAAAATAAAGAAATAAAAACATGTCTAGTATCAATAAGTTGATAAAAATCTGATCTATCAAAATATAAAAATAAAGAAATAAAAACATGTCTAGTATCAACAAGTTGATAAAAATCTGATCTATCAAAATATAAAAAGAATGAACCTATTTAGTAAACACCAGAATTGCTGTTTTTTGGTTGCTGCACCTCTCTAAAAAAAACAAAAAAAACAATCAAAACTTCATATGTACCCCAAAATGGCATCCATAAAATCAGCAGCTCATCAGTTAAAAAGTAAGACCTTAGACAGCTTTTTCGATGAAAAAAAAAGTTCACAATCTCAAACAATTCTTATTTTAAAAATTACTGAATTTTTTTTAACTACTAAAATAATAAAAACACTATTCATGTTTGATTTCCCGCCACATAATGTACACTTTAATGCAAAACCCAAAAAGCCATAGCAGAATTGCAGTTTTCCAACATTTTATTTCACTTTTCTATTTTTCTGTACATTACTAATATGGTTATGTCGATGGAACAATAAAAAAAAGCTATAGAAGCAGAGGAAAAAAAACCATACCATTTTAGTGCTATTAGTGCTAAAAGATAGAAAAAAACTGTCCTTTATAGGTAAGTATTGATAGTGATTGATTTGCTCCATGCTCCCGGCATCTTCCAGTTCCAGTAATGCTTTGCGCGAAACACCGCTGATGACGTCGCGCTCTCGCGAGAGTGACATCATCTTCAGCCCTTCTCGCTAGCATTACTGGAACCGGAAGATACCGGGCGCGTGGTGAGAGGAAAGAGGCCGCGGGCCGTCGGAAGGTGAGTATATATAACTATTTTTTATTTTAACAGAGATTCTAGAATACCCGATGCGATAGAATCGGGCCACCATCTAGTGTACTATACTCATGTTACACCCGGAGCTGCTGTCACTGTTCTGCTGTTACCTAATGTATTGTACTCCAGTCACAGCCAGAGCTGCAGTCACTGTTCTGCTGTTACCTAATATATTGTACTCCAGTTACACCCAGAGCTGTTGTCACTGTTCTGCTGTTATCTAATGTATTGTACTCCAGTTACTCCCAGAGCTGCAGTCACTGTTCTGCTTTTACCTAATGTATTGTAGTCCAGATACACTCAGAGCTGCAGTCACCATTCTGCTCTTACCTAATGTATTATACTCCTGTTACAGCCAGAGCTGCAATCACTGTTCAGATCTTACCAAATGTATTGTACTCAAGTTACACCCAGAGCTGCAGTCACTGTTCGGCTGTTACCTAATGTATTGTACTCCAGTTACACCCAGATCTGCAGTCACTGTTCTCCTTTTACCTAATATACTCCTGTTACACCCAGAGCTGCAGTCACTGTTCTGCTGTTACCTAATGTAGTGTACTCCAGTTACACCAAGATCTGCAGTCACTGTTCTCCTGTTACCTAATATACTCCTGTTACACCCAGAGCTGCAGTCACTGTTCTGCTGTTACCTAATGTATTGTACTCCAGTTACACCCAGATCTGCAGTCACTGTTCTCCTGTTACCTAATATACTCCTGTTACACCCAGAGCTGCAGTCACTGTTCTGCTGTTACCTAATGTAGTGTACTCCAGTTACACCCAGATCTGCAGTCACTGTTCTCCTGTTGCCTAATATACTCCAGTTACACCCAGATCTGCAGTCACTGTTCTGCTGTTACCTAATGTACTCATGTTACACCCAGAGCTGCAGTCTCTGTTCTGCTGTTACCTAATGTAGTGTACTACAGTTACACCCAGATCTGCAGTCACTGTTCTGCTGTTACCTAATGTATTGTACTCCAGTTACACCCAGATCTGCAGTCACTGTTCTGCTGTTACCTAATGTACTCCTGTTACACCCAGAGCTGCAGTATCTGTTCTGCTGTTACCTAATGTAGTGTACTCCAGTTACACCCAGAGCTGCAGTCACTGTTCTGCTATTACCTAATGTATTGTACTCCAGTTACACCCAGATCTGCAGTCACTGTTCTGCTGTTACTGAATGTATTGTACTCCAGTTACTCCCAGAGCTGCAGTCACCGCTCTGCTCTTACCTAATGTATTAAACTCCTGTTACAGCCAGAGCTGCAGTCACTGTTCAGATCTTACCTAATGTATTGTACTCCAGTTACACCCAGAGCTGCACTCACTTTTCTGCTCTTACCTAATGTATTGTACGCAAGTTACACCCAGAGCTGCAGTCACTGTTCTACTGTTACCTAATGTATTGTACTCCAGTTACACCCAGATCTGCAGTCACTGTTCTGCTGTTACCTAATGTACTCCTGTTACACCCAGAGCTGCAGTCACTGTTCTGCTCTTACCTAATGTACTGTATATGTACAGGACTGTGCCTGTGTAATGAGCGACGCAGCAGTGATGCCTTTAACGGCTGTAATGTGCCTGTACAATAAGCGATGCGGCCGTGTTGCCGCGACGACTAAGCGACTGTCGCTGATTGGTCACGGCCTAACTGCCATGACCAATCAGCGACGAAGGATTTCGGTTACAGACAGACATGATAAGACAATTATATATATAGATAAAATCAAATAGAACTATCTAGATACTTTCCAATAAAGACTGCCATTTCCCCTGTAACTATAATCCCTGAGGAAGGACAGTATTTCCGAAACGCGTAGGTTTAGAGGAGAATCTCTTTAGCCAACAGAAGAGCCCGTAGTGTTATGAATGAGTCACCGGAGGAGGAAAAAACAAAAATACAAGCTAAGTCCAGAAAACCGGAGAGGTTGGTAGCAAGCGGATTGCAGACCCCTGATCCTATTCACAACAACTAACAGTAGCCGTGGGGTGTTCCTACAGTGGTCCTAGACACCTCGTTCACAGCCGGAGAACTAAATAAACCTAAAGAAAGAAAGGGGAAATCTAAACTGCCCCAGAGCAGACCCCAAAGCAATAGACAGCCCCAAACATGTATTGACGGCGAAAACAGATGAAAACACAAACACAGACAGAAACACAGGCTGAGCAAACGATGGGGCCCTCACTAATTAGATAGGACAGGAAAGAAAAGCAACTGTCTGCAGTCACGCAAAAACCCTGCCAAAAATAATGTCCAACACGTCTGATAGAAAAGGCCCTGAAGTCACTAGACTTCAAAATCACTATATCAGCACTCAGGTATATTCTGAAAACAGAGCAAAGAGATCAACTGATCTGAGACAAAAATGGAGTTCAGCCAGTCCCAACCAGGGCTGGCTGAACACAAACATTAAGTAAACCAGACAAAATCTCATGGAACAATAGCAGAGCAAAAACTTAGCTTTAGTAGACAGGACTAAACTGGAGGCCAGAGCTCAGAGCAGAGAGGATCACCAGCACCCCAGCAGGTCGTCAGTCGCCTTATATCCACTCAGAGATTCCGGATGTCCAATCACACTCCACCTGTTCAGATGACAGGTTTTTCCCATCCAAATCAATTTCACTACCTCCTTTCACCAGCAGAGGGAGTTCATCGGACATCAAAGGTGAAGGAGAAAATGAGCTCATAACACTGTAGCTAGTGACGTCATGATAGCACAGGGCAGCAGTTGTTTCTTTTGAGAGATCTACTCAGAGTGACCGGCCGGAGCACTAAACATTGAGAGCACCACAGACCTCAGAACTAATAGTCTGCAAAAAGGCATTGGATGTGCAGAGACATTCTCTGAAAATCGATTGAAAGGAAACCTTCCAGCTTTGGTCTAGGTGTGAGCGCTGGTTTATACACTGACGAACAAAAGGATAACAATGTTTTGTACTTTTGATTTTCACCCTCCATATCTCACCATCCACTACTGCTTCTAACATGAGACTACCATCATTTTATAGCCAATCATCTTGGCTATCTCATGCATAAATTTGACTTGAAACTATTTTGCAAGTGATTAGTTATGCAGATTCTTCTCATGTCACTGCATTGTTACTGTTTTGCTCCTAAAAAATCTAAATTTTATTTTTTATTATTTTGTTTTTCCAAACAATTTTATTAACATTTTCAACCAAAACAAATCATAGAGAGAGCAAGGTTAACATAAATGCAATTACATGAAACATTCATGAAGCATAAAAGTAAAAATAGAATAAAATAAAATAACAAAACAATAAATACAGTAAATTCTTATGGAAATTTTTCCAGCCAGCAAGACCATTTTTTTCAAAAAGGAAGGAAAGCAGCCAATCAATAACGCCAACTTTTGTTCATAGGATTTATGCAAAGCCAGTTTGTCAATAATTTCTTGTGAAGAGGCTACTTTAGAAGATTTCCAAAAATGAGCAATAGCATTCTTAGAAACTAAAAACATATGTATAACAAGTTTCTTAAAAGGTGGAGTCAATTCATCTGCATTCAACGAGAGCAGGGCCAATTGAGGAGACAGAGAAAAATCCGAACGTTTTAATATAATAGAAATAAGAGAAGAGATTTCATCCCCAAAAGGTCTAATACGTGAACAAAACCAAAACAAATGGGAAAGGCAACCATATTGTCCGCAATCCCTCCAGCAGAGAGGGGAATAGGAAGGATTAATAAATGCTAAACGAGACGGTGAAAAATACCACCTAGAGATAAGTTTAAAATAGGACTCATGAAGTGTCTTGGACATGATCATGCATACCAGAAAGGGGATAAGGAGGCCATGTATACCAGGATAGGGATGAGAGGGCCATGTATACCAGGATAGGGATGAGGGGGCAATGCAGACCCGGATGGGGATGAGGGGACAATGCATACCCTGCTTATACTCGAGTCAATAAGTTTTCCCAGTTTTTGTGGCAAAATGAGGTGCCTCGGCTTATACTCGAGTATATACGGTATATGATCCACCTTTATGTAACTCCTAAGCCTACACTTAGTGCATCCATGTTAGATAACTGTTGGATGACCTACAGTATTTTTCCAAGGTATCCGATACACAATCATGCCGAACTTGCGCAAGTATGCATGTATTTTTATTGTGGAGAATGGACTAGAGCCGATGTTAGCTGTCAACTGCTTATCTCCAGGAAGGACAAAAGGAATTTAAATTCAAAATGCCTGATCCTTTTCTAATATCATCTGTCGACCAAGTGACAGGAGTGAGAAGCCCCATACACATTAGTTGGCCGGTCTGTGTTGACTAAATTCAGTAGCTTCTACACACTTTAATGGGTATTATTGTCAATTTACGGTCAGTTTTTGAAGTCTGCAAATCATTCCATTTTTATCTTTCTTTCCCTCCATATGATGACAGCAGTGACAATACCAGAAGGACAATAGGTCGAAACTTCCCACTCAGGCATTGGACAAACAGTTATTTCTTTGCGTATTAAGTATTACTTACACTGTTATTTGCAAGAGTTTTCCCGAGTTTAAATGTTGGATTTGGTCACATTCCACTGTAAGTGTGAGGGTTTTATAGAGTCTCTTAAGAATGTTTTATTGTTCCGTGAACTCAGCTGCGCTCCGTCACCTGGCATTCTGCAATGTAAATTATTCTCAAAATGCTCCTAAGACATTTCCAAGTGCAAAAGAAATCTTCCGTTCTCCTGAAGCTATTGTGAGTGAATAAATGAACACCGGTCTTCGTGTAGTTTTCTCTATTGTAGTTTAATTAGTTTACTTTAATTACTAGCTAAATGCCAAATATGTAAAACAAGAAAAACATTCAGATGAAAATATTCTACCTTGTGTGCCAAAGCTGAAGGTTACCTGCCATCATATAGAGTAATGCAGCGTAAAAACTGAGAATAATAGAATAATAACTGAGATTTTCATAAATATCGGCAACAGATAGCACACCCAATATTCAAGAAATGTACTAGGGCAGGGTCAGTGCTGGACTAGCGATTCCTGGAGGCCACCAGGGGTAACTATTCTGAAGGTCTAAACTAAATGTGTGCTAATGATATTGCGTGAGGTCTAGTAGGTTGTATGCAACCTACTATATGATATATAGACTCAGGTGGTAAATATTGACTCTTAAGTCAGGTCCAGATGGAGCAGTTTTCTGCTGGACCTTCACTGGACTTGAAGTAGAGGCTACCAAAAAAGAGTAGTATTTTCGTAGGCTAGCTCAACTATGGGAAGTATAATATTTTACTACCCTTTTGCTCCAAAATTCCACCCTTAATGAAGCTAAAAGAAATAATTTATTTACTAAAGCATTACTCAACTTTGCTACTGGTATATAGGTTTATAGGATGAAAAAAGATTTAGGTCCATCAAGTTCAATCTTTCTCCACCAGTTCTACATTCTCTATCACTACTTTATTTATAACTCACAATACCATTTGTTGTGACAAAAAAAATCATATATTATTTAAAACACTAAAGAAGAAAAAAATATTATTAAACGTATTAAATTAGTTCAACCATGCATCTACCATAGCAGGGGCTGTCCCATGCCAATCAAGGAGAAAGGGGATGTCCCGACAACAGAGAGGCTGTCCAATGCTGGCATTATGTGACCTGTCAACAGCAAAACAAACACTGGCGGAGTCAGATGACTGCCAGCCGCGGCTCAAGCTCAAGACCAGGAAGATAAAACTAATGGAATAAAATTACAGAGTTTACCGGAGCGCTGCTGCGAACACAATGACAGTTAAAGCACTGAAAAAGAACAACTCCGATAATAATAATGCTAATAACAGTAATGCCATTATTAATTATCCGTCTATACCGGGTAACTGTTATATGTGGTTAGGTAAGATAACCTAAATGATGCCTATATGCAGGAGTTTGTGGCAACTGGTTCTGAAAAAATAGCTGAAAAATTTAAGGTAGCCCAACTACCGGTATGTTGAAAATGCTAGAAAAATAGGAGATATTTCACATCTGCTGGTAATGTACCCCCGTATTAAAATGCTGTAATAAAATCTTGAATTAGGTAGCAAAAAAAAAAAAAAAAAACTTTGCATCAATCAAAATATTACTTCTTTTCTATGTTGTTGACATCACCTAGGGTAAAATTTGGGCTCGGTGATTTGGAAATGTAGAAGAATTGCCAATCAGATTCTAGCATTTACAAGAATGTCATTGGCATTGTACTGAAAATGCAGATAGAAAAGACAATATCGTGATCATTTCTACTTGCTGTATGGATTCTGGAAGCAGACTGGATATTTTTTTTTAAGAATAAGGTGCTTTTATGAGTAGAGTTTTGTTTGCGGTGAATGCCCCTATGACTCTTGTGGTATTCTCATAATATTTGCTGTTCTTATGGATTTTTGGCTTTTGGTTATGTCTGACAATAAGATGATTATCATTGCTTCTCTGTTGGTTTAAAAAAAATGGATAAAGGCAAAAAAAATAATAATTTTGCAAAACTTTGCTTCTACAACTTCAAGGTAGGTTTTTTTAATTTAATTAATTAAAACTTTGCCTATATACTAATATATATATAAATTATAACATGCCCAATGGGACTCTTATGTATGCTGTCAATCACTGACAGCAGTATTTAAGTCACTTGATCACAGGGGTAAGTCTTGGCGCCCAGCTAACTCCCCACCACAATTACTTGCGCTGCAATCGTGAGGTGCCAATGAGTTGCCATCATCCTGGTGCTTGATACTTGGGACTGTGATTTTCATTGTATACTACAATACCCTTTGGGTCCTAAGTAGAAATGAGCAGATTAAGCAAAATTCGAGTTCACCGTTTCACCCAGTTTTTCCATGGAAATTAGATTTATGGAGAAATGATTCTCTGCAAATTTAATGTCTCTTGTTCTACTCATATATCCTGCCCTTCCACTCATCACCACCACTTGTCCACCTCTTGTCGAATCTTCTGATCCCCCGCCACTTACGCTGCAATCCCTGGGCCTCTCATGCTGGGTCAGCAGTTTCCGGTTTCATACAGACCGGGAGGGTTCTTCACAAGTTTGAGGACGGTCGCTGTGACCTCCCTTGCTCCATGAATTCTGGAAGTGCTGACCCGGCTTTAGAGGCCCAGGGATTCCATTGCAAGTGTCGGGGGGATCAGAAAATGTGGTGAGGACCAGATGTGTGCCCATGAGTAGTGTAGGTGCTTGAGGGGTGAGTTTTTAAAGTCAGTTATAAGGAATTTTTTTTATAAAATTTTGATGGCCCTTTATGGTTCAGAAAAATGGTTTCTGATTCCCCCTGAAGTGAATTACAAAAAAAATCTGCTTGCAACATTTTTTTTTGCAACAGCAAGTAACTAACGAACAACTGATGAAGATGAGTTGCCTTGTAGCCTCAGCCTCATTACTTGTATGGTTACATCACAGCTCACTGCTGTCTATTCGGGGCAAGAAGATAACAATTTCCCCCGATATAATTCTTACACGCTGTTATCATTTCTGAATACACTGGAAACGTCACGTGAATCCAGTCCTCCCAGTAAACACATCAATTTAGTGATATCTATCTCCTCCAGATGCTGCTACATCCTAATATCAGCGATACACCAGATGACCAATTACCAATTACCAGGCAGCAATACATCAGCCACAGGTGAAGAGACCGATAACTGCAGAGGACGTTCATCATCTGACCACCCCCGAGACAAAGACCTCATCGCTGCTCAGTTATCGTCATTATGTCACCATTATGGACTTCCGTAATCACCCAGATGAATGCTGTGCTGAAGTAATAGCACTACCATATTGTATGCTGTCATTATCTCTTACGCGTCCATGGTCCCTTCGAGATCCAAAGATCTAATTCATCCATTATAAGCACAAGAGCAGCAAATGGTTTGGTAATACACTCAGCAAATGTAATAATTCAGATTCGCTCAAATTCGCCCCTAAAAATTAGGGGCAATTAATTTGCATTGAACTTAAGAAATTTTTAAAGTACCCCTGATTGCCTTTAACCCCTTCATGACATGGCGATTTTCCATTTGTTTTTTTTTTTAGTTTTCATTTTTTCCTCCCCTTCTTCCAAGAGCCGTAGCTTTTTTATTTTTCTGTCAATATAGCCGCATGAGTTCTTGTTTTTTTGAGGGACAAGTTGTACTTTTGATTTACTCAATCTACTGTATAATGTACTGGAAAACGGGAAAGTATCGGCAATTCCAAATGCATTGAAATTGCCCAAAAAAAAGTGCAATTTCACAATTGTTTTGGGGAGGTTTTATTTACTACGTTTACTATATGGTAAAACTTGACCTGGCAATATGATTATCCAGGTCATTATGACAATGCAGATATCAAACATGTATAGTTGTTGCTTTTTTTTTTTTCATTTAAGTAGTAAAAAAAAATTCAGAAATTTGTAAAAAAAAAAAAAATATATATATTTTGCTTTTGTCACCATTTTCCGAGACCCATGACGTTTTCTTACTATTACATGTATTTTGCTGTTATATCTCTAACTTTGTATAAACAGGGGGCATGGCTTCCCTTTCAAAGCTAAATATTCCATCTGTATAGCTTCTCATGGGTGTGGGTCTCAGTCGGGGTCCTCCCCTGCTCTGCCCTTATTCACATTGACATTCTTTGACACTTAGTAAGGTTTTAATACCAGAGACAGAATAAGACCGTCCCAATGGGTACTCCTTGTCATGGTTGGATGGCTTTCATGCTTTTTTGATCACAATAGTGTTAACTAAGTGCCCTATGTTATTTACATGTACTATTCCCACTAACTGATTCCCTTGCTGTAGGGTGTACAGTATACTCATTTTTAGTTTTTTTTTTTTCATGGGTTTTGTAAAATAAACCATATAGTCTGATTCTGCTAATCTCATCTAATTTTTTTTTTGTTTTCTACTGTCTGAAGGTCTGAAGCTTAAAAAGAAGAGGGACAGAAAGAGTAGTGATCATTTTTTTATTCCAAAACCAAGGCCAAATTTTATTTGTTAAACTGCAGTACCATACACAACTTGCACTGTTAAATAAAGAGGTCCCAGCAAATTGTTTGGTTTTTTTTTGGAAACGATTCTAATGACTTATGCAACGATGTGAAAGCATATTGCTATACTTACTAATTGCTGTGATGTCATCTCCAGCTTCCAGGGTCATTTTGGTCAAAGCTTGGACTGGTCCACTGGAGAACCGGAGAATCCTCCAGTGGGCCTCTGTGCAAGAGTAGTCCACCACTGTCTTATATGAGCTGTACTTGGCACTATATACTTGAATCACTATGTACAGACAAAGGCGGTATCTTATTCATTTCACAATCTACCCCGTTCATTGTTATATAAATTTTTGATTGAGGATAATGTCACATTTACATGTAGCTGAAAAGTGTCGCCCTGGAGTTGGTTACTGGTGGGCCCTTGGCACCCCAGTCTGACACTGTTCTCGTCCCATGTGAATGCTTCTCTCCTTTACCAGCTCGCAAAGTGATTGTTGCAACTTCCTTCAGCGCAAGTCTATGGAACCTGCTGCCCGACTAATCCACCTGTCTCCCCGCTATTCCCCAGCCTCCCCCCTATGCCAGGCCCTTCACTGGCTACCTATCGCCCAGAGGCACAAATTCAAAACCCTAACCATGACATACAAAGCCATCCACAACCTGTCTCCTCCATATATCTGTGACATGGTCTCTAGGTACCTACCCGCACGCAACCTTCAATCATCTCAAGATCTCCTTCTCTACTCCTCCCTTATCTCTTCTTCCCACAAGACTTCTCCCGTGCTTCCCCCATACTCTGGAACTCCCTGCCGCAACACATCAGGCTCTCACCATCAACAGAAACCTTCAAGAAGAACCTGAAGACTCACCTGTTCTGACAAGCCTACAGCCTGCAATGATCCTTGGTCTACTGAACCACAGCATGACCTGCTCTACCCTCTCCTACTGTATCCTCACCCATCCATGTAGACTGTGAGCCCTCGCGGGCAGGGTCCCCTCTCCTTATGTACTTGTGTGTCCCTTGTCTTACACATGTTTATTATACCTGTCTATATTTCCCCTTTTCACATGTAAAGCGCCATGGAATAAATGGCGCTATATAAATGCATCATAATAATAATAATAATAACCTCAAAACAAAGTTCCATAGACTTCTACGAAGAAAGCGACATCTGGCTCACACATAAACTCCTGTATGAGCCACTTAGTCTACTTGCAAGAAGAGCACCAGAGCGGCGCTGCAAACTGGGAAAGATCGCAATCGGTAAATCTAATAAGGCACTTACACAGGTAATTAGGACAGTTTCTGAAATAAAAATTTTGGGGGACTTCTTTGGAAAACAAAAATGGATCCTTTTTTTTCTAATCTCATCTACCGCCTTTAATATCAGTTTTAAATCATAACAGAGCTCGTCTTTGTGTCGAAATTGCTAAAACCCGACCTATTTTTATCACCTGACCTCTATTTTAATATAAACTTCTATTATATTAGAATCATTACAGATCTTTAATGAGAAGAGAATTTCATCTGTCTCGCCTGATAACTGAAGGTGCCGTCGTTTCAGCTTATTTCAGCACTGGGTCAGGAGTTAATACATGTCAGCGCATGGAAACGATCTTGGAGACGTTCTAAGTCGCAGCAAATTAAGCTTAATATTTTCTAATAGACCTTGTGTCACTTGTGTTCTGACAAACTTTGGCAAGTCATTTCAATCCTAAAGCAATATTACCCGATAAGAAGATTGGAAACGTGTCAGTAAAAAATAATTAGCACAGTGGATAAAATATTTAGCACATTTTTACAGAGATGTCACATGGCTTCCAAGAAATGTAAAAATGGATGTGGAATAAATAATGTAAGCACAATGGCAGAGAGTATAGTTAGGGGTGTAATATGGAATGGGCAATTCCTCTATACCCACCTCCACTACCACCTAGATTGTCCTAAGAAAGCACTTGGCATGCTCCACTGGAGTCAGCAAACAAACTACAGTATTTTTATAAGTTTTTGTTTTTTTGTGTATGTTTTTATTTTCTTTTTTGTGGAAAAATCCTCTTGCCGATATACATCATTTAGGCTCTTGTAGTTTTTGTAGCGTTTTACATGACAGTGGAATTTTTTTTAATTAAGTAATTAAGTAATTTCTCCATCTCCTCCATTGCCTGTCTCAGTGTACATCGGACTGCGCTGGGATAACATCCGAGTGCAGTCCGGTGTTTCACACGCACCCATAGACTTGGAAATCGCACTATACTGCTATTGTTTTCTCATGCCGAATCAGCACTGCCTCATGGTAAAACATTGGCGCGAGTACTCTCCGATAAAACATCAGAGAGCACTCGGCAGTGTTATACGCTCGTGTGAGCGAGGCCTTAGTGGTACAGATCTGGATTGTTTTTTATTGCAATTACCTGAGGAAGGTACAGCAAATGAAAATTGGCAGTTTTGGCCTTTTGATTTTTTTTCTTTACGGCATTTAACGTATACATTATATAATCACCAACATAGCATTACCAAATTTGTTTATTTTTTTATTACTTTATTTTTGAACTGGGAAAAATGCTGGATTCAAACTTCTATATTTTTACATTTTTTTTCAGATTTTGAGTACTTGAACCGGCAGTAGTTTGATTATTTGTTCTATAAATTATAATGTCAGCAGGATTTCTGCTACCATAAAAAACCCATCAGCATCCCACAATTGCATTATGGGGATGGGTGATGGGCGCAAGAAATGGTGCTCCACCAAGATCGCACCCAACATTTTAGTCAAAAAGTTAGGGAATTATATAAAATGACACTGTGGGCGATTCATTAAGGCTGGCATTGCGGACGCAAGTCATAATGGAGTATGACGCGCCACTTAACAAATTTGGCACTGATTTGCAATGGCGTACAACACCGAGCGCCTCAAAAGAAATGCTTCTCCAAGAAGGACCGGAGTAACGTTTCTGATTTAAGAAACACCAGCACTTTTGCTAAATTTTACAGATCTATCTTTTCCTGGATCCTTCACTTTTTTATATGGAACTGCGTCAAACTGGAGTGAAAATGTCGAAAATTGCAAACTTTTCATCTTTGATGACTTGGCCCCATTGTATCAGATTTTCTATTTAATCGTTATTCCTTAGATACCTTTAGATAATATAAATTTAATATAGTAGATCTTATGGAGAGCTCAAGTTCTCAAACTTTTACTCCTTTTTCCTGCAGTTGTGATTGCAAAATTTTTCTTGAACTCTTTCATAAGGGCGGAAGCTACGATGTGATTCTATGGACGTGACTGTTGTTACAATTCAGAACATCACTTGATATTTCCTTGTCTCCCGTTGGATCTTATGAAAACATTGCATCAAAGTCGTTACGGAGAAAAGTGAAATTATACAGAACTAACCTGGAATGGCTCTGAGCTGCTAACGGCAATGACCCCTCTTCTCCACTCATTTTTATGGCTCGAGTCTTGTTTCCAAATGTCATTAACTTTATCTTGAGCCTGAATTTGTAGTCCCACTGTGAGCATCGAAGTAACGCCAGCAAAGTAGTAGTACATCCTCAGCTTAAAGAGAAAAAATATGATATCGAGGTATGTTAAAATCAAACTTTTTAAAATGTTCTGAAGTTCTCTATTTAGTCATCCTTATTTATTGATAGATCTTTCTAGTGGCCGAAGCCCAAAATCCCTTGCACAGACCTAAAGTTAAAGGGAATCTGTCACCCCATTTTAGCCCTATCAGCTGCCGCCACTACCATCAGGGGCTTATCTACAGCATTCTGTAATGCTGTAGATAACCCCCCAATGTAACCTCAAAGAGAAGAAAAACACGTTAGATTATACTCACCGGGGGGCGGAGTTGGGTGCGGTGGGTGTCGCGGTCCGGTCCGGCGCCTCCCATCTTCATACGATGACGTCCTCCTCCTTGCTCTCCCTCGGCTCCTGCCCAGGTGTACTTTATCTGCCCTGTTGAGGGCAGAGTAAAGTACTGCAGTGCACAGGCACCAGGAAAGGTCAGAGAGGGGCAGATAAAGTATGCCTGCGCACGAGCCGAGGGAGAAGTAAGGAGGAGGACATCATCGTATGAAGATGGGAGGCGCCGGACAGGACGGCGACACCCACCGGACCAGACCGAACGCCGGGGTGAGTATAATCTAACGTGTTTTTCTTATCTTTCAGGTTACATTGGGGGGCTTATGTACAGCATTAAAGAATGCTGTAGATAAGCCCCTAATGGCGGTATCGGCAGCTGATTTGGCTTAAATGGGGTGACAGATTCCCTTTAAAAGAATTGTCCATCACTTGGACACCCCCTTCTCAATCAGCATGTTTCCCTCCAGTAGAATAATAACACTTAGGTCGGGTTCACACTTGCAAGTGTGATGCGAAAAACTCACATCAATACCAATATGTATTTCTATGCAGCCACACACTCCGGTCCTGAGTACCGGCGGCAGTGCCGGGTATTGATGCGAGAGACTCACGCAAGTGCTGACACCTCTGGAATGGCGCAGGCACCAGAGGTAAGTATTAGTGTTATTATTTTACTAGGTGGAAACACAGGGATTGAGAAGGGGTTGTCTGAGTAGTGGACAACCGCTTTAAAGTGTGAGCTTTCTGACAAGTCTCTTTTAGTAAATATTGGAACCAGTTGTAAAAATAGAATTCTGGGACATTGTTTCCTAGAATTAAGTGCTGTGCCGCTCCTTGGTTACTCTTCCTAGAATTTTAGGAATAATTTGAAAATTGGGTTTTACCAGTACCTGCACAGTCTCACATGCCCAATCATTGCTGACAGTGATGAACTGTGTAGTGCCACACCCTTTCGACAAGTGGAATGATAAAGGTCAGTTGTCAATGTATCCACATATATTCAGGAGGAGTAACATAAGAACAATACAGCCAGATTTCACTGAATAAGACATCAGTTCGGAGGCCAATTGTTCGTTTATGCTGTGATGTGATCGCAGTGTGCAAGGCTGAAGGCCACCACTGATGCTGTCTTCATAAGGCTGTGCCTCATAGGAGACCGTTATTTTAACTATATACCGCAATACTGAAGTACAGGCGATCAGATAATTGCAGGTTCCAGCTCCCACATGGGAGCTAAAATATAATGGTAAAAAGAAGATATAAAAAAATATTAAACAAATAAAAAACATTACAATTTGAATCAGACCTATTAATCCAATGAGAAAGAAATTAGAAAATAGGTACATTCAGCATCATTACATATTACATCTATAAAAGTCTGATCTATTAAAGGATAAAGTTTTTAAACTGATACGGTAAACATTCGTAAAGTAAAATAAAAATATAGAAAACTATCAGAATTGTTGTTTTTTGATTACTGCACCTCACCCATAAACACAAAGCATAGGCAAGATTTAAAAAAATGGTGGTGCTCTAAAAAAGAGGAGGAAAAAAAATTAAGCAAAAAAAGAAAATTAATTCTGTCCTTAAAAGGGTTATTTGAACCCTTGCCAATGCCTTGGAACTACCGTCCGGAGCAGTCTATTCATCTTGTGTTCTCTGCTCTGATGTGTCCTGTTACCTCTTTGGCTTGCAAACTCGGGACAGTCCCGCTACGCCTCCTGCCCTTGAGTCTGTGTGCAGTATATCGCTCACTCCATTTATCATTTTTCTTCATCTCTACTTTGGATCCAGCTATCCGTCGCTTCAGTCTCTCTCCTCTCACTTCCGGGACATCCACTTTATGTGACTCTGCTCACTGGTCTGCTCTTACTGCACACTGGGCCCTAACTGCCTTCCTGTCAGGAAACTGTCTCTGTCCCCCTCCCACTCTGGGCTAGTTCCAACTATTAACCCTAACTGTCCCTATTATCGCCCTGCTGCTGGGAAGATTACTACTCTATTACTAATATAACCTTTGTCACTAAACACTTCACACATTCAAATACATTATAACAATACTCGTATCTTCAAGGGGGAGCGTGGGCAGTATGGCCATCTCCTTACACTTGTATTTTCAAGAATGCCTGGATTGCTCTGTGGGGTAATTATGAGGTAGTTAAACATATTTAATAGGCACTACATTACATAAAAATAGATTTACATAATAATACAGTAATCGGTACATTTCAGACGTTCCTAATCTATTATTCCTTTAATCCCACAAGTTTGAAAACAAAAATATCTTGATAAAGTCGTACATTACCTGACAAGAAATCTGATTATCAGTTGGACGGAAATTTATGCTTCTTAATACAGCTTGGGCACCAGGTGCATTTTCCGATGTGAACATCAAAAAATGAGCTACCGGAAGAACAAAAAACAAAATGAATTTCTTTTATAATTAATTTTTTTCAGAGCTTCTTATTAAATCGACTTGTGCTCATTCATTTAATTCAAGAAATTAATTTTTATTTCCTTTTTGGCTATAAATTGACCGTGTTATAAGGAATAAGATAATGTTAAGGCCACAATGAGTTTTTGGTGAGTCTTTGAGGCTGCGTATTTTTGCTGTGTTTAAAACTGCAGCAGCTTACATGTCCAGCAAAGTGGATGGGATTTATAAAAACCTCATGCCCACTGTGTTTTTTTTTTTTTCTTCTCAAAGTAAACTGACCTACGGCACATATTTCAAATCGGCAACACGTCAACCTCTCTCTGCGTTTTCTGTGCAGATTTTTCCCATAGACTTGTATTTCTTTACTTGTATTTAATTTCTAGAAAATATTGGATTTTTCAGAATTAAAAATGTTGACCTCCAGGCAAGATAGGATGCTCCCTTCCAACACTCCGCCAACATGTACCTTTCTGAACGTCTCCTCTATAGCTCCTTTAAGTGTGAAGTACTCCTAGTACTGAGTTACACTGGAGTTCCTCCTGACAAATGTTCTTCTGAACTTTCCTTGTACGGCAGACAGCTGTAGCCTGCTTCAGGGACCCCTTGCTCCTAAATCCCGGCTCACTATCAATGTTGCTGTTGTGCCCCCAAGTCTGAGATGGGAGTAGTGCATTTACAGCCCACTACTCCACCGGTGTCTGCTGCAGAACCATTAGTGTCCATACAACCTCGGGGACCGGGCCCCGGCCTTGCGCTTAGAACTTCTTGGCAGGGTTCTCCCCTAACCCACGTCCTCTGTTCCCTTTTACTCCTTCGTTCCGTACTAGTCTATCCTTCTTATGAAAGATCAGGTTTCTGTTCAATGTCTTTCTCCTTCTTTCCTTTCCCGTGCCAGCAGACCCAGGTCACTGAGATCTGCTGCAGCACCTCCTTCCTCCATCCCTCTCCCAGGGATCTTCTCTGCTCACTCTCCACTCACTGACTTCTCACTGACTGACTGCCTAAACCTTCCCGCTCTTTTATGTATTCTCTCTCCACCCGCCTCCCAGCACGTTTCGTGCTCCAAGCAGGGAGACACCAAAGGTGCTCTGCTACACTCCAAGCAGGGAGCCGCAATGTGGCTTTGCTGAACTACCGTGTTGTGTGGGATGCAGGTGTTGGAGCGTGGTTAGGAGCCTCCAACTTACCTGTAAGGTGGGGTACTACACCTCAGGAGGAGGTGCAGTACCTCTGTGGCAACTGAACCCTCAGGGGCGCCACATAAACATGGATGTATTTTTCCAAAAAATGGAGCTACAATTCCAGGAGCAACCAACGATCATGTATGACGCAGTTTTGTAAGCCGCCATGTTTTTCTCACCATGTACAAAAATTAAATTATTTTCTTTGAAGCTCATTCTTTGTTGTATTGATGACATTTTTTCCAGTCCAGCAATTTTATATCAGTCTTTTACAAATATATTCCTGCAATGTTTTTAAATCATTTTATTAATAAAAAAAAGTATCATGTTCTAACGGCTTCTCTATTTTTCATTGAATTTTATAATTGATCTCATTGCCTTATTAAGTTAACCAGACACTTGGAAATAACGATGAAACTTAGCATACGTCATTTTAGCTATATTCTTGTAATGCATCTTTAAGCAGCTAATAATGCACATAATTACTTACACAAATCCATATAACTCAAAGTGACATAAACCGGCAATTATCAGGCCTAGGTTAATGATTTAGTAAATGAATATTTCTTGTAATAGAATCTGTTCTCAGGACTTTGGACTGGTGTGGAAGCTATGTTATCGAAACTAATCAAGATAGCATCAGGTCGTATAATGACGATACATAGTCAATGTATGAGTCTAGTACAACTGGATGCTTAAGGTCGGTTCTCTTACATTATATAAAGGATATACGATCCGAGAGCTTGAAAGTATTAAAAAAAATTAATGTTTTATTTATTTTTTTTATTTACACTTTTTCTTAAAAGAGGTATCTACTTTGGACAATCCCTATTTGTTAGTTTTGATCAGAAGGCGTTTTGCTGCTTGCACCAACCACATTCCCTTGAAAACTTTTAGGAAATCCATCAGCAGGTGATCACTTTTCCTGTAACGCCACCACAGGGGAAAAAAAAAGTATTAAACAGCATCCATAAAATATTAAAGAGGTTGTCAAGACTTGGGGACTTTCATGTGATTGCAAATATGTGATTTGTATACTTACGGTCACATTCCGACTAGACGTGTCTGTCCTCGCTCAATACACTTGTATTATGTGAGGCTGTACATGTCTAGTTGGCATGTGACTGCATGTATGCAAATTGCTTATTTGCGGTCACGCGTCCAACTGCCTCCAGCACTGGGATTGGAAAGTCTTGCCAGCGTACACACTGCGTGCTGTGAGGATTCACGAGTTTGGGGTCATTCTATGTGACTGCAGACTTCAACCCCCAAGGTGTAATGAACAAATTTCTAATACTGGTTAGGGGAGTACTTCTCAAAAACAATTACTCACTGGAATCAGCATCTAGGACTATAATACATATTTTCCCAACCATATGGGAATGGGCAGTAGCATAGAAATCCAGAGGCCATGGAGTTTCCTCCTCTCTGCCAGTGGCCTTACTACCCTCAGGGAAATGTCTTGAACTGTCAACCAAAAAAGTACAAACATAATTAGAAAGCATTTACCTTACCTGTAATATTATTTTTAGTAGAAAATGCACTTCCAACTTGTAAACCATTGGTTCGGACCCATCCTTCTGATATCATGCTGCATAAATCGGTCTCAAAATCACATCTTTCATATCCGGAGCCTAAAAAATGTAAGAATAACAGGAAAAAAATGTTTTATCTTACCTACACAGAGCTACACACTCCTATAACCATCATGCATAATCCTGTTGCACTGGTGTCCCACGATATTCATGGCACTGGAATACTACATTTCCATTGTGACATTACAGACGTTTTTAAAATGATTGATATTTTAACAATTGATTGCGATTAAAGTAAATTTAAGTAAAATATTATTTTTTTAAGCTTAAGAGCATTTTTTCAATTGTGTTTAATTAAAGCACCACTCCAGCAGGTTGTTTTTTTCAGCGCCGGAGTGGCGCTTTAAATCTAAACCCCCTGGTCATATACTCACCCTCCAACATCTTCACAGTTTTTTTGGTGACGCTCCTTTCCCCCTGCCCCATCTTGAGAGTGCAGCTTCTGACTGGCCGGAAGTCAGAAGCTACGTCACAAGAGCACAGTGCAAGTCTATGAGAGCCAGAACAAGGCCAGAACAAGGCTCTCATAGACTTGTGTAGTAAAGTGACCTCCGCGCAACTTCATGAAGCTCTCCCGGTGCGATCAGGTCACTTATTGTCTGAGAACGTCAAGAGCGGTAGCGAAAACGGATGAGAATGCCGGAAGGTGAGTATCAAAGAGGGGACAGGAGACTTCCATTTAAAGCACCACTCCAGCAGTGCAATAAAGAAAAATGCTGGAGTGGTGCTGTAAGAATTTTGCTCCATTTAGCTTATAGGGGCTAGTTGTTTCCCTGCACATTGCGGGCTGCTGAATTAGTTAACAGAGAATCTGTCACTAAGTTCATTATGATTGGAGTGTTTTTCTTTTATGTGTCTCTCATGAGTCTTCTTTTCTTATAAATCAGCTCCAAGAAGTTGAGAAAAAAATAGAGATAGAGAAATTAAGTAAATATATATATATATTTTATTATTATTATTATTTATTTTTTGAGGGGGGGAGTGGCAGATACAAAAAATTATTACATAATTGTTTTGTTTTTTGCTCAAAACCTATTAAACCTGCGTTTTTATGGTTATGATAACACCAATTACTGTTGGTATTTGGTAAAAAAAGAACACTTTACAATAAATAATCTTCCTTTTTATTGCATTTTTGACAACAATAATAAGCACTGTTCTCTCTAACCTGTGCGTTCCAAACTCTGCGCAGAACTGTATCTGTAATTGGGCTCCTTAAAGAGGATCTTTCACCAAATTTTTCATGTTGGACACATGATGAAATAGTGACTGCAGATAGGAATAAAGCTTTTTTATTATTATTATTATTATTATTATTATTTCACCTCTCCATTGTGGAGTTATTAGCAATCAAAGTATTTGGCACCTAATGAGTCAACTTTTGTTAAGTCCTATTGGGTGTTATCAGATATTCTTCACTGGAGGCGTGTACTTCTTCTCCCTGTATGAGTTGCCCAATCATCAGCAGGTAGCAACACAGCAGATAAAGAACACGCCCCTATTAGCTCAGGTTTCTCAGTGTGTGAGATGTAAGATGTAATGATACAGCCCAGAGAGGCGAAATTAAAGAAAACACAAGTTTATTCCACTCTGCAGCTACTATTACATCATGTGTCCAGTTCAACATGAACTTTTTTTTTTTTAAATGTCTTCTTTAACCTCATTCTTAGACCTCATTCAGAGGTCCACGAATCACATACGCATTCTTTTTGCATTGTTCACGGATAGAACACATATCCATGCTGGTCCATGGGTCTGTTCACATGTCCATGTTTTTTTGCAGACCTTGTTTCTACCCAAAAAAATTGTGAAAAAAAGTCAATTTTTGGTCCACGTTGAGGGTGAAATTTACTATGGCTCCATGAAAATCACAGCCAGCGCACGAATGGTATCCATGAACAGTCCGTAATCAACCTTGTAATGGATAGGAAAAGCCTTGTAATTTATTTCTTTTTCCATCTATGAAACACTGATAGTAAAAACTGACACACGGACCAAACACTGATGAATTAGATCTGGTTTTTTTTTTACATACTATAAAAAATCATGGATGTCTGAATGAAGCTTTAGACTTTTTTAACTCCTTTTTATGTAATAGCTCAGTAGATTCCTGCTATTCTATAGTGTGTGTCTCTGTACTTTGACATGAAACGGCGCCTATGTTATGGCATCGTCCTCACTGCATGGACACCCCGCACCCTACCAGAGGCTGGAACGATACTCTATGTGTATGCTTAAAAAAATGACTGACAGGAACATTAGGGGGCGTCATAATAACTATTTTATCACCTAGCGCAGACTGATTGTGATTTTATATTATCCTTCATTTTAAACTGAGTAAATCCTCAGCCTTTGCACTTAATCTTTCCATGAGTACAGTACGCAGACTTCTTGATTCCGAGCCAATGTTCTCATATATCAGCATGTGTCATTGTTTTCCTCCATTTCTCCACAGGTCACCATGTTTGTTTGTTTGCCTTCATGCAGATAATGATATTGCAGGCTTAGATGAAAGGATAACGGTGCATTTATCCCATACCAGATGCTCACTTATTTCTGATGGAAAATCAGATTTAGAGCTGCAGTTTGGAAATTCAATTTATTATTTAGTAATAAACCCATCTGTAAGTTTTCTCTATCAGAGAAAACTTTCCTTGGACATTCTGACATGTATTACTCCGGTGCCCAAGACTAGAATAATACTTCCTGTAGGGGTGTTTGGTTTTACATCTTTATTGAAGCTAGGACCCAACACTTGTTAAGTAAGTCAGTGATAGGAAGCAAAAAAAGCTACAATCCAACAGTGTAAGATTGCAAGTGATTGACGCGAATAATACAGAAGCAGAAAGATGGAAAATGTTGATTTTTGCCCTAATAAGTTGAATTTACTTTTGAAGGTCTCTGGTTGTTTCCACAGACCTGCTACCTGACCAATTCATATCCCCCTTTAAGCCCCATACATGGCCCAATACATCTGCTGGGCAATGGAGGTATAACAATTTGTATGTTGTAGTTGAGTATCTCTGCACTGCAATTCCAGCAATGTCTCTGTTTGGTATAGGCTTTACAAGTATACAACATTTGAAGGCTTCATCTGGATATACTGTATATGGATTGTGGGGGCAGCAGTGTGCTACATATAGGCATATGGGCAGAGCCAATGCTGGAATCGCCACCTCTTACTGATTATTGCATGAAAACATCAAGATCAGGCTTGGACTGGCCGACAGAAGAACAGGGCAATCCTCCGGTAGGCCACTGTAAAGAAATGCTAATATGTAGTGCAGAAAAAAAGGCATCATCTTATCATTCATTAAGCAAGCTACCCAAATTATTAGTCCATAGAAGGAAAAGTGCGTCTGTTCAGTAGGGATAGGTTATTTTTGCATATAAGTGAACAGCGGGCCCCAAGAGTCACTGTTACTGGTTGGCCTTTGCCAATCCAGTCCGACACTGGTGAAGATGGATAAGTAACAACACAATATTACTTTATTGAAAAGTCAATGTTGCAGCCATGATGCTTTGGGACAATGTTATGTTCAAAAGATGAAGACATTGGCTGGAAAATATAAGACGAGGTGCAGGGAACTTAGACTGGGAGCTTCACTCCAGCACTGCAATTGTCATGATCCAGGACGGGGTTTCGCTTTGGCCCGTCCTGGTCTGACTGGGGGTTAATTGTTCCGCCTCCCCCTGGCAGACGGCTATATAATGCTCACTGGACCTAGGTCCGGTGTCAGTTATACTCCTGCCCTCGGCTGAGTTAGTTGACCTTGTGCGTACGTGTGCCTTGTGCCTGATAACTTGCTTGCTTGTTTGGTTTTGATCCGGTTCTGTCCCTGTTACGAGTTCTGCCTGTCCCTCTTGTACTGCGCTACCTCTGGTGTATTACTCTCTGCTTGTGACTCGACTTCTCTCTGCTCATCCCCTTGGTACCATGTCACCCTCTTGTCTATGACCTTTGGCTTTGTCTGACCTCCCGTCTGTTTATCCCTCCTGTATCTCGCTGTCCGTACTGTGAATGACCTCCGTTATGCCTGACTCTGAGTTTTCTGTCTTCTCTGAAAGCAGGACGCTAAGCCCCGCCCCCTTGCAGTCACGTGACCGTAGGTCCCGTGCCGTCTTGCTAAACTTCATCACTCAGGTCCTGTGCACCTATACTTTCTGCCTGTCCTGATCCCCAGGGGTCCCTACAGTGCGGGTGAGTCCCTGCTCAGCGGAGGCTGTACGCCGGCGCTGTCAGGATCCTGATAGCAATACAAATAACCGCTGGAGTGGTGCTTTAACTTTGCTATCGACCTAATCGCACTGACCTCAAGATTTAAGTTGTCAAGTGATTTTTACTGTATAATGAACTCCATAAAAAAAATAAAACAAAAAAAAACTACATTAGAATTGAAATTTTCACCATCTCATCACACTTGATATTTTTGTTCATGCTTTTTAGTGCATTGTATGGTAAAATAAATGGTGTAATGCAAAACTACAAATCTTCCCTTAAAAAAACAAACCCTCATATGGCTATATCAAAGGAAAAATAAAGATGTTACTTATGAACTTATTATGACCCTTATAAGAAGAGGATGAAAAAATGAAATCGTAAAAATGAAAAATGGCTGTGTCCTAAAGAGGTTAAAGCATTAGCCCAGTAATAAATTAGCCCTAATAAGTGTAATCATTAACTATAAGTTGTGTAACCAAACATCAAGAGTTCAGCTCAAATTCACCATTAAAATATACTGTGAGCCGTAAACCAATCTATTGGGTCATTATTTTACCAAAATTCTAGCAAAACAAAAGTGCGATAAAGCAAACAAATATAATTAAATAGTATAAAAATCGAAGGGGGTGTACTTTTCTTCCAGCCGGTAAACACAAATCTTTTCACAGCTTTTTCCTACATACACTCAGGGTATATCATCTTATGAGCTAAAGAGTGAAATCGCTCAAAATATAATAATTCCTATACACAAGCCATCGGTCCCACTTTGATGCACCATGCAGGGTTGTCTGCTGACGGATCTCAAGGGTCTTCATGTTGAACACGACACTAGAAATCCACTAACTTAACTACGACGTAAGAAAAAAATGGCACAACAGCTGCTGGAGAAACTCGCAAGAAGAAGATAAATGGAGCAGCAGAGACCCAAAAAGGATTACATAAAGTAGGTACCAGGTTTCGCCGGTCCACAGCTAGTGTTTTGGTCTTTGAGTCTACAAGAAGGTGGGTATTTGCCTCTCAGCTTCTGCTCTCCTGTCTGTCACTCTACATGCAGGCATAGCAAAGAGAAGGGTTTTCACTTCAGGGAAGGAAAGTAACAGGACAATGGTAGACCAATGCATGCTGGAAAGAAAGTTCCAGCACATATAGTGCTGTAAGAGGCCGATGGAGAGAAACCACCTACGGAGAGGACAGTCACTTATGTGGACTAAACAACTGTTTTAAATTGTTATGTGGAATAAAAGGAGCAAGACAATCATTTTCTACAGTTTCTCTGGGAAAGGAAAGGCAAATAAATTGACATCGGCACACACATAGTCTGACCTGTCTAATCTGAGTAACTTTGCGTGACTGACAAGTCTTATTCCTGGCAGAAACTTGGTTCTGTTTTTATATGTGCCCATAATTCTTCAAACGTCTGTAAAAACATGAAATATCACTGTAGGGAAATACACGTCATAGGGACTGAGACTTGTATGGAGCGTATGCTTAAGTTTAGTGGACTTAAAGGGGTTGTCTGGTGAAAACAGACTATCACCTCTCCAGGATACGTGATAACTTGTTTTCACTGGATGTTCACTTTAATTTGGTCACAGTGGTCTATTGTTTGCCACCTGTTCAACCAACAATACTCCAAATCTTAGCTCAATCTATGGTACATGTACACCAGGGGTTAGATGTCATGTCTCTAAGGGGTCCATACCAATGGCTGACAAGACATGAACCTTGGGTGCCAATAGATTCCCTAATAAGTCAGTTTGCCATGACCATGGAAGATAGACAATGGTAATAATGGTGACATAAAGCCAGTTTAAGGCTCTGAAACTTTCATTGTGCATCTGTCAGACAGCATGGTGGACGATCATAGTTTCTGAGATTCTTTGCTATAATTTGTAAGTAATAGGGTACAAGGCATAGGAAAGTTGAGAAACGCTAGTCTTAATAATTAATCATCCAGGACTCCAAAGTTTGCTTTATAAAATATGAATATGTGAACATGGAGTTTTTTGAGGAGCCTTTTGGAGCTGATCCACTCTAAGAAAAAACCTTAAAAAGTGCTCACAAAATTCTTGAAAGACTCTTTCTGGTTATTTCTATTGTAAAACTACTTTGCTGTTCGTATGTTCAGTCTTCTGAACATTTTTCCTCCATTTCAGATTGAGAAAAAGCTTGGTGGGAAAAAAAAACAAAGTGCGCGTCACTTATTTAAAGCTTCCCATAAACAAAATGCTTAAAATAGGCACTGTCCAATTGAATTATGATGATAATTATGCAGTTGAGTTTCTAATAGAGTTAACCGAATATGTTCGGAATCGGTCGCTGAATCTGAATTTGCCATATTCATGCCATATTGGTACCCTATACGTGCTGAAATTATGTTTTTCTGAATATTTTTGCTCATTTCTACTCCCATTGACTCCAATAGCGTTCGGCTGTGTTCGGCAAATATTGCAAATACAATATTCGCCGGTGATCGTAATCTGAACCGAATGTTGAAAAATTTGCTCAACTCTAACTAGTACCAATAATAGGATTCATTAAGGGAATGTGTTGTATCTGTTAGGAATCTGGGTTCTATAAGGCCTATGCGGTAATCCAGATTCACACATTTGTCTCCAGAGGCTAAGTCCTTTTTCCCAGCTTCTGAGCATGCCCACGGGATGAGCTCCCATTGGAGTCCAGGAGTCAGGTGCTCAGGTCCTGCTCCTGATTTCATTGGCTTAGCTCATGGCTCTGGAGATTTCCGGCAGGTCCCGTACGCTATAAAAAGTTTGCATGGCCGTTATGCCATGCGCTAGTATTTTTATACTGCTGCTGTGTGTATGGTGACGGATGCTTGGACTGGTGACTGACTCATTAAGAAACCCCTTCCCTCGTTTATTACGTCTGTGTGAGTGAGTGGTATTCTGTCAGCACCTGCGCTAGCGCCAGTGCACACAAGCTCCATCTTTCCAGCAGCTTAGCGTCCTACATCGCACTTGCGATATTTGCAGCCTGTCCAGGCGTGCCCAGTTGCGACGCCGAGCACATGTGTACATGGTAAGTCTGCTCAGTTGTAGTGACTATAGTTAACTACTCTGGTTTCCGGCTACTGCACGTGTGCCGCTGAGATCCTGTGCTGTTAACAGGCTCAGCGATACTTTTGGTATTATTTTTCCCTGCAGTTCTGTGTCATTTAACAGAGCTTGCCTTTTTGCACCTGGGTGAGTTAGAACCCTGTGCATATTACCGCTTTAGTGCTCTGCCTCTCTCAGCAGCGGTTTTGTCATCCACCGCACGGTGGACCCCGAGTGGCGAAGGCACTTTAATTTTTTTTTTTTTTTAGTGCCTTCCGCCACTCCTAACATAATACTAGCGCCAGGGTCTGGCTGGAGATGGCAGATCAGCAGCAACTGTTGCAGTGTGTGCGACAACTCGAGACTCGCTTGGCTACCCTTGAGAGAGCTCTCGCAGCTTCGCAGGCCACAGATGCTGCTGTCCAAGCACTCACGGACGCGGTTGGGCGTATGTCCATGTCCGCCCTTGCGCCGACAGTTACCCGCCTCCCGTTACCTGAAAAATATTCTGGGGATGGCGCCTCCTGTAGAGGCTTTATCAGCCAGTGCTCGATTCACCTGGATCTGCTGGCTGCGCAATTCCCTACAGAGCGGGCCAAGGTGGCCTTTATTATATCCTTACTGTCGGGCAAGGCGCTGGAATGGGCTATGCCACTATGGGAGCGTGGTGACCCGGATATCCGGACCGCAGCTAATCTGCTAACTGCTATCAGGCAGGTGTTTCTCGGTCCACGGGTTACACACGACACCTCTCTCCAACTGCTCACCTTGTCTCAGGGATCACTCTCGGTCAGTCAATACGTCGTCCGTTTTTGGACACTGGTGTCCAAGTTAGAGTGGTCTGACAAGGCTCTGATTCCTGTATTTTGGGAGGAATTAGCGGAGCACGTCAAGGATGCTCTCTTCACGAGAGAAATTCCTACCACCCTGGAGGAGTTAATATCTATCTCCTCACGGATTGACCTCTGTTTTTCTGAGCGTGGTTTGGAGCAAGCGCACTCCAAACGGAGAGGTACTCCAGCTCCCAAATTTTTTGAGCCTCTGGACCTGCCCGAGCCAGAGGTTCTACCTCCTGAACCCATGGAGGTGTCTCGCGCCATTTCTGAGACATGTCCGGCTCAAGAGCCCGTGTGGGGTTGTCACCACCTACTTGCTGCTTCCCAGGAAGACAGTTTCCCGCAATGCTCTGACTGTGAGCCGGTAAGCAAGACTTTTGTCCCTCCTTGCCAGCGGCCTAAAGTCCTCGCGTGGGCACACGCGCCCAATGCGGACGGCCATCATGGCTATATGCAGACCACGAAGTCTTTGGCTGGCTCGTATTGGTGGCCGCACAGGGCACGGGACGTAAAAAAATGTATTCGGGCATGCACCCTATGTGCTCGGGATAGCCTTCCTGAACGGAGTGTGGCTACGCCCGTTGATACACGGCGGCCGTCTCCTAAAACTCCCATTGTCTCCCGGGTGTCCCTCCTGAGACCTGGTGATCTGTCCTCCCCTGATACCGTCCGTGTGTCCCGCTTTTCGGTTTCACCTACCGGGACATCAGGTTCGCCTTTTGATGAGTCTGAGACCTGTACCGCTGTCGGGCACAGGCTGGTGGACCGGAGGGTTCAGGGAGGAGGGGGCCCTAAGAGGGGGGTAATGTTAGGAATCTGGGTTCTATAAGGCCTATGCGGGAATCCAGATTCACACATTTGTCTCCAGAGGCTAAGTCCTTTTTCCCAGCTTCTGAGCATGCCCACAGGACGAGCTCCCATTGGAGTCCAGGAGTCAGGTGCTCAGGTCCTGCTCCTGATTTCATTGGCTTAGCTCATGGCTCTGGAGATTTCCGGCAGGTCCCGTACGCTATAAAAAGTGCACATGGCCGTTATGCCATGCGCTACACTGCGTTCCAAATTATTATGCAAATTGGATTTAAGTGTCATAAAGATGTAATTTTTTGTTTTTCAAATAAACTCATAGATGGTATTGTGTACCAGGGCTCTTTTGATCAGTGAAATCAATCTCAAATTCCTGTGATAATTAGTTTATCAGGTGAGCCCAATTAAAGGAAAACTACTTAAGAATGATGTTCCACATTATTAAGCAGGGCACAGGTTTCAAGGAATTTAGGAAAGAAAAAGGACCTCTCTGCTGCTGAAAAGCATCAAATAGTGCAATGCCTTGGTCAAGAGATGAAAACATTAGATATTTCCCAAAAATTTAAACATGACCATCGTACTGTTAAGAGATTTGTGGTTGATTCTGAGCACAGACATGTTTGTGCTGATAAAGGCAGAATGAGGAAGGTTTCTGCCAGGCAAGTTCATCGGATTAAGAGAGCAGCTGCTAAAAAGCCATTACAAACCAGCAAACAGATATTTAAAGCTGCTGGTGCCTCTGGAGTCCCTCGAACCTCATGGTGTAGGATCCTTCAAAGGCTTGCTATGGTGCATAAACCTACTATTCGGCCACCCCTAAAAAGTGTTCACAAGCAGAAATTGTAGCAGTGGGTCCAGACATACATGAAGACTATTTTTCATACAGTCTTGTTTACTGATGAGTGTCGAGCAACCCTGGATGGTCCAGATGGATGGAGTAGTGGATGGTTGGTGGATGGCCACTATGTCTCAACAAGGCTGCGACTTCAGCAAGGAGGAGGAGGAGTCATGTTTTGGGCCGGAATCATGGGGAAGCAGCTGGTAGGGCTCTTTAAGGTTCCTGAAGGTGTGAAAATGACCTCTGCAAAGTACTGTATATAGAGTTTCTGACTGACAGCTGTCTTCCATGGTATAAAAAGCAGAAATGTGCCTTCAGGAGCAAAATCCTCTTCATGCATGACAATGCACCATCTCATGCTGCAAAGAATACCTCTGAGTCATTGACTGCATAAAAGGAGATAAACTCATGGCGTGGCCACCATCTTCCCCTGACCTCAACCCTGTAGAGAACCTTTGGAGTATCATCAAGAAAAAGATCTATGAGGGAGGCAGTTCACATCAAAACAGCAACTCTGGGAGGCTATTCCGACTTCATGCAAAGAAATCCAAGCAGAAACTCTCCAAAAACTCCCAAGTTCAATGGATGCAAGAATTGTGAAGGTGATGTCACAGAAGGGTTCCTATGTTACCATGTAACTTGGCCTGTTAGGATGTTTTGGAGTTAAATAGCTTTTTTGTTCAGTGAATGTGACCTCCTAATGCTGCAAATTCCACAAATGAACATTTTCTGCTCTTTAAAACAGATCAAATGTTTAGAAATTCTACTGTGCCTAATAATTTGGAACAGTGCAATTTGAGTTTTTATTCATTTTGGAGATTATACTGTTATCATTGGGAGGTTTCTTCAATAAAATTTGATGTATACTCTAACGGGTGATGACTTTTATTAGACTGACTGTCATTTGTACTGACTATTTAGGAAAATCATAGAAAAATATCATTTGCATAATAATTTGGAACACAGTGTAGTATTTTTATACTGCTGCTGTGTGTATGGTGACGGATGCTTGGACTGGTGACTGACTCATTAAGAAACCCCTTCCCTCGGTTATTACGTCTGTGTGAGTGAGTGGTATTCTGTCAGCACCTGTGCTAGTGCCAGCGCGCACAAGCTCCATCTTTCCAGCAGCTTAGCGTCCTGCATGGAGCTTGCGATATTTTCAGCCTGTCCAGGCGTGCACAGTTGTGACGCCGAGCACACGTGTACACGGTAAGTCTGCACGGTTGTAGTGACTGTATTTAACTACTCCAGTTTCTGGCTACCGCACGTGTGCCCCTGAGATCCTGTGCTGTTAACAGGCTCAGCGATACTTTTGGTATTATTTTTCCCTGCAGCTCTGTGCCATTTAACAGAGCTTGCCTTTTTGCACCTGGGTGAGTTAGAACCCTGTGCATATTACCGCTTTAGTGCTCTGCCTCTCTCAGCAGCGGTTTTGTCATCCACCGCACGGTGGACCCCGAGTGGCGAAGGCACTTTAATTTTTTTTTTTTTTAGTGCCTTCCGCCACTCCTAACAGTATCTAATACTGTCCGACTGAAAGGCTGCAAAAAAACCAAAAAAAACACTAGGCAAAAAAAACTTCCCAAAAATGTTTGAAAAACTCGGGACAAAGAAATGAAAAATTCTACCCAAAACTCCCCAAACGAGGAGCCTTTCCTAAAAGTTTCCAATAGAAAACTCTTCGTTTTTGACAACCTCGAAAATGAACCTTGAGCTCATATAGTATCGTTTTTATTTCACAGAATTATTTATGACTTTCTCCATTGTAAATATTCTCAGCCGGATACTTTCTTAGGAGCATAGCTGCTCGGTTATTTTCATTGTATACATTTTGGCAAAGCTGATGAACCCCTAAGGAGCTCAATGTGATTTTGCATTAGCTAAAAGTGCCCTTGAAACGTGTAAGAACTGATAGCGTAAAACAGTTTGATGAATTCTCTGATAAATATCTCATTTAGCATTTTGATAACTTTCGCAGATTTGCTTTTACAAACGATTTTTAAAATTTATCATAACCAGGTTTTAGCCGTTGAGATTCGACAGTTCAGGAATCATTTATAACATTAGATTCACAAATATTTTAATTAATGAAGGTAAAGCGAGAATTTAAACCCCAAAAAATAAACGATATTTAGGGCAACACAGATCGTTTTAAAGATTAGAGAATAGATCTGTATAATTCATGCAAATATTTTACAATTTACCTAGATTTAATGTATTTATGATTAACTTTCAGAAAAGCAAAATCTATAAAAAATTACTGTAATCTCTAGGCTGGAAAGTCAATGCATTCCTCTATATTGTGCAATAAAAGAGTATTTAGGTAAAAACTAAGCAAAATATTAAATAGTCATATCTTTCTAGTTAGAAAGGTAATTAATTTCCTCCTGGGATTGGGGCTCTCAGTGCCGGTGTAAAACGGTGTCAGAACTCCTCCCATTATTCTGCAGATTAACCCCATATCTGCAGGTTAACGTTTTTTTACATAACAGGTTCCGTTCAAATGAGTTGTCTGCTTTCATCAAACATTTACTCATAGGCTCAGTTAAGTGTACAAGAAAAAAAAAGTGGAGCTTTACTTTATTTACCTGGGTCCAGAGCTATTTCTCCAACACTGCTTTGGTCTCTGTTTGTCTGCAGTGGGGACATAATATTGATAGTGCTGCAGCCAATCATAGAGCTTAGTGGCTCGTTTCGTTTATATCTGTAAAGCTTAGATGGCGCTTCTCTAGTATGATCCTAAAGCTGTTCCTTACTCCAAAAATTCTTGACAAGCTTCCTCAGCAGGTTAGGAGCAGGCAGTCGTAGTGGTGTAACTTGAAGCTTGTGGGCCTTAATGAAAAATTTCCAACTTTTAGAGAGCTTTAATAGTATTGGTCTTATGGGACAATGGGATCTTTTAAGACCCCTTGTGACTCCAAGGCCCAGGTTCAACTGAAACCCCTGCACCCACTATAGTTAAAACCTAGAAGGCAGAGCTTAAAGTCCTCCAAACACATTAGGCAAATGTTGGCAGAACCCACAAATATTGGTGGGTTTGACTGGCAGTCTAATGTGTATGGGGGCGTCACCAGACTGGTGCAAAAGTCAATTAGGCATGTCAGATTTTGGACTGCCGAACGCATTCTTCTCCCGGAGATAAGTTGCTGGCCAACATGTCAGTCAGCGGCTTTATAGTAGAGAAAATAGGAGATTGGGAGATTCAGCTGAAATGGCTGTCCACCAAACAATCGGCCAAAGCATCGTTCAGTCAACAGCCTGTCACGCTGTCTTCAGTAAGGAAGGGGAGCCTCAAACTGTCTCTGGAAATGGGACCCAAGCTATCCCTGTTCCAGAGTTACTCTTGAAGGTGAAGAGGCCCAAGTTTCTGACCTTACTATGCTCCTGTCAATGTCCTAAGCTGTATCTTCCTCCTCGCCTGGGACAGAAATATCCATGTATAAACATGTGTAGACAAATAGGGATAAAAATAAGCAACTTACATACAAAACACCAAGGGTAGAGAGGAATAAAGGAAAGGACCAAATGGGAATAGGATAATGGAGAAAAACAAAAACAGCAGGCAACAATCTCCAGCAGCAACTACGAAAGTTAACTTCAGCACACCAACTCCAGCAGGCCAGGAAGTAAACTTTCACAGGCAGGGGTGAGAAAGTATGGCCAGGTATTATAGAGAGAGAAAATGCGTAGGTCAGGAGCAGCTGTAATATGGAGCTGGACGTCTCTAACCAGCATACAAAGAGTCATTAACCTCTTCAGTGCCAAAGGAAATGAAGTCCATTTAATATGAGGAACAAAACACACAGGCTAAATGGAAGATCTGTGATTTGCAGTACATAAAGATCGCTTAACCCCAGATCTCTCAGGAGGACGCGACACACTCATGACACAGCCATTTAATGTGTATGGCCAGCTTAAGACTACCTATTTTGCCAACACCAATGTTGGTAAGTACGATTGTGGTAATCAAAATTATTTTCTTATCGTTTTCCATCCACAGCATTATCTCATGATAGGGATTATGACGAGTTATGGTGGCCAATACTTTGATGCTTAATTCGTAGAACAAACTTTAGATTTATCCCTGAACGTTTTTATGACAATGGGTAGTAATAAGCCGCAGGATGCTTATAAATACCCTGAGGAACATTCACTTTATTATTTTTCGACTCAAGTGCTTTATTGGCTATATTAGTAATGTCCTTACCCAACAACACTGCACTTTGGAGTTATATCTCATCATTCATTAATAGTGCAGATCTTTTATAAAGGTGTAATTATTTTATTGGAAGCGACATCATAAATATAGCCTCCGAAGGCTAAAAGATCATGTATGGAGCCATAAGTTCTCTCCACTTGTCATAGATAAAGTGTATTAAGGCATCTTTATCATAATAAGATTCCTTATAAAGAGCGCTTGAACTGTGATACCTCTTTCAATAATTTTCTCCTTGAAAATACATATTAGACGGAGAAAGAGTCTGAAGTCCAAAAGCGGTGACTAACAGATGGGCGATGCTTTATGCTTAGGCTCATTTCAAAATCCGTGCCTAAATCATTACTGGGAAACAATCCATTTGTATTATAATGTGGCATTGCATTAATGCAAACTTTATTTTCTACATGATTTATGCAAATATGACTTTGCCAAACTCCTTTTAACCTTTTTCTTGCATTATTCATTGATGTGTGATGTAAATTTTGAAAAAACATTAAAGGGGTCATCTCATCGTTCTTTCCCCAGAAAAAAATGTTGAATGACATTGCAGTCTATTAGATGAGTGGCTGGCAAAGTGGCTATCAGTCCCTTACCATATATTGATGGCTTTAGTCTGAACAGAATGGAAGCTGCCACCAAAGGACAGATCTTTATGATGTCCACATGTCCTAAGTCAGATGGATGTCTTCATAACACATCCTTTCATAAAGGTAAATCCTCTAGTTTTGGAGATCTAAAACTCTATTTGTCAATGTTTTCGAGCTCAAGTTAAAGAAATTAAAATCAAAAACTTCTCAGGCTATCAGAAAACAAGTGCTCAAGAACCATGAAATAATATTTCATCATTGCTTCCCCGCTTATGTTACTAAGTTAGGGCATACTTGCAAAATTTCCTGGGATATAGGGAAAACGTCCCAGACTTTAGGTTTGGCAAACCTCACAAAAACCAGTGGTTCTGGAAAGTGACGTATGCCTTGACGTTGGCTTCCAATTGCAATTTTAGGTTGAAAGGAATAGATCTTGAAGGATGCATGGCCTCCAAAAAGGGAGAGAATCATTCTGAAAATATTATTGCTTTGATTTGTGGTCTAAGGTAAGATCCTTTAAGGGTTGGTCCAATACCAATAAAGCCCTTTATAAATACCTATTTTTGAGCCCTAAGGACTTTTTAAATAAAATGTATTGTTAAATTCTCTACACTTCTCCTTATCTTGCTATTTGCTACTTGTGTTTTATTCCTCATTCCCTGTTTACGTGTCATTTGAGAGGAGTCTCAAAACTTATGTCATAAGGGGCTGGGACGACACTCACTTCAACGAAGCCTCTATCACCCTCCCTTGAACAAGAGGTCATCAAGCACCAGCACTGTGATTTTACTAATCCCAGCTACTTGTCCTCGATGACAACTTGGTCTGCTAGAGATAATCGAAAAGTGACCACAACTTCAGTCGCCGCCATCACCACCACTGTTTCTAACACCACAATCCCTTTCCTGAAATGAATTGTCATCAACTATGGTGATAAAAGGTGTGTGAGTAATACCAGTGCTGTCCCCTATTGACCATTCATTTGAAGGCAGTAATAAAAGCTGTGGGGCAGAGCTGGTGTCACTCACCTTCTGTCACCATCCCATGATGATGATTCATTTCAGAGAAAGAAACTGTAGTGTTAGAAGCAATGACTGTGATGGCGGCGGCCGTGATTGAATATATGGTAACTTCTCGATCACATCCACTGAACCAGGATGTCATCAGGAGTGAAAGTACTTGTGGTAAGTGAAAGCAGTGCCTTCCCAAGATAACGTCCTGTTTCAGAGAAATGAGTGCAGCCCCAGCCTTCTGATAATGTCCTGTTCCAGGAGCAGCGATAGACACTGCAGAGAAGCGAGTGCAGCCCCAGCCACTGTGATGTTCCCTTAGAGCAGGGGTCTCAAACTCACGGCCCGTGGGCCAACTGCGGCTCTCGGGAAAATAATTTGCGTCCCTCACCTCATGGGCCCTCGGGACAATAGTTTGCGGCCCTCACCTCGGCCGGGATCACACATGTGAGAAAAAGGGCCGAGTCTCGCATGTGAAATCCCAGTCACACGTAGTACCGCTCATTATGGTCATGAATATGGACGCCCGTCCACTCTCATAGGCATGGTGCCCATATTCATGAGCTTAATGACGTGTGACCGCGCACTCATACAGGAAGAAGATGTCGGCGCTGGACCATTGGACCTGCAGCAGGAGGAGGTGAGTATGATGATGGCTAGACAGTCACAACAGCCTGCTGTCAGCAGGCAAGACGTATGAGTCACAATCACAACACATGCAGCAGGAGCAGCCGAGCAGGGACCGGACCGCGCCACAGAATAAGGTGCGCCGGGTTCAGAATGAGCGGTGGTGCGGTGCGGTATATTGCTCTCGGAGGTGGGACATCAGCCGGCCTTATTGCAAACTTGTGCCATTACCCCAGGCTCAGAAATGGAGGCAGCCACGGAAATTGCTGCTCAGTGGAACAGAAAAAAAAGCGGAAAAGATGCATCGGCTAACACTGAAACAGTGACACCAAGTGGAATGATCTATTACACAGCCCCAAACATATCTTTCTCAAAGCCTGCAGTGAAGAGAAAGGTGCAATATTTCTTTGCTGAGCACAGGGGCATCCTGACGTGTCTTATTTGCACAGAGAAAGTTGCAGTGCACAAAGAATACAATTTGAAACGTCATTACATAACTAGACATGCTGAGGAGTATGCAAAATACCAGGGAGATGAAAGAGCCAACCGGGTTGCTAATCTTAAAAGATACATTGCCTTGCGAAAGTATTCGGCCCCTTGGAACTTTTCAACCTTTTCCCACATATCAGGCTTCAAACATAAAGATACCAAATGTAAATTTTTGGTGAAGAACCAACAACAAGTGGGACACAATTGTGAAGTTGAATGAAATTTATTGGTTATTTTAAATTTTTGTGGAAATTCAAAAACTGAAGAGTGGGGCGTGCAATATTATTCGGCCCCTTTAACTTAATACTTTATTGCGCCACCTTTTGCTGTGATTACAGCTGCAAGTCACTTGGGGTATGTCTCTATCAGTTTTGCACATTGAGAGACTGAAATTCTTGCCCATTCTTCCTTGGCCAACAGCTCGAGCTCAGTGAGGTTGGATGGAGATCGTTTGTGAACAGCAGTTTTCAGCTCTTTCCATAGATTCTCAATTGGATTCAGGTCTGGACTTTGACTTGGCCATTCTAATACTTGGATATGTTTATTTGTGAATCATTCCATTGTAGATTTAGCTTTGTTTGGGATAATTGTCTTGTTGGAAGACGAATCTCCATCCCAGTCTCAGGTCTTTTCAGACTCCAACAGGTTTTCTTCAAAAATGGTCCTGTATTTGGCTCCTTCCATGTTCCCATCAATTTTAACCATCTTCCCTGTACCTGTTGAAGAAAAGCAGGCCCAAACCATGATGCTGCCACCACCATATTTGACAGTGGGGATGGTGTGTTCAAGGTGAAGAGCTGTGTTGCCTTTACGCCAAACATATCGTTTGGCATTGTTGCCAAAAAGTTGGATTTTGGTTTCATCTGACCAGAGCACCTTCTTCCACATGTTTGGTGTGTCTCCCAGGTGGCTTGTTGCAAACTTTAAATGACACTTTTTATGGATATATTTGAGAAATGGCTTTCTTCTTGCCACTTTTCCATAAAGGCCAGATTTGTGCAGTGTACGACTGATTGTTGTCCTATGGACAGACTGTCCCACCTCAGCTGTAGATCTCGGCAGTTCATCCAGAGTGATCATGGGCCACTTGGCTGCATCTCTGATCAGTCTTCTCCTTGTTTGAGATGAAAGTTTAGGGTCTTGGTAGATTTGCAGTGGTATGATCCTTCCATTTCAATATGATCGCTTGCACAGTGCTCCTTGGGATGTTTAAAGTTTTGGAAATCATTTTGTATCCAAATCCGGCTTTAAACTTCTGCACAACAGTATTACAGACCTGCCTGTTGTATTCCTTGGTCTTCATGATGCTCTCTGTGCTTCAAACAGAACTCTGAGACTATCACAGAGCAGGTGCATTTATACGGAGACTTGATTACACACAGGCGGATTATATTTATCATCATTAGTCATTTAGGACAACATTGGATCATTCAGAGATCCACAATGAACTTCTGGAGTGGGTTTGCTGCACTGAAAGTAAAGGGGACGAATAATATTGCTCGCCCCAAGTTTCAGTTTTTGAATTTACACAAAAATTTTAAAAAACCAATAAATTTCGTTCAACTTCACAATTGTGTCCCACTTGTTGTTGATTCTTCACCAAAAATGTACATTTGGTATCTTTATGTTTGAAGCATGATATGTGGGAAAAGGTTGAAAAGTTCCAGGGGGCCGAATACTTTCACAAGGCACTGTATCTACTTAGGCAACAAGATTTCTTTAAGAAAGCAACCAAAGAGAATGATGCAGCAGTCGAAGCTATCTACGTGGTTAGTGAGATGATTGCTAAAGCAGGAAAGTCATTCAAAGAAGGTGAATTTGTAAAAAAGTGCATATTACAGGCTGCGAGTATTGTTTGTCCAGAAAAGAAAGGTCAATTTAGCAACATCAGCCTTTCTGCCAACACCGTAGCAGAGCGCATTTCTGACCTGTCAAGTGACATTTATGATCAACTGTGTGAGAAAGCAAAATGTTTCCGTGTATACTCAGTCGCTCTTGATGAGACCACAGACATCACCGACACTGCCCAGCTCGCAATCTATGTCCGTGGTGTTGATGACAATTTTGAAGTCATAGAGGAGTTGCTCACAGTGATTCTAATGCATGGCCAGACCACCGCTCAGGAGATATTTTACCAGCTGTGTGATGCCTTTGAGAATGCCGGTTTACCTTGGAGGAGGTTTGTTGGAATAACAACTGATGGAGCGCCATCAATGACAGGGAGGAAAAATGGACTGGTGGCACTTGTTAAAAAAAAACTGGAAGAGGAAGGTGTGGAGGAGGTCATTGCTCGGCATTATCCATCAGCAGGCCCTTTTCAGCAAATGCCTGAAGTTTGACAATGTGATGTCTTTCGTTGTGAAATGCATCAACCAAATCAGATCCAGGGGCTTAAACCACAGAAGGTTTCGTGCTTTTTTAGAGGAAATGGAGTCAGAATATGGGGATGTGCTCTACTTCACCGAGGTACGTTGGCTCAGCAGGGGAAACATATTGAAGAGATTTTTCGAGTTGAGATCGGAAGTGAAAGCCTTTATGGAGAAAGATGGTGCTAAGTGATCCAAAATGGCTCATGGACTTCGCTTTTTTTGTTGATATCACACACAAGCTTAATGTACTGAACAAGAAGTTACAAGGCCAGGGGCAACTTGTCAGTGCTGCCTATGACAACGTGAGAGCATTCTCTACAAAACTTATGTTATGGAAAGCCCAGCTTTCTCAGACAAACCTTTGCCATTTCCCATCATGCAAGGCACGCATGGAAGCAGGCACACCATTCAGTTGTGAGGAATATATGGATGTCATTTTGAAGCTACAGGAGGAATTTGATCACAGATTTGCAGACTTCAAGACGCACAGAGCCACATTTCAAATTTTTGCGGACCCCTTCTCCTTTGATGTGCAAGATGCCCCTCCTGTACTTCAAATGGAGCTCATTGACCTGCAGTGCAACTCTGAACTCAAAGCCAAGTTCGGGGAGGTGAGTAGAAAAGCAGACAAGCTCAGGCAATTTTTGAGAGAATTGCCCCCCAGCTTCCCTGAGCTTTCCCGAATGTTCAAGCTGACCATGTGTCTTTTTGGGAGCACATACTTGTGTGAAAAGCTCTTCTCTACCTTGAACTTCAATAAGTCCAAGTACAGGTCCAGAATTACTGATGAGCATCTTCAAGCCCTACTGAGGGTCTCAACTGCTTCCTCCCTTAAGCCAAATGTGGCTCGGCTATGCGAGAGTAAGTGCTGTCAGATCTCTAGCAGCAAGAAGTAGGCAGAAGAAGCCATGTTCAATGTTCCATTCATGTTCAAGAAAGTTAAATGTTAAAGAACTGCTAATACAGACATCTGAATCTGAATAATAATAATTACATTTCTCTAGTCAGCAACTATATGTGGTTTCTTCAGTCTTCTATATCTGCTGTATTATTATCATTTTCATTTTATTTATTTATTACTGATTGATTTATTTTTTCTTATGAATTCATTAATTTATTTTTTAACACAAAATAAGATGAAAAAATAAAGACCTTGATAACCTTGGAATGTTTTTGTAAGAGATTTTCTTGTGCAAACCTGACGCGGCCCAGCCTCACCCAGATTCTACCTCCAGTGGCCCCCGGGTAAATTGAGTTTGAGACCCCTGCCTTAGAGCAAGGGTGGGGACCCGTTTTTCTGCCAAGGGCCATTTGGATATTTATACCATCCTTTGGGGGCCATATAAAATGATTAACTTGAAAATAACTCTGCTATATTTGATCAAACATTTAATTAATTCACCCCTAATGTGACAACTGGTACTGCCCCTCATTGGTGCAGCTGTGCTGTTAGGTGGTATGGATGATGTTGCTGCTCATAGCTGCTTTTCCAGGTTTGTGCTGGTCTGTAGCACAGACGTCTCTTTGCAATGATAAGTTTTGAAAAGAACTAGCAGCAGCAAGTCATACAAAATACAGATGTATATTACACTGTAGGTCTGCTCACAAGGGGAAATTCATCACTGCTCATGTAACATTTATAGAACTCAAGCAGTGAGAGATCTGCAGTATACATAATATAGAAGATGCTGAGACTGCTGTATATGCATCAAATTGGAGACACAGAGACTACTGTATACATATCACATAGGAGATGCAGAGAAAGCTATATACATTACATAGGAGACACCAAGCCTCCTGTATATACATCACATAGGAGACACTGAGACTGCTGTATACAGCACATGAGACAAAGAGACTGATGTATACACATTACATAGGAGACACCAAGTCTGCTGTATATATATATATATATATATATATCACATAGGAGACACTGAGACTACTGTATATACATCACATAGGAAATACTGAGACTGCTGTTTACTTCACATGGGAGACACTGGGGCTATAGTACATACATCACAGGAGACATGGGGAGTGCAGTATATAGATCACAGGAGACATGCGGCTGTGGTATATAGATCACAGGAGATATGGGGCTGGTGCATATACCTCACAGGAGACATTGTCAGGCAATGAACGGCATCTTTGGGGCATAAGTTTTCCGTTGAGTCCTGTCATGCTGACCTCGGCGCCATCCCTGGTTCGCATTTGCTCTGCTATTTTGCATGGTGCCAAATCCCTCTGCAGTTTGCCTGCAGGGCTTTTATATCAAGGAACTTTGTAATGCAGGTCACCTGACCAGGTCCAGCACAAAAACAAATTGTTTCCACCTGGTTCCACCCGGCCTGTAGATGGCGGTCTTTCCTTGCTAATGTCACATGGTCACATGTCACGTGGCGGGATGGCTTGTACATTATTCTGATCAAAATTATGTTTACAAAATACCCTTATTATTATTATTACTACCTTTATGCATTATTTGCAGTATATTTTTTTACTTTTTAGTTCAGGATATTTGTGTTTTTGCTTTTTGTTTTCTCTGGTTAATGGTCATGTGTTAATATGCACTTACATTGTGCATACACATTAACTTACTTTCTCAGTTCAGATTTGTTTTTTATTCATTTCATTGTGCATTCAGTGCATATATGGGTGTGACCGCCCTTTTTCTGAGCTGGGAAAGCCATCCAGTCTGGCCTAAGCTGTTACTAGTAGTTCAGCCGCTCGATCCTTATTCACATTCACGTCACTTGGCAAGTGAAAAGGTTTTAAATACTAGAGTAGGGACTGTCCCACAAGGGTTGCCGTGACGTGGCGGGATGGCTTGTACATTATTTTGATCAAAATTATGTTTACTAAATACCCTTATTATTATTACTACCTTTATGCATTATTTGCAGTATATTTTTTTACTTTTTAGTTCAGGATATTTGTGTTTTTTGCTTTTTGTTTTCTAATGTCACATTGGGCAAAGGCTCTTTAGGGGTATCACTGCTTCCTCTTACACCTGCAATAATAACAGATATCGGGAGCAGTGACAGAACCCCAACGATGAATCCAGTGACAGTGAGTAAAGGACAGTTGTTGTTTTTTTCATTGATATAGGATTTTTTAAAAGAGAAAATTAACTGTAAAACCATATCAGTAAGCCTTCAGTTTCAGTTCTTTGAAAGATACCTGTATACATTTTTCCCACATTGATGTGATACACAGGGGACTTTACACTGGATCGATGAAATCAGTAACCAGCATATAAAATTACAAAATGGCTGCTCCAGTTGGCAAAGCCTGCCTACGTCGTGGTCTGTGGTGTTTGGGAAGAAGTCCTCTAATATACAGGTTAGATTTGGTTAACTGATACCAACCAGAACTGTTGCTGATTTTGGTGCTGGTCGTTTTTTGACTTGGAAGAGTCTTGTGGTGTGCATGCACTATGGATTGCAATACCTGGTCACAGGGGTGGACATACTGTTGGTGAACCTTGTGCTGCCACTCAGTGCCCTGTAAAGTAACAGAGGCCATTTCCACCTTCAAATGTTGAACTATTGGGCTCCAAAGAGCCCACATGTTGGTGTTGTTGCACAGGAGCCCTCTTCTGTCTCTGTCCATCCCTTCCTGGTCACCATACTAATTTTTTTTAACGCAATCTTCAACCTGAGGACATGAGTTCTCCAAAACCTAGAAAACCCCTTCAATGTTTTAGGCAGTGAGAGTGGGGGAACCCTGTCTGTGGCAGATATCGCTAGGAAGAAGCGAATGTCATCCATTGAATAAGTTATTTATCCAGTAGACGGTCCCAATTGATTACTATTGAATCCGTTTTGTGTCAATTTTTTGGAACAGAAAAAAAAAAGTCCTGCAACTTTTCTTCTGTTCTAAAAACAAAACCCACACAAAATTCAGATGCTCTATTAAGTCCCATATTATATATAATTAAAAAAAAAATGTTTATAGCTCTACTTACATGAAGCTTCATCGCTGCCATCTCCACACTGATCCGTGAAATCACACACGTAATCCAGAGGTACGGAGAACCCTCGGCTGCACCAAAATCCATCCCCAATACTTGGTCTTATAACGGCATTGATAGATAATAATATAAGGGGAACAAGCAGTTTGCAGTCTTTAATCATTTGTGTCCAAAAAAAATAAAAAGCTGAAATTTACAGTGAAGAGAAAAAAAATGAGACATCTATGCTGATCCGGGGCGAAGTGGTGATACCTGCTGTCACATCCTCTCCTGTCACTAGAATGGGCAGGTGTGTCTTTAGACAATGTTTAACTTTTGCAGATTTATGGCCGCCCGCTTAGTGCTGTTGCTCCAGGATTATCAATTATTGTGCCTGGCAGAGAGATCTGATAACTTCTCTCAGATAAACAGCAAAGTTTCCAATGAGATGAAGCGCATGACTTATCGTAATGATTTTTTTTTTCTCTTGCTTTCTTGAAAATACAATATGGGGATGTGAGCTAATGTCAATGGTGAAAAACAGCTGTGCAAAAATAGATGCAGATAAATATAAAATATAAAAAAGATCTACATCCGTGTATCCATATTTCTCAGGAGTGCGTGCCATCCTTTTTTCTTGTAGGCCCATGGACACTCGGTTCACAAAATAACATGAACATGTCACGTGAATTCATAATAGGCTGCAATGGAGTGAAAACCACACAGATAGAACATGGACCGCAAGTGAAAATTGAATGTCTTAAATGGCCTAAGGGTTTATTCACACGTGCTACATTTGACAAAAATTTCAGAGCAGATTTTGCTCTTAAATCTGCATTAAAGACAAAGACAATAGACGTACTCTGCATGCAAATGGGCACATGCAATCAAAAATTTCTGCACTTATTTATGGCACCACTGCAAAAAAAAAAAATCTATATATCTCACTGAAATTATTAAAATCCACTACGGAAAATATGTACAGTATGTCACTTATTAAGCAGATTCTTCACAGGAAAACTAAGTACTAGTCCCAACAGGATGTCTATATAACACATTTGTTGTGTGAACATACCCTTGGAGTGCTAGATCCGTGCCCACATACCTACTCCTGGTCTCAGCTGAGAAGAGGAAGCAAATCAATTCAATCTAGACCAGGCGTGGGCAATTAATTTTCCCGAGGGGCCACATGAGAATCTGTGGCTGTTGTGGAGGGTCGAACCAATAGCCTGAAATTAATTCTGTTCAATATTAATATTAACATATTCATTATAATTGTTTTATATTAATATTAATTGTATCACTTAAGATTCAGCAGAATTAAGTATGCTGACATACACTGTTTGAGCTGGCACACAGCCCCTTGTTTATAGCATATAAGCCCACACACCAAACCTTATATACCTTAAGAGCTCCCACATAGCCTCCCTATACACAGCATGAGCCCCACATAGCCTCCCTAAATATAACATAAGCCCCACATAGCCTCCTCATATACAACATGAGCCCACATAGCCTCCCGATGTCCAGCATGAGCCCCACATAGCCTCCCTATATATAGCATGAGCCCCACATAGGCTCCCTACATATGGCATCAGTTCCACATAGCCTCTCTATATACAGCATGAGCCCCACATAGCCTCTCTATATACAGCATGAGCCCCACATAGCCTCCCTACTCCTAAATATAACATAAGCCCCACATAGCCTCCTCATATACAGCATGAGCCCACATAGCCTCCCGATGTCCAGCATGAGCCCCACATAGCCTCCCTATATACAGCATGAGCCCCACATAGGCTCCCTACATATGGCATCAGTTCCACATAGCCTCTCTATATACAGCATGAGCCCCACATAGCCTCTCTATATACAGCATGAGCCCCACATAGCCTCCCTACTCCTAAATATAACATAAGCCCCACATAGCCTCCTCATATACAGCATGAGACCACATAGCCTCACCATGTCCAGCATGAGCCCTACATAGCCTCACCATGTCCAGCATGAGCCCCACATAGCCTCACCATGTCCAGCATGAGCCCTACATAGCCTTCCTATAAACAGAATGAGCCCCATATAGTGTCTGCGTGTCCAGCATGAGCCTCACATAGCCTCCACATGTCCAGTATGAGCCCCACATAGCCTCCCCATGTCCAGCATGAGACCATGTCCAGACACCCATCCCATACACATGAAAAAAAAGAAAACCACATACTCACCTCTCTCCCACTCCCCTGGTGTTCTGCTCCTGTTCCCTGTGCACTGACTCTATGCAATGACAAAATCTCATCAGCTGTTTCACAATGCATTCACTGCTGTCTGTATCCTGAGGATGCCGGAAAAGGTGACAGCGGGCCAGTGGTGGGGGAGGGCACGGTGGAAACCGTGGGCCTCTGTTTTCAGCCCCTCGGCTGTCTCAGTACATGGGACGGACTGGAACAGCAAGAGGGACAGATGTGGCCCGAAGGCCACACTTTGCCCAGGTCTGATCTAGATAATGCTCTGTGAGCTAAATATATCAGCTCTACAAGTCTCTAGACTAGTTTTATAAATTATATAGGTCCTGGAGGTTTAGTCTAAGTTGAGACATGTCCAGGAGCCTAAATATAAATCATAAGGCCCCCTAGCAAGTCTGTTGCCTCTCCCCACTGCACCCCCACACCCGACCCCCATCCCCCCAACAAAAATAATAAAACTGTTTTCAGAGTAGGATGGATCAGGCCAGTTAAGCACAGTCACAGAATGGCATACTTCAAAACTTTTTGATTTTGGTTTTGGCTTTTCTCCTAAGTCATGTAGAAAGGCTCGTTGGAGAGTCAATATTGACTTTTAGGGTTGCTACTTCTAGTAGGTGGCACTAAAGTTCTAGTCCTCCTCTTCTCTGAAGAGACAATTTTCATATTACCCAGAGGAGTTTCTCCCCTTTCCGACATCGGGTGTAAATGTATCGGACAATGTTGAAATTTTTTTTTTTTAAGCAAAGTTTGGAATTTTTTTTCACCACTTAGATAAAAAAGAACCTAGACATGTTTGGTGTCTATGAACTCGTAGTAAGAAAAAAATCCGGCACTCCCAAATGCAAAAAGAAGTTCCTTTTTATTTTTCACAGCTTAATAATCCACATGATGTACATTCAATAACGTTTCGGTCTCTATAATGGACCTTCTTCAGACATGTGGAGCTGTGAGAATCGTCACGTGCAGGAAAACATGCGCTGTCAGTTGTATGCATGTTTTCCTGCACGTGACGATTCTCACAGCTCCACATGTCTGAAGAAGGTCCATTATAGAGACCGAAACGTTATTGAATGTACATCATGTGGATTATTAAGCTGTGAAAAATAAAAAGGAACTTCTTTTTGCATTTGGGAGTGCCGGATTTTTTTCTTATATGATTTATTGGGACTGGTATCCTGTTCTGAGCACCCCTTATCGAATTATCGGAGTGACATGTCTTTTTGTTATTATGAACTCGTAGTGACCTGGAGAATCATGACAGGTTAGTTTTATCATTTAGTGAACAGATTAAAAAAGCAAAACAAAAAAATCAACTGTGGGAATTGCACATTTTTTGCAATTTCACCGCACTTTGAATTTTTTTCCTGTCTTCCAGTACATGATATGTTAAAAATAATGGTGTCGTTGAAATGTACAACTCGTTCCGCAAAAAACAAGTGCTTACATGGCCATTTTGACCAAAAATAAAAAAGTTCTGGGAAGGCTCTGGGAAGAAGGGGAGCAAAAAATGAAAATGCAACACCAAAAATACCTCTGGTTGTTAAGGGGATAAAATTCTCCTCACATTTCACTCTCTGCAAGGAGAAATATTCCCCCTTGGATCCCTGTCAGATGCCTGTCACCCAATCAAACCACATCTCACACTTTGCATTGATGAGGGGCAGTACCCCGAAACACAGTGTCTGTAAATTGAGATTTTGGTTTTGGCTTTTATCCTAAGTCATGTGACCAGGCTCGTTGGAGAATCAATATTGACTTTTAGGATTGCTACTTCCTATAGGTGGCACTAGAGATCTAATCCTCTTCCTCTCTGAAGAGACAATTCTAAACTTTTAAACACAGGGAGAGGGATATGTTTTGCAGCATGTTCACAGAACTTGTGCCATTGCTGAAGCCCTTTCGTGTTCTCACCTACTATGATACCTTCCATAGCGCCAATTGAATTTGATGCCCCCACACAAAGGATGATTCCTCACAGTGAATTCAAGCACATAATTTGCTCCCACAGTACACCAAACATATAGTACAGCACTCCACCCATCAGCCTCTGGCGGTTTTAATCACAGCAGGATCCTATCTACTCATATAAATGTAGGCTTCAGCCCAGGAGATGATTCACATTAGGATAGGTTCCCAACAAACAGAATCGCCTTATCGCGGCTGCTGGGTACACATGAATTGGCCAATTTATATTCTAAGTATTATAATTTTTTCCTATTTTCTAGAGCAGTAATACAATTAAAATTTCATATAGTTCATATTTTCATGCGCTACATAGTGCAGCTTTATTTGTCAGTCAGTTATTTATGGAGATGTCTACAGTTAATATGCACGATACACAACTGTTTTCTGTTTCGAGGTGACTGTCAGTCTTTTATTATTTGCATACAGTATAATGATCACCACAGCACTTTTTACACTATAATTGCCCCCACATCTCCCATATAGTATCGTGGCCCCCACAAGCCCTATATATATTATGATGCCCCTCACAGCCCCTGATACAGTATGATGGCCCCCTTAGCCCCTTATGCAACATGATGGCCTTGCGGAGACTGGGGCTCTGCACACTGAGCGCGATGTAGTAATGTCATCGCTTCTGCTGCGCTGAGACTCAGGGTTTAGATACACAGGCTGATTGATGGAACAGGGAGCTGATGTCTCTCTGTTCCATCATTATATTCAACTGTACCTGCCTTCAGATACCATTGACATAGGATTCCTAGTGAAAGTAGTGGCTGCGTGGCTTGCCATTATGGGCGGTACGCTACTGACGCTGTTTTTGATGACTCACTTGCTATTTTGCTAGGCTCGTTTTTATCCAGGATGCAGCTGCCCAGATTATAGTATTTTAACTATGGGCATTTACCCTTTAGATGCAGTGTCGGACTGGGATGCAAAGGGCCCACCAGTAACATTGACTTTGGGGGGCCCACATTTCACCTGAATGCAAATATTACACTACCTTCATTCACAAATTTACCTATATCACTATATAATAATACACTAGGTAGTTTGGTTAATGAATGATGAGATGCTGTTTTTTTATGTACATAAAGAATCAAGTCAATTATGCCAAGTACTGCCCATACAGTGGGGTTAGGAGCCCAGATCTGCACAGGGGCCCACCGGTGAATTCCCCTGTTACCCTATGAGCCAGTCCGAGTCTGTATAGATGCCATGGACAGTGAAGCTACTCTTCTAACAGTAGGTGCAGGTGGTGATCTAGTTTTTATGATGATATATCCTGCAGAAAGAAAACTAGTAAACTTCTTTTAGAATTTTCATCCATGTGATCACTAATATCTATCTATAATATATGTAATATCTATAATATATCTATAATATATCAGAAGATCATTCACCTGGGTTTTCCCATTAGGAAATGGTACGGCTGAGAATTTCTTCACTACTTAATTAGAATATAAAAGGCAATTGCTAATTATGCAAAAACTAATAAAATCCACAGTAATATGAAATCTACACTCGCCTCAGATCTAGAACAAAAGACCTGGGGGCAAATAATCATCTCTGAGGCTGGCCCAGGGCACGCTGCACATTCATCTCTATAATTCAAGCAGGGAACGTTTTACATTCTGTCCACATTATTTTGCACTGTAAGATATATCCTTTATTTATTGTCTTGTCGCCTCTATAGAAATGCATTACCCACTGTAGTTTTATATCACATAAAAAAGTTTTTGAAACTTTGAAATGTATATTTTAACGTCTAGAAACGTTTCAGAATGTCCCCCTGTACACGAGAATTAGGACTATGAGACTGAGCGTCTGAGCACGTGTGACCTCCCAGTACGGAATACATTAGATCAGGGGTCCCCAAACTTTTTAAACAGGGGGCCAGATCATGGTCCCTCAGACCATTGGATTGCCGGAATATAGTTTAAAAAAAATTATGAATAAATTCCTGTGCACACTGCACATATCTTATTTAGAAGTAATAAAACAAAATAGGAACAAATACAATATTAAAAATGAAGAAGTAAAGTTAAATCATCAAACTTACCGATTTTTTGGGTTCTTCGAATATCCTACACTTCGAGTCAATTTTTTCTCTTTCTTGATATCATTGTTTCCTAGGGATTCAAAATTGCTATTATTAAAATTCCAACATATATACCGCGCTACAAAAACAATATACCAGCAATAAAATTGCCCACACAGAAACATACAGACTGCACTGCCCATCAATGCAGTCTGACCAGTGCCCATCAATGCAGCGTGATCAGTGCCCATCAATGCAGCCTGATCAGTGCCCATCAATGCAGTCTGATCAGTGCCCATCAGTGCAGCCTGATCAGTGCCCATCAATGCAGTCTGATCAGTGCCCATCAATGCAGTCTGATCAGTGCCCATCAATGCAGTCTGATCAGTGCCCATCAATGCAGCCTGATCAGTGCCCATCAATGCAGTCTGATCAGTGCTCATCAATGCAGCCTGATCAGTGCCCATTAATGCAGCCTGATCAGTGCCCATCAATGCAGTCTGATCAGTGCCCATCAATGCAGTCTGATCAGTGCCCATCAATGAAGTCTGATCAGTGCCCATCAATGAAGTCTGATCAGTGCCCATCAATGCAGTCTGATCATTGCCCATCAATGCAGTCTGATCAGTATCCATCAATGCAGCGTGATCAGTGCCCATCACTGCAGCCTGATCAGTGCCCATCAATGCAGTCTGATCAGTGCCCATCAATGCAGCTTGATCAGTGCCCATCAGCGCAGCCTGATCAGTGCCCATCAATGCAGTCTGATCAGTGCCCATCAATGCAGTCTGATCAGTGCCCATCAATGCAGCCTGATCAGAGCCCATCAATGCAGTCTGATCATTGCCCATCAATGCAGCCTGATCAGTGCCCATCAATGCAGTCTGATCAGTGCCCATCAATGCAGCCTGAAGAGTGCCCATCAGCGCAGCCTGATCAGTGCCCATCAATGCAGTCTGATCAGTGCTCATCAATGCAGCCTGATCAGTGCCCATCAATGCAGCCTGATCAGTGCCCATCAATGCAGTCTGATCAGTGCCCATCAATGAAGTCTGATCAGTGCCCATCAATACAGTCTGATCATTGCCCATCAATGCAGTCTGATCAGTATCCATCAATGCAGTCTGATCAGTTCCCATCAATGCAGTCTGATCAGTGCCCATCAATGCAGCCTGATCAGTGCTCATCAATGCAGCCTGATCAGTGCCCATCAATGCAGTCTGATCAGTGCCCATCAATGAAGTCTGATCAGTGCCCATCAATACAGTCTGATCATTGCCCATCAATGCAGTCTGATCAGTGCCCATCAATTCAGTCTGATCAGTGCCCATCAATACAGTCTGATCATTGCCCATCAATGCAGTCTGATCAGTATCCATCAATGCAGTCTGATCAGTTCCCATCAATGCAGTCTGATCAGTGCCCATCAATGCAGTCTGATCAGTGCTCATCAATGCAGCCTGATCAGTGCCCATCAATGCAGCCTTATCAGTGCCCATCAATGCAGTCTGATCAGTGCCCATCAATGAAGTCTGATCATTGCCCATCAATTCAGTCTGATCAGTGCCCATCAATTCAGTCTGATCAGTGCCCATCAATGCAGTCTGATCAGTACCCATCAATGCAATCTGATCAGTGCCCATCAATGCAGTCTGATCAGTGCCCATCAATGCAGCCTGATCAGTACCCATCAATGCAGTCTGATCAGTGCCCATCAATGCAGTCTGATCAGTGCCCATCAATGCAGTCTGATCAGTGCCCATCAATGCAGCCTGATCAGTGCCCATCAATGCAGTCTGATCATTGCCCATCAATGCAGTCTGATCAGTGCCCATCAATGCAGTCTGATCAGTGCCCATCAAAGCAGTCTGATCAGTGTCCATCAATGCAGTCTGACCAGTGCCCATCAATGCAGTCTGATCAGTGTCCATCAATGCAGTCTGATCAGTGTCCATCAATGCAGTCTGATCATTGCCCATCAATGCAATCTGATCATTGCCCATCAATGCAATCTGATCAGTGCCCATCAGTGCAGTCTGATCAGTGTCCTTCAATGCAGTCTGATCAGTGCCCATATTGGTGGAACTCCACTTTTACCTCAGGCTCAGACCGGTGTGGTTCAAGAATCCCCAATAGGCAGCATTGGTCCCTAAAATGCAGGTAGATGTCCCCAATAGGCAGCATAAGTCTCCAATAGGCAGGTAAATGTCCCCAATAGGTAGCACAGGTCCCCAATAGGAAGGTAAATGTCCCCAATAGGCAGGTAAATGTCCCCAATAGGCAGCACAGGTCCCCAATAGGCAGGAAAATGTTCCCAATAGGCAGGTAAATGTCCCCAATACGTAGCACAGGTCTCCAATAAGCAGCACAGGTCCCCAATAGGCAGCACAGGTCCCAATAGGCAGGTAAATGTCCCCAATAGGTAGCACAGGTCCCCAATAAGCAGCACAGGTCCCCAATAGGCAGGTAAATGTCCCCAATAGGCAGCACAGGTCCCCATTAGGCAGCATAGGTCCTCAGTAGGCAGGTAAATGTCCCCATTAGGCAGCACAGGTCCCCAATAGGCAGCATAGGTCCCCAATAGGCAGCATTGGTCCCCAATAGGCAGCACAGGTCCCCAATAGGCAGGTAAATGTCCCTAATAGGCAGCACAGGTCCCCAATCGGCAGGTAACTGTCAGCATTAGGCAGCACAGGTCCCCAACAGGCAGGAAAATGTCCCCAATAGGCAGCACAGGTCCCCAATAGGCAGGTAAATGTCCCAAATAGGCAGCACAGGTCCCCAATAGGAAGCATAGTCCCCAATAGGCAGCACAGGTCCCCAATAGGCAGGTAAATGACCCCAATAGGCAACACAGGTCCCCAATAGGTAGGTAAATGCCCCCATAAGCAGCACAGGTCCCCAATAAGCAGCACAGGTCCCCATTAGGAAGCACAGGTCCCCAATAGGCAGCACAGGTCCCCAATAGGCAAGTAAATGTCCCCATTAGGCAGGAAAATGTCCCCAATAGCCAGCATAGTCCCCAATAGGCAGCACAGGTCCCCAATAGGACCCGACGTTAAAAAAAAAAGACCTATGTCTCCCGTTGCTCTGAAGAGGTGCCCGGTCGTATCAGCCTTCTTCCTGCACAGACACAGGCGGCGTGACATCATCAGGCTGTGCAGGCGGCGTGATGACAATCATATCTGTGTGCACTGTGCTCTGCTGCATGGGGAGGGCTGCGCAACGCCTTTCCTCGGCGCCTCGTCCCGCCCGCGATTACAGGGCCCGCCGGCATGGAACTGCAGTGCAGTTCATGAGTTCAATGTCGGCCTGGCCGGGGGCCGGATAAACGTCCTTGTCGGGCGGCATGTGGCCCGTGGGCCGTAGTTTAAGGACCCCTGCATTAGATAGACGCTCTGAGAGGGAATTAATAGAACAGTAGGGGGCGCCATAAGAAGTGACAGCAATGTAATGGCAATATCTAGACACAAGAACATTATGTTTAAGGCCATGTACACACGATGCATTTTTCCTGTGGATCCAAAGCAGATTTTACAGCGCAGAAACGCTGCGGATCCGCAAAGTGATTTACAGTACAATGTAAATCAATTTTTTTAAAAAACCCGCTGTGCAGGCGCTGCAGTTTTTGTGCGGTACAAAAAATGCAGCATGTCACTTCTTTTGTGCGGTTTTCCACCTGCGCCATTCTCCAAATTCGCAGGGGGAAAACCGCACAAAAAACGCACAAAAACCGCAAGAAAACCACACAAAAACAGGAAGAAATCCGCAGGAAAAATGCAGGTCATTTGACCTGTGGATTTCTTCAAATCTGCGCGGAAAAATCCGCAGGAGGAAAATCCACGTGTGCACTTAGCCTAAAAGATTCCAACTGGAAGTTTTCATTTTGCCTAATCTAACAGAATAAAACAATATTTACTATCCCTTTAGGAATCAGCATTTTTAGGGGGGTCTTCATTTTTTTTTATTTTCAGCATAATCTAAAATTTACAAGATATTAATTTTTCTATAAACATAGTTTTTGAGAGGGAATTTTTTCACAGAACATGTTGTGGTTTTTATTGCATCATTTTGAAATATGTAATATTCATTGATTACATTTTATTGAAAGGGGAAATTAAATTAAAAAATACTTGTTTTGTGCACCATATAATGGGTGGCATACACTGATGAGCCAAAAGGTATCAATATTTTTAACTTTTGACTTTCAGGCTCCATAACTCACCATCCACTACGGCTTTGAACGCTCGACTACCATCATTTTATAGACAATCATCTTGGCTATCTCATACATAAATTTGACTTACAGCTATTTAGATATGATTAGTTATGCAGTTTCTCATCATGTCACTGTATTGTTACTGTTTTGCTCCGGGTGGTGGAAAAATCTTTTTCTTCCTGCATACTACAAAATACAACCTGTTCTCACATTCCCTAATAGCTCAGTGTATTGTTTGGTTGATTCCCAAGCGAAAGGTCATTGGTTTGAATCGAGGAGCAGCCATGAAGCTTTACCAAGAAAAGAGAAACAGCATCATCCAGCTCAGCGATAGCGGTCTCTTGGCCAAAAAAAAATGCCAAACTACATCATTTGAGTGCCAAGAGAGTTGGAAGGATATGAAATGAAGACAGTCCATCCATTTGAAAACCCAGAGGTGGACGTCCAGGCAAAATATCGGAGTCAACAAGTCGGCTCATTACAAGGTCTATCAGTGGAGGTGGCTCGCATGCTTTGTAACAGTGAGATCACAGACATTCATGCAAGCACAGTGCGATGCACGTTACACAAGTCTGGAATGGTGGCCCGAAAAAAGGTGAAGAAGCTTCAACTTCAATATCATCTGCCCATCAGGATGACTGCACCGTATTGAAGGGAGGATGGATGGAGACATGTATCGTGAGATTTTGGCCAAAAACATCCTTCCCCCAGTAAGAGCATTAAAGATGGATGGTAGCTGGGTCTTCAAGCATGACAATGACCCCAAACACACAGCAAGGGCAACTAAGGAGTGGCTCCTTAAGAAGCATTTCAAGGAGTGGCCTAGCCAGTCTCCAGACCAGAACTCAATAGAAAATCTTTGGAGGGAGCTGAAACTCAATGTTGCCCAATGGCAGCCCCGAAACCTGAAAGATCTGGAGAAGATCTGTATGGAGGAGTGGGCCAAAATCCCTGCTGCAGTGTGTGAAAACCTGATCAAGAACTACAGGAAACGTCTGACCTCCAATTGCAAACAAAGGTTTCTGTACCAAATATTAAGTTAAGTTCTGTTTTTCTGTTGTATCAAATACTTATTTCATGCAATAAAATGCCAATTATGTAAAAATCATACAATATGATTTTCTGGTTTTTATTTTTGGTTTTTGTCTCTCACAGTAGAAGTGTACCTACGATAAAAATTACAGACCTCTCTATTGTTTGTAGGTGGAAAAACTTGCAAAATCGGCATTGTACCAAATACTTATTTTCCCCACTGTAAACAAAACACGTGCAACATGAAAGTCTGAATGAGGCCTTGCAATCTTAGTCTATGGGTATATTCAGGCAGCATAAATTGGCTGCCTAATTTTTCATTTAAATTCTGCAGATTTCGCTATGGTTTCCGCACTGGATTTACTGCCAACTTCAACTTTTTGTTTTTCTGAACATCCGCAGCAAAAATTGACGAATCTCCAAAGTTTGTCAATGCACTGTGGAGCTTTTCATCGTAGCGTGCGGATGAGTGTTCCAAAAATGTCATCCGTTAAGCTAGTACGATAACACAAAGTAGATATGCGATCTGAAAATATCAGATGACAAATATGCTGATAATATGTCCCGTGTGAACAAGCCCAATTGGCTGTAATCCAGATCTCTACAAATGCAGTTCAAGAAAAAGGGCAGCCCACGTATCCTCAAAAGTGTTGAGGATTAATGTTTGTCTTTTATACCAAGAAAAAAATATATATTTCCTTCCAGGTCCATTTATAACATCTATTGTCTTAAAGTGAATCTGCAATACAAACTGTATCCATAAATAAATAGATCTCATAGACCTGATGAGGCTAATGTACTTACTTTGAAAATCCAAGACAGGATGGCTGTATGATCCTGTTATAAGGATAGCAATTTTATGAATCCAGCTTAAGCTGGGACTCATAGGCATCTTATTGTCAGAATCCAATAGAATAATGCAACCATTCTGGCATGGATTTTCAAAGTAAGTGCAGCATCCCCATCAGGTGTAAGAGTTCTATTCAATTTTGTCTGCAGTTTCTATATTGAAATCTGGTAATAAATCCCTTTTTAAATGAGCAAAATGTTTCATGTAAAGTAAGTCAATTTTGCAGACAGCAGCAGTGATGTATCATAATCCTCGATGAGTTCTAGAACAAAAGATATGACAATAGCAATAAATGTAATAGAATCTATTGCTGTTGTTACTGTGTTAGGCATTATAATACTGCATTAATAATGAGCCTAATTTATATACTTAACTTTTGGGAATTAAAGGATTAAAATAAATCTTCTATATTTGTTGTCAATAATACCCTGCTGTTTTGCAGTATAAATCTGTCAATGCGACAGGCATTCCCGGCTGTGATTAATGTACAACTAAATTACAGTAGTTACTTTGCCTCGTTTTTAATCAAGGCGCTCATTATATTTAACTTAAAACTTTTGTGGATTGACAGGCTTATGACAAATGAGTTATTTATTCTCATCTTTAAAGAATATATTTAAATATGCAAATAACAACTGAAGCGAGGATGAAATTGTCCTAACACAGTCCACATAGTCCCGCCATCTCCTTATTGAGGAGGGGGACATATAGCAATGGATTCTAGGACACCCCTTCTACATCATCAGCACAATTATGTTGTATATCAAAAGTATATTCTTACATAACATATTAACATAATATTATTATATTCTTAACAGATTCTGATAACAGTTTGTGATGCTTACAGCAAGCGATGGGTTAACAATTAAGGTCACAGAAGCAGCAAATACAAATCAAAGAATCCATAATTATTATTAATATTATTATTATATATTTATAAAGCACCATTGATTCCATGGTGCTGTACATGAGAAGGGGTTACATACAAATTACAGATATCACTTACAGTAAACAAACTAACAATGACAGACTGATACAGAGGGGAGAGGACTCTGCCCTTTCGGGCTTACATGCTACAGGAGGGTGGGGAAGGAGACAGTAGGTTGGTGGGTTGCAGCAGTTCTGGTGTTGGTTGAGGTGATATCTCCGGTAGTGGTGAGGAGGTAGCGGGGTCATTGCAGGCTGTAGGCTTTCTTGAAGAGGTGGATTTTCAGGTTTCGTCTGAAGGATCTGAATGTAGTTGATAGTCGGACAAGTTGGGGCAAAGAATTTCAGAGGATGGGGGCTATTCGGGAGAAATCTTGGAGGCGGTTGGGTGAGGAGCGAATAAGTGTGGAGGAGAGAAGGAGGTCTTGGGAGGACTGGAGATTACGTGAGGGAAGATATCGTGAGATTAGTTCAGAGATATATGGAGGAGACAGGTTATAGATAGCCTTGTAGGTCAGTATTAGTAATCTGAACTGGATACGCTGAGGGAATGGGAGTCAGTGAAGAGATTTGCAGAGGGGAGAAGCGGAGGAGTAGCGAGGAGAGAGATTAATTAGTCGGGCAGCAGAGTTAAGGATGGACTGGAGAGGTGCGAGGGTGTTAGCAGGGAGGCCACAGAAAAGGACGTTGCAGTAGTCGAGGCGGGAGATGATGAGGGCATGCACAAGCATTTGAGTAGATTGAGGGTTGAGGAAAGGACGAATTCTGGAAATAATTTAGAGCTGGAAGTGACAGGAAGTAGAAAGAGCTTGGATGTGTGGTTTGAAGGACAGGGCAGAGTCAAAGGTTACTCTGAGGCAGCGGACTCCGGTACGGGGGAAAGTGTGATGCTTCCCCAACTGTATCCCCCACACTGCCATCCATGCTGTATACTGGGACTACATACAGTAGAATGGCCCCACACCTCACCATACTGTATAAAGGCCCCCACTAGCCCTCCACGCTGTATAATGGCCCCCACACAGCTATCCACACAGTATGATGGACTCCACAGAAGTCTTCACACTGTGTAATTGCTTACATAGAATCATAGAATCATAGAATCGTAGAGTTGGAAGGGACCTCCTGGGCCATCTGGTCCAACCCCTGCTCAAAGCAGGATTCGCTAAATCATCCCAGTCAGATGTCTGTCCAGCCTCTGTTTGAAGACTTCCATTGAAGGAGAACTCACCACTTCTCGTGGCAGCCTGTTCCACTCATTGATCACTCTAACTGTCAAAAAGTTTTTTCTAATATCTAATCTGTGTCTCCTCCCATTCAGTTTCATCCCATTGCTTCTAGTCTTTCCTTGTGCAAATGAGAATAAAGTTGATCCTTCTACAATGTGAAAGCCCTTTAGATATTTGTAGACAGCTATTAAGTCTCCTCTCAGTCTTCTCTTTTGCAAACTAAACATTCCCAAATCCTGCAACCTTTCTTCATAAGACAGGGTTTGCAGACCGGTCACCATTCTGGTCGCTCTTTTCTGAACCTGCTCCAGTTTGTTGATGTCTTTTTTAAAATGTGGTGCCCAAAACTGGACACAATATTCCAGATGAGGTCTGAACAAAGAGGAGTAGAGGGAAATAATGACTTCACGTGATCTAGACTGTATGCTTCTGTTAATACATCCTAGAATTGCATTTGCCTTTTTTGCTGCTGCATCACACTGTTGACTCATATTCAGTCTGTAATCTATTAGTATACCCAAGTCTTTTTCACATGTGCTGTCACTTAGCCCTATTCCTCCCATTCTATATATGCTTTTTTCATTTTTATTGCCCAGATGTAGTACTTTGCATTTCTCCCTGTTAAAAACCATTCTGTTAGTTGCTGCCCACTTCTCCAGTTTATTTAAATCTTTTTGAATCCTCTCTCTCTCTTCTCTAGTATTAGCTATCCCTCCTAGCTTTGTGTCATCAGCAAATTTAATCAGTTTACCCTCAATTCCTTCATCCAAATCGTTGATAAAGATGTTGAACAATACAGGGCCCAGGACAAAGCCCTGTGGTACCCCACTTGAGACATTCTTCCAACTGGATGTGCAGCCATTTACGACCACTCTTTGGGTCCGATCACTAAGCCAGTTATGAATCCACCTAACAGTTGCCTTGTCCATTCCATACTTAGTCATTTTTTCAATAAGGATTGTATGAGAGACTTTGTCAAATGCTTTGCTGAAGTCAAGATATACTATATCTACAGCATTTCCTTGATCCACCCAATCAGTGATACCGTCATAGAAGGAAATTAAGTTAGTCTGACATGACTTATTAGTTACAAACCCATGCTGACTCTGTTTAATCACTTCATTCTTATCCAGGTATTGACATACATGTTGTTTAATAATTTGTTCAAAGATCTTTCCTGGTATAGAAGTCAGACTCACCGGCCTATAGTTGCCTGGGTCCACCTTCTTCCCCTTTTTGAAGATAGGAACAACATTTGCTCTTCTCCAGTCTTCTGGCACTTCTCCTGTTCTCCAAGAATTTTCAAAGATTATGGAGAGGGGTTCAAAAATTTCTTCTGCTATCTCCTTCAGTACTCTGGGGTGTAATTCATCTGGACCTGGAGACTTGAATTCATTTAGGTTAGCTAAGTGTTTCCTCACTATCTTTCTGTTTATAGATATCCTGGATTCTTCGATTCCCTTAATAGGACAGTGAATAACAGTTGATGTTACATTTCCTTTCTGAGAGAAAACAGATGCAAAATAGGAATTTAAAAGTTCAGCCTTCTCAACATCCTGTCTTACCATTTCATCATTTTCATCCTGTAAAAATCCTATAGCATCTTTGACTTTTCTTTTACTTTTGACATATCCCCAAAATCCTTTATTATTGCTTTTGACATCTCTTGCAAGCCTCAATTCATTTTCAGCTTTAGTAATCTGATTTGTGCCCTGCAGGTTCTGCAGAAAGCATTATATTATTCTTTAGATATGCCTCCTTCTTTCCATTTTATAAACTTTTTTTCTTCCTTTTTAGCATGTGCTTAAGTTCTGTGTTCATCCATCCTGGTTTCCTTAAATGCTTCCTATTCTTCCCTCTTTTCAGAATTGTTAACAACTGTGCTTTGAGAATTTCATTTTTCAAGATTTCCCATCCTTCCTGGACATTTTTGTCTTTAAGGATATCCAGCCATTGGATCCCTCCAATTCTCTTTCTGAATCCCTTAAAATCTGCCTTTCTGAAATCTAACCTTGACGTCTGAGTCTTCACAGGTCTTCCGCCTCTAGTTATCCAAAATTCTAAAATAGCATAGTCGCTACCTCCTAGGGTCCCAGCCACTTTTACCTCCTCAACCATTTCCTCCCTGTTTAGAAGGATTAGATCCAAGGTAGCAGTTCCCCTTGTTTTCTCCCTTACCTTTTGGAAGATAAAGTTGTCAGCAAGAGAGGATAAGAATTTCCTTGACCTGTTATTTTTGCCTAAAAGAGATTCCCAATAAATGTCTGGATAGTTGAAATCTCCCATGACAACTATGTCATATTTTTTGGAGAACTTGGCCATTTGATGCATAAAGAGTTCATCCATATCTTCAGCTTGCACAGGCGGCCTGTAGTAAATGCCTACAATGGTGTCCTTTCCATTGTTCTGTCCTTGTATTCTTACCCAAACAGTTTCCACAGAACTCCCAGTCTCTGAAGCTTCAATCTCTGTGCAGATATACGCGTTTCTAACATACAATGCGACACCCCCTCCTCGTTTGTCAAGTCTGTTTCTTGCAAATAAGTTGTATCCTTCTAGTCTTGTATTCCAATCATGTGTATTGTCCCATCAAGTTTCAGTGATTCCAATGACATCATATTTCTTTTCCTGTGTTAGTAGTTCCAATTCTCCTTGTTTGTTGCCCATGCTTTGTGCATTAGTATAGAAACATTTTAGTTTGTGATTGGTTTCTCTTTCTCCAATATTTTTATTAATTAGATTCTTTCGTCTTTGTTCTTCCTTTCCACTTCTAATAGCAGAGTTCTCAATAGCATTTGTCAGGTGTACATATAGTATAATAACCCCACATAGCCCTCCATAAAGAAAAAAGGCTTCCACGTAGCCCTTCAAATATAATAATGGCCCCCACATAACCCTTCCAATATTATAATGGCCCAAACATTGACCTCCATAATATATTATAATAGTCCCCACATAGCCCTTCTTATAGTGTAATGGGATCCATTGTTCTCCATATAGTATATTGCAACCCATACTCCTATATATAGTATAATGCATTCCCCATAGTAATCATATAATATTGTCACGTTTCCGCCAGACTTAGGGCCTGCTGTTCCGGTCACGGCCTCTAGGAGGCGCCGGACCGCCACTTTATCGTCAGACTCAGGGACGGCTGTTCCTGCCTCGGCCACTGGACAGGGCCGTGGTTCTGTCACGTCAGGCTCAGAGCCTACTGTCCCGGCTTTAGCCTCTAGGAGGCGCCGGTCTGTCACGTCGCCGTTAAATTCTGGGTCTGCTGCTCCTGTCGCGGTCACTAGGAGGCGCCATGGCTCGCCCGGGAGTTATGGTGCTGACAGAGTAAGGGCACCTGCGCAGACATCTGGTGGACGCAGGCTCCACCCCTCTGTCAGTCATCAAGAGGTTACTGCATCTCCATCTGGCCTGGTCCTGGGGGCGGTACTGATGACATCATCAGTCCAGGAACCTATGAGGGGTGACCTGATCCCTGAAATACCTTGGGACTGGTCTTGCAAGCCGCCGGATATATTCTTGGTTCCCCTGTGTGTTACTGTGTGAATTACTTTCTGACTGACTGACTTTGGCCTGGACTTCTGACTCTCCTTCTGCCTAACGATTCTGTACCTCTGCGACTCTCCTGGTTTATGACTTTCGGCCTGAATCTGACTCTGCTTCTGCCTAACGATTCTGTACCTCTGCTACTCTCCTGGTTTATGACTCTCGGCCTGAATCTGACTCTGCTTCTGTCTACCGTTTTTGTACCATTGCTGCCCGACTGGTTTAGACTCGCATATCTCCACGTTTGTGTCCTGTATTGGAACACCTTTCTTGGGACCGTCCTGCTCTGGCCGCTGCTCCTATTCAGACAGCGCCTCCTGGGCTCTGCTATAAATCCATATCCCTGTATAGGGGTAAAGGGTATCAGTGTTTCTCGGGGTGTTGCCTGGCTGCAGCCCAGACCCGCAGGCGGACGTCACATTATATCCGGCCATATAAAAAAAAAAAACTGCTTCTTGTGTATATATCCAGCATATACAAAAGCAGTCTCCCTGAACTTTTTTTTTCTCTCCCTTCTTCTGACTGAGCTGATTTCTGGCCTAAACACCTGGTTCAGTGCACAGCCTGAAGGAGCACTTTCATCTTCCTGCACCAGTATGCTGCAGTCTGGAGCCTTCAGAGAGAGAGCTGAGCGTCAGAGATCCATACTACTGAGACATCGGCGTCTGGGCAACTCTGGCTATGGTTGCCCAGGGGCACAGGTATTGCCCGCAGATGCGGCTAAAGTTTTATTGCCTATTGCCCTTTCTTTTGGTCAGAAATCTCAGTGTGTGAACGCATATGTGGATTGTGGATCTGAAGGGAATTTTATGGATTCTTTGGTTGCTAAAAGTCTCGGTGTACCCCTATTAAGACTTAATGCCCCTATAAAAACTACGGCTATTAATGGCACATCTATTGTCCAGGAGGGGGTTAAATTTGTTACTGACAAAATCACTATGTCTGTGGGAGCACTGCATACCGAGGTTATGTCATTTTTTGTGATGGATAATTTGTCTGCTGCAGTCATTTTGGGGATGCCATGGCTACGCCAGCATAATCCAGTCATCGACTGGCACCTAGGTGATGTTATACGCTGGAGTTCACACTGTCAGGAAAACTGCATGTCGCTAACAGTAAACCAAGTTAAAGTTAAACCCCTCCACATACCGTTTGCCTTCAGAGATTTTGAGGATGTCTTTTCTATTGCAAAATCTGAAAAGCTACCCCCTCACAGAAAGTATGATTGCCCTATAGATCTGATTCCAGATGCCCGTCTCCCAAAAGGGAGAATATTTAATCTCTCAGGTCCAGAGCGTCAGGCTATGAACGAGTACATAGCTGATAGCTTAAAAAAGGGGTTTATTAGACCGTCCATTTCACCAGTTGGAGCTGGCTTCTTCTTTGTAGAAAAGAAAGATGGTGGTCTCAGACCCTGCATTGACTACCGGGAATTGAATGCAATCACTATAAAGAACCAGTATCCGCTTCCACTCATCCCTGATCTTTTTAATCAGCTAATGGGAGCCCGTTGGTTTACTAAACTGGACCTCCGGGGGGCATACAATCTAGTCCGCATAAGAGACGGGGATGAGTGGAAAACAGCCTTTAATACCCCTCTTGGCCACTTTGAGTACCTGGTAATGCCCTTCGGACTCAGTAACGCACCTGCCGTGTTCCAGCACTTTGTAAATGACATTTTCAGGGACATTTGTGGGGTGTATGTCGTCGTGTATTTAGATGACATTTTGATTTATTCTGCTGACCCTGTGACACATGCTCAGCACGTTCGCTCTGTACTGCAGAGACTGCGAGAACACTCCCTGTTTGCTAAACTGGAGAAATGTGTTTTTTTTGCGGAGGAGGTACAATTTTTAGGATATGTGGTTTCAAGCACAGGCTTCCGTATGGATCCTGCCAAGATCCAACCTATTAAAACTTGGGTGCAACCCAAGTCGCTAAAAGCGCTGCAGCGATTTTTAGGGTTTGCAAATTATTACCGAAAATTCATCAGGGGTTTCTCCGAAATTGCTAAACCACTCACGGATTTGACCCGAAAAGGGGCAGACGTGACCAATTGGAACCCTGAGGCAATTCAGGCTTTTGCTACGTTAAAAGAGTGCTTTGTAGCCAACCCAGTTTTGGTTCAGCCTGATCTGGACCGCCCGTTTATTGTAGAGGTGGACGCCTCTGAGGTCGGAGTTGGAGCAGTGCTGTCGCAAGGCACTGCATCACTCACTCAGCTTCGCCCATGTGCCTTTTTCTCCCGCAAATTCTCTGCCACTGAGAAGAATTACGATATAGGTAATCGGGAGTTATTGGCGATCAAATGGGCCTTCGAGGAATGGCGCCACTTCCTCGAAGGCGCCAAACATAAGATCACTGTGATTACAGATCACAAGAATCTGACTTACCTGGAGTCAGCTAAAAGATTAAATCCTAGACAAGCGAGGTGGGCCTTGTTCTTCTCTAGGTTTGATTTCTTAATAACCTTTCGTCCTGGTACCAAAAATGTGAGGGCTGATGCTCTCTCTCGAAGTTTCTGCCCCTCACAGGCTGAGGACTCGGAGCCAGTTCCAATACTGGCCAATGGCATTGTTGTGTCGGCTGTGTCTCTGGACCTTCTGGAGGAGATCCGTAGGTCCCCAGAACCAGCCCCTGACTCGACGCCCCCCCAGAAATTGTTTGTTCCAGCGCCGTTTCGCCTACAAGTTCTGAAGGAGTCGCACGACTCCGTCCTGGCAGGCCATCCTGGGGTCAATAATACCGCCAGGCTTGTGACTAGGAGTTTTTGGTGGCCAACGGTAGTTAAGGACTGCAAGGATTATGTACTAGCTTGTGAAATCTGTGCTCGCGCCAAGTCCCCTCACAATCGGCCTGCCGGCTGGCTCCAGTCCTTGCCCGCTCCAGAGAGTCCATGGACCCACATCTCCATGGACTTCATTACTGACCTACCACCCTCAGAGGGGAAGACATGTATATGGGTGGTGGTGGACAGGTTCAGTAAGCAATGTCATTTCGTTCCCCTCTCTGGATTACCTAATTCAGAAACTCTGAGTAAGTTGTTTATTGTTCATGTAATAAGGCTGCATGGCGCTCCAGAGAATATCGTGTCCGACCGAGGTACCCAGTTTGTTTCCAAATTCTGGAGAGCATTCTGCAAACGTATTGGTATTGAATTATCCTTCTCCTCCGCTTACCACCCTGAGACCAATGGTCAAACGGAGCGTACCAACCAGGCTCTAGAGCAATATCTTCGCTGCTATGTCTCGGAACATCAGTCTGATTGGGCGGAACATCTCCCATTAGCTGAGTTCGCTCTAAATAACCAGTACCAGGAATCTATCAAAACCACCCCGTTCTTCTGCAATCATGGTTTGCACTCACGTTTTGGTTCATTTTCGGCCAAGATGTCGGAGCTTCCGGGAGTAGAGAATTCCATACGTCACTTAAGGACAATCTGGTCGGAGGTGAACACAAACTTGAAAGGGTCCCAGGTCAGGCAGGCTTCGGCCGCAAATAAACGGAGGTCCACGGGGCCGCACCTAGGAGTTGGGGACAAAGTTTGGCTGTCTACCAGAAACATTAAGCTTAAGGTGCCATCTGCCAAACTGGGGCCCAGGTTTATTGGTCCCTACGAGATATTAGAAGTAATTAACCCGGTAGCCTTTCGTTTAAGGCTCCCTCAGTCTTTTAAAATTCCTAATGTTTTCCACAAATCCCTTCTCAAGGTGTACCGCTCCCCAATTCATCCCGTCCAGTCCCCTCCTCCTCCAGTTTTGGTCAAGGGTGCCTTGGAGTACGAAGTCCAGGGCATCCTTGATTCCCGTTTAGTGAGAAAGTCTGTGCAATATTTAGTTCATTGGAAAGGCTATGGCTCAGAGGAGAGGTCCTGGGTCCCCGCTAGTGACATTCATGCCAAGGGGTTGATTAGAAGGTTTCACCTCCTTCACCCTGATAAACCGGGTTTTGAGGGTCCGGAGGCCCCTCTTGGAGGGGGGGGTACTGTCACGTTTCCGCCAGACTTAGGGCCTGCTGTTCCGGTCACGGCCTCTAGGAGGCGCCGGACCGCCACTTTATCGTCAGACTCAGGGACGGCTGTTCCTGCCTCGGCCACTGGACAGGGCCGTGGTTCTGTCACGTCAGGCTCAGAGCCTACTGTCCCGGCTTTAGCCTCTAGGAGGCGCCGGTCTGTCACGTCGCCGTTAAATTCTGGGTCTGCTGCTCCTGTCGCGGTCACTAGGAGGCGCCATGGCTCGCCCGGGAGTTATGGTGCTGACAGAGTAAGGGCACCTGCGCAGACATCTGGTGGACGCAGGCTCCACCCCTCTGTCAGTCATCAAGAGGTTACTGCATCTCCATCTGGCCTGGTCCTGGGGGCGGTACTGATGACATCATCAGTCCAGGAACCTATGAGGGGTGACCTGATCCCTGAAATACCTTGGGACTGGTCTTGCAAGCCGCCGGATATATTCTTGGTTCCCCTGTGTGTTACTGCGTGAATTGCTTTCTGACTGACTGACTTTGGCCTGGACTTCTGACTCTCCTTCTGCCTAACGATTCTGTACCTCTGCTACTCTCCTGGTTTATGACTCTCGGCCTGAATCTGACTCTGCTTCTGTCTACCGTTTTTGTACCATTGCTGCCCAACTGGTTTAGACTCGCATATCTCCACGTTTGTGTCCTGTATTGGAACACCTTTCTGGCGACCGTCCTGCTCTGGTCACTGCTCCTATTCAGACAGCGCCTCCTGGGCTCTGCTATAAATCCAGATCCCTGTATAGGGGTAAAGGGTATCAGTGTTTCTCGGGGTGTTGCCTGGCTGCAGCCCAGACCCGCAGGCGGACGTCACAAATATAATGCACTCCACATAGTCCTCTACACAATATAATGCGCACCCCATAGCCCTCAATATAGTATAATGCACTCCCCATTGTCCTCCATACAGCATAATGCACTCCTCATAGTCCTCCATATAGTATAAGGCATTCACAATAGTCATTCATACAGAATAATGCACTCCAAATAGACCTCCATATAGTATAACACACATAATGCACTCCCCATAGTCCTCCATATAGTATAATGCACTCCCCATAATTCTCCATATACTATAATACACTTCCCAAAGTCCTCCATAGTCCATACACTATAATGAACTTCATAGTCCTCCATATAGTATACTGCACTCCTCATAGTCCTCCATGCAGTATAATGCACTCCCCATAGTCCTTCATATAGTACAATGCACTCCATAATCCTCCATATAGTGTACTGCACTCCTCATAGTCCTCCATACAGTGTAATACCTTAATAGTCCTCCATATACAGTGTAATGCGCTCCCCTTAATCCATACAGTATAACGCACGCCCCTTAGTCCATACAGTATAATGCATGCACTCCTGAGAGTACATATAGTATATAATGCACTCCCTGTAGTCCATACATTATAATGCGCTCCCCATAGCATATACAGTATAATTCGCTCCCCATAGTCGATGCAGTATAATGCACTCCCCATAGTCCTTCATATAGTACAATGCACTCCATAATCCTCCATATAGTATACTGCACTCCTCATAGTCCTCCAAACAGTGTAATACCTTAATAGTCCTCCATATACAGTGTAATGCGCTCCCCTTAGTCCATACAGTATAGTGCACGCCACTTAGTCATTACAGTATAATGCATGCACTCCTGAGAGTACATATAGTATATAATGCACTCCCCATAGTGCATACAATATAATGCACTCCCTGTAGTCCATACATTATAATGTGCTCCCCATAGCATATACAGTATAATGCACTCCCCATACTCCCTTTAAAATGTACTCGCTGATTAAAAAAAAATACAATACTCACCTCTCCTCCTCTGCTTTGCTGAGATGTCAGAAGCTGAGGAAGAATGATGGAGGAGGAAACGTCAGCTGACGCTCCCTCTTTGATCTTCGCCTTCAACTGTATCGGCAACCAGGTTCAAGGGCCCTATAGCAGCCTTGTGGCTTACCAACATTTTTGTTAAACAAATGCTGCTGCCCTTTGTTGAGCTCCACATCTGGTCTTACAAGTGACCTGCCATTCATCAGTGTTATCATCTTCTAAGGTCTTTGATGGCCCACTTGGACACATCCCTGGGTTTGAGTATTGACACTGTAATGTATTCAGTTACTGACACCATCCATTTTCTTCTGTTGTCATCATATCCGCAGACTCCAGTGATTTCCCCTATTTGCATCTGCTGCTTCTATGACTTGCTGGTTAACATCTTGTTTGCTGTAAGCATTACAATTAACAAATCGTCAGTAGAGTATGTTCACGTTACAGTACAGTCTGTTGTGGATTCTTTGATTTGGATTTGCTGTTTCTGTGACCTTAATGATTAACCCATTGTTTGCTGTATGCAACCCAAACTGTTATTAGAGTCTGTTTACAATACATTGCATTCTGCTGTGGATTCCATAAAGTGCATCTATTGCTTCCGTGTTCTGATGGTTTACCCATCATTTGCTATAATCTTCACAAACTGTTATTCAAGACAGTTCATATTGCACGACAATTTCTGATAGCTACATCTAAGTACTAGTTCAGGTCTTACATTTTCCTCTTCATCTGCCCTTTTTGGTTTGGTGGATTTTGGTGTGTCCTGCCTTGCTTGTTTGTCTGAAGTGCAACATAGCCTGTTGCCTGGGTCCTACTGTTCCACCTACTTTCCAGTTTGCCATGCCAACGCTCTAGGTTCTTGCGCTGACCCTGACCTGAGTCTTTGTGAATCCACCTCATCAGCTGAATGGTAACAGCTTGGTTATCCAACATGTTGCTCTCCTGTCTCCCAATTATACTCCCTCTTGGCTGAGCGTTAATGTGTTTGCTATGGGGGACGCAGAATAAGCCGCCAAAACTTAAACAATCAAATCCTTATTTTCATTTAAAAACATTGTTCACTAGAATGTTGGGAGGCACAACACCACAACATATGCTTTGGATAGTTGACCAAAACCTATGAAAATGGCAGGTTAGGCAGACATTTAACTCAACTGTAGGGTAGCCTTCATTTCAGAAGCCAGATGAGTGTTGGCACACTCCACTAGCCCATTTTTCCAAAATTTATGCTGCATTATAAAGATACACAATCTATATAATATGTCCATGATAAGGTGTCAATCATAATTCAAACCTTACATAATACAGAAGTATTAGTATTTAGTAAACGTGTTTTTCTTATTAAAGGAAAATCTTTGTATTAAACTCAGAAATGTTTCCGAGCGGTGATGAAAAAAAAAAAATCTTATGATGCCTTGAACTGATGAGGTAGGTGCTGCCTGTATCTTCCTTCCCCAAGTCTCCTATCTCCTGACAGCACTCTTGGACTGTCTAATCTTATTCATACAAGCAATGATGATAAAATGACATTGCTCACTACCGAGAAAGCCTTTCACTGAACGAATTGGAAATCACTGAAGATAATGCGGAGAAATGCTGTGTTAGGTGCAGACTTTTTAAAGTGCAAATTAAACTCCATAACTGCTCTTTTACGAAACTCACAGTTATGGAATCTTAAACCTTTTCCATGTTCAATGGCACACATCGCAACGAGCTGGGTCGTAAGCCGCGCTTTCAAAATGACACAAGATATGCAAAGGCTAATATTTCTTGAGTGAGATTGCAAAATGAAGGTCACAAATGAACAATGGTCCCAGATGACATTTTCTTGAGTAAGAATTTTTATTAATAAAATTTTCAATGAATTTATAGGTCTGGGACTGGACCAATAGGGTCTTATCCGGTGGAGAAATTGGTCTAGGTAAGAGGTCACCTTTTGGGATTGTTTAACCAAGGGTTCCCCAACTCCAGTCCTCAAGGCCCACCAACAGATCATGTTTTCAGGATTTCCTTAGTATTGCTCAGGTGATAATTGCATCACCTGTACAATACAAGGGAAAGCCTGAAAACATGATCTGTTGGTGGGCCTTGAGGACTGGAGTTGGGGAACACTGGTTTAACCCACAACTGAGGAATCAAGGTATGACGGTTTCTGTAGTACCCTCAGGTCAGGAGATCCCGCCGTGTAGAACAATTCGTAGTAGGATAGGAGTAGTGGCCTTTGGTCAAAAAATCCGGAGGACGTGTATTCTCAATGCGTTTCGAAGTTGAGCCAACTTCTTCACCAGGAGAATCACAATATCCGGAATCAAATCGAAAACAAATTTGATTCAAATTTTTTTGTGAAATAATGAGGAAAACTAAATTTTGATCAAAACAGTTCGCTCATCTTTGTGTCTTACAAGATGAATTATGTGTAATAGTTTAACATTTCTCAAGTACTTGAGTGAGTTTTTGCGATACTTTCCATGTACTGATGGAAAGTGTCTCCAGCCACACTACAGCCAATTATGCATTACTAAAACGAGCTTTGGCTGTCTCGGGAGCTTTGTCTTCATTTAGATGTGTTCGGAGCGCACCATCTGTATGTATCTGAAATATTTCATGTAGCAGTTTAGTAGAAACAAGACATTAAGATATAATTTCCACTTAACTAAGAAAACATGCTGTTAAATTATATCGACATAGTTGAGGGTTGAGGGAAGGTATGAACCTGTGAACCATGAGATCATTTTATACAACAGATGCGGCTCATTCCATGCGTAAGTGAGAAAGAGAAGGCAAAATAGTCACTTGTGGAAGTTGTTAAAGTCTGAAATCTTTGGCCAATATGTGAAATTTTTAGCAGTGAATAAAGTCTGTGCTTCATAATTCAATTTCTAACAAAATTTTAAAAAACTCAATGGTACCTATTATTACCAAAATATCCCAATCCCTTCCAGAAGAGTAGTGTGTACCTTTGTCAATTTAAGGTCCTTTACTTTCAGTCCATTACTTTTCCAAATTTTTTTTTTCCATTATCAGAGCTGTGCTGTGTCCTTTGAGCCAATCACCTCTCCCCATGATGCTCCACCATCCCCCTCATGCAGCGATGACATTCAGACTGTCACTCGATTCCCCATCTCCACTCTTTCAGCCTGCAGCTGCATCTCCCTCCTCCCAAATTCTGTGAAAAAGTATGATGACACTTTGGGCCCCCATATAAATTAAAAGCCCAAATTAGTGTACCTTTGGTGAGAAATAATATTTTTACATTTGTTAAAGGTTAGCATTAATTAATTAAATTTAACTAAGTTTCTGTCTGTATTCTTTATTGCTTCGTTCATTTTCAGACCCTCTGATATATAATTTATGGTCTGATTCAAGTTTCAATTTTTTTCTCTACCGGAAGCATCTCTTGCAGTAATATAGGCTGGATATGAGATCTGTGTGTATCCAGAGTACTGCCCTTTTCATTAACTCATGCATCAGAACAGTTTCTCGTTTCCTCCTCATGCGCTTTTCTCTTTTTCCAGAGTCTGTTTTCTCCATCCTCCCTGAGACTGTACATACATTCTCCTCTTTCCACACTATGTGGATCCATCTAAAACCCCCTTCCCATTCCTGCTGCTGTCTCTAACACTAAGAGAAGACAGGAGGAAAGCTAAGAGAGTCATAAGACCTAGGAGCAGGAGCTCTAATGAATTTGTACCATTTTTGCAGATTACACAGATAGATACATTATTTAGAGCAACTGAATTGCAGAACATTTTTAATGAAGACTATTTAGAAAATTGTTAACTTTGAATGTGAGAAGCAAATAGACAATAAAAAAAAGAAAATTGTGTGAAGGTGTAAATTTCACTGAACCTGCCTTTAGGTAAGACAAGTCCCCCATATAATGTGTATTAGAGCTGACAATCATGTTAGGAGAAAAAAGGATCAGGATTTTGAACTTAAGCATCCAATCATTTATTATTCGATGAAGACAAGACACTACCAATGGTGTCCAGCAGCAGTTAGTTCTCTCCAAACATAATCTGTGAGGGTCCAGTATGTGTATCGGGCGAGGGTTGGGAGATAAATCTGTTGGTTGAATGCTACACTATCTCACCTTTAGGCTTTTACACTTATCGGGTTTTTTGCAGCCCGTTTTTCGCGGATCACCTTCTCGGATCACTGGGTTTTTTTAACAAATTGTTGGGAAAAATACGGCGATCCACAAATACGGTGTACCGCAAAAACAAGCTTCTGTTGTTTTTGCGACACCATTGAAATGTATTGCGGCCGTGTACGTGAGCTGTGAAAAATATCGAGCAAGCTCGATATTTTTTCACGGCTGTATATACAGCCCTCACGGCCATACGGCACATGGCGCTCCGATGAATTTTTGCTGGCCGTTTTTGCGGTCCCATAGAAATCTATTGGGGCCTCAAAAACGGCCAGCAAAAACACGGCAAGTGTGAAAGAACCCTTACAGTCAGTCTGTAAGCATAAAAGGTAAATTCTAGCTCATCGAAAGGTGGAGAAGATGGTACGTATCCACTTTTCCCCAAGATAGATTAAATTTTTTCGTATATTATTATGAAATACTGAGGCTTTAGTCGAAATGTTTAAACCTAATTCTATCGTAATTAACTTGAAAAATAGTGTTGCATGCAATACTATCTTTTAGGTCAAAGTAAAAGAACCAATTGGGTCCACTAAGCACTAGAGTTCTCCACCATGCAATGGAACTGGCAAAGCTTTGTACGCTGAAGCCACTGTGGTAGTGTGAATACTATTCATTAGGGATGAGTGAACGTCCTCTGATATATCGTTATCGGACCACGTTTGGGTGTTAACTGAGTGACTCTGGCGTACTCGAAAAATATGTTGAAGTCCCCACAGCTGCATGTCTCTCGGCTGTTCAAGAGCAGTGCAGTCCGATTTCTTTGCGGACCCATTGACTTGCATAGTCCTTTTGATGCAACACTTGGACATTTGGAGCAGATAGCACTCGCACTATAAAAAAAAAAGACATCTGAACGAGTCCCTTTGTAGCTTGGATCATTGGACCTTTAAAATGTACAATATCTGACCTCACCTAGACTTTTCATGTCTTTATTAGAGTTGAGTGACTTTTGGTTTTTTAGGGTCGCGTTTCGTTTCGTGAAACCCGACTTTTCCAAAAGTCGGGTCGAGCAAGATCGTCCGATTATAGGGAAAAGTCGGGGTCGTCCCGAAACACGAAACCCAATGTAAGTCAATGGGGAATAAAAGTCGGCAGTGAGAGGAGGACAGGAAACACACCTACTGTGCCCATTTGAATGCCAAAAGCATCAATTCTTCTTACTTAAGCTTGTCAACCTTAATTAACTTCATAATACAAGTTACGCACTGAAAAATGGGGGTTATTTGGCTAAAGTTGTGGGGGGGGGGCTGGCTGCAGGTTTTCATGTGCCCTGGGCGAAAGAGCGCCCCTTTAACACATACCACAACTCATCATGCTCCGATACGGCAGAGAAATAGCGGTATAGTACAATGAAAAATACCTCACTTTTTACATCTCATGACGAGGCCCATCTATTTCTCCATACAGAATCATTGGTCCCATATAATGTTTGAAACAGTATATGATGAGCTCCACATAATGCTACAGTATATGTTGGTCCCCATGGATGAAGCTCCACTGTCTTATGGGCCCAAATAATGCTCCAAACATAATGGGCCCCATTTCTAATGCTCTAGTGTATAATGGGCCCTGTAAATGCTGCTCCTGTGTCTGATGTCCACCTTTGGAATGTTCCAGTGTATGGTGGGCCCCATCTATCATTCTCCAGAGTATAGTGCTCCCCAAAAATTGCTGTCCCAACATTGAAAACAATCAAATAAGTCTCCTCGCTAGGGAATCCCTGTACTTGTCTGGATTCCTCGTCGTCCCCATCTTCCATCTCACTGCACAGTATTTCAACTTTGCAAGTGCTGTGATCCTGAGCAAGCAGGGGGGGCCCACTCGTTGGCGACGGCACTGGCACAGGGCCCCTGATAGTATGGTGGTGTGTCTGATGGCGGGTGGGCCGAACCTGCACTTTCATCTGCAGCTTCCTCTTTGTCACCGTGTAAGATGGAACTGTATATGGGAAGGGTAACCTGAGTTTCATCAGGGTCAGATTCAGGTCGTGTAGCGTGCGAGGGGAATGTAGTGGTCTGGGTCAATGTACCAGCAGATTCATCGAGCAGTGGCTGGGCATCAGTGCACTTGTGTCGCCCCCAGGAGTACAGTCGCCACAGTGGCATTACCTTCTTCCTAGGGAGTGTGATGTCATGCTTGGGAGCAACGAACGATCTCTCTAGCAGGTTAACTGATTGGGCGGCGTTATTCCCACGAGTCATGACCCTCCAAACAGCGTTCATGAAGGCAAAGTGTTTGTTTTACGTGGGCAGTATGGTTGCAAAGCTGAACCTTAAAGGAATGTCCAGAAGGGCACCACCAGGAGTGGAGCCTACGGTTAAATTCGACTCCACCTGGGAAACCTCAACCATGCCAGCTACAGAACAGATGCACACATTGCAAGCTTAATTCCGTTAACGAACGAGACTCCGTCATGCCCCGCGGTCCGAGTCCGGCTTACTAGAGGGACACGTGAGGCTCTGGCACATGAGATTGGCCAATAATTGATGTGTCATGCCCTTACATGTCCGTGGCTGCATGTGCGCTACACTGAAAAGGCCAGCGTTTGTCGCTTACAGGTGCAGATAACCCGCTGAACAACGTTAGTGATGGGGATCACTGATTACAATTATTACCCGCGAACAATGATTTCCCAGTAAGTGCAGGTCAACCGCAGTTCCGGAATTAGGCCTAACCGTCATTCCTGAAAAAATGAAAAACTTACGTGTGCAAACCACAGGTGCTGTAGCTTGCTTAACAGCTCGCCAGCCGTTCTCACGCCCAGTATGGATTACACGTGATTGCACAAAGGTGAGAAAGGGTACCGTATCCCCAGATAACATGTATGGATAGCGTACACATTCAAAATATATGTCTATACATCAGGAGGCAGGCTCAGACGGTGTTAGGCCCAGTATGGATTGCACGTGATTGCACAAAGGTGAGAAAGGGTACCGTATCCCCAGATAACATGTATGGATAGCGTACACATTCAAAATATATGTCTATACATCAGGAGGCAGGCTCAGACGGTGTTAGACCCAGTATGGATTGCACGTGATTGCACAAAGGTTAGAAAGGGTACCGTTTCCCCGGATAACATGTATGGATAGCGTACACATTCAAAATATATGTCTCAGGAGGCAGGCTCAGACGGTGTTAGGCCCAGTATGGATTGCACGTCATTGCACAAAGGTTAGAAAGGGTACCGTATCCCCGGATAACATGTATGGATAGCGTACACATTCAAAATATATGTCTCAGGAGGCAGGCTCAGACGGTGTTAGGCCCAGTATGGATTGCACGTGATTGCACAAAGGTTAGAAAGGGTACCGTATCCCCGGATAACATGTATGGATAGCGTACACATTCAAAATATATGTCTCAGGAGGCAGGCTCAGACGGTGTTAGGCCCAGTATGGATTGCACGTGATTGCACAAAGGTTAGAAAGGGTACCGTATCCCCGGATAACATGTATGGATAGCGTACACATTCAAAATATATGTCTCAGGAGGCAGGCTCAGACGGTGTTAGGCCCAGTATGGATTGCACGTGATTGCACAAAGATTAGAAAGGGTACCGTTTCCCCGGATAACATGTATGGATAGCGTACACATTCAAAATATATGTCTCAGGAGGCAGGCTCAGACGGTGTTAGGCCCAGTATGGATTGCACGTGATTGCACAAAGGTTAGAAAGGGTACCGTATCCCCGGATAACATGTATGGATAGCGTACACATTCAAAATATATGTCTCAGGAGGCAGGCTCAGACGGTGTTAGGCCCAGTATGGATTGCACGTGATTGCACAAAGGTTAGAAAGGGTACCGTTTCCCTGGATAACATGTATGGATAGCGTACACATTGAAAATATATGTCTCAGGAGGCAGGCTCAGACGGTGTTAGGCCCAGTATGGATTGCACGTGATTGCACAAAGGTTAGAAAGGGTACCGTATCCCCGGATAACATGTATGGATAGCGTACACATTCAAAATATATGTCTCAGGAGGCAGGCTCAGACGGTGTTAGGCCCAGTATGGATTGCACGTGATTGCACAAAGGTTAGAAAGGGTACCGTATCCCCGGATAACATGTATGGATAGCGTACACATTCAAAATATATGTCTCAGGAGGCAGGCTCAGACGGTGTTAGGCCCAGTATGGATTGCACGTGATTGCACAAAGGTTAGAAAGGGTACCGTTTCCCCGGATAACATGTATGGATAGCGTACACATTCAAAATATATGTCTCAGGAGGCAGGCTCAGACGGTGTTAGGCCCAGTATGGATTGCACGTGATTGCACAAAGGTTAGAAAGGGTACCGTTTCCCCGGATAACATGTATGGATAGCGTACACATTCAAAATATATGTCTCAGGAGGCAGGCTCAGACGGTGTTAGGCCCAGTATGGATTGCACGTGATTGCACAAAGGTTAGAAAGGGTACCGTTTCCCCGGATAACATGTATGGATAGCGTACACATTCAAAATATATGTCTATACATCAGGAGGCAGGCTCAGACGGTGTCAGGCACAGTATGGATTTGACGGCCCAGACTACACAGCGGAGGAGCAGGGAGAGGTAGAGACTGCAAATGCTGGGGCCCTGCCCAAGCAAGGGGGGCACACTCGTGGGCGTCGGTACTGGCACTGGGCCCCTCATAGTACGGCGGTGTGTCTGACGGCGGGTGTGCACCACCACCGTCAGAGACACTTGATTGCACTATGAAGGACCCTGTACCAGTGCCCGCACAAGAGTCGGCCTACCCACCTGTCCAGGGCAACGGCACTCGCACGGTGTCGTGCGCTAGGTGGTGACCCCGGCCATGGGGGGGGGAGGCAGCACAGTTAGGGAGTTTTAGAAAGTGGCATATGTTGATGTTGGACATTCAGCTGATGCAAAAGGTGAAATAGGTCAAGTCCCAGGAAGAGGTGGACCAAAGCAAGCCATTTTTCTGTCACCCTATGTGTCATCAGAGGAAGGTGGGACAAAATCCTTGGAAACCCATGCGTGGTTCATTTTAATGAAGGTTAGATCATCCACATTTTGGGTTGACAGACGGGTCCTTTTTTCTGTCAGGATTGATCCAGCTGCACTGAAGACTCTTTCCGATAGCACACTTGCAGCTGGGCAAGCGAGCTCCTGTAAAGCATATTGTGCCAATTCAGGCCAGGTGTCCAGTTTAGCGGCCCAATAGTCAAAGGGGAATGACCTGTGTGGGAGAACATCGATATGGGAGGAAAAGTAGTTTGTAACCATAGTTGACAACTGCTGTCTCCTGTCACTTTCCATCGATGCAGTATTACCAGTTGTGTGAGCGGTACTTGAAAAATCAGTCCACAACATTGTCATGAAACCCCTGTCTCCAACGCCACTTCTGCTGTGTGCACCACGAACACCTCTGCCAAGCTGCCCCCGGCCCGTACGGCTCGTGTGAGAACCATCACCGCTGCTGTGTGCTGGGAATGCCTCAAGCAACCGATTTACCAGAGTTGCTTGTTTATTAGCCAATATTAGGTCAAGGTTCTCCTGTGGCATGATGTTTTGTAATTTGCCTTTATAGCGTGGATCCAGGATGCTGGCCAACCAGTAGTCGTCATCGTTCATCATTTTGGCAATGCGTGGGTCCCTTTTTAGGATCTGCAAGGCATAATCTGACATGTGGGCCAATGTTCCCGGTGTCAATGATGCACTGCGAGTGCTGGTTGGAGGAGCACTTTCTGGCAAATCCACATCCCTCCAGTCACGCACAAACCCTGTACCAGACCTTGCCACGCCAACATTTTCACTTGCCCCACGAGATGCATCCTCCTCCCCTAAGTAATCATCCCCATCATCCTCCTCCTCCTCCTCTTCTTCCTCCACCTCATCCAGGAGAGGTCCCTGAGCAGACAATGGCTAAATGTCATAAAGGATTCCCTCCTCCTCTTCCTCCTCATCAACATTGGCTGCAGACGCCTGCTCCTTAAGGTGCGTCAAAGTTTGCATGAGCAGACGCATAAGTGGGATGCTCATGCTTAGGATGGCGTCGTCTGCGCTTACCAGCCGTGTGCATTCCTCAAAACACTGAAGGACTTTACAGAGGTCTTTCAGCTTCGACCACTGCACACCTGTCAACTCCATGTCTGCTCTCAAAGTGCCTGGCCGTGTATCCTCCCACAAATGCATTATGGCCTGCCTCTGCTCGCACAGCCGCTCCACCATGTGCAGGGTGGAGTTCCACCTTGTTGCAATGTCGATAATGAGGCGGTGGTTGGGAAGGTGGAGCAATCGCTGCAGCTTCTGCATACGAACGGAGTGTACAGGCGACCGGCGGATGTGCGCGCACAGTCTTCGCACCTTCTGGAGCAGGGCTGTTAACTCCGGATAATTTTTGAGGAAGCACTGCACCACCAGGTTCAAGGTGTGAGCCAAGCAAGGTATATGGCTGAGTTTTGAAAGAGCTATGGCTGCCACAAAATTACGGCCATTATCACTAACTACCTTGCCTGCCTCAAGATGTACACTGCCCAGCCATGACTCAGTTTGTCGCTTCAAGTACTCGGCCAGCACCTCGGCGGTGTGTCTGTTGCCCAAACACATCATCTGCAACACAGCCTGCTGATGCTTTCCACTAGCTGCTCGATAGGGGGACACATCATGTGCAACAGTGGCAGCTGCAGATGGAGTGCTCGTACGACTGCGCTCTGTGGACGAGCTTTCGCTTCTGGAGGAGGAGGAGGAGGAGGGTCGAACGCCTACAGCCAACTGTTTCCTATACCGTGGGCTAGGCAGCACTGTCCCACCACCGCTGTCCCCTGTGGACCCTGCATCCACCACATTAACCCAGTGCGCAGTGATGGACACGTAACGGCCCTGGCCATGCCGACTGGACCATGCATCAGTTGTGAGGTGCACCTTTCCGCTCACTGACTGCTTGAGTGCATGGACAATGCGGTCTTTCACATGATGGTGGAGGGCTGGGATGGCTTTGTGAGAGAAGAGGTGGCGACTGGGTAGGTCATAGCGTGGTACTGCATAGGCCATGAGTTCGCGGAAAGCTGTGCTTTCCACCAACTGAAAGGGCATCATCTCAAACGAGATTAGTTTGGCAATGTGGGCGTTCAAACCCAGTGTACGCGGATGAGAGACTGAGTACTTTCTTGACCTACTCATAGTGTCTGGGAGGGTGAGCTGGACTTGAGAGCTGCATATGGTGGAAGTAGCGGTGGACAGGGCGGACTGAGAGAGGGTTGATGATGGTGATGGAGTTGGTGTTCTTTCTGATGGCCTAGAATCAGTCTTTCGTTGATATAACAGTGGGATTCCCTGACTGCTGTGGCCTTGCAACGACACCTCAACATTTGCTGCTGTGCTAACCGGTGGGCTTACAGTGGGGGAAACAATGTAGCGTTGATGACTACCTTCGTTGTGATCAGTTGCACATGTGGCACTTGAGGTTTGGTGTTGTGTCCACGCTTGCAAGTGCATGCTGGTTAAATGTCTAAGCATTAGAGTTGAGCGAAACGGGTTGAAAAAATTCAAAAGTCGCCGACTTTTGGCAAAGTCGGGTTTCATGAAACGAAATCCGACCCTAGGATGAGGTCGGCCACGAGGTCGGCGACTTATGCGCCAAAGTCGCGTTTCAAAAGTTTGTTTTGCGCTCTTTTTCAGCCAATCAGGATCCACGGACACTGTGGGCAACGTGATGACATAGGCACGGGTCACCACCATCTTTCAGAAGGGCATGCAAGTGATTGGCTTGCTTTGGTGGGCGTCACAGGGGGTATAAAAGGGCGTGCACGCCGACCGCCATCTTACTTCTGCCGATCTTAGTATAGGGAGAGGTTGCTGCTGATTCTGTAGGGAGAGCGTTAGGCAGGGAAGAAGACAAAAAAACTGCTTCTGCTGCTAGCGATTTGGCCTGCACAACACACAAGTCACTGAGTGTGCAGTGCAAGGGGAGGCTATATTGTGGTGTATCAGTGGTGTTGGTTGTTGGGCTGCCTTCTAAGGCTTCCTGACACGCTGGCATTGCTGTTTACCCACTGCTCCGCAAACTGCTTTTTTAAAAGCAATCCAATCTCCCTTATCCTCTCGTCACTTTGGTCACAGGCAGCTGTGCCATCGAGCGTGTCACATAGCGCTCAGATATCAGTGGGCCGCACACAATCCACAAGTGTCCAGTGTCCAAAAGTGTACGCAGAGATTCAAAATCTCCATTATCCTCTCGTCACTTTGGTCACAGGCAGCTGTGCCATCGAGCGTGTCACATAGCGCTCAGATATCAGTGGGCCGCACACAATCCACAAGTGTCCAGTGTCCAAAAGTGTACGCAGAGATTCAAAATCTCCATTATCCTCTCGTCACTTTGGTCACAGGCAGCTGTGCCATCGAGCGTGTCACATAGCGCTCAGATATCAGTGGGCCGCACACAATCCACAAGTGTCCAGTGTCCAAAAGTGTACGCAGAGATTCAAAATCTCCATTATCCTCTCGTCACTTTGGTCACAGGCAGCTGTGCCATCGAGCGTGTCACATAGCGCTCAGATATCAGTGGGCCGCACACAATCCACAAGTGTCCACTGTCCACAAGTGTACGCAGAGATTCAAAATCTCCATTATCCTCTCGTCACTTTGGTCACAGGCAGCTGTGCCATCGAGCGTGTCACATAGCGCTCAGATATCAGTGGGCCGCACACAATCCACAAGTGTCCACTGTCCACAAGTGTACGCAGAGATTCAAAATCTCCATTATCCTCTCGTCACTTTGGTCACAGGCAGCTGTGCCATCGAGCGTGTCACATAGCGCTCAGATATCAGTGGGCCGCACACAATCCACAAGTGTCCAGTGTCCAAAAGTGTACGCAGAGATTCAAAATCTCCATTATCCTCTCGTCACTTTGGTCACAGGCAGCTGTGCCATCGAGCGTGTCACATAGCGCTCAGATATCAGTGGGCCGCACACAATCCACAAGTGTCCACTGTCCACAAGTGTACGCAGAGATTCAAAATCTCCATTATCCTCTCGTCACTTTGGTCACAGGCAGCTGTGCCATCGAGCGTGTCACATAGCGCTCAGATATCAGTGGGCCGCACACAATCCACAAGTGTCCAGTGTCCAAAAGTGTACGCAGAGATTCAAAATCTCCATTATCCTCTCGTCACTTTGGTCACAGGCAGCTGTGCCATCGAGCGTGTCACATAGCGCTCAGATATCAGTGGGCCGCACACAATCCACAAGTGTCCAGTGTCCAAAAGTGTACGCAGAGATTCAAAATCTCCATTATCCTCTCGTCACTTTGGTCACAGGCAGCTGTGCCATCGAGCGTGTCACATAGCGCTCAGATATCAGTGGGCCGCACACAATCCACAAGTGTCCAGTGTCCAAAAGTGTACGCAGAGATTCAAAATCTCCATTATCCTCTCGTCACTTTGGTCACAGGCAGCTGTGCCATCGAGCGTGTCACATAGCGCTCAGATATCAGTGGGCCGCACACAATCCACAAGTGTCCAGTGTCCAAAAGTGTACGCAGAGATTCAAAATCTCCATTATCCTCTCGTCACTTTGGTCACAGGCAGCTGTGCCATCGAGCGTGTCACATAGCGCTCAGATATCAGTGGGCCGCACACAATCCACAAGTGTCCAGTGTCCAAAAGTGTACGCAGAGATTCAAAATCTCCATTATCCTCTCGTCACTTTGGTCACAGGCAGCTGTGCCATCGAGCGTGTCACATAGCGCTCAGATATTAGTGGGCCGCACACAATCCACAACTGTCCAGTGTCCAAAAGTGTACGCAGAGATTCAAAATCTCCATTATCCTCTCGTCACTTTGGTCACAGGCAGCTGTGCCATCGAGCGTGTCACATAGCGCTCAGATATCAGTGGGCCGCACACAATCCACAAGTGTCCAGTGTCCAAAAGTGTACGCAGAGATTCAAAATCTCCATTATCCTCTCGTCACTTTGGTCACAGGCAGCTGTGCCATCGAGCGTGTCACATAGCGCTCAGATATCAGTGGGCCGCACACAATCCACAAGTGTCCACTGTCCACAAGTGTGTGCAGAAATTCTAAAACTCCCCTGTCCTATAGACACCTTGTACCTTGTTTTACATTACTATATAGTTTGTTGGATTCTGTCTACATTTCTACCAAAAATGAGGAAGGCTGGTGGAAGAGGCCGTGGAATTGGGCGGGGGTTGGCAGCTGGTAATGATGGTGTTGGTGGTGGATCTGATGGTAGTGGCAAGAGCAAAATAGGACCAAATGCAGGAGGTGCTGACCCTGCGTCATCGTCTGTCTACATAAGGCCTCGAACGCTTAGTTTTCTAGGAGTTGGCAAACCGCTTTTAAAGGCAGAGCATCAGGAAAAAGTTTTGTCTTACATTGCTGACTCATTCTCCAGCTCTATCGCCTCCTCTTCTTCAGTTGTAAAAAGTAAAAGCACTGAGTCGTCATTGGAGGCTCATGTTCATGAACCACACCTTTCCTTGTGTCCTTCACCCCAACCAAGATTGAAGGATGACGCAGGCCATACTACTGATTACTCCATGGAGCTGTTTTCACATACCATGCCTGGATTATCAAGTGAAATGGTGAATTACCCAGGCCAAGATGAATCTGACATGGAGTGCACTGATGCACAGCCGCTGATGGATGATTCTGCTGGTACATTCACTCAGAGCACTACATTGTCCTCGCAGTGTACAGAGCCAGATTCTGACCCTGATGAGACTCAGGTGCCCCTTCCCGCACACTATACCACCATACACGGTGACACAGAGGAAGGTGCACATGACATAGAAGAGGAGGTGATGGATGACCCAGTTGTTGACCCAGATTGGCATCCATTGGGGGAAGAGGGTGCTGCTTCCAATAGCTCAGATGAGGAGCATCCACAGCAGACATCGACATCGCAACAGCTGTTATCTGGCAGGCCCGGAGCACTCCAAAGACAGGTTCCAAACATCAAAAGAGTTGCTGGACAGCTTGTCCAGAGGGTCAAAAGATCACAGCGTGCTAGGCCGCAAAATGTCTGCCAAAGTAGGAAGAGTGCAGTGTGGCACTTTTTTGACCAAAATCCTCATGATCAGGCCAAGGTTATCTGTAAGAAGTGCGCAAAGACCTTTAGCCGAGGGAAAAATCTGAAAAATTTGAATACCAGTTGCATGCTTAGACATTTAACCAGCATGCACTTGCAAGCGTGGACACAACACCAAACCTCAAGTGCCACATGTGCAACTGATCACAACGAAGGTAGTCAGCAACGCTACATTGTTTCCCCCACTGTAAGCACACCGGTTAGCACAGCAGCAAATGTTGAGGTGTCGTTGCAAGGCCACAGCAGTCAGGGAATCCCACTGTTATATCAACGAAAGACTGATTCTAGGCCATCAGAAAGAACACCAACTCCATCACCATCATCAACCCTCTCTCAGTCCGCCATGTCCACCGCTACTTCCACCATATGCAGCTCTCAAGTCCAGCTCACCCTCCCAGACACTATGAGTAGGTCAAGAAAGTACTCAGTCTCTCATCCGCGTACACTGGGTTTGAACGCCCACATTGCCAAACTAATCTCGTTTGAGATGATGCCCTTTCGGTTGGTGGAAAGCACAGCTTTCCGCGAACTCATGGCCTATGCAGTACCACGCTATGACCTACCCAGTCGCCACTTCTTCTCTCGCAAAGCCATCCCAGCCCTCCACCATCATGTGAAAGACCGCATTGTCCATGCACTCAAGCAGTCAGTGAGCGGAAAGGTGCACCTCACAACTGATGCATGGTCCAGTCGGCATGGCCAGGGCCGTTACGTGTCCATCACTGCGCACTGGGTTAATGTGGTGGATGCAGGGTCCACAGGGGACAGCGGTGGTGGGACAGTGCTGCCTAGCCCACGGTCTAGGAAACAGTTGGCTGTAGGCGTTCGACCCTCCTCCTCCTCCTCCTCCTCCAGAAGCGACAGCTCGTCCACAGAGCGCAGTCGTACGAGCACTCCATCTGCAGCTGCCACTGTTGCACACGATGTGTCCCCCTATCGAGCAGCTAGTGGAAAGCGTCAGCAGGCTGTGTTGCAGATGATGTGTTTGGGCGACAGACACACCGCCGAGGTGCTGGCCGAGTACTTGAAGCGACAAACTGAGTCATGGCTGGGCAGTGTACATCTTGAGGCAGGCAAGGTAGTTAGTGATAACGGCCGTAATTTTGTGGCAGCCATAGCCCTTTCAAAACTCAGCCACATACCTTGCTTGGCTCACACCTTGAACCTGGTGGTGCAGTGCTTCCTCAAAAATTATCCGGAGTTAACAGCCCTGCTCCAGAAGGTGCGAAGACTGTGCGCGCACATCCGCCGGTCGCCTGTACACTCCGTTCGTATGCAGAAGCTGCAGCGATTGCTCCACCTTCCCAACCACCGCCTCATTATCGACATTGCAACAAGGTGGAACTCCACCCTGCACATGGTGGAGCGGCTGTGCGAGCAGAGGCAGGCCATAATGCATTTGTGGGAGGATACACGGCCAGGCACTTTGAGAGCAGACATGGAGTTGACAGGCGTGCAGTGGTCGAAGCTGAAAGACCTTTGTAAAGTCCTTCAGTGTTTTGAGGAATGCACACGGCTGGTAAGCGCAGACGACGCCATCCTAAGCAGGAGCATCCCACTTATGCGTCTGCTCATTCAAACTTTGACGCACCTTAAGGAGCAGGCGTCTGCAGCCAATGTTGATGAGGAGGAAGAGGAGGAGGGAATCCTTGATGACATTCAGCCATTGTCTGCTCAGGGACCTCTCCTGGACGAGGTGGAGGAAGAAGAGGAGGAGGAGGAGGATGATGGGGATGATTACTTAGGGGAGGAGGATGCATCTCGTGGGGCAAGTGAAACCTTGACCTAATATTGGCTAATAAACAAGCAACTCTGGTAAATCGGTTGCTTGAGGCATTCCCAGCACACAGCAGCGGTGATGGTTCTCACACGAGCCGCACGGGCCGGGGGCAGCTTGGCAGAGGTGTTCGTGGTGCACACAGCAGAAGTGGCGTTGGAGACAGGGGTTTCATGACAATGTTGTGGACTGATTTTTCAAATACCGCTCACACAACTGGTAATACTGCATCGATGGAAAGTGACAGGAGACAGCAGTTGTCAACTATGGTTACAAACTACTTTTCCTCCCATATCGATGTTCTCCCACACAGGTCATTCCCCTTTGACTATTGGGCCGCTAAACTGGACACCTGGCCTGAATTGGCCCAATATGCCTTACAGGAGCTCGCTTGCCCAGCTGCAAGTGTGCTATCGGAAAGAGTCTTCAGTGCAGCTGGATCAATCCTGACAGAAAAAAGGACCCGTCTGTCTACCCAAAATGTGGATGATCTAACCTTCATTAAAATGAACCACGCATGGGTTTCCAAGGATTTTGTCCCACCTTCCCCTGATGACACATAGGGTGACAGAAAAATGGCTTGCTTTGGTCCACCTCTTCCTGGTACTTCACCTATTTCGCCTTTTGCATCAGTTGAATGTCCAACATCAACATATGCCACTTTCTAAAACTTCCTAACTGTGCTGCCTCCCCCCCCATGGCCGGGGTCACCACCTAGCGCACGACACCGTGCGAGTGCCGTTGCCCTGGACAGGTGGGTAGGCTGACTCTTGGGCGCGGGCACTGGCACAGGGTCCCTCATAGTGCAATCAAGTGTCTCTGACGGTGGTGGTGCACACCCGCCGTCAGACACACCGCTGTACTATGAGGGGCCCAGTTCCAGTACCGACGCCCACGAGTGTGCCCCCCTTGCTTGGCCAGGGCCCCAGCATTTGCAATCTTTACCTCTCCCTGCTCCTCCGCTGTGTAATCTGGGCCGTCAAATCCATACTGTGCCTGACACCGTCTGAGCCTGCCTCCTGATGTATAGACATATATTTTGAATGTGTACGCTATCCATACATGTTATCCAGGGATACGGTACCCTTTCTAACCTTTGTGCAATGACGTGCAATCCATACTGGGCCTAACACCGTCTGAGCCTGCCTCATGCTGTATAGACATATATTTTGAATGTGTACGCTATCCATACATGTTATCCGGGGATACGGTACCCCTTCTAACCTTTGTGCAATGACGTGCAATCCATACTGGGCCTAACACCGTCTGAGCCTGCCTCATGCTGTATAGACATATATTTTGAATGTGTACGCTATCCATACATGTTATACGGGGATACGGTACCCCTTCTAACCTTTGTGCAATGACGTACCATCCATACTGGGCCTAACACCATCTGAGCCTGCCTCATGCTGTATAGACATATATTTTGAATGTGTACGCTATCCATACATGTTATCCAGGGATACGGTACCCTTTCTAACCTTTGTGCAATGACGTGCAATCCATACTGGGCCTAACACCGTCTGAGCCTGCCTCATGCTGTATAGACATATATTTTGAATGTGTACGCTATCCATACATGTTATCCGGGGATACGGTACCCTTTCTAACCTTTGTGCAATGACGTGCAATCCATACTGGGCCTAACACCGTCTGAGCCTGCCTCATGCTGTATAGACATATATTTTGAATGTGTACGCTATCCATACATGTTATCCGGGGATACGGTACCCCTTCTAACCTTTGTGCAATGACGTGCAATCCATACTGGGCCTAACACCGTCTGAGCCTGCCTCATGCTGTATAGACATATATTTTGAATGTGTACGCTATCCATACATGTTATCCGGGGATACGGTACCCCTTCTAACCTTTGTGCAATGACGTGCAATCCATACTGGGCCTAACACCGTCTGAGCCTGCCTCATGCTGTATAGACATATATTTTGAATGTGTACGCTATCCATACATGTTATCCGGGGATACGGTACCCCTTCTAACCTTTCTGCAATGACATGCAATCCATACTGGGCCTAACACCGTCTGAGCCTGCCTCATGCTGTATAGACATATATTTTGAATGTGTACGCTATCCATACATGTTATCCGGGGATACGGTACCCCTTCTAACCTTTGTGCAATGACGTGCAATCCATACTGGGCCTAACACCGTCTGAGCCTGCCTCATGCTGTATAGACATATATTTTGAATGTGTACGCTATCCATACATGTTATCCAGGGATACGGTACCCTTTCTAACCTTTGTGCAATGACGTGCAATCCATACTGGGCCTAACACCGTCTGAGCCTGCCTCATGCTGTATAGACATATATTTTGAATGTGTACGCTATCCATACATGTTATCCGTGGATACGGTACCCTTTCTAACCTTTGTGCAATGACGTGCAATCCATACTGGGCCTAACACCGTCTGAGCCTGCCTCATGCTGTATAGACATATATTTTGAATGTGTACGCTATCCATACATGTTATCCAGGAATACGGTACCCCTTCTAACCTTTGTGCAATGACGTGCAATCCATACTGGGCCTAACACCGTCTGAGCCTGCCTCATGCTGTATAGACATATATTTTGAATGTCTACGCTATCCATACATGTTATCCAGGGATACGGTACCCTTTCTAACCTTTGTGCAATCACGTGCAATCCATACTGGGCGTGAGAACGGCTGGCGAGCTGTTAAGCAAGCTACAGCACCTGTCCAGACAATACAGGGATTCCCTAGCGAGGAGACTTATTTGATTGTTTTCTATGTTGGGACAGCAATTTTTGGGGAGCACTATACTCTGGAGAATGATAGATGGGGCCCACCATACACTGGAACATTCCAAAGGTGGACATCAGACACTGGAGCAGCATTTACAGGGCCCATTATACACTAGAGCATTAGAAATGGGGCCCATTATGTTTGGAGCATTATTTGGGCCCATAAGACAGTGGAGCTTCATCCATGGGGACCAACATATACTGTAGCATTATGTGGAGCTCATCATATACTGTTTCAAACATTATATGGGACCAATGATTTTGTATGGAGAAATAGATGGGCCTCGTCATGAGATGTAAAAAGTGAGGTATTTTTCATTGTACTATACCGCTATTTCTCTGCCGTATCGGAGCATGATGAGTTGTGGTATGTGTTAAAGGGGCGCTCTTTCGCCCAGGGCACATGAAAACCTGCAGCCAGCCCTCCCCCCCCACAAATTTAGCCAAATAACCCACATTTTTCAGTGCGTAACTTGTATTATGAAGTTAATTAAGGTTGACAAGCTTAAGTAAGAAGAATTGATGCTTTTGGCATTCAAATGGGCACTGTAGGTGTGTTTCCTGTCCTCCTCTCACTGCCGACTTTTATTCCCCATTGACTTACATTGGGTTTCGTGTTTCGGGACGACCCCGACTTTTCCCTATAATCGGACGATCTTGCTCGACCCGACTTTTGGAAAAGTCGGGTTTCACGAAACGAAACGCGACCCTAAAAAAGCAAAAGTCGCTCAACTCTACTAAGCATGCAACTGGTATTCAAATTTTTCAGATTTTTCCCTCGGCTAAAGGTCTTTGCGCACTTCTTACAGATAACCTTGGCCTGATCATGAGGATTTTGTTCAAAAAAGTGCCACACTGCACTCTTCCTACTTTGGCAGACATTTTGCGGCCTAGCACGCTGTGATCTTTTGACCCTCTGGACAAGCTGTCCAGCAACTCTTTTGATGTTTGGAACCTGTCTTTGGAGTGCTCCGGGCCTGCCAGATAACAGCTGTTGCGATGTCGATGTCTGCTGTGGATGCTCCTCATCTGAGCTATTGGAAGCAGCACCCTCTTCCCCCAATGGATGCCAATCTGGGTCAACAACTGGGTCATCCATCACCTCCTCTTCTATGTCATGTGCACCTTCCTCTGTGTCACCGTGTATGGTGGTATAGTGTGCGGGAAGGGGCACCTGAGTCTCATCAGGGTCAGAATCTGGCTCTGTACACTGCGAGGACAATGTAGTGCTCTGAGTGAATGTACCAGCAGAATCATCCATCAGCAGCTGTGCATCAGTGCACTCCATGTCAGATTCATCTTGGCCTGGGTAATTCACCATTTGACTTGATAATCCAGGCATGGTATGTGAAAACAGCTCCATGGAGTAATCAGTAGTATGGCCTGCGTCATCCTTCAATCTTGGTTGGGGTGAAGGACACAAGGAAAGGTGTGGTTCATGAACATGAGCCTCCAATGACGACTCAGTGCTTTTACTTTTTACAACTGAAGAAGAGGAGGCGATAGAGCTGGAGGCTGAATCAGCAATGTAAGACAAAACTTTTTCCTGATGCTCTGGCTTTAAAAGCGGTTTGCCAACTCCTAGAAAACTAAGCATTCGAGGCCTTATGTAGCCAGACGATGACGCAGGCTCAGCACCTCCTGCATTCAGTCCTATTTTGCTCTTGCCACTACCATCAGATCCACCACCAACACCATCATTACCAGCTGCCAGCCCCCGCCCAATTCCACGGCCTCTTCCACCAGCCTTCCTCATTTTTGGTAGAAATGTAGACAAAATCCAACAAACTATATAGTAATGTAAAACAAGGTACAAGGTGTCTATAGGACAGGGGAGATTTTTAATTTCTGCAGACACTTGTGGACACTGGACACTTTTGGATTGTGTGAGGCCCACTGATATCTGAGCGCTATGTCACAGGCTCGATGGCAGAGCTGTGACCAAAGTGACTAGAGGATAAGGGAGATTTTGAATCTCTGCACACACTTTTGGACACTGGACACTTTTGGATTGTGTGAGGCCCAATGAATATCTGAGCGCTATGTGACAGGCTCGATGGCACAGCTGTGACCAAAGTGACTAGAGGATAAGGGAGATTTTGAATCTCTGCACACACTTTTGGACACTGGACACTTTTGGATTGTGTGAGGCCCAATGAATATCTGAGCGCTATGTGACAGGCTCGATGGCACAGCTGTGACCAAAGTGACTAGAGGATAAGGGAGATTTTGAATCTCTGCACACACTTTTGGACACTGGACACTTTTGGATTGTGTGAGGCCCAATGAATATCTGAGCGCTATGTTGACAGGCTCGATGGCACAGCTGTGACCAAAGTGACTAGAGGATAAGGGAGATTTTGAATCTCTGCACACACTTTTGGACACTGGACACTTTTGGATTGTGTGAGGCCCAATGAATATCTGAGCGCTATGTGACAGGCTCGATGGCACAGCTGTGACCAAAGTGACTAGAGGATAAGGGAGATTTTGAATCTCTGCACACACTTTTGGACACTGGACACTTTTGGATTGTGTGAGGCCCAATGAATATCTGAGCGCTATGTGACAGGCTCGATGGCACAGCTGTGACCAAAGTGACTAGAGGATAAGGGAGATTTTGAATCTCTGCACACACTTTTGGACACTGGACACTTTTGGATTGTGTGAGGCCCAATGAATATCTGAGCGCTATGTGACAGGCTCGATGGCACAGCTGTGACCAAAGTGACTAGAGGATAAGGGAGATTTTGAATCTCTGCACACACTTTTGGACACTGGACACTTTTGGATTGTGTGAGGCCCAATGAATATCTGAGCGCTATGTGACAGGCTCGATGGCACAGCTGTGACCAAAGTGACTAGAGGATAAGGGAGATTTTGAATCTCTGCACACACTTTTGGACACTGGACACTTTTGGATTGTGTGAGGCCCAATGAATATCTGAGCGCTATGTGACAGGCTCGATGGCACAGCTGTGACCAAAGTGACTAGAGGATAAGGGAGATTTTGAATCTCTGCACACACTTTTGGACACTGGACACTTTTGGATTGTGTGAGGCCCAATGAATATCTGAGCGCTATGTGACAGGCTCGATGGCACAGCTGTGACCAAAGTGACTAGAGGATAAGGGAGATTTTGAATCTCTGCACACACTTTTGGACACTGGACACTTTTGGATTGTGTGAGGCCCAATGAATATCTGAGCGCTATGTGACAGGCTCGATGGCACAGCTGTGACCAAAGTGACTAGAGGATAAGGGAGATTTTGAATCTCTGCACACACTTTTGGACACTGGACACTTTTGGATTGTGTGAGGCCCAATGAATATCTGAGCGCTATGTGACAGGCTCGATGGCACAGCTGTGACCAAAGTGACTAGAGGATAAGGGAGATTTTGAATCTCTGCACACACTTTTGGACACTGGACACTTTTGGATTGTGTGAGGCCCAATGAATATCTGAGCGCTATGTGACAGGCTCGATGGCACAGCTGTGACCAAAGTGACTAGAGGATAAGGGAGATTTTGAATCTCTGCACACACTTTTGGACACTGGACACTTTTGGATTGTGTGAGGCCCAATGAATATCTGAGCGCTATGTGACAGGCTCGATGGCACAGCTGTGACCAAAGTGACTAGAGGATAAGGGAGATTTTGAATCTCTGCACACACTTTTGGACACTGGACACTTTTGGATTGTGTGAGGCCCAATGAATATCTGAGCGCTATGTGACAGGCTCGATGGCACAGCTGTGACCAAAGTGACTAGAGGATAAGGGAGATTTTGAATCTCTGCACACACTTTTGGACACTGGACACTTTTGGATTGTGTGAGGCCCAATGAATATCTGAGCGCTATGTGACAGGCTCGATGGCACAGCTGTGACCAAAGTGACTAGAGGATAAGGGAGATTTTGAATCTCTGCACACACTTTTGGACACTGGACACTTTTGGATTGTGTGAGGCCCAATGAATATCTGAGCGCTATGTGACAGGCTCGATGGCACAGCTGTGACCAAAGTGACTAGAGGATAAGGGAGATTTTGAATCTCTGCACACACTTTTGGACACTGGACACTTTTGGATTGTGTGAGGCCCAATGAATATCTGAGCGCTATGTGACAGGCTCGATGGCACAGCTGTGACCAAAGTGACTAGAGGATAAGGGAGATTTTGAATCTCTGCACACACTTTTGGACACTGGACACTTTTGGATTGTGTGAGGCCCAATGAATATCTGAGCGCTATGTGACAGGCTCGATGGCACAGCTGTGACCAAAGTGACTAGAGGATAAGGGAGATTTTGAATCTCTGCACACACTTTTGGACACTGGACACTTTTGGATTGTGTGAGGCCCAATGAATATCTGAGCGCTATGTGACAGGCTCGATGGCACAGCTGTGACCAAAGTGACTAGAGGATAAGGGAGATTTTGAATCTCTGCACACACTTTTGGACACTGGACACTTTTGGATTGTGTGAGGCCCAATGAATATCTGAGCGCTATGTGACAGGCTCGATGGCACAGCTGTGACCAAAGTGACTAGAGGATAAGGGAGATTTTGAATCTCTGCACACACTTTTGGACACTGGACACTTTTGGATTGTGTGAGGCCCAATGAATATCTGAGCGCTATGTGACAGGCTCGATGGCACAGCTGTGACCAAAGTGACTAGAGGATAAGGGAGATTTTGAATCTCTGCACACACTTTTGGACACTGGACACTTTTGGATTGTGTGAGGCCCAATGAATATCTGAGCGCTATGTGACAGGCTCGATGGCACAGCTGTGACCAAAGTGACTTGAGGATAAGGGAGATTTTGAATCTCTGCACACACTTTTGGACACTGGACACTTTTGGATTGTGTGAGGCCCAATGAATATCTGAGCGCTATGTGACAGGCTCGATGGCACAGCTGTGACCAAAGTGACTAGAGGATAAGGGAGATTTTGAATCTCTGCACACACTTTTGGACACTGGACACTTTTGGATTGTGTGAGACCCAATGAATATCTGAGCGCTATGTGACAGGCTCGATGGCACAGCTGTGACCAAAGTGACTAGAGGATAAGGGAGATTTTGAATCTCTGCACACACTTTTGGACACTGGACACTTTTGGATTGTGTGAGGCCCAATGAATATCTGAGCGCTATGTGACAGGCTCGATGGCACAGCTGTGACCAAAGTGACTAGAGGATAAGGGAGATTTTGAATCTCTGCACACACTTTTGGACACTGGACACTTTTGGATTGTGTGAGGCCCAATGAATATCTGAGCGCTATGTGACAGGCTCGATGGCACAGCTGTGACCAAAGTGACTAGAGGATAAGGGAGATTTTGAATCTCTGCACACACTTTTGGACACTGGACACTTTTGGATTGTGTGAGGCCCAATGAATATCTGAGCGCTATGTGACAGGCTCGATGGCACAGCTGTGACCAAAGTGACTAGAGGATAAGGGAGATTTTGAATCTCTGCACACACTTTTGGACACTGGACACTTTTGGATTGTGTGAGGCCCAATGAATATCTGAGCGCTATGTGACAGGCTCGATGGCACAGCTGTGACCAAAGTGACTAGAGGATAAGGGAGATTTTGAATCTCTGCACACACTTTTGGACACTGGACACTTTTGGATTGTGTGAGGCCCAATGAATATCTGAGCGCTATGTGACAGGCTCGATGGCACAGCTGTGACTAAAGTGACTAGAGGATAAGGGAGATTTTGAATCTCTGCACACACTTTTGGACACTGGACACTTTTGGATTGTGTGAGGCCCAATGAATATCTAAGCGCTATGTGACAGGCTCGATGGCACAGCTGTGACCAAAGTGATTAGAAGATAAGGGAGATTTTGAATTTCTGCAGACACTTGTGGACACTGGACACTTTTGGATTGTGTGAGGCCCAATGAATATCTGAGCGCTATGTGACAGGCTCGATGGCACAGCTGTGACCAAAGTGACTAGAGGATAAGGGAGATTTTGAATTTCTGCAGACACTTGTGGACACTGGACACTTTTGGATTGTGTGAGGCCCACTGATATCTGAGCGCTGTGTCACAGGCTCGATGGCACAGCTGTGACAAAAGTGACTAGAGGATAAGGGAGATTGGATTGCTTTTAAAAAAGCAGTTTGCAGAGCAGTGGGTAAACAGCAATGCCAGCCTGTCAGGAAGCCTTAAAAGGGGCAGCCCAACAACCAACACCACTGATACACCACAATATAGCCTCCCCTTGCACTGCACACACAGTGACTGGTGTGTTGTGCAGGCCAAATTGCTAGCAGCAGAAGCAGTTTTTTTTTCTTCTCAGCAGGACAAAAAAAAAATATTGGGATTGCTTTTAAAAAAGCAGTTTGCAGAGCAGTGGGTAAACAGCAATGCAGGAATGTCAGGAAGCCTTAGAAGGCAGCCCAACAACCAACACCACTGATACACCACTATATAGCCTCCCCTTGCACTGCACACACAGTGACTGGTGTGTTGTGCAGGCCAAATCGCTAGCAGCAGAAGCAGTTTTTTTGTCTTCTTCCCTGCCTAACGCTCTCCCTACAGAATCAGCAGCAACCTCTCCCTATACTGAGATCGGCAGAAGTAAGATGGCGGTCGGCGTGCACGCCCTTTTATACCCCCTGTGACGCCCACCAAAGCAAGCCAATCACTTGCATGCCCTTCTGAAAGATGGTGGTGACCCCTGCCTATGTCATCACATTGCCCACAGTGTCCGTGGATCCTGATTGGCTGAAAAAGAGCGCAAAACAAACTTTTGAAACGCGACTTTGGCGCGTAAGTCGCCGACCTCGTGGCCGACCTCATCCTAGGGTCGGGTTTCGTTTCATGAAACCCGACTTTGCCAAAAGTCGGCGACTTTTGAAATTTTTCGACCCGTTTCGCTCAACTCTAGTCTTTATTACAAAAAATTCTTACTAAACAAAGCTAATGACGGAGGCTAATCATTATATCATGCACACAATGGAGATGTGGTCGCCCTGCATTGGGTTTACAGTAATAAAAAAAAAACCATTGTGCACCATTACAAGCGCTAATTACAAAGATATTGATAATTGAAATGACATTAACTATGTAACAGGATGACGTACGTATCAAGGTCAATGAAACATCCTTTCTAAGGAGCTTGGTTCTTAGATTTACTTCACAGATTAAACTAAAGCAAACCAAGAAGTTACTCTAAGCGGCTGAGGATTATTTTTTTTTCTCTAGTGGTTTTTCAGTTTTCATTGGAAAGGATATGAAATCCCCCTGCAGTGAACATTGCGAGCTTGTGTTTCTACACAGGAGTCAATCTGAACAAGAAGAGTTTCAGTTAAAACATGGAGAAAAAACAAAGCAGCAGCCCCTCAAAGGCAGTGATGCTGTTCCATTTATAGGGGTTGTCCACTACTCAGATAACCCCTTCTCAATCCCTCCAGCAAAATAATAACACTCATACTCTCATCCGGTGTCGGCACTGGCTCTACCAAAAATACAAATTAATAAAACCCTCATCTCCCATCATTTTTTCCCAATCAGCCTAGAATCCTGCCCGTAGTCCCGCAGAATGATCCTGGTACAGCAATGACATCATTGAGCCGCCAGCACCAACTAAAAGAAGTGAGAGCACTAGGCTAGAAGCTTCTCATGGCTTCTTCCTGTGCCGTGGATTTATAGAAATGTACTTTTGCTTGAAGAACATGGAAGGAATTGAATACACCAGCGCTCATAGAAAAATGCCACACTCCATGTGGCTCCTGGTATTTAAAATGTGACCCAAGAAAAGTCTGATCAAAAATGGTAAAACTTTGGAACTGTTTAATCTTCAAAAGTTAATAAAAATGAGGCTTAACTTTGGTGATGTAGACCCACTGAGTTACTATTCATTCATCAAACCAGAGACAGACAGAAGATATGAAGTGGCAGCAGACAGGTAGGCAAGGGTAAAAGACCAGGAGGATCGAAGCATAAAAATAGTGATTAGGAAATCAACTTTACATGTTACTTTTATATACTAGCAAAACAATTGGGAAAAGCCATTCATGAAGCCCAAAAAATAGTATAAAAAAAAATAGCGATGTTTCGACCAGATGGCTTCATCAAGCGAGACAAGACTAAAATGCAATAGAATATTGGCTTGCTTGATAAAAGACATTTGGTCGAAACATTGTTACTTTGCTTTGTCACTATTTTTCTTTTTTAATATGATAAAATAAATAAAATATGAAGTTTTAATTCATCCCTGGTATCTTGGACTCCTGGACATTGTTTGTTTCTTTGGAAGGGTGGAAGGTCGAGCCAAGCTTGCACAGTTTTCTTTCGCGTGCATGGGACTTTTGCACCTTATTGGTATATAGGACCAGAGTAATAGGGAAAAATCACTTATAACACCCAGAGCAGCAGATGACTGGGGAATGCCACAGGGAATTGGTGCTAATGGACTTAAAAGAGGCATGTGCATGTGAATTTAGCAGAGAAGACCAAGGAAAGAAGCAGAGAAATGGTGTAACACCTGTGCCGATTTGTGCCTCCTCTCTTTCCACTTTGGCCACCAGACATCAGCGTGCTTTTATTGCTTGTGACGCATTACAATGCCAGTACTATTTTTTCTCTGGGACTTTTGGTGCTGCTTTAAAAGGGAGCTATGGAGTGAATTTTGGTGTGATTTAGATAATTTCTTCCTGAGAGCCCAGGCAGGGTAGTCGGCTATTTAAACCCCTGAAGCTCTGACTCCAGAGTCATTCAGTCAATAGCATTGCTGACTGGGTGTATACTGCTGCTCTCCTGTTTGTTGTTCTGAATACGCATGGCTAGCTTCAGACTAGCGTATTTGCCCGCAGCGCACGGCCACCGCTAAGCCGCGCCCCCTCCAGTCATCTCCTCCCAGGGTCGCACATCGCTGCATGCGATCTGCACACCCTATCTTTAGCATAGGGTGCGCAGACCGTGCGCTAGTAGGATTTTGCGTGCGCTGCGCTCTTGTGATGGTGCTCCGAGCGCACCAAAATGCAACATGGTGCATTTGGCGCACATCGGCGCACCGTCAAAAGAGCGCAGCGCACGCAAAATCCTACTAGTGCACGGCCAGCGCTTGGTCTGCGCACCCTATGCTAAACATAGGGTGTGCCGATCGCATGCAGCAATGTGCGACCCTGGGAGGAGATGACCGGAGGGGGCGCAGCAGGGGGCAGGGCTTAGCAGCTGCCGTGCACTGCGGGCAAATACACTAGTCTGAAGCTAGCCTGAGGACTTTTGCTACCTGCTAACTTTACGATTTTGTCCCTTGCGTAACCTCTTGGCTTTGACTCTGCTTGATGACCCTTCCTGCCTCTGGTTCAGTCTTTCAGACGGCAGCCTTTCCATAGAAGCAATCAACTGGCCCCCTTGTAAGACCAGATCCCTGTACAGGGGTTTAAAGGGTTATTGGGGTTCCTCTAGAATCTGCCAAATGGAGTGGTTTGTGCAAAATCTTTCCAAGATTTTGGAAAGATCTTTTCGAACCAGTGGTCTCTGACAGTCTTGACACATGGACAGGCATAGGGGAAGAACGCCAAGCACGGAAAATTGGTCGGTGCAGTGTTAAGGCATGAAGCTCAGAAGCCATGAGTCCATCTGATAAAACTAGTGTTCTCATGACTAGTCAAAGTTCATTTCCAAGAAAATTTCTTGGCTCTCCTCTAGCATTTCTTACATTTACAATACCCATAATAATATTGGAAAGAGCGAATGGATTACAAACTAATATCCAAAAATAATATTATATTGAAGCAATTCCCCAATACGATCTTTAAACCATCTCCATAGTTGGATCTTCCCTCGAACTGAAACTCTTCCTTCAAATGAAAAAAAAAAGTTGATAAAGTAATGAAATTCAGCACCGTAGAAAACGCCTACATTACTGCACACCGTGAATATACCGGCTGTCTCTAGCTTCAGCCTGATAGATGGCAGATAACCAAATAATAAGGATGATTTGACAAGACAGCCCGGGTCAAGAGGACCAGCCCGTGAAAGGTATACTGGGGATAAAAGCAGCATTGCTGTTCTCCGTAAGGCAAGTAGACAGGAGATTCATGGTGGTGAATACTAATAAGATATCTCCAGCCTGTAATGCGTAAGATAAAAAAGCAACTCAATCATTGCTAAGCAGTCAAGCACTTTTATCTGCGGGGGGATGTGGGGTGAAGGAATGGGAGATGCTGGCTAATTGAAGTTGAGAGCTAATTAATGCTGGGTGTTTAAGGGTAAAGACAAATGAGATTTATTTTTACATAAATCATTTCAGGTCTAGCACCCCAAGACTCAAAGAATCTAAATTAGTTTGTGGTCTCTGCCCCCGAACTCCACCAAAGTCCTATAATGTAGCGTCAACTTTTGAGAAGCAGCTTTGTAAAAAAAAAAAAAGTTCTACTTTTTAATATTTTATTATTAATTTATATGAAGGCAAAAAATAAAACATTTTAATTCACAATAAATAGCACAGAAAATCTTTGTCAGCAAACTAATGCCTCCAGTAAAAAATAGGTAGTGTAAAACTAGTGAATTTTGGTCTTTCTATCCCTTGAAAGACTTCCCTCATGCTACTTTTATCTTCTTTGCCTTAAAAAAAATCAGTCAGTAGGATCAACCCTCTCAGCCATCAATACACTGTGTGCAGAATTATTAGGCAAGTTGTATTTGAGAGAATTCTTTTTATTATTGAACAACAATATGAGAACAATTATGTTCTCAATCAACCCCAAAGACTCATAAATATCAAAGCTTAATATTTTTGGACGTTGGAGTGGGGTTTTTTTTAGATTTGGCTATCTTAGGAGGATATCTGTTTTTTTCAGGTAACTATTACTGTGCAGATTTATTAGGCAACTTAATAAAAACCAAATATATACCCATCTCACTTGTTTATTTTCACCAGGTAAATCAATATAACAACACAAAATTTAGAAACAAACATTTCTGACATTCAAAACCAAAAAAAAGGAACCAGCATAGCCACCTTTCTTTACGATGACACTCACCTTCCTTCCATCCATAGATTCTGTCAGTTTCTTGATCTGTTTACGATCAACATTGCGTGCAGCAGCCACCACAGCCTCCCAGACACTGTTCGGAGAGGTGTACTGTTTTCCGTCCCTGTAGATCTCACATTTTATGAGGGACCACAGGTTCTCTATGGGGTTCAGATCAGGTGAACAAGGGGGCCATGTCATTATTTTTTCTTCTTTTAGACCTTTACTGACCAGCCACGCTGTGGAGTATTTGGATGCATGTGATGGAGCATTGTCCTGCATGAAAATCATGTGTTTCTTGAACGATACCGACTTCTTCCTGTACCACTGCATGAAGAAGGTGTCTTCCAGAAACTGCCAGTAGGTCTGGGAGTTGAGCTCCACTCCATCCTCAACCCGAAAAGGTCCCACAAGTTCATCTTTGATGATACCAGCCCATACCAGTACCCCACCTCCACTTTGCTGGCATCTGAGTCGGAGTGGAGCTCTCTGCCCGTTACTGATCCAGCCGCGGGGCCATCTATCTGGCCCATCAAGAGTCACTCTCATTTCATCAGTCCATAAAACCTTAGAAGAATCAGTCTTAAGATATTTCTTGGCCCAGTCTTGACATTTTATCTTATGTTTCTTGTTCAAAGGTGGTTATTTTTCAGCCTTCCTTACCTTGGCCATGTCCCTGAGTATGGCACACCTTGTGCTTTTTGATACTCCAGTAACGTTGCAGCTCTGAAATATGGCAAAACTGGTGGCAAATGGCATCTTGGCAGCTTGACGCTTGATTTTCCACAATTCATGGGCAGTGATTTTGCGCCTTTTTTTATCAACACGCTTCTTGCGACCCTGTTGGATATTTGCCATGAAACGCTTGATTGTTCGGTGATCACGCTTCAAAAGTTTGGCAATTTCAAGACTGCTGCATCCCTCTGCAAGACATCTCACAATTTTTGACTTTTCAGAGTCCGTCAAATCTCTCTTCTGACCCATTTTGCCAAAGGTAAGGAAGTTGCCTAATAATTAAGCACACCTTATATAGGGTGTTGATGTCATTAGACCACACCCCTCCTCATTACAGAGATGCAAATCACCTGATTTACATAATTGCAGAAAAGGATTTCCAGTTTGTCAAGGAGCACCTCCGGCTGATTCATTAATTACTCCGAATATTTAAAGGAATATCCAGTTTATTATTAGACATAAAAACACAACGCGTTTCGGCTATACATAAAATTAGCCTTCATCAGCTAAAATCAGTTGAATCAGCCGGAAGCGCTCCTGGACAAACTGGAAATCCTTTTCTGCATTCTCTGACGAATCTCCTACAAGGTAGTTCGTTCCACCTGTTTTGAGCTGCAGGCCAGCAGATCCAGACGATTACTCCAGTACCCAAGCACAGGGTTATACGCTGAGCAACAAGACACCAAAAAGGTGAGAAGAATTTTTTATTTCTATCTGACATAATTAAAACTGTGCACTTAGATCTGCACTTCCCTTCTTTTTTTGGATATTCCTTGAAATACTCGGAGTAATTAATGAATCAGCTCCTTGACAAACTGGAAATCTTTCTCTGATTTACATAATTGGCAGTTGGCTTTCAAGCCTATACAGTTTGGAGTAGGACAACATGTATAAAAAGGATGATGTGATCAAAATACTTATTCGCCTAATAATTCTGCACACGGTATATGGGCTCGCAGGTCATAGAAAACTGAATAAAATGACACCTTGATATCTGCGATCTGATATCTTATTAAATGAGTTGTTAAAATCGAGGTCCTGGACATAGATCTCACTCACAATTTGCCTCTAGAGATTATTTTAAATGAAAGGAGGCGTTATCAGTGTGAGACATGTAATGACAGACAGTCTGCTCTCCTATCTCACTGCAGAGCTGTGTGTGGTTATAACTAACACAGTACAGCAGAGCTGAACTTTGTCTCATTACAAACAAATCTGCAGCTGCCATCTTCATCTCATAGTTGAGTCAGCTCTGCTGTACTGCTCTTTTCCCCCACGCTGGCTTCTTGTGAGATGGAAGCTGAAGAGATGTTAGTTGCAATTAGACACAGCTCTGCAGCAGAGCTGACATTACTATGAGAAGAGAGCTGTCGCTTTAGTGTTTATTTTAGGGAAAAGATTGATAGCTCATCTAAACTTTCAACAGCCAATTCTTTTGTTTTCGGGGAGGGGAGAGAATCTGGCAGTGGCTTTCTCGTCACTCCCCACTGAAATCATCTGAACACTCAGTTGAGCATTCATGTGTATGGGGGAGTGGGGATAAAAAGCTGTTTATAGGGTTAGCACTTTTACTATTCCTGTAAAACCAGTACCAATGCAGTGTAGCGAGAAGAAAAGCCATTTACAATAAGTGAGCTAATCTTTGTTTCTTACAAACCCATGTCATTATAGTCTCAATATCTACTATCTTTATTATGGAAATCCAAAAGGGAGACCACTAATAATAAATGTTAACTTCCAAAAGGAATTTGATATATCCTAAAGGAGGGAAGTGCCAGACAAAGATAAAATGCTAGTAGTTTATTAATCAAAATTAAAAAATATATCAGGAACACATAATTGTACAGAACAAGGCAGAGTGTACTCCAAGCGACTATAGAATTAAATCAAGTGAACCAGGTAAAAGAGGCAGCAAAAATGAGAACCAGATAAACCACCAATTTTTAAACAAAGAGTATAAAACCCCATGTGGGTATATAAAAGTGGACTGAAGCTGGTGTACATGATGACATAGCAACAAGAAATTCATGAAATGCCATGTAAAGTGTGCTGTGCTGAAATAAAAAATGCCATGATTTATTAAGCCTATAAGCCCTGGGAATATTCCAAGGTAAAGCGCCAGAATGCCAAAGTGCTGCAGAGCGCAAATCAGGGCCGATATCAATGGGCTTAAACAAGTGGCTGCCAGCAATGTAAAGAGATGCGTATACCTGGTGATAGTGGCGAGGAGAGAGAAACCCCAACGCGTGTTTTGCTGATGTCGCTTCTTCCAAAGGGACGTCTCCTTGGAAGAAGCGACATCACTGAAACGCGCATCGGGGTTTCTCTCTCCTCGCCACTATCACCAGGTATATACATCTCTTTACATTGCTGGCAGCCTCTTGTTTAAGCCCATTGATATCGGCCCTGATTTGCACTCTGCAGCACTTTGGCATTCTGGCACTTTACCCTTGGAATATTCCCAGGGCTTATAGGCTTAATAAATCATGGTATTTTTTATTTCAGCACAGCGCACTTTACATGGAATTTCATGAATTTCTTGTTGCTATGTCATCATGTACACCAGCTTCAGTCCACTGTTATATACCCACATGGGGTTTTATACTCTTTGTTTAAAAATTGGTGGTTTATCTGGTTCTCATTTTTGCTGCCTCTTTTACCTGGTTCACTTGATTTAATTCTATAGTCGCTTGGAGTACACTCTGCCTTGTTCTGTACAATTATGTGTTCCTGATATATTTTTTAATTTTGATTACTAGCATTTTATCTTTGTCTGGCACTTCCCTCCTTTTGGATATATTTTTATTATGGATCTGCTCAGCTTAGTTTTTACCAATAATTCTTTCCAGTTTGCCTGCTTGTTTCTAGGTGCAAAGAAAAAAAAATAAAAAAGCAAATTGTATAAGAATACTAACACAAAAGTAAAATCCTGTTACTGTAAATTGATCAATTACTGGCATATGTTCAAAGTTAAATGGACCAAAAAACTTGCAAAGAGGCACAGATCCATAGGAGCAGATGGTCCAAAATGTTGGCAGCTTGGAGGCTATACTCGTACATCAAATGCTTTTGTTCAGGCAGCAATCCAAGTCGGGATGCCCAAGTGGACAATAAAGTTGGGTTTTTCTGCTGTAATTGTTAGAAAGTGCTGATACACAAGCAAAACTGCTCATAGCAAAAAAGGGTCATGGTTTATACAACCCTGTTACAGTATATTTATTCCAAATGTATATATATTATTAGTGTATAGACAGACGTTCTGCAGCAGTGCAGGGTTTGTCAAGTGTATAGAGAATGGATTAGAATATCAGTTGTTTTCTATAGGAAGAGAATAATAATTAAATGATTGCCAAACTAAAGAGATCATTAATGGGGTGGTCTCAAATCTAAATTAAATTTAATCCTAAATTCCTATTTATTGCCATAACCTCATCTGTTTTCTAATGTACTTTAATTCAAAATTCCTTATCCTTCCTTAACTACAACTGCTTTACTTTTTTTTTTCTACTTCCTTTTTTAAGATGCATTGTTTGAGAACCCCAGGCTGCAGCCTCTGACCCTTCCCTAAAACGTAGCAGCATCAGCGATGCTCATTTCAGGGGCTAGGCTAGTCCCTGTGCGATGTGCACTGTACAATATACACAATGACAGTGCACTCTATTGCTGACTCAGATCAGCAGCAATGAGCCTTCAGAAGAGTGCACTGTCAGTGCACGTTGTCAGAATACCCGGCATGCAGAGACCAGCACAGCCCTCACAAGTTATGTCACTGGTCCCTGCATGAGAGGAAATAATGAAAAATTGTTTTTTGGTGTTTGTTTTTATGGCATTCATTATCCAGTAACCTCATGGAAAAAAAATATCAGAAATTAAACAATTGGTCCATGTCACCTGGGAGACCTGTAATGTGTTCATTTTTGTCTGGAGCTGTGCGAGGGCTAGTTTTTCTTGCATGATGAGCTAACCTTTTTATTGGTACCATCTTGAGGTACATATAATCTTTTGATTACTTTTTTCTCCATTTTTTTTTAAAGTCGCAGTGACAAAAAAAAAAAATTCTGGTATTTGAATTTTGCTTCCCTTTACATCTTTTGCTGTACAGGATAATTAATTTTATATCTTGTGATATCAAAGTTTTACAAATGCAGCAATACCAGATATGTTTGTTTTGCATTTCTATATTTGTAAATGGTAAAAAAGGGAGCGATAAGAATTTTTACATTTAGTAAATTATTAAAAACACTTTTTTTTACTTTTTTTTTTAGTCCCCTTACATAACTCAAACCTGTGATTGTTTGACTGTTTGTTCTGTATACTGGGATACCATTCTATTGCTGCACATAATGCAAACAAACGTATTTCCATGTTCAAATAGAATTAAATTAATCTTTACTGAAATTCTATATAGACAAACAAAGACAAGTAAAAACTATGTAAAAGAAGTTGAACTGCTGAGATATCAGGCAAGTATAAATTAAAACTCATAAAACTCATTAAACATACTTCTACTTAAAGTTAGAGGCCCATGGAGAATAGAGTTACATACAAAATTTCAGCATATATAAGATAATTTATATTCCAATATGGATCTGTCAATATGAGGATCCAAAAGATTAAAAAAAAACAAAAGAAACTTCCTTCTCACCCCCCTCTTGTTTTGTCCTTCCTCATTCTCGGGTCCTCTACCAGAGGCCTGGGAGTTTGAGGGTTCTGCGCAAGATCTTAGTTGTTCCCAGCACTGCGCTTTTCTGGACAGAGAGCTCAGATGTTGCTCCTGGGATCTGTTGTAGCCATTCTTCCAACTTAGGGGGTCACTGTGTAAGGTACTAGCAGGAAGGCAGGATGCAGTAACGAGCAGGAGGCAGAGCAAGAGTTAACGGGCACTTTATGCAAAGTAATGTCACAGATAATACTCCACGCTGGGAGCTTACAGAAATGATACAATGTGAATGCAGGAAGGGGAGCGGTGCAGACAAAACATTAACAACAGATAGCATGAAACGATTCAACTTATCAGTTTGTATCTTCCAGACGGACGAGGTTGAAAGATCCCACGAAGGCGGCGTAGGTGCCGCGAGACCTCCCTGAAGCGGTCCCGGAGGAAGTTAAAGCACTGTATCTGTACCGAAACGGCGTAGCCTGGCTTGTACTGACGTAATCTCTCCGTCCCGGGAAATGGTGTTATGTGACAGGCTCAGCAAGAGTGATACAAAGTCCCGGGGGGAAAGGCCACAGCAGGACACCGCGAACATGCGTGCTCCGTGAGGTCGGCACGGTAAGGCTCATCAGTCGTTGTCAGGGGTGTTAACCAGCCAGGGCTCTTGAGTATCGAAGTCTGCAGTCTTGTATGTGCACAAGTTCTGCGCGCAGGGGCAGATAGGCTGCAGAGTAGGGCCTCAGGTTGGTGGGAAGCAGCGGAGATGGAGTCAACCTTTTCCTTGCGTGTGCATTGTCTTCCTGCCAGAATTCCTGTTTTCCCGCGTTCGGCTCCTTTTATCTCCACCCTGCCCCCTACAGTCAGGTGCAAAGGTCTGCGTTGGTCAGAAAGTCCCACAGGAAACCCTTCCCCCGGCAACATTGGTGACAGCCCCGATATTTCCTGCCCGGGCACGCAAGAAGCTGCCCTAGCCTGGTCCATCCTCCTACAACTGCTCCAAATACTCCTATCACCAATGGAATCACTGTTGCTTTCACCTTCCACATCTTCTCCAGTTCTCCTTTGAGGTCCTGGTATTTCTCCAGTTTCTCATATTCCTTCTTTCTGATGTCACTGTCACTCGGCACTGCCACATCTATTAGCATTGCTGTCTTCTGCTCCTTGTCCACTATCACAATGTCTGGTTGGTTAGGCAACTCCGGCTTATCCGTCTGGATTTTGAAGTCCCACAGGATTTTAGCCTTTAAGTCTCCACCACTTTTTCTGGGGTCTCCCACCTGGACTTAGGGCGACTTAGCCCATATGCTGTGCAGATGTTCCTGTATACAGTTCCCGCTACTTGGTTGTGGCGTTCAGTATACGCTGTTCCTGCTTGCATTTTGTATCCTGCCACCATGTGTTGGACGTTTTCTGAGGTTTCTTTGCATAGTCTGCACCTGGAGTCTTGTCTTGTGTGGTAGATTCCGGCTTCTATGGATCTGGTACTTAGTGCTTGCTCTTGTGCCTCTATGATTAGTGCCTCTGTGCTGTCTCGGAGTCCAGCTTTCTCCAGCCATTGGTATGATTTCTCCATGTCAGCCACCTCCATTATCTGTCAATGGTACATCCCATGCAGCGACTTGTCTTGTCATGGCGCTTCATGTTCCTGTTCTTCCTTGATTTGTCTCTTACAGATGCTGATAAAGTTTAGTGTTGAAAAAAAAAAGCCCTATTCTAGGGAATCAGGTTTTGGCACAAAAAATGTTGCAAAACCTAATACCTGCCTTTTTTATGCTTTTTTCAATGTTTTTTCACCACCCATTGATGTCAATGGGTGAAAACGCTGAAAGAAGTGACATGCTCCATTGCGCAAAAAACATGCAAAGCACAAAATTCTGAAGCCAAAAAAAAAACAAGCTGTGCACATGAGATTTCTGAAATCTCATAGAATTTGCTGGTTCTGTAAAACATAGCTGAAAATTTGCATAAAAAACGCATCAAAAAAGTGTGAACTCAGCCTTACGCTAAGTGCACACGTAGATTTTCCTCCTGCGGATTTTTCCGCGCAGATTTGTCGAAATCCGCAGGTCAAATGACCTGCATTTTTCCTGTGGATTTCTTCCTTTTTTATTGCGGTTTTTGTGCGGTTTTCCACTGCAGTTTTCCCCCTGCGGATTTGGAGAATGGAGCAGGTGGAAAACCGCACAAAAGAAGTGACATGCTGCATTTTTTGTACCGTGCGGAAAAAACCGCAGCATCTGCACAGCGGGGTTTTTTTTTCATTGATTTACATTGTACTGTAAATCACTTTGCGGATCTGCAGCGTTTCTGCATGGTAAAATCCGCTGCGGATCCGCAGGAAAATGCATCGTGTGCACATGGCATTAGAATTATCCTCTCCATAGTTTCCCCTCCAACTTTGCAATGCACTTACATTTGTTTAAGTATTATGCTCATGTAATGGGGGCCAGGGCTGTTGTCGTGGAAGGCATTCACGGTTCTGGCGCACCCTGGCCCTCCACCACATAAATACATAGTTCTCTCTGCTTCGCACTTGGTGGTTCACTTACTTGCACATTAGAGTCCTCTCCAGTCTGCTGAGGGGTTCTTCCGTTGAATAACATGCAAAGACAGGCAGAGTCCAAATTCAGCTTTAAACAAACAACTTTACTCAGTTCTTTCCTCATCTCATTGAGATCAGTCACAGACACAACACAAGGATCTCCACACCGTATCGATTTTTTCTCTTTGCTGTCCCTCACTCCTCCAGGAATATTGCAGGGTCGTACCATCGTCTCTGGTACGACAGCGTTCTGTCTGGCCAGCCTAACTATCTTCCGTTCCCTGTCCGTTTCGCCCCGGACATTTAGGCATCTTCCTGTGTAGTTAACTGCCACCATGTTGAAGCTGCCCTGTATTCCTTGACGTTCTGCATCACCGTTGCTCCCAGGCCCTGGCAAGCTGGGCTCCTTTCCTGCAATGTTGCGTGGCACAACTGCCCTGGCTGGGCTCCCAGCCCCTACTGCCCGAACTCAGAAAAATCCTTCTAGCTTACATCAGTTGGCCCCTCCTAATTTAACTAGTTCCTATCATCCTATCCTATTGCTATCTTATAATATTGTGACCTCCCTCTAGTCGGCTAATCTGAATACACTTTCCCTACACAATAACATTTAACAGACATATACACTACAGCAGCATTATACAGTTCACAGCATAACGTATTAAATATATCAGCTTGTCAGGGGCATAAAAAAAACACGGGTGACGAAAAGTGGGCACAACTAGTCCTTGTACACCCCTTACATTCTTAGTCTCAAAACTACCCTATTGTGATCTTGCTGTGATTACGTCACATCAACAAGTCACATTCGTCTCAGGCCATCTCAGGCTTAAGGTTCGCTAACATGAGCTTATAAATCGAACCAGTCCACCACACTGAAAACAAAAGGAAGTGGAAGTGATCAACATTTTCTTAAAGCACAGGGCTCGCCACAGCCTCGATCCGCCAAACACCCCCTCCTCCTAGCCCAGGGTCTGCAACATCATCCCACTCATACCACCGCCACTGCCAGCTTCCTGCAGCCTCCTGGGTCCCCCGCACCACCGCAGCCGCCACCCTTGGTAAGCTACATTCGAATTATAAGAAGCACTATTGCCATTTTTTTGTATCATTTTTTAGTAATTATAGGAAGAATAAAAATTAATTATTTTATACTCTCTCTAGAATAGAGTGATACAGTAATACACTGCTATGTACATATGTTTCTCTATGTACCAATACATTCTGCCTGTGGGTCCAGAGCCTGCAATGCACCTTCAAGTATACAAAATTCTCCCACTGATGTCACTGGAGCCTTTAGCTCATGGCTTTAGCTGCTGTGTGCAATCACAGAGGTTATAAATTCAAGTCCTGGTGAGATTCAGAAAAAAAAAGAGAAAATTGCATTTTTGTAATTTTATTACTATTTTTTGGGGTTTATAGAAACAAAAAATATGACATTTTCTTCACCTCTGGAATACATGGACATAGAAATACACTGCTATGTACAATGTATCTCTATGTACCTGTATCATCTGCAAAACAGCATAAGATTACCAAATTCACCTATCTTCCTCAATGTGGGATGTGGCTCATAGCTCATCACTAGCACTACTGCCTGCACTGCACATGGAGGACAGCTGGAAAGTGACAGACCCCAAACTACACATTGAAGACAGGTGTGGAGTGACAGACCTCGTACTACTCATGGAGGGCAGGTAGAAAGTGACAGACCCCATGCTAAAAATGAAGGCCTGGTAAAAAGTGACAGATGTTGCACTGCACATTGATGACAGGTGCAGAGTGATCGACCCCACACTACTCAGGGACAGTAGAAAGTGACGGATCCCACACTACACATGAGGAATGTCTTGATCCAGGTTGGATGATGACAGATTTTGCACAAGTAGCCTTATTTTTCCTTTAAGCTGTTTGCTTAAAATTAGTTTTGCCCCCGGTGGCCATTAGGGTCATTACACTGTGGTTGTTTTAGTTCTAGTTTTGCCCCTGGTGGTCGTTAGGGTCATTGCACTCTGGTTACTTTAGTTTAGTTGCCCCCCGGTGGCCGCTAGTGTTATTGCACGTGATTATGAAGCAGGTGTGATTCCCTGGCTCCTACTTATAAAGGAGTTGCAGGTGGTCTCACTCATGGTTGGTGTTTATTGCTCATTTCCAACCAAGTCTGGTGAAGGAAGGAACTTCAGAGAGGAGTTCCTTGCAGCTCAGGGGAGCTCTGGTGTAAAGTCTGGTGAAGGAAGGAACTACAGAGAGGAGTTCCTTGCAGCTCAGGGGAGCGCTGGTGTAATAGCTTCAGGCGGAAGCTGAATTCAGGTGTCAAGCTTCAGGGGTGAAGCTGAACTTTGGTGTTGTACTCTGTTGCTGGGAGCAATAGCAACAGAGCAAAGCTAAGTGGTGTTTTTCCCTGTTTGTTACTTTCCTTGTGTGTGTATTAGTGCAGTGGTGGGATTAATTTCTGTACCGTCCAATTCACTAGAAAGGGATAGGTACAGGGCGAGCTAGGGATTTTAGGTATCCAGCTCGTCGCCAGGTGCGGAACCTGCCTAGGGATCGTCAGGAGTGTAGGGACATTGACTCAGGGGAGTGCAGGAGGTCTCCACGTCCCCGTTCCCTATTGCAGGGCCCTCCATTGTAACGGTTTCCCCGGTATTTCCCTTAACTCCATTTAAATTCGCCCTGCTGGAGGCGGTGTATCCAGGTTCACGGGTGTTATAGAAATTCGCACTGCTGGAGGCGGTGTATCCAGTCACACGTGACAATACAAGGAACAGGTGGAGAGGGACAGCCCCTGCGCTGCACATGGAGGGCTGGTAGAGAGTGACAGACCCTGCACATGGATAACAGGTAAACTTGGTGGTACATGTGTGACTTATCACCTCCATGAATACTGACATAGATAGTGTGACTGACCCTGGCAAGTCTTGAAAGAAGTGAATAAAATTGAAGATTAGATAAGAACAAGTTGTTACAATGCCAGATGTATTGTGCAGCTTAACTTGATACTTTGCAATCTAAGGAATGACACCAGAACCAAGTCCAGAGTCAACAAGTGTGAAGGAAAAGTGTAATGCCTAAAATCAATCTGTGGTACACAAGTAGAAAAAGTCTGGCAGGTTTGGACTTAAGTTGGAAACATGGGTTGGGGTCCCTCTCCAGGGTCTTTCGCACCCCCTATACACCGTCCATTTTGCACTGAACTTTTTGCTACACTACTTAGATTGTGCCATCATGGTGTCCAGTCTTTTGTTCCTTGCACGGAATAAGACGTCTTCTGAAGAACCAAGATCAGATCCTCCGAACATTGCAACGAGGACATCCCAGAGTGATGACCCTCATTACCGTCATATAGGTAGGTGCAGTCTCGGTAGATGCAGATCGATGGCTGGTGTGACACGCCATGCATCTGCTGAATCATGCTCGCAGCAATCTCATTCCATCAAGTGTCAAAATTCAAGGAGAAACTCATCGCTCTGAACTTTAATTAAAGACATTACACTGATGAGGCTGTTCCTGCCACTATACCAGCACATAAATAATGGCTTCACAGATATATTGCATACTCCGACAATTCTATGCACACAAATAAATATACTGGAATTACCAAACAATCATAATCCCACTCTGCTAGATCATTAGATCTGCATTGTCACGACACCTCTGCTGGGGACCAGTAGTGATACGGTTACTCTATGTGTATCGTACCTATACATCAGTTGTTGGAGCGCATGCCTTTAAGCTGCCATGATGTAACTGAAGGGCGAGGAGCATTAATCCTCATATTGGGAAGACGTTTCAATATTCCAAAACTTCAAAAATCTGTTTTAATCAAGTTCTAATTCCTGGACTTGTCATATTTTAAAAGATATCACATTGCCATCTGGTGGCTGAATTCAATAATTGCACAAACTGGAAGACAAAAACAGTTAAACAGCGAATTAAAATTAAAGGGGGTTTCCAGTTTTAAAAAAATCACAGTTCCCCAACTGGAGTTTAAAAAAAAATAAAACACAACTGCTCTTTACTCACTCTACCCAGGTCCTGCTCTGAGTCCTTCACCACTGTTCCCAGTATCTTCTCCCCAGGTCCTGCTCTGAGTCTCCGCCACTGTTCCCGGTATGTGTTATTGTCTGCAGTGCTGACATCGCATTAAAGCACTGCAGCCGATCAGAGCTCAGCGGTTTGTCTACTTGGATTCACTACTTAGATGCAACATAATCGACAAGATGTCTGCACTGATCATAACGGCAAACAATGGGAGCAGCAGCCGAGACTCAGCGCCGGACCCAGAGAGGGTGAGTAGAGCGCAGTTTATTTTCTGAAAATGGAAAACTCCTTTAAATGGTTTTTAATAAATTTTACACCAATCATATTATTATTATTATTTATTGTTATAGCGCCATTTATTCCATGGCGCTTTACATGTAAGGAGGGGTATACATATTAAAAACAAGTACAATAATGTTAAACAATACAAGTCACGACTGGTACAGGAGGAGAGAGGACCCTGCCTGCGAAGGCTCACAATCTACAAGGGATGGGTGAGAATACAGTAGGAGAGGGTAGAGCTGGACATGCAGCGGTTTGGTCGATCGGTGGTTACTGCAGGTTATAGGCTTGTCGGAAGAGGTGGGTCTTCAGGCTCTTTTTGAAGGTTTTGATGGTAGGTGAGAGTCTGATATGTTGTGGTAGAGAGTTCCAGAGTAGGGGTGATGCGCGAGAGAAATCTTGTATGCGATTGTGGGAAGAGGAGATAAGAGGGGAGTAGAGAAGGAGATCTTGTGAGGATCGGAGGTTGTGTGCAGGAAAGTACCGGGAGACGAGGTCACAGATGTATGGAGGAGACAGGTTGTGGATGGCTTTGTATGTCATGGTTAGGGTTTTGTACTGGAGTCTCTGGGCAATGGGGAGCCAGTGAAGGGATTGACAGAGGGGAGAAGCTGGGGAATAGCGGGGGGACAGGTGGATTAGTCGGGCAGCAGAGTTTAGAATATATTGGAGGGGTGCGAGAGTGTTTGAGGGGAGGCCACAGAGCAGGAGGTTGCAGTAGTCAAGGCGAGAGATGATGAGGGCATGGACTAGGGTTTTTGCAGATTTTTGGTTGAGGAATGAACGGATTCGTGAAATATTTTTGAGTTGAAGTCGGCAGGAAGTGGAAAGGGCTTGGATATGTGGTTTGAAGGAGAGATCAGCATCAAGGATTACCCCGAGGCAGCGAGCTTGTGGGACTGGGGAGAGTGGGCAGCCATTTACTGTAATGGATAGGTTCGTTGGGGGGGGTCACGTGAGATGGGGGAAAGATGATGAATTCTGTTTTGTCCATGTTAAGTTTCAGAAATCTAGCGGAGAAGAAGGATGAAATAGTGGACAGACATTGAGGGATTCTGGTTAGTAGGGAAGTGATATCTGGTCCAGAGATGTAGATCTGTGTGTCATCAGCATAGAGATGATACTGAAAGTCATGAGATTCTATAAGCTGTCCCAGGCCAAAGGTGTAAATGGAGTAGAGCAGGGGCCCAAGGACTGAACCTTGTGGGACTCCGACAGATAGGGGGCGAGGTGAGGAGGTGGTGTGTGAGTGGGAGACGCTGAATGTCCGGTCTGTTAGGTATGATGAGATCCAGGATAGGGCCAAGTCTGTGATGCCAAGGGTTGAGAGGGTCTGTAATAATAGGGAATTGTCCACTGTGTCAAAGGCAGCCGACAGGTCCAGGAGGAGGAGGACAGAGTAGTGTCGCTTGCTCTTGGTGGTTAAGAGGTCATTGGTGACCTTAGTAAGGGCAGTTTCAGTGGAGTGGTGTGACCGGAAGCCAGATTGTAAGTGGTCGAAGAGGGAGCAAGAAGAGAGATGGGAGGCAGTTCAAGGTAGACGTGTTGTTCCAGTAGCTTGGAGGCATAGGGGAGAAGTGATATAGGGCGATAGCTAGACACAGAGGATGGGTCAAGAGAGGGCTTTTTGAGGATAGGTGTGATGGAGGCATGTTTAAAGCTTGAGGGGAAAACACCAGTTGTTAGTGATAGGTTGAAGAGATGGGTTAGGGTTGGGATGAAGACTGTGGTGAGGTTTGGGATGAAGTGGGATGGGATCGGGTCAAGTGCACAAGTGGTGAGTTGTGATCTTGAGAGTAGAGTGGAGAGTCGATCTTATGTAATTGTGGAGAAGTTGGTTTTGGAGGTGGAGGGCTGGGAAGTCGGGAGGAAGGGCTCTGGGGGTTGTTGACCAAAACTGTCTCTGATGTTATCAATCTTCTGCTTGAAAAGAGAGGCAAAGTCTTCTGCTGAGATGACTGGGGAGGGAGGAGGTGCTGGGGGACGGAGGAGAGAATTGAAGGTGTTGAATAACTGTTTAGGGTTGTGAGACGGAGGATATGAGAGATGAGAAGTAGGTTTGTTTAGCTGTGGCGAGTGTGGTCTTGAAAGTAGTGAGGGACTGTTTGAATGCGATGAAGTGCTCGTTGGAGTGGGATCTTTTCCATCTGCGCTCAGCAGCCCTGGAAGCTCGCCTCAGTTTTTTGGTCAGGCTGGTGTGCCAGGGCTGTCTGTTGATTTTGCGAGTTTTGGTATGTGTAAGTGGGGCAGCAGATTCCAAAGCTACAGCTATTGTGGTGTTATATAGAGCGGCAGCGTCATCCACATTGTGTAAGGAACTTATATCTGTGAGAGGGAGAAGGGATTCAGAGAATGAGTGTAGGTCAAGGTGTTTAAGATTTCTGCGAGGGTGTGAAAGTTTGTGGGGTGGGGATTGTAGACATGGAGTGGAGAGGGAAGAGAATGTGAGAAGGTTGTGGTCAGAGAGAGGAAGAGGTGAGTTAGAGAGGTTAGATAGGGAGCAGAGGCGGGTGAAGATGAGGTCCAGTGTGTGGCCATCTTTGTGGGTGGCTGTAGAAGACCATTGAGTGAGGCCGAAGGAGGAAGTGAGAGATAGAAGTTTAGTGGCAGCTGAGAGGGAAGTGTCAATGGGGATGTTGAAGTCGCCCATGATGATAGTAGGGATGTCCGCGGAAAGGAAATGAAGTAGCCAGGTGGTGAAGTGGTCAAAGAAGGTGGTGGCTGGCCCTGGGGGGCGGTAGATGACAGCCAGTTGGAGGTTGGAGTGCACCTCAAAGGAAGGGAGGGTAGCAGAGGGTGGCATTGGGTTGGGATGAAGGAGCAGGTATCTGACAGGAGAAAACCAACTCCTCCGCCATGTTTGCTGCTGGGGCGGGGTGTGTGAGAAAGGTGGAAGCCACTATATAAGCAAGTATAAGACAGCTTGCAATATATGTTATCAGACAAACATGCTTCTTTCTTCTCTTAAGAGCCACTTCTCCTGCCTGCTGAACTCATTACTAACTCTAAAACAAGCGAAAATCTGTCTTCTGAAGCCTATAGAGAAGGGATGGAGGGGAGGCGCAGAGTGAGGAAAGGAGCTGCACAGACACACACAAAGCACACACAGTAGCTTCTGAACCTGTGCTGCATAGAGACAGGGAGCAGTAATCCTGCATGTCTGCGTGTGCTGTGGACTGGAGACATCAGAGCAGCTAGTCTCCACCTGCTAGCTCAGAGACAACTGAAAGCTAAAGATAGAGTTTGCAGAAGGGAAAACTGGTGAAAAATCCAGGATACAAGATATAATGGCCAGAAATAGTGCTATTACTCATACAGTATATTATCCCATTGGGACTTTAAAGGGAATCTATCAGTAGGATCAGCCCCCCTAAGCCGTGTATATGGGCATACACATCATAAGAAGCTGAATAAAATGACACCTTGATATCGGCAATCCAATGTCTTTTTCCAGAGAAATCCATGTTTTTTTCTTAAGGTGTAAATGAGCGGTTAAGATCTATGGGCGGGACATAGATCTTCCTGAGAATCTGCCTCCAGAGCTTATTTTTGATGAAAGGGGACATTATCAGTGTGAGACATGTAGATCAGGAGAGCAGACTGTCAGTCAGTACATGTCTCATGTACTACGGTTAGGGAGCTTCGATTAGTAACATGAATCCAGCACTGAAATAGAAGAAAAAAAAGCTGCAGGGGTGTTTTAATTTCAGTAGATTGTTGGTAGTGCAGTACGCTGCGGATTTTCTGTACCCAATTCTGTAAGGAGTCTGACAGATTGACACGTGTGCATTTGCCCCAACTATAAGTTTTCATCATAAATGGCCTTTAAACAAGAAAAAAAACTCTAAATTATTCTACCTATATAAACTCAGTCCCTCCTGTAAGCGGCCGTGCTGTGTTAAGGTGCTGTCACACTTAGCGATGCACCAGCGATCCCGACCAGCGATATGACGCGGTCAGGATCGCTGGTGCATCGCTAAGTGGTCGCTAGTGAGCTGCCACACAGGCAGATCTCACCAGCGACATAGCAGGGGTCAGGGGTCGCTACTTACCTGTCAGACGAGGCGATCCTGATGTCCTCCCGCCCGGCTCCACGCGTCGCTCGACTCCACAGCAGGAAGCTGACGACGAGAAACGGCCCAGGACGTTCTCGCGTGATCAGCAATAACCAGCGGGGGAGCCGTTCGGAGGTAAGTATCAGACATACAGTGGCATGTAAAAGTTTGGGCACCCCTGATCAAAATTACTGTTATTGTGACCAGTTAAGCAAGTTGAAGATGGAATGATCTCTAAAAGTGCTAAAGTTAAAGATGACACATTTTCTCTGTATTTTAGGCCAAAAAAATTATATATTGTCATTTTTTACATTTTAAAAATTACAATAAGGAAAATAGGCCAATGCAAAAATTTGGGCACCCTGCATAGTTAGTACCTAGTAGCACTCCCCTTTAAAAATATCACAGCTTGTAAACGCTTTTAGTAGCCAGCCAAGAGTCTTTCAATTCTTGTTTGATAATAATAATAATAATACTTTATTTTTTATATAGCACTAACATATTCCGCAGCGCTTTACAGTTTGCACATATTTTCATCACTGTCCCTGATGGGGCTCACAATCTAAATTCCCTATCAGTATGTTTTTTGGAGTGTGGGAGGAAACCGGAGTGCCCGGAGGAAACCCACGCAAACACGGGGAGAACATACAAACTCCTTGCAGATGTTGTCCTTGGTGGGACTCGAACCCAGGACTCCAGCGCTGCAAGGCTGCAGCGCTAACCACTGAGCCACCGTGCTGCCCATAGATGGATTTTCATCCATTCTTCCTTGGAAAATTCTTCCATTTCTGTGAGATTCCTGGGTCATCTTGCATGCACTGCTATTTTGAGGACTAGCCACAGATTTTCAATGATGATCGAATCGAGGGACTGTGAGGGCCATTGAAAAACCTCTAGCTATCGCCTTTTGAGGTAGTCTATTGTGGATTTTGATGTGTGTGATCATTATCCATTTGTAGAAGCCATCCTGTTTTCAAATTCAGCTTTTTTACACATTGTGTTATGTTTGCATCAAGAATTTGTTGAAATTTAATTGAATCCATTCTTCCCTCTACCTGTGAAATATTCCCTGTGCCATTGTCTGCAACACAACCCGAAAGCATGATTGATCCATCCCCATGCTTAATGGTTGGAGAGATGTTCTTTTCCTGAAATTCTATGCAATTTTTTCTCTGCACATACCTTTGATTATTGCGACCAAAGAGTTTTATTTTAACTTCAACGATTCACAGGACTTGTTTCTAAAATGCATTGGGCTTGTTTAGATGTTCTTTTGCATACCTCTGATGCTGAATTTTATGGTGAGGGTGCAGGAGAGGTTTTCTTCTGATGACTCTTCCATGAAGGCCATATTTGATAAGATGTCTCTGAACAGTAGAACAATTACCACAACTCCAGAATCTGCTAAATCTTTCTGAAGGTCTTTTGCAGTCAAGTGGGGGGTTCTGATATGCCTTTCTAGCAATCCTACAAGCAGCTCTCTCTGAAATTTTGCTTGGCCTTCCAGACCTTATCTTGACCTCCACTGTTCCTGTAAACTGCTATTTCTGAATTACATATTGAACTGAGGAAAGGACAACTTGAAAACGCTTTGCTATCTTCTTATAGCCTTCTCCTGCTTTGTGGGCCTCCACCATTTTCATTTTCAGAGTGCTAGGCAGCTGCTTAAAAGAACCCACGGTGGCTGTTTTTTCGCACAAGGTTGGAGGAGGCTATGTGTTTCTAAACCTGTGGAATCTGCATCAGCTGGCCTTTCCTAACATTGAGGGTGAACAAGCCATAACCCTTACAGGCTAATTAAGGTCTGAAACCTTGGTCAAAGTTATCTGAGCACACAAATCTCCAAAGGTGCCCAAACTTTAGCATCTGACCATTTTTCTTTTTGTAATTTTAGGGGTGCCTAAACTTTTGCATGCCACTGTAGCGATATCGCTAGCAATATCGCTATAACGTCACAAAAACCAGTGACATTATAGCGATATTGCTAGCGATATCGCTTAGTGTGACAGGCCCTTTAGTCTAGGAATAAATATCTCCATTTTATCCCAGAGAGATTTTCATCTTTAATTAACTTAGGCAAACAGTTTGCAGACTAAAGACCAGGATAAACTTTTGCTATAATCCCTTCCTAAAACATCTGCATAAACTGCAATTAGATCTATCTGTGCTGATCTATATGATGTGCAAGAGAGGAAATCACAATAGTGATTAGCAGAGAGAAGAGCTGCTACGACGAGTAAATCAGCTTCTATAAAGCCACGAAGGAACAGGAAGGAAAAAAAGAATAATTTTAATGGAATTTGATGAATATAGTGCGCAGGAGTGTCTGAAGCATAAACTAAATGTGAACAGGCATTTTTAATCACAGCAGGGACATCACCCCTCCACAGAGACATAGATTTAAGTCTAAGGAGAGGATTTTAACATAGGTTCCCATACAGATGAAGACTTTAGTCTAAGTGAGGATTGGCATTAGGTTAGGGTCCTGGAATGTGAGAAACACCTTACCGTGGCTTCCAGGTACACATAAATTGGCCATTTTATGCTCTAAGCTTTCTCAATTTTTCATATTTCTAATGCAGTAATGCAATTCATATTTCATATTTGCATGTTATGGCGCTACAGTGTACTTCCTTTTATGTTTGAATGTATATGAGTTGGTGACTCTAGGTTAAGCACCTGTTCACATTTAGTTTATGCTTGGATGTGATGGTCAGTTTTTTTAAATTTGTTTTCATTTGTGACAGACTCGGCGCATTGTGCTATACAAATATTTTTCATCTGTGACAGCCTCAGGACACATTGTACTCCATGAATGTGTTTTTCATCTGCAACAGATTTAGAGTACAATGTACTACATGAATGTGTTTATTTGATCTGTGACAGACTCGGGGTACATTTTACTGCATGGTTGTGTTTTTCTTCTGTGACATATTCAGGGTGCATTGTACTAAATTAATGTTTTTTTCATCTGTCACAGACTCAGGGTGCTTTGTACTACATCGTTGTGTTTTTCATCTGTCACAGACTCAGGGTGCCTTTTACTACATGAATGTGTTTTTCTGCTGTGACAGACTCGGGGTGCATTGTACCACATGGTTGTGTTTTTCATTTGTAACATTGTCAAATGATAACAGTTCACTGTTCTTCAAGTGTAAAGGAATGACTGGGGCTGTCATGTGCCTTCCCTCCTGAAAGACGTTTGTAAAATGGTTTTTACATGTGAATTTAATGTATTTTGATGACTATCATAATATGTGAGAAGGCATAGAACGTTATAAGAACTTAGTGATTTGGTTACTGTGATGTTTTTTTAACGACTGTTAAATTTGCGCAATGTGTAGTGAATAGGGAAAGCATAGAGTTACCCTTAGTACATAAGGTATAAATGCAGTGGTGGGCATATTAGTCAAGTAGGTGAAAGATTACGTTTCCCCAGCAACAGACTGCTGGGGCAGAGTAGGTTAGGATACAGTTAATGTATTTGGGACCAGCCCAGCATGGGAGGTGGTTGGGTCAGTTGAAAAGGAGGAGCATTTCCTGGTTTAGTCAGTTGGCATTTAAGACAGTGTGAGGTTCAAGTGGGAAGTTCATGTGCTTGTGGAAGTAGGCTCTACTGGTACATATCATTCGGGCGGTATGAGGTCTCACAAGAAGTCTTTTGAAACCCCAATGTGATCCGGAGTGGGCACTGTCATGCCTATTTTATTCTCTTTGATGCAAAATTGCCATGGCTAGCTTTAAACTTGTTACTGTGATTTGTCACTGTCCATTAAAGTCTATGGGGAGCTATGGCAGCAACCAACCATTTGTTACCAGTAAAATACATATTAATGGTAAAATTTGTTTTTATTGCAAACTATTGCTCTATGTTGTCAGCCACAGACAGATAATTGCCGTGTTGTTACAATACAATAATATACACAATTTTTTTTAATAGCTTTTCAAATGTCACCCTGTTATCTAAATTTAGATGTCCATTTAATAGAGGAGTAATTTTGTGGTCATGTAAAATAAATAAATCAATGCTGCTAACTTAATTTAACAATTAAAAGTTAATGCAGGGAGCAGTAACTTATTGACAATTATTGAGCTGAATCACAGCAGTTTTTATTTATACAGGCCAATTCGAAAAGAGCCAAACATCTATTATACTTGGCATGAAAATAAATTTAACGCCAGCAGCTTACATCAGCAGAATCGCTAATGCAATTTAAACACATTCTCCATTTCTCCACGCATTTGATAACTCTGAAAGATCCCCCGAGTCTTGCTTATTATTGATGATCTGCGACTCGCTTTTTTAGATGTCGGAGTTGTATTAATTTTCCAAATGAATGAGAAAGTTGGGAAACAAAGGTAGAAATGTGACAGAAGCACAATCACATGTATTTGTCAAAACAGTGTCTGCAGTCAAAAGTGTTATTCAGCAGGCAGGCACCAGAAGTTTTCTTTCCTCTACTATAATCAATAGTTCGGGAACAAGATGGATGAGCCATTGGTAGATCTGATATGATGCAGGTTATTGTTCAGCGTTATCAGCCATTTTGAATTGGAGCATGACTAAGTGTTTAAGGGAATCTGTCACCCCATTTTTCGACTATGAGCTGCAGGCACCGACATCAGGGGCTTATCTACAGCATTCTGTAATGATGTAGATAAGCCCCTGATGTAACCTGAAAGATAAGAAAAAAGAGTTAGATTATACTCACCCGGGGGTCCGGTTATATTATACTCACCCAGGGGCGGTCCGGTCTTGGTCCGATGGGTGTTGCGGTCTGGCGCCTCCCATCTTCTAACAGTGACGTCCTCTTCTTTGCTTCCCTTCGCTGCTCCGGCGCAGGCGCACTGCTCTGCCCTTTTGAGGGCAGAGCAGAGTACTACAGTGCGCAGGCGCCGGACCTCTCTGACCTTTCCCTCAAAAGGGCAGAGCAGTGCGCCTGCGCCGAAGCCACGACAGGCAGCAAAGAAGAGGACGTCACCGTTAGAAGATGGGAGGCGCCAAACCGCAACACCCATCTGACCAAGACCGGACCGCCCCTGGGTGAGTATAATATAACTCCTTTTTCTTCTCTTTCAGGTTACATCGGGGGCTTATCTACAGCATTACAGAATTCAGTAGATAAGCCCCTGATGTTCGTGCCAGCAGCTCATAGTCGCAAAAAGGGGTGACAGATTCCCTTTGGGTTCTCAAATGGAAGTAAAGAGCTCAATTCATCTCGATTCAAGACCGGTGCTGTCTACGCTGGTCTTGATGAGGGGACATGCTGGAGTCAGACGCCCTGGATTCATGCATGGCTCTTCAAGAATCTGTAGCACCTGACAAGTGGCGCTGAGTGAAATTTCTGTTGTACGGAACACTGCAGCGCGGCATGCCTGTGGTTTTTCCTGAAGAAGAAGTTATATACTTCAAAATGCGTTGAAATAAACCATTACTTTACTGTACCATACTAGGATATACGTCTCCATTCTGTCAGCAGCGCGGAATATTGTCCGCTAACTCCCTCTACAATCTGCATTATTTATCGCTATGTCTTCTGAGTGTGGGAGGAATCTGGAGAACCTGGAAGAAACCCACAGTAAAACTGGGAGAACATACATAGAATTAGGAGACTCGTAGAATTAACAGATTGTACGGTGTCATAACACTACATACAAGTATGAAGCCTAAAGGCTAGGGGTGCACAATGACATACTATTGGTGCAAAAAGGTAAGTGGGCCCAAGTAGAAAGGGGGACACTTCCACCTCTAAAACAGGTCGAATTGTGCAATATGATGAGCATCAAGGAGAACTCAGGATAGATCACGCAGATCCCACCGCTGCCAACAGTTTGCCAGGCGACTCAACTCCGCTGCCTCCAATCATCAGGACAATTGCGCAATTGACTGACGAGTGATGGACTAGACCGCAGCTGTTTCCACTACTAAGCCATTTATTCAGGAACTCACAGTGAGCGTATGGTTTACACACTTCTGATCTCCACACATGGAATATACAGTATATACACTTCTTAAAAAAATAAAGGGAACACTAAAATACTATATCCTAGATACCACTGAATGAAATATTCCAGTTGCAAGTCTTTATTCATTACATAGTGGAATGCATTGAGAACAATAAAACATAACAATGATCAATGTAAATCAAAATGAATATCTCATGGAGGTCTGGATTTGGAATAATACTCAAAATCAAAGTGGAAAATCTAATTACAGTCTGATCCAACTTCAGTGGAAATGCCTCAAGGCGAGGAAATTATGCCCAGTAGCATGTGTGGCCTCCAAGTGCTGGTATGACCTCCCTACAACGCCTGGGCATGCTCCTGATGAGGCGACAGATGTTTTCCTGAGGGATTTCCTCCAAGACCTGGATTAAAGCATCAGTCAAATCCTGGACAGTCTGTGGTGCAACGTGATGTTGGACATGATGTCCTAGATGTGCTCAACTGGATTCAGGCCAGTCCATAGCATCAATGTCTTCATCATGAAGGAACTGCTGACAACCTTCAGCCACACGAGGCCTAGCACTGTTATGCATCAGAGGGCAATTAGTGCCCAGTGCACCTGCATATCATCTCACAATGGGTGTGAGGATCTCGTCTCAGTACCTAATGGCCGTCGGGGTACCTCTGACTAGCACATGGAGGTCTGCTCCCCACACCATTACTTACTCACTGCCAAACTGGTCATGCTGGAGGATGTTGAAGGCAGCAGAACATTCTCCACAGCGTCTCCAGACTGTCACGTCTGTTACATTTGATCAGTGTGAACCTGCTCTTATCCTTAAAGAGCACAGGGCGCTAATGTCGAATCTGCCAATCTTGGTGTTCTCTGGCAAACGCCAATCACCCTGCACGGTATTGGGCTGTAAGCACAACACCCACTTGTGGATGTCGGCCCCTCATACCACCCTCATAGAGTCTGTTTCTGACAGTTTGAGAAGACGCATGAATGTTAGTGGCCTGCTGGAGGTCATTTTGCAGGGCTCTGGTACTGCTCCTCCTGTTCCTCCTTGCACAAAGGAGGAAGTAGCAGTCTTGCTCTTGGATTGTTGACCTCCTATGGCCCCTATACGTCTCCTGGTATCTGATCCATGCTCTGGACACTGTGCTGACAGACACAACTACCCTTCTTGAACCAGCTCGCATTGATGTGCCATCCTGGATGAGCTGCACTACCTGAGCAACTTTTGTAGGTTATAATGTAGCCTAATGCTACTGTACTTCTCGGGGTGAGAGCAATGACAAAATGCAAAAGTGACCAAAACAACATCCAAAAAGGATGAGAACAGACATGGTCTGTGGTCAGTCACCACCTGCAGAAACAATCCTTTATAGGGGTTGTCTTGCTAATTGACTATCATTTCTACCTGTTGTCTGTTCTATTTGCACAATAGCAGGAGAAATTGATTCACAATTAGAGTTGAGCGATACCGTCCGATACTTCAAAGTATCGTATCGGATGGTATCGGCCGATCTTTAAAAAAAGTATCGGTATCGCCGATTCCGATACCGGAAGTCCCATTCAAGTCTATGGGACTTCCGGTATCGGAATAAGAAAAACCCTTTCCTGCCCTTGTACAGCCTCTCTGGGGTCTGTACGGGCCTTTCGGGGGGCTGTGCCGGCCTGCCAGGGGGTCTGTGCAGGCTCCGGTGGTCTGTGCCGGCCTGCCGGGGGGCTGTGCAGGCTCCGGTGGGCTGTGCCGGCCTGCCGGGGGGCTGTGCCGGCCTGCCGGGGGGCTGTGCAGGCTCCGGGGGGCTGTGCCGGCCTGCCGGGGGGCTGTGCCGGCCTGCCGGGGGGCTGTGCAGGCTCCGGGGGGCTGTGCCGGCCTGCCGGGGGGCTGTGCCAGCCTGCCGGTGGTCTGTGCAGGCTTCGGGGGTCTGTGCAGGCATCGTCCGATGGGACTACAAGTCCCATCGGGCGATGCCTGCTACCATGACAGTGATTGACACATTAGCCAATGATGGGACAGTAGTAGTCCCATCATCCGGCTAATGTGTTAAATGTAAAAAAAAAAAAAAAAAAAAAAAAAATTACATGCTACATACATACAACATGCATACTACATACATGCTACATTCATACTACATACTACATACATGCTACATTCATACTACATACTACATACATGCTACATTCATACTACATAAATACTACATGCAACATACATACTACATACATACTACATATATACTACATGCATGCTACATACATACTGCATGCTACATGCATGCTACATACATACTGCATGCTACATGCATGCTACATACATACTACATGCTACATACATACCACATACATACTACATGCATGCTACATGCTACATACATACTACATATATACTACATGCATGCTACATACATACTACATATATACTACATGCATGCTACATACATACTGCATGCTACATGCATGCTACATACATACTACATACATACTACATGCTACATACATACTACATATATACTACATGCATGCTACATACATACTACATATATACTACATGCATGCTACATACATACTGCATGCTACATGCATGCTACATACATACTACATACATACTACATACATACTACATGCTACATACATACCACATATATACTACATACAATACATTCATACAATACATACATAGACATACAGTACATATAACATAGAGTAACATACTTACCAATACTTGTCACATTGTTCCCCGAAGCCATTGTCGTCTACGGAATAAATATTAACATAACAAACCACAAAAATACTCACCCACGATCCGAAGCAGTCCACGAGTGTGTCCCACGACGATCTTGGGTAGAGAACGGCAGCATCAGATGATGCTGCCGTTCTCTACGGGCTGCAGGATTCCAATGACGGAAGGTAGGTATCCTTCCGCACTGTATTCCTCCGCCACTTAAAAAAAAAAAGTCCCTAGTCTCACTTTATGCCATTGCTGTGTGGGAATTTCCCACGCAGCAATGGCATAAAGTGAGACTAGGGACTTTTTTTTTTTTAAGTGGCGGAGGAATACAGTGCGGAAGGATACCTACCTTCCGTCATTGGAATCCTGCAGCCCGTAGAGAACGGCAGCATCATCTGATGCTGCCGTTCTCTACCCAAGATCGTCGTGGGACACACTCGTGGACTGCTTCGGATCGTGGGTGAGTATTTTTGTGGTTTGTTATGTTAATATTTATTCCGTAGACGACAATGGCTTCGGGGAACAATGTGACAAGTATTGGTAAGTATGTTACTCTATGTTATATGTACTGTATGTCTATGTATGTATTGTATGAATGTATTGTATGTATGTAGTATATATGTGGTATGTATGTAGCATGTAGTATGTATGTAGTATGTATGTAGTATGTATGTAGTATGTATGTAGCATGCATGTAGCATGCAGTATGTATGTAGCATGCATGTAGTATATATGTAGTATGTATGTAGCATGCATGTAGTATATATGTAGTATGTATGTAGCATGTAGTATGTATGTAGTATGTATGTAGTATATATGTGGTATGTATGTAGCATGTAGTATGTATGTAGTATGTATGTAGTATGTATGTAGCATGCATGTAGCATGCAGTATGTATGTAGCATGCATGTAGTATATATGTAGTATGTATGTAGCATGCATGTAGTATATATGTAGTATATATGTAGCATGTAGTATGTATGTAGTATATATGTGGTATGTATGTAGCATGTAGTATGTATGTAGTATGTATGTAGCATGCATGTAGCATGCAGTATGTATGTAGCATGCATGTAGTATATATGTAGTATGTATGTAGCATGCATGTAGTATATATGTAGTATGTATGTAGCATGCAGTATGTATGTAGCATGCATGTAGTATATATGTAGTATGTATGTAGCATGCAGTATGTATGTAGCATGCATGTAGTATGTATGTAGCATGTAGTATGTATGTAGCATGCATGTAGTATGTATGTAGTATTTTTTTTTTTTTTTTTTTTTTTTTTTAACATTTAACACATTAGCCGGATGATGGGACTACTACTGTCCCATCATTGGCTAATGTGTCAATCACTGTCATGGTAGCAGGCATCGCCCGATGGGACTTGTAGTCCCATCGGACGATGCCTGCACAGACCCCCGAAGCCTGCACAGACCACCGGCAGGCCGGCACAGCCCCCCGGCAGGCCGGCACAGCCCCCCGGAGCCTGCACAGCCCCCCGGCAGGCCGGCACAGCCCCCCGGCAGGCCGGCACAGACCCCCGGAGCCTGCACAGCCCCCCGGCAGGCCGGCACAGCCCCCCGGCAGGCCGGCACAGACCCCCACAGGGTGCACAGACCACCGGCAGGCCGGCACAGCCCCCCGGCAGGCCGGTACAGACCCCGGGCAGTCCACACAGCCCCCCCGGCAGGCCGGCACAGCCCCCCGGCAGGCCGGCAGAGACCCCCGGAAGGCCCGAAATGACGGCGCATCATGATGCGCACACACCGCGCATCATGATGACGTCAGTCTGTCAATCAACTTTGAACTTCCGATTCCGATGCCGAATTCCGATATTGAAAAAATATCGGAAGTCGGTATCGGAATTCCGATACAGCAAGTATCGGCCGATACCCGATACTTGCGGTATCGGAATGCTCAACACTATTCACAATCATTGTTGCTTTATAACTGGAAAGGTTGATTAAATGTGATTGACTTGGAGTTACATTGTGTTGTTTAAGTGTTCCCTTTATTTTTTGAGTAGTGTATATATATATATATATATATATATATATATATGTAGATATATATATAACTACCCCAATACAAGCACTGCCAAGTCCTCAATTACAAAAGGAACTATTAGCTGCCACCACCAATAGTTTATACAGGCCGATTGGACCCCCATTTGAGGTAGCATATGGCTTCAGAGGTGTGGTTTGCAAGGTAAGAGGAACGGAGCTATTACATTTTATATATGTAACTCGGAAATGTAGGCATTGTTTATAAAAACTATACAAAGATGTTACAAAATGGGAACAAAACAATATGGTATATACAATCACACGGTAAACGGGATAACAAAAGAAAAAGCACTAAATCTGTGTCACAGAAATGGCTCAGAGCTTAGCGAAGGAAGTTACTACAGCAAGCTGTACCTTTGAGGACTGACAAATTACCAAAACTCAGACTCTGGTTTTTATTAGATCAAGGTTACGCCCACATACCTCCCCTTGGTGAGCTCATATGAGTGCTGATCATGGGATGTGATAGGTCTTTTAGGAGTTTATGAGATCCCCATCTTTTAGGATATGTTTGCCCCTGGAGGTTCCAGACAGGAGATATCATTTTCATGTTTTCTATCACGATTTTACCTTTATATAGAGATGAAACATGGCATGGATAGCATCATCTATCATTACGGAGATGTAAGTAAATGCATTATGTTTGTCCCATCACTACAACACCAAAAATATATCTCCCATAAATATCAGATAGATGAAAACCCCAATATCCATCACCGACCATTGGCTCCAGAATGTCTGAGACAAGTCTTTTGAGCAGAAGAGGCTCTTGCCTTGGAAGTGTACTTCACGCTTGAGTATGTCAATCCTAGTCTTGGTGACTGGTTGTTAGAGCAGACACGCTTCATCATCCCTTTGCCTGTTCTCCTTGTCCTTATGTATTGCCAACTGTTTAGCAATAAGGTTCGGATACGGCTTTAAAGAAGGCACCACTTGGATATAACACAATTTTATTATGCAATGATTAATTTAAATGATAGAATACCAAATTAATGGAATGTATGACAATGATATAGCAATTACGGAAAATAGAAAATGATATGATATTGCGTATACTTATATATATTCAGATTACAAAGGTTTTGGTACATATACTCACATCAGAAAGAAGAAGAGAAAAGAAACTTCACTAGGGGGCATTTACGTCATCTGTCTGGAAAAATACGTCAGCTGGAGAAGCGGTCAGCGAAGACAGAGAATGCTTCCTAGGATCCACACTGTGAAGAGCGTCCCCTTACACAGGTCCACAAGAGCTTCTGCCTTCAGTGACTGCTTCACCAGCTTTTATATGCTTTAAACAAAAGGTTTACACAATATAATATTGTGTAAACATGAAAATACACAAGTTAGTTGTCTGATGTTCAATCACATGACAGTGGCCAGCTATCATGAATAAATAACATCAAACAAGACTTACCTCTTCGGACTATTTACTCTTGCCCTAACATTTACATATGATAAGAGTAAATCATACACCAGAACAAAGTTTCCAACAACATGCTATGAGCACAAAATACATATATTTCAGACTACGGTTAAAGAGATCTTTAAGATTGAATATACTATAATGGTTTCAGATCGCCAACTATATTTCTGGTTTTACATCAGGCTTCCCCAACTATATTTCTATAGCTTTATGTAAAAGAATCTGCAATTGTCTATATGTCTAGTCCACTTTTAACCCCCATATGACACAAATATCAGATGATGTCTTGTCAATATACTGCACCATTTATTGCTCTTAAAATTCAAGTAAGTCAACAGCGTACACAAAGGTTAATCCTTTCCAGTAATCCAGATTAAACATACTGTTTCAACAAGCATTGTCATTTAGTGTACTCAACATTGTGTCACTGCGGGAACATCACATCGGAAATGCAGCTAATGGTCTGATAAAATCACCACAGACAGAGGTCAAATAAACCTTAATGTTATACAATGACAAACAGCAAACATAGATTCTCAAGATTGTCGCTGTAACCATTATCTTGTCTGTCCTGGTCTAAATGCAGTCTGTATATTTCAGGTTCCTATATTTCAATATACAGTAATTTCAACATGGACTCAAAAATAGGCATCTTTTATATAATTCACACTACACCTTAGCATTGATATTTATGAGTGGTGGAGCTGATGGTTTTCTCCCTGACACTCTAAAGGGTTAAATGTATTTGATGTTTATGCATGATATAAAAGAATGATACTCACTGGGGCTGAAGTTAGCTTTGACGAGGTTAACTGTAAAGGCCGGCCCAGTTTGAGAGGGGGAGCTGAGAGTTAGTGACAAGTCCAAGAAGTGACAAAGTCATTTAGTGTGTAGAGCAGTGTGTGAAGCAGCAGGTCTAAGTCAGAGGCTGCTAGGGACAGTGTGGGCCTAAAACTTGGGGCAGTGGATTGACGAAAATACCCTTCATGTGATTTTGTCTAATGGCCTGGAGCAACATCGAGATGGATGTTAGAGCCCTTGGGCTCAATCAGCCTGTGAAGCTACATGGACTCGGACTACATGGGGTGGAAGGTATTGCACTCTGAATATACAGTGCTGCTAGTGATGGAGATTGCCTAGGGATAGAGAAGCCAGTGAGAGGGACATTCTACCTATACTGAGAGCCAGGGCTGAAGTTGTATCCGGTACCTGTGGAAAGATGAGAAGCTGTTGGGCCTTATCCTCCATATCTGTCTGTAAATACTGCCATTCACCAAGTAAAAGTTTGGTTGTTTTTATGAACCTCGAGTCTCCTGGATTAATCGCTGCCCTAGTTCCAGAAGAGGAATTCCTGGACTCAGAAGAAGAGGCCTGCAGCCCTAAAGTGTGATGCACCTCACATAGAGCAGCACACCAGGACTGAGACACGAGTTGTCTGTTGGATGCCAGGGTAAGTGGGAACAGAAGCTTGCGCACGACTACCTCGCTTGGCATCTTACAGACGCTCGCTACTTTTAGGAGATCTTCAGCAACATCACCCCGCAGTATGACATGGCTGAATTGTCCTGTACAACTAAACACATTATCCTCACATATAACCTTTAAAGCTAGTAATGGCTGACTTAGTCATGTGTACAGTTGGCCTCATAGGTATCTGCAATCTGTGTGGCCTTGGTAGTTTCCTTTGGCTCCTGGGCATCACAAACTGTGGCATCTCAACAAGCAAAGATGAAGAAATTAGTCCTTCACTATTAGGTCCTTCAATGGCTCGAAGATGATAACTGATAGTCCCTGGACCCACTGCTTGAAGTTGGCTCTGAGTCCATCCACCACATCACAGTAACTGTCATGAGGTCCACCTTGGAAAGTCCAGAACTATTTTCGGTACACTTTAGGAGTCAGCTGATATTTCCTTATTAGGGCAAGCTGTACCTTTCAGAACTGACAAATGAGCAAAATCTAAACTCTGATTTTTATTAGATCAAGGTTACACATACTTGTTGAGCTCATAGGGGGGCTGATCAGGGGGTATGCTAGGTCTTTTAGAAATTTATGACCCAACTTTCAGGATATCTTTGCCCCTGGAGATCTCAGGTGGGAGATAACATTGTCATGTTTTCTATCACAATTTTTTCTTTCTATAGAGATGAAACATGGCATGGATAGCATCATCCATCTGGTTGATTATTCAGTTGGAGGTGTTCAGACAGCCTTACGGGGGTGTGAGTGAATGTATTATGTTCGTCCCTTCACTACCACGCCAAAATTATATCTCCCATAAATGTCGGATTGATACAAATCCCAATATTCATCACTGACCATTGACTCCAGAGTGTCTGAAACAAGCAGAGGAAGCGCTTTCCTCAGAAGTATACTTCTCAGTTGCTGAGTATATGAATCCTAGTCTTGGTGGCTGGTCCTCAGAGTTGAGCTCTGCTGTCATTTCCTGTTCACGGCAGGAGTTTCTACTTCAGTTGAGGTTGTGTCAGCCCTTTCTCACTTCCCCAGTTACAATTTATCCCATATGTTCAATGTGAGGGTGGTATGTTCCCTCTCCGGAGATAACTATGGATTTTACCATTTTTGTCTATGACAATAAGCTATTGTACTGCAAAGAGCCTATATATTGTTCTTGTATAGGGGGCTTCTGTCTGCTTCCACTCCTGCTTAAGGCCTTCATGTACACCAAAGAAAAGTCTGCTGAACCTGAACCATGTTCTCCCACTTGAGAATGGGGCTAACAAATACAGATGGAACGGAGCATTAGCTGAAAACGTGCACCAGGGCTCTGTTTATCATCCATGGTGTTGTTGAAGATACCCAAGTGTTTTACTTGGCTACCTCTGGCAGTCGCGTAGACAGTTAATGGAGTAGTGGCGCACATATAGCTCTGGCAAAAGTTAAGAGACCACCACATCAAAACCCTGTCATGGGCAGCCCATTCTCCAGACCTGAACCCCATTGAAAATCTTTGGAATGTAATCAAGAGGATGATGGATAGTCACAAGCCATCAAACAAAGAACTGCTTAAATTTTTGTGCCAGAAGCAGTGTGAAAGACTGGTGGCAAGCATGCCAAGACGCATGAAAGCTGTGATTATAAATCATGGTTATTCCACAAAATATGGATTTCTGAACTCTTCCAGAGTTAAAACATTAGTATTGTTGTTTCTAAATGATTATGAACTTGTTTTCTTTGCATTATTTTTGGTCTGAAAGCACTGGGGTTTTCTTTTCATTTTGACCATTTTTCTTTGTCAGAAAAAAAATACAAAATTTATTGCTTGGAAATTTGGAGACATGTTGACTTGTCAGAAGTTTATAGACTTAAGGAACAATTTACATTTTACTCAAAAATATACCTATAAAGAGAAAGATCAGACAAACTGGAAATTTGAAAGTGGTCTCTTAATTTTTGCCAGAGCTGTGTATGCCCAGAGCTTCGTAACAGGTCATGTTTCTATTTCGGTCCCCCATCTGCAATTTGTTTAAAATAATATTTTTTATTTTAGCTTTAATCACCCTCATCAGGTCCACCCCTGCTCCCTGTGTTTCTTATTACCAAGTTGATGCCACAAGTCACTCTGGCCGCTGAGCTCACTGATTGACAATAGCAGACACCGGGACTGAGCGCTGGACCGGGCGAGGGTAAGCCCTCTCTCTCTCTCCTGTAGAGTGTAAGCTCTTATGGTCAGTGGCGTCCTCTCTCTCATCTCACGCTATCTGTATTTTCAAAACTTTGCACTATTGAGATTTGACCAATTTTTGAAGGAAATATTGGTGAACATTAATTTCACAAGATCTGCTGATCTCTAGCAGAGACCCTTTGTGCCTTTACTTAAATTGTGTAAAATCTGGAAGATAAAAAAAATTAAGCTAATTCATTTTCGTACTTTCTTTCTCTGTAAACTTTGTGTTGGCAGCAGACAGACATTCAGTACAGACGGCAGGAGAGCTCCGTAGAATGCACCCAGGTGGCTCAGGAACATGATAAATAAATGTGTTCTTATCTGTAGGAATCTGTCATAACCAACACGGAATAGTTTTATCTCAGCCCAACGTGGCCACTAAAACTCTAATTCTTTTGTCATTTTATGCATACCGAGACTAAAATTCACTTCCATAAAACACACTTGTAGAAAGGAAATAGAAATTTGAAAAGATAAAGCTGAAGCAATGCTTCAGGATTTATGGCTGAGGAATAAGAAAGGCGAAAGTAAGCAGTAATAAAGGAAGTTTATTTTTCCCTACATCTCATATTTTATGCCAAAAGACACATTGTGCAGTTTGAAAATTGAGGATTATGGCGGTGGTATATCACTGGCTTTCCCTTATGTAAATGCTGCACCTATTATTACAGGGAGAAACAAGCCAGCCAAAATGAAAATCTGCTTTGTGTCACATATTGTTGCATGTTTTTATATGTAGTTAGACGGTTTACAAGCTGATTTCATAGGAAAAAATTAAGTTTGAACAGTGGAGGTGCAACCCCTACACCCCTTGTTAGAGCAGATCTAACTCCAACTTAGAAGTTCCTGGGAATCAGTCAATATTTGATTAAAATAAAAGAAATACACAGGAATGAGATTTCCAATATTCTCTAAGGCTTGTTGGAGTGTTCATTTATTTTATACCCTTCATGAAATCTAGACATAAATTAAGGCACGTCTTACATAATAGTTTTTGGCAGCGGATTATTCAGGATACTCTCTAAGCGTGTGACAGCAGAGCTTCTTTATTCAGGAACAATATACGATAAGCTTAATAGATCAGGAATAAATAATTTGTGTGTCTCTATCTGTGCATCATCTACAGCAGGCTGCTTCTCTCATACACAGACACAGGAAAAACAGGAAATACAGTCACATGCTATCCCTGTGTGAGCCTCTGGAATTTTTTCTTTTGCTCTAACTTTAAGGGCAGCATACAAATCTAGCAACTAAACACTCAGACAGGAAAGGAGTTGTTGCACCATATTCCAACAATAGTAAATAACATCATTCAAAGACGTTCCATGTATCAGTTCTTAGTTTCAGTGTGTTCAAAAGCTCTACGTAGGGGAGGACATATTATGGGTGCAACTTGTGCAGCCACACAGGAATCCCAGAGATAATGGGACCCATTTCCAGGTCTAAAACATGTGCATTTAGATGGAATATTGGACTATATAGAGCCCATATATTCTTCTTGCATAGGGGCCCTCTTCAGTCTGTGCATGCCAGGGGATCTTTTTGTAGATCTTGTGTTCTAATTCTTGGTTTTAGTGTGTTCCATGTGTTCTAGTGAAAACTACCATATACTGTGAGATTTGAAAGGTCTTAAAACAGAATATTCGAGACTTTGTAGAAGAAAAAATGTGCCTTAAAGGGAACCTGTCAGCAGGATTGTGCACAGTAACCTACAGACAGTGTCAGGTTGGCGCCGTTATACTGATTACACTCATACCTTGGTGGATGAAATCCATCTTGTGGTTGTTTTTCAATCTTTATTTTCAGTTTTTAGTTAATGATATGCTCGTGCCCCAGAGCGCCCTGTGGGGGGGGGGGGGGGGTCTTCATGTAGTGCTCTGATTAGGTATTCATACTGAAGACTGCTGACAGTCACTGATCCCTCAATGACCTGCCCCCTAGTTTGCATAATGAATATCTGTACATACTGTGTAAAATTAAAAAAAAACTTCTGCAGGCAGCATAATCTCATGTTTAATGTCCCAATAATAAATGTGGTTGAGGTCATTCAGATAGAAGAAAAAAAAAATCAATTTTAAAATGGCACCCGCTGCGCCTGCACAGTAGCAGCTCTCTGCTATCTCCGAGAGCTTGCTACTGTACAGGCTCGGGCAGCTCCATCTTGGAAGAGGAAATTTTTTTTTCTCTCCATCAAGATGGCGCCACCAGCGCATGCGCAGCAGCAGCTATGATTTTTTTTTTCTTTACAGTACGTTATTTTACTATAGCTGCTATGCCCACCAGTTCACAGTTGATCACTGGTGGTCATAGCATTAGGATTCCTTGTAAATTTATTATTGTGGGGCTATGTTAACAAGATGCGATTGATTACAGTAGAAAACCTCTTTAACCCGCAAGGGTGGTTTGCACGTTCATGACCGGGCCAATATTTACAATTCTGACCACTGTCCCTTTATGAGGTAATAACTCTGAAATGCTTCCACGGATCCCACTGATTCTGACATTGTTTTCTCATGACTAGTGTTGAGCGATACCGTCCGATACTTAAAAGTATCGGATCGGATGGTATCGGCCAATCTAAAAAAAATATCGGGTATCGCCGATTCCGATACCGGAAGTCCCATTCAAGTCTATGGGACTTCCGGTATCGGAATAAGAAAAACCCTATTTTTGCCTTGTACAGCCTCTCTGGGGTCTGTACGGGCCTTTCGGGGGGCTGTGCTGGCCTGCCGGTGGTCTGTGCCGGCCTGCCGGGGAGCTGTGCCGGCCTGCCGGGGAGCTGTGCCGGCCTGCCGGTGGCCTGTGCAGGCTCCGGTGGTCTGTGCCGGCCTGCCGGTGGGCTGTGCAGGCTCCGGGGGTCTGTGCAGGCATCGTCCGATGGGACTACAAGTCCCATCGGGCAATGCCTGCTACCATGACAGTGATTGACACATTAGCCAATGATGGGACAGTAGTAGTCCCATCATCCGGCTAATGTGTTGAATGTAAAAAAAAAAAATTTACATGCTACATACATGTAACATACATACTACATATATACTACATGCAACATGCATACATGCTACATACTACATACATGCTACATACATACTACATGCATAATACATATATACTACATGCATAATACATATATACTACATGCATGCAACATACATACAACATATATACTACATGCATGCAACATGCATACTACATATATACTACATTTCCCACGCAGCAATGACAAAGTGAGACTAGGGACTTTTTTTTTTTCTAAAGTGGTGGAGGAATACATAGTATATATGTATTATGTATGTAGTATGTATGTAGCATGTATGTAGTATGTAGCATGTATGTAGCATGCATGTAGTATATATGTAGTATGCATGTTGTATGTATGTAGCATGTAATTTTTTTTTTTTTTTTTTTACATTCAACACATTAGCCGGATGATGGGACTACTATTGTCCCATCATTGGCTAATGTGTCAATCACTGACATGGTAGCAGGCATCGCCCGATGGGACTTGTAGTCCCATCGGACGATGCCTGCACAGACCCCCGGAGCCTGCACAGACCACCGGCAGGCCGGCACAGGCCACCGGCAGGCCGGCACAGGCCCCCGGACCCTGCACAGACCACCGGCAAGCCGGCACAGCCCCCCGGAGCCTGCACAGACCACCGGCAGGCCAGCACAGACCACCGGCAAGCCGGCACAAACCCCCGGAGCCTGCACAGACCACCGGCAGGCCGGCACAGACCACCGGAGCCTGCACAGCCCACCGGCAGGCCGGCACAGACCACCGGAGCCTGCACAGCCCCCCGGCAGGCCGACACAGACCCCCGGAGCCTGCACAGACCACCGGCAGGCCGGCACAGACCCCCGGAGCCTGCACAGACCACCGACAGGCCGGCACAGCCCCCCGGCAGGCCGGCACAGACCACCGGAGCCTGCACAGACCACCGGCAGGCCGGTACAGACCCCCGGACAGTCGGCACAGCCCCCCCGAAGGCCCGAACTGACGGCGCATCATGATGCGCACAGACAGCGCATCATGATGACGTCATTTCGGCAGCCAATCAGAGCCACAAAAGTGGCTCATTGCATTTTGGACTTCCGATTCCGGTATCCGATACGAAAAAAGTATCGGTACTCGGTATCGGAATTCCGATACGGCAAATATCGGCCGATACCCGATACTTGCGGTATCGGAAAGCTCAACACTACTCATGACATATTGTACTTCAGGTTAGTGGTAAAATTGCTTTGATATGACTTGCGTTTATTTGTGAAAAAAATGGAAATTTGGCAAAAAAGTTTATAATTTCAAAATTTTCCAACTTTGAATTTTCATGCCCTTAAATCACAGAGATATGGTACACAAAATACTTAATAAGTAACATTTCCCACATGTTTACTTTACATCATCACAATTTTGGAACCAATTTTTGTTAGGAAGTTATAAGGGTTAAAAGTTGACCAGCGATTTCTCATTTTTACAACACCATTTTCTTTTTAGGGACCACATCACATTTGAAGTCACCTTGAGGGGTCTATATGATAGAAAATACCCAAAAGTAACACCATTCTAAAAACTGCACACCTCAAGGTGCTCAAAACCACATTCAAGAAGTTAATTAACCCTTCAGGTGCTTCACAGGAATTTTTTGAATGTTTAAAAAAAAAATGAACATTACACTTTTTTTCACAAAAAAATTACTTCAAGTCCAATTTTTTTTATTTTACCAAGGGTAACAGGAGAAATTAAACTGGAAAAGTTATTTTGCAATTTGTCCTGAGTATGCTGATACCTGATATGTGGGAGGGAACCACTGTTTCTGTGCATGGCAGAGCTCAGAAGGGAAGGAGCGCCATTTGACTTTTTCAACGCAAAATTAGCTGGAATTGAGATCGGACACCATGTCGCGTTTGGAGAGCCCCTGATGTGCCTAAACAGTGGAAACCCCCCACAAATCACATCATTTTGGAAACTAGACCCCCCACGGAACTTATCTAGATGTGTGGTGAGAACTTTGAACCCCCAAGGGCTTCACAGACGTTTATAATGTACAGTCATAAAATTAAGAAATCATACTTTTTCCATAAAAATGATCTTTTCACCACCAATTTTTATTTTCCTAAGGGAAACAGGACCCCAAAAGTTATTGTGCAATTTGTCCTGAGTACGCGGATACAAAGTTATTGTGCAATTTGTCCTGAGTACGCAGATACCTCATATGTGGGAGTAAACTACTGTTTGGGTGCATGGCAGAGCTCAGAAAGGAAGGAGCGCGGTTTGACTTTTTCAAACGAAAATTGGCTGGAATTCAGATCGGACGCCATGTCACGTTTGGAGAGCCCCTGATGTGCCTGAACAGTGTATACCCCCCACAAGTGATACCATTTTGGAAACTAGACCCCCAAGGCAGTGTTATATCTACGGAAGGCAGCTGGGGCATGTGCCCCAGGCGCAGCTGCCAGGTGGGCGCAGTCGGCGGGGGGGGGGCGCAGCCCCAGGACTGCCGCCCCCGGACTGTGAATCGGTCATTCTCTGTGTCGTCTGTCAAGTGACCATTTTACATAAACCTGATTTAAACAATAAGTCATTTTCTGATGACAGATTTAATTTAGCTGATTAAAAAGAATAATATGATGTTCTCAGCTTAATATCTAAAATTTTGGAAAAGTCTGTCATACATCATTAGGATTTTTTTTTTTGTATTGACAAAGTGAAAATCGTACTTACATTTGTGTGGTTGACAGCATTCTGAACCTACATCTACATTGTGTTGTAGAATTACCGTGACTTCTACTCTGTCCGGTAGTAAAATTACTTTTTACTACAAAGCTCAAAGTCTGTTAAATGTTCTCTTCACAACTAAATATTCATACAATGTTGGAATCTGCATTCCTTACCGCTACTGTAAAGCAAACGTACAGCCGAGGATGACATGAATCTATTGCTCACAACCGAAATTTATACAGTTCACGGTAGGCTCAGATCTCAGCGGATCCTCTGCTTTTCGACGTTATACTTTTTTTTTTTTAGCTCTTGATAGCCGGCAGCTCCATGATCCATAAATACTTTCTCAATGGACTCTCCTGTCACTTGGGATATGAAAAGTCTAAAATGAAATACCTGCAGGCTGCAATTTTTTTCATTGCTTGCTCACTAAAATACCAGCCCCTGACAGGCACTAGCTGAGAATGTGGATAAAGAGAAGAAAAATGTTTATCGCGATGCGGCTAAAACTGCAGACACCATCCACCACTTTGTGGACGGCCATAGGGTGGAGTACAGACGTATTGCATTTATTAGGAGTGCATTCATTAGATAGACAGTCACGTAACTAGAGTCCCTTAGCCCCCACCTACATGTTGGTCCTTTGTAGTATTCTAGATCCTATAAAGAAATATGTGTTCATCCTCCAATGAAATGATGTCCTTCATTCTGGCCAACTCCCTGTAATAATGTTCCCATCCTGGCCTCTTCCTCTGCAAGAATGTCACCTATCTTGGCACTTAATTGTAATAATGTCCACCATCATGGGCCCTTTTCTGTAATAATGTTCCCCATCCTGACCTTCTTGTAGTACTGTCCCCCATTCTGGTCCCTTCTTGTAATAATGTCCTCCATCATGGGCCCTTTTCTGGATTGATGTCCCCTATCCTGTGCTATTTCCAGTATTAATGTCCTGGCATAATGTCCTCCGTTGTGCAGCTCTTTTCGAATACATATAAGAAAAAAAAAATTCTTAATACCTTCCATGCTCCCACAACATCCTTTTCTATAGCTGGTGCAGAGGCCAATGTCAGCCACTGGCCACTTGTACAGCAGCGTGGATAGCCAGCGGGTCTCTGCAAAGAGATATGTTTTAGCTGAACATGTATCCTCGAATGCACATTCAGCTAAAATAAGCGCTGTGAAAAATGGGGGGGGGGGGGGCACGCCGCTTTTTTATTTAAATACTTGAAAAATATGCCATGGGGACTCCTCTTCTTGATAATAATAAATTTTATTTTTATAGCGCCGACATATTCCGCAGCACTTTACATTTCAGAGGGGATTTGTACAGACAATAGACATTACAGCATAACAATAATCACATACAGTAGATTATAACAAATACCAAGAGGAAAGAGGGCCCTGCTCGCAATCTTACAGTCTATGAGGAAAGAGGTAGACACGAAAGGTGGGTGGTAACAGTTGCCCTGATTGTATGGACCAGCCATAATGTTAAGTGTGTAACAGTACAAACACAGAGGGCTAGTGGATGCATAAAGTATGTGGGAATATGATGCGGGAAATCTGGTTATAGTAAAACTTTTGGCTGTGCCACACAGGGATAGATTAGGTTAATGTGTTGAGGCGGTAGGCCAGTCTGAATAAATGCGTTTTCAGGGCACGCTTAAAATTGTGGGGATTGGGGACTAATATTATTGACCTGGGAAGTGCATTCCAAAGAATTGGCGCAGCACGTGTATAGTCTTAGAGACGGGAGTGGGAGGTTCTGACTATTGAGGATGCTAACCTCAGGTCATCAGCAGAACGGAGGGCGCGGGTAGGGTGGTATACTGAAACAAGGAAGGAGATGTAAGGTGGTGCTGAGCTATGGAGGGCTTTGTGGGTGAGGGTAATAAGTTTATACTGAATTCTGGAGTGGATGGGTAGCCAATGTAATGACTGGCACAAGGTAGAGGCATCGGTGTAACGATTGGTGAGGAATATGATCCTGGCTGCAGTATTCAAGACAGATTGGAGAGGGGAGAGTTTGGTAAGAGGGAGACCGATTAGAAGAGAGGTACAATAGTCGAGACGAGAATGAATAAGAGAAACAGTAAGAGTTTTTGCAGAGTCAAAAGTAAGAAAAGGTCGAATTCTAGAAATGTTTTTGAGATGCAGATGACAAGAGCGAGCCAGTGATCGAATATGGGGGACAAAGGAAAGATCGGAATCAAGTATAACCCCAAGACAGCGGGCCTGTTGCTGGGGAGTAATAGTGGAACCACACACAGAAATGGCAGTGTCGGGTATAGGTGCATTAGTAGAGGGAGGAAACACCAGGAGTTCAGTCTTTGACAGGTTCAGTTTCAGATATAGTGAGGACATGATATTAGACACAGCGTTTAGACAATCGCCGGTGTTTTCTAGAAAGGCTGGCGTGATGTCAGGAGAAGAAGCGTATAATTGGGTGTCATCAGCATAGAGATGGTACTGGAAACCAAATCTACTGATTGTTTGACCAATAGGGGCAGTGTACAAGGAGAAGAGGAAGGACCCCAACAGTAAGGGGAAGGTGAGAGGAGGAGGAACCGGCAAAAGATACAGTAAAGGAGCGGTCGGAGAGATAGGAGGAGAACCAGGAGAGAACGGTGTCCTTGAGGCCAATGGAACGGAGCATAGTGAGGAGGAGCTGATGATCCACAGTGTCAAATGCTGCAGAGAGATCCAAGAGAATTAGCATGGAGTAATGGACCATTAGATTTAGCTGTTAGTAGATCATTAGAGACTTTAGTGAGGGCAGTTTCAGTGGAGTGTCAAGAGCGGAAACCGGATTGGAGAGGGTCAAGAACAGAGTTTTCTGAGAGATAGCGGATAAGACGGGAGTGGACCAGGCGTTCCAGGAGTTTAGAGATGAAGGGAAGATTAGAGACAGGTCTATAGTTAGCGGCACAGTTTTGGTCGAGGGATGGTTTTTTAAGTAGTGGATGTAGGATGGCATGCTTAAATGAGGAGGGAAAAATACCAGAAGAGAGAGAGAGGTTAAATATTTTAGTTAGGTGAGGGGTCACAGCAGGGGAAAGGGACTGGAGGAGATGTGACGGAAATGGGTCACTGGTGCAAGTGGTTGGGCGAGAAGCTGCAAGGAGCCTGATTACTACTTCTTCTGTGACTGGTTCAAAATCAGAGGGTGAGCTAGATGCAGTGGGGGAGGGAGGACAGTGCATGGTATGAGGTGATTGGGAGATAATTTCCTGTCGAATCTGGTCAATTTTTTCTTTAAAGTAATTGGCCAGATCGTCAGCTCGGAGATCCGTGGTTGGGGCCTGTACTCTTGGATTGAGTAGAGAATGTAAAGTGTCAAAGAGACGTTTCAGGTTATTGGACAGTGAGGTGATGAGGGTGTTGAAATAGGCTTGTTTGGAGAGGTGAAGGGCAGTGTTGTATGTTCTAAGCATAAACTTAAAATGGATGAAATCTTCGGGTAGATTGGATTTTTTCCATAGACGTTCAGCGCACCTGGAGCACCGCTGCAGGAAACTTGTTTGCACCGTGTGCCAGGGTTGTCGCCGTCTGTGTTGTGGTGTTCTATTTATAGGGGGTGCAAATTCATCCAGGGCACTTTGAAGTGTTTCATTGTAATGCTTCAATGCAGAATCAGGACATGAGAGGGAGGAGATAGGGGCCAATGAAGTCTGCAAGTTCTTCATAAGTTTCTGGGTGTTAATGGCCTGTATGTTTCTATAAGTCTGGACAGTGGGGGTGACCTGAGCAGCCTGGCAGTTCTTGATAGAGAATGAAAGAAGATTGTGGTCAGAGAGCGGGAGAGGGGAGTTTGCAAAATCATCCACTGCACAAAGCAGAGAGAAGACCAAGTCGAGGGAGTTTCCGTCTTCATGCGTTGGAGAATTAGTAAGCTGCGAAAGGCCAAATGAGGAGGTTAGAGATAAAAGGTGAGTAGCAGATGGTGAGAGGGGAAGAGCAATGGGGATGTTGAAATCTCCCATGATGAGGGTAGGGATGTCACAGGAGAGAAAATGTGGAAGCCAAGTGGCAAAATGATCCAGGAACTGATGGGAGGGGCCGGGAGGACGATATACCACCGCCACTCGCATGGAGAAGGGGGTGTAGAGTCTGACAGCATGGACCTCAAAAAAGAAGGGAAGACTAGTGAGGGATAAACTGAAATGTACATTTTGGTGATAGGAGAAGACCAACGCCTCCACCTGCTCCATTGTCTGATCTTGGGGTATGAGAGAAGTGTAGCCCCCCGTATGAAAGAGCAGCAGCAGTGGTAGTGTCTGACTGCTGGATCCAGGTTTCAGTAAGAGCCAGGATAAACAGCTTAGCTAAAGCTGACAGCTGAGGGTTACAGCCTGCCAGTTGTTGGTTTTGCCTGGCTGGTTATCAAAAATACAGGGGAACCCACGCCGTTTCTTCCATATTTATTTATAGCGCAGGCAGCAGCTGATGAATACTCCTATCAGCCGCCTCTTGCTCCCGCTGTTATCAATTAAATTAAACTCTCAACATTGTCGTCCCCTGCTAAGGCTACTTTCACACTTGCGTCGGTACGGGCCCGTCGCAATGCGTCGGGCCGACGTACGTTGTGAAAGATTTGCACAACGGGGGCAGCGGATGCAGTTTTTCAACGCATCCACTGCCCCATTGTAATGTCCAGGGAGGAGGGGGCGGAGTTTCGGCCGCGCATGCGCGGTCGAAAATGGCGGACACGACACACAAAAAACACTACATGTAACGTTTTTTGTGCGTCGCGCCCGACAAAACATGACGCATCCGTCGCACGATGGATGCGACATGTGGCCATACGTCGCAATGCGTCGCTAATGCAAGTCTATGGAGAAAAAACGCATCCTGCGGGCAACTTTGCAGGATGCGTTTTTTCTCCAAAACGGAGCATTGTGACGTACGTAGCCTAACAGAACGCAGCACAAGCAGCGCTACTTCCATTCCAAGACCTGCGCCCAAACAGTGGCTTTCCCCCACATATGGGGGTATCGGCATACTCAGGAGAAATTGTGCAGCAAATTTTAGGGTCCATTTTCTTTTGCTACCCTTGTGAGAATAACAAATTTGGAGCCGAAATAACATTTTTGTGAAAAGCAATAAATGTTCACTTTTTTTTCCTTTCACATTGCTTTAGTTCCTGTGCACTTTGAGGGGGTGCAGTTTTTAGAATGGCATCACTTTTTGGTATTTTCTGTGGTATAGACACCTCAAAGTGACTTCAAAGGTGAGGTGGTCTTTAAAAAAAAAAAAATAGTTTTGTAAATGTTGGAAAAATGAGATCACGGATTAACGTTTAACCCTTCTAACTTCCTAACAAAATAAAAAATTAATGTTTCAAAAATTGCTCTGATGTGAATTAGACATGTGGGAAATGTTATTTATGAATCATTTTGTGTGACATAACGAAATAGGGATTTAAGGGCACAAAAATAAAACGTTTGAAAATTGCAAAATTTTTGACCAAATCTGATTTTTTTTTTCACAAATAAACAAATCATATCAAAGAAATTTTACCACTATCATGAAGTACAATATGTGACAAAAAACAATCTCAGAAGCAGTGGGATCCGTTGAAGCGTTCCAGAGTTATTACCTCATAAAGGGACAGTGGTCAGAATTAACTCACCTCTTCCTCTCTCTGACCACAACCCACTTACATTCTCTTCCCTCTCCTCAAGTCCACAATCCCCACCTCAAAAACTTGCACACCCTCACAAATCTTCAACACCTCGATCTACACTCATTGTCTGAATCCCTCCTCCCTCTTACAGACATAAGTTCCCTACACAATGCGGATGCCGCTCTATATACCACCACAATAGCTGTAGCTTTGGAATCAGTTGCCCCTCTCAAACATACCAAAGCTCACAAAATCAACAGACAGCCCTGGCACACCAGTCTGACCAAAGAACTGAGGCAGGCTTCCAGGGCTGCTGAGCGGAGATGGAAAAGATCCCACTCCAATGAGGACTTTATCGCATTCAAACAGTCCCTCACTACTTTCAAGGACACACTCGCTGCAGCAAAACAAACCTACTTCTCATCTCTCATATCTTCCCTGTCTCACAACCCTAAACAGTTATTCAACACCTTCAATTCTCTCCTCCACCTCCCAGCACCTCCTCCCTCCCCACTCATCTCAGCTGAAGACTTTGCCTCATTTTTCAAGAAGACTAATAACATCAGAGACAGTTTTGGTCAACAACCCCCAATGCCCTTCCTCCTAACTGCCCTGCCCTCGTTCAAAACCAACTTCTCCGCCATTACAGATCGACTCTCCACTCTATTCTCAAGATCACATCTCACTACCTGTGCACTTGACCTGATCCCATCCCACTTCATCCCAAACCTCACCACAGACTTCGTCCCAACCCTAACCCACCTCTTCAACATGTCACTAACAACTGGTGTTTTCTCCTCAAGCTTTAAACATGCCTCAATCACACCTATCCTCAAAAAACCCTCTCTTGACCCATCCTCTGTATCTAGCTATCGCCCTATATCACTTCTCCCCTATGCCTCAAAACTACTGGAACAACACGTCCATCTTGAACTGTCCTCCCACCTCTCTTCTTGCTCCCTCCTTGACCAATTACAAACTGGCTTCCAGCCACACCACTCCACTGAAACTGCCCTAACTATGGTCACCAATTACCTACTAGCTGCCAAGGCCAAGTGACACTACTCTGTCCTCCTTCTGGACCTGTCCCCTGCCTTTGACACGGTGGACCATTCCCTATTACTCTCATCTCTTGGTATCACAGACTAGGCCCTATCTTGGATTGCGTCATACCTAACAGACCGGACATTCAACATCTCCCACTCGCACACCACCTCCTCACTGCGCCCCCTATCCGTCGGAGCCCCGTAAGGTTCAGTCCTAGGGCCCCTGCTCTTCTCCATTTACACCTTCGGCCTCGGACAGCTCATAGAATCTCATGGCTTTCAGTATCACCTCTATGCTGATGACACACAGATCTACATCTCTGGACCAGATATCACCTCCCTACTACACAGAATCCATCAATGTCTGTCTGCTATTTCATCCTTCTCCGCTAGATTTCTAAAACTTAATATGGACAAAACAGAATTAATCATCTTTCCCCCATCTCACGCTATCCCCCAACAGACCTATCCTTTAAAGTAAACAGCTGCTCACTCTCTCCAGTCCAACAAGCTCGCTGCCTCGGGGTTATCCTTGACACTGATCTCTTTCAAACCACATATCCAAGCCCTTTCCTCTTCCTGCCGACTTCAACTCAAAAATTTTTCACAGATCCGTACATTCCTCAACCAAGAATCTGCAAAAACCCTAGTCCATGCCCTCATCATCTCCCGCCTTGACTACTGCAACCTCCTGCTCTGTGGCCTCCCCTCGAACACTCTCGCACCCCTCCAATCTATTCTAAACTCTGCTGCCCAACTAATCCACCTGTCCCCCCGCTATTCCCCGGCCTCTCCCCTCTGTCAATCCCTGCACTGGCTCCCCATTACCCAAAGACTCCAGTTCAAAATCCTAACCATGACATACAAAGCCATCCACAACCCGAGTCCTCTATACATCTGTGACCTCGTCTCCCAGTACTTACCTGCACAAAACCTCCAATCCTCACAAGATCTCCCTCTGTACTCCCCTCTTATCTCCTCTTCCCACAATCGCATACATGACTTCTCCCGCGCATCCACCCTACTCTGGAACTCTCTACCACAACATATCAGACTCTCACCTACCATGGAAAACTTCAAAAAGAACCTGAAGACCTACCACTTCCGACAAGCCTATAACCTGCAGTAACCACCGATCGACCAAACCGCTGCACGACCAGCTCTACCCTCGCCTACTGTATCCTCACCCATCCCTTGTAGATTGTGAGCCCTCGTGGGCAGGGTCCTCTCTCATCCTGTACCAGTCGTGACTTGTATTGTTTAAGATTACTGTACTTGTATGTATTATGTATACCCCTCCTCACATGTAAAGCGGCATGGAATAAATGGCGCTATGATAAATAATATAATAGTAAAATTTGGAAAGGTGAAAACTTGGTTGAGAGGGGGGGGGGATAATGGACAGCTAAATATTACAAAAGAAAAGTCTAAAGTCATGCATGTATCAAAATATCTGCTCAAAATATGGTAACAAGAAGGAATCTTACATCCTGATATTTTTGTAGTTTATAGGCTGCGTCGAGCGCAGAATTTACATATGTAGCTGCAAAGAATTGTCAGAAAGAGGAACATTAATTCTATGGATCCAGGTCAGAAACAAAGCAACAAAAGCTATAAGTGCATGCAAGAACAGCTTTAAAATAAAATTACAGAAAAAGTCTAAAAAAAAAAAAATAAAAAATCCTTCCATGTATATATAAATACTCTATCGCCACCTACAGGAGGAACGTTCCTGCTGCTGATGGAAGAGGCGTTGTGACCAGCTCTCTATTTGTGCACCTACAGAAGGGGAGACATGGCGAACGGCCACAGTTTGACTTTTAAAAGTGGAATCTCGATGGTATCCATAAAATAAAATACGTTTGCATCATGGCTGGGAGATTTTTAGAGGTGAATGATCAATGAAGTGAAGAATGAGGTTTCAGTGGTTGGCGTATACAAAAAAAAAAAAAAAAAAAAAAAAATTGAAGTCAATGTAGGTTTACAGGAAAGAAAGGTTACAAAATCCATGTCCATAATGGCGAATTCACGAGAAAAGAAAAGATGAAAAGTAGGCACAACTAAATAAGATTAAGCAGGGATTCAAATAACCTGAAAACAGGATAAAACTAGGTTAAAAAAAAAAAAAATGCAAATGCAATAATGATTCAAGCCAATTCTGTTTATTTCTGCTTTCCATTCCGGCTTAATACATTGTTAACGGATCCATTGAAAGGAGCCAATGGTTTCCAAAAAAATAAAAATTCAGGCAGGCAACTCCTTCAGTTTTTAACCCCCTCGCAACGTAAGACGTAGAATTGTGGAATGGCACTTTTTTTTTTGCAATTTCAACACACTTCGATTTTTTTTCCCCTATTTTCCAGTACATCAAATGATAAAATGAATGATGTGATTCAAAAGTACAACTCATCCTGCACAAAACAAGCCCTGATGAGGCCATATGGATGGAAAAGTAAAACCGTTATGGTTCTAGAAAGGAGAGGAACAAACGAGGGGAAAAAAAAAAAAAATTAAAAAAACAAAAAAAAAGCAGAAATTTGCTATGTCATGAAGAGGTTAAAAATGAATGATACATAGGAGAAAACCGATCTGTTTGTGATAGATGTAGAAATGGAAAAGAATGTGTGAATGTAACCTGTGTATAATAAAGTTCTTATTTGTGGATAGCGGTCACATCGCGATTCCGGAGAATCATCAGTTCCAAATGAAACCGCCGCACCTTCCATAATCAGTGATGGGACGCACAGTGCCAGGTTTCTTTTTTGTTGTTGTTGTTTTCATGATTCATACAAAATCTGCTTTAATGCTGTCCTCGCTCTGTCAGGACGGCAACTTGCTTCTTGGTAGCGCTATACTCCTGGCCTAGATCTAGCCAGTGCGAGGAGACAGTTCCCATGGTTTAGAGTTAAATATCTTAAGAGACAAGGATATATTGCACCCCTAACTAGGAGAAGAGTTCAGGAGAAGGGTTCCACACCCAATAGTTGAAAAATAAAAGTACTTAACATGACAAAAAAAAAAATTCAGATTTTATGTAATTTTTGTGTAAGGCAATCCAACCAAAAAAAAAAACAAAAAAAAACCAGCAATATTTCAGTTCTATACTTGGACCTTCATCAGGCATGAATTGCCATTGGTCAATCGGGATATAACTAAAGGATAAGCGCTACAGCATGGCGTGAATTAGCCTCAGAATTGTGACAAAGCTCGCCTTTCTGTAGCGCTTCTCCTCTGGTTATATCTAGTAAGACCAACGGCAACTCGTCTCTGATGAAGGTCCAAGAGTAGAACTGAAACGTTGCAGTTTTTTGTTGGATTGCCTTACAAAAAAAAAAAAAAAAAAACACAAAACTATGTATATTTACTAATGCAGTATAACCAAAATTGCAGCAAAACCTACATGTACGTTTGTTGTGGTGCAGCTCGGTCAAAGCAAGCCATGTGAATACGGCCTAAAAATTGGGTACAGAACCCCTTCAAGTAGTAATGGAGGTTCCACCACCATCTTGTCCACCCCAACCCCAGCAGTGACAGCCGCAATGCCCCAAATACATCCCTTTTGGACTTTTAGAGAGTCGTTTTTTTTACCTCTAATCTAGCCCTTTTTACCATTCGTGGGTTTCAACGCTCTTGCACACTGTTTCCTGAGGCCTGAATCCGTGACACTGCAACTTTTGCAAATGATTAAGCATCCCAGTATTACACAAGTAACCTTACTGATGTGCTGCCTTGCTGCAGGTTTCCACGTTCGCCTTCATGCGCTGCCTTGCTGCAGGTTTCCACGTTCGCCTTCTTGCGCTGCCTTGCTGCAGGTTTCCACGTTCGCCTTCTTGCGCTGCCTTGCTGCAGGTTTCCACGTTCGCCTTCTTGCGCTGCCTTGCTGCAGGTTTCCACGTTCGCCTTCTTGCGCTGCCTTGCTGCAGGTTTCCACGTTCGCCTTCTTGCGCTGCCTTGCTGCAGGTTTCCACGTTCGCCTTCTTGCGCTGCCTTGCTGCAGGTTTCCACGTTCGCCTTCTTGCGCTGCCTTGCTGCAGGTTTCCACGTTCGCCTTCTTGCGCTGCCTTGCTGCAGGTTTCCACGTTCGCCTTCTTGCGCTGCCTTGCTGCAGGTTTCCACGTTCGCCTTCTTGCGCTGCCTTGCTGCAGGTTTCCACGTTCGCCTTCTTGCGCTGCCTTGCTGCAGGTTTCCACGTTCGCCTTCTTGCGCTGCCTTGCTGCAGGTTTCCACGTTCGCCTTCTTGCGCTGCCTTGCTGCAGGTTTCCACGTTCGCCTTCTTGCGCTGCCTTGCTGCAGGTTTCCACGTTCGCCTTCTTGCGCTGCCTTGCTGCAGGTTTCCACGTTCGCCTTCTTGCGCTGCCTTGCTGCAGGTTTCCACGTTCGCCTTCTTGCGCTGCCTTGCTGCAGGTTTCCACGTTCGCCTTCTTGCGCTGCCTTGCTGCAGGTTTCCACGTTCGCCTTCTTGCGCTGCCTTGCTGCAGGTTTCCACGTTCGCCTTCTTGCGCTGCCTTGCTGCAGGTTTCCACGTTCGCCTTCTTGCGCTGCCTTGCTGCAGGTTTCCACGTTCGCCTTCTTGCGCTGCCTTGCTGCAGGTTTCCACGTTCGCCTTCTTGTGCTGCCTTGCTGCAGGTTTCCACGTTCACCTTCTTGTGCTGCCTTGCTGCAGGTTTCCATGTTCACTTTCTTGATGTGCCAACTTTTTCTGGAGCCTTTCAGATGTTTTAGGAGAGTTGGCTCACTGTCACCGAGCGTCAGATCACTGTGGAAGTATTTGATCTACAGAACCACTGCGAAAAGAAACCTGAAGGACATCTGTCTCTGCGCCCCAAGACTCCATTATCTCTAGAATAAGACTTGGAGAAGCCGCCGGCCTGTAAAAATGACCTTAATGAGCAAATACAGTTCAATAATGACTACCATGTTCAAGTTTACTGCCTCGTGTCTCCAGGGGGCTGGTATCTCCTGACTGCCCCAGTGTTGTAAGCCTCCTTTTGGCAGGCTTCTAAAATTCAGGAGTCTGGATCATTCCCTCCCTCAACATCAGCAAGGGGATATTCAGGCGACTTTACTATAAAGTGTAGATGAGAAGAGGGACCTCAAGATATGACTTTATAATCATTTAAGTTTTACAGAAATTTCCTTCCCCAAAAAGACAAGACAAAAATATAAGTTGTTAGCATACGTAATATCCAGAAGTTGTACATTCAGGAGATTGAGGAGTTGTGCTATAGCTACAATCAATATTACAGACATGAAAAATGCCAAGCAATCCTAAACGGATTTTCGGTAGAAGGTAATCCAACTTCTCTTCACAATCTTGATTGCAGAAGTCCCTGTCAGCAGGTAGGAGCAGTGCTATCTACAGCTGCCCAGTTGGACATCATTACATATTCTGAGCGAAGAGATACAACAGTGATGCACAGGAGCGACTACAGTCTGCACCTTGAGCAGCAGCATGTGTCACCTGCATACTGCACATCCCCATCCCTGACCTGCAATAAACTGATGCATGGGGAAGTGTATTTTGCAGTTACCAAATCTCTTCTCCATCCCGATTGGGAGATTAGACTTCTATCAGCTCCAGGAAACGTTCTATCGGCCAACAGTCTAATGTGTATGGTGGCCTCCTGGATGTTGGTGAAGAAACGGAACGGGCCTGCTTAATTTCATCAGTCCATTTATTGTAGGGTGGGGGAAGTCATTGCTAGAGGAATTGGCTCTCAGACAAAACAAGAGTGCGAGCCTGAGCAGAGCGTTCCAGTTTATGGAGAAATTGGGAGAGGTCTCTTGGTCGTACTATCATTTGGCCAATAGCCATTAAAGGGAATATGTCACCTCATTTTTCCAATATGAGATTTGGCCACCGCCATCGGGGGCTTATCTACAACATTCTGTAATGCTGTAGATAAGCCCCCCCAATGTAACCTGAAAGATAAGAAAAACGAGTTAGATTATACTCACCCGGGGTCCGGTCCCATGGGTGTCACGATCCGGTGCCTCCCATCTTCTAGAGATGACGTCCTCCTTACTTCTGCTGCGGCTCCCGCGCAGGCATACTATATCTGCCCTGTTGAGGGGAGAGTAAAGTACTGCAGTGCGCAGGCGCCGGGAAACACTGCCTGTTTTTCTTATCTTTCAGGTTACATCGGGGGCTTCATTACAGAATGCTGTAGATAAGCCCCTGATGGCGGTGGTCGCATCGTATATGCAAAAAAATAGGTGACAGATTCCCTTTAATGTGTACAAGAGCCTCACCGGTATGTGCACACGTTCAGTTATTGCAGCAGATTGTTCAGCACTTGTTCAGTACTGGAATTTCAGCAGGAAAAATGCTGCGTAAAAAGTGCATTTTTTTTCCCCTCACCTTTGTTTGAATGGGTGAAAAATGCAGTCCAGGGCTAGCAGCGGATACTGCGTCCAGGTCCATACGGCTAGGCACTACACCTGCACGTGTTCATGAAACATGATCTACTGACACAAGACTGTTAAAGCGTCTCAGGCATTAACCTCTTAGGATTATAAGAAATTTATTTTTCTCTAACATTAATTGGTTCAAGTATCAAAAGATATTAACCCATACCCACCAGGCATAAACTCTTACAGGCATAAAACCCCTAGAGACTTAAACTCCATTGCCTGTTCCAATTTCTTCCGGATTCATCAGAGCACTACACGTGTTATAGACAGTTGGTCATTGCAGTAACCTCCAAAATCACTGCCTTGTAATAGGATCTTATATAATTCTCCACTTTTAACTTCATCATCTGCAGCAATCGGCAGACTGACAAAGACCAATTGTAGGCCGAAACGTCCTTTGTGACTGCCACAATAAAAACTTATTTTCAAAAAGGATCAGTTGAGTGCCAAGTTACTTTATTATAAAAATGCAGTAAAGACACTGAAAAAAAATTAACATGCTGCAGATCTGAAATGGCATCACATCCGCAAGGTAAAAAGAAGCCGCATATGCATGAGATTTCAGAAATCTCATCGCGTTTGCTGGTACTGTAAATAGCAGCTTTTCTGCAGGAACAAAAAAAAAAAAAAAAAAAAACACCCCATAAAAACGCTTAGTATGAACATAGCCTAAGGGAGGTTCAGGGACAACTGCAGAAAACAGTTTAATGTGTGGTAAGTCTCGTGTAAAGCATTACATTAAATAAAAAATTGTAGAAATAAAGAGCAATAAATACAATTTACTGAAATGCATTAAATATTTATTTAGAAATTAAAAACAAAAAATAAAACTTAATAAAAATCGTTTTTTTGCTTTTTTTTTTTTTTTTTTGAATGACATATAAAGATTCAGCATCGCCATAACCTGACAAAAGATGCAATACTTTATGGTCACATCCTCATTTTTAAGATGAATATAGAAAACTAGTGAGAGGTTGCCCGTTTCATGTGAAAAGAAAGCGGGCAACATAAAGCACCTCATGTGATACGCAACAAAATAAACACTAATGCGGCAGAAATGACCTTTTGTTAATTTAAAAGCTAAACACAAGTAAAGGTTATGGAAAATGTTATAGACTATCCAAAAACGTAGCAGAAACAAAATAAAAAAAAATTCTATGACTCAGACGGAAACCATCAATATCACGAGTCACATTGGCCTCTGTCAGTGTTTTTCTTTGTGCGTGGACACAATAGGATAGTAGACTAGACTTGCACAATAAGACTAGACTTGTGTCTCAAAACAGGCAAAAATGACTCCATTTGCCCCAATATAATGAATGGCTCTACCAGAGTCCCATTTTTTTTTTTTTTAGGGGGGAGGGAGATTTAGAAGGAAACCCTGACCCAGCGCGCAGCATAGAGCACTGTAAAATGTTGAATCACGTGGCCAATTTTTGGTGAAATTTTTATGGCCAAAGCCAGAATAAGATTCAGCCGTAAGCGATCGTACATCCTTCCTTGAGAATAATATTCCCCCTTTTGATCCACTTCTGGACACATGTAGGGTTCCAGCCTTAAAGGGGGTTGTCAACTTTAAGGCTATGTGCACACGCTGCGGATTCTGCTGCGGTTCCGCAGAGTTTTTGGCCCTGCGGAACTGCAGCAGTTCCGCAGACATGGTACAGTACCATGTTACCCTATGGATTTTAAAAACCGCTGTGCTCACGCTGCGGTTTATAAACCGCAGCATATCAATTGTTTCTGCAGATTCCGCTGCGGTTTCACACCTTTAACCTAGTAGAGGTGTGAAACCGCAGGGGAAAACCGCAGGTCACTTTACCTGCGGTTCCGCACGGAAAAACCTGCAGTGTGTGCACATAGCCTTAGAAAAATCATTTCCAAGTTGCAGGTTTTTTTTTTTTGTTTTTCAACAAATACTTACAGCAGCCAATCAGTGAGCTCAACGGCTCCGCCTGAGTAGACTGTACACCCCCCATCAGCGCCGCCACCAATATTAGATACTGGGGGCAGTAATATAAAAAAAAAAAAAAAAAAAAAAAAAAAACTGCATCCAGAAATTGATTTCCACATTCATCATTGGTGCATATATTAAAAAGGCACTCTTTTTTTTGCATCTAGTAAGGACACGTTACAGTTTGGACCGGTCAGTTTCGTATGTCCCTTACGCCTACTCTCGACATAAACCGCGCTGTTGACCAAGTAGAGCAATGGTAGGAGGTACGGCGGAGATCAATGCTGGGTCTATGGTGGGCAACAAGACCGGTTCCAGTGGGGTTTTCCTGTCCCATCAGACGCAAGTGTCTAATCAAAGGTTTACCAATATGAAGAAAGTGATAACATTTTGCTATTTTAATTTGATTTGGCAAAAAATAGTTTTAAAAAAGTTACACGATTAATATTAGTTTAACGATGGTAAGTTTTCATTCCGGTTCAGATTCATCAGCTCTAATTTTTCCTGCTGTGTAAACTTATTAGAAGACAGATGTAAAATGGGGTTTGGCCATCTAGTCATGTCATAAGCCTGTCTCCTTCTCCATGTATTTACCATGCCCAAAAAAAAAAAAAAAAAAAAAAAAAAAAAAAAGTACTTTGCTTAGTGACTGAAGAGAGCAGCAGTCAGTCCCCTCACGTACTTTACAGGCAACTCTTGGGAGAGTTGACCAATATTTTAAGACGTTTCAGAAGTAATCCGACCTCCTGACTTCTGAATCAGGTGTCAAGCGGGGTCCGAGACGTCATACCTGTTGTTATCGGCCAGAAGAGGTGCGAGAGGGGCAAGTATCGTTCACCGGTCCCATCCGATGACTAGGACAGATGTACGACGCCCTGCGGTATTGCCCGCGAGCCGCAGAAAACGTGGACGTGAAGCCACCGACACTGCTCGCCTCCTGATGCAGAAGTATCTGGCCATTTCTAACATGTAGATGGCCACCAAAAAAAGAAAGTATCTGGAAAGTTGTAATTAGTGTTTTGTTCATCCCTGTATTTAAAAAAGTAGCTATACAAATGAGGTATCAACTGGCTAGGATCTGCCAGCAGTCGAGTGTCTGCTTGACCAAGTAGGACACCTTCAGTATTTGGTCAGTATTTTACATCAGTATTTGTAAGCCAAAACCAGAAGTGGTGACGAGTCTCTATTATACTTTTCCTCTGATTGTTCCGCTCCTGGTTTTGGCTTACAAATACTGACCGTGTGAACTCAGAGTTCTTTCAAAAAAGAAAAACTAGCAGAAAAAGGCTTGTCCCCGTCACCCCTCCATAAACAGCAGGTTTGCCCCCCCATACACGTTACATATTCCTGATACAGCCAGTATCATCGACATTACTCTACTGCGTATGAGGCATCAGGCGTTACTGCGGGTGAGACAATAGGGTCACATTATCCAAAAATGAAGCAGAAGACATGCAAAATCATAAATGCATAAGGGTGAAAGAAGACGTACATATAAGACCTGTTTCCCCAAATTCTAAAACTTCGCAACACCTATATAAGTTCGGTCTATAAGTCTTTAGTAGAGTCCCTGGTTTCTACATACAGCCCTCAATATTGACCTTTTCATTCTGAAAAACTAAATATTATATTTCACCTGTGTCCTTACCTTTATCATATATATTTACAAAAAAAAACAAAAAAAAAAAAAACACACACCTTAGGCCGGTTTCACATTAGCGCTTTTTAAGCGCACGCACGGCCGGGGTAGCTCCGCCCCCGAGCCGGCTCTCTGCCCGGCGTGCCCGCCCCTTGCTTGTAGCGCCGCCTACTAGCGGACAGCGGCGCCTGCGATCGGCGCACCCTATCTTTAGCATAGGGTGCGCAGATCGTGCGCAGGCCGTGCGCTAGTTGCGCTTTGACCTGCGCTGCGCACTTTTGACGGTGCGCCGTGCGCGCCAAAATCCGAAAAGTTTGATTTTGGCGCGCACGGCGCACCGTCAAAAGTGCGCAGCGCAGGTCAAAGCGCAACTAGCGCACGGCATGCGCACGATCTGCGCACCCTATGCTAAAGATAGGGTGCGCCGATCGCAGGCGCCGCTGTCCGCTAGTAGGCGGCGCTACAAGCAAGGGGCGGGCACACCGGGCAGAGAGCCGGCTCGGGGGCGGAGCTACCCCCGGCCGTGCGTGCGCTTAAAAAGTGCTAATGTGAAACCGGCCTTAAAAATAATCCCGTGAATGACGTAACATCATTATAATCACGGAGAACATTGCGTCTTATTTCCGTACCATGGCTGGTGCACGGCAGACGTGATATCCTGGATCTAACTGACCCTTTATACTTCGTCCTCTCCTTAAAAGGGCACCAAGATCCAAGTGTCAAATCAAGCGCTAAAAGCCTCTTTAGTCCCAATGAAAGATGCCGACGAGACAGCAGCAAACCAACCCCGATATTACCCGACCTCTCTTCCCATCATGAAACACAAAATCACCTGTATTAAAGGGCTATTCCCATCTCCAAGATCCTAGCCCAATATGTAGTAATGTAATAATTTATAATGTATTAATTATTAATAGTAACAATAGGAAATATCTCCAATAAGAAATGTAGTATAGTTCTTCTGATTAGCTAGGTCTCTTTTCCCATGTGCAGCAGCTTAGGTATCCATGATTACGACCACTCAGTGACAGTTTGTTAGTGGTCGTAACCATGGCCCTAAGCTACTGCAGTACCCTGCACATGAGGCAAGAGACATCACAAATTAGAAGAACTATACTACATTTCCAATTGGAGGTATTTGCCAATATTTTTATTACTACTACATATTGGGATATGATCTTGGAGATGGGAATACGCCTTTAAGTCGTAAAATATAAAAAAATGTATACAGTCATTAAAAAGTCATAATATCCACAGTAAAACAAAGGGGCTGATCCTTTCAAATATAAATTCATCCCTCGCTGTATTTTGTTAAAAAAAAAAAAACTCTGCGCTGTACTCGCCTTTCCTGGGTCCATTGCCGAGTCGCGGTGTCTGGCATTGGCTGCCGAAGAGATGTCTATGCCTCCACCAATCAACGCAACGGCAGAATCTCGCCGGTAGACCCAGGGAAGGAGGAAAGTACAACACAATTTTTTCTTTATTTTTCAAACAAAATGCAAAGAGGGACGAATTTTTTTTGAAAGGGGACAAACCCTTGAAGGGCATGTACTTGCAGTAAATGAAGATGTCGGCAGTGAAATTCATCTGAAATACGAAAGTTTACACACAAAAAAAAAGTTCCAGTAATTAATAGTTTCAGGCTCACGCTCCAATGGGGAATGCCGCTATTATAACTTGCAGATCTGCAATAAAAACATCCTCCCGGCCTGAATCCATCATCACCACTGAACAGATAACAGATGGATCCGCTGATCACAAAGACTGCAGCCAGGAGCTGAATTTGGCGACTGGTTGCGATTGTGCCTTTGTAGTCCCCTTTAATGGACACATTTGCATCTGCCGATTCGTGAAATGACTGCAGATTAGATACATGAACACCACGTCGCACACAACGATCTTTCTCTGCTTGCAGTACGCGAGGTCGACAGCACACGGAAGATGTGCTGTCGAGAATGAGGATTTAAAGCCTGTGTGGCTCGACTGCTGGCCTTTTACGAGTGTTCCTACGACAGCTCATTCCAAGATTTCCGACCAATCTAAATAGGTCTTAAGTTTACGACATTGAAGATACAAAGGGAGTCAAGAGCAGCGCTCAGTGACCTTCGTCAGCGTCAGACCTTGGATGGAGCGACATTGCACATGCGAAACCAGCCGGAGTATTCAACTTCTTCCGGTAGCAGTTCTGGCAATGACTTGCGATCATTTTTTTTTGCAGACCCGTCTTCCACTTCTAGTTATCGCTAAAGACTTTTTTTTTTTCCCATCCTTTGTAAAAAAGCGTCAAGCAAAAACTCAAAAACTTAGAAGCAGGTTTACAAGTTATAGATAACCTCATCATACGGCCATTGATTTTGTGCAATTATTTGCCGTTTTCCGGGTTGCAAAGATATAAAAAAAAAAAGAATGTAGTAACGTTTGTGCTGTAACAGATATACAATTATTGACCCTTCAAGCTCCTGAATTCTGCAACTGTGACCAACTTCTGAGGAACGACGCTCATCAGGACTCCGACTACACGACTGCAGAAGTGGCCGAGCTGCCGATCACAATGATGTAAGAGAACCATTAAAAACAAAAACCGCTATACTCCGTTCCCATTATCATACAAAAAACAAAAACAGCAGCTTTGTGGATTAATGCTCCGGATGTACAATAATCGTTCGGAAAGTAGGTTGTCGGAGGTTGTGTGTAGTGCGGCTGTCAGACCGTTCCCAATGCAGCGTCGCTTGATTCAAGTGTAGCTCAGAGACAGATCCGATCCTCTTATAAATTATGGAGATGTAGTGTAAAAACGTACAGAAAACCGTCCGAACAGTAACCGGCGTCTCTGGGCAAGAACAAGTTATCTCACTCCAGTTCGGCAAGTCATCCATTCAAGACCTTGACATAACCTGCACAGGAACAAGAAATACAGAGAGGGGGAAAATCAGTTAGGAAAGTAAATAAAACGTACATTACAGAATATAAGATAAGCGAGGCAGCATGTGTCCGCTGCCGTCTATCATTTCAGCCAGGTATTCTTTAGGGTACGGTCACACATTGCTTTTTTTTTCCTCTTTTTTTTGCACATTTGTTGCATAAAATCAAGTGTTTTCTAGTACCGGCGTAATCCGTGAGATTTCTCCCACCCGCATGTAATGTCTGTAAAACGTTGCGGAATACCATAGCGCTATGTAAGCAAAGCATAATAAATAAATATTAGGTACCCTGTCAACTTTTTTCAAAGATGCAGCATAGCCATTGTTTTTCACCCAAAGGAATTAGTGAAACACTAGTAAAAAAAAAAAAAAAAAAGCTGTGAATACGCACGTAAGCACAGGTATTTTGCGCAACATTTTTCGTGATTTTTGATGAAGAAATGCAGGAAAAAATAATCCTGTAAGTATGTAATATGACCCCCCCTCCCCACAGGAAGCTCACAGCACGAAACGTGCGTCGGGGCCAAGGCATGTGCATTCACCAGCAACTATCCTACACTATTGACAGCATTTTACGGTTATGCAGGCACTCTGACTATGTCCCTTATATGTACTGTATGGTTTCATTTATGGATGGAGATTGTGGGACACTACTCTTTGTAGAAGTGAGCCACCTGTTGTTAAATTGATGGTACTCACTGAAGTGTACACAGTTTGCTCCACTCCTAATACTCCATAATGCATTTACATCTCCAAGACGTAAGGTAACATGGAACTTCTGAGCCTCAAACTATTGGATATAGTGATTTACAATATTTTGTTGGTGTTGTCTGTCTTTGTCAGTCAACATTATCCATCACTTTGTGTTTTGTATTTCTGTCTTGTAACATGAATGTGAAATAAAAACATTAATTTTTTAATGAATGGAATAACACTCCATATTTCTTGTAGGATTCATTCATTCATTGAAGGAGTTACCCCTCCTTTTTGCTATTTTTTCCACTGAATGGGCAAGGAGAAGCCGGCCCGCGCAGGCCGCTTGTATTAGTCACTTATTTGGCTCGGCCTCTGGCCGGCTTTTAAAAACGTATGATTTTTTCTGAAACCTTTTCAGAAAAAAAAAAAAAAAAAAAAAAAAACACCTGGATGAAATTATACAGCCACAGTCTGATCCATGCTCCCATGGTTCAGGAAGCATGAAAGATTTTTTAGACACAAACCCCCCAAAAGAGCATGACATATGGATGTAAAAAAAGAAACAAAACAGATAAGAGTATGAATAAAATTAAAGCAATCTTTCTAGATGAAAAACTGAGGATTTTTCCATACATTCATATGAAATGGTCTTTACTGTCTATGCCAGGACAGTGCAAGCAGATTCATCTCATTATTATCTTTAAACTGGAGGCCTAGATAGAGGATAGATGAGGCTCAGTATGGGTTCCAGTCTCTTGCCTGTCTCCCTGGCAGGAGACAAATCTAAGGCGTTTATAAACCAACTCACATTTATTTCAGCTGCCATAAAGTGCACACACACTTTGCATGGTCTATGCCAGGGGTGGGGAACCTCAGGCCCCAGGGCCATTTACGGCCCTCAATGACCTTTTATCAGGCCCCCGATCAGATTCTCGGACCGCATTCTTGGGCAGGGAGCTGTATTTTGTTTGCCCCAAGCTCATTAATTTCTTCTTGCTCTCTTAGCACACACACGCAGTGTTCACTACTGAACATTGAAGGCATGCCAAGATTGCACCATACGTACCCCTCTCCTGAGAGCGCACAGCAGGACTGGATGTGCCACGGATGATCCTTAATAGAGCTAAGGGTGAGGTATTTGGAGATGTCGGCCGCAGTCATGCATCCCTGCATATCCTGTTTGTTTGCGAAGATAAGAACGGCCGCCTTCCGTAAATCCTAAAAGCAAACATACACCATCAATATATATTTACCGAGCGGCCACGCACATTTTCCACAAGTAGCAAAAAAAAATATAGACTTGGCATAAGAAACATTTAGGGCGACGTTCTTTGTCCTGGCTTTTCTGCCATTTAGTTGCCCGCAACTAGGATTTCTTCCGTGCCGGCCTCCGGGGGATTAGGTCATGATATTCCGCGGTGTAACGTTTCCTGCAGTAATCGCACAATTCATCGAGCTCTGGGGTGACGCAATCTGGCCCTGGACCACGAGAAGGCGGGAGAGTCGGGATCATATTACTGCTATTATAACCTCTGCTTTTTCCTTCTCCAAAGCCTTTACAATGGCTGTTCAGGTAAGGACAGATTATGGGATGGCTCAAGGCCACACTGGAGGCGAGTCAGCGAGTCTATGGCTTATATGAAACAAGAGTGATATTTTTTTCCTCCGAAATATCAGTGCTGCTCTTGTCCATGTGCTGTTCCGGCTACATCATGAAACTAAACTGCAAAACCAGGAGACACGGCCCGGGAGCCATTTCTGGGAAAAAGTACACCCTCTTCCTTTCAAAACCTGCGCGTGATTACATGACGATTTTGGGGCGGATTTGCTGCAGGGCTTTACTACGGGGGGGGGGGGGCAATCCACAATGAAACTTGACATGGCAAGTCAATTTCAACATCGAAGTTTAATCGGTCATCAGATGAGATTTTGGATTAATAGGTCACATTGCCGCTGTTCTCACACTCCAATACAAATCGGAGCAAAAAAATAAAAAATCTGCGCCCAGGACGCGCTGCATTTGGGAAAAATGCCTCAAGCCCCCCAAAACACCAACATTACAAAACAAGCCCAACAACATTGGAGTTAGAGACACTTTTCTGATGTCAAAGTTGCAAATTTTGCAAGACAAGCCATTTTTGTACGAAAAAGGTAGTGACCGATATTCTGCCGTCTTGATTCATGGGGGTAGAAAAGGGTGGGCATTGTTACCTGGGCCAACATACTAGGGCAGGGAATTCATTATCACACTCCTGCCTCACAGGCATGAATAAACTAACTTTTCCAAACCTATGATACAGATGATGCGGCTGAAATCAGCGTGGATGTCGCTACTTTGCTGCCATCTTTGCACTGATAGATTCATCTGTCATACTCTGACAAACAACAAGTGGTCAGGGTACGTTCCCACGTTTAGGGTCTGAAGCGTCCAACCGCAGCGAGTCCTAAACGTGGGAACGTACCCATTAAGCATTTTCTTCTTAAAGCCTGGCATGTGTAAGGAGTAGAGAAGGAACGATTTTGGATCCGGGCTTCCACAGTTGAATCACTTCGTCGCACACTTGAAAGGAGCCAGTGACCCTTTAGCAATGATCCAGATTGCGAGTGGCTGCCTGCATACTCTGACCGATACTCGGCTGTCAGACGCTGAGCTGGCTGCTGGAGGAGAAGTCGTGGCCACCAGACGAGGAGCTACGTCAGCTTGAACATGCAAAAGCGAAGAACTAAAAAGCGGTAAACCCGACATTGCAGGACCTGCATCTGACCCACCTCGTGAGCGAGCATTCGGTAGAGTTCCTCTTTTGTGATGGAAAGTCGCTCTCGGTCCGTGCTGTCGACAACCAGGATAATGAACTGAGGAGAAACAGTGAGATCAGTTTCCAGCTAATCAATAACAACTGTCCCTAGATAAGAGGATCACACCGCTCCCTGACATGGGCATTTTAGCGCGTGCCAATGATGTAGCATCGTTACACTTCTTTGTGCTGGCCAATATTGTTCCTCCTGGAAGTTTATGAACAAATTGATCAACTTTTGTAAAATTTACCCTGGTCAACGGGTGCACACCCTGTACAGTCCGTGACCCACATGGGTCCTGGTGGTTTGGGGCAAAAGTGCACAACTGTCTAGATAGGAGGGACAATCGGTCTACATCTAGCAGACATATGTCTACGCTATCTACATGCCAGTGACGCTACCCACACTCGCCACCGTCAGCATGTGCGGAAAAGGGAAAACAGGCAGCAGCTTAAGGAATGGTGAACGGCAACCGAGAACTGGTAATACAAGTTCTTGCTAAAAGAGCAATGAGTGGAGGTCATGCTTCCTGAAACAGCAAGTTCTGATCTCTCTCTAGGAAGTGACCCGTGGGGTTCGGACAGCCGGAACCCCCATTGAGCCCCACTTTTAGAGCACTTTCCATTTTCCCCCTACCCAGAGTGAATCCAGACCTGGCGATGTAGCGCAGCTCTGCCCCATCCACAGGTCAGCTCGAGACGGATGGAGGAGCAATCGAGCTGCCGCCTTCAAAAGGCAAAATTCTGAAACATATAGGAAACCATCCAAATTTGTGTTTATTTTAACTGCACAGCTCTGACACTGACATTAGTCGAGAGGCTTGGAGGCTAAACAATTATAAAAGCAACACAAAAGGCAGCACTCACAGTGAGCACACAACGCGCCTCTATTCATAGACTATGGAGGTGCAGCACTTTCCCCCGCGCTGTCACATCAATCAGCTGATGGGCCTCCAGGAGGATTAGCCGGAGCACACGTGAACGCAATCATCCATGACGAGGTTTTACTGGTCAGATGTCGGAAACTTCGGGCGCCTCGTGGCAAAGAATTCTGACACAGCAAAAAAAACGAGAGAACAAATATTCCAACAACCCTCTGCCCCTTCCAAAAGCCATAACTTATATTTCCGTCAACTGCTTTTTTCTTTTCTTTTTGTGGGTCATGTTGCCGTTTGGAATGACACCATTAATAATTCTCTGATATCTAATGTATAAAGCTCAGTGTGTGTGTGTGTGTGTGTGTGTGTGTGTGTGTGTATGTCCGGGATTGGCATCTACACCGTCGCAGCTACAGCCACAAAATTTGGCACAGTCACACGTCTGGACCCCAAGAGCATCATAGGCTATGTTGTGAGGCGAAATTTTAACCCTGCGCGTTCCAATTCACCAAACAATTTTGGCCCTATCTACATACTGGGGAAAAAGTGAAAGGAAAAGTGTTGGAGGCAAATTGACAGCTGCCAGATGTGAACAAGGGGGACTGAAACAATGAGAGCGATGGCGCCAAAGAGTATATACCGTACAGTTGCTAAGGTGGGGCCCTGACATGGGAAACTCACCACACACGGGGATATGAACACACACACAAAATGCGCCACACACTACCACGTGCTCCAACACATATACCACCCTCAGCACACATCACCACACATACACCAACCTCGCCACAAGTCGAAAACACAGAAGTCGCCACTCAAAACTCGCCACACGTGGAAAAATTGCCACATGCACAAAAGTTGCCTCACACAAAACTTGCACATACTCAAAACGCACCACACAAAACTCGCCATGCGCAAAAATTGCTGCACACAACTTGCTACACTAACCTGTCACATGCAACTTGACACAAACTTCTTGACACATGCTACTCTCCCTAAAACACACACAAGTCTGGTATTATCCTTCAAAAATAAAAATCTGATTAATAAGCAGACAAACTACAAGAGCAACAAATGTACCATATAGGAAATACGGCGGCTGTCAGTCACATGACCGGTCTATTATGTGTATGTGTGAGCTAATACATACTGCCAGGGGGGAGGGCTTCCTGTTGGCTGGGGATTATCAGGCTGCCAGTAACAACCAATCACAGCTCAGCTTCTATTTTGCTACAGTTAATTAATCTGAGCTCTGATTGGTTAATATAGGCAACAAAGGACATTCTCAGTATAACAGTCCTTGAAAGTAGTTGGAATCGATTTACAATCTCCATGCTTTTCTCATGGTCAGCTTTATGTGGCCTGTTCAAGAGTTGGAACAGCCAAAAATCTGTTCATCTTTATACCTGAAGGAAAAACTAAGAATGTCGTTTATCAAAAGGCTCTCGAATAAGTAGTAGAAGATTACTTCACATTACTTGGCCAAATTAGTGAAATCTGTGTGGAATATCTCTGGTGTTGAAATATATGTTGTGAAATGCTTCTATTAGCTTAGTTTTTGCCTTTTAATAATTACATTTCTATCCATTTTGCTAACAGCAGTTATTAACCCAGGCGAAGCCGGGGAGTACAGCTAATATAAAATATGTACATTTACAAAACGCAACTGCATTTTTTTTTTTTTTTTTTTTAATACACACCACTAAAAAAGGAAATTCTATACATATTCACTTTAAAATATTTTGGTTAAAAAAAAAAAAAATAAAATAACAATTTTTAATAGTTTTTCCCCCTAGGGGACTTGAACCTGCAATTATTTGATCACTTTTACTATATATGACAACTGGATCACGATATTCCCATTCCAAACGGATCTGAAAACGCCCCCCCCCCCCCTCGGCTTATACACAAGTCATTGTGACAGAAGATGGCAAGGGAGGGGGGGAGCAGCGGGTCACAGGAGGCAGGAGCCAGTGGCTGTGCCGCTGCCAAAAATAAATGAATATTCACTGCACTGGTAATGAATATTCATTTCTCTTATAGTGTGCATAGTTAGCCCAGTGCCTGTATCATGGGTGCCCGCTCATTAAGGTAATGAATATTCACCTCTCTCCACTCCCATAGGCGTGGAGAGAGGTGAATATTCATTCCCTTAATGAGCGGGAACATGTGATCGCTCAGCAGCTGCTGGCACCAGAACAAGATGCTGCGAGGGCGCACAGGGAAGGTAAGTAGGATTTTTTTTTATGCTTTTCTCATGGGGGTCATGCATACCCGGACGGGGATGAGGAGCCATGCATACCCAGCTTATACTCGAGTCAATAAGTTTTCCCACTTTTTCGTGGCAAAATGAGGTGCCTCAGCTTATACTCAGGTCAGCTTAGGCTAGTTTCACACTAGCGTATGGCAGAGCTGCGGAGTTCCTCAGTGAAGCTCCGCCCACTGTCGCACCTCCTCCGGTCAGCTCCGCCTACGTCGGCATGCAGCCTGCGTACCCTATCTTGAGCATTGGGTACGCAGGCCATGCCGATGTCTGCGGATGCCTCCGCATGCGTCGTTTTGCCATGCTCTGTACAATGACAATCTTGCGGCTCCACCAGACCTGGTCACCAAGCTTTCCTAGTTTCCTGAATAGCAATTCTCTCTAGTTGTGCGATTATACAATTGCCATTCAGGAGTCACAGCTGCAGACGTCAGTAGTAACCCAACTTCTCTTGACTGGGTGACTGAACGGCAGCCTTTATTTTGCAGTGGGCATGCTCTCAGTACAGCCCGTGAGAACATCTTTGTGCCCCTTTACGTGCCCTTTGTACATTCCCCCCCCCCCCCCACTTGCACACCACCCTGCCAAAGATGAATTTTCCATTAAAGTAAATTGTAAGAGGTGACTCCTATGTGGGTGTAAACATATAATCTGAGGTCATGGAAAATCTGAGAAAAAAAAACAAAAAAAAAACACAACAGCGGTCATGAACGTGTGGCCGCCGGTTACCTCTGTGTTGGAATAGTAGGTGTTCCACGAGGAGCGCAGCGATTCCTGACCTCCGATGTCCCACATCAAAAAGTGGGTATTCTTCACCACGATCTCCTCCACGTTGCTTCCGATGGTTGGGGACGTATGAACCACTTCATTCATTAAACTGAAGAAAAAAAAAAAAAAAAAAAAAAGTGAAAGCTAAAGATGCATTAACGCTACAGGTTCTACCCTTAATGCGCCTCATTCAGCTCCAAGTTCTGGCCAACCGCGGGTTTTATGACCTGTACCAAAAGTATCACATGGATTCACGCTGCGGTTAGTTTGAACCGGTCAACTAGACTAGAAAGCAAACCAGGTGGTGTGGCCACAATAATGATAAAATGCAAGAGAATAGCAGCTGTCTGAATGAGGACATATATTATATATATATATATATATATATATATATATATATATATATATATATATCGATCTATATATATAGTGATCAGGTGAGAGTTTAAAGAGGAATCCCGGCTCAGCTTACTTCGGCATAAGGGGCGAGAGGGACCCTTTGACGTCCTGCCTACTGATACCTGCTGGGTCATGTGTGAGATCGGCAGGTATCGCACACTTGTCCTATTCTAATGATCTTAACGGGTATCAGAGGATGCGATTCCAGCTCTTTTTTTTTTTTTTAACTCTAATAAACCAGGAAAAAACACAAAAATTGAGCTTGGTTTGAGTTGGTACACATGCAGCATATAAATGCATGTTCACATGGCCAAAAAGCGGCTTCCCCTGACTGGTGTCCAGTGGTTGGGACCCGGTCCTTGTCTGCCCTTATTCACACAGACGTCAACTTTGACACATAAGGTTACTAATACTAGACAGTGTAGGACCGCCCCGACCACAGAGTCACCTTGCCGATGGTGGGACGGCTTTTATGCTATGTTTGATCAGATACAGTATTACTGAGAACTCTGGATGATTTAAATGCACTTTTGCTTTTTACTTATTTAATTATAGCAGGGTATTTTTCATTTTGTCTTTTCTAATAAACCAGTTATTGGAACAATTTATTACTTGTAATGTTTATTTTCTGATTGTTGCTATTGTTTGTTTTTTTTATTCTATTTTCTGTGCATTAATTTGGGAGCGCGAAGCGTCTGTCGTTAAGTTACCTGCATTCACGTATTTGCAGCCGACATGGACCCGGAGATGAAACATGACCTCTATGGGGGAGGGGGGCTTGTGGGCTTGTTCTGCGCCTTGTGCAGAGAGGGGGAGGTGGTGAGCTGTGTGCACCATACTTTGTGAATAGTGGATCCCAAATTATCGATCACTCTAATCCTTTCTGTGATGAGACTGCTGGGAACTGATTTCTCATTTCTCCACAGTGCTAAGCAGGGACCACATCAAGCAAGACATTTGTAGGATACCCTTTGGTCTTAGGAGTGTGGGAGGAAACTGGAGAAGCCAAACTGCTGGGTTTATTCACTTCCTACAAAATATACCCTAGCGTGTGTCAAAAAAATAGGAAAATCAAATTGTGAGCCCCATGGGGGCAAAGGCGGCAGATTCATACAGTAGGTTTTGCTGCAAGAAACAAAATAGTCTTCGCTAATAGGCAAATTCTTACGGGACGCTCCGCCGTTTCATAGAAAACATACCATAACGCTCCGGCTCTTCCCAGAGCTGCTTAAATAGTGTTACATAAAGCGGCGTGCAGATATTCATTTTGCAGCAGTCACTATGTAAGGTGTAAGGACTAATACTTACAACTGGTACAGAATAGTGGTTTTTCCTGCATTATCGAGTCCCACAATGATCACTTTGTGTTCTGCAATAAGAAAATATAACAGGTTAGGAGAGAGGATAAAGGAAGAAAAAAAAAAAAAAATGGCGTAAACGTAACTTGATCCCTTTTACTGAGTAGATATCCGCCACGTGATATTACCGACAACGGCTACACAGCGCATAATTGTTAAAAAAACGACATCAGATTCACACTTTAGATCCAGAACTACATACAAAATTCTGCACCGACAACTGTGCATTAACAGGTCATTAACAATGGCAAATAGAAAAAAAATAGTCTCCTACCAAAAAGATAAGAGACAACTTGCCAATTGTTCCTCTTCCTATTTGTACCTTTAAAAGGTACAAATGCTTAAATCATCAATATCACAACAGGTGTCCACCATGAATCAGGAAATTGGTGGCCGCTTGCAGATCGCTTCCTATTAACAGCTACACTGCTCGGCACGGATTAACATTTCCCTCTACAGTGCTGCCGATTGTGAACATGTACTACATCGAGAGGGGGGGGGGGGGGGGGGAGCAAAAATCCCTCATTTCTGTGTGTACTAGTATCCACCCAATAGCTCAGAGACAACTGAAAATTAAGAGATTGCAGAGGAGAAAAGAATACAAGTCATATAATGGTCCAAAATACTGTTATTCCTCATACACAGAGGACAGCTTATTCTGTAATATCAAGAGCCTTCACCATTAGGTTTATGGACACATTTGCAATATATATATTTACTGCAGACTAGAAACCATCAACAAAAAAGGAAAGACAAAAAAAAAAATAAAAATAATGAAGACCTATATTGTAATTTCTGAGTCCACGATTACGACAAGTAGTTAGTACAGATAAATGGTCAGTTATAGGATATGAAAATAGGTATTAGACCTACCGGTAATGATGTTTCCAGGAGTCCATCCTGACAGCACCATGGAGGACGTCCTCCTCCTCCTTACAGGGACAGGAAGCACACGAGAGGTTAAAGGTCACGTCCCACCTCCTCTCCCTCAGTGATTTAACAAGTACCGCAAGGTGGATGATGCTAGTAACAGTTTAATGAAACAATCATATTACAGCATATGACATATCAAAATACAACATAGCATAACATAACAGGGAGGGAAGTACCCGTGCTGTCAGGATGGACACCTGGAAACATCATTACCGGTAGGTCTAATACCTATTTTCCAGGACGTCCACCTGACAGCACCATGGAGAGTACCAAAGCACCTCCTCAGGGTGGGATTACCGCCTGGAGAACTTTTCTTCCGAATGCGGTCTGCTGACCAGCCAACACGTCAAGCTTGTAGTGCTTGCAGAATGTATTCAGATTGGCCCAGGTTGCTGCTCTACAGATTTGGTCAACCGAGGCCCCCGCCCGTTCGGCCCATGAGGCTGATACCGCCCTCGTAGAGTGGGCTTTTATGGACCCTGGCGGGCTAACGCCTTCGGCTTGGTAGGCGTCAGAGATTACTGAGGTAATCCAGCGCGCGATAGACGCCTTAGAGGCCTTCTTCCCTTTATTTTTACCCCCAAAAAGGATGAACAAGTTTGGGTCAATGCGCCAGCTATTGGTGGCTTCTAGATAGTCTAGCACCGCGCGCCTCACATCCAGCGAGTGAAGACGCTGTTCTTTTTTATTACGGGGATTGTCGCAGAACGATGGTAACACTACCTCCTGGTTTAGATTCTTTGAGGAGACTACCTTCGGGGTAAATGCCGGGTCTAACCTTAGGATTATACTATCCCCTCTTATCTGTAGATATGGGTCCTTAGTGGACAGGGCCTGGATCTCCCCTATCCTTTTGGCCGTGGTAATGGCTACTAGGAAGGCCGTTCTACGGGTGAGGACAGAGATGGTTATTTTCTCCCCTAGAGCATAGTGGTCTGTACAGAGGGACCTGAGTACCAGACCCAGATCCCACGGCGGGGTGAGCTGCCTAATCGTGGGACGCAGGCGCTGCGTGGCCTTTATAAATCTTATTACCCAGGGATGAGCAGCTAGCTGGTAATCGAAGAAGGCGCTTAAGGCTGAAACCTGGACTTTTAGCGTGCTAGGCTTAAGGCCTTTATTAAAACCTGCCTGCAAAAAACTTAGTATGCTAGGGAGGTCAGGGGTGCCTGCCACGAGATCGGACCTGCCACCCTCCAGACAGAATCTTTTCCATATCTTCCTATAGATTGCGGATGTCACCGGTTTCCTACTGGCCAGTAGGGTGGATATGACCTGGTCCGACAATCCCTTTGTCTTCAGGATGTCCCTCTCAGGATCCAGGCCGATAGATGAAGTCTTGCTGGGTTTGGATGGTAGATCGGGCCCTGGTGGATGATGTCCTTCCACAGGGGTAGCTCGACCGGATTTCCGACTGCCATGGCTCCTAGAAGGGGAAACTAGCTTCTCTTCGGCCAGTATGGAGCGATCAACATCACTCGTGCGTGGTCCTCGCGTATTTTCCTGAGCACTGCCGGTATAAGGGCCAGTGGCGGGAATGCGTAGGAGAGGGATTCTCCCCAGGTCTGACTCAGGGCATCCACGCCTTCTGGGTGGTCCGTCGGATTCAGGGAATAGAATCTGGGGACCTTCGAATTCTTTCGGCTTGCAAAGAGATCTATACTGGGGGTCCCCCAACGCTGACAAAGATGGTTGAAGATCTCTTCGTTCAGTTCCCATTCTGTCGGGCGAATCCGTTGTCTGCTCAAGTAGTCTGCTACTTCATTCTGGGAACCCTCTAGGTGTACTGCGGTCACTGATCGGACTGTTCTTTCTGCCCAAGCGAATATTTTTCCTGCTAGGTCCTGTAGTGGTTGATGTCTGGGCCCTCCCTGGTGCTTCAGGAATGCCACTGTCGTCATATTGTCGGATAGTATACGGACATGACGATTCTCTAGTATCGACTGGTTCCGCCGTAGCGCTTCCCAGACAGCGTAGAGTTCTCTGAAATTGGAGGATCTGGTCTTGATGTCTACTGGCCATCTCCCCTGGAAGATTTTCCCTTCTATGTGGGCTCCCCAACCCCACACACTGGCGTCCGTGGTGACTACCACGTATGGAGAGGCTGTCCAAAATACGCCCACCTGAAGGTTTCTGGACCGTGTCCACCACCGAAGGGACTCTCTTACTCGTTCTGGCAGCCTTAGGGGTCTGTCTAGCGACGCCTGACTTCTGTCCCACCTCGCAAGGATCTCTTTCTGCAGTGATCTTGAGTGGAATTGGGCCCATCGGACGCACTGGATGCAGGCCGTCATGAGGCCCAGGACCTCCATTGCCTCTCTTATGGAGCACTGACGTCTCAACAGGTCTCTGGTTTTGGTCTGAATAGTCCTCTGCTTCTGTTCGGGTAGCCAGGATATTCTGTCGGTTGAGTCTAGGAGGACCCCGAGAAATATTTTCCTGGTTTCTGGCCTGATGTTCGACTTCTCCCAATTGATCACCCATCCAAGGAACTCCATTACCGTAGTTGCTCGGTTTCTGTCGCGAACGAGCGCTTCCCTGGATCTTGCCACCAGTAGGAAGTCGTCTAAATAGGGTATGATCATGATACCCTGATCTCTCAGGTAGGCCACTACTTCTCCCACCAGCTTTGTAAAGATTCTGGGAGCTGAGGCCAACCCGAATGGAAGACACTGGAACTGGAAGTGGCAGGTCCGGGTTGGTAAACTGACCGCAAACCTTAGCAGTCTCTGGGATGAGGGATGGATAGGGACCTGGTAGTAGGCCTTCTTTAGGTCTAGGGTGCACATGACGGCGTCCCGATCTATCAGGAGGGTTGCGGATCGGACCAATTCCATCCGGAATCTCTTGTACTTGACCCAGGCATTTAGTGGTTTCAGGTTTATGATGGTACGGGCCTCGCCAGATGGTTTTGTGATCGAGAACAGGGACGAATAGTACCCTTTCCCTCTTTCTGATGGGGGAACTGGTACTATGACCTTTGATTTTACCATGCCCTGTAGATCCGTCCACATTGCGGAGTCCTCCAGGACGACAGTGGGGGTAATATATCTTTCGGGGGGAGGTGAATAAAGCTCTATATTGTAGCCCTCCGCGATGGTTCTGAGGACCCACTGATTGTGGGTGACTCGGGACCAGTTTGCTGCGAAGTGGCGAAGTCTCCCCCCAATACCTATGGAGTCATTGCCTCCTCGATCTAGAGGTTGATGTGAATGGAGGACCTCTGTCCCTCCCGGTCTGGCTGAAGGAGCCCTTATAGGAGCCTCTACTGGACCTTGCCCGACCCCTGAACTCGGTCTGCCTCCTAGAAAAGGAGCCTCTCCGAAAGGACTGGGGTTGTCTGGGTTTTTCCTCCGGGAATCCCTTCTTTTTATCGGACACCAGCTCTAGAATGTTATCTAGGGCTGGCCCGAATACCCTCAGGCCCGAGAAGGGGATGGCGCATAGCTTAGTTTTTGAAGCGTTGTCCCCCGACCAGGATTTGAGCCAGACTGCTCTTCGGGCCGCGTTGGAGAGGGAGCTGTTTCTGGCTGCAAATCTTACCGATTCGGCCGACGTATCCGATAGGAACGCCGTAGCCGATTTCATGAGCGGAAGGGATGCTAGGATGTCTGATCTAGGGGTCTTGTTGGTTAGGTGTTCTTCCAACTGCCCCATCCACAAAAACATAGACCTGGCCACCGAGGTGGCTGCTATGTTGGCCCTAATAAGAGCCGCAGACGTCTCCCATGCTCTTTTTAATAAGACGTCTAACTTTCTATCCAACGGGTCTCGAAGACCTGATGAGTCCTCGAATGGGATAGCCATCTTTTTGGTAACTTTAGCGACTGGGACATCTATTTTAGGAATTTCTTCCCATGCCCGGGTTTCCTCAGGATCAAAAGGCAGTCTGCTTCTAAAGTCTCGGGAGAGTGTCAGTCGACGCTCTGCCTCCTTCCACTCCTCCTGGACCATCGTTTTGATGTGTTCACTTACAGGGAACACTACCTGTCTCCGGGCCACCAGTCCTCCGAACATTAAGTCCTGCCTGGACTGTGGTTTAGGGACCTCCTCTATCTGCATAGTATTTCTGACTGCTTGGACCAACTCGTCCGTGTCCTCCAGTCTGAATAGGTATTTTCTGCTCTGATCTTGTCTATCCCCCCGGATCTCGCCTTCTTCTTCCTGATCCGAATCCCGGAATTCGGACTCCTCACTAGGGCTTTCTTCCGACTCTGGGTCCGCTTCCCACCTTGGACGTTTGCGACTCGGCCCTGGGCTGGGGGACTGACGCCGTGCGAGGCTGGATGTAGAGGCCCGAACTTCCTCCCTTATCAGCGATCTCATTTCGGCTAGGAGGGATGGCTGTTCCTCGCCTACGACCCTTGAGGTACAGGGTCCGCATAGGGTCTTGTTATATGTGTCTGGCAGCTTTACCCTGCATACTGGGCATCTGACCGATTTGGAGGTGGCCTTTGCCGGGTCCTTCGCCCCCGAGGGGGATTCTGTCGGGGCTCCCTTCTCCTAATAATACAGAAGGGGCACCTACTCAGATCTGGGTTGGGGTAATGGGTGGGAGAGGGTGGTCTGCGCTATGCGCACTTACCCCTCCGCCTGCTGGAGCGACCCCTTCCATCCTGGCGCGGTCCGCAGGGCGCTATGGACCTCCGAAACGTGCTCCCTGGATCTCCAGAAGCGCGCTCTGTGCCTTAGGAGCGCGCGCTGTGGACCCCGGAGGCGAGCGCTGTGTGGCTTCAGTGGCGAGCGCTGTGGCTTCCGTAGCGAGCGCTGTCTGGCTTCTGTAGCGAGCGCTGTCTGGCCTCAGCAGCGAGCGCTGTCTGGCCTCAGCAGCGAGCGCTGTCTGGCCTCAGCAGCGAGCGCTGTCTGGCCTCAGCAGCGAGCGCTGTCTGGCCTCAGCAGCGAGCGCTGTCTGGCCTCAGCAGCGAGCGCTGTCTGGCCTCAGCAGCGAGCGCTATGTGGCTTCAGAAGCGCGCGCTGGGATTCAAAGGCTGGTGTCTGACGTCACCGGATGTGACGCGCGGCCTCTCGCGCTAGGCCGCCTCCTCCACTTCCTGCTCTGCGCGTGACTATGGCGGCCTCCTCCGGCCAGCCGCCGTGGGGAGCCAACCCCCATCCATATGCGGCGGACTGCCACTCCGGCCTCTTCGCCTGCTATGGCGGACTGCGGAGGCCTCATTCCTGCCTCCCAGCGCCGGCTGCGCTCGTGTGTCCCTCCGTGCAGGGACAGGAAAAACACTGAGGGAGAGGAGGTGGGACGTGACCTTTAACCTCTCGTGTGCTTCCTGTCCCTGTAAGGAGGAGGAGGACGTCCTCCATGGTGCTGTCAGGTGGACGTCCTGGAAAACAATATTTTCATCTTTATTTTGAAGACGGAGTTGGAGTCAGTACATTTGCACGCTGTGTCTGCATGGTGACACTGACGGTCCATTGACTTTATTAGGGACTGCTGACAAATTTCCAAGCACAGGGAACCTGATCGGGTCTGCCGAGAGTAGTGATCCCCTGTAACAATGAAATATGAGTCAAACAGCAGACGACTGAATCATTGGGCACCTTTGCTGCAGAGGAGGCGATACAATCTGTCACTCTCTGGCTCTCACGATAAGGTGAAATTTCAAAAACAGAAAGGCTGCGTCTAACATGAGCCGCCACATCACAGGCGCGGAGGATCTGGCCTCACCCGTGTAAACAGCTCGAGGGATACAACTCACAGACGTCCATGTGGAGGAGAAATATTACCCACCCATCTCTATGCTTCGTGCGCTGCACACTATACATGCCGGCAGTGAAGAAAGAGCAGCACTTCAAAGACCACACGCACCTTTGACATGCGGAAAAAAAGGTCTTTACCAGGGCTGTGGAGTCTGAGCCCATTTTGGTGGAGTCTGTGTCATGGAAATTCAGGAGTCGGAGGTTTGGCTTACCGACTCCACAGCCCTGGTCTTTACATATGTTGCCATTAAATAAACGTAACCACTAACTTTCAGTCTGCAATCATTTGTTTTCACACCCCAGTATGCAGTTTACAGTCTTATCCAAGTTTCAGATTTTTCTCTTGTGGGAGTGTCTCTTCCAGTAATACAGGCTGGAGTGAGGTCTGTGTATAATCAGCGTGCTGATACTTTCACTTGCTTTTATGTATCAGCACAGATTCTATCCTTCACTTACTTTTCATGTGCTCCTTCCTTTTCTACAGTCCATTTTCTCTGCCCTCTCAGATTGTAGATACTTTCTCACTCCATATTCAGAAGACATGCTATTAAAAGGAGGTAGTCTGGTAACAAGAAGTTGCCAGCTATGAGAGAGCTGATGACTTCTTGTCCACTTTTTCTCCAACCAACTAATTTGAGTAGTAGCACGCATGCTCAATCGTCACTATATTCTCTATGCTGGATAAAGCAGAGCGCTCGGTCACTGCAGCACGAATAGCATTACGTGTAAATCTAGAGTGGCACATCTACCAGCAAGAGTGGCCTTCTCATTGCGCCCAGCAGAGGGGCAGTGACAGACATAACCCTTTACACAGTACTCCACGGTATTCCTAAGCTAGAGACATCCCCCTATGGACCTCCAGACAAAGGATGATGTAAAGAATTAAAATCAAGGCATCTAAAGCATTCATTCCTTAGAAAACACTGATTCCAATAACACCGATCACTGAGGTGAAGACACGGGTCACCTCCCACACCAAGGGGAACATATAACAGTATTGGGTGTACAAGGTGACCCCTGTGTGTCTCTGCCTGGCTGTAGGAGGATGACTGTGGTATGGATCCAGCCTATATTACTGGGAGGGACGTTCCCACAAAAACAAAAAACCCACATAGGCTGCAAACATCATAGCACATGGACAGAGGGCAGAAAATAAATGCAGGAATTAAGATTGTAAACAAACTTAGTAAAAAAAAAAAAAAAGTTTACATGTGAAACAGGTAACAAAGCCTTTAGTTGTAATGTGCACAGTGTTCTATAGATACACACACTACAGTGGGACCGTAAGTGCAGAACAAAGGGAGTAGAGACTGGTGTAAAATAAACGTATTACTGAGATATATAGAGACAGTAACACGAGAGGCCTCCGCTGTACGGACATACAGGTGACACATACAGTAGGTGTGCTGCCTGACGTCTGACATGACATATCTGTAGGTCAGCCCTCATTCCAGGTAGCAGCCGAGTGACCCGTCCCAACCGCCGCCATACACGAAGAAGAAGCAGAGATTGTAATCTGCCTTTTAACAGCGGGTGGTGGAATTACTCAGTCTGCAGCTACGTCTTTTGGAACAGATTCTTAAACGGGACCTGTCATCATATTTAATGCAACCTGCGTGCATTATTATATGGCTTGTAGACCTGATGAGACTGGTGTAGTTACTTTGAAGTTCCATCTGCAAATGGCTGTGCACTCTTGAAATTAAAATGAGCGTTTTAGGAGTCTTTCTCGAGCCGGATGATCTTAAAGGGTTACACCGGGGAGATAATTTTTTTTTATCCTAATGCTCACAGCTTCATAACTAGCAGGATAACAGGAATAATGCCGTTTCCATCCGCACAGGACCCCTTTAAGGCTGATAAGCCATAGTGATATGGATTTATAAGGCAAGTACGCAGTCATCAGGCCTGCTGAATAACGTGGGCAGTTAGTTTTTAAGGGCACAAGCACACAGGCAGCATCCAATGTGTGAGCTACATGTATGGGAAATCCGCTGCGTATCCTGTGCACACAGCCTGAAGCAGGAGCGGATCAGGGGCCCCTCACTGTCGGTGCAGCTCGCAGCAGACGGACCCTACTTGATCATTAGGAAGCCCTATCACTTTATAAGATGTGAAGATGCCTTTAAAGTAGAAGCTGAAACATACAATATTAACCATATGCATCCCTTGCTGTGGGACATGGAGGAGGGTGAGACAGCGGCAACTTAAGGGTATGTGCACACGGGGCGGATTCTGCTGCGTTGTACAGTACCTTTATTTCCTATGGAAATCACAGCATGTCAATTGTTTGGTGCAGAAGCGCTGCAGTTTTACACCTCATCCATTATGATGATGCCGCCGGGGGGGGGGGGGGGGGATGTCGGCAGGGACAGATGATGCCGGGGGGGGGGATGTCGGCAGGGACAGATGATGCCGGGGGGGGGGGATGTCGGCAGGGACAGATGATGCCGGGGGGGGGGGGATGCCGGCAGGGGGACAGATGATGCCGGGGGGGGGGGGGATGCCGGCAGGGGGACAGATGATGCCGGCAGGGGGACAGATGATGCCGGCAGGGGGACAGATGATGCCGGCAGGGGGACAGATGATGCCGGCAGGGGGACAGATGATGCCGGCAGGGGGACAGATGATGCCGGCAGGGGGACAGATGATGCCGGCAGGGGGACAGATGATGCCGGCAGGGGGACAGATGATGCCGGCAGGGGGACAGATGATGCCGGGGGGGGATGCCGGCAGGGACAGATGATGCCGGGGGGGGATGCCGGCAGGGACAGATGATGCCGGCAGGGACAGATGATGCCGGCAGGGACAGATGATGCCGGCAGGGACAGATGATGCCGGCAGGGACAGATGATGCCGGGGGGGGGGATGCCGGCAGGGACAGATGATGCCGGGGGGGGGGGGGATGCCGGCAGGGACAGATGATGCCGGGGGGGGGGGGGATGCCGGCAGGGACAGATGATGCCGGGGGGGGGGGATGCCGGCAGGGACAGATGATGCCGGGGGGGGGGGCAGGGGTGATGCTCAGGGATGCCGGAGGGAGCAGGAGGGGCACGGCTTTGTGTGCTGCGGGCAGGCACTTGCCTTGGTTGCAGAAGAAGTTCCACAGCTTCGCGAAGATGAGGCCCATGATGCAGAGGCCACAGCCGGGCTGCGCCAGTCACATAGGCGGTGAGCGCTACGAGCAGTGCCCGTGTGTCAGGCCGCAGTCTCCATCCGCCCTCACCCGAGGGAACAACTAACCCTCTCCCACACACACACACACACCGCTCAACAGCTGGCTGTACATCTGCGCGCGCACCTCACGCACGGCCGGCTCACGTCACCTGACGTCTGACGTTCGGACAGCAAACCACGCCTTCTTTCATCATCTAACCAGATTGGATAAATCTAACACGCCCATCAATATTTTCATCCAATCAGACAGTGGATGAATAGGAGCGTGCTGATTCAAGTTGATCGATGTTCTAAATTGCAATATATATCCAACCAAAACTACATTTCCCAACATGCCTCGCTGCTGAGGCATATACATTGTGTTTATGCTACTTCCCACAACAAAGATGGCCGCTAGAGCCTCGCAAAGAGAATGTGAACACTAGAGCGATAGCTGTTATCCGTACGGGGCGTGGTAGATGTGATTGCTGGCGCTGCTACATTTCCCTTATGTCTTGCCTACAGAGAGTGGTCTACAGAATCATGGCCGCCGCAGGATCACTGTGTGTTACAATGAGGAGTCTTCACTGTTATCATTTTTAGCTTTTTTCTCTTTTAATGTCGGGTAAGAAGACGCCCGCGCACAGGTTCAGCTGGTGGCAGATTGGGAAGATTCGCTGGTCCAGATGTTTGACCCTCTCTGGTCTCCGTACACAGGTAGGTACTGTGAAGGCCGGGGAGAATGTGTGGAGCAGCTGTGGGTTCTGCTGGGAAATATCCACGTGGGGTTTCCTGCTCAATAATTAAAGGGGTCTTCTGGTCAAGGAAAACTCGTGTCCTCCGGCTGATGTTTATTTAAGAAAAAACAAAAAAAACTGTGCTTTACTCACCCTCCCAGGGTCCGACACTGAGTCTCTGCTGTTATTGCCTATGTCTGTTATTGTCTGCAGTGCTGATGCAACACATTGACAGTGCGGCAGGCAATCGGTGAGGTCAGGGGCAAACGCTGTTTACCTGGTGATTGTCGCGCTGTTGTCAGCGCTGCAGACAGTAACACATACTGGAAGCAATGGCCCAGAATCAGCCTTGGACCCGGGGATCAATGACCCAGAATCAGCCTTGGACCCGGGGATCAATGGCCCAGAATCAGCCTTGGACCCGGGGATCAATGGCCCAGAATCAGCCTTGGACCCGGGGATCAATGGCCCAGAATCAGCCTTGGACCCGGGGATCGATGGCCCAGAATCAGCCTTGGACCCGGGGATCGATGGCCCAGAATCAGCCTTGGACCCGGGGATCGATGGCCCAGAATCAGCCTTAGACCCGGGGATCGATGGCCCAGAATCAGCCTTGGACCCGGGGATCGATGGCCCAGAATCAGCCTTGGACCCGGGGATCGATGGCCCAGAATCAGCCTTGGACCCGGGGATCGATGGCCCAGAATCAGCCTTGGACCCGGGGATCGATGGCCCAGAATCAGCCTTGGACCCGGGGATCGATGGCCCAGAATCTACCTTGGACCCAGGGATCAATGGCCCAGAATCAGCCTTGGACCCGGGGATCAATGGCCCAGAATCAGCCTTGGACCCGGGGATCAATGGCCCAGAATCAGCCTTGGACCCGGGGATCAATGGCCCAGAATCTGCCTTGGACCCGTGAATCAATGGCCCAGAATCAGCCTTGGACCCGTGAATCAATGGCCCAGAATCTACCTTGGACCCAGGGATCAATGGCCCAGAATCTACCTTGGACCCGGGGATCGATGGCCCAGAATCAGCCTTGGACCCGGGGATCAATGGCCCAGAATCAGCCTTGGACCCGGGGATCAATGGCCCAGAATCAGCCTTGGACCCGGGGATCAATGGCCCAGAATCAGCCTTGGACCCGGGGATCAATGGCCCAGAATCAGCCTTGGACCCGGGGATCAATGGCCCAGAATCAGCCTTGGACCCGGGGATCAATGGCCCAGAATCAGCCTTGGACCCGGGGATCAATGGCCCAGAATCAGCCTTGGACCCGGGGATCAATGGCCCAGAATCTGCCTTGGACCCGTGAATCAATGGCCCAGAATCAGCCTTGGACCCGTGAATCAATGGCCCAGAATCTACCTTGGACCCGGGGATCAATGGCCCAGAATCTACCTTGGACCCAGGGATCAATGGCCCAGAATCTACCTTGGACCCAGGGATCAATGGCCCAGAATCCGCCTTGGACCCGAGGATCAGTGGTCCAGAATCTGCCTTGGACCCGTGAAGCAATGGCCCAGAATCCGCCTTGGAACATGGGGACCCTTAATGCGGCTGAACATTTACGTGCACCTTTACTGCTTGTTTTTCCTCTTTGCAAAACCTTTTTTGCTGCAGATTTGTACGTTGTAAAGAGTGAAATCCTTTTTAAAATCCACGGCATAATGTGCTGCAGACTAAAATGTGCCGCAGAGGTCACTTTCCTCTGCAGATTTTGGCCTCGGGTGTGTGGTGCCGGCTCAGGAGGGGAGGCTGCTCCTCACAGGGCGGGTGCTAGCTGTACGAGGCAGGGTTCATACCACCCACCATAAGTGGATTGCAACGCCCAGTCTAAGAAGGAGTCTCCCGACCCGAAATGACAGCCCCACATGTGTTTATATGGTCATTACACTCATGCGAGATCCGCTGGTGTGAACACTGCCTTATACAGCCACTGACTGGGTGAATCCGGCTACGAGATAAGAACAAAACCAAAAATCAATGACAGAATTGTGTGTTTTTCATCGCACTTGGATTTATTTTTTCCATTTTCCAATACTTTTTTTGTGTAAAATGAACAGTGTCATCACTACTGTAACTCGTCCCAGGAAAATCCCCAAGAATCAGCGCGGTTCACCTGTCAACAGGTGATGAGTGTGGACTTCATACTGTTACATGGGACTGCTGAATGGAGACGGCAGAGGGTACACATGTATTCAGCACTCCGCAATTCGGTCTCTCTCCATCAGACCTGGCATAATGGCAGCCGGCACCGTAGGCGCCCGTCCAAACAGGACATTTACCGTCACCGCTTAAAATCCTCTGCTTCTTACAGCACCAGTAAAGTGGAGGCGACTTAGAATCATAGAATCGTAGAGTTGGAAGGGACCTCCTGGGCCATCTGGTCCAACCCCCTGCTCAAAGCAGGATTTGCTAAATCATCCCAGTCAGATGTCTGTCCAGCCTCTGTTTGAAGACTTCCATTGAAGGAGAACTCACCACTTCTCGTGGCAACTTGTTCCACTCATTGATCACTCTAACTGTCAAAAAGTTTTTTCTAATATCTAATTTGTGTCTCCTCCCATTCAGTTTCATCCCATTGCTTCTAGTCTTTCCTTGTGCAAATGAGAATAAAGTTGATCCTTCTACAATGTGACAGCCCTTTAGATATTTGTAGACAGCTATTAAGTCTCCTCTCAGTCTTCTCTTTTGCAAACTAAACATTCCCAAATCCTGCAACCTTTCCTCATAAGACAGGGTTTGCAGACCGGTCATCATTCTGGTCGCTCTTTTCTGAACTTGCTCCAGTTTGTTGATGTCTTTTTTTAAAATGTGGTGCCCAAAACTGGACACAATATTCCAGATGAGGTCTGACCAAAGAGGAGTAGAGGGAAATAATGACTTCACGTGATCTAGACTGTATGCTTCTGTTAATACATCCTAGAATTGCATTTGCCTTTTTTGCTGCTGCATCACACTGTTGACTCATATTCAGTCTGTGATCTATTAGTATACCCAAGTCTTTTTCACATGTGCTGTTGCTTAGCCCTATTCCTCCCATTCTGTATATGCTTTTTTCATTTTTATTGCCCAGATGTAGTACTTTGCATTTCTCCCTGTTAAAAACCATTCTGTTAGTTGATGCCCACTTCTCCAGTTTATTTATATCTTTTGGAATCCTCTCTCTCTCTTCTCTAGTATTAGCTTTAACCCTTTAAAGGGAGTCGGTCACCCCCCGAAATGCAAACTCAACTAACAGTTATGTCGGGGACTTTGCCCCCACAGAAATCACATGAACAGATTACATTTCATTGTTTTAATTACTTCGAAAACTCTTTTATATTCCATGTGCAAATGAGCCGGTTTCACCCTGACGGCTACAGCAGGAGGAGGAGGCAGAGCTGGAGTGACGGAGGCTTCAGATCTACCAATAGTTCTTCAGCTCTATTTGCATATTAATTTGAACCCTGATTTTTCACTAATGGCCTGCAGCTGTAGGCTGCGCCGGGCGAGAGTGTTCTGTCCCTTTAGGATGTTCTGCGTAACTGATGATTGCCTCCTTTGTCTTTCAGGCGTTAATTGCATCTCCAGTGTGAAATGTCATTCTTCCCGAAGATACGTCTCAGAGATGAAGTGGGGGATTATCTGCGTAATGTGTACTGCAACAATGAGGTGAGTGACAGCATGCAAACTAAAGACATTGCTGGGTGTGATACAAGCATGAGGCTCCAAGTGCCCCCCAGGCTGGTGCATCAACCAGGGAGCAGTACCCCCTCCATGTGCTTAAAGGAATTTTCCAGTTCCCCGGCTTGCAGTTTAAAAAAAAAAAGAAACAGACCAACTTTACTCACCCTCCCCTGGTCCAGTGCTGGGTCTATGCTGCTGCGCCCAGTGTCTATCAGAGCTAATGGCATGAGCCGCTAAGCTCCCTGATTGTGTGCAGCGCTGTGGTCGTGGTGTCAACACTGCAGATATCGGAAGCAGCGGTGGAGACTCAGTCGTGGACCTGGGGAGGATGATGTATTCTAGTCATTCTGACGGATTCTCTTGAAAGGTTCCCTTTACTTCCAAAGTGATGACCACCAGGTGTCAATTACTTCTTTTACCTGTTGTCAAAACTAATCCGGCTCCACCAGCCGAGGCAGCGAGCCGGATTACAAGAGGTAGTGGCAAGTTTTTCTCTCTTTGCTCGTGCTCTTCTGTCTATCTAACTACATACAGACATAACAGAGGCAGTTGGGGGCAGGAATACCATTGGACAATGACAGGATCAGAGCCTACTGGGTAGGAAAGGAGGGTCCAGTACCTGTAGTGCTGGCAGAATACTGATTTAAAAAGCAAACCTGCCCACTTAAAAAACAGTGGCTAGCATGTTACAGAGCATGTATCGTCATTGAAGGGGTATTATTTTACTCAGTGGGTTGCTCCTTTGCATCTATACATACTTTAGTAGGACATGTGCCAGTCCGAGCATATTTTTTTAAAGGCATCTCTTAAAGAATAGAAAAACATCATGGTGTCGGGGTTAAAACACAGATTTCAACCTCCCCTCCTTGTAGTATGAGGCGCCTCCTTTGATAAGCTACTCTGTCTATTGCTATGTACACTGAGAGCCTGATGTGGGCGGGGGTCAGCTGTGGTGTGGTTAACTGTGGTGTGGGCGGAGTTAACTAGTGTGGGTGGGGCTAACTTTCTCAGCTCTGCTCCATTGCTACATCTAAAAACTCAACCGCTGCACTCGGTAATCTAAGTGACACATCACTGGAGTCAGGGTCTGTGTCCCTACATAATGCTGCTCTCAGATTCCAGTACAAAAAAAACTGCTGGCAGATTCCCTTTAAGCAACAACTTTGTCAATTATTTTTGTCCCCAGACTATTTAATCACTAATCTTGCAGCGTCTATATTTGTATCTTCCCGCTCTATTCTTGTCTTTCTTTGTAACGATGGCCGGGCTGCAGCTCGTGGCCGCGGTGGGAGCAGATGAAGCGGAGCGGAGGTTTGTGTGTCTGCAGTGCCGCCTGTCGCATCCTCCGTCCTTTACCACCGTCCGTGTGAACACCAGACTGATCTCCGGAGAAAACGCAAAGCGGCTTCTGGGGGAAGAAATCGGCAAGGTGAGACGTTGTCACATTGCAGCCCACATCCCGGGCTCAGCTTCCCTTAGATCTCTGCGGTCTCTTGCTCCTCAGTTATTCCTCCTGGAAATGTAGGAATGAATTGATTGCTGGCCGTTACCGTCTCCCCCCCCCCCCTCTCTGATCCCGCCCAGCCGGTGATGACGACGTCAGACTATCGCTTCGTCCATCAGTGGTGATCGCCGTCGCGTTTGCCGCACCGGTCACCCGCTGCGCGTCCTGCAGTATATATAAACTATAATTCTCTCTCTCTATCCCCTGACGTTTGTGACCTCTCCTTACAGCAGTTCCCCAGCGTCATCTTCCCGATTCATCGACATCCTCAGCTTGACGACCTGTTATTAATTCCCGCCATCGGACCCAGGTCAGGGAGACGTCCTGTTCACACTATTGATTTTCCCAACTGTATTTTTTCTTGTTTATGTATTTATTATGATTTGTTTATATAGTGCCATTAATACCACAGCTATCATCACTGTCCCCATTGGGGCTCACCATCTAGATTCCCTATCAGTATGTCTCCGGCATATGGAAGGAAACCGGAGAACCCGCACCTGTCCTGAGGTTGTGTCTGGTATTGCGGCTTGGTTCCATTGAAGTGAGTGGAGCTGAGCTGCAATACCACGTGCAACCTGTGGACAGATGTGGCACTGTTTTTTTTTTTTTTTTTCTTTTTTGAAGGGGGGAGGGGCAGCCACGTGTTTTTTTTTTTTTTTCTCCTCTAGACATCGCCTGCTATGTTGACTTTTCATGGTGCGTGATTTCAGAGTCCTTTTCTTTTTCTTCCCTGTATAACCAGGATTTCTTCTGTTTTCTGCAGGAAAGCATTGAAGCAACATCCAGTCCAAGTAATTGTCGGGGCGCAGTGTGGCAATGCCGTCCTCAGGGGAGCCCATGTTTACTCTGCCGGGATTGTGTCTGCCTCTAAATGTAAGGGTAATGCCTAATGGTAGCTGGTAAAAAGGAAATAATAAAACCTCCAGGCTCTACAGAGGCCCCCCAAATGTTTCAAGACCCCATTATTGCATCTGGTACGAGGTCTCCACGCCTGAACTGGTGATAATCCTGCCCACTGATGGAGGGCGGCAGCTGTTCACCATTCATGCAACAATCGATGCCCGGAAACACAAACCTCGGGACTCGGTGCCGCTGCTGCTGGTGGTCGTGGCCTTTGTATGAAATAGCGCACAAAAAGATAAATTTACAAAATGGTCGCTGTCACTTCATCTAACCAATCATAACTAAATAGTGCAGGGTAGGCGATTATAAGAAGATTTATATTATGTCTTATCAGAGAAATCTGCTTCTTTCTCCACCTATGAGCCACTTCTCTACCCTCCTAGATTCCTCATTCACTCTGGGAAATAAAATCAGCTCAAATCTGTCCTGGTCACTGAGAGATCAGGTTACAGTATTTATTAGAGTCTATGGGGAGAGGAGGATGGCGAGGAAGTGACACCGGCATGCAGATCAGTGCTACAACTTCTTTCAAGTGATTTATTACTGCATCGTGCCCTCTCGCACTGCGCAGCCGCACCGTGCCCTCCTTACTGCTGCTTCTTGCTTTGAAACACAAAGACAGGAGCACAGGAATCCCTCACGTCTCTCCGTGCTGTGTATAGGAGACATCACCACGGACAGTCTCCACCCACCAGCTCAGGGAGAACTGAAATTTAGAAATGGAGCCTGCAGAGGGGAAAACTGGTGAAAAGTGCAGGATACAAGTCATGTGTTGGCCAGAAATAGCGTTGTTCCTCATGTCCACAGGACAGAAAGCAGATGGTCAGGGGCCAATGCGAAAATTGAAAGACTTTTATTTCTTTATATATATGATGATATTGAAAAATAAAGAAAATACTTTTTTTTTTTTTGTAAGAAAACACATTTAACATGAAAACCTGATCTAATATTCTGCTCACACGTTCCCGCTAAATCTTTTTTTTTTTTTTTTTCTTTTTGTTCATCGCAGGGATGAAGGAGGGCGACGAGGTCTCTGTTTACTCTGACATCGAGGGCTGGTGTAAGCGCGGCGCCACCGAGTTTGATGGAACCAAAGTTTTCATCGGGAATGGAATCTCGGAGCTGAGTCGTTCTGAAATCTTCTGTTCGCAAAGCCCCATAAAGTAAGTGATGGCAGGAGTATTGCAGGAAAAACGATCTCTTCTGCAAAGTGTCCGCCAGCGGATGGTTAGAAGTAAAAATCGAGAGTCATCAGTGGTTATTGCCTCTAACGGCTGATGGAAGACGTGATCCTTCACCGATCCTGAGCGCGGGACTCTGAACTGCCACGCTTAAATAGGATGATGGTTGTCCTCTATATTTATTTATTTTTTTATGTGGCTGATGGAGAAAGCCGCATGCCGGACTCGGTGATCTCTGGCCGCCCCGTAGACATTGAACATGCGCCGGCATCGCCCCATTCACATGGGGCACGTCAGAGTCTTGCGGCCATCGGAGAGCGCTCTGTTTCTTCTCACTTCCCTTGATGCACTGGAACAGAAACCTCGCAGAAAACCGAATGTAGCATTGGACAAGAATGGAATAAAAATAGAAAAGATCAAAGGAGACAAGATAACCTGCTAATCTGTTAGCAAACTGCGGAACTTTCCTTTTATTTATTCTATTTTTGTCCTTTGTTTCGCCTGTCTCATGCTTTACTTTTCCATTTTCCATGATTTACGTCCCCCGGTATAAGTACCGGACACGTCCGCATATATGTAAATATTGCCCTAGTTTTGCACGGTCACGCCTTGTAAGCGACGTATATTTGCTGAAGGCGACGTCGCCTCTGTGTGCATTTTCTCAGGCTCGCGTGTTAGTGTTCAGCTCCGCAGATTGTATAAAATACTTACATATTGTTCTAAAAGACGTCGCCCCGCTCCTGATGTGTTCATTTTACTAACTACCTATCTTCCGCATGAATTAAGAAGTCTGCAGCCTCTTCTTCCTGGAGCGCCGTCTTGTGCCGTCATTCCTCCTAGAAAGTTGTGGAATGAATCGGCAACATTCTATTTAAGGGGCGGAATCTGATACCGACGGCCCTGATTGGACAAGGTCACAAAGTGTAGGGACACGCCCACCCCAACTGATTACACCAAGTCATTCGTATATTTCTACGTTATTAGAAGGAATAACAGAGGAGCGGCGCCACCTAGAGGTCTAAGACGCAAACAAGTCCAGGCTGGAGGTGGCGGCGCTCTTCTTTAATTTTTATTCTAGCCCTAACATAATCTGTGATCTTTCAAGTTAAAAAACATCTCGGCACACAATATTTCTGGATCCTGGTTGTTGTTGTTGTTTTGTGGGAAGAGTTGTCGTTTTGATTATCATCGTTATTTTATTTTACAAAGTGGAAACCATATCCAGATACACTTTTACTTACTGCACGTTCATTGTAAACACTATTCTTCAGTACAATCACAGAGAGCTCAAACTTTTCTATAGGGTTTTTTCATTATTAATATTTTAGTGGATTAAAAAAAAAATAAAACTTTAAAAAAAAAAGTTTGTCACTCTTTTCGGAGGCGTATTACTTTTTTTTTTTTTTTTTTTTTTCAGTCGATGGAGATATGCCAGGGTTTGTTTCTTGAGCGCCAGGCTCTTGTTTTTAATAGTATCAACAGTCATCGCTATGTGCTACATTTTTGGGAGGGCGATTAGTGACAGAAAAACAACTATTTTGGCGATGTGATGGTTGTTTTCTTTACTTTTATGGGTTAATAAATGTTAGATTTTGATACATTAGACTTTTACTGGCTCTGAGATGCCGAATATGCTTTTTTCTCATTTGGAAAAAAAAGATGGAGAAATATTTTTTTAAAAAAATATTTTTTTTTTTAGTTTTTTAATATTTACGCTTTTTTTTTTTTTAATGTTTTAATTTTTTTTTCCTCCACGTAGGGGACTTGAACCTGCGGTTACTTCAGTATTGCTGAATATGATATAATTAATGATCGCCTATAAAGCCCAGCCTGTGGCCGCAACGGGGAGCTTTCAGAAGGTACCTGGCTACCCTGGAAATCCACCAACGCCCTGCAGCCACATCACAGGTGGTCAATGAGCACCAAAACGGACGCTCCACTGGAACTGTGCCACCTAAATGCCTCTGCCCCATCTGGCATTTTTATAGATGGGACATGCTATGAACATCTAATAGTTGGGGGTCCCATGACTTGCAGCATATCAATCTCCTGAACAGAGCCCCGACGCGCGCTCCCAGGAATAGAAAGATGGATGACCTTGAACGGCCCCCTCCATCGATTTCTATGGGAGTTCTGAAAATTTACCAGGCGGACTCTCATACAAATGAATGGTTAGAGGCCATAGTCCCCAAGAACAGTGTGCCGGGACCAATTCTCCAGGATCGGGGCTGAACATTGAGTTTTATGCAGTAGCAACATCTTTAACCTGCAATTAACACATATGCATAAATGTAAATGAGTTCACGATGAAATTGCTTTTTAAAAAAAAAAAAAAAAAATGTTTAGGTCACCTGTCAACACTGTTTTCTCTTATAGGGGAAAAGGCATCAGAATGACTGACCCGGTGTACCTAAGTCCATCTTTTGATAATGTTTTATCCGGATACATTTTCTTGCAGGTAAGGCTTACATGTTTTTACACTTTGGATATGTGCATACTCCATGGATTTCTATTAGGGTGGGTACAAACCCTGGGCCCCCCACCACTTGTGGGGAGAATTTGGAGGAAGGGCTTTTTAGGGTCCGAAAACAAATTGCTGAGCACAGGATCGGAAGCTAAGTATCCAGTGAAGTAGCCTTGACCCGGGATGGAGAGCTACCGATAGATCTGGGCAAGTTATAGAACTAACTGTTTAAGGGGGTTGTCCACCTCTTGGGGTCATTTTTTTAAATGTACCTTATGTATTTTTGGCTAAAATAAAGCAACACATTTTTGTAACTGAATTACATGCAAGATATTGCACCGTTTGCCTCCCGCAGCCTCATTGTTGCACTTTGTACAGAAAATAACACTCCATTCGTGTATGCAGCCTGCACAAGAATCTCCCCTCCATGTTAGGACCCTCATGGATCATCCTAGTGCTGTGTTAAATAGTCCAGCCAATCAGACGCTGCCCTACTTCTGTGGCCTCTCCCATCGCAAGAGAGTGAAGTTGCAGCAGCATCTCCCTCCTCCCCCTCTACCATATACTAGATTACTTTAGATGGCTAGAGAAGATGCTCGGCATTTACCAGAAGCCTGCAGGCGAGGAGTTGCGAGTGCAGGCGAGGAGTAAGAGTGTTACTTATCTTTTTAGTAATGGTATATAATCACATGTTCTAATGGGTAATGAAATAGAGAACAGGGACTAATTTGGGTAATTTTATTTGACTTTTATTTTATTGAATTTTATTTACTCTGTCGCCTCATTGGGGGACACAAGACCTTGGGTGTTATGCTTTCCGTCCACTAGGAGGCGACACTATGCTTAATCTGAAAAAGATTTGGCTCTGGCTCCTCCTCCACAGTATACACCCCTGGGCGGCATCCGCCTTACCTCAGTTTTTGCTTAGTGTTGCAAGGAGGCACACCATAAGAAGATTCTTCTTGAACAAATGAAGAAAAGAGGGTCTCTCTGAGACTCCCGGCATGGCTCCCTCCTCGGTCCTCTTTTTAGCGGTACCCGGTTGAGGTAGAGATGGCTCTTCCCCATGTCGCTCCCTCCCCAGCCCTTCGGGTGCATGGTTCGAGGTCGAGAACCCCCCTCCTTCCCCAGGCCCTGGGCCTTTTGGGTTGAGGCTGAGGTGAGGAAGAATTCCTCCTGATGGCGGTGAAGCGCCCTCCCTAACCCCCTCTAGGGATGTTAGGTTGAGACGCCGCAGGTAGGAGCTGCGTTCGCAGCGCTAACTTTATTGCAGCCCCAGCACTGCTGTGGTCTGCTATGGGGCCGGGGGCTGTCATATTTGGGCCACAGTATGCAGGGATTCCTGTCCCTGCGGCAGCGTCAGCCCTCTAAAGGGGTCAAAAAGACCCTTCACAGGGCTGCGCTGCGTATATAGGGGCGTCCGGGCGATATGGCACTCAATCGGGGGGGTTTTGGCTCGTTTTCTGCCCCCCTCCGGACTACCGCGCCACTCTGGAGCCCTTCCCGGGCAGGATTTGTACTTTAGACCGTGGCTTCGGCCTAAGCCGAAGCCGCCGCCCTTGTTACCGCCCCCGGCCTGCCCCCCTGGATGATGATAATGACGCAGCACAGCGTCATACAGGGGGCGGATCGAGCCAGGAAGGCGCGGTTTTGCCTGGCTGCACGCCCTTTTCTGCTCTCCGCCCCTCCTCCCTCCCACCTCTTTACCTCAGGGAAGACAGCAGCGCTGCTATATTACTCAAGAACGCTGCACAGTCTCCAGGGGGCGCAGAACCGAAGTTTTTCTGCTGGCGCCGGATCTAGGAGCACACCGGTGGGGTAAGGCACAGCAGGATATTATCCTGCTGTGGACGCAGACTTCCTATGGGTTCCCTATAGTGCTCCTCTGCATAGCCACCCCTGTAAGGTTTTTGGTCAGAATAACCTGCCGGCACTCAGTGCACTATGTCGGTCTCCAGGTCCGAAAGAAAAAAAAAAAATAACAGGTTTATCTGCTGTTACGCAGTCTGTTCAGCCTGCAAAGCCAATCTTCCCAGCGGCAACATGCACCGTACTGCTAGAGTTGTTCCCAAAATGCTGGGTCAGTGCCCCAAGAGGCTCCTGTCACTGTTTCAACTCCACTGACATGCCGGTATGGGCCGCACCTATGTCACAGTCCATAGATACGCTGACTTCCACATTGCTTCAGGCTATGCAGGGTCATATCCCAGCTATAAGCGGACAGGCAGTCCCTGGCAATGCTAGTAGTGAACGGCCCCATAGGTCACGTTCAGCTACGTCCTCCCATGGCTCACGGTCGTCCCGCTCTAGGCACAGACACCGTAATTCTAGGTCTCCTAGACCGTCTCGTTCCAGAGACGGGCGCAGCAGATCTCCACAGAGATCTTCGGGCATGGAAGAGCGGCGGTCCAGATCTCCCTCCAGGCAACGCCTCAGCGATGCGCAGGATTCAGAGGGCATCTGTGACTCCAAATCAGAAAAGGAAACATAGGAGTCTCAGGCTCCTTGTCCTCCTAGCAATACAGCGCTAGTTGAGGACATTATCACTTCTATTCATCGGGTGCTGGTTTTATCCGATGCTACCCAAGAACCCCCAAAGCATAAGATCTGTTTTGAGGGGTCCCTGAAGTCCCTAAAGTTTTTTTCTGATCACCCAAGCTTTCAGGACATCCTTGATAAGCATTTTTCGCAGCCTGCCAAAAAATTCGCCAACCGTAAATAAAACCGTAAAAAAGGGCTAGATACTCTTTTTTTCTCAAAAAGACCAAGAAGTGGACAGATCCACCGGAAATCGATTCCCCAATCTCTGAGCTTGCAGCACAGTCTCTCCTCTTACTGCCAGATAGCTCAACCCTGAAGGATACAGCAGATGGGCAGGTTGAGCGCATGGCTCGTTCAATTTTTGAGGCTGCAGGAGCCTCCTTGGCTCCCGCGTTCACCTCAATGTGGGCAGCCACGGCCATTCTGGAATGGACCAAAGATTGCAGGAGAGCCTCCAAAAGTCTGCTCCTCAGATGTTCGATCAACTAGTTCAGATAGCGGTGGTGGCAGATTACATACGCCTTGCAGCTTTTGATTCTGCAAGAGGCGTAGCTGGTATAGCAGCGAATGTAATTACAATCAGACGTATCCTCTGGCTGTGAGAATGGGAAGCGGACGCGTCTTCAAACAAGCCTCTTACGGATCTCCCGTACGTCAGTGGGAGATTTTTTTCGGGGAAAAATTAGACAAGATGATTTCCAATGCCACGGGGGGTAAGAGTACCTTTCTTCCCCAACCGCAACCTAAACGTACGTTTAAGCGACGTAACCAGGCTAGGTTCCGGTCTTTCGGAACTCCTCATGCTAGGCCGCTTCACGTCCTTCACGGAATTACAACCGTTCCCCCTCACAGGGACAACCAAAGGACAGCACAGAGGACGGACAAGAATTGGCGGTCAACATCAGGCCAGGCAAAGCCCAAAGAAGGGAAATTCCAGAATTTCTCCTCGTCATGACTCACGAAATACAAAAGACACCCCACCTGTAGGCGGTCGACTTTTAATCTTTAAGTCTGGCTGCCTATTACAGAAGTCAGGTGGGTCAAGGAAATAGTGTTTTTTCTCTCCTTCAAGCAGGAGTCATAATACGGGTTCCCGAAAACGAGAGATTCCGAGGACTCTACTACAACCTATTCGTGGTTCCCAAAAAGGGAGGCAGCGTTCGGCCAATTCCTGGACCTAACGCAACTCAAAATGTTTGTAAGAGTTCGGCAGTTTCGCATGGAGTCCCTTCGATCCATCATTGCGGCTATGGAACAGGGAGAATATCTCGCCTCCATAGACATACAAGAGACATACCTGCACATCCCTATTGCGCCTGCTCATCAAAGATCTCTCAGGTTCACAATAGGGCAGAATCAGTACCAGTTCGTGGCTTTGCCTTTCGGATTAGCCACGGCTCCCAGAACATTCACCAAGGTTATGGCAGCCACCATGGATGTCCTACACTCCAGAGGCATAGTGGTCCTCCCTTGTCTGGATGATCTACTCATCAAGGCACCTACTGTCAAAGACTGCGAAGAAAACGTCTCGATCACGATCAACACACTAACTCGTCTAGGCTGGCTAGTCAACTTTAAGAAGTCGTCAACTACTCCCGAGTCAGTCACTGATCTTCCTAGGGATCCTATTCGATACCTCCAGGGGTCTGGTACACCTTCCCAAGGACAAGGTACAAGCTATCCGCGGTGCAGTTCACATGTTAATCCACATACCTTGCCGATCTCTTCGGTTTGCCAGGAGACTCCTTAACAGGATGGCAGCAGCAATGGAGGTGGTACCATTTGCCCAGTTCCACCTCAGACCTCTTCAACTAGCCATTCTCAGATCCTGGGACAGGAACCCTTTCTCCCTCGAATGGGAGTTCCGACTGACGGAGTCAACCAGGAAATAACTGTACTGGGGTTCAAACCACCCGTACTGGCCAAAGGAAAATTCTTTCTTCCCAGTCGATGGAAAGTCCTGACCACCGATGCGAGTCTAACAGGATGGGGTGCAGTGCACCTACTTCACAGGGCACGTGGTCTCCAATAGAAGCGACCATGCCCATCAACATTCTGGAGATACGAGCTATCTTCCTGGCGCTAAAAGTTTTTTGCCATCTGCTGAAGGCCTCTCACATCAGAGTGCAGTCAAACAATGCCACGGCAGTGGCATATGTGAACCACCAAGGTGGGACTCGCAGTGCCCAGGCAATGAGAGATGTGGCGCGTCTCCTTCGCTGGACAGAAAACAAGAAATCAGTACTCTCAGTGGTCCACAGTCCGGGTGTGGACAACTGGGAAGCCGACTACCTCATCAGACAGGAAATGAACTCGGGGGAGTGGTCTCTCCATCCCAAAATCTTTCGTCGGATCTGTTATCGCTGGGGGACTCCGGACGTGGACCTAATCGCATCTCATCTCAATGCCAAGGTCTCCATTTTCATAGCAAGGACACGCGGTCCGAGTTTGCTCGGGGCGGATGCCCTGGTTCAGGACTGGACTCAGTTCCAGCTTCTGTACATTTTCCCACCTCTTCCCCTGATGGCCAGAGTCATGAGGGAGATCAAACAGGAAGGAGTTCCGACCATCCTAATTGCGCCGGACTGGCCCAGACGTACATGGTACGCCGACATCCTTCAGCATTACAGCAGACACCCCTTGGCGTCTTCCAGACTGTCCCGATCCCCTGTCTCACGGCCTGTTCTACCACCAGAATTTAGGGACTCTCACTTTGACGGCGTGGTCCTTGAAACCTGGGTCTTAACCCAGGCAGGGTTTGCTCCAGACGTCATTAGAACCATGATCAGAGCACGGAAACCAGCTTCCGCCAAAGTTTATTATCGTACCTGGAAAACGTATTTTACTTGGTGCGACTCTCGCGGGCGAATTCCGTTCCCTTACTCTCTTCCGAAAGTTCGTGGTTTCCTTCAATCAGGTCTGGACGCCGGCCTATCCTTAGGATCGCTTAAGGGTCAGGTGTCAGCGCTTTCAGTGCTCTTTCAGAAGCGTATTGCTAACAAACCACAAGTCAGGACGTTTCTTCAGGGAGTCTCCAGACTGGTCCCTCCTTACAGACGTCCACTGGATACGTGGGACCTTAATTTGGTCCTAACTGCTCTACAGGCACCTCCTTTTCAACCTCTTAAGGAAGTTCCACTTCGAGTTTTATCACAAAAGGTGGTCTTCCTCGTGGCAATCACCTCGCTACGCAGGGTGTCTGAGCTGTCGGCGCTCTCCTGCAAACAGCTTTTCCTATTCTTCCACCAGGACAAGGTGGTTCTCCGTACAGTTCCATCCTTCCTTCCAAAGGTTGTGTCTGATTTCCACCTCAATGAGGGCATCTCATTACCGACCCTTTGCCCTGCTCCGGTTCATAGAGTGGAAAGGGCCCTGCATACGCTTGACCTTGCCAGGGCATTGCGTATGTGTGTGTCTAGGACTCCACCCTTCCGGAAGTCTGATTCCTTTTTTTCCTTATTCCAGAAGGCATTCGCAGGGGTTTACCGGCTTCAAAAGCTACCCTTGCCAGGTGGATCAGGTCCACCATCCATGACGCCTACCGCCTAAACAATTCTCCTATTCCGGCGGTATCACGGCACATTCCACACGGGCGGTAGGAGCCTCCTGGGCCAATTCGACTCCAGGCTTCAGCACAACACATGTGTAAAGCGGCCACTTGGACTAGCTTACACATGTTTACAAAACAATACAGTGTGCATACTCAGTCCTCAGTGGAAGCGAGTCTGGGTAGAAGGGTACTGCAGGCGGCAGTGTCCCAAGTCTAGGGACCTGTCGGCACAATATTCGTCCATTGCTTCCCACCCAGGGACTGCTTTGGGACGTCCCAAGGTCTTGTGTCCCCCAATGAGGCCACAGAGTAAAGGAGATTTTTGTGTACTCACCGTAAAATCTCTTTCTCTTAGCCTCTAATTGGGGGACACAGCTCCCACCCTGTTGCCCTTGCGGGCTGTTATTATGTTGGGTACTCATATTGTTCCTTCAGCTGTACATAGTAGCCTTTGTTTATAGGCTTGGTTATGTTGGATTTGTTATCTCCTCCTACTGCTTGGGTACAAAAACTGAGGTAAGGCGGATGCCGCCCAGGGGTGTATACTGTGGAGGAGGAGCCAGAGCCAAATCTTTTTCAGATTAAGCATAGTGTCGCCTCCTAGTGGACGGAAAGCATAACACCCAAGGTCTTGTGTCCCCCAATTAGAGGCTAAGAGAAAGAGATTTTACGGTGAGTACACAAAAATCTCCTTTTTTCATGTATTGATAGAATTTACCGTCAGCTGTGGCCAGCCATGTTTTGGATCCCCAACCTGGTGAACGGGTGTTGGATATGTGCGCCGCTCCTGGAGGAAAGACCACTCACATCGCCACTCTCATGAATGACCAGGTAATCCGAACTGTACAATTGGGTTATTAGATATTAATCACTGTAGGACTCACTGTGACTCCTGACCTGTCTGCTGTAGTAAATACTTCTATTCCCCCTAATGTAGTGATTGTGGATCATTCTTCTCAGAACTCCGCATTCTGCAGATCCTTCTTTATTCCTTATAGAACTGTTTATGAAAACGAACAGCTGACCGTTACCAGACTCTATACTAAGGGGGTGTGTCCCCGCATAGTCTGCTATTGGCCACTCTGATTGGACAGTGTTGGACTGTGTAGGGACACACCCACCAGCAGGTAACACCCACGAGGAACAACAGAACGGACACAACCAGTAACAGATTATCCAGAATGCAAGTAATTACTAAAACGCAAACAACTGGATACCAGAAGACAGATGCTCTTTACTCCCTTCCAGTTTGAGCAATTTTTTGCTTTTTTAAGCCATTTTCTCCAGGAGCCCAAACTTTTATCTATCTGTCTATTTACACACACACACACACAAACACACATATATCCACCATTGAGGAAAGAAAACTGTAGCACTCACCAATCCAAGTGAAAAAGTCCGCTTTTATTAGCAATCCATATTAAAACTGGATTAAAACAGATGGGGGTTGTGCTCACCAACCAACACCGTGCAGGACGCTTGGCATTTGCCACAGAACACCAGGATTGGCAAATTCGCCACTTGTGCCCTGTGCTCTTCACAGATGAAAGCCGGTTCACACCGAGCACAAGTGACAGACGTGACAGAGTCTGGAGATGCCGTGGAGAGCGATCTGCTGCCTGCGACATCCTTCAGCATGACCATTTTGGCAGTGGGTCAGTAATGGTGTGGGCATTTCTTTGGCGGGCCGCACGGTGTTGGGCTGTGAGCACAACCCCCATCTGTGGACGTCGGGCACTCAGACCATCCTCATGGAGTCGGTTTCTAACCGTTTGTGCAGACTAGGGTGACCGGATCTCATATGGGGGGGAAAAAATGTCAGAATCTTGTTCGTCTGGACCCCACAAAACGATTCCCCTTTCCAGATATTGAGAGAGCCAAAATTTGAGCTCAATCAAACGACGTTAACCCGTGCCGCTCGTCGCTCAAAGTTTGAAAAAATCCAAATTGAGGTATTTTAAGATTTAGGTATTTTGCATAGTCTGTTAGACTATAAAGAATGTGACAACAACATTGCAGAAATAGCCCTGACCAAATTTTCAAACCATTTGTGGTATTTGAATGCAGAGTTGGTGGGATTATCGTTTTTTGATCCCACCATTACAGACAATGAAAAGTTGTTAATGGCTAATAAATTGCTCAGTAGCACAGATAAACCATCAGAGCACGCTAACCTACATGAGTTGATAATTTTACATAGTTATCTAATCTATTCTAGAGCTTTTGTTAAAGTAGTTTTTGAAACGTCAGAATATAATGCTCGGCATTTGCTTACAACTTGCAGGACATATTGCTTTTGTTCTTCATCTTTTGTCAGAAGGTCGTTAAAGTCTGTTACTTCCTACCTCTTTTAATTTTTCTTTCCTAACTTTTGGATTTACAACCCTAGCGTGCTCTGATGGTTCATCTGTGCTACTGAGCAATTTATTAGCCATTAACAACTTTTCATTGTCTGTAATGGTGGGATCAAAAAACGATAATCCCACCAACTCTGCATTCAAATACCACAAATGGTTCGAAAATTTGGTCAGGGCTATTTCTGCAATGTTGTTGTCACATTCTTTATAGTCTAACAGACTATGCAAAATACCTAAATCTTAAAATACCTCAATTTGGATTTTTTCAAACTTTGAGCGACGAGCGGCACGGGTTAACGTCGTTTGATCGAGCTCAAATTTTGGCTATCTCAATATCTGGAAAGGGGAATCGTTTTGTGGGGTCCAGACGGACAAAATTCAGACATCGATTTTTTGCGGTCACCCTAGTGCAGACACATGCACATTTGTGGTCTGCTGGAGGTCATTTTGCAGGGCTCTGGGGCAGTGCTCCTCCTGTTCCTCCTTGCACAAAGGCTGAGGTAGCGGTCATGCTGCGGGGTTGTTGCCCTCCTACTGCCCTCTTCTTTTTCTACTTTCTTTTGTCTCCTTAGAGGACTTGAACCTGTAATCTTTTGATCGCTTGTTGTGTACAATGCAGTTCGACCACTGCGCCTCCTCGATTCTGTTGTCAATCGATGTCAGCATACAAGTGGTTAAACAGCGCTGATCTTCCCTAGCCCATCCGCTGCTTACAGGCAGGTGCAGACTGTACAGCACAGCTGGGACCCGCCACCTAAGGAACAGGCTCAGCGCCTGAGCCGACGCAATACACTGAAAATGTCAATTTGTTTTGTGTCGGGAATAGGTTAAAACTATGACAAATAGAAGAAATACACAAAAAATAAAATCTAAAATTATCCCGGCTCTTCCTCCTCTTAGCTTTCTTCTTTCCTTAAAGCCTATTTTTCATTTCAATTAATTCTGAAATAAATTTTTAAAAATCTTATGCGTCCCAGGAAATCCATCCACTCCCCCGTTCTCACCCCCGTTTTCACTGTCCTGCATGTGTTTGTAAGACATCTGGCTGCAGAAGGATCCTCACCCCTTTCTTCTTTATTAGGAACCTCCCCTTGGCCAAGCCCCACCTCCAACAGTTTCTCATACAAAAATTGAACGGCTCAGTCCGAGATTAACCCCTTTGTTCCCTGCAGGATGTTTTCATTTCAGATAGGGCAAATAAACAGGAGGTGTCACTGGGGGGGTGTTACCTCGGGCCATTCCCTAATATACCGTAACCCTATTGGTCCTCTGGGAGCGACTCCTATAATGGCATCTGCTCTCCCAGCGCCACCGGTAGAGCCGTGTCCTCACAGCGCAGTTATGCCGCAATTTCCCCTATCAGAACCCAATATCCGTATAGTACGGGAGATGTCATGTGTTCTCTGTTTTACACACACAGAAATCCGGGAGAATGTTCCCAGGCTAATGTAGTAATTTGTCTAAATCTACCTCCGTTTCTCCCCGCGATCCCTGCGGTTTGGAAAAGCTGCTCGCTAAGTAATTAGCCGAGTTTATTTGTGATGATTAAATCCTTATGAAAAACAGCAATTAACATTTTCCCGGATAGCACAGCGTGGCTGCATTGTTCTGCCGTATTCACTTCATCCACGTGGCGTTTCCTCGGCTGGGGCCGGTAATGAGGTAAATGTACGGTATCCGTCGTCTGGGGTGAGACCGTTAACCATTCGCAGACAGGATCTGGTTTATGGGTTCACTTTTTTTTTATTCTAACATCTAATGCTATATTCACATGTTGTATTTTTGCTTTTTTTTTTGGCGGGAAAACCCTGCTCTCTTGCTGTGTCTGTCTGTGTGTGTGTGTTGCTTGCTTTTTCTCCTATGCCTCATTGGGGGACACAGAGACAGTGGGTGTTATGCTGCTTGCCACTAGGAGGACACTAAGTAAACCAGAAACAATTTGAATTTGAATAGCGCCGCCTGCGCTATTATCGCTGCCCCCTCGCCCTGGCGCCTCTCATCCCTGACGAGACGCGCAATTATAATCTCGGGGGCCATGTCTTTTTACCTCAGCCTGTTCTGGAAGCTGTGAGGCGAGCATTCTGCCGGATACCGGGTGACACCGCAGGGCCACCGCTATTCCTCCCGGGGGACACAGCATAGGACCGGGTAAGCTGCATCTGCCCTTAGATTAAAGCTTAACCCCTTCCCGGCACGTTCCCTGCAGCTGCAGCAGACTCTGCCGTTAACCCTTTCAGGAGCGCTATGTCTCAATCTAAGGAGGCTAAACGGGCGGCTAAAAAGCACACTGCGTTTTTTACCGTGTGTACCACTTGCAAGTCTGCCCTACCCAGTTCACAAACTAATCCGTTATGCACGGACTGCGACCCGGCCTGCGCTCCAACGCCCCTCACCGCTGCTGACGGGCCTCCTGCGTTTAGTACCCCTGAGTGGGCTGCTTCCCTGTCACGGTCGGTGGAGTCTCTGACCCAGGCTATATTCTCCCTCCGGGAGGACTATTTAAGCCAGAAGGCGTCCTTTCCCCCCAAGGAAGGCTCTGGCGTCAGCCGGGAACCGTCCACCAGCAGGGGCCGTACTCGGTCAAGGGATGGTCAGGTCTCTAGAAATCGGACCCATGACGCGTCCCCTAGTCCCGTTCGCGCCTCTACATCTGCGATTCCTGCCTCTCGCTCTCCCTCTCCTGGAGTTCTCAGCGAGCACGACTCTGAATTCGAATCTGACACGTCAGCCCCTCAGAATCCCCCAACTGATCAGGAGTCGCTTGATTCTCTTATAGAATCAGTCAACAGGATTCTGAAGTTGGATGAGGATAATGTTCCCGCTCCAGCACATCCTATCTCTCTTAAGAAAGCCAAGCGTGAGCGCAGGTTATTTACCAGCCATCCGGACTTTAAGGAAATTGTCCAGAAACATAGAGATCGTCCGCATAAGCGGTTCCAGGGCTAAAGTACTCAGGCTAAATAAATACCCTTTTGATCCAGACCTAATGAAGGATTGGTTACAGTCCCCCCGGTGGACCCGCCTGTATCGCGTCTTGCTTCAAAAACGCTCCTATCCGTTTCTGAGGGTTCCTCAATCAGAAACCCCTCCGATCGTCAGATTGACTACCTTGCCCGTTCAGTTTTTGAAGCCTCAGGAGCAGCGCTTTTTCCATCTTTCGCGGCAATTTGGGTCACTAAGACAATGGCTGCTTGGGCAGAAGTCCTGATTACTTCCTTCCAAGGCACAAATCTTCCTCCGGAGGCAACCACGGTCGCCAGACAGATAATTCACGCAGCAGACTTTGTAATGGATGCCTCTTTTGATGCCGCCAATTGTGCTGCCCAAACTGCCGCTAATGCGATCTCCATTAGAAGAGCCCTATGGCTCCGCGACTGGCGAGCGGATGCCACATCTAAAAGATCGTTTACTTCTCTCCCCTTTCAAACGGGTCGTCTTTTTGGAGAGAAACTGGATCAGCTCATTTCTGATGCTACCGGAGGGAAAAGTAAATTCCTTCCTCAACAAAAGGCTGTTCTGCCGTTTCGCAACCAACAGCCGAAGCGCTTTCAATCTTTTCGCAACAACTCCGGTTGGTCCTCCTCTACCTTCTCTTCCGGAACAGGTCCGTCTCCGTGCAGAGACAGAGGCTCCCAGGTCTCATACAGACCTAACCGCTCTTGGAAACCCAGGCCTAGGGCTTCTGGATCCAGGGGAGCCAGATCTCCTAGATCTACCCAATGACTTGTTGCGGTATCCGGCGGACGCCGACAGAGTAGGCGGTCGCCTACTTTCCTTCAGCCACACCTGGCTCGCGGTCGTTCACGACAAGTGGGTCAGGGAGCTGGTGTCCTCCGGATACAAGATAGAGTTTTACTCTCCCCCCAGGGGAAAGACAAGAACCTTCCTTCGGGCTGTTCAGGCTCTCTTAAAGGGCGGAGTCATGATTCCAGTCCCTCATCACAAAAGTATCAGAGGATTTTATTCAAACCTTTTTGTGGTTCCAAAGAAGGACGGGACAATGCGACCCATTTTGGATCTCAAACTGTTAAATCAGTTTGTCACGGTTCGGCGATTCCGAATGGAATCTCTCCGATCAGTTGTTGCTTCCATGAAAAAGGGAGAGTTCCTAGCATCCTTCGACATCAAGGATGCTTACCTTCACATCCCGATCTGCCCATCTCACCAGCAGTTCCTGCTTTTTGCAATTCACGATGAACACTTCCAGTTCGTTGCCTTTCCCTTCGGACTCGCCATTGCCCTCAGGGTCTTTACCAAGGTCATAGCGGCTGTCATGGCCATTCTCCACTCTCGGGGTTACCGTATCTGGACGACCTGCTCATCAAGGGCCCGTCCCTTCCAGCCTGCGAGGAATCCATGGAGATAACAGTAAATACACTTTCGCGCCTGGGGTGGAAGATAAACTTCGCAAAGTCTTCCCCTAAACCGGCTCAGCAGATTTCCTTTTTAGGAATGATCTTAGACACTTCCCGCGGGTTGGTCATTCTCCCTCCAGAAAAGACGCAAGACTTAAAACAGGCAGTGCGGACCCTTTCCCGCTTCTCAGTCCATTCATTTCAGCATGAGAGTTCTCGGAAAGATGGTGGCTGCGATGGAAGCAGTTCCATTTGCGCAGTTCCATCTCCGTCCCTTACAACATGCATTGCTGTTAGCTTGGGACAAGAACCCGTTCTCCCTGGACCGTCGGATCCTTCTGTCCCTGCGGGTCAGGCAAGTCCTCATGTGGTGGACTCTGAGGTCCTCCCTGAATCAAGGGAGGTCTTTTCTCCCAGTAAGATGGTTGGTAGTAACCACCGACGCAAGTCTTCTCGGCTGGGGTGCGGTCTTTCGTCACAGGGTCGTTGGTCGACCTAAGAGTCACGTCTCCCCATCAACATTTTGGAGATCAGATTTGCTCTACGGAGTTTCCACCATCTCCTCGCAGGTCACCCCATCAGTATCCAATCCGACAACGCCATGGCTGTAGCGTGTATCAACCGCCAGGGAGGTACCCGGAGCAGGATGGCCATGCATGAAGTGAGTCACATCCTCCATTGGGCCGAGACCAACCATTCATCCATCTCAGCAATCCACATCCCGGGCGTAGAAAATTGGGCAGCAGATTTCCTCAGTCGCCAAGGCATTGCCTCGGAAGAGTGGTCTCTTCATCCGTAAGTCTTTCAGCAGATTGTTGTCGTTGGGGGACTCCGGATGTGGACCTCATGGCCTCAAGACTAAACAACAAGGTTTCTCGGTTCATTGCCCGATCGCGCGATCCATGCGCCATCGGAGCGGACGCCCTAGTTCTGCCATGGCACCGGTTCCAGCTCCCGTACATCTTTTCCCCACTTCCATTGCTTCCGAGGGTGAAGATCAGAGCGGAGGGTGTACCAGTGATCCTAGTTGCGCCAGATTGGCCGCGCCGAGCTTGGTATTCAGAACTAATACAACTAGTCGCCGACGTCCTCTGGCGACTTCCAGATCGCACGGATCTGCTTTCTCAGGGCCCGATTTACCACCAGAACTCCGGGGCCCTGTCTTTGATGGCGTGGCCGTTGAATCCTGGATTTTAGCACAGGCTAGGTTCTCTCACGACGTGATATCCACCATGATTAGTGCTAGGAAGCCTGTGTCCAGGCGTATCTATCACCGCACCTGGAAAATCTTTTCATGGTGCAAGGATCATGGTCGATCCCCTCTGGTGTTCTCCATTCTGGCCATATTGGAGTTCCTTCAATCTGGATTAAACTCAGGACTCGCGCTTACCTCTCTCAAGGGCCAAATTTCAGCCTTGTCCGTGCATTTCCAACGCAAAATTGCCACCAAACCTCAGGTCAAGACGTTCATTCAAGGAGTTTCCCATGTGGCACCTCCTTATAGAAAGCCATTGGAATCATGGAACCTTAACCTGGTTCTCGGGGCCTTACAAGAGGTCCCTTTCGTACCTCTGCAGGACTTGTCATTGACCGTCCTCTCTTGGAAGGTGGTCTTTCTAGTGGCAATTACGTCAATCAGACGAGTTTCAGAATTGGCACCCCTGTCCTGCCGCTCTCCGTTCCTGAATTTTCATCATGACAAGGTAGTTCTCAGGACGTCCCCGTCCTTCCTGCCCAAGGTCGTCTCCTCTTTCTATCTCAACGAGGAAATTGTTTTGCCTTCCTTTTGTCCGGCGCCAGTCCATCGCATTGAGAAGGCCCTCCACACCCTGGATGTGGTTAGGGCGCTGAGACGGTACATCTCGCGGACGGCTCCCTTCCGCAGGTCAGATGCCCTGTTCATACTTCCAGAGGGGCATAGGAAGGGTCTAGCCGCTTCAAAGGCAACGCTAGCCAGGTGGATTCGGTCAGCGATTAATAATAATAATAATAATAATCTTTATATAGCGCCAACATATTCCGCAGCGCTTTACAGTTTAACAGTTTCAGAACACAAGTCATAAGTAACAACGCTAACAATACAATAATTAAAGCAAAATAAGACGAAATAAGACGACCCTGCTCGTGAGAGCTTACAATCTACAATGAGGTGAGGGAGATACAGAGTACAGGTGTGTATTTACAATGGTGTATTTACAATGAAGGTCCAGCCATCTTGCGGGAGTGAAGGATGGATGGAGATAGTGAATGGGCTACACACGCACACTTACACAGAGAATGACTTTGATTATTGAATGTGATAGGCCGCTCTGAACAGGTGTGTTTTGAGGGAGCGCCTAAAACTATGCAAATTGTGGATAGTCCTGATTTCTTGGGGTAGAGCATTCCAGAGGATAGGAGCAGCACGGGAGAAGTCTTGGAGTCGGGAGTGGGAGGTACGGATTAGTGCAGAGGTTAGTCGAAAGTCGTTTGCAGAGCGCAGCGATCGGCTAGGCCGATAGACAGAAATGAGAGAAGAGATGTAAGGGGGTGCCGCACTGTGGAGAGCTTTGTGGGTGAGAACAAGTACTTTGAATTGGATCCTATAATGAATGGGCAGCCAATGTAAGGACTGGCGAAGAGCGGATGCGTCCGAGTACCGATTACCCAGATGGACGATCCTGGCCGCTGCATTAAGTATGGACTGGAGAGGGGATAGTCGAGTGACGGGGAGGCCAATTAATAGAGCGTTGCAGTAATCCAGGCGAGAGTGGATCAATGCAACAGTGAGGGTTTTTGTTGTTTCCATAGTGAGAAAAGGGCGGATTCTAGAGATGTTCTTTAGGTGTAAGTGGCAAGAGCGGGCAAGGGATTGTATATGGGATGTGAAGGAGAGATTGGTGTCAAACATAACACCCAGACAGCGCACCTGCTGCCGGGGTGTTATTGTGGTACCACCCACGGAGAGGGAAATGTCAGATTTAGGGAGGTTAGTAGACGGCGGGAGCAGAAGAAGTTCAGTTTTGGAGAGGTTGAGTTTCAGATAGAGAGCGGACATGATATTGGAGACTGCGGACAGACAGTCACTGGCGTTCTGTAGTACAGCGGGGGTAAGGTCGGGGGAAGAGGTGTATAGTTGTGTGTCATCAGCATAAAGATGGTACTGAAAGCCAAATCTGCTGATGGTCTGTCCAATTGGGGCCGTGTAGAGAGAGAAAAGAAGGGGGCCAAGGACTGAGCCCTGAGGTACCCCGACAGCAAGAGGAAGAGGAGATGACGTGGAGCCAGAGAACAAAACACTGAAGGAGCGGTCAGAGAGATAGGAAGAGAACCAGGAGAGTGCAGTGTCCTTAATGCCTAGTGACTGGAGCCTAGAGAGTAGGAGATGGTGGTCGACAGTATCGAAAGCTGCAGATAGGTCAAGAAGAATGAGCAAAGAGTGGTCACCGTTACATTTTGCTGTCAGAAGGTCATTGGTCACTTTGATGAGTGCAGTTTCAGTCGAATGTAGGGGGCGGAAGCCGGACTGTGAAGGGTCTAGAAGGGAGTGAATGGAGAGGTAACGGGTAAGGCGGGAGTAAACTAGGCGTTCCAAAAGTTTAGAGATGAAGGGGAGATTGGAGACTGGTCTGTAGTTGTTTGTGCAGGATGGGTCGAGAGCAGGTTTCTTTAGTAATGGAGTAACGATGGCGTGTTTGAAGGAGGATGGGAAAATGCCTGAGGAGAGGGAGAGATTAAAGATTGTAGTTAGGTGGGTTGTGACGACTGGAGAGAGAGAGACTGGAGGAGATGTGAGGGAATGGGGTCGGTAGTGCATGTAGTCGGACGAGAAGAAGAGAGGAGTCTGGAGACTTCTTCTTCTGTGATGGGATCAAATGTGGAGAGTGAGCCAGGGGAGATGTAGGAAGGGATGGGAGTCACAGCACTTGGTGGTTGGGAGCAGATTTCTTGACGGATATTATCTATTTTTTCTGTAAAGTGGGAGGCCAGGTCATCAGCACAAATGTCTGTGATAGGGGCTTGTGCTTTTGGCCTGAGGAGGGAGTGAAAAGTGTCAAAAAGTTTCTTGGGGTTGTTGGCTAGTGAGGAGATCAGGGTGGTGAAGTAGGTCTGTTTGGCGAGGTGAAGGGCAGCGTTATAGGTTCTTAACATAAATTTGAAGTGGATGAAGTCTTCTGGTGTGCGGGTTTTTCTCCATAGGCGTTCAGCACTCCTGGAGCATCGCTGGAGAAGTTGAGTTTGCGATGTGAGCCAGGGCTGTTTTACTCTGTGTTTGGAGGTTCTGAGGGTGAGGGGAGCTACTTGGTCAAGGGTGCTTCTAAGAGTGTCATTGTAGTGATGAACAGCCAGATTAGGACAGGAAAGAGAGGAGATTGGGGACAGAGATGAGTGTAGGGAATCTGAAAGTGTCTGAGGGTTAATAGCTTGTAGATTTCTGACTGTGTGGTAGGTAGGAATGAGCTGGGGTGGGCGAGGATTTGTGAGCGTGAAGGAGAGAATGTTGTGGTCAGAGAGTGGAAGCGGTGAGTTGTTTAGGTGGGAGATTGAACAGAGCCGGCAGAAGACCAGATCAAGGGTGTTACCGTCCTTATGTGTCTCAGAGGTTGAAAGCTGTGAGTGACCTAGAGAGGTGGTTAGTGATAGAAGCTGGGATGCAGATGTGGAATTAGGGCTGTTAATGGGGATGTTGAAGTCTCCCAGGATGAGGGTTGGTAGTTCTGAGGACATGAAGTGTGGCAGCCAGGCTGAAAAGTGGTCAAGGAAGTGGGTGGGTGAGCCTGGGGGGCCGGTATATGATCGCTACTCTGAGGGAGAGGGGACGAAAGAGCCTGATGGTGAGGACCCAAAAGAAGGGAATAAGAGTGATGGGACTGGGGGGATGACCTGGAAAGTGTATTGTGGGGACAGAAGTATGCCAACTCCACCACCAGGTCTGTTTGTGGGTCTCGGGGAGTGAGAGAATTGTAAGCCACCGTAGGAAATGGCAGCAGGAGAGACAGTGTCAGAATCCTGAATCCAGGTTTCAGTGAGGGCCAACAGATTAAGAGAGTTGTTCAGAAAGTAGTTGTGTAGGAAAGGAAGCTTGTTACAAGCAGACCGTGGATTCCAGAGGGCACAATTAAAAGATTAAGATGAGGGAGTGCAAGTAATGTTAATCAGATTATTGTGGTTTCGATATGAGGTAGGGTAGGGGTTGAGGTTGGGGGATGGTGGACCAGGGTTGGGGGAGATGTCCCCTGAAATCAGTAGGAGAAGGAAGATAAAGAGCCAATAGTTGTTGGAATTGTAAGTAGTTTTTTTCTGCGATGTGTTTGGGCAAGATGGGCTGAGGTTTCTCAGGAAGGTGAGGAGTGTGTGGGAGCTGTACATGGGAGAGGGAAGTATAGAGGGGCTAATGTGTATGAGTCGTGATGGAGGGGGATAGGGTGATGAATGTGGATGGCAAGGGAGCACAGGAGGATAAAAATAAAGCACATGGTTAAAGGGGAGAGCAAAGTGTGGGTTACCTGACTCCTGCCCTGACTAACTGCCATGTATAACTGCCGTTTTGCTGGATGCTTATCTTCTGTGATGCTTTGCTTATGGGATGCTTGCGTGCTTCAGGAACTCCTACCGTGTCAGGAACGCGCCTGTCCCAGCGGAGATTAAGGCGCACTCTACCCAGTCAGTGGGCGCCTCTTGGGCCATTCGGCACCAGGCCTCGGCAGAACAGGTCTGCAAGGCTGCGACTTGGTCCAGTCTGCATACTTTTACAAAACATTACCAAATTCATTCTCAGGCCTCTGCGGATGCAGCTCTTGGCAGACGCATCCTGCAATCGGCAGTACCTCAGTGTTGACTCAGTGGTACATGGGGTATTAGCAGATGTATGCTCCCCACCTAGGGACTGATTTAGGATGTCCCACTGTCTCTGTGTCCCCCAATGAGGCATAGGAGAAATAGGGATTTTTGTGTACTCACCGTAAAATTTCTCCGAGCCATTCATTGGGGGACACAGCACCCGCCCTGTTTAGCCTACTGGCTCATTTGTAGCATTCTTAGGTTTTGACATAGTTATAGTTATTGTTGACTGTTTAAGATCCTACTGTTTTTTTCACTGAACTGGAGATATCTCATCCAGCGAGAGGGTGTATACTGCAGGGGAGGAGTTAACTTTGTTTCTGGTTTACTTAGTGTCCTCCTAGTGGCAAGCAGCATAACACCCACTGTCTCTGTGTCCCCCAATGAATGGCTCAGAGAAAAGGATTTTACGGTGAGTACACAAAAATCCCTATTTTTTTTTTTTTCCCTGTGTGGATTATATGTGTAATTTGTCTACTACACATGTTTAATAAAGCTAGTTTTACAAAAAGCGCTGCCAAAACACACGGTTGCCTATTTTGCCGCATTTTCCACTATAGCATTGCTTTCTCTAGGTAAGAAAAAAAAAAAACCCTGCGAAAAAAGCTAAAAGAATTGACATGCCGCAGATTGAAGGAAAAAAAAAAGCTGCAATTTTTCCAATTCGGTCAAAAAAAAAAAAAAATGTGCCTGAGATATCTGAAATACTCCAACTTTTGGGAACTGCGATAAAAATACAACGTGTGAACATAGCCTAAGACTCGCTTTGAAACTTAACCCCATAAGGACTCGTATGGTTTTCACTTTTGAGGATTTTTTGTTTGTGTGTTTTTTCCTCCCCTTTTTCCAAGAGAATCATTTTTTTTTTCTTTTAAGGTTTTTTTTTTTCAAAGCGAGTTTTAGTTTTGAAAAGACTCCATTTATTTTACCATATAATGAACTGAAAAGTGTGGGGGGTCAAAAATAAACCAAGATAACAAGTGCTGCGACATTATGTGAAAAAAATCATAAAAATGCCGTTCCACCAATTATTTATTTATTTTTTTAAAGTTAGTTTTCTCAATTTTTTTCGTCACAGGGGCTTTGAGTGTTTGTGTTTATTGATCCCATTTTGGGTTACAGGCAACTTTTCGACTTGGATTTTTTTTTTAGAGAAAAAATGGCAATTCTGGTATTTTTATTTATTTATTTTTTTCTATTTTCCTCTACTGCCTTTAGCTTATGGGATAAATTTTTATATTTTGATCAGACTTTTAAAGACGCAGCAGTAATTAATTTTTTATTTTTTTTAGGATCATATAAATTTATGTGCCGAGGTCCAACATTCATTGTTTGAACGCCGTAAACCCCAAACCCTCCAAAAAATGGTTTTATAACCATTTCCCCACAAGTGGATTTTATTTTATGTTTTTCATTACATTGTACGGAATAAAAAAAGATGCTGTTATTCAACACTGCAACTTGTTCCCTAGAAGAAAAAACTGACCTCATACAACCATGTTGATGAGAAAAATAAAAAAAAAAAATAGATCTGACTCTTGGAAAAAGGGGAGGAAAAAAATGGAAAAATTGGCTAGTGATGAATCCCCAGGAAATCTACCTAGAAGAAAGAGAGGAGGGGGATGCGGCTGCAGTTTCTGTGTGTGCACAAGCTGTACAGTTATTAGTTTCACACTTTCAAATTTTTTTTTTTTTTTATTTTTTTTTAGCAAAAATGTCACTTTAATCTTTTGGAGGGGGTTTGACGCCACAAAAAAACTCTGTTAAAAAAAAACCAAAAACCGCCTGTCTGCATAGATCAGAACAACAAGAAAAAAGCTTGTATAAAGTACATAAAAATCCTTCCAGGTTTTTTTCACAAGCAAAACATTAAAAAAATGCATAAAAAAAAAAAATCCAAAGCTTTAAGAAAATGTAGAGACGACTGTTTATTTGTTAGGGAGAAGTTATCGCAATGGAGAAAATAGCCAAGAAAGTGGAGAAAATAAAGCAAAATGCATCTATCCTAAAGCTCCGCAGCATCCGAACATATTGTTTCAATAGCACCAAGGCCGTGACACAGGACACAAGGGACCAGGCTGAAGGTAAGCCGAGACTTGGGTAAATATTAGGACGTCTTGCCAATATGGCCGCCTTCTTCACCTCCTAGCTGTGATTTTGGGTTTCCGTGCTCACCTTCTCCTCATCGGGCAGGTTCTTCCTCTACTCCGGTTGTCTGCTTTCGTCAGGTCCTCAGTGAAATGCTCACAACATGGTCTTGTTCTGTTGGGACCCCTAGGAATGAGCTGTAATGTGTGAGGGAAACTGTCAGCAAGTTGTTGAACATGTTGTCCACCACTGGACCATCCCCAGAATAATCAGTTCAGGACTAAACCAGTGTCTACTCGCCTCCCGCACTTGTTGTGCCGTTTCAAGCAATGTCAGTGGTGCTGTTCCCGGAGGCTGACATGACTTGCTGCGTCACGTTTCGCCTGTACCGATGAGCACCGCTTCAACATTTTTGTCAGAGCGGACGTCCGTCCTGATGGAATATCGTTGAGCTGCGGCCATTTATTGGATGCAGCCGCAACGTGACACAACAAGTCACACTCCAGGAACACGGACACCGTTAGATCAGTGGCGCTGCGGGAGGGGAGTATCCGAGGTGTCTCTTTTACACTGTGTTCCAAATTATTATGCAAAAAATATTTCCTCATATTTTCTCTAAATTCCCTCTATGAATTGCAGTCATTGTTATTTTCCGGTCAACTACTATTCTAGTATAATTGCAATGTTTTTGAACAAACTGCCTATGAAAACTGTATATTTTTAAAAATAAGAAACACTCAAAATGCATGTTCCAAATTATTCTGCACAGCAGAGTTTTCAACCTTTTTATTTTGAACAAAAAAATGGTCAATTGTGAAGTTATAAGCATTATCAGCTTATTACAAAATGAAATCAAACAGTTTTCAACTCAAAACTTTATTCTAGGTGATGTTACATTTGCACATAGGACCCCTTGTTGGAAAGTAGCTTCTGAACTCTCTCGTCCATTGAATTTGTCAGTTTTTGGATGGTTTGTGCTTCCATTGTTTTGCATGTGGACAGAATACCCTCCCAGAGCTGTTGCTTAGATGTGACCTGCCTCCCGCCATCATAGACACTCCTTTTGATGATGCTCCAGAGGTTCTCAATGGGGTTGAGTTCAGGGGAAGATGGTGGCCACCAGAGGTCGCGCTACATATTTTTCAGAGGAGTAAAAATACTCCTCCCAATATTTTTGAGGAGTATTTTTCACCACGGAGGAGTACGCAATTTGTATGAATTAAAATTGATGCTACACACGCTGAGATGCACAGAGAGAGCGCGCCGCGATGACATCAGTCGCGCGGGTCACGTGTCCGTACGGCCGCTGCTACACGCTACCACCCGCTGAGAGACAAGCACAGAGGGCGCGCCACGATGATGTGAGTCGCTCCACAACATCTGATACTGCCCTTTCCCCAGCTCCGTCCAACTCGCTGCCACTGTAGCTTAGAACGATGCGTCCCGTGGACGTATCGTACTAATCTGAAGGCGTTTTTTCGCCTGCTTGTGTGTCATAGACGCCCAGACAGGCGTTAATGCGACCTCTGGTGATATGGGCACTGTATGTCACACTACACAGTGGGCACTCTCTGTGGTATAGTGATATGGGCACTGTACGTCACACTACACAGTGGGCACTGTCTGTGGCATAGTGTTATAGATAGGCAGGGCAGTACATCGGGAAGGCACTGTATGGCAGGCCCTGCTTCTGGGGCACTGTGTGGGCGTGGTGAGGTCACTGATACCCATGAGCGGTGTCCGTAGGTTGCTATGACATTGCTCCTGTCCCCCCTTTCCCTTGGTGTAGGTGGTCTCCTCCCCGTCACACCTGTGATGTACACATAGCTACAGCTGCTCTGATCGCTGATCGGAGACGTGACACTGACAGCACCACTGCCGGACACCCCGCCTCCATCCGAACTGCTTCCGGTCCTCTCACAGTGAGGGGAGCAGGCAGCACGGAGGCCTGTGGCCGGTCACCGCGGCCCGCACTCCATTACAGCCGACAGGAGCATGGACGAGCAGCACACAGCCCTCCCCACAGTCCCCGAGGGCTGAGGACCCGGCACTCACCGCCCACCCGGTACATATTCGCTGCCATCTTTCGCTCTCCCGCGCACAATAACTCGGGGCGCCGAGTGTGTTTCCGGTGCCCGTGGTGGGGGCGGGGATACTTCCGGTAAGAAGAAGAAAGAGAGGGAAGGACTGAGCGCAAGTGCAGCTGCAATGTAGACGGCCTGTCACTGAGCGCAAGTGAAGCTCTGATACTGCCCTTTCCCCAGCTCCGTCCAACTCGCTGCCACTGTAGGTTAGAACGATGCATCCCGTGGACGTATCGTGCTAATCTGAAGGCGTTTTTTCGCCAGCCTGTGTGTCATAGACGCCCAGACAGGCGTTAATGCGACCTCTGGTGGCCACACCATAAGTTTGTCCTCTTTTATGCCCATAGCAGCCAGAGATGCAGATGTGTTATTTGCAGCATGAGACGGTGCATTATCATGCATGGAAATGATCTTGCTGCGGAAAGCACGGTTCTTCCTCTTGAACCATGGCAGGAAGTGCTGTTTTAGAAACTCCACATAGATTATGGAGTTCATCTTTACCCCTTCAGGGATCCTGAAGGGGCCGACAATCTCTCTCCCCATGATTCCAGCCAAAAACATTACTCCACCTCCTCCTTGTTGGCGCCTTAGCCGTGTTTTCATGGGGTGTCCATCAACCAGCCATCCTCCACTCCATCCATCTGGACCATCGAGCATTGCACGGCACTCATCGGTGAACAAAACAGTTTGGAAGTCAGTCTTCATGTATCGTTTGGCCCACTGGAGCCGTTTCTGCTTGTGTGCAGTGGATAGAGGTGGTCGACAGGATGGCTCACGCACAGCTGCAAACCTCTGAAGGACCCTGCATCTTGTTGTTCGGGGGACGTTGGAGGCACTAGCAGCTTCAAAAACTTGTCTGCTGCTATGACAAGGCATTTTTGCAGCTGCTCTTTTAACCTGACGCAATTGCCTGTTGGAAAGAGTCCTCAATTTTTCCCTATCAGCACGCACACGTGTGTGCTGGGAATCAGCTACATACTTCTTGATTGTGCGATGATCACGATGAAGTGTCTTGGCAATGTTGATTGTAGTCATGCCTTGACCTAAATACTCCACAATTTGTTGCTTCTCAGCAGCCGACACATCCTTTTTCTTTCCCATTTTGGCATAAAATGTAGGCTGCTTAATAATGTGGAACAGCCTTCTTAAGTAGTCTTGCCTTTATTTGGACACACCTGCCAAACTAATTGGCACAGGTATCTGCAATTGCTTTCAGTGATATAAAGAGCCCTGACACACATCACCATCAATGAGTTTAAATGACAAACAAAAAAATTCTAACCTTATCACTCCTAAACTCTTTTTGCATTTAATTTGGAACACAGTTTATAAGGGGTCCTGAATTGGAGATCTCCAGTTGTGGACAACCTCTTTAATTTCCCCCAGTGCTCCTCTAAGTGTAAATTTTGCATTGCACCATTTCTGTTGAAGTAATTTGCGGTCCATGCAATGCCAAGACGTGCCGGGGTCTCTTGGTAGCCATTCTTTGTACTGTCTAATAGTCCATGATCCCGAACAAGAGACTCGCTCCTCAATATTCTGTAGTAGGATGGATGAAGGTGGGTTTTCCGACCTAGGGCACGTTGACGTTACGTGTTTGAAGGACAGCTCCGCTAACTCATCGTCGGACATGGAAGCAGAATTCAGTACCCCAAGCTTAGATCTGGGGGCCGTATAATGGGCTCTATGGGCCAATTGCTTAAGACCTCCAGAGGTCCTAAATGAGCATTAAATAATCCACGCCCATTCTATTACTCCTGTTGTATTTGTGTTCTACCATGTGCAGGTCCTCCATTCCCTCCCGAGTCCTTTGATCGTGTACTCTTAGACGCCCCATGTAGTGGAATGGGACAAAGACCTATTATGGCCGGTGCTTTATCACTGAAGGAACTGACGTCTTACCAGCCTCTACAGCGTAAACTCTTCAGCGCGGTGAGTCCCCATAAATGTCCCCTCTATGACAATGGTGTCCTCTGCGCACGTCTCCAGCGGCCGGTCCGTATCTTGTGTACCTATCATCTCTGGTGCCCATGTGCTTCAAATGACCGCGCTCTCTCCCGACTCCCCCATACATTCATATTACATGCCCATGTTTTCCGGGATGAGCTCTTCATATCTCCTGGGGCATCCAAAGGATCGGGCTGTGCTAATTCAACACTCCTAACTCTTCTCTCCCCCAAAAACATGTGTCGGGGACCTTGAGAATGTTGATCTAGAATTTGCTGAATTTTTTTTTTTTTCCATCTTGAATCACTCTTAAAGGAATCCTCCAGGCATATCCTATTGATTACAGAGCTTTATGATTAGGTCATCATATCTGATATCATCATATCTGACATCTGAGATCTGACATCATATCTGATCAGTGGGGTCCGACCCCCAGCAGCCCCACAAATCAGCTCAGTGACTTTGAATGGAGCAGAACTCTGTTTAATGATTACATCCAACTGCCGGTGGCGCTTATAAAAATCTGATCAGCGGAGAATTAATGATCAATATAAATCGCCGGGGAATCCTTCTGTGTAGGATATAATGGGAAGGAAATCGCTCATAGGGTCGTAACATCGCGAGATGGCAAAATGAGAGTTTTATAAAGTGTGCGCTCACCTAACAGCGTGGCGGGTGTGACGCCTATAGAAAGCGATGGGAGATCCAGCTGCTGCCGCCGATCCTCCTCTCGTGTGCGTGTATTGAGTAGGTATTCCAGTGTAGGCAGGACACTCCGGGCTGCGCTGCTGGTGTACAATGATGCGAGGCACAAAGGTCCACGCAAGAAACCTTTATTGTCACTTATCAAACTACACGTTTTGGCACTGAACCGGTGTCTTCATCAGGCTGTATCACAGGGGAAAACAGAGACTAATATACATAAAGAAAACAGGAAAAGGAAATGCTTTCCTGAAACGTGCAGCTTTATACATCACATTAATGGTTTAGTGCAGAGACCTTGGTCCCTTGCATCATCCTACAACGGCAAAACTGCCGAAACCTTCTGCCTCCATTGAAAATCCTAGTCCGAGAACCATTTTAACCTTTGACTAGTCAGCCTCTAGCGCCGGAGGGAAGATGCCGCCTACCTCCCTGGCGCCGGAGGGAAGATACCGCCCACCCCCTGGTGACGGATGGAAGATTCCGCCCACCCCCTGGCGCCAGAGGGAAGATGCCGCCCACCCCCTGGCGCCGGAGGGAAGATGCCGCCCACCCCCTGGCGCCGGAGGAAAGATGCCGCCCACCCCCTGGCGCCGGAGGGAAGATGCCGCCCACCTCCTGGTGCCGGAGGGAAGATGCCGCCCACCCCCTGGCGCCGGAGGGAAGATGCCGCCCACCCCCTGGCGCCGGAGGGAAGATGCCGCCCACCCCCTGGCGCCGGAGGGAAGATGCCGCTTACCCCCTGGCGCCGGAGGGAAGATGCCGCTTACCCCCTGGCGCCGGAGGGAAGATGCCGCTTACCCCCTGGCGCCGGAGGGAAGATGCCGCTTACCCCCTGGCGCCGGAGGGAAGATGCCGCTTACCCCCTGGCGCCGGAGGGAAGATGCCGCTTACCCCCTGGCGCCGGAGGGAAGATGCCGCCCACCCCCTGGCGCCGGAGGGAAGATGCCGCCTACCCCCTGGTGCCGGAGGAAAGATGCAGCCCACCCCCTGGCGCCGGAGGGAAGATGTCGTCTACACCCTGGTGCCAGAGGGAAGATGCTGCCCACCCTGGCGCCAGAGGGAAGATGCCGCCCACCCTGGCGCCGGAGGGAAGAGGAGTGAGAGTTGCAGCTTGTAAGCGGCACTTCCCATCGGCTCCTGTAGGGGGCGTCCTAAAGGATTGTCAAAGAATTTTTAATGTACAGTAATATAATATGAGGAAGTAAATGTATCTTGGTGATTTCTTTTTTTTTTTTTTCTCTGTTTCACTTTAGTTAATTGGCTGTTTGTTTCCAGGCGGTGTCATTATTAAAGCCGGGGGGCACACTGGTGTACAGCACATGTACCATAACTTTATCTGAAAATGAGGAACAAGTGGCCTGGGCCCTGAAGACATTTCCCTGCCTCCAGCTTCAAGCGCAGGTAACAAAACATTCATTGTACGGAGAAGAAAATCCGTTTTATTCCGACATGTTTACAGGAAAATCTCCAGAAGGCGCCGACGCTCCTGATTTATAATATTAATGGAATCTGCAAAAAAAGGCTCCATGAGCAAGAACCCTGCAGAGGCCGCTGGCTCTTGCAATCACGGTATGTCTGGCAAGTAAAGTTTTTGGTAAGAATGGATTAAAAATAAATGTAGCAATGCTAACCTCAGTGATCCTCCGCCACTCCCGTTTCATTGCTGTGTGGATTCCTGCTTGTTCTTGACACAGAGACACATGACCACTGCAGCTAATGACTGGCTGCAGCAGTGACTGTCTACACCCAGTAATTGGCTGCAGCAGTCACATATCCATTGTTAGGACATCAGTGGTGAAACAGGAAGGACAGACCGCCGGGGGGTCCGGCAACGGTGGATCATTGAAGAATCCCTTTCTCATGTTCAGAAGCTGACCACATCTTTTATGTGGCACAAAGGGGCTGTCCAGAATTTTCAAACAATCCATACCTAAAAAAATAAATAAAAAAATAATTAAAAACATATTTTTCTCCGCGTAAGCTGGGCATGTGCTGCCGACAGTATACAAGCTGTACGGCCGCAGGCTGACTTATAACCTCGCCGGCCAGCTCTCGGTTCCTGCTTTTTTTCGCCTTACGTTTTATATCCTTACGTCTCCGTTTTGTATAATTCCAGCAGTAAAAAAAAGGCAAATTTAGCATCGAGAACCCGCGGAGATCGGCGGCTGCCAGGTAGATCTGGCACCACTTATGGGCGCGGCCGAGGTCTAGTCACGGACTCTATGATCTTCCCACAGGACCCACATATCGGGGGAGCCGGTATGGCGGGCGCCGGATTACCCCCCGATCAGCTGAATCTCCTGCAGAGGTTCGATCCATCTCTCGCCGTCCTGTGCAACCTCAGTGATGGGACCTGTGAAGATAAAGATTGGACTCTGCCAGCGAACACGGACACCATCGGTTTCTTTATTGCAAAATTTGTCAAAAACGGCTGATTTATTTTTTTTTCATCTTTTTTTTTTTTTTTTTGTGCACGTGCAACGTGGAGGATGCAGGCGCGCTCTTCAGGCGGTGGATCAGTGTTACCACGGCAACAAATGAATATCCCTGTTGCCATAGAAGCAGACAGTCTGCCAGCTGTTCACTTTGCAATCCGCTACTACAGCGTCCGCAGGTTAACGGAATTACTGAGGGCTTTATGGGGCCGCTGTACATTAATAAAGGGCGTCCGAGGGATTTGTCAAGGGCAAAGCTTAATTCATGTTTTATATACACACTGTGTACATTGCCGGCCAAAATCCCGTTCTCGCACCTTGTGCCGCCTGCGAAAGCAATAAACGGCTTTTTTCTATACAGTTGTCTCATACTTTACAGCTGTGACGTTTAACCCCAGACCCGCAGCACTCTTAAAAGGAGTTTTCTGGTTTCACATAATGTTACTAGGGACCACATTTTGCATTGATTAACCCCTTCCCTCAGGTATTTAGAAGCTTCTCAGGAGCTGAGCCCGCGACACACAGAGCAGCTGACGGCTGTTATATGCGACCAGCAGCGACCAGACTCGGCTCCAGTCACTGCTGGTTAACTACCTGAATGCCGCAGCTGTGGCTGGGCTTCACAGGAACACCACGATGGGAGTGACCGGGGTATTCAGCAGGCCGCCCACCAGCTGTAGCAGACCATCGGGACCCCATGATCACGGGGAGCTAGGCAAAGACAATAGGTGCCAGACCAGGACTGCCCTGATAGAGCATCCGTTAGGGCACCCAACGCCTTTTACCTAACTCCCCGTGATCATAGGGACCTGATGGTTTGTTGAATACCTTTGTCACTGCCATCGTGGTGCTCCTGTGAAGCTCAGCCACAACTCAGGGCTTCATAAGGGGTCATTAATTTTCCTAGAAACTGCAATACTTCAATATTATAGGACAAACTATCAAACCAGCAAAGATGTAAGTCCCCTATTGGAATGTAAAAAAAAAATAAATAAATTTTAATAGCTTCTCGTTCCCCTTTTCTGAATCTTGGAAAATGATGATACATCCCAAATGCATCTTTTTTTTTTTTAATTAACCAGGTCCTGACATTTATATTGACCACTAAAGTAAAAAAAATAAACAGGTTTAATATCCGCTTAATAGAATTGAGTGTGCAGGTCATTTTTACAGCACAATTAATACCATAAAACCAAAACCACAATGGTAAAATTGTGTATATTTTTTTTTTTTTAACAAACTTGGCATTTTCTTACAAATTTTCAGTACATTAAAATTTGTTTTGGTGTAAAAATGATTTCTCCTGCGGCTCTGTCGACCAAAAAAAGGAAAGACATTATGGCTTTTGAGGAAAAGAAAGGAGAGGAAAAAATACAATAATCCAGAAATAAATGGCTACACTGTAACCCAACAATATACAGTAGCAGAGCGGAGTTTGTCAGAATCCAGGCAGAACCTGACAGCAATGTAGCAGAGCTGGCCACTGATGTAGCAGACTGACCACTGATGTAGCAGAGTTATCCTGCTCTACATAGATGATAGAACAACATTTTTGATACAGAGGTTTTTGTGTTTATAATGCAACCCATTTAATTATGAAGAATAAAGATATGAACGAGCACAGGACGGTGCTTGGATTATTTGTGTGTGCCTGACTATCTGGGCCGACAGGTGTCCTGTGCATTCTGGAGAGCCACAAGGATTTCAATTGAAATGGCATCATCAACATATAGGGTAAACAACCTGACTTGTTGCCCAGTGATGTAGCAGAGCTCGGTTTGTCACAGAGTCCAGGGATGTAGCAGAGCTCGGTTTGTTACAGAGTCCAGGGATGTAGCAGAGTTTGGTTTGTCACAGAGTCCAGGAATGTAGCAGAGCTCGTTTTGTCACAGAGTCCAGGGATGTAGTAGAGTTCGGTTTGTCAGAGTCCAGGGATGTAGCAGAGCTCGTTTTGTCACAGAGTCTAGGAATGTAGCAGAGCTCGGTTTGTTACAGAGTCCAGGGATGTAGCAGAGCTTGGTTTGTCACAGAGTCCAGGGATGTAGCAGAGCTCGTTTTGTCACAGAGTCCAGGGATGTAGCAGACCTCGGTTTGTCACAGAGTCCAGGGATGTAGCAGAGCTTGGTTTGTCACAGAATCCAGGGATGTAGCAGAGCTTGGTTTGTCACAGAGTCCAGGGATGTAGCAGAGCTTGGTTTGTCACAGAATCCAGGGATGTAGCAGAGCTCGGTTTGTCACAGAGTCCAGGGACGTAGCAGGGCTCGATTTGTCACAGAGTCCAGGTCAGAAGATGCAGGAGTCAGGAGAGGCAAGTAACAGCTGTCAATGAATAACAGCGTTCTTACTTACATCAAATGGCCAAAAGCTTGTACTGTATACAAGGAACTAGATTTTATTATGGGGGGTTTATTTGTAAAGCACAGGAGACTATAATGGAAGGGCATCCTATGAAAAATAATAGGAATTAACTCAAGGAAGATGGTTTCTATCCAAGGAAAGGCACCTTCACATCCACTAATAATAGTCTGTACATGCGCTCCGGTAGTAAATCAGACTTTATGTTCTTCATATCATTGTAGATTTCTTTGAGCAGGACTCCGAGTGTAATGATCCTGCTCTACGAATGGACGCGCCGGAGCGCTATTCCACAGATTTAGTGAACTCCGTCTTCAGGCTGGAGGATGCAAAGAGATGACCGAAACTTTACAGAGGCCGAAATATAAATCCCAACATGAGGGAAATGTAGAAATGCAGCAACCTTCCTCAAGCTTTTATTTCTTTTTCTTGCCCCATAGGATGTGACTAGTGGGGATCTGATCTCAGGGATCCCCCATGATCCTAAAAAGGAAGGGTCAGCAATGCTGCTTTATAGCTCCTTCACCTGCATCCCTGTAGGGGAGAAGCTATGGAAGGGCCGCATCGCTGCTCATTCTAATAATTATTGGAGGTTCCATAACCATGATCGCCGGGGTCCGACCACTGGAATAACTTAGTGATCTGCCTTCACTTACTGAGATGAGAATCCCCCTGTAATGTGAATGTCTAACCCTAAGCACTAACTTCTAGTTGGGTGAATATTCTCCGCTAATTCCTTTGTATGAAATAAAATAGTCACCTGTTTTGATAAACTTCGTTCCATTTGCGTCAATGTACTAAGTAGCAAAAGTGTAAATCACTTTGTCCCGGATTCCTCAAAAAGCTTTAACGCCAATAGACTGGTATAAAAAGCTTTGAAAAGTTTGCAAAACTTTTTTGCAAAATAAGGCAAAAATGTTGTGACTTTTTTGGCATTTTAATTACATTTTCGCCCAGGTTTGGCAAAATGTGTGAAGCTGGTGGTGAGGGTGTGGCCACCATCTCATCAAATTCATGATGAGCAGTGGAGTTCCTTATGCCACAAATCTTACTCCAGTCTCTGACCAGAGTAAAATCTGTGGCGAAGCACACACGAGTCTGTCACTGTAGTGCTGCCTCCTTGATCTCATTTGCTCCAGCTGTAGTGCTGTCACTTCGATCTCGCTGACTCTCGCTGTATTGCTGTTACCTTGATCTAACTTGCTCCAGCTGTATGCTGTCATCTCGATCTCCTTGCTGGCTCCCGCTGTAGTGCTGTCACCTTGATCTCACTTGCTCCAGCTGTAGTGCTGTCACCTCGATCTCCTTGCTGGCTCCCGCTGTAGTGCTGTCACCTCGATCTCGCTTGCTCCAGCTGGAGTGCTGTCATCTTTATCTCCTTGCTGGCTCTCGCTGTAGTGCTGTCACCTCGATCTCGCTTGCTCCAGCTGGAGTGCTGTCATCTTTATCTCCTTGCTGGCTCTCGCTGTAGTGCTGTCACCTTGATTTCCTTGCTGGCTTTCGCTGTAGTGCTGACACCTTGATCTCCTCGCTGGCTCTCACTGTAGCTCTGTCACTTTGATCTCCTCACTGGCTCTCGTTGTAGTGCTGTCACCTTGATCTCCTCACTGTAGTGCTGTCACTTCGATCTCCTCGCTGGCTCTTGCTGTAATGCTGTCACTTCGATCTCCTCCCTGGCCCTCGCTGTAGTGCTGTCACCTTGATTTCCTCGCTGGTTCTTGCTGTAGTGTTGTCACCTTGATCTTTTTGCTGTAGTGCTGTCACTTGGATCTCCTTGCTGGCTCTCATTGTCATGCTGTCACTGATCTCCTCATTGGTTCATGCTGTGCTGCTGTCTGCTAGCTCCATCTCTCCTCTTTGTCACAACTGATACCAGAATACAGAGGGAGGGTGAAATTTCAATCTGGGGATGGCACCCAATAGATCGCTGCTTTAAGAACTAAGTAGTGGCAGTATAGTCCTGGCAGACTATGGAGAGGAAACCTCCCACTGAAAGCATGGATGGCTAGTAACTGTGCAGCAGCTTGGGTCTCTCCACATGCAAGTAATACAGGTATGTGCTCCAAAACCCGTCCGGACATAAGACGCACTGGAGCTATGAGCCTATATGTATAAGTTAAATCATAACGTTTGATGAAATGAAAGATAAACTACAAAGGAAAACTGTCAGAAGCTTTAGAATGCCCGAACTATGGGAAATATGAACTACAGACACCCCATTACAAATAGCTATATTGTAAAGTTAGAATTATATCCTAAATCATTTCTTATAAATAGTGATACAAAGCGTTTTGGGGGGTTGGATGAGCGATGCCAGTGAGGGAGATTCTAAATAGATGAAATAAAAAAATCTTTAATGGAACTACGCGTTTCGCAGCTGAACCAGCTGCTTCCTCAGGTGTTTGCGAACAGGAAGTAATTAGTGACCTTTATATATAATCATAGAATTTTGAATCTGAAAAGGAAATGATGTTGAATTGTGAAAGTTCACACTCGTTTTATGATCTGGAGGGAAAATAAAATAATAATAATAATCACTAGCCCGAATACATCATAGCCATTTTCCAGGAGTCCAACACCATGTCCCTTTAACAGGGAGCTACCCAGTAACACTCGGTTCACCGTATATATAACTATATTCATACATGTCAAGAGGAATTAACAGAGGGACGGAATAAAGGAAGGATTCGTGCCCAGAGCTTGGATAACTTCTTTCTATTGGGTTGCTCAGTGGACGTCCCGAGGTAGTCCGTCTAAACTCCATGCATGGAGATCACCTCCACAAGGGGCAATACTTTTAGGAGAGAGTACCTTGGGACATCCACTGTGCCATGAAGCAAAAAATAATAATTTTTTATGGAATCCAAGAGATAAAAAAACAAATTTTTTACAAAAGAAAAATAATGGTGCAGAATAGCGCGGACTTTTGGTTACAATGTCCACCAATGCCACCCCAGACGAGTGATACCGGTCATCCTGTCCTATTAATTACAGCCAGATGAATGTGGGGAATACTGCCGTACAGGAAATCTACCGACGACATAATGTGATATTTTTCATCGGAGATGGAAATTAGTGTATGAAGGGCAGAATAGCCATCGGAGAAACAACACAAGGTGATGAAGTCCTTGGGAAGTTAATTGATTCTAGATATGAAGGATAAAACAAATGACAGACATTGCATTAGTGGAATACGATTACGGTGTGCTCCAGGGCACTTGACAAGGGAGGGCTGGCGTCTGTTTATTGAGGCTTTTAGCTAACGGAGATCTCCTGCTTTATATTATTTATATGTATATTGTGTCATATTGTAATGATGGAACATATAAATGGGACGTCTTCCTGCCACCCTTGTAAGTCCTTGTAAGTATTTGTCTTCCCCTCGAAATAACAATTCTGGAGCATCTTTTCTTAAAGAGTTTCATTGTGCCTTTCCTCTGTTAGGGCTCGTTCACACGTCCAGTTTTCTCATACGAGTCCTATCTGTGGTTTTCGAACGATCCGCAGAAAATCTTGAGAGTCATGTCTGATTTTGAGCCTAGCGTCGGATCAAAATTGGCAAAAAAAAAAAGATGCAATTAATGAATCAGGTGAAAACATCTCGAATCACTAAAAAAAAAAAAAAAAAGTGAGCACATATAAACTAGGCGCAAACAGAATAATAAACTAGGTGCAAACAAAGAAAAAAAACTAACAAAACAAGATGGAAAACAGGAGAAACTGGGGCCGTAATCTTTATCTAATTTACGGAGGCGTCTTTTACAGTAGGGTACAGGCAGGACGCCGGTTACGATGGGACCAGATACTAAGGACTGAAAGACGGATCTACCAGATAACTGTATTATTTTCTGATAATATCCAATTGGAGATAAAAAAAAAATAAAAATGTTAAATCACCATATAGAAACCACAAGAGGTAAAAGACTCACCAGGGCGGGTAACCTAATAACCAGCACCGACACCATGGTGTTGCTGGGCGTCCTCTGATTGACCAAATGACTATGCTCAGAGCGTACACTGCCGAGGGTCCCAACCAACCAAGCTGACATTAGGGGCAGCTCACAGATCGTGAGCAGGTGAGTATGTAACCTCTAGGGTTAAATTCTGGAAATGATGCACCCTCTTTAAAAAAAAAAATCACAGGTCATGATTATGCGTTTCTAGTGCTGATTGAAGTCTGGTCCAATCCACCCCCACCATTAGCGGCTTTCTGCCTATGCACAGTGCTTTCTGACTATTCACAGTGTACACAGCTGCCAATCTGTACTGCAGGCAGGACTATAGATAGCTCAGCATTCAGAGAACTGCTAGATGTACAGTAAACAAAACTGTGATGCTATCAAAATGACAGCAAATAGCCCAGTAAGTGACACGTCGCTGGAAACAGTCTCAGCCCCCTACATCATGCAGCTCTCAGATTACATAGCAAAAGCTTGCTGACAGATTCCCTTTAACCCTTTTGTGACATCGCGCATAATAGTACGCCAATGTCAGACTCTCCGTTTGGTGCATGCTCCGGCGCTGAGCACGCACCTTTTCGGGCACATGTCAGCTGATATATACAGCCGCGGGTGGAATCATGATCCATCCACCACTGTTAACTAGTTAAATGCCACAGTCAATTTCTGACAGCGGCATTTAACTTGCGCTTCCGGCAATCGCACAGAAAATCCTGCCCATCGGTGACCCAGTCACGTGATCGCGGGATCACCGATGAGTTGCCATGACAACCAGAGGACTCCAGCAGACCTCTATGATTGTCACTGCCGGATTGCAATGAGCAGCGCCCGGTGTTCAGTGATCATAACAAGTGAGCAATTCTGCTACAAACCGGCGATCTGATAATCACCTGTATGTAGCAGAGGCGATCGGGTTATGGCAGCTTCTAGTCTCCCATGGAAGCTATTGAAGCATGCCAAAAGTAAAAAAAATAAATAAAATATTAAATATATTTATATTTATTATATATTAATAATATAAAAATATTAAAAATTAAAAAAATCTTAAAGTTCAAATCATGCCCCTTTCGCCCCAATCAAAATAAAACAATTTAAAAAAAAATCAAACATACACATATTAGGTATCACCACGTTCAGAATCGCCCGATCTATCAGTAAAAAAAAGGATTAACCCGATCGCTAAACGGCTTAGAAAGAAAAAAGTAAAACCGCCAGAGTGACGTTTTCTTGGTCACAGCAACATTGCATTAAAATGCAATAACGGGCGATCAAAAGAAGGTATCTGCACCAAAATGGTATCATTAAAAACGTCAGCTCGGCGCGCAAAAAATAAGCCCCCACCCGACCCGAGATCACAAAAAATGGAGACGCTACGGGTATCGGAAAATGGCACAATTTTTTTTTTTTTTTTTTTTTTAACAAACTTTGGAACTTTTTTCACCACTTAAATAAAAAAAGAACCTAGAACATGTCTGGCGTCTATGAACTCTGAATGACCTGGAGAATCATAATGGCCGGTCAGTTGGTTTTTTTTTTTAAGTGAACATAGTAAAACAAAAAAAAACAATTGTGGGATTGCACTGTTTTTGCAACTTGACAGCACTTGCAATTTTTTTTCCCCTTTTCCAGTACATGATATGTTAAAAACCAATGGTGTTCAAAAGTTCAACTTGTCCCGCAAAAAAATAAGCCCTCACATGGCCAAAAAATAGAAAAGTTATGGTACTGGGAAGGAAGGGAGCAAAAAAACGAAAACAGAAAATGGTCCGAAGGTTAAAGGATTAAAGGCTAAGTGCATCTTCTACAAATAAACAGTAAGACATTTTTTTCCAAACAATCATACATAAAAAAAAGACTTCATTTAAAAATCACTTTTATTTTAGTGGTGTAGAGTCTGTACAATCCCTTCAAATAGCTGGCTGTGCTGTTGTTTTCTTCAATATTTCTGTTTTTCTTTTTTTTAATAAATTTTCAAAAATTTTTACATTTCTGGGGTTTTTTTTTTTTAGTCAAGACGAGGTGCAGAGTGTACACTAATGAGGAGAAAAAAAATGAACTTTTCTGATTTTACCAAATGGCTGCAATAAAACAAAGAGTGAAAAATGTAAAGGGGTGTGAATACTTTCTGTACCCACTGTACATGACAGCTAGTGACTGCAGCAGCGCCTTCATTTACAGATCCCACACCCAGCATGTATTACCAGGAGCGACATGCCTCATAAGAAAATCTAAAAAGAGGTGCAGGCTGAACATCTATATATCAAAGTGTCTGACATGTAACCGGTGCAACACATTTAAAAACCTTGACTCCGTCATCTGCATTTATTTTTACTTAAATGCAGGAATTTATGCCTAAAAATAATTTTTGTATTTGAGTTTCGTTAAAAATCTTGCACAGTTTTGCCTTCTATAATCTATGTCTTGCATTGTCTATTGCTGGTCAACGAATGAGCTCTTTGAGAATCCAGCAGTGAGCTCGTTCTAATGTTAGAGTTTATAACTCTTCTCTTATTCTAAACTCCTCTTATCTGATTTATGAACACAAGGTTCAGCTCAACTTTCATGTGGTCATAAATAGGAGCTCAGAAGAAAGAAGAGATAGACGGCACGGTCAGAACGAGCTCACTGACGGATTCTCAGGTGACTCATTCTCCAACCAGCAATAGACAGAAAGCCACGGATAATAAAAGCAGACAATGCAACATTTTTTAATGAAACTCAATGCATATAGGACAGCAAAACTGCTGTTGTAGCAGAAGCTCACAACTACACATCCAGACTGCTGTTATAGGGGGCTCCAGACTACACATCCAGCCTGCTGTTATAGGGGGGCTCCAGATCACTCATCCGGACAGCTGTTATGGGGGCTTCAGATTACACATCCAGACTGCTGTTATAGGGGACTCCAGACTACACATAAAGACTGCTGTTATAGGGGGCTCCAGACTGCACATCCGGACTGCTGTTATAGGGGGGCTCCAGATCACTCATCCGGACAGCTGTTATGGGGGCTTCAGACTACACATCCAGACTGCTGTTATAGGGGACTCCAGACTACACATCCAGACTGCTGTTATAGGGGGACTCCAGACTACACATCCAGACTGCTGTTATGGGGGCTTCAGATTACACATCCAGACTGCTGTTATAGGGGACTCCAGACTACACATCCAGACTGCTGTTATGGGGGCTTCAGATTACACATCCAGACTGCTGTTATAGGGGACTCCAGACTACACATCCAGACTGCTGTTATAGGGGGCTCCAGACTACACATCCAGCCTGCTGCTATAGGGGGGCTCCAGATCACTCATCTGGACTGCTGTTATGGGGCCTTCAGACTACACATCCAGACTGTTGTTATGGGGGCTTCAGACTACACATCCAGACTGCTGTTATAGGGGGCTCCAGACTACACATCCAGCCTGCTGTTATAGGGGGACTCCAGATCACTCATCCGGACTGCTGATATAGGGGGCTCCAGACTACACATCCAGACTGCTGTTATAGGGGGGCTCCAGACTACACATCCAGCCTGCTGTTATAGGGGGACTCCAGATCACTCATCCGGACTGCTGTTATGGGGGCTTCAGACTACACATCCGGACTGTTGTTATGGGGGCTTCAGACTACACATCCAGACTGCTGTTATAGGGGGCTCCAGACTACACATCCAGACTGCTGTTATAGGGGGCTCCAGACTACACATCCAGACTGCTGTTATAGGGGGCTCCAGACTACACATCCAGACTGCTGTTATAGGGGGCTCCAGACTACACATCCAGACTGCTGTTATAGGGGACTCCAGACTACACATAAAGACTGCTGTTATAGGGGGCTCCAGACTACACACCCAGACTGCTGTTATAGGGGGGGCTCCAGACTACACATCCAGCCTGCTGCTATTGGGGGGCTCCAGATCACTCATCTGGACTGCTGTTATGGGGGCTTCAGACTACACATCCAGACTGCTGTTATAGGGGGCTCCAGACTACACATCCAGACTGCTGTTATAGGGGGCTCCAGACTACACATCCAGACTGCTGTTATAGGGGGCTTCAGACTACACATCCAGACTGCTGTTATAGGGGGCTCCAGACTACACATCCAGCCTGCTGCTATAGGGGGGCTCCAGATCACTCATCCAGACTGCTGTTATAGGGGACTCCAGACTACACATAAAGACTGCTGTTATAGGGGGCTCCAGACTACACACCCAGACTGCTGTTATAGGGGGGGCTCCAGACTACACATCCAGCCTGCTGCTATTGGGGGGCTCCAGATCACTCATCTGGACTGCTGTTATGGGGGCTTCAGACTACACATCCAGACTGCTGTTATAGGGGGCTCCAGACTACACATCCAGACTGCTGTTATAGGGGGCTCCAGACTACACATCCAGACTGCTGTTATAGGGGACTCCAGACTACACATAAAGACTGCTGTTATAGGGGGCTCCAGACTACACACCCAGACTGCTGTTATAGGGGGGGCTCCAGACTACACATCCAGCCTGCTGCTATTGGGGGGCTCCAGATCACTCATCTGGACTGCTGTTATGGGGGCTTCAGACTACACATCCAGACTGCTGTTATAGGGGGCTCCAGACTACACATCCAGACTGCTGTTATAGGGGGCTCCAGACTACACATCCAGCCTGCTGCTATAGGGGGGCTCCAGATCACTCATCCAGACTGCTGTTATAGGGGGCTCCAGACTATAAATCCAGACTGCTGTTATGGGGGCTTCAGACTACACATCCGGACTGTTGTTATGGGGGCTTCAGACTACACATCCAGACTGCTGTTATAGGGGGCTCCAGACTACACATCCAGACTGCTGTTATAGGGGGCTCCAGACTACACATCCAGACTGCTGTTATAGGGGGCTTCAGACTACACATCCAGACTGCTGTTATAGGGGGCTCCAGACTACACATCCAGACTGCTGTTATAGGGGGCTCCAGACTACACATCCAGACTGCTGTTATAGGGGACTCCAGACTACACATAAAGACTGCTGTTATAGGGGGCTCCAGACTACACACCCAGACTGCTGTTATAGGGGGGGCTCCAGACTACACATCCAGCCTGCTGCTATTGGGGGGCTCCAGATCACTCATCTGGACTGCTGTTATGGGGGCTTCAGACTACACATCCAGACTGCTGTTATAGGGGGCTCCAGACTACACATCCAGACTGCTGTTATAGGGGGCTCCAGACTACACATCCAGCCTGCTGCTATAGGGGGGCTCCAGATCACTCATCCAGACTGCTGTTATAGGGGGCTCCAGACTATACATCCAGACTGCTGTTATAGGGGGCTCCAGACTACACATCCTGACTGCTGTTATAGGGGGCTCCAGATCACTCATCCAGACTGCTGTTATAGGGGGGTCTCCAAACTACACACCCAGACTGCTGTTATAGGGGGCTTCAGACTACACATCCAGACTGCTGTTATAGGGGGCTCCAGACTACACATCCAGACTGCTGTTATAGGGGGCTCCAGATTACTCATCCAGACTGCTGTTATAGGGGGCTCCAGACTACACATCCAGACTGCTGTTATAGGGGGTCTCCAAACTACACACCCAGACTGCTGTTATAGGTGGGTTCCAGACTCCTGTTATAGGGGGTGGGATGTCCAGACTACACATCCAGCCTACTGTTACGGGAGGCTCCAGACTACACGTCCAGACTGCTGTTATAGGGTGGGGGTGGGGGGTCCAGACTACACACCCAAATTGCTGTTGGGGCTTCAGACAATACCTCCAGACTGCTGTTATAGGGGGCTCCACAATGCACATCCAGACTGCTGTTATAGAAGGGATCCAGAATTCACATCTAGGCCAGTCAAGAATGGTCACAGAGTTGTTCTGAAGCCACTCCTTTGTTATTTTAGTTGTATACATAGGGTCATTGTCTTATTGGAAGGTGAACCTTCAGCCAAGCCTGAGGTCCAGAGCACTCTGGAAGAGGTTTTCATCCAGGATATCTCTGTACTTGGCCGCATTCATGTTTCCTTAAATTGCAACCAGTCGTCCTGCCCCTGCAGCTGAAAAACACCCCCCATAGCATGATGCTGCCACCACCATGTTTCACTGTTGGGATTGTATTGGGCAGGTGACGAGCAGTGCCTGGTTTTTCTCCACACCTACCGCTTAGAATTATCACCAGAAAGTTCTATCTTCGTCTCATCAGACCAGAGAATCTTATTTCTCATAGTCTGGGAGTCCTTCATGTGTTTTTTAGCAAACTGTGCGGGCTTTCATGTCTGGCACTGAGGAGAGGCTTCCGTCGGGCCACTCTGTCATAAAGGCCCGACTGGTGGAGGGCTGCAGTATTGACTTTGTGGAACTTTCTCCCATCTCCCTACTGCATCTGTGGAGCTCAGCCACAGTGATCTTGGGGTTCCTCTTTACCTCTCTCACCAAGGCTCTTCTCCCACGATTGCTCAGTTTGGCTGGATGGCCAGGTCTAAGATGATTTCTGCTGGTCCCAAACTTCTTCCATTAAGGATTATGGAGGCCACTGTGCTCTTAGGAATCTTGAGTACTGCAGAAATTCTTTTGTAACCTTGGCCAGATCTGTGCCTTGCCACAATTCTGTCTCTGAGCTCCTGGGCCAGTTCCTTAGACCTCATGATTCTCATTTGGTCTGACATGCGCTGTGAGGTCTTATATAGACAGGTGTGCGCCTTTACAAATCAAGTCCTATCCGTTTAATTAAACACAGCTGGACTCCAATGAAGGAGTAGAACCATCTCAAGGAGGATCACAAGGGAATGGACAGCATATGACTTAAACATGAGTGTCTGAGCAAAGGGTCTGAATACTTATGACCATGTGATATTTCAGTTTTTCTTTTTTAATAAATTTGCAAAAATTTCTACATTTCTGTTTTTTTCAGTCAAGATGGGGTGCAGAGTGTACATTACTGAGAAAAAAATGAACTTTTTTGAATTTATCAAATGGCTGCAATGAAAAAAAGAGTGAAAAATTTAAAGGGGTCTGAATACTTTCTGTACCCACTGTATAGGGGGCTCCAGACTACACATCCAGATTGCTGTTATAGGGGGAATAAGGAAGAGGAACAGCATCCGGTCTGGGTGAAAAATTGTATCAAAAATTTATTCTGCCAGTATAAAATACAACGTTTCGGCCATATTGTGGCCTTTTTCAAGTATACTTGAAAAAGGCCACAATATGGCCGAAACGTTGTATTTTATACTGGCAGAATAAATTTTTGATACAATTTTTCACCCAGACCGGATGCTGTTCCTCTTCCTTATTTTGGACTATTGTTCATTTGGGTCCATGAACCTTTGAACTGGCATCCAATCCTCCGTTGTGCTGTCGGCTGCTTTTTGCTGTTTGCTGTTATAGGGGGGTCTTGTTCGGCAGGTATATATCTATATACTGTATGTATAAACATTTATATTCAGCAAGAATTCTTTAGTCTGGCATCATTGGTACTGGAGTTGAGTTTTTAAATTATTATGAGAAAAATATCTAAAAACTTATAAAATGTTAAAGCAAAATCTGCCATTAACTAAGAATATGGTAAATTCTCCCTGCTTAGATTTGTTCTCCTAGGAAGATAGCATTTCTAAACTCTACTATCACGATGAGCTTACTGGCGGTTTCTCAGTTAACTCACTCTTCATCCAGCCATAGACAGTGCATTGATAGTCCACATTTTGTTACAGTTCTGTGCTAAGCAAAAAACAAATTAGTCAGACGCCAAGTTAAAAGAATGTGACTTGATATCTGCTTTTGACGTGAAGAATAGAATAAAAACACTAGATTTATTGTAACATCATTCTCTTGTTTGTTGTAGATTCGTACATGTTAATAATAACATGTTTTTTTTTGTTTTGTTTTGTATTTTTTTTTTCACAGCCACCATTGTGTAATATAGCATAATAAATAAATAAATCCAATTAACAGTCCGACATGTCTACGGAGAAACCTACAGTCCAATATCTACAAAGGCCATTTTGAAGTATATACAAATGCTTACAAATAGGATTCTTGAAAATAAAGATACTTCCCACAATGATGCATATACAGTAATCAACAAAGCTTATATTTAAATCTTTTTTTTTTTCATTGAAAAAAAAAAATCACACAAAAAAAAACCAAAAAAAACACAAAACATTTTTACCCAAGTGTGTGATCGTCAACCCCAAAAAATGGAATTTCAGAACTTTATAATTTAGTGGTTACAATGAAAATGCTGCTTGGCAATGATAATACTCACCGGTGCGAGTGTATATTTCAGCCTAGTATTTTCTCTTAAATATCACAAATATAAATATAGGTATTTTCTGTATATATGTACAGGTACGTGGATGACTTCTGATGGGTTTATTAAAGATTTGGAGGTTTACAGGAGAAATTTACTGCTGATAAAGCCGTGTTGTAGCGCTAGCGGTTTTTGTTTTTTTTTTGGGGGGGGGAATTCCAAGTTTGGGCATTGAATCAATAAAGAGATCTGGGAGTTGTGGATCCAATTCACCGCTATTTTAGCTAAAATGTTGGGGGAATTGCATTAGAAGCATTTTTTTATGTACTGTGGTACCAAAAATCAGCCGCTTGCTAGGAATTTCGAGGATGAATATATATTTAAAGGGAATCTATCCCCAGTTTTTTGCTGTGTAATCTAGAGCAGCATTAAGTAGGGCCTGAGATCCTGATTCCAGCGATGTGTCACTGGGCTGCTTGCTGCTGTAGTTGTGAAAAAAAAAAAATCTTATTTTCTCTGCTGCAGATCTACCAGTTCACTGAATGCTGAGCTTTGTATAATCCCGCCCACAACACTGATTGGCAGAGAGCTGTCATTCATTGGTGGAGGCGGGATTATACAGAGTAATGAGGACTACATGGCATGAGACAACTAGTCCTGCAGTGATAATCTCCTGTTCATTTTATTGAAACTGCAACACACAGCCCAGTAAGTGACACATCGCTGGAATCAGAGTATCGGCCTCTACATCATGCTGTGCTCAGTTTACATAGCAAAAAACCTGATGATTTCCTTTTAAGATGCTTTCTTAGCTCTGATTTCAAATACACTAACCAAGGCAATCTATAGATCTACAGCTGGGGTGAAACTACAACTCCCTGCATGGCCGCCCCAAGACTTCCAGAGAGTTAAGGTTTCAGCATCTGAAGCATCTTTGCTTGCATATATCTACCCACTATTAGTAGTACCCACCTATAATCTGCAAACAAGATACAGGTGGTTTACAGGGAAGAAATGAGCGTATAGCCTTCCCTATGATTTCCCGTCTGTACATTTGTTTTGCATTATAATTATAGGGGTTATGTGCTTTGCAAGAAAAACCTGCACATTTGTTAATCACAATGTTATCTGCTGCTGGGCGGTTCCAGCAAAGCGCTGCAACCTTTAAGACAACCTAACAATAAGTGTATTTGAATTTCCTACAGTGCCCCCGCAGGAAATATGAAGCATTACATGGTGCCCCCTGTATTTAATGAACTGTTTTTATTATGCACAGATACCCCTAGCCCTCCAAATTGAAGGCTTTTTAGCTGTTCTCTGCTTTGGCCTCCTTAAAGGGCATCCGGCTGTAGGATCAACTCTCGCAAGCCGTCTATATGGGTTTGAAGGTCATAGAAAGTTGAATAAAATGATACCTTGATATCCGCCATAGGATGACTTATTCCAGAGAAATAAATTGTTTTCCTTAATATGTAAATGAGCTGTTAAGATCTATGGGCCGGACAAAGCTCTCCTAGAGAATCTGCCTCCGGAGCTTATTTTAAATGAAAGGGGGTGTTACCAGTGTGAGACATATAATGATTGACAGTCTGCTCTCCTTATCTACATGTCTTGCACTGGTAAGCTTTGGAGGCAGATTCTCAGGGAGATCTATGTCCCACCCATAGATCTTAATAGCTCATTTACATATTAAGAAAAATGGGGATTTCTCTTTAATAAGACACCAAATTATGTGGCGTGCTCGAATAATATGTTCTAGTCCCCGCGGCTGCATGTCTCATGGCTGTTAGACTGCCGCAACACATGCAGTGATTTGTCTGTTTGTTAGGTAATTAGGTAATCCCTGCATGTGTTGGATCTGTCGAACAGCAGCGAGACATGCAGCCGCAGGGACTCGGACATATTATTAGAGCACGCCAAAGTCACTTGGTTAGCACCTGAGCATGCTGAGATAACACCTCTGAGCACATTCGCTCATCATTAATGGACACCAATAGAAAGCAAATTAGCCAATGGTGAAAAACCTACTAAAAGTCATATACGGCTGGTGGTAGCCATTGGGAATGTGTTGAAGCTTGTTGGAGCTCAGGAAACTCCTTTACCACATGACATAACTTCTTATACGAGTAATGCAGTTCCCCATTATTTTAGCCAAAGTACTTTTATGGCACAGGATCGCAGTACTGATGCTTATCCTTGTGGCTCAGAGGTGTAAACTTTGATCTAGCCTGATGGCATCCATGGTCTCATGACACAAGTCGTAACTTGATCTCTCAAGCCCTTCATGAAAACTATTCTACGGTCCAAAAATTATCCCACATCGCTTAGAGTACTGGTTTGCACTGATGTGGCTGAGTCGCCGTTGGGCCCTGGATGTAACTGCCAAGTCTGAACCCCCGCTGATGACAAATTGACTGCCTCCATTGTATGCAAGGGGCAGTCTCATATTCCACATTTCCCGTCACTTACGAAAAGGTGAAGAATTTCAACTTTGACCCCAATAATCTGGCGATCCGTGTGTGCGTTACTTACAGATTAGTCATCGGGGATTTTTACGTCCAGAGTGCATTGGACTTTACAGGCAGCAAAAATTATATATTTCAGTTACACCCACAAAAATGTTAGAATAGGCGTCCAAAATAATAATAATGAAAAAAAAAAGTCTATAAAGCGCTGTGGAATTAATGGCGCTATATAAGGGAGTAAAATAAATAAATAGAAGGTCTGGATTTTTGGCCCAAATCAGCACTTTTTATGGGCAATGTCTGGTTTTTCAGGTCTTATTTATTGATTTGTATAAGGCTGGGCTGTAATACCAGACACGGCCACTGGAAAAAAGTGGCGCTGTTTCTACGTATAAAGCTAGACTTTCCTTTTCTAATCTTGACTACCCCTTATGAAAAAGTCTCCGGGATCAGACCATTTTTATGCCTGCATTATAGGGAACCTATCAGTAAGATCAATCCTGCCCCGCAAATCTCATATATGGGCATATTTTTTATAGGTTGGTGCATTCCTGAGTAACTATCGTTTCAATTCGTATAAATTAAGTGGGCGTAACAGAGCACTTCCTGAGCCTCTGCCTACCAAGGTTGTTTCCTTACCTGGCACCTGAAATCACACAGGCAGTGAGCTATCAATCAAAATAAAGGCTGCGTGGAGGAATAAATTCAAGTGGCATAGTCTTGGGAAGTGCTATATCATGCCCAGAGCACTTAGCATTTTAATTCATAAATAATCAGATATTAAGTGCTCTGGGCATGAGATAGCACTTCCAGAGCTTTTTTCCTTCACAGGATGTTTCCTCATCCAGCACCAGCTTCTTTATCTTGATTTTTATAACTCACTGTGTATTGGCAGTTTCACACGTCCAGATAATTCCGGTACCAGAGCTATCCAGTACGTGAGAAAACTGTCACTACACGTACCGGAGACACTGACGTGTGAAACTGCCCTAACATTAGGCGCCAGGCAATTAAATCAGACAGTGAGCTATCAATCTCGCTAAAGAGGCTAGTGCTGGGTGGGAAAACAATCTCGCAATGTTGAAGCCTGGGAAGTGCTCTTGTCACGCCCAGAACACTTAATGCCTCATTTATATGAATTAAAAGATCATTTCTTAAGAGTGCAGCAACAGTTAGAAGAAATAAAGGTGTCAAAGGATTTAATTTTTAAATACCAGAGGCCCATATGTGTGGTTTGGGAGAGTTGATCTTACTGACAGATTCCTTTAACCTTTGGAATTGCCTCTTTACATCAGTGGTTCTGCAAGAAAATAAATTACATACAAATAATATTAAAATGATGACCTAACTATCGATAAATCAACCACTTTTCTGTTTAGGTTGATCACCAGTAAAGCAGTCGATTCACATAGTTTTGTTTTTTTTTCTACCTATCGATCAATTGAAAGAGTCCTAACCATTATTTCTCCATGCTAATTCCAGTCACTGACTATTAAAGCATGATGTAAAAACGTACAACGCCGTACAGTCGAACGATTAACCATGCAGGGCTAAGAAAACAACAAAAAAACATACCCAACGTAGAGAAACGTTACATAGAAAATTCATCTGAAACATCGTGAGTATAAGGCAATATTTAACTCTGCTCTCAAAACAAAGACGACGGGAGGCCGAAAACAAAAAAAGAAAATGACATATAAAATAAATAGTGGCTTGGAAAACAACATTCAAAGTAGGTGGGTGCATTCCAAAAATACAAAAATAAATGCAAAGTTTTAGTAGTCTCTTCACAAGTCTGATATCACTTCTGCAGCCACAACAGATTATTAATATAGAGATCTAACAGTGCAAAAGTGGAACACGTATGGAAGGAGAAAAAAAAAAGAAAAAATAACGTGAAATCACCATTTTTTTTATGCCGGCAATAGGTTTCTTCTAAAAAAATAGGAGGATACAAAACATCATCACTTGCTTTAGAACAGCAACAATATCTTGATGGCAACGTACAGCATTCAAGTGGTTGTCACAGAAAACGGCTAAACACATGGTCAGGTAACAGAGTAGTCGAGGAACCATGGCAAGTCAAAGTGAAAAGAATTATCCTAGGCTAAAGCCAAAAAGAAAAAAAAAGTAGAAAAAAAAAGAAGAAAAATATAGAAAATACAGAAGGGGCGCTAGATGTTTTACAACATTGGATTCAAAACAATTTGCACAAGATTGGGAAAAAAATAAAAAATAAAAACAGTCAACACATAGGAAAGGTGTCGAAAGTTACTGACGGATGTAAACCTCCCGGTTCCACTCATTGTCGTTGCGTTTCCTGGAAACCTCTCCGCCCCTTTCGCCGTGCCGTTCTCTCGATTTGTGGCGACTGCGGGGTTTGTTGCATTCGTTGTGGTCCTGCTCCCTGTCCTGCTCGTTTGTCCGATGTCGAGACTCTTTGTGTCTATGTTCGCTACCGCCTCCGTGCGATTCGTCTCTGTGATTGTGATCCCGGTGGGATTCCTGAGGATCGGCATGCTCAGAAGAGAAGTCATCCTTTGGCTCTAAGTAAACGGAGTCTCTGGTGTCCTGTGTCTCATTGTCAAACGTGTCCTGTCTGGACAGGCCTCTGCTTACTCCACTTCGATGATTGTGGTGGTGGTGCTGCGCGGAGGAGGAAGATCGATGCTGAGACTTTCTCGTCACTTTCTCTTCGGGAGGAGCTTCCTCTTCCACGGATCCGGTTCTTTCAGGCGCTGGAGGATCATTTTTCTGTTCTGCCTGAGAGCCCTAAAAAGAATCAAAAATACAATGTAGCTTAGAAAAATCCTGAATATTGGAAGTATTTCCAGTCCATATCATTATGGCCGGCTCCAGAATTGCGAGTACAATGTGAGAAACTCGCGCATCGATACCCGGGCACTGCCGCTGGCACTCGAGACCGGAGTGTGCGGCTGCATAGAAATACACGTAGCCGCACACTCCGGTCCGAGTGCCGGCGGCAGTGCCCGGGTATCGATGCGCGAGTTTCTCACATTGTACTCACAAGTCTGACCCCAGTCTAAACCTTTAACTAGGACACAAGAGACCTCGATACATAAGCCCTAACACATGGCTATATCATGGCTCCGTGTTGTACAAATGTCCTAATATGGAACCTATAGAATTGCATCCGTCCATAACAGTCCTCCATAAATATCCATATTTATTAACTCCATTACATATTGTATTATAGATATATTATCCCCTTTATTGTCAGGCTCCAGCCACAATAACTGTGATGAGATAGAAGTCCCATACTGTCAGTTTACCCCCTTAGATGCTATGATCAATTTAGACTTTTGCCTCTAAAGAGGTTTGACAGAGGGAGAAAGCTCCCTCTGTCAGAATATCAGCTACCTCTGAAATGTGCCGATGGGCCTACAGCTGCCAAAGTTCCCTAATAAGTTCGACCAGGTCTGCAAATTTAGAAACATTCGGTAGTTAATAGATTGCAGAATTTTTTTTTATTTAGCCAGTAAATTATATGTACCACAAAATGATGTCCATAAAACTATAACTCATCTCTGTAAAAAAAACAACGGTGATAAAAAAAAGCTGTAAGGCTACTTTCACACTTGCGTTTTTTTTTTGCTGCGCGTTTTTTGCGTACAAAAACGCATGGAAAAAACGCATACAACCGCTGCGTTTTTTTCAAGCATATGCAGGAAAAAAACGCAGCGTTTTTAGTGCGTTTGCGTTTTTTTCAACATTGTCCTCACCAAAAAAAATCAAGATATTATTAGGGTTAGGGGTTAGGGTTAGTAGTACTAACCCTAACCCCTGACTCTACTAACCCTAACTCCTAACCCTAAACCCTAACTAACCCTAACCCCTAACCCTTAACCTAACCCTAACCCTACTAACCCCTAACCCTACCCCTTAACCCTAACCTAACCCAAACCCTAACCCCTAACTAACCCTAACCCCTGACTCTACTAACCCTAATTCACCCTAACCCTTACCATAACCATTGTCTAACCAATGTACAACAAAAAAACGCATGCGCAAAAAAACGCATACATGAGCACGTATGCGCACCCATAGACTTACAATGGGTGTCTTGCTGTAAAAAAAACGCATAGCGTGCGCATGCATTTTTTGGGGGCAAGTCGGATGCACAAAAAATGCAACAAGTTGCATTTTGTGCGCCCGAGCGCACACTGCAGAAAAACGCATGCGCACAAAAACGCATACAAACGCATAGGTGAGTGCACATAAGCGCATCCCATGCAAAATATAGGGGAAAAAACGCATGCGTTTTTTAGCGCTAAATAACAGCGCAAAAAAACGCAAGTGTGAAACCAGCCCATTAAAAGCATGATTAAAAAGCACTAAAACAAAAAAAAACTGTACAAATTCGATATCGCAGCATTCATAACTTTTTTGTAAATCTTATTTGAATTGCATCCGTCTTGTACACATCCATTTCAGAGGATATATTTTCTTGTTTTTAATCCTTTTATTTTTTCTTTTTCCATTTAGGCTTTTTTAATCGTCATTATTGTCATTTACTCTGTGGGGTCTATTTGAGCCGACTGGGACCATTGGGATATGAGACTTGTCTAGTCACCTTTATCTGCGCTGAATGAAGAAATGTTTGTCATGTACTTGGCTTCTTATTTGATGAATTATTATATTCTATTCATTTGTGCTGAAGAAATGATTTATTATACATCTAGCATTTCATCTAATTAAGTATTATATGTCACTGTATGTATCGTCCACTTAATTATTTACCACTTATGTACATTCCTGATATTTACTGGATTATGTGCTGCATGTATTTATTTCTATATTATAATGCATCTATTTGCACTTGCCATCCACGGTAGTGCGCATGCACGCTGTCCCCTTGTGTCCTTCATTGGGCCCGGGCGTCTTCATGCATCCACACTTTCCCTGTGTGTGCGTCTGGATACCTGACACCCGCTGACTCATGCAGGACCTTGCGGTAACATGCGCCGCTTGCACTGGTTGGATTGGCTCGCTAGCAACACGTGACTGATCACGTGACTAAAGGTCCTATTCAGCCTCTTATACCCCACTCCCCTTGAGAAAGCGATCAGGTGTGGACGCAAAACGCGCGTCGGGGACGTTTTATCCTCTCTCTGGGTGCCCGCAGGGCCGGCCCGAACGTACAGGCGAACTAGGCGCCGACCCAAAGAGGGCGCCAGAGAAAAAATAGAAAAAATTATAAAAAATCTTTTCAAAAGGCAAAAAGTTTTAGGGATGGAAAGAAAAGTGTACATATTTAAGGGCAAATATGACGCAAGAGAGGTTGGTTGGGTTGGCAACAATTTCGATAGAATCTGAAGTTGCTAAACAAATTAATCTCGGTGACTTAGTGTCATCCTTTTAAAAAAAAAGGCAATGAAACAAAAATTTTTATTACCTATGGTCGTTTCTGTTTTGTGTTATTGATTACTTTGTATATATTTGTCCTATACAACTTCTCAGAAGATTAAAGAGTTAGGAGAGAGTTAATTGATCATTGTTGTTGTGGTTTATTTTGCTCCTTGAATTTATATCCCAAGTTTTCATCTACTGCCAAGAATAGTAGGGGCGCAACAAAATAGTTTCGCCTAGGGCGCCGTAATCTCTCGGGCCGGCCCTGGGTGCCCGTGCCCACCCCCCCCTTGGTAAGCGCCTTTTGCTGGCAGCGCAACTTCCCCCACTTGAGACCATTTTCATTGCGGTTGCTATTGCCCGGCATACCCCTTCCCCTTTGATGGGTTGCCACATTGTGTGGCTTGCACTTTTGTCACACTTTATGGGTATGGGTGTTTGCGCATGGGTTATTTATCCCCATTCTCTATGTGTCTTGTGCTTTTTGCTATTATGCTTTTTTGTATATGGTTTATATCGATTGCTACTTAATAAAATGATTATATACTTTTTATAACTATTTGAATCCATTACTCCTTTTTGTTCTCCTATAAATAGCACTCATAAGTTATAGAATGAAGTTAAGGTGTTATTTCAACTGTACAGTAAATAGCATAAAAAAATGAAAAGGCGGAAATGTTTCGTTGTTTTTTTTTTTTAATGCAATCCTTCTTAAACGGAATCGGTCACCAGGTTTTTGCTAAGTAATCTGAGCAGCATGATGTAGATGAAAAGATCCTGAAGCAAACGATGTCTCATTTACTAGGCTGTGTTTTTCAGTTTCAATAAAATCATTGTTTTATTAGTAGGAGATTATCACTACAGGACTAGGTGTCTCGTGCCTTCTTGTCCTGCTGTTCTGTTTAACTCCGCCCTCACCACTGATTGGAAGCTTTCTGCTTTATGTACACAAAAAGCTGCCAATCAGTGGTGTGGGCGGGGTTACACACAGCACAGCATTCTGAGTGCTGCTAGATCTGCAGCAGAGAAAACAGTGATTCTATCACATTTTTTTAAAAGTTGGATGTATACCCAAAAAGGATGCCACAGAAACTTGTCACTTGTGAACCTTTCGCTGATATAGTAGCTATGTATGAGAAAATTGCTTGTGGATTTAAAATGGAATTGCCTGCCTGATGGACACCTGTCTTTCTCATCATATCTGGAAATATTATATGCTTGGGGCCGGATTCACACATCAGTGTTTTATGGCTCAAGTTCGAGTAGTGATGTATGGAACGGCCGTGGAGCTCCCGACTAGTGATGAGCGAGTATACTCGTTGCTCGTATTTTCCCAAGCATGCTCGGGTGTCCTCCGAGTATTTTGGCGTGCTCGGAGATTTAGTTTTCATCGCCTCAGCTGCATGATTTGCGGCTGCTAGACAGCCTGAATACATGTGGGAATTCCCTAACAAACAGGCAATCCACACATGTATTTAGCCTGTCCCTATCATGTAGAAAATCATTATTCCATATCCTTCTATTCCCTGACATATGCCATGACTTGCTAGCATGGCACTCCCATACGCCTTAAATATTTAGTTCTGCCAAACTTGAAGGCTTTGGCCAACCTTTAGATCATGATGACCATACACGTTAGATGAAGTCTTCGACTACACCAGTTCACATCACGCCTTTCTCAGGTTACCTGTGCATTTGTGGCCGAGGAGGGTGTTGCAGGAAGCGTTGCTGTAGTGACTGTCCGAGATATGAGAGCATTTGGTGGATTGCTGCTAGGGGGGTGGGTAGATTTCCAGTAAGCCTCTAGATAGTCTGCTAGATGTTCACAAGCATCTTCAAGTTGGTTTTCATCCAAAATAACATCAAACATTTCCTAAAGAAAAGAACAAAGATACATGACGACAATGGAGAACATAAAACAAAACAAAAAAATGACAGCACAGAAAATAGATTTTTAAAAAGGGCAAATTTAAAGAAAAGTTTTGTGAAAATTAAAAACAGGCAAAAAAAAAAGAAAGCAAGAAAAAGAAAGGCGCAAATGCAATAATGAATCAGGCCCTAAGTGTAAATTGATGGCTGCGATGACCGCTAGGTGAGACTTTACCCTCAACGTCCAGCATTGTGAATGACTGGCAATGTTGATATCAGGACATGATTTGGATTTTACTAGATAAGTTGGGTGCTTTCTCCTGCCTAACAGGGAGAATGACTGTAGCTCTCACACTTTCTGGAAAATCCTACCCTTTAAGCGGCCATGTACATTAGATGTGATGGTTGTCGGCTGAATAATGCTTCAGTTGATCATTCGGACAACAGCCATCTTGGCCGACTCATGACCTAGGATGCAAACCCAGCTGTCTGACACTGGGCACTACATTGCCACCCAAAATCCATTGGTAATTTTCAGATTTCATGATACCTTGCATAGTCAAGTCACCCACTGCCAGAGGCATCAGAACACCCCTAAAACATCTTTGAACCTCCACTATGTTTGACTTTAGGTACTGTGTTCTTTTGTTTGTAGGCCTCATTCTGCTTTCGGTAAACAGTAGAATGATGTGCTTTACAAGAAAGCTGTATCTTGGTCTCATCTTCCCAGAAGCATTTTGGCTTACGTGCATTGTGGCAAACTGCAGTATAGCTTTTTTATGTTTCTGTGTCAGCAGTGGGGTCCTCCTGGATCTCCTGCCATAGTGTTTCATTTAATTCAAATTCATTCAAATGTCCAAAGATAATATGAGCTGACACTGATGCACCCTGAACCTGCAGGACAGCTTGAATTTCTTTGAAACTTGATTGGACTGCTTATCAACCATCCGCACTATCCTGCGTTGCAACCTTTCAAATATATTTCTTTGCCGTCCATGTCCAGGGAGATTAGCTACAGTGCAATGTAAACTTCTTGATTTTGCTTTGCATTGTGGACAAAGTAACATAAAGATATCTGGAGATGGACTTGTAACCTTGAGATTGTTGATTTTTTTCAACAATTTTGGTTCTCACGTCCTCAGACAATTCTCTTCTCCTCTTTCTGTTCTCCATGCTTAGTGTGGCACACACAGACACACAATGCAAAGATTGAGTCAACATCTCCCCTCTTTTTCTGGTTTCAGGTGTGATTTTCATATTGCCCACACCTGTTACTTGCCACAGCTAAGTTTGAACAAGCATCACATGCTTGTAACAAAGTCATTTACCCACAATTTTTGGAGGTTTGTGTGAAATGATGTCCAATTTGCCATTTTTTCTCTTTTTTGTGTTGTTCCAATATAAACAAAGGAAATAAACATGTGTACAACAAAACATTAGTGATGAGCAAATGTGCTTGGATAAGGTGTTATCTGAGCATGCTCAGATGCTAACTGAGTGACTTTGGCGTGCTTGAATAATATGTTCGAATCTCCGCGCCTGCATGTCTGTTCTAAAGCCACAACACATACAGGAATTGTGTAATTGCAATCATTTTTTGGGAATAACACTTCATTTTTAGGACAAATGTCAAGAGTGCCAATACTTTTGGCCATGACTGTACTGTATGTAAATAAGAAGTACAAAAAAAAAAAATTTGCCTTTGTACCAGTTGACCTCCTGTGTAAATGATTCATATTGGTTTACTATATAATCCTGTATCATACTGGCGGCTCTCCCAGGACACAGAGAAGCTGCCGCCTACACACAGCTCGTTACCAGCTCAGATATTCATGAGACTGAACCCAGACCTCAACCCACAGGAGACGAGGCCCAGACATAAGGACAATTACAAGGTAAAATCACCATTGCTAAATTAATCTGCTCCTTAAGTTGCTTTTGGTTGACGGATCTCAGAGCAGAGGAACTCGAGGACCCCATTTGCATGGTGGTTGGATACCTAATGCTAGTTAACCCCTTTTTATCATAATTTCTTTTGTTTGCCATGGAAAAAACATTTACATGATGCCTTACAGACACCAACTGTACGACCGGCCACTGAGGTCTACTGGGGTGTCAGTGAGTGCTGGTGGTCTGCAGTACCAGGCTCTGACACTTAGATATGGAGGTTGCAGTTGCAGGCCATGGGCGGCCTTCATTCTGCTGATCGCTGAACACCCTTGAGAGTCCTGGAAATGTAAAAATAAATTGACAGCTGGGTGTTACCAAATAGGAGCGGGCATCTTTGCAGAAGCCAAGTAGCACAAGGTTCAGGCCGGTGGTGCTCTGATGCTGCTGGTCCAAACTGTCACTCAGGAGCACACCGCTCCTAAGAAGCAGGAAGCCGGCAGGCAAGGGAGCGGTGTGCTCCTGCACTGCAATGATGAAACAACCCCTTTAAAGGTGCCCTGTTGTAAAGTGACTGTACAGCCGTTCAAATCGAAGTCATGTGAAGCAACAGAACAAAAGGAACACTAAACCGAGAACATAATACAAATAAAAAGACAAAAGAACTTCCACCACCTCCTGAAACTAATCGTTTAGTGATAATCTTGCAGTAAAATTCTTGTCCGTAATCTCCAGGATCTATGTTTTCGTTCTCAAGCTCCGATGATCTTAAAAAACAAAAAAGAAAAGGAAAGGAGGAGGAGATGACATCAAATGGAAAACTTACTGGAGGACACTGCGCTAGTTTGTCAGCCGCCACCATTTGGACATTTAGATGTTTAGCCTGAGATTTTCCTCTTGATTTTATCAACCTCTGTAAAACCTGGAAAAGAAGATAAAAAAAAATAATAAATTAAGAACCGATTAAACAAATATATCTGAAAAAAATACTCGACAAAATGTGAAAACAAATCCATCCAAAATTGAAAACTTGTACAGATAAGTGAGTATTCCCTTCTCAGTTATTGCGGCATGTCCACAGGATATGCAATAAAGGTCTGATCGATTGGGTTCCCAATTCTGGAACCAGCACCCCCATGCAAGGCTTTCTCCATACATTTCTATGGGATTTATTTCTATAGGAATTAAGAAAAAAATCCGAACGAGCATGCTTAAAGGGGTATACTCAAGTTTGAAAGATAACTTCCTGATTACTAGGGGTCCGACAGGTGGGCCCCACTGATTCGGAGAACCGGGTCTCTGATGATCCCCAACTGAATGGAGTGGAGGTTGCTTATGCGCACTGCCTCTCCATTAATCGGAATGTTGCCGGCTGTTGCGTTCGGCTGCTCTTCGGCACTTTCTTATTAAGAACGGAGCTTGATCGACCACTGCTCTATTCATGGGGGGGGCTCATCAGATTCCCACTTCTTAGAATCGGTGGGGGTCCCAATGGTCATACCTTCAACGATCATGAACTTTCAATCCTGAGAATATCCTTAGGTACTCCAGAGTGAAATGTGGCACCCAGTGTTGGTATAAAAGGTGTCACCCTCATCTATCTGACACAGATGTCTGAGCTGAAAATATCCCTTAAACTGTGATTACAATATGTAGACTTTTCTATATCATCCAATCGTGTTAAAAAAAAAACTTTTTTGGAACCAACGTATTCCATACTTATTGGCAGCAGTGGTGCACCTCCCATAGGGGCAGACCACGTGACTGCATTGCGGCATGTGCTAAGAGGAAGTCCACCGCTGAATTGGTTCTCCTGCTTCCCGTCAGGCAGTCACATTTTTTGGCTGCCTACACTATGAGGATCTCATTGGATGGATGTTTTACAGGCGATATTGAGGTCGGTAGTAGCTAATTCAAACCATGTGTAGTGAGCTCCCCCTAGTGGTGGCTGCGTGCAGCCAAAGTTCTAGCATTTCGTTCTAGGATTGTGTGAATTGATGGGGGCATGTGCAGTTCTATGGATGAAAAACTTATGAGTTATCACTACTGCAAAGATAGAATATAACGTTAATACAATTTTTGTAGTTTTCATTGATGGTGTAGGGAAATATTGAGTTTTGCGACGCGGCCCTATAATGTCTGTGTATGATCGGAGTACACTTACATGTATATCTTTGTAAGAAAGCCATGGGCTTACCTTCGGAGAAGAAATCTTGACATAAACTATAATGGGAGCTAGGGAGGTTTTGCCAAGTTGCGTTGGATGGTTTATGGTGTCGGCATCTAGGACTACGAGCTGCAACGTTCTGGCTAGTTCAAAGATTCGCTCAATTTCACTCTGAACTTCCGCTGCCAATAAAAAAGAACAGGGAAAAAAAACACAAAAATTACTTGTGTGCAATCAAAAAGAGAACCGGTTGCATCCGAATACAACTCGCTGATGCATTTATCCACTTGTGTTTTCAGATTGTTTTTGCTGCGGTCCGATATCTTATGTCTACGGCATGCTCAACAGATCCAGTCATTTCATAACAAACGTCCTGTAAGGCTGTTAAAAGCTGTTTTAAAAGGAATTTATACATTTTTATTAACATAAATAAAAATACTTTGCAATAACATCCCACTGCTGTTACTGATCCATGCTGCTGGAGCACCCATTGGGCAGAATAGATCTCCTCCCCCCTCTGGCAGCTGACAATATTGGTAGGCTCAGCCGACAGTGTCGATTTTCCCTTGACAAATGATGGCAATTTTGGATCCTTTTCTTTTTGGCGCGATAACCCTACAAAAGAGGCGTCCGGCCCTTCAACCAACTAGGGTATCTATTCTCCATGTATGTAGTAAAGTCATTTGTATCACAACCACCACAGGCCCTCAAACACATGCAACAATAACACTGTAGAAGTTTAAAACGGCAAATTTTAAGAGCGTCCTACAAAAAGTTATAAGATATTCGTAACGATATCCTTAAAGGGGGACTGTCAGCGCATTTTTACATATGAAAGATGAAAGTAGTGGTATAGCTGGATAAGAGCTTGTCCCCCAATAACAACGATACCTTTATTCTAGAGATCTGATTTGCCTGTCATGAGAAATCTAGTGTAGAAATCATATGCAAATTCGACTGTTAGAGCACAGTGGGCGTGTCACTAACCCCTGTGAAGAAGCGGCCTACAGCAATGGACACACCCCCAGTGCACTTCCAGTCTTCTTCAGGAGAATTCTCATGACTGGCACATCAGATCTCTACAAAAAAGGTATCATATTTATCGGGGGGCAAGCTCCAATACAGCCATATATGGCACATTATTACTTCTATAAGTAACTGGTTTCCCATAACTGATGAGCAAAAGCCATCAATGACACCAACCATGTTTTGCTATTAGGCTAAGTTCACGCCTACAGTTAGGTCCATATATATTTGGACAGAGACAACAATGAATTTTAAACCAAACCATTCAGATGCAGTTGAAGTTCAGACTTTCAGCTTTGATTTGAGGGTATCCACATTAACATTGGATGAAGGGTTTAGGAGTTTCAGCACCTTATCATGTGCCACCCTGTTTTTAAAGGGACCAAAAGTAATTGGACAATTGACTCCAAGGCTATTTCATGGACAGGTTTGGGCAATCCCATCGTTATGCCATTCTCAATTAAGCAGATAAAAGGTCTGGAGTTGATTTGACATATTTTTGGCCGACGTGCCGCCCTTCTGTGTGACAGATTGCATATGGACACAATTTTCAAGCAGGACTAGTGCACAAAGTTCAGAACTTGAGTAAAACTTTTCCTTAGGGCATGTGCACACAATGTTTTTTAAGCCCCGGCGTGCCTGCATCGTTTCTTAAGCAGAAGACACTCCAGGCAAATAATGGCTCTGTCTTTTGCTGCCAGCATCTTTTTTTTTTACATGATATATATATATATATATATATATATAAAATAGTGGCAGTTTCCATCCAAGCGGAACTTTGCCAGAATAATGGTTTTGGCCAATGGCTTTCGAAGCCTGATGCGGTTAAAAGAAGTGAGGGAAGTTGTTTTTTGCAATTCCGGTGTATATGTTCATTCTTTTTTTTATGTTTTCGTAGTGCTTTTTCAGGTGGGTTCCAGGCGGAATTCGCCTAAAAAAAAATGTGTGCACAAACCCATTTCCGGCAGACAGGACAGTAGTAAAGTGTGTGTCTCTACATGTAAAACATATTTTGATGCTACCTATTCCTTCGCCATACAGTTTTTAAATAATATTTCCGTGTAGTACCCACATAATACCGTCATGAAATTCACAAAAAGTGCCAATCCAGTTTATTACTCCCGCTCAATGTTTTGATAGACAAGCAAAATTAATACATTAGTCAACATTTTTTTTCGGAGCAGACATCACATCAAAATCCATTTCCATTCCCACCATTATGTCCCAGTGCATTGAATTGCACGTGGCCATATTTTCGGTCCGAATGCAATCCGACAAAACATCAGATCGCACTCGGACCAATATTAGTCTATGGGGCCGTGCACATGTCGGATTGCTTCCTCGGGAAGAGCCGGTCAGAGGAAAAAAAAAAAAAAATCACAGCATGCACAAGTTTGGTCTGATATACGGATCACACCCAGCCATGCAAGTCAACGAGTCCGTGCAGCAAAACATTGGACTGCACTCGGATGACATCTGAGTGCAGTCTGATTTTCAAGAACTGACACAAAGGAGAAGATGGAGAGATTTTTTTTCCATCTTCTCCACAGTTGAGAAAACGGTATCTGCTTAGTACAGTATTGAGCTTTTCAACTTTGTGTATTTTTATTTTAATCACTACTTTTACTTGATTTACTTCAACTGTCCTTAGACAAAAACAAGCTGAGGGTTGTAGTTGCACAGCTAGAATAAGTCAATGGGAGCTGAAATCATCGGTCTGAAGTCTTGTGCAATCTGTTATACCTATAGTGTAAAGGTTCTCATAGTAAACACATGATACACGCACGATATAACACCTAAAGAGGAGCCGTCATCAGGTCTAAAGTTACTAGATCTCACCCCTACTTTATTCCCACTGCTCCTCCTAATACGGTAGTTGTTTTTTTCTTTAATCTGCCTTACGGTTTCAAAGATATGGGTCGTTTTATACAGGAGAGTGGTTCACAGGATCCTCTGGGGCGGGTCTTTAGACTACTCTGCATAATGACACTGTTAGCCACGCCCCTTAGCACAAAATAAAATGTTCTATATCTTTGGAACGGTGTGGCGGATTTGAAAATATAAAACGGCGGAATACTCGAGAGAGAAGCTGGAATAAAATATGAGCAAAAACTGGTGACTTTTGACCCGCTGACAAGTCCCCTTTATAGGAAATATTGACTTTGAATAGGAACGGACAGTGTGCCACAGTTATAATGTAGACAGTCTTCTACAATCGCCATTCGGCTGGTGTTCCGCTCTACATTATACACATGCCTGCAGCGTTCGGAGGGTCAACAATGTGTCTATATAGGTATCACTCCACACACAGGAAACAATACACTGCAAGCACAATACAGTGTATCAAGTACATACCAAAACCATCTGAGGTGGGATGGCATTAATGGAGAGAACAATGACATAAACTAAAACCATTGTGAGGAGCACATGCAGATTGGGGGAGATATCACTGGTGTGTGTATGACATGGGGTGCCAAGGTTGAAAATAGGGCACGTAAACAGACCCTTGACTGCGAACATCTCACATTACTGACACGGTTAAGAGTCTCGTTACCAAAACAGGGAAAAGAATACTCACGAAACAATAAGCTGCTTCCGGTGTTCATCTCAACATGACCAGGAAAATTATACATTTCTGACTACCAGCATCTGCCACTAGGGGGAGCTCAGCGCATACATTGTTTATACAGCACTTATGAGTTACATGGAAGCTGTATACATTGATAAGCAGATGGATCCCCATCGCTAATCAGAATTGTGTCATTAAAAGGTCTCATCTTTTCATTTAAAAGAAGCTTTTCCACAATTACAGCTTCAAAAGAAAGATAGGTCTCTAACAACAAGGCACCAATATTAAAGAAAGGCTCAACCGGCAAGAAGCTACTCCGTAGACGCAATCCGGGAGACCCAGTTGTAAGTATAGGTTCCTAGCTAGAAATTAAAGGGTTAAGTCCAGGGCACCTCTGGGAGTGGCTTGCACAAAATCTGTCTATGAAAGGCCTTAAAGGGAATCTGTCACCAGATTTTTTCCACCTAATGTAAGAACCGTATAATGTAAAGACAGAGACCCTGATTCCAGCGATGTGTCACTTACTGGGCTGCTTAATGAAGTTTTGATAAAATCACTGTACACGATTAATAATAATAATAATAATAATAATAATAATACATTTTATTTCTATAACGCCGACATATTCCGCAGCACTTTACATTTCGGAGGGGATTTGTACAGACAATAGACATTACAGCATAACAATAATCACATAGATCATAACAGATACCAAGAGGAATGAGGGCCCTGCTCGCAAGCTTACAATCTATGAGGAAAGAGGTAGACACGAAAGGTGGGTGGTAACAGTTGCCCTGATTGTATGGACCAGCCATAATGTTAAGTGTGTAACAGTACAGACGCAGAGGGCTAATGGATGCATAAAGCATGTGGGAACATGATGCGGGGAACCTGGTTATGGTAAAACTTTTGGCTGTGTCACACAGGGATAGATTAGGTTAATGTGTTGAGGCGATAGGCCAGTCTGAATAAATGTGTTTTCAGGGCACGCTTAAAATTGTGGGGATTGGGGACTAATCGTATTGACCTGGGAAGTGCATTCCAAAGAATTGGCACAGCACGTGTAAAGTCTTGGAGACGGGAGTGGGAGGTTGTGAATATTGAGGATGCTAATCTCAGGTCATCAGCAGAACGGAGGGCACGAGTAGGGTGGTATACTGAAACAAGGGAGGAGATGTAGGGTGGTGCTGAGCCATGGAGGGCTTTGTGGGTGAGGGTAATAAGTTTATACTGGATTCTGGAGTGGATGGGTAGCCAGTGTAATGACTGGCACAAGGTAGAGGCATCGGTGTAACGATTGGTGAGGAATATGATCCTGGCTGCAGCATTCAAGACAGATTGGAGGGGGGAGAGTTTGGTAAGAGGGAGACCGATTAGAAGAGAGTTACAATAGTCGAGACAAGAATGAATAAGAGAAACAGTAAGAGTTTTTGCAGACTCAAAAGTAAGAAAAGGTCGAATTCTAGAAATGTTTTTGAGGTGCAGATGACAAGAGCGAGCCAGTGATCGAATGTGGGGGGCAAAGGAAAGCTCGGAATCAAGTATGACCTCCAAGACAGCGGGCATGTTGCTGGGGAGTAATAGTGGAGCCACACACGGAAATGGCAGTGTCGGGTATAGGTGCATTAGTAGAGGGAGGAAACACAAGGAGTTCAGTCTTTGACAGGTTCAGTTTCAGATATAGTGAGGACATGATGTTAGACACAGCGTTTAGACAATCGCAGGCGTTTTCTAGAAAGGCTGGCGTGATGTCAGGAGAAGAAGCGTATAATTGGGTGTCATCAGCATAGAGATGGTACTGGAAACCAAATCTACTGATTGTTTGACCAATAGGGGCAATGTACAAGGAGAAGAGGAGGGGGCCTAGAACCGATCCTTGAGGAACCCCAACAGTAAGGGGAAGGTGAGAGGAGGAGGAACCGGCAATAGATACAGTAAAGGAGCGGTCAGAGAGATAGGAGGAGAACCAGGAGAGAACCGTGTCCTTGAGGCCAATGGAACGGAGCATATTGAGGAGGAGCTGATGATCCACAGTGTCGAGTGCTGCAGAGAGATCCAAGAGAATTAGCATGGAGTAATGACCATTTGATTTAGCTGTTAGCAGATCATTAGAGACTTTAGTGAGGGCAGTTTCAGTAGAGTGTAAAGAGTGGAAACCGGATTGGAGAGGGTCGAGAAGAGAGTTATCAGAGAGATAGCGGATCAGACAGGAGAGGACCAGGCGTTCCAGTAGTTTAGAGATGAAGGGAAGATTAGAGACAGGTCTATAGTTAGCGGCACAGTTTTGGTCGAGGGATGGTTTTTAAGTAGTGGATGTATGATGGCATGCTTAAATGAGGAGGGAAAGATACCAGAAGAGAGAGAGAGGTTAAATATTTTAGTTAGGTGAGTGGTGACAGCAGGGGAAAGGGACTGGAGGAGATGTGACGGAAATGGGTCACTGATGTAAGTGGTTGGGCAAGAAGATGCAAGGAGCCTGCTTACTTCTTCTTCTGTGACTGCTTCAAAATCAGAGAGTGAGCTAGATGCAGTGGGGGAGGGAGGACAGTGCATGGTATGAGGTGATTGGGAGATAATTTCCTGTCGGATCTGGTCAATTTTTTCTTTGAAGTAATTGGCCAGATCGTCAGCTCGGAGCTCCGTGGTTGGGGCCTGTACTCTTGGGTTGAGTAGAAAATGAAAACTGTCAAAGAGATGTTTCGGGTTATTCGACAGTGAGGTGATGAGGGTGTTGAAATAGGTTTGTTTGGAGAGGTGAAGGGCAGTGTTGTATGTTCGAAGCATAAACATATAATGGATGAAATATTCGGGTAGGTTGGATTTTCTCCACAGACGTTCGGCGCACCTGGAGCACCGCTGCAGGAAACGTGTTTGCAGGGTGTGCCAGGGTGGTCACCGTCTGTGTTGTGGTGTTCTATTTATAGCGGGTGAAAATTCATCCAGGGCACTTTGAAGTGTTTCATTGTACTGCTTCAATGCAGAATCAGGACATGAGCGGGAGGAGATAGGGGCCAATGAAGACTGCAAGTTCTTCATAAGTTTCTGGGTTTTAATGGCCTGTATGTTTCTATAAATATGGGCAGTGGGGGTGACCTGAGCGGCCTGGCAATGCTTGATAGAGAATAAAAGAAGATTGTGGTCAGAGAGTGGGAGAGGGGAGTTTGCGAAATCATCCACTGCACAAAGCCGAGAGAAGACCAAGTCGAGGGGGTTTCCGTCTTCATGCGTTGGAGAATTAGTAAGCTGCAAAAGGCCAAACGAGGAGGTTAGAGATAAAAGGTGAGTAGCAGATGGTGAGAGGGGAAGAGCAATGGGGATGTTGAAATCTCCCATGATGAGGGTAGGGATGTCACAGGAGAGAAAATGTGGAAGCCAAGTGGCAAAATGATCCAGGAACTGATGGGAGGGGCCGGGAGGACGATATACCACCGCCACTCGCATGGAGAAGGGGGTGTAGAGTCTGACGGCATTGACCTCAAAAGAAGGGAAGACTAGTGAGGGTAGTTCAGGGATAACTTGAAAGGTACATTTTGGTGATAGAAGCAGACCAACGCCTCCACCTGCTCTATTGTCTGATCTTGGGGTATGAGAGAAGTGTAGTCCCCGTATGAAAGAGCAGCAGCAACGGTAGTGTCTGACTGCTGGATCCAGGTTTCAGTAAGAGCCAGGAGGTTAAGAGAATTAGAAAGGAAAAAGTCATGAGTGAAGGGTTTGTTACACACTGAGCGAGAATTCCAAAGTGCACAATTAAGAGAGACAGATGGCATGCAGGGAATATTAATAAGATTAGAGGGGTTTCCAAGTGTAGCAGTTGGGGGGTTTGACTTTCTATAACATGGGGGACCAGGGTTGGGAGCAATGTCTCCTGCGACTAGGAGAAGGAGGATAGAAAGAGTGAGCAGATGGTTAAGTGATTTGTGAGAGGTCTCTTATGTTGAATGGAGGGACTGACTGGATCTGTGCAATTTAACAATGTGAAAAGAGCGTAAGTGCTATACATAGGAGAGGAAAGAAGCGAGGGGCCGATATGGATGGAGTGTGGAGAGTTAAAGCCAGGGCGGTGGATGTGTGTGAATGCAGCGGCCAGGATATAAATTACACAAATGCATATGGTATATATTTGTTGTATTCCAAATGTACAGGGAGTAGATGTATATAAATGTCTTACCTGTCTCCTGCCCTGTATAACTGCCATGTTATAACTGCCAGTACTTTGATAAACTGTACTTCGATAAAGTGTGCATAAATGCCCCCTGCATAAATGCTTTCCCCAAACTATGTCTGAATATATAGGAGGCTAAGGATTGTTGTTTTTTTTTCTCTCTCTTCTCGTTAATCAATCAAACTAAATTGAGACAGCAGGCCCCAATAAAATGTTGTGGTCAGATAAACAGATGTCCAGCACTACATGGATCATAAAGCACTTTGAAAAGGTTCTTGACCTCACAACATAAGGGGACAAGCAGAGTAAGTTGAAATATCACGATTATCACTAGAGGACTAATAAACCTCCATGTAGTACTCCATATTCATGAGCTCTGTATAACCCCGCCCCCATCACTGATTGGCAGCTTTCTGCCTATGCAGGTTGTACACAGAAAGCAGCCAATCAGTGGTGGGGGCGGGGATATCCGCATTCATAGAGTTGCTAGATCTGCAGCAGAGAAAACAGTGATTTTAATCAAAACAAAAACAGCCCAATAAGTGACACATAAGTGGAATCAGGGTCTCTGCCTCTACATCATGCTGCTCTCAGATTACATAGCAAAAGCCTAATGACAGTTTCCCTTTAAGGGGCTACTTTGTTTCCACATACAGTTCACCCTTGTAATAACTATAGAAATCTTGTGAAAAATAATACAATAATAAAGTTTTAATGTAAAAAATAAAAAGAATCGACGAGAAGAAACTGAGCAGAACTTACCTAAACTTGACCGTGTGTTGGACCTTTCTATAATTGCATGTTTACTTGGATTATTTAATACTGAACGTTTGGCAAGTGAGATGTCAGCAGTGACCCGAGTAATGGATATTCTGGGAAAAAAAATAAAGTAAGTAACACAAATCAGTGACTATAATTGTGTGATTATTATGGGTTACACAAAAAAGAAATCCTCCACAAAATACAAAATTCAAACTGCTTGCAATCACCAGAAGGGGGAGCATATGAGCCTATTGTAGAATGTATGCAGAAAGCTCCTAAGCTCCCCCTAGTGGTGGCTGCAGGTAAACAATAGTGTGTATATCGCATCAGTGTTTGTATGCCAAAGCCAGGAATGGAATTTACCGAGAAAGAAATATAATTGAAAGACTGACTCCTGTTCCTTATTTTGGAGACATTCCTGGTTTTGGCGTACAAATACTGATGAAATACTGATCAAAAATACTGATGTGTGAAACAGGCCTAACAGAGTATTCAAAGTATTCTATGAAGAATGAAGGAGACCCAGAGGCACTATAAAGAGATATGCTAAAAACTGATTTTATATACTGTATATATTGCCCTTCCTAGTTAAGTGATCTATGTTATTTTTGGGACAATTCCTCTAAGATGATAAAAAGCCTAAATATGTCCACAAACCCAATCAAGATCTATAATGACATCCTATTTTTGGAGTAAGAAGAAATATTTATGAAATTGCATAAATCCCAATTCCTCAATATATTGTAATTAGCAGAACTGTTCTTCTGATCAGCAGGAAATCCCAAAACAGAGAGGGGTGCTTATATTTCCCCCACGGTTTCTCTTAACAGATGAGACAGGAGTTATAGATGGTCGTATACAGGCTGCAGACTGCTGACAACGGTGGAATACACAGACTGCCGCCTCCTGTTTTCAGATCTCCCCCTCTGATGGAAGTGATTTTGATAATAACATTTTATTATAGCCCATCTGCGCCCAAAGCTCGAAGCTGCTTTTGTTTTAACTCTGTGCGCTGCTTGCCTCTCCCTAGGTCACCATACTACACTTCTGATCTCATATGTTCTCCGGTAACTGGGTGCAGGCAATACTTCCAGTGGCTATTTCATTATTCTTCAGTCATCCCAAATATAAACATTTTTTGTACTATATTTTATGACCTTATTTTCATTCTTTCTCTTCCAAATACGCTCTGCTTGTGCTCCTTTAGAGGCTCCTTTCAACTGCTGCTCAGACTACATCTGCACAATGCATTCAAACAGTCTGCGTACGGGACTTTTCCTATCCGAGGATGGGGCACAGAGAAGCTCAAATTGGAAAAGTCCCATACACAGACTGTATGAGTATAATGTACAGATCTTGCTGAGCAGCAGTTGAAAGCAGTGTATAAAGAAGTATAAAACAGGACACTGACACAGTACTACAGTGTAGTGTTTGAGGGAAAAAAAAGTAATGAAGTATATTAGAAAATTCATAACTTTGCAATGCCTGGAGGATAATTTAAAAAAAAGGACATTAACTCTTTAACCCATAAGCTGCCACAGTCGATAGCAACTAAGCGGTTCAATAAGATAGGCATGGGACTGCTGCAGCCAATCAAGGTAGGACAAGAACTACAGAGCCAGTTTCTGTGCTTCCTGCTTTGTCTCAAAATGGACATGTGACCACTGCAGTCAAACAATAGACCAATAATATTGTCTGCAGCATTCACACGCCAATCAAGGTAGGACAAGAACTACAGAGCCAGCTTCTGTGCTTGCTGCTTTGCCTCTAGATGGACATGTGACCACTGCAGTCAAACAAAAGGCCAATGGTGGGACAAGAACTGCAGAGCCAGTCTCTGTGCTTCCTGCTTTGTCTACATGGGTATGTGACCGCTGCTGCCAATCACTAGTTGTAGCTGTGATCTTTTGGTCACTGCTGCAGCAAGTGAAAGAAGAGAATTATTTCTTTTAGTATTTTACATCATTTGAAGTTATTGTTTTTTTTTTTTAATTTAGGTGTCCGGAGAACCGTTTTAAAGATGAACCTACATTTTACGGATGAAGGCTTTCCTTTCTGGCTGCCCAACAAGTATTTTCTACTTGATGTTGTCCAGATCAGTCCAGCAGCGGCTGAAAGCATGGCTGCTATTCCAAATCCTAGGGGAATGTAATTATCCAGCGGAAAAAAATCCGACAAATTATAACCACTATTGCGACCAACCTATATTTTTCTGTGTGAACATATGAACCCAGATCTCATCATGGACTTATGAGACTCTTAAGTGAAGCAATACATCACCTCGACATATTATATGCTGTTGGAGGGGATGACGTATAAGGTTTATACATCATTCCTTTTGCATATTTTTCACTAAGTATATAAAAAGCATTAACATAGTAACACGTCTTTTATCCAGGAACAGCGCCACCGTTGTTTATAGTCTCTGTCTGGTACTGCAGCTCAGCTTTATTTCACTTGAGTAGATCTAAGCTGCAATACCAGACACTGCCATAGAAAAGAGTGGCGCTGTTTGAAGACAAAAAAAAGGCAAAACCTTATCAAATATACAGCACCAGAGTAACTAGTTTCATCACAATACACATTTTTTGTCATAACGGTTTTTTCACCCCAACTAACAGAATTTGGCTATCTCACATTTCTGTTTATTATTTCCACATAGTTGTAGGAAATTAGGTCTTCTTTTCTGACGTTTCCCCGTTGCAATCTTTAAATCAGGCCTCAATTTAAAAAAAAAAAAAGAACTAAAAAAATGTAAAAAAAATATACAAAACAAGTAAAATCTAATAGGCAAAGTAAAAGATAATAAGCAAGTCTAAAAAGTTTGTGCCAATGCGTTCCACTCCTCTCCCACAAGGCATTCTACAACTTACCTTCCTTCAAATCTGTGTTTTAGAAAGTCAAATAATGCTTTCTGCATCATATCTGTCACCTAGAAGTTAAAAAAAACATATGTTAGTACTCCCAGGGTCACAGTAGTACAGCTAGAATATTACAAAATGAATGGGCCCAACCACTGATATACATTTCTGCGTCTTGTTTATTCACTCTTGGTATGTACAGTCATGGTCAAAAGTGTTGGCACCCTTGAAACTGTTCCAGAAAATGAAGTTCTTCTTCCAGAAACTTACCGCAATTACATATATTTTGTTATACACGCTTAATTTCCTTTGTGTGTGGAACAATACCAAGAGACCTTGATGTTCCTTTGACCACGGTGCGCAAAATAATCAAGAAGTTTACAACCAATGGCACTGTAGTTAATCTCCCTGGATGTGGATGGCAAAGAAACATTGATGAAAGGTTGCAATGCAGGATAGTCTGGATAGTGGATAAGCAGCCCCAATCAAGTTCCAAAGAAATTCAAGCTGTCCTGCAGGCTCAGGGTGCATCGGTGTCAGCGCGAACCATCTGTCGATGTATGAATTAAATTACATGCTATGGCAGGAGACCCAGGAGGACCTCACTGCGGACACAGAGACATAAAAAAAGCTAGACTGCAGTTTGCCAAAATGTACACGAGTAAGCCAACATCCTACCGGGAAAGAGTCTTGTGAACAGCTGGGACCAAGATACAGCTTTTTGGTAAAGCATATCATTCTACCATTTACCAAAAACGTAATGATGCCTACAAAGAAGAGATCACAGTACCTACAGTCAAATATAGTGGAGGTTCAAAAGATGTTTTGGGGTTGTTTTGATGCCTCTGGATCGCAATGTAATGTCCAGTGTCAAAAAGCTGGGTTTGCATCTCAGGTCATGGGTCTTCCAGCAGGACAAAGAACCCAAACATACTTCAAGAGGAAAAATCCAGTGAGGAAGCAGGTAAGTAAAATGTCCAATTTTATTGAAAAAATAAATCACATTCATAAAAATATGGTAAGTGCGGTTCTGGTCACAGTGAATACAATCGAAGCGTTTCAGCTCCGATGAGCCTTATCCATGGTTGTTGCTTCCACACTGGATTTTTCCTCTTTATTTGCCTCAGCCGGATCACAGGCATCAGCGGTGAGCTGACTCTCATTTTCCCCTTCTCCACTTGCTTCCAACATACTTCAAGAAGCCCCCAGAAATGGATGGAAACAAAGCCCAGGAGAGTTCTGAAGTGGCAGCAAAGACTTCAGATCTAAATCCCAAAGACACCTGAGAAGAGATCCTAAAATTGCTGTTGGGAGAAGGCGCCTTCAACCATGAGAGACCGGGAGCAGTTTGCAATAGAAGAGTGCTCCAAAATTCCAGTTGAGAGTTGTAAGAAGCTTGTTGATGGTTATAGGAAGCGATTGATTGCAGTTATTTATTCCAAAGAGTGTGCAACCAAATATTAAGCTAAGGGTGCCAACAATTTTGTCCGACCTATTTTAGTAGTTTTGTGTGAAACTATATCCAATTTGCCTTTTTTCTCTTTTTTTTCCTGTTGTTCCAATACACACAAAGGAAATAAATGTGTATAACAAAACATGTGTCGTTGTGATAATTTTCTGGTAGAAATACTCCATTTTCTGGAACAGTTTCGAGGGTGCCAACACTTTCGGCCATGACTGTATATATACATATGGTTCAATTTAACCTGTATTTACCGATAATGGTGAAAGGTCCCAAAATGACCCGCAAATCTGATCGTGTGGGTCAGGTACTTTTCTGATGGCAGTCCTGACTACTCCTTGGCAGCGCAATCATACTATTCCCGGCAGGCAGGATACTGGGCAAACGTTTTATGAAGCAGTATCTCACATCATGTTATTCTCTGCTTTAACCTATTTTCCCTTTCTTACCTCGTATCCTTTCAAAGAAGGCCCCACCAGGACTACGGGTCTCATAGAAGGCACTACATCATAAGGAGGAATGTGCTCGGTCTGTACAAAAACGGAAAGAAGGCAACAAGAACACAAGATTAAAATAAGAAGAGAATATTAATTCCAGTAATCTGGCGTCTGTCATCTAGTAAAATGTTTCCAACCTTCCAGATATTCAAAATAAAAAAGAATGAGATAATAAAACCAATCCCCAGACCCCTCTGATGTTTAGGTTATGTTTTATCTTATTTTACGTTGATTTGTCTTAGTTCCACCTACATTTATATCGGTTTCTACCATCATCTGATGATCCTGAACGTTTGAAATAAAAAAAGGTAGAAAATCCAATTTGTCTTCCTCCTCCCTGGCCGTAAGGTTATGTTCTCACAATGAGTTTTTGATGTTGCGTATTTTCGAAAAAACTCAAGTAACCGATTATACTTAAATGGTGCAATATCCAAAACTCACCGAAAAACTCATGGTGGGAATGTAGTCTAAGATTGTAAGATTTTGTCTGCATGCTTCTATCCCATTCATCTATTGGGAGCGTTCAGAAAGTCATTCACACGGTGCAGAAATCCGTTCCAAGCCCTGCCTTCTTCTTAAGAGTCTGAACAACCCCTTTAAGAACGTTCTATAAATAAATGAATTTAAAGCTTTGTCCCTATGGCATAATTTATGGGCCGACCACTGGTAACCCTGCTGAGCCTGAGAATGGCGCTTTATGGAGTCACCTCTGAACGAAACGGTGAATCGATTAAGCCAATCTACGCTCCATTCATTCTCTATTGGACTCCTGGAAATGGCAAATATAGTACTTAACAATTAGTGATGAGCGAACGTGCTGGGATAAGGTGTTATCTGAGCATGCCCATGTGCTAACCGAGTGTCTTCAGCGTGCTTGAAAAAAAAAGTTTGAGTCCCCGCACCTGCATGTCTCACGGCTGTTCAACATCCGCAAAACATGTATGGATTGCCTAACAAACAGGTGATCCCATTATTTGTTGCGGCTGTCTAACAGCCACGAGACATGCAGCTGCGGGGACTCGAACATATTTTTCGAACACGCCGAAGACACTCTGTTAGCACCCGAGCTTGCTCAGATAACATCTTATGCCAGCACGCTCTCTCATCAGTAATAGCTATCTCTAGCAGTCCCATAGAGAATGAATGATGTGGAGGTGTACCTAGTGGATTTCCGCTCCATTCAGACAAGGTTCTCCAGAGCCTTGGGTTTTAGGATCTGTGAAAGTCCCAATGGCTGGACGTCCAGCGATCAATGAATTATCCCTTATTATATCAATAACGGATAAGTTAATACTTTGGTACAAACACTTTGATTAATTAATTTGCTAATATCGACAGTAACTATAAATAGAGATGAGCGAACCCCTGGATGTACGGGTTCGATGAACAGTTAAAAAAAGGTTCGGTTACCAGAACAGTACCAGAGTCACTTGAATGAGCAGACAGAACAATTGGCAGGTGAGGGATATGGTTGCTTTTTATTTATTTATTACAGCAGAAGTTGGCTTCGGTGGAATAGGCGTTAGGTGAGAATAACCGTTTGTTATTTTTAAATAAAAAAGCAAGAGTGTGCTTTGTTTTATTTCAAATAAAGGACTTTATTCTGGCTGTGTGTTTATTTACTATACAACTATAGGATTAGTAATGGATACGTGTCTTATAGACGCCTCTCCATTACTAATCCATGGGCTTGATGTCACCCGACAATACAAAGGCGACATCAACCCCACAAATATGAACCCCAATAGCAACCGCTACAGGGCAAGTGGAAAGAGCCTGGCAAAGCGCCAGAATTGGGGCATCTAATAGATGTGCCTTTTTTGGGCAGCTGTGGGCTGCTATTTTTAGGCCTGGGTTGGCAATATTCACAGCCCCTTACCAGTATTAGAATATTAGTCCCTTTCCCTGGTCTGCTTTAGCTTGGCTGGTTGTCAAAAATGGAGGGGGATCACACTCTTTTCTTTTAAATTATTAATTTAAATAATTTAAAAAAATTGGCATGGCGACCCCTCTATTCTTGATAACCAGCCTTGCTGAGGCTGACAGCTGAGGGTTGCACATGCAGCTGTCAGCTTTTCCTGGCTGGTTATCAATAATACTGGGGAACCCATGCCGTTTTTAAAAAATAATGTATTTAGAGTGCAGGTGCAGGCTGGTGAATACTCCCATCAGCTGTGCCTGCTATCATTCGTAGGTTGATGGGAGTAGTAGTCCCATCAACTGATGCCAGTGACCGAAGGTAAACTTTTTATCTCCGATCACAGCTGCGGGCTCACCCTGTTATTTGACAACTTGTGTACCGCGGCTGTCGGACTAGCGGCAACGATTTACCGTAGTAGACTCTGATCATCTGGCGCCTTCTGATCTGCGGTAAGATATTTACCGTGGGTCACAGTCACATCTGCAGAGTCACGCTGACATCTGACAGCGTGACCCCGCAGCGCTGTGACCGACGGTAACGATATTAGCGGCGGTAACGCTGCCGCCGTTCAGAACAGTTGGTAGGATCACAGCCTTAGTGGAAACTCGATCATTTCCCGAATTTTGTGGAAAATGCTCGGAAATCCGAACACGACTCCGAATGTGCTACGCTCATGCCAACTTTGAGATTGGTGATCGTTTTCCGAACAAGTTCGCTCATCTCTATTTATAAACTGTTGATCAAAAGTTTAGGAAAGCGGTTAACGTAAAGGGTATTAAAATTACCTATTGTTTAATTCAGGGTCTTGTGTTAAATGTATTATTATTACTATTATTTTGGAAATGTTTTTTCCATATAACAATCTATATTAAAATTAAGTTAGACATTTTTACACTGACCTCGGGCTTTTTTTTTAGACTAACTGCCTGTTAGTTCAGGAAACAATACATATACATTAGCAACAAGGAACAGACTTTGACCCTACCTTTTGTATTGAAGCATCTAATGAGCGTGTGCAAGGGTGATTGTGAAGGGAGGGGGAGGAGGTGAGCTGTGCCATTGCCTAGTGTGGTTAGTAAATCCTGTGTTATCAGCTGTGTATAGAGGTGTTATCAGTCATGATTACACCTCTATATGGCTTTAATAGATAGTATATGGGGAGAGGGGTGTAAACCACGTTCAGACACTCTAGAGGAGACTTATTATTTCCTGTTAGAAAGAAGGGATTGGGCATTTTAAAATCCAACAAGACTGACATTGCTTTCCTACAACATCTACTGTTGGGCAATCGTTTTGACTATTTCAGTGACGACCTGCAGAATTTTGAATCCAGCTCTGGAGTATAATAAAGAGCAGCGCTAGACAAGTAATGCAATGTATTTACAAAGTCACTCAACAATTATGTGCATTATTTGTAGACATATACAGTAGAAATCATTTATAACAGTAACACTGCGTGTATTCTACTTCAATAAAGCATCCACACGATTTTACAATCCCATAGTTAATACAGAAAACCCAGTGTTAGAATGATTGAAAAGAAACTTTTCACAGGTAATTTTTCACATTTTGTTGACATTTTTTCACACTTTTAGTACTGTTACATTATACAACAATGAATGTGAGACAGACACACAGAAGACGTCGGCAGAAGATGTATATAAAGCACATAAAGCAACAAAAGCCAACTGCAAAGACTGAAAATTATTGGAAAAGGCCTGAACTAACTTTCTATTGCTTTAAAATGTTTTTTTTTTTTTAATGTGTGTATAGTATCTGTATGATTAATCTAGCCTACTGCATATGGGATGTATTTGGCAGGGTGTTCTAGTAAAGTTGTATACTCTCAAGGTGTCTTTTAAGCAGCGCAGAGCTGTGCTGTCTCCTTACAGTCTCCTCACTTCCCGCCTTCTGGTAGGGCGGGCTCTCTCCTTGAGAAACCGCCCTGGTGACTAGTAGAACTATAAAGCTCAGCACAAGTTCTGCTGTAATACATTCGGTTATCAGTGGTCGGGAGTCTACATTTATATAACTAATTTACATATAGAGATAATAGGGGATTTGAACAAACACATGGCTCAGGAAAGTGAGAGCCATGATTAGAAGACCTGATCTGAAAGCAGACAATGGTGGAGACTGATGATTTTGCAAGATTTATAACAGCAACTTGTCAGGAGCTTAGAGGGAGGTGAGTAGCTAAATGTTATTTTGAAATCAATGGGCTGGAGAGAGCTGTCTGGTATGCTAGGAGTTAAACCCTCTCCTGGCATGTAACTACTGCCTACTCTGGGCCAGGGTATAGGCAGTTACTAGTGGCCGAGCTCCATGGAAACAAGCTGTACCCAATGACAGATAAAAGCTCTCATTTCAGGAGAATGACAGCAAATAGAAAAGGCAAGTCAATTGTAAACTTGTCTATTTTCATGCTGTCAAACTAATTAATCGATTTAATAATTTGATATTAATAAACTAAGGTATATATAATTTTTCCTATTATTAGGAGGAGCTCTTTGTCTTTTTTTTTTTTTCGCTCAGGTCACATCAAAGTTAACTGTGTGGGGGAAATAGCCTATAAACGCCAGAAGAAAAGCACATTTTCTAATGAAACCTAAATTACTTTTAGCCCCAAATATATGCATTAAAGTTAAAAAAAATAAAATAAAAAATTGTCCCCAAAATTGGCCAACCCAGACCATCAAGAATATTTGATACTAACCCAACCCACCCTAGACTACCGGAGATTTACAACGGCTATCTTCTCTATCTTTTGGCACTGCCGGGGGGCAGGTATGGATCCTTCTGCTTCATAAACTCTACGTCTAGGTAAACTTACCGATTTTTGCTTCTGTTTAGCTACAAGCAGCATGAAAAGGAAACAGAGAACAACAAGGCATGCGTGTTATTGACATCTCGAGAGACAAAGACGTTAAACAAGACTTGAAATGTGGCGCGTGGCAGCCGTACAGATGGTGCGCGTCCGGCCCGAGCTGGCGGTTACCTTCTTAAAAAAAGGCATTCTTTTCTCTTTCATGTGGGGTGACGTTAAACTGTTTACACTGGGTTTAGGGGAGCGATGATTTGCTGGAATTTCAATCTCTTCTGCCTCTAAGCCAGTGGCATCTAAGTCTATAGCTACATACAGACAAATTTACGTATGGTTATCAGATGGAGAAGAAAAATGCAGTCACACATAATATCATCTGGAAAGGAAGGCTCGAGTCAAGGCACACGAGCAAAAGACAATTAGGCTACTACTGGGGATTTGTTTGAGCCAAACTTTGATTTTCTTAACCGAAATCGAGGGTGGTCCAACCCTTAGGACCCAACACTGTTCAGCAGAAAGGAGGCATCGTGGGCGGGAATACAGCACAGACACAAAGGCTTTAGGACTATAGTACCCGGGACAGCCACACTCTTATGTATGGCGCTGTTCTTGTAGTCATTCTACCGATCGTCGAGGTCCAGGTGGTGGCACCTTATCTTCCCACCAGGATAGGTCTATGTGGTCATAAGCGTGGCCACCTCCAGAGATTCATAGAAAAGGAATGAAGCGCAAGTGTGCATGAGTGGCCACTGCTCCATTCTCTTTCTTGGTATGAGTGGGTTACCAGAGAGAGGATCCCCCAATAATCAGCGAGTTATAATCTATCCTATGTATAGGTCATAACTCTCAGTGTGGTAAACAACCATTTAAACAGAATCTGTAAGCATCTGATGCAGGGACAGAGACACGGATTCCAGGGATGTGCCACTTGCTCAGTAGCTTGCTGCAGTTTCAACACAATCAGTATTTTATCAGCAGGAGGTTACCACTGCAGGACTAGATGTCATGTGCCAGGCAGGCCAGCTAATCAGTATAACCTCGCCCCAACCACTGATTGGCAGTTTGCTGACAATCTACAGCGCAGTGTACACAGGAAGCTGCCAAACAATCTGTGGTGTGGGCGGAGGTATACACAGCTCAGCATTCCGGGCACTGCAACATCTACAGCAGAGAAAACAGGGATAAACTTTCTCCAAACAGTCCAGTAAGTGACACATCGCTGGAATCAGGCTCTCTGCCCCTACATTATGCTGCTCTCAGATTAAATAGTGAAAATCTGCTGAGATATTCCCTTTAAGGACAGATCATCAATGTCTGACTCCTGCAAATCCCAATTAAAGAATTTTTCTCATTGACAGTTTTCATTTACATGTATAAGCTTCCATATAGACACAATCCGTACATTGATTTTCATGCACATATGCACCTTTATGCCAGACTTTATGGGAAAGGTCAGCGACCAGAACGTACATTTTTACATTTACAGAGTCAAGAAACATCTAATGAATGTATTGTTTAAACCATATGCCAAAACTGGAATATTCATTAAATTAGATGGATAAAATAATAATAGGACATGGATCTATCAAGCTGAACAACTTTTTTTTCAGTCGTTTACATCTTCAAGTTGAAAAACTATATTTAATTGTGTTAATTACTGTAAATGAATGTAAATCTCAACCTAAACGAATGAAAGCTCAGTTTTACAATCCACAAACAGACTATGGTCCTCAGGGGTGTGGTCTGTGGGGGTGTGGTTTGTGGGGGTGTGCTCTGCGGGGGTGGGATTTCATTCAGCTAACATTGAGATTAATGCCAAGCTTATAGGAAGGAAATTTCACTACTTGTTTAAAAATATAGATGTGTTCTAACATCTATGGATTTTAGGAAATGTCAGATTCTCAGATGCCCATTTTGTGGCCCCAGGCTCTTCTGTATAGAGTAGTAGAGGGTTCATAAGGAAAAACGGACAGGAGAGTACTTTATGGAGCCATGTATAGTCTATGGGGCAAAATACATCAACTTTAGATCTTACAATTGTAGACTGTGAAATTTTGATAAAGTTCAACATTATTATTTTTGGGTTATCACTATATATCACTAATGCAATTTTGCATTTTTAGGAGCGGTTGGGCTGCTTAGGGCCCATATATCGTTCTTTTCTGTATCTGTCAATGTTACTAATATTATTACCATTAAAGTAATCAAATACGCAATGTATGTTACAAGGCCCAAAGAAATTTCCCAGGTTCACATGCCCATATGTTCAAAAATCTACATATACGGTAAATACATCGGGCTTCACATTTAAACAAAATAAAAAGTGTCATTAAAAAAGTCAATGTAATAAATCCTACAAAAGCAGAAAAAAACACCAAAAATGAACCAACAATAAGTCCAAAAATATCAAAAATCAACACAATACCCAAATGAATGGTATTAAACACGGACAAAAGAAATGTTGTTTAATGCCATTTATTTGGGTATTGTCATTAAAAATGACTTAAAGAAAGAAAAAGAAGCTCAGATTGAGAAAAAAAAATAATGCACCCCTTCACCAATAACCAGCAGCTCCCAGTCCCTGATCTGCTTCTCGATCTTGGTCAACACACTATAAACACTTGCTATACAATCCCTGGTGGTTAGGGATGAACGAATCAATTCTAAACTAATCAAATTCATTTAGAATTTTCCAAAATTCAAAGATTCAAGAAAATCTGAGTTTTTGGGTGTTCGATTTATTTGAATCCAGCTAAATGGCACCCAGGTGGATTTTTATGGGATCTCTCCCCGCACTTCTCCCTGTCGCCCAATCTCCCCACCAGTCCTCCTCCGGTCTCCTCTTCGTCGATGCTTCCCTCAATGCACCTTTTTTATACGGCAAATGAGGCTCAATTGATTCGCATTGAATAAACTGGATACAAGTCAAATTTTCTAGCCGAACTTGAAAAAATTAGGCAAATTTTATCTTTGGCAGTTTTGTGCCCAGTGATTGGCAGAGTGGGCATTTCTGTCCTCGTCAAGTGTGTCAAGATGAGACTAAGAACCCCCAGGAACCGAGAGCTGCTGGGTATCAGCAAGGGTGAGTATTACCGTACTTCTTTTTTTATTCTACTCTGACAACGATTAGAAATATTTTATATCCCCCAGGACAACCAACTAAACTAGGAACTAAAAAAAAAAAAAATCCAGCTTAGACAAGCTGGGGCATCGTTAATGAGACCAACTTACCAGATGATGGTGGAGTTGATCTTCTAGAGCTAGGTACCACATCACCCAAACTGGAAGAAGAATTTCCCCCGGTTTTACTATTACACAAAGATAGAATTAGGTCACTTTTCGTAATCCACATTTGCACATAAACATATCATCTCGGCACTAATGAAATGGTAAAATAAAATATTAGTCAATCTCCCCTCCCCTTATTAATACATGAAGTACACAACATTCTTGGGAGTTTTTATTTTGTGCCCTGCGAGATCACATAAAGCTTTGTGGTCTCTTAATATATGAATGAAACTATCTGGCCCTTTAAACCCCTGCCAAAGCCCAAATATCAAAGCGGCCAAAAATAATTTGATCCTAATAGGGGTCTCTGAACTTCCCTAAAACGCGAAGACATTTATTTATGGGAAAAAAAAAAGATCATTTCATAAAAAAAAAATATTATTTACTTAGCGAATCAAAACATACACGCTGCCTATAAGAGTAAGAAATGTCTGCTACGCCAAGAAAAATATACAAGGGACCATGAAAAGCAACTATAACAAGTATAATACATGGTTATATGACATGGCAACCATGTATCGTGTCTATCTAATTGAAAAAAATGTTCCCAAAAAGTGCACAACTTAATGTAACAGGTTGTGCTGATGATCCAACGATCAACCAATCAAGTCAAAGTGTCAGCATGATACAACACATCTATGTCTTTAAAGGAAAGAAAACTTTGTGTATCTTCCATCTCCGAAACCAACACCGTGCCCCCCATTGTCGCATAATATCATTTAATACAATAGCTATAAGGTCATTAGTCTTTGGGTGGAGGGCCAAGGAAATTCAGGGCTGTACAACTATAAGGGCCTTCGCCATTGCTGGGAATTTTGCTATCATCAGATTTCAATCAGCAGCTATCATCTGATTCCAATCAGCTGCTATCATCTGATTCCAATCAGCAGCTATCATCTGATTCCAATCAGCAGCTATCATCCGATTCTAATCAGCAGCTATCATCCGATTCCAATCAGCAGCTATCATCCGAGTCCAATCAGCAGCTATCATTTGATTTCAATCAGCAGCTATCATCTGTTTCCAATCAGCAGCTATCATCTGAGTCCAATCAGCAGCTATCATCTGATTCCAATCAGCAGCTATCATTTGATTCCAAACAGCTATCATCTGATTCCAATCAGCAGCTATCATCCGAGTCCAATCAGCAGCTACCATCTGATTCCAATCAGCAGCTATCATTCGAGTCCAATCAGCAGCTATCCTCTGAGTCCGATCAGCAGCTATCATCCGAGTCCAATCAGCAGCTATCATCCGAGTCCAATCAGCAGCTATCATCCGATTCCAATCAGCAGCTATCATCCGATTCCAATCAGCAGCTATCATCTGATTCCAATCAGCAGCTATCATATGATCTCAATCAGCAGCTATCATCCGATTCCAATCAGCAGCTATCATCTGATTCCAATCAGCAGCTATCATCCGATTCCAATCAGCAGCTATCATCCGATTCCAATCAGCAGCTATCATCCGATTCCAATCAGCAGCTATCCTCTGATTCCAATAAGCAGCTATCATCCGAGTCCAATCAGCAGCTATAATCTGATTCCAATCAGCAGCTATCATTTGATTCCAATCAACAGCTATCATCTGATTCCAATCAGCAGCTATCATCCGAGTCAAATCAGCAGCTATCATCCGATTCCAATCAGCAGCTATCATCTGATTCCAAATCAGCAGCTATTATTTGAAGAATTACATGGTACCATACAGATCATTGTATGCTTGTGGTCCTCCATAGTGGATGGGTTAGGGGAGGTCACACTAGCTGTAAAGGATATAAACTGTCCTTAGAGACCATTTTGATACCTTGTGTAGAATTTCCCCTGTTTTGCCTTTTGTTCATGCTGAAGCCTCATGTTTTCCAGCTTTACTGGACTAGGGATAAATCCTATTTCACAGCCTTCTTTTACCAGCCGACCTATCCACCAGTCATTGTTAAATTTCTGAAAAAAAAAATAAAAAAACGTTTCAAAACTATAAGACATGAACAACACCGAGCCACTGCATATATACCTGTAGTCTGGGTGTTTAGTTTCAGTTAGGGTAACAGGTGTTTTTATTTACTCATTTGTATGCAATATCACCTTTTGGGTGCAGCTTTATATACTTTCACCCTTCTGGTATTTCCTGCTGGTGATAGTCTCATTTGTATTTCCAACCATATTTCTGTAGTTTAAGTCAGTCAGTGAAAGATCAGCTAGGGTTTCTCTCTCTGCTCTCTATGTTCTTTACCCTTTACCCTGCAGCTATCTTTTTTTTTTTTTTAGGAGGTAGGTGACAGTCTTTTAACAGTACGTACTTAATCCTTTATTTTGTATTTCATGGTTTATTTTACCCACGCTGGGATCTCTTTCTATTTCAGCACACTTTCCTTTCTGCAGGTAATTCACACTCTGCTCTGCCCTCTGATTCTTTAGGAGCAACGTGAAGTGCTCGACGGCCTTTCAGGCAACATAGGTCCAAGTTACCATTGTTTAGTCTGTGGTTAGAGCTATCTCTGCTCATGCAGAAACCATTAGGGACTGCGGGGTCAGGATCTCTAGTCTGCTTAGCAACCGTCAGGGTCAGTTGCAGCTTTTAGTTTGTTACCCATTTTCCCAAGAGAGTTGTTACACTATCATAAATTCCAGAAATTTGCGTAGCTGTAGGGGATGAGGAGGCAGCTACTGCGTCTGATGCCCGCTGTGCTGCTAGGCCCCTCTACCACACAAGATGCCTGTATTATATGTGGCAGGTGGTGGCGCTGTTACAGATACCCAGGAGCTTAAAAGGGGTTACTCCCAAAAATATTTATCTATCCAGAGAATTGCGGAGATCTGACCCTTGGGAGAACCAACAAACACACCAACAGGGGACTAGCAACAGTAGTGTGCATGTATGATCACGGCAGTTAGTGGAGCGGTAGTTACTTATCCATTCTACCTCTTCATCCATTTTTGTCATTGAACAGGTTCCAGCAGTCAGACTCCTACAGTACATGATCATATATTTTGTAAATGTTCTTGACGGGATAACCTTTTCATTTGAACATCTGATTCCAGGCATTAAAATTCCATAAATTGTAGTTGATTAAACTAAATACATAGTACAGCAGGTGCGATCCGGCTCATGGAAAATAGGCTATGGTTATAGATAAAGAGTAAATAAAAATAAATGATTTGATATTTCCTCCACGTAAGAGAATATTCCATAACTTCAGACATCAGCAGATATTAGTATTCCAAAATAGTCTCACCTCCTTGACGTGCAAAAAATCTTTAGCCTCAAATGAAACAGCCATTCCTGGAACTGGAACCTCGTCATCATGAGCTGCGCTGTAGCCAACATTCGTCCGTACGGCAAATGCAACCGGCTTGGTCTAGAAAAACAAAATATAACAAGAAGATGCAGAGACATTTAATACAATGAATTCCTCCTGTACAACGTATTAGTCATGTGAAGCCCGAGCTAAGGAACTTTAAGACACATCAGTATAGATTATTTCTTATGGTTTTTACCCTACACTGGACCATTTGCAATGACTTCTAAAATAGGTTAAACCCCTTTAAGTAATTATTTTTCTTATGAAATTTTACAGTGAAAATCTTGTATAAAGTTTAATAAGTTCACGTCTTAGACCATAACTGGAGCTTTGAAATAAAAGGTTTCATCTAAGCTTCATTATTTACCTGCCTGCATTGGCAATGAGGGCACTAGAGAAGAAGCCTAAAAAGTAGAGTAGACGCAACGCAAGTGATGAACTCATGCGCTTTCCTTACACATTATGGAACAATGGAAGATTTTGAGATATACCAAATTTTGAAATGTTAGTAAATTGCTCGTAAATGCCATAAAATACTATGTAATGTTTATAGTGGAGACATTAATGGAATCCAACTGTTGACAATTTTTCAAGTTTCCAATACCAAAACTGATCCTGGTCCACTGAACGATAACGTCGTTTCCGGCCATTAATCATAAGAAGAGCCCAAGATGCTGTCAGGTATTAGGCGGCTCGCCCTAGTCCGTTCACCGACCACAGACCACTGTCATGGCCGATGGACGGAGATGTTCGAATCAGTTCACGCTACTGGACTCCACGCCTGCTAAACGGCTTCTGCATATCGCATACATCACCGCAATTATCCGCTTAAAAAACGTAGAATCTTATCAGCGCACAGTGGATTAAAACACCTGCAGTCACGCAGGCTAACTGCAAACTTTAGACCGAACTGTCCGGACAACCACTTTAATGTCTGCACAGAGCTGACACTTTACACCATGCATCTGACAGGGAACGCTAACTAGTCCTTCTGCATTATACCAGCTCAGCTGCTAGAAGTGGAGAGACCCCGTAACGTTACAGAGTGTGTCACAGAATGCAGAGAAGCACAGGGCTGAAAAGTCACCAACGCTCTGCTGACTCCATGACTGCAGAGTCCAAACCTTCTCTGCTATTAACATCAGCACAAACACTGCGCCCCCCGCTGGGCGCTTTATGGCTGAGCAGCTGCATACAGCCGTACATCACCAAGCACAATGGCGAGCGTCAGATGGAGTAGTGTAAGGCTGCTACCACTTGACTCTAGAGGAGACGTGTTCTGTGCAGTGACGGATCACACTTCTCTATCTGGCGTCTGATGGACAAGTCTGGATTTGGTGAGAGTCCAGGCGAACGTTACCTGCTTGACTGCATTGTGCCTGCTGTAACATTTGTTGGAGGAAGGGGAAGGTGTGGGGTTATTTCCAGTGAAGGGAAATGTTAATGTATCAGCACAAAACATTTTAAACATTTGTAGCTTCCAACTTTTTGGGAACAGTTTGCGGAAGTCCCTTTTCTGTTCCCAATCACTGTGCCAAATGCACAAAGCGAGGCCCATAAAAGCGATAGGCGGACAAGTTTGGGGTGGAAGAACATGACCGGCTGCCCAGATCCCGGACCTCAGACCGATCCAACACCTTTGGGATGTATTAGATCGGAGATTGTGAGTCCGGCCTCTCCCCAACATCAGTGCTTGTCCTCACAGATGCTTTTCTGAATGAAGGTGCAAAAATTCCCAAAGACAACTCCAAAATCTTGTAGAAATTCTTCCCCGAAGATCAGAAGCTGTTAGAGCTGTAAAGGGGCCGACTCCATATTAAAGTCTATGGATTTAGAGCGGGTGTCATAAAAGCTCCTTTAGGTGTAATGTTTTGTCCTTACGGTGTAGGTTCAGTGTCAGACTGGGGTGTCAAGGGCCCGCCAGTAACATTGACTTTGGGGGCCCACTTTTCACCTGCATACAAATGTTACACGATCCTGGTTCACAAATTTACCTATATCTCTATATAATAATAAACTGGGCAGTTTGGTTACTGAATGATGAGATGCTGCGTTTTTCTGTACAGAATAAATCATGTGAATTATGCCAAGTACTGACCATACAGTGGGGTTGGGGCCCATGTCGGCACAGGGGCCCACTGGGGAATTCCCCTGCTCCTCTATGGGCCAGTCCGAGCCTGTGTAGGTTTATAAAGTTACTCAACTTGTATCTAGATTATATCAATGTACAGACTGGTGAATGTAAAAAAAGAAACCTAAACTGATCCAATGTGAAGTTTTTACAATCAGATCCTAAATAATCTAAACTGTTCTTAACATCTACATCCAGTCCATGTCACATCATCCTAGATTCATTACATAGCCATAGAATTTATTTCCTTTAACTTTATTTTTAAGTATCAGGGAAGGTTTTTTTCAATAAACACTTTCCCCCGAAAAGACATAAAAGTCTTCGGTCTGTGAAAGTCCAGCCGTTCTACGTTTTTGTAAAACTTTCTGGCAAACAAACAAAATGTCAAAAATAGAAAAACAAAACTTTTCTAAATTTAGAGCGGAGCTTTCTGAGAGAAGACAGGGCGCTGAAGATTTGCAAAGCACATCATCTGCATTCTAAAAAGCAAAAAATAAGAGTGCGTTCATCAATAACGCATCCTATCATTAGATATGTGATAAACATTTCCTTTAGGATTTTCCGATTCTCGTGGACAGGTCACAGAACTGAAAATACAAAAAGGTGCACAGACGAGAGGATTCTGAATAGAAGACTATTCTTTACAGGCGGCTTAAATACACGATCAGCCCGACCAAATTAGGAAATGCTAACTCTCAGCTAGTGGCGAGAAGAGAGGAATCTGCAATAGAAAAGTGCATGACACGCAAACAGCGGGGGGATACAAGGAAACGGAGCAGAAACATGCACAGACCAGCGAGATTACGAATGCCAATGGTACTAGGAAAATTAGGAAAACTTATTTTTCATGACTGTGCTGCATACACATCTCTCCTATACAGAATGTACAGAATTCCTAGGCTCGGCAGACATGTTTAGATGCCATAGAAATACAAGTAGCAGTTTTCTTTTTGCAAAAAAGAGCCATGGACCATTTTTAAAGGGAATCGGTCAGTAGGATCAATCCACCTAAGCCGTCTATATGGCAATGAAGGCCCAGGGAAGCTGAATAAAATGATACCTTGATATCTGCGATCCGATGTCTTAAGCTAGTTTCACATTAGCGTTTACGGCCGACGGCCGCAGCTAAGCCCCGCCCCCTGCCGCACCTCCGCCGGTAGCTGCGCCTACGGACGCATGGTTGCAATTTGGTGCACTCGATGCAGCGTCAAAAGGACGCATGCGCCGCCAAACGCATACGGCGCACGGCCTGCATCCCCAGTGCTAAAGATAGGGGACGCAGGATGCATGCAGCGTCATGCGTCCATAGGCGGAGCTACCGGCGGAGGCGTGGCAGGGGGCGGGGCTTAGCTGCGGCCGTGCGCAGCCCAACGCTGCAGCCATAAACGCTAATGTGAAACTAGCCTTATTCCTAAAAAATCCACATTTTTCTTACTATGTAAATGAGCTGTTAAGATCTATGGGCCAGACCTAGATCTCCCGGAGAATCTGCCTCCAGAGTATATTTTAACCCCTTCCCAACATGCGCCGTACATACACTGCTCTGCGGAAGGTGCGTTCCCCCAAAGAGCAGCATTTAACCCCTCTGATGCCACTGAGAAGCATTGCGCAGGTAGGGGATTCCCTGCACACTTCCATCAGGACATCGTGATCGTATCGAGATGTCTCAATGGTCTCCATGGAGACCCCCGGCACAAATATGGACACGGGGTCCTTCCAGGTCCTGGAAGGAAGGTGGCCTGCGAGCATCTGCTGAGAGCAGGCACCGGCATTCCTCTTTCCCTGCCTGTCAGATCCTGATCTGATATTCTGCAGTGCAGAGTCAGTTCAGCAATCTGACATTATATCGTTACTGGGACAATGTAAAAAAGTTTAAAAAAAAAAAAAAGTGTAAAAATATTTTTTTAAAAATCACTAAGTAAATAAAAAAATATATTTTTCCAATGAATACATTTATGTAAATAAATAATAAAAAAAAACAATAAACGTACACATCTTTGGTATTGCTGCGTCCATAACGACCCGTTCTATAAAACTGTCCCACTCGTTAACCCCTTCAGTGCACACCGTAAAAAAAAAAAATTTGAGGCAAAAAACAATGTTTTAACATCATACCACTGAACAAAAAGTGCAATAAAACGCAATAAAAAAGACAGATGTAAATAAAAATGGTACCGCTGAAAACATCATCTTGTCTCGCAAAAAACAAGCCCCCATACAGCTCCTTCAACAGAAAAATGAAAAAGTTATAGTTCTTAGAATAAAGGGATGCAAAAATAATTAATTTTTCTATAAAATAGTTTTTATGTGTAAAAGCGCCAAAACATAAAAAAAGATATAAATGAGGTATCGCTATAATCGTACTGACCCGAAGAATAAAGCTGTCTTCAATTTTACACACGCGGGATGGTACAAAAAACAAAAAGCAATTCCTGAATTGCTGGTTTAAGTTCATTCTGTTCCCTGAAAATCGGAATAGAAAGCAATCAAAAAATGTCCTGTGCCCGAAAATGGTACCAATAAAAATGTCAGCTTGTCCCGCAAAGAACAAGACCTCACATGACTCAGTTGGCCGAAATATGAAAAAATTATAGCTCTCAAAATATGGTGATGAAAAAACTAGTTTTGGAAATAAAAAGAGTGTTTTAGTGTGTGACAGCAGCATAACATAAAAACCCAACATAAATCTGGTATCGCTGTAATCGCACTGACCCGAAGAATAAAGTTGCCTAATCACTTATACCGCACCACGAATGGTGTAAAAAATAAATAAAACCAATTCTTCACCTGCTGTTGAATTTTTTCATTCTGCTTCCCAAAGATCGCAGTAAGGCTCAGCACACATTTATCCTACGCTCTGCGCTGAGCACTTACACAGGGATTTCTGTGTAAATCTCTGAAATATGTGATTCAGACAGAACCCCAGGCAGAGAGTTCCCTATAATGAGGCAGATGGAGGCACCGTGGATATAATAATCTTTATTTTTATATAGCGCTAACATATTCCGCAGCGCTTTACAGTTTGCACACATTATCATCACTGTCCCCAATGGGGCGCACAATATAAATTCCCTATCAGTATGTCTTTGGAATGTGGGAGGAAACCGGAGTACCCGGAGGAAACCCACGCAAACACAGGGAGAACATACAAACTCCTTGCAGATGTTGTCCTTGGTGGGATTCGAGCCCAGGACTCCAGCGCTGCAAGACTGCAGTGCTAACCACTGAGTCACCGTGCTGCCCTCAGGATTGCATAAAAGTGCCATCGACCACAGTCTTGTGCACTTCTTGAAACGACATTGCTGAACAGAGGCTAGACGGAGTCCAGAGTAACTCTGCTGCCTCACTATAGTGAATGGATCCATCGGGGGTTTCATCTGTCACGTCACTCAGAGATTTAGATGGAAACTCCAAAGTGCTCAACGTAGAGCGACGGATAAATGTGATCCCTAACATTATGTAAAATGTTCCCACTAAAAGCTTCAATTTAATCCTCAAAAAAGCAAGTCCCCACTAAGGTCCGTCATCTGTTAACGGAAATATAGGGGGCTTCCACCTTACTGGTAGCACAAAGGCGCTGGAAAAGGTAAATGGCTTCATGCTCCCCAAAAGAAATTCAGCAAATTCTGCGCTCCTAAATCCAAATGCCCCCCTTCTTTCTGAGCCCCAGTGTGCCTAAACAACATTTAGCCTGTTTCTGGAAAACACCCATGGAGTTAAAATCGTCACTACATCTGTAGATAAGTTCTCTAAGTGGTCTAGTTTCCAAAATGGTGTCACTTGTTGGGCGTTTCCACTGTTTAGGCACATCAGGGGCTCTCCAAATGCTACATGACGACTGCTAATAATGCCAGCAAATTTTACATTCAAAAAGTGAAATGGCGCTCCTTCCTTTCCGAGCCCTGCCGTGTGCTCAAACAGTTTCCCCCTCATATGGGGTATCGGCATGCACAGGAGAAATTGCACAACAAACTGTAACGTCCATTTTCTCATGTTACCCTTGCAAAAGTAAAAAAAATTAGGTCTAAAGGAAAATTTTTGTGAAAGAAAAGTAAATGGTTTTTTTTCTTCCACATTCCAAAAATTGCTGTGAAGCACCTGAAGGGTTAATAAACTTCTTGAATGCGGTTTTGAGCACCTCGAGGGGTGCAGTTTTTAGAATGGTGTCATTTATGGGTATTTTCTGTCATATAGGCCCCTCAAAGTGACTTCAAATGTGAGGTGGTCCTTAAAAAAATGGTTTTGCAAATTTTGTTGTAAAAATAAGAAATTGCTTGTCAACTTTTAACCCTTATAACTTCCTAACAAAAAAAATTATGCTTTCAAAATTGCGCTGAGATAAAGTAGACATGTGGGAAATGTTATTTATTAACTATTTTGTGCGATATGACTCTCTGATTTAAGGGCATAAAAATTAAAAGTTTGAATATTGCGAAATTTTCAATATTTTCACCAAATTTCCGTTATTTTAACACATAAACGCAAGTCATATCGAAGAAATGTTACCACTATCATAAGGTACATTATGTCACGAGAAGACAGTCTCAGAATCAGCGGGATCTGTGGAAAGCTTTCTAGAGTTACAGTATGACCTCATAAAGTGACAGTGGTCAGAATTGTAAAAATTGGCCTGGTCAAGAAGGTGAAAAGAGGCTTCGGTGTGAAAGGGTTAAATGCCATAGAAATACAAGTAGCAGTTTTATTTTTGCAAAAAGAGCTATGTACCATTTTTAAAGGGAATCTGTCAGTAGGATTAACCCGCCTAAGTCATCTATATGGGAATGTAGGTCCTAGGAAGCTAAATGTAACGACATCTTGATTTCTGCGATCCGATGTTTTATTCCAGAAAAATCCACATTTTTCTTAATATGTAAATGAGCTGTTAAGACCTATGGGCCGGACCTAGATCTCCCGGAGAATCTGCCTCCAGAGTTTATTTTAAATGAAAGGGGGAGTTACCAGTGTGAGACGTGTAATTGTGCTGTTCCATCTAAGGTTATGATTGTATGCTGATATAATTGTGTTATGTTACCATTCTTTGTATTCAGTTTTGCATTTGTCTGCTGCCACCTGCTGTCCTTTTCTGTATAGCAGACGGCAGCTAATTAATTCTAGTACATGCCTCCCACTTCCAGGTCAGTGACTCCTTCTCTTCCTGCTGGTAGCCATTACTAGTTTCTTTTTCACCCGGGAGAGACACGCTTACCAGGCTGTGGAAGGCATCAGTTTTTTGACCACACACACTCACCTTGCTGCACACATTTTTCTGTAACACCTGGGTTGTTACACCTGTATTTCTGGAGAAGTACTGCATTACCAATCATACGCTGTATGTCCAGATTTCCAATAAACAAGTCTGGTCTTCACAATATCTGGTGTGTATCATCTCTCCGGACGCATGAACAGCAAAACAGCAACAACGGTCCTGTCTGCTCTGCATCGAGGAAATGGAAGGTAGGAATCTTTCCCAACCCCAATCAACTACACCTCCATTCGCCTCATGTGAGGACAGAACAGTAATGACTGACAGTCTGCTCTCCTTTTCTACATGTCTCACATTGGTAACGCCCCCTTTCATTTAAAATAATCTCAGGGAGATCTATGTCCGGGCCATATATCTTAACAGCTCATTTAAATATAAAGAAAAACATGGATTTCTCTAGAATAAGACATCAGATCGCAGATATCAAGATATTATTTTATTTGGTTTTCTATGACCTGCATGGTCATATACATGGCTTAGGAGAGTTGATCCTACTAACAGATTCCTTTTAAGGCTGAAATGAATTATAAATGAGAATGAAGCTACTTTTAAAAATCTTCTACCGTTTCGTGTCTACAACTCCTATGCAGTCCTTTGTGTTTCCATGGATACAGACAACAGATCCTTCGCAATCTGGCATTCCATCTAAAAAAACACATATTATAACTGCACATTTGCCCCAAATTTGCTTGGAATATCCTGAATATTCAGATATAGTCCAGACACATTTGGGCCACTCTTGGCTAAAAAGGGGTGGAGGCAGAGGCATAGCTAGGGGTTCAGCTCAGGGGGGGTGAAAAATCTGATTGGCCCCTAACCAGTAACCCTGATTACAACTCAGGTGGCGAACCCAGTGGCAATAACTCTGGGTGGGCCCCCTCAGAGCAAGGGGCCCGGGGCGACTGCACCCTCTGCCCCCCTGGTAGCTACGCTACTGGGTGGTGGTGTGTGTTCTCGGGCAAGAACAGGTTGCTGGCAAGTAAGTAACAGTGTCCTTCAACACTGATGGTTCAAAATTGTGCGTAGGATGCAGGAAGCCTGCAGATGTTTGTTAAAGGCACAGGAGAGGCTGCAGACTGAGCTGTATGCAGCAGCTTGCATGCCACTGGCAGTATCCAAATTCCAACCCACAGGGCCAAGATGACTCGTTGGCAATGAGGTTACATCATGAAATATGAAGCTGTCAGTGACAACAACTGAGCTAAAACATACAGAGAAGAATATTGGTAGATATCACCCATACATTTCTGGATTGTTGCCGTGTTAGGGCCCCAAGACGCTGAAACTGATACAATGGGAGCATAGTTATAATAAAAAAAAAAAATCAGATCTTTTTAATTATTTTTTTAATACAACATAGAAAAAAAAACACTAAAATGTGAAGACATATGGAAATCCATATAGAAAAAAGGTTACTTAGAATAAAGGCAGAAAAGAGAAATACCCTGAAAATGAGGAACATCGTAGCACTCAACCTTTCTATTTGATCAATCATATTTAAATCAATGACACATGGAAGGAAAACTATTGCTGTCAATGGAGCTTCCCTTTAAATGAAGTACATTAGGGGACACCTGTCACCAGCTTTTTGCTAATAAATACAGTAATAAAAATCTGTACACTTCTCCACAGCTTCAAATAAATAAAAAAATAAAAAATCATGGACACATCATTTTTATTTATTTTTTTTTTAAAGATAGTCTGTAAGAACAGGGCACTTTTTACCCTATCAAGGAATTTCTTCAAGGTTGGCAACCATGGTCTTGCTCGTTCTCCTCTCCTATATGTAATGCAAGGTTCTTCTATAATTTTCTGTCGGGAGCTACTAAAGGACAATTTAGTTACGGCCATTCAGAATTATTTAGAAATACTGCAAATACCGAAGAACAACGCAGGAGAAAACAATCATCTAATACACTCCAAAAAATCAAATACTCATTGATTCATTGTCTTGCCGAGTTCTCAACCGTCGTCCTGACTGCTCTTCCCTCTAGTAACACTTGTTATTACTTACTATCACTGGACGGACGCTCATTATGGCTGGCAGACGGCGCACGTCATACCGGGTCACAGATTCAGACGTTCCTGGGCAGTGATTTCATAATCCATTCTTATGAATAAAAATGAGCTCCGATACTAAACCAAATGAGAAACTGGGTCTGAGCTGAAAAAGTAAAGTAATGTGTATGCAAAATGTAAATGCATATAAACACACGACCATTACACAGAGAAAACAAAAAACAAAACAAATATCCTGAAATAAAAAAAGTTAAAAATGAATTGCAAAAATTGCATGAAGATAGTAATAATAATAATAAGGGTATTTAGTAAACATAACTTTGATCAAAATAATGTACAAGCCACCCCGCCACGTCACGGCAAACTCTTGTGGGACAGTCCTAACTCTTCTATTTAAACCCTTTTCACTTGTCAGTAATTTACTTTTTCAGCTCAGACATAGTTTCTCATTTAGTTCAATGTGCATTCTGTGCATATATGGGTGTGACCGCCCTGTTTCTGAGTTGGAAAATCCATCCTGTCTGGCCAATGCTTTTACTAGTGGTTCAGCCGCTCGATCCTTGTTCACATTTACGTCACTTGACAAGTGGAAAGGTTTTAAATACAAGAGTTAGGACTGTCCCACAAGGGTTGCCGTGACGTGGCGGGGTGGCTTGTACATTATTTTGATCAAAATTATGTTAACTAAATACCTTTATTATTATTACTACCTTCATGCAATTTTTGCAATTCATTTTTAACTTTTTTTATTTCAGGATATTTGTTTTTTTGTTTTTGTGTTTTCTCTGATACTAAACCAGGGGTAAAATACTGTGATTTATACTGGTTTGTGCTGTGTGTCATGTTCCAGATTACGGTAAGTGCCGGGACAGTCTGTGGTGCTACTTGGTTGCACTGATACATAATGACATTGGATTTGTGTCTGAGGAACATAATGTCTAGTCAACGGCATCAATACATTTGTCATCCGGGAAATACCTATACACTCTGACCATACGTGGCCAGGTAATGTCCTGAGAATTTCATCCACATACCGAACAGCCATCAAAAAATGTCATGGTCTCTGTAAGGACTCTGAAGCTTGAGCATCACTGGATTTTCCACCAGAGCAATGAACCAAAGCATAACTCCCAGGCCACCAAGCATAGGTTCTGGAAGATTCTTACATGGCTATTATAGTTTCTTGACTTGAACTCCATAAAAAACTATTTGGTTGGATTTGAAAAAGGCCATTGCAGCACACAAAACTGATCTAGAAACCATTGGCCATGAGATATAGTCCAAGATTCCTTAGTAACGTTGCTAGAACCTGCTGTCTGGCTGAAGCATCATGTTTGCAGCAGGTTATAACAGCCAGAGGAGCTCTATTAAGTACTAAAAACGCTTGTCACGAAGGAGTGAATAATTCTGAGACTGGATCAACAATAAAAGTTACATTTTGTGCTAAATTTGGAGAAGTCACTTGTTATATTAGTTGTGTTGAGTTACATTGGTTATATTAGTAACGGCGCCACCACTACAGCTGCTGTTACCTGACACTCGCGCTGTTACTTCTGATTTCCTTTTACCTGTGCAATCTGTGTTACTGCAGAAAGTCCATTGATGTCTTGGATTGCCTGCACAAATTAATATCTACCATTTTCCCATCCGGGTGAAAAGTTTACTTTACATACTTAAAGGGATAGGATCCTACCTGGGCACCGAATACGGGAGTGTAGTGCTCTATTCTGCCCCAAGTATGATGTGGACTGCCATTCAATTGATTGCCACATGTAGTACTACATTTCCCCTTTAGTGGGCACTATAGGGAAAGTGTGTAGCTGGCGGCAAGTGGTCCAGGTAAAATCAGTTATTTTGGGGGGATCTGTATCCAACACAATAGGTCATGATATACGCTCTCATGATTAGTGCTATGTGGGGGAAGGAAGGCATGTTTATTTTATTTTTTGAGAATTTATTTAAAGGGAATCTGTCGGTAGGATGGGCATGTAGGTCATACGAAGTTGAATAAAATGACACCTTGATATTTGCAATCTGATGTTTTATTCCAGAGAAATTCACATTTTTCTTAATATGTAAATTCGCTGTTAAGATCTATGGGCTGGACATCGCTCTCCCTGAGAATCTGCCTCCAGAGCTTATTATAAAAAAAAGCCGGCGATACCAGTGTGAGACATGCAAATCAGGAGAGCAGACTGTCAGTCATTACATGTCTCACACTGGTAATGCCCCATTTCATTTAAAATAAGCTCTGGAGGCAGATTCTCCGTGAGATCTATGTCCCGCCCATAGATCTTAACAGAATGTTTGCATATTAACAAAAATGTGGATTTCTCTGGAATAAAACATCGGATCGCAGACATCAAGGTGTCATTTTATTCCACTTTCTAAGACCTGAATGGTCATATAGATGGCTCAGGAGAATTGATCCTAGAGACAAACTTACTTTATGTAAAACACATGGCTTTCAGAGGATTGCATACTAATTACCGCTGAAAATTGCATAAAACATTATGTAAGAACTCATCCCATTGCTATACGTAGTCTGAAAAAGTTGCCCTTTATAGCGAGTTCTTAATTCTTTGTTTTCAAGGTACAGTGGGGCAAAAAAGTATTTAGTCAGTCAGCAATAATGCAAGTTCCACCACTTAAAAAGATGAGAGGCGTCTGTAATTTACATCATAGGTAGACCTCAACTATGGGAGACAAACTGAGAAAAAAAAATCCAGAGAATCACATTGTCTGTTTTTTTTTCATTTTATTTGCATATTATGGTGGAAAATAAGTATTTGGTCAGAAACAAGCAATCAAGATTTCTGGCTCTCACAGACCTGTAACTTCTTCTTTAAGAGTCTCCTCTTTCCTCCACTCATTACCTGTAGTAATGGCACCTGTTTAAACTTGTTATCAGTATAAAAAGACACCTGTGCACACCCTCAAACAGTCTGACTCCAAACTCCACTATGGTGAAGACCAAAGAGCTGTCAAAGGACACCAGAAACAAAATTGTAGCCCTGCACCAGGCTGGGAAGACTGAATCTGCAATAGCCAACCAGCTTGGAGTGAAGAAATCAACTGTGGGAGCAATAATTAGAAAATGGAAGACATACAAGACCACTGATAATCTCCCTCGATCTGGTGCTCCACGCAAAATCCCACCCCGTGGGGTCAGAATGATCACAAGAATGGTGAGCAAAAATCCCAGAACCACGCGGGGGGACCTAGTGAATGAACTGCAGAGAGCTGGGACCAATGTAACAAGGCCTACCATAAGTAACACACTACGCCACCATGGACTCAGATCCTGCAGTGCCAGACGTGTCCCACTGCTTAAGCCTGTACATGTCCGGGCCCGTCTGAAGTTTGCTAGAGAGCATTTGGATGATCCAGAGGAGTTATGGGAGAATGTCCTATGGTCTGATGAAACCAAACTGGAACTGTTTGGTAGAAACACAACTTGTCGTGTTTGGAGGAAAAAGAATACTGAGTTGCATCCATCAAACACCATACCTACTGTAAAGCATGGTGGTGGAAACATCATGCTTTGGGGCTGTTTCTCTGCAAAGGGGCCAGGACGACTGATCCGGGTACATGAAAGAATGAATGGGGCCATGTATCGTGAGATTTTGAGTGCAAACCTCCTTCCATCAGCAAGGGCATTGATGATGAAACGTGGCTGGGTCATTCAACATGACAATGATCCAAAGCACACCGCCAGGGCAACGAAGGAGTGGCTTCGTAAGAAGCATTTCAAGGTCCTGGAGTGGCCTAGCCAGTCTCCAGATCTCAACCCTATAGAAAACCTTTGGAGGGAGTTGAAAGTCCGTGTTGCCAAGCGAAAAGCCAAAAACATCACTGCTCTAGAGGAGGAACATACCAACAACAGTGTGTGGCAACCTTGTGAAGACTTACAGAAAACGTTTGACCTCTGTCATTGCCAACAAAGGATATATCACAACGTATTGAGATGAAATTTTGTTTCTGACCAAATACTTATTTTCCACCATAATATGCAAATAAAATGAAAAAAAAAACAGATAATGTGATTTTCTGGATTTTTTTTTCTCAGTTTGTCTCCCATAGTTGAGGTCTACCTATGATGTAAATTACAGACGCCTCTCATCTTTTTAAGTGGTGGAACTTGCACTATTGCTGACTGACTAAATACTTTTTTGCCCCACTGTATATAGTAAGCTCCGGCTCTGAAAATAGCATCTACGTCATCGACCGTGGAAAGATTATTCATCTCACATATTTCAAAAGGAAGAAACCTTTGGACTCAGACTTGTGAGAGTGCTCACAGCTTGCTGCATTTTTTTTTCTTTTTCTGGCTCTTATTAAACCAACAGTTCAAAAATTTCTCCGTAATACAAGTCGTTAAAAAAAAACTCCTCCAAAGCTAAAACAGACCTAGCAAAATCTCCATGGTACATTGACGATGTATCGCTCTGAAATAAAAAAAAAATGGGTTATTATTTCTGTGCTACTAAACTGACACCTAAGAAGTTGTTTCCAGGCGGCTCACAATGTTATACGGTCTTCTCCTGCCTGGGTCAATAAAAGTAAGTTGCTAGGTAATACAGTATCAAGACGGCCATGAAAGAACGTAGGAAAAAATGACATTTCATAAACTGATAGAAGGAAGGGCTGAACGATAAAGAGAATTCTGCTGTAAAATCGTAACACCAATCCTGAATTTTCATCTTTTCATAAAAGGATTGTATCAGGTAAGGCAAAAAAAAAGCCTGCATTGTTTCTGAAAGAGTGCCACTCATATGAATTGGTTGTGTCTGGTACTGCAGCTTTGATGTGTTTCATTGACACTCTACAGATAAAAATAGCTTACAATAACAAGAATGGAAAACAATAACTTAAAAGGAATTTGTCACCAGGTTTTTGCTATGTAAACTGAATGCAGCATCATGTAGGGGCAAAAACCATGATTCCAGTGATGTATCACTTACTGGGATGCTTTCTGTAGCTTTGATAAAATCACATTTTTTTCTGCTGCAGATCAAACAGTTTCCTGAATGCTGAGCTCTGCATAACCCCGCCCACTCCACTGATTGGAAGCTTTCTATGTACACTGTGCATAGGCAGAAAGCTGCCAATCAATGGTGGAGGCGGGATTATGCAAAGCTCATGAGACACATGGTAGCAGATTTACTAGTCATCCAGTAATAATCTCATGCTGATAAACAAGTGATTTTATGAAAATTTCTCTGAGCAGAGAACTAAGTGACACATTGCTGGAATCAGGAATACTGCTTTACAAATATGTAGCAAAAACCTAGTGACAGATTCCCGTTAAAAGGTTATACCCATCTGCGCGCTTTAATGTATACCCATGGGATATGCGATGAATATCTGTTAAAATGTATGAGGAAAACTGTGGCGGTGGTGTCCGGGCGCTGCCAGGAGGAGCGGTGGACCAAGTGTAGAGGATCGGATTTATTTTAAAGAGCTGTAAAGCGACAGGTCTCGGAGTTGGATCATCTCCTTCGTCAGGTAATAATAAGGTTGTATTACAGGAAGAAGGAGTTGATCTAACTTCAAAATGCGTTGCTTTAAAGCTTTTTAAAATAAATCCGATCCTCTACGCTTGTTCCACGCTCCTTCCTGGAAGTGCCCGGACACCACTACCACCACAATTTTCCTCCCGCATCTTGATTCTCTCCTTCACACGCTGGGTGCTATTGCTTCGAGCCATCATTTGGCTCTATACCTACATAGGAGTTGTGCAGCATATATTACTATAGAATATAAGAATTAACTTAATTTCAGCTAAGTGGGTGATACCGTCAGGCGTGCCATAAATACAGAAAAGGACTAATTAAAGAATCATTGAAACGTTTCGCCTATTGTTAATATAGCTTCTTCAGGGGGTCTAATAATGAAACTACAATAACAATAAGAGAAACGCACATTGCAGTCAGCAGCAGGTGAGAGTCGAGTAGGCACATGCTAGTAAGGCTATTCCATACATCATGATATGATATGTGATGCTTTTGTCGTAGAAGGGGAGCGTGAAGCGGTCGCTGATTGGGGGAATCATAATGAATGAGGACTTGACCGAATAGTGGACAACCCCTTTAAACTTAACTGCACACAGCTACCCCTCTCCTTTGAACATGGTGTGTATTTTCGGCTTTGTTTAGTAGAAAAAAATAGGCCAGTTTTAAATATATGTGTAATGTATATACTTACATTCCGATGGTGTATACTGTAAAGTGGCAGCTAACCAGGTCCTGGATGGGAGATATGTGGTGGCAAACCTCGGTGATGTCGGACCAGGGAAGCAGGCTCCAGCATGTTTAAGGTTGAAGGGTGTTTTTCTAATGTGCATGGATTTTGGGACCTGGTTGGGTCCAGGTTTTAGGAACGGCCAAAGAGTTGGGTGGGCTGGCCGTACTCTTAAATCCAGTTCCTTGGAACAGGCGATAAAAGGTAGTTCAGATGAATCATTCAGGGCCTATGTGGATAGGTGGAAAGACCTGTTGTGCTGATCAGTCCTGATCAGAGTCGGACTAAGCCCTGTGATGTCTGAATGACTGATCCATAATGCTATTATGAGTATTTTTGTTTTATCTCTGCTTTATGCTGGAAGCCTGTATATTAGTTATGGTGAAGACTTTTGAACTTTAATAGACCTGCCAGTTTGGACAAAGATGCATCAAGTGTGTGAGAACGCTACCGAATGCCAAGGAGTGTGAATCCTCAGAACACATATACTGTATGTACGTGTACTTGTATATATGTATATGTACTTGCATGGGTGCATTTTATATCTGCGTGCATACATACAAAGGAGGGTCATAATTCAGGAATCGCATGAAACAGAGGGATGAGGCAGAGTACTAGGTGTTTGTTATCGGTATATTGTATATATATATATATATATATATATATTTGTTATAGTTATTTAGTTGGGGCTGTGCGACTTAAATTGAGACTCCAATATTACGGGGAGTATATTGACCTTTTGCAGAAATAGTATGAAGCCATAAAACAGTTTGGTTATACCTTAGTGAAATCGATAAATGAATTCCTAGAAACTGTAAAAATAATAAAAGATGAAACATTTCACTACATAATGTTCAGGATTATCACTACATGAGGGTACAGGAATCGTGTTCATTCTCATCTAGATCAGTCTAGCTACACATATATTTTGCGCTCACGTAAATGTAACTACATGTAGTCATCAAGCTCTGTATTTATTTTGAAACCATGGAGCAGATGTCCTATGTAGCTGCGTTACCGACTAGATTAATATTCCTCAGCAGACATGTGAGTGCCGATGACATCAGCAGTGGTTCAGTAATATAAGACAGGACAGGTTTACTATGGCGTACTGATGTTATTGTATAGTAAACAGTCTGCAACCTTGTGATATATATTACACCCATTCACTACGACAATGCTACAAAAACACGCCAACGGTGCCTAGGGATAATACCGTAAAATATCCGATGCAAAGTATGAAGAATGTTATTTGGAACAGGATCCTTCAGGTTTTTTGTTTCATTTCTTGAGACATAGAAACTCCAGAAAAACATTGTAGAGAATATAGTCTTAAAAACCTCAATGTAAACGCAATGAATGAAGACATCATAAAATAAATTTTTGTTTCAATCAATTTTTGTGTTGCAAAATAATAATAAAAAAATAATCCATATATCTATATATCTGGTAGACAGGTAGGAGGTAAGGTCCTAGATGGAAGGTATGTGTCACTGAGGTGGCAGGCCTCGGTAACATAGGTACCGGAAAAAAAAAATTAACAATAAGTTACTGAGAAGAATTTCAGTGGACTGGATTTTGGGTCCAGGATTTAGGAGCAGCCAGAATAGCTGGGTGGGAAAGGTCGCTCCCATACATTTCAATTCAGTCTGCAGGTTCGATATAAGGTATCTGGATTGGTCAGATGTGGTCTGTAGCATTAGAGTGGAAGAGATCCTTAGTGATGGACAGATTGTGCCTGAGGATAAGTGAGGATAAGCGTTGCCTCTACTGCTCTGCGAGAGACACCGTGGTACATTATTATGCCTACCGTGGGAAAGGACTGTTTTTATCATTGAACGTTTTTGCTGAAGAAAATCTGTTTATGTTGAAAGTTCATATCAGAAAATAAACTTTATCCTGTTTGACACATTCGTAATCCGTGTCTGTGTGGACTTCAACAGCTACCAAAGAGTGTTCACTCCCAATATAATGTCTTACATTCCCTGCAAACCCACAAGCCAGAACTCCTAAAGATTTTTGCACTTGAAGCTCTTTAGCCATTGACTGGTGGTGATGCCATAGTGGCCAAAGTGCAAGCAAAAAAATTTATATACAGTATATACTTATTTATACTCTTGATCCAGTGTAAAAAGTAAAATAAGTACAACTGGAATCAATTACATCGCTCAATCAAATATTGCTGCAGCTAGAGAAAGAGCTGTACAGCAGGAGCAACCATCCCAGCTTCTGTTTTAGGCTATGTGCCCACGTTGCGTGTTAAAACGCACACTGAAAACCGGGCTCCTTTCCAGAAATCGCTAGTTTTTTTCCGCGCGATTTCACCGTGATTTTACCGCGATTCTGTTCGCGATTTTGCCGCAATTTTCTTAAGCGCTTTCCAAGTGATTTGAAGCATCGCTTAGAAAGTGATTGACAGGTTGGTCACACTCGTCAAACATAGTGTTTGACAAGTGTGAGCAGCTTTTTACTATTGAGGCCGCCTATGCGGCATCAGAAGGAAAAGATATAATGTTAAAAATGATTAAAAAAAAATAAAAATCGGGGTATATTTACCGTCCGACGTCCCGCGCTGCCATCCCGGGCCTCAGCATTCCCAGCGATGCCTTGCGAGACCTGTGATGACGTAGTCTCGCGTTACTATAGCGATCTCGCGAGACCGCTAGAGTCACGCGAGACTACGTCATCATTGGACCGTGCCGCAAGGCATTACTGGGAACGCTGTGGCCCGGGAATGCAGCGCGGGACGTCGGAAGGCAAATATACCCCGATTTTTTTTTATTTTTTTTTTTACAGGGGTATGGTACCCAGGGCCTGGAGGACAGTCTCCTCTCCTCCACACCGTGGGTACCAACCGCACATGAGACGCTTAACTTAAGTCAGCGATTCTCATGCATTCCTATGGGTGCGGAATCACGGCATTTCTTTGCGATTCCGCACAAAAGAATGAGCATGCTGCGATTTTTCCGCGATGCGATTCCGCTGCGGAAAAAAGCGCAGCATTAGCACAGCATGTGTGGAATGCCATAGGAATGCATGGGGGGCGTTCTGTACACAATTTTTAAACGTTTTCGCGCCGAAAATCGCGGCAAAAACGCTTAAAAATCGCATCGTGGGCACACAGCCTTAATTTGAATCCGTCAGCAGGTTTTTACTGGGAAATCTGACAGCAGCATTATATAGGGACAGATATCCTGATTCCAGTGATGTATCAGGCTGTGTGCCCACGATGCGATTTTTAAGCATTTTTGCCGTGATTTTCGGTGCAAAAACGCTGCGAAAACATTTAAAAATCGGGGTATATTTACCTTCCGACGTCCAGCACTGCATTCCCGGCCTAAGCGTTCCCAGTAATGCCTTGCGGCAAGGTCCTGTGATGACGTAGTCTCGCGAGATCGCTATAGTATGCGAGACCAACGTCATCACAGGTCTCGCAAGGCATCGCTGGGAACGCTGTGGCCCGGGATGGCAGCGCGTGACGCCGGAAGGTAAATATACCCCGATTTTTTATTTTTTTTACCATTTTTAACATTCTATCTTTTACTATTGATGCCGCATAGGCGGCCTCAATAGTAAAAAGCTGCTCACACTTGTCAAACACTATGTTTGACGAGTGTGACCAACCTGTCAATCACTTTCCAAGCGATGCTTCAAATCGCTTGGAAAGTGCTTGAGAAAATCGCGGCAAAATCGCGAACAGAATAGCGGTGAAATCGCGCGGAAAAAAACGCGCGATTTCTGGGAAGGAGTCTGGTTTTCAGTGTGCGTTTTAACACACAACGTCGGCACATAGCCTCACTTAGGTTACTGGATGCAGCAGTTGTGATAGAATCACAGTTTTCTCTGCTGCAGATCTAGCAGAGCTCAGAATGCTGAGGCTTGAATAACTCCAGTCATAGCAGTGACTGACAGCTTCTTTTGTACTCTATATTTGCATAAAGCTGCTAATCAGTAGTGGGAGTGTGGTTGGACCAGGATACACGTGACACCTAGTCTTTTAGTGATAATCTCCTGCTGATAAAACACTGATTTTATTGAAACTACAACAAGCAGCTGAATAAGTGACACCTATTTGGAATCAGAGTCTCTGCCCTGACATCATGCGGTTCTTAGATTACATAGCAAAAATTTGCTGACAGATTATCTTTAAAGGATTATTCATTCATTGAATAGTGGCTGACTGGATGATCACTGGAGGTCTGACTCATGAGACCTCCACTGATTCAAAGTACGGGGTTCTCAAACCTCAAGATCGGGTCTCTACAGCTGCTTCCTGTAAGGAGCAGAGGTGCACATGCATGGCTTCAGCTCCATTCACTGACTATGGGGCTACCGATCAGAGCCACGTAATCAATGGAGTCGAGGTCATGCATAGGCACCTCTGCTCCATTCAGGATGGGGCTGCAGAGCCATGTTCTCAGGCTTGAGAGGCTTAAATCTTGAGATCATCTGATTACCAGGGGATAAGTCTTTAAAGGGAACCTCTCGTGTCCTTTGTAGCATGTAATCTGTCCCCGGTGCGTTGTTAGTGATGCAATGTGTATCACTTACACATTTTTTTTGTTAAAAACGGCCGTCTAATCATGTGCAAAAAGCACTTTATATAGATAGATAGTTTAGATCGTACTTGCTCATTTAGTCATAGGGGTGTTACATAGTGACGTAGGTTGAATAAAGACCTAGGTCCATCAAGTTCAACCTTTCTCCATCAGCTGAACATATCGATATTGTCACTAATTTCCCTATAACCCACAATGTTATGTGTATCAAGGATTCATCCGGCCCTTGTATAAAAGCTGTTATAGTGTCGGCCATTACTACCTCTTGTGGTCGGTATTCCACAGTCTGACTGCTCTAACTGTAAAGAACCCTTTCCTATTTAGCTGCCGGAATCGCCTTTCTTCCACCCGTAATGAGTGCCCTCTGGTCCTAGGTATGGTCTTTGGAAAGAATAAGTCATGTGCCAGTGTTGTGTGCGGGCCACATATATTTATACATGTACATGAGGTCTCCTCTGAGGCACCTTTTCCAACCTCCCATCATATGAGAGGCCTTCCATCCGTTGTAATAATGTAGTTTCCCGTTATTGAACTGATTCTAACTTCTGAATGTCCTTTTTAAAATGTTGAGCCCAAAACTGGATCCCGTATTCTAGATGTGGCCTCACCAGTGATTTACAGAGGGGTAATAATACGGTGGGATCGTGGGATTTTATCTGTTTTTATACAGCCTAAAATCTTGTTTGCTTTTGCGGCTGCTGCCTGACATTGAGTGCTGCTGCTCAGCTTACTTGTAACCAGAATACCCAAGTCCTTCTTCTGTTCTGTAGTCCCAAGTATACTCCCATTTAATGTATATGCAGCAATAAGATTACTCCGACCTAGGTGCACTACTTTACATTTATCTATATTAAGTCTCACGGTTGGTGCCACCAATGCAATTTGAATAATGTTCCCAGGGTTGCACTGACGTCACTCAAATCCACTTTAAAAAATCCCGCACTTGCACAATATTGATCATGGAGCAGCGCATGAGCAGTGACGAGAGGCTCTCCGCACATGCGCCATGACAAGAGGCTCCCCGCAAATGCGCCGTGACGAGAGGCTCCCCGCACATGTGACGTGACAAGAGACTCCCAGCACATTTACTGGGATTAGAGGCTCTCAGCACATGCGCCGTGACGAGAGGCTCCCAGCACATGCGCCGTGACGAGAGGCTCCCCCGCACATGTGACGTGACAAGAGGCTCCCAGCACATGCGCCATGACAAGAGGCTCCCCGCGCATGCACCGTCATGTGAGGCTCCAACTCCACACAGTGAAGCTGGGTACTACACACAGCTTCAGTCTGCATGTGCGGGAAGCCGCTCGTCACAGCGGATGCACGGCTCCTCAACACTGCGCAGGAGCAGCTCCATGATGCACACTGACTCATATAGGTCTATCAGACTCCGGACTTCAGGTAAGGAGACCGGCGGCCAGTCTGAACTTGGACCTTGAATGTCAGATGTGTGAAATCGGACCTTAATATAGACAATGCAGTCACTATCATAGTAGAGCATTCCTAAGTTACAGAGGCACCACGACATAATTGTGGCCCCTACCATTGATTCCCCTTTGGTTAACCCCATTTATACCAAAGATTGCATTGGAAATACGACTATATTATCACTGCAATTTTTTACTCCCAGTTATTTAATTTCATTTTTCTATTTAACTTCCTCTAAATAATAATAATAATAAATTACGTCACGCTCCACTGTGCAGACACGCTTTGTGGTTTTCAGCCCATGGGTTAAATTAACCTGAATTATTCACGTATGTCCTTATTTTTTCTAATATTCTAGAAGTTGAGCTCAAGTGAAATAACACCTTGACATGACTGGCTTGGGAGCGGCACCAATCACAAGTGCACATTTACTTATTCATAGAAGCATCTCAACACCAAGCCGCCAATGTCAGTCCAGATTCAGATCAAGAGACAGTAGACGGCAGAGCCAGAAATAGCCTCGCTGACGCACAAGCAGCGCTGACTTAACAACGGGCCTTTCCTTTTATCCGGGTCTATTATTATACGTTAATATTCATCAGCTTCTTTTTACTTGAAAGTAACGAAACAGCATAAAACGTGTCACATTAAAAACACACGGGAAACATCGTAAACTTGAGGACAGAAAGACAGAAATGGTTCATGTGCCTCGTCCGAGTCTTCACTGATCAGAACCGTCACCGAAACTGACGTACGTTACAGCCTCTTGTTTCATGTTGCCACATGTACGATATTTCTACTACTTGTAGAATTTATATTTGATAAATATACAACTGTTGAATTACAGTTTTTCATATTACCCCTGGTGTATAACAACCATCCCCTCACCCCCAGTGTATTACATCAGGTAGGGTCAGAAAAGTCACTAACGCTCTTCTGACTCCATAACTGCAGGGTCCACACGTCCTCTGGTCTTAACATCAGTACAAACACTGTGAACCCGCAGGGAGCTTCGTGGTCGAGCAGCTGCATGCAGCCTTACGTCACCAAGCACAATGACAAGTGTCGGATGGAGTGGTGTAAAGCTGCCACCACTAGACTCTGGAGCAATGAATGCCTGTTCTGTGCAATGATGGATCACACTTTTCTATCTAGCATCTGATGGACAAATCCAGGACTGGTGAATGCCAGGAGAACGTTACCCACCTGATCGCATTATACCATCTGTAAAGTGTGGTGGAGGAGGAATAATGACATGAGGATGTTTTTCCGGGGTCGGCCTCTGCCCATTAGTATACTGAAGCATTATGATTCACCTTTACTGGAACTAAGACATTTTGGATAATTATTTACTTCCAACTTTGTTGGAACAACGTGGGTAAGACTTTTTTTTTTGTACCAGCATAACTATAATGTCCATAAAGGCAAGTTGAGGGAGTTTGGTGTGGAAGAACATGACCGGCTGAACAGAGCCTGGACCAGAACACCAGCCAACACCTTTCGAATGAAATAGATAAGATACTTTCCAAAAAATTAACATATTACGGGTATGGGAACAGCTCTCTGAACAATCATCAGGTTTTAATTTTTTAGTAACCAATGTTTGAGACTGTAAGAAGTCTGCAGCAGGTAATGGTCAAGTTGTTTCCAAATGCTGAAGAAAGCAGCTCTCTCTTACCCTACCTCAGCAGATAGTCACAGCAAAGCCTTCTTCTCCCAACAATAATGTGTATTCTTAAATAGGCCCTCTAGTGAAAACAACTTATCGCCTATCCCATCCTTATTGATAGGTGGTGGTCAATCTGCAGGGACCCGCACGATCAACAAAACAGGGAACTTTTACCCCAGTTACAATGGCGCATGGAGTAATGCTCATGCTTAACCGTTTCGCCATTTGTTCTCTATGGGACCGCTGAGCGCTGCATTCAGCTTTTTCTGGCAGCCCCATAGAGAATGAATGGAGCGGCGGATAAAAGTGCCCTGTTCTCCTGGGCAATGGTCAGTCCCAGACCCAAGAGAGGAGGACGTTATTGCCTAACACCGCTGATAGGTAATAAACTTTTTTTTACAGGAGGGATGGAGCGCTCCACCAGGGCCTAGCGGGGTACTCGGTACTGGGCCCATTGATCTCAAAGGGAGTTATCACGGAAGCTGTGACCCGGTCCGTGGCCCTGGAGCTCCATGGCAAAAAAGGGGATGAAATAAAATTTATGAATAGTTCGTGACGCCACCTGTGGTGTTCGGCAAGTGAGGTGTTAGGCTGACGCTGCATGCAGATCCTCTGGGACTGGTGGTGTGTTGCAGCTAAGATGGTGAAGCTCCCCACAGGTGGAGCTGTAGTCCCAGGGCAGTGTAGATGTAGCAATGGAGGAGAGGCACAGGCGGTGTAGAGGCTGGTGCCCAGATGTAGTAGTGCGGGGTGGTATGGTGCGGGAATAAGTGGAGGACACAAGGGCATGTAGTTCCAACGTTTTACTCACAGTCTGCAGTTCACACAGATGCCTGCCTCCGTGCTGTGTCCTCCGGGTCCTGGGCTCAGTCAACCTCCAGGCAAGATAGGATGCTCCCTTCCAACACTCCGCCAACATGTACCTTTCTGAACATCTCCTCTATAGCGCCTTTAAGTGAAGTACTCCTAGTACTGAGTTACACTGGAGTGCCTCCTGACAGATGTTCCCAAGAACTCTACTTGTACGGCAGACAGCTGTAGCCTGCTTCGGGGACTCCTTACTCCTGAGTCCCGGCTCACTATCCAAGTTGCTGCTGTGCCCCAAGTCTTAGATGTGAGTAGTGCATTTACAGCCTACTAACCCACCGGTGTCTGCTGCAGAACCATTAGTGTCCATACAACCTCGGGGACCGGGCCCCGGCCTTGCGCTTAGAGCTTCTAGGCAGGGTTCTTCCTCTAACCCACGTCCTCTGTGTTCCCTTTTACTCCTACGTTCCGTACTTGTCTTTCTTTCTTATGGAAGCTCAGGCTTCAGTTCAATGTCTTTCTCCTTCTTTCCTTTCCCGTGCCAGCAGACCCAGGTCACTGAGATCTGCTGCAGCACCTCCTTCCTCCATCCCTCTTCCAGGGATCTCCTTTCCTCACTCCTATCTGAGTGTCTCTCCGACTGACTAGAGCTAACTCCTAAACCTTCCCACTCTTTTATGTATTCTAAACTCCACCCGCCTCCCGGAATGTTTAGTGTTCCAAGCAGGGAGCCACCAAAGGTGCTCTGCTACTCTCTAAGCAAGGAGCCGCAATGTGGCTTTGCTACACTACTTTGTGGTGAGGGGTGCAGGTGTTGGAGCGTGGTTAGTAGTTCCCACCTTACCTGGATGGTGGGGCTCCACACCTCAGGAGGAGGTGCAGTACCTCTGTGGCGACTGAAGCCTCAGGGGCGCCACAGAACCCCATAAAAATCTGCAAGTATTCCACTGCCATGCATTGCTTCAAAAAATGTGCGGCAGAAAATTTATGGCAAAAATTGATTAGTGAATCTGCATGGGGATTAATCCCATTGTAATTTATAGGGATTGCTTGGGTTTATGAATATCATATTGGATAGATCATCAATATCAAATCGATGGGGGTCCGACACATGGCACTCCCACCAATCAATTGCCTTAGTATAGGTAATCAATATTGTAAACTTATTAACGGTATTAATTCCCAACTTTTCCATGTGAAAAGTATAGCAATAATAATAATTAAAATGCCCCATTCACATGAATTGTCAGCAGAAGTCCAGTCGACACGGTCAGGATTTTGGTTTGAAATTTGTGCAAAAAACGGAATCATGAATGTGTGAACTTGGCTGTAAGATGTAGCACTGGGGTGACCTGCCACATGTCTCCAAAAATCATGGCATGCAGTTTGTCGGTAACACCTCACTGTTACAGCAAATTTGTGCACTAATTTTTTGGCATGACTTTTGGCCGCATTCCCACCCCTGGACCGCAATCAGTGATGATTGACAGGAGAATGTAGAAATTTCAAGTGTTATAGGTTACACAAAAAAAGTGTAGGACTGCATTTTATCACTTCCTTTACGACTAGGGAAGAGAGAATCGATCCGTAACTTATCAAATTCTTTATGAACTTTCCAATATTTTCAGATTCCAGGATTTTGCATGAATCCAGCATTATGGTGGCCAGCCATCGACGTGTGTTGCATCCCCCACAAAACTGAACTTCTGAAAGAGAGCGTCAGAATAACCTGGATTCTGGCACGTAGTCCCGAGGAGCTGCAGTGGCGGCAGCATAAGAAAAGGAGACGGTCTAGGACAGGTGAATATAATGTATTTTTGTTGGGGTTTTTTTTTTGCCCGTTTCCGGTCCTTAGTTTATTATGTATTGGTGTCTAGGGAGACCTCGGAGGATAATTAACATCCTTTTAAGGCAATTGGTGCATTTTCAATGTAGACTCAAATTCGGATCTGCAGAAAAAAAAATCAAACAAATTTGCCAGAAACTAATTTTGCTAAATTCACTCATCTCTATTTACAACCCCATTAATTAATAATAGCCTTTGCTATTTCACCAGTCTAAGTGGAGAAAAAGTGTTTCAGCTCCCCGTAAGTAACGCTGCACCTTACCAGGCCGATGAAAGATTCATAAAGAACACTAGTTTCTGCGAACAAGCACATTGCTCACAGCTAGAGTTGAGCGACTTTTGGTTTTTTATGGTCGAGTTTCGTTTCGTGAAACCCGACTTTTCCAAAAGTCGGGTCGAGCAAGATCGGCCGATTATAGGGAAAAGTCGGGGTCGTCCCGAAACACGAAACCCAATGTAAGTCAATGGGGAATAAAAGTCGGCAGTGAGAGGAGGACAGGAAACACACCTACAGTGCCCATTTGAATGCCAAAAGCATCAATTCTTCTTACTTAAGCTGGTCAACCTTAATTAACTTCATAATACAAGTTACGCACTGAAAAATGGGGGTTATTTGGCTAAAGTTGTGGGGGGGTAGGGCTGGCTCCAGGTTTTCATGTGCCCTGGGCGAAAGAGCGCCCCTTTAACACATAATACCACAACTCATCATGCTCCGATACGGCAGAGAAAAAGCGGTATAGTACAATGAAAAATACTTCACTTTTTACATCTCATGACGAGGCCCATCTATTTCTCCATACAGAATCATTGGTCCCATATAATGTTTGAAACAGTATATGATGAGCTCCACATAATGCTACAGTATATGTTGGTCCCCATGGATGAAGCTCCACTGTCTTATGGGCCCAAATAATGCTCCAAACATAATGGGCCCCATTTCTAATGCTCTAGTGTATAATGGGCCCTGTAAATGCTGCTCCAGTGTCTGATGTTCACCTTTGGAATGTTCCAGTGTATGGTGGGCCCCATCTATCATTCTCCAGAGTATAGTGCTCCCCAAAAATTGCTGTCCCAACATTGAAAACAATGAAATAAGTCTTCTCACTAGGGAATCCCTGTACTTGTCTGGACTCCTCGTCGTTCCCATCTTCCATCTCACTGCACAGTATTTCAACCTTGCAAGTGCTGTGATCCTGAGCAAGCAGGGGGGGCCCACTCGTTGGCGACGGCACTGGCACAGGGCCCCTGATAGTACGGTGGTGTGTCTGATGGCGAGTGGGCCGAACCTGCACTTTCATCTGCAGCTTCCTCTTTGTCACCGTGTAAGATGGAACTGTATATGGGAAGGGTAACCTGAGTTTCAGCAGGGTCAGATTCAGGCCGGGTAGTGTGCGAGGGGAATGTAGTGGTCTGGGTCAATGTACCAGCAGATTCATCGAGCAGTGGCTGGGCATCAGTGCACTTGTGTCGCCCCCAGGAGTACGGTCGCCACAGTGGCATTACCTTCCTCCTAGGGAGTGTGATGTCATGCTTGGGAGCAACGAAGGATCTCTCTAGCAGGTTAACTGATTGGGCGGCATTATTCCCACGAGTCATGACCCTCCAAACAGCGTTCATGAAGGCAAAGTGTTTGTTTTACGTGGGCAGTATGGTTGCAAAGCTGAACCTTAAAGGAATGTCCAGAAGGGCACCACCAGGAGTGGAGCCTACGGCGTAATTTGACTCAACACGGGCAACCTCAACCATGCCAGCTACAGAACAGATGCACACATTGCAAGCTTAATTCCGTTAACGAACGAGACTCCGTCATGCCCCGCGGTCCGAGTCCGGCTTACTAGAGGGACACGTGAGGCTCTGGCACATGAGATTGGCCAATAACTGGTGTGTCATGCCCTTACATGTCCGTGGCTGCATGTGCGCTACACTGAAAAGGCCAGCGTTTGTCGCTTACAGGTGCAGATAACCCGCTGAACAACGTTAGTGATGGGGATCACTGATTACAATTATTACTCGCGAACGATGATTTCCCAGTAAGTGTAGGTCAACCGCAGTTCCGGAATTAGGCCTAACCGTCATTCCTGAAAAAAATGAAAAACTTACGTGTGCAAACCACAGGTGCTGTAGCTTGCTTAACAGCTCGCCAGCCGTTCTCACGCCCAGTATGGGTTACACGTGATTGCACAAAGGTGAGAAAGGGTACCGTATCCCCGGATAACATGTATGGATAGCGTACACATTCAAAAGATATGTCTATACATTAGGAGGCAGGCTCAGACGGTGTTAGGCCCAGTATGGCTTGCACGTGATTGCACAAAGGTGAGAAAGGGTACCGTATCCCCGGATAACATGTATGGATAGCGTACACATTCAAAAGATATGTCTATACATCAGGAGGCAGGCTCAGACGGTGTAAGGCCCAGTATGGCTTGCAAGTGATTGCACAAAGGTGAGAAAGGGTACCGTATCCCCGGATAACATGTATGGATAGCGTACACATTCAAAAGATATGTCTATACATCAGGAGGTAGGCTCAGACGGTGTTAGGCCCAGTATAGCTTGCAAGGGATTGCACAAAGGTGAGAAAGGGTACCGTATACCCGGATAACATGTATGGATAGCGTACACATTCAAAAGATATGTCTATACATCAGGAGGCAGGCTCAGACGGTGTAAGGCCCATTATGGCTTGCAAGTGATTGCACAAAGGTGAGAAAGGGTACCGTATCCCCGGATAACATGTATGGATAGCGTACACATTCAAAAGATATGTCTATACATCAGGAGGCAGGCTCAGACGGTGTAAGGCCCAGTATGGCTTGCACGTGATTGCACAAAGATGAGAAAGGGTACCGTATCCCCGGATAACATGTATGGATAGCGTACACATTCAAAATATATGTCTATACATCAGGAGGCAGGCTCAGACGGTGTCAGGCACAGTATGGATTTGACGGCCCAGACTACACAGCGGAGGAGCAGGGAGAGGTAAAAATTGCAAATGCTGGGGCCCTGCCCAAGCAAGGGGGGCCCACTCGTGGGCGTCGGTACTGGCACTGGGCCCCTCATAGTACGGCGGTGTGTCTGACGGCGGGTGTGCACCACCACCATCAGAGACACTTGATTGCACTATGAGGGACCCTGTGCCAGTGCCCGCGCCCAAGAGTCGGCCTACCCACCTGTCCAGGGCAACGGCACTCGCACGGTGTCGTGCGCTAGGTGGTGACCCCGGCCATGGGGGGGGAGGCAGCACAGTTAGGGAGTTTTAGAAAGTGGCATATGTTGATGTTGGACATTCAGCTGATGCAAAAGGCGAAATAGGTGAAGTCCCAGGAAGAGGTGGACCAAAGCAAGCCATTTTTCTGTCACCCTATGTGTCATCAGGGGAAGGTGGGACAAAATCCTTGGAAACCCATGCATGGTTCATTTTAATGAAGGTTAGATCATCCACATTTTGGGTTGACAGACGGGTCCTTTTTTCTGTCAGGATTGATCCAGCTGCACTGAAGACTCTTTCCGATAGCACACTTGCAGCTGGGCAAGCGAGCTCCTGTAAGGCATATTGTGCCAATTCAGGCCAGGTGTCCAGTTTAGCAGCCCAATAGTCAAAGGGGAATGACCTGTGTGGGAGAACATCGATATGGGAGGAAAAGTAGTTTGTAACCATAGTTGACAACTGCTGTCTCCTGTCACTTTCCATCGATGCTGTATTACCAGTTGTGTGAGCGGTACTTGAATAATCAGTCCACAACATTGTCATGAAACCCCTGTCTCCAACGCCACTTCTGCTGTGTGCACCATGAACACCTCTGCCAAGCTGCCCCCGGCCCGTACGGCTCGTGTGAGAACCATCACCGCTGCTGTGTGCTGGGAATGCCTCAAGCAACCGATTTACCAGAGTTGCTTGTTTATTAGCCAATATTAGGTCAAGGTTCTCCTGTGGCATGATGTTTTGTAATTTGCCTTTATAGCGTGGATCCAGGATGCTGGCCAACCAGTAGTCGTCATCGTTCATCATTTTGGCAATGCGGGGGTCCCTTTTTAGGATCTGCAAGGCATAATCTGACATGTGGGCCAATGTTCCCAGTGTCAATGATGCACTGCGAGTGCTGGTTGGAGGAGCACTTTCTGGCAAATCCACATCCCTCCAGTCACGCACAAACCCTGTACCAGACCTTGCCACGCCAACATTTTCACTTGCCCCACGAGATGCATCCTCCTCCCCTAAGTAATCATTCCAATCATCATCCTCCTCCTCCTCTTCTTCCTCCAACTCGTCCAGGAGAGGTCCCTGAGCAGACAATGGATGAATGTCATCAAGGATTCCCTCCACCTCTTCCTCCTCGTCAACATTGGCTGCAGACGCCTGCTCCTTAAGGTGCGTCAAAGTTTGCATGAGCAGACGCATAAGTGGGATGCTCATGCTTAGGATGGCGTCGTCTGCGCTTACCAGCCATGTGCATTCCTCAAAACACTGAAGGACTTTACAGAGGTCTTTCAGCTTCGACCACTGCACACCTGTCAACTCCATGTCTGCTCTCAAAGTGCCTGGCCGTGTATCCTCGCACAAATGCATTATGGCCTGCCTCTGCTCGCACAGCCGCTCCACCATGTGCAGGGTGGAGTTCCACCTTGTTGCAATGTCGATAATGAGGCGGTGGTTGGGAAGGTGGAGCAATCGCTGCAGCTTCTGCATACGAACGGAGTGTACAGGCGACCGGCGGATGTGCGCGCACAGTCTTCGCACCTTATGGAGCAGGGCTGTTAACTCCGGATAATTTTTGAGGAAGCACTGCACCACCAGGTTCAAGGTGTGAGCCAAGCAAGGTATGTGGCTGAGTTTTGAAAGGGCTATGGCTGCCACAAAATTACGGCCGTTATCACTAACTACCTTGCCTGCCTCAAGATGTACACTGCCCAGCTATGACTCAGTTTGTCGCTTCAAGTACTCGACCAGCACCTCGGCGGTGTGTCTGTCGCCCAAACACATCATCTGCAACACAGCCTGCTGACGCTTTCCACTAGCTGCTCGATAGGGGGACACCTCGTGTGCAACAGTGGCAGCTGCAGATGGAGTGCTCGTACGACTGCGCTCTGTGGACGAGCTTTCGCTTCTGGAGGAGGAGGAGGAGGAGGAGGAGGGTGGAACGCTTACAGCCAACTGTTTCCTATACCGTGGGCTAGGCTGCACTGTCCCACCACCGCTGTCCCCTGTGGACCCTGCATCCACCACATTAACCCAGTGAGCAGTGATGGACACGTAACGGCCCTGGCCATGCAGACTGGACCGTGCATCAGTTGTGAGGTGCACCTTTCCACTCACTGACTGCTTGAGTGCATGGACAATGCGGTCTTTCACATGATGGTGGAGGGCTGGGATGGCTTTGCGAGAGAAGAAGTGGCGACTGGGTAGGTCATAGCGTGGTACTGCATAGGCCATGAGTTCGCGGAAAGCTGCGCTTTCCACCAACCGATAGGGCATCATCTCAAACGAGATTAGTTTGGCAATGTGGGCGTTCAAACCCAGTGTATGCGGATGAGAGACTGAGTACTTTCTTGACCTACTCATAGTGTCTGGGAGGGTGAGCTGGACTTGAGAGTTGCATATGGTGGAAGTAGCGGTGGACAGGGCGGACTGAGAGAGGGTTGATGATGGTGATGGAGTTGGTGTTCTTTCTGATGGCCTAGATTCAGTATTTCGTTGATATAACAGTGGGATTCCCTGACTGCTGTGGCCTTGCAACGACACCTCAACATTTGCTGCTGTGCTAACCGGTGGACTTACAGTGGGTGAAACAATGTAGCGTTGCTGACTACCTTCTTTGTGATCAGTTGCACATGTGGCACTTGAGGTTTGGTGTTGTGTCCACGCTTGCAAGTGCATGCTGGTTAAATGTCTAAGCATGCAACTGGTATTCAAATTTTTCAGATTTTTCCCTCGGCTAAAGGTCTTTGCGCACTTCTTACAGATAACCTTGGCCTGATCATGAGGATTTTGTTCAAAAAAGTGCCACACTGCACTCTTCCTACTTTGGCAGACATTTTGCGGCCTAGCACGCTGTGATCTTTTGACCCTCTGGACAAGCTGTCTAGCAACTCTTTTGATGTTTGGAACCTGTCTTTGGAGTGCTCCGGGCCTGCCAGATAACAGCTGTTGCGATGTTGATGTCTGCTGTGGATGCTCCTCATCTGAGCTATTGGAAGCAGCACCCTCTTCCCCCAATGGATGCCAATCTGGGTCAACAACTGGGTCATCCATCACCTCCTCTTCAATGTCATGTGCACCTTCCTCTGTGTCACCGTGTATGGTGGTATAGTGTGCGGGAAGGGGCACCTGAGTCTCATCAGGGTCAGAATCTGGCTCTGTACACTGCGAGGACAATGTAGTGCTCTGAGTGAATGTACCAGCAGAATCATCTATCAGCGGCTGTGCATCAGTGCACTCCATGTCAGATTCATCTTGGCCTGGGTAATTCACCATTTCACTTGATAATCCAGGCATGGTATGTGAAAACAGCTCCATGGAGTAATCAGTAGTATGGCCTGAGTCATCCTTCAATCTTGGTTGTGGTTCATGAACATGAGCCTCCAATGACGACTCAGTGCTTTTACTTTTTACAACTTCAGAAGAGGAGGCGATAGAGCTGGAGGCTGAGTCAGCAATGTAAGACAAAACTTTTCCTGATGCTCTGGCGTTAAAAGCGGTTTGCCAACTCCTAGAAAACTAAGCCTTCGAAGCCTTATGGAGCCAGACGATGACGCAGGCTCAACACCTCCTGCATTCGGTCCTATTTTGCTTTTGCCACTACCATCAGATCCACCACCAACACCATCATTACCAGCTGCCAACCCCCGTCCAATTCCACGGCCTCTTCCACCAGCCTTCCTCATTTTTGGTAGAAATGTAGACAAAATCCTACAAACTATATAGTAATGTAAAACAAGGTACAAGGTGTCTATAGGACAGGGGAGATTTAGATTTTCTGCAGACACTTGTGGACACTGGACACTTGGATTGTGTGAGGCCCACTGAATATCACAGCGCTATGTCACAGGTTCGATGGCACAGGTGTGAAAAAAGTGACTACAGGATAAGGGAGATTTTGAATTTCTGGGAGATTTTGAATTTCTGCAGACACTTGTGGACACTGGACACTTGGATTGTGTGAGGCCCACTGAATATCACAGCGCTATGTCACAGGCTCGATGGCACAGGTGTGAAAAAAGTGACTACAGGATAAGGGAGATTTTCAATTTCTGCAGACACTTGTGGACACTGGACACTTGGATTGTGTGAGGCCCACTGAATATCACAGTGCTATGTCACAGGCTCGATGGCACAGGTGTGAAAAAAGTGACTACAGGATAAGGGAGATTTTGAATTTCTGGGAGATTTTGAATTTCTGCAGACACTTGTGGACACTGGACACTTGGATTGTGTGAGGCCCAATGAATATCACAGCGCTATGTCACAGGCTCGATGGCACAGGTGTGAAAAAAGTGACTACAGGATAAGGGAGATTTAGATTTTCTGCAGACACTTGTGGACACTGGACACTTGGATTGTGTGAGGCCCACTGAATATCACAGCGCTATGTCACAGGCTCGATGGCACAGGTGTGAAAAAAGTGACTACAGGATAAGGGAGATTTTGAATTTCTGCAGACACTTGTGGACACTGGACACTTGGATTGTGTGAGGCCCACTGAATATCACAGCGCTATGTCACAGGCTCGATGGCACAGGTGTGAAAAAAGTGACTACAGGATAAGGGAGATTTTGAATTTCTGCAGACACTTGTGGACACTGGACACTTGGATTGTGTGAGGCCCACTGAATATCACAGCGCTATGTCACAGGCTCGATGGCACAGGTGTGAAAAAAGTGACTACAGGATAAGGGAGATTTTGAATTTCTGGGAGATTTTGAATTTCTGCAGACACTTGTGGACACTGGACACTTGGATTGTGTGAGGCCCACTGAATATCACAGCGCGATGGCACAGGTGTGAAAAAAGTGACTACAGGATAAGGGAGATTTTAAATTTCTGCAGACACTTGTGGACACTGGACACTTGGATTGTGTGAGGCCCACTGAATATCACAGCGCTATGTCACAGGCTCGATGGCACAGGTGTGAAAAAAGTGACTACAGGATAAGGGAGATTTAGATTTTCTGCAGACACTTGTGGACACTGGACACTTGGATTGTGTGAGGCCCACTGAATATCACAGCGCTATGTCACAGGCTCGATACAGCAGGTGTGAAAAAAGTGACTACAGGATAAGGGAGATTTTGAATTTCTGCAGACACTTGTGGACACTGGACACTTGGATTGTGTGAGGCCCACTGAATATCACAGTGCTATTCACAGGCTCGATGGCACAGGTGTGAAAAAAGTGACTACAGGATAAGGGAGATTTTGAATTTCTGCAGACACTTGTGGACACTGGACACTTGGATTGTGTGAGGCCCACTGAATATCACAGCGCTATGTCACAGGCTCGATGGCACAGGTGTGAAAAAAGTGACTACAGGATAAGGGAGATTTTGAATTTCTGCAGACACTTGTGGACACTGGACACTTGGATTGTGTGAGGCCCACTGAATATCACAGTGCTATGTCACAGGCTCGATGGCACAGGTGTGAAAAAAGTGACTACAGGATAAGGGAGATTTTGAATTTCTGGGAGATTTTGAATTTCTGCAGACACTTGTGGACACTGGACACTTGGATTGTGTGAGGCCCACTGAATATCACAGCGCTATGTCACAGGCTCGATGGCACAGGTGTGAAAAAAGTGACTACAGGATAAGGGAGATTTAGATTTTCTGCAGACACTTGTGGACACTGGACACTTGGATTGTGTGAGGCCCACTGAATATCACAGCGCTATGTCACAGGCTCGATGGCACAGGTGTGAAAAAAGTGACTACAGGATAAGGGAGATTTTGAATTTCTGCAGACACTTGTGGACACTGGACACTTGGATTGTGTGAGGCCCACTGAATATCACAGTGCTATGTCACAGGCTTGATGGCACAGGTGTGAAAAAAGTGACTACAGGATTAGAGAGATTTTGAATTTCTGGGAGATTTTGAATTTCTGCAGACACTTGTGGACACTGGACACTTGGATTGTGTGAGGCCCACTGAATATCACAGCGCTATGTCACAGGCTCGATGGCACAGGTGTGAAAAAAGTGACTACAGGATAAGGGAGATTTTGAATTTCTGCAGACACTTGTGGACACTGGACACTTGGATTGTGTGAGGCCCACTGAATATCACAGCGCTATGTCACAGGCTCGATGGCACAGGTGTGAAAAAAGTGACTACAGGATAAGGGAGATTTTGAATTTCTGCAGACACTTGTGGACACTGGACACTTGGATTGTGTGAGTCCCACCGAATATCACAGTGCTATGTCACAGGCTCGATGGCACAGGTGTGAAAAAAGTGACTACAGGATAAGGGAGATTTTGAATTTCTGGGAGATTTTGAATTTCTGCAGACACTTGTGGACACTGGACACTTGGATTGTGTGAGGCCCACTGAATATCACAGCGCGATGGCACAGGTGTGAAAAAAGTGACTACAGGATAAGGGAGATTTTAAATTTCTGCAGACACTTGTGGACACTGGACACTTGGATTGTGTGAGGCCCACTGAATATCACAGCGCTATGTCACAGGCTCGATGGCACAGGTGTGAAAAAAGTGACTACAGGATAAGGGAGATTTAGATTTTCTGCAGACACTTGTGGACACTGGACACTTGGATTGTGTGAGGCCCACTGAATATCACAGCGCTATGTCACAGGCTCGATACAGCAGGTGTGAAAAAAGTGACTACAGGATAAGGGAGATTTTGAATTTCTGCAGACACTTGTGGACACTGGACACTTGGATTGTGTGAGGCCCACTGAATATCACAGTGCTATGTCACAGGCTCGATGGCACAGGTGTGAAAAAAGTGACTACAGGATAAGGGAGATTTTGAATTTCTGCAGACACTTGTGGACACTGGACACTTGGATTGTGTGAGGCCCACTGAATATCAAAGCGCTATGTCACAGGCTCAATGGCATAGGTGTGAAAAAAGTGACTACAGGATAAGGGAGATTTTGAATTTCTGCAGACACTTGTGGACACTGGACACTTGGATTGTGTGAGGCCCACTGAATATCACAGTGCTATGTCACAGGCTCGATGGCACAGGTGTGAAAAAAGTGACTACAGGATAAGGGAGATTTTGAATTTCTGGGAGATTTTGAATTTCTGCAGACACTTGTGGACACTAGACACTTGGATTGTGTGAGGCCCACTGAATATCACAGCGCTATGTCACAGGCTCGATGGCACAGGTGTGAAAAAAGTGACTACAGGATAAGGGAGATTTTGAATTTCTGGGAGATTTTGAATTTCTGCAGACACTTGTGGACACTGGACACTTGGATTGTGTGAGTCCCACTGAATATCACAGCGCTATGTCACAGGCTCGATGGCACAGGTGTGAAAAAAGTGACTACAGGATAAGGGAGATTTTGAATTTCTGCAGACACTTGTGGACACTGGACACTTGGATTGTGTGAGGCCCACTGAATATCACAGCGCTATGTCACAGGCTCGATGGCACAGGTGTGAAAAAAGTGACTACAGGATAAGGGAGATTTTGAATTTCTGGGAGATTTTGAATTTCTGCAGACACTTGTGGACACTGGACACTTGGATTGTGTGAGGCCCACTGAATATCACAGCGCTATGTCACAGGCTCGATGGCACAGGTGTGAAAAAAGTGACTACAGGATAAGGGAGATTTTAAATTTCTGCAGACACTTGTGGACACTGGACACTTGGATTGTGTGAGGCCCACTGAATATCACAGCGCTATGTCACAGGCTCGATGGCACAGGTGTGAAAAAAGTGACTACAGGATAAGGGAGATTTTGAATTTCTGCAGACACTTGTGGACACTGGACACTTTTGGATTGTGTGAGGCCCAATGAATATCAGAGCGCTATGTCACAGGCTCGATGCAGCAGGTGTGAAAAAAGTGACTACAGGATAAGGGAGATTTTGAATTTCTGCAGACACTTGTGGACACTGGACACTTTTGGATTGTGTGAGGCCCACTGAATATCAGAGCGCTATGTCACAGGCTCGATGGCACAGGTGTGAAAAAAGTGAATTGTAGAATTGGGCAGAATAGGAATCTCCCTAGAGTGTAGGTCTGTAAGAACGGAACAAGTCCTCCACTTATCCTTCCACAGTGACACACAGATAGCTTCACTGTGGCTGTGATAAGAGCCGTTACACGGTACTGTGTGAGGAGCGTACACCGCTGTATGGTGTGAATAAATGCACGCTCAGTACCTTAGCAGGGCAAAAAAAAAATTGGGATTGCTTTTAAAAAAGCAGTTTGCAGAGCAGTGGGGAAACAGCAATGCAGCTGTCAGGAAGCCTTAGAAGGCAGCCTAACAACCAACACCGCTGATCCACCACAATATAGCCTCCCCTTGCACTGCACACACAGTGACTGGTGTGTTGCACAGGCAAAATCGCTAGCAGCAGAAGCAGTTTTTTGTCTTCTTCCCTGCCTAACGCTCTCCCTACAGAATCAGCAACCTCTCCCTATGCTAAGATCGGCAGAAGTAAGATGGCGGTCGGCGTGCACGCCCTTTTATAACCCCTGTGACGCCCACCAAAGCAAGCCAATCACTTGCATGCCCTTCTGAAAGATGGTGGTGACCCCTGCCTATGTCATCACGTTGCCCACAGTGTCCGTAGATCCTGATTGGCTGAAAAAGAGCGCTAAACAAACTTTTGAAACGCGACTTTGGCGCGTAAGTCGCCGACCTCATGGCCGACCTCATCCTAGGGTCGGGTTTCGTTTCATGAAACCCGACTTTGCCAAAAGTCGGTGACTTTTGAAATTGTTCGACCCGTTTCGCTCAACTCTACTCACAGCGACTTGGAAACATATATGCAGTTTTTTATACAGTTTTTTTTTTTTTTAGCTAAACCTAGAAGTGGATTCAGCAGAGAAGAGAATTATACATTCTCTCTTTATATTTCCAATTCCTTTTGAATTCATTACTCGATCTGTCTACAAAAAAAAAAAAAATTACGGTATATAAAAAACTGCAAGTGTCTTTCTAGCCAAAGGCAACGTTCACACCTTCAGTATTTGGTCAGTATTCTACATCACTATTTGCAAGCCAAAATCAGGAGTGGAAAAATCAGAGGAAAAGCATAATAGAAACTCGTCACCACTTCTGTATTTATCACCTACTCCTGGTTTTGGCTTAGAAATACTAATGTAAAAATACTGACCAAATACTGAACGTGTGAACGTGGTCTAAAACTGTAATTCCTGCATCAGGCCCCTACTGCACCTGCGTATATCTCCTATTATATCTGGAGGAAATTCGTCATGCCGTGTTACTACGTAGTAACTAGTGATGAACGAATGTGCTGGGATAAGGTGTTATCTGAGCATGCTCGTGTGCTAACCAAGTATCTTCGGCGTGCTCCAAAAATACGTTAGAGTCTCCGCAGCTGTATGACTCGTGGCTGTTCGACTGCAGCCTGTTTGTAAGGCAATTCCTGTATGTGTTGTGGATGTTGAACAGTCGCAAGACATGAAGCCGCGGGGACTCAAACATTTTTTTGAGCACGCCAAATATACTCAGCACCAGAGCATGCTTAGATAACACCTTATCCCAGCACGTTTGCTCATCACTAGTAGTAACTAGTGATGAGCGAGTATACTCGCTGCTCGGGTTTTCCCGAGCATGCCCGGGTGTCCTCCGAGTATTTTGGCGTGCTCGGAGATTTAGTTTTCTTCGTCTTATCTGCATGATTTGCGGCTGCTGGACAGCCTGAATACATGTGTGGAATGCCTGTTTGTTAGGGAATCTCCACATGTATTCAGGATGTCTAGCAGCCGCTAATCATGCAGCTGAGACGACGAAAACGAAATCTCCGAGCGCACCAAAATACTCGGAGGACACCAGAGCATGTTCGGGAAAACCTGAGCAATGCGTATGCTCGCTCATCAATAGTAGTAACACATCACAAACACCATATAAATTCCTCCACAAGTGGCTCCATTTCGGCTCCCAGCCACCTCCATCCTGGCCCTTGGCTCAACATATGACTGTTCCGTTTTGGCATGTGACCGTAGCATTAGGTTGAAGGGTGGTTGACTGCTGATTTCATTAGGTAACCTGAACCCTTAAAAAAACTAATCTGATCAAGTTCCAACACAGAAAACATTGTCCTGGAGGCAAGGCAACCGGAAAGTGGAGGAACAGCGCACCGGGGCTAACAGCACCACATCAGTAAGTTATCTAACTTACTATATAAGATTATTTAGAGATATCTTTTCTTTTTTAGTGAAAGGCCCAAATTGGGCTATGTTCTTAAAGCCTCTTTTTTGGGTGATTAATGTGTGGAACAGACTGCCAGGAGAGGTGGTGAGTTCTCCTTCAATGGAAGTTTTGAAACAGAGACTGGACAGACATCTGTCTGAGATGGTTTAGTGAATCCTGCATTGAGCAGGGGGTTGGATACGATGATCCTGGAGGTCCCTTCCAAATCTACCATTCTATGCTTCTATGTTTGTGAATCACGTATATGTTCTGTACTCTTCTTCATGACTAGAACACGTACCAATTATAACCTAGGGGGCTGTACACATGTCCTTGTTTTTTATTGCAGACAGTATGTCAGGTTACGTTCCGACGATGAGTTTTTGGTGAGTTTTGTGTATTTTCGAAATAAACGCAAGTGACCTATTTCACTTAATGGGTGCAGAAATCCAGCAACATCAAAAACTCACCTAAAGCTCATCGTGGGAACGTAGACTTACGGGGACAAGTCTGTTTTTATCAAAATTGCCCACACAAGTCAAAGGGTCCATGAAAATCCCATACAGCACAAGGATGGCGGCAGTGTGCTATATGTGTGCTGTCTAGACTATGATGAACATTGCAGGGGATATTAAAAACTTTGTCATTTATTTTTTTAATTTTCCATACATGAAAATCTCAGATGAGACGCTGAAGGTAAAAAAATGACACAATGACCAAACACTGATGGAACGTGGATCGTTTTTTTGTGTTCCAGAAAAATCATCGATATCCCATGAGTCCTAAATTAACCACTAAATCACCTACGACTGCCAGGAATATCCAATAGTTTGCCCATGAAAACATGCAGGTGATCACCTGATAAGCAAGCAAAATGCTGATTTCTCGGGTGATTAACCTATTTATATTGGCATAAAAGTCATCATTATTGGCAGCACATCATTCTGCGTCGACAGGATACGTGCTGCCGAGAACATGATGGTATAAGGATGGCCGATCGGCAAATGTTGATGGGTCAAAAGTTAAGCTAAGCTAACTATTACTTATACTCCTCCGAGACCACAATAAATAGTTCACATCAGTATTAACCCCTTCATCACATTAAACATCCAGAGAGATGGGTACTAAACGCAAATCCAATCTATACCACCAGAGCAAGAAATTAATATTATTCGGTTCTATGATGAATGCTCAAAGTCAATGGCCAGTCCCCATACACTTGTAAGGGCTGTAATGCCCTGATGGCGGCCCTGGGCCTTATACCTACTAAGTGCATTGACACAGAGCTTTTGAGGACTTTTTTTTTTAGAGCAGATTTAATCCAAAATCCTCCTCAAAAAAAGGTTAGAAAAACTGTTATTCTTTTCTATAGGAAATCCATTTTGCTGTTCATATGAAGTGGGGGTGGGGTGAGTAATTTTTTTTTCCAAAATAGGTATTGTCCAATAAAATGACTTCAGAAGACAAAAAAACAAGCTGCTCCCAAACTCTTCAAACACAGCTTCAGGAATATAAAACCTCCTCCAAAAAAGAAGCGTTTCCTGAAGAAGTTTCCACTTCCAAAAACATGTAGTTTTTGAATGCCTCAAAAATCCTGATGGAAACATAGCGTAAGGTTTTTGATAATAACTAGAGACGAATGGATCAATTGGCAGGACTCCAATCCATCGGCCAGGTCAATAGCCTCTGGTCGCTGTACGGAACGCTCCAGACTCATATCTTTTGGGAACCTCGGCGCGGTTTTGGATTTACCTGGATGGTGCATCAACATCATTGCAGTTTGACGCACAGATGACATCGCGCAAGCCCAGCTAGTCAACAGCCATGCCGAGGATTCCGGAAAGAAAGTGATTCGCGAGCCTCCAAGTCCAGAGACTCGTGACTACTGACCTGGCCGATGAACCGGAGTCCCGCCAAATGATCCACCCATCTCTAAAATTACCAAATTGTCGTGTCTCATGTTTTCAAAATTTAGGAACAGTCTACCCAGTAGTACAGGCCGAAATAAGGTTAAGTAAGGAACCACCAAACCCAAAAAGCGTAACGTCTTCATCATGGTCATTGGTGTAAGATCCGTACTAGAGTCCCCAAAGTTCAGAAGTTCAGGGCTTCTCAGTTTAAGCATGAGGTGCAGAGTGCGGCAGTAACTCAGTAATGATATATGACTCAATTACTGGAGATCAGGAGCCTCTGTTCTTTGCCGTCTATGTTCACGTTTCGCTAGCACATTGCGATCTGGGCGGAGTGTTATTGTCTACAATTGCCAAAATGTCATATTCCGAAAGAATAATGAAAGCTAACACAAGAACACAACATAACGTTGTATATACAGGAACCAGTCACGAGGACATTATTTCCAGTGGGTGCATAACTTTAATAGTTAATAAGAATAGTGACGGGTTATATTTGCTACCTACGTCAAAATATACGTTGCCGAAAAGCCGTAAAGAAAAATGAAGTAAGAAAATATTATATATTTTTTTTTCATAACTCAGGAGACCATGGGTGACGATTGCCAATGTACAGACATCCATTTAAAGGGAAGGTGACGAGAGTCATGCTGCCCGAACCTTAGCTAGGGTCACACGACAGTATAAAAAAAAAAAGTTCAATTTTCATCCAGAAGAGTTGTATGATTTTTTTTCTCACTTGTCATCCATATACAATCCTTTTTTTTTTTTTTTTTGCAGAAGCAGCTATTAATAATTTACACAACCATTTACAGTTATCCGTATAAATCAGATGCTTTACTATGGCATCCAATTTTTTTTCTCACGCCCATCCGATTTCAGAGTAAAACCGCAAAATGCTGCAATATTTTTCAGACAGATTCTGCCAGTGGAAAAAACGGCGATCAGCACTGTCCCATTGAATAACATTGATCAAAGTGCTATCGGATTTAAAAAAAAAAAGTGGGATGCACTCGTCCAATTTATACATTGGTGTGAGCGAGCCCTTAAAAGTGTTTGCTAAGGGTCGTGATGGAAACTTTGGAAGAAAGTATGAAAAGTATTAAGTATGAAAGAAGACTTAATTAAGACTGGCGTTTTGAATACCAGTCTTAATGAAGGAATCACTGGAGAAAGATGGGTCTTCATTTAGACTAGCATTTTACAACTGTGCCAGGGGTAGAAATGTTACTCCAGTCAGTGTTTGGCGTATTTGATCACGTTAGATGAGCTGGCCGAGACTGTTGTAAAAACACCAATAGAAGCAAAACTTTAAGTTACAATTAGGTAATATATTTTAAATTTTCTTTCATCCATCTCTACTTTTACAGTGTCAAGATACCATGAGGATCTTTTTGGGCATGTCTCACAGGATCCTCTGGGGAGTGTCTTATTATTACACTGTGAGCACCACCCCCTTCGGTAAAGACCATAAAAATTAGCACCAAATAAAGAGTCCCATATCTGTGAAACCATATGTCGGATTTTAGAAGAAAAAAAAAAAGAGAATATTCTTAGGAACAGCGGGAATAATATAAGAATAAAAAATGTCTGCCTTTGACCTGCTCTATCTCTCAGCACAGATCAGGGAGAAGCTAGCCGGGACTGATCTTTGGAGTATATTTTCTGTATAATACGGCATCATACGGGTCTGAAATCGCGCAGCCAGGCTCTCATCTATGCTGTCTGCAGTTTGGGGAGCATGAATCAGGTGACAAGTTCCCTTTAAATTGGGAGCTGAGCTGCAGCACACATATTAGTAAATCTGAACATGGAAAAAGTGAGATAAAGAATCTTGCATATTTTTAGGAGTCCAAGGTTCCCCTCTGCAACATAAGACATCTTTATTATAAATGGCACGTTTTATGGGTGGCCCTCTTTCTCATTAAACATTAGGGACCATCATGTGAAGGCAATGTCTGGACCTGCCAACAATATCATGCAATGGTAGTGGGAGCTGATGTATTGCTCCCTGACACTCGAGGGTTAAATGTATTTGATGCTCTTGTATGTGGTAAAGGTAGGATACCCACTGGGGCTGCAGTTGGCTGAGACAGGGTTAATTGTAGTGAACATAAGAAGAGAAGGAAGATCCGGCACTGAAGACTTGATAAAATCCACGGAAAAACTTTATTCACATATTTTCATAATAAAGACAGAAAGGGGAAAAAGACCCCCCAAAGCTTACGCATTTCGAACCTCACAACAGGTTCTTCTTCAGAGGCATAAGACAAAATAAATTGCAAACTAGTTATAAACATTCTCAACCAACCAAGAGACTCCACACATGTGTATAATCAAAGAGGCAGGCAATTAAGCCCTCAAATTACCGGTGGAGTCACTCCCTTGCTTGAAAAAAAACACACCTAAACACCAATAGACAAAACACATGAAGTATACAAAAATATGTGCATTATATGCGTATAAATATGTAAATACATAACAAATTTCAAATAGCATAATAATCTTATTCATAATACATAGAAATTCACAATCCTCAAAGGAGAAGAAAAAAAAACAAACACAAAAACTTATGGGAGATGTTAATATGGGGAACATACATACTTCCTTATTTAGAAAGGATACTGCATGCGGATAGTTGTCACCCGCCACATGTGATACGCAATTTACCATTGGGTGAACTAACCCGTGCTAAGAGAACGTGCTCTAATGATTCCCTTTATAAATCTGAGAGTCGCAAAATCTGTACTAGGTTATCAAAAAGGGGTTATAAGGATTGGATGTTGTGTTTTTTTTTTCTTCTCTTCTTCTCCTTTGAGGATTGTGAATTTCTATGTATTATGCCTGAGGTCATCATCCAACCGGTACCCCCGGGGCCTCGTCTGTCCTGCAGTCCGTTGTGTCAGGGCCACCCCCCTGACTGTCTCTTCCTGTCAGTCCCCTGGTCGAGCTCTTCAACCGTTCTCAGTCTTCTGTCCTGAGTCTTCTCCTCCTGAGTTCCTCCCGGGACTAGCCCAGCCTGGAACCCCAACCTGTCCTATTTATCCCCTCTCTCACTGGGAATTTCCCTTCTGGGTTCCTATCTCCCTGCCCCCCATGACTAAGCAGTTTCTATAGCCATAAGCTGATGTCAAGCCCTGAACTACACTCCCCCCTGCCATCTTGTGGTCAAATCTCGGTACTGCACTCCCTTTTCGATCTTTCCCTGCTGTTACCTTTCTGTCATTGCCAATCTCCATCTGTAGTGCACAAATCGTCCCCTCCTACTTCCAGTCAAGTCTGTCCGTCAAGTCACCTTCCCCACACTCCTCCTTCCTTTGTCTATTGTCGTCCCGACAATCGTACTCCCTACCTACGTTGTCCTAAAGCATGTCCACAGTCTGTTGTCGGACCGGTCATTGGGCCAAACCCGCCTCCCACGGGGTCCGAACCAAACCGGAAGCACCATGCTCCGACCAGCCTACTGCTACTCACTGGCGCGCACACCACGTGACAACTTCTTTCAGGTTGGCGAGGTCCACCCGGACTACTCTACGGCGTGTACCTCCCACTACTCTCTCCTACTACTTCCTTCAACTATCCGGAATGCCATGACCGAGGCCTTTCGCCTACCAGGTCATCGTTGGCTCCTGCCCTTCCTTTTGGGGTGTCCGCGGTGTCGGGGACCTGACAGACGGACCACTGTCTGGTTCAATGTTTTTCGTCTCTTCGTCCTTCACTTAGAAAGAGTCATGGTCGACATCTTCATCACATCTACCTCGTACCCGGGACCTGTTAGGCTAGTTTCACATTAGCGTTTTTTTGCGCAGCGCATCGGGCGCATAAAAAACGCAAAGAAAAACGCAAAACAAACGCGCGTTTTTTTAACGTCATGCGCACGCTGATGCGTCAAAAAAACGCAGCGTTGCTTGCGTTTTACATGCGTTTTTGCATGCGTTTGCGTTTTTTTATGCACATGCGTTTTTAGGTGTGTCATTTTTTCCATTGTCTAGAAAACATTCTAGACTTGTTTAACTCAAAAAAGCATGCGCAAAAAAACGCAACCGTGCGCAAGACCATGCGCACGCATGCATTCCCATAGACTTCAATGTGTTGTTTTTGCGCATTCCGTGCGCAAGCGTGCGCATGCGTTTTTTTGCCGAGACAGGGCGCACCAAAAAATGCAACATGTTGCGTCTGGCGCGCCTGGCGCGAAAGACAAAAAACGCATGCGCACGAAAACGCAAGTGTGCGCAAGACCATGCGCACGTCATGTTAAACATAGGTGCGCAGTGCGCAAGCGCACGGGTGCGCACGATGCGCTGCGCACAAAAGCGCAAATGTGAAACCAGCCTTACACATTTTTTTTTGTTACACACACTACTCACTAAATCAACTTTTAGCATACCATTACCTCTACTTTAATAACAATAGGAGTTACTCAACCGGAGTAACCCCTTTTCCTTTGTTTGTTTTTTCATTTTTCTTTTTTCCCTTTTCTTTCAACATAACATTTTAAAACAGAACATAAATACTCCCCCTCCCTTTAACATGAGTACTTCCTCTCCCATATCCCCGCTATGTCAGGAGCAACCAATCAACAATAAAACATGTCCCTTATCTTGAACGTCGAACTGTCCTCTTGGGGCCTGCACAGCGGTGCAGCGAAATTCCGGAAGTCCGGGCCGTCTCCTGACAGCCAATGTCTCATCAGTAGTAAGGGGCTCCACAGCCGTGGAGCTCCCGGGATGCAGAGAGTGTCTCTAGGGGTTCTTTTTAAGGGGGCTCGTGACCTTCGGGTTCAGCGATTACAGCTACCGCGTAGTAGCCGCGGGGACAGTACTCCTTGTAGTACGACACCAAGTCCCCCTCCCGCAAAGCCCGGCCGTGACGGATGGAAGTCACGTTAATATATACCTTCTGGCCGGTTGCGAGGTCCCGAATGAACCCGTATCCTTTGTCCAGATTGGTATACACGAGCCGCCCCGCGGATCGGGAAGCCGCCATGCCAGCCTCCCCTCTCCCGTGGAGCAGGTGCAGGCCACAACCGGAGTCACAGCTGGGACCGGGGTGGCGGCAGGCAGCGGTGAATAGGCTGCCGCCGCCAGATGGAACGTAGCAGGGACGTCCACAGGTGGGTTCCGCACCGGCGACACCGTAAGTGGCGCCGCCAGGCAGGGTGGCTCGGGGACGTGTGCAGAGGCATCGCTCAGCACAGCGGAGGCCGCAGAGCCCTCCGCAGCTGGGCCCACAGGAACGCAGGAGTCCGCGCGGGGAGGCCGGGTGGTGGGGGCTGGTCGCGGAGCCGCCGGCCGAGCCGGGGGACCTCTCACCTTCCCCTGCGCCGCGGTCTCTGACAGGCTATCCTGCGACTCCTCCCGCAGCCTCCGATCTTCACCCCGCCGTCCGGCAGGGCTTGCCTCCAGGCTCGTGGGTCCCACTGGGAGGCTCCCAGGCAATGTCTTCGGCGGCTGCTCCCGCAGGGCCCACAGTCGCTCCTCCTGTCCGTGTTTGCCCGATGTCTGGGGGGCTGTCAGTGGCTCCAGAAAACAGGTCTCCAGCGAGATTCGACCTCTTGACACTACCGCCATTCCAGGCGTCCGAGGCCACGGCAGCTGCAGCGTCGCATCCGGTCCTGTGTACAGCAGTCGAATGGCGCCAAACAGCCTCAGCCGGTCTTCCCCCCGGGCCACTCCCGCCCTCAGGTGGGGCGATGGTCGGTTTCTCCACCCATCTCCCCGGGTCCAGTATGAGGGGGCGGCGGTCTCCGGTTATACACCGCTTCCCCCAGAGGTGAATTTGAGACAGCCCCAGTCCATCCAGAGCAGCGGCAAACACTTGGGCCTCTTCCCGACGTTGAAGTATCACAGCCATGCTGTCCGGCTTCTGGAACCTCCCCGGATCCTCCGATGACAGCCCAGGACTCGGAACCGAGTCTCAAATTTATAATCCACAGGCGGGTAAATTTGTAATCCACAGGTGAGCAAATTTGTAATCCACAGGTGTGCAGCCCAAGTCCTTTTGAGTTCTCCTGGTGCAGGCCTGCCACGGAAGTTTTAGTATTAGCGGCGGCGATCCTGCCGACTACGCCAAATGTAGTAAGGGCCAGATTGGGGGGTGGTCCACTGCTTACCATGACCAGATGATGCAAAGACGAGATGGAGGCAGATTCCAATTGTAACAGGTCTGAGTTTATTGGCCGTCCTCCTGACGACCATAGCCATACACCGCAGCATGTTTACAGCTCTCCGTTTCCAGGCCCAGGTACCTTCACCTTTCCTTCAGTCGTGATGACGTCCCTCGCGGATCTTTCGCTGGGGCTGTCCTAGACCAATCTACTGCCAGCACTTCACCTGCCCGAGGATGTCGTCCAACCGGAACCCCCAGAGCCTCGTCTGTCCTGCGGTCCGTTGTGTCAGGGCCACCCCCCTGACTGTCTCTTCCTGTCAGTCCCCTGGTCGAGCTCTTCCACCGTTCTCAGTCTTCTGTCCTGAGTCTTCTCCTCCTGAGCTCCTCCCGGGACTAGCCCAGCCTGGAACCCCAACCTGTCCAATTTATCCCCTCTCTCACTGGGAATTTCCCTTCTGGGTTCCTATCTCCCCGCCCCCCATGACTAAGCAGTTTCTATAGCCGTAAGCTGATGTCAAGTCCTGAACTACACTCTCCCCTGCCATCTTGTGGTCAAATCTCGGTACTGCACTCCCTTTTCGGTCTTTCCCTGCTGTTACCTTTCTTTCATTGCCAATCTCTGTCTGTAGTGCACAAATCGTCCCCTCGTACTTCCAGTCAAGTCTGTCCGTCAAGTCACCTTCCTCACATGTACGAGGAGTACGGAGCGGAGCCGCACATGTACGAGGTGTATGGAGCAGAGCGGCACGTGTACGAGGTGTGCAGAGCAGAGCCGCACGTGTGCGAGGTGTGCAGAGCAGAGCCGCACGTGTGCGAGGTGTGCAGAGCAGAGCCGCACGTGTGCGAGGTGTGCAGAGCAGAGCCGCACATGTACGAGGTGTACGGAGCAGAGCCACGTTTGTATGAGGTGTACGGAGCGGAGCCGTATGTGTACGAGGTGTACGGAGCGGAGCCATGTGTGTACGAGGTGTACGGAGCGGAGCCGCACATGTACGAGGAGCCGCACATGTACGAGGTGTACAGAGCAGAGCCGCACATGTACGAGGTGTACGGAGCAGAGCCGCACGTGTACGAGGTGTACGGAGCGGAGCTGTGTGTACGAGGTGTACGGAGTGGAGCTGCACGTGTACGGAGCAGAGCCACGTGTGTACAAGGTGTACGGAGCGGAACCATGTGTGTACGAGGTGTACGAAGCGGAGCCGCACGTGTACGAGGTGTGCGGAGCGGAGCTGCGTGTGTATGGAGCAGAGCCACGTGTATTCGAGGTGTACGGAGTGGAGCCGCGTGTGTAGGAGGTGTATGGAACGGAGTCCTGTGTGCACAAAATGTACGGAGCTGAGCCGTGTGTTTACGGAGCAGAGCCGCGTGTGTACGAGGTGTATGGAGCAGAACCGCATGTGTACGAAGTGTATGGAGCAAAACCACATGTGTACAAGGTTTACAGAGCGAAGCCATGTGTGTACAAGGTTTACAGAGTGTGGCTGCGTGTGTACAAGGTGTACAGAGCAGAGCCGCAGCCTTTGTCCCTCTTTCCCTTCTTCAAAAGTTGGGAGGTATGCAAGAACAATTATTCCTGGAGTCAGAAGAGTCCTGCAGGCCAGCAGTAGTAAGTGGGAAGCCCCACATCCACAGCAGCACACCAGGACTGAGACACCCCTTGTCTGTAGGATGCCAGAGCGAGTGGGGACCGAAGCTCCCCCACTGCTACCTCGCTTGGGCATCTTACAATCACTGGAACTCTGCACGACAGATAAAATATTTTGGAGCATAACAATCGCAGTAGAAAATTAATGGGAAATGGATACTCATGGTACATGTGGGAACAGGGGACTCAGGGTGCATGCGGGAACAGGAGACTCACGGTGCACGCGAGAACAGGAGATTCACGGTGCAAGCGAGAACAGGAGACTCACGGTGCACGCGGGAACAGGAGACTCACGGTGCACGCGAGAACAGGAGATTCATGGTGCACGCGGGAACAGGAGACTCACGTGCACGTGGGAACAGGAGACTCATGGTGCACGTGGGAACAGGAGACGCATGGTGCACGCGGGGAACAGGAGACTCTCGGTGCACGCGAGAACAGGAGATTCATGGTGCACGCGGGAACAGGAGACGCATGGTGCACGCGGGGAACAGGAGACTCTCGGTGCATGCGGGAACAGGAGATTCACGGTGCATGTGGGAGCAGGAGACACTCGGTGCATGCGGGAACAGGAGACTCACGGTGCATGCGGTAACAGGAGACTCACGGTGCATGCGGGAACAGGAGACTCATGGTGCATGCTTATGAGCAGATCCCAGAGACCACTCCTCTGTTGTGTGTGTACACAGCCCGTCCTCCCCCAGACTGCAGGACAGTACTGCACAGCCCCCGTCACAAGCCAGCTCTAATGACACCATTAATCTCAGTGTATCACTTAGCATCACTTCTCCTGTCACTCCGACCATTTTACCCCTCCTTGTGTATCACTCCATCCTTTGAATTTCAAGCATTGGTGATGGCAGCAGAACGGACATACACAATTCCATGTTTTACTGCCCTTTGCCCGGGAGCGGAACAGAATTTAGTACTGGATTGTTGGGTACCTCAGAAGTCGGACCCCCACAATCATAAAGTGGTGGCAGTACATGCTAGTGATTCATAGGAGGGAAACCACTGATGGGACATTCCAGGGGCAGCGCCTGCTCCTGGGCAATACTGTCGCTCCCTGGGCCCAGGGGCTGCTCATCACCTTGCACACTGCATGCATGGGGCAGGTTTAGGAGCAGGACGTGACAGTGTGGGTGCAAGCTGAGTCTAAGGCCTCATTCACATATCAGTTTTTGCGTACGACCGATATCCATGTTTTTAGAAGAAGATGGAGACACCGATGACGCTCGGAGGAAATTCTGTCCGAATTTCTACTATGTAAAAAAACCTGACGTCTGGATGATCCCCAACTGTTGTGAACGAAGCTATATCCAAACACAAAAGTTTAACCTCCAAGATGCTGCCAGTTATTCTCACAGGTTGCAAATGGGGTGCCAACTGAGCTGTCATGGAAGTCATGGGCCAATCGAAGGCCCTCATGGGTGTCAAGTTTTTACACCTATGAAGCTTAGCCTCCATCTCAGTTTAAAGGGGAAATCCCATCTATCCCAAAATGTAGTAGGTGTAATAATAATAATATTGACAAATGTAATATAGTTCTTCTGATTAGCTATGTTGCTTTCCCCCTGTGCAGGAAATTGCGGTAGCTTAGGTATCCATGGTTACAGCTAATTAACTACCATAATGGTCACTATATGAGTAGTCATAACCATGAATACTACAATGCCCTGCACATGGGGTAAGCAACATCTAATCAGAAGAACTATACTACATTATTAAAATCTACAAAATAAAAAATGCTGAACAGATTTGCGATCATTACCTATCTGAACTGATAAAATACTATACCATTTTTCACATAAAACAAGCACCCAAACGGAAAGATAAAAAAAAATTAAATAGCAGAATCGCTATTTTTTTGGGGACACTTTGACTCCCCCAAAAAAGGAATAGAAAGATCAGAAAATTGTATTGACCCCAGAATAAAAACATCTTGTCCGTCATAAAACTCTACGAAACGAAGAATAAAAAAAAGTTATAGGTCTCGGAAGGAGAGAATAAAAATAAAGCAAAGAGGGGTCCAATGGGGAAATCTGACAACTAAGAGCCCGCACAATCCTGGAGATGGCCGGGGATAATCTGATGGGACCTCGGTACTTCACAAAGCTGCCCCATTGGGGGGTTTTCAGTGGTTGGACCTCCAAAAATACAGTAACCCATTTTCCCATTCAAATAAACTGGAAAAACGCAAGTAAAAACTTATAAAAAAAAATATAAAAACATGTCAAAAGCGCACGCACGCAGGAGCAGCCTTCCTGCCAACACTTTGTTTTTTGGTGCAGAAAACTCTGCTGAAAATACTCATCATGTGAACATACGCTTAGTGGTTTACTACAGTTATCATGGCCTCCTGGGAAATGAAGCATTTTAAAGGGGATTTTTACGAACATGGCATCTGATTTTTTTTTTTTTTTTTAAAAAGGAGCTGAACAGATTATTATTTAGCGCTGTTGGAAAAGTATAATTTCTTTTTTAATTCATACTCATTCTGGGCTCAGAAGTCCAGTGGGTGGTCCTAATCAGGGATTTACATACATGTACATACATATCATACAGTAAGGTAATCAATCACTGACTAGGACCGCCCACTGGACTCCTAAACATGAAAAGGGTAGGTCGATTTCCCTTTAATACAGACACTGTGTCCACCTCTGCTCTAGGAAACCCCTTTCTATAAATCCGGTGTATGCCTCATAAAGGGAATAGGTCATCAGGAAATTACTTTTTTAAAAATTCAGATTTTTTTTTGTTTTAATATTACTATTTGAAAATAATTAAAATTTGCAATATTATTACATTCCTACTTCCGATTCTTCACATGGATGTTAGCGGCAAAATACTAACTCAGACCCTATTTGTTTGCATTGAAGGGTTATCTGAGTATGCTATAACCTGGTTTAAAGTAATTGAGAAGGGAAGAGGAGGAGGTGAGATGTGACACCACCAATTGTGAATGGTGGATTCTGTGTTATCTACTGTATATAAAGGTGTATCAGTCATTATACAAGAAGCGGAGGAGGAGGTGAGCTGTGATGTCACCTATTGTGAATGGTGGTCAGTGTGTTATTTACTGTGTATGGAGGTGTTATCACTCATTGTACAAGAAGGGGAGGTGAGCTGTGATATCACCTATTGTAAATGTTGGATCTTGTATCATCTACTGTGTATAAAGATCATTTCCTGGAGGGGGAGTCAGTGAGCTGTGACATCACCTATTGTGAATGGTGGATCCTTTGTTATCTACTGTATATAGAGGTGTTATCAGTCATTGTACAAGAAGGGGAGGTGAGCTGTGATATCACCTATTGTAAATGGTGGATCTTGTGTCATCTACGTTGCATAAAGATCATTTCCTGGAGGGGGAGTCAGTGAGCTGTGACATCACCTTTTGTGAATGGTGGATCCTGTATTATCTACTGTATATAGAGGCATTATCAGGCATTGTACAGGAGAAAGAGGAGGTGAGCTGTGACATCACCTATTGTGAATGGTGGATCCTATGTTGTCTACTGTATATAGAGGTGTTGTCAGTCATTGTACAGGAGGAGGAGGAGGTGAGCTGTGACGTTGCCTATTATGAATGACCGATCTTGTGTTGGTTGCTCTGTACATATGTTACCTGACCACATAATCCTGTCTGTGATCTTAATGAGACTACTGACAAGTCATCTGTAATGAAATGGAAGCATGACCCCAATATTAGCCCAGTGACCATATGGAAAATTAGAAAAAAAAGTTTTAAAACCTATTATATATTATCTAAATTTCCAAATCTTTAATTGCATAACACAGATGAACATTTCCTTGAAGTCTTACATCTGCACTTACAGTCTGATTTCTATTAGGGGATATTAATAGTACAGTGCTTGAGAAATTACCATCCTTTCCCCTCTGACAGTAAAATACAGTAATCCTGATAGAAATAAGTGGTTTGCAAAAATAACTTCTTTTCCACTGACTATTACCATGGCGAGTAATACATCTGCAACCCATGAGCAGCGGCAGACTCCCGAGAAAGCGCCCTCTCCCTCCAGCCACCGCCATCCGCAGAGACGGAAGGAGACATCTCTGTGCCAAGCGCTCGCAGCTGCCCGTCGGGGGAACGGAAATATTCTGTGACAATCACCACCTTCGCCTGAAATTACTGAGTAGTTGGTAAATGCGGCTTTCTAGAAATTGTCATATTGCTTCCACAAATAGAACAAACCGCCAGTCGTGGATTCGGCTTTCGCAATGTATCCGTGCAACTAAAAATCTAAATGCGGTGCCAAATTCCCATAGAAACCAGGCGCGCGTCGCTGCTTAACACAAAGAAACAAATCTTAACCACGCGTCGTGTTACATCGGGCTGTGTGCAGCTCGCGTCTATATTACATCTGCGGATACAGTATACGGCGTGACGCTGAGTAATGACCCTTAGTCACATCAGTCTGAGAAGAACGTGAAAACAAATTCCATTATTTTACGTAAGAGCGGATGATCACCCCTTCTGCTTCCAGAAGGAGATGTCACCCAACTTCCCTAGCACCTTAAATGGCACCGCTGTCTAGTCATGATGTGTGTAATCATTACTCATGTTACAAAATGTGTCACGGAAATACTTAGAAGCATTTCCTGTGCATAAATCGCAGCAAACAGCTCTTTTGCAGTTTTTTATACATTTTTGACACTTTTTCTTTTACAACAAAAACACACCCCCATATTACAATTAAAAGGGTAGTCCTCTACTTGGACAGTCGCTTCTTAAATACAGTGTTCCCAAGGGTAATACACCGGCAGTCACCGGGATCTATGTGTGACATTGTTATGCCATGTAAGCGCTGCAGCCAATCAGTGGCCATTAATGGGCGGTTTAGCTCACTTTATCCTCGGAGAAGTTTGAGATCTGCAACCCTTCAGCAGCCGGTGGTTGGCTGCAGAGCTCATGTGGCACAACAATGTCATGTGAGCCCCGGGAGATAAAGAGCTGACATGAGTGTGCAACGTGGTGTGGGGCGGCAGCTGTGGGCAAGGTGCTCTTCTCTTACACCCTGGCATGTTACATGAAAGTGGGGGTTCTGGCTGAGTCTGGCCAGTCTTGCCGGTCACATGTTACCAATGACTTTGATTGGCCATGACCAAATACTGATGGCTTGAATGAGGGAGATCACCAGTCAAAGTCTTAGTGCCTTTCCCTTAACTTGCTTGGTCTCTGTCTCCAATGGTTCACCTGCCTTCATCACAACCCAGCTCAGTACTAGTACAGTTAGTAAAAGTCCTATTCTCAACCCACAGTTCTGCATCCTCTTCCATCTCAAGGAAACTAGTTTGCCAGTATGGCCGGTACTTAGAGTCTCTGCGACAGAAGCCTTGGAATTCCCGCCAGGGGCACTCTCCTCATCTTACGTTCTCTGTTCCTTCCTGGCCAATTACCTCTCCGACTTATAAACTGGGGGCCATACTGCTAGTCGTCCTGTCCCAGGACCTGTCTCCAGTTGATTAGGCTAGTTTCACACTAGCGCTTTTGAGCGCAGCGACGGCCTGCGCACGGCCGCCGCTAAGCCCCACCCCCTGCCGCGCCTCCGCCGGTAGCTCCGCCTACCGGCACATGACGCTGCATGCGTCCTGCGTCCCCTATCTTTGTCACTGGGGGCGCAGGCTGTGCGCAGTATGCGTTTGACGGCGCATGCGCCTTTTTGACGGTGCGTCGAGCGCAACCAAACTGCAGCAGGTTGTGTTTGGCGCAGGTCGGCGCACCGTCAAAAGGACGCATGCGCCGCCAAACGCATACTGCGCACGGCCTGCGCCCCCAGTGATAAAGATAGGGGACGCAGGACGCATGCAGCGTCATGTGCCGGTAGGCGGAGCTACCGGCGGAGGCGCGGCAGGGGGCGGGGCTTAGCGGTGGCCGTGCGCAGGCCGTCGCTGCGCTCAAAAGCGCTAGTGTGAAACTAGCCTTATTTAGGAAGAGGTTGTCCAAGTAGACCAGAGGCTATGTTCACATATGTGGCATATCTAAAAACCACTTGTTAGAGACGTGTTTTTGTAATGATTTTGGTGCTGTTTTGATATGGCTGTTGATACGTTTTTAGTTGTAATACTACGTGTAGCATTACGGTGGATTTTTGGCGTATTTCCGCTACAAAAACCTCATAAAAAACCTCCATGTGAACAAAAAAGTGTCTTTGGTGCATTTTTGAAAGAACACAGTTTTTCTGCTGTTTTGATGTGACTTTTCATGTTTTGTACCTGTTTAATAGCTGCACATAGGAAGAGACCTGTCAGTTCAGGGTGGGGAGAACCTATTAAAGTACGTTTTTCTCTGAAACGCTGCAGCATACAGCCAGTGCCTAATACATGCTGCTGGTGTATGAGATGTCAAGCTCATTTTAATGGTGGCATGGGGTGTAGCAATAAGGTATTTTTAAAAACATTTACGAAGCAAAAATCTTCAGCAAAAAAAAAATCCATAAAAAAACGTTACAGACGTATAGAAAACGTATGGAAGAACTGACACTTTCTTCATCACTTGTAAAACACGGGGGGGGGAAAAGATGCAACCATTCAAATGAAAAGGAGGCTTGTTGAAAGCAGATGTGGAGCATTTTTTATGTGAATTTTGAAGCAGATTTTGCACTAAAAAAATGGAAACATGCCTTAAGACTATGTGCACACCAAATTTCGAGGAGTTTTTGGAGCAGAAACTGAGTGGAACCTCTCCCTTCCTTTACAAAAACACACGACTCTTGGGAGTTTGGAGGTTCTGCTCAGTTCCTATTCTGAAAACTCATCAATAAGACTTTATGCGCACACATCCAGTATCTGCTCCGAAAACTCAGAAGCTCTGCCTCTGGCTCGTCCCACCTCCTCCACTCTCCATAAAATCTTAGCAGCAACTGCAATCTCATATCTCAGTAATGTAACAATCTGTCTTCACTGAATACAGATTGTAGCCATGAATTGAGAATTTGGAGAATGAACGCTCAGTCCGGGAGGAGAAAGAGGCAGATTTCTCTGATAAGATATATTACAAAGTTTCTCATTTTCATTTGCAATAGTGATTTGTGAAATAAAAATTGAAATAATGTTTACTCTATAAATGTGTGTCTAAAATGTGATGTGTACATACAGTAGCCTAACGGTGCTTTCACATTGCGTTCTGGCACTCGTTCAGTTTGCACTTATGGGCTTATGTCTGATCTCCCCGTAAAATGGGATATGGGTGTGTGCGCTGATGGGGACGTAGACTATAATGGTGCCAGCAGAGTGCACGTTCGCTCTGCCGTGCATCATTTTCAGGGGTGTACGTCTACAGAAGGCGGACACTTTAAATCCCCTGCAAATATTAGACTAAAGTTGGCCAAATCCATCTATATCAGTGGGAAAGGCAGACAGTCTAATATGCATGAGAGTCTCCTGACTCAGATGATCTGGAGGGAGAGAAGGATCTGGCCTGTAGGAGTTCCCCAATAAACTAAGCCAATGCCACTGAAGGAGGGCAAAAGAGTTTGGAAGACACAGAGGGGTCTGGAGGAGGGCAGAAGAGTCAGGAGGCCACAGAAGAGTCTGGAGGACACTCACACAACAGTCTGGAGGAGGCAGTGAAGTCTGGAGGAGGGAAGTGAAGTATGGAGGAGGGCAGAGGAGTTTGGAGGAGGGCAGTGAAGTCTGGAGGAGGGCAGTGAAGTCTGGAGGAGGGTAGAGAAGCCTGGAGGACACATTAGAGTCTGGAGGAGTTTTGCAGCCTCTCTCTTATAGAGCACATATAAACACTCAGCCAAGCCTGTATGTGAGGGAGTCAGGGGCAAAGCTGGTTTTAGACAAAGTGGGGCCCTGAGCAAAAGTTTAAAGTGGGGCTCCAAATGCTAAAATATTGCACCACTACCCAGAAACATTTTGTTTGTATTTACACGCACTGCGTTCAGTGCGTTAAATGAGAATGTTGACAATATTAAAGTTGTTCGAAGCTTATTTCTCAGCCTCTTTACACCGGTTGAGGAAGAATGAAGGGCACAGAACAAGCACTTGTCAATCAGTCTGTCCCCATACAGTATCATGTTATCAGCAGTATGTCTGAAGTTTTCTCCGGGCAATATGTTGCTGACAACAATGATTTTTGTTCCGGCATAAACAATCCAATCATGCGATGAATAGACAGCATTTTGCTCAGTTTGTATAATGCACCCCATAGTCCTCCACATAGTATAATGCACATCCCATTGTCCTCCATATAGTATAATGTTCCCCACAGTCATCCACATAGTATAATGTGACCCACAGTCATCCACATAGTATAATACACTCCACTCCCCATAGTCCTCCATATAGTATAATACACTCCCCATAATCCTCCATATAGTATAATACACTCCCCATAATCCTCCATATAGTATAATACGCTCCCATAGTCCTCCATATAGTACAATACACTTATAATGCATCCCATAGTCCTCCATATTGTATAATGCACCCCACAGGCCCCATGTGGTGTGCCACTATTAGTGGAACTTCACTAGCTGGAGGCCAATAGTGGAGTGGGGGCCCTAGACAAATGCATAGTTTGCCTGTCCCTAATGTCAGCCCTGGTCAGGGAATAAATCTCTTAGCCCAACGATTGTTAAGCTGACTGGTATCTAATGTGTATGGGGATTTTTAGACAATCTTTTTACCGTAACCATCTTTTTGTACAGTTACAATATGGTATGGAATAACTAAGGTTATGTGGCTACATTTATAATAGCTATGGCAACAGACGATGTACAGGTACGGATGGCTGTACATGCCACCTCATGACTGGAGGCTCTCGGCCCCGCTGTGCACCAGTTGTCTCCCAGTCAGCATCCGTGTTAGCTTTACAGAAGGCCTCTGCTACCTAAAGTGAAAACATTTCAAGCGCAGACATGAGAAATAAAAAAAAAAGGCCATGGCTTTGATGTGATTTCTTCAGCTTCTGCTGTGACAGATACGCCAGAGGTAATAAATATTGTATGGAGTCTGTCCCAGTACCGCCGCAGCTCGGAGCTCCATTCCCATAGCAACCCTGCACTAGATTTACTTGTATAGGAATAAATATACTGTGTGACTGCCTTGCCTTCTTATTTCCAGATCTTTTCCATATAAAAGTTGGCTCATACATCCAGGAACCACTGATTGACCCATCTCTAACTAGACGGCACTAAGGAATAGGGTGACAACCGATCTAGGCCTCATCCTACACAGACTCCTATTGACATCTATGAAACAATCGTTAGCCTGCCAACAAAACTGTCCTGGCAAACTTACCAAAAGGGACGGTGGTCGACCTCAACGTGTCATTCGTCTGAAATGAGCATCCAAACCCATAACTCCCAACTCTGAGGGACAGGACACAGGGACACATATTGTGGCGTGCACAGTGTTGCATTTCTTTTCTACCGTAGTCACAACCCTAACTCCGCCGCGTCCTTTTTATATGCCCACACAGAAACAATGTTCCCATGGACGTTCCTTATTATGCCCACACAGTTTAATACCCCTTTTATGGCCTTCACAATACTTCTCCACACATTAATATGCACCAAAGATGTCACCACACACCCTAATGACCCACAATGCCCTTTTTCACTTCATTTGGGAAACTGACAACTGTTTGCCATGTTCTCCTGCAGGTTATATTCGGTCCCTATGGATCAAGGCAGTGCAATTAGCTTATTTTTGTGGAACTCTTCTAACAAAAAAAGACTGAAAATCGACAGAAAAGGCTGTCTCTCTTACCTGACTCTACATTTATAGCTCTCCCTCTACACGCGTGATAAAAACAAAATGACATTTTCCTCTGGGTAAAGGACAAAAGCACAAAACAGTGAGGAGAAGTCAAAATTCCACTTTGTAAAATGATTGTGACTTCCCTTCCACAACATTAATGAAGATGATCTAAGGTCTCCTAGAACGGCTCCATCCAAGTGAAATATAAAAAGTAGCTTGAAAACATTGTGGTCTTGAATTTGATGACCTAATGGTATTTTTTTTATTTATTTTGAAATACCATCCTTTTGCACAAAATTGCTCTCACATAAAATGTCCTAAAGTACAAAAGTCTAACTAGAGACAACAAAGTTGCTGGTTTTCCAGTTTGTCATCCTTTTGGCCACAATTGAGTTTATTCAGAGGCCATATGATTGGCACAACATATCAAAATCTCAGCATTGCGCCATCAATGTCTGTTCTAAGGCAACTCCTTCAAAAAGTAACTCTATTCAAACTTCCAGAAACCTGTTTCTCCCACTCACATGGGTCCAAGAACCTGAGATTTAGGGAGATTTTAACCAGGTTCTTAAATAAGACAGCTGCTATTCCATCTCTAAGGATGCTTGTGAAATACAGCTTACAAAAGGAACTCCTGTAATTTCCTTTCTCCGATGAAAAATGTGAGGATCAAAACAATCTCAGCTTCTTGGACACCCGGTTGTGTGACAAAAAGGGACAAAGTCATAAAAAACAGAGCACACTTTTGAATTATCATTGAAGTTTCTACAGACTGGAGCGTTAGACCCAATGAAAAATCTCCAACAGAGCCCCCCAACTATCACAGATTTTTGATAGTATTTGCCTAGAACCTTTTGGACCCCGAAAGGCTCCTGGACCGGGTGCTACTGCAACGCCTGCACCCATTATATTTACTCTCCTAGGATGCAGCTCCCAGTGATGGAACCTGGATCTATCAGACATATTTAGCATATTCTGTGGATATGTCAAATGTATGGAAAGGAACAATTCTATAAAGGGTTGTCGACTAATTATATACTGATCACCTGTCCTTAGGATAAGTCATCAAAATTAGATTGGTGGGGGTCAGACACCTGGCACTCTCACTGACCATATATTACCACCTTTGGATGACGGACGAATGTTTACAGTGTAGGACACGGAAAACCGCAGCAGCCTAGACTATTTGGTGGCCACTGCTGGGCACTGCAGATCAGCTGCTATTTTTCTTAGTAGGCATTAATCAGCAGGAATTGGCCACCAAACAGTTATCCGGCTCAGTACGCGGTTTACAACCGGCTAAAGCCTATTGGTGGGGGTGCTGGGTATCAAACCTATGCCGACCTGATATTTATGCCCTATCCGATGGATAAGTCATCAATATAAAACTAGTGAACAACTCTTTTGAGATGCTAACACACATTAGGGGAAAGTTGGATGAATCTTCAAAAGAGACCTGCCAGCCATCCAATAAGTATTGGGGCCGCTTGGATTCCCAATAAAGGCAAATTATGGGTAAAAAATTTCAGCATGCCTATTCCTTTGTTATAACGGGAGGTAAGCCTCCTACCGGGGGGTCGGAGGGAATAGCTGTCAACAAGCATTCAGTTTTCTTGGGTGTAGGGTCTTCTGCCTCTTTCCCATATGTATGGTAGTCGCCCACAACCATCAATAGCATCACAGAAACATGGCAACACAAGTGAACTGAGACCCAAAAAGAACGTACAAGTTTTGAAAACTTTAGAAAACTTTGATCACAAGAAGCCACTCCGAGTCTTATCGGAACACCCCATCATCAACTTTGATTTCCAACAGGTAAAGTTACAAAGACACCCTTTCACTTCCTGCACCATTTTCCGGCATCCTGTTCGCCAGCTATTGTGCTCCATAATGCACCGGCAGACATGCTGATAACAATATGTCAGATGCGGTACCTTGGCTTTCTCCAGCTGTGTCTGGGCCTGACGCTCTGCCTCTCTCCGCAAAGCCTCCCTGTCTTCCTCCAAAGAGACATCAGAATCAGATGGACGGCTGGTATAGGAGTCCGCCGAACCCTGGGGAGAGGAAGAGGAGAATATTATAATGGCTGTGCATGCAGTCTAATAATACAGAGTATACATGGACTGGAGCAGCTCGTTCACTTCCCACAACATACGAGCTGTTTTGACTAATAATCACGAGGCGTGTAATCTCTATTCTCCCTGTCTCCGTGCTCATTTGTGCATCTCTAATCTGATTCCGGATCAAAACAGACCATGTAACACATGCTATTAAACAAACGGTTAAAGGCAAACATAAAACAAATGCGCTGTGTTGGCTGAGCGGCTCATCTATGCCAATCGCATTGCCGTTCACTGTCATTACCACCCGAGGCTTCATATCAGATTCTCTGCCCCTCCACTCATTTCAGCACTCTATTAAGAATATTTACTATACCTAAAGTGGTTTTCCATTTTGGAGATTTCCTTTTTGAGTAGGACTCATTTTGAAACTTAAGAATCTAATTTCTCTGTGAAAACAAAATACCATTGGGCGCCCGCCATCATCAATGGTCATTCATTGACTTTATAGCTGAGGTCCTTCAGGTCAACACTGACATGACTCTTGGCACAGGACACTTTGTATTCAATCACTATTATGGGTCTCTTTTCCTTTTGGAGGCGTCTGACTGATATGATATAGTATTCTTTATTCTAGAAACAAGTTAATTTCTATACTATGTCTCAAGAAGCATTTCCAGTAATAAATAAGTCTTCCTACCCCAGCTGGGTCTTCTCAATGAGAACCAATACCCTCTCCCCAAATCATTATGCCAAATTAGAGGAAATTAAAAAAAAAGTTAGATCTGCGCTGCCCAGGGCTGGCATCTAATCTGGTCCTCCGTGACCAGGGCAGTCTTCAATTTTGTGACCAGCATCATTTGCCCAACATCCGTTGATTCGCTGGTGTCTACTTTTGCCCTACAATATCATGATGTAGAGTCAGGCCTCTTCACAAAGTCTGATGTGATGTCATGACGTGTGATGTCATGACGTGCTTCGTTACCTCGCAGGTCTTAGTAAATGCCAGTAGTGCCATGGATGCTGGGTGCAGAATTAAAAACGGTCGTATTCGGGTTGGCACAAAGTATTGGACTTGATTGCGGACCAGAGCAGAGCAATTATTTTAGATAATAGACACCCTTTTAAAAATGCTTTTTCATGTCGGACAATTATGGTCCCATCTATGTTGAGAACTGGGACCCATCTCCCACCACAGGGAATGGAGAAGTGTCCTCAGGTACCAGAGGACCCATCTATCTAAAAAGAGTGAAGATCCATCTCCCACCACAGGAAATGAAGAGGTGGCCTCAGAAATCCACAAGACCCATCTGTCTTGATACTGGAGAACCCATTTCTCAATACAAGAAATGGATAGGTAGCCTCAGGTCCCATCTATCTTGAGAATGGGGAACAATCTCCCACCACAAGGAATGGAGAGATGGCCTCAGGTACCCACAGGGCAGATTATCTCGAGTACACCACCCGTCTCCCGTCACAGGGAATGGAGAAGTGGCCTTAGGTTTCCACAGGACACATCTGTCATGAGAAGGGGCAGCCTTCTCACAGCACAGAGAAAAGACAAGTGGCCTCTGGTATCCACAGAACATGCATCTATTTTGAAAACACTTCTCCTTCCACATGCATGGAATAGAGAGGTGGCCTCGAAACAGGGAATCATTCTTGAGAAAGCTGAAGGTCCCAGAGGTGGCACCCTATGGCAAATTACTTGGATATGTAAAAGGAAAAAAAAAAGATTAAAAAATTGTATAGCCCCTTTAAATACAAAGTATTTGCATAGCCTCATTAATACATATCCATTTTCCATTGATATATGTAGCAGCATGAAATGCCGAAGACAGAAATACAAGTACTAATGTCAACAGATACTGTAGAAGACAGAAGAGCTTACAATCTTGCAAATGTTATAGTCAACTAAAAACATAATATTAAGAAAATAAAAGTATTAGACTGCATGCACAGGAGCTTACATTCATAGGTAGACCCCTTCTCTACAAGAACCAAAGAAGATGTCTAAGGTCTGATCTCTTCCTATAGATTATTAATTATTTTGTATATTGCCTGTAACCAGTATCTGACTTCAGAAGTCCCTGGTGTCACGTACGTCAATTTCCTAAAATCCTTATCAAGAACAACCTGCACATGTTTACATGCAATAATACTGAACGCAAGACATCGGTGGCTCTCTCATATGTTACGGCACTATATATAGCAGAGGCGCAGAGGCTCGTAATAGCCCCCATCACTGAATCACTGATTCTCCTCCAGGTAGATAAATAGACGGAGCTTACGCAAACATCAGAAGTCTTCAGTCGTCCTCCTTTGGTTCTTTTTAAGAGTCTAATCCAAGAGGCCTTCATTAGCCAGACGGGTTAATTATTGTGCCTGGCGGAGGCCCCCTGTGTGGATCCTTCCCAAACAAGTGCACGGATTATCCTGAAGAACAGCATCGCCTTCCCTATCCATCTTTTCTCGTAAGCTCCAGGACTGACCAACACAGGGCAACTTCAACAGAAGTAAAGGGCGAGAGGTTGTGTTTCCTTCTAATTCCAATCACAAGTGTCCATTTATGAAGGAACATAAAGGTCATTTAGAAGAAGGAGATGATGAAGAAGTGCAAATATGTCTCCTTGTCCTCATCATGGTTGAAGGGATGCTGAGCACAAGGCATCTCTGCAGCTGGTGGCCGGTGACTGCTGAGCACAGAGAAGCGAGTCTATATGGCTCCTGAAGGATGGAAGCCTCGTAGAAAGAAAATCACAGGCAAAATGCATTCAGTGACATTTGCAAGTGCAAAGTTCAATCAATCTCTTTAGGGATCTGGTTGGGGGACGGAGCCTGGCGTCACTGAGCATGCTCTGTATCCGTCCTTACGCAGTTGCTCACATCACACAGTGCTGCTAGTCTTTGTCAGATTGCTTTCCTGCATCTCAAGGGTACACAGCTCGAAAATAGCAAGATGCAGGCGGGATGGAGCACATCCTGCATCATATGTAACAGACCTGGATTTATAGGCGGTAGATAAATAGATGGATGACAGACAGACAGATAGATGATAGATAGATATGAGATAGATATATAATAGATAGATAAGTAGATAGATAGATAGATAGATAGACAGATAGATATACAGTGGGGAAAAAAAGTATTTAGTCAGTCAGCAATAGTGCAAGTTCCACCACTTAAAAAGATGAGAGGCGTCTGTAATTTACATCATAGGTAGACCTCAACTATGGGAGACAAACTGAGAAAAAAAAATCCAGAAAATCACATTGTCTGTTTTTTTTTCATTTTATTTGCATATTATGGTGGAAAATAAGTATTTGGTCAGAAACAAGCAATCAAGATTTCTGGCTCTCACAGACCTGTAACTTCTTCTTTAAGAGTCTCCTCTTTCCTCCACTCATTACCTGTAGTAATGGCACCTGTTTAAACTTGTTATCAGTATAAAAAGACACCTGTGCACACCCTCAAACAGTCTGACTCCAAACTCCACTATGGTGAAGACCAAAGAGCTGTCAAAGGACACCAGAAACAAAATTGTAGCCCTGCACCAGGTTGGGAAGACTGAATCTGCAATAGCCAACCAGCTTGGAGTGAATAAATCAACTGTGGGAGCAATAATTAGAAAATGGAAGACATACAAGACCACTGATAATCTCCCTCGATCTGGTGCTCCACGCAAAATCCCACCCCGTAGGGTCAGAATGATCACAAGAACGGTGAGCAAAAATCCCAGAACCACGCGGGGGGACCTAGTGAATGAACTGCAGAGAGCTGGGACCAATGTAACAAGGCCTACCATAAGTAACACACTACGCCACCATGGACTCAGATCCTGCAGTGCCAGACGTGTCCCACTGCTTAAGCCTGTACATGTCCGGGCCCGTCTGAAGTTTGCTAGAGAGCATTTGGATGATCCAGAGGAGTTTTGGGAGAATGTCCTATGGTCTGATGAAACCAAACTGGAACTGTTTGGTAGAAACACAACTTGTCGTGTTTGGAGGAAAAAGAATACTGAGTTGCATCCATCAAACACCATACCTACTGTAAAGCATGGTGGTGGAAACATCATGCTTTGGGGATGTTTCTCTGCAAAGGGGCCAGGACGACTGATCCGGGTACATGAAAGAATGAATGGGGCCATGTATCGTGAGATTTTGAGTGCAAACCTCCTTCCATCAGCAAGGGCATTGAAGATGAAACGTGGCTGGGTCTTTCAACATGACAATGATCCAAAGCACACCGCCAGGGCAATGAAGGAGTGGCTTCGTAAGAAGCATTTCAAGGTCCTGGAGTGGCCTAGCCAGTCTCCAGATCTCAACCCTATAGAAAACCTTTGGAGGGAGTTGAAAGTCCGTGTTGCCAAGCGAAAAGCCAAAAACATCACTGCTCTAGAGGAGATCTGCATGGAGGAATGGGCCAACATACCAACAACAGTGTGTGGCAACCTTGTGAAGACTTACAGAAAACGTTTGACCTCTGTCATTGCCAACAAAGGATATATCACAAAGTATTGAGATGAAATTTTGTTTCTGACCAAATACTTATTTTCCACCATAATATGCAAATAAAATGAAAAAAAAAACAGACAATGTGATTTTCTGGATTTTTTTTTCTCAGTTTGTCTCCCATAGTTGAGGTCTACCTATGATGTAAATTACAGACGCCTCTCATCTTTTTAAGTGGTGGAACTTGCACTATTGCTGACTGACTAAATACTTTTTTTCCCCACTGTATAATAGATAGATAGATATGAGATAGATAAAATTGTGTTTATTTAATTTACTTTCACCCGATCTAATTTTTTTTAATCTATATCTATTAATGTATCTAGCTCATATTGATCTACTGCGTGTTTATCGAGCTCTCATATCTATTATACCATATCTAAGTATTTAATATGTATCTAGATAATTCATGTATTAATTTATTATCTATCTACATTATGTACGGTATTTTTATCAATTATCATGCATGTATCAGTATAGCCATCTACCTTTCTCAGTATCTATAATTATCTATTTATTATCTAATATTTAAGTATCTATTATCTATCGACCGGATTATTTATCTATAATCTACTATCTATCTGTCTAGCGATCTATCTATTGTGGAATGTAAAATTTTGGGCACCCCTGGTCAAAATTAATGTTATGGGGAACAGTAAAGCAAGATTAAATGATCTCTAAAAGGGGCTAAAGTTAAAGTTTACACATTTCCTTTGCATCTTAGGCAATATATATATATATATATACTGCTCAAAAAAATAAAGGGAACACAAAGAGCCTGTCACAAATGGAATAGTGTTCCATTTATTTTTTTGAGCAGTAGATAGATAGAGACATATTTTACATTCTAAAAATTACAAAAAGGAAAATGGGCTACTGCTAAAGTTTGGGCATCCTTGGAGATTTGTGTGCTCAGATAATTTTGATTAAGGTTTCAGACCTTAATTATCCTGTTAGGGTTATGGCTTGTTCACCATCATCATTCAGGAAAGTCCAGGTGATGCAAATTTCCCAGTTTTCTAAAAACTCAGCCTCCTCTAACCATGTACCAAAAAACAGCAGCCATGAGTTATTCTAAACAGCTGCTTAGCACTCTGCAAATGAAACTGGTGGAGGTCCACAAAGCAGGAGAAAGTTATAAGAAGATAGAAAATGTTTTCAAGTTGCCCTTTCCTCAGTTGAAAATGTAATTAAGAAATGGCAGTTACCAGGAACAGTGGAGGTCAAGATAAGGTCTGGAAAACCAAGTAAAATTTCAGTGAGAGCTTCTCGTAGGATTTCTAGAGAGGCAAATCAGAACCTCTTTTGACTGCAAAAGACCTTCAGAAAGATTTAGCAGTCTCTGGAGTTGTGGTACATTGTTCTACTGTTCAGAGACATCTGCACAAATATGGCCTTCATGGAAAGGTCATCAGAAGAAAACCTCTCCTGCATCCTCACCATAAAATTCAGAGTCAGAAGTATGCAAAAGAAAATCTAAACAAGCCTGAGGCATTTGAAAACAAGTCCTGTGGACCAATGAGGTTAAAATAGAACTCTTTGGCCACAATGATCAAAGCTTTGTGTGGACAAAAAAGGGCACATAATTTCAGGAAAAGAACGTCTCGCCAACCATTAAGCATGGAGTGGATTAATAATGCTTTGGGGCTGTGTTGCAGCCAATGGCCAATGGGAACATTTCACAGGTAGCAGGAAGAATGGATTCAATGAAAGGTCAACAAACCCTTGATGCAAACATAACACCATCTGTAAAAAAGCTGAAGTTGAAAACAGGATGGCTTCTACAAATGATACTGATCTTAAACACACAGCAAATTCACAATAGACAACCTCAAAAGGCTCAAGCAGAATGTTTTAGAATGGCCCTCACAATCCCCTGATCTGAATGTCATTGAAAATCTGTAGCTAGACCTCAAAATAGCAGAGGATGCAAGAGGACCAAGGATTCTCACAGAACGGGAAGAATTCTCCAAGGAAGAATGGATGGAAATCTCTCAAACAAGAATTGAAAGACCCCTGACTACAAAAAGTGTTTACAGGCTGTGATACTTGGAAAAGGTGGTGTTACTAGGTACTAACCATGGAGGGTGCCCAAAAATTTACATGCCACTGTATTTAATAATGTACGGCGCTTATTCACTACAAATAATTGTATACAATGTGTCCCTCCATCACAGTCATAAATGATACTGAATTTCCATCTATTTGAGGAGTACCCATAATTACTGCATCTCAGCCGAGAAAAGCAAGCATCAACTAAACCTGCGGTGAATATATCCTCTGCGCCTGTCAGATGGAGGAAGCCCCCATAACATTATCTATAGGCGCCTCCTTTAATAACGCGTCACGATATTGTCTCCAGGCAAGGCCGCACATTTATCGTCCTCACACTTTATTTCTAGTCACCTCATTCTGGAATATGGCCATAGATGTGAAATCAATAATATGACCTCTAAAAACCCTGTGAACTCCCATGACATTAAATGCTCAGCACTCACTGCTCTCTGCTGCACAGATGATGGCTAATATGTTCTCACTGCAAAAAATCAAATACTAAGAAATGACACTACAATCTAGGGTAGTGATGCGCCCACGTCACATCCATACCCGCAACAAAGGAAAAGTCAAGTTATACAAAGGAACACACCAGATCTTCCCTGGAGATCATTTACCAACTTTATTCTGAGGACACTAGGTATAGTAACAGTCCTTTAATCTGGCACCCAATAATTTGGAAAGGCATTGGTATACAAGAGCTCAGAAGGCCAGAAACAGAAGACGGAGCTTTCATAATTAGTTAGGGATTAGCTCTGATTGTAAAAGATTTGCGCTGCATTCACACATCTATGGCGGATTCAGTGAGGAAGAAGAGAGATGAAGCGAGCGGACAGATTACCAGCGCCCTCTTCTCATCACTAAAGCCGTTTGCTCGCTACCCTTCCAGAAGAATCGAATAAAAAATATAATAAAAATAAAAAATAGTGATATAATCACCCTCCGGCGGCCCCCGAAGTCCTTCCCGCCTCTCACCACGCTCCTGGCATCTTCTGGTCCCAGTAATGCTTTGCGCTAATGACCGCTGATGACGTCGCGCTCTCGCGAGCGTGACGTCATCTCAGGTCCTTCGTGCAAAGCATTACTGGGACCGGAAGATGCCGGCGGCGCCGCAGAGCAGATCGGGGGCCGTCGGAAGGCGAGAATAACAATATATATATATTTTTTTAATTATTTTAACATCCTACCTAATCGCTTGGAAAGCGCAAGCATTCCGCAAGTGAAAAACGCTTGCAAAACGCTTGTTTTCCACGGGAAAAACGCATGCGAATTTGCATGCGTTTTTCCCGCGGCGGGAGTGCAGCATTTCTGCAACATGGGTACATAGCCTAAATTTGGACAATATATAGACTGAGCTTTGCACAGACGCACGGTCCATGAAGAAACACGGACATGTGAATATAATGTGCACGTGTTGTATTTGTGAAAAACATGGATAACACAAGTACATGCAACACGCACGTGTGACGGAGGCCTAATTAGCATTTTGGGAGTGAATTTCTCCCCTTAAATTATCCCTCTGGAAAAAAAAACCAAAACAAAACCCATTTTCTGTCATCTCCAGCTGTACCGAAATCTAGATTAAATATAACTCTTGGCAGCATCAGGCATTACTTCTGCCAAATATCTTTTTTGTCCTAATTTCTTCGGCCTCGGTACATTTTTCTGTCCGCTGTTGACAGATCTGGACTCCTAAACGCACAATAGTTTAATTTGTTCAATATTTTCATTATTCTGGACATGACTTTAATACCCTTAAAACCCTTCACTGTTTGCAATGATGAAATAACCGGAGACATATTTATTATCTTGGAGACGGCTTCAGACATGACACGTTCCTCTCACTTTGGATAAAATGCTAGAAGTTCCCTAACGTAAAAAATAACACTGTTATCATACCCATTGCTGTTTGATACCGATACAATGGGTAATAAAAAGATAAAACAATAAAGATAAATAGTTTGAACGCCATAGCGCACCTTTCTCTTTTTTAAATAATAAAAAATACATATTGCCTTACAGCTGGTACCTGAAATGGAAAAACTGGGAAAAAGTTACCTATTGATTTCTATGGGAATACGTGGTGAGCAGGCTCTGTAACAGAGAAGCAACAGAGAGAGGGATGAGGAGCAGCAGAGAGAGGGATGAGGAGCAGCAGAGAGAGGGATGAGGAGCAGCAGAGAGGGATGAGGAGCAGCAGGTGTTGGAGGAGCAACAGAGAGAGGGATGAGGAGCAGCAGAGAGAGGGGGAGGAGCAGCAGGTGTTGGAGGAGCAACAGAGAGAGGGAGAAAAAGCAGCAAAGAGGGAGGAGGAGCAACAGAGAGGGAGGAGAATCAGCAGAGGGGGAGGAGCAGCAGAGAGAGGGAAAAGGAGCAGCAGAGGGGGAGGAGCAGCAGAGAGAGGGAAAAGGAGCAGCAGAGAGAGGGAGGAGCAACAGAGAGGGAGGAGATTCAGAAGAGAGGAATGAGGGGCAGCAGGTGTTGGAGGAGCAACAGAGAGAGGGATGAGGAGCAGCAGAGAGAGGGGGAGGAGCAGCAGGTGTTGGAGGAGCAACAGAGAGAGGGAGAAAAAGCAGCAAAGAGGGAGGAGGAGCAACAGAGAGGGAGGAGAATCAGCAGAGAGAGGGAAAAGGAGCAGCAGAGAGAGGGAAAAGGAGCAGCAGAGAGAGGGAGAAGCAACAGAGAGGGAGGAGATTCAGAAGAGAGGAATGAGGGGCAGCAGAGAGAGGCAGGAGGAGCAGCAGAGAGAGGGAGAAAGAGCAGCAGAGCAAGGGATGAAGAGCAGCAGAGAGAGGGAGAAGAGGCAGCAGGGAGAGATAGGAGGAGCAGCAGAGCAAGGAAGGAGGAGCAGCAGAGAGAGGGAGGAGCAGCAGAGAGAGGGAGGAGGAGCAGAAGAGAGAGGGAGGAGCATAATGGAGAGGGAGGAGGTGCAGCCGAGAAAGGGAGGAGGAGCAGCAGAGAGAGGGAGGAGGAGCAGCAGAGAAAGTGAGGAGCAGCAGAGCTGTGTTCATCTATTGTTGGCAGCAGGGGTGTAACTATAATATGTGCAGGGGATGCAATTACACCACAGCACTTGGGTCTAGGGGGCCCAAAAAGTTCCTTGTTCCATATGAAAATGCTATTAATATTAAAGAACTGCAATAATTCTGTGTCCTGTTGGACATTTTGCATTGGGGCCCACGAGCTGCATGTTACAATACTGGTCAGCAGTATGGTCTTCAGTTATCTATCTCCATCTTAATATACTTGTAAATTTAATTGTATTGATTATATTTCTAATAGTTTACAATACAGGCGCCGAGCCTGTACGCGGATGTACTGTGGAAGATATTGTAGGATACAGCTGGATGGTATACACAATACATGTCCACCTAGCGGACAAAACATAGTAAGGTATAAATCAACTCTACAGCCGAGAGCACTGCTGTGAAGGATAATAAAGCTGCATCAGTGTCGCCTCCTTTACCGTCACAGCAACCTCGGGATTAATTAGTACCAGAGCGGCTATGAAATCAATCCAGATGCTGCGCAAATTCCTTCATAAATCCTATACTATGGAAGGCAGATTACATGTCGCCACCGTGATTTTATTGGATAGAAATATACATTTCTTTATTGGGTAAAATCTGCTGTACATCTCTACTATGTTATGGTGGTCTAGAGTAAGCGAGGGTGTTCTTTACTTTATATCTTCTTCCCTGGTGGGCTTGGGTAAAATAGTGGGTTCATGCTTTATTTTCTGGAAGTCTTGGGTAAAATTGGCAGGTAAAGAGGATCTGTCACTTGCTCAAACAAATTGAGTTAAAGGGGTTGTCCAGCTCTACTCTGCAGTGACTCTTGTACTCCAAGGCCGGACAGCCCCTTTAAATACTCTACGTGACTGCAGACTTGTGAATCCTCTCACAGTGCGCATAGTGTGCCCTGTCAGGATTATCCAGCAATTTACATACTTATGGCCACATTCCGACTAGACGTATGCGGCCTTGCTCAATTCACTTGTATTGAGTGAAGTTGGGCACGTCTAGTCGGCATGTGACTGCATACTTGCAGTCACACGCCCGCCAACTACGGCCCCGGAGAATCCGGACATCGCATACACTAAGCGCCGTATTTACAAGTCTGCAGTCATATAGAGTGATTGCAGTCTTGTGCCCCAAGGTAGGACAACCTCTTTAAATCAGTCTCAGAGTTTTCTCTGGGAGAGTGCGCTTTCACCCTTCCCCCCAAGACGCTGCTAATCACAACTCGGCAGTGTCTGAGACTGCAAGACTGCTAAATCAACTACCAGGCTATGATTGCTGGTGTCTGAGAGGGGTCAAAGTGCATGGTGGCAGATAAAACTCCTAGAAATGTCCAGTTGTACTCCAAGCAGAGATTTCACATGTTGCACTCCAATAGCAATAAATGTGAATATCGTTGCAATAAAGTGACGCAGCGCAAAACAGAACAAATTGGCAGAATCAGGAGAGGGAAGGGATTTTTGCAAGGTATTTGTCTTAATTTTTGTGAGTGACAGAACCTCTTTCATACCTGGTGGTCTAGTTTACTGTATAAAACGGTGTTCATATCTTGTTCCATGGTAGTCTAGAGTAAAACAGAGGGTTCCTATTTTATTTCCTGGTAGTCTAGGATACATTTTTGTCTAGTGTACTGCATTGCAAGGTGTATATCTTGTTCCCTGGTGTTCTTGGGTCATTTAATTGCCTGATAATTTGGGATAAAATTGAAGGTTGATACCTGGTTATCTAGTTTTACTATATTGGAGGGTGTTTATATATTTTTCCCTTGTGTTCTAGAATGAAATGGGAAGTTTATTCCTGAGGTGTATTCCTGCTGGTATGGAGGGTTTTCAGATCTTGCTCCCTGGTGGGCTAGGGAAAAATATGAGTTAATATCTGATGGTTAACTCACCTCCCAGACTCCAGTAGGTATCCCGAGGTGTCTTGTCAGGGTATGAATAGATCAGTGGCGCTCAAAAGAGACCAACATCCCTTTCAAAGAGAGCCTTGTTCTCGCAATCAATGAGGGAGCCAAAAGGGAGTCTCCCAGTGAACAGCAAGATGTCACCAGGGGCGTAACTGCAATAGGTGGAGGGGTTGAAATCGCACCTGGGCCCTGGAGCTTAAGGGGGTCTCCAAAAGTCTCTATGGCCTATATGAAAAGACCAATACTATTAAAGACTTGCAATAATTGGGGGCCCCGTTGGAGCTTTTGCTTTGGGCCCATGAGCTTCAAGTTATTCTGCAAATAGGTGATAATTTGCATCCTCCTTTAAGGAAAAAGTCTGGGAGCCTTGCTTCTCCCACCCGACTTGCCGAAAACTACTCAAAACATATACTGTATATGAATAAAGAAAATGTAAAAAATATTCTAATCATGTACATCAGATGCATTTGGAATAATTTTACGCTGTGTATGTAATGATGTTACGCTATGCATGTAACATGGTCCTTAGTAACACTTGAGTTCTATATATAAAAAAAAGGTTCGTGAACTTCTGAAACACATCAACTCTTATTTATTTTTTTTTTTTCTAGACACCCAGATATTAACGAGACTCTTCAGCTAAAACAAACTTCACCGTTTTACAGTGCTGCCCTTTCCGAGGATTGCTCGTAGCTTCCCAAGTCATGCATCATGCAAAACTGTTTATGTGGACTGCTAGCACGAGTCCTAGTCTTCAAATGAAAACATATGTCTGCCCGGCAGAATATTTTTGGATATAATCAACTAATGAAACACGGCCTGATGACACGAGAGCGCTGCTCGCGTTTTTGTTTAATGTCTTGTGCATTGATTTTTTTTTTTTTTATGTCCCACGCTTCCTACTCAGATGTCAACATATAGAATCCCAGTACTTTATCTGGACTCCAGCTTAAATTCCTTTACCAATGGGCCTGTAAGTACTCAGATGTCAGGGATTTACTCCGAGCATTGAAGGCAGAAAGGAATAAAACAAGTGCAGAACTCGTGCTGGTTTAACTGGGAAATTATTTAAAGTGAAATCCACCTTTATCTATGATTAGCTAAAGAGCCAAGAAGTGTCAAATCCGGCATCGAGTATTGCTGCAGCTTTCAACTTTTACATTAAGGGGTTATCCAGGCATGCAGACTTATAAATCCTGACAGCGTGCAAGCATTTTGCATACTTGAGGTCGCATGTCGACTAGACGTGTTTATCCTTCATAGGGGTGCAAAAGATGTGCAAGTCTAGTCGGAATGTAAGAGGAAGTATGCAAATTTTGAGGTCACATGTCGACTAAACGTGTTTATCCTCCAAAAGGGTGCAGAAGATGTGCAAGTCTAGTCGGAATGTAAGAGGAAGTGTGCAAATTTTGAGATCAGATATCGACTAGACGTGTTTATCCTCTATAGGGGTGCAGTAGATGTACAAGTCTAGTCGGAAGTATGCAAATTTTGAGGTCACATGTCGACTAGATGTGTTTATCCTCCAAAGGACTGCAGAAGATGTGCAAGTCTAGTCGGAATGTAAGAGGAAGTATACAAATTTTGAGGTCACATGTCGACTAGACGTGTTTATCCTCCAAAGGTCTGCAGAAGATGTGCAAGTCTAGTCGGAATTTAAGAGGAAGTATGCAAATTGAATACATGTGACCGTTCACAGTAATGGAGGATACTGACCACTGGTGGACACACACCAAAAAGGGGCCCCTGTGGAAAAACAGTATATGGGCCCTTTACAGTCCAAGAACTCATCATAATGAATAATTTCACCTTTTTTTATTTGGAAATGGGCTCGCTTACCTCTTGGACCCCTGTGCGGCTGCACAGGTACCATCAACGATATGTCCGCCTCTGATTCTGATGCTGTCAGGATTCACAAGTTTGCAGTAACATATAGTGACTGAAGACTTTTCAACCCAAGCCTGGATAACCCTATTCATTTTTTGTTTTTTTTACTCCTGGGCAACATACAAAAAATTCTTTGGTTTCCCATAAACTATCAACATGATGCTGCTGATGTAATTAGGGATGATATGATGAAGACGTTTCATAGGATCCCACTCCAGCAGCCATGTCGGTATTCCATAGCCGCTCATCAGAACCTTGTTAACCTCCTATTACTTGCATGGAATCCTCACCCCCTCTTCTAGTTCGTAGAGATGCCAGCAGTACGAGGAGGTTTGCAGTGATGTAACGTGAAGCTCTTTGGCTCCAATGCAAAAACTCCAATGGGGCCCCAATTATTGCAAGTCTTTAATAGACAATCTCTGTCCTTATTGGAGTTACGCCCCTGCCTGAGAATCTTTTTACCCAAACTCTAATAATCAAGTTTTTCTTTTATTGTTTCCTTTTTTATTCCTATTGCCACTTTTGACATTTTTACTGCAACTATGAAAATTATTTTTTTTAAAGCAGACACAGCTCATCGGGAGTGAGCACGGCCAAGCACAGGCCAACAAATGCATCATCATTTACAGTGCAACAGTTGCATAAAAATTTAAATCTTTTCTTGTCCACGTCAACTGAAAGATTCGATTTGGCACATTTTACTCCATTGCACCGTAAATCAAGATGGGAATGAAAACTGCCAGTTATGGATTTGGATATACCGATATTTTAGCCTCAATCATATTTTGCACACCTGTACTCCAGTACCAACATGGAAAAAAAACATTTAAAACATAAGTTTATTAGATATCTAGTAAAAGCCCTACACCACACAAGTCAAACTTTGGCCGCCTGGCCAAATCTGGACCGCTGGGTGATTACAGTATATTTGGCCCTTAACACCGGCACCGCACCCCCTATTACAATTGTGGCCAAAAGTATTGACACCCCTGCAATTCTGTCAGATAATGCTCAGTTTCTTCCTGAAAATGATTGCAAACACAAATTCTTTGGTATTATTATCTTCATTTAATTTGTCTTAAATGAAAAAACACAAAAGAGAATGAAGCAAAAAGCAAAACATTGATCATTTCACACAAAACTCCAAAAATGGGCCACAAAAAAGTATTGGCACCCTCAGCCTAATACTTGGTTGCACAACCTTTAGCCAAAATAACTGCGACCAACCGCTTCCGGTAACCATCAATGAGTTTCTTACAATGCTCTGCTGGAATTTTAGACCATTCTTCTTTGGCAAACTGCTCCAGGTCCCTGATATTTGAAGGGTGCCTTCTCCAAACTGCCATTTTTAGATCTCTCCACAGGTGTTCTATGGGATTCAGGTCTGGACTCATTGCTGGCCATATTAGAAGTCTTCAGTGCTTTCTCTCAAACCATTTTCTAGTGCTTTTTGAAGTGTGTTTTGGGTCATTGTCCTGCTGGAAGATCCATGACCTCTGAGGGAGACCCAGCTTTCTCACACTGGGCCCTACATTATGCTGCAAAATTTGTTGGTAGTCTTCAGACTTCATAATGCCATGCACACGGTCAAGCAGTCCAGTGCCAGAGGCAGCAAAGCAACCCCAAAACATCAGGGAACCTCTGCCATGTTTGACTGTAGGGACCGTGTTCTTTTCTTTGAATGCCTCTTTTTTTCTCCTGTAAACTCTATGTTGATGCCTTTGCCCAAAAAGGTCTACTTTTGTCTCATCTGACCAGAGAACATTCTTCCAAAACGTTTTAGGCTTTTTCAGGTAAGTTTTGGCAAACTCCAGCCTGGCTTTTTTATGTCTCGGGGTAAGAAGTGGGGTCTTCCTGGGTCTCCTACCATACAGTCCCATTTCATTCAGATGCTGACGGATAGTACGGGTTGACAATGTTGTACCCTCGGACTGCAGGGCAGCTTGAACTTGTTTGGATGTTAGTCGAGGTTCTTTATCCAACATCCGCACAATCTTGAGTTGAAATCTCTTGTCAATTTTTCTTTTCCGGCCACATCTAGGGAGGTTAGCCACAGTGCCATGGGCTTTAAACTTCTTGATGACACTGCGCACGGTAGACACAGGAACATTCAGGTCTTTGGAGATGGACTTGTAGCCTTGAGATTGCTCATGCTTCCTCACAATTTGGTTTCTCAAGTCCTCAGACAGTTCTTTGGTCTTCTTTCTTTTCTCCATGCTCAATGTGGTACACACAAGGACACAGGACAGAGGTTGAGTAAACTTTAATCCATGTCAACTGGCTGCAAGTGTGATTTAGTTATTGCCAACACCTGTTAGGTGCCACAGGTAAGTTACAAGTGCTGTTAATTACACAAATTAGAGAAGCATCACATGATTTTTCGAACAGTGCCAATACTTTTGTCCACCCTCTTTTTTATGTTTGGTGTGGAATTATATCCAATTTGGATTTAGGACAATTCTTTTTGTGTTTTTTCATTTAAGACAAATTAAATGAAGATAATAATAACAAAGAATTTGTTTTTGCAATCATTTTCAGGAAGAAACTGAGTATTATCTGACAGAATTCCAGGTGTGTCAATACGTTTGGCCACAACTGTATATTGCATGGAGGACTATGTGGGGCCCATTATACTGTATGTAGGACTATATAAGACCTATTGTACTGTATGGAAAACTATGTGGGGCCTGTTATTCTGTATGGAGGACTACGTGGGGCCTGTTATTCTGTATTGAGGACTGTGGGGCCCATTATACTGTATGGAGGACTATGTGGGACCTATTATTCTGTATGGAAGACTATGTGGGGCCTGTTGTTCCGTATGGAGGACTATATGGGGCCCATTATACTGTATCGAGGACTATGTGGGGCCTGTTATTCTGTATGGAGGACTATGTGGGGTCCAATATACTGTATGGAAGATTATGTGGGGCCTGTTATTTTGTATGGAGGACTAGGTGGGATCCATTATGCTGTGTGGAGGGCCGTTAATACATATCAAGGTTGGCCAACAGCTTTGTTCATGTTTTTTATTTTGGCTCTCTCTGTATTCAAGTTTCACATTCCTACCCTAACACACAAATGTAGCACACACAAAAAAGCAAAACCAAGAATTAAGGGTGCATAGAATTTGGGCGCTAAACTGATATTGTCCTAAGAAGAAAGCCAAGTAACAAAAAGGGGGGCACTGATTCACCCTAACACTAATGCCCTAAACTCTGATACTGCCTAGCCACGGAGGTTGGCACTCTAGAAAAGGTCGACAATGGCGTCCCCGCTCCTTGGCAGCTGTTCCTAACATACCTTATGAGGCCCTAAAAACTGTATATAATAATATCGATAGAGATACCATGACCAAAGCTCTTGTGAGAGTCAAATGAGGGTTATTGATTTTAACAAGACACAGAGATTCTTGCAGACTAGAGCACACTGGTGAAAGGATAATCAGCAGTACTTCGCTTTATTGGCTGCCACACCTGTACTCCACTATCCTAATGCAACCCAAATATACGTCTAATTTTTCATTTACATAGTAGAAGACGAATGTATGACATTCTAATGCAACTTTTTCTTCTAAAAAGGAACAACAAAAAAAGTATCTTTACAGTTCTGCTATTTCATTAAACACTGTGTGCCCATTTTTATGTATTTGGCACAAGATCCACCAGCGTGAAAATAAGACGAGACAAAAAAAATTACATAAAAACTCCACAAATGATGACTAGGGGCCATAGTGTCAATTCTCACACATTATTAATTGTCTTAGGCTTTATTGAAGTAGACAATGATACAGGATATGGGTTTGAGGTCTAATGTATGTCTGGTTAAACAAGGACGTCTTCAAGATCACTTACAGGAAAACAAATCTTATTGATCTCCTTTTTCCCTAGTAACAAAACTTATCAGCGCTGCAATCAATGCCTGACTGACAACATGGGGGGCGACATCAGCACTCTCCTAAAGTATCAGGAACAAGAGAAGGTTTTAGAATATCTTAAGACGACGTTTCCTTTTTTTGTCCTCTTTTGTCAAGTTGGTAAAAATGCTATTAATTTCTTAAATCAGCATCATGTCTGTCACATGAAGGTTTTCAATCCAGGTTGGGCCTCAGAGCCTAAGACATTTTGCATGGCACCCTTCAGTTTGATTTAAATGGAACCCTATGTTGCCTCCGTATGGCACCCTATCTTACCTCCACATTGGCACCCTATGTTGCCTCCGTATGGCACCCTATGTTGCCTCCGTATGGCACCCTATCTTACCTCCACATTGGCACCCTATGTTGCCTCCGTATGGCACCCTATGTTGCCTCCGTATGGCACCCTATGTTGCCTCCGTATGGCACCCTATCTTACCTCCACATTGGCACCCTATGTTGCCTCCGTATGGCACCCTAAGTTGCCTCCGTATGGCACCCTATCTTACCTCCACATTGGCACCCTATGTTGCCTCCGTATGGCACCCTATGTTGCCTCCGTATGGCACCCTATCTTACATCCACATTGGCACCCTATGTTGCCTCCGTATGGCACCCTATGTTGCCTCCGTATGGCACCCTATCTTACCTCCACATTGGCACCCTATGTTGCCTCCGTATGGCACCCTATGTTGCCTCCGTATGGCACCCTATCTTACATCCACATTGGCACCCTATGTTGCCTCCGTATGGCACCCTATGTTGCCTCCGTATGGCACCCTATCTTACTTCCACATTGGCACCCTATGTTGCCTCCGTATGGCACCCTATGTTGCCTCCGTATGGCACCCTATGTTGCCTCTGTATTAATTTTGGCAATTTTTGAAGGTTTTGGCCATATCCCCATCCACTCTGGGATTGTGCCAATTCCATTAAGGACCTCCCACTTATGAGTTGGTTTTGTGCAAACCCTGCCCTTTTTGGCTGGGGGCATTTCTACAGTTTGCCAAGACTGTTTGGGAAAACTTGCGATCATCTCGGCCCTGATAAATCCAAGACTGCTGGCAGTTATGCAGATTTTAGACCCTTAAATGGGAATTTCTGACCCTCTATTTAAACTTACATATTGCCTCATCATGGGAATAATTAAAAAAGAAGTAGCATATAATCACCCCCTACTTCATTTCCCCATCGTACTAGTCTGTTGTCCCCCACTGAGGCCACTGATGGACTACAAAAGTCACATGCCGACCACGGTGGAAGAGAAGAAGAGGAGACCAGAGGACGACATGAAACGTGGGATGGTGGATAGTAAATGAGTATATGTGACTTCTTATTTTTTTACCACACTGAAGCCACATTTAAAGTTAGAAATAGCAAATACTCACCTTCCGATCTATCATGTCCCCCACCAGTCTCCCCATCTCTGTTTCCGGCATGATCGGCATGTGGCCAAAGCGAGGGACACAACCAGTGGGACTGAAGGTCAGTGGGAAATGGAAAGTGAGTATATGCTATGTATTTATTAATATACTGAAACCATATGTAAAGTTGAAAAAGGGGCAGAACAACCCTTTCTGGGTCCTACTGTGGGACTCAATGTAATTTCTGTCTGCTTGCATGCAGTCCTGGATTTGCCTGGACTATCACAATTGCTTCGATACAGTCCAGGCAAACTTAGGGCAGAGGGTGGGATTAAAACCTAAAGTACCCATAAAAGGGGGGGGGTGTAATAGGATCGGGGTGGTCCACAGCAGGACGGAAAAAAAAAATCACAAAATTGCCAACATCAAGTTACGTCTTTATGACATGGTGATATTCTCAAAAGAATTGTATTGGCAACGCATTACAGCTTGTACAAAGCCATAATTTGGTCACATGCTTCAGCCCATAAACTGGCCATAAATATAAGGATAGCTGTAATTTGGCCGGCTTCCTCGTTGGCATGGCAACAAACAAATCGGGGGAGATTAATTTAACTGCCTAAAAGGCAAACTGTCTCTGTTGCTTATATCAACCAATCACAGAGCAGCTCTCACTACATTTTTTGCTTTTGAAGAATGAAAGCTGTGCTGTGATTGGTTTCTATGAGCTAAGCGAAAATAAACTCTCTTTTGCCCATAGCAACCAAACACGGCTGCTTCCATTTTATATTCTGCTCTTGAAGTGATTGGTTGCTATAGGCAATAAAGACAGATTTTCACACAGATTTCATAAAGCTTCCCTAATATTTCTATAAATGGAGGATCGCTAAACATTCATGGATGCTAACCACATACGGCATGGTACTAACACACCACATGGTCACCTCTGAAGGCTAGCATATTTTAAAAGCAATTTCCTGAAAATAACTTCGTATATTAACTTCTTCCTATTCCATGAAGAAGTGTTATGACTGGAGTGGGTGTGAATGGATGGAGCGGGCTCAGGAGCCGAGCCTGCTCCACACAGGACACGTCCGGCTGTGTTACACAGTCAGCACCCACCAAAGTCACACATACGATCCCGATGCTGCATCTATTTGGGTACTAGTGATGAGCGAATGCGATCGGATTAGGTGTTATATGAGCATGCTTGGGTGCTAACTGGGTGACTTCGGAGTGCTGAAATAATACGTTCGAGCTCCCGCCGCTGCATGTCTCGCAGCTGTTTGACAGGCACAACCCTAGCAAACAGGCTGTTGAATATCCGCGAGACATACAGCCACGGGGACTTGAACATATTATTTGAGCACGCCAGGGACACTCGGTTAGCTTCTGAGCATGCTCAAATAACACCTTATCCGACCACATTCCCTCATCATTAGTACCCATCAGCTCCTTTCAGTGTGATCATGGGGTGCCGATGAGTTGCCAAGACAGCCAGGGGCCTGCTGAAGGCTTGGCACCACCATCTTGGTACTGCTGGCAATCCCAGCCTCTGAACGGGCTTTATTAAAGATATTGCTGTATATCGCAGAGATGAACAAATCCATTAGCTCCGGCAGCCAGGTCACTATTCCATGGCTCGTGGACGGTGGCCCAGTGACCTAACTTCCACCTGATGGCATCCTCAGCTCCTCTTTTGAGGACATCACACTTGCCCGCATGACACACATATAAAGCAGTGTAACATCGCCTGAAATATACTGATCTGGAGAATCCTGCATTCTAAGTCATCGTTAAAGGTCAACGGCGTAAAAACAAAAACCAGAAAAACGATTCCGCAATTTTTTTTTCAACATTTCACGGCACTTTTTTCAGTACATTACAAAGTAAAATGAACTGTGTCATACAAAACTACAAAAGTCCAGCAATAAAAAAACAAAAGAAACAAGCCCTCCTATGGCTACGTCTACATTAAAAAAAAAAAGAAAGAAAAAAAAGATGGATGGTGGAAGAGAGGGAAGAAGAAAAACATGCAAAATAGCAAAAAGAAAAATTGTCTGCGTTCTTAAGGAGATGAGATACGTTCCACGTGATGGGTATGTTCGCACATGTGTTTTTGCCATAAAAACACATGTATGAATCCACCCTTAGAGTCTGAACTTCCTATTTTGGTCAGCTGACAGATATAATCAGTGGGCGACCAGGAGGAGAAACTTTGGAACTTTTTCACCTTTTGCAACAGTAGTGTTGTTTTTCTAAAAAAATAAATAAATAAATAAAATAAATAACTGAATATAATGTAACCTGATTTATTTTAGCAGCAGGATTGTGTTAATAACTTGCAAGGAATTCGGGTTAGCACTAGTCACCCAGTTTGAATGACACATAGTACTATGTATGTATGTATGTATGTATGTATATATTACTATAACATATTGCCATCCCTCTTGCTTGCGTCGGTCTTTACTGCTGTAGTGGAATTCTATTTGTGAATCAGGGTAATCACAAAAGTCATGTAAAAAAAAAAAAAATATAGCTAAAGAAAAATTTAAAGAAAATCATCAGCAAGTCAAATCATGCATGCAAATTAAGAAATAAAATAGAAAAAAAAAAAAAACATTTCTACGCGGCGCTCACTAAGTGGTCTTACCTCATCAGATTCCTCGCTGCCATAGAGGTACATTGCTGTAGCCCCCCGGCGATTAAACTAGGAAGCCTGTTCTTCCATCAGGCGACGCACAAAGAGTTTTTGTTGTGGTACAGCCGGAGACGTCTCGTTCCCACGCTCAGATCTCACTCCAAATAAATACTATTATATATATATGTATGTATGGCAATGTCAGGCTGCAGTCAGCGACGTGCAGCAGGCTGTGGTGGGCTCAGGGCAGCATCGCCTGGGAAGTTCATATCCGTTACTGAGGGATGGGAGGATTTACTTAGGAAAATAATGTAGGGATCTGGTATTCTGGTAAATGAAGGTGGTCACATGGGGCAGGGGGGATGAGTCCATTGGCTGCCTGGGGACTGTTGGAACTTTCACAGACGACTTAGAACTTTTCCTTTTTTTTCCAGGCTGATGATAGACTCCAGTTACTCACTGAGAACTATACGGACACTTCATTTACAGTAAAGACGCAGTCACATGAAGCATCGGGGGTTTACCAGACAATATAAGGAAACGGCGAAGAAAATACGTATTCCAGTACGCCATCCAAAATTATTGTTTTTCTTTGGAGATAAAGCTACTGGCTGCCATAAAACAGCGCTGGCCTGATGACTGGCAGCCAGGGAGACGCTGAAATCCGGATAAGTTGTTATCCAAGTATGCTCGTGTGCTAACCGTGTATCTTCGGTGTGCTCGAATAATATGTTCAACTCGAGTCTCCGCAAGACATGCAGCCGCGGGGACTCAAACACCTTATCCGAGCACATTCGCGCTTCATTAGTTGCAGCATCATGAATCACTCACATCCATGGCGGAAGTGAGCAGCATCAGGATACCCTTTTATATCCCAATCACAGGATATTTTAAGTCAGACCGGTTCCTTAAAGGAACACACAAAACGGCTTAAAATTTCCTCTTTTTGAGCAAATTGCTCTTCTCTGAGCTTTCTTTCTCTATACGGATGCTATGGTTTAAAGGGGTGCTCTGCTTTGACAAATATATTGCTGTACACAGTTTAATGGCCCCATATATTGCTCCATACAGTATTGTGGCCCCATATATTGCTTTATACAGTATAATGGCCCCATATAGTCCTCCATACGCTATAATGACCCCATATAGTCCTCCATACAGTATAATGGCCCCATATAGTCCTCATACAGTACAAGGGCCCCTTATATTGCTCATACAGCATAATGGGCTCCATGTATTGCTTCATACAGCATAATGGCCCCATATATTGCTGTACACAGTTTAATGGCCCCATATATTGCTCCATACAGTATTGTGTCCCCATTAGTGCTGAGCTTTCTGATACCGCAAGTATCGGGTATCGGCCGATATTTGCCGTATCGGAATTCCGATACCGAGTACCGATACTTTTTTCGTATCGGATACCGGAATCGGAAGTCCAAAATGCAATGAGCCACTTTTGTGGCTCTGATTGGCTGCCGAAATGACGTCATCATGATGCACCGTCAGTTCGGGCCTTCGGGGGGGCTGTGCCGACTGTCCGGGGGTCTGTGCCAGCCTGCCGGTGGTCTGTGCAGGCTCCGGGGGTCTGTGCCGGCCTGCCGGTGGTTTGTGCAGGCTCCGGGGGGCTGTGCCGGCCTGCCGGTGGTCTGTGCAGGCTCCGGGGGTCTGTGCAGGCATCGTCCGATGGGACTACAAGTCCCATCGGGCGATGCCTGCTACCATGACAGTGATTGACACATTAGCCATTGATGGGACAGTACTAGTCCCATCATCCGGCTAATGTGTTGAATGTAAAAAAAAAAAAAAAAAAAAAAAATTACATGCTACATACATGCTACATACATGCTACATACATACAACATGCATACTACATATATACTACATGTAACATACATACTACATGCAACATGCATACTACATACATGCTACATACTACATGCATGCTACATACTACATACATGCTACATACATACTACATACATAATACATATATACTACATGCATGCAACATACATACAACATATATACTATATATACTACATGTAACATACAGAAGTCCACGAGGGTCCCACGTCCATCTTGCGTGGAGAACAGCAGCATCAGCTGATGCTACCGTTCTCTACCAGCTCCAGGAATACGACGGAAGATAGGTATCCTTCCGCACTGTATTCCTCCACCACTTTAAAAAAAAAAAAAAGTCCCTAGTCTCACTTTATGCCATTGCTGCGTGGGAAATTCCCATGCAGCAATGGCATAAAGTGAGACTAGGGACTTTTTTTTTACAGTGGTGGAGGAATACAGTGCGGAAGGATACCTACCTTCCGTCATTGTATTCCTGGAGCTGGTAGAGAACGGTAGCATCAGCTGATGCTGCTGTTCTCCACGCAAGATGGACGTGGGACCCTCGTGGACTTCTGCGGATCGGGGTAAGTATATTGGTGTTTTTTTATTTTGATATTTATTCCTCAAGGGGACAATGGCTTCGGGGATCAAAGTGACAAGTGACGGTGAGTATGTACTCTATGTTATATGTACTGTATGTCTATATGTATGTATTGTATGTAGTATATATGTATGTTGCATGCATGTAGTATATATGCAGTATATATGTAGTATGCATGTTGCATGCATGTGGTATATATGTAGTATGTATGTAGCATGTATGTAGTATGTAGCATGCATGTAGTATGTATGTTGCATGTATGTAGCATGTAGTATATATGTAGTATGTATGTTACATGTAGTATATATAGTATATATGTAGTATGCATGTTGCATGCATGTAGTATATATGTTGTATGTATGTTGCATGCCTGTAGTATATATGTATTATGTATGTAGTATGTATGTTGCATGTATGTAGCATGTAGTATATATGTAGTATGTATGTTACATGTAGTATATATAGTATATATGTAGTATGCATGTTGCATGCATGTAGTATATATGTTGTATGTATGTTGCATGCATGTAGTATATATGTATTATGTATGTAGTATGTATGTAGCATGTATGTAGTATGTATGTAGCATGTATGTAGCATGTAGTATATATGTAGTATGTATGTTACATGTAGTATATATAGTATATATGTAGTATGCATGTAGTATACATGTTGTATGTATGTTGCATGCATGTAGTATGTATGTAGCATGTATGTAGTATGTAGCATGTATGTAGCATGTAGTATATATGTAGTATGTATGTTACATGTAGGATATATAGTATATATGTAGTATGCATGTTGCATGCATGTAGTATATATGTTGTATGTATGTTGCATGCATGTAGTATATATGTATTATGTATGTAGTATGTATGTTGCATGTATGTAGCATGTAGTATATATGTAGTAAGTATGTTACATGTAGTATATATGTAGTATGCATGTTGCATGCATGTAGTATATATGTATTATGTATGTAGTATGTATGTAGTTTGTAGCATGTATGTATCATGCATGTAGTATGTAGCATGTATGTAGTATGCATGTTACATGTAGTATATATGTAGTATGCATGTTGTATGTATGTAGCATGTTTATTTATTTATTTTTTTTTATTTTATTTTTTTTACATTCAACACATTAGCCGGATGATGGGACTACTACTGTCCCATCATTGGCTAATGTGTCAATCACTGTCATGGTAGCAGGCATCGCCCGATGGGACTTGTAGTCCCATCGGACGATGCCTGCACAGCCCCCCGGAGCCTGCACAGACCACCGGCAGGCCGGCACAGCCCCCCGGCAGGCCGGCACAGACCACCGGAGCCTGCACAGACCACCGGCAGGCCGGCACAGCCCCCCAGCAGGCCGGCACAGACCACCGGAGCCTGCACAGACCACCGGCAGGCCAGCACAGCCCAACCGGCAGGCCGGCACAGACCCCCGGAGCCTGCACAGACCACCGGCAGGCCTGCACAGACCACCGGCAGGCCTGCACAGACCACCGAAGCCTGCACAGACCCCCGGCAGGCCGCCACAGCCCCCCGAAAGGCCCGTACAGACCCCAGAGAGCCTGTACAAGGCAAAAATAGGGTTTTTCTTATTCCGATACCGGAAGTCCCATAGACTTGAATGGGACTTCCGGTATCGGAATCGGCGATACCCGATATTTTTTTTAGATCGGCCGATACCATCCGATACGATACTTTTAAGTATCGGACGGTATCGCTCAACACTAGTCCCCATATATTGCTTTATACAGTATAATGGCCCCATATAGTCCTCCATACACTATAATAGCCCCATATAGTCCTCCATACAGTATAATGGCCCCATTTAGTCCTCATACAGTATAATGGCCCCATATAGTCCTCATACAGTACAAGGGCCCCTTATATTGCTCGTACAGCATAATGGGCTCCATGTATTGCTTCATACAGTATTGTGGCCCCATATTTTGCTTTATACAGTATAATGGCCCCATATAGTCATCCATACGCTATAATGGCCCCATATAGTCCTCCATACAGTATAATGGCCCCATATAGTCCTCATACAGTACAATGGCCCCATATATTGCTCATACAGCATAATGGGCTCCATGTATTGCTTCATACAGCATAATGGCCCCATATATTGCTCCATACTGTATAGTGGCCCCATATTGCTCCATACTGTATAATGCACCCCATATAGTCCTCCATACAGTATAATGGACCCATATATTTTTTTTTTAACGGATCCTCACAAAAAAAAGGCACAAAAATTGCTGACAAAGAAACACTTCAAGAGACTCGTGCTATTTATTTCAATGTTAATCTTTTGTTGGTCATATAAGGAGTTTTTGAGCGTTTTTATCTCTTCAGGCTATTAAAATGCCTGGAAAAAAGGGAAATGTATATCATTTATTTGAAGTGGATATTAATGTAATTCATCCAAACTATGAAGTGTCCCATCAGAAGACTGCTAAAAACACTTCTGGAAAAAAAACTCTCCAAGAGCACGTGAAAAAAATAAAACTTTTTCCCATAAGGCTATGTGCATACAGACGCTTTTGATGAGTTTTGACTAATCGAAAATGCAAAGTTTTAAGGTGTTTTGAAATTTGTTTCGGGATTTAGAGACTTTTGGCTCAGTTTCTGGTCCAAAAAACTCCTTGATAAACTCAGTATTTTCATGCCTTAAGGGTATGAGCACATGGATTGATTTATTCATGTACTAATGAATGTTCAGGTGATGTATTCATGTACGGATTGTATTATGGTGACATATTCATGTACTGATGGTGGTTTTGGTGATGTATTGATGGAGAATCTGGGGATGTATTCCTGTGCTGAAGGTGGTTGTGATGCTATACTGTTGGTGGTTCTGGAGATGTATTTTTGTACTGATGGTGGTTCTGGAGATCTAGTCATGTACTTAGTTGGTAGTTCCAGTGATGTATTCATGGACTGTTATTTGGTTCTGATCCTGTACACATCTAGCAATCCTTAACTTGTTAGACAATCTGACACATGGCTATATTCATAAAGTAATGCACTGTAGCATGCTAAATCTTAACAGCGTGTAATATACTGTCAGGATTCAGCTCTGCTAGCCAGTTCCAGGGGTTATCACATAACCACTCATATGTACGGTCATGTGCCAACTAACTTATCTCAGCGAGTTTCAGTAAGCATTGAGAGAATTAGGAAGAGCAGCTCGTCAGCACTTGACTGTAAGTATGTAAATCGCAAAAGAGAGGTAACATGACAAATACTCAAACCACTTAAGCTGTGTATAGGAGGGGCACCAAACTTCATTTTTGTCTCGAGTGCAGGAAAACCTAGATTTGCCTCTGCATATAGGGAAATAAAAGGTCCTTTATGAAGCTTAACCACAGGCTTGACTTGATGGGAACACCAAGATGGTGGGCCCCATTAAGACACTGGAAAGATTGCACTATGGAATTGCAGAATTTAAATGGCGCTGTCAAAGATTGATAGGGAAGTTAAAATGGTTACTAGAGATGAGCGACTTTGCCTTTTTTTTGGGTCGAGTCGGGTTTCATGAAACCCGACTTTCTCAAAAGTCGGGTCGAACGAAATCGGCCGATTATCGTGAAAAGTCGGAGGCCGACTGAAACACGAAACCCAATGCAAGTCAATGGGGAACCAAGGTCGGCAGGGAGTGGAGGACAGGAAACACACCTACAGTGCCCATTTTAATGCCAAAAACAACAATTCTTATTACTTAAGCTTGTCAACCTTAATTTACTTTATAATAATAGTTAGGCATTGAAAAATGGGGGTTATATAGCTAAAGTTGTGGGGGGGTAGGGCTGGCTCCAGATTTTCGTGGGCCCTGGGCCAAAGAGTGTCACTGGGCTCTTTTAACACATGCCACAATTCATGATCCTCTGATACGGCAGAGAAATAGCGGTATAGTACAATGAAAAATACTTCACTTCTTACATCACATGACTGATATCCATTTTAATTTCTCCAGTAGCTCCAAAAACGGACAGTATCTTACTCCATACAGTATTATGGCCACCGCATAGTGCGCTATACAGAGTAATGAGGCCCATATATTTCTCCATACAGAATCATTGGTCCCATATAATGTTTGAAACAGTATATGATGAGCTCCACATAATGCTACAGTATATGTTGGTCCCCATGGATGAAGCTTCACTGTGTTATGGGCCCAAATAATGCTCCATATATAATGGGCCCCATTTCTAATGCTCAGTGCATAATGGGCCCTGTAAATGCTGCTCCAGTGTCTGATGTCCACCTTTGGAATGCTCCAGTGTATGGTTGGCCTCATATATCATTCTCCAGAGTATAGTGTTCCCCAAAAATAGCTGTCCCAACATTGAAAACAATTAAATAAGTCTCCTCGCTAGGGAATCCCTGTACTAGCCTGGACTCCTCATCGTCCCCATCTTCCATCTCACTGCACTTGGACTGTTTAGGCAGAGGGCGTACAGACGTGATGTCATCGCGCTCTCTGACCAGAATGTCACTGTAAGGAAACGCGGAAGATGTCACGGCGGTGGAGCAGGGAGAGGTAATATTTCAACTTTGCAAGTGCTGTGATCCTGAGCAAGCGGGGGGGGGGCCCACTCGTTGGCGACGGCACTGGCACAGGGCCCCTCATAGTACAGTGGTGTGTCTGACGGCGGGTTTTGCTTACTATGAGGGGCCCTGTGCCAGTGCCATTGCCCATGAGTATGCCCCCCCACCTGCTCAAGGAACCTGCACTTTCATCTGCACCTTCCTCTTTGTCACCGTGTAAGGTGGTATAGTATGCGGGAAGGGGAACCTGAGTTTCATCAGGGTTAGATTCTGGCTGTGTAGAGTGCAAGCGGAATGTAATGGTCTGGGTCAATGTACCAGCAGAATCATCTAGCAGTGGCTGGGCACCAGTGCACTTGTGGCGCCCCCAGGAGTATGGTCACCACAGTGGCATTACCTTCCTCCTAGGGAGTGTGATGTCATGCTTGGGAGCAACGAAGGATCTCTCTAGCAGTTACAACACAGTTCCCACTCCAGGCCAGCAGGGAGAGCTCTGAACCTGACTGCTGAGGAGCTGCTCTCTGTGGTCGGGAGGAGGTAAGTTAGGGCAGTCTGTGAAGGGAAGGGGAAGTGTGTGGACTTGAGAAGGGGAGCTGGAGGATGAGCAGAATTAAGGCTCACTCCTAGCTGGAGCGCATGGTCGGGATTGTAGGGACACTGACGGTCCTGCAGCAGAAACCGGAGGAAGTAGCAGCTGTAAATGCTCTGTTCCCAACTAAGGCTCAGAGGCCCCAGCAGCGACGTGTATGAGCCAGAAGGAAAAAGCTATGGCTGCCTGCCATACGAGAAAGTTCCAAAAGAGTGTCAACAGGGGGAACTTCAGTGAACTCAGTACTGCAAGTACCTCAGATAAGCGCTAGAACGGAGGCCACACTACCTATCTGCAGAGAGAGAATTCCAAATTTGCTTCCAGGCTGACCAACTTCTTCTCCATCTGTACTCTGGGTCCTGGACGGCACTTACCAAGTACAGGTAAAGGAATTGCATGACTGTGTCTGTCATCTTTCTCCTGCGCCTGGCGCACGGCTCTGCTACATCCTGCACTGCACACCATCTACCAAGTCTTTCATCTGCCCTGCGACTACGGCCCTACCTGTGCTGCAGGGCTTCTACATCTTAGCTGCACCACAACATCTGTCCCAGAGAAGCGACACTGCAGCGCGGGTCAATCTGATCAGAAACCACAGGTGGCATCACGTATCATTCACCTATAAACGTTATTCACCCCTTTGCATGGACGCCCAGTGCCACGGAACGGGTCATCACCACCAACGTGACACATCCCTCTGAGACACCGGCCCAGTACCGATTAACCCCACTGCCCTGGCTGGCCACCCACACTCCATGTCAGATTCATCTTGGACTGGGGAATTCACGATTTGACTTGATAACCCAGGCATGGTATGATAGAAAGAGCTACATGGACTAATGTGAAGTGTGGCCTGCTGCATCATTCACTTTTGGTGGGGGTGAAGGACACAAGGAAAGGGGTTCTTCCTGACCAGGAGCCATCACTTGACAACTCAGTGCTTGCATTTTTTGAAACTTCAGAAGAGGAGGGCATATTTGCTGGAGTCTGTTTCGGCAATGTAAGCCAAAACCAGTTCCTGATGCTCCGGCTCTAAAAGCGGTTAACCTACTCCCAGAAAAGGTAGCCTTCCAGGCGTTCCGGTGCCAGACCATGACGCAGGCTCAACACCTCCTGCCTTAGCTGCTATTGTGCTTTTGCCACTACCAGCAGATGCATCAGCACCAGCTGGCCCCCCCACACCCACGTCCGCGGCCTCTTCCACCAAACTTCAAAATGTTGCAGAAAATGAACCCAAAATAACATCAGATATATGGTACTGTATCAGAAGCGTACAGCTCTATACAGTCAAAGGATGATTGTCAATCTCTCTATATATACCATCAGTCACACAGAGATGCTCACAGGCTCAGTATGGATTAGACTAGAATATAAAAAGTAGAAAAAGTGTACAGTATCATCAGACAGCAGGTATATATAGTATAGTTTAAACATTCTAAATCTCCGTAGATATTTCAGGAGGCACACACAGACGCTCTCAGGCTCAGTATGGATTACAACACAATATAAAAAGCCGTAAAATGGTAATGGATCTGAAGAGTACAGCTGTACACAGTGTAGGGGTCATTGTTGTCAATCTCAGTATTTATTTCCACAGTCAGAAAATAACTATCACTTGGTCAGTTTGGATTAGACCAGAATGTAAAAAGCAGTAAATGGGTAATGTATCACAAGCGTAGAGCTGTATACACTAGTGTTGGGGTAATTTTTAAATGTACATCTAAATTGCAGGAGTAACCCACAGACTTTCACTCACACGCTCAGGATGGATCACACCACAATATAACAAGTAGATCCGCAAGAAATAATCACACATGTGGGACAATGTTCCAGGTGTCAATGATACACTTAGAGTGGTGGGTGGAGGAGGACTTCCTGGCAGAAAGGGTACAGTATCACCAGATACCAGGTATATATAGCATAGTTTAAACATTAAAAATGCACGTCTATATATTCAGGAGTAGTGTTGAGCCATCCCGCTAGTGTTCCAGTTCGTTTTGGTTCGTCGAACACGAGGCAAGTTCGTCGAATGTTTGTCGAACATTCGACGAACAACATCGAACCCCATTGAAAACAATGGCAGGCAAACACAAACACATACAAACACATAGAAAACAATTACAAAACACCTTAAAAGGTGTCCCAAAGCAGACAAAATGCTCAGAATACAAAAATAACATATGGAAAACAGCAACTACATATAGAAAAGAGGTGGAGGAGTAAAAGGAGGAGGAGGAGACACAGATATTGGCATGTCATGCCCTTATGAAGTCAAGAAAGGCTGGAATAAAAATGTAAAATACCAAAAAACAGTAAAAATCCGAAATTGAAGACAATCATATACCGTCGGACTTCCCACCATAAATTAGGCCAACTGCTGATCGGGTGGCGTTATTTCCACGAACCTACGAACGGCGTCCATGAAGGCAAAGTGTTTGGTTTCCGGGGGCAGTATGGTTGCAAAGCTGAGCTTTAAAGGAATGTCCAGAAGAGCACCACCAGGAATGGAGCCTGCAGCTTAATTCGACTCCACCCGGGAAACCTCAACCATGCCAGCTACAGAAAAGATTGACAGATTGCAAGCTTTGTTGATTCTGTGGGTGGTGGTGGATGTCCGTTTTTAGTTGTGCTAGTGATTTGTCAGCTTAATTCCGTTAACGAACGAGACTCCGGCATGCCCCCGCGGTACGCGTCAAGCTTACTAGAGGGACACGCGAGTCTCTGGCACGCGAGATCGATCAATAACAGGTCTGTCATGCCCTTACATGTCCGGGGCTGCATGCGCGCTACACTGAAAGGTCCAGCGTGTGTCGCTTATAGGTGCAGATAACCCGCTGAACCCCGTTAGTGATGGAGATCTGGGATTACAATTCTTCCCCGCGAACAAGGATTTCCCAGTAAGTGCAGGTCAACCGGAATAAGGCCTAACCGGCATTCCAGAAAAAATGAAAAAATTAAGTGTCCAAACCACAAGTGCTGTAGCTTGCTTAACAGCTGGGCTCCTATGCTGAGTAGCATGCAGTTCTTACATAAACAGGCGGCATAGCTTGGTTCACTGGTGGGCTCCTCTGCTGAGTAGCAGACAGTGCTACAAGGCCCAAAAGGATTTTCTGGACAAGATGCGGTAAAAAATAATTAGAAACACACACGGTGTAGCTCCTTGACAGGTGTACTACACCGCTTGCTACCACACACCGCTACTAGGGATGGGCGAATCTACTCGTTAGGACTCATTACTCTGCGAGTAGTAGGGGACTCGCAGGAGTCGGTACTCTGCGAGTTTCCAAGCGATTACTCGCACAGTAACGAGTCCCATGCAAATAAGGCTAAGTGCACACGTACCGGAACTCTCGCGGAAATTACCGCGAGAATTCCGGAATTCCATTCCGCGGGAAAATCGCATTTTAAATTCCCGCGATTTTCCCGCGGAAAACTAGCGATTTGCAAGCGTATTTAGCTTGCAAAATGCTAGCGTTTTCCAAGCGATCTGAAGCATCGCTTGGAGAACTGATTGACAGGTTGGTCACACTCGTCAAACATAGTGTTTGACAAGTGTGACCAACTTTTTACTACTGAGGCCGCCTATGCGGCCTCAGTAGTAAAAGATAGAATGTAAAAAAAAATAAAAAATGGTGTTATTCTTACCCTCCGACGTCCCGCACAGCCTTCCCGCCTCTCCACGCATCCGTTCCCAGTAATCCTTTACGAAAATGCCCGCGATGACGTCCGTTCTCGCGGGATCACGATGTCTCGCGGTAATTCGCGATGACGTCGCGCGAATGACCGCGAGACTTCGCGATCCCGCGAGAACGGACGCCATCGCGGGCATTTTCGCAAAGGACTACTGGGAACGGATGCGTGGAGAGGCGGGAAGGCTGCGTGGGACGTCGGAGGGTGAGAATAACAATATTTTTTATTTTTAAATTCTATTTTTTACAGGGATATGGTACCCAAAGCCCGGAGGACAGTCTCCTCTCCTCCGGACCGTGGGTACCATCCGCAATTGTTCTGCTTACTTTCCGCATGGTGTGCACAGCCACAAAAAAAATGGCAGCACCGAAATCGCTGCAATACTCGCATCCCCATTCATTAACATTGGACTCGCTAGACTCGCAACGAGTAGCGAGTTTCCGAGTCGGACTCGTTAGAGTCTAGCGATTCCGAGTATTTCAGGATTTGCCCATCCCTAACCGCTACTATGCCATGAAACAGTCTATTAACATTGAAAACCATTATTAATGTGAAAATGAAGTTACGCTTTTGGTGAACGAACCGTTCTCGAACGGAACCTCGAACAGCCGAAATTTAAGCAAAGTGTTCGAGTTCGACGAACGGCTCGAACACCGCCCAAAACAGCTGGAATTTGAACTTGGCGAACAGGTTGACTCCAACACCACTCATCTCTAATCAGGAGGCAGGCTCAGACGTTCTCAGGCCCAGTATGGATTCAACAAGATTGTAGAAAGTTGAGAAAGGGTACAGTATCACCGGATAACAGGTATATATGTAGCATAGTGTACACCTGAAAAACCTATGTCTATATATCAGGAGGCAGACTCAGAGGGTCTCAGGCCCAGTATGGATTTGACGTGATTGTACAAAGCTGAGAAAGGGTACAGTATCACCGGATAACAGGTATATATAGCATAGTTTAAACATTAAAACCTATGTCTATATATCAGGAGGCAGACTCAGAGGGTCTCAGGCCCAGTATGGATTTGACGTGATTGTACAAAGTTGAGAAAGGGTACAGTATCACCGGATAACAGGTATATATAGCATAGTTTAAACATTAAAAACCTATGTCTATATATCAGGAGGCAGACTCAGATGGTCTCAGGCCCAGTATGGATTCGACGTGATTGTAGAAAGTTGAGAAAGGGTACAGTATCACTGGATAGCAGGTATATATAGCATAGTTTAAACATTAAAAATCTGCGTGTATATTTCCGGGGTCCGACAAAGACACTCACAGCCTCAGTATGGATTAGACAAGAGTCTAAAAAGTAGAAAAAGTGTTATGTATTCGAAGCGTACACCAGTATACACTGTTGGGGTATTTTTCAATCTTCATATACATTTCAGTCTCAGTAAGACAGTCCAGACTCTCCGCAAGAGGAAACGAGATGGATATGAGTACAGACGGAAAGTCGACTGATTGCAGAAATTTTGGAATTACTAATCACGGTAAAAACTCCCGGGAGAATTCTCAGAGGCGATGCTGACCCTCAATTACTTTGTCTGTGGAGACAGCGAAAACAGTTCTTGTGAAGAAAGGTTTGCTGTATCGCAGTACCGTGGAACCCATCACCGTTACTCATCTCCATCAAATTGTGATCACAGGGACAGATGTAGACATTGCCCGCACTGCCTATCATGATCTGTCAGGTAACTTTGGAGTGCAAAAGACACAAGCCACAGGCCGTAGGCGATTCTATTTGATTGGCATAAGAGGACACATTTAAAAATGTGGGCAGGAATGTCACACGTCTGTGAGTCAGAAAACCGTGAAAGCTGATGTAAACCACCACTGCATCCATTGTGAGTTGACATCCATAACAAATGGAAGCCATTGATCATCTGAAGATAGAGCCCAGCAGGACAGGGCATAGCTACGTCTTAACCATCATCTATCATTTCACCAAATTTGTATTGGCAGTCCCAGTGAAGTATTTAACAGGCCAGACTACACAGTGGTGGAGCAGGGAGAGGTAAGTATTGCAAGTGCTGGTGCCCTGAGAAAGCAGGGGGGGCCCACTCGTGGGCGGCAGTACTGGCACAGGGACCCTCATAGTACGCCGGTTTGTCTGAGGGCGGGTGTGCACCCCCACCATCAGAGACACTTGATTCTACTATGAGGGACCTTGTGCCAGTGCCATTGCCAAAGAGTGTGCCCACCCACCTGTCCAGGGCAACGGCACACGCACGGCTGCGTGCGCCTGGTGGTGACCCCGGCCCTGTGGGGGGAGGCAGCCCAGTTAGGGAGGTGGAAAAAATGGCATATGTTGATGTTGGACATTCAGCAGCTGCAAATGGAGTAAAGTCCGTGGAAGAGGAGGACAAAAGCAAGCCATTTTTCTGGCAACCTATGTGTCAGCAGGGGAGGGTGGACAAAATCCTTTGAAACCCAAGCATGGTTCATTTTAATGAAGGTTAGATCATCAACATTTTGGGTCGACAGACGGGTCCTTTTTTCTGTCAGGATTGATCCAGCAGCACTGAAGACTCGTTCAGATAACACACTAGCAGCAGGGCAAGCGAGCTCCTATAAGGCATGTTGTGCCAAATCAGGCCAGGTGTCAAGTTTACTGGCCCAATAGTCAAAGGGGAATCACCGGTGAGGGAGAACATCGATATGGGAGGAGAAGTAGTTTGTTACCATAGTTGACAACTGCTGTCTCCTGTCACTTTCGATCGATGCAGTATTACCAGTCATGTGAGCGGTACTTGAAAAATCAGTCCACAACATTGTCATGAAACCCCTGTGTCCAACGCCACTTCGGCTGTGTGCACCATGAACACCTCTTTCATGTTGCCCCCTACGGCTCGATGGAAAAACATCACCGCCGCTGTGTGCTGGGAATGCCTCAAACAAACGGTTTACCAGAGTTGCTTGTTTGTTAGCCAATATTAGCTCTAGGTTCTCCTGTGGCATGATGTTTTGGAATTTGCCTTTATAGCGTGGATCCAGGATGCTGGCCAACCAGTAGTCGTCATCGTTCATCATTTTGGCAATGCGGGGGTCCCTTTTAAGGATCTGCAAGGCATAATCAGACATGTGGGCCAATGTTCCAGGTGTCAATGATGCACTGCGAGTGCTGGGTGGAGGAGCACTTTCTGGCAAATCAACATCCTTCCAGTCACGCACAAACCCTGTACCTGACCTTGCCACGCCAACATTTTTTCTTGCCCCCTGAGAAGCATCCTCCTCCCCAAAATAATCATCCCCATCATCCTCCTCCTCCTCTTCTTCCTCCTCCTCATCCACAAGACTTCCCTGAGCAGACAATGGCTGACTGTCATCAAGGCTTCCCTCCTCCTCTTCCTCCTCAGCTGCAGACGCCTGCTCCTTAATGTGCGTCAAAGTTTGCATGAGCAAACGCATAAGTGGGATGCTCATGCTTATGATGGCGTCGTCTGCGCTTACCAGCCGTGCGCATTCCTCAAAACACTGAAAGACTTTACAGAGGTCTTTCAGCTTCGACCACTGCACACCATGTCTGCCTGCAAACTGCCTGCCCGTGTATCCTCCCACAAATGAATTACAGCCTGCCTCTGTTCGCACAGCCTCTGAACCATGTGCAGGGTGGAGTTCCACCTTGTTGCAACGTCGATAATTAGGTGGTGCTTGGGAAGGTGAAGCAATCGCTGCAGCTTCTGCATACGAACGGAGTGTACGGGCGACCGGCGGATGTGCGAGCACAGTCTTCGCACCTTATGGAGCAGGGGTGTTAACTCCGGATAATTATTGAGGAAGCACTGCACCACCAGGTTCAAGGTGTGAGCCAAGCAAGATATCTGTCTGAGTTTTGAAAGGGCTATGGCTGCCACAAAATTCTGGCCGTTATCACTAACTACCTTGCCTGCCTCAAGATGTAGACTGCCCAGCCATGACTCAGTTTGTGACTGCAAGTAGTCAGCCAGTACCTCCGTGGTGTGTCTGTTGTCACCCAAACACATCATCTTCAAAACAGCCTGCTGACGCTTACCACTAGCTGTTCGATAGTGGGACACCTCGTGTGCATCACTTGCAGCTGCGGATGGAGTGCTCGTGCGACTGCGCTCTGTGGACGAGCTTTCGCTTCTGGAGAAGGAGGAGGAGGGTCGAATGCCTACAGCCAACTGTTTCCTATACCGTGGGCTAGGCAGCACTGTCCCACCGCCGCTGTCCCCTATGGACCCTGCATCCACCACATTAACCCAGTGCGCAGTGATGGACACGTAACGGCCCTGGCCATGCCTACTGGACCATGCATCTGTTGTGAGGTGCACCTTTCCACTCACTGATTGCTTGAGTGCATGGACAATGCGGTCTTTCACATGCACGTGGAGGGCTGAGATGGCTTTTCACGAAAAGAAGTGCCGACTGGGTAGGAGCGTGGGACTGCGAAGCCCATGAGCTCGCGGAAAGCTTTGCTTTCAACCAACCGGTAGGGCATCATCTCTAATGAGATTAGTTTGGCAATGAGGGCGTTCAAAGCCAGTGTACGCGGATTAGAGGATGAGTACTTTCTTGTCCTACTCTGGTAGGGTGAGCTAAACTTGAGAGCTGCATATGGTGGAACTAGCGGTGGACATGGCGGACTGAGAGACGGTTGGTGATGGTGTTGGTGGTGTTGCTGATGGCCTAGATTCAGTCTTTCGTAGCAAACATTGTGATTCCATGACTGCTTTGCCCTTGCAACGACACCTCGATATTTGCTGCTGGTGGTGTGCTAACCGGTGGGCTTACAGTGGGGGAAGCAATGTAGCGTTACAGACTACCTTCATTCGGAGCAGGCGCACATGTGGTACGTGAGGTTTGGTAGTCCATCCACGCTTGCAAGTGCATGGTGCTTAAATGTTTAAGCATGCAACTGGTATTCAAATTTCTCAGATTTTTCCCTCGGCTAAAGGTCTTTGCGCACTTCTTACAGATAACCTTTGCCTGATAATTTGGATTTTGTTCAAAAAAGTGCCACACTGCACTCTTCTCACTATGGAAGACATTTTGATACCTTGCACGCTGTGCTAATTTGACCATCTGGCCAAGCTGTCCTGCAACTCTTTTGGTTTTTGTAACACGTTTTTTGAACTGCTACGGTCATGCCAGATAACAGCTGTTGCGATGTCGTTGCCTGCTGCGGATCCTCTTCCTTCTCTTCTAAGCTATTGGCAGCGGCACCCTCTTCCCCCAATGTATGCCAATCTGGGTCAACAACTGGGTCATCCATCACCTCCTCTTCAATTTCATGTGCACCTTCCTCTGTGTCACCGTGTAAGGTGGTATAGTATGTGGGAAGGGGCACCTGAGTTTCATCAGGGTCTGATTCTGCCTCACTACACTGTGAGGACAATGTAGTGCTCTGAGTGAATGTACCAGCAGAAAAATCTAGCAGTGGCTGTGCATCAGTGCATTCCATGTCAGATTCATCTTGGACTGGGGAATTCACGATTTGACTTGCTAACCCAGGCATGGTATGTGAAAAGAGCTCCATGGAGTAATCGGTAGTGTGGCCTGCCACATCCATCACTTTTGGTAGGGGTGAAGGACACAAGGAAAGGTGTTGTTCCTGACCAGGAGCCTCCACTGACGACTCAGTGCTTTTATTTTTTGAAACTTCAGAAGAGGAGGCGAGATACCTGGAGGCTGTGTCAGCAATGTAAGCCAAAATTTGTTCCTGAAGCTCCAGCTTTAAAAGTGGTTTACCTACTCCCAGTAAAGAGAGCCTTCAAGGCCTTGTGGAGCCAGACGATGATGCAGGCTCAACACCTCCTGCCTTAGGTGCTATTGTGCTTTTGCCACTACCAACAGATGCAACACCACCACCATCGGGACCAGCTGGCAACCCTCGTCCACTTCCATGGCGTCTTCCACCATACTTCCTCATTTTTGTGAAAATGTACCCAAAATACAACCAGCTATATGGTACTGTAAAACAAGGTAGAAGGTGTATCTACTATTGGTGAAAATTTGAATCTCACTATAGATTTGAGGACGCAGAACTATTGTCTCAGGCCCAGTAGAGATTACACCTCAATGTAAGAGGCTGAAATTGGATGGTGTATGACAAGGTGGAGGGTGTATATAGTATTGGTGAGAATTTGAATCTCACTATAGATTTGAGGACGCAGAACTATTGTCTCAGGCCCAGGAGAGATTACACCTCAATGTAAAGGCTGAAATTGGATGGTGTATGACAAGGTGTAGGGTGTCTATAGGATTGGTGAGAATTTGAATCTCACTATAGATTTGAGGACGCTGAACTATTGTCTCAGGCCCAGTAGAGATTACACCTCAATGTAACAGGCTGAAATTGGATGGTGTATGACAAGGTGGAGGGTGTCTATAGGATTTGTGAGAATTTGAATCTCACTATAGATTTGAGGACGCTGAACTATTGTCTCAGGCCCAGTAGAGATTACACCTCAATGAAACAGGCTGAAATTGGATGGTGTATGACAAGGTGAAGGGTGTATATAGTATTGGTGAGAATTTGAATCTCACTAGAGATTTGAGGACGCAGAACTATTGTCTCAAGCCCAGTAGAGATTACCCCTCAATGTAACATGTTGAAATTGGATGGTGAATGACAAGGTAGAGGGGGTCTATAGGATTGGTGAGATTTTAAACCTCACTATAGATTTGAGGACGCAGAACTATTGTCTCTTGCCCAGGAAAGATTACACCTCAATGTAACAGGCTGAAATTGGATGGTGAATGACAAGGTGGAGGGTGTATATAGTATTGGTGAGAATTTAGATCTCATTAGAGATTTGAGGACGCTGAACTATTGTCTCAAGCCCAGTATAGATTACACCTCAATGTAACAGGCTGAAATTGGATGGTGTATGACAAGGTGGAGGGTGTATATAGTATTGGTGAGAATTTAGATCTCATTAGAGATTTGAGGACGCTGACAATGATGCTCTCAGTCCAAGTATGGACGCAGGCAGCCTAATAAGCAGGACTGCTGCACACACAAAAGGGTGGAAAAATGAACGCTTGGTAACTGTGCAGAAAAGAGGAAGAAAAGTATTTTTGCTTTTAAAAAAGCAGTTTGTACAGCAGTGTGCAAACAGCAATGCAGCTATCAGGGAGCCTTATGAGGCAGCCTAATAACCAACAGAGCTGATGCACAAAAATATAGCCTCCCCTGTCACTGCACACAAAGTGTTGTGTTGTAAGTTGAAATCGCTAACAGCAGAAGCAGTTTTTGGGTTCTTCTTCCCTGCCTAACGCTCTCCCTTATTCTGAATCAGCAGCAGCAGCAACCTCTCCCTAATGCTAAAATCGGCAGAAGTAAGATGGCGGTCGGGCGTTCACTCCCTTTTATAGCCCCTGTGACGCCACACAACGCCAGCCAATCACTTGCATGCCCTTCTCAAAGATGGTGGTGACCGATGCCTTTGTCATCGCGTTGCTCACAGTGTGCGTCCTCCATCATTGGCTGAAAAAGGGCACTGGAAGCGCGATTTGAAACGCGTCTTTGGCGCTCTGATCGCCGACCTCGTGGCCGACCTCACGCTATGGTCGGGTTTTGTTTCATTCAACTCTAATGGTTACATATCAGGGTCAGAACTAGCTCCAGTCTCAGCTGTTAATGCATTTTCTACCTGTATAATACATCTGGCACCTGCCCTGTGTAAAGTGGGCTCAGGTCCTGAGCATCCTCCATACACCCACACATGACGTGTGATGTACATGGACGTGACATTATGAAAGGGTCAATATTGACTTCTAGGATTGCAACCTCCAATATGTGGCACTAGGCACCTCGTTCTCTTACATACTATTTTATGTTATGAGGGTTGGCTAAGATTTAATGAAACGCACATAATTTTCCACCGGAATTTCTATAGGTCAACAAAACCAGAACTTGACCATTTTGATCTTGTGACGACTCCTGGGTTGGACCCTCTGGGTCGTGACACCAACCCTCCCAGGGCGAGCTGACCTTGTGAAGACCACCCCTATACAGGGAGTGTCAGGGGCAAGCCCCAGGGGGTGAGGCACCACGACTGCTGGCACCAGGCGGCCGGCTCACATGAGACACGAGTGGGTGAGTGTGTCTGCAGGAACGTGTAAAGCGTGGACACGGGAACACGTGGTATACAGAGACTTCGTGCGTCCGGGTGTGAGGGAAGCAGGATGCGTGCAAGGAGCACGTCAGAGCACTGAGTCAGGCAGCAGGTGTGCCAGGAGGTGTAACAGAGTACAGGAGCAGGGTGTGTGCCAGAGGGCACAACTGAGCATAAGACAGAGAGCAGGATTGGTACGTGTGCCAGGAGCCACAACAGAGTAAGAGACTGAGTACAAGATCAGTGCATGTGCCAGGAGGCACAACTGAGTATGAGACAAAGCACAGGGTTCGAGTGTGTGCCAGGAGGCACGACTGAGTATAAGACAGAGCACGGAATCAGAGTGTGTGCCAGGAGGCACAACTGAGTATAAGACAGAGCACGGAATCAGAGTGTGTGCCAGGAGGCACAACTGAGGATGAGACAGAGTACAGGGTAAGAGCGTGTGCCAGGAGGCACAACCGAGTATGAGACAGAGTACAGGGTCAGAGCATGTGCCAGGAGGCACAATAGAGTACGAGACAGAGCACAGGGTCAGAGCGTGTGCCAAGAGGCACAACAGAGTGCAAGGCAGGGGACCTGAATACAGCGCACAGCCAGGCAGGGACACGGCAGACCAAGCCAGGAAGCACAACAATAATCAGGCACCTCCCCTAGGGGGAGGTCGTCTGATATAGCACATGACTACTACTGGTTCCGGGTCAGGACCTAGCCAGAAAGCACATGACCACTACAGGTTCCGGGTCAGGTCCTCCATTACCATAGAGAGGACCGAGCCCTATACGGCACTGACAGGAGTGCGCAAGCGCAAACGTGACATGTAGGAGGAGACCGACGGGACCCCCGGAGTGACCGCGGCTCCGGAAAAGAGGACGTCGGGACCGAGGTCCCGCCCCCAGGTGAGCGCGGCGTGACAGTACCCCCCCCTTTACGCCCCCTCTTTCTAAAACTGGAGAGGAACTTAGACAAAATCTGGGGTGCGTGGATATTCTCCCTGGGTTCCCATGACCTCTCCTCGGGGCCAAAATCCTTCCAATTGACCAAGAACATGGTTCTCCCTCTTACCTTCTTCATGGCCAAAATGTCGTTCACCTCAAACTCATCCCCCAAGCCAACAGGCTGGGGTGTGTGGCCTGGAGAAGGATGAAATCGGTTAAGAACCACAGGTTTAAGGAGAGACACATGGAAGGAATTGGGAATACGGAGTGAAGGAGGCAGCTTCAATTTGTAAGCAGCATCATTAATCCGCCTGAGGACCTCAAAAGGACCAATGTAACGGGGACCCAGTTTGTAAGATGGTACCTTAAGGCGGACGTATTTGGTGGAGAGCCACACCTTGTCACCAGGGAGAAATGGAGGAACGTCCAGGCGCCTCTTGTCGGCGTGTAATTTCATTCTGTCCCGTGCTTTCTCGAGAGCGGTTTTGGTCTCCTGCCATATCCTGGAGAACTACACAGACAGAGAATCGGCAGCAGGTACCCCCGAGACAGGAAGTACCGGTAGAGGCACATTGGGATGCTGTCCAAAGACGATGAAGAAAGGAGACTTGGTAGACGATTCACTGGAGTGATTATTGTAGGCGAACTCAGCCCAAGGAAGTAGACCGACCCAGTCATTCTGATGAGCATTAGAAAAATGCCAGAGGTAGGATGTAAGGATCTGGTTGGTACGTTCCACCTGCCCATTGGTTTGGGGGTGATAGGCGGAAGAGAAATCCAATGACACTTTCATGAGTCCGCATAGAGCTCTCCAGAACCGGGAGGTGAATTGGACCCCTCTGTCTGACACGATGTGCTGGGGGAAGCCGTGAATCCTGAAGATATGGGAAATGAAGATCTTCGCCAAGTCAGGAGCAGAGGGTAGTCCGGGAAGAGGAATGAAGTGGGCCATCTTTGAAAATCGGTCTACAACCACCAAGACCACAGTACAGCCGGAAGAACAAGGCAGATCAGTAATGAAATCCATGGCTATGTGCTGCCATGGAGCCGACGGAATGGGAAGCGGGAGCAGAAGACCGGAGGGTGGTTGTCTGGGTATCTTGCTCTGGGCACAGGACGGACAAGATGCTACAAAGTCTTTAACATCCTGGGAGAGTGAAGGCCACCAATAATGGCGAGAGATTAAGTCCAAAGTCTTTTTGACACCAACGTGGCCGGCAATCTTGGACGAATGTCCCCAATTTAGCACTCGTTTTCGGTTATTCTCAGCCACAAAGGTTCTTCCCGGAGGTAACGTGGTTAACTTGACAGGAGCCACAGTAATTACTTTGGATATATCAATGATATGAGAGGGTTCTTCCTCTGCATCAGACGACAGGAATGATCTTGACAACGCATCCGCTCTAACGTTTTTATCGCCGGGCCGAAAATGTAGCTCAAAGTCAAAGCGGGCGAAGAATAGGGACCACCTGGCTTGCCGAGGATTGAGCCTCTGTGCGGACTGGATGTACGCCAGGTTCTTATGGTCCGTGAAGATCTTGAATGGATGTATGGCACCTTCCAGTAAGTACCTCCACTCCTCCAAGGCCAACTTAATGGCCAATAGCTCTTTGTCGCCAATGGAGTAGTTCTGCTCAGTGGAGGAAAATACTTTAGAAAAGAAGCCACAGGTGACAAAACGTCCAGAAGAGGATTTCTGCAGAAGGACTGCGCCAGCCCCGGTAGAGGATGCGTCCACCTCAAGAGTGAAAGGTCTACTAACCTCAGGTCGGTGAAGCGCCGGAGCAGCGGCGAAGGCTTGTTTCAATGACTGGAAGGCCTCTTCAGCCTCAGAGGGCCAAGCCTTTGGTTTAGCTCCCTTGCAGATAAGGGACGAGATGGGGCGAACCAACGAGGAGAAATGAGGAACGAACTGTCGGTAGTAGTTCGCAAAACCAAGGAAGCGTTGGATTGCCTTCACCCCATGGGGCTGTCGCCAATCGAGGACGGCGGACACCTTTGCCGGATCCATGCGTAGACCTGATTCTGAGATAATGTACCCCAAGAATGGCAGGGACGTTTGTTCGAAGGCACATTTCTCGAGCTTGGCATAAAGGCGGTTCTCCCTCAGGCGCTGGAGGACTTGACGCACGTTCTCTCTGTGGGCAGAGAGGTCTGGAGAAAAAACGAGGATGTCATCCAGAAAGACTACCACGTAGGAGTACAGCATATCCCGGAAGACGTCATTCACGAACTCCTGGAACACCGCTGGGGCATTGCAGAGGCCGAAGGGCATGACCAAGTACTCGTAGTGACCATCTCTGGTGTTAAAGGCGGTCTTCCACTCATCCCCAGAACGAATGCAGATCAAGTTGTAGGCCCCACGAAGATCCAGTTTGGTGAAAATTCGAGCTCCTCTAAGTCGGTCAAAGAGCTCCGGGATCAATGGCAATGGGTACTTGTTCTTGACCGTGATATCGTTCAGGCCTCGGTAGTCTGTGCAAGGACGGAGGGAGCCGTCCTTCTTTTTAACAAAGAAAAATCCCGCTCCCGCGGGAGAGGAGGACTTACGGATAAAACCTCTCTCAAGGTTCTCCTGGATATACTCAGACATAGCTTGGGTCTCAGCAGGGGATAGCGGGTATATCCTACCCCTGGGTGGCGTAGAACCAGGAATGAGGTCAATCGGACAGTCATATGGCCGATGGAGGGGCAGAGTCTCGGCCTCCTTCTTGTCAAAGACATCTGCAAAGGACCAGTAAGCCAATGGCAGACCTGTAGGTGCCGGGGATGGACCGGCAGAGTTCATCGGACGGACGGGCAACAGGCACTTCTCCTGACAGAACGGTCCCCACCGGAGTATCTCGCCCGACCGCCAGTCCAGGGTTGGCTCATGAGTCCGTAGCCAAGGGAGGCCTAGAAGAAGTGTGTAAGACATGGTAGACAAGACGAGGAAGGAGATCTTCTCCAGGTGCAGGGCTCCGATCTGCAGCTCGATCTCTTCGGTGGCCTGGGTAACGGTCTCCTGCACGGACTTACCATTGACCGAAACAATCGACCGAGGAGTCTTCAGGGATCTGACAGGAATCCGGTATTTTTTAACCGCCTCGAGTGTGATGAAATTCCCCTCCGCGCCAGAATCCAGAAAAGCTTCCTCAGAATAACGCTTGGCACCGAGATTCAATAATACGGACACGAGCAGGGGAGGAGAGGAATCACGTACACCTAGGGAGGCCTCTCCTATCAACCCTAGGCGGAGAAGTTTCCCGGCTTCTTGGAGCAGGAACGGAGGAGGTGAGAGGAACTCCTCTCTCTGGCTAATTCACGGGCACGTTCCTGAAACCGCAGGTCAATGCGTGTCGCCAGAGAGATCAGATCCTCTAAAGAGGTGGGAGTATCCCGACCTGCCAGTTCGTCTTTGATCCGACCGGACAGGCCACGCCAAAAGATCCCTAGGAGAGCCTCGTTGTTCCAGCCGAGTTCGGAGGACAAGGTACGAAAACGGATGGCATACTGTCCCACCGATAGCGTACCCTGATGGAGGTTAAAGAGGGACTCGGTGATAGAGGCCAGCCGACCCGGCTCGTCGAACACCTTGCGGAAGGTGTCCAAAAAGGTGGAAAGCTGAGAGACGAGTGGGTCATTGCGCTCCCAGAGGGGGTTCACCCATGCTAACGCCTCCCCCTCTAAGTGTGAAACAATAAAGGCAATTTGGGAGCGCTCAGTGGGATAGTGCTGCGGCAAAAGCTCAAAATGTAACCGGCATTGGTTCAGAAATCCTCGACAAAACTTAGGGTCCCCGCTATATCGGGGTGGCTTGCCGAGGCGCAGCATCGGGTGCGGGGCCGAGGACTGGGCAGAAACGGATTGTATGGAAAGAAGCCGACTGTCTACCGACGCCATATAGTTGAGGATATGGGCCTGGGTGTCGCGTTGCTGTGCGAGTTCTTGCTGAAGGCTGGCCAGCTGGGAAGCATTCCCAGGGTCAGAGGACTGCATGGCCGACAAACGGGACTCCATGGATTTCAAAAAGGCCATAATCCTGGTCTGACTCTCCCGTAGGAACACCAGTTCCTTTTGGATGGAGGTGGTGGTACCAGCGGGGTCCATAGCCTGATTATACTGTGACGACTCCTGGAGTGGACCCTCTGGGTCATGACACCAACCCTCCCAGGGCGAGCTGTCCTAGTGAAGACCACCCCTATACAGGGAGTGTCAGGGGCAAGCCCCAGGGGGTGAGGCACCACGACTGCTGGCACCAGGCGGCCGGCTCACAGGAGACACGAGTGGGTGAGTGTGTCTGCAGGAACGTGTAAAGCGTGGACACGGGAACACGTGGTATACAGAGACTTTGTGCGTCCGGGTGTGAGGGAGCAGGATGCGTGCAAGGAGCACGTCAGAGCACTGAGTCAGGCAGCAGGTGTGCCAGGAGGTGTAACAGAGTACAGGAGCAGGGTGTGTGCCAGAGGGCACAACTGAGCATAAGACAGAGAGCAGGATTGGTACGTGTGCCAGGAGCCACAACAGAGTAAGAGACTGAGTACAGGATCAGAGCATGTGCCAGGAGGCACAACTGAGTATGAGACAAAGCACAGGGTTCGAGTGTGTGCCTGGAGGCACGACTGAGTATAAGACAGAGCACGGAATCAGAGTGTGTGCCAGAAGACACAACTGAGTATAAGACAGAGCACGGAATCAGAGTGTGTGCCAGGAGGCACAACTGAGGATGAGACAGAGTACAGGGTGAGAGCATGTGCCAGGAGGCACAACTGAGTATGAGACAGAGTACAGGGTCAGAGCATGTGCCAGGAGGCACAATAGAGTACGAGACAGAGCACAGGGTCAGAGCGTGTGCCAAGAGGCACAACAGAGTGCAAGGCAGGGGACCTGAATACAGCGCACAGCCAGGCAGGGACACGGCAGACCAAGCCAGGAAGCACAACAATAATCAGGCACCTCCCCTAGGGGGAGGTCGTCTGATATAGCACATGACTACTACTGGTTCCGGGTCAGGACCTAGCCAGAAAGCACATGACCACTACAGGTTCCGGGTCAGGTCCTCCATTACCATAGAGAGGACCGAGCCCTATACAGCACTGACAGGAGTGCGCAAGCGCAAACGTGACATGTAGGAGGAGACCCGGGAACGAGAGCTGCGCGTGCGCACCAGACGGGACCCCCGGAGTGACCGCGTCTCCGGAAGAGATGACGTCGGGACCGAGGTCCCGCCCCCAGGTGAGCGTGGCGTGACAGATCTTCAAGGCTGTACAGAAGAACATTACAAAATTAATTTTTTTAAGCATTTCATTCAGTCTTGAATCTTCCCAAGAGGTTCCACAGGAGGCATAATGAGAAATACATAGAAGCTGGACTATTGATTATGCAGTAAGAGTCGAGGACATACATATAAACCATAGTGGACTGCAGAATATAGGATGAATGTGTAATCTCTGGATGCCCCAGTGATGGGACCTCCAGAACCGGGGTCCAAAATGCTGTCTTTGAATATAGGGGATGTGACACATCCACACAACTGTCCCATTTATCATCAATAAAACTTCTAGCGACAACAGAGTACAGCTGAATTAAGGGCCTGCTAACTACATTTCATACATTGCGTTACACCACAGTGCATTGCTTTACATATGTTCTATCCTTTCATCCTTATGTAAAAAAAATGTATGGAATTCTAGAGATGAAAAAAAGCCCTCATGAGAAAGCAATCTGCTGTTAATGTGTGGAATTCTGAGTGGCAGCTCTGTAAGAGGTTATAATGTAGGGATGAAGTCTCTGTTTTATGCCAGCAGGCACCTCTGACTTCCACCATAAACCAACAAGCTCAGATCACACAAGTTTACATTTTTATTATAATAGTGATAAAAGTGATAAGCTACTGACCGACATTTCTGCTGCCACTTGATCTTTCAGACAATAAAGGATCAGACCTATGAATGCCAACAATTGTATCAAGCTAGAAAAGCCGACTTCCCTTTACAATACTATACTGTGTATAAGGCTACTTTTACACATGCTGGGATTTTTGTGGCCCGCTTTTACGGGCCGTTTTTGTGGCCGTATTGCCGGGATTTTGCGGTCTCCCACAAAAACGAACTGCAAAAAACCTTCTCGGATCGCCATTTTTCCCTGCTGAAACAAATTGCAGGGAAAAAAACTGTGATCCGCAAAAACAGTGTACCGCAAAAACATGCTACCGTTGTATTTTCCGGTACCTTTGAAAATGTATTGCGGCCGTGTCAGTGAGCCGTGAAAAATATCAAGCAAGCTCGATAATTTTTCACGGCCGTATATACGGCCCTCACAGCCATACGGCACATGGCGCTTCGATGAATTTTTGCGAGCCGTTTTTGCGGCCCCTTAGAAATGCATTGGGGCTGCAAAAACGGGACAAAAGAACACGGCAAGTGTAAAACCAGCCTAGCAGTGACGTTATTTTGCAGAAAACGCACACCCTATATTCTAAGTGTATGTGTGTGGACTGTGGAGACACAGGGGCCAGCGGGTGCCCTAGTCCGCTAGCCGAAACCACATGGAGGAGGGATCATCTCCTGTCCCCGTGGGCGTAGCACTACTCAGACAACACAAGGGGAGGGTAAAATAGTGTGGCAATACTTTATTTAACCACAATACAGGCAGATAACACATAGAACAGTCCCAGCAAAAAACCCAAGATGGTGCACAATTATAGAGTCTCACACTTCCACTGACTCGCCAGGATAAGAGCAGCTGCCACTTCAGAGCTTCCAGGGCCCATTATCCCACCTGTGGCATGCACAGAGAGGAGATAACGATAAGCTTAGGAAGATGACAGTCCACTGAGGTACAAGACCAGTTGACCGGACGGTCACAACCTGGCTTCAGCTTCCATGGCCTACTACTCCACCTGTGACACACACAGAGAGGAGGTAACAACAAGCTTAGAAAGATAACAGTCCATTGAGGTACAAGTCTAGTTGATTGGAGGGTCACAACCTGGCTTCTCCAAACATTTCCATGGAGCCAGGTGACCGGTGGGTCCAAAACCTGACTACCCCAAATGTATCCATGGTTCAGCGATGGTCAATTTAGCAGATCTGTATTCTTCCAGCCGGAGCCGTAGTCCCCTAAGCTGACATCCTGTAGAATGACAAATCTGTGTCCATCATGGTGGAGCCATAATATCTTGGCTGCTGTTCTGTAGAGTTTCTGGTTCTTTGGATGTCTTGACTGAATCTCTGCCCATGGAGATATCTATCCTTTTAAAAATTAACAAATGTCCTTCAAGCCAGTATTCACAGGTAAAGGGGAAGAATGGTGATAAGACCAACTCGCATTGTTTGATTATGTAATCTTATTTGCATAGCTTTTCCTTCTCTGTTTTGCAAGTCAACAAACTAGCAAGCCTGGACAATGTGTAATCAGGGTATCAGCAAACATCATTGTTCAATGACCCTGTATCATGGCCTTGCAAAGATAGCAGACAACAACTTGTAAAAGCTGATATAAGATGCAAAACATTAGCCATTCATCCATTTAGAAATATCAATTTAACCTGCAAGAAGAGTCAACATTTCAGACTCTTGACCAACAAGAAAGAAACACATAACTTGAAAAGTCAACATATAGGTAACAGTTAAAATGTAAAGTGCTGCGGAATATGTTGGTGCTATAGAAATAAAATTATTATTAATGGTCAATGACTCCTGGCTTACTGAAAATAGACATCTGGTTATTTAAGATGAAATGCTGTGTTGTTACAATGTGTTACACACCGGTCCCGCAGCTCAGCTCCCTTTAACCTAATCCGCTAAACTCTTTTGTGCTCCACTTTGTTTTGCAAGTAGCCCGGCGTGTTCCCATATGATCATGTACCTAGGCCTATAAAAGGCTTACCAAGATACACACCTGTGTCTAGGTATTAAAACTCCTAATTTGTCTGTACATGCTCAGTACCTGTTCCTGGACTCCTACCGATTTGCAATCTCCAGGACCTCTCCTACCTGTCTGCGGGCTCCAGGACCCCTGCTATTCTTTTTACAATGAACAAAAATCTCTGCTGACACTATCCAATGCCTTTATACCATTCTGTATCCCCAAGCTGTTAATGTTTCTGACCTTTGACCTCCAATTCTGATCTTCCTTGTCCTTGCGTTTGACTGTAGAGAGTTAATTACACTAAAACAACCTAAGTAGCTTATGGTTTATCAATTACCTCTTTTCCTTTACAGAATTTAAGGTAAAGGCAGTGGTCAGAGGTCTGACTTTTTCTAAGCTGATTTTCTATCTTCTGCCAAATGGCCCAAGTACTGAATATTCATCCTTCATTAAACACTCTAGGTAGTTTTTACTGTACTTAAGGAAGTCAAAAAATGCAAATAATATATAAGAAGTTCAGAAAACATCTCCCACCAAGATCCTATGTGGTGCCAGAACCTAGAGCCTAATTGTTATATATGCAATATATTCTGTTAGGAACCTTTAGCTTGGTTTCCAAAGGTTCAATTCACACTGTAGACTACATGGACAAAAGTATTGGGAAAAATACTCATTACATCCACAGCACTGGAGCCTTTATGACATCCCATTCTAAATCCATCCCCCTTACAGCTATAACAGTATCTACTCTTCTGGGAGGCTTTCTACAAGATTATGGAGTGTGTCTGTGGGGTTGAGATCCGGGCTCTGTAAGGCGGGTCATGTTCTTCTACTCCAAACTCTCCCAACCATTTCTTTATGGACCTTGTGCACTGGCACACAATTTTGAGAACAAAAAAGGGCCTTGCTCAAGCTGTTCCAACAAATTTGAAAGCTGCAATTGCCTTAAATGTCGAAGCAATAAGATTCTCCTTCACTGAAACTAAGAGGCTTGGCACAATCCCTGAAAAACAAGCCCTTATTTTTATTTGTCTTCACCAAAGTTTTCAGCTGGCACAATCCAGTAATGCAGGTAACGTTCTCCTGGCATTCATCAATCTCAGAATTGTCCATCAGTCAATAGATTGAAAAGCTTGATCCGTCACTGCACAGAACACGTTTCCACTGCTCCAAAGTCCAGTGGTGGTGGCTTTACACCACTCCATCCAACACTGAGCATTGTGCTTGGTGATGTAAGGTTGCGTGCAGCTGTTCGGCTATGAAGCTACCAGCGAGGGTGCAGTTTTCATGCTCATGTTAATATCAGAGGAAGTCTGGACCCTGCAGTTATGGGTCTGCAGACTATTGGTGACTTTTTGTCCTATGCTCCTCAACACATTGGCTTATACACTTGCTAATAATAGATATAGTGCCTGGCGAGTGAGCGTGTCTAGTGTGCAGGTTCATCAGACGCGTTGCTGATGGCGCCGCTCACATGACTCAGCACGCCTAGTTGACGTCACAAGGGATTTCCTCTACCAGCCACGTCATGTCGGAAGCCAGAATCAATACCATTTATGGGGTAGGCAGCACCACGCATGCGCCGAATAATAGCGGCGCGCACTAACATGATAATGAAGTACACCTGGATGTGTCCTACTTATACCAAGCTTGACACATAGCCCCTTGAGGAAGCCAATGCGAAACGCGCGTTGGGGCTGCTGCGATGACATCCCATATGGGTGATTCATGGGAAAGAGCCTGTGTCTTATTGTTCTTCTGACTGGTGTAGCCCAAGATATCTATTGTGACTTAATGGGTGGTGACACTGCTTGATTATATGTAGTTTATGGGTTGTACACACAGCAGTTACTCTGAGTAAATACTTTGGGCACTAGCGCCATGAGTTTTATGTAAACTGACATTAACGCTTCCCATCCAGTTAAAAATAAATAATGGGTGTCATACCTTTTAACACATGATCTGACCTACTGACCATGTTTGATTATGTATCATAACTGTATTTGTCTATTTAGTTTTAATAAAATTTGTTTTTTTCATGGATGATTACTCCAAAGAAGCAAACAAGTAGTAGTGCCCCTTACATTGCACCTTGCATCACAGCCAGATACTAACACCTATGCTCACAGTGAAGTGAAACACTGACATTTTTAGTGCATAAACAATGACACATTGACATCTTATTGGCCATTTACACCTTTGCACGGAATTTTTTTCCTATTTTTTTCTTTTTGTTCCTACGAGCAAAATTAAGTAACTTTTTAAATAGTCTTCATTAAGCAATTTTCTACCATTTTGCAGATGCAGAGTGTCTGTTAGTCTTTTATCCAGCAAAGTAACGTAGTTTGCAAAAAATGATCCTGATCCTGCTGTTGCCCCAATTTCTCCATCCCTTTCCTTCTCTCGGTGCTAGAGTGAGTAGAAAGTATCTATAGTGTCAGGAAGGGCAAAGAAAATATTTTATAAAAAGCATACTGAGAGAAAACGAGTGCAGCATAGAAGTTGCGCTGATATGTGAGCTAATGAAGACAGAAACAATAGGGATAACACAAATCTCACATCCAGCCTATATTACTGGGAGAGCCACTCCAAAAAGAGAAAAAACGGAAACTTGAATAACACTTCAAACTACAGATCATGGAGTCTGAAAATGAATAAAGAAATTAATAGTGCAGACAGCAATTTAGTGCAATTTTATTAACAAAAGATAAATACTTAACATCGGTGAAAATCATTCTTTCCATGTTAAAAGGTGCCCATGGCCTTTACATCCCAGAACAGTGATGAACTGAGCTTTGACTTCAAAGTCAATGACACTGAAAAGTTCTGGACCCTTACTTGCTTGTTTTTCAGAATGATTTTCAGGGAGATTTGATATGTGGCCCGTTTTTTACTTCTATACAAACCCTGCCCACATGGCACATGTCCACAGTGACAGTCTTCATCAAAGGCTGTCCTCAGAGTAACCCAATTATGGGTGCATGTTTGCCAACTTTGACAGCTGGATCTATGGGAGGCGTATGCTGCCATCATGTTTTATGCAGGAAAAAATTTACCAATATCTTCCTTCTCATGCCTTATCACCTGCCGACAAATCCAGAATTAGGCAACAGAAGGTCTCCCCTTTTTTCAGCAAACTTTACAAACTTTCTCGTAAAGTAAGTACTAGTGGCATAAGTTTGCCCCCATATGCAGAAAATAGCAAAGTAAGTGCCTTACACAGTACAAATTCCACTCTTTTTGACATCCGTTTCTTAGGACCACCTCAGTAAAATTCGGGACTGTTGGCAAAAATACTCTAGACAACACCCTGTAGTTATTTCATTTATACATTCCCAGGATGAATAACTGAGGAGGACCAAGTCAAAGGAAAAATACTTTTGAGCCATTATTTACAGGGTTATCCTCCTTTTCTATCACCAAGACATGCCAATGGTCCAAACTAAATCTTCTGGAGCATGCTGCCCCCCTCACAAACAGGAAGCCACGAGGCAGGAAGCAGTGTGCTCCTGAATATTGACAGTTCGGACCAGCGGTATGGTCATGCTGCTGTCCAAACTGTGTGCTCTCCAGTGCTGGTAGAAGAGGCAGCTTTGCCTCTGCATCACTGGACCAGCATGGGGGGACTGATGTTGACCGGTACCAGCAATCTGGCAAGTTTCAGAGCAGCGCTTACAACCTCTATAGCAAAAAGCTTGCAAGTGCAAGTTCCTTGCCTAGGAAACCAGCCACTTCTGATACACTGCAGCAGTGGCCGATAACCTAGGCAACGATCAGTAAACTATAAAATTCAAAATCTCTGTTCTCGAGAAATTACAACGCACTTTTCAATTTTACCCATATATGCTCCTGAGAAAACCTCTGTAACAGATTATAAGTAGTTACTAAATCCGGCCTCTCAGTTAAGCCAACTCCTTTTTAAGGGGGGGCCCATTTTAATATTTTGCCAAATCTTCAGAAATTTTAAGCAACACCTCTATATGTTGCAGAGACTGCTCAGGTCCTTGCAGTTTTTAGAAACAAGAGATGAAGCAGAAGCCGCGTCTGTCCTCTTCTGAATTTCTAAATAAAGCATTTTGTTCTGCCTGTGTTACATTGCTTGCCATATTAAAACATGTATATAATTCCTAGCAGACACTATCCATGCCCGAGTAAATAGTTCTCAAAATAGATTTTACATACTTATCTACACTGCAAGCAATAATCTACAGAAGACGGTCACTGGTCACATCTTACTGATATGATCATGTAGCATCTCACTCGGGAAAATGGGTAAGAGACTAAAAACTGCAACTGACCCCACCGATTCCTGTACAGACAAAGGATCTTGACCCTGCAGTCAGTAGTGGTTCCTATGTGAGCAGAGATGGCCCTGACCACAGACTAGATGATGGCAACTCAGACCTATGCTACCTGAAAGGCCATTGAGTGCTTCACGTTCCTCCTAAAGAACCGAAGGGCAGAGCAGAGTGTAAATTACCTACAGAAGAGAAAGTGTGCTGAATTGGAAAAAGATGCCAAAGTGAGTAAACAAACCACAAAATAAAAGATTATGTATGTGCTGTTAGGCAATATGCGGTCTACTTCCTAAAAGAAACAGAGCATAGGTGTAGGATAAAGAACATAAACAGCAGAGAGATAAACCCTAGCTGGTCTTTCACTGACTGGCTTAAACCACAGCAGCATGAGTGGACATACAAATTAGACTATCACCAGCAGGAAATACCAGCAGGGAAAAAGTACATAAAGCTGCATCCAAAAGGTGAAAGGGCAGACAAATGAGTAAATGAAAACACCCGTTTCCCAAAAAAGACAGAAGCTAGAAGATAACAGAAACTAAAACACCCAGATAAAAGGTCTATCTGCATCCACATATAGCTGTTGCAAAACTAAAGTAGACAATTCATGGAAAATGCAATTTACATAACTACCCTTCAAGACAATGTCTGTAACAATAGATACTATAGATGAGAAAATCTACCAAAATTTTAATTTAGCAGATTCACTCTTATTTGTCCAGGAAATTTTTCTAGATCCTAAAGCATGATAAATATACGGCTAAAAAATTAAATCTAGTAATCGCCTCTCCTCAGCCTTCACCTATGCCCACCGCACAGCTCTCCAGCTCGGTAACTCTTCAGGGCTCTTCGGCACCAAAACGTTAAAGTCAGAGCCAAAAAGCTGGATCGACGGGACAAGCAACACCTGGACAGAGATGAGTATTATATTTATTCTACTTTTTGAACCCTTGACGACCCTACATGAATTCAGCAAAATGGCTTCTGGTTTAGAATCAAAAGAGGAGAATCATAAAAAAAAATCAGATTGTGGTTGTATGTATATGTATGGATGTATGACCAGCAGTAAATTAACATCTGTCCTTAGACTGCAGCTCACCTCACAGGTCATGACCTATGTATCCTGAGAAGAGACAGACTCTCTGGTCCCAACCCCAGGGAATTTCCTGAGAACACACAAAGTGGAAACATTTCACGCCTTTAGTATCTTTGATGGAGAGATGCCAATTGCAGCATGACACTCTCTTACTATGGGAAAGGTCACACAAATAGTGTTCAAAGGAAAAAATAATGTATTCATTGGTAAAATAGCCATGGTCCAGTCACAAACCAGCACTTGGAATATTGACACGAGAGGCTGGTCTAGAAATTGGATCTCCATGTCAAATCTATAAATTAGGCATACACACACAAAAAAAGGGTTCACATGTGAGGGCAGCATGGACAGCTGATGTGCTCCATTTCATATTTCCCCCTCCCTCAGGGACAGAGTACCAAACTGCAAAGTTCAATATTTCTGTAAGTTTTCTCCCTTTTATTTTATCACTGTTTTTGCATATTTGTATGTCACTTTTTATTTCCATTTTTATATCCTTTTATTGTAAGCACTGTACCCTTTATATTAAAGCTTAAAACTTTAATAAGTCTGAACCTTATTGCTGTAAACAATCCATAGCCTTAGAGCGTGTGCTCCTGGTGATTGGCACATTGTAGTAGTAGTACTTCCGGGACTCATCGCCTGTGTGTCCGGTGAGTGGTGGCAGCGTGTATGAGCAGGATGTGTGGTCTGTGTCGGGGTGTGATTTATTCTCCCAGTGCAGTATAGAACAGAGGTTGAATGCTGGACTGAGTGAGAGGAGATAGATTAACCCTTGCAGGCGCAACCCCAAGTCACGTACTGAGAAGCGGGTACGTGACAAATTGGTGGCAGCCGTGGGATATACGAATATATCCTCCATGGTAATTCATGACAGTGGTGAATTAGAATATATTTTTTTAATTTGACACAAACTCGATTTTCTTATTGATTCATTCATCTTTAATAGATAATAATAGATAACCATCTGTTGGCAAATGTGTTTCTGTCTTTTTTACTTCATCAGCGCAAAGTAGGCTTCTGTTTAGTTCTTTGATATACCTTTCACTGGAGCACTGACTCTAACCAAATAGTGGAAGGAGAAAAATAAGGTAAATATTAAAAGGTAATCTGTAAATCGTTAGCATAGTAAGTAGAGATGGAAGAATTGATTTGCAGGACTCCGGGCCATTGGCTAGGTCCGTAATCTGTGGCCACAAGATGGGAGGCCAACAAATTTCCTTACCTCCTGCGTTCCCAGTTCTTTTGATTAATTTGACTGATGCGATGACATCATTGTGGCGTGAAGTACACATGGCATCACACCAGCCCGACTAATCAAAAGGAGATCCAAGGAATGCCGGGAGATAAGAAGATATTCGCAAGCTTCCTTCCAATGGTCACAGATTACCGCCCTGGCCTATGGGCTGGTTCTGCCATTGAAAGGACAGTAACACAAATGGAAACCTGACGGTCCAACCTATGAGTCACTGGAGTCCACTAGTCAACACTTAGATTAAGGCCCCCGTTCACATTGGATAAAAGTCAGCCCAACCTGCCAGTCTCTGCAGGATCGACAACCTGTATAACTTGTATGGGGTTTTTCTTCCTACTCTATAATAGAATAGACGGAGCATAATCGCGCATGCACGACCACAGACAAAAACCAAACAAGGGGCAAGAGATCTCCTTTTGCATAATCATGGAGGGGTCCCCCATTGACATGTATCCCTTATCCTGTGCATAGATGATAAGTCCTGATTCTGCAAACACCCTTTTTTTTCCAATATCAAAACCTGCTGTGATCTCACAAGCGTCCCTAACGAAATAACAGCTGCTGAACAGCACTGTGCCAGGAACAAGGCGAAATATAAAGTTCCTTGTTATTTCCAACAAGGAGTAGTATACAATATGGTAAAGTCATTATTAAAACGGTAGTCTTTCAGTAAATAATTTTATTTTTAGGCATGGATTTAATAAAAAAAAAATGGAGGAATATTTACCTTCTAGCCATCCCCTCAACCCACCAATCAAACCAGAGGTCTGTACCGGTTCCCCAAACAGTTTTTGCCCCGTTTGGAAGTCACTGCACCTCTGCAGCCAATTACAGCTGAGAAATATCTGATGACTCACTCTTCTGGTCAACTGACCACTGCAGCCAATTACAAGCTGCAGCAGTGCTGTGACTTCCTAACGGGGCAGGCCCTGCTTCTGGAGCTGGTTAATTACTTTATTGTTGGACAACCCCTTTAAGAAATAAAAATCACATATACACAGATGTAACGGAGGTCTATGTGTCATAGCAATCATTTGTGATGCGTGAAAGCTCAGACCTCACTTTGATTTAATTTAATTGAACAAAGATCTTGTTGGGTCTTTCGCTCAATCGTTTGTGTCTTCCACTTTTATTACAGTAAAGTCCAGACTGGAGGCAAGAAAAGTCTGAGGGGAAGGTGGCATGACTTGGGCTTGGATCTAGTAGGGAGGAACTAAGAGGTGATAGGTGCTGTTTGGTAATTGGACATAATGAGATATTTAGGAAAGCAGACCGCATCCCCAAAAAACGGGTGATAGCTGATCAAGGCATAATGTATTCCACCATACACAGACAGAAGTCAACGTTTCGACCTTTCTTAGGTCTTTATCATGTACAAGGAGAAAGGAGGGTTCTTATTTTAGTCTGGTGGGGATGACAGGGTGGATAGCCAGAACAGAAGATGGTGTAAGAGCAAAAAGAAATTGTGGACATGCAGCGTGTGTGTATGTGTGTGTGTGTGGGGGTCCATGGAGTTGGTAGAAGGATGGTTCTGGGCATTTTGTGTTAGGGGGTCAGGAGGCCAGGATGGCTCTGGACTCCCCTGGTGGTATGGTGCTTGTCTATGGGTTAAATTTTGGCTTGGGCCTGTGGTGTTTAGTTTTGCCTTTGAGCTGGGGGTGTAATCAGATGGAGATTAAAGAAGACGAGTGCGAGGCAGATTAGTGCCAGATTTTGGGGGCTCCAAAGACCACTCCATAAGATGGGCTGATGCTACTTAGACAATTAAAACAACCATGTAAACCTAAGGTCTTGATATGGAGACTTTTGCCTGTTAATACATGGCTGCTGTGTCATTGTTATTGTACAGTCATATGTAAAAGTTTGGGCACCCCTATTAATGTTAACCTTTTTTCTTTATAACAATTTTGGTTTTTGCAACAGCTATTTCAGTTTCATATATCTAATAACTGATGGACTCAGTTATATTTCTGGATTCAAATGAGGTTTATTGTACTAACAGAAAATGTGCAATCTGCATTTAAACAAAATTTGACCGGTGCAAATGTATGGGCACCCTTATCATTTTCTTGATTTGAACACTCCTAACTACTTTTTACTGACTTCCTGAAGCACTAAATTGGTTTTGTAACCTCATTGAGCTTTGAACTTCATAGCCAGGTGTATCAAATCATGAGAAAAGGTATTTAAAGTGGCCACTTGCAAGTAGTTCTCCTATTTGATTCTCCTATGAAGAGTGGCATCATGGGCTCCTCAAAACAACTCTCAAATGATCTGAAAACCAAGATTATTCAACATAGCTTTTCAGGGGAAGGATACAAAAAGTTGTCTCAGAGATTTAACCTGTCAGTTTCCACTGTGAGGAACATAGTAAGGAAATGGAAGAACACAGGTACAGTTCTTGTTAAGCTCAGAAGTGGCAGGCCAAGAAAACTATCAGAAAGGCAGAGAAGAAGAATGGTGAGAACAGTCAAGGACAATCCACAGACCACCTCCAAAGACCGGCAGCATCATCTTGCTGCAGATGGTGTCACTGTGCATCGGTCAACAATACAGCGCACTTTGCACAAGGAGAAGCTGTGTGGGAGAGTGATGCAAAAGAAGCCGTTTCTGCAAGCACGCCACAAACAGAGTCGCCTGAGGTATGCAAAAGCACATTTGGACAAGCCAGTTACATTTTGGAAGAAGGTCCTGTGGACTGATGAAACAAAGATTGAGTTGTTTGGTCATACAAAAAGGCGTTATGCATGTGCTGTATTGTTGACCGATGCACAGTGACACCATCTGCAGCAAGATGATGCTGCAGGTCTTTGGAGGTGGTCTGTGGATTGTCCTTGACTGTTCTCACCATTCTTCTTCTCTGCCTTTCTGATATTTTTCTTGGCCTGCCACTTCTGGGCTTAACAAGAACTGTACCTGTGTTCTTCCATTTCCTTACTATGTTCCTCACAGTGGAAACTGACTGGTTAAATCTCTGAGACAACTTTTTGTATCCTTCCCCTGAAAAGCTATGTTGAATAATCTTGGTTTTCAGATCATTTGAGAGTTGTTTTGAGGAGCCCATGATGCCACTCTTCATAGGAGAATCAAATAGGAGAACTACTTGCAAGTGGCCACTTTAAATACCTTTTCTCATGATTTGATACACCTGGCTATGAAGTTCAAAGCTCAATTAGGTTACAAAACCAATTTAGTGCTTCAGGAAGTCAGTAAAAAGTAGTTAGGAGTGTTCAAATCAAGAAAATGATAAGGGTGCCCATACTTTTGCACCGGTCAAATTTTGTATAAATGCAGATTGCACATTTTCTGTTAGTACAATAAACCTCATTTGAATCCAGAAATATAACTGAGTCCATCAGTTATTAGATATATGAAACTGAAATAGCTGTTGCAAAAAACAAAACTGTTATAAAGAAAAAAGGTTAACATTAATAGGGGTGCCCAAACTTTTACATATGACTGTACTTGAAGGGCTAGTGGTATCGGAAAAATAACGAGCCTACAATACCCTGCTCATGGCAGCAGCACATAGTCTGTATACACCGGGAATGTGCTGGCAACCAAAAGTGATTTATAGGACTGCGAGGTGCCATAAGTCATCAGATGAGCATTTGCTTATTTGTCAACTTGTCCTGGGCATGTTGTCCTTGGGCAATCATCAGGAACAAATGTTTTAGGAATGTTCATTTGGCTGGACGATGGCCTGTGCAAAATCCAAGATGTAATTTAAAATTCTTGAGACCCAATGCAAAATCTATAAAAGGGCCATGTGCCATTTATAATATTGGTATGTGGTGGGGGAGTCTTTACATACAGTTATAACCTTGAAAGGAAAGGAAATGGGAGGGAAGGGGAAGGGAAGGAAGGGAATGGAAAGGAAGGGAAAAGAACAGAAGGGAAGGGGAAGGAAGGCAAGGGTAGTAAGGGAAGGGGAAGGAAAGGAAGGGAAGGTAAAGGAAGGGAAGAGAAAGTAAGAGGAAGGAAAGGAAGGGGAAGGGTTGCAAGGGAAGGGGAAGGAGAAGGAAGGAAAGGGGAAGGAAGGGAAGGAGAAGGAAGGGAAGGGGAAGGAAGGTGAAGGAGGGAAGGGGAAGGAAGGAAAGGGGAAGGAAGGGAAGGGGAAGGAAGGGAAGGGGAAGGAGAAGGAAGGAAAGGGGAAGGAAGGGAAGGGGAAGGAAGGTGAAGGAGGGAAGGGGAAGGAAGGTGAAGGAGGGAAGGGGAAGGAAGGCTGTCTAAGCCTGGAAATGGCAGATGCTTTTTCTTTCCATATCTTTTGCTGAGTGCCCCAGGTTTTCTGACTTTTCATACATGAAAGAAAGAGACACAAGAGACATATAGACAGATACATAGCGAAATGAGGCTTACCCTAGTAATAAGTGATTTTATTTTAGAAGGAATGACATCTTGGTCAAGCCTTCCAAGTTTACACTTCTGCAGAAATACATTTTGGAAGAAAAGGAATAAATTAGGAATGATCTATCTTCGGAATAGAAACATATTAATGAGCTGTTCCCCTGGTTCTTAGTGGTGTAGTTTCCTCCTTTCTCCAGACATATGTAGGTGTGTGGTTCCCCCAATTCACCACTTAAGCTGCTTGTTGATGTAGTTTAGCTTTTGAGCTGCTCAAGCTCCAACTTTAAGATCAGCCGAGAGTTCCATCAGCATCAATTACTGAGCAGAGACACGCGATCTGCTGTGACGTGCGACGGACCAGGAGGCCACTGCACGTTTGTATGAGAAAAAGAGTATTACAAGAATGCACAAACACACAAGTCAACGCAAAGCACTGCACAAATTCCTACATACTGGCATGCGTGTCACACCCAGAATAACAGAATTTCAAGGAGTAGAAAAAAGTAGATTATTCTACACTATACTGTTTTTATTGCCTTTGATCTAGTTAGAGACAAAAGGGTCTGGACAATGCATTTAAATGTAAGTATTCCAGGCCTTAACAACCAGCATCTACTGGTCAAATGGCTGGAACATTTTTATTTTCTAGGCTTTTAAAGGGGTTGTCCCATCATCATAAATGGGTAAAATTGCAAAGCGCTTGTGATTTACTTCTTATTAAAAGTCCTCTCTGTTCTAAAAAAAAGGAGGGATTTTTAATTCTATTGTATACTGCTCATTGCTAGGTAACCCGCCACCTCTGTAGTCTGGTCATCAGAGGTGGTCGGTGGCCAGCTTCAGTGTCCCTTAATCCCTCTGCTTGTAACATCAGAAAGTTCAGGGTTCAGGCCATCAGCTCAACCGTGTCACTGGTCCGAACTGTCAATCATCAGGAGCGCACCGCCCCGGGGAAGAAGGAAGCCTGAAGGCACCGGAGCGGGGTACTGCTGAAGGTAGCATCATGAGAACAACCATTCCAGTCTTTTCAATACCTATCGATTTTTCATTTTTTTGCACTTTCAATTTTTTCTTCCGAATCTTTTACCGCCCATAACCTTTTTATTTTCAAACTGCAGAACCAGAAGACGCCTTGTTTCTTGCAGAACGAGTTGTAGTTTTAAAAGACTCTTTTCATTATACCATATAATGTACTGAAAATTTAGACAAAAAATTCCAAGTGGAGTGAAATGTTGAAAAAAAAAGTAATTTCACCAATGCTCTTTAGATTTTAGTTTTACAGCTTTAGGCTGTGTTCACACGTTGCGTTTTTTTTTGCGTTTTTACCAAATAAAAGGCTTAAAAAACTTTTAAAAGAAGCTTCCCATTCATTTTAATGAATTCCGCACTTTCTGTGCATATTGATGCGTTTTTTTCTGCGAAAAAACGTATTGCAAAAAAAAAAAGCAGCATGCTCATTAATTTCAAGGAAAATTCCGCATTTCCAGCTATTTTCTATGTGACTGGGACCGCTCCGGAAAAAAAACACATAAAAAATGCGCGTTTTTTGCGCAAAAACCGCACGGAAAACTTGCAGAAAAAACGCGTTTTCTGGGAAGGAGTCAGGTTTTCATGCAGAAATTTTCTGCATACGTGTGCACATAGCCTTACTGTGCTGTAAAAATGACCTGGCAGTATAATTCCCGGGGTCAGTACATTTACGGCAATACAAAAAGCATATATTTTTTATTTATATCTTATTAGTAGATTAAAAAATTATGAATTAAAAAAAAAAAATGATGTCTGTATTTACATTTTCTGAGACCCATAACTGGTTTTTTTTTTATCTGTAGGCTTTGTTGATACTGAGGGCACAAATTACATTTCCATCACTTTTTATTTCCCTTTTTGAGAAGTGCGATGATCCAAAAAAACAGCAATTCTGACATTTCAATCTTTAGGGAGACGTTTGCCATACAGCATAGTTTAGTATTTTGATAGATGGGACATGACAATACCAAATAAATATGTTTATTTTTGGTAGATTTTCTTTTATTTCTGAACAGTGAAAGAGATGATTTATACTTTTTTAAAATATGTTTTACAATATTTATTTAGTCACGTCAGGGGGACCTGAACCTGCAAGTTTGAGCACGGTGGCTCAGTGGTTAGCATTGCAGCGCTGGGGTTGTGGGTTCAAATCCCACCAAGGACAACATCTGCAAGGAGTTTGTATGTTCTCCCCGTGTGTGCGTGGGTTTCCTCCGGGTTCTCCGGTTTCCTCCCACATTCCAAAGACATACAGATAGGGAAATTAGATTGTGAACCCCATTGGGGACAGCGAGGATGTCTGTAAAGCTGCGGAATATGGTGGCGCGACATAAGCAATGCCTAATAAATAAATAAAACAAATACTAGGAAAAATGACATCTTGATCAAGCATTCAAGTGTAGGTATCTCAAAAAAAAATGTGGAAGACCAGGTCGTAATAAATTGCAAAATATCTATATTGTGAATAGAGAAATAATCCTGCGATGTTGCACTAAGGCTAGTTTCACATTAGCGCTTTTGAGCGCAGCGACGGCCTGCGCACAGCCGCCGCTAAGCCCTGCCCCCTGCTGCGCCTCCGCCAGTAGCTCCGCCTACCGGCGCATGACGCTGCATGCGTCCTGCATCCCGTATCTTTATCACTGGGGGCGCAGGCCGTGCGCAGTATGCGTTTGGCGGCGCATGCGTCCTTTTGACGGTGCGCCGACCTGCGCCAAACGCAACCTGCTGCAGTTTGGTTGCGCTCGGCGCACTGTCAAAAAGGCGCATGCGCCGCCAAACGCATACTGCGCATGGCCTGCGCCCCCGTGATAAAGATAGGGGACGCAGGATGCATGCAGCGTCATGCGCAGGTAGGCGGAGCTACCGGGGGAGGCGCGGCAGGGGGCGGGGCTTAGCGGCGGCCATGCGCAGGCCATCGCTGCGCTCTAAAGCGCTAATGTGAAACTAGCCTAAGATGACACGTACGGAGGTCATCAGCGGGCTCTCAGCTGCCTTTATAACTCGGCTCTCCACGATTGTATTGCTGGGGGGCAATGGGAGCCAGTGCACAGTGATTGACAGGGGCAATTAAATAGTTAATCAGCAGCTACTGCATCTACAGTAGCTCTGGTTGCCGCTGTTATAGACACCCTGGTATCGACAGGGATCCGTTCCTGAGCCTACTCTATATACCCTGCACATGACTGGTGATAGAAATGTTTGTCACAGGTTGTTAAGGTAATTTTTGCTTTTTTTTAGTAAGTAGATCATTTTTATTTGAAAATTGTTAATCATAAAGCAATTGCTATATGGGTAAGTGATAAGAGTTATTCCCTACATTGAAAGTTAAGGGATCTGTCAACAGTTTTTTGCTATGTATTCTGAGAGCAGCATGATATAGGGGCAGAGAGCCTGATTCTAGGGATGTGTTACTTTCTCAGCAGCTTGCTGAGGTTTAAAAGAAAAAAAATCAGTGTTTTATGAGCAGGAGATTATCACTGCAAGACTAGATGTCACGTGTAAGACTGTCCAGCTAATCTGTACAACTCTGCCCCCCACCACTGATTGACAGCTTGCTGATAATGTACAGTCTAATACAGAGGTGTGGGCGGTGTTATTGTGACGACTACTGGAGTGGACCCTCTGGGTCGTGATACCAACCCACCCTGAGCGAGCTGACCTAGTGAGGACCACCCTCTATACAGGGAGCGTCAGGGGCAGACCCAGGGGGGTAAAGTATCACGACTGCTGGAACCAGGTGGCCGGCTCACAGAAGACGCGAGAGAGTGTGTCTAGCAAGGTGCAGGCGGGGACACGCAGGATACAGGAGTGTGCAAGGCGTGGACACAGGAGCATGCAGGGTACAGGATAATGCTAGGCGTATACACGAGGACACGCAGGGTACAGGGTAGTGCATGGCATGTACACAGGGGAACGCTGGGTACAGGAGTGCGTATAGCGTGCACTGACAAGCACGCCCGGGGACAAGGCAAAACAGAGCGCGTGCTAGGAAGCACACCTGGGTACAAGGCAAAGCAGAGCGTAGCGGGGAAGCACACCTGGGTACAAAGCAAAGCAGAGCGCATGCTAGGAAGCACACCTGGGTACAAGGCAAAGCAGAGCGCGTGCTAGGAAGCACACCTGGGTACAAGGCAAAGCAGAGCGCGTGCAGGGAAGCACACCTGGGTACAAGGTAGAGCAGAGCGCGTGCAGGGAAGCACGCCTGGGTACAAGGCAAAGCAGAGCGTAGCGGGGAAGCATGCCTGGGTACAAGGCAAAGCAGAGCGTAGCGGGGAAGCACACCTGGGTACAAGGCAAAGCAGAGCGCGTGCTGGGAAGCACGCCTGGGTACAAGGCAAAGCAGAGCGTAGCGGGGAAGCATGCCTGGGTACAAGGCAAAGCAGAGCGTAGCGGGGAAGCACACCTGGGTACAAGGCAAAGCAGAGCGCGTGCTGGGAAGCACACCTGGGTACAAGGCAAAGCAGAGCGCGTGCTAGGAAGCACACCTGGGTACAAGGCAAAGCAGAGCGCGTGCAGAGAAGCACACCTGGGTACAAGGCAAAGCAGAGCGCGTGCTGGGAAGCATGCCTGGGTACAAGGCAAAGCAGAGCGCGTGCAGGGAAGCACGCCTGGGTACAAGGCAAAGCAGAGTGCGTGCTGGGAAGCACGCCTGGGTACAAGGCAAAGCAGAGCGCGTGCTGGGAAGCACGCCTGGGAACAAGGCAAAGCAGAGCGCGTGCTGGGAAGCACGCCTGGGTACAAGGCAAAGCAGAGCGTAGCGGGGAAGCACGCCTGGGTACAAGGCAAAGCAGAGCGCGTGCAGAGACGCACACCTGGGTACAAGGCAAAGCAGAGCGCGTGCTGGGAAGCACGCCTGGGTACAAGGCAAAGCAGAGTGCGTGCTGGGAAGCACGCCTGGGTACAAGGCAAAGCAGAGCGTAGCGGGGAAGCACACCTGGGTACAAGGCAAAGCAGAGCGCGTGCAGAGACGCACACCTGGGTACAAGGCAAAGCAGAGCGCGTGCAGGGAAGCACACCTGGGTACAAGGCAAAGCAGAGCGCGTGCTAGGAAGCACACCTGGGTACAAGGCAAAGCAGAGTGCGTGCTGGGAAGCATGCCTCGGTACAAGGCAAAGCAGAGCGCGTGCAGGGAAGCACGCCTGGGTACAAGGCAAAGCAGAGTGCGTGCTGGGAAGCACGCCTGGGTACAAGGCAAAGCAGAGTGCGTGCTGGGAAGCACGCCAGAGCACAAGGCAAGGGACCTGAGTACAGAGAGCGGCCAAGCCGGGACCAAGCAGGTCTAGCAAGGAAGCCATATGATAATCAGGCCCCGCCTACAGGAAGAGGCAGCCTGATATAGGGCAAGTGTGCTGTGACTTCCGGGTCAGCTCCACATGGACCATAGAGCCATCAGAGATGGCGCGGCTGCAGTCAGGCTATGGGGAAGCACATACGCGCTCGACAAAGTCATGGAGTCTTGTGAACAACCACAGAGTCAAGTGCGGAAGGTGTGCGTGCGCACTCGAAGGGACCCCCGGACCGGCCGCGATACCGGAAGTGATGACGTCGGGCGCTGAGCCCTAGCTGCGAGGGAATGCGATGAGAGCGGCATGACAGTTATACACAGCTTAGCATTCTGAGCACTTCTACATCTACAGCAAAGAAAACAGGGATTCTGTCATAGCTACAGGAAGCAGCCCAGTACAGTAAGTGACACATCGCTGGAATCATGGTCTCTGCCCTTACATCATGTTGCTCTCAAATTCCATAGCAAAAGCCTGCTGAAAGATTCACTTTAAGGCAGGGAGAGCTGCCCTCCAGAAGTTCTGGGAGGCTTTTCTGGTGTGCAGGAAATTTGCAAGCTCTTCTGGGCGTCTGGAGAGGTCTCTTTTTTCTGATACATTCCCAGAGTTGCAAAGCAAAATGCAAATCAACACATGAGGTCCTTAAAGAATGGCCCCTGAGGTCTCAGCTTGTGAAACGCATTGATACAGAAAGCACAATACAAAAGTATCTGCTCCTACAAGACATAAAGACCTTTCACTTTTCAGAGAATAGTAGAATGAAACCAGCCGAGCTTATACTGAACCTCATAATGGATTTCTGATCAGACGCATTAATACCTGCTGGTTTCATACAAAGATCTACTACTGAATCCTTACCTATAATAGAATGTTTAATATACAATGAATTTGTTCTAGAAAATTATAACAAAAACTTCTTTAGTTACTGAAGGACTGAATAAAAAAATTTAAAGGAGTACAAGAAAAACTTTAGTTCAAGACGAGGGTATTTTCTAATGTTTAAGGTGTCGTTCAGGCTTGGGGCTCGATTTGTCTGCAGGTTTGCGACTCTTCACAGGGTGCACAGTACGCACTGTAAGGATTCTCCTGTGCCGACGCCAGGAACAGGTAGGCGTGTTACAGCAAGTATGTGATTAGTATACATGCGGTCACGTGACGACTAGACGTGTGTGATTTCGCTCAATGTAAGTGAAATGAGTTGAGGTCAGACACATCTAGTTGGAATGTAGCTGGAAGTATGCAAATCACATACTTCTCCCGTCGCTAGAGAATCCTGGCAACACGCAGTTTTTGCGTGGCGAAGATTCACAAGTCTGCAGTCATATAATTTGCTTCTTTTTTTTTTACATTTATGAAGCTCTTTTCTCTTGATACATAAAGGTGCATGTAAAAGTTTGGGTACCCCTTGTCAAAATTACAGTTATTGTGAACAGTTAAGCAAGTTGAATATGAAAGGACCTCTAAAAATTATAAAGTTAAAGATAACAATTCCCTTTGTATTTTAGGCAAAATTTTTTATATACAGTACAGACCAAAAGTTTGGACACACCGTCTCATTCAAAGAGTTTTCTTTATTTTCTTTTTTTTTTAAATTCTTTATTTTCAAGTTTCAACCACACCATAAGACAGAACATCGTATTACAAATACAGATGGTTAAAGATTGCTTAGACGTCCATCCAAGGTGGTAAAGAATAATAAAGGGGGGAAAAACAAGGGGGGGAGGGAAAAGTGGGCGGGAAAAAGGAAAAAGAAGAAGGGAAGGGAAAAGAGGGATGCATAATAGCAAACAATCACAATAACATCAAAACAAAGCAGTCATCGGCATCGACATTAGCAATAAATGAGTGTATTATAAAAATAGAGTAGGTGAACAGTTTTATAAGTAACCTTGGAACCTGCTACCCCAAAATCAAGGCCATCAAGTCTAAGTGAGATTCATGCATTATCTGATCTATCTCCTCGAGGATTATCCCCCAAATATCTAGTCCACGGGGCCCAGGTCAACACATAAGATTTGTGGCTGAATACCTCCCAGCTAGACAGCTCCTCCAGACGAGAAATCTGATTTATCTTGTCACGCCACTCCTCCAATGTGGGAGGAGCGACATCTTTCCAATGAACAGCTATCAGTTGTTTTGCAGCACTTAGCATCAATGGGAGTAGGCCATGTTTTCTTGGTAAAAAATCTTTTGATGGGCACGAAAGAAGAACCTCCGTAGCCCTGAGATTGGTCTTTATTAGCTGTAAATTCTTGAGAACTAGCTTGACACCGTCCCAAAAATGTCTCAATTTGGGACAATCCCAAAATATGTGTGTGTGATGTCCTCCAGGGTTGAGGCATCTCCAACAAGCATCATTATCAGCAAGACCCCTCTGAAAGAGCTTGGCGGGAGTCCAATGCCACCTGGTCAAAATTTTATGAGAATTTTCTTGCAAAAGAACAAACCTGGAGAATCCCCGTGCACTAGATAGCATTCTAGATACTTGTTTCTCTGTGAGCGTAGTATTAAGTTCCATTTCCCAGGAGTAAATAAATGAGGGCTTAAAATGTATTCCCGGAGAGATCAGATGTGAGTAAATACGGGACAGGATTTTTAGCCGTGGAAGCGGGAGTTTGATCATGATATCTAACCAGGACCAGTTCGACCTGGTCGGGAATTTCTTCCTAAACTGTAGAAGCGTACGTCGAATGTGTTGGCACTGAAGAAAATTAGTTGGTTGATTCATTGCATTTGATGGCCAAACTCCTCCCTGTAATATTTTATTACCATAAAAGCTATTCAATGTATCTCTAGGGAGGGTAAACCACAGATTATAAGGATCCTGAAAATCAGAATCCAATAAAAACGGTATTGAACTAATTGGCGTTAATGTCGAAGGAAAAGTGTCCTCCGGTAATTCCCCCAACATCAATCTTTTAGTACGTAATGTAGTAGATGTTATCTCATCCAGTCTAAGAGTAACCGGTGGTTTGGTCCTAGTTCATAGATAAGGCAAACCCCTCGGACCCAGCAAAGCCAGGTCGACACAAGCTCCCTCCCCTCCCTCAGTGCAAGACACTACCTTTAACCATCTGCCAAGGTGGATTGCCCTATAATACACCAGGGGGTCTGGAACTCCCAATCCACCTGAGGCGACTGGGTAAGTAAGAAGCCTATAAGGCAACCTAGCCGGTTTAGATTTCCAGATGAATTTTCCTATTAGTGACTTTAATGACCCAAAAAAGGTCAGGGGTATCTGAATCGGTACCATATTCATGGCATACAAAATAATAGGCATAATATATGCCTTAAACACGTTTATACGACCCAACCAAGATAAAGTGGGAAGGTTATATTTATGCATCAGATTAGTAACTTTCTTCAATAAGGGTATGAAATTACTTTGAAATAAGTTAGTGGGGTCCCTAGTTATGAATATACCTAAGTATTTGATAGAGCCATTAGCCCAAGAGAAGGGAGTCTGCATACGAAGAATGGAAAGTTGGGAGTGGGGGAGAGTGATATTTAACGCTTCAGATTTGGCTAGGTTAATTTTAAAATTGGAGAGGGAACCAAACTGTTGAAAAATTCGGAGGATGATCGGGAATGCCTGAGATGGATTGGCTATGAGAAAAAGCAAATCATCTACGAAAGCTAGCGTTTTAAATGTCCCCGATCCCACCGTCAACCCCTTTATGCGTTGTTCTTGTCTGATGCTTTGTATCAAAGTTTCTATAACCAAAATGAACAAAGATGGGGACAGAGGGCATCCCTGTCTAGTCCCATTGTGAATCTCCAGACTTTTTGATAGGGTGCCATTTATCCTGACCCTGGCCGTCGGTTGGGAGTAGAGAGAGAGGACCGCTGTTATAAATTGAGGGGGAAAACCGAATTTAATTAACACCTGCTCCATGAATCTCCAACACACTCTGTCAAAAGCCTTCTCGGCATCCGTTGACAAGAGTACCAAGGGGACCTGCCGGGTTTTGGCAAACATTATAGACTGTATAACCCTAGTGGAGTTATCTTTCCCTTCCCTACCCCTCACAAAGCCCGCCTGATCCGCATGAATCAATTTGGGTAAAAGATTGCTTATTCTACCCGCTAGTATTTTAGCCCACAACTTTATGTCCGTATTAAGTAATGAAATTGGTCTATAGCTGGCGCACAATTTTGGGTCCTTACCCTCCTTCGGGAGAACCGTAATATATGCCTCTAATGATTGCTTAGGGGGAAGCTGGCCCTTCAAATAGGAATTAAACAAGGTCACCAATTGAGGTAAGAGTGGTTTTATAAACTTTTTATAATATATAATAGGGAGACCATCCGGGCCCGGGGCCTTTCCATTTGGAATGGTGGAAAGAGTATCCAAAATTTCTTTAGGGGTAACCAGAGCGGTTAACAAAGTTTGGCCCTCCGGGGTTATTTTAGGTAAAGCTAGTGGAGTCAGGAACTCTCTAATTTTTTCTATAGCTTTTATTGGGTCTTGCATGCTATCTGGTATGTTTAGATTATATAAGCTGTCATAAAAGGATCTAAACTCCTCAGCAATATCAGCGGTCTCGAAAATTGAGGAGCCATCCAGAGTTTTGAGCTGCCTAACAAACGTCCTTTCTTGCTGCTTTTTAAGCAATGAAGACATAAGCTTGCTACTTTTATTGCCATGGAGATAGAACCTCTGTTTACATCTCATATAGGTTTTGGCCGATTGGATATTTAAGAGATTTTTTAGCGAATTTCTTAGGTCAGTCAGTTCAGTTAATGTCTTAGTTACTTGAGATCTCTTATGCAATCTTTCCAAGGAATTAATTTGGTGCAAAATAGACACAACCTGTTTTGTCCTTTCTTTTTTAAGATGGGAACTCAAAGCTATAAGTTCTCCCCTCATTACCGCTTTATGTGACTCCCACACCAAAGGTATGGATGGGCCAGAGTGCAGATTTGTCTGAAAAAAGAATTCCAGAGTGTCGGTCAGTCTCGTAATGTGGGAATATGAATCTAATAATGTCTCATTAAGCGACCAAGACCTGGCTGGTCGCGGAAGGGTTTCTATGCCCATGTCGAGAAAAATAGGAGCATGGTCCGATAGTGTGATAGCGTCTATGGTCGCATTTTTGACTAATGAGAGGTTGGTTGTCTTTGTGTCAATATATAGTCAATTCTATGATAGCTGCCAAACGGATGGGAATAAAAAGTGTAGTCTCTGCCCGAAGGAGAGAGTGTCCTCCAGGGGTCTATCAAGTGTAATTCTTGGAAAGAAAGGTGTAATTTTCTCAGTGCCTTTTGGGAAAGGGAAGACTTGCCCATGGAAGTATCCAAAGATGGATTGAATGGTACATTAAAATCTCCCCCCATCAGCAATAAACCTTCAGTAAATAGTTTTAAGGTATTCATTGTCCTACATAGCCATCCAATCTGTTTCTTGTTTGGGGCATATAAGTTACATAAGGTAACTTTGGTGTTAGCAATAAGGCCCTTCAGTATAATATACCTTCCTTCAGAATCTGAAAGGCAGTCATGTAAGACAAAAGGAACATTTTTTTTAATAGCAATACTCACTCCTCTAGATGCCGACCCACCTGTACTATGATACCAGGTCGGATAACGAGATCTGGACATGTGTGGTACTCTCCCCGCTTTAAAATGTGTCTCCTGTAGAAAGATCACACTAGCCTTTTTTGCATGCAAAAGGTTCAATACCTGATTTCTCTTACACGGGGAGCGTAGCCCCTTTACATTATACGAAGCCACTACTATAGTGGCAAATTTTTCCTTGTCACCCATAGTAAATTAGATGTAGCAAAAGAAAAAATAAATAAATAATAAATAATAAAGTGTCCCATGCCGACAGACCACAAAAAATACAAAATGCAAGGTAAAATAACAGTAACCAATAGATAACAATAACCAACTGCCTGCCTGCGGCAGGAGCAGGGGACCAACATGCCCCCCATGACAGATCAGAGAATCACATCCCCAACACACGAGTAGTACATGTTAGCTTGTACGGCAGTTAAATGAAAGCGTCAACACCTAGGCAGGTGCCAATCAAGGCAAACCAAAGCGATCCAAGACATTGCAAAGTTAAACCAAAAACTACTGGGTCCAAACGTGAGAAAATGCGACTAGACCCAATAAAACAATATTCAGGGGGGCATCTCTTTTCTTGCCCCAGATTTCCCTCGCTTCGGGGGCATGCGTCTCTTCACTGAAGCCCATTCCCCCGACCTCCTGTATAAGCGTTGATAGGAGGAGGCGTGCGAAGATCCATATCCAAAGGTAGCCATGAAGGGATATCAATAGAAGCAATGTCAAAAGTGTCCCATATTTTGCTTAAGTCTTCGGGACTTCTCACTGTTACTTGTTTGCCGTCTCCATTTACCGATATTCCAAACGGAAACAGCCATTTATAGAGGATTTTACGCGAGTGTAGTATTTCCAATAAGGGCCTCAGGATTCTTCTCTTTGCAAGGGTCGACGGCGCAATGTCCTGGTAGAGTTGTATGGCAGATCCTTCGTAAGCGAGATTTTTAACATCCCTTGAAGCAGACAAAATAACATTGGTGTCCACATAACTCAACAAGCCACAGATCACATCCCTCAGGGGTTCAGAAGGTTTAGGCCTGGGTCTGAGCGATCTATGAACCCTCTCAATTACAATTTGGTCGCATTTTTCTTGCGGAATTAGGAGGGCAAAAATTTCTTTCGTGGATTTTTCCAATATTTCTGCAGAAACACTTTCAGGCAATCCTTTAATCCTTATATTTTTTCTGCGGCTTCTGTTCTCTTGATCTTCCAAGGCCAGAAGAGAGTTATTAAGCTGTGCTCTGTGGTAATCCAAATGGTCCCTCATGGCATTCGAGTGGCTAATGAGAGAGGACTGAGATGCTTCAAGGGACTCCACTCTGTTACCAATATGTGACAGATCAGCTCTCATACCAGATATCTCTGTAACCAAAGGTTTTAATGCTTGGGTCAGAAGTTTTTTAAATACTGATCTAGAGAACTTCCCAGAGTCTGAGTGGGTAATGTCACTGCCTGAGGCATCTTCACTTGAGTCCGAGTCCTCGACCCGTTCCTCTACCTCAGCATTTGTATGTAGCTTTTTTGGTGTGGGCCTAGCCGACCCAGGTTTATTTTTCAAAAATTTCTCCATTTCGCCTTGCCTGCCCTGGTGCACCCCAGTATCCAGCGGTTTTGCACGCTCTTTATTAGATTTGACCATAATGTTGAATTAAAGCGTGCATTTAAAATCACTCCTCGTGCATTTAGGGAAAGTCTATTAATGCATATTCATAGGTGGAGATGACCTCATGCGTCTTGAAAGGTAGAGAGCTGGCATTAGTAAATAAGGCCCTGATATGGTGCCCTATATAGAGTGTTTCTCACTGCTATGGTATGTGATCAGGTCGGTCTTGGCGTCTTTGGAAAGGGGGAGCAGTATCTCCAAACCCCCAGTCACTATATACAGCAGGAGCGCCCGACCCAGCCACCAGGAGCACCCAGCACTGCAGCCACCCTCTGATCACCAGCCAGGCTTCTGCGTCCAGCTCACCTCCCTCTCCTCCGGTAAGCAGACCTTCTCCTTCCTTCCTGTAGCGGTCAGCGGTCTCCCCTCCCGCCTAAACCGCGGCCCTCCACCTCCTCCAACGGCTCTCCGCAGTCTTCTGGCCCACGCCGCTCAGGAAGGAGCAGGAAGACGCGGCCAAGATGGAGCCTGTCCACCTCCGGCGCCAAGACCCGTTCCCCGCGGCCGCTCTCCTCCCAGAGAACCGCGGTTTCCTCCACACAGTCCTCCACCACTCTCTCCTGGTCCAGCTCTCTCCGGGGGGGGCACACAGACACCCCCGTTAGGGTCAAAATAGGGCTCACTTCGTGGCTGGCAGCGGGAGCAACAGCAACCCACGTCCTCCCCACAAGCGATCGAGTTTTCTTTATTTTCATGACTATGAAAATTGTAGATTCACTCAAAAGGCATCAAAACTATGAATTAACTCATGTGGAATTATATAATTAACAAGAAAGTGTGAAACAACTGAAAATATGTATTATATTCTAGGTTCTTCAAAGTAGCCACCTTTTGCTTTGATTATTGCTTTGCACACTCTTGGCATTCTCTTGATGAGCTTTAAGAGGTAGTCATTGGAAATGGTTTTCACTTCACAGGTGTGCCCTGTCAGGTTTACTAAGTGGGATTTCTTGCCTTATAAATGGGGTTGGGACCATCAGTTTTGTTGTGCAGATGTCTGGTGGATACACAGCTGATAGTTCTACTGAATAGACTGTTAGAATTTGTATTATGGCAAGAAAAAAGCAGCTAAGGCTAGTTTCACACTTGCTTTTTTTGCAGCGCGTTTTTCCCGCAAAAAAACGCATTGAAAAAACGCATACAAAAGCATACAACTGCTGCGTTTTTTTCAAGCATTTTTATGAGCATGCATGAAAAAAACGCAGCGTTTTTATGCGTTTGTATGCGTTTTTAGTGCGTTTTTACCGCGTTTGCGTTTTTTTCCAACATTAGTTGGCCCCTCACACTAACCCAAACCATGACTTTACTAACCCTAACCCTGACCCTAACTCTGACCCTAACCCTTAACCAAACCATACTTAACCCTAACCCTGACCCTAACCCCAACCCTAACCCTGACCCTGACCCTTAACCAAACCATACTTAACCCTAACCCTGACCCTAACCCCAACCCTAACCCTGACCCTGACCCTTAACCAAACCATACTTAACCCTAACCCTGACCCTAACCCCAACCCTAACCCTGACCCTGACCCTAACCCTAACCCTAAACCCCTAAATTCCATGGTTAAAAAAAAAAACGCATGTGCAAAAAAACGCATACATGAGCATGCCAGTGCGCATGTATGCGCATCCATAGGCTATAATGGCCATTTTTAGCGCAAAACGTGCGCATACACTCACTGTCCACTTTATTAGGTACACCATGCTAGTAACGGGTTGGACCCCCTTTTGCCTTCAGAACTGCCTCAATTCTTTGTGGCAGAGATTCAACAAGGTGCTGGAAGCATTCCTCAGAGATTTTGGACCATATTGACATGATGGCATCACACAGTTGGCGCAGATTTGTCGGCTGCACATCCCTGATGCGAATCTCCCGTTCCACCACATCCCAAAGATGCTCTATTGGATTGAGATCTGGTGACTGAGGAGGCCATTTGAGTACAGTGAACTCATTGTCATGTTCAAGAAACCAATCTGAGATGATTCGAGCTTTATGACATGGCGCATTATCCTGCTGAAAGTAGCCATCAGATGTTGGGTACATTGTGGTCATAAAGGGATGGACATGGTCAGCAACAATACTCAGGTAGGCTGTGGCGTTGCAACGATGCTCAATTGGTACCAAGGGGCCCAAAGAGTGCCAAGAAAAAATTCCCCACACCATGACACCACCACCACCAGCCTGAACCGTTGATACAAGGCTGGATGGATCCATGCTTTCATGTTGTTTACGCCAAATTCTGACCCTACCATCCGAATGTCGCAGCAGAAATCGAGACTCATCAGACCAGGCAACGTTTTTCCAATCTTCTACTGTCCAATTTCGATGAGCTTGTGCAAATTGTAGCCTCAGTTTCCTGTTCTTAGCTGAGAGGAGTGGTACCCAGTGTGGTCTTCTGCTGCTGTAGCCCATCTGCCTCAAAGTTCGACGCACTGTGCGTTCAGAGATGCTCTTCTGCCTACCTTGGTTGTAACGGGTGGCAATTTGAGTCACTGTTGCCTTTCTATCAGCTCGAACCAGTATGCCCATTCTCCTCTGACCTCTGGCATCAACAAGGCATTTCCGGCCACAGAACTGCCGCTCACTGGATTTTTTTTCTTTTTCGGACCATTCTCTGTAAACCCTAGAGATGGTTGTGCGTGAAAATCCCAGTAGATCAGCAGTTTCTGAAATACTCAGACCAGCCCTTCTGGCACCAACAATCATGCCACGTTCAAAGGCACTCAAATCACCTTTCTTCCCCATACTGATGCTCGGTTTGAACTGCAGGAGATTGTCTTGACCATGTCTACATGCCTAAATGCACTGAGTTGCCGCCATGTGATTGGCTGATTAGAAATTAAGTCTTAACACACAGTTGGACAGGTGTACCTAATAAAGTGGCCAGTGAGTGTATGTGCGCATGCGCTTTTTTGCAGGGCCAAAAAATGCAACATGCTGCGTCTGGAAAATCCAAACGCACACCCCAAAAAAACGCAGCGCATGAAAATCGCATACATGCGCTTACCAGCGCACAGGTATGCGCACCCATGTTAAATATAGGGGAAAAAACGCATGCGCAGGTATGCGTTTTTTTCCAGCGCTAAAAAACGCAAATGTGAAACCAGCCTAAGTAAAGAAAAAGGAGTGGCCATCATTACTTTAAGAAATGAAGGTCAGTCAGTCTGAAAAATTGGGGAAACTTTGAAAGTGTCCCCAAGTGCAGTGGCAAAAAACATCAAGCGCTACAAAGAAACTGGCTCACATGAGGACCGCCCCAGGAAAGGAAGACCAAGAGTCACCTCTGCTGCAGAGGATAAGTTTATCTGAGTCACCAGCCTCAGAAATCGCAGATTAACAATTTTCATAGTCATGAAAATAAAGAAAACTCTTTGAATGAGAAGGTGTGTCCAAACTTTTGGTATGTACTCTATATATATACATATTTATTTCAGACCGTAATTAGCCCGTTAGCGTTATGGCTCATTCACTGTCATTGTTAGGAAATGCCAGGTGATGCAAACGTCCAAGTTTTATAAAAACTCAGCCTCTTCTAACCTTGTGTCAAAAGACATCAGCCATGGGTTCTGTTAAGCTGCTGCCTAGCACCCTGAAAATGAAAATGATGGAGGCACCACAAAGCAGCAGAAGGCTTTAAGAAGATAACAAAGTGTTTTCAAGTTCGAAAAGTAGTTAAGAAATGGCAGTTACCAAGAACAGTCGAGGTCAAGATAAAATCTGGAAGACCAAACAAAATTTCAGTGAGAGCAGTTCGTAGGATTGCTAGAGAGGCAAATCAGAACCACCGCTTGACTGCAAAATACCTTCCAAAAGATTTAGCAGACTCTGGAGTTGTGGTACATTGTATTCAGAGGCACCAGCACAAATATGGCCTTCATGGAAGAGCCATCAGAAGAAAACCTCTCCTGTACCCTCACCATAAAATTCAGCATCAGAAGTATGCAAAAGAACATACAGTCATATGTAAAAGTTTGGGCACCCCTATTAATGTTAACCTTTTTTCTTTATAACAGTTTTGGTTTTTGCAACAGCTATTTCAGTTTCATATATCTAATAACTGATGGACTCAGTTATATTTCTGGATTCAAATGAGGTTTATTGTACTAACAGAAAATGTGCAATCTGCATTTAAACAAAATTTGACCGGTGCAAAAGTATGGGCACCCTTATCATTTTCTTGATTTGAACACTCCTAACTACTTTTTACTGACTTCCTGAAGCACTAAATTGGTTTTGTAACCTCATTGAGCTTTGAACTTAATAGCCAGGTGTATCAAATCATGAGAAAAGGTATTTAAAGTGGCCACTTGCAAGTAGTTCTCCTATTTGATTCTCCTATGAAGAGTGGCATCATGGGCTCCTCAAAACAACTCTCAAATGATCTGAAAACCAAGATTATTCAACATAGCTTTTCAGGGGAAGGATACAAAAAGTTGTCTCAGAGATTTAACCTGTCAGTTTCCACTGTGAGGAACATAGTAAGGAAATGGAAGAACACAGGTACAGTTCTTGTTAAGCCCAGAAGTGGCAGGCCAAGAAAACTATCAGAAAGGCAGAGAAGAAGAATGGTGAGAACAGTCAAGGACAATCCACAGACCACCTCCAAAGACCGGCAGCATCATCTTGCTGCAGATGGTGTCACTGTGCATCGGTCAACAATACAGCGCATGCATAACGCCTTTTTGTATGACCAAACAACTCAATCTTTGTTTCATCAGTCCACAGGACCTTCTTCCAAAATGTAACTGGCTTGTCCAAATGTTCTTTTGCATACCTCAGGCGACTCTGTTTGTGGCGTGCTTGCAGAAACGGCTTCTTTCGCATCACTCTCCCACACAGCTTCTCCTTGTGCAAAGTGCGCTGTATTGTTGACCGATGCACAGTGACACCATCTGCAGCAAGATGATGCTGCCGGTCTTTGGAGGTGGTCTGTGGATTATACTTGACTGTTCTCACCATTCTTCTTCTCTGCCTTTCTGATAGTTTTCTTGGCCTGCCACTTCTGAGCTTGACAAGAACTGTACCTGTGTTCTTCCATTTCCTTACTATGTTCCTCACAGTGGAAACTGACAGGTTAAATCTCTGAGACAACTTTTTGTATCCTTCCCCTGAAAAGCTATGTTGAATAATCTTGGTTTTCAGATAATTTGAGAGTTGTTTTGAGGAGCCCATGATGCCACTCTTCATAGGAGAATCAAATAGGAGAACTACTTGCAAGTGGCCACTTTAAATACCTTTTCTCATGATTTGATACACCTGGCTATGAAGTTCAAAGCTCAATGAGGTTACAAAACCAATTTAGTGCTTCAGGAAGTCAGTAAAAAGTAGTTAGGAGTGTTCAAATCAAGAAAATGATAAGGGTGCCCATACTTTTGCACCGGTCAAATTTTGTTTAAATGCAGATTGCACATTTTCTGTTAGTACAATAAACCTCATTTGAATCCAGAAATATAACTGAGTCCATCAGTTATTAGATATATGAAACTGAAATAGCTGTTGCAAAAACCAAAATTGTTATAAAGAAAAAAGGTTAACATTAATAGGGGTGCCCAAACTTTTACATATGACTGTATAAACAAGTCTGATACATTTTGAAAACAAGTCCTGTGGACGGATAAAATAGAACTATATCTATAACTTTGTACCCCTTCTCATGTACAGCACCATGGAATTAATGGCGCTATATAAATAAATAATAATAAACTCTCTGGACACAATGATCAAAGGTATTTGTAGAGAAAAAAGGGCACAGAATTTCAGGAACAGAACATCTCACTGTCACCAACCATTAATCATGGGGGTGGATCAATCATGTTTTGGGTTTTGTTGCAGCTAATGGCACAGGGAACATTTCATGGGTAGAGGGAAGAATGGATTCAATTAAATTCCAGCAAATTCTTAATGCAAACATAACATCATCTCATCTGTAAAAAAGCCGAAGGTGAAAAGGGGATGGCTTCTACAAATGGATAATGATCCTAAACACACAGCAAAATCCACAATAGACGACCTCAAAAAGTGCAAGCTAAAGGTTTTACAATGGCCCTCACAGTCCCCTAATCTGAACATCATTGACAATCTGACTAGACCTCAAAATAGCAAAGGATGCAAGATGACTCAGGAATCTCACAGAACTGGAAAAATTCTCCTAGGAAGAATGGATGAAAATCCCTCAAACAAGAATTGAAAGACTCTTGTCTGGCTACAAAAAGTGTTTACAGGCTGTGTTATTTACAAAAGGGGGCACTACTAGGTACTATTCATGCAGGGTGCCCAAGAATTTACATTTGCCCATTTTCCTTTTTGGACTTTTTAAAATGTAAAAAATAAAACTAATAAATATATATATATATATATATATATATATATATATATATATATATATATTTTTTTTTTTTTTTGGCATAAATTACGGCGGAAATCGTCTCTAACTTTAGGCCTTTTAGAGATCATTTCATCTTCAACTTCCTTAACTGTTCACAATAAGAGTAATTTTGACCAGCGGTGCTCAAACTTTGACATGCCACTGGATAGCCTCAGTTCAAGGAGAAAGAAAAAGCTCCCGATATGGATTGTGTCACGCCGCAGCTGCGGCTCTCCCCGCGGTCACACTCCCCGCCGCGGTCCCTGGCGGCTTTCACGACGCGGTTTCACCTGCCCCGGCCCTCACCGCAATCTTCCCGGTCTGCTTACCGGGTGCTTGCTCCCGTCCGTCCTCCTCAGCGTCCACGGGCGTGCGCTCCTCCTCCGGCTTCCTGCCCCTCGCCGGATGCGCGCTCATACTACTGTCAGGGGCGCGCGCGCGCTTGCTATCCCCTCTGAGGGCGCACGTCCTCCTCAACCTAGGGTCATGACCCGGAAGCTCTGAGCAGTGTCCTATATCAGGCCGCCCCTTCCTCCACGCAGTGCCTGATGATCCTTTTGAGCCCTGCTTTGGATCCTGGCCCTCTGTGCCCTGCGCGCGCTTCTGCTTCTGACCCATTCTCACCTAATAGTGATTCTCCGCTGTTCTCCTTCCTAGGATCCAGATTCCCGTGGTCCTGATCCGTGCTGTCCTGGTTTCCTGGTGGTGCTTCCAGTCCGTGTCTGCCGCCTCCGTTTCCATCTGTGTTCCTGACTTGTCCGCTTCCTATGGTCCTCTTCTAAGGAGTCCTCCTGCCTGCCTCTCCTGTGTTCTGTTGGGTCCTCGTGGCCTCCTCCCTGGGTACCAGCTGCCGTGGTGATAGTTGCCCGCGGGCCTGCCCCAAACACTCCCTGTATAGGGGGTGGTCCACCTGGTCAGCTCGCCCGTGGGAGGTTCGTTGCCACGGTCCAGCGGGTCCACTCCAAGAGTTCTACCAAAGTCTCACAGATTGTAAACCTGTTCTAGGCCCGCCACAGATCCATATAAGGCTAGTTTCACACTAGCGTATCTACAGGCAGCGCACGGCGCCGCTAAGCCCCACCCCTGCCATGCCTCCTCCAGTCATCTCCTCCTACTAGCGCACATCGCTGCATGCGATCTGCGCACCCTATCTTTAGCACAGGGTGCACAGACCGTGCACTGACCGTGCGCTAGTAGAATTTTGCGTGCGCTGCGCCCTTTTGACAGTGCGCCGAACGCACCATGTTGCATTTTGGTGCGCTCGGTGCACCGTCAAAAGGGCGCAGCGCACGCAAAATCCTACTAGCGCACGGCCAGGGCACGGACTGCACACCCTATGCTAAAGATAGGGTGCGCAGATCGCATGCAGCGATGTGCGCTAGTAGATGACCGGAGGGGCGTGGCAGGGGGCGGGGTTTAGTGGCGCCCAAACCACAGGCAGCATGAACCACAGCCATGTTACAGTGCCTGGCTGCACAATTGCAGCTAGACCTACTGTTCTTACTATTAGTAAGAGTAGAATACTTTAGGGAAACCGGCTAGTAAACATAGCCAGAGGTGATCGACAAGTCTATACCTATTAGAATGTTATCGTGCGAGTGATATTCGTTGCTGACCGCACTCGTACATGTGATAGTCTATGGGGACATTCATCTGGGATTTTTCGCAGATTGAGCTATCCATGGAAAATCACAGAGAGATGTCTGAGCGTCAGATTAAAATCGGGAATGTAAGTCTAAGGCCTCTTTCACACTTCCGTTTTTTACAATCAGTCACAATCCGCCAGGTTTTGAAAAAAACGGGTCCGCAATTTTTTTTGAGGATCCGGTTTTTTCCCCATAGACTTCCATTATTGGCGGATTGTGATGGATTGCCGTCCGTTGCATCCGTTTTTTTTGCGGATCCGACAAAAGTTCCTGTCCGTTACCATCCTCAAGGATTTCAAAACGGAGCTTGCAACGTTTTTTTTCTGTGGCGGATCCTCCAGACACTCAGTTAACCCGAATTTCTTTCTGGGTCCCGGACAGAAAAAAAGTCTCTCTCTCTCTCCTTTTCCAGGCTGCGATTCCTTTAAAATTCTTCATTTCTCGGATCCGTCAAAAAAACGGACGGGTGCCATCCGTTGTCATCAGTAATAAAACGGATCCGTCATCCGTCCTTTTGGCGGATCTTGACTGATGCAAAAAACTGAAGTGTGAAAGAGGCCTAAGGGTCTGTGAAAAAAAAATTGGACTGCACTCGGATGACATCCATTTTCATGGACTGTCATATAGAAGAAAGTAGAAAATCTTTTTCTTCACATACGAGAAAAGGTGATAACCCTTGGATCACACTCTGATCAGAGCCTGTTCAGAATAAATCGGTCCGTTTTTTCCGTACGTGAAAAAAACTGATGTGTGAATGAGGCCTTAGTCTGAAACTTTGCAGAGGTTAAGAGAAAACATATATAAAAGCCAGGGACCATCTGAGCACTGACTAGCCCAAGAGTACTGTCCCCAGAGGCTTCTCTGTGCCGTCGCTCCCTATACACACATAAGGAGAGACCTGTCACTCAAGGGAAGCGGTGAGACAACTCTTGGACTAGTCCCTTGTGCGGCTCGATCCCCAAGCTGGCATTTTAGAGGAAAACCTTAGGTTTCCTTTTAAAGAAGTTATCTGAGACTTTACAGAAACAGCGCCACTCTTACCGCTAGTTTATTTCTGGTATTGCAGTTTATCCCCATTGTAAAAAAAAAAAAATAGACACGAGCTGCAAAACCAAAATACAGCACTCTCTAAAAGGTAGACTCTTTTGTTTCTACACCCAGACCAGGTGAGCTAACCTGATCATTTCTTTTTTTCTGGGCGACTTATCCAAAAGTCATGAACACCACTGATCAGCACTCTTGATATGATGTCGTTATCTTCACTTTAAGTACTGGAAGAAAATATTGCTCACGTGCTGCCAGATCATCCTGGAGAACAAGTTCCTCAGTGCGGAGGTGAGGACGGGGGGAGGAATATGAAATTTGGACTTCTGAGTGTAAAAGAATCCGAAGCAGGATAGGAAAATAGCAGAATTATCGAAACTGGTGTAAGGAGAAGCGGAGGAGTTGTCCAGATTGTTATTGACTGTCAAGGGGCTGTGAAAAATGAGAGATGATGTCTAATTTTTCCACATTTTTAGTAAATGGCCCCAATGTGTCCACACTGGGAGTTTTCTCCAGCGCAATAACTAAGAATACTATAATACTCTACGTTATGTAATCGGAGCGGACCTTTTATTTAATGTTCTCCGATCTGACTTCTTCCAATTACGGAGGGTCAGAGACCAAGATTTGGAACATAAGGTCGGAATATGAATGCTAAGAATGTTCTGTGCGAGTGGAAGAGAAAGAAACCTAATTACACGTATATTATACAAGAGCAAGGTAGAATGTAACGTTGCGAGCGCGGCACACAGAGGAATGTTGGCAACGCTCCCGGCTCGCTCTGGAATGTGCTCTAATAATCTTAGAACCCAAGTGAATCTGCGACGATTACGGCAAACGAGTCCGAGAGAAAGTTTCTCAAAGAGCGGAATCTGTAAATAAACGTCATTCTGTGACCGTAGAAGCCGCATGTTTTATGTATCGCACATAGAACTTCTGTACGTAACATACAACACAAACCCCAGGGACGCGATCAACAAATATCACATATCATCGAGGAAGAACGCGAAATAAATTCAGATCAGGAATCGGGTTTAACCCAGAAAATATAGGAAAATCTAGGTTTCCTGTACTTTCTGGAGGTCTGGCAATTTTCCTTGCATATCATATGAGGGCTGCAAAAAATGCCGAAGCCAGGGTATAGTTATAGTATATACACTGCTCCAAAAAATAAAGGGAACACTTAAACAACAGAATATTAGAGTTGAGCGACTTTTGCTTTTTTAGGGTCGCGTTTCGTTTCGTGAAACCCGACTTTTCCAAAAGTCGGGTCGAGCAAGATCGTCCGATTATAGGGAAAAGTCGGGGTCGTCCCGAAACACGAAACTCAATGTAAGTCAATGGGGAATAAAAGTCGGCAGTGAGAGGAGGACAGGAAACACACCTACAGTGCCCATTTGAATGCCAAAAGCATCAATTCTTCTTACTTAAGCTTGTCAACCTTAATTAACTTCATAATACAAGTTACGCACTGAAAAATGGGGGTTATTTGGCTAAATTTGTGGGGGGGGAGGGCTGGCTGCAGGTTTTCATGTGCCCTGGGCGAAAGAGCGCCCCTTTAACACATACCACAACTCATCATGCTCCGATACGGCAGAGAAATAGCGGTATAGTACAATGAAAAATACCTCACTTTTTACATCTCATGACGAGGCCCATCTATTTCTCCATACAAAATCATTGGTCCCATATAATGTTTGAAACAGTATATGATGAGCTCCACATAATGCTACAGTATATGTTGGTCCCCATGGATGAAGCTCCACTGTCTTATGGGCCCAAATAATGCTCCAAACATAATGGGCCCCATTTCTAATGCTCTAGTGTATAATGGGCCCTGTAAATGCTGCTCCAGTGTCTGATGTCCACCTTTGGAATGTTCCAGTGTATGGTGGGCCCCATCTATCATTCTCCAGAGTATAGTGCTCCCCAAAAATTGCTGTCCCAACATAGAAAACAATCAAATAAGTCTCCTCGCTAGGGAATCCCTGTACTTGTCTGGACAGGTGCTGTAGCTTGCTTAACAGCTCGCCAGCCGTTCTCACGCCCAGTATGGATTGCACGTGATTGCACAAAGGTTAGAAAGTGTACCGTATCCCTGGATAACATGTATGGATAGCGTACACATTCAAAATATATGTCTATACAGCATGAGGCAGGCTCAGACGGTGTTAGGCCCAGTATGGATTGCACGTCATTGCACAAAGGTTAGAAAGGGTACCGTATCCCCGGATAACATGTATGGATAGCGTACACATTCAAAATATATGTCTATACAGCATGAGGCAGGCTCAGACGGTGTTAGGCCCAGTATGGATTGCACGTCATTGCACAAAGGTTAGAAGGGGTACCGTATCCCCGGATAACATGTATGGATAGCGTACACATTCAAAATATATGTCTATACAGCATGAGGCAGGCTCAGACGGTGTTAGGCCCAGTATGAATTGCACGTCATTGCACAAAGGTTAGAAAGGGTACCGTATCCCTGGATAACATGTATGGATAGCGTACACATTCAAAATATATGTCTATACAGCATGAGGCAGGCTCAGACGGTGTTAGGCCCAGTATGGATTGCACGTCATTGCACAAAGGTTAGAAGGGGTACCGTATCCCCGGATAACATGTATGGATAGCGTACACATTCAAAATATATGTCTATACAGCATGAGGCAGGCTCAGACGGTGTTAGGCCCAGTATGGATTGCACGTCATTGCACAAAGGTTAGAAGGGGTACCGTATCCCCGGATAACATGTATGGATAGCGTACACATTCAAAATATATGTCTATACAGCATGAGGCAGGCTCAGACGGTGTTAGGCCCAGTATGGATTGCACGTCATTGCACAAAGGTTAGAAGGGGTACCGTATCCCCGGATAACATGTATGGATAGCGTACACATTCAAAATATATGTCTATACAGCATGAGGCAGGCTCAGACGGTGTTAGGCCCAGTATGGATTGCACGTCATTGCACAAAGGTTAGAAAGGGTACCGTATGCCTGGATAACATGTATGGATAGCGTACACATTCAAAATATATGTCTATACAGCATGAGGCAGGCTCAGACGGTGTTAGGCCCAGTATGGATTGCACGTCATTGCACAAAGGTTAGAAGGGGTACCGTATCCCCGGATAACATGTATGGATAGCGTACACATTCAAAATATATGTCTATACAGCATGAGGCAGGCTCAGACGGTGTTAGGCCCAGTATGGATTGCACGTCATTGCACAAAGGTTAGAAGGGGTACCGTATCCCCGGATAACATGTATGGATAGCGTACACATTCAAAATATATGTCTATACAGCATGAGGCAGGCTCAGACGGTGTTAGGCCCAGTATGGATTGCACGTCATTGCACAAAGGTTAGAAAGGGTACCGTATGCCTGGATAACATGTATGGATAGCGTACACATTCAAAATATATGTCTATACAGCATGAGGCAGGCTCAGATGGTGTTAGGCCCAGTATGGATTGCACGTCATTGCACAAAGGTTAGAAGGGGTACCGTATCCCCGGATAACATGTATGGATAGCGTACACATTCAAAATATATGTCTATACAGCATGAGGCAGGCTCAGACGGTGTTAGGCCCAGTATGGATTGCACGTGATTGCACAAAGGTTAGAAAGGGTACCGTATCCCTGGATAACATGTATGGATAGCGTACACATTCAAAATATATGTCTATACAGCATGAGGCAGGCTCAGACGGTGTTAGGCCCAGTATGGATTGCACGTCATTGCACAAAGGTTAGAAAGGGTACCGTATCCCCGGATAACATGTATGGATAGCGTACACATTCAAAATATATGTCTATACAGCATGAGGCAGGCTCAGACGGTGTTAGGCCCAGTATGGATTGCACAAAGGTTAGAAGGGGTACCGTATCCCCGGATAACATGTATGGATAGCGTACACATTCAAAATATATGTCTATACAGCATGAGGCAGGCTCAGACGGTGTTAGGCCCAGTATGGATTGCACGTCATTGCACAAAGGTTAGAAAGGGTACCGTATCCCTGGATAACATGTATGGATAGCGTACACATTCAAAATATATGTCTATACAGCATGAGGCAGGCTCAGACGGTGTTAGGCCCAGTATGGATTGCACGTCATTGCACAAAGGTTAGAAGGGGTACCGTATCCCCGGATAACATGTATGGATAGCGTACACATTCAAAATATATGTCTATACAGCATGAGGCAGGCTCAGACGGTGTTAGGCCCAGTATGGATTGCACGTCATTGCACAAAGGTTAGAAGGGGTACCGTATCCCCGGATAACATGTATGGATAGCGTACACATTCAAAATATATGTCTATACATCAGGAGGCAGGCTCAGACGGTGTCAGGCACAGTATGGATTTGACGCCCAGATTACACAGCGGAGGAGCAGGGAGAGGTAAAGATTGCAAATGCTGGGGCCCTGGCCAAGCAAGGGGGGCACACTCGTGGGCGTCGGTACTGGCACTGGGCCCCTCATAGTACAGCGGTGTGTCTGACGGCGGGTGTGCACCACCACCGTCAGAGACACTTGATTGCACTATGAGGGACCCTGTGCCAGTGCCCGCGCCCAAGAGTCGGCCTACCCACCTGTCCAGGGCAACGGCACTCGCACGGTGTCGTGCGCTAGGTGGTGACCCCGGCCATGGGGGGGAGGCAGCACAGTTAGGGAGTTTTAGAAAGTGGCATATGTTGATGTTGGACATTCAACTGATGCAAAAGGCGAAATAGGTGAAGTACCAGGAAGAGGTGGACCAAAGCAAGCCATTTTTCTGTCACCCTATGTGTCATCAGGGGAAGGTGGGACAAAATCCTTGGAAACCCATGCGTGGTTCATTTTAATGAAGGTTAGATCATCCACATTTTGGGTTGACAGACGGGTCCTTTTTTCTGTCAGGATTGATCCAGCTGCACTGAAGACTCTTTCCGATAGCACACTTGCAGCTGGGCAAGCGAGCTCCTGTAAGGCATATTGGGCCAATTCAGGCCAGGTGTCCAGTTTAGCGGCCCAATAGTCAAAGGGGAATGACCTGTGTGGGAGAACATCGATATGGGAGGAAAAGTAGTTTGTAACCATAGTTGACAACTGCTGTCTCCTGTCACTTTCCATCGATGCAGTATTACCAGTTGTGTGAGCGGTATTTGAAAAATCAGTCCACAACATTGTCATGAAACCCCTGTCTCCAACGCCACTTCTGCTGTGTGCACCACGAACACCTCTGCCAAGCTGCCCCCGGCCCGTACGGCTCGTGTGAGAACCATCACCGCTGCTGTGTGCTGGGAATGCCTCAAGCAACCGATTTACCAGAGTTGCTTGTTTATTAGCCAATATTAGGTCAAGGTTCTCCTGTGGCATGATGTTTTGTAATTTGCCTTTATAGCGTGGATCCAGGATGCTGGCCAACCAGTAGTCGTCATCGTTCATCATTTTGGCAATGCGGGGGTCCCTTTTTAGGATCCGCAAGGCATAATCTGACATGTGGGCCAATGTTCCCAGTGTTAATGATGCACTGCGAGTGCTGGGTGGAGGAGCACTTTCTGGCAAATCCACATCCCTCCAGTCACGCACAAACCCTGTACCAGACCTTGCCACGCCAACATTTTCACCTGCCCCACGAGATGCATCCTCCTCCCCTAAGTAATCATCCCCATCATCCTCCTCCTCCTCTTCTTCCTCCACCTCGTCCAGGAGAGGTCCCTGAGCAGACAATGGCTGAATGTCATCAAGGATTCCCTCCTCCTCTTCCTCCTCATCAACATTGGCTGCAGACGCCTGCTCCTTAAGGTGCGTCAAAGTTTGCATGAGCAGACGCATAAGTGGGATGCTCATGCTTAGGATGGCGTCGTCTGCGCTTACCAGCCGTGTGCATTCCTCAAAACACTGAAGGACTTTACAAAGGTCTTTCAGCTTCGACCACTGCACGCCTGTCAACTCCATGTCTGCTCTCAAAGTGCCTGGCCGTGTATCCTCCCACAAATGCATTATGGCCTGCCTCTGCTCGCACAGCCGCTCCACCATGTGCAGGGTGGAGTTCCACCTTGTTGCAATGTCGATAATGAGGCGGTGGTTGGGAAGGTGGAGCAATCGCTGCAGCTTCTGCATACGAACGGAGTGTACAGGCGACCGGTGGATGTGCGCGCACAGTCTTCGCACCTTCTGGAGCAGGGCTGTTAACTCCGGATAATTTTTGAGGAAGCACTGCACCACCAGGTTCAAGGTGTGAGCCAAGCAAGGTATGTGGCTGAGTTTTGAAAGGGCTATGGCTGCCACAAAATTACGGCCGTTATCACTAACTACCTTGCCTGCCTCAAGATGTACACTGCCCAGCCATGACTCAGTTTGTCGCTTCAAGTACTCGGCCAGCACCTCGGCGGTGTGTCTGTCGCCCAAACACATCATCTGCAACACAGCCTGCTGACGCTTTCCACTAGCTGCTCGATAGGGGGACACATCGTGTGCAACAGTGGCAGCTGCAGATGGAGTGCTCGTACGACTGCGCTCTGTGGACGAGCTGTCGCTTCTGGAGGAGGAGGAGGAGGGTCGAACGCCTACAGCCAACTGTTTCCTAGACCGTGGGCTAGGCAGCACTGTCCCACCACCGCTGTCCCCTGTGGACCCTGCATCCACCACATTAACCCAGTGCGCAGTGATGGACACGTAACGGCCCTGGCCATGCCGACTGGACCATGCATCAGTTGTGAGGTGCACCTTTCCGCTCACTGACTGCTTGAGTGCATGGACAATGCGGTCTTTCACATGATGGTGGAGGGCTGGGATGACTTTGCGAGAGAAGAAGTGGCGACTGGGTAGGTCATAGCGTGGTACTGCACAGGCCATGAGTTCGCGGAAAGCTGTGCTTTCCACCAACCGAAAGGGCATCATCTCAAACGAGATTAGTTTGGCAATGTGGGCGTTCAAACCCAGTGTACGCGGATGAGAGACTGAGTACTTTCTTGACCTACTCATAGTGTCTGGGAGGGTGAGCTGGACTTGAGAGCTGCATATGGTGGAAGTAGCGGTGGACAGGGCGGACTGAGAGAGGGTTGATGATGGTGATGGAGTTGGTGTTCTTTCTGATGGCCTAGAATCAGTCTTTCGTTGATATAACAGTGGGATTCCCTGACTGCTGTGGCCTTGCAACGACACCTCAACATTTGCTGCTGTGCTAACCGGTGTGCTTACAGTGGGGGAAACAATGTAGCGTTGCTGACTACCTTCGTTGTGATCAGTTGCACATGTGGCACTTGAGGTTTGGTGTTGTGTCCACGCTTGCAAGTGCATGCTGGTTAAATGTCTAAGCATGCAACTGGTATTCAAATTTTTCAGATTTTTCCCTCGGCTAAAGGTCTTTGCGCACTTCTTACAGATAACCTTGGCCTGATCATGAGGATTTTGGTCAAAAAACTGCCACACTGCACTCTTCCTACTTTGGCAGACATTTTGCGGCCTAGCACGCTGTGATCTTTTGACCCTCTGGACAAGCTGTCCAGCAACTCTTTTGATGTTTGGAACCTGTCTTTGGAGTGCTCCGGGCCTGCCAGATAACAGCTGTTGCGATGTCGATGTCTGCTGTGGATGCTCCTCATCTGAGCTATTGGAAGCAGCACCCTCTTCCCCCAATGGATTCCAATCTGGGTCAACAACTGGGTCATAGAATCATAGAATCATAGAATCATAGAATCGTAGAGTTGGAAGGGACCTCCTGGGCCATCTGGTCCAACCCCCTGCTCAAAGCAGGATTCACTAAATCATCCCAGTCAGATGTCTGTCCAGCCTCTGTTTGAAGACTTCCATTGAAGGAGAACTCACCACTTCTCGTGGCAGCCTGTTCCACTCATTGATCACTCTAACTGTCAAAAAGTTTTTTCTAATATCTAATCTGTGTCTCCTCCCATTCAGTTTCATCCCATTGCTTCTAGTCTTTCCTTGTGCAAATGAGAATAAAGTTGATCCTTCTACAATGTGACAGCCCTTTAGATATTTGTAGACAGCAATTAAGTCTCCTCTCAGTCTTCTCTTTTGCAAACTAAACATTCCCAAATCCTGCAACCTTTCCTCATAAGACAGGGTTTGCAGACCGGTCACCATTCTGGTCGCTCTTTTCTGAACTTGCTCCAGTTTGTTGATGTCTTTTTTAAAATGTGGTGCCCAAAACTGGACACAATATTCCAGATGAGGTCTGACCAAAGAGGAGTAGAGGGAAATAATGACTTCACGTGATCTAGACTGTATGCTTCTGTTAATACATCCTAGAACTGCATTTGCCTTTTTTGCTGCTGCATCACACTGTTGACTCATATTCAGTCTGTGATCTATTAGTATACCCAAGTCTTTTTCACATGTGCTGTCACTTAGCCCTATTCCTCCCATTCTATATATGCTTTTTTCATTTTTATTGCCCAGATGTAGTACTTTGCATTTCTCCCTGTTAAAAACCATTCTGTTAGTTACTGCCCACTTCTCCAGTTTATTTAAATCTTTTTGAATCCTCTCTCTCTCTTCTCTAGTATTAGCTATCCCTCCTAGCTTTGTGTCATCAGCAAATGTAATCAGTTTACCCTCAATTCCTTCATCTAAATCGTTGATAAAGATGTTGAACAATACAGGGCCCAGGACAGAGCCCTGTGGTACCCCACTTGAGACATTCTTCCAACTGGATGTGCAGCCATTTACGACCACTCTTTGGGTCCGATCACTAAGCCAGCTATGAATCCACCTAACAGTTGCCTTGTCCATCCATCACCTCCTCTTCTATGTCATGTGCACCTTTCTCTGTGTCACCGTGTATGGTGGTATAGTGTGCGGGAAGGGGCACCTGAGTCTCATCAGGGTCAAAATCTGGCTCTGTACACTGCGAGGACAATGTAGTGCTCTGAGTGAATGTACCAGCAGAATCATCCATCAGCGGCTGTGCATCAGTGCACTCCATGTCAGATTCATCTTGGCCTGGGTAATTCACCATTTGACTTGATAATCGAGGCATGGTATGTGAAAACAGCTCCATGGAGTAATCAGTAGTATGGCCTGCGTCATCCTTCAATCTTGGTTGGGGTGAAGGACACAAGGAAAGGTGTGGTTCATGAACATGAGCCTCCAATGACGACTCAGTGCTTTTACTTTTTACAACTGAAGAAGAGGAGGCGATAGAGCTGGAGGCTGAGTCAGCAATGTAAGACAAAACTTTTTCCTGATGCTCTGGCTTTAAAAGCGGTTTGCCAACTCCTAGAAAACTAAGCGTTCGAGGCCTTATGTAGACAGACGATGACGCAGGGTCAGCACCTCCTGCATTTGGTCCTATTTTGCTCTTGCCACTACCATCAGATCCACCACCAACACCATCATTACCAGCTGCCAAACCCCGCCCAATTCCACGGCCTCTTCCACCAGCCTTCCTCATTTTTGGTAGAAATGTAGACAAAATCCAACAAACTATATAGTAATGTAAAACAAGGTACAAGGTGTCTATAGGACAGGGGAGTTTTAGAATTTCTGCACACACTTGTGGACAGTGGACACTTGTGGATTGTGTGCGGCCCACTGATATCTGAGCGCTATGTGACACGCTCGATGGCACAGCTGCCTGTGACCAAAGTGACGAGAGGATAATGGAGATTTTGAATCTCTGCGTACACTTTTGGACACTGGACACTTGTGGATTGTGTGCGGCCCACTGATATCTGAGCGCTATGTGACACGCTCGATGGCACAGCTGCCTGTGACCAAAGTGACGAGAGGATAATGGAGATTTTGAATCTCTGCGTACACTTTTGGACACTGGACACTTGTGGATTGTGTGCGGCCCACTGATATCTGAGCGCTATGTGACACGCTCGATGGCACAGCTGCCTGTGACCAAAGTGACGAGAGGATAATGGAGATTTTGAATCTCTGCGTACACTTTTGGACACTGGACACTTGTGGATTGTGTGCGGCCCACTGATATCTGAGCGCTATGTGACACGCTCGATGGCACAGCTGCCTGTGACCAAAGTGACGAGAGGATAATGGAGATTTTGAATCTCTGCGTACACTTTTGGACACTGGACACTTGTGGATTGTGTGCGGCCCACTGATATCTGAGCGCTATGTGACACGCTCGATGGCACAGCTGCCTGTGACCAAAGTGACGAGAGGATAATGGAGATTTTGAATCTCTGCGTACACTTTTGGACACTGGACACTTGTGGATTGTGTGCGGCCCACTGATATCTGAGCGCTATGTGACACGCTCGATGGCACAGCTGCCTGTGACCAAAGTGACGAGAGGATAATGGAGATTTTGAATCTCTGCGTACACTTTTGGACACTGGACACTTGTGGATTGTGTGCGGCCCACTGATATCTGAGCGCTATGTGACACGCTCGATGGCACAGCTGCCTGTGACCAAAGTGACGAGAGGATAATGGAGATTTTGAATCTCTGCGTACACTTGTGGACAGTGGACACTTGTGGATTGTGTGCGGCCCACTGATATCTGAGCGCTATGTGACACGCTCGATGGCACAGCTGCCTGTGACCAAAGTGACGAGAGGATAATGGAGATTTTGAATCTCTGCGTACACTTGTGGACACTGGACACTTGTGGATTGTGTGCGGCCCACTGATATCTGAGCGCTATGTGACACGCTCGATGGCACAGCTGCCTGTGACCAAAGTGACGAGAGGATAATGGAGATTTTGAATCTCTGCGTACACTTTTGGACACTGGACACTTATGGATTGTGTGCGGCCCACTGATATCTGAGCGCTATGTGACACGCTCGATGGCACAGCTGCCTGTGACCAAAGTGACGAGAGGATAATGGAGATTTTGAATCTCTGCGTACACTTGTGGACAGTGGACACTTGTGGATTGTGTGCGGCCCACTGATATCTGAGCGCTATGTGACACGCTCAATGGCACAGCTGCCTGTGACCAAAGTGACGAGAGGATAATGGAGATTTTGAATCTCTGCGTACACTTGTGGACAGTGGACACTTGTGGATTGTGTGCGGCTCACTGATATCTGAGCGCTATGTGACACGCTCGATGGCACAGCTGCCTGTGACCAAAGTGACGAGAGGATAATGGAGATTTTGAATCTCTGCGTACACTTTTGGACACTGGACACTTGTGGATTGTGTGCGGCCCACTGATATCTGAGCGCTATGTGACACGCTCGATGGCACAGCTGCCTGTGACCAAAGTGACGAGAGGATAATGGAGATTTTGAATCTCTGCATACACTTTTGGACACTGGACACTTGTGGATTGTGTGCGGCCCACTGATATCTGAGCGCTATGTGACACGCTCGATGGCACAGCTGCCTGTGACCAAAGTGACGAGAGGATAATGGAGATTTTGAATCTCTGCGTACACTTTTGGACACTGGACACTTGTGGATTGTGTGCGGCCCACTGATATCTGAGCGCTATGTGACACGCTCGATGGCACAGCTGCCTGTGACCAAAGTGACGAGAGGATAAGGGAGATCGGATTGCTTTTAAAAAAGCAGTTTGCGGAGCAGTGGGTAAACAGCAATGCCAGCGTGTCAGGAAGCCTTAGAAGGCAGCCCAACAACCAACACCACTGATACACCACAATATAGCCTCCCCTTGCACTGCACACACAGTGACTTGTGTGTTGTGCAGGCCAAATCGCTAGCAGCAGAAGCAGTTTTTTTGTCTTCTTCCCTGCCTAACGCTCTCCCTACAGAATCAGCAGCAACCTCTCCCTATACTAAGATCGGCAGAAGTAAGATGGCGGTCGGCGTGCACGCCCTTTTATACCCCCTGTGACGCCCACCAAAGCAAGCCAATCACTTGCATGCCCTTCTGAAAGATGGTGGTGACCCGTGCCTATGTCTTCACGTTGCCCACAGTGTCCGTGGATCCTGATTGGCTGAAAAAGAGCGCAAAACAAACTTTTGAAACGCGACTTTGGCGCGTAAGTCGCCGACCTCGTGGCCGACCTCATCCTAGGGTCGGGTTTCGTTTCATGAAACCCGACTTTGCCAAAAGTCGGCGACTTTTGAATTTTTTCGACCCGTTTCGCTCAACTCTACAGAATATAACTCCAAGTAAATCAAACTTCTGTGAAATCAAACTGTCCACTTAGGAAGCAACACTGATTGACAATCAATTTCACATGCTGTTGTGCAAATGGGATAGACAACAGATGGAAATTATTGGCAATTATCAAGACACCCTCAATAAAGGAGTGGTTCTGCAGATGGGGACCACAGACCACATCTCAGTACCAATGCTTTCTGACTGATGTTTTGGTCACTTTTTAATGTTGGTTGTGCTTTCACACTCATGGTAGCATGAGACGGACTCTACAACCCACACAAGTGGCTCAGGTAGTGCAGCTCATCCAGGATGGCACATCAATGCGAGCTGTGGCAAGAAGATTTGCTGTGTCTGTCAGCGTAGTGTCCAGAGGCTGGAGGCACTACCAGGAGACAGGCCAGTACACCAGGAGACGTGGAGGGGGCCATAGGAGGGCAACAACCCAGCAGCAGGACCGCTACCTCCGCCATTGTGCAAGGAAGGAGGAACAGGAGGAGCAATGCCAGAGCCCTGCAAAATGACCTCCAGCAGACCACAAATGTGCATGTGTCTGCACAAACGGTTAGAAACCGACTCCATGAGGATGGTCTGAGGGCCCGACGTCCACAGATGGGAGTTGTGCTCACAGCCCAACACCACGCAGGACGCTTGGCATTTGCCACAGAACACCAGGATAGGCAAATTCTCCACTGGCGCCCTGAGCTCTTCACAGATGAAAGCAGGATCACAATGAGCACATGTGACAGACGTGACACAGTCTGGAGATGCCGTGGAGAGTGATCTTCTGCCTGCAACATCCTTCAGCATGACTGGTTTGGCAGTGGGTCAGTAATGTTGTGGGGTGGCATTTCTTTGGAGGGCCGCACAGCCCTCCATGTGCTCACCGGAAGGGTAGCCTGACTGCCATTAGGTACCGAAATGAGATCCTCAGACCCCTTGTGAGACCATATGCTGGCGTGGTTGGCCCTGGGTTCCTCCTAATGCAGGACAATGCCAGACCTCATGTGGCTGGAGTGTGTCAGCAGTTCTTGCAAGATGAAGGCATTGAAGCTATAGACTGTCCCGCCTGTTCCCCAGACCTGAATCTGATTGAGCACATCTGGGAAATCATGTCTCGCTCCACCCACCAACGTCACACCACAGACTGTCCAGGAGTTGGCGGATGCTTTAGTCCAGGTCAGGGTGGAGATCCCTCAGGAGACCATCCACCGCCTCATCAGGAGCATGGCCAGGCAATGTACAGTAGGGAGGTCATACAGGCACTTGGAGGCCACACACAATACTGAGCATATTTTCCTTGTCATGAGGCATTTCCACTGAAGTTGGATCAGCCTGTAATTTGATTTTCCACTTTGATTTTGAGTATCATTCCAAATCCTGACCTCCATTGGATATTCATTTTGATTTACATTGATAATTGTTATGTTTTATTGTTCTGAACACATTCCACTATGCAATGAATAAAAATTGGCAACTGGAATATTTCATTCAGAGATATCTAGCATGTGGTATTTTAGTGTTCCCTTTATTTTTTTGAGCAGTGTATATTGGGTATATATGGATTAGTCATGGCTCACCCTTCGCATCACTAGTTGTCCTTCCTTGGACCACTTTGAATAGGTGATAACCATAACACAATACGGTACGAGTTAGATGGCCAGAGAAATCTTACAATATTGGAACGCAGTGCACGGACTGGCCGGCAGCTCTCCCTACCCAAGAGTGACAGCTGCATAGAAATACATGAAGCCACCATGCTCGGGTGGGGAGAGCCGCCGGCCAGTCCATACACTTTAATCCGATCTTGGTACAATTTATGATTGACCCTTAGGTACACCCCATAAGCCCTGTCATTTTGGAGATGTTCTCACCCAGTCGTCTGGAGAGTAAACATCATAATTTGGTCTTTGTCGCAGTCGCTCAGATCCCTTGCTCTTGTTCCCTGCACCACCCTCAAGAACTGACTGTTCACCTGCTGCCTGATTCAACCCACGCGACACACACTGTAATGAGATAACCGGTGGGATTCCCTGTCGGTGGTATTAATGTTCTGGCTGATGGCTGTATTATGTCGTGTAGTAGTCCTCCAGCCTACGTGCATTGCATTACTGTCGCACTGTGACGACTCCTGGCCGCTGCGCTCTGTGCTTCAAAATGATTGTTTTGTTGTAAGGAGATTTAGGCAGATTACGTCAATCATGGATTTAACAAGAGACACAAATACCATTCCATCTTAATATTGAAAAACAGCTGCTAGTTCCTTGTCCTCAGTCACCAGACTCAGAAGGCCGGGAATTTCAGACCTAAAATATCAGGTTTTAATGCTGTTGCGTAAACCGCTATGTTTCTGTACAGACAGAGGTAGAAGAGACGAAGATATCATTTAGAGGGAACCCATCACCATGTTTTTGCTGCCTCATCTGAGAGAAGCATGGTGTAGGGGAAGAGACCCCGATTCCAGCAACATATCATTTACTGGGCTGCTTGTTGCAGTTTTGATAAAGTTACTGTTTTATCCACTGCAGATTTACCAATGTTCAACTCTATATAACCCCACCCACAGCACTGACTTGACCGCTTTCTGTGTATACTGTGCATAGGCAGAAAGCTGGCCATCAATTGTGGGAGCAGGTGTCACGATCCATTTTTGGATCTGTTTCAGTGTCTGGACTTTCTTATATAAACCTTTTTCCTTTCTGGCCCTCGGGGGTTAATATGGGTTTTTGCCCACGTCTCCTGTTTTCCCCCTACTGACCCGTGACATTATCAGTAGACGTGGAATCTGAGCCCCTGAACTGCCCCTCAGGCTAAGGGGCTGCCCTGACTCTCCTTAACTTTGGGGGTACACTTGATGGTAGTGAGGCCCAAGTCCCCGACCTGTCCCTGTCTCCTGTTTAGCCCTGAGCTAAACCCCAAACCCCCTCCCCAGGAGGCAAGACAGGGAAAACGTGTACTGCACCAAATAGGAAATAGGAAACTATGACAGACACCTAAGATTGCATAATCCTGATATTAAGATGAGCCAGGGGTGGATTCATATAGTGCTCATTTCAACATTAGGTGGGGAAAATGTTAATAAAGGCTGGATATGGATGGGGGCCTTTTTTCATAGTAACTACACCAGCCTCATCCGGTCCAACAGATCATTTAATCATGAACGCAGCTTGTATTGTGAAATCTGGTGAAGTATAGGACACAGAGGGCATATCGACTTTAGGGAGACAGATGGGTTTTCTGCTGCTGGACGGATAAACTGTTAGAAATTAGTGAAATATGCGTAAAACTACTGCTCTGCTGGTGCCGCTGTAGTAAAAGCCCCACGGTCCATTAGGCTACACCTAGTTGGTGCTTTGCAGCGTTTCGTGCATACATTTCCGTCGCGTTCTGACAGCGCGTCAGTGAAATCAGCCATAAACACCGTCAGAAATCATTACTGCTTTGTATTTCTCTTACGCATCTGCAAGGTCATTTATGTCTGAAATGATGAGACCAGGCAGCATGTGAAATGGAAAAAGACAAAGACATCAATCTCTTCCCGCAGACAGATTCTGCTTCTGTATATCTTAGTGTCTTCTCGCACTTTCCTAGTCATTTGCATGACATGTATAATAAAAACTAAGGGCTCCATTCATTATTGTATAGTTTTTGGTGTTTTTTTTTTTTTTCCCCCATTTGTGCCTTTTTTGAAAAGTCTATTTCATACGTGTTCTCATGTTTATTTTTTACATTCGGCACGGTGGGGCTGGGTTTGGGGGTTTCAAATTGTTTCTGGCTGATCCATGAATTGGAACTTTTAAAAAGTTTCTGAAAAGTTTATGAAATGTTCTCCAGTCCCTTTCATAGTGTGATTTTATGTACACCTGAAGGTTTAGCACACACCTTGCAACGTTTTATCAAACGTACAGTTTGTTTGTTTGTTTTTGCATTAAAATGTCGTAAAAAATCTAAAGACAAAAAATAGGAGCATTTTTAAGTTTGGTCAAAAAAACAAAAACTTAAGAAAACGCAAAATGATGAATGGGAGTATCATTTTTGGAATTTATATTCGTCTTTTACGTCCTTTTGGAGCCAAAAAGTTGCATGTTCCTGTAAAAGCGTCATAAACTTTGTGAAAAAAATTACATAAAATCATGGCATGGGGGACTGGAGTAAAATTTGCACAAAAACTTTGAGACAATGAAAAGTCAAAAACATCTGGGAACCCCAAACCCAGACCACAAGGGAGAACATAAATAAGTGAACACATGTAAAACAGACTTTAAAAAGTTGCAAATTAAAGAAGAATGGGGCGCAAATGAAAAAAAGAAAGACAAAACCCAGCAAAATAACAGACATAAAAAAAGGGTGCAAATACAATAATAATACATACACAACCCAACTCTTCGTCATGTAAGTGAATTTTGCTCAACTGCAATGCCAAACGCTGCCTGTTGACAGGAGTGGCCCCTTTTTTGTCACACATTTCCTGATCCTGGCCAACCCCATTTTTTTTTAAATATGCAACCCCTTTCACTTTGTGCCATTTTTTGCATCATTTTTTTCTCTCCTTTTTTTCAAGAGCAATAATTTTTGTGTTTCTCCATCGATATAGTCACAAGAGGGATTGATAAATGTGCGGTGAAAGAGTGAAGAAGTCAAATCCGCCATTGGTTTTTAATTTTGCCTTTATATTTCTGTAAAAATGACCTGACAATATCATTCTCCAGGTCAGTATCATTACGGCAATGGCAAAATTGTAGGTTTAAAAAAAAACAAAAAAAAAACACTTTAGTAAATAAAAAAAAATATTTGGAACTGTAATAAAAAATAGTGTACCGTATTTTTCGCTTTATAAGACGCTCCGGATTATAAGACGCACCCCAAATTTTGAGGAGAAAAATAGGAAAAAACTTTTTTTAATAAAATGGTGGTGCTTCTTATAATCCAGGCGTCTTATTGCTTACCACTCTGTCCCCTGGTACTGTCGCCCACTCTGTCCCCGGGTTGCTGTCGCCCACTCTGTCCCCTTGGTGCTGTCGCCCACTCTGTCCCCTTGGTGCTGTCGCCCACTCTGTCCCCGGGGTGCTGTCGCCCACTCTGTCCCTGGTGCTGCCGCCACAGCGCTGGGTCCCCCGGGTGCTGCCGCCACCGCGCTGTGTCCCCCGGTGCCTGACGCCGCCGCCAGGCTCTTTCCCGTGCTGCGTGGGGGGCTCTGCCATTCTATCCATGCCTGTGCGGTGGATTGCTTCCTGGAAAATGGTTGCCGCACAAGCGCAAATGGAGATCTCGGCACTATCTCGGGAGATGAGATTTCAGCGCTGAAATCTCATCTCCTGAGATTTCAATGCCGAGATCTCCATTTGCGCTTGTGCGCCACTAAAATGCTGGTGCCACAGACCGACAGCGGTATTTAAACTGCAGCAATCAGAGAGAACTATGATCGCTTTTGCTAGAGGCACATGTATAACATCCACTGTGTATGAAGCGGGCTCATCTCCTGAGCCCGCTTACACCCACACCCTACATGCGCACTACATGCAGGGCGCATCTTGAAAAGATGCTGCCTTTTATTTTTGTTGTGCTGTAGATTATGGAGGTTGGGATCCCAAAACCTTTCTAATCGCCTCAAAAGACCATTCAGATGCCCTCAGTTCCTGCATAAAACGATTTATGGCGGTGTACCTGTTGAACAGACATTCTATAGTAGTTTGGGTCTGCAAGAACAGCGGAGCACACTTATAGACGGACTTTTTATTTTGACTCATAAGGGGAAGCCACATCCATGGGACATATACAGTATATAGATAAGGAAGATCATCATGAGACCATATCTCCCCAATTGTTGAAGAACAGAAAGCGTGACAAGTCATTTATCACGCGTAGTAGAGATGTTAGAGGCAGTGGCAGTAAGAGACAATCAGGGGTAGACCTAAATCTGGGACTGTCCTCCGTATCCAGGACAGTTGGGACTAGACATGAGTGGATCGATTCACAGGACCCCGATCCAGTATCCAGATCAGTGCTACCTGGCGGCTGGATCGTGATTCATGTGTAAAGGTGCTGGGCCGAGCTGGGGGTGGCCCCTCTGTATACCGCGTAGTGACGTACAGACACAAAATGAGGCAGGTTTCGGGTACAACAGATCCAAGTTTATTCTCTTGCCGTCCGCCTGACAGCCTCAGAAGTACACCGCACTTCAATTCACTTCACTTATCGGCCCTCCGTTTCCAGGGCCGCTTCCCACACACCGTACTTTACACCGGGGACGTACATATACATACCGTCCCCTCTTCACTCTTCGACGCTCCTGTCAGATCCGTCACTGTGGCAGCCTTAGGCCCGTAAACCAACAGTACTTTTACTGATCAGTCGTCTCTCTCTATACGGTATGCTTCACCTCGGTGCCTCGTCTATACTGCGGTACCTTTGTGTCAGGACCACCCCCCTGACGTTCTCTCTCCTCAGTCCCCTTGGTTTGGTTTTCCTCACAGTGCACAAACTGTCGCAGTCCTCCTGTCACTTGAGCTCCCTCTGGGGACTGGAACTTTCTGGAACCCTCCTGTCAAATTTATATCATTCCCGGTCCCCTATAACTCCGCCCCCATGACCAACGGTTTCCTAAGCTGATGTCAAGTCCTTTGCTCACACTCCTCCCTGCCCTCTAATGGTCAACCCAAGGTACTGCACATCCACTACACTTTCTCAGCTGTTTCCCCACTGTAGTAACTGACACCTGTCTAAACTGTGCAAACCTTCCTTTCTCTATTCTGACAAGTCTGTCCGTCCATCAGGTTATCTTACCTTACTGCATCTGTGGAGCGGTTTTTGATTGGCCAGGTTTGGCACAACCTCATCTGTGCGTCCTGTTCATCTCTAGTTGGGACAAGTAATTAGCGAACGTGCTGGGATAAGGTGCTCGTGTGCTGACCGAGTGACTTCGTCGTGCTCGAAAAATGTTTGAGTCCCTGCTGCTGCATGTCTCGCGGCTGTTTGACAGTGACAACACATGCAGGGGTTACCTGTTTGTTAGGCAATAACGGCATGTGTTGCGGCTGTCGAACAGAGGCGAGACATGCAGCCGCGGGGACTTGAAAATATTTTTGGACACTCGGCTACCACCCGAGCAGACTCCGATAACGCCTTATCCCAGCACCTTCGCTCATCCCTAGTTGGGACCTGTGGACTTATTTTTTTTGTTCACGGTCGTAGCCGCAGAACGGTCTCATTTTTATGTTGCTTCACTACATGACATCTGGCTTTTTTTTTGAGTCTATAAGACTGTGTTCACACATTGCATAAATACTGTGTTTTTGTTTTCTGCAGGTGTCTATGGTTTCTAAGTTTGTCTTTTTTCCTCATTTTTCAGTTTGATTGTCCTCTCAGCTTACAATTCTACAACAAATCCTCAGTCTTCAATATATCGTCATATTTCCCAGAAATAAAACCTCCGCTCTGTAATACCGCCTTGCTGGCTATCTATCCATATGGGATGGCTATGTACCGATATCTCACACTCGGCTCATTGAGGTTCTTTATGCTGATAACTAATTTGTTTTCCTGCCACTAATATGCTTAGAAGCAATATTTACTGGCAGTAACCTGAAATAGACACTGACCTTGATGTAAAATATCAATGGCTTTTGTTTGCCTATCCTCCCGGCTTTATAACTTACACACACAGCCGCAGAGCGTTGCCTGGTAACAGTAACAGTATAACCTCCCGAATGCACAGACAGGAAAAAAACAAAAGAAAACAAGACAAAGAGGTTGTGTGCATGCACCGGACGGACGTGTAACGTGACACCCGCGACAATATAGTCTACTAGTCATCAATTAACAAAAAAAAAAATAAATAAACATCCTGAATTTCCTGGGATCGACTTTCAATGCACTTTTTTTCCTCTTTTTTTTTTTTTCTTCTTTGTAAATAACACCAAGCGAACAGATAAGGTTACACCGGCCGCTTCCAGATGGTTGATAGTGTGCCCAGACACAAGCGGGGAAGAGAATGCCCGGATATGATGGATGTAGGTGCGTTACTGATAGAATAGCATCTTGTAATAGCACTAGAGATGATCTAATTTTTCCTAAAAATTCCATTTGCAACTATTATATATTCGCCGAGAATTGCAATAATGAAAAGTCTCCAACTGCCCTGAAGTTATGTGTGTAACACTCGGAAGTCTCTTAGGATTGTAGATAACCCTTTTTCAAGGTCTTTTATACAAACACAGCCTTTTAGTAATGTAAAACTGACCTAGAGGAAATGGATGATAACCTGATACCGTAGTAACCAAAAGCCCATTTAATAACATTGAACTGACATACTTTTCATGTTTTTTTTTTATGTCCAAAAATTATCCCCCTTAGTTATTTGTGATAAGGCATACCAGCCTGTGCAGGACACTGACATAGGGAGCAGTCAGATGGTCGTATAACACAGACGAGAACTCACTGCAGTGCTCGGACTGGCTGATGCTCGTCTGATCCAAGCTTGACAGCAGGTATTCCTATGCAGCTGTCATGCTGGGGTCAGGAGAGTCACCTCCCTGTCTGAGAATTGTGATGCAATCATCGTCCATACTATACAGTCGTCTGTATGTGCCCTTAAACTGACAATGTCGCTGTCAGAGTTAACATCATCCAGCTGTGACTAGGTGATCCGTCATATATTCCGTAACATCCTCTGCTTCCTCCCCACTTATACAATTAACAGAGGTAAACAAGGCCATCTGTAATTTATATGTTCATCATGCAATAGGCATGGGAGTATAGGAGCTGAGCCTGCTTCACATAGGGCAGGAGCTAGTGATATTATACAGACGGATCCCGCCTCTAACAGCAGCGACTTGAGTGAGCTCCGATCGCTGCTGTGTAAACACTTCTCTCTCTCTTTATTTTTTATATAGCACCAACATATTCCGCAACGCTTTACAGTTTTGCACACATTATCATCGCTGTCCCCATTGGGCTCACAATCTACATTACCTATCAGTATGTCTTTGGAATGTGAGAGGAAACTGGAGAACGCGGAGGAAACCCATGCAAACACGGGGAGAACATACAAACTCCTTGCAGATGTTGTCCTCGGTGGGATTCGAACCCAGGACTCCAGTGCTGCAAGGTTAACTACTGAGCCACCGTGCTGCCCCGAATGCAGCTGTCAATCACTGTGACATCATCATCTTCAGATACCCATCACCCTCCTCTTTCCGCTTTTCTGCTACATAACAGGGTGATGATAGGTTGCCAGTGCAACTGAAGTATGTTTCAGCAGAAAAATTACCATGTTATGGTTCTTGAAAAAAAAAAAGGCGGAAATATGAAAATGCAGAAAATGAAAAGATTTAGACACCGTAATATTCATGAGATTTGTCAGTTGGATAAGCTGCAAAACAAAAAAAAAAAACAAAAACAAAGAGTAAGTGTAAACTTGAACTTATTCCTCCAGGCAGAAGAGAAAGGCTATGTGCACACGCTGCGGATTTGTATCTGCGGAACCGCAGGTCATTTTACCTGCGGTTTTCCCCTGCGGTTTATCGCCTCTACAATGGAGGAGATGGTAAACCGCAGCAGAATCCACAGAAAAGAAGTGACATGTCCATTCTTTCTGTGGATTCAAAACCTCAGCTTTTCCGCAGTTAAAAATCCGCAGCATGTGCACAGCAGAATGTAAATCACATAGACTTACATTGTACTGTACACTGTCTGCAGAACGGCTGCAGATCCGCAGCAGCCAAATCCGCAGCACAAACCGCAATGTGTGCACATAGCCAAAGGAGAAGTGGGTCCGTTTTTGGTGGAGGTGGATCCCAGGGCAGTAGCGAGACTTTCACTGACCTAGCCCTGAATCTAAATACTTTGACCAAAGCAAAGTGACTTTTCTGGCACCTTCTTTCCAGGCCGTTATAGACCCACCTGCTTTAGTTATGCACCAGGGGATGCAATGCAATTGAAAAAAAAAGTCCAATTAATTTAATCCTCAGCACTAAGAGGCTATGTGCCCACAGTAGCGTTTTAAACCTGACACCAATCCGGACTCCTTCCCAGAAAACGCACTTTTTTTCTGCGCTTTCCGCTCGTTTTTTGCTTAAAAAAACGCGCGTTTTTGATGCTTTTTTTCCGCGTGTCTTCTGGACCATAGGAAATAGCTAAAAACGCGGACTTAGCCGCAAAATTAATGAACATGCTGCGTTTTTAGCTGCTAAGCGTTTCCTTAAAAAACGCATTCATTGGCACAAAAAGGCCAAAAAGCATTAAAATGAATGGTAAGCTTATTTTAAGCGTTTTTGAAGCGGTTTGACCCCTAAAAACGCTTCAAAAACGCTTAAAATCGTTACTGTGGGCACACAGCCTAAATCAGACATGGGACTGTTGGCTGCAATATATAAAGTATTGCCAACCTTAATTTTTTTTTTTTTTACATGCAGTCATACATTAATGATTAGATAGATTATATCTGGCAACAAGTGTTCAGTTCCTAAGCAAGCGCCACCACAGGAGAAATTAAGTACTACACCATACAGAAACATACCAACATTGAAATTACAGCGCCAAGAAGGAAAAGCCCTGGAATTACAGCAGTGACTGGATGCATAGACTTGTTACTGATCTACAAATGGTGAGCAAAATGGAAAAAAAAATACAAATTTAAAATCATCTCGATTTCTTCAGTGTAGAGAAAGAGCGACGTGCAGAAATGCCCGCACTTACTACCTTGGCTGCTATCAATGAGGCTTTTAATGGGCTTAGGCAAAATCATCAAGATGCGCTGCTGGCAGCTCCCTGTGCAATTGACGATCAATGAGATCCCAGTTGTCCTCGGTGACAAGGCAGAGACGCTGCAAGCCATGGTAGCATGTTTAGGCCATGCAGACTGCCCACATGAGTTAACTGAGGATCTACAAGTAAGCTCATTGTGAGAGGAGAGTTTATGGCTGTGTTCCCATGTTGCATTCACGATGTATGTGTTTTGTTTTTAGCAAATGTGGTAAAACGCACTGTTTCAGTGCAATCTATGAAAATCGTGGCAAAAATGCTGTGGCTTAAATACGATTGAGCCAGAAAAACTTATGGCGACCGCAAGATGTCAATGCAGCCTGTAACATCCATCTTCCTTTTGAGGTTCTCTCAAAAACTCAGAAGAACTTGACAAATGGGTATTCATGATTCATGTGAGCTTCCGTACCTAGTTATTTAAAATTCTTTTTGGCTACCCAACCCCATCGATTCATACACCAACAAAATAAACACTCCAGAGGTATTTGGATAAATTGGCCACAACAGCCTTTTATTAAACATATAACATAACATTTTAAACACAACGTCCCCGAAGGGGTGGTCCTCGAAGCCCCAAACAATAAAACTCAGATTTGATATTCCCAAAATGGGCCCCAGGTCGAGTCTTGCCTCTAGCCGCTAAGCACCAGCTCAGAGACACATATCAACCCACCTGGCCAGTTTCCATTACCATTAAGCACGGGTCCACTTTAATCCCTTCCGTGGGATAATTCAATTACCCGTCCACTTGAATCCACTCAGGGGGGAGTCCAGGACCTCTTGAGATCCCCCCTGAACCGCTATTTACCAGCACCACCAACTTCGAGGACCTCCCTCCCATGCCACCAACATAAATGTTTTGATCCCTCAAACATTTATGTCCCTCCACACTTCCGAGCCTCTTTTTAATGTCCTCTGGTGACACCAAACGCCACGTATCCAAACCGACCCTGTTTAGGCGGATCTTGTTCCTCTTCCAAAATTCCCCGTTTACCAAATTCCAAATCCGTGTGGCATACCACAACCTCCCTATTCCTTGCCATGAAAGACAGGACACTGCTTTATTCACCTTGATCCCAGATTTGTTCACTCACTGAACAGACCTCGCTCCATACCACACCTTTCTGAAAACGATATCATACCCTACCACCAAAACCTTGGAGACATAGCCATAGCTGCAACATATCAAACTTCATATCCTTAATCACATCCCTGTAGGGCCTATTCCAAAAACCAATCTTTCCCAGATGTATTGCCAGTACATCTGAAGCTTGGGCCCAAGCAAACAAATCTTTGAAATTCGGAGCGTAACTGTTTCCAAACCATCCCCCCTGCCTTCTGATCCACCGTGAGACCACTAGATTCCTTGGCCCCCCAGCTGCCAACTATCTAGACAGACCGCTGCCCTTAATGCTGCCCAGAAGAAAAATGAATGTCCCATAATCCACCAGCGCAGTTATCCATACTTAAACAAAATCAACGCTGGACCAACGTACTATTAGAACCTCACAGACTCCCAACGACCGATCCTCTTCGTCACTTCCTAGCCTAAGCCTCTCCTGTTATGAATGGGTCACCAAGGACGAAAAAACCTAAACATGCTAAGCCCAGAAAAACGAGAGAGGTTGGTAACTATGCAGATTGCAGATCCCTGATCCTAACCACACAACTAGCAGCAGCCATGGAGCGTACCTACGATGAACCTAGATGCCTCGTCACGGCCGGAGGACTAAATAAGCCTAAAGCAAGAAAAGGGGAAAACTAACTGCCCCAGAGCAGACCCCAAAGTAATAGACAGCCCCCACACATGTATTGGCGGTGAAACAAGATGAAAACACAAACACAGGCAGGAAAATAGGCTGAGCATACGATGGGGCCCAAACTAACTAGAAAGGAGAGGAAAGGAAAGACACTGTCTGCAATCTGCCCCAAAACCCTACAAAATAATGTCCAACACTTCTGATAACAAAATTAACCCTGAAGTCACTAGACTTCTCCCACTATATCAGCACTCTGAAATATTCTGAGACAGAGCAAAAAGAGGCCAATCTAATAAGGGACAAAAAGCAAATAGGCAAATACAGATAAATAAGAGTGGAAATTCAGCACAGCCCCAGCCGGGGCTGGCTGACCACACAAAAAACTGAATAGAACAACAAAATCAAGTGTGAACATTAGAAGAGAAACGTAGCTTGAGCTGACTGGAACAGAGCTGAGAACCAAGACCTGACAAGCAGAAGGAATCACCAGCACCAGAGTAGGGTGTCGGCTGTCTTAAATCCAATCTGAGATTCCTGAGGTCCAATCGTCATCCTCATTATCAGGTGGCAGATCTCTACTGATTAAACCAGCCTCACTACCTCCTGTTACCACCAGAGGGAGCCTGGAAGGAGAACTCACAACTGGTAGACCAGAAAATGAACTCACAACAGTACCCCCCCTTGAGGAGGGGGTCACCGAACCCTCATTCACGCCACCAGGATGATCAGGATGGGCCCAGTGAAAAGCACGAACCAATCTATTGGCATGAATATCAGAGGCAGAGACCCAAGAATTATCCTCCTGGCCATAACCCTTCCATTTGACCAAATACTGGAGTCTCCGTCTAACCAAACGAGAATCCAATATTTTCTCTACCTCATATTCCACATTGCCTTCAACCAACACAGGGTCAGGAGGTGCTGCCATAGGAACCACTGGCTCAACAACCTCTTCAACAGAGATTTGTGAAATACATTATGGATCTTGAAAGGAAATGGAAGAGCCAGTCGAAAAGAAACAGGATTAAGAATCTCCAAAATCCTATAAGGTCCAATAAATCTTGGCTTAAATTTTGGAGACGCAACCTTCATAGGAATATTCTTAGACGACAACCAAACCATATCACCCACTTTAAACCGGGGACCAATGGTCCTATGCCGGTTGGAAAATCGCTGGGCCTTTTCCAGAGAGAGTGACAACTTATCCATCACTTGGTCCCATATCTGCTGCATTCTCTCAACCACAGTGTCCACACCTGGGCAGGACGAAGATTCCACTTGCCCTGAAGAGAATCGAGGATGAAACCCAAAATTACAGAAAAATGGTGACATCAAAGTGGCAGAACTAGCTCTATTGTTCAGCGCGAATTCGGCCAAGGGCAAAAATGAGACCCAATCATCCTGATCAGCAGATATAAAACATCTTAAATAAGACTCCAAGGTCTCTTTTGTTCTCACAGTCTGCCCATTGGTCTGGGGATGAAACGCGGAGGAGAAGGATAACTGAATTCCCAGACTGGAACTAAAGGCTTTCCAGAATCTGGAAACAAACTGAACTCCTCTGTCGGACACAATGTTCTCAGGAATCCCATGTAACCGAACCACCTGTTGTAAAAACAAGGGCACCAACTCAGCGGAAGATGGCAACTTTGGGAGTTGTACAAGAAGGACCATCTTCGAAAATCTATCACAAATCACCCAGATAACAGTCATTCTCTGAGAGACAGGAAGATCAGAAATAAAATCCATTGAGATATGGGTCCATGGCCTCTTGGGCACCAGCAGGGGGCATCAGCAACCCACTAGAACAAGAACAGGGTTTAGACCGAAAACAAGTCCCACAGGACTGTACAAAATTCCTGACATCACGAGATAAGGCAGGCCACCAAAGAGACCGACTCACCAAATCTGTGGTACCAAAAATACCTGGATGACCAGCCAATGCGGAGCAATGAATTTCAGACATCACTCTCTTTCTCCACTGGTCAGGAACATACAATTTTCCCATAAGGCAACGCTCAGGTTTATCCTCCTGAAATTCCTCCAGGGCGCGTCTCAAATCGGGCAAAATGGCAGAAAGAACTACCCCCTCACCTAGGATGGTAGTAGGCTCGGTCACATTAAGAGAATCAGCAAAGAAACTCCTAGAAAGGGCGTCTGCCTTAACATTTTTAGTGCTGGAAGAAAAGAGACCACAAAATTAAAACGCGTGAAAAACAAGGCCCATCTAGCCTGTCTAGGATTCAAGCGTTTGGCCGACTCCAGATAAATCAAATTCTTGTGATCGGTGAGGACCACAACTTGATGTCTAACTCCCTCCAACCAATGTCTCCACTCCTCAAATGCCCATTTCATGGCCAACAATTCCCAATTCCCCACGTCATAGTTGCGTTCAGATGGGGAGAACTTTCAAGAAAAGAAGGCACAGGGATTCATCTTAGAAGTCACAGGGTCTTTTTGGGACAAAACAGCTCCTGCACCAATCTCAGAAGCATCTACCTCCACCGGAAATAGAAGTGAGACATCAGGTTGCCGTAAAACTGGAGCTGAAGTAAATCTCCGCTTAAGCTCCTGAAATGCTGAGACAGCCTCAGGAGACCAATTCAGCACATCAGCGCCCTTCTTGGTCAGATCAGTCAGTGGTTTGACAATACCAGAAAAATTACCTATAAATTTATGATAGAAATTAGCAAAACCCAAAAACTTCTGGAGGGCCTTCAAAGAAGTAGGCTGAACCCAATCATAAATGGCCTCTACCTTGGCCGAGTCCATTTCAATAGTCGATGGAGACAAGATAAATCCCAAAAATGAAATCCTCTGTACACCAAAGAGGCATTTCGATCCCTTAACAAACAGGGAATTCTCCCTCAAAATCCGGAACACAGTCCGGACATGTTCCACATGAGAATCCCAATCACTAGAAAAGATCAAAATATCATCCAGATAGATGATCAAAAACTTATCCACAAAGTCATGGAAAATATCATTCATAAAGGACTGGAAGACAGAAGGGGCATTAGTGAGCCCAAAAGGCATCACCAGGTACTCAAAATGTCCCTCCGGAGTATTAAACGCCGTCTTCCATTCATCCCCGTGCTTGATGCGAATAAGATTATACGCCCCCCTGAGGTCAAACTTAGTAAACCAGCAGGCACTCTTAACTCTGGAGAATAAATCAGACATCAGAGGTAACGGGTACTGATATTTATCCGTCATCTTGATAAGGGAATGATAATCAATACACGGTCTTAATGAACCAGCTTTCTTGGCCACAAAAAAAACCCCAGCACCTAAAGGTGACGAGGATGGTCTAATATGACCCTTCTCCAACGACTCCTTAATATAGGATCGCATAGCATCATGTTCGGGTACTGATAAGTTGAAAAGCCGACCCTTGGGAAATTTACACCCAGGCATCAACTCAATTGCACAGTCATAACTCCTATGAGGAGGCAAAGATGCAGACTTACTCTCACTAAAAACATCAGAGAAATCAGCCAGATAATCAGGAATATCATGAGACTGAGGAGAGGTGGAGGAAACAGGAGCGTCCCTAAGAACACACTGACAACCCCAACTCACCACAGACCCAGATTTCCAATCCAAAACTGGATTATGAGTCTGCAACCAGGGAAAACCCAGAACAATAGTATCATGCAAATTATGCAGCACCAAAAATTTACAATTTTCTTGGTGGTCTGGGGTAACTCGCATTATCACCTGGGTCCAAAACTGAGGTTTATTCTCTGCCAAAGGAGTGGCATCAATATCCCTCAAAGGAATAGGCGTCCGCAGAGGCATCATGGAAAAACCACAACGTTTAGCAAAGTCCAAATCCATCAGATTCAACGCTGATCCTGAATCCACAAATGCCTTAGTGGAAAACGTGGATAAGGAGCAGATCAGAGTAATTGCCAAAAGGAACTTAGGTTGTACACTGCCCACAGCAAATGTGCAAAACATTTCTCTCATTTAGGGCAGACAGAAATAGTATGAGAGGCATCTCCACAGAAAAAACACAGCTTATTACGCCTTCTAAACTCCTGACGTTGTACCCTAGACAAAGCCCCATCACATTGCATAGGTTCAGACGTTTGTACAAAAGGTGGCAGCGTCTCCCATGTAGTTTTACGATCACATAAACGCCGATCAACTTGAATGGCTAATGACATGGAATCATCCAGACCAGAGGGAACAGGAAATCCCACCATAACATCTTTTACAGTCTCTGATAAACCCTTCCGAAAGAGAGCTGCCAAAGCACTATCATTCCATGTAGTAAGGACCGCCCACTTTCGGAATTTTTGACAGTATAACTCTGCAGAATCCTCACCCTGGTTTAATGCCAACAGGGTTCTCTCAGCTTGATCAACAGCATTAAGTTCATCATACAACAAACCCAAGGTTTGAAAAAATGCATCCACATTAGTCAGAATAGGATTTTCAGGTGTCAGAGAAAAAGCCCAATCCTGGGGATCGCCGCACAGCAAGGAGATGACAATTTTAACCTGCTGCGCAGAGCTCCCCGATGAGTTAGGCTTCAAGGCAAGAAATAATTTACAATTAATCTTAAAATTCAGAAATTTAGACCGATCCCCAGAAAACACATCAGGAGTAGGGATCTTAGGTTCAGCAGCATGTGACGAATGAGGTAGGTGGAAATTCCCTGCACTTCAGCAGCAAGTTGCTCCACACGATCAGACAATTGCTTAACCTCCATTAGGAAAAAAAAATCCTCCTACGGCCCCAGAGAAAAAGAAGAAAAAATACATATAAAAAAAAAATTCTGACACTTTTTTTTTTTTAACAACTTTTTCCTGCATTTGAGTACCCTAGAATCTGCGGTATGGCTGGTGATTCTGTTATGAATGGGTCACCGAGGAGGAAAAAACCTAAACATGCTAAGCCCAGAAAAACCAGAGAGGTTGGTAACTATGCAGATTGCAGATCCCTGATCCTAACCACACAACTAGCAGCAGCCATGGAGCGTACCTACGATGAACCTAGACGCCTCGTCACGGCCGGAGGACTAAATAAGTCTAAAGCAAGAAAAGGGGAAAACCAACTGCCCCAGAGAAGACCCCAAAGGAATAGACAGCCCCCACACATGTATTGACGGTGAAACAAGATGAAAACACAAACACAGGCAGGAAAATAGGCTGAGCAAACGATGGGGCCCAAACTAACTAGAAAGGAGAGGAAAGGAAAGACACTGTCTGCAATCTGCCCCAAAACCCTACAAAATAATGTCCAACACTTCTGATAACAAAATTAACCCTGAAGTCACTAGACTTCTCCCACTATATCAGCACTCTGAAATATTCTGAGACAGAGCAAAAAGAGGCCAATCTAATAAGGGACAAAAAGCAAATAGGCAAATACAGATAAATAAGAGTGGAAATTCAGCACAGCCCCAGCCGGGGCTGGCTGACCACACAAAAAACTGAATAGAACAACAAAATCAAGTGTGAACATTAGAAGAGAAACGTAGCTTGAGCTGACTGGAACAGAGCTGAGAACCAAGACCTGACAAGCAGAAGGAATCACCAGCAGAGTAGGGCGTAGGCTGCCTTAAATCCAATCTGAGATTCCTGAGGTCCAATTGTCATCCTCATTATCAGGTGGCAGATCTCTACTGATTAAATCAGCCTCACTACCTCCTGTTACCACCAGAGGGAGCCTGGAAGGCGAACTCACAACGGGTAGAACAGAAAATGAACTTACAACACTCTCCTGACTGTCTCTATGGCTGCTCCCATCCGAAGTTAATGCCCATTGTAATCCTCAGAAAGGATAACTTCCTAGTCCAAACACCTCGTTTTATTGCCTCAAATTGAAAATTTGACAGAAAATAACCTTCCTTATGTATCAATAACAGGACACCCAACGCGCCCATTATCCACAGAAAGAACTCTTCATATAAATCCACTTAACATATAAGGAGAACTAACCACATCAAACAACCTTACCTTGCAACCTTTGCCTACGACATCGGTTTTTTGAAAATGTGACAGAAGCGAACCGTTTTTTATGTACCAATAACAGGGCACCCAACGTGTCAATTATACACAGAAAGAACTCTTCCTATAAATCCACTGGACATATAAGGAGAACCAACCACTAGAGTTGAGCAAAACGGGTCTGTCAAATTCAAAAGTCGGCGACTTTCGCTGAAGTCGGGTTTCATGAAACGAAACCCGACCATAGCGTGAGGTCGGCCACGAGGTCGGTGACCCGAGCGCCAAAGTCGCGTTTCAAATGATGCTTCCAGCGCCCTTTTTCAGCCAATGATGGAGGACGCACATTGTGGGCAACGTGATGACATAGGCGTCAGTCACCACCATCTTTGAGAAGGGCATGCAAGTGATTGGCTGGCTTTGTGTGGTGTCACAGGGGCTATAAAAGGGCGTGAACGCTGACTGCCATCTTACTTATGCCGATCTTAGCACAGGGAGAGCTGCTGATTCTGTAGGGAGAGCGTTAGGCAGGGAAGAAGAACAAAAAAAACTGCTTCTGCTGTTAGCGATTTCATTTCCACTGTACAACACAACACTTTGTGTGCAGTGACAGGGGAGGCTCTATTTTTGTGCATCAGCTCTGTTGGTTATTAGGCTGCCTTATAAGGCTCCCTGATAGCTGCATTGCTGTTTGCACACTGCTGTACAAACTGCTTTTTTAAAAGCAAAAATACTTTTCTTCCTCTTTTCTGCACAGTTACCAAGCATTCATTTTTCCACCCTTTTGTGTGTGCAGCAGTCCTGCTTATTAGGCTGCCTGCGTCCATACTTGGACTGAGAGCATCATTGTCAGCGTCCTCAAATCTCTAATGAGATCTAAATTCTCACCAATACTATATACACCTTCCACCTTGTCATACACCATCCAATTTCAGCCTGTTACATTGAGGTGTAATCTCTACTGGGCCTGAGACAATAGTTCAGCGTCCTCAAATCTCTAGTGAGATTCAAATTCTCACCAATACTATATACACCTTCTACCTTGTTTTACAGTACCATATAGTTGGTGGTATTTTGGGTTCATTTTCACAAAAATGAGGAAGTATGGTGGAAGAGGCCGTGGAAGTGGGCGGGGGTTGCCAGCTGGTCCTGATGGTGGTGGTGTTGGTGGTGCATTTGTTGGTAGTGGCAAAAGCACAATAGCACCTAAGGCAGGAGGTGTTGAGCCTGCGTCATCGTCTGGCTCCACAAGGCCTCGAAGGCTCCCTTTTCTGGGAGTAGGTAAACCGCTTTTAAAGCCGGAGTTTCAGGAACAAGTTTTGGCTTACATTGCTGACACAGCCTCCAGCTCTCTCGCCTCCTCTTCTGAAGTTTCAAAAAATAAAAGCCCTGAGTAGTCAGTGGAGGCTCCTGGTCAGGAACAACACCTTTCCTTGTGTCCTTCACCCCTACCAAAAGTGAATGTTGCTGCAGGCCACACTTCACATTAGTCCATGTAGCTCTTTCTATCATACCATGCCTGGGTTATCAAGTCAAATCGTGAATTCCCCAGTCCAAGATAAATCTGACATGGAGTGTGGGTGGCCAGACAGGGCAGTGGGGTTAATCGGTACCGGGCCGGTGTCTCAGAGGGATGTGTCGCGTTTGTGGTGACGACTCGTTCCCTGGCCCTGGGCGTCCATGCAAAGGGGTGAATAACGTTTATAGATAAATGATACGTGATGCCACCTGTGGTTTCTGATCACATTGACCCGCGCTGCAGTGTCGCTCATCTGGGACAGATGTTGTGGTGCAGCTAAGATGTAGAAGCCCTGCACAGGTAGGGCGCAGTAGTCGCAGGGCAGATGAAAGAGTTGGTAGATGGTGTGCAGTGCAGGATGTAGCAGAGCCGTGCTGTTATGAGTTCATTTTCTCCTTCACCTCTGATGTCTGATGAACTCCCTCTGCTGGTGAAAGGAGGTAGTGAAATTGATCTGGATGGGAAGAACCTGTCATCTGAACAGGTGGAGTGTGATTGGACATCCGGAATTTCTGAGTGGATATAAGGCAGCCGACGCCCTGCAGGGTTGCTCGTGATCCTTTCTGCTCTGAGCTCTGGCATCCAGTTTAGTTCCTGTCTACTAAAAGCTAAGTTTTTGCTCTGCTATTTTTCCATGAGTTTTTGTCTGTTTACTTAGTGTTTGTGTTCAGCCTGCCCTGGTTGGGACGGGCTGAACTCCATTTTTGTCTCTGATCAGTTGTTCTCTTTGCTCTGTCTTCAGAATATACCTGAGTGCTGATATAGTGATTTTGAAGTCTAGTGACTTCAGGGCCTTTTCTATCAGACATGTTGGACATTATTTTTGGCAGGGTTTTTTGCGTGATTGCAGCCAGCATCTTTTCTGTCCTTATCTATCTAATTAGTTGGGCCCCATCATTTGCTCAGCCTGTCTTTCTGTCTGTGTTTGTGTTTTCATCTGTTTTTCACCGACAATACATGTTGGGGGCTGTCTATTGCTTTGGGGTCTGCTCTGGGGCAGTTTAGATTTCCCCTTCTTTCTTTAGGCTTATTTAGCTCTCCGGCTGTGACGAGGGGTCTAGGGCACCGTAGGAACCCCCCACGGCTACTGTTAGTTGTGGTGAATAGGATCAGGGGTTTGCAATCCGCTAGCTACCAACCTCTCCGGTTTTCTGGACTTAGCTTGTGTTTTTGTTTTTTCCTCCTCCGGTGACTCATTCATAACATCGTGCGCCAGGCGCAGGAGAAAGATGACAGACAGTCGTGCAGTTCCTTTACCTGTACTTGGTAAGTGCCATCCAGGACCCAGAGTACAGATAGAGAAGGAGTTGGTCAGCCTGGAAGCAAATTTGGAATTCTCTCTGCAGATAGGTAGTGTGGCCTCCGTTCTAGCGCTTATCTGAGGTACTCGCAGACTGAGTTCACTGAAGTTCCCCCTGTTGACTCTCTTTTGGAACTTTCTCATATGGCAGGCAGCCATAGCCTTTTCCTTCTGGCTCACACACGTTGCTGCTGGGGCCTCCGAGCCTTAGTTGGGAACAGAGCATTTACAGCTGCAACTTCCTCCGGTTTCTGCTGCAGGACCGTCAGTGTCCTTACAAACTCGGAGACGGGAATCCCAACCATGCGCTCCAGCTAGGAGTGAGCCTTAACTCTGCTCATCCTTCAGCTCCCCTTCTCACGTCCACACACTTCCCCTTCCCTTCACAGACTGCCCTAACTTACCTCCTCCCGACCACAGAGAGCAGCTCCTCAGCAGTCAGGTTCAGAGATCTCCCTGCTGGCCTGGAGTGGGAACTGTGTTGTGTGTTGGTTTAACTGCTAGAGAGATCCTTCGTTGCTCCCAAGCATGACATCACACTCCCTAGGAGGAAGGTAATGCCACTGTGGCGACCGTACTCCTGGGGGCGCCACAAGTGCACTGATGCCCAGCCACTGCTAGATGATTCTGCCGGTACATTGACCCAGACCACTCCATTCCCCTCGCACTCTACACAGTCAGAAGCTGACCCTGATGAAACTCAGGTTCCCCTTCCCGCATACTATACCACCTTACACGGTGACAAAGAGGAAGGTGCAGCTGAAAGTGCAGGTTCCTTCAGCAGGTGGGGGGGCATACTCATGGGCGATGGCACTGGCACAGAGCCCCTCATAGTATGCAAAGGTGTCTCTGCCGGTGTGAGGGCCCACCCGAGGGCCCACCCCCACCCGCCGTCAGACATACCGCCGTGCTATGAGGGGCCCTGTGCCAGTGCTGTCACCAATGAGTGGGCCCCCCTGCTTGCTCAGGATCACAGCACTTGCAAAGTTGAAATACTTACCTCTCCCTGCTCCACCGCCGTGACGTCTTCCGCGTTTCCTGACAGTGACATTCTGGTCAGAGAGCACGATGACATCACGTCTGTATGCCCTCTGCCTAAACAGTCCAAGTGCAGTGAGATGGAAGATGGGTACAACAAGGAGTCCAGATTAGTACAGGGATTCCCTAGCGAGACTTATTTAATTGTTTTCAATGTTGGGACAGCTATTTTTGGGGAACACTATACTCTGGAGAATGATATATGAGGCCCACCATACACTGGAGCATTCCAAAGGTGGACATCAGACACTGGAGCAGCATTTACAGGGTCCATTATGCACTGGAGCATTAGAAATGGGGCCCATTATATATGGAGCATTATTTGGGCCGATAACACAGTGGAGCTTCATCCTTGGGGACCAACATATACTGTAGCATTATGTGGAGCTCATCATATACTGTTTCAAACATTATATGAGACCAATAATTCTATATGGAGAATTATATGGGCCTCATTACTCTGTATAGCGCACTATGCGGTGGCCATAATACTGTATGGAGCAATATACTGTCCGTTTTTGGAGCTATTGGAGAATTTAAAATGGATATCGGTCATGAGATGTAAGAAGTGAAATATTTTTCATTGTACTATACCACTATTTCTCTGCCGTATCAGAGGATCATGAATTGTGGCATGTGTTAAAAGAGCCCAGTAATACTCTTTGGCCCAGGGCCCACGAAAATTTGAAGCCAGCCCTACCCCCCCCCCACAACTTTAGCCAAATAACCCCCAGTTTTCAATGCATAACTATTATAAAGTAAATTAAGGTTGACAAGCTTAAGTAATAAGAATTGATGTTTTTGGCATTAAAATGGGCACTGTAGGTGTGTTTCCTGTCCTCCACTCCCTGCCGACCTTGGTTCCCCATTGACTTGCATTGGGTTTCTTGTTTCAGTCGGCCTTCGACTTTTCACGATAATCGGCCGATTTTGTTCGACCCGACTTTTGAGAAAGTCGGGTTTCATGAAACCCGACTCGACCCGAAAAAAGGCAAAGTTGCTCATCTCTACCAACCACTTTAAACAACATTACTTTGCAACCTTTGCCTTCGACATCCGTTTTGGAGGTACGGATAAATCTCGTCCCCCTGTTCTCAAACCCATTCGCATCCCATTTCCGCAGCACTCCTTCCCGAAATCTAGAAGGACTGACTAACTCCCTCAATTGAAAAGAAAAAACCCCAAATAAGGTTGTCGGGAAAGTGCCCTGAAAAGGAGGTAACTCCCGCGAAGAGGAACACACATCCACTAGCTGATTGACAAAATCGATAAATACATGATAAAACACCGGCCAACTTCCGTCCCATACCCTTAGACCAGAAGTATTTTTGCTAAATCTTAAATACCCCTGAACTTAAAAATTCAAAAGCTATATCTGACATTAATTTATTCAATTTAGGACCAGACCATCTCTTCTCCCGACTATACCCAACCAATAACACCGAATTGCTCACCTCCTCCAGCCCTTTGCCCAATGCCGACCTCCAATCCTCCCAATTACCACATGCCTAAACATATTATGTCCACATACATTAAAGACTAGACAATAAATCCCTTACTGCCATTACTGCCTGATGGAAAGTTCCAGAACTCCACCGAACACATCCACCTTGTTAAACTCGCTCCTACTGTGGACCAGAAAAAGCTTCAAGAATAGAATAGAGTAACTCACTCCACGCCCAACCTCAGCTGATAACCACAAGTCAAATTAGGCCCAACCAAACCAAGTGCTGTAACACCCTGTCCAACGGCCACTCGGGAGGAGGTAAGGAATTTTAGGGGCCTATCCTCCCAAACCTTTGAAATCGAAACCAAACCGAATCTACCACCCTGAAAAGAACTCCTAACCTACAATGATAGTTCCACAATGATTGGGAATACCTGACACCAAACCCGATTATACGCCAGACCATTATTACTCCCAACATTTGGCCCTGACTCTACCAACCACCATTACTAAACCAAACCTTTTGCCCCGACTCTACCAACCACCCAAACTGAAATGTATAAGCCGAAACCATGCTGACCCGTCAAGCCAACAAAAGGAACTAAATCCACCAGTGCAATCCAGATGGACCTGCTATTATACAACTCTCTTTTGAGGCAAACAAATGAGTAGACACTGTCGCCATAGATAGCCGACGGCAGAACACTTTGCCCAACGACATAATATTACAGTCAAAATTAGCTTGTCCAGTAGAGATTGAGCCTCACGCAACGTCACCATCTACAAATCATTAACCCGACTCGCTTCTGCCTTCATGTCAACCATCATTTTAACCAGCGACCTGCCGTCCAACGCAAATTGTATCAATTTGATACCCAAGAAAAACTCCTTTTTTGTCACAGGACCCACCGTATTATGGGCCGCTAAAGGGACAGAAACTTCCTGTCCATGCTCCCCATTGTCCGTAATAGAATGAACAATCAGGATCCTGCGCCAAACCAGTGACCAAAATTTAATCCAATTAATGAATAGAGGAATTGAAAAAGAACATCTCTGTAAGCGACCATTCCAAGAAACAAACCAAGTGTCACAAGAATATGAACATGAAAGGGGGCACCCCATAAGTAGATAATGATCAACAAAGAGACCCAATCCCCAAAAACAACCCAACCAATGCATATTAACCGTTTTGGCCTAGTTCCCTTTCAACACAACCGTACCCAATCCATAGCAGCAACAAAAGAAGTGTACAACACCAAACCCAACTGAGGGTCGATACCCTCAGTTACCGATGACCTTTACGTAAAAGAATTGTGATGAATTTCTTTAAATGTACTAGGCCCCTCCATTTACCACCACACAAATCATTGAAACCCTCAAATTATTGAAGGAGAGCCTATTTAAACAGTCCAGCCCTTTTACCCATAGCCACATCTTTATATAATTGTTTAGAAGGCAAAGCCCACTTCAAGTTTCGGTAGACAACCAAATTTTAACGTCAACAAGAGGAATCCTGAAAACCGTCCCTAAAACCCTCTCTTACCCGTGGGCTGCCATCTTATTAAGACACCTATTTATAAAGCCTCTCTTCCTGACACAATGACCTCGACCCTTTTTTCAATTCCATCATTACCCCTTTGCTTTCTTCCCATGAAACACTTTACCACCCCATGACCTACTTAAATAATAAACACGACCCTTTCTCCATTGCCACCGTGTCTCCTGACCGCTACATATTCCCGGTGCATACAGGTAACGATTGTTTCCTATGCCCCAGCCTACCCGGGGCCCTTATCCTGCTTTTCACTGTCGAAACTGCTCAACATATTTAGCCTAAAAAACCTCACCAAACACATTCATGTAACCTGATGACTCACAGATCTACATCTCTGGACCAGATATCACCTCCCTACTAAACAGAATCCCTCAATGTCTGTCTGCTATTTCATCCTTTTTCTCCACTAGATTTCTAAAACTTAATATGGACAAAAAAGAACTAATCATCTTTCTCCCATCTCACGTGACCCCCCCCAACAGACCTATCCATTAAACGGCTGCCCACTCTCTCCAGTCCCACAAGCTCTCTGCCTCAGGGGTTATCCTTGACACTGATCTCTCTTTCAAACCACATATCCAAGCCTTTTCTGCTTCCTGCCGACTTCAACTCAAAAATATTTCACGGATCCGTACATTCCTCAACCAAGAATCTGCAAAAAGTCCATGCCCTCATCATCTTCCGCCTTGACTACTGCAACCTCCTGCTCTGTGGCCTCCCCTCTAACACTCTCGCACCCCTCCAATCAATTCTTAACTCTGCTGCCCGACTAATCCACCTGTCCCCCCGCTATTCCCTGGCCTCTCCCCTCTGTCAATCCCTGCACTGGCTCCCCATTACCCAAAGACTCCAGTTCAAAACCCTAACCATGACATACAAAGCCATCCACAACCTGAGTCCTCCGTACATCTGTGATCTCGTCTCCCGGTACTTACCCGCATGAAACTTCCGATCCTCACAAGATCTCCTTCTGTACTCCCCTCTTCTCTCCTCTTCCCACAATCGCATACAAGATTTCTCCCGCGCATCCCCTCTACTCTGGAACTCTCTACCACAACATATCAGACTCTCGCCTACCATGGAAACCTTCAAAAAGAACTTGAAGACCGACCTCTTCCGACAAGCCTACAACCTGCAGTAACCACCGATCGACCAAACCGCTGCATGACCAGCTCTACCCTCGCCTACTGTAACCTCACCCATCACGTTGTAGATTGTGAGCCCTCGCGGGTAGAGTCCTCTCTCATCTTGTACCAGTCGTGACTTACATTGTTTAAGATTACTGTACTTGTATGTATTATGTATACCCCTCCTCACATGTAACACGCCATGGAATAAATGGCGCTATAATAATAAATAATAATAATAATAACCACAAATCCCAAGCAGTTCTTCGGGGACCTTTTGTAAATAAGGATAGCTAGGATAGCGGATAACTGTACCCATTAGAGAAGTTTCTCCAAATTAAACAAACCCTCTTTTTATCCTCACCTCACCTTGTCTAAATAAAAACGTTCCACTTGAAGCAATGAAAATATCTCAACATATTGTCCTTTCCAAATCGTGTCCCCTACCCCATGTTTCAAGTGCACCCCAAAGTCCCCTCAAACACAAACCTCACCCTTAGCATACTCATCTAGTAGCAATGAATCCACTCTTTCCTCCTCGCCTCCTGCCTTCACTAACAGGCTGCACTTCATGCCGAACTGGATATATGCATCTCATCCACTCATATTGCCTTAAAAAACACCTATCCTTAGCACTACCCAGCCTTGCTGCGGAAGGTGCTACCCTGCCTTGAGGAGTCCCGGATCCCCATAACCTGTAGTGATCCCAGATCCCCATAACCTGACTAAATACCGTATGGATCCCAGATGCCTATAACCGGACAAAATTCCGTAGCCCATGCAAAATAAACATCATGCCTCCGCTAGCCCCCCTTAATAAAACAAAATTTCTAACCCATACACTCATAAAAGGCTAGCAAAGGGTTAAGAGTAAGGAACAAATAATCAGTCTCACCTGGCCGCCTGGGTGCTGTGATCCCAGCAGCCGCAGATCCTGAATCCGGTTGAATCGATTCGTGCTGGTCCCCGAAATGTTGCGGTGTCCTAATGCTTCACGCGATCCTGGTGATCGATCTGCTGCCTGCATGTTCCATCAGGCTCCCCCTTGCTTTTTGCCCCCGGGCCAGCCTGACACTGCCTGCCATCTTGTTGAAGCGCCGCTTCTGCCACTGAATGGGCGGTGCCGGCTGGCTGCCGCACGCGATGATATCCTCGCTGAGGGGCCTGCGTACCAGGCCCCTGTCCTCTCACTGTATCCTGACCACGCCGAGCAGATCTACCACCCGACAGGGCGTCCGCCGCAACCGGACCGTAAGCCTTCTGTGATGATGTAGAGAGGAAGGCCGACTCGTCCTCTGTTGAAGGCCCCACCGCCTAATCGGATTCCTCCCGGTTCTCGTAACGTGAGCTGACGGCTTACAGCTCACACCCCGAGCCGGAGGGTCCCAGTAGGGGCTCCTGATGCGGTGCCGAACCAGAAGGGGACCTGCGGACTAAGGTATGCCAGAGAATTAGCTCTCTGCGGCCGATATCCATCCTGCAGTGCCTGAGGTGACCCGGTCACAGCTCCCTGTAGCAAGTCTTGGAAGGCAGTTTGCATCCAGTTAGCACCCTGCGACTCCTCAGCATACCTCAGCTGTTGGAGCATTGTTTCCACCTCCATAATTAAGGTTCTACATAAGAGACCCCACAGCTTCTTGTCACTATGTGGGGGAACCTAAAATGGTTGCCCCACTAAGATGGCCACTGTCTTTATAATGATAAGGCTACTTTCACACATCAGTTTTTGTGCATCAGGCGCGATGCGGCGAAAAGTGTAAAAACCGGATCCGGCGCCTGTTGCCACCGGATCCGTTTTTTTCCCCATAGAGTTTCATTATCGCCGCATCGCGCCTGATGCCTATGCGGCGTATCCGGTTTTTGCCAGATCCGGCAAAAACAGCCGGTCCGGCGTCTGGAAAAAACGTTCTCTGCAACGTTTTTTCTCAGCGCCGGACCGGCTTTTTCCACAGCGCATGCCCGGACTCTGTGAATGTTAACCCCACAAGTGCCCGGTGAGAGAGAGAGATCTCTCTCTGTCACCCAGACACTTGTGAGAGATCTCTCTCGCCGGGCACTTGTGGGGTTAACACTCACAGTGTCTGGGTGAGAGAGAGAGATCTCTCTGTGGGGTTAACCCCACAAGTGCCCGGCAAGAGAGAGAGATTCTCTCGCCCGGACACTGAGTGTTAACCCCACATGTCTCTCTCTCTCTCCAACCCCCTCTCCTCTCCCCTCCCCTCCCCTCTCCTCTCCCCTCCCCTCACCTCCCTTTCAGCAGCTGTCTCTCTCAGCGGCTGTCTCTGTCCACCTCCTGCTGCGGCTCCTTTAAATCATGTCCGAGCCGTATCAGACGCCGCACACACATCCGGTGTCACGGCTGCAGGCCGGATCCGGCGGCCGGGCTTTTCGCCGCACGCCGCCGGACCCCACACACCGGATGTGTGAAAGTAGCCTAACTTGTACTCCAGCTCTGACCCCGCCTCCCCCTCATCCCAGCACTAGCCCCCACCTTATCCAAATACATTAACCCCATAGTACCATCCTAATCCCTAAAGGCCCTTTTACATTTAGCGATGCACCAGTGATCCAACCAGCGATCCGACCCGGTCAGGATCGCTGGTGCATCGCTAAATGATCGCTAGTGAGCTTTCATCCAGAAAGATCTCACAGCGATGCAGCAGCGACGCAGCGCACGATACTTACCTTTCACACACAGCGATCCAGACGTCCTCCCGCCCGCCTCCACGCGTCGCTGGACGTCACAGCAGGAAGTCTCAGCAGGAAGCGCCCGACGAGAAATGGAGCCGGACATTCTCGCGCGATCAGCGATGGACAGCGGGGGAGCCGGTCGCTGGTAAGTATCACACATAGCGATATCGCTAGCAATATCGCTATAACGTCACAAAACCGGTGACGTTTTAGCGATATTGCTAGCGATATTGCTTAGTGTAAAACCCCCTTTACTCCAGCTCACTATATTCCCACTCAACCCTGTCATGTTGGCCTCCCTTTTAAGGCCTGCGGCCCAGTACGGCCTCTCTAAGCAGTTATAAACTCTCTCATCAGTAAGAGCTCACCAACTGATCCTCAGTTAACTCATTCTGCAGCCAGCAAAAGACAGTGCAACTCAGAGGCTCTTGAAGGCAAATGGTGCAAATTTTTTATTAATGAAACTCCATGGCAAAAATTATTTTTAGCCACAAATGCATACGATTAAGTAAAAAAAAAAAACCTCACTAGAGTTCTAGTCCTCTTCCTATTCATGGGGACAGCATTGTGATTAGGGATGTGGGATTGTATAGGAAGTTCTCTATAAAATTAAAGGGATGTTCTACTTTAAAACAAAGTGGTCCCCAAATAACAGAACTCGTGCATGATAACAAATTTGAATAGTACGCATCCTCCCCGGGTTCAGTGCCGTCTTTCCTACGCCATTTCTTCAATGTTTTGACTGCATCAGAGAGGACATGTTAACAGATCACATCACCGCTGCAGCCAATCACTCAGGTCAACAGCTAGTGTCACCTGCAATGACAGAGCCCCTTAATTCAGTGATTGGCTGCAGTGGCGATATGAGCTGTCATCGTGATGTCACCACTGCAGCCAATACACTGAGACTGAAGCTGTAGCAGAGAGACACTAAGAATTATATGATTTTATTATTTTACTCAAGTTTTAATCATTTAAAAGGTTATGTTAGAAATGGAAATTTCCTTTAATCACATTTGTCAACTCTTCCTGGTGGTTCCGGGAAAAAGGGGAACCAACAAAACTCCATGAAGAGATGACAAACTGTTTGGGTGGTGCTGACACCTCCATGAACATAGCGCTTCCAGGAGGCTTCTCGCAGTCAGCCATTAGACTAAGCCCCGGAGTCCAGACGTAAATTAAGGAAGCATGGAAAAGATGGAGCATGAAAAAGGGTTGTGGTTATGATGAGCCACATTATTCGCCTCTAAAAAGTGTCAGGAAGGCAAAAAAAACCTTACAGTTCTCAACTTACTAAAATGCCCATTATAAAAAGAGCTGCTACAATAATTCATGCAGAAATGTAAATGTTCCCAGAAGTTCTAAAAAGTGGTTATGTGGTGATCAAGGGCATTTCTGGATGTGGACATGATTATTATTCCTATTTTTTTAATATTATTGATGAACATATCTAAACTAGTAAGATATAAGCTACTCCGATAAATGGTCAACCATGCAATACATCATCAGGCCAGATCATCTGAAGATGGAGCTGGTCATACTTAGTATCCTTCCACTGTAACTTATGGGACGCATCAATAGTGATGAAGTGCAGGACAGAGAAAAATAAGCAATACAAAGAAATAACTTTCATTACAATGAAAAACTAAAGGATAACAAAAAATATTAGTTATCTCAACACCAAGAACACAATTGACACAAGCTGGTGGGTTAACTAGAAGGAGAGGCACACCTGAAAAATAATACAAAATGTAGGGTTCTGGTGCAAAATATGAGACATAACTAAATATAGTAGAAGCAAAAATGGCATGCCAAAGGAAAAGTATATAAATAATATGATAAAAATCCATATTAGAATATAGTAATATGCCTCATGGCAGTCAAGATAGAGAGGCTCATCCACCTAAAACCCTCGACGCGCGTTTCATAAATGCTTCATCAGGGAAGCACAATTACGGTAAGCTAGATATAAGCTGACCACTTCACGCACCCATTTAGCTGAGTGCAAGGGGGTAAAGTGGCAAAGAGGTACAACATATTGACCATCAGCCCTGACCAAAATTACTAACGACCTACTTACAGCCAAATCAAATGGACAATACTCTATACTCCTGCTTCCAGACCTGTCCGCTGCATTTGACACAGTTGACCACTGCCTCCTACTACAGATCCTCTCCTCCTTTGGCATCAAAGGCCTTGCCCTATCCTGGATCTCCTCATACCTTTCCAACCGCACATTCAGCGTCTCCCACTCCCACACCACCTCCTCATCCCACCCTCTCTCTGTTGGAGTCCCCCAAGGCTCTGTTTTAGGACCCCTACTCTTCTCAAGCTATACACTTGGTCTGGGGCAACTCATAAAGTCCTATGGATTCCACTACCACCTTTATGCTGATGACACTCAGATCTACCTCTCTGGCCCAGACGTCACCTCTCTGCTGTCCAGAATCCCAGAGTGTCTATCAGCCATATCCTCCTTCTTCTCCTCTCGCTTCCTCAACCTCAATGTAGACAAATCTGAACTCATCATCTTTCCTCCTTCTCACAGATCTTCTTTACCCAACCTAGCTATAACAATTAATGACATCACGCTTTCCCCAGTACCAGAAGTCCGCTGCCTTGGAGTAACCTTTGACTCTGCCTTGTCCTTCAAACCGCACATCCAAGCTCTTTGTACCTCCTGTCGCCTCCAGCTCAAAAATATTTCCAGAATCCATCCTTTCCTCAACCCTCAATCTACTAAAATGCTTGTGCATGCCCTCATCATCTCCCGCCTCGACTACTGCAACATCCTTTTCTGTGGTCTCCCTGCTAACACCCTCGCACTTCTCCAGTCCATCCTTAACTCTGCCGCCCGACTAATTCATCTGTCTCCTCGCTACTCCTCCGCTTCTCCCCTCTGCAATTCTCTTCACTGGCTCCCATTCCCTCAGCGTATCCAGTTCAAATTACTAATTCTGACCTACAAGGCCATCTATAACCTGTCTCCCCCATATGTCTCTGAACTAATCTCCCGATACTTTCCCTCACGTAATCTCCGGTCCTCCCAAGACCTCCTTCTCTCCTCCACACTTATTCGCTCCTCACTCAACCGCCTCCAAGACTTCTCCTGAATAGCCCCCATCCTCTGGAATTCTTTGCCCCAACAAGTCCGACTATCAACCACATTTGGATCCGTCAGACGGAACCTGAAAACCCACCTCTTCAAGAAAGCCTACAGCCTGCAATGACCCCGCTACCTCCTTCTCTCTCACCACTACCGGTGATATCACCTCAACCAACACCGGAACTGCTGCAACCCACCAACCTACTGTCTCCTTCCCCACCATCCTGTATCATGTAAGCCCGAAAGGGCAGGGTCCTCTCTCCACTCTGTATCAGTCTGTCATTGTTAGTTTGTTTACTGTAAGTGATATCTGTAATTTGTATGTAACCCCTTCTCATGTACAGCACTATGGAATCAATGGTGCTATATAAATAAATAATGATAATAATAATAATAATTGATGCGCTTCTTGTGAGAAAGCTTTGGGAACGTGGAAAGGGGGGTGCTGAATGTGGTTTGCGACCATCTTTCATATGAACCTAAGAAAGTTTTGGAACCACTGCATTGGGGCATATGGACAGTGGCTGTCATGAATATTGTTATTGGGTTGCCCTCCCAGGGCTGTGGGGTACTCGGTACCGGGCCGGTGTCAGCGGGATTTGTCACAGCAGCGGTGACCCGGTCCGTGGCCCTGGGCACCCAATTAATAGGGGAGATTGAAATGGTGAAATGTAAATGAATAGTTTGTGATGCCACCTGTGGTGTTTGGCAAGTGAGATGTTAAGCCGACGCTGCATGCAGATCCTCTGGGGCTGGTGGTGTGTTGCAGCCAAGATGGTGAAGCTCCCCACAGGTGGAGCTGTAGCCCCAGGGAAGTGTAGATGTAGGGTTAGAGGAGAGGCACAGGCAGTGTAAAAGCTGGTACCCAGATGTAGCGGTGCTGGGTGCATTGGCGCAAGAATGAATGGAGGACACCAGGGCATGTAGTTCTAAAGCTTTACTCACAGTCTGTAGTACACACAGGTGCCTGCCTCCGTGCTGTGTCCTCTGGGTCAGGGACTCAATCAACCTCCAGGCCAGATGGAATGCTCCCTTCCAACACTCCGCCAACATGTACCTTTCTGAACGTCTGGTCTTATAGCGCCTTTAAGTGAAGTACTCCTAGTACTGAGTTACACTGGAGTGCCTCCTGACAGATGTTCTCAAGAACTATACTTGTACGGCAGATAGCTGTAGCCTGCTTCGGGGACTCCTTGATCCTGAGTCCCGGCTCACTATCCAAGTTGTTGTTGTGCCCCCAAGTCTATGATGGGAGTAGTGCATTTACAGCCCACTACTCCTCCGGTGTCTGCTGTAGGACCCTGAGTATCCATACAACCTTGGGGATCGGGCCCCAGCCTTGCGCTTAGAACTTCTAGGCAGGGTTCTCTTCTAACCCACGTTCTCTGTTCCCTTTTACTCCTACGTTCCGTACTAGTCTTTCCTTCTTATGGAAGATCAGGTTTCTGTTCAATGTCTTTCTCCTTCTTTCCTTTCCCATGCCAGCAGACCCAGGTCACTGAGATCTGCTGTAGCACCTCCTTCCTCCATCCCTCTCCCAGGGATCTTCTCTCCTCACTCTCCGACTGACTGACTGACCTCAAATCCTAAACCCTGCCGCTCTTTTATGTATTCTAACTCCACCCGCCTCCCAGCACGTTTCGTGTTCCAAGCAGGGAACCACCAAAGGTGCTCTGCTACACTCCAAGCAGGGAGCCGCAATGTGGCTTTGCTGAACTACTGTGTTGTGTGGGATGCAGGTGTTGGAGCGTGGTCAGGAGCCTCCAACTTACCTGGATGGTGGGGCACCACACCTCAGGAGGAGGTGCAGTACCTCTGTGGCGACTGAGCCTCAGGGGCGCCACATTATAAGTCTAATAGTGTCAATGGATGTAAGGGTAATAACAGTGGAAGGGTCTGTTTTCTCCTTTAACCATATATGCTGGAATCAATATCTAACTCTATATGTAGGTATTTACTGTATGTCTTGTATTCATGGCCCATTAGTAACAATAGGTGAAAGTTACTACCATAAAGTGGAAGCATTGTCTGTGATATATATTACAGATGTCACCCTAAGTCTTCCGAACCCGCCCATTTTGGTAGGACCTGTTGACCATCTAATATGTATCAGGGCCTCCTAAATCTTAACAATAATAATAACAAATGATATCAGGGAAGAGACGGATCGGACAGTTGAATTGCAACACTGATCCTTTTGTTTCCTGAGGAGATCCAGTAAGTCACCACCAATGACAGCTTGTAATGACTTACTCTGTTCTCTACTGCAACACACGCTCGCTCAGCCGGCCAATCGTGCATGTGTATGGGACAGTAAGGAGAAGTAGAGAGCAGCTTAAAGGAGAAACTATTTGTATACTTTTCTTTGCAACATGCATCTATTTGTCCTAGACAACCATTGCTTAGCAGATAAATTCATTTTCTACAAGAAAAGTTATACCGTATAGAACCTTTGGAAAGACCATAAGTATACTGTAGAGGAGAACCATAAAGCTACTAAGGGGCGCTTGTAGTTGAGGGATCATACAGAGTTTGTCCCGTGCCCTTTAATATAGGCTGGTGAGAACCTGTGAATGACTCTACCCTGTCAGATTATGTTTGGGAAGAGATGGATCCAACACGTTGGATTTCCAACTTGTGATCATTTTTGTTCACTGGGAGATAAGCCACTGCCAGAGGAGTCTGGCACTGGCTTTTTCATCGTCTAGCCCCGGCACCAGCTCTCTTATGCATGGAGGAGCTGTCAGTTGACAGCTTTCTAATGGGCAAGACGGCCCTTAGACTCTGGTGTGATCAATTGAGATCCATCCATGCCTTCCTTTTTCTAAAAGAAAAGGTAAAAGTCTGGATGACTATTCCGTTTACTAAGTTTAAGGAATTCATCTATGGAGAATTGGAAGTGTTGAGCTCCTTTCTGATATTGAACACTAAGATCATAAAACAATGATTTTCTGGATTTCTTTTTAGATTCTGTCTCTCACAGGTGAAGTGTACCTACGATAAAAATTACAGACCTCTCCATTCTTTGTAGGTGGGAAAACTTACAAAATCGGCAGTGTACCAAATACTTAATTTCTGCACTAATTACAAGGATTATCGTTAAAAAGTGTCATCTAATTGGCAAGGCGTGTGTGGCATAACTTGTCACTCCATTTTCTCATGACTCTGGGCTCATACTATACTACAGGCAGGAGGATATCAGTTAATTAGTGATCGCTCTAGACAACATTATCACTTAATTAGTTAATTAGTGATGAGACAAGGGATGAAACTGAAGAAGAAACAGTGTGAAAGAGCAAATAATAAATGGCTCCAAAAATGACTGGACAGCTCAGTCGGTAGAGCATCACACTTTGAATCTGAGGGTCCAGGGTTCAAGTCCCTGTTCGGGCAGAAGGTTTTAATAAAGAGGAAGACAATAAACGTTATATTTTGAAGGATGTAATAAAACTACAGAAAAACAAATGATGGCGACTATTCAGCAAAATATCACGATTACGGTGATTTAACTTAGTTTTAACATTCTACGATTCTATGTGAATCCTGCATTGAGCAGGGGGTTGGACCAGATGACCCAGGAGGTCTCTTCCAACGCTAACATTCTAAAATATATATATATATATATATATATATATATATATATGAAAAAAAAGAATAAATTTCCTTTAAAGTGCATTCCCACCGCACAACTGCTCTGCAAAATAATATTTAGGTGCATCTATAAGATTGTTTTACACTTTCTATCCAAAACTGAGGACATTAGCTCTCACATGACCCCAAATATAGAGGTGCTTAGTAAATAAATAGTGGTGTGGAGCACAATGAGGGCAGGACACAGGAGAGAGGAGTCCTCGCTTATTATGTATAGCATCCTCCATTACTACACAGTGTTCTTCCTTATTATGTATCACAACCTCCATTACTACAGTGTTCTCCCTTATTATGTATAGCATCCTCCATTACTACAGAGTTCTCCTTTATTATGTATAGAATCCTCCATTACTACACAGTGTTCTTCCTTATTATGTATCACAACCTCCATTACTACACAGTGTTCTCCCTTATTATGTATAGCATCCTCCATTACTACAGAGTTCTCCTTTATTATGTATAGAATCCTCCATTACTACACAGTGTTCTTCCTTATTATGTATCACAACCTTCATTACTACACAGTGTTCTCCCTTATTATGTATAGCATCCTCCATTACTACAGAGTTCTCCTTTATTATGTATAGAATCCTCCATTACTACACAGTGTTCTTCCTTATTATGTATCACAACCTCCATTACTACACAGTGTTCTCCCTTATTATGTATAGCATCCTCCATTACTACACAGTGTTCTCCCTTATTATGTATAGCATCCTCCATTACTACACAGTGTTCTCCCTTATTATGTATAGCATCCTCCATTACTACAGTGTTCTTCCTTATTATGTATCACAACCTCCATTACTACACAGTGTTCTCCCTTATTATGTATAGCATCCTCCATTATTACAGAGTTCTCCCTTATTATGTATCGCAACCTCCATTACTACACAGTGTTCTCCCTTATTATGTATAGCAACCTCCATTACTACACAGTGTTCTCCCTTATTATGTATATTATCCTCTGTTATTACAGAGTTCTCCTTTATTATGTATAGCAACCTCCATTACTACAGTGTTCTCCCTTAGTATGTATAGCGTCATCCATTCCTACACAGTGTACTTGCTAATTATGTACAGCGCTATCCATTATTATATTGCGTCCTTGCTTTTCAGGTATAACGCCCATTTCTTATTACATAATATCCTCTCTTATTATGTACAGCCTCATCCATTATTACATAGTGTCCTCCCTTATTACGTAAAGTGCTGTCTACAAGGGAAAACATTTTGATATATAGATGATAAATAGAATAATAAATGCAGGAGATGATTTGATGGATAGATAATAGATAGATATTTAGTCATTTGAAGCACAATGCATCTCTCTCACTCCCTCCTTTCTCTGCTGGCTATCACTGACCTGGGTGGCTTGCTGAAATGCAATTGGGTTAAGTGTTGAGATTTTAAGCTTTAGGCTTTCTAAATATAGATGAGGTTTTAAACCACACATCAAATAATGATTCGACCACAGGGCTAAAGTAAAGAAACTGAACCTTGGAATTAAACCGAAAGGCAAAAAAACAACCTAAACAAGATGCCTATGCTGGTCCTGTATACACAGAATAAACCATGACTTAGCTTGCAGCGTAATATAACCCCAAACTGTTTTTGAAATAATTTTGAGAACACATCATGTATAATGTCTATGAAAAAAAGTGAAGTTGAGGAAAAATACAATTAAAAATAAAAATAAATATACAGGTAAAATTTATACGATTCTGAATTTATAATAATAATAATCCAAATATTAATATTAATGTTATTAAGTTAAGTTAAAGTGATTTGAATATTACTTACCCAGGACACATTTTTACCCTTGGGAGCCTTTAGCATGGCAGCATGCAGCGATAAAAAGATTACTAACAGCCCCACCAGCATGGGAAATCCAAATTCCTCTGTAGTCCAGAAATATAAACTCTTCCCGTCTCGTCAATACCGGCATATTAAACGGTAATCACAGCAGAAATAAAGCAAAGCCATCGATCTTCTCGATAATCCCGCGCATGAAAAAAAGTCGAGATTTGTTGCTTGTTTTCGGTTCACGTAAACTCAGCCCCTGAGATGTTCATTTTTTTTTTGGGGGGGGGGTTAAAAATTAAAATAAAATTCCATCAAAATACAATAAAAAAAAATGTATATATAAAAGATATAAAACGGAAACTTCACTAACAATAATAAAAAAAAGTCTAATATGACAAATGCAGCCGCCCGTCTGCCGTGGAACAGCCGTGCTGATTACTCACAAAGCTTTAATAAAGGCTCTGAGGCTGAAGCTTATGCGAGAGAATTAAGACATAAATACTAGATGCTGCTACCATTCAGGAGACCTTGAAAGTTGCATGGTGATCGTATCATCCCACAGGCATCTGTGCTTGCCTTTGGAGGTTTTTCCTCATTTTTTTTCCCTTTTTTTTGTGTAACCCCCTCCCCAGGACTAAATATAGTAGAAAAAAAAAAAAAAAGAGTGTCGTTCAGCCTGAAATAAATAATAGATGCAACCAGGTAGAGATTACCAGGCAGGCACGCTTGCAGGATGTCACTATCGGAGGCTCAGCGAGCACCTGTTGGTGATGTAACGCCACAATGGGATTCCGGTAACCTGACAACCAATAAGGTTCGGGAAGAAAAACAATTTGTAGCCCGGCATAAAGGGAAAGCTGGAATCACTGATCTGTCTTGTGTGTGCGCCGGTTTATCCCCCCCGCCGCCGTCCACCCTTTACTTTTACTGCACTGGCTGCCAATCTAGATTAGCGCAGCAGATCCAGGCTAAATTTTGCAACTATCAGAAGTGATTAGTGTGCGTTGATTGAAATCGGATCATGCATCTCACTCGCCGAGGCCTGTGTGCCGATTAGGAAAGAAGAGTAGTATAGAAAACGCGAAAATAAATAAATATTTACACTTTGTATAAACAGGGCTGTAAACATAAATGCAGTTTAAAGGGGCTCATCCCTGATCAAGAAAAAAAAAAGGCAAAAATATAACAAAATAATAAAAGGAGCATTACTCACCTTTCAGAAAATCGTTATCCCCCCCCCCCCCGGCTGCAGTTTGCTATCAAATAAACCACAAACTGATCTCTACTCACTCTTCTCTGCGCTAGGTCTCTGTGTCCGGTATTGGCTGCGGCACTGACGCCGCGTGATCTAAGCGGCAGCCAATCAGTGAGCTCAGAAGGAGTCATTCTACCAACATGAGATCACTGATTGGCTGCCGCGATGGGAAGTTAGCAAAGCATCCAATGCCAAAACACCGACCGTAGCGCCAGAGGCTCAATCCCGGACCCAGGGGCTTGGGAATGTGAGGAACGAAGTTTATCAGCCAAGTATGAAGATTTTCTGAAAGGGAACAAGCCCTTTTAAATACCACAAAGCTCCAGTGCTCCCCACCGTTTTCTGTCTACCCGGCTACAGTGATGATGTCAGTCTACACATGCGACCGCTGCAGCTAATCTTGTGCCATAGGCCACTGAGACCAGTAATTGGTTGCAGTAGTTATGCGGGTAGATGGGATAACATTGTGCCCAAGTGCATTCAGCGGCGGAACATTGCTCAGACGACCATTAATAACTTCACTGATAGCAGACGAGACTGTGTCGGGATTCCTGCATGTGGCGCTCATACGCCATACAGAATAAATCGAGATGTTCTCATGGGCAAAAAAAAATATTTTTTTTTTGTTATCGATGATTGTTAGGTTTCTCATCTCTACACTCTGTAAGGCCTCATTTCTCTCTTGATTTGCACAGGCCCTCCAACAGTAGGGATTATTTTATTCAAAGCTCAGCCCTAGATGAGTCGCAAAGTTAATCTGGGACAGCTGTTGTAGCTGGCCGGTCAGCTGGAAATGTGGCCTGCCATCCACGGTAGTCATTTACGCTTTAGCACATACTGTTGTAGCAGGCTCCATAGGAAAACCTCTGTCAAATTGGAGGTAGCGTAGGGCTGCAGAGACTTCTGTTCTGTTGGGGTTTTTTTCAGCTCTGTCCCTTTTTTTTGCTTGCATTTTATATATATATATATATATATATATATATATATATATATATACTGTATATATCTAGATTTAGCCACTAGAGGGCGAACTACAGGTGTATTAAGTTTGTGTTTAGACTGCTTAGACAGGACAGACGGCATTTCATTTTGAACAACCCGAACAGACTTCTCATCTTGGGTGATTTTATAAAATGTGTTGTCTACTTTCTGGAGATTAAAAAAAAAAACAAAAAAAACAGCAAATGATATTTAACTTTCGTTCCCCAGTGCTGATGATCCTGTGATCTTCTCAGTCTTTGCTTACAAGCGCCTGGCATGTGACTGCTACATCCAATCAGTGGCCTTGGTGGTCGCACGCCATATTTAGGCTATGTTCCCACCATGAGCTTTTGGTGAGTTTTTGACGCTGTAAAATTTCTGCTCCTATTATTTACATTAGGCTCCTTGCATTTTTTTAACTTGCGTTTTTATCGCACTTTTGACACTGCGTGTTTTGCTTCTTGCGGGAGTGTCATACTTTAAATTAAGCTGCTTTGATTTTATTATGTCCTGTTTTTTTGCTTTGACAAAACTTAGGTACGGGTTCCATGCATTTTTTTGTGTCTCAGCTGCAGAAATGCACTAAAAACGCATGTGCGTTTTTTACCTATGGATTTTCCGCAGCTAATGCAACTCTATGGCAAAAATACGCACATAAAACTCAGCGTACCAGCAAGAGAAATTGACAGGTTACCTCTTGGGCTCCTGTGCGGTGGCACAGGTTACATCAATGATATGTTCTCACTTGAGCCACACCACTATTTCCATATATAAAAACGTCCTGACAGATTCATATTTTCAGTTTCACTGAGAGATCATGTACAGATGCTTCCCTTATAAGAGGTGATAGAGAGGGGAAGAGGGAGTAATGAGAAGCTGGGGAGAAAGAGCCAGTCTCACAGACTGCTGCTTCTAGTAAGCGTTTTACTGTCTCAACCCAGTGCTGGATTCACAACTACACTGCATGGTAATTTTGATGCTAATGCTTCTGTGTATGTGACATACTTGCAAGGGAGCAAGATCTCCTCTTGTCTTTGTGTGTTATATATCAAAGACATAATAGAAACTAGTTGTGACGACACTGCTTTTATTCTTATATAGGTCAGACGTGTTTTTCTTCAGTGGGTCAAGAGACATATGGCATTGTTCATATGAGCTTGGACATTGACTCTTGAATTGACTATTGTGTTGCTATCCTTGGAAAACAGGGATGCAGGGTCAATGAACCATCAATGTTTGCTAATATGTTGATTAGTACATGCAGCTTGTTGACCTTGTTGCAAACATTGAAGAATAAACTATGCAAATTGATTGAATACTCGAACAATGAGAGATGACCTCATGCCACCTTCCCCCTGACCTTTGGATGATGGACAGTTGTGAACTATAAAAGGGGGATCTGTCTGTTCCTAGAGAGACTCTACATGAGAGTAACCAATGCAGCATGGTTCCAACCAAAGGAATACAGATTTGAGACACTCTATAGGACACCAACTTAGGGGACCACAGCCTGAGCTGGAGGAATACAGATCAGCTCCATTGACCTTCACTGACCCCATGGAGACATTTGGAGAAGCCTGGTCAGGACAATCACGTCACCTTTGGTTTATGGAGACGTTTGGAGAAGACAGGTTGGGACAATCAGGTCACCTGGCCACATACTTAAATGGACTGTCAGCTTCCTAAGCTTGTCGTTTCCTCCTCTCTGTGGATGCCCACCAAAAGTGGGGTGCTACTGGTGGGGGTAGTCAATCCTGGTAAGCAGCAGAAGGGTGAGACTCTGTAATTTGCACCATCTTGTGTATTTGTCGGAACTGTATTGTATGTTATTGTCTGTTGGTGGTTCATTAAAGTATTGCCACACTGTTTTAACCTTACCCTATGTTGTCTGAATAGTATCATGCCCACGGGAAAAGAGTATAGGCGTTCAGTGGGATGAGCTCTGGTCCAGGCGTTCTTTCTAAAGGCAGGCGGCCAGCGGACGAGAGCACCCACTAACCCACACTAGTCCCTATCCACTCTGTTTCACACATATGGCCGGGCATTACATACTCGGCTTCCTTCACCTCGGACTGCTGTCCTGTGTTGTGCTCCACATTAGGTTTTGCAAATTTACCAGTGTGGCTATGTCAGAGAGTAGACAATGAGTCCTGTTGCCCCCGAAGACATTGAGGCAAGCTGCTAATGGATATTGTTTTGAGAAATATGTTTTCTTGTGTTAACAAGTGTTAATTTCCCTGTGGGCTGCAGTAATAACCAATGGCCACAAAATGTCACTGTCTTCCTTTTTTTTACTCTTGTGCACAACTGGGTAAAATGTTAAGTTTTGCCCAGCAACAGTGGAACAGAGACAGTTATGGCAGGGTTAACTTTAGGACAACCCATAGTGGATGGGAGCATTGGCAATGTCTGGGTAGAGATTTTGCAGGAAGTTGAGTGAGTTAAAGTTAAGAAGAGAGTAGGGAGGAGAACAGAACTAGTGTGGAGCTGAGAGGCACAAGGCAACAAAAACCACTACAGAACTTTAGAAGCGACTGAGATCCAGTTCAGCAGGCAAGTGGGTGTAACCCATTAGTGGGAAAGTAAAGGAAGAAGTGAGTCCAGTGTTGACCAGACATGGGGGGGCCCTGTGCAGGAAGAGTGCTGCCAGCTGAGGACACAGAAGAGGGAAGCGGCTCTAGCAGCGGCCCTTGTAAGGGATCACAGACTGCTTTTTGGGTGTGGGGTTCATATAATCATATATTGACTTGTATGTCCCTGCATTGGGAAGATGGAGGTTTTTCTCATTTGCTCTGTTCGTTTGCTGTCCACATGTAAAGTTCCGTCACCAGAGACCGATAAGAACGTACCTGTGTAGGAGACAGAAGAAGTTGTAAAGTATACTACCTGCTGCCTTGTGTGCTTAAGAGTGTCGCCAAGTAAAGAGTGCCTTGTTTTTACGAACGTGCCCGGTGTCCTTGTCTTGAAGTCCAATGGACCTGATGAGGAGTGAAATGGGACCGGCCTGAAGGTGAAGGTACTAATAATGCCAGCCTACACACACACAGACCCAGAACTCTCGTCTTTTTTGTAAGAACGTGCTGGATTGTGGGACTCATGACTCTTGCCTATGGCTACCGCCCCGGGCACTGTTTCAGCTCAGTAACGTCATCGTCCCAATCCTATTTAAGACCCGTTAGTACACACATCTGTGTCTTAGGCGTGAGACTTCTGTTTGGTTTGCTCCACTGTTATGAATGAGTCACCGAAGGAGGAAAAAACAAAAATACAAGCTAAGTCCAGAAAACCGGAGAGGTTGGTAGCTATCGGATTGCAGACCCCTGATCCTATCCACAACAACTAACAGTAGCCGTGGGGGGTTCCTACGATGCCCTAGACCCCTCGATCACAACCGGAGAACTAAATAGGCCTAAAGAAAGAAAGGGGAACTCTAAACTGCCCCAGAGCAGACCCCAAAGCAATAGGCAGCCCCCAACATATAATGACGGTGAAGCAAGATGAAAACACTAACACAGATAGAAAGATAGGTTGAGCAAACGATGGGGCCCAAGCTAACTAAAAAGGACAGGATAGAAAAGCTGCTGTCTGCAATCCGCAAAAAACCCTACCAAAAAATGTCCCAACCGTCTGATAGGAAAAACAGGCCCTGAAGTCGCTAGGACTTCAAAAAGACTATATCAGCACTCAGGTATATTCTGAAGACAGAGCAAAGAGCCAAACTGATCAGAGACAAAAATGGAACTCAGCACACCCCCGACCGGGGATGGCTGAACTCCAAAAAACAAAGTAAACAAAACAAAACTAATAAGTTCAATAGCAGAGCAAAAACTTATCTTTGGGAAGCAGGAATCAGACTGGTCTCCAAGAATCCAGCAGAGAAATCACCAGCGACTCAGAAGGGCGTTGGCTGCCTTATATCCAGTCAGAAGTTCCTGTTACCCAGTCATCATCTACCTGATCAGGTGTTTGGTAATCAGCCTCACTACCTTCCTTCACCAGAAGAGGGAGTTCATCAGACATCGACGGTGAAGGGGAAAATGAACTCATCACACTCCACTTTTTGTGCCTACTATGCTTCAACTTTATTCCGTCCCTCCTGGGTTCCACTTCATCTCTCATGTTGCACCTGAAATTCCGGAGTATGCCAAGTCCTTGCTTCTCACGTGCCTTCCTGCACCAACTCCCTGTGTCCATTTGCCCACCCGTAGAGCCTTACACTCTGTAGCTGAGTACAGGGAAATATAAACTGCTGATAAATGCAGAATACTTGTCATATTACCCCTCATGTACCCACACATGACAGAATATTCTGAAGCGACGGGTACTCTTTAAGATAACACTTGGGTCACACGTGAAAGACAAGTGACTCCTTTGTTTTTTTTTTTGCAGTAACCACCTGACTCATGAGTACAATCATTTCAGCCAGAACGTAAAACTAATGAGGGAAGTGAAAGATTTCTTCCTGTAATCAACTTCAAAGCCATGATCTCCAGGAGTGGCACATGTACTGTAAAGTAATGAGGAACAGGCGGGTATGCTGCAGGAAACGTCTGCAATCACATTCTCCTTCTACTCTATGTCCATGGCTGTGTAGCAGATACATGTTGTGCCCTTGTGTAATATGGTTAATACGGCACATCTGTGATCCCCCTATTTTGCTCTTTCCTATCTCACTGTGGGAGAATTTTCTTGAGGATTAAAAATGGTGACAGGTTCTCTTTAAAATACCAAGTACAGGGTGGGCCATTTATAAGGTTAGACCTGGGTGGGCCATGTATATGGATGCACCTAAATTAAATGGGAATGGTTGGTGATATCAACTTCTTGTTTGTGGCACACTAGTATATGGGAGGGGGGAAACTTTGCAAGATGGGTGGTGACCATGGCGGCCATATTGAAGTTGGCCCACCCAGGTGTATCCATATAAATGGCCCACCCTATACAGTAGAATAATGGTTACATTCTACAGTAGTTTGTTATATTCTTCCAACCATTTTTTTTTACGCCTTTTTCCGAGATTAGTAACTGTGTTTCACGGGAATCTGTCCTCAGGTTTTTATTACCCCATCTGAGAGCAGTATGATGTAGGGGCAGAGACCCTGATTCTAGTGATGACAAGTCATTGAGAAATCAAATTACAGCTGCCTACTGAAATCTATAGAAAGTGAAGGAAAAGAAAAGGTCAGAGTGAAAAAGAGAGGTGCAGACACACACAGATGGTGCTTCTGTTTTTTAGTAAGCATTCATCTCACCTCAGAGCTGGATTCACAGGCGCACTGCTCAGCACTGCTGTATAATATCCTTGACACATCTTGTTTTGGAACTGCTCCTGTAACGTCAGATTTTTTTCACTAGATGGTGCCGTATTTATTCTGTGAGAGCGAAGTTAGTTATAAAGCAGAGATCAGAATTAGAAGCTCTGGGTGGTGCAGGCTCGGTCCAGCCACAGAGACTAGGGTTGCGGTGTCCTGTAGTGCCATTCAGGCTGGCAGCATGGGTGTGTGTGCTGTCCACCTGGGGTAACCAGCTCTCTGCTTTGGCCATCTGGACAGAAAGGATTGCACTCTACTAAACTCTTTGCTTACTGCTGGGAGTTGCCAGTTATAGTTCAGCCTAACTCTGGTTTACTCTTGCTGTTCTGTTCCTGCTTTGCCTGTGTAATCCTCGTTTTCATCTTGGCCCATATAATGATGATTATTCTGACTCATGACTTTGTCCCATGGCTACCCTACTGGTTATGACCTGGCGGTTTTATCATTTGTACCAGGCGGCTCCAGTAGCCACTCTGAGGACTCAACCCAGGACCCTTGTCAAAGTAAAAAACTCTCTACAGGAGTTAAAAGATGTAGGGGAGGGCTTCCCTGGGACCTGATAGTCAGAGTAGCTGGGACAAACGGACAGAGCCACCAATACAGTCCTCCATGCTGGTTCCTGCTTTTGAACATGTGCTACTTAAAGGGAATCGGTCACCCGTTTTTTGAGATATCATACAATGATATCATTCAATTGTGTGTCACATAAGGATTCTCTTAGTACTTTTGCTTCCCCCTGACCCCGCACCTTTCATGCATAAATACCTTTTTTATATCGGTTCAGATGTATGTAAATTGCCGCGGTCCGGTCCGATGGGCGGGGCTTATTCACCTGCTCCCCCCTCCCTGTCTTGCTCTACACAAGAAGAAATGCGTAGAGCAATACCGTATGTCAAACTATCGTCCAATGACTAAGGCTAGGTTCAGATTTGCGGATGTGTGGCCCTCCGCAGCTCTGACATCTGCAAATGTGAAGCTAGCCTAAAGCCTTGTTTAAACCACAATTTGTAAGATTTTCATGACATATCACGGGTGGACAGTCACACACCATTGGTGCAACCTGTGCAGCCACCCAGGTGTCCGAGAGGTAAAGGGGCCATTTCTACCTTCAAAACAGCTGGAATTCTGCATTATGATGAGCTATTGGACTGCAAAGGACCCATACACTGTTCTTGGTTCGGGGTCTCATCTGTCTGTGTCCACCAATTCGCATTATCTACTAACTGTGTATTTATAAAGATGGTTACAAAAGAAACACAGATTACAAAAATATCATGATCCATAGCAATGGCGTAATATTACCAAAAAATAATATATTTTACTCATGTATTAACCTGAAGGTTTATTTTTTTTGAGTCTCACTCCCCAGCCGCATTGGAGGGGAAACCATCCTCAATCTTCAGAACTCCAGCTCTTCTAGGGCGACTCCTGCTGGCCAAATGGTGGTATGACAATAATACAATCCTATCATGTAGACCATTCTACCTCCCAACATGATCTGACCTCTGCACAACTAATCCTATATAATAAGCTTATGTATTCCTATCACACGTTCCACCGATACAACCACATTACCATATACTATCAAACATCAATCACCCATATTGACACTTATGAGGACATACGTGCGCACCGACTCTGCAGGGAGCCAGTCTGGAGCGTGCACATTTATTACTCAGCCTCTGAGAAGGGCAGACACATGTATGACAATATCATAAATGGGGGAAAAAAAAAAAAAAAAGACCATGACAGCGCTGTTGCTATGAGGCATCAGCATCTGCAGAGTCCGGCGGCGAGGATGCACCACGCAGTAATGAGAACTTGACATTCCTTCTTGTTTCTATCTATGAAATCCACAGGTTAGTAGGAGATCACATTCCACTGGATACATATTATATGCGGGATCCATCCAAGAAATCGTACGTAGCATGCGGTGAGCTAATACACGGCATCAGAATGGAGCGTACGTGTCACAGAAATGTCATCGAAATGCTTCCCTGGAGCTGGAAATGTCATGTAGGTACATAGAGGTGCAACCAAAATCAATCTGCCTTTATCTATAGATACATACTGGTAAGATAGGAGATAAATAGATAATAGATAGCTGTAGGTTAGATGAGATAAAAAGATAATAGATATATAACAGAGAGATAATAGACAATAGATGATGGATAGATAATAGATAGATATTAGCTCTATTGATAGACATTAGATAAATGAAACAGGTAAATATGAGATAAATGCTTGATGGATGGATAGATGATTGATCAATAGATAATAAATTGATATTATATTAATGAATAAATAATAGATGATTGATATTGATTGATAGATATTAGGTGGATAATTAGATGGATAGATGTAAAATTGCTACAAATTGGATGGATCATTCAACAGATAAATGATTGATTGATGGATGGATAGATAATAGATAGACAACTATTTGTTTCGTAGCGTTCTATTAATGCCATGGAGTCTGATGACACCTGGCGTAAGTTTTTATGAGTATCATGAACAATTTGAAATGAACCATGATGGATGGATGATAGACAGATGGAGTATATCTCTTCAGAACGCCATCTCTATGAATACATGTATAGGAAATGTTTGCGTTGGATTTGCCCGTCAACGAAAATTCCATCCACTCCGTGATCAATGACAGAGGATGGGTCCTGGGCTGAGCACCCATAGGGGTGACCACTAAACTTACATAGGAAACCTGTACTCTCCGGCGATGTCCCAATCCACAGCACTGCATGAAGAGGAGGACAGAGGGATGCCATCAGCACCGGGCTCCTGTCTGGATCACTTTCCCCCGGACACAAGGCTTCACCCGACGGCAAGTCACCGAACTCTCCACTGTGCCATCTATTAGAAAGCCAAGATGCCGCGTCTGCACCGTCGCCAGAATGTGTCCCCCACAGAGGACGGACCCTCGGCTGCCACAGACGTGTTTACCGGGAGCATGGTGTCCCGATCATCGGGGCAGGCTGATCGCTGCAATGCATTACTGCCAATCTTTATTATCAGCAATGTCACCGATACTGTCCCCGGGATTGTGGACGTGAGAGATCACATTCTGCTGCTGAGGCTGCATGTAGAGAGAGTCACACACAGGCTGTCACCCCCATCCCTGGGCACAGACGGAGCCCAATCACTGGCCATGTCTTCTGAGCGCTGCCTGCATCCATTGGATTATACGGGCGCCCTCCACACCGGCTGCCTGCACTACGTGCCTCCCATGAGACTGCAGGCGGCCTTATTACTCTCGTGCTGTTGCAGCTATATGTTGTCAGCTCGGCGACTGCGTGCCGGCATTAACCCTCCAATGGCCGAGAGGCAGGTGCGTGCCTGCTCTATACACAGCGGCCCATGATCTGTAGTGATAAGATGATTGCATGTAGGTTGTCAGAGTAGGATGTGATGACATCTGCCTTGTAGGCACCTCCAGGAGAAGTTCCCGAACCCCACAGTAGGCGATATGGTGCAACTCCTCCTTTACAATACTTGCTTATATAGCGCTATCTTATTCTTCAGCGCTTTACAGACATTATTATCACTGTCCCCATGGAGGCTCACAATCTAAATTCCCTATCAGTATGTCTTTGGAATGTGGGAGGAAATTGGAAAACCCAGGGGGGAAACCTACGCAAACTCGGGGAGAACATACAAACTTCTTGCAGATGTCTTCCTTGGTGGGATTTGAACAAAGGAGCGCAACGCTGCAAAGCAACAGTGCTAACCACTGAGCCATCATACAGTGCTAACCACTGAGCCACCATACAGTGCTAACCACAGAGCCATCATACAGTGCTAACCACTGAGCCATCATACAGTGCTAACCACTGAGCCACCATACAGTGCTAACCACTGAGCCATCATACAGTGCTAACCACTGAGCCACCATACAGTGCTAACCACTGAGCCATCATACAGTGTTAACCACTGAGCCACCATACAGTGCTAACCACTGAGCCACCATACAGTGCTAACCACTGAGCCATCACACAGTGTTAACCACTGAGCCACCATACAGTGCTAACCACTGAGCCATCACACAGTGTTAACCACTGAGCCATCACACAGTGCTAACCACTGGGCCACCATACAGTGCTAACCACTGAGCCACCATACAGTGCTAACCACTGAGCCACCATGCAGTGCTAACCACTGAGCCACCATACAGTGCTAACCGCTGAGCTACCATGATTCAGTCTTAGGTCGGGTTCAGACTGATTTTTTTTCGAGCAAAAGGAAGGGAATGTGCTACTGTGACTACTGGGAAGAAGGTGTAACTTCTTGCAGATGTCTTCCTTGGTGGGATTTGAACAAAGGAGCGCAACGCTGCAAAGCAACAGTGCTAACCACTGAGCCATCATACAGTGCTAACCACTGAGCCACCATACAGTGCTAACCACAGAGCCATCATACAGTGCTAACCACTGAGCCATCATACAGTGCTAACCACTGAGCCATCATACAGTGCTAACCACTGAGCCATCATACAGTGCTAACCACTGAGCCATCACACAGTGTTAACCACTGAGCCATCACACGGTGCTAACCACTGAGCCACCATACAGTGCTAACCACTGAGCCATCACACAGTGCTAACCACTGGGCCACCATACAATGCTAACCACTGAGCCACCATACAGTGCTAACCACTGAGCCATCATACGGTGCTAACCACTGAGCCATCATACGGTGCTAACCACTGAGCCACCATACAGTGCTAACCACTGAGCCACCATACAGTGCTAACCACTGAGCCATCACACAGTGCTAACCACTGAGCCACCATACAGTGCTAACCACTGGGCCACCATACAGTGCTAACCACTGAGCCACCATACAGTGCTAACCACTGAGCCACCATACAGTGCTAACCACTGAGCCACCATACAGTGCTAACCACTGAGCCATCACACAGTGCTAACCACTGAGCCACCATACAGTGCTAACCACTGGGCCACCATACAGTGCTAACCACTGAGCCACCATACAGTGCTAACCACTGAGCCACCATGCAGTGCTAACCACTGAGCCACCATACAATGCTAACCGCTGAGCTACCATGATTCAGTCTTAGGTCGGGTTCAGACTGATTTTTTTTTGAGCAAAAGGAAGGGAATGTGCTACTGTGACTACTGGGAAGAAGGTGTAGCTAGACCTACTGGCACAAGGAAGTGTTGTGAGGGAAGGCACCAGGTGTTGCAGAGGCGCCAGCTGGGACATGTAGTTCTCTGACAGCAGATGGAAAAGTCACAATAGCCGATGTTGGCTGCTGGACCCCTAAACACTTCCCTTGTGTCCACAACAATTGTCACTAGCAGGAGGTGGCACTTATGGAGATGGTAAAAGACCCTCCGGGGGGCGCTCCTCTAGAGGGGATGTCTGGGTGCAGGTGTTGGAGCGCCTGTGATGTTGGTGTACTTAGAAGCAGGCAGACACACCTGTGACCTTGCAAACATGGCATTTCTTTACTGAAGGAAATAGCAGGTTACAGTCTCTCTTAAAGGCACAGTGGCTGTACTTCACAACTTAGGATACACTCAGCATACTGCATGTGAGAGGAGGTTTTGCTAACTGGTGAAGCAGCAGGTTTCGGGCCCCTCAGGGCAGCTGGAGCACAGTTCACCTCACTTACTATTGGAGGAAATGTTACAGGAAACCACAGTCCTGGTAATGCTGTACTGACGGAGGGACACACAGGTCGGCTCCCCGCCGCGACACACTAGTAATATGGAGTTTTAGCCCTAGCGATCCCTATTACAGGGGGAGGGAGGAAAAAGTTTGTGGTGTTGTAAGGGTGTGTTGGGGTCAAGTCATGCCTTGCATCCCTTCCTGGTAAAGCGGGTACGTTTTATGTGTAAGATGGTGTATTATGTGATAATGCTTTATTGAGCAGTAAGATGCTTTATGTAATGATGCATGTGTAATGTGTAGTTACGCATCTGCATACCTCCCAACTTTTGAAGAAGGGAAAGAGGGACAAAGGCTGCGGCATGTGTAGCGCGCCGCTCCAAATTGTAGGCCATGCCCCCGACCACACCCATTTCACAATTAGTCACACCCATTCCACGCCCAGCAGCATCCATTTAGCACTGCTGATCACACTGACTGGTACTGAGGGCACAGTGGCTTGTACTGTGGGCACACTGACTGGTACTAAGGAAAAGAAAGAGAGAAAACAGAGAGAAAGAAAGAAAGGAGAGCGAGAGAGAAACAAAGAACAGAGAGAAAGAAAGAGGAGAAAGAAAGAACAGAGAGCGAAAGATAGAACAGGGAGAGACAAAGAAAGAGGGGAAAGAAAGAACAGAGAGTGAGAAAGAAAGGGGAAAGAAAGAAAGAACAGAGAAAAATAAAGAGGGGAAATAAAGAAAGGACAGAGAAAGAGAAAGAAAGAAAGAACACAGAGAGAAAGAGGGAACAGAAAAAAAGAACAGAGAGAGAAAGAAAGAACAGAGAGAGAAAGAAAGAGGTGAAATAAAGAAAGGGGAAAGAACAGAGAGAACAGATAGAAAGAAAGAACAGAGAGAAAGAGAAAGGAAGAACAGAGAGAGAAAGAAAGGCGAAAGAAAAAAGATAGAACAGAGAGCGAAAGAAAGAAAAGAGAGAGAAAGAAAGGGGAAAGACAGAACAGAGAGAAAGGAAAAAAGAAAGAACAGAGAGAGAGAAAGAAAGAACAGAGAGAGAGAAAAAGGGGAAAGAAGGAGGGGACAGAAAAAAGAACAGAGGAAGAGCGAAAGAAAGAGGGGAAAGAAATAACAGAGAGAAAGAAAGGGGAAAGAAAGAAAAAATAGAAAGAAAGAAAAGAGAAAGAAAGAAAAGAGAGAAAGAAAGAGGGCAAAGAAAGAACAGAGAGATAGAGAGAAAGAAAGAGGGGAAAGAAAGAACATAGAGAAAGAGAAAGCAAGAGAAAAAAAAGAAAGAAAGAGAGAAAGAAAGAGGGGAAAGAAAGAAAGAACAGAGAGATAAAGAGAAAGAAAGAGGGGAAAGAAAGAACAGAGAGAGACAGAGAAAGAACAGAGAGAAAGATAGAGGTAAAGAAAGAAAGGAAGAACAGGGAAAGAAAGAGAGGAAAGAAAAAGAAAGAAAGAAAGAAAGAAAGAGGGGAAAGAAAGAACAGAGAGATAAAGAGAAAGAAGAGGGGAAAGAAAGAAAGAACAGAGAGAAAGAAAGAAAGAAAGAAAGAACAGAGAGAAAGAAAGAGAGGAAAGAAAACGAAAGAAAGAAAGAAAGAAAGAAAGAAAGAGGAGAAAGAAAGAACAGAGAGAAAGAAAAAAAGAAAGATTAGAGAGAGAAAGAACAAAGAGAGAAAGAAAATGAGAGGGAAAGACAGAACAGAGAATGAGAAAGAAAGAACAGAGAAAGAAAGAAACATAGCGAGAAAGAAATAAATAAAGATACTTTAGCAGCCCGGCTCCCATTGTAATGCCCACCTGAGCCTCCCGATGCAGGACATATCATGATCCACTCACATGGCCGGCATCCCCGATTCCAAGACGATCCTGCTGTCCGCGCTGTTGGAGGAAGACATGGTGATGGATCTAAAGCATTCCTGGTTCCATCACAATCTCCTCATGAAATTACCTCATTTCCGGTCAGCTTCCAGCACATCACTTCCGGTGGACTGTCATATGCGAGTTTTAAAGTGCTCCTCGGGGCACCGCCGTGTACTCCTGTGTCCATGGGAAATGCCCACTTTGTATGCCTCGTACTCACTTGGCTCTGCTCCGTACATCCCGTACACATATGGCTCCACTCTGCATACCCCATACACGCTCCGCTCCGTACACCAAGTACACACGCGGCTCTGCTCCGTACACCTCGTACACACGCGGCTTCGTTCCGTACACACACGGCTCCGCTCCATACACCTCATACACACGTGGCTTCGTACACGCTCGGCTCCGCTCTGTACACCTCGTACACACGTGGCTCTGCTCCGTACACCTTGTACACACGCAGGCTCCGTACACCTCGCACACACGCGGCTTCACTCAATAAACCTTGTACACATGCGGTTCTGCTCCGTACACCTCATACACGCGCAGCTCCGCTCTGTACACCTTGTACACAAGTTGCTCTGCTCCGTAAACCTTGTACACACGTGGCTCCGATCTGTACACCTCATACACACGAGGCTCCGTATACCTCGTACAAATGCGGCTTCTCTCCGTACACCTTGTACACACATGCTCCGCTTCGTACACCTCTCACACACGTGGCTCGCTCCGTACACCTCGTACACACGTGGCTCTGCTCCGTACACCTTGTACACATGCGGCTTCGCTCCGTACACCATGTACACACACGGCTCTGCTCCGTACACCTCGCACACATGCGGCTCCGCGCCGTACACACGCGGTTCCGCTCCGTACACCTCGAACACACACAGCTCTACTACATCCATACTGTAAACCCCTCCTGACCCCACACAGAAACTTCACCTCATCCAGCACAATGACAACCAGCACAGCAAAGTCCTGCAGAGTGCAGATGGAGGCCCCTGATCATGTGACCCCTGACTCCTCCCCTCCTGTGACCTCATCACAGGTCCTGTGCGCGCAGCCACCCACAGAACAGCTTAGCTACATCATTGCAGGCTGCAGTAGCTCTCTTGGACAGCGAGGATGGGGTGCATGGGGGAGGGCGGTGTCGGCTCAGTGCAATGCGGGAAAAATAGCGGTACGCGGGTGGGGGGGTGTCAAAAACGGGACTGTCCCGCGGGAATCGGGACGGTTGGGAGCTGTGCATCTGTATGGACCTGGGATAGAGATTTATTACAGAAATTACAGTATTAGTGTAGGATCTAGTGAGAGAAATAGTAACAGGTAATATATGGTTTAGAACAGTGGGGAACACTGTAGATTAAAAGATTAGATAAGGTTAGGATAAGAGCTGGTTAAGGGAATAGGGGGTTTCCAGGTTAGGAGGGGCCTGAGTAGTTGGGGCACTTCCTGGTTTTAGTGAGTGGATGGAGAACAGCAAGGTTGTTTTAGGAACAAGTTTAAGAAGTAGAGTCCAGCAGGTCAGGGTGTTATGAATGAGTCACCGTAGGAGGCAAAAACAGAAATACTAGCTAAGTCCAGAAAACCAGAGAAGTTGGCAGCTATCGGATTGCAGACCCCTGAACCTATCAACAACAACTAGCAGTAGCCGTGGGGGGTTCCTACGGTGCCCTAGACCCCTCGATCACAGCCGGAGAACTAAATAGCCTAAAGACAGAAAGGGAAATCTAAACTGCCCCAGAGCAGACCCCAAAGCAATAGGCATCCCCCAACATATAATGACGGTGAAGCAAGATGAAAAAACACTCACACAGATAGAAAGATAGGCTGAGAAAAATGATGGGGCCCAAGCTAACTAAAAAGGAAAGGATAGAAAAGCTGCTGTCTGCAATCCGCCAAAACCCTATCAAAACAAGAGCCAACAGACTGATAGGGAAAAAAGCCCTGAAGACGCTAGACTTCAAAAAGACTATATCAGTACTCAGGTATATTCTGAAGACAGAGCAAAAAGGAATTCAGCTCACCACAGCAGGGAATGGCAGAAATCCAGAAAAACAAGGCAAAACAAAACCAAAACACAAATGCAAAAAGCAGAGCAGAAAACTTAGCTTTTGAGGAGCAGGAATCAGACTGGTCTCCTAGAATCCTCAGAGAGCTCACCAGCAAGGCAAAAGGGCGTCGGCTGCCTTATATCCAGTCAGCAATTCCAGTCACCCAGTCATCATCATCCTGCTCAGGTGCTTGGTAATCAGCCTCACTACCTTCCTTCACCAGAAGAGGGAGTTCATCAGACCTCAATGGTGAAGGGGAAAATTAACTCACAACATCAGGGCCTCAGGGCTGAAAGTCACACGAGTACGAGGAAACAGGAGCAGCAAGAGAGCGGCAGCGACTAAGTTCAGTGTGAAATCCCGGAACATCTGAAAACTACGGTCTGGAAAAGGTTTGGAAGAGCCATGCTTTATTTCTGCATCAGAGGGGAAAATGGTTGGGGACTCCCGGGCAAGAACTAGTCTGGCTAGTCGGGAAGCTGCAGTACCGGAGTGTACGTTACCGGAACAGGGATTGCCGGGAGAGCAGGGAACAGCACAGAGGAATGGATCTATGATCAATGAGGATTACTGTGCGATACCTGTGACAGAACTGGATGTGCTGACTAAAGTCGTTTTGTTAAAAATGGACTTGGACTCAGTGTATGATGATATCTGGAATTGGGACCATGCAACCTGAGGAGAGGCAAATCCAAAAGTGGGGACTTGCATTGCACGCAAATCATACAACAAATGGGACATTGTGTTTCCTTTTCAGGGTGCCAGGGTTGTGCCAGAATAGCAGCCCCTTGACGTTGCTGGCGCTATTGAGCACACAGCAGGAATTACAGTTTAAGGACTTCCTGATAAAAGTGCTACCCAGCTGCCGTTATCTGAACCGTTGTTCTTCGTCTCACCATATCTTTTGTCATTTATTCTGTTTAACCCTTTACCTCCCTGCGTGGAGTATTACTCTGTAAATAAACCTGTTAACCCTTGCTCTGCCTCCCGTCCGTCACTGCATCCCGCGTTCCTGCTTGAAACTTACACTTGGCGTAGTCAGCAGTATGCAGTCTACGGACGCAAAGGTGGCAGACCAAGTGGTTGGGGGAGCTCTAAGGGCCAGTATACTGCTAGGGACAATTTTGAGTAGTCTCCCCAAGTTTACAGGGAACAACGTTCTGTTATGTAGCTGGACTGAGCGAGTCAGGGGATTGATGAGGATGTACCCCGTGACTCCTGCAAAAATTGCCCTGATGGTCTTAGACGGAGAAGCCAGGGATTCCATCATGCTACGACCCCCTAGAAAATTAGACACTTTTGACAGGGTGTTGCAAATATTAGAGGAAACACACGGAGACCCCACAGACGTATGAGAATTGCGCATGCGGTTTGTCCGCCGTGTCCAAAGGGAGGAGGAGACTGTGATGCAGTACATGAATGTGTTACAGGAGATCCATACTGCAATTCTTAGGGTGGACAGCATAGGCATAGGACCCCCTGACATAGTACTGCAAGACCAGTTAGTGATGGGCCTGAGAAATGCGCTGCTTAAGCAAGCCTTGCGTGAGCGCCTGGGAGTTAACCCGCACATGACTTTTGCAGATATTGGGGCAGAGGTGCGCATAGGCGAGCAGGAGCAGGGGATCGCTGCCTCAACAGGGATGGTCCGGAGCTGTGAGGTATCCACCCCAAACGAGGAAGAGCCGAAGTGGTCCCGCGATTTACGGCAGGGAAAGAGAAGAATTTGGGAAGAAGTCGAAAACCTGAAGGAAGCCCTTGCTGCTGTCTTGGAGTCCAGCATCCCACCCCGAGGTAACTCATGTCGAAAAGTGCAAGAAGAGGGGAGGTGCGGAGCATGAGAAAAATTTCAGTAGCTCCAGAATTTCGCCTTCTATTGTGGGGTGGTGAGCAAATGCATGGGGGTTATGCTTCCCGTAGAGGACGGCGATCCCGACCGCCCAACAGACAGGCACAGAAGAAGATGTTAGACGTGTGGCAAACTGGGACACCTGTCCAGAAGTTTCCCAACCCAAGACAGCGAAGATTTGCTTACCCCTCCGAAGGTATATCTCTTATTCTTCCTTTAGAATACAAATACATACATGGTACATAGCAGTGTATTTCTATCAGTATAATCTGCCTGTAGTCAGAGCCTGTAATACAGATCAAGTACACAAAATTCTCCCCATGACATCACATGTTGGGCTTACAGTCTTTTGACAACAGAAAATGCTTCTCTAAATGATAAAGAAAAAAGGTCCAGGAGGGCAAAACGACTTAAAAAGTCTAGAAAACCCCTTTTTTAACCTAACCTTTATTATACCTGTATTAAAAAAAATCTCACCTAAAATTACAGAAATGTACAGTAGGTAGTAATGTGTCACCAATTGGTGCAAGATGGCAAGGAAACGAACAATATGCCCCCCAGAGGTATAGTTGTCATTACCACATAGAACTATAGTCAGGAGCGTAACAACTGCGGTCGCAGAGGTCTCCGATGCCAGTGCAAACTTCAACTGAACGTACATTCAGAGGAAGTGTATTGTGGCACAGGGACCCGTTGGGTCTGTGCGAGGTAATACAATACATGCTGCCGGTCAGTCAGAGGCTAGCAGCTGACGTTGCCGTGCACGTGACTGGGGTGCATGGCAATGACGTCATGCGTTCCCGTCGTTTGCATGCTAAAGTCAGCTGCTGGCTTCAGAAGAGGATGCCGCACAGCGGAAGAGTGGAGGGAAGGTGAGTATAATGGTTTATCTTTTTCTATACATTAGCTGCAGAATGGGGGACATACACCAGGATGGGACCAAGGATAAGGGACATACAATTGTGGCCAAAAGTATTGACACCCCTGCAATTCTGTCAGATAATACTCAGTTTCTTCCTGAAAATTATTGCAAACACAAATTCTTTGGTATTATTATCTTCATTGAATTTGTCTTAAATGAAAAAACACAAAAAAGAATGAAGCAAAAAGCAAAACATTGATCATTTCACACAAAACTCCAAAAATGGGCCAGACAAAAGTATTGGCACCCTCAGCCTAATATTTGGTTGCACAACCTTTAGCCAAAATAACTGCGACCAACCATGCCAGAGACTTACTTTCGGCCGCATTTTCCCGAGGCAGCGAGACCTCAGTGGGGGACCGTGATAAAGTTGGTAGCCGCCAACCAGCTACCAATTCCTGTCGTCGGAGTAGCCTGGATGCAGGTTTCGATAAGCGGCAAATCACTCGGCCGCCGGGGAGTGGTCTTGACCCAGGGAGACACAAGCCACAAACATCCGGTTACCCTGGGTATGAACATACTACGAGAGTTCGGCAACCTCCTCAATGAGCCCACACAAGAGACTCTGAGCCACTGGGGTTCTCGCACGGCCCAAGGGCAGGTCTTCCAGTGGTTGGTGCGGGAGGTGCAAGTGTTCCAGGAGTGCCAGGAGGGTGAGGCGCTGGGCGGCTCCCCCGCTCATGCTTCCTTCAGGGCAGACGGTGATGGCCCTGTCGATCCGCGCACCGATGCCACTGGAGGGCATGGAGGTGCAGGTGGAACCCTGCTATTCAGAGCGCCTGCAACCTGGCATACTGCCGCTCCCTGGCCACGGTGCGGGAGGGGACCGTCCTGGTGCGTTGTGTCAACCTGGAAGACCAAGATATCGCCCCGAAGCCACGGGCCGAAATGGCCAAACTAGTGAGGCCTTTGGAGGAGATGCTGCCGGACCCCGCGGTCCAGTTGAAGGTGCAGCCCGAAGATCCTTGGTCAGTAACGGTACAAACCCAACAGACTGCCGTATCCTCGACCCAGGAGAAAGGTCGAGCCATCCTGGAGAGAATGCGGGCCTAACTTTCCGGCCTAGCTCCAGCCCAACTTCTCCAGGTAGAGACACTTCTTGGACAATATTACAGTGTATTCGCCAGTCATGAGGATGACTTTGGATGTACCACGGCCATCACGCATGGGATCCCCACGGCAGGGTCGGCCCCCATCCGGGAGCGATATCGGCAAATACCACCGCAGCTATACCAGGAAGCGAAAACTCTATTAGCCCAAATGCTTCAGAAGGGGGTCATATGAGAAAGCCAGAGACCCTGGGCGCCCCCATTGTTCTGGTTCATGAAAAAGATGGCACTCTGCGTTTTTGTGTGGATTATCGAAAGTTGAACACCTGCACCATCAAGGATTCGTATCCACTGCCCCGCATAGAAGAGTCTCTGTCTGCCTTGGGGAACGCAACATACTTTTCGACTCTAGACCTGGCCAGTGGGTACTGGCAGGTGCGGATGTCGGAGGAAGACAGCGCCAAGACGTAATTTATTCTTCCCATGGGACTGTTCGAGTTTAATCGGATGCCGTTCGGGCTGGCCAATGCCCCAGGAACCTTCCAGCGGCTGATGGAGCGGTGTCTAGGAGACCTCAACTTTGAAGCCACGTTGATATACCTGGACAATATCATTATCTATTCCGCCACATTCGAGGACCACCTGCGGCGGTTGGGGCAGGTGCTCGGCCAGCTGCAGAAGTATGGCATAAAGGTAAAGCCCCAGAAATGCCACTTGTTCTGCACCCAGATCGAATATCTGGGGCATACCGTCTCGGCGGAGGGTGTCAGACCATCCCTGGAAAAGGTTGCTGCCATCCAGGGGTAGCCTACCCCGAGGTGGTGAAAGACATGTGGGCCTTCCTGGGGTTGGCTGGCTACTACCGTCGGTTCATGAAGAATTGTGCATGCCGAGCCCGAGCCCTGCAGGACCTGCTGAAGGGGGCTCCAGCCGGGGCGAAAGGACGGAAGGTCCAGTGGCAACAACCGCAAGAGGATGCATTTCAAGATCTCAAAGCTGCACTCTCGGAGGCCCTGGTATTGGCATATGCGGATTTCTCGCTACCGACGGGAGCCTCCAGGGGCTAGGAGCTGTGTTGTCACAGGTGCAGGACGGCCGAGAGAAAGTGATCGCCTATGGTAGCTGGTCGCTGCATGACTCCGAATGAAACCCGGACAATTACAGCTCCTTTAAGCTCGAGCTCCTTGCGGTGTTGTGGGCAATGACGGAGCGGTTCGCAGAGTACCTGGCGGGCACCGAGGTGGTGGTGCGGACTGATAACAACCCATTAGCCCATTTGGAGAATGCCAAACTGGGAGCCCTAGAGCAGCGTTGTGTGGCTCGGATGGCCAAGTTCAACTACAAGATCGTCTACAAATGGGGAGCTGAAAACGTGCACGCTGACGCACTCTCCAGAATCCGACACACCACCCCAGGGAGGAATCGAGACGACGAATTAGAAGGGGAAGAGATGCCATTAGCCCTCACCACTGCTGCGCTTACTGCTAATGCGCAAGAAGTGCCCCATCCGGGACCCTTAGGGGGAATATTAGAACAGCCACGCGACAAGTGGATTCAGCAACAAGAGGATGGAGAGATTGGACTCCTGCACCGATGGGTGGCCACCGGCAAATTGCCCACTGGCTCACAGAGACAGACTTTGACCCAGGATATGTTGCTGATGTTGCGCCAGTGGGAGAAACTAGTCATTAAAAAGGGACTTTTATATCGGAGAGCCGTGTCACGAACAACGTCTGCGACAGTATGGCAGGTGATCGGGCCCGGAACCCATCTCAGCCAACTGGCTCGGGAAGCACACGAAAAGGGGGCTCACTTTGGTGCTCAAAAGACTTTGCCATGGTTGCAGCAGATAGTGTACCATCCACACTTGCACGCTGCTGTGGAGGAAGTTTGCCGAACCTGCCGCCCGTGCGAGCTCGCTAAGCCTCCCGCGCAATGAGCCCCGGTGCAGATAATTGTAACATCAGCTCCCATCGAGCTCCTCACAGTGGACTATCTGACCATAGGCCCTGCCTACCAAGGGTATGAACATTGCGTCGTTATGGTGGATCATTTCACCAAGTTCGCCGTGGTCACCCCCACCCAAGACCAAACAGCGGAGTCGGCTGCCTATGCGATTTGTAAAAAACTTTATCCAAGTGTACGGCTGCTCGCAACGAATACATTCGGACCAAGGAGCGTGCTTCCTAGGAAGAGTCATGGAAGAACTACATCATCTCTACGGTATTGATAAGTCTCGGACTACACCATACCACCTGCAGGGGAACGGAGCCTGCAAACGATTCAATCAGACACTAATCCAAATGCTGTGTACCCTAGAGAGTGACCGAAAGGCCCGCTGGCCTGAATACGTCCCTGAGCTGGTGTGGGTATATAATAACCGGGTGCACCGGGTGACTGGTTACACCCCCTACTCATTGCTGTTTGGACGGGAGGGCAAAGAAATCACGGAAGTGGAGTTAAACACAGAGGAACCCAAACCCTGGACCAGAGTATCCTCGTGGGTCCGAAACCACCGGCACCGGCTGCAGACCCTCCACCGAATCGTCCATACAAAGCTCCAGGATCTAGAAAGCCTGGGGGAGCGCTGCCCCCACCAATTGGCTTCCAGACTGGGGATCGGGCACTCGTACTAGATCAGCACCCCCAGAATAAGTTAGAACCACGGTGGGAGGAGAACCCATACCGAGTGTTGCGCCGGATAAGCCCCGACGGGCCTGTGTATGAAATACAATCCGAAGGAAACAACGCACCTCTCACTCGTACTGTGCACCGAAATATGTTGCGCCCCTGTGCCACCACTGATCACATGCGACCCGAGCCGATCCCTCAGGTTCCCGACCCCCCGTCACCAGTCTGGGACCTGGATGATGAAGAGGACTTCCCAGCCACATCAGCGAGCCCTCCAAGTAGTGACATTGCAGCAGACCCAGTTAGCCCGCCAGAGTCGACCGGCCTACCCCCCATCTACCACCCCAGAACGTCCCACCACAGTCGAACTTAGACACTCCGAGCGGTCAACCGCTGGCAAGCCCCATGAACGCTATGAACAGGATCAGTTCGTATGGCGACAAGAACTGTCGTCTCCAAAGACTAACCCGAGTCTATGAAAACCCTCGCCCGAGGACTGGCGAGCATACAGGGCGGGGGGAGTGTGGGAGGAACGGCCCCCGTCGAGTGTCCGGGCCGGAAGCAAGGGAGCCGTCATCTAGGTTCCGGGGGAAACTGTCCCCGGGGGACAGAGTTCGGGGACGGACCGTTGTGACAGACAGATGGCCTGGGGGAGGGACCAGTATAAAGGAGGCAGGGAATTCCCGGGACGATGAGTCAGCAGACCGGGACAGAAGCAGCAGGAGACCATGGGAGCGACTGAGAGCCAGAGCGACTTATCAGTGCCAGGGGAGACACTCACGGAGGACATCAGATGGACGGCGCCGGGACGACCGTCCGAGACCTACTGCCCCGCTCCAGCCTGCGGCCGCTGCCGCCTTCCCTCAGCTTGCGGCCGTTCCGCCTCCCCTCAGCCCGCGGTCGCTCGCGGCTGCTGCCACCTCGCCCCAGCTCGCGGCTGCGGCCTGTCTCCCGCCACTCGCAGCCACCCTGCTCTTACCCGGGGCCGCGGCAAGTCCAGGGCCGTTGGCGGCCATCAAAGTCCCGCTCCAGTCCGCGGCCAGGGCCGGGCCTTTGCTCACCGCTGAGTCCCCGTCGCAGCTGCTATTTGCACAGGTGGCCTATCACCCGCCACCCCGCATCGCCGCCGCTTGCCCCAGTCCAGGGGCTGTGGCCCATCCATCCAAGGACTCCGCCGGGGCCTGTGGGGCTCCAGTGTCATCAGCGCGCCGGAGCACGCGAAGACTTCGTCAACACCTCAGCAACTGGGCCTAGCGACTACTATGCCGAAAGACAACCATCCCGAACGGCGAGGGACGTCTGGACGGCTAAGTTGACTATATAATTAAGGACCCGTGCTCGGCCATACCGCGGCCCTATAGTGACCGGCTGCTGCTGGAAGTAGTCGTGTTCTACCCGTTTGTGTTTGCTTGTATAGAGCCCCTGCGAGGGCAATCCATGTTACCCCTTTTGTTGATCAGGCCATGACTGAGGAAAGTTCCCTCTAGTCTTATAAACGTTACTATGGAAAGCACCAAATTGTCTCGCGACTCGTCACTGCATCCTGCGTACCTGCAAGCACCACAGTGCTAACCACTGAGCCACCATACAGTGCTAACCACTGAGCCACCATACAGTGATAATCACTGAGCCACCACACCCGTCTAACCACTGAGCCACCATACAGTGCTTACCACTGAGCCACCTTACTGTGCTAACCACTGAGCCACCATGCTGCCCATTAATTCATACATTTCCAGGAGTAACAGCAGAGGAACAACGTAGAATTCTATGAATAATGCCAAGCATTAAATGATAGAGAGTAAATAATGTAGTAAATCTTGCATGTTGGTGCCTCGCACCCGGATTCAGACGGGCAGTCCAGGATTTGAGGCGCTGTCCCGGAAGGTCGGCGGCATGTCCTGCACTTAACTGTAATTTTGGATAGAGTGCTCTTCCATTCAGTATGTTTTTTTTTGGGGGTGCCAGTGGTTGGAGACACACCATACTGGGGAAAAAGGGGCCACTGTGGGGCATCATGTCTGAGCATCATAGGGTGCATGGAGGGGCTCTGTGGGTACATCGTTGTGTGGGCGTCACTTTTGAAGTATCCTAAGGTGCAAGGTAGGCACTGTTGGGGCATTATACAGTATGGGGACTATAAAAGGGGCATTGCACTATGTCGGAACACTAAATGGCTAGTTTTCAGAACACAGCGGCTCCTTCATCAGGCAGATTTCTAAAATCAGATCTGAGCTCCGAACGTTTGCAAATATAATTTTTCTGATTTAGAAAAAATAAGGCCGGGATCACACTTGCGAGGAATATGTCTGAGTCTCACATGTTAATACCCGGCACTACCGCCGGCTCTCGGATCGGAGCGTGCGGCCGCATAGCAATTCATAGAGCCGCACGCTATGCTCCTGAGTGCCGGGTATTAAGAGGCGAGACTCAGCCGTATTCCTCGCATGTGTGATCCCGGCCTTAGGATACAGGCGCTCTTCTATTTATCTGTTCTGCCGCATTATAGGAACTCAAAACCCAAGAAAAATCAGAATGAGCCTATATCCTGTAGTACAAGTAATACTATTACTTACTTACTACAGGTTTTATGCTCATTCTGTTTTTTTCTTGGGTTTTGTCCGTGAAATGGTCACAGTGTGAACGCACTCGTACGGTTTATTATGGGAACTCAGCAAACTTATTATTGTGTGTGTTAAATGAGTCCAGAGACTTCACATCTATTCTGCGAATGTCTCTTTTTGTAAATCTATCGTCCATTATGTGTATTCCGATTATATCAGAGGCAGATGACGTGACTGACGTGTACCGTATCTGCAATTCACCGTCCATACATCACATTTAAATTGTGACATGTATCATTTTTGCTAAAATATGAACCATTTATACCGTAAATTGTGCGCTTTATACAAACAGAGGCAGATACACAAAAGGAGATGCAATATGTGTCTTCTCTAATATTGACACTAGATGGCAGCATCAGTCAATATATTTTTCTAATCTAACTTTAAAGGAATTGTTCATCTTTTAGCACTCGAGCTCCCATTTGCTGCATTAGAAATGTAATATCCCAGAGCCGATCACCTACTCCCACCTATGATAAGTAACTGACAGGAGGCCAGTGCCATCTATTGTCACTAGAGTTGAGCGATACCGTCCGATACTTCAAAGTATCGTATCGGATGGTATCGGCCGATCTTTAAAAAAAGTATCGGTATCGCCGATTCCGATACCGGAAGTCCCATTCAAGTCTATGGGACTTCCGGTATCGGAATAAGAAAAACCCTTTCCTGCCCTTGTACAGCCTCTCTGGGGTCTGTACGGGCCTTTCGGGGGGCTGTGCCGGCCTGCCAGGGGGTCTGTGCAGGCTCCGGTGGTCTGTGCCGGCCTGCCGGTGGTCTGTGCAGGCTCCGGGGGGCTGTGCCGGCCTGCCGGGGGGCTGTGCCGGCTCCGGGGGGCTGTGCCGGCCTGCCGGGGGGCTGTGCAGGCTCCGGGGGTCTGTGCAGGCATCGTCCGATGGGACTACAAGTCCCATCGGGCGATGCCTGCTACCATGACAGTGATTGACACATTAGCCAATGATGGGACAGTAGTAGTCCCATCATCCGGCTAATGTGTTAAATGTAAAAAAAAAAAAAAAAAAAAAAAAAATTACATGCTACATACATACAACATGCATACTACATACATGCTACATTCATACTACATACATGCTACATTCATACTACATGCAACATACATACTACATATATACTACATGCATGCTACATACATACTGCATGCTACATACATACCACATACATACTACATACATACTACATATATACTACATGCATGCTACATACATACTACATGCTACATACATACCACATACATACTACATATATACTACATGCATGCTACATACATACTACATGCTACATACATACCACATATATACTACATACATACTACATATATACTGCATGCTACATACATACTACATATATACTACATGCATGCTACATACATACTACATGCTACATACATACCACATACATACTACATACATACTACATACATACTACATATATACTACATGCATGCTACATACATACTACATATATACTACATGCATGCTACATACATACTACATGCTACATGCATGCTACATACATACTACATACATACTACATGCTACATACATACCACATATATACTACATACATACAATACATTCATACAATACATACATAGACATACAGTACATATAACATAGAGTAACATACTTACCAATACTTGTCACATTGTTCCCCGAAGCCATTGTCGTCTACGGAATAAATATTAACATAACAAACCACAAAAATACTCACCCACGATCCGAAGCAGTCCACGAGTGTGTCCCACGACGATCTTGGGTAGAGAACTGCAGCATCAGATGATGCTGCCGTTCTCTACGGGCTGCAGGAATCCAATGACGGAAGGTAGGTATCCTTCCGCACTGTATTCCTCCGCCACTTAAAAAAAAAAGTCCCTAGTCTCACTTTATGCCACAAATTCCCACACAGCAATGGCATAAAGTGAGACTAGGGACTTTTTTTTTTTAAGTGGCGGAGGAATACAGTGCGGAAGGATACCTACCTTCCGTCATTGGATTCCTGCAGCCCGTAGAGAACGGCAGCATCATCTGATGCTGCAGTTCTCTACCCAAGATCGTCGTGGGACACACTCGTGGACTGCTTCGGATCGTGGGTGAGTATTTTTGTGGTTTGTTATGTTAATATTTATTCCGTAGACGACAATGGCTTCGGGGAACAATGTGACAAGTATTGGTAAGTATGTTACTCTATGTTATATGTACTGTATGTCTATGTATGTATTGTATGAATGTATTGTATGTATGTAGTATATATGTGGTATGTATGTAGCATGTAGTATGTATGTAGTATGTATGTAGCATGCATGTAGCATGTAGTATGTATGTAGCATGCATGTAGTATATATGTAGTATGTATGTAGCATGCATGTAGTATATATGTAGTATGTATGTAGCATGTAGTATGTATGTAGCATGCATGTAGTATATATGTGGTATGTATGTAGCATGTAGTATGTATGTAGTATGTATGTAGCATGCATGTAGCATGTAGTATGTATGTAGCATGCATGTAGTATATATGTGGTATGTATGTAGCATGTAGTATGTATGTAGTATGTATGTAGCATGCATGTAGCATGTAGTATGTATGTAGTATGTATGTAGCATGTAGTATATATGTAGTATGTATGTAGCATGCATGTAGTATATATGTAGTATGTATGTAGCATGTAGTATGTATGTAGCATGCATGTAGTATATATGTAGTATGTATGTAGCATGCAGTATATATGTAGTATGTATGTAGTATATATGTGGTATGTATGTAGCATGTAGTATGTATGTAGCATGCATGTAGTATATATGTAGTATGTATGTGGTATGTATGTAGCATGCAGTATGTATGTAGCATGCATGTAGTATGTATGTAGTATGTATGTAGTATGTATGTAGCATGCAGTATGTATGTAGTATGTATGTAGTATATATGTAGTATGTATGTAGCATGCATGTAGTATGTATGTAGCATGTATGTAGTATATATGTAGTATGTATGTAGCATGTAGTATGTATGTAGTATTTTTTTTTTTTTTTTTAACATTTAACACATTAGCCGGATGATGGGACTACTACTGTCCCATCATTGGCTAATGTGTCAATCACTGTCATGGTAGCAGGCATCGCCCGATGGGACTTGTAGTCCCATCGGACGATGCTTGCACAGACCCCCGGACATCAGCACAGCCCCCCGGCAGGCCGGCACAGCCCCCCGGCAGGCCGGTACAGACCCCCACAGGGTGCACAGACCACCGGCAGGCCGGCACAGCCCCCCGGCAGGCCGGTACAGACCCCGGGCAGTCCACACAGCCCCCCGGCAGGCCGGCAGAGACCCCCGGAAGGCCCGAAATGACGGCGCATCATGATGCGCACACACCGCGCATCATGATGACGTCAGGCCGTCAATCAACTGAACTTCCGATTCCGATGCCGACTTCCGATATTGAAAAAATATCGGAAGTCGGTATCGGAATTCCGATACAGCAAGTATCGGCCGATACCCGATACTTGCGGTATCGGAATGCTCAACACTAATTGTCACCCATCCTTTCCTCTAGCATTTTTTTTTACAGCTTCTTTTGATTCAGTGGTCATATTTGATGCAATTTTTCCAGGCAGAAGTGACTCAAGGACTCAGCATGTGTCTGTCAGAAGCTCAAAAAAGCTGCCTCGGATAGATTGACACAAGCCACTCTGGTGGATTACAGAAGCACCCCGACCTTCACCCTTTAATCCCTGTACAGGGATCTGGTCTTACAGCAGGATCCACTGGATTTCTTTCACAGAAGGGCTGCCATCTGGAAAAACGAACCAGAGGCAGGAAGGGTCTTCAAGCAGGGTGAAAGCCAAGAGATCACGTCAGGAACGGAAACGTAAGACAAGGGGGTGGTCAAAACCCACACCAAGATCAGAAAATAGGAGAAATCCTGAAAATACAATAAGCAAGAACAGGTGCACAAATCGGATAGCAAAAGCTCAATGACCAGCAGTGGAAGTCAGAGACCCAGGGGTTTAAATAGCAGACAACCCCACCCAGGGCTCTCCGAATGGAGCAATCAGAACCAGACAATTAACGCTATATCTGCCTGATCTAACGGAAACAAAAGTCCCAGAACTAAAACATCGCCAGCAACAAAGGCACAGCGCCGCCTAGTGGCCGAAGCAGAAACCAGCACAAATGTTACAACATTGTTGCTTCTTTTTCCCCATGGAAGAAAACCGCACTATATTCACTACATCAATCCAAGGACATGTTCACACTGAGTTTTCTGAGGAGCGCTTTGCTCCAGATCTGCTCAAAATCCACGTTAAAAAAAAAAAACTACGGTACTTCAAATACTCTTTAAACTCTCTTCATATTATTTTCAATAGAAAAATTGACTTTTATGTTAATGTGGTGAATTTTTTGATAATATTTAGTTTTTACAATGAAGTTTTTTAAAACTTTACAGCTAACCAAGGAAGACCCCTGTCGGTGAGGTGGAATCTGCTCCAAACTGTCAAGTCAAAAAAGTTAAAAAAAAAAAAAAAAGGTGTTCCTAATTTAGGCCATGTTCACACATTCAGTATTTGGTCAGTTTTTCACATCAGTATTTGTAAGTAAAAATCAGGAGTGAGTGATAAATACAGAAGTGGTGACGTATCTCTATAATACGTTTCCTCTGTTCCACTCCTGGTTTTGGCTTCTAAATACTGATGTAAAATACTGACCGAATACTGATAGTGTGAACGTGGCCCAAGACTCTTTCACATGCCAGAAATTTTTCTCATGCACAAAAAACGATCCAAGATTCATCAGTGTTTTTTTATCAGAGTTTTCATCAGTTTTTCTCATATGAAAAAAAAACCTGATGAAGGTTTCTCAAGCGTCTCATAATAAACTGTCTATGAAAAATGGAGAGCGCATAGATGGCAATCGAGCATTGTCCAATTTTTTCATACCCATAGACTTGCATTAGATGGATCAGTACTGAACATGTCTTTTTGTATTTTTGCTTTTGTGAGGACCACTTGTTCTGCAAAAATACACGGACATGTGAACAGAGCCATAGACTGTAATAGGGACGAGTTGTATCAGGGAAAAAGATGGAAAGAACTCGTAAAATATAGAAGAGTCGCAAAAAACGGGCATAATGCGCTGCTGTATCAAAATGACATTGCTGTGCGCGTGTTCCTTCTCATGTCACTTCTTTCATCCACCTCAGGACTGTGTGACAGGTTACTGCTTTTTCAGTGACCTGCCTCCAGCTTGAAATTTTGCTCCGGTGCCATCATTGCCGCGGGCTGCGCATGCGCAGATTGATTTCCTGGCTTGTTTTCAAGAAAAGCTACACATGCGCAGATTCAGATTTTGACTCAATAATGTCTTTTAGCGATGCCATTGAGTTACCCACAGTCCCATAATATTGAAGACCTTCTGGAAAAGCTATCTGCCCACGTGCCGCAGCGGCAGCAATGACGGCGCCGGTGCAAAATTTCAAACAGGAGTTAGGTCACTGAAAAAGTAGTGACGTGATATCCAAACATCGGAGGCAGGCGGAGGGGATGAGGCAGAAGAAGACTCTGCGCACATTCTCACCCCTGTGCACCAAACTCTAATTAGCCGGAAACTTTCAAATGGTGATTAAAATAAAACCACAAAATCTGATTTCTTCACCAAAACTATCGATTTAATCTGTATGACAGCACCATTATGGCTGTGTGTTTACTTTAAGCTGCAGAATCGTGCTGACAGGTTCTCTTTAAAGGGAATCTGTCAGCAGGTTTTTGCTCTGTAATCTGAGAGCAGCTCGATGAAGGAGCAGAGACACTGATTTCAGAGACGTGTCACTTATTAGGCTGCGTGGTGCTATTTTAATAAAATCAATGTTTTATTATCAGAAGATTATCACTAAAGGACTAGATGCCTCGTACCTACTAATCCAACCCCGTCCTCACCACGGATTAGCATCTTTCTGTCACTGGACAATATACGGAGAAAGCTATGATGTGGGTGAATATATACAGTACACAACTCAACAACTGAACTCTGCTACATCTGCAGAAGAGTGAACTGCGATTCTATCACAACTGCGCCCAGTAAACTAAGTGCTACATCACTGGAATGAGGGTCTCTGTCCCTACAGTGTGGTGGCGTCAGATTACATAGCGAAAACCAGCTGACAGATTCCCTTTAAGGAACATACCACCGGGTATTACACATATGTTAGCATTCACATTGTATTCAAACTAAAGGAACAAAAAAGCGCAATAGGGTCTTATCTGGGTTATTTCTGGAGAAGTAGATTAGAATTTACTCACCTTTTTAGGAGAGGTTCAGGCATGTGGGATCAGTAATCTGCTTGCTGCACGTCCAAAGGTCAGCTCTGTGACCACTTAAAACATCAGATTTCGGAATAAATTCTTGGACTTTTGTGCGCTGCCAGATAAAATCACTAATCCACTTTATGAGAAAGATTAATCCATTTTATTTCCCAACGCGTTTCGAAATGTATACCATTTCTTCTTCAGGGGATGACATATATGATCTAACAGAGCTGTCACAGGTTATATACAACAAGAATTCAAAAAACGGCGCCAAAGGATCACATGTCATCTGGTGCAAATGTCAGGGTTCAAAGTACCACAGATAAACTGATGTATTAGTTAGTCTAAATTCATTAAAAACATATTATTTTTATTTTTTCATAGATAAAAAAGGAAAAAAGGAAGAAGGAAAAAAAGAAGAAGATAAAAAACGAAAAAATGGAATATATATAAAACAAAGGAAATATAAAAACGAACTCTTGACATCTGGGAATAAAAGTAGCACCTAGCATACTAGGTGTCTTGGACCACTATACCAAGCTCAGGTCATACCTGACAATAAAGAAGAAAAGAAGAAAAGGACTTAAAATGATTAAAAAAGTTACTGATTAAAATAATATGTATAATTTATATGACAATAAAGGAAACTTTCTCTTTTTATTAAAAAAAAAATTGTGTGTATGAATCACCATAGATTTATTAAAAACATGAATACGGCCAATTATAAAAATGTGGCCGAAAAGGATCAATCAATGCGATCGATTATAAAGTATTCACACACCACTCAAGAGGGGAGGTATTGATTTCTTTCAAAAATCATCAGAGTGTTTGATGGGAAATGCACAGAGACACCAACTATGGAGAGCTCAAGCAGCGCCCAAATGAAGAAACCAGGATCGCTTCCCGCGATGTCCCGGCACAAAGAGAGGAAATGAAGGAGGAAAAAGGGAGACCGCTCACCTACAATACAGCAAAACTAACATCTTTTTCTTGTAACACTATAATATAAAAATATATAAAAGAGATGTGCACATTAAAAAAGTATAAAAAATAGAAAAAAAAATATATATATATTTCAACCACATTACAGGAATAAAAAGTCGCATACAGAAAAGGGGTTAAACATACAGGATACAATAAAAATCAATATAAATGACATATGAATACATAATTAAAAATTATTAAAAGAGAAAATTATTGAATTTATCCCATTTTAAAGAAAAACCTCTGTAATTTCGTTCAATCCATATGGCTTAAGTGTATTCAACCTATAAATCCAAAAAAACTTCTTTTCTATTTAGTTGCCCTATTCTATCAGGAATGTCAACAGGAATATGTTCAATTGGACTGATTTTTAATCCACTCGGATCCTTATTATGTTTAATAGCGAAATGTCTAGAAAGACCATGTTGTAAGAAACCCTTCTTAATGTTATGTCTATGTGAATTAACCCTTAAGTGTAGGGGTTGGGTTGTTCTTCCAACATACTGTTTTTTGCATCCACATTCAATTAAATATATAACAAATTCCGTGGTACAGTTCAAATAATTTTTTATAGGAAAGATTTCATTGGTAGTAGATGATTTTACAGATTTTTCTCTGTGTGTAATAATATTACAACAGAGACAATTTCTCTTTCCACATTTGTAAATCCCTCTTAAAGGGACATGAATTGGATTCAATGTAGATTCAGTTTTTAGTCGACTGGGGGCCACCAATCCCTTAATAGTTGGTGCCCTTCTAAAAGTTATTCCTGGATTGCTAGGTAAAAATTTCTGTAAAATAGGATCACTTAAAAGTATGTACCAATTATTACATAGAATTTTGCGTATTCTTGTGGGTTCAGCACAATATTGGGTGATAAAATTGGTCATAAATTTTTTATTATCTGGTTTAACTATTTTTTGTTCATTAATGAGAGTGTCTTGTGATATATTGACACACCTATTATAGGCACTTTTGATTAGATTATTAAGGTATTTTTTATCTACAAACCTATTTTTTAAAATATCAGCTTGGTCCTTAAAATCCTCAATGCTAGAACAATTTTTTCTGATCCTCCTAAACTGATTCTCTGGAATATTCCTCAGCCATTTTCCAGAATGTCCACTATTAAAAGGAATATAACTATTAATATCAACATTTTTAAAAAAGGTTTTAGTTAAAATAATATTGTCCTTAATAAAAACAGTTATGTCTAAAAAGTTGATACTGTTCTGTTCATATACTGAGGAGAATGATTCACATTTGCTGACTAGATAGCCAATGGTGGAGTATTAGGCCGGGGTCACGCTAACCGACGCAAAATACGGTCAGTATTTTACATGCGTAATACGGATGAATGGCCCCTAAACAGTGCTCCGTATGTCATCCGTAATCAAGGTGTGGTCGCGTATTTTGCGCATGTCAGCATCCGTATGTAATCCGTATGTAATCCGTATGTAATCCGTATGGCGAGATTTTCTCACAGGCTTGCAAAATGGACATATAATGGAGCCCTATGACAGAATAGATATAGACACATAGAATACACATATATATATATATGTGTATATATATGTATTCTATGTGTATATATCTATTCTTTCGTTTCTTTATTAAACCTGTCAGTGTGAGATTACTGTATCGTGCACTGAATTGCCGGCTTTGCTAAAAGACACCGGGTGCGTATTTCTCGCAAGTCACATGTGTGGTCCATGTGTAATCCGTATTTTTTGCGCACCCATAGACTTGCATTGGCGTATTGCGGGCGTAGTACGCTGACAATCGCAGCATGCTGTGATTGGCACGGAGCCTAGAATACGCCCGAGAAATATACGTCTGGTGCGAGGGACCCCATAGAGAATCATTTGTCCGTGTCTAATGCGTGCTTTTAGCGCCTCTCACTCGGCCGTATTCCTCGCCAGTGTGACCCCGGCCTTTCTTTAACCCTTTCCACACTGAAATAGTGAAAAAAAAAATTTAATTTGCAAAAAGTCACAAGAAAAGGTGAGAAAATCGATCTGTTGCTAATCAAATTTGTTATGAATTTCGTGAAAATTTAGGATTTTCAGGATTTGACTCAGAATTTTTTTGAGAGTTGGAAAAAGTACATAAACAAAAAACCTCAAAATAAATATTTTACTCACTTGTCCTAGACCCCCACTGTATTCCTTACAGCTCCATTGCAGCAGCTCCCTGGTCCGCTGCATGTGTCTTCATTCCTTGAGTGATCACATGAGTGGGTGATGTTAATCACTTACATCAGTCATGTGTTGCCCCCCATGGGACCTCTTGGCATTCAGTGGTGGAACACCTATGTAGAGGACTGAAGAGCTGCAAGTTAGGGGTCAGGTAAGGGTCTAGGACAAGGTGTGATGACTCAGCTTCAATTAGGAAAATCTGGCCCCTTGTGCGAGGGTGAACTATTCTTTGTTCAGTAAGTCAAGGGACATGAGCCATTGTTTCATGTGAGAATGTCCTTTGCCCCTTGTTGCGTGCTAATTTGTGCAATGCCTGCTGATTACAGGTTGCATCAGTCCCTTGCGGCGTACTAGTCTGCATCACTTGGGGGACAATTATGCAGTTTATTTCATCTATTGAACAGTAAGGGAACAACATTGAACCCACAAATTTGTTTGGATAACCCAGGTTGGGACAACAGGACACCTGTCCACTCACCTTGCTGTTTTTGCTCCACTCATTGGGTGCCCGCCAGAAGATGGGTGCTGCTGGTTGGGGTAGTTGGCCCTGGATGCTCACAGAGGTTCTAATCCCTGGCGAGCCAGCACAAGAGTGAAACTCTGCCACTTGCATCATCTTGTGTCCTTGCTGGGAATGTACTAATGTATATGCTGATAACTGTTGGTGACTCAATAAAGTCTTACCGGAGTGTGGTACGGGCGTTCGGTGGGATCAGCCCCACTTTCTAAAGACAGCCAGGCCAGCGGATATGAGAACTCTCACTGGCCCTCGTGTCTCCACACATAGTGAGTACAGTATATTGTGGGGTTTTATTTTTTAACCGCTTCTCTCCAATCTGGGCACTTTCAATTCAGACTGAATCTATCATCTGATTTGAGTGAATTTTCCTAAAATAAATTTCGGGAAATTTGCTCATCTCTAAGTTGCATGTGAACGTCAAGATCATTTAAGTCGTCCATAAAACAGTAGGGAACATAATAAATCCATCAGCATAAGAACACATTGCTCCTTATTTCCTGCAGGCAGCAAACAGACAACATATCAGACATGACCCGGTGAACTCCCCAATTAGAAATGTCAAATAGTCCTTATAATTAATGACGGTTTCTTTTCATCGGGACGTTGCGAGTTTTGTGCCAGAAACATATTTTCTCATTGAAACTCTGAGGTCCGGAAAAAGAGAAAAAATAAAATCTCAGGCGGAATTCCCTGATGGCGTTTGTGTAAATTGATGAACGACGCAGACTCTGAAAATTGTATATTTCGTTTGACTTGGCGCACAACCAATCGTGCTCTTCTTTGGCCCAAACTAAATACCGAGATTACAAAGACGAGAGGAATCAGAGGACGGGCCGGCTCTGCCCTCTCCGCCAGAGATAAATCTTTATCATTAGAATAAACTATTTTTACAACTAGCACAAGATGCTCGTTAACCCCTTCTCAATCTTTAGCTCAGAGTATGTCTATACGGCTCCAGACACACAGCTCATGTCATGGATTCACGTGCCGCCATATGGTGCCCCATACAGTACACCGTCATAATACAGATATACGCATCGAAGAACAATACTTCTGTAATGTGTTGTCCAATGTCGCTAATTTTATAGAATCCCACAGAAAAAGATCAAATCACAAATATTACTATGGAAGTGATACAATTCAAGGCGACTAGGGCAGCGTCAGTTCTAAGTATATGCGACGGAATCTCTTTACTTTTGACTTTTCCACTTTTTTTTAGCTGCAGTTTTCTGTGGTACCATAATGGGGTCCATACTATTTTCTGATCTCTTTTTATTCTATGTTTTCGGGAGGTGAAGCAACCGCAAAACAGTAACTCCAACAATTTGGGGTTTTTTTGGTGTTGATTGAATGTATTTTCTTAGCTTGGTGATACCAATTATGTAAAAAAAAATTTCATCTTAGGTTGCTCAGGGAAAAGTAGGGTGATTTGAACATATATACTGTATATATGTTTATTGTGTGTGTGTATACAGTCAAGGCCAAAAGAGTTGGCAGCCACCTTGAAATTGTTGAGATTATTGATATTTTTCAACAGTTTTGGTTCTCAAGTCCTCACACAGTACTCTCCTCTTTCTGTTCTCCACGATTGAATAAATGTCTCCCCTTTTTTATCTGGTTTTCAGGTGCGATTTTCATATTGCCCACACCTGTTACTTGCCACAGGCGAGTTTGAATGAGCATCACATGCTTGTTTACCCACAATTTTCGAAAGTTGCTAACAATTTTTTCCAGCCCATTATTGGGGTTTTTGTGTGAAATGATGTCCAATTAGACTTTTTTTTCCAATTTACCACAAAGGAAATAAACATGTGTATTACAAAACATGTGTTAACTTCAATAATTTCCTGAGATAAATGCTTCATTTATATATACACAATATATACAGTGTGTGTGTATATTTTAACAAAGTCACTGGCAAAGTACTGGAAGGGAAATATCTATCACTGAGGTTATTAACTTCCATGATATGAACCTAGAAAAATGCTCCAGCACAAATGCCGAGATGGGTTAATCGGCCATGTTAAGGGCTAGGTTTAGTGAACAGCTGTAGAGTGGGTGGGAGGCTGTTCACCATATCTCCACCCCAAGGTGTAGTTTAGGAGGTAAATAGTCAGACTTGTGAGTCATTTGTTGTTTGGTGTGCCTGTAGATGTGAACTCCAGAGCTGTCTATGAAGATGTAAAGAGACAGCGTTACGGTGTCTACCTCTATGAGTAGCCGAGTGAGCCAATCTACCACTATATACTATATATACATACACACACATTATATAATGCGTATCTGTACAATATATACCCTCTGATAGTGTTAGTTGCAAAAGGAGGTCCATTCCACATAACAATGAATGAATGGGTTGATGCAGTGTCCTCATATATCCGTTTTTGTGAAGACACGTTTATTCCATCCAAATCTGTCCACTTTCGGGGAAACAACAAGCCGTGGTTTACAAATAAAGTCAGGTTGATCCGTAAGAGAAAAGAGGAGGCTTATAAAGCAGGCGATATTACTGAATTCAAGAAACTTAGGAACTCGCTATCTAAAGAGATCAAGTTAGTCAAACACGAGTATGCAAAGATTCTGGAGGAAAGGTTCTCATCAAAAGATACTAGATCTGCATGGAGAGGATTAAGAGAGGTCACCAATTATAAAAGCCACCCCACTATAGTGAACCCCAGCAGAAGTCTGGCAGCAGAGTTAAATGAATTCTACTGCAGATTTGAGGCAAGCTCTACACACAGTGGCTATTCATCTCTAAGCTCCTCAGTCTGTTCATATAAAAATCATTCATTGTGCAACACCCAAGTAGTGATCTCCGAGGCAGAGGTGATACGCATCCTGAAGGGACTTAAGGTCAAAAAGGCACCTGGCCCTGATGGTGTATCTCCAATGTGTCTGAAAGTATGTGCTACCCAGCTTGCCCCTATACTGACAAATATATACAATGTGTCACTGAAAGAGTGCGTTGTACCTCAGTGTTGGAAAAATTCCACAATTATCCCTGTCCCCAAGAAAGTGGGATCCTTTGAGTTGAACGACTATAGACCAGTAGCACTCACATCTGTAGCTATGAAAGTCTTCGAAAGAATTATGATGTCCCACCTGATAAAATTCACGCAGAAGCTATGGGACCCGCTTCGGTTTGCCTATAAGGAGAATCGATCGGCAAACGACACTGTCAATCTGGCACTGAAGTACATTTTGGATCATACAGATGAACTGCACTCATATGTCCGGATTCTTTTCATGGACTTTAGCTCAGCGTTCAATACCATTGATCCGAATTTACTTCATAAGAAAATGGTAGCTCTTGGAGTCCCTCTCAACTTATGCTTGTGGATTTATAATTTCCTGACAGCCAGGATACAGAGTATAAAAGTTGGACCATTCACTTCGGACACCTTGGTCACAAACATCGGGGCACCTCAGGGGTGTGTTTTGTCCCCGTTACTGTTTTCTCTCTATACGAATGATTGCATCTCTTCAGCAGACTCAGTAAAAATCTTGAAATTTGCCGATAATATGACACTGATTGGTCTCATCAGGGGAAATGCTGAAGACTTGTATCGGAGTGAGGTGGAAAGAATATGTGACTGGTGTAAAGCCAATAATCTTGTACTCAACACTAAAAAAACTGCTGAGATGGTTGTGGATTTTAGGAAAGATCAACATGAGATACTTCCAATCTACATCCATGACGAAGTGGTTCTTAGGGTCACAGAGACCAAATTCCTTGGTGTTATCATCTCTCATGATCTTAAATGGGGGGAAAACGTGGATGCTGTTATAAGAAAAGCACAACAGAGGATGTTCTTCCTGCGTCAGCTGAAAAGATATGGTTTGTCTAAGAATCTGCTGATCTTATTCTTTAATGCTGTCATCAGATCTGTGATTTGTTCCTCTCTGATAGTCTGGTATGGGGGAACCTCTGCGCATGACAAACTCCGCTTACAAAGGACTTTCAGAACAGCAGAGAGAATTATAGGTTCCCCCTGCCTAAAATCCAGGATCTTTATGATAAGAGTATTCGATCCCACGCATTGAAAATTTCATCCGATCCCTCTCACCCGGGACACTCCTCATTCCAACTACTCCCTTCAGGACGTCACTTCAGAGTCCCCAAATGCAGCACCAACCGCCATATGAACAGCTTCTATCCACTCTCTGTTCAACAATTAAATCGTCATGTGTAGATTATATACTGCATCTGTCTTGTTAGATGTTACTTGTTGTATCTGTTGTTATATATTATGTTGCCTCTTTGCCACAAAGAATTCCTTGTATATATGTAAGGCTAGTTTCACACTAGCGCTTTTGAGCGCAGCGACGGCCTGCGCACGGCCGCCGCTAAGCCCCGCCCCCTGCCGCGCCTCCGCCGGTAGCTCCGCCTACCGACGCATGACGCTGCATGCGTCCTGCGTCCCCTATCTTTATCACTGGGGGCGCAGGCCGGGCGCAGTATGCGTTTGGCGGCGCATGCGCCTTTTTGACGGTGCGCCGGCGCAACCAAACTGCAGCAGGTTGTGTTTGGCGCAGGTCGGCGCACCATCAAAAGGACGCATGCATCGCCAAACGCATACTGCGCACGGCCTGCGCCCCCAGTGATAAAGATAGGGGACGCAGGACGCATGCAGCGTCATGTGCCGGTAGGCGGAGCTACCAGCGGAGGTGCGGCAGGGGGCGGGGCTTAGCGGCGGCCGTGCGCAGGCCATCGCTGCGCTCAAAAGCGCTAGTGTGAAACTAGCCTTATATGTACTTGGTGATAATAATAAATTTGATTTGATTGATTTGATTGATTTGATTTGATTGATTTGAACAAGACCAAGAAAAAGACAATCTCTGATCTGCGTGTGACGCACAGAGTGTAGAGAACACACCGGTCTGGCGTCCAGGTCAAAATGACAAGAGAGTTCTGTTATAACTGATCTTCAGCACCAGAAATAGAGAAAATGATAACATAAATCTTAATGTGAATGATAAAATCATGATGTAAAGGTACAGAAAAAAGTTATAATGATAAGGATCCTTAAGCTTACACATTTCGGGTTAGCAACCCCTTACACTGCTGTACTGTTCAGGTCTATTTCACAAAAAAAAGTTTGTGAATCTGCAAATTATTTATTGTGAGGATCTGTAAATCGTGTTTAGGTGAATTTGTTTATTGATAGATGTTAGTATGAATGCTTTTTTATTTTTACTTTTTATTTTTGTATGAAATACTGATTGTTACAGATGTCCCGTTTAGGTCAATATGTTTTATACAGATCTCCCGCCATATTTTCAGTCACATAAACGAGTTATAATATAATTGTGGATTATTTAGTGTATCTACTATTGTTTATCGATTTCTCCAGCTAATGAAGGTCTGTGCTCTCGATATATTTGCAAGTTACTGGAGATGGACGGGCTTGGAGCACAGATCTGTGCAAGTCTGTTTCACTGTAGTATATAAGCTATTATTGTTACTAAACCGGTTAGTGTTTGCGGCGATTTTATTATTATTATTGTTTATTTATGCAGTGCCATTTTATTCCGCAACACTGATTTTACCCCGTGAAGGTCGAGAGCGTCCATAATATCTAAAGTTAGATAAAAATGTGTCAAAGACGTCCATTGAGTGAAGCTGAATTGTAAAAACTTGTCAAAAATATCTGATTAAGGGCGTCGTGTGGGGATGTGATGCAGGAGACCGGAGAAGATGGAAGTCTGCAGAGACAGCTGGGAATGAGAAAACTCATCAGGGAGTGTGGTCAAGATGAAGAAAGAGAACGACTCCAGAGACAACATCATCTATCAGATACCTGGATGTAAGTTGTTTTTTTTTTTTTGGATACTGACTAATTCTCATATTTTTATTTATGTTAGCAGCATTAAGGGGGTTCTCCAGGTTTGTGCTGAGTCTGCAGTGATTCTTTGTGACTGCAGACTTCTGAATTCTCACAGTGCTCACTGAACGCTGTTAGGATTCTCTGCTTCTGGTGATTTGCATACATGCGGTCACATGCTGACTAGACATGTGTGGCCTTACCCAATGAAAATGAACTGAGCGAGGCCGGGCACGTCTAGTCGGAATGTGGCCAAAAGTATACAAATCGCATACTTGTGCAAAGGAGAATCCTAAAAGAGTGCAGCGCATGCGCTGTCAGAATTCAGAAGCCTGTAGTCACAGAATGACTGCAGACTTTCATCTCAAACCTGAACGATAACTTTAATTGTAAAATGAAGCCCTGTAGCCAATCCTAAAGGCGTGTAATAACCTCACTGTCAGGATTCAGCTCTGCTTGCAGGTTCCTGCTGTTATCACATGGCAGCTTCACTCATAATCATAGCTGTCATTGATTAAGCCGAATCACAAAAGTGTGTCCTTTTTACCTTTTTTTTTTTTTTGTACTTTTCCATCATGATTTTATAATTCACAATAAAAGTTATATTTCAGTCTTCACCTTTTCTGGTGCTGAAGTTCAGACCTAATGGACCTCTCTATTCATAAATAATATTTATATATTGAAATAACCCTACATTTCCCTGGACATGCAAAATCTTAAAAAAAAAAATCTAAAAATGAACAGAATTGGTATCAACAAACTAAAGGCCAAAAAATAAATAAAACATTTACGGTTCTTTTTTTTTTTACATTTTTTTTTTCGTGCTCCTAGGAGACTTGAACCAGTGATTGCTTTTTGCAGTGTGCTGCAATGCTGGACTTGATAGCTGTACAAACATGGCAGACATGGGGGGGCTGCAGCAGGTCCCTAGCTGCTGTAAAAAAACACCGTTGGCACCTAATTTTCCAACCGATTGAATGCCGTTTTCACAGTTGACAGCAGCATCTAAATGGTTACACCCCTGCAATCGACGCTAGCTTCATACATACAAAGTGCACAGGACTCAGTGGGTAAGAGAACGTTAAAAAAAGTTCCTTCTCTCAACAGCCTTAGATAACACCACTTAGGACTTGCTGTCTTTTTTATCTTTTTTTTTTCATATTCCACCATGTTGTGGTTTTGTTGCAAATTTTGTTGGTTTTTTTTTTACGTATTACTATTATTATTACTATTTGTATTGTTATTATTATTATTATTGGCTTATTAGGATTTCTTTATGAAAAATGACACTTTTTTGCATTTTATTTTTGCATTTTTTGAACCCGCCCGCATGTTACATACAGGGAATCATTAATTTTGCACAACAAACCATATGAATATTTTAGCCTTTTCTTTTTCTTCAAAACACATTCCGTGTTTGCCTTAGTTTTTCAGGTATTTTTCCAAAAAAAATGTGTGATATATGTGTAGAAATAGAGAATGTTCCCACGATGTAATATTCCCACGATGCAATATTCCCGAGTTCCTTTGTCTTCATTTTCGAAACTCATAGTAAAATCTTTGCACATGTATTGCAAATTCAGAAAATCGCACCAAAAAATGCACAAGTGAACACATCCAAAAAAGCAACAACAAAATGCATGTAAAAAAAATGTACAAAATGCATGTATTAAAAGAAAAAAACAAATGCTAAAAAAACCCTTCAAAATTCACAAATAAAAAGCGCTTTATATTTTCTTAGATGAGGATTTTAAAGCAGATCAGGGACTTAGCGTAGGCAGTGTAAAAATGCGCCAGATTTATCAAACAGCATAGACCGCTAGGAAGACGGAAACACAATAAAAACGCATATTTATCTGCAGATTTTCCCAATCTCAAGTCTATGGGTAAAAATCTGCAAATAATATAAATACTAAGAATAATTATTAATAATTAATAATATAAATGGAACTGTAATATGTTGCGGGGTTTTTTTGCGCGCAAAAAAAACTGTAGAAAAAATGCACCGAGGTTATCAAAGGTGACAATATTTTTTCTTACTCTAATGCATGAATTTGAGAGTTAAAAATCATTTTTAGAATTGGGTTCCCTTAAAAATTTCACACCATTTCCCTTCTATGGCCGGGGTCACACTAACCGACGCAAAATACGGTCCGTGGTTTACAGGCGTAATACGGATGAATGACCCCTAAACAGTGCTCCGTATGTCATCCGTAAGCAAGGTGTGGTTGCGTATTTTGCGCATGTAAGCATCCGTATGCAATCCGTATGGTGAGATTTTCTCGCCGCCTTGCAAAATGGACATAATGGAGCCCTATGACAGGGTTTATAACAGAAACCAAAGAATAGATATATACACATAGAATACATATATATATATATACATACATGTCATTGTGACAAACATATATATATATATTTCACAGAGTTCTTCATAGCAGAATAGCCGCTAATTAAATTGCCGGCTTCTATCAAATCCTTCCCCAACCCGACATGAAATGACACATGGTTTACATTCAGTAAAGCATTTCATTTCATGTTTTTTTATATGTCCCTGACTAATAATTAGATGTGGGATTGTGTGCAAAATTTGGGAGTTGTAGTTGTTATTTTAAGGGGTTAATTTGTTGTTAAAAAATGCGTGGGCTTCCCATTGCCCTATAGTGGTGGTGAATGGGTTAATCTAACAAAGGGTTAATGTCACCTTACAATGGAATGGTGACATTAACCCTTTGTTAGATTAACCCACTCGCCACCACTATAAGGCAATGGGAAGCCCACGCATTTTTTAACAACAAATTAACCCCTTAAAATAACAACTACAACTCCCAAATTTTGCACACAATCCCACATCTAATTATTAGTCAGGGACATATAAAAAAACATGAAATGAAATGCTTTACTGAATGTAAACCATGTGTCATTTCATGTCGGGTTGGGGAAGGATTTGATAGAAGCCGGCAATTTAATTAGCGGCTATTCTGCTATGAAGAACTCTGTGAAATATATATATATATGTTTGTCACAATGACATGTATGTATATATATATATATATATATATATATATATATTTTCTGTCTATATCTATTCTTTCGTTTCTTTATTAAACCTGTCAGTGTGAGTTTACTGTATAGCGCACTGAATTGCCGGCTTTTCTAAAAGACACCGGGTGCGTATTTCTCGCAAGTCACATGTGTGTTCCATGTGTAATCCGTATTTTTAGCGCACCCATAGACTTGCATTGGCGTATTCCGGGCGTAGTACTCTGACAATCGCAGCATGCTGCGATTGGCACGGAGCGTAGAATACGGATGAGAAATATACGGCTGGTGCGAGTGACCCCATAGAAAATCATTTGTCCGTGTCTAATGCGTGCTTTTAGCGCCTCTCACTCGTGCGTATTCCTCGCCAGTGTGACCCCCGGCCTAAGACCTTTGTGCTGCACTGTGTATTGCATGAGTTAACTGAGATTCCATCAGTGAGCCCGCTAGGACGATCTGAGCATTTGTACCTCTTTTACGTCTTTTTCTGAACTTCTCTCAGCAAATTTACGACTGCAGACAACATCAGAGTTGAACATGAAGAGGAATAGAGAAGCAAATTTTTCAATACTATCCAATTGCAAAAAAAAGTCCACTATTACTGGAAGGGGTCTCAAGATGGGGACATGATCACAGGAAGGGGCCCAGGAGTGGGGACACTATTACTGGAAGGGCCCATGATGAGGGATATTAATACAGGAAGGGAACCAGGAAGGGGGACACAATTATGGGAAGGGGCACAGGATGAAGGACATTATTATAAGAAGGGACCCAGGAAGGGGGACATGATTACAGGAAGGGGCATAGGCTAGGGGACACAATTACAGGAAGGGGCACAGGATGGAGGACATTATTACAGGAGGGGGGACATGATGAGGGATATTATTACAGGAAGGGGGACATGATTACAGGAAGGAGCACAGGCTGGGGGACACAATTACAGGAAGGGGCACAGGATGGAGGACATTATTACAGGAAGGGGGACATGATTACAGGAAGGGGCACAGGCTGTGGGACACAACTACAGGAAGGGCCACAGGATGGAGGACATTATTACAAGAAGGGACCCAGGATGTAAAAAAATACACCCAGTCTAGCCTGTCTGCTGACTAACCTATCCTTGACTTACATTCAGCAGGTCTTTAACTACAGTACATAAGAACTTCTGGGTATTATAGTTCCCCAACTGCAAAAATGCCACAGCTTACCCACCATACAATCTAGTAAAAAAAAATGGTAGAAATGTGGATACAGTACATACCTTTGCTTTTTGTGTCATAGTCTGATATCTTCACATTAGTGCCGCATGTGACGCTGCTCAGATGGAGTGTGGTCATATAAACGCCTCGTAGTGGAATAGGAGTCTAATGTAAGTGATCTACTCCAGCACGATAAGGTGAAACCCTCATTGTTATGCACAGTGTCAGCTTCACCCCCGCGAGATGTAACAGTAAGAAACCACTTAGGGAAAAGTCATAACAATCTACCCTTGGCCTTCTGCTAGCCAGGTGATGGTAGAAGGGCAATTTATAAAGGGCTCAGCCACTAATAATAATAATAATATTGTGGAATTCCAAACCTGGAAAGACGTCTTCTGATATATTCTATAATGAATACATTGTGCTTTTTTTTAGCTGATGTAAATGCCGCTGTTCTCCTGAATCCGGCGATGTTTCTCTTTTCATCCTGCGCCTCTCCGTTCCTGAGATATCTCCTTCTTTTACCTATATAGAAATCTAGTCGTTAGCCAACTGGGCGTGGTCATCAAGAGGATGATCACGCCTTCTTGGTAAAATGAAAAGATTTATATACAGGGAAGAAAAGGGGCCATATCTCAGGAACGGAGAGGCGCAGGAACAAAAGAAAAACATCGCTGGATTCAGGAAAACAGCGGCAATCACATCAGCTAAAAATAATGCATATTGCGGCAAATGACGGGTCTTCCTTAAAGTGATGGTGTTTTAGGGTGAGCAACTGCCAAGGGACCCGTTGTAGGAAGGTCCTGACACCATAGAGCTTCCTCGGCTTTCAATGACATTGTGGCGCAGGAACACTTAGATTAGATGCCACTAGGGGGAGTTTACTGCATACAGTTATACAATGAAATCAATGCAAAGTGGTGAAATCCATATACTGCTAGCTCCCCCTAGTGGCGGCCACATGCAGCCATATATGTTAGCGCTATATAAAAATAAAGATTATTATTATTATTATATATCAAGTCAGATATAGAAATATACTGTAATGTGTTGAACATTTGGCGACGCTCTCGGCAGGGATAAGGTCATACTGAGGCTTTTCTGTTTGGCTCTCTGTATCGGGAAGAAATCAATTCTTTTCCATTTAGGCTCAATGCCATAAAGTGACCAATATGCTCAGATGAACCGTCCATTGTGTCTTTATCTGCAATGCATTATGCAAAAATAAACAAATATGGGAAGAAGCTTTCTAGAAATTCCTAAGATATTTGTGAAAAACCATAAATATATATATAAAATAGTACATGTATAGCTTACAAGTGATGTGAATGGCAGCTGAGCTGCAGTACCTGAGAATGGCCACTATTCAGTATACAGAGGTGCGAGCTTCCAGCTCCTTACAGCGTATGGCATCCAGGGGTGAAACAATCGCGTCTGCCAAGGGTGTGGCCGCAACCGGGCCCGTGGGGGTGAGGTACCGCCGATGCCATTGCCTATATCAGCTGACGGTGTATTGTAGTACTCTTGCACTTCACTATGCTCTGCAGGCAGCTGATGATGGTGTGCCCGTCACCTGTGGCGCATGGCAGTGACGTAATGCACCACCCGTGGCTGCCACAACAAAGACAGCTGCCGGCCTCTGTGCCAGCTATAGGAGAGGATGCTGCAGATCGTGGCAGCGGAGACATGTAAGAAGAAATTTAAATTTTTTTAATGCATTGGAAAAGAACAGCAGGATGGGGACATTATTACAGGAAGGGACTCAGGATGGGGGACACTATTACTGGAATTATTGTTTTTATTGTATTATTTTCCTGGTTGTTATATGTATGTTCATTTCATTTTATTTTTCTGTCTATTTTTCTTTCTTTACCAGGAAGGGTTAATTTTGTGATGTTTGATTTGAAATTGACCTTCCACTTGATGCCCTCTATGGCAGAGTATATAACTCCGATGACTTCGTGTATGTGTACACCATGATTAAGGCTTAATTGCTGAAACGCGTTGGATATATTTCTTCTTTTTGTGTTAGCCACATTGTTTTTTCATGTTTTTTTTTTAATACATCAGTGGATTGTTTCATCGCCGGAGCACACCCTTCTTCTTTTCTACTGATTAGTACAGGAAGGGACCCTGGATGGGGGACACTATTACTGGAAAGGTCTCAAGATGGGGGATATTAGTACAGGAAGGGACACAGGATGGGGGACACTATTTACTGGAAGGGTCTCAAGATGGGGGAAATTAGTACAGGAAGGGACACAGCATGGGGGACACTATTACTGGAAGGGCCTCAAGATGGTGGAAATTAGTACAGGAAGGGACCCAGGATGGGGGACACTATTACTGGAAAGGTCTCAAGATGGGGGATATTAGTACAGGAAGGGACACAGGATGGGGGACACTATTTACAGGAAGGGTCTCAAGATGGGGGAAATTAGTACAGGAAGGGACACAGCATGGGGGACACTGTTATGAATGAGTCACCGTAGGAGGCAAAAGCAGAAATACAAGCCAAGTCCAGAAAACCAGAGAAGTTGGCAACTATCAGATTGCAGACCCCTGAACCTATCAACACAACTAGCAGTAGCCGTGGGGGGTTCCTACGATGCCCTAGACCCCTCGATCACAGCCGGAGAAATACATAGGCCTAAAGAAAGAAAGGGGAAATCTAAACTGCCCCAGAGCAGACCCCAAAGCAATAGGCAGCCCCCAACATATGACGGTGAAGCAAGATGAAAATACTAACACAGACAGAAAGATAGACTGAGCAAAGACGGGGCCCCAAAACTACCTAGATAGGAAAAGAAAGGAAGGCTGCTGTCTGCAATCTGCCAAAACCCTATCAAAGACATAAGCCAACCAGCTGATATGAAAAAGGCCCTGAAGCAGCTAGGCTTCAAAAACTGAATCAGCACTCAGGTATTTTCAGAAGACAGAGCTAACTGAATTCAGCACACTCCAGCAGGGAATGGCAGAAATTCAGAAAAACAAAGCAAAAACAAAGTCAAAGCACAAAAGCAAAAGGCCGAGCAGCAAACTTAGCTTTGGAGGAGCAGGAATTCAGACTGGTCTTCAAGGATCCCACAGAGAAATCACCCGCAGGGCAGAAGGGCGTCGGCAGCATTATATCCAGTCCGTAACTCCACTCAGCCAGTCACAATCATCAGCCTCAGGTGTTTGACAATCAGGCTCACTACCTCTCTTCACCAGAAGAGGGAGTTCCTCGGGCCTCAGTAATGAAGGGGAAAATGAACTCACAACAGTACCTCCCCCTTGAGGAGGGGTCACCGAACCCTCAACTATGCCACCAGGGCGATCAAGGTGAGCCCGATGAAAGGCACGCACCAATCGTTTGGCATGAATATCAGAGGCGGAGACCCAGGAATTATCCTCCTGACCATAACCCTTCCACTTAACCAAATACTGGAGTCTCCGTCTAGCCAGACGGGAATCCAGTACTTTCTCTACCTCATACTCCATGTTACCTTCAACCAATACAGGGTCTGGAGGTGCCACTCCCGGAACAACAGGTTCAACAAACCTCTTCAACAAAGATTTATGGAACACATTATGGATTTGAAATGTGACGGGAAGAGCCAAACGAAAAGAGACCGGATTAATAATCTCCACAATCTTGTAAGGTCCAATAAATCTAGGCTTAAACTTAGGAGAAGCCACCTTCATAGCAATATTTTTTGATGATAACCACACCATATCACCAACCTTAAACAGGGGACCAATGGTGCTATGTCGGTTGGAAAACCGCTGGGCCTTCTCCTGGCAGAGAGATAATTTATCCACCACTTGGTCCCAGATCTGGTGCATTCTCTCCACCACAGTGTCAACACCTGGGCAGGCAGAGGGCTCCACCTGCCCTGAAGAAAATCGAGGATGAAACCCAAAGTTACAAAAAAAAGTGACATCAAAGTGGCAGAACTAGCTCTATTATTCAAAGCAAATTCGGCCAAGGGCAAAAATGAAACCCAATCATCCTGATCAGCAGAAATAAAACATCTCAAATATGACTCCAAGGTCTGGTTTATTCTCTCTGTCTGCCCATTGGTCTGAGGGTGAAAAGCAGAGGAGAAGGACAACTGAATTCCCAGCCTGGAACAGAAAGTTCTCCAAAATCTAGACACAAACTGCACTCCTCTGTCAGATACAATGTTCTCAGGAATCCCGTGCAAACGAACCACCTGTTGTAAAAACAGGGGCACCAACTCAGAGGAAGATGGCAACTTAGGGAGTGGTACAAGATGAACCATCTTAGAGAACCTATCACAAATCACCCAAATAACAGTCATCCTCTGAGAGACAGGCATATCAGAGATGAAATCCATTGAAATATGGGTCCATGGCCTCTTGGGGACAGGCAAAGGCATCAACAACCCACTAGAGCGAGAACACGATTTAGACCGGGAGCACGTCCCACAGGACTGCACAAAATTCCTGACATCACGAGACAAGGAGGGCCACCAAAAAAACCGACTCACCAGATCTCTAGTACCAAAAATACCTGGATGACCAGCCAAAGCAGAGCAATGAACTTCAGACATCACTCTCTTCTTCCACTGGTCAGGAACATACAACTTTCCACTGGGACAACGCTCAGGTTTGTCCTCCTGGAACTCTTCCAGAGCACGTCTCAAATCGGGCGAGATGGCAGAAAGAACTACCCCTTCGCCTAAGATGGTAGCAGGCTTGGTCACCACAGGAGAATCAGCAAGTAAACTCCTAGAGAGGGCGTCTGCCTTGACATTCTTTGTTCCAGGAAGAAAAGAAACCACAAAATCAAAACGTGTAAAAAACAAGGCCCACCTAGCCTGTCTAGGGTTCAAGCGCTTAGCCGACTCTAGGTAAATCAAATTCTTGTGGTCAGTGAGGACCACGACTTGATGCTTAGCTCCCTCCAACCAATGTCTCCACTCCTCAAATGCCCATTTCATGGCCAACAGTTCCCTATTCCCCACATCATAGTTACGTTCAGATGAAGAGAACTTTCGGGAAAAGAAAGCACAGGGATTCATTTTAGATGTTACAGGATCCTTTTGGGACAAAACAGCTCCTGCACCAATCTCAGAAGCATCCACCTCTACCTGGAATGGAAGTGAGACATCAGGTTGCCGCAAAACCGGGGCGGAGGTGAATCTTCGCTTCAACTCCTGAAAGGAAGAAACAGCCTCCGGAGACCAATTTAACACATCAGCACCCTTTTTAGTCAAATCAGTCAATGGCTTAGCAATACTAGAAAATTTTGCTATAAATTTCCGATAAAAATTAGCAAAACCCAAAAACTTCTGGAGGGCCTTCAAAGAAGTGGTCTGAACCCAATCGTGAATGGCCTGTACCTTGGCCGGGTCCATTTCAATAGTTGACGGGGACAAAATAAATCCCAAAAAAGAAATCCTCTGTACTCCAAAAAGGCATTTAGATCCCTTGACATACAGGGAATTCTCCCTCAAGATCCGGAACACAGTCCGAATATGTTCCACATGAGAATCCCAATCCTTGGAGAAGATCAAAATATCATCCAGATAGATAATCAAAAATTTATCGACAAAATCTCGGAAAATATCGTTCATGAAGCACTGGAAGACAGAAGGGGCATTAGTGAGCCAAAAGGCATCACCAGGTACTCAAAATGTCCCTCCGGAGTATTAAACGCCATCTTCCATTCATCCCCATGCTTAATGCGAATAAGATTATACGCCCCCCTGAGGTCAAGCTTGGTAAACCAGCAAGCACCTTTAACTCTGGAGAATAGATCAGAAATCAGGGGTAACGGATACTGATATTTAACAGTAATTTTGTTGAGGGCACGATAATCAATACAAGGTCTTAATGATCCATCCTTTTTGGCTACAAAAAAAAACCCGGCACCTAAGGGTGACGAGGATGGTCTAATATGACCCTTCTCCAACGCCTCCTTAATATAGGATCGCATAGCCTCGTGCTCGGGTACAGATAAATTCAAGAGCCGACCCTTGGGAAATTTACACCCCGGGCTCAGTTCAATTGCACAGTCATAACTCCTATGAGGCAGAGACGCAGACTCATTCTCACTAAATACATCATAAAAGTCCGCCAAATAATCAGGAACATCATGCGACTGAGGAGAGGTGGAAAACACCGGAGCCTCACTAAAGGCACACCGACAACCCCAACTCACCACAGACACAGATTTCCAATCCAAATCTGGATTATGAATTTGTAACCAGGGAAACCCCAGAACAATAGTATCATGCAGATTATGCAACACCAAAAACCTGCAATTTTCTTGATGGTCTGGGGCGACCCGCATTACCACCTGGGTCCAAAACTGAGGTTTATTTTTAGCCAAAGGAGTAGCATCAATCCCCCTCAAAGGGATAGGCGTCTGCAGAGGTGTCATCGGAAATCCACAACGTTTAGCAAAATCCAAGTCCATTAGGTTTAGGGCTGCTCCCGAATCCACAAAAGCCTTGGCGGAAAATGTGGACAGGGAGCAGATCAGAGTAATAGCCAGAAGAAACTTAGGTTGAACACCACCAACAGAAAACGTGTCTGCAAAGCGTTTCTCTCGTTTAGGACAGACAGAAACAACATGCGAGGCATCTCCAAAGAAAAAACACAACTTATTACGCCTTCTGAACTCCTGACGCTGCTCTCTGGAAAAAACTCTATCACATTGCATAGGTTCAGACATTTGTTCAACAGGTGGCAACACCTCTCGTGCAGCTTTGCGTTCGCGCAAACGCCGATCAACCTGAATGGCTAATGACATAGAATCGTCAAGACCAGAGGGAACAGGAAATCCCACCATAGTATCTTTTACGGCTTCTGACAACCCCTTCCGAAAGAGAGCAGCCAAGGCATTATCATTCCAGGTAGTAAGTACTGCCCACTTTCGGAATTTTTGACAGTACAATTCTGCAGAATCACGACCCTGGCTCAATGCCAGCAGGGTCTTTTCAGCCTGATCAATGGCATTAGGTTCGTCATACAACAACCCTAAGGCTTGAAAGAATGCGTTCACATTAGTCAGAATAGGATCATCTGGTTTCAAAGAAAACGCCCAATCCTGGGGATCGCCACGCAGCAAAGAGATGACAATTTTAACCTGCTGCGCGGAGCTCCCTGACGAGTTAGGCTTCAAGGCAAAAAATAATTTACAATTATTTTTGAAATTCAAAAATTTAGATCGATCCCCAAAAAATACATCAGGTGTAGGAATCTTTGGTTCAGCAGCATGTGAATGAGCAAGGTAGACGGAAATTCCCCGCAGTTCCGCAGCGAGCTGCTACACACGATCAGACAATTGCTTTATCTCCATTGAGAGAAAAAAAAAATTCCCCCTACGGCCTCAGAGATATAGAGGAAAAAATATACACACTTTTTTTTTATTTTTTTTTTTTAACAATTCTTTCCTGCTATTGAGTACCCTAGAATCTGCGGTAGGGCGGGTGATTCTGTTATGAATGAGTCACCGTAGGAGGCAAAAGCAGAAATACAAGCCAAGTCCAGAAAACCAGAGAAGTTGGCAACTATCAGATTGCAGACCCCTGAACCTATCAATACAACTAGCAGTAGCCGTGGGGGGTTCCTACGATGCCCTAGACCGCTCGATCACAGCCGGAGAAATACATAGGCCTAAAGAAAGAAAGGGGAAATCTAAACTGCCCCAGAGCAGACCCCAAAGCAATAGGCAGCCCCCAACATATAATGACGGTGAAGCAAGATGAAAATACTAACACAGACAGAAAGATAGACTGAGCAAAGACGGGGCCCCAAAACTACCTAGATAGGAAAGGAAAGGAAGGCTGCTGTCTGCAATCTGCCAAAACCCTATCAAAGACATAAGCCAACCAGCTGATATGAAAAAGGCCCTGAAGCAGCTAGGCTTCAAAAACTGAATCAGCACTCAGGTATTTTCAGAAGACAGAGCTAACTGAATTCAGCACACTCCAGCAGGGAATGGCAGAAATCCAGAAAAACAAAGCAAAAACAAAGTCAAAGCACAAAAGCAAAAGGCCGAGCAGCAAACTTAGCTTTGGAGGAGCAGGAATTCAGACTGGTCTCCAAGGATCCCACAGAGAAATCACCCGCAGGGCAGAAGGGCGTCGGCAGCATTATATCCAGTCCGTAACTCCACTCAGCCAGTCACAATCATCAGCCTCAGGTGTTTGACAATCAGGCTCACTACCTCTCTTCACCAGAAGAGGGAGTTCCTCGGGCCTCAGTAATGAAGGGGAAAATGAACTCACAACAGGACACTATTACTGGAAATGTCTCAAGATGGGGGGTATTAGTACAGGAAGGGACACAGGATGGGGGACACTATTACTGGAAAGGCCTCAAGATGGGGGAAATTAGTACAGGAAGGGACCCAGGATGGGGGACACTATTACTGGAAGGGCCTCAAGATGGGGGATGCTATTACAGGAAGGGGCCCAGGAAGGGGGACATTATTATAAGAAGGGACCCAGGATGGGGGACACAATTACTGGAATGGCCCATAATGTGAGACATAATTACAGGAAGGGGCCCATGATGGGAGACATAATTACAGGAAGGGGCCCAGGAAGGGGGACATTATTATAAGAAGGGACCCAGGATGGGGGACACAATTACAGGAATGGCCCATAATGTGAGACATAATTACAGGAAGGGGCCCATGATGGGAGACATAATTACAGGAAGGGTCCCAGGAAGGGGGACATTATTATAAGAAGTGACCCAGGATGGGGGACACAATTACAGGAATGGACCATAATGTGAGACATAATCACAGGAAGGGGCCCAAGATAGAGGACATTATTACAAGAAGGGCCAGGAAGGGCAACAATATTACAGAAAGGGGCCAATGATGAGAAATATGTTTACAGTAAGGGGCCTGGATGTTGGATATTATTACAAGGCGGGGGAGGGGGGTTAACACGTATGTCTTGATATTATCTAGAATGCTATAAGGGCCCATAGTTTAGTCCAACATTTATGTGGGGTTCACATCCAAATTTTGCATTGGGGCCCATTGGATTCTAGTTACACCCCTGACAGCATCTAATGATTGGTTGAAGTCCCAAGTGTCGGACCCAGTACTGATCGCATAGGATACGTGATGTGATTAATATCTCAGTCCCTTCCAACCCCTTTAATCCATTATACCATAATTCTTTAGAACAAAGGATAAGATGCTCATTGAGTGCAATACATTGTACAACAGTCCTAAAGCAAATCTGTGACACAACACAAGACACGGCATCACACAAATAGTTAAATAAAGGTCCAAAAATTATTTTTTTGTTTGCTATTTTGATTTTTTTCCCCTCTCTTTCTTGCAAGAGCGGTAACGTTTTTCATTTTTCTGTCCATGTAGCCATGCGAGCGTTTGGTGACCAGATGTCTTTATTGATGCATTTTTAGAGAACGTACATTTTTTTGACCGATTTTTTGTATTTTTGCATTTTTTTTCTGAAACTATTGGTGACCCCACTAAACGACAGTTCTGGTGTTTTCAATTTTTTTTTGCTTTTCTGTGTTTATCATATGTGTTAAATTATTTTAGATTTAATTTTCAACTAACCCTTCGTTGCCTTAGACCATCAAATATTCAACCTTGAACCCCTTCATTCTTTAATAAATTCCCAGCTAGACCACCAGGGAACATATTATTAACCCATTCACTGCTCTAAGCAACCAGTTATGCTACCTTCACCGCTCTAAACCTCCAGGGCTGTTAATAATAAACCACTAATAGCTCTAGTAATAATCCAGAGCCTCGATCATTGATAATCTCTTGATTTTGCAAATCAACAGGAATGCCAACATTAACCTTCTCACTACACTAGCCAGCCAGGGATGCTAGCGATACATTATTACCTTTTAGACAGTCCTTTGGGTTTATTCAGTTTGGAAAAAGGAGGGCTTAGGGGCGATCTTATTACAATGTACAAATACAGTGTATGGGGGGGAATACAGAGATCTTTCTAATGATCTTTTTACACATAGACTTGAATGACAAAGTGACATCCTCTACATCTAGAGGAAAGAGCGTTTAAACTTCGTCACAGACACAGATCCTAACTATACTTTACTGTATAAGCAGTGAGACAATGTATTCCTTATCGTACAAGCAGCAAAGCCATGGATTATTTACTGTACAAGCAGTGTGATTACAGATTATTTATTGTGCGAACAGAAAAACTATGGATTGTTTACTGTACAAGCAGTGTGATTACGGATTATTTGCTGTACAAGCAATAAAACTAGATTTTTTATTGTACAAGCAGTAAAACTATGGAATATTTACTGTACAAGCAGTGAGAGTATGAAACACTAATGCAACAACATATTGTAAAGGTCGATTCATTAAACAAATTCAAAAAGGGTCTGGACGCCTTTCTTGATCAACATAATATAGACTACGGGCACTAGACTTTGTGATGAGGCAATGATCCAGGGAACTTACCTGGTTGCTGTACATTAGTTGAACCCTACATAGTATTAAGTGGGCTCTATGTGACAATATAAGGCCGGTTTCACATTTGCGTTAAAGGCCGCAGCGTCGGCCTGCGCACGGCCGCCGCCAAGCCCCACCCCCTGCCGCGCCTCTGCCAATAACTCCGCCTCCGGGCGCATGCGTCATGCGTCCCCTATCTTTATCACTGAGGACACAGGCCGTGCGCAGTATGCGTTTGGTGGTGCCTGCGTCCTTTTGACGGTGCGCCAAGCGCAACCAAATTGCAACAGGTTGCGTTTGGCGCTGGTCGGCGCTCCGTCAAAAGGACGCAAATGTGAAACCGGCCTAACATTAGTACCATATAAACTATAAAAGCAGCTTTTGAAATAATAAAAACTGTCTAAAAATGCCAGGAAAGTGCATATATGCATTTATGTATGTGCATGGGGGAGGGGGACTTGGTTCCTTCTGTTCTTGTTGTCCTGGCCCTCTGTTCACCTTCTCAAAAAATTGAATTAAATACCTTGTAAAAATCTCTGAGCTCCCACAACTTTAATGTTCTTTTCCATCTGGCGCTGTGTTGCTCCATTGCAGAGATATTCACATTTGTATTTCTGGAGAGCAGTATGTGAAATCTCGGCTTGTTGTTCAACTGGGTGTTTTTCACCCCTATCTCCCACATGCTGCCAACTACAGATCGGCAGCTAATCTAGCAGTCTCAGAAGCTACTGAGCTGTGATTAGCAGCATCTGGGAAGGATGAGTGAAAGAAGAAACGTCCAGTTGAACAGCCAACAGATTTCACATACTGCGCTCCAGAAGAAACAATTCTGAATATGTCTGCAAAGGAGCGACAAAGCGCAGAAAGGAAAGGAGCGTCAGAGTCTGGGGAATTCAGGGATTTGTACAAGGTATTTAACTTGATTTTTTTTGAGCAAGTGACATTTCGTCTTTAAAAAGAGTCTTTAAAAGAGTTCTGATACTGGCTGTCACCAAGATATTCAACAAATATACGTATGTATAGGAAATGGCTTAAAGTGGAGTTATAATAATTTTTGGATTCTGGCCCCCAGTAACAATGCATTTAGTGTACACAAGAAAATAGGTTCAAACTGCACTACCAGACTCGGCCAATTGTAAGAGTGGCGTTGTTAAACGGTTACCGCAACAGAGAGGAGCCAGAAGACCGCAGCATCAGACTGCTCCTACTCCTGCGCTGAGAATAAGCACTTCTCCTTCTTTTTAATGATGTTTATTTCTTTTGGCAGATCAGGGGGTTAATCAGCCATGTTGTAAACTCTGAGCCCTCAGCTGAGCTAAGTAAGTCACTCTCATCCCCTTTATAATCTGGTTCCTGATTCAAACCCACACCAGAGCTAGCATTTGCTGCATGGTTTAGGAGGAGAGGTGTTCATATGAGGAGTTATCTGTGACTGTTGCGTGGTTTGAAAGTGTGGTAATTCCCTTCCCTCTACTTTGTTTTTTTTCCGGTTTGTAAGTGTGGTAATTCCCTTCCCTCTACTTTGTTTTTTCCCCATCCTCCACTCCGTGGTGCATTCCTCTGTTATAGGTGAGTGAATATTTTGTATGTATGGTGTTTTTAATTTACCCTTGTTTGTGAAGCCTTGTTTGTCGGGTTGAGCACTGTGGTGCACATTAGCACCCCTCTTCCCTGGTTGGGGGAAGAGAACAGATGGAGTGCTATCTCAGGAGTTAAGGCCATAGCGGTGGCCCCAGCATCTTCACCTTTAGAAGTATCCTGGAGAATAGGGCGAGCTAGGGAGCCCACCATTGTTAGGGACAGGAGCCCCTGGTCCCAGGTCACCTGACAGCTGAGCCATGACAGGAAAACTGCCCCAATTTATATTCTGCCACAATCTCTTGGTCAGTTTCTCATGCTCCTGTATTTCCATACTTTTGGTTACGGTAAGTTAAAATTCTAGAGTTATCTCTGCCTGACTTGACAAGTTGTCTTATCTTGTTCTCTCCATCTACATCCACACAGATAGTGGTATCACATGAGTTAAGAGAGGGACATGAATTATTTACTGGGAGGCACAGCAGATGGCGTATATATTAAAGGGGGTAGATTGCAAATTTGGCTTGATTAATTTACCACTCTGACACTTTACATTCGGAGATATCATGCTGCATTAGTGCAAAGATTCTCATTGTTTATTTAGTGGCCATGAAACGAAAGGGGGTTTTACACATAGCGATATCGCTATAACGTCACCGATTTTGTGACGTTATAACGATATCGCTATGTGTGATACTTACCTCCGACCCGCCCCCCGCTGTTCATCGCTGATCGCGCGAGAATGTCTGGCTCCATTTCTCGTCGTCAGCTTCCTGCTGGCGCCGACGAGCGACGCGTGGAGGCGAGCGGGAGGACGTCAGGATCGCTGTGTGTGAAAGGTAAGTATCGTGCGCTGCGTCGCTGCTGCATCGCTGTGAGGGCTGCCTGTGTGACAGCTCACTAGCGATCATTTAGCGATGCACCAGCTGGTGCATCGCTAAGGCTAAGTGCACACGTTGCAGAAAATTTCTGCTCAAAAACCTGAATCCCTTCCCAGAAACCGCAACTATTGTTCCGCGGCGGTTTTTGCACATTTTTTGCGCAGTTTTGATGCGTTTTTGATGTGTTTTTTTCCGCAGCGGTTTCAAACCGCATGGAAGAAGCCAAAACCACAGAAAAATCTGCAAAATTAATGAGCATGCTATGTTTTTTACCGTGATGCGGTTTTTTCGCGGTAAAAAACGCATCAATGTGCACAAAAAGTGCAAAATGCATAGAAATGACTGGGAAGCTTATTTTTAGCGGTTTTACAGTGAAAACCGCGGTAAAAAACCGCTAAAAAAACCCTGTGTGTGAACACATCCTAAATGTAAAGGGGCCTTAAGTGAGTCAAACTGGAGAAGTAAAAAAAAAAAAAAGTATCTGATAAAGAAGAGTAGAGTTTGACTTGCACTTGGTTTGCCCTAGTAGGCTATATTCACACGTTGCATTTTTACAGCGTTTTCTTGATGCTTTTTTAATGCAAGTTTTCAGCTGTATTTCACAATACCAGCAAGGTCTAAGAAATTTCAGAAATCTCATGCATACACCTTGTTTTTTTTCTCCTGTTTTGTCAAAGAGCTGCGTTTTTGCAAAATGCAGCGTGTCACTTCTTTTAGTTTTTTTTCAGCTTTTTCCCAGTATTTTTCACCTATTGAAAGCAGTGTGTAATGCAAAAAAATGCTGCAAAAAGCGTAGGTATCAGATTTTGCTGTGTTTTTGGTGCCAAAACAGGATGAAGTTGAATCAGATTTTTTCTTATGCACTAAACTTTATCAGCATGCACAAGAGATGAATTTACACTACTAAAAACGCAGTAAAAACACTGGCAAAAACGCAGCAGAAAACAAAGCAAAAACTAAGTAAAACCTGCTTTTTGTAAGTAGCTTAAACGCTGCTTAAAATTGATATATCCAAAGGTGTCCAGAAAGTAAAAAGTGACTGGCACTTGAAAATAGATTAACACAGATTCGGACTTGATATAGTCGGAAGCCGAATGAAGAGAATCGGAATAATAGGCTAAAAATAATTATTTTTTATTAATCCATAGTAAAAACATAAAGGAATAAGAGATAATAGTATAACAAAAACAGAGGGCCCTAACAAGGGGGGACACTGTGCTGTGCTGCTATGCCATAAATAATATCAAAGAAAAAGTTGCACTAAAGTAGTAGGATAACATAATAGTTAATATCCAGGTCAGTGACCTCCTAAAAAACAGTGCACAGCATGTATAGACTGCTCAGCAAGACAATGACTAAAGTAGCATGAGAGATTGTAAATTAAATATTATCAGAGTAGTGAAATGGAGCACAGTCGTAGGAAGACCTCAGTGTCCCTCCTCACCCCGACGTACGTTTCGCATCCAGCTTTTTCTGGGGGTTGTCCGGAAGAAGCTGGATGGATATTTTCAGTTTTGTTAAAAAGGAAAAATAAATTCTTTGTAAAAGTTTACATAACATGGAAAAAGGTGTTTTAGGACGTAGATGATGATGGCTGATTCTAAACATAGGTGATCAATATCATATCAGTGGGGAACAAACAACACTCAGTCTCAACAATCAGCTGTTTGCAGGTTCTGTTTCCTACAAGAAAACAAAAATTACAAAATATAAAACAAAAAAATCACTGGAGAAGCTAAAATTTTTTTTTTTTATAAAAAATATGGTATAAATTCATTAAAGGGAACAGGTCACCAGAAAATTACTTAGTGTTTACCTCTGGCTTTATATGTTAAATATATTTTATTTATTATTTTACAAAATTTTGGTAACCTATTTTATTTTTCATATGACTACTATCTGTATTAAAAAGTTAGAAATCTTGCAATTTTCACACTGGCCTCTGGGGTCACTCATACTTCCTGTTTTAGGAAATCTACATACACATTAGCAGTGAGGAAAAGACTCAGACTCTAGCTTTTGTATTGATGCATCTAATGTTCATGTGCAAAAGTCATCATGATGGGGGGAGCAGAGTCAGCTATTATCAGCTGTGTATTGAGGTGTTACCTGACATTGTAATCCTTGCCTCTAATGATAATGAGGCTGCTGAAAAGTCTTCTGTAAGAAAACAGGAGGTATATGTCTAAAATAGCCAATGCGGCCAGTGTGCAAATTGCAATATTTTTTTTTTAATTTAGGTAAAAAAATACATTGCCAAAGGTTAAAAAGAAATGCATTTAACATAAAACTTAACCTAAACAATAGTTTATTTTCTGATGATGCATTCCCTTTAAAGGGAACTTGTCAGAAAGTTTAGACTCACCTTAGCCATTATCAGGACTGTGTAGTATTTTAAAGATAAAGCCAGTCAATCCTTTTATGACCCCCAGGTCCTCTGTCAGCAGTGATAAAAATCGAGTTTTGAAGTTCAGTCTGGAAGTGCATTTGGGTGTAAAGATGCACTTACAGCTTCTCAGCCTCTGTTGTATTCTCAAACTAGTAGCACCCTGCCCTGACTGATTGACAGATCAGTGACTGTGATCCAAAGCAAACGACCTGTTAATCAGCCAGGGGAGAGTGCTGCTAGGTAGGAAATACAGCGGAGGCTAAGAAGTAGTAAGTGCATCTTCATACCTCAATGCAATTAGACACTAAACTTCAAAATATGATTTCTCGATGCTGAAGCATCACTATAGGGTCATAAATGGATCAACTGGCTTATATTTTAACTCCTTTCCGATGTTGGCATAGTAGTAAGTCCATATCAGAATCTGATGCTGAGCCCACATCTTTCCAGGCACATGTCAGCTGTTTTGAACAGCTGACATGTGCCTCTAACAGCTGCGGGTGATCTCTGACAGCGGGATTTAACTCGCGCTTCCAGGAAGTGCGCCGGAAATCCTGCCCATCAGTGTTCCCGTCACATGATAGCGGGTCACCGATGGGTTGGCATGACAACCAGAGGTCTCCAGTAGATGTCTATGGTTGTCACTGCTGAATTGCTATGAGCGTCGCTCGGTGGTTGGTGTTCATAGGAAGTGAGCATTTCTGCTACATAAGGTGGCAATCTGATCATCGTCTGTATGTAGCAGAGCCGATCAGACAACTGTAGCTTCTAGTTTCCCACGGAGACTATAGAAGCATGCAAAAAGTAAAAAAAAGTTTATAAAAATATATAAAAGTTCTAATCACCCCCCTTTTGCCCCATTCAAAATAAAACAATAAAAAAAAAACGTATACATGCTACACTTAAATAAAATGCAATAACAGGCGATACAAAGATCGTATCTGCACCAAAATGGTATCGATAAAAACGTCAGCTCGGCAAGGAAAAAATAAGCCCTCACCCGCCCCCAGATACCGAAAAATGGAGACACTACGAGTCTCGGAAAATGGAACTTTTTTTTTTTCTACCAAAGTTTGGATTTTTTTTTTTAACCACTTCAAATGAAAAAGAACCTATACATGTTTGGTGTCTATGAACTTGTAATGACCCGGAGAATTATAATGGCAGGTCAGTTTTAGCATTTAGTGAACATGGTTAAAAAAAAAAAAGAAACTGTGGGATTGCACTTTTATTTGCAATTTCTTCGCACTTGGAATATTTTTTCCCATTTTCCAGTACACGATATGTTAAAACCAATGGTGTCGTTCAAAAGTACAACTCGTCCAGCCAAAAACGAGCCCTCACATGGCCAATTTGACAGAAAAATAAAAAAAAGTTACAGCTCTGGGAAAAAGGGGAGCAAAAAACAAAAATGTGAAAAACGAAAACACCTCCGGTCATGAAGTGGTTAAAGCCTACACAATAATAATATGTATGATGTTGTTATGATAAACGATTCTGACAGGTTCCCTTTAAGCGCCCTATAAATCCATCATCGACATCTGCAAATGTTGCAGTAAGGTGTTTATTTCTAAGAGTATTATAACTCTCATCAGAACGAAAAGAAAAAAAAAAGAAAAAAAAACCTCAGAAATGTTATTCTACCAGCTGACATAATACCCATGAGAACTTGGCTGCCTTAGGCTGAAATCTAGAACACGCTGGTAAACCTTGCCTGACCTATGACATTTTTCCTACAAGTTAAATAACATCCCTTTACGGAGTCATCTCTGGATTTTCATGAAATGACGTGAGCGAACTCTCAACTTTGTAACTGCCAATCAGAGGGTAACTTTCAGGACAAGAAGATTATTTTTGACTTGGTGATATAGGTTATAGCACATACAAGGTTGTTAACTCGTGACAAAACTTGTGTAGAAGTCGTTTTACAGGGAGATAATAATAATAATTTTATTTCTATAGCGCCAACATATTCCGCAGCACTTTACATTATAGAGGGGACTTGTACAGACAATAGATATTACAGCATAACAATAACCACATAGATCATAACAGATACCAAGAGGAATGAGGGCCCTGCTTACAGTCTATAAGGAAAAAGGGGAGGCACGAAAGGTGGATGGTAACAATTGCTTTTACTGTTCAGATCAGCCATAGTGTACGAATTGGGTGTTCCTGTTGCTGCATGAACCAGTTAACAGTCTAAATATGAAACAGTACAGACACAGAGGGCTATTAAATGCATAAAGCATGTGGGAACTTGATGTGAGGAACCTGGTTATGGTAAAAAATTTTGAATGAGCCACACAAGAATAATTAGGTTAATGAGTTGAGGCGGTAGGCCAGTCTGAACAAATGTGTTTTTAGGGCACGCTTAAAACTGTGAGTATTGGGGATTAATCGTATTAACCTGGGTAGTGCATTCCAAAGAATTGGCGCAGCACATGAAAAGTCTTGGAGACGGGAGTGGGAGGCTCTGATTATTGAGGATGTTAACCTCAGGTCATTAGTAGAACGGAGGGCGCGGGTAGGGTGGTAGGCTGAGACGAGGGAGGAGATGTAGGGTGGTGCTGAGCCATGGAGTGCTTTTGTGGGTGAGGGTAATAAGTTTATACTGAATTCTGGAATGGATGGGTAACCAGTGTAAGGACTGGCACAAGGTAGAGGCATCGGTATAATGATTGGTGAGGAATATGATCCTAGCTGCAGCATTCAGGACAGATTGGAGAGGGGAGAGTTTGGTAAGAGGTAGACCGATTAGTAGAGAGTTACAATAGTCCAGACAAGAATGAATAAGAGAAACAGTAAGAGTTTTTGCAGAGTCGAAAGTAGAAAAGGTTGAATTCTAGAAATGTTTTTGAGATGCAGATAACAAGAGCAAGCCAGTGATTGGATGTGGGGGGTGAATGAAAGCTCAGAATCAAGTATGACCCCAAGACTGCGGGCATGGTGCTGGGGAGTAATGGTGGAACCACACACAGAAATGGCAATGTCGGGCATAGGTAGGTTAGTAGAGGGAGGAAACACAAGGAGTTCAGTTTTTGACAGGTTCAGTTTTAGAGGGAGGACATGATGTTAGAAATAGCAGTAAGACAATCACTGTTGTTTTCTAAAAAGGCAGGCGTGATGTCAGGAGAAGTGGATAATTGGGTGTCATCAGCATAGAGATGGTACTGGAACCCAAATCTACTGATTGCTTGACCAATAGGGGCAGTGTACAAAGTGTAGAGGAGGGGGACTAGAACCGATCCTTGAGGAACCCCAACAGTAAGGGGAAGATGAGAGGAGGAGGAGCCAGCAAAAGATACAGTAAAGGAGCGGTCAGAGAGATAGGAGGAGAACCAGGAGAGAACGGTGTCCTTGAGGCCAATGGAACGGAGCATAGTGAGGAGGAGCTGATGCTCCACAGTGTCGAATGCTGCAGAGAGATCCAAGAGGATTAGCATGGAGTAATGACCATTTGATTTAGCTGTTAGTAGATCATTAGAGACTTTAGTGAGGGCAGTTTCAGTAGAGTGTAAAGAGCGGAAATCGGATTGTAGACGGTTGAGAAGAGAGTTATCTGAGAGATAGTGGATATGTCGGGCGTGAACCAGGCGTTCCAGGAGTTTAGAGATGAAGGGAAGATTAGAGACAGGTCTATAGTTAGCGACACAGTTTTGGTCGAGGGATGGTTTTTGAAGTAATGGCTGTATGATGGCATGCTTAAATGAGGAAGGAAAGATGCCAGAAGAGAGAGAGAGGTTGAATATTTTTGTTAGGTGAGTGGTGACAGCAGGAGAAAAGGACTAGAGGAGATGTGATGGAATGGGGTCAATGGTGCAAGTAGTAGGGCAAGAAGATGCAAGGAGCCTGATTACTTCTTCTTCTAAGGGGAGATAGCCCCTTACTCCTTCGCAGTAGAGTGGAGAGGAAATAAAATAGAGGCTTTAGCTCTGATGGATTATTACATGGTGCCGATTGATTTCAATAATTTACTCTGCAGTTTTTCCAAGTCTTAACAGCTCTTTAAAGAGGATGCGTAATCAATAAGGTCATCCTAGATGAACAAACCCTTTAAGCTTCCCCTTCAAATGGACAATTTTCTTTTTTTTTTTTACAAATTATGTAGAAAAGCATGGCTTAGTTGAAGACATCAATCACAACTATTTAAAACTCCTTTTGGCACACATACCAGTCTATGTCCAGGAACTATTCTGTTTATAAGGCTTTTAAGGGTTAAGAGATCCAGTTGCTGGGCATTCCCAAACAAATGAGAAAAATCTCGAAGGTGAATGTGAAATGGTGAATAAAAATAAGGATAGAAAATACAAAGTAACATTTATTTAAAATCACAACGTGTTTTGGCGGCAAACAGCCTTCCCCAGGTGTTACCAGGAGAAACCTGAGGAAGGCTGTTTGTAACGGAAACGCCTTGTGGTTTTAAATACATTTTATTTTTTAGCCTTATTTTGATTTACCATTTCACATTCACCTTCAAGATTTTTCTCATGTTGACCAGCGGCTGAGCAAATGGAAATTAAAATTGGAGGTCGGATGAGAGAATGGGCAAGCGGGAGCGAGCACCTCATTACATTCAGGCCCTCAACTCCTACATATAATGTGCTATAAGGGTCTGGGGTGCGCAGGCAGCTTAGTAACAGAGGGCAGGCGGACAGCTTCTGACATCACTGATGTCAGACGCAGCCGGCCCCCTCTGCTGTTGCCATACAATGTAAGCAGCTGTGACTGTGTGTGACTGGGGCCCTGAAGCTTAATATAGCAAAGTAATTAGGCTGGGCCCCAGCGTGCCACGTAGGCTTCTAGTCTGTTTATACAGTGCATCGGCTGTGCTGCCTCAGCGCAGACTGCACAGCATGTCTCACCCAGTCCAGTCCCCTCTTTGCTTTTGCTCTCTGGGCCCCAGAATTGTCAGTAATGCCCTTATGGTGGCCCTGTGCCCATATGCAGTTTGGTTGACAGGAAAAAGAAAGTAGAAAGACAAAGACTCAACTTGACTTGATGTAGAGAAATAATCTTTTCCACTTCCTATAGCGAAACAAAGACTCCCTCCACACCCATTTCCTAGAAAGAGACAAAGTTCTGTCCCTACTCCCCATAAACCATCTCAGCATCTCTGCTGCTACAGATGGATTACACTTAACAAGAGGCAGTGGAAAAAAATTGCAATCAAACTAAGAAATACTGTAGTGTGGTCGTCACTTTGGATTGATTTTTTTTCAGGGGGACAACATTAAAAGAATTGCAGACTATCTTTCCAATGAGATCAAGTGGTGTTAAAGAGATCATTTAAAGAGAAAAAACGAGTAGAAAATTGATTGGATATAAAAGATAGTAATAAAAAAAAGAAATGTTTTGATGTCCAAAACAAAATTTTCCCACATCATTGCATTACTGTCCAAATTATTGTGCTAAAATACATTAGCATCAGCATAACAGTACCAGAACAGGAAGTCTGTGAGGAGCAGCCTCAGCCAATGGCTGTGTAGGAGGATGGACCGGGTTAGGGCAGCTTCTTGCGTGCCTGGGCTGGAACTATCAGGGCTGTCACCAGTGTTGCAGAGGGAAGAGCTTCCTGTAGGACTTTCTGACCAATGCAGACCTTTGCACCTGACAGTAGGGGCAGGTGGGGATAAAAGGAGGGGAGCACGCGACAACGTAGTTTCTGGCGGGAAGACTGTGCACACGCAGAGAGAAGGTTGACTCCGTCTCCGCTGTTTCTGACCAACCAGCTAGCCCACTCTGCAGTCTGTCTGCCCCTGCGAGCACAAATCGTGCACCCACAAAGCTTAACACCTCGCAAACTCCGTTCCTCGAGAGCACTGACCGGTCTGCACCCCTGACAGCAACTGACAATCCGAACCATGTCAACCGTACAGAGCACGTGTGTCTGGGGGGGTCCTGCTGTGGCCTCCTCCTCGGGACTTGGTATCGCACTTGCTGAGCCGACTCTTACCTGTCGCATAACACCGTTTTCCAGGACTGAGGATTTACGCCGGGACAAGCCAAGCTATGCTGTTTCATCCAGGATCGCTTCAGAGACGTCTCGCAGCACTTGCCCCGTCATCGTGGGATCTTCCAACCTCGTCCGACTGGAAGCTTCAGACTGATAAGTTGAATTGTTCTGTTGTTAACATTTTGTCTCCACTGTTTCTCCTTCCTGCATTTGTAAATTCAATCATTACTACAAACTCCCTGCGTGGAGGATTAACTGTAACATCACTCTGCATAAAGTGCCCGTTAACTCTTGCTCGGCGCATGGGGCATCATTCCGAGAACTGTGCAGGCAGTATCATATAGCAATACTTTCAGAATCTGAAGTTTACATAGCACTTTGCAAAGTTGATTTAGGGGATCAGAAAAAGTGTGGTTTTGGAAGAAAATCTTCATCTTCTCATAGATCGCTTAGAATCGTAGACGATTCTTAGAATCTCTTGAAATGCTGTCAGCCATATATGGTAAGTCTTGACTCATTGCTGAATGACTCTTTTTCCTCATTAATTTGGTAGTCTATTGGAGGCGTCTTATCAAAAATTTCAGTTTTATGCCCACAGAAATTTGCTTTGAAGCAATAAAAGCTACAAAGCACAGTGCATTGTCAGGCACAGTTATTGAGTTTTGCTCGCTGAAAGGTAATAAGTGACTAGCGCGCTGAAATGGAGAAAAAAAAAACAATGGTAATAATTATGATTTTGGGAAAAAAAATGCAGTTAAACAATATCATATGACAGAGTGTATAATGGCTGTATAGAAATGTGAGGGTGGTAAGAAAAGCGGGAGTGCAGCTCGACAGGTCTGCTCTGTATAAAACACCAAGTGCAAAATCCCACTTCCACATCACTCTTACATGGCTTATGGATATGGGACAGACCCCCACTCCATCTTAAAACCACCATAACTACAGTAAACCTAGGCACTAGACTAAATACACAACACATTATTTTGGTTGTCAAAATGGCCACAGATTTATTTAAATCACAGGATTAAAACAATCACAATAGGAGTCAGGTGAAGTGCTAGTACATTGGGATTCACAAGTACTGTGATATCCCAGCTGTCTGACATACAGAACCAGGACAGACAGCCATAAAGGGGCGGCTCGCCCTGGATTGCCATTCAAGCAGAGCCAGTAAACTTTCAGGGCACCAATGACCCTATTATCCTCACTCCTGTCCTTAACCACTGTGCCCGCCCCTGATTGACGTTACCATTACAATGTCCTTGAGGCTGGCCACCAAAGCCGAGCCTGTTCACCACCATGAGGTTTTACATCCTCTATTAGTTAAAATGAGTCCACCTTAACTTGCTTTCAACTTCCACCTGACTCCTAAACCGCCACCAGAGATGCCATTTGACACCTTAAATGGACTCGACCCCCATCAACCATGCCTAACAAAGCCATCAACCATTTCTACATGCTATGGAAAGTCTGTGCACACAAGTAATAAAAATTAAAATTCCAGAGCTCCGACAGATTAATTTTATCAATGCCATGCTACTAAGTTATGATCGATAATACGGTAACTACAGCAAAATAACAGTCGCTAAACATCCTGCAATGAGGATCCCATAATGGGGAATGTGGAATGTAAACCATAATTAAGGTTGTAGCCACAATCTGAATAACTGTATAATGACATCTGTCATGCCTCAAAAAACTATTATACCGCATGCATTGTAACCAGCTATAATAATTCACCAATTCACAGATTTTAGGTCTATAAACCACCATTATTTACAGTAGCCGTGCAGTAAAATTTCTTAAACCCACTTACTATCACTACCCGAAAAGTGCTGAACATATCAATAGAAAGATATTATAAATAGGGAGTAATTAAAAACTATACACAACATTACATCAACATTATAACCGACCATAAAATAACGTTCAGAATGTCTGGAAGTAGTAATTTAAATAAACCTAAAACAGAAAAAGTCTACAAAGGCATTATTAATAACCCTGCCACGCCATTGTTAATTGTTTTTCATGCGCTTGATAACATTTACTGTTGACCTCTCCAACTGGATCAAAGGCATTGGGAATAGGCATATTGCCCTTCGTGTTAATGCACTTGATTACTTTACCCTTAGCCGCTCCCACTGGCTCAAGGGCCCCGGGAGTAGGCATATTGCCCTTTGAGTTAATGCACTTGATTATACCCTTAGCCGCTCCCACTGGCTCAAGGTCATCAGGAATAGGCATACTGCCCTTTGTGTTAATGCACTAGATTATACCCTTAGTCGCTCCCACCAGCTCAAGGGCATCGGGAATAGGCATATTGCCCTTCATGTTAATGCACTTGATTACTTTACCCTTAGTCACTCCCACTGACTCAAGGGCACACAGATTAGGTATATAGCTCTTCAGTTTCATGCACTAGATAACTGCATTGTCCAGATGACAACCTTGTTCTCTTCTCCCCTCCAGCCGCTGTTCCTGGCTCAGAGGAGCCAATTTATTCTGTAGGCATGCAAAATATGATTGCCATGACCCCAGGGACTTTACTCTAACAGGGTCCTATAAAGTATAAATGCTTCTGGAGACCAGTGGGCCATACCGTGATGATCACCTCTCCATAACAGGGGGCCATACCCGAGTTGGTTACCCCCTCCACACCAGGGGGCCATACACGAGAAGGTTACCCTCCACACCAGGGGGCCATACCTGAGATGATTACCCCTCAAAACCAGAGTGCCATACCTGAAATGGTTACCCTCCCAAACCCAGGGGGGTCAGCGGCCAGTTTATTAACAAATAACATAAACATTTACAATAAGTATTAAATATGGAGCGCCCGACCAGGGCTATTGAGGTACTCGGCACCGGGCCCGTTGATCTCAGTGGGAATTGTCACGGAAGCTGTGACCCAGTTCATGGCCCTGGGGCTCCATGGAAAAAGGGGGTGAAAGAACAATGAAATAGAATTGATGAATAGTTTGTGACGCCACCTTTGGTGTTCGGCAAGGGAGATGTTAAGCCGATGCTGCATGCAGATCCTCTGGGTCTGGTGGTGTGTTGCAGCCAAGATGGTGAAGCTCCCCACAGGTGGAGCTGTAGTCCCAGGGCAGTGTAGATGTAGGGGTAGCTGAGAGGCGCAGGCAGTGTAGAAGCTGGTACCCAGATGTAGCGGTACCAGGTGTGTTGGTGCAGGAATGAATGGAGGACACCAGGGCTTGTAGTTCCAAAGCTTTACTCACTGTAGTACACACAGGTGCCTGCCTCCTTGCTGTGTCCTCTGGGTCAGGGACTCAGTCGACCTCCAGGCAAGATAGGATGCTCCCTTCCAACACTCCGCCAACATGTGCCTTTCTGAACGTCTCCTCTATAGCGCCTTTAAGTGTGAAGATCTCCTAGTACTGAGTTACACTGGAGTTCTTCCTGACAGATGTTCCCAAGAACTCTACTTGTACGGCAGACAGCTGTAGCCTGCTTTGGGGACTCCTTACTCCTGAGTCCAGGCTCACTATCAATGTTGCCGTTGTGCCCCCAAGTCTTAGATGGGAGTAGTGCATTTACATCCCACTACTCCACCGGTGTCTGCTGCAGAACCATTGGTGTCCATACAACCTCGGGGACCGGGCCCCGGCCTTGCGCTTAGAACTTCTAGGCAGGGTTCTTCATCTAGCCCACGTCCTCTGTTCCCTTTTACTCCTACGTTCCGTACTATTCTTTCCTTCTTATGGAAGATCAGCTTTCTGTTCAATGTTCTTCTTTTTCTTTCCTTTCCTGTGCCAGAAGACCCAGGTCACTGAGATCTGCTGCAGCACCTCCTTCCTCCATCCCTCTCCCAGGGATCTTCTTTCCTCACTCCTCTCTGAGTGACTCTGAACTGACTGACTGACTGAAATTCTAAACCTTCCCACTCTTTTATGTATTCTAAACTCCACCCACCTCCCAGCACATTTTGTGTTCCAAGCAGGGAGCCACCAAAGGTGCTCTGCTACACTCTAAGCAGGAAGCCGCAATGTGGCTTTGCTGAACTACCGTGTTGTGTGGGATGCGAGTGTTGGACTGTGGTTAGGAGCCTCCAACCTACCTGGATGGTGGGGCACCACACCTCTGGAGGAGGTGCAGTACCTCTGTGGCAACTGAACCCTCAGGGGTGCCACACTCCCCCCCGTTAAACACAGCATGTCCGCGGGCTGCAAGTTAAGCAGAGTTAACAATACAGGAACATACAAAATTTTGTAATGCTGAATAAACATGTCTTATACTAAACTTCCTAATATAGGAGGCACGGTTTCTTGAACATTACAAACAAATTCACTGTCTAAATTTTAAATTATGCGACCTAATTTAAAGTGCTATATAAACAAACTCAATATCAATTCACATTTGCTAGCAACACATCTCCTTTCCGCTATCTTTCACATTTTCCTCTTTCTACTGTCTCTTTTAGACGTAGGATGACAACCGTGGATACCTGGTTCGTCACCTGTACTTTCGATTCTATATTCACATCCTCAACATCTTTATTCAAAGTTCTGTAAACATTCACTATGTCTTTTTCTCAAGATACTACCATAAAATCTGTCATCAGGATTTTCATCATATACTAATACTTTCTAGTTTCTATTCAGGAAATAGCCTTAAGCATTATCATTAAGTGCAAAAGTAGACACTGGTTCGGCCATCGTGTCTGGAAATGTCCCTATGACGAGGTAGGTCTTCTTTTACGAAGAGAGTCCTATGTAAAACCAAGAGAGAGCACCTAAAGAGTTGCAAACTATGTACAATAACAGTTCTGGACCATTCAGCGTTCATTATCTCCACAGTTCAAGTGTGAAGGCTGCCAATACAACTGGGCAACGACTGGAAAACAAAACTAAAGCATGATAGCCAAAAAAATAGAAAACTTGTACAAAAAATAGGAAACAAAGCACAACTGTGCAAATACCCTCCTGGGTAATGAGAGTTAAAGTGAAGAGCATTTTAACTAGTGATTGTCCCCTCCTGGGTTTTCTGGACTGGAACTGCTACCAGATGAGAGAAACGCATTGGCAGTCCTCAGGTATTCTTCCTCCAGTGGGGTGAAACTTGCGGCTTTCCGTACTTTTGGCTGTGGGACTGGTACTGAAGTTACGTTGCACATAGGGGTAGGTACAAACACAGTCTTCTCAATAACTGTTGCTGCAGAGGTAGCAGGTGGCTGCTGCCTGTAGGTCTTCATGAGATCTTCCGGGATCCATCTAATGTTCATAGCATACCATCCCTTCAGTCCTTCGTGTCTAGTGAAGGTCACATAATCTCCCGGGCTTAAGTTTCTGACAGGGTGCCCTTTTCTCAAGTGAGGTTCTACATCTTTCCGTTTGAAAAACAGATCGGAGATTCGGCTAGGGTCATGGATAAAGCCGAACCCTCTCTCAGGATTTACATTGAGGATGCGGCCCCAACCTGCCGAGTCTCTGGTACCGTAGTGACCGGCACGAACCTGCTCCTTCCAGTCCAAATCAGGGCCCAGTACAGCTAACCTCCACTGCTCTCTGTCTCAGTGTTCAGCTGCCAGTTGCCGGATAGTCGCTTGGCAGCTAGCCCAGTTCTCCTCATCCTCCCGTTCCTCCAGAGATCGATCCAGACTAGTTTTGTACCGCAGCGCCACTGTCAGGGGTTCTGGTGTTCCCCCCCGGGGGCTGGTATCCCGGTCCCAGACCAGATCTAACACGACCTGGCCAGCTGCTGCGACCGCGGTACACCCCAAGGCCTTCCCAGGTGCAGGGACATCAAACATACCTGGAGCCTCCTGGCGGTGTGGGTTCTGCTCCGGTGCAGGTGGAAGCTGGCCGGTGGCAGCAGGCCGCGGTGGAGCGGATGGTGGCTCCGGGCCCACGGGGGCCTCTGGTGGGACCTGCACAGCCATGTCAGGTCCGTGCGGGAGCTCATCTTCCTCCGCTTCGGCTCCCGGGGCCTCATATAATTCCTCCTGTGGCGGCAGCGAAGGGGTTCCGGATGCTGCCGGTGGTGTGATGGCGGCTGCATGCTCCGTGGAGTCTGCCTGGGGAAGCTCCGATGCAGCAGCGGCGGTTACCGCAGGTGTAGGCCCCTCCCGGGCGTGCTGCCAGTTCAGCCTCCACAAGGCCTCCTGCCTTAGCCGCAAACATTGGGTCAGCCGGGCAATCTCCTCCTCCAGCTGCCATCGATCCAGCCTAGAAGCAGGGTCCGAAACTTCAGCCATGGCGCCGGGGAGATCTAGCTCAACCTCCCCGCGCTCCGCAGGCCTCCTTCCCTCTTCTTCCATCATGGCGTTCTGGCATTCTTCTTCTTCCTGTCTCGGCTTCCTTCCCGCCACTGGCTTCTGCTCCTCCTTCTGGGGGCGGCGTCTTCTTCCAACTCCTCCATACCAAGCCAGTATACGAACCCCTCGGGGGGTGGGCCAAGTTGCTGTCGCATAGAAGTTTAGACAGGGGTGGCCCAGGACAGTCGGTGCTCTTTTCTTAGGACCACCCATATGATCATGCCCTTCTTCTCCAGGCTGTCGGCCATTTTTAGTATTCATTTCACAGTCTATCAAATTGGGTCTTCTGCACATTCTCAAAAGTTTTAAGTCCAACAAATCTTAGGCACACAGAACTCGATGGCATCGGGTCTCGTCATCCTGTTCGTGACGCCAAAATGGAGCGCCCGACCAGGGCTATTGGGGTACTCGGCACCGGGCCCGTTGATCTAAGCGGGAGTTGTCACGGAAGCTGTGACCCGGTCCATGGCCCTGGGGCTCCATGGCAAAAGGGGGTGAAAGAACAATGAAATTGAATTGATGAATTGTTCATGACGCCACCTGTGGTGTTCGGCAAGGGAGATGTTAAGCCGACGCTGAATGCAGATCCTCTGGGACTGGTGGCGTGTTGCAGCCAAGATGGTGAAGCTCCCCACAGGTGGAGCTGTAGTCCCAGGGCAGTGTAGATGTAGGGGTAGCTGAGAGGCGCAGGCAGTGTAGAAGCTGGTACCCAGATGTAGCGGTACCAGGTGTGTTGGTGCAGGAATGAATGGAGTACACCAGGGCTTGTAGTTCCAAAGATTTACTCACAGTCTGTAGTACACACAGGTGCCTGCCTCCGTGCTGTGTCCTATGGGTCAGGGACTCAGTCGACCTCCAGGCAAGATAGGATGCTCCCTTCCAACACTCCGCCAACATGTGCCTTTCAGAACGTCTCCTCTATAGCGCCTTTAAGTGTGAAGATCTCCTAGTACTGAGTTACACTGGAGTTCCTCCTGACAGATGTTCCCAAGAACTCTACTTGTACGGCAGACAGCTGTAGCCTGCTTCAGGGACTCCTTACTCCTGAGTCCAGGCTCACTATCAATGTTGCTGTTGTGCCCCCAAGTCTTAGATGGGAGTAGTGCATTTACAGCCCACTACTCCACCGGTGTCTGCTGCAGAACCATTGGTGTCCATACAACCTCGGGGACCGGGCCCCGGCCTTGCGCTTAGAACTTCTAGGCAGGGTTCTTCATCTAACCCACTTCCTCTGTTCCCTTTTACTCCTACATTCCATGCTATTCTTTCCTTTTTATGGAAGATCAGCTTTCTGTTCAATGTCCTTCTCTTTCTTTCCTTTCCCGTGCCAGCAGACCCAGGTCACTGAGATCTGCTGCAGCACCTCCTTCCTCCATCCCTCTCCCAGGGATCTTCTTTCCTCACTCCTCTCTGAGTGACTCTGAACTGACTGACTGAAATTCTAAACCTTCCCACTCTTTTATGTATTCTAAACTCCACCTGCCTCCCAGCACATTTCGTGTTCCAAGCAGGGAGACACCAAAGGTGCTCTGCTACACTCTAAGCAGGAAGCCGCAATGTGGCTTTGCTGAACTACCGTGTTGTGTGGGATGCGAGTGTTGGAGCGTGGTTAGGAGCCTCCAACCTACCTGGATGGTGGGGCACCACACCTCTGGAGGAGGTGCAGTACCTCTGTGGCAACTGATCCCTCAGGGGCGCCACAAATACACGATCTTATATGACATGAGGGGGGTGGTTCTTGGAGCCCCAAAAATTCTGGCTAAATATTTGGCAAAAGCACAAGAACTTAAAACTCCACTTACCCTCAGCCGTAAACCACCTGCTCAAGGGCACCAAACATCCCATTTCGGGAAGTCCAACCACCAAAAGCTCCCGGGTAAAACCCTGTCCAGAGCCGTAACCAAAAGCCAGGTCCACCGAAACAATTTTTAACTGTCCAGAATTTTAACTTCCAATTCCTTTTCGCTGATTCAGCGTCAACTCCAAGAACCCCACCCCAGAGGTCCATACTTAATATGGTTACCCCTACTGACCAATTTATAAATAACTTCAAGGACACACTAAAAGGAAAACAAATAACTGTTTTTTTGTTTTTGTTTTTTAAATTTTTAATTCATGTTCTTATTAATATAAACATAAAATAAACATCAAAGCATAATAACATTAACACGCTGGGGGGAGTCCTTGAAGCTCACAAATCTGGTGATTACCAAACATAAAATGTACCAACAATTACTCCCAGCCGTTACCCCACTAGCTCGGGAGCACCATAGCCACAAGGGTTTCAATATTCACTTGAATTTCCTGGGGATCCGACAAACTCTTGCCGAAACTCCCTCCACCTTTCACCAGGTCCAGAACCATATTAACTTCCAAAAAGAGGAATCCATATCCCAATGGATCCCCCAGACCAATTTCTAACCAACTTCAAGGACCCCCAAACCACCAGGCTCCAGGTAATCCACTCAGGCCTGTGCTATCCGCCATCTTAAGTAATATAAAATAAGCACTTGGTGGGTATACACCGATCCCTTTTTTTTTTTAAATTATTATTCACACCTTTATTAAAACAAACATACAATAAAACATCAAAGCATAAATAATATTAACACGCTGGTAGGAGTCCTTGAAGCTCCCAAAATCCGGTGATTACCAAACATAAAGTGAACATAAAATGTACCAACAATTACTCCCAGCCGTTACCCCACTAGCTCGGGAGCCACAATAACCACAAGGGTTCCAATGTTCGCTTGAATTTCCTGGGGATCCGACAAACCCTTGCCGAAACTCCCCTCCACCTTTCACCAGATCCAGAACCATATTAAAGTCCAAAAGGAGGAAACCATATCCCATTGGATCCCCCAGACCATATTTAACCAACTTCAAGGACCCCTCCAACCGCACAAGATGTGAGATAAATGAGGGTGAAAAACCATGCAGGTTTACAGCCAAGGTATACAACAGGTTAATAATGGAAAATATCCCATCGTAAGGTCCAGAAATAGACAGAGATGGGCAATGCTGTGTTATATGCTGTAACAATAAATGAGAATCCGCCTGCTCCTCTACAGCAGTTACAGCCTCTAATCACCAGCTGCGCATAAATGGTAAGAAATATGTAGGTCTAATATAAGCTGACTGCGGCCATAGGTGTGTGAGCAGAAAACTGCAAGTTCTGTATCCCAGTCACTCTACTACATACAATTACAATAGAGGAGAGACAGGGCTGAAAAACTGGGCCCATGATGTGTCCTCCAGAGCAATGTGCAGCCTCACACTAGGAGTGCCCACTCACTGCCCGCCATGTGCTGAGTTATTAGTGCCCACTCACTGCCCGCCATGTGCTGAGTTATTAGTGCCCACTCACTGCCCGCCATGTGCTGAGTTATTAGTGCCCACTCACTGCCCGCCATGTGCGGAGTTATTACTGCCCACTCAAATGTGCCGAGTTACTCCACGATTATTTATTTTACACATGATCAAACATAATCCATTCAGGTCTGTGCTATCCACCATCTTAGGTAATATAAAATAAGCTCTTGGTGGGTATATTCTGATCATGCAACATACGAGGGGGAGGACTAAAGGCAGCAATAGCTACAGAAATCAAGCACTAAGCTGGAAGTCATGTCCAGGTTATATGTACAGCCAGGAAAATGACCTGGAGACACAGGATGTCTATACCCAGCATGATCCGTATACAGCAGAGTGAGGAGTGATATCATGTATACAGAACAGGTTAAGTATACAGCACAGGAATAGAGCCTTTACACAGATACCACATATAGTGAGTAACCTGGTTACACTGGATCTGCACACCCAGCCTCACAGTATGTAACAGAGATGAGGTCACATACAGATCATCAGACTCCATAACTAGGAAGGGGGGATAATCAGCACACAGCAGGGTCAGTATATGGGTCGCCCCGTCCCAGGGCTGTGGGGTACTCTGTACCGGGCCGGTGTCAGCGGGATGTCACAGCAGCGGTGACCCGGTCTGTGGCCCTGGGCGCCCAAATCAATGGTGGTTTCTAATATAGTTTATGTGATAGTTTGTGACGCCACCTGTGGTGTTTGGCAAGCAAGATGTTAAGCCAATGCTGCGTGCAGATCCTCTGGGGCTGATGGTGTGTTGCAGCATAGATGGTGTAGCTCCCCACAGGTGAAGCTGTAACCCCAGGTCAGTGTATAGGCGCAGGCGGTGTGAGGAATGTTGGTACCCAGATGTAGCAGTGCTGGCGGCGTTGGCACACAATTAAATGGAAGACACCAGGGCTTGTAGTTCCAAAGCTTTACTCACAGTTCGTGGTACACACTGGTGCCTGCCTCCGTGCCGTGTCCTCCGGGGCAGAGACTCAATCAACCTCCCGGGCAAGTCAGGATTCTCTTCTCCAACACTCCGCCAACATGTACCTTTCCTGAATGACTCCTCTATTGCGCCTTTTAGTGTGAAGAGCTCCAGTATCGTGGTACTCTGAAGTTCCTCCTGTCAGATGTTCCTAACAACTCTACTTGTATGACAGACAGCTGTAGCCTCTCTCGGGGACTCGCTTCTCCGGAGTCCTGGCTCTCTATTCAGGTGCTGTTGTGCCCGAGTCTTAGATGGGAGTAGTGCATTTACAGCCAACTACTCCACCGGTGTCTGCTGCAGAACCATTGGTGTCCATACAACCTCGGGGACCGGGCCCCGGCCTTGCGCTGAGAACCTATAGGTAGGGTTCCTATTCCAACCCACAACTCCTCTCTGTTCTCCTACTCCTTTGTTCCGCGCTGTTCCTTCTCTCTCTTATGGAAGCTTAGGTTGCAGTTCTACGTCTTTCTCCTTCTGTTCCTTTCCCGTGCCAGCTGGCTCAGATCACTGAGGCAGCTGCAGCACTCCTTCCTCTCTCTCTCTCGGACCCGTCCTCAGTCTCTCCTGACTGACTGTCCTTCTCCCGCCTGACCTCCCGTCAGACTGACCTGTCATTCTAAACCTTCCCAACCTTTTATATATCTCAACTCCACCCACCTCCCAGCACATCTCGTGTTACGAAGCAAGGACCCACGAAAGGTGTTCTGCTATCCGCTAAGCATGAAGCCGCAATCTGGTCCATTGCTAAACTATACTGTGTGTGGGATGCAGGTGTTGGAGTGTGGAAAGGAGTTCCCAACTTACCTAGGTGGTGGGGCACTACACCTTAGGAGAAGGTGCAGTACCTCTGTGGCGACTGAGCCTCAGGGGCGCCACATATACACTGCACTAACATGAAGTGCAGCCTCTCATCATCATACATATACCATCCCCCGACTGCTCCTCTCACCAGTGTCTCTAATACATGTGACTGCCCAGCTCCACCATAGTAATGGCAGACACTGCATGTGTCCCTGCCCTGTCCTATCATACATAAACCCAGAACTCATGAAGACTCTGAATAATACAGCAGTAATGTGGTAGATCAGAAATGTCTGCAGGGAGGACACACAAAAGCTGCCTCTGCAATAAGTGAGGGAACATGGCAGCTACATGAATTTCTGAGGTAATCTTGATCCCAGATATGATGTAGGAGCTGATACTACCCTAGTACACACTACACAATGTCTGAGGTGAATGCAGAGGAGTATATCAAACATGTCTACAGGGAGGTCACACAGAAGTTGTCTCACAGTCTGTGAGGAAAATGTAGCAGGCACATGAGGGACATGGCAGCTACATGAATTGCTGAGGTAATAATGATCCCATACATAATGTGGGAGCTGATACTACACTGGTACATGATGTCTGAGGTGAATGTGCTCCTATCATCTGTAATGTGAGGTGATAACCCCAGTATTAAACTCCCTGAAACTGCAGACATGCTTCCTCCTGTTCATCCTGTGCATGAAAGAGGGAGACAGATTTCCTGTTCTATATAAGCCCAGGCACAGACATACTGCGCTTCTTAGGCTAGTTTCAGATTTCCCTTTTGAAGCATCAGGTGCGATGCGGCGAAAAATGTAAAAACCGGATCCGGCGCCTGTTGCCACCGGATCCGGCTTTTTTCCCATAGACTTACATTATCGCCGCATAGCACCTGATGGCCATGCGGCGTGTCCGGCTTTTGCCGGAAACGGCAAAAAATGCCTGTCCGGCGTCTGCAAAAAAACGTTGTATGCAACGTTTTTTGACAGCGCCGGACCGCTTTTTTGCAGAGCGCATGCGCAAAGACTCTTTCTCCCTCTCCTGCACCGTATCCGGCAAAAACAGATGATCTGGCGGGCTGCGGCTTCTACCGGATCAGGTTTGACAACTTTTCGCCGCAGCCTGCCGGATTTAAAAATCTGAAGTCTGAAAGTAGCCTTACTCTGAAAGCAACATCACTGGTGCTTAAAATCTACACCACTATACCAAAAAAAAAGCTGCAGGAGTAAAGGTCCACCCATCCCCAAGTCATGTCCTCCTCCGCCTATGGCTCCTCCAGTGGTTTCTGGAGGACAGGAAGCAGAGATATGGGGAGCTGTTTGCTGAGCTGCTTTAGCTGTCACTGTGTCTGCCTGTGAAGGAATGCAGAGAGTCACTCAAGATTTTCTTTCCTTATAGGGAACCTGTTGTCTGCAAAAAAAAGTAAAAAATAAAAAAATTACCTGAAGATATAAGGTTAATCTGCAGGTAATTAGCATTAAAATGCAAACCAGACGCCTCAACGAAAGCGCAGCTACTGGGAGAAAATGAAATGATATCCTACCAGGAGCCACTTGCTGTGAATATACGAAATTGAGATGGTGCATAATTGCAATCCAGCATGCATGTGTATAATATACAGTAAATATATAAATATATTGTGGTGTGACTGGTGGTCGCATGGTTATTGGGAGGTATATGTCACAAGGATGGATGCTCCCTGCGATGCAACCCGGAGTATTTTGTCGTTAGTGCACATGCGCACTAATATGTCGTTTAGTGCACCTGGGTCTGGGTTGCGGGTAGCTATGAGAGATGGGACGGTCTGGCTACCCATATTACCTCACCCCTGGGTGAGGGTGCTAACTGTATCCCTTTTTTAAACATCATATCACCGATCTACTGATCCGGCACTTTCATGAAAAAGCCGAACACGAAGGCAGGCAGATCACCGAAGGCAAGTTACGTCTGCAGGACTTTGGATCATAGGTATGAAAAGATGTGTAGCAGGATCACTACATCGCTGTGTGCAATGTCGCAAAACCAGGGGAAAACAGGTGCATCAACAAATGGCTGACATGCCCCCTGACAGACTGAGTGCCGAACCGCCTTTCACCTACATTGGCCTAGATGTCTTTGGGCCATGGATGATGTCTGCACGCAAAACTCGAGGTGGGTATGCCAACAGCAAATGTTGGGCCGTACTATTCACATGCATGAGTGTCCGTGCCGTCCACATAGAGGTAATAGAGTCTATGGAGACATCCAGCCTGATCAACGCTCTCCGGCGTTTTCTAGCGATCAGAGGACCGGTAAAACAGTTAAGGTCTGACAGCGGAAGTAACTTCATTGGTGCATGTCGTGTTCTGGATATCAACATCAAGCCAATTCAGGATCAACTGGCAGAAAGAGGTTGCACCTGGATCTTCAATCCTCTGCATAGTTCTCACATGGGAGGTTCCTGGGAAAGGATGATCGGAATCTCACGCAACATCCTGAACTCTATGTTTATGGACGTAAACTCGTCAAGGCTTACGCATGAGACCTTGGTTACTCTTCTGGCTGAAGTTTCTGCCATAATCAACTCAAGACCACTTGTCCCAGTGTCAATGGATCCAGAAATGCCGACCATTCTTACGCCAGCTACTCTTCTCACCCCAAAAAAACGGAAACCCGTTAACAGTCAGTGGAGAGTTTACTCATGCAAACACCTCCCAGAAACAGTGGAAAAGTGTGCAGTACCTCGCTGATGACTTCTGGAACCGGTGGGGAAGGGAGTATCTCATGATTCTCCAAGGAAGAAGGAAATGGCGACAGAGTAAACCGAACCTGAAAGATGGAGACATGGTGCTAATGAAGGAACAGCAAGCTCAAAGGATCGACTGGCCCATGGGAATCGTTACAAAGACTTTCCCTAGTCAAGACGGTAAGGTCCGGAAGGCGGAGCTGAAGGTCCTTAGGAAAGGTGAGCCTAAGACATTTCAGAGACCAGTCCACAAGCTCGTATTGATACTACCAGTTAATGTTTTGAGATAGGGGCGCACTACTATCAATAAATAATGAAAGAGAATAATTTGGAAATGGTGTGCAAAACGTAGTCTGTAAAAAGATACATGGGCAAGGAAAAGAAAAAAGACTAGCCTAAATATGGTATGCACAACCACAAGTAAAAGATGAAAAAACCTTTATTACACCTCAAACCAAACAACCATAAAAACAATTAAAAACAATGCGTGATGGTAAACCAACACCCCCATGTGAACAATCAATGTGTGGAAATCCACCCTAAATGGCAGTTTATGCAGGCTAATAAGAAACACATATACATGAAAACACCTGGATGCTACATAAATAGTAGTACATTTATAAGTTGTTCAATATGAACAATATGATGATAATAGCTGCCATGAAAAGCACAAAACTAATAATGATGAATGTACCACCGGATGTGATTAGCCCTCACATATACAAATCCTGGCACTGTAATGAATACTGGAACGGCATAACAGTACAATAGGTCTCAACCTCCATGACAGAAATGAGCTAAGCCTGAAAAGGGATCTAGTCCCCATAAATTATATAGTGAGCATAGATTAGGTCACTAAAAACTGTAAGAGGCTGGAGAAGTTCCTGATAATCACAAGGAGAAAATGACCATACAACCTGATGAATGGCGATCTAAACCAAATGGACCAAGAGGGGCATGGACGCCCAGGAGGAATGCGGACAAACCCAGTCACAATGCCAGCTATAATGGCTTATAATAAAGCCATATGGATGCGCTGCTGCAGAGAGAAAGAGGGGCTGTGGGGAGGCAAAGCCCCACGCGTATCGCTGCACTTGGCAGCTTCGTCAGGGGAAGCAAGTGTGAGGTGAGTAAGTAGGTTATAAATAGCTGAATCAATCACAATAAAGACACACCGGTGTGGTGTCAGAGTCCGGATAATGGGAGTACAATGGCTGGCCATGTGAAAACGCTCCGTATGTGAGCGCTGTGGCTCACATAACATCGCGCATTGTTTGTAATTGGTTTTATGGTTGTTTGGTTTGAGGTGTAATAAAGGTTTTTTCATCTTTTACTTGTGGTTGTGCATACCATATGTAGTCTAGTCTTTTTTCTCTTCCTTGCCCTTGATACTACCAGTTGACATTCCGGTAGGATGAACCATGAACAGAACACTGCCCTAGTACTTCGTCCATTGGATTACCATTGGGTCGGAGATAGTTTGGCCTAGTGCGGCTCCTCCGATCCGAAGATGGGTTTCCTTTGGATTGTCTCAGGAACTGTCTGTCATCTACCTCGTTTTGAAGTTATTATTGCATTGCATGCATATTTGTTTTTGTTTTCTAGGTTATTGAACTTTATTTAAAAAAAACAACAACATTAATATAGTGAAATCCCTTACGGAATTTCAGATGGGGAGTGTGCTGTTCTGTCAAGTTATGCTTATATGGTTTCATAGATTGTATTATTTTTCATTCTGTGTATAATCTAGTCCTGCATTTTCTCTGCTGCCACCAGCTGGTCTTTTTTTCTGTGTGGCAGCCTGCAGCAAATTAATTCTTGTACATGCTTTTCACTTCCGGGTCAAGGTTCAGGGATTCTCTTCCTCTTTCCAGCCATCAATGTTAGTTTCACTTTCTCTGGGAGAGACATGCTTGTACCGAGCTGTGAAAGGCATGCCCTCTACTCCTCTTTGGTCATACCTCATCTGGAATTCTGTGTCCAGTTTTGGGCACCACATTTTAAAAAAGACATCAACAAACTGGAGCAAGTTCAGAAAAGAGCGACCAGAATGGTGACCGGTCTGCAAACCCAGGCTTATGAGGAAACGTTGCAGGATTTGGGAATGTTTAGTTTGCAAAAGAGAAGACTGAGAGGAGACTTAATAGCTGTCCACAAATATTTAAAGGGCTGTCACATTGTAGAAGGATCATCTTTATTCTCATTTGCACAAGGAAAGACTAGAAGCAATGGGATGAAACTGAATGGGAGGAGACGCAGATTAGATATTAGAAAAAACTTTTTGACAGTTAGAGTGATCAATGAGTGGAACAGGCTGCCACGAGAAGTGGTGAGTTCTCCTTCAATGGAAGTCTTCAAACAGAGGCTGGACAGACATCTGACTGGGATGATTTAGCGAATCCTGCTTTGAGCAGGGGATTGGACCAGATGGCCCAGGAGGTCCCTTCCAACTCTACGATTCTATCAGTCTTTTGACCACACTTCGTTGCTCACACCTTGTTGTTGACATTGCATTTCTGGAGAACTTATTAAATTGCCATTCATACGCTGTATGTCCAGATTTCCAATTAAACAAGTCTGGACTGTACAATTCCTGGTGTGCATCTTCTCTCCAGACGTGGAGCATCATACTGGTCCTGTCTGCCCTGCATTGAGGAAACGGAAGGTAGAAATCTCTCCCAGCCCCAATCAACTATACCTCCATTTGCTTCATGTGGGGACAGAACACGGTGCTCTTCTCTCCTTAAATCACTCTGAACTGTGAAAAGCTAATCATTTCAATAACGGATATTTAAAGTTGATGTCCAGGATTACAAAATCATTGCTGCTTTCTTCCAAACACAGTGCCCCTCCTGTCTGCAGGTTGTGGGTAGTATTACAGCTCAGTCTCATTTACCGATTTGGTGCTGAGATGCAATATTAGCCATAATCCATGGACAGGTGTGGCGCTATTCCTGGAAGAAAGAAGCCATCATTTTCTCATCTGTTACCACTCCTTTAATGTGGCTCCTGAGTGGAACTATGAGGCCATTCTTCACAAATCATAATTCACTTGGTCACATAAAAAAAAAGAAACATTTCACCATAAGATAAGGACACACTTCTGGGAAGACTGACGGACTCTCTACATCATGTACATAAATGGCATAAGAACGAAGAAGAGAAAAACAAAATCTCCCAAGCGGTTTTCTATAATCTGTGTCCTAATGAAGGCAGGCTGGTAATAATGAGAAAATCACAGGAAGGACCAAAACCATTTCAGGATGAATGGGAAATAATTGCTTTTTATTCTGATTAACAGTCTTTAATTCATGCTGGGTCCGGCTTATCACTGCCGTGCAAACTTAGGCTGAAAATCTGTGTGCAGATCTCAAAACTAACAAAAGCCTTTATACATGAGAGAAACTCTGGAGCAGAGCGATGTTTTGTCCTACCAGTGCAGGAATAATGAGGACTGCACGTTGCATGCATATACCGATACTGAGTGACAGCACAGGACTGACCACGGTTCCTCTTCCATCTGCCTTAGTATCTATTGTCCCTTGCTATAGTCAGGCAATACACCCTTGCAATCAATTCCTGCGGAAAGCTAAGTACCCGCGTCCCAAAGCAAAATGGGTGCTACAGTTGGATCCACGGGGCTACCACGGAGGCAGAAAGTGCAAAGGTGGATGTTAATGTACTTTCCCTACTTTTTCCAAGTGCACTAACCCACCCACAGTGCACTTCCAGTTAGATCTGCATGTGCTTTTTTATGCTAAATTTGTCATGACTGGCAAATTGGATCTAGAAGGTCTCAAGAAAAGGGTTAATCGCCCATGCAGCCATGCCATTACTTCCATATATAAAAAGATGTTGACAGGTTTTCTTTCCAGGATTATCATGTTTGCACTCACTGGCAAGCATCTGTTTTTGCTAGGTTAAAGGGAATAGCATCCGCTGTGTGATCATGTGGGAATCAAGTGGGCGCTGCAGACAGGAGAGAGGGATAAGGGAGCATCTCATAGGCTCCTGCAATGTCAGTGAGGATGAGCAGGACCAGGGACTAAATTTAGGCAGCGCTTACTCTGGCAAGAGAGTGCTATCATTCAATCTAAGAAGAGGTGCACAGCAAGTTGATTGAGGAAGAAGTAACAGCGAAACGCGCGTCGGGGTGAGGGGAGACAGCGTGTAGTTATCATCAACTTGCCAGCCGAGATTTTAGCCACAGGTAATATGTACGTCTCCTAGCTTGTGGAGTGCTGATATTTTTATATAACATTGAATAATAACCTGTTGCATTAGTCTTATATATTTGATGGGTGTTGTTTTGATATATTGAAAAATGAATATCGTATGAAGGGGGATTCTCCTGCATTTTCATTGAGACTTATAACACTCACTACATTTGTTTTACTTGTTATTATATTCTGTGCACTACTTAGAACTAGGACGTATAGGTAGCCATTTATCTTGAATACCAATGGCGGCATAGTCTAGTGGTGAGACATGCAACGTGGTTTCAATGATTAATAAACATATTCCTTAATTTCCTCTAACTTTGAGAGGATTGTTGGGCTATTCTCACTGTGATTCCTGTGGTATTCATATTTGAAATTCATTGGAATAATCACAAAAACAACTATCGAAGCATGAGATCGTAGTGTTCCCCATACTGCTATACTACTTATTCTATGGTCACTTTATACTTTAAAGAATGATTATAGGACCGCTATGCTAATTTTGTGATAGCTGCCATTTAACCTCTTTTAATCCAACCCCTTTAAATTGACTACTCTAGTAACCTTCCACACTACGGACTGCAAGTCGTAGGCGGCTCAGACGCTATCTGTATAACAGAGCGCTGTTCTGCCATTGCTACAAAAAAATGTTATTTTAAGGTTTATTTGGGCTGTGCTTAGTCACCAGCATAATATTTATACAGGAGCGGCTTTTTTTTTTGTGCAAGACTCAATGGTCCCCAATGATGCTGCACTTCTCTTAATGAAAGTATGAAGAAGCCACCGAGTCTGCATGGAAGCTGGCATCAATGTAACAATAGCTTTCTGCTTGCAGCCTTCTCTTTTCGCAGTTGCAGCTTTCTCCAATTCTATTCCACCGCAAAAAGTAAACAATTTATACCCTAAATAAACTCGCGGGTCTCGGAGCCGCTGCGGAGAACGTCCAACATTGGTCGGTGCCTTATACCATTGCCATTTACTTTTGAGCTGAAAAGAAACAATTGCTGAAAGTCTTGACCTGTCTCCAAGCAGTTAGCACATCCGCTCCAGCATGAAGCTCTAACGTGTTTACATTTACAATGTATTCTCGGCCCTGGAATCCTGTCCGGAGCGCAGGGCTTCTGTTCTAAGTGTGAGCTGTCTCTCGTTATTTACACTGACACATGACCCACTTACCTCTTTGTAATGCCTAAAAGCACTTGGGGATGTAGATTGGTATAAATACTAAGAGCTGGGCGCAGTTTGGTCTCCTAAGTGCTATATGTCACGAAGAACGCCCGCTCACTACTGTAAGGCCTCATACCCATTGGCGATTAAAAGAACGGTCCGATTTCTGGACTGGAAAAAAGGGTGGAGTGTTATGCCAGTGTCATGCGATTTCTATGCGATTTTTTTATTTTTCCATCCGTTTTCCCTCCATTTTCCATCCGTTTTTTTCCCCAGCCACTCTTTTTCTACAGTCATTTACAGGACCATTTACAGTGTTCTATACCACAGAATGGTGATGTATCCATTAAAAACGGATGGTAAACGGATGGTCCGTTCTTGGTCCATTTTTTTAATCGCACCCATTGACTTCTATTGTGGGAAATCGCTGCAAATCGCAGCATGCTGCGATTTTTTTCTCAGACCGATTTTGGATGAGAAAAAAATCGCAAGTGAGATGTCACCCATTCACTAACATGGGTCAGAGTGCAATCCGATTAAATGCAATCTGCATTTAACCCCTTAAGCCCCAAGGGTGGTTTGCACGTTAATGACCGGGCCATTTTTTACAATTCTGACCACTGTCCCTTTATGAGGTCATAACTCTGGAACGCTTCAACGGATCTAGGCGATTCTGAGACTGTTTTCTCGTGACATATTGTACTTCATGTTAGTGGTAAAATTTCATTCATATAACTTGCGTTTAATTGTGAAAAAAACGGAAATATGGAAAAAATTTTGAAAATATTGCAATTTTCAAAGTTTGAATTTTTATGCCCTTAAAATAGAGAAATATGTGACACAAAGTAATTACTAAATAACATTTCCCATATGTCTACTTTACATCAGCACAATTTTGGAAACAAAATTTTTTTTTATTAGGAAGTTATAAGGGTTAAAAGTTGACCAGCGATTTCTCATTTTTACAACAAAATTTACAAAACCATTTTTTTTAGGGACCACCTCACATTCAAAGTCAGTTTGAGTGGTCTATATGGCAGAAAATACCCAAAAGTGACACCATTCTAAAAACTGCACCCCTCAAGCTACTCAAAACTACATTCAAGAAGATTATTAACCCTTCAGGTGTATCACAGGAGCAGAAGCAACGTGGAAGGAAAAAATTAACATTTAACTTTTTAGTCACAAAAATGATATTTTAGCAACATTTTTTTTATTTTCCCAAGGGTAACAGGAGAAATTGGACCCCAAAAGTTGTTGTCCAATTTGTCCTGAGTGCGCTGATACCCCATATGTGGAGGAGAAACACTGTTTGGGCACACAGCAGGGCTCGGAAGGGAAAGTGCGCCGTTTGATATTTTCAACCTAAAATTGGCTGAAATTGAAATCGGACGCCATGTTCCGTTTGGAGAGCCCATGATATGCCTAAACAGTGGAAACCCCCACAAGTGACCCCATTTTGGAAACTAGACCCCCTAAGGAACTCATCTAGATGTGTGGTGAGCACTTTGAACCCCCAAGAGCTTCACAGAAGTTTATAACGCCCGGGCGTAAAAATAAAAAATCATATTTTTTCCACAAACATGATCGTTTAGTCCCCAATTTGTTACTTTCCCAAGGGTATAAGGAGAAATTGGACCCCAAAAGTTGTTGTCCAATTTGTCCTGAGTGCGCTGATACCCCATATGTGGGGGAGAAACACTGTTTGGGCACACAGCAGGGCTCGGAAGGGAAAGAGCGCCGTTTGATATTTTCAACCTAAGATTGGCTGAAATTGAAATCGGACGCCATGTTCCGTTTGGAGAGCCCATGATATGCCTAAACAGTGGAAACCCCCCACAAGTGACCCCATTTTGGAAACTAGATCCCCTAAGGAACTCATCTAGATGTGTGGTGAGCACTTTGAAACCCCAAGGGCTTCACAGAAGTTTATAACGCCCGGGCGTAAAAATAAAAAATCATATTTTTTCCACAAACATGATCGTTTAGTCCCCATTTTGTTATTTTCCCAAGGGTATCAGGAGAAATTGGACCCCAAAAGTTGTTGTCCAATTTGTCCTGAGTGCGCTGATACCCCATATGTGGGGGAGAAACACTGTTTGGGCACACGGCAGGGCTCGGAAGGGAAAGAGCGCCGTTTGACACTTTCAGCCTAAAATTGGCTGAAATTGAAATCTGCTGCCATGTTCCGTTTGGAGAGCCCATGATACGCCTAAACAGTGGAAACCCCCCACAAGTGACCCCATTTTGGAAACTAGACCCCCTAAGGAACTCATCTAGATGTGTGGTGAGCACTTTGAACCCCCAAGGGCTTCACAGAAGTTTATAACGCCTGGGCATAAAAATAAAAAATCATATTTTTTCCACAAACATGATCGTTTAGTCCCCAATTTGGTATTTTCCCAAGGGTATCAGGAGAAATTGGACCCCAAAAGTTGTTGTCCAATTTGTCCTGAGTGCGCTGATACCCCATATGTGGGGGAGAAACACTGTTTGGGCACACAGCAGGGCTCGGAAGGGAAAGAGCGCCGTTTGACATTTTCAACCTAAGATTGGCTGAAATTGAAATCGGACGCCATGTTCCATTTGGAGAGCCCATGATATGCCTAAACAGTGGAAACCCCCCACAAGTGACCCCATTTTGGAAACTAGACCCCCTAAGGAACTTATCTAGATGTGTGGTGAGCACTTTGAACCCCCAAGTGTTTCGCTAAAGCTTATAATGCCCGGGCGTGAAAAAAAAATATTAAATTTTTTTTCCACAAAAATGATCTCTTAGTCCCCAATTTGTTATTTTCCCAAGAGTATCAGGAGAAATTGGACACCAAAAGTTGTTGTCCAATTTGTCCTGAGTGCGCTAATACCCCATATGTGGGGGAGAAACACTGTTTGGGCACACGCTAGGGCTCGAAAGGGAAGTAATGACGTTTTGGAATGCAGACTTTGATGGAATGGTCTGCGGGCGTCATGTTCCGTTTGCAGAGCCCCTGATGTACCTAAACAGTGGAAACCCCCCACAAGTGACCCCATTTTGGAAACTAGACCCCCTAAGGAACTTATCTAGATGTGTGGTGAGAACTTTAAACCCCCCAAGTGTTTCGCTAAAGCTTATAATGCCCGGGCGTGAAAACAAAATATTAATTTTTTTTTCCACAAAAATGATCTCTTAGTCCCCAATTTGTTATTTTCCCAAGAGTATCAGGAGAAATTGGACCCCAAAAGTTGTTGTCCAATTTGTCCTAAGTGCGCTAATACCCCATATGTGGGGGAGAAACACTGTTTGGGCACACGGCAGGGCTCGAAAGGGAAGTAATGACGTTTTGGAATGCAGACTTTGATGGAATGGTCTGCGGGCGTCATGTTCCGTTTGCAGAGCCCCTGATGTACCTAAACAGTGGAAACCCCCCACAAGTGACCCCATTTTGGAAACTAGACCCCCTAAAGAACTTATCTAGATGTGTGGTGAGCACTTTGAACCTCCAAGTGTTTTGCTAAAGTTTATAATGCCCGGGCGTGAAAATATAAAATCCTATTTTGTTTCCACATAAATTATTTTTAGTCCCCAATTTTTAATTTTCCCAAGAGTAACAGGAGAAATTGGACCCACAATGACGTTGTCCAATTTGACCTGAGTACGCTGGTACCCCACATGTGGGGAAAAAAACGTTTAGGCACATGTCGGGGCTCGAAAGGGAAGTAGTGACGTTTTAAATGCAGAATTTGATGGGTCTGCTGGCGTCATGTTCCGTTTGCAGAGCCCCTGATGTGCCTAAGCAGGAAAAAAACCCACATAAGACATCATTTTGTATACTGGACCCCCAAAGAACAAATCTAGATGTGCCTCCAACTACACTAATGTAAATTAGTAGTGCATGGAGGTGTGGTACAATTTGAAGCAATCCTTCATACACAGGCCAGGTTTTTCGGGGCAGGTGTCGCACTGGTAAATGGTGTCCTTGCGTATTCCCTTTTTGTAACACACTCGGCACCTTGTTTGTGGCTTACCTTTTCAACCAGTTGGCGGGACCACCCCCGGAAAATGCTGACCTGGTATGATACGAGCACCTTCAGTTCCGGAAGTACTGGGACCCGCTCCTTCCTGAGCGCCAAACATCAGGGCCTTAACCACTACCTCCTGGAAATGAAGGTACGACGTATCGGTGGGGTGTGCACATTGTGACAGCAGGAATGCGTTGAGCATTGCCATTTGTACGATGTGCACAGCCAGCTTTTTGTACCACGCCCTTGCCTTTCTGAGAGCATTGTACGGTTGGAGGTATTGATCGGAGAGATCAACGCCCCCCATATTTTTGTTGTACCCCACTACACAGGTCGGTTTTCTGACCTGTGTGGAGGTACCCAGTACAGTGCAGAGGGTGCTGCCATCACCGTGTATGGTGGTCAAGAGATGGACATCCCTCTTGTCCTTGTACTTGACCACCAGCAGGTGGTCGCTACATTGGGCTCTGCTCTCACCTTTTCTGAGCATCTGCCCAAGTAGCGTCTTCGGAAGGCCTCTCTGATTTTTGCGGACAGTACCGCAGGCTGCGATACCTCGCGCAGAGAGGGATTTGTAGAGTGGGATGCTGGTATAAAAGTTATCAGTGTAGAGGTGATAACCTTTATCCAGCAGTGGGTGAATCAAATCCCACACAATTTTCCCACTCACTCTCAGGACAGGGGGACACTCAGGGGGATCAATCCTGGTGTCCTTTCCTTCGTAGACTCTAAACCTGTGAGTGTACCCTGAGGTACTCTCACAAAGTTTGTAGAGTTTGATTCCATACCTGGCCCTCTTACTGGGCATGTATTGACGGAATCCGAGCCTTCCCTTGAAATGGACCAAGGACTCTTCCACGCTGATGTTCCTTTGAGGCACGTACACTTCAGCAAACTTTTTGTTGAAGTGTTCGATGACCGGCCGAACTCTGAACAGACGGTCAAAGTTGGGGTCATCTCGTGCGGGACACAGTGCATTATCCGTATAATGCAGAAACTTGTGAATGGCCTCAAAACGCGTCCGGACCATGACCATTCGGAACATTGGAGTTTTGTATAAAATATCAATACTCCAATATTGCCGAATTTCCGGCTTCTTCAGTATCCCCATGTGGAGGACCAGGCCCCAAAACTGCCTCATTTCAACTGCGTCCACAGGAGACCAGTTGGAATATGTTGAAATCGGGTTTTCTGCCAAAAATTGACGAGCGTACAAATTAGTTTGCTCCACCATGAGGTTAACAAAATCCTCAGAGAAAAAGACTTTGAAAAAGTCTATTTCTGTGAGGCCGGTGGTGTCAAACTTGATTCCTGATTCTGCCAGAAAATCAGGAATCAGTGGCTCGTAATTTTCGGGGGGCGAAGTCCATACAGGGTCTACTGAATCTGCTTCGGGCATGGTGGGCGCTGCCTCAACTTATGTCCTGGAGCGTCTGCGTGGCGGTTCCGCAGGACCCGAGGAGGAAGATGAGGAGGGGGAAGAGGAAGAGGAAGAGGATGAAGAATCCGAAAAATAAAGAAAAGTCGGATCGTCATCCTTGCTATCAGTGTCGGAGGCAAGGTAAGAATATGCCTCCTCCATTGAATAGCGCTGTTGGGACGAACGTGATGGGCGGGACATTTTTTGTGAAAGTGGTGCTTGGGTGTACTTTATTTACAACTATGTGTAGGTGTGGGGGAGCTAGTGATTGGTGCACACTATCCTGTAAAGAAAAAGCTAAAAGAAAAAAGGAAATGGGGAGAAAAATACCTGTGGAAAGAAAAGTCTAAAACAGCAGGCCCTAGCTCTGATAAGTGAACGGTGTCACTTATCAAAGTTCAGTGGCGGCTGCTGGGTGTGCGTACAGGTGTGGTGCAAGGGGGGGTGAAAAAAAGGAAATCAGCAGGCACAAGCTCTGATAAGTAAACTATGTCACTTATCACAGTTTGGCGGCTGTGCGATGCGAATAAGGAGTTGGCGCTAAGGGGGCTGCTAAATGTGCGCACAGAGGTGGCACAAAGGGGGATGGAGGGGGTAAAAAGTGGGGGATGGGGGGATGAAGAGAGATCGGACAGGGATCAGGGATTAGCACTTACACTTGTAGTTAGGTGGCGTAAAGAGGGGGTTTTAAAAAAGGAAATCAGCAGGCACAAGCTATGATAAGTGAACTATGTCACTTATCACAGTTTGGCGGCTGTGGGATGCGAATACGGAGTGGCGCAAAGGGGGCTGCTAAATGTGGGCACAGAGGCGACGCAAAGGGGATTGAGGGGGTAAAAAGAGGGGGAAGGGGGAAGGGTGGGGATGAAGAGAGATCATACAGGGATTAGCACTTACGCTTGTAGTCAGGTGGCGCAAAGAGGGGGTGAAAAAAAAAGGAAATCAGCAAGCACAAGCTATGATAAGTGAACTATGTCACTTATCACAGTTTGGCGGCTGTGGGATGCAAATACGGAGTGGCGCAAAGGGGGCTGCTAAATGTGGGCACAGAGGCGACGCAAAGGGGGATTGAGGGGGTAAAAAGAGGGGGAAGGGGGAAGGGTGGGGATGAAGAGAGATCGGACAGGGATTAGCACTTACGCTTGTAGTCAGGTGGCGCAAAGAGGGGGTGAAAAAAAAAAGGAAATCAGCAAGCACAAGCTATGATAAGTGAACTATGTCAACTTATCAAAGTTTGGCGGCTGTAGGATGCAAATACGGAGCTGGCGCAAAGGGGGCTTAGAGACAAAAAGCAAGCACGAGTGTTGATTGGTGAACTACGTCACCAATCAATGCTCGGCAGCTGCTAAATGTGCGCACGGAGGTGGCGCAAAGGGGGGGTGGAGGGGGGTAAAAAGAGGGGGTAGGGGGAAGGGGGATTGGGGGGGATGAAGCTAGATTGGGGGGATGAAGCTAGATTGGGCAGGGATCGGGGATCAGGCAATACTTACAGTTGTAGGGTTTTCTTTCTTCTTTCTTTAGCAGGTATTGTGATGCTACAAGCTGCTGTGGCACCACAATACCCAGCACACCAGGAGATCCAGACGTATGACCGCTCTCTAGGGAATCCTCAGCTAGTGTGAGGACCCCCTGCATAGCTGTCATACAGGTCACAAGCTGGTCAGGGGCAGGTCACAGAGCGGTCACATGCATGCTGTGACCTGCCATTGGTGGGATCGAATGATAATATCGATCCACCAATCCCTGCACTGCCTGGTGACCATGGCAACCACCTAGGATCGGAGCTCACAGCTCCGATTCAAAGGCAGGTCATGCCCAGGTCATCAGGAGGGCACACAGCGGTCACAGAGTGACAGCTGCTGTGCCCTGTGGTTGGCGCGATCGCCGATCTAATCGATCGCGCCAACCAGCTCCTGCAGGCCCTACTGGGCCTGTATCAGGTCCCTGCCTAGGATCGGTGCTAACACAGCACCGATCTGGACCGATACTGGCAGGGCAGAGCGGCGCTATGGCGCCGCTGTGCCCTGCGATTGGCGCGATCGATGCGATCGGCGATCGCGCCAATCCGGGGGGGCTTTGCCGGTGCCTGGCGTTGCCAGGCATCGGATCCAGGATCGAGTACATCGGTACTCGATCCCAGCCTAGCACATCATTGTTCAGCCGCGCCGATTGGCTGAAACAATGAGAAGCGCTGTGATTGGCTGTTTCGATTTCAACAGCCAATCACAGCGATCGGGAGGGAGGGCGGCGACAGACCCCTGGATCCCGAGGCCATCTACCATAAGGTAGGATGGCGTTGGAATTTTAATGCGATCATCGCGACTGAAGTCGCGATGTCGCATTAAATGCCATGACGTACTATCCCGTCCCTGGGAATTAAGTCCCAGGGCACAAGGACGGGATAGTACGTCTCATGGCAGAAAGGGGTTAAACAAAATTTGACCGGTGCAAAAGTATGGGCACCTCAACATAAAAGTGACATTAATATTTCGTAGATCCTCCTTTTGCAAAAATAACAGCCTCTAGTCGCTTCCTGTAGCTATTAATGAGTTCCTGGATCCTGGATGAAGGTATTTGTGACCATTCCTGTTTACAAAACAATTCCAGTTCAGTTAAGTTTGATGGTCGCCGAGCATGGACAGCCCGCTTCAAATCATCCCACAGATGTTCAATGATATTCAGGTCTGGGGACTGGGATGGCCATTCCAGAACATTGTAATTGTTCCTCTGCATGAATGAGTAGATTTGGAGCGGTGTTTTGGATCATTGTCTTGCTGAAATATCCATCCCCTGCGTAACTTCAACTTCGTCACTGATTCTTGCACATTATTGTCAAAAATCTGCTGATACTGAGTTGAATCCATGCGACCCTCAACTTTAACAAGATTCCCGATGTCGGCATTGGCCACACAGCCCCCAAAGCATGATGGAACCTCCACCAAATTTTACTGTGGGTAGCAAGTGTTTTTCTTGGAATGCTGTGTTTATTAGGCTCCATGCATAACGCCTTTTTGTATGACCGAACAACTCAATCTGTGTTTCATCAGTCCACAGGACCTTCTTCCAATATGTAACTGGCTTGTCCAAATGTGCTTTTGCATACCTCAGGCGACTCTGTTTGTGGCGTGCTTGCAGAAACGGCTTCTTTCGCATCACTCTCCCATACAGCTTCTCCTTGTGCAAAATGCGTTGTATTGCTGACCGATGCACAGTGACACCATCTGCAGCAAGATGATGCTGCCGGTCTTTGGAGGTGGTCCTCACAGTGGAAACTGACAGGTTAAGGGTGAGTGCAGACGTACTTTTTGGCCCTGCGGATTTTTCCGCGCAGAATGGAAGAAATCCGCAGGTCAAATGACCTGCATTTTTCCTGTGGATTTCTTCCATTTTTCATGCGGTTTTCATGTGGTTTTTGTGCGGTTTTCCATCGCGGTTTTCCCCCTGCGGATTTGGTGACAGGGGAGATGGAAAACCGCACAAAAGAAGTAACATGCTGCAGATTTTGTACCGCGGGAAAACCGCATGGAAAAATCCGCAGCGTCTGCACAGCGTTTTTTTTTTTAGATTGATTTTAAGGCTACTGTACATCACAATGCAGAAATGCAACGTTTCTGCGCGGTAAAATCCGCTGCGGATCCGCTACAAATCTGCATCGTGTGCACACAGCCTTAATCTCTGAGACAACTTTTTGTATCCTTCCCCTGAAAAGCTATGTTGAATAATCTTTGTTTTCAGATCCTTTGAGAGTTGTTTTGAGGAGCCCATGATGCCACTCTTCATAGGAGAATCAAATAGGAGAACTACTTGCAAGTGGCCACCTTAAATACCTTTTCTCATGATTTGATACACCTGGCTATGAAGTTCAAAGCTCAATGAGGTTACAAAACCAATTTAGTGCTTCAGGAAGTCAGTAAAAAGTAGTTAGGAGTGTTCAAATCAAGAAAATGATAAGGGTGCCCATACATTTGCACCGGTCAAATTTTGTTTAAATGCAGATTGCACATTTTCTGTTAGTACAATAAACCTCATTTGAATCCAGAAATATAACTGAGTCCATCAGTTATTAGATATATGAAACTGAAATAGCTGTTGCAAAACCCAAAATTGTTATAAAGAAAAAAGGTTAACATTAATAGGGGTGCCCAAACTTTAACATATGACTGTATCAGATTATAGCTATGACATGGAAATATTGTATTTGCATTGTGCTATGTGATGTCCCGAGTATGGACCAGAGACGTCCAGTTTTCCTCGAATTATTTATCATTTACTGCATATATAGTATTAGCAGCTATTTGCTAAGCAAAGAAACACGCGGAGATCATTTGGTCTCCCTGTAGAAATGCTGCCCGGTGTCCAGTGCAATTCATTATGTCTAAATATCATGATAACAAAAAAATGGCACAGAGTACGGGAATGTAATAAAAGTACGAGACAGACTGAGGGTTATCAGGACTTCGAGCCATTACAGGTTATGGGCTGCATACCAGCGACTAGACCAAGGGACACCATCAGGGCAGTACACGTGGTACTAAACTTGCTAGCTAAAGCATATATAAAATGTTCAAACTCACCTGCCTTTCACGTGTACCTCCCCAGGTGCTGCATGATAGCTTAGATGTGCAAACTTGGTTTCAAACTTGGTGCCCTTTGGCACTGACTTATAATCACCATATACATTAGAAAAGAGTCTTCAGATCCCGCGATCTTTGGATGACCATCTGTTGTGCATGGGGGCCTCCTAACTTATCCCTGACAGATGATGTTGGGGGACAGAAGAAATAGGTCATTATTTTTTTTCAGGGAAGATGGGCCACTGCCGGAGTAATCTGGCAGCAGCTTTCTCCTCTTTCTCCATTGAAAATACATGGATACTTGGCTGTGCCAAATACTCATGTGTATGTGGGAGTTAGGAGTGGTTGTTGTCTGCTGTAAGAATGTTTAGTAAACTCATGGGTATGGCTAGCTATATAGGGTGGAAAACTCCATATATGCACTACAGGTCTAACTTTCTTCTTCTATGAATGGAACTAATTTTACATAATTTTTTCCCGGAGGGCACTGCTAATAGGTCAGTCTCTCTACACCAACATGGCGGTTTCTCCGAGAAGAAACAGTACGTTCTAAACATAAGTCTAAAGCATATGTCCCAACGTTCTCCCTTCTCCTATTGACCCAAAAAATAATTTGTCTGGGCTTAAGATGGTGCAAAACTTACCTCCCACTTCACCTCCTTTTAAGAATGAGTTGGTCATTTATTGATCAGGCTCCGGCAGCTGATCCAGCGGGAACAGTCAAAAATGGCCAAGACATATATGGTGTATAGTCTTGTGCAAAGTGATGTGTAGGTGCATTTGATAAATGATTTAAAATTAAGGCTCTTTAAAGTTTACAGAGATGTCAGTCTGTGGGCTGGTTTCACTTAGTTTTAAAGAGGACCTGTCTGGAGTAAATGTTACAACAGTTCACTTCAATCTGGCATTGCATTTTTTTATCCTCTGCCTCACTGTTATGAGATATTGTCTTTTTTTCCTTGTATATAAATGTTGTCTTCTTATCCATGGGAACGTGGTTATGAGACGACGCCCACCGATAATAGCAGTCGACACCCACTTGGCAAACAAAGCAAAATTTATATACAGAGAAAAGAGGGCCGTATCTCATGAATGGACAGGTGCAGGATCAAAAGAAAAACATCACCAACATGTCACTCTGAAAAATCTGTTAAATGGGTTAAATCTGGAAAGCCATAGCAAAGCCATAGGTAGGGACTAAAGGTTTTCCCGGATACTGTTTTATTTATTATGCTTACTTATGCGCCAACATAGAGGAGAAAAGAGAGTAGCCGTAAACCACAAAGATGAAATAAAAGATGAAGTTTATTCAATAAAGTACATAAAATATCAAATACCAAAACAATAGGTCTTGAAGCAAAGGAGGAACAAACAGTAGGGGGATAAGCCATAGAAAATATCATATATGGGTTCAGAATCACCGGGTATTAATAAAATATGTAGGTGATCAGTGGTGAGTGTGAACTAGCAGAAAGTTCAACAGACCTTGTGAAGAAGATTCAGTGCATAGAGGGACACAAAACAGTAAAGAAAGAAGAAAAGGAAATACTGGTTACAGATGTATCGGCATAATGAAAATTACATATAGTGCAAATTTTATAAATAGTACCTAGTCAGGTTAAGCAGATTACAATGCCCAGGTTCCCACATGTGTCCCAGAAGTAACAATTAGTCTCTAGTAAAAAATAAGATCTGCCACTTACCCATGTTGTGGTGAAATGGAATGCCCCACACAGCCCCGACGCGCGTTTCGCCAGCGCTTTTTCAAAGGGAGGGAAGAACCCTCCCCTTAAAAACTACAGGAAATGCTTCCATAATTGCAAACAAAGGTTCCTCTACCAAATATTAATTTCAGGTTATCTATTGTATCAAATACTTATTTCATGTAATAAAATGCTAATTAATATGTAAAATTCATACAATGTGATTTTCTGTTTTTTCATTTTTAGATTCTGTTTCTCACAGTTGCAGTGTATCTACGATAAGAATTACAGACCTCTATATTCTTTGTAGGTGGGTAAACTTGCAAAATCAGCAGAGTATCAAATGCTTATTTTCCCCACTATATCTTATCAAAGAAATCTGCTTCTTTCCCTTCCTGCAATGATCTTGCATTCTCAAGATTCTAAATTATTCTGTGAATACAGATTTTCCCATTAGGCCGGGGTCAGACATGCGAGAAACTCGCACGAGTCTCGCATGTCAATACCCGACACTGCCACCAGCTCGGACAGGAGCGTGCGGCTACATGTCTTTCTACATATTGACAAGCGAGACTCGTGCGAGTTTCTCATATGTCTGACCCCGGCCTTGTTAAGGTTCGTAGGATGCATCAAACAGCAGGAGGCAGAGAAGGGGTTAACAAAAGTTTACTTAAGCAATTACTAAATATGAATTCAAGGAAACCTCCGCGCAGGGAGGTGTTAAGGCAAATAGTGAACTATACAATATACACAACAAGAAGGGGAAAAGTGAAGGTAATGACTTATCGGTTGGAGTTCTTGTTGGGGAGTGGTTGAAACAGTTCCCGATGGCATCGCAGTCCGTGAACAAAGTCTCTGGCTCTGCTGTGTAGAAACGAGATGCACTGTCTCCTGACCGTGCCGAAGTTTCCAGATCCGTTGGTCTTGGGTCAATTGAAATTGGGTCCATTGGAGAGGGAATACAGTTCCTTCTGTGGGTTTCTAAATTGTGACGCGGTACACCGGGAGCACGCTGCTGAACAGGCCGCAGAGGTAACAAGGCCTCATACAGAATCACAACGTTCAGGAACAGCCGGTACGTCTGCTGCACTACTCGTCACGGGTCTCGTTTGTGGAGGGACACTGGGTAAAGGGTATGAAAGGAGGACAGTCTGTAAAGGGCTGGCGTCAGTGGCGGTAGTTGAGGAGAGGGATTCAACCTTTGTCCTGCTCTGTAGTCGCCTTCTCGCCAAGTCCCCTTTCTTCCCACGCTTCCCTTCTTTTAAGTCTCTCACGCTCCTTTCAATCAAGTGCTCGAGCTCTCCCCGCCCAGGTAAGTCACCTTCCTGCAACAGTGATGACGGCCCCGATAGTCCTGGCTCCAGAGTGTATTTCCGACCGATGACACTCTTCCTGTTCACCCCCTTAAGCCCCCGTCACACACAGTAATCTCGCTAGCGAGATCACTGCTGAGTCACAAGTTTTGTGACGCAACAGCGATCACACCAGCGAGATCGCTGTGTGTGACATCTATCAGCGACCGGCCCCCCTGCCGGGTATCGTTGATCGTTCTTGAAAGCTCTGGACTTTTTTTGGGTCGTTGGTCTCCCGCTGGCCGGCAGGCGGGAGAGCAACAACCAGCGAGCTGGTAACCAAGGTAAACAGCGGGTTTCTAAGTGCCGCGCGGCGCTTAGAAACCCGCTGTTTACCTTGGTTACCAGCTCCCTGCACCAGCACGCTGGTATCTAAGGTACACAGCGACACGCGCGCTCGTCGTCGCTGGTGCTGATTGCTGGTGAAGCTGTCTGTTTGGCAGCTCACCAGCGATCATGTAGCGACACACCAGCGATCCGGACAAGTTCATATCGTTGTCGGGATCGCAGGTGAGTCGCTATGTGTGACGGGGCCCTTACAACATTACTGAGATAAGAGATGGCAGTCAGTGCTAATAAAGTTCGAACTGTCATCTCCTATCTCAGTAATGGGAAAGTCTGTCTTTACTGAATACAGATTTTACTCATGAATTGAGAGTGAAAGATCAGTCCAGGAGGAGACAGAAAGGAATATCTCTGATGAGATACATTACAAAGTTGGTTATTTTCATGAGTATTATTAATTGCTGAAACAAAAATTAAAATAACGGTTTCTCTTTAAACCAAGTCTTTACAATGAATATTACAGCCCCAGTTCTCCAATAGACTAAAGTCAATGTCAAGCAAATCTCTGCTGGATATAATAGATGTGCGGCTTTATATAGTAACACTGCAGCCAATGGTCGTGGCGTCCGAGGTTCTCGGCACCTACCCGATAACTAGAATGAATCATCGTTATTGAAAAGTGTGAAAGCTCTAATTATATCAATTTACCTAGAATCACATGCATTTCATTACAAAAATATATATTTTTTGGCCAGCTTACTCAGATCTTCGTGTTCTGCAGCAATTTAGAGGTTTCTAGAAAAAACTCCATATACAAAATATTATTAGGTTTATGCCGCTAGGTCTTATTAGTGAAATGTCCAATGTGTACAAAAAAAAAAGTTTATAATTTAAAAAAGTTAAAGGGGTTGTCAGAACTTCTTTGTCAGGAGTCCCAACTTCCTGCTTTGCAGGGGGCGTTGTGCTTCTGAAGATTGACATGTAGGTAAATTATGAGGCCTTTCGAGGACATTTTAACTTTATCGTACAAAATCTTTTTCTCCCAACTTCCCCATTCTTGGATGAGTGCAGATGTGGTCCTAATGGGGAGAGGAAAATAAGTCGCTGCCAGACTCCTCTAGAGGCAGTAAATCTCCGAGGAGAACAAAGGATCAGTCACATATTCAATATGCTCGAACATTTTTCCATCAACAATTGCCATCAAATATGAAAAATCTATTTAAAAAATCAGTGGAAAAAAATGGGTTAATGGAAATCTGACAGCAGTTTTTTGCTATTTAATCAGAGAGCAGTATAATGTAGGGGCAGAGATCCTGATTCCAGGGATGTGTCACTTCCCCAGCACCTTGCTGTAGTTTCAATACAATTAGTGTTTTATCAGCAGGAGATTATCACTGCAGGACTAGGTGTTGTGTAAAGCAGTCCAGCTAATCTGTGTAATCACACCCCCGCCACCAATTGGCAGCTTGCTGACAGTATACACAGAAAGCTACCAATCAGGAGTATGGGCGGGGTTATATACAGCTCAGCACTCTGACCATCTAAAACAGAGAAAACAGGAATTCTATCTAAACAACATCAAGCAGTCCAGTAAGTGACACAATGCTGGAATCACGGTCTCTGCCCCTACACAATGATGCTCTTAGATTCTATAACAAAAACCTGCTGACAGAGTCCCTTTAAGTGGTTAAACCTACTATTTTCGAGAGATGTGTATTTGTTTTAATTAAAAATACGTGTTCTCAATTTCTGAAATGGATAAAATTGCAAAGAGCTTGTAAAAACAATATTTTCTCCATTGTGGAATAAAGTAGGATTTGTAATTCAGTTGTGTACTGCTCAATGATACTGGCCACCACCTCAGTCTATCAGTGGTGGCCAGTTTCCTAGGCAAGCGCTGCTCTGAAGCGCTGGCCAGATTGCTGGATCTGTGCAGAGTCAGTGCCTCTGCGCTCCTCCGATGCTACAGAGGGAACCTGTCATGCTGATGTTTTATCCTCTCTCTGGAATGTGTCTGTGGTGAAAAAAACTTTGCTTTTCACTACGCTGTAGAGCTGGACATTCTACTTCATTTGGGCTCCTCCGATGCTACAGAGGGAACGTTACCTCTGCAAGCAGAATTTATGAGAGTACAGTTAGGCCAAGTGGCACCGCCATGTCACTGATCAGAACTGTCAATCATAAGGATCGCACCGCCCCCCAGCAGACAGGATGTCGGAAGGCAGGGAATTGCTGCACTCCAGAAGAGGCAAGAAGAGTATAACACTTTAAGATTACATAGGGTCACGGTTCTTTACAGGTGTACTATATTTTAGCCAATGTTGTGTTAGAGGAAGCATTAGCTTTTGTCATGTGTATTTTTTCACTGACTAATGTAAAATAGTCACATCAAACCATCAGGCGAGCCATCCACCATTGCTCGCTGTCTCCAACTAGTTTTGCAATACCTTGGGAGCGCTTCCCACCCGTCCTAAAAAGGCAGAAACATTTTGCTTAAAACATATTACGCACTTTGATTTCTTTTCAATTCAGAGTCCATTTAACTTGTCAAGGTAGAACATATCCAAACCACTCAATAAAGATAGTTATCACTTCAATGGCTTGCTATGTCAGTCCATAACAGGACGAGTTAAAAAACAATGACATAAGAGAGGAAACTTTTTAGATTTGCCAATGCAGAAAACATTAGTGGAAGCGCAAACACAGCGGAGAACTCGCAGCAGCTCCTCAACGTCTAGCTGACATCTGTAATACAGACAGGGCCGGCGTTAGGGGCAGGCAGACCAGGCAGCTGCCTAGGGCCCCTGCTCCCCCAGGGGCCCCCAGCTAGCGGCACATCACACAGCTGCTATAGGGCCCCTTGAAGCAGGGGGCCCGCTTTCCCCCAGTGCCGACTCCCCCCGCCACCGCATTGAACTATACCGGCGACTGCCAGTACAGTTCAAAGCAATAATGGAGGAGAGAGCGTCAGCCAACGCTCCCTCTCCCATCATTCCCCGTTCTGCCTCTGACACAGCGGGTGCGCGATGACATCATCGCACTCTCACTGTGTGCCGGCAGAGCAGGAGACAGGAGCAGCCAGCAGCGCGGGCACAAGGAGAAGGTGAGAATAGTTTTCTGTTTTTTTTAATATATCAGTGTGAGTACTGGACTGTGGGGCCATTCTGGGGGGGAGCGGCTATATGCTATGCTGGGCTATACTCTGTGCTGGGCTATATACTATGGTGGCATTGGTGGGCTTTATACCATGCTGGGCTGTATACTGTGCTGCGTTATATACTATTGTGGCATTGGTGGGCTATATACCATGCTGGGCTATAAACTATGGTGGGCTGCATACTATGCTGGGCTATATACCATGCTGGGCTGTATACTGTGCTGGGCTGTATACCATGCTGGACTGTATACTATGGTGGGCTATATACCATGCTGGGCTGTATACTATGGTGGGCTATATACTATGCTGGGCTATATACCATGCTGGGCTGTATACTGTGCTGGGCTGTATACCATGCTGGACTGTATACTATGGTGGGCTATATGCCATGCTGGGCTGTATACTATGGTGGGCTATATACTATGCTGGGCTATATACAATGCTGGGCTGTATACTGTGCTGGGCTATATACCATGCTGAGCTGTATACTGTGCTGGGCTATATACTATACTGGGCTGTATACTGTGCTGGGCTGTATACCATGCTGGACTGTATACTATGGTGGGCTATATGCCATGCTGGGCTGTATACTATGGTGGGCTATATACTATGCTGGGCTATATACAATGCTGGGCTGTATACTGTGCTGGGCTATATACCATGCTGAGCTGTATACTGTGCTGGGCTATATACTATACTGGGCTGTATACTGGGCTGTATACTGTGCTGGGCTATATACTATGCTGGGCTGTATACTATGCTGGGCTATATACTGTGCTGGGCTATATACTGTGCTGGGCTCTATACTATGCTGGGCTATATACTATGCTGGGCTGTATACTATGCTGGGCTCTATACTATGCTGGGCTCTATACTGTGCTTGGCTATATACTATGCTGGGCTGTATACTGTGCTGGGCTGTATACTATGCTGGGCTGTATACTGTGCTGGGCTATATACCATGTGGTGCTGGGCTATACACCATGATGGGCTATATACCATGTGGTGCTGGGCTACATACCATGCTGGGCTATATACCATGGTGGGCTGTGCTATATACCATGTGGTACTGTGCTATATACCATGGTGGGCTGTTCTATATACCATGGTGGTGCTGTGCTTTATACTATGCAGCTGAGTTATATACCAAGGGGGTACATTTTACATTATAATCTATGGGGGAGGCTGTGTTATATAATATGGGGGCTTACATTATATTCTATGGGGAGGTGGGCAGTATTTTATTCTATTTGGGGCTACATTATATTCTATGGGGGGCTGTATTATATTTATTATATTCTATGGGCGGTGATTGCATCATACTCTATGAGGGGGCTACATTATACTATATGAGGAGGCTACATTGTATTCTATGGGGGGGCAGCATTATCTGTGGGGGCTAGATTATATTGTATGGGGGCTTTATTATATTCTATGGGGGCTGCATTATACTATATGAGAAGGGCTACATTATACTATATAAGGGGCTGCATTATACTCTATGAGGGGGTTGCCATATATTCTATGGAGGGGCTGCATTATATTCTGTGGGGGGGTTACATTATATTCTGTGGAATAGCTGCATTATACTCTGAGGGGTAGCTGCATTATGCTCTAAGGGGTGGCTGCATTATACTATAAGAGGGGGGCTGCATTATATTCTATGGGGATTACATTATATTGTATGGCGGGGCTGCATTATAATCTGTGGGGTGGCTGCATTATGCTCTATGTGGGCTGCATTATACTGTATTGAGGACTATGGGGAATACATTATATGATGAACTATGGTGTGCATTATACTATGGGAAGTGAATTGTACTACATGGATGACTATGGCGGTGCATTATACTATATGGAGCACTATGAGGAGTGTATTATACTATATGGTGGACTGAGCAGTGTATTTTAATATATGGAGGACTATGGGGAGTGTATTATACTATATTGAGGACTATGGGGAGTGTATTATACTATATGGAGGACTGAGGAGTGTATTATACTATATGGAGGACTATGGAGTACATTATATTATATGGAGGACTATAGGGAGTGTATTATAAAATATGGAGGACTATGGGGAGTGAATTATGCAATATGGAGAACTGAGGAGTTTATTATACTATATGGAGGACTATGGAGTACATTATATTATATGGAGGACTATAGGGAGTGTATTATAAAATATGGAGGACTATGGGGAGTGAATTATGCAATATGGAGGACTGAGGAGTGTATTATACTATATGGAGGACTATGGGGCACATTATATTATATGGAGGACTATGGGGTGTAAACTGTAGATGTGCTGCTGATAACATGATACTGTATGGTGATTTGTTAGTGATCCATTAGTGATTGTTCTGTCCCCATCATTCTTTCTCAGACGGTGGAAAGAGGCCGGGAAACAAGTGTTGAACGACTTCAATATTGTCGATCACACTCATTTAGCGGCCTGAACTCAGCACATGTAACTACAACCAAAATGCTTCTGTGTGATGTGCAATATGTTAGCTTTTGGGGCCCCATTTTAATCTTTGCCTAGGGCCCCACTTTGCCTAAAACCGGCCCTGAATACAGACAATGCGCTGAAGATCCAAGTGTGAACGGCTCCGAGAAACAAGAACTTCTGCATGTAAGTCACATATCAAAAGCTCCACACAGCAACAAATAAAGGCTTCCAAGTCCGAAATCTGTTCTACCCGCTGGCACCGTTCATCTGCTCCTCGTCATCAGAGCAGCTCTTCTTCTTCCAGGCTGCTCTGTCGGCAGGGTGTGACTGATGCTGATTGACAGTCGGCTCCTTGTAGTTAGGCAGTAGGGAGCCAGATGACAATCAGCATGACGTCGGCCGTCACACCCCATCAACAGAGAAGAGTGGGAGGAAAGCTGCTGCTCTGTAGACGTGATGCCAGCGGAAGTCGCTAAATATCCCGACCAGCACGAACCGTCTGTGATGGCAGAGATCGGTGCTGGGCGCAACAGGCAGGTGGTTACAACTACCTGCCTTTTAGTTTTTAGGCAGTCAACGTCAACAATGCAACAATGATACTTTTCGTCTTTAGTGGCGATATAAATGGAGTCCTCCAAGTGCGACCAAGTGGTGGAAGCCGTTTTATTGAAGCCAAATAATTTATTCATGAGAATGAAATCACTCCGAGTGACATCGGTAAATCACAGGGCACTTTAATGCTTTTTAAAGACCACATATTGCTTTAAAACAGAAAATGGCGACTTAACATTTCCCTAGACCCATTGTAAGCTCACATCGCGGCCAGATGCCCATTAAATGCCATCTATGATTGTTAATGGAACGTAATTGCCGGTAAATCTCCATCTCTTGGATATTATGCGGCCGGCACTAAACATTACGCTCCTCTGTTTTGAGTAAATTTCAGGAAATAAGAAACATTAGGCCTTTATGTAAGTGTAGGATATTGTCTGTTCCCTTGTTCTTCTCGCAGCAATAATTGGGAGGATTGGAAATATTTTGCAGGACGGACATTCTTCCTACTGCTCCGGTCAGTCCATCTGTATCAGAAATCAGCCCTTCACACTTTTATTTACTTTTTTACTCATCCAAGTTTAAAGGAACCTGTCAGACGTTTTTTACTATGTAATCTAAGCGCACCATGATTTAGGGGCAGCAACACTGGTTTCAGAGATGTGTCTCTTACTAGGCTTTGTTTTAGTGTCAATACAATCAGTGTTTTATCAGCAGGAGATTATCACTACAGGGTTAGGTATCTCATGCCTCCTAGTCCAACCTCGCCCCAACCACTGATTACTTAGCAGCTTTCTGTTAATTCAGAGTGTACACAGAAAGCAGCCAATCAGTGGTGTGGGCGGGGCTATACAGGACTCAGCATTCCGAGCTCCGCTAGATCTGCAGCTGAGAAAGCAATGATACTGTCACACCAGCTGCACCCAGTAATTAACTGATACATCACTGGAATCAGGGTCTCTGTCCCTATATCATGCTGCCTTCAGATTACATAGTTGAAAAGAAAACTACTGACGGATTCTCTCAATCCTCACAAATCGCCACTAATATAATTTAGATCTTTAATCACATTTCACTGTGAGACCAGGCAATTTTTATTGCCGTCCTCGACGTATGTAAATTACCCTTCATAGTCCAGGGGTGCATCTCCTCTCCTAGAGCAGTCCGACACCCTATGACTAATTCTTGCCCCCCTGGAATTTCAGAATCGTTTGAAACCTTGTGCACGAAGGTGCCTACACTTCCCCCCTGGGTGTACACAATGTGACGGTGTGGAGAGTGCACCCAGCTTCATTGCACTAGCTCACGTAGGAAAGAAGTCTTGCACACGTGTTGTATACACCATTTTCATTCCGACCACCTTTGTAAATAAATATATGTATACTGGGTTTTTTTAATCTAAATGATCACTAAATTATCCTTGTGCTGTATTCTTCAAAATTGACTATTACTCATAAAGCACAATGTTTAATTTTCCCAATCGGGCTAATAGTCCAGTGGACCTGTTTCCCATTTACGGAGAGGCATAGTATGGTGACAAATCCATTTTACTATGCCAGCCTGCAGGAAATATTGAGATGTAACGGAATCTAATCACACCTATATCTCATATACTGCAGCTACAACTAGCTCCAGACATCATTCATTTGAAATATAGAAATGGAATCTGTTACCAGGAAAATGCCACACAATCTACTGGCAACCTGTATAACTGTATTTCTGTTGTTTCTATGCTTAGGAGTCCAGCGGGCGGTCCTAATCCTTGATTGACAGCCATGGTTGTCTACACACTCCTCCAAGAAAATGCTGTCAATTATTGAGAGGAAAACCAAAAAATATGAGTCGGAGTATAATTTGGCAAACACAAAACATATAGACGCATGTTCACACAGTAGCCATTTAGCAGACAAAACCTAAGACAGAAGCAAAATGAGCATATACCCTGCAGTAAGTAAATAAACAGTAACAGTAGATAAAAATAACATTCGGTACTTAGTAAAGACAGTTTTTTATCAAAAAAGCATAAAAGCATCCCATCATGACAAGATGTACCATTTAAAAAAGAGCGAATGCCAAATTAAAAAGCAAGTTAGAATGGTATGTCCACCAAAAGAAGTTTTAACTTGCTGTGGAGACCATGATTTTTTTACACATTTGGCATAAATGGGCAAGTATGCTAAAAGTATAGAAAAACAGGGGATTTTAACGGAACCAGTTGGCACAGTTAACATGTGGGAGTATCAGTATAGCTGTATAGGCGCTTGTCCCCCAATATAAATAATACCTTTTCTTATAGTTATAAAAATGTTAGCATAAGGGTACTAGATCAGGCTGGAAGTGCTTTGGGGGGGTGTCAATGCACTTAGGAGAAGCAGTCCCAGTGCACTGACACGCCCCCTGTGCACTGACACGCCCCCTGTGCACCTCCAGCCTTGCTGCAAATGCCTTCTATGCCACACTTCTCATGATCGGTGCATCAGATCTCTACAAAAAAAAATATCATTCTTATTGGGGGGGAAAAGCGCTTCTACAGCTAGACAACTGCTTCTAAATGGAAAGAAAAGTGCGGACAAGTTCCCTGAGTGATGACATATCTTTAGGATAGGTTGCGACTCATGATATTACATTGGTGGGGGTCTGATGTCTGGCACCCCCAAGGTTCACCTGTTATCGCCTCTGATAGCAGCCGGACGTGACCAGTGATTAGAGCTGGAGCAGCACGGCTCTATTTTCCGTGCCGAAAAGTGCAGCTGAGATTTTATTCCCGTGTGTATAATCGGCATCAATCTGTCCATCTCCTCTTGCTCTATTACAGATCGCACTGCGTGTTCAACGTGAAAAATGCTGCCTGGCCACCGTAATGAAAGCTCCGCTGACGAAAAGAAATGAACTTATATCATCCCAGGGACCACTCCCCGACGCTTTGATTGACAGCTTGCTCTGCAAACGTACTTGTGCAGCACGTGTGGGCAGAACCAACTGTCAGTCAAAGTTCCAGGAAGTGATTACAGCTGCCGCCCACAATTTAGCGAGTGCTGACCGTACCCGCTTCATGTTCTGCCCCGATAATGGAAACTGAGTGGCTACAGACTTGATGTGCAGTAAGTTCATTTTCTCCCTGCAGGTTGAATTTCAACTCTATATACCTACAGATTGACCCTATATCTGCAGGCAAATTGCATTTTTTGCACATGACAGGTTCCATGTAACTGATAGATCCTGTGGATACATCCCTGAGCTAAACACTACATTTATAGTATTTAGCAAACTTGATTTTTTTATTTATTTTACTTTTGCTCATTCTCCGTTGTGATTATCAATCTACGTCAATTGTGATCTGCCCTGGAGCTGTTTTGCAGGCCTACAATAACCACAGGGTACATGGGAAATAGAAGGATTTTTAATTAAGAAAAAAATATATTAAATAACTAACTCCCAAAATAGCATTCCTGCCCGTCCGACGTTCCCCCACTTCTCAATTTAGTTACATTCATGACAAACTGCACAAGATGAGAATGACAAATGATGTAGTAGATCTCTACGCTTTATCATACAACTACACAAAAGGGACCCGGCAAAGACAAAGCTGTCTAAAAAGTTACACTGGAAGCAAAAACATTAAATCAAACTATCAATAACGGATGGATGGATAGATAGATAGATAGATAGATAGATAGATAGATAGATAGATAGATAGATAGATAATAGATATATACAGGGTGGGCCATTTATATGGATACACCTAAACAAAATGGGAATGGTTGGTGATATCAATTTCCTGTTTGTGGCACATTAGTATATGGGAGGGGGGAAACTTTTCAAGATGGGTGGTGACCATGATGGCCATTTAGAAGTCTGCCATTTTGGATCCAAATTTTTTTCAATGGGAAGAGGGTCATGTGACACATCCAACATATCGAGAATTTCACAAGAAAAACAACGGTGTGCTTGGTTTTAACGTAACTTTACTCTTTCATTAGTTATTTACAAGTTTCTCTTTGTTTACAGCCATTGACATGTCGCAGAGGCTAACACGTGAGGAGCGGATAGAAATTGTGTTGATGTCTGGTGAACGCAGTACCCGGGTCATTGCAGCAGATTTCAATGCAAGACACCCTACGCAAGAAAACTGTCACCATTCCCATTTTATTTAGGTGTATCCATATAAATGGCCCATCAAAACAAGGTTTGCCTCATCACAGAACATAATGTTCTGTGTAAACTGAGGGTCCTGTTCCAATTTTTGTTTTGCCCATTCTGCAAATTCAGCGCGCCGATCTGGGTCACCAACCATTCCCATTTTATTTAGGTGTCCATATAAATGGCCACCCTGTAGATACATAGATAGATAGATAGATAGATAGATAAAAGATACGGAGACAGATAGTCAGATAGATAAATATGAGATAGATGATAGATAGATATGAGATAGATAATAGATATATAAATAGATAAATAATAGATAGATAATAGATAGATTGATAGTGTGAGGCAGTGACAGGGGTTATATGTGAGGGTCACTATGTGTCCCCAGGATGCGCATAGAAGTGCACTAAGACCGCTGGAGTGCATTGCAGTCACAGTTATAGCTGTGATTGCAGTGCAAAATAAAAGTAAGTTTTGGTCTTGGGCAAGCTATTTGCCCAAGGCAGATTTAAGAAAACCCGCCATGGGCTTTTATTTTTTGAGCGATCTACAGGATGGTAGAGGGGCAGGTTGTTCCGACCACGCCGGGTCTTACAAGTGTCTCATGGCCACAGATCCCATTTAAAAACCCTGCAGCAAAGGGTTTGCAAGTATGAAGAGCAGGTGGCTCTGCAAAACTCAGCCTGTGTGAGGTAACACAGAGCCAAGCAGAGCCAAAAGCCCTGGCATCCCTCAGCATGACACGGTGGTGCAGTCGTCCAAGGCAACCAGTCTCGGATTAGGACTGTTTTGATGCTCAGCTGCGATCCAGAGGATTCCGTGTGCTGTTTCTTTTGTGAGTTTTTTGGACATTAAAAGACATTTGCTTTGAACTTTCCTGTGGTCCCTGCCTATCTGTCACACTGCACCAACCCCGCTGCACTACAATAGATAAAAAAGTATCAAGAACACCACATAATAAAAAAATAAATTTGTTGCAAATATTCGTGGGGAACCGCTATGAATCAAATTTTGCACTTTTTTTTTTTTTTTTTTTAACAATGATGGAAACCAAAACTTTCCAAATTCCCCCCAAAATGTTTATGTAAAGGGGAAAAAAAATCATTAAAGAAAGTTAATTTAGCTAAAAGCACCTCAATCTTTACAGCGGGCAACGTGTAATGCTTCTTTTCTCCATTGGTGGAATTGGAGAAAAATTGAACCTACTGAATTTGACAATTTACTCCACAGATTATCTTATAATAGGAGACCCTTCCCATAAGAAATCCCTTAAACTACACAACTGGTTTATTAAAATCCTTGTGGGGTGTAAAAAAAACATCAATGCATTTCTGATTGCAGTAATGTCGCAGTACCTGTCGGACGAAGCTATTTGAGGTAGTATCAGAAGACGTGCTGCCATCCGAGCCTTTGAACCGATTTTTCCGTCGTGCTCCTTTTCCGTAAGTCTGAAAAATACACATAAGTTTATTAGCTCTATATGCATTTTCTTTTATACATTGCAATTTTTAATGAAAACAAAAAATAGTATAATTGGAAAATGTGATATAAATATTAGGTAAAAGAAAAATACCTTTATTTTTATAATCTAGTATTTTACAATATCTACAATGGCAGAAAAACTAACAGAGGTATTCCACTTTTTGGTACCCAGGTGATAGCACCCATGTAAAATCACACAAATCGGAGAGTACTCAGTACTTACCTTCCCCGGGTTCCCATAGCTGGGAATATGGATACCCAGCAGTGGGAAGCTATACAATCATAATGCCCAGCTTATAGAAAAGGAGGCCATTCCTTTGTGTGCACTGAGTGCCAAAACCTAAAGCAAAACTGAAAGAAATAACTGGAGTATAAACTGGTATAAATCAACGTATAGGAGCATGTTCACACTGGCCATTAAACAGACACAACCTAAGTAGAAAAAAAGTAGAAAAAAATATGAACCCATTGTTGGGTGTCTAGAGTTGGACCCCGTTTCTGCACGGCCCTTATTCACATTGAGATAAATTTTGGGACATGGTAAGGTTATAATAATAAAGGTTAGGATCGCCCCGATTTCGGTACACCTTGATGTTGGTGGGATGGCTTTTACGCTTTTTTGATCAAAATCAGTGTTTACTAACTACATTATGTTATTTATATACACTATTGCTTTTTGCTTCCATACAGCAGGGTATATGTCGACTCTGCTTCTTTCTTAGGTTTTGCCTGTTTAATGGCCAGTGTGAACAGGCTCCTACATATTGCGCGTACTCCAACTTATACTCCTGTTTATTTCTTTTAGGTTTTGCTTATGGAACATTCCCTGCAAATATGCAGCATGTGAACATACCCTAAAGGTACTTTCAGCACATTTTCTAGTTCGGTGGCAGCGCTGTGCTAAAGATTTTAACAAATTTCATGTATAAACTGCAAAGAATATCTGTAGACTTCACTGACCGCAGCTGACAATTTGAAATCTTTTGCATGTCAATTTATGCTGCCGTTGTGATCGCAGAGTTCACCCTTTAACCCTGCCGTTTTCTCAATGAACTCCACTCTGGATTTCATAGTGGGAGGTCCACAAAGACATGACCCATTTGTCACACTGAGACAGTCTTCCGTAAGGAAGGGGGACCTCAAACTGTCCCTGGAACTGGGACCCTAAGTATCCCTGTCCCGGGTACTCTTGTAGGTACAGAGGCCTGAGTCTCCGACCTTACTATGCTCCTGTTAACCCTGCCATTTTCTCAATGAACTCCACTCTGGATTTCATAGTGGGAGGTCCACAAATACATGACCCATGTGTCACACTGTGACAGTCTTCCGTAAGGAAGAGGGACCTCAAACTGTCCCTGGAACTGGAACCCTAAGTATCCCTGTCCCGGGTACTCTTGAAGGTACAGAGGCCTGAGTCTCTGACCTTACTATGCTCCTGTTAACCCTGCCATTTTCTCAATGAACTCCACTCTGGATTTCATAGTTGGAGGTCCACAAAGACATGTCCCAAGAGTCACACTGTGACAGTCTTCCGTAAAAAAAGAGGGGCTTCAAACTGTTCCTGGAACTAGGACCCTAAGTATCCCTGTCCCGAGGGTACTCTTGAAGATAGAGAGTCCCGAGTCTCTGACCTTACTATGCTCCTGTTAACACTGCCATTTTCTCAATTAACTCCACTCTGGATTTCATGGTGGGAGGTCCACGAAGACATGACCAAAGTGTACGTACCCTTATTAGTCCGGAAATGTCTAGGCATTTGTGTCAAATCCTGGCAGGAGGGGGATTCGTGGTCAGTTTTCATATAATGTAAAAGACTTAGGCTCTAAGGCCTATTGAACTCCGATCTATCAAAATCTATTGCACTGGCTGATAAACTATATATTAGTACGTACATTATAAAAGCAAAATACCTTATCTTTCTAAAAAGCAGCAAAAAAGAAAAGCATTTCCCTGAAATCGCCTAGAAGACGTGAAAAAAAAAAATCAGCAATCAATATTAAAGCACTGGCGCGCTGTATTCTCACCAGTCAAGTGAAAATTCAATTCAGTTTCCGAGACAACCAATAAATATGGCTTCTATTACAGCACCCACAAGGGGTTATAAGGGGTCATGATTTCAGCTTCTGAATGACAAATCAGCCTGTTTAATTTATTTCAGGCTTAAAGTTCTAAAACTGAGTCATTTTTCATCATTTCCAACGAGACATTGAAACATTTTTTTTTACATTTCAAATCTGTTTTTAATTTCAGATTACAGTTTTCTTAATTCTATTGCATAAGCTATTTTCTGTTTTGTTTTGTTTTTTGCATTTTTTTTTCCTGCAGGCTGTGAGTTAACATGGTTGGCATGATGCACTACATGTAACCATGTGACCGGTGTGTACATTTCTTTGTTTTGCTGCTCATGCCAGATTAACCCCTTAATGTAAACATATAATGATCATGGAGTATCCCTTTAAATACAGGACATAGCAGCCTTTGGTAGTCGTTTGATTGGCATAAGGAAGCAGGTATACACAGTAATCAGTTGAATAACTTTACTTACAAGAAGGCAACTAGATTGATGGTTTTAACAGCCTAACACTAAGGCAACAGATTTACTTGAATAGAGGTACATATTTGACATTTTCAATACTTATGACAATTTGCGGATACATAACAGTCTTCTGGCACTTTCTCAGCAGCATCTCTATCACTGTATTCTACAGTGATCTCTCTTATTACAATCTGCTGGCACTTTCCTCAGCAGCACCTCCATCACTGTATTCTACATTGGTCTCTGTATTGGCCTCTGTTATTACAATCTGCTGGCACTCTCCTCAGCAGCACCTCCATCACTGTATTCTACATTGGTCTCTGTATTGGTCTCTGTTATTACAATCTGCTGGCACTTTCCTCAGCAGAACCTCCATCACTGTATTCTACATTGGTCTCTGTTATTACAATCTGCTGGCACTCTCCTCAGCAGCACCTCCATCACTGTATTCTACATTGGTCTCTGTATTGGTCTCTGTTATTACAATCTGCTGGCACTCTCCTCAGCAGCACCTCCATCACTTTACTGTGTTCTATGTTGTGACTGTCTGCTGGCACTTCTATTAAGCAGCACCTTTGTCACTCAGCACGAGTGTCTATATAACTATACTCAGCAGCACACAGCCTCTCAGTACTAGTCACAACCCCTCTCATTTCCACCTTTTATTGTCAGCATTTCGCACTCACTTGCGGCCTACTCTTCTCATTCTCACAGTTTTCTAGTCTTTTCTGGCTTGATACTCCCCTTCGCACTCAGGCATAAGCATCCTGATTCCTCCAGTGTGGCGACTCCATACTCATCACAGGTGGCAATCTTTTCTTGCTTGATATCAGATTCACTCTTCACAGTCAGAAATTAGCCTTCATGTTATCCTTTGTGGCAAACATCCCATTTCTAATGACAGCTCATTATAGCCCACGTGGGCTGATTTCCTCCACCCAAGACATGGAGCTTAGGCTGAAGCTTTTAGCATCCTCCTCTGTGGCTCTATCTAAAGCTACCCGTACACGTGGAATAACTGTCAGCAGAAAGTTCATTAGTTTAGCACACAGTTACTTCTCCCGACTTCCCCATAAATTTGAGCGCTCGGCTCAGCCAAGAGTTCATGTGTTTTCAATACGGATAGAGAAGACAAATTCTGCCAGACATCTCTGGTAGAGGCTTATGTCCCTGAAAACAAAATGATCGGCCACTGAAGTTCCAACTCTCTGATCCTTCTATCTTCCTCCACGCTTGAGTTGTCAGGCTCTCATACACATCAGATGGTCGGCATCATTCTGGCCTGCCTGAATCGGTGGGTTTGGCCAGCTTTCACATACTGTTTTAGGCGCCTTTTAGTCCTAGGGTGGCACACTATATTTGTGAGTAGTTAGCTAGTTACTTAATATTGGCACTGTTATTCCTAATGCATAAACTCCTATTGTGCTTGTGTCCTCCAAGAGTCTGACCTCAACCGGAACAAATGCGGTCTAAAACATTACCAGGTTGCATGAATATAGCTGTCTTAGTGACTACATGCAGACACATGATGGAGTCTCTTCACGGAAACAGTGCCAAATTCTTAACCTTTATTGGTCATACCTCCATCTTACTATCAGCTACTCTGCATGAGGCATTTCTTGACCTGAGGTCATTTTTAATAGAATCCTAGAATGGCAGAGTTGGAAGGGACCTCCAGAATCACCGTGTCCAACCCCCTACTCAATGCATGATTCACTAAACCATCTCAGACAGATGTCTGTCCAGCCTCTGTTTGAAGACTTCCATTGAATGAAAACTCACCACCTCTCTTGGCAGCCTGTTCCCCTCATTTTTCCCTACTAATCATGTCAACTTCTACCTTACACCATCCAGTTCATCCCTTATTCGTGCACTATACCTGGACTCCTCATCCCATGCCAGGTTCGATTCTCAAGCTATACATTCTCTGAAATGTTGCAAAGTATTCAAGAATCCTGTGAACAGGGGTTTAGGCAGTATAAAATGACTGATGGGTTCCCTTTAAGATAAACTTGTTTATTTTGATGGGCAATTAGCCATATTTCTGTAGCGCTCTCAAAGCAGTCACCAGTTTTATGCCAGAAATCATAAAACTATGAACATTTCGAAAAGATGCTGAGGTGAACACATGTAAAGGTAGTCTTCAGATAATAAACATTCAGTCACTGGTTTGTATATCCCCTGTCTGCTAAATTTAAAGGAGCCTGAAGCACAAACTGACTGTTCAAACCAACAACAGGTGCTTGTTGCACCCTTGGTGTGGCCAAACAGTTCAGTGCACCTTTCTGCCTTTTTTGTCCATCTCTCATCTCACTGCCTTCCTCGACTTGTTTAAAGTCAGACCTGCCAATCAAGAAACATAGGGGCGCAAATAGAAGCAAAACAAGTAAAGAGGTAGGTGAACTGAACTGTTTGGCTGCTTCAAGCAGCTTGGTTTGAACATTATTTTTTTGCAGAGAGATTGAGTTAGACAGTCCCATCTTTAAAAAAGTCTTCCTGCTTAATAATTGTAATTTTTTTTACCCTAACCTCATATTTGTCAACTTTGTCAGAGGCTTCTGTCAAACTGAAGACCTCCCGCACCCTCAAAAGAGTTGACAAATTTGGACAGAAGTATGAAGAAGCCTACGTCGACCTCCCAGAAAGAGGTTTCTTGTTCGTGGTGACAAAATCATTCGAGATTATAAAGAGTCAAGACGTCGAGGTGCACATTCCGGAGTTGAAAAAAAATGGCCATGAAAGAGGCATTAGTAAAGTGTAACCTTGAGCAGGCAAATATGTTGTGGGCACTGCCACGTATGCCAAGAGAACATTATGAAAACAGTTCACAGATGGGCCAACAGATTAATGAAACGGATGAAAGATCTAGGATATAACACAGGGAAACACAGATTATTAGTAATGCTCTAATGTTGGCACAGCAAATAAAATACTAAGGCTTAGTAAAGACAGGGACAAGTATGGAGGTGTAAGGAGGAAGACCGGGCTGCGGATAGCTCTCCTATGCCGGGTCTGGAACTGTCGGGGCTGTCTCCTCTGTTGTCCGGGGGAAAGAATAAAATACTGTAAAATCTCTTACCTAGAAGCAGAGGGCGTAGCTAAGTCGCAGCGCACACGGAAGCAGTCAGTTTTGGCGCGAACAGGTAGCAAGTGACAGGTGAAGCAGAGTGCTCCGTCTCCTGAGCACCGGCGCTGCGAAGGACCTTGCGCGCCGGCTCCCGCCGCCACTTGCGCGATCGTTGAGAAGAAAGGTGCTGTGCGCTCCAGTACTGTGAGCACAGCAGGTGTACAGAGTGGAGGATGCCGGGTACCTGAGAAATTCTTGCGGCCCTCCTTGCCAGTGAACTTCGGCAGGTGGACCCGGGACCTGTTTTAAGGACAGTTTGGTGAAAACCAATATGGCCATCATTACAACTTGTACAGCAGTTGCCACCGAAACTCACTAAACTCTGCTGATGGCCAAGATTCCCAGTTATTCAATGACATGTCCACAAGACCTGTAATAAGGACCACCATTAGAAATATCAGAGCCCTATAAGGTCAAATACTCAAGGCTTCCTGGACCTTTGTTCACACGTGACGTGCTCCTTCTTGCACCCAACAATTTACATTTGATTGGCATGTGAAGGAAGTTGATGGAAGATAAAATAATCTTAATGTATGAAAATTCTGATATTTCATGCACTTTTACATGCAATGTCTCTATTCTTTGCTAATAAAAGGTGGGTAGCAGCTATCAGTGACTCTTATTTTGTGAGTGGCATCAATTGGTGACTTTTAGGAGTTGGATGTGAGCCATCAGTGACTTTTAGGAGGTGGGGGGGCAACCATTAGTGACTCTTAGGAGCTAAGTGGTTGCCATCAGTTGCTCTTAGAAGGGGGTGGCAGCCATCAGTGACTTTTAGGAGGTGGGTGGTAGCCATTAGTGACTCTTAGGAGATGAATGGCAGCCATCATTGACTCTTAGGGCAGGTGCAGATAATGACCATAGTTTCTGTTTGTAGGGAAGGTGACCTGACGGACGGACGGACTAGTCAGAGTGAAGAAAGATAGGTTTGCACAATGTAGGTAGGAGTCAGTGATTACAGTGGGGAAACAACTAGGAAAGTGTAGTGGACGTGCAGTACCTTGGGATGACCATTAGATGGCAGGGTGGAGTGTGAGCAAAGGACTTTACAGCAGCTTAGGGCTTTAGAAACCGTTGGTCATGGGGGGCGTGGTGACAGTTAGAGTGACAGTTTCAATGAACCGGGGGAGTTATAAATACTGAGGGAGGGTTCCAGAAAGTTCCAGTCCCCAGGGGGAGCTCAGGTGACAGGAGGACTACGCCAGTCTGTGTGCCCTGAGGAGAATCCGACCAAGGGGACTGAGGAGAGGAAACGTCATGGGGGTGGTCCTGACAGGAAAGGACCGCAGCAGAGACGAGGCTCTGGGTGAAGGACACCGTATGTGTAACGACGAAACTGGCCAGTAAAGTGCTGATGGTGTACGGGCCTAAGGCGGCCACAGTGACTGAGCTGTCAGGATTGTCACAGTGTGAGACCGGATGGTACGTATAAATACGTCCCTAGTGTAACGTACGGTGTTGAAGCGGCCCTGGACACGGAGGGCTGAGAGAGAGATATCGCGGTGTGCTGCGAGGACCGTCAGTCGGACGGTGAACAATAAACTTGGACCTGTTGCACCCAGAATCTGCCTCATCGTGTCTCTGTTTTCGTCTCTGCGCGGTAAGAAGAGGGACCACCCCTCCAGCTCGCCCTACCGACCCTACATTTGGCGTAGTCGGCAGGATCGCCGCCGCTAATACCCCATCTTCTGCGGCAGACCTGCCTCAAAGAATGGAAAAGGACTTGGACTACTCTGTTTGGATTACAATTACCTGTGGATTACAAATTACCTACCTGTGGAAAACAAATGGGAAGTGCTGTGGCGGATCTGTGTGGCCAGCAGAGGATCCGGGGCGGTACCAGGTACTGTGCAGTATGGCGGTGTTGCTTCAGTGCAGAGGAGAGGTCCGGGTGTTTGCAGTCGTGTTGAATGGACTGGAACCCCCTCAAACGTACCCCAAAAGGAAGCAGTATGTGCCTGGAAATCGACGCTTCCATATATTGGACCCTGACAGGATGGTGGAGAGGCCTGCCGACACCTCACCTCACAGAGGGAGTGGCACAGAAGAAAAACTTGGCTGCGGCTGTCTGATGCCATTCGAGTGCTGCCCAACGGACGGTATGAGACTCTGCAGGTGTCGGGGCATCGGCCGCCTAGAGTGGCAGTGGCGGCAGGGGATGGAGCTGTGCCAGAAGTCGCCCTCAGAGCCACGGGAGAGCAGCGGGATGCTGAGCTGGGGAGCGGAGCCTGAGCGGAGTCAGCGAAAACGGCCGCCACCAATACCAGCAGAGGACTTCTCAGCGGAGCCCCCGAGTTTAGGGGAAAAACCCGCGGGACAGTGGAGCGAGGGACGGAGGCTGCGGGTGAAGCCACGTATTGATGTGATGGAGGCCGCAGCGCCGGGGAAGGTGAGAGTACCCCCGGCACCACCAGTGCCTCCGCCAGCGGCCCTCATCATTCCGCCGCAGCACGCTGCCCCCTGCGCACCGGAAGGCCTGGGTACATCGGGCCCAGTGGTGTATGCAGAGTTGTGCGAGGCCCCTGCTCAAGTCCCTGAGGTACCCCGCCTGGAGCCGCCAGTGCGGAAGTCATCCAAAGAAGACGCTGCTGCGTTCCCCCTGCTGATAGCAGCTGCGTCGTTGGAACCGGCCGTTACTCCGGCTCCATTTGAAGTAGTGGATGCGGCCTGTCCTGAGGCCGCGGTTATGCCGCTGCTGAAGTCGACTGCGGCCGACTTAGTGGGCCTTGTGATTCCAGCCTCCAAGGACCCGGTTGTCCCCATTTGCCACCTGGCCCCAGCGGCTGTTGAGCCGCAGGAATCATCGGCCGCCTCTGATCCACGTCCTTCCTCGGTTAAGTCCCGCCCACCGGACTCCAGGGCTCATGCCGGACCCTCTGTTTGGGTCGCAGGAGTTATAGAGAAGAAGAGGGCCAGGGGGCAGGAAGTCTGGAACCTGCTCCATGAGAGGGGAGAGGCTGGCATGGCGGCTGCACGACCCCCGGGACGGCTCGTTTATACTATCTTGCAGAAGGGGACTTCATCTCCTTCTATAAAGAATACTGCCCCCGCGGGTATTATGCGGTGGCAGTACTGGCGGAGCCTGAGCAAAGCGGACCCCCGTGAAAAAAGGACTGATATGGACACTCTCCATTCCCCCAGGAGTTCCACGGCTGTGGAGCCCTCACCTCTGTCCATTGAGAGTGGGATAGACTGTCAGGAGTTCGATGCACCGTTGTGCAGGTTATAAGGACAGTTGCATTTAAAAAAAAAAATGTTTTTGTTGTTGTTTATCTGATGCAACTATTCTCTCTCTCTTTCTTTCTTCTTTCTATGTTCTTTATATACGAAAATATGTTTACCTGACAGAACGGGGATACGGAAAAGCAGAGGAGTGTCCAGGTCCAAGGAAGGGGGGAGGAAGAAAGAGGATCTGCCATGTTATGTTGTTATAAGTTGGTTTTAAAAGCAAAAGAAAATGGAAAAAAAAAATTATAAAAATGGGTACTTGTGCTATTATAAAGTTGTATGATGTATAATATGCAAAGTAAAATGCAACAGGTCCGGGTAAGGGAAGGTCTGCGGGACCAAAGGAAAGTGTGAGATCCGGTAGGGATCTAAGAGTTGAGGAGGTCTGGGAGACCGGGACGCCGACCATGACATGTAATTGAAAGAAGGAAAATGAGTTGGAAGACGTGAGAAAGACAGCCGTCCTAGGTCAGGTTCCCAACACCACGGACACTCCTGAAGAAGGAAAGGCGGGCGCCGGCAATGATCTGGTAGGTGAGTGGCCTCGATCATGGCGCACCGGATAGTGAAAGGTAACAGTAGGGGAGAGTAGGGGAAAGATACACGCCGTAGAGAGAATACGGGTGTACCTTGCCCAATTTGAAAGACGTTGTCATGTGGTGTGCGCGCTGGTGAGTAGCAGTAGGCTGCTCAGAGCATAGTGCTCCCAGTATGGTTCGGCCCCCGCAGATAGTGGGTTTGGCTCAACTTCTGGTCCGACAACAGAATGTAGGTGTAGATTCAGAACGACGAAGGCAGGGATGACGATTGTCGAGGACGACAATGGACAAAGGAAGGGGGAGTGTAGGGAAGGTGACCTGACGGACGGACGGACTAGTCAGAGTGAAGAAAGATAGGTTTGCACAATGTAGGTAGGAGTCAGTGATTACAGTGGGGAAACAACTAGGAAAGTGTAGTGGACGTGCAGTACCTTGGGATGACCATTAGATGGCAGGGTGGAGTGTGAGCAAAGGACTTTACAGCAGCTTAGGGCTTTAGAAACCGTTGGTCATGGGGGGCGTGGTGACAGTTAGAGTGACAGTTTCAATGAACCGGGGGAGTTATAAATACTGAGGGAGGGTTCCAGAAAGTTCCAGTCCCCAGGGGGAGCTCAGGTGACAGGAGGACTACGCCAGTCTGTGTGCCCTGAGGAGAATCCGACCAAGGGGACTGAGGAGAGGAAACGTCATGGGGGTGGTCCTGACAGGAAAGGACCGCAGCAGAGACGAGGCTCTGGGTGAAGGACACCGTATGTGTAACGACGAAACTGGCCAGTAAAGTGCTGATGGTGTACGGGCCTAAGGCGGCCACAGTGACTGAGCTGTCAGGATTGTCACAGTGTGAGACGGGATGGTACGTATAAATACGTCCCTAGTGTAACGTACAGTGTTGAAGCGGCCCTGGACACGGAGGGCTGAGAGAGAGATATCGCGGTGTGCTGCGAGGACCGTCAGTCGGACGGTGAACAATAAACTTGGACCTGTTGCACCCAGAATCTGCCTCATCGTGTCTCTGTTTTCGTCTCTGCGCGGTAAGAAGAGGGACCACCCCTCCAGCTCGCCCTACCGACCCTACATGTTCAAGTACGATCCATCACTTGGACCAATGTTATTCAATTAGACAGTGCACATGTGGCGCCCCTGAGGGTTCAGTCGCCACAGAGGTACTGCACCTCCTCCTGAGGTGTAGTATCCCACTCTCCAGGTAAGATGGTAACACTTGACCAGTCTCCAACACCTGCATGCCACACAACATAGTAGTGTAGCAAAGCACCTTTGGTGGCTCCCTGCTTGGAACACAAAGAGTGCTGGGAGGTGAGTGGAGCTTAGACTGCACAAGAGAGGGGAGAAGATTAGGACTAGGTCAGTCTGGGAGAGAAGATCCCCTGAGAGGGATGGAGTGAAGGAGGTGCTGCAGCAGACTTCAAAGAGAACTAGAAAGCCTGATTCTCCAGAAGGAAGAAAGATTAGTGCGGATCGTAAGGAGAAGAAGAGAACTAAGGACTAGGGTCACAGCAGAGCCCTTCCTCAAGTTCTAAGCGCATGGCCGGGGTCCGGTCCCCGAGGTTGTATGGATACTGATGGTCCTGCAGCAGACACCGGAGGAATAGAAGTTGTCACCACTTTATTCCCACCCAAGACTTGGGGGCACAACAGCAACGTGAGTGAGCCGGGACTTGATAGCAAGGAGTCCCCGAAGCAGGCTACAGCTGTCTGCCGTACAAGTAGAGTTCTGAGTAACATCAAGAAAGAGGAACTTGGGTTTAACACACAACTACAAGTACTTCAGTATAAGCGCTAGAAAGGAGACATTCAGAACAGGCACACGAAAGGGAGAGCTGGAAAGGTTAATTCCATCTGCCTGGGAGTTGGTTGAGCCCCTGATCTGGAGACCGCAGCATTGAAGCGGGCACCTGTCTGTGCCAAGAACATGAGTAAAAGAACTGGATCTGCACTCAGCTCTCTCATTGCCTTTTTCTTGCGCCAACCCACTCAGCACTGCTACATCTCTGTGCCTAACACTGCACCATCTAAGTCTCCTCACTATCTCCTCATCTACACCATCCTCATCTACTCTGCCCTGGTACTACAGCCCTACCTGTGGGGGGCTACAACTTCATTGCTGCACCACACCCTCTGTCCCAGAGAAGCAACCCTGCAGCGCTGGTCAAACTGACCAGAAACCACAGGTGGCGTCACGAATCATCTCAATGACTTTATCCCCATCACACTACCCCTTTTACATTGACTGCCTGAGGCCACGAACCAGGTCACTGCCGCTGTGACATCTCCCATTGTAATCAACGGGCCCGGCACCGAGTACCTCACGGCCTCTAGGGGCGAGCCACACGTCCGATTTTTTTCCTCAAACGGAGTGCTGCAAGGAAAAAAATTGCAGCATGCATGATTTGCCTCCGATAATCGGTTGGCACTTGCCCATTCATTAACTTGTGTTAATGAATGGGCAATTTTCTTGGATGTCAGCTCCTGCCTTTACGAGTTGCATGGCAGCCATCATTGACTCTTAGGAGGTGGGTGGTGACAAAAAATATAATGTTGTCAGTAGGAGGGTTGTTAGTAGAATTTGGAACACCTTACATTTAGGAACCTAATGGGTCCACACTGCAGTATGCAATAATACAGAATCGGACAACACGGTATTACATGCGATCTCCTGACTGTTCCTTGCTCTCCTGATCAATGAAGGTCCTAGAGGCATGGTATATTTCACAGCAATCGGAATTTTATCGCATGTTCTAGACATAATCCCATAACATGATATGATAAGAATATCACTGCGCTAATTTCTTGGATGGAAAAGGCTATGGACATCTTTCAAATGTAAAAAAAGGATTTTAATTTTCATTACTTCTCTCATTTTCAGAACTCCCTTTACCCCTTCCAGATATACAGTTTACCAAGAGTCACATTTTTCTCTAGTGGGAGTTTCACTCCCAGTAATATAGGCTGAGTGTGAGTTTTGTGTGCTGAGGTTTTTAAAAGGTAATAATATATCGGTACAGCTTCTATCCTGAACTTATTTTCCTGTTCATGTGCTTTCCTATTTTTCCATTGATGGTTTTATCTGCCCTTACAATGCTTTTTCCCCATTTCCACGATGTGGATATCTGGGTACTACCCGCTCCTGCTTCATGCTGCTATATCTAACACTAAGAGAAGGGAGAGGGGGAGCAGAGACGGCCATCAGCACCAAGAGCAGGACCTCTGACCTCTGTTCGCTGATCACTCAGCTGGATGAAGGATTAACAGCATCAAAATGATAGGACATCAGCTTGGGCTTGATCTGTTTCAGCTACTGGATCGTAGAAAATGTAGAGGATATGAAATAGTTCAGAGCCTTCAAAAATTCCTTGTTTGCTTTGGCAACTGGTGCATTTGTTACGCAGGAACTTTGCTAGTCAGCGATCAGAGGGACTGTAACACACTGCAGATCGTTCAGATGCTGGAAAGCATAACCCGTCACTTCCAGTTTACTGACGACAGATGTGATCCCCTAGGAATCTGCTGAACCGTGCGGTAAAGAAAGCTAAAAAGGAATTATCAGGTGCAAAAACCACTAACGACAAAAAAAGCCTATGTAGACCAAACTTATTAATAGACTGGATGTTTCATCCAGATAAACTGAAGCTGATCTGGTGATCGCCTTGACAATCGACCGTAATCTCAGATGTCATACGTATCTCCTCACAGCGGCCTCTACAGGACAAATGTAGTATTACATGCTGGCCATTCAAGTGAAGTGATGACCATGTAAGTAGAGGAAGGTGCAAGATCCACCAAAGGGAGAGCTACTCTTTATAAGTCAAAGAAAAAGGGGATCTTATGGTAAGATAAACAATTAAAAAAGTGCCCAGTGGTTACTACTAGTAATATTTAATCAAAACCAGGTACTTCTGACTGCGGGGGAAGGTAGAGGTCATAAAAAGAGTTGTGATGGCCTCTCAGTCAGTAGTTGATAGCAGGATAAGTGGGCAGGTAAGAATTTTAAGTTTCACTACCATACCATATTCTGCATTTATGACATATCAAAAATAAAATGCTGTGAAGTGCTCTCCCGGGCCATGAGCCTACAATTCAAATGGGTATGTAGAACTGATGAACACCTCCAATAGAAAAATATAAATAAAAAACCTGACCAGCACCTCCTAGGTGTGAACAAGTGCCAGCTGTGATAGCTGTATTATATGGAAAAAGAAAACTCAACCTAGGAGCTGCTGGTCAGGTTTTTTTCTCTATATTTTACTATTGGAGGTGCAACTGCCTCCGGCCTGACTCTGCACTCCTCCCATTGACCAGCAGGTGATGTTCATCAGTTCTCCTTACCCATTTCAATTAGTTACAACAAACCCAGCTGCATAATCAATGTGTCATGTCGGACACTGTTCGCACCAGGGTGTCCGGCAGACAGTGGTAATACCCCATCCTACCACATGGTTCTCAGCGGCGCTGGTTGGTCTTCTGATCCGGCTTGGATTGGGTTAACCAGGTTGTCATTCTGGCTGAGGGCTTAGCCACGCCCTCTGTCTTTAAATTGCCCTGCGTGACTATGGGCGTCGCCGACTATAGCTCTTGCCTTGTGCTAAACGTTACCGGTCTGGAGTGGTGGTCTAAGGAGCATACGGTTTCTGGTGTAGTATATTCCATTGTTACCATTTTGCCTCCCTGTGTTGTATTATTTGGTTGCCCTTGCACATTACTGTATTCCCCTGTGTGCACGCGGTGTGGTGCATTTCCGTTATCCCTGTCCATACTTATTTGTGGGGTCTGTTGTTTGGTCTCCTCACTGGGTGGAGGGTGGTGGGTTCAGCTTAGGGCTGGACAGGAGACAAGGACCCCGACGCGCGTTTCGCTGGCACTCACGCCACTCTCTCAAAGGGAATAAGTGTTAGCTTTTTTGTCTCGAACTTTTATATTGTTGACTGATATTTAATAAAATTGATATTGGCTTTTTTTTTTTTCACCGGTTACTCCTTTTCTCCTGATTCTTTACCCATTTAAATTATAGGCTCATGGCCCGGGAGAGACATGTTTGTCCATTTAACTATAGGCTGATAGCTCAAGAGATGTATGTACAGTAGAACAGGGATCCATCAGAGGGAGGTCAACTTGCCATGGTTGATGGGCATACATGAATTGGCCAAATTATGTGCTAAATACCTTCATTTTTGTAAGTTCATCTTATGGAATAATAACACAGTTTAGATTCAATGTTTTCAGTGTCTGCCTATGTCTTGGCTAATATAGAGTACTGCTGTGTTTTTTTTCTATCTCTCTATTTATCTAACATCTATCTATCTATCAATCTCTAATATATCTACTATTTTTAAAAAATAGTGATCTTTTCTTTCTTACTCCCTCCGACACTTAGACTAAAAAGTAATGATCCTTTGTCAAGCATGAGAAAGGATCATCATATTTGTAGCTGAAACATTGCCACATATTGAATAACACATGGGCTAATAAAATATGCTATTTAAAAATATAAAAAATTAGTTTCCATACAAAAATATTTTATGGAAACTAATTTTGGATTCTGTGTATTAGAACCAGTGGTTCGGTGATTCAAGATGTGTACCTGAGTGGATCAAATACTTGTGCTGAACTGTCTGTCTATCTGTCTTTCTATCTACCCACAAATCAGTGTCCATTGCTGCCAGTGCCCAATTGTGGCCGCAGAGTATACAACCTCGGCAGGGCTAGAGCTGGAGGAGGGTCCGCCGACGCAAGCACCTATTTCAGCTGGATGTGCATCTGAGGATGTGCGTAGTGTAGCTGAAGTGTACACTGGGACCTATTGACTCTCTACACTGTAATACACTCTGCCGGCCAATCACAGGCTGGCAGCTGACATCGGCATTCCCGTCACGAGAGAAACAGGGCAGTGACATCATGCGCCACACATAGTTGGCATGCTGAAGTTAGCCGTTGGCTACAGAAGAGGACACCACACTTTGTGGGAGCGGAGGAAGGTAACCAGAATTATTTATGTTACTTGAATGTGTTGGAAAAAATCAGCAGAACATACATGATACCAGGAAAGTGCCTATAATGGAGGACATTATACCTGGAAGGGGCCTAGGATGGAGGTCATCATACCAGGATGGGACCAAGGATGGCGGTCATTTTACAAGAAAGGGACCTAGTATGGGGGACTACAATTAAGAGTCAGCTAGACTCAAAATGCATCAGCATATTTTAATTAAGTCATAATAAAATAGTTTTGCTTTTAATATGCTTTGCTAGATTGCAAAACCTATTTCCACAACTTTGGACATTGTTATAGGATCAGGGACATTATACCAGGAAGGGGCCCATTATGAGGGACATTATACCAGGATGGGGCCTTCACAGGGGACATTTAACCAGGAAGGGGCCCATGATGGGGGACATTATACCAGGAAAGGGCCAGGAAGGGGGACTTTATTACAGAAAGGGTCCAGGATGGGGGAATTTATTACAGAAAGGGGCCATGATGGGAGAAATTATTGCAAGAAGGGGCCAGGACGGGGGACATTATTACTTGAAGGTGCCAGGACGGGGGACATTATTACTTGAAGGTGCCAGGACGGGGGACATTATTACTTGTTGGTGCCAGTATTGGAACATTATTATATGGAGGGTGAACACATAAGTCTTTACAGGATCTAGAACGCTATAAAGGCCCATATATCTGACCAAATGTAACGCCTCTGTATCATCTCCAAGAGTGGACCCTCTGGGTCCTGAAACCAGAGCCCCCCTGGGCGAGCAACCCTAGTGATACCACCCCCCGATACAGGGAGCATCAGGGACAGGCCAAAGGAAGTTTAATATAAACGGCCAGTTCTAAAGGGGCGGCTCGAAGGGGACAAGGAAAAAACAAAGCGTAGGTAAGAAAGGAAATAGAAAGGGATCCGAAGGGAAGGATCCAAGACCCCCACGAGACCATAGCGAGTGCTGACACTGCAAGACAAAGAGGACAGGGAAGGGTAAGACACACACAGAAAGCACATCAGGGCAGAGAACAGGGCAAAGCAAGGACATGCAAAGCACACAAGAGGGCAGACAGGGACCTGAGGGAACCAGTATATGCTCCAGCAAATAGGTACTAGCGCACACACTACTGATAATTAGGCGTATTCCCTGGCAGGAAGCAGCCTGATACACCCGGTGGTCACTGCCAAGACAGGGTCATGACCTCCTCATAGTACAAGAAACCGAAGGGGTACGCGGCCGCGAGTAATGCTGCCAGGTGCGCATGCGCAGACCGTGGGATCCCCAGAGCAGGCGAGAAGCCGGAAGTGCTGGTGAGACGCGGCTAGGGACAGTATGGCACGCCAGGAGTTCGGTTGCCACAGTGGCATTGTCTTCCTCCCGGGGATGGGGCGATGACATGCCTGGAAGCAGAGAGGAGTTCCCTGATCAGGTAACCACTAAACACAACCCTTTTCCTACTCCAGACCTGAAGGGGGAACTCTGAACCCTGTTTTAGGGGAGCTTCCAGCAAGTTCTGGGCTGGGGAGGAGTCAGTTGAGTCTGGGATCGAGAAGGAGCAGAAGCATGAAGGATCTGCTCCCCAGAATAAAGTAGAGAGAGGAAAGGAGAAAGAGCTAAGAAAAGCCTGGGGAAGAGGAGCTGTAAGGAAGCTCACCCCAGGTCAGTACGCTGGATACTGGACACCGGAGTCCATGGCTGTCTGGGAACGATAGTCTCAGGAGCCAAATCTGAAGAGCAGGAGACTGCAGGCCTCCTGGCCTCATCAAAACCCCAGAGGCACAGCAGCATACGAGAGCCTGGTGCTGCCACAGAGGAAGAGGCTTGAGCTGCCTGCCATAAGGGCAAGTACCAAGGACTGTATAGAACAAAGGACCGAGTATAGCTTCAAGCTGCAGGGACCTCAGACACTAGCGCAGAAAAGAGGCCTCCAACACTTAGTTCAAGGGACCCTGATCTGCTTTCAGACTGCTGGATCTCCATTTCCATCTGTACCAGTGCTTTGGTCTGCACCTCAAGCCTTCAGTAAAAGGTAAAAGGAACAGTAACTCTTGTGTCTGTAGTTAATGATCACACACGCAGCCCTGCACTAAAGTTATCCACCATCCTGCACTTACACTGCCCTGGGGTAAAGCTCTGCCTGTGGAGAGATGAACCAACTCTGCTGCATCATCACCAGCCCCAGAGGTCTGTACAAGCAGTGTCGGATAACACCTTTATTGCTGAGTACCACAGGTGGCATCACAAACTTATCTACACATAGACTTTATTCCTCATCAGTTCTTAATTTACATGGACACTCAGGGCCACGGACCGGTTCACTGCTGCCACGACACATCCCTTTAAGAAACCAGCCCGGTACCGAGTAACCAACGGCTCAAGGTGCGCTCCAACAGCATCGTGCCGGGGAGCGGAGGAGCTCAGGTAAGCATCATGGGTGGTAACACCAACATTTAGGTAGGGGCCCAGGTCCATATTTTACACAGGGGCCTAAGGTATTCTTGTTACGCCACTGGCTGCCAGTGTTGAGTTTTATACCCCAGACCAATTTTTCCTCAGAGAATCATCAACATTCAAGCTTCTATAGGACTAATTAGTCTGAAATATCTGATGGATGCAACCCTATTAAATGCATTATCACCTTTTTCTCAATTACGTTTCTTAGATTCAAGATGTTACAGCACAAACTATCATTAATTGTAGCTCACTTGTTGTTAAGCACTGCACATCCATTTTCTAGGTTTCTATGTGACAGGTCTGAAGGTATGTATAGTAAGATAAATGAGAGTAGCACGACTGCATTAATATGCATTTATCCGGATATGTCCCTGCATTGCCCACATACACTCACTGGCCACTTTATTAGGTACACCATGCTAGTAAGGGGTTGGACCCCCTTTTGTCTTCAGAACTGCCTCAATTCTTCGTGGCAGAGATTCAACAAGGTGCTGGAAGCATTCCTCAGAGATTTTGGACCATATTGACATGATGGCATCACACAGTTGGCGCAGATTTGTCGGCTGCACATCCCTGATGCGAATCTCCCGTTCCACCACATCCCAAAGATGCTCTATTGGATTGAGATCTGGTGACTGAGGAGGCCATTTGAGTACAGTAAACTCATTGTCATGTTCAAGAAACCAATCTGAGATGATTCGCGCTTTATGACATGGCGCATTATCCTGCTGAAAGTAGCCATCAGATGTTGGGTACATTGTGGTCATAAAGGGATGGACATGGTCAGCAACAATACTCAGGTAGGCTGTGGCGTTGCAACGATGCTCAATTGGTACCAAGGGGCCCAAAGAGTGCCCAGAAAAAATTCCCCACACCATGACACCACCACCACCAGCCTGAACCGTTGATACAAGGCAGGATGGATCCATGCTTTCATGTTGTTTACGCCAAATTCTGACCCTACCATCCGAATGTCGCAGCAGAAATCGAGACTCATCAGACCAGGCAACGTTTTTCCAATCTTCTACTGTCCAATTTCGATGAGCTTGTGCAAATTGTAGCCTCAGTTTCCTGTTCTTAGCTGAGAGGAGTGGTACCCAGTGTGGTCTTCTGCTGCTGTAGCCCATCTGCCTCAAAGTTCGACGCACTGTGCGTTCAGAGATGCTCTTCTGCCTACCTTGGTTGTAACGGGTGGCAATTTGAGTCACTGTTGCCTTTCTATCAGCTCGAACCAGTCTGCCCATTCTCCTCTGACCTCTGGCATCAACATGGCATTTCCGGCCACAGAACTGCCGCTCACTGGTTTTTTTTTCTTTTTCGGACCATTCTCTGTAAACCCTAGAGATGGTTGTGCGTGAAAATCCCAGTAGATCAGCAGTTTCTGAAATTCTCAGACCAGCCCTTCTGGCACCAACAATCATGCCACGTTCAAAGGCACTCAAATCACCTTTCTTCCCCATACTGATGCTCGGTTTGAACTGCAGGAGATTGTCTTGACCATGTCTACATGCCTAAATGCACTGAGTTGCCGCCATGTGATTGGCTGATTAGAAATTAAGTCTTAACACACAGTTGGACAGGTGTACCTAATAAAGTGGCCAGTGAGTGTATAGTGCTGCTGTTCTCTGTTGTAACCATTAGGCACCTAAAGACCCCATGATTGGAGACGTCACCTATCCCGGTAAACTACAGCACTGTGTAGATAGAGGTAAGATAAATAGATACAGTGGCATGTAAAAGTTTGTGCACCCCTGGTCAAAATTACTGTTATTGTAAACAGTCAAGCAAGTTGATGATGAAATGATTTTTCAAAAGGCCCAAAGTTAAAGATGATACATGTCTTTTGTGTCCTTAGTAATTTAAGGAAAAATAAATTTTATATATATATATATATATATATATATATATATATATATATATACACAGTACAGACCAAAAGTTTGGACACACCTCATTCAAAGAGTTTTCTTTATTTCCATGACTATGAAAATTGTAGATTCACTCTGAAGGCACCAAAACATGTGGAATTATATAATTAACAAAAGTGTGAAGCAACTAATACTATGTCTTATATTCTAGGTTCTTCAAAGTAGCCACCTTTTGCTTTGATTTCTGCTTTGCACACTCTTGGCATTCTCTTGATAAGCTTCAAGAGGTAGTCACCGGAAATGGTTTTCACTTCACAGGTGTGCCCTGTCAGGTTTAATAAGTGGGATTTCTTGCCTTATAAATGGGGTTGGGACCATCAGTTGTGTTGTGCAGAAGTCTGGTGGATGCACAGCTGATAGTCGTACTGAATAGACTGTTAGAATTTGTATTATAGCAAGAAAAAAGCAGCTAAGCAAAGAAAAACGAGTGGCCATCATTACTTTAAGAAATGAAGGTCAGTCAGTCTGAAAAATTGGGAAAACTTTGAAAGTGTCCCCAAGTGCAGTGGCAAAAACCATCAAGCGCTACAAAGAAACTGGCTCATATGAAGACCGCCCCAGGAAAGGAAGACCAAGAGTCACCTCTGCTGCGGAGGATAAGTTCATCCGAGTCACCAGCCTCAGAAATCGCAGGTTAACAGCAGCTCAGATTAGAGACCAGGTCAAGGCCACACAGAGTTCTAGCAGCAGACACATCTCTACAACAGCTGTTAAGAGGAGACTTTGTGCAGCAGGCCTTCATGGTAAAATAGCTGCTAGGAAACCACTGCTAAGGACAGGCGACAAGCAGAAGAGACTTGTTTGGGCCGAAGAACACAAGGAATGGACATTAGACCAGTGGAAATCTGTGCTTTGGTCTGATGAGTCCAAATTTGAGATCTTTGGTTCCAACCACCATGTCATTGTGCGACGCAGAAAAGGTGAACGGATGGACTCTACATGCCTGGTTCCCACCGTGAAGCATGGAGTAGGAGGTGTGATGGTGTGGGGATGCTTTTTCGGTGACACTGTTGGGGATTTATTCAAAATTGAAGGCATACTGAACCAGCATGGCTACCACAGCATCTTGCAGCGGCATGCTATTCCATCCGCTTTGCGTTTAGTTGGACCATCATTTATTTTTCAACAGGACAATGACCCCAAACACACCTCCAGGCTGTGTAAGGGCTATTTGACCAAGAAAGAGAGTGATGGGGTGCTACGCCAGATGACCTGGCCTCCACAGTCACCAGACCTGAACCCAATCGAGATGGTTTGGGGTGAGCTGGACCGCAGAGTGAAGGCAAAAGGGCCAACAAGTGCTAAGCATCTCTGGGAACTCCTTCAAGACTGTTGGAAGACCATTTCAGGTGACTACCTCTTGAAGCTCATCAAGAGAATGCCAAGAGTGTGCAAAGCAGTAATCAAAGCAAAAGGTGGCTACTTTGAAGAACCTAGAATATAAGACATATTTTCAGTTGTTTCACACTTTCTTGTTAATTATAAAATTCCACATGTGTTAATTCATAGTTTTGATGCCTTCAGAGTGAACCTACAATTTTCATAGTCATGAAAATAAAGAAAACTCTTTGAATGAGAAGGTGTGTCCAAACTTTTGGTCTGTACTTTATATATATATATATATATATATATATATATATATATATATATATATATATATATATATATATATATACTGTTAGTATCTAGCAGCACCCCCTTTTGAAAGTATCACAGCTTGTAAATGCTTTTTGTAGCCAGTCAAGAGTCTTTCAACTATGGTTTGAGAGATTTTCATCCCTTCTTCCTTGGAGAATTCTTCCCGTTCTGTGAGATTCCTGGGTCGTCTTGCTTCCTCTGCTATTTTGAGGTCTAGCCACAGATTTTCAATGATGTTCAGATCAGGGGACTGTGAGGGCCATAGTAAAACCTTCAGTGTGCGCTTTTTGAGGTCGTCTATTGTGAATTTTGACATGTGTTTAGGATCATTATCCATTTGTAGAAGCCATCCTCTTTTCAACTTAAGCAGCACAACCCCAAAGCATGATTAACCCACCCCCATGCTTAATCATTGGTGAGATCTTCTTTTCCTGAAATTCTGTGCCTGTTTTTCTCCACACATACATTTGATCACTGTGAACAAAGAGTTTTATTTTAACCTTCTCGGTCCACAAGACTTGTTTCCAAAAAGCTTCAGGCTTGTTTAGATGTCTTTTTGTAAAATTTGATGCTGAATTTTATGGTGAGGATACAGTGGAGGTTTTCTTCTGATGACTCTTCCATGAAGGCCATATTTGTGCTGGTGTCTCTGAACAGTAGAACAAAGTAGCACAACGCCAGAGTTTGCGAAAATCTTTCTGAAGGTCTTTTGGGATTCTGATTTGCCTCTCTACAAGCAACTTTTGCTGAAATTGTGCTTTGTCTTCCAGACCTTATCTTGACCTCCAATGTTCCAGTTAATCACAATTTTTTTTATTACATTACAGACTGAGGAAAGAGTAACTTGAAAATGGTTTGCTATCGTCTTATAGCCTTCTCCTGCTTTGTGGGCCTCGACCATTTTCCTTTTCAGAGTGCTAGACAGCTGCTTAGAAGAACCAATGGCTGCTGTTTTTTGGCACAAGGTTAGAGGAGGCTGGGTTTTTATAAAGCTGAGAAATTTGCCTCACCTGACCTTACATAGTGATGATAATGAGCAAGCCATAACACAAATCTCCAAGGGTGCCCAAACTTTTGCATCGGCCCATTTTTCTTTTTGTAATTTCTAAAATGTAAAAGATGAAAATATATATTTTTTTTTTTGCCTAAAATGCAAAAAAAAGTGTTATCTAACTTTAGTCCTTTTAGAGATGATTTCATCTTCAACTTGCTTAATTGTTCACGAACGATTACAGTCATTTTGACCAGCGGTGTCCAAACTTTTACATGCCACTGTAGATAGATAGAAATCAGATAGACAACAGTTATGATAATGATGGATCATTAAATACTAGATAGATGATTGATATATAAATAGGTATGTATATATAATAGATAAGAAATTATAGATAAAAGGATAGATATGAAATAAGACAGACATATAGCTAAATAGATTGACAAATAGACAGATTGATATATTACCTACAGTATATACATGAGATAGAAGAAAAAATATCAAGTAGAATGCATAGACAGACAGTAATGTATATTTTATATATCCGATATCGGGCAGACAAGTGCAGGCCGGTCCTTTTCTGCACTACCATACATTACTCCATACATCATGGTGTTTACTAACTGTTCCGCTGCCTACAGATAAAATATCATGCGATAGTTGCCATGCCGACAATTCAATTTGTGCTGGCACTGAAGACAAATAATTTCATAGAAATCTCATAGAACACACTGTAACTTGCGTGCACTCATCAATAGAGCATCTGAACAATTCACTGCTCCCTGGATATATTAGTTTTCTTTCTCCGTGTCTCCAAAATGCCTCTAACTCCATGCAAGGAGATGTCACCGAGATGATCCCATTATCAGGCATGGATGGTATCTGATCCTTGTCTGATACGTACAAAGTAGCTCAGTTCTCGAATTCTTACAGCAAAAAGGGACAATATTTACTAGGTCACATACAGTAGCTCTGGGTATCACAAATGTTAGAGAAAAAGTGAGTTCTGTATTTATCTTGTGTTTTTGTGTCGCACATATATTAAAAGCTGCGCGCTGTCAAAATTCTCCAGCGCCGGAAGTGTGCGGTTATGTGATTTTGCAAATTTCCTGCCACATTCTAACTAGACTTGTCCGGCCTCGCTCTATTCACTTGTATTGAAGTGAGGCCATACAGTCTAGTTAGCAGGTGACCACGTGTATACAAATCACATACTTGCGGTCATTCGACTGCTTATTTTTCCATTTATATTATAGCGGCATAAAAGCTTTCATTTTTGGGGGACAAGTTATAATTTTGGGCAATTTACCATAAATTGTACTGGAAAACGGGGGCAAAAATTCCAAATGTGACAAAATGGTGAAAAAATGCAATTCCACCATGACTTTTTTGGGTTTTGTTTTTACAGAATTCATTGTGCAGTAAAAGTAACCTAGAAACTTAATTCTACAGGTCAGTGCGATTAAGGAGATACCAAATCTGTAACTTATTTTTATTTAAGTGGTGAAAAAAATTCAGAAATCTGTTAAACGACTTTTTTCTTTACATTTCTATTTATTTTGGGTTTAAACATTTACTATATGGGATACATATTTATTTATTTTTAAAGGGGGTTAAGGCAGGTAATTTGAATTTCCATAATGTTTTTTATACTGCCTTATTAAAAACATTTTTATTTTACACTATGTTTTAGTCTCCTTACTGTCAGAAGAAGTGCAAAGATGGTGGCAACAGCGGGACATCAGCTTCCCATCAGATGACATTGCAACCAATTGGCCCCCCACGAATACATTGGAAAGTATGAGTGCGTGCTTGAAACACAGTGAAATTGCGATCACACACCTTCAATGTTGTTATAATTAAGGGTTAATAGGAGCGATCAGCGCTATCTGCAGTTGCTACTATTGCAAAACATCCTCTCCATACATCAGAAATCACGGTACGGCATATATCGTGAAGGCGTTAAGACAAAAGTCCATCCAGGTCCGGGGGCATGTCCGGATACCGACATGAGTGGTGGTGTGCTTACAGATCTCCCGCCAGGCACACCAGCGACACGACTAAAGCACCCTGCACCGGCACTTAACCCCTTGACCCCCAAGGGTGGTTTGCACGTTCATTACTGGGCCAATTTTTACAATTCTGACCACTGTCCCTTTATCAGGTAATAACCCTGAAATGCTTCCATGGATCCTGATGATTCTGACATTGTTTTCTCGTGACATATTGTACTTCATGTTAGTGGTAAAATTTCATTTAAATAACTTGCGTTTATTTGTGAAAAAAATGGAAATTTGGCGAAAATTTGTAACATTTTGCAATTTTCCAACTTTGAATTTTTATGCCCTTAAATCACAGAGATACGGCACACAAAAAACTTAATAAGTAACATTTCCCACATGTTTACTTTACGTCAGCACAATTTTGGAACCAAAATTTTTTTTTATTAGGAAGTTATAAGGGTTAAAAGTTGACCAGCGATTTCTCATTTTTGCAACATCATTTTATTTTTACGGACCACATCACATTTATCATAGAATCGTAGAGTTGGAAGGGACCTCCTGGGCCATCTGGTCCAACCCCCTGCTCAAAGCAGGATTCGCTAAATCATCCCAGTCAGACATCTGTCCAGCCTCTGTTTGAAGACTTCCATTGAAGGAGAACTCACCACTTCTCGTGGCAGCCTATTCCACTCATTGATCACTCTAACTGTCAAAAAGTTTTTTCTAATATCTAATCTGTGTCTCCTCCCATTCAGTTTCATCCCATTTGAAGCCACTTTGAGGGGTCTATATGATATAAAATACCCAAAAGTGACACCATTCTAAAAACTGCACCCCTTAAGGTTGTCAAAACCACATTCAAGAAGTTTATTAACCCTTCAGGTGCATCACAGGAATTTTTTGAATATTTAAAAAAAAATGAACATTTAACTTTTTTTCGCAAAAAAAATACTTCAGGTTCAATTTTTTTTATTTTACCAAGGGTAACAGGAGAAATTGGACTGCAAAAGTTATTGTGCAGTTTGTCCTGAGTACGCTGATACCTGATATATGGGGGGAACCACAGTTTCGGCGCATGGCAGAGCTCAGAAGGGAAGGAATGCCGTTTGACTTTTTCAATGCAAAATAGGCTAGAATTCAGATCGGACGCCATGTCACGTTTGGAGAGCCCCTGATGTACCTAAACAGTGGAAACCCCCCACAAGTGACCCCATTTTGGAAACTAGACCCCCCATGGAACCTATCTAGATGTGTGGTGAGAACTTTGAACCCCCAAGGGCTTCACAGAAGTTTATAACGTACAGCCGTACAATTAAAAAATCATATTTTTTCCTTAAAAATGATCTTTTCGCCCTCAATTCTTATTTTTCCAAGGATAACAGGACCCTAAAAGTTATTGTACAATTTGTCCTGAGTATGCTGACACCCTATATGTGGGTGTAAATGACTATTTGGGCGCATGGCAGAGCTCAGAAGGGAAGCCGCACCATTTGACTTTTTTGGCTGGAATTGAGATCGGACACCATGTCGCGATTGGAAAACCCCTGATGTACCAAAACAGTGGAATCCCCCCACAAATGACACCATTTTGGAAACTAGACCCCCCAAGCAACTTATCTAGATGTGTGGTGAGAACTTTGAAACCCCAAGGGCTTCACAGAAGTTTATAACGTACAGCCGTACAATTAAAAAATCATATTTTTTCCTTAAAAATGATCTTTTCGCCCTCAATTCTTACTTTTCCAAGGGTAACAGGACCCTAAAAGTTATTGTGCAATTTGTCCTGAGTACACTGATTCCCCACATGTGGGGGTAAAACACTATTTGTGCGCATGGCAGAGCTCAGAAGGGAAGCAGCGCCATTTGACGTTTTTGGCTGGAATTGAGATCGGACACCATGTCGGGTTTGGAAAGCCCCTGATGTACCAAAACAGTGAAAACCCCAACAAATGACACCATTTTGGAAACTAGACCCCCCAAGGAACTTATCTAGATGTGTGGTGAGCACTTTGAACCCCCAAGGGCTTCACAGAAGTTTATAACGCCCGGGCGTGAAAATAAAAAAATCGTATTTTTTCCACAAACATGATCATTTAGTCCCCAATTTTTTTATTTTCCCAAGGGTAACAGGAGAAATTGGACCCCAAAAGTTGTTGTCCAATTTGTCCTGAGTACGCTGATACCTCATATGTGGGAGAAAACTACTGTATGGGCACACGTCGGGGCTCGGAAGGGAAGTAGTGACGTTTTGGAATGCAGACTTTGATGGAATGGTCTGCGGGTGTTATGTGCGTTTGGAGAGCCCCTGATGTACCTAAACTATTGAAACTCCCCACAAGTGACCCCATTTTGGAAACTAGACCCCCCATGGAACTTATCTAGATGTGTAGTGAGCACTTTGAACCCCCAAGTGCTTCACAGAAGTTTATAACGCCTGGGCGTGAAAATAAAAAAATCATTTTTTTCCACAAGAATGATATTTTTGCCCCCAATTTTTTATTTTCCTACGGGTAACAGGAGAAATTGGACCCCAAAAGTTGTTTTGCAATTTGTTCTGAGTAGGCTGATACCCTATATGTGGGGGTAAAACACTGTTTGGGCACATGGCAGAGCTTGGAAGGGAAGGAGCACCATTTGTCTTTTTCAACTCAGAATTGGCTGGAATTGAGATCAGACGCCATGTTGCATTTGGAGAGCACCTGATGTGCCCAAACAGTGGAAACCCCCCAATTCTAACTCCAACCCTAACCCCAACACACCCCTAACCCTAATCTCAGCCCTAACCCTAGCCCTAACCCTAGCCCTAACCCTAATGGGAAAATGGAAATAAATACATTTTCTTTAATTTTATTATTTTTCCCTAACTAAGGGGGTGATAACGGGGGGTTTGATTTACTATTTATGGCGGGTTTTTATGTTTGGCAGCTGTCACACAGATGTGCATCACCACATATTGAGAGCTATAATTTTTCCATATTTTGACCCACCGAGTCATGTGAGGTCTTATTTTTTGCGGGACAAGTTGACGTTTTTATTGGTATCATGTTCGGCACGTGACATCTTTTGATCGCTTTTTATTCCGATTTTTGGGACGCAGAATGAACAAAAACCAGCATTTCATGAATTTCTTTTGGGGGGTGCGTTTACACCGTTCTGCCTGCGGTAAAATTGATAAAGCCCTTTTGTTCTTCTGGTCAGTACAGTTACAGCGATACCTCATTTAGGTCTTTTTTTATGTTTTGGCGCTTTTATGCAATGAAAACAATATTATATAAAAAATAATTATTTTTGCATCGCTTTATTCTGCGAGCTATAACTTTTTTTTTTTTTTGCTGATGATGCTGTATGGCAGCTCATTTTTTGTGGGACAAGATGACGTTTTCAGCGGTACCATGGATATTTATATGCGTCTTTTTGATTGCGCGTTATTGCACTTTTTGTTTGGCGGTATGATAATAAATCATTATTTTTTGCTTAGTTTTTTATTTTTATTTTTTAAGGGGTAAGCTAAAGGGGTTAACTAGTGGGACAGTTTTATATGGTGGGTCGTTATGGACGTGGCGATACCAAATATGTGTACTTTTATTGTTTTGGTTTTTTTTTATTTCCAAAAGTGAATTTATTAGGGAATATTTTTTTTTTATTATTTATTTAGCGATTTTTTAAAAATTATTTTTACACTTTTTTTTTAAACTTTATTACATTGTCCCAGGGGGGACATACCTGTCATGTGACAGATCGCTGATCTGTCACATCACAGATCACTGTGACAGATCAGCGATCTTTCACAGGCACTGCACAGGCTTTCCTCATGCCTGCGCTTTGCAGGCACTGAGGAAGCCAGCTCCCTGCAGGCCCCCGAAGGTCCCCGACGCCATCTTGGATTCGGGGACCTGCAGGGATGGAGCCCCCCGTAGCAGCGCTGCACATTGCGCTGCTGTGGGGGGCTCAGGGAATCACAGAGGGAGCCCCCTCCCTGCCGATGCTTCCCTTTAACCCCCAGTACACCGCAATCGTGTTTGATCGCGGTGTGCAAGGGGTTAACATGTCGGGGGTGGTCCTTGACCGCCCCTGACACATTGTGCCGGGTGTCAGCTGTGATAATCAGCTGACACCCGGCCGCGATCAGCGGCACTCACCACGTGGGCGCCGCTGATCACTGTGACATACTATCCCGTCCCTGGGAATTAAATCCCAGGGCACATGGACAGGATAGTACGTCACATGGCAGTAAGAGGTTAAACTATTACCAAGATGGGCCCCAGGAGAGACTTTAGAAAACTGATTCGGACTAACTCCTTGTTTGACTTGTGGAGAATAGATCATCCTAGGGACAGGACTTTTTCCTTCTACACTCCCTCTCATTGCACACACTCAAGAACTGATTATTTTTTTGCAAATACCCCAACCAGTAGCGTAGCTAACAGGGGGAAGAGGGGGCGGTCGCCCCGGGCCCCACGCTCTGAGGGGGCCCACCGAGCTATGCTACTGTAACTATATCGGCATGCATAGTGCGCCCATACAGTTATATTCTGTGGCAGAGCAGGGAGAATCGATCTCCCTACTCTGCTGCCCGGCCGCTATGGGCCCCTGAGAGGGCTGTGGGGGGCCCCGGTGCCAATAGTGGGCCCCCACCTCACAGCCAGCAATGTCGTCCTGGGCTATTCTGTGCGCACAGAGGACCTGTGATGAGGTCACGGGAAGGGCAGAGTCAGTGGTCACATGATCAAGGGTCTTCAGTGGCTGCAGGTCAGGACTCTGCTGTGCTGGTTGTCATGGTGCTGGATGAGGTGAAGTAAGTTTCTGTATGGGGTCGGGAGGGGTTTACAGGGTGGATGTAGCAGAGCTGTGTGTGTATGAGGTGTACAGAGCAGAGATATGAATGTATAAGGTGTACAGAGGAGCGGAGTCGCATGTGTATGGGGTGAGCAGAGCCGTTTGTGTATGAAGCAGAGCAGTGTGTGTACGGGGTGTACGGATCACAGCCATGTGTGTGCGGCATGTAACGAGCAGAGCCGTGTGTGTGCGGGGTGTACGGAGCGGAGCCGTGTGTGTGCAAGGTGTACGAAGCGGAGCCGTGTGTGCAAGGTGTACGAAGTGGAGCCATATGTGTACGAGGTGTATGTAGCGGAGCCGCGTGTGTACGGGGTGTGTGGAGCAGAACCATGTGTGTACAAGGTGTACAGAGGGGAGCCGCGTGTGTACAGAGAGGAGCCGCGTGTGTGCAGGGTGTACGGAGCGGAGCCGCGTGTGTACAGCGTGTACGGAGCGGAGCCGCGTGTGTACAGCGTGTACGGAGCAGAGCCGCGTGTGTATGTGGTGTACGGAGCAGAGCTGCGTGTGTACAAGGTGTACGGAGCAGAGCCAGGTGTGTACAAGGTGTATGAAGCTGAGCCGCGTGTGTACAGCGTGTACGTAGCAGAGGTGCATGTGTACAAGGTGTGCAGAGCAGCGTGTGTACAAGGTGTACGGAACAGAGCCTCTTGTGTACAAGGTGTACAGAACAGATCAGCGTGTACAAGGTGTACGGAACAGAGCCCCGTGTGTACAAGGTGTACGAAGCGGAGCCGTGTGTGTATAGGGGGTGCGGAGCTGAGCCGTGTGTGTATAGGGGGTATCAGGTGCTGTAATAGGGACACATACGGCAGCAGCAGCTCAGCATTGGGGTATCAGGTGCAGTAATAGGGACACATACGGCAGCAGAGGCTCAGTATTGGGGTATCAAGTGCAGTAATAGGGACACATATGGCAGCAGCGGCTCAGCATTGGGGTATCAGGTGCAGTAATAGGGACACATATGGCAGCAGCGGCTCAGTATTGGGGTATCAGGTGCAGTAATAGGGACACATAGGCAGCAGCGGTTCCGCATTGGGGTATCAGGTGCAGTAATAGGGACATACGGCAGCAGCAGCTTAGCATTGGGATGTCAGGGGCAGTAATAGGGACACATACAGCAGCAGCGGCTCAGTATTGGGGTATCAGGTGCAGTAATAGGGACACATACGGCAGCAGCGGCTCAGCATTGGGGTATCAGGTGCAGTAATAGGGACACATAGGCAGCAGCGGTTCCGCATTGGGGTATCAGGTGCAGTAACAGGGACATATACGGCAGCATCGGTTCTGCATTGGGGTATCAGGTGCAGTAATAGGGACACATACGGCAGCAGCGGCTCAGCATTGGGGTATCAGGGGCAGTAATAGGGACACATATGGCAGCAGCGGCTCAGCATTGAGGTATCAGGTGCAGTAATAGGGACACATATGGCAGCAGCGGCTAAGCATTGGGGTATCAGCAGGATGAGGGGTTTGTGCAGGTTGGGGATACATGGTGATGGGGCTGGAATATGAGAAGTGAAACATGTCGTTTTATTCTCTGTAGCAGAGTCGTGGCGGGAGGAGCTGTCATGTCAGTCTGGGACAGATGGAAAAGACGTGAAAAGTGAACGATTCCATCAGAAGAACGTCAGCGGTAAGTCACCAACTATAACTGTGCAGTAATCACTTATAAGTTTTGTAGGGCGGGTATTTACCACTGACCATATGGCGGTAATATCAATATTGGTCTTTATATAGGGATTATTTTTAGTAACAGCGCGGTCATCTCATACATCCACTATTAGGGTGCGTCACCAAGTTGTAATCACAGTTACCTAGTTAGGGGCCTACTCAGAAGTGTCGCCCCCCCGAACCAAAACCCTAGCTACGCCTCTGATCCCGACCATCAGGATGATGGTGAAGGCTGAGATAGGTCATATTACCTGGTCTGATCATGCCCCGGTGGTTCTAGACCATAAATCCACTCAACTGATTTCCAGGGTGTGCCACTGGCGGTTAAATGATTTTTTAATAATGGATCCGATAATTCGGAAGACTCTATTGAACCACCTCTCTGATTTCTTCCATTTGAATGAGGGCTCAGTTTCTTCCCCTTCGGTCCTGTGGGAGGCTCATAAGGCTGTCATGAGGGGGTACTGTATCAAGGAGGGTTCCAGATTAAAAAGAAATGGTAAAGCAGAATTTTACAAATGAACTTCTCAATTATCGAGAAAGGGGTGTAAGTTGTCGGACTCACCTTCAGTGAGGACCTTAAATAAAGTTGTGATGCTTAGAGGTAAGGACAGCACAATTCATTATAACCCAACTGAAATCTCGGAATTATTCTATAATTTTTATAGTAAGTTATGTAATTTACAAGATACCCCCTCCACAGATAAGTCTGATAGAATTAGGACAATGCATCATTTTCTATCAAAATTAAACTTTCCAACTCTCCCCACTAAGGCCCTATCGTCTCTCAATCAGTGTGTGACACAGGAGGAGGAACTGGACATCTTGAAGGACCTCCCCTTGGGTAAATCCCCGGGCCCAGATGGGCTGACCAACCTGTGCTATAAATCCTTTGCGGAGGAAATCTCTCCTCATATGGTCACACTCCCCCATGCTGGATACGCTAACATACTCCTACTTGGTACTTATACGAAAACCGGGGAAGGATCCTTTGGATTGCTCAAACTATCACGCAATAGCGTTGTTAAATTCTGATTTAAAAATATTCACCCGTTTATTGGCCAATAGATTGAACTGCTGGCTCGCCCAACTTATCAATAAGGATCAGGTGGGTTTTGTGCCTAATCTGCAGGGGGGAGACAACACTAGAAGGGCGATAGACCTAGTCGATGTTGCTAATAAAAGAAAATTACAGTCTCTTATACTAAGTTTAGATGCAGAATAGGCATTTGACTGCCTTAACCCTTTCACGCCTGAGCCTGTTTTTGCCTTCGTGACCAGGCCAATTTTTTCAATTCTGACTAGTGTCACTTTATGAGGCCATAACTCTAGAACGCTTCAACGAATCCTGCTGATTCTGACATTGTTTTCTCATGACATATTGTACTTCAGGATAGTGGTAAAATTTCTTAGATATGAACTGCACTTATATGTTAAAAAAATCGAAATTTGGCGAAAATTTTGAAAATTTTGCAATTTTCAAACTTTTAATTTTTATGCCCTTAAATCAGAGTGTGATATTGCACAAAATAGTTAATAAATAACATTTCCCACATGTCTAATTTACATCTGCACAATTTTGGAAACATAATTTTTTTTTTTAGGAAGTTATAAGGGTTAAAAATTGACCAGCGATTTCTCATTTTTACAACAAAATTTACAACACCATTTTTTTTAGGGACCACCTCACATTTGAAGTGAGTTTAGGGGGTCAATATGACAGAAAATACCCAAAAGTGATGAGATTCTAAAAACTGCACCTCTCAATGTACTCAAAACCACATTCAAGAAGTTTATTAACCCTTCAGGTGCTTCACATGAATGAATGGAATGTGGAAGGAAAAAATAAACATTTAACTTTTTTTCACAAACATTTTACTTCAGAACCATTTTTTTTATTTTCACAAGTGTAAAAACAGAAAATGAACCACAAAATTTTTTGTGCAATTTCTCCCAAATACGCCGATACCCCGTATGTGGGGCTAAACCACTGTTTGAGCACACGGCAGAGCTCAGAAAGGAAGGAGTGCCGTTTGACTTTTTCAATGCAGAATTGGCTGGAATTGAGATAGGACGCCATGTCGCATTTGGAGAGCCCCTGATGTGCCTAAACAGTGGAAACCCCCACAAGTGACCCCATTTTGGAAACTAGACCCCTTAAAGAACTTATCTAGATGTTTCGTGAGCACTTTGAACCCCCAAGTGCTTCACAGAAGTTTATAACGTAGAGCCATGAAAATAAAAAATCATTTTTGTTCCACAAAATGATCTTTTAGCCCCCAATTTTTTATTTTCACAAGGGTAACAGGAGAAATTGGACCCCAAAAGTTGTTGTCCAATTTGTCCTGAGTACACTGGTACCCCATATGTGGAAGAAAACTACTGTTTGGGCACACGGTGGGGCTCGGAAGGGAAGTAGTGACGTTTTGGAATGCAGACTTTGATGGAATGGTCTGCAGGTGTCATGTCGCGTTTGCAGAGCCCCTGATGTGCCTAAACAGTGGAAACCCTCCACAAGTGACCCCTTTTTGGAAACTAGACCCCCTAAGGAACTTATCTAGATGTGTGGTGAGCACTTTGAACCCCCAAGTGTTTCACTAAAGTTTATAATGTAGAGCCGTGAAAATAAAAAAATCATTTTTTTTCCACAAAAATGATCTTTTAGCTCCCAATTTTTATTTTCACAAGGGTAACAGGAGAAATTGGACCCCAAAAGTTGTTGTCCAATTTGTCCTGAGTACACTGGTACCTCATATGTGGAAGAAAACTACTGTTTGGGCACACGGTGGGGCTCGGAAGGGAAGTAGTGACGTTTTGGAATGTAGACTTTGATGGAATGGTCTGCAGGTGTCATGTCGCGTTTGCAGAGCCCCTGATGTGCCTAAACAGTGGAAACCCTCCACAAGTGACCCCTTTTTGGAAACTAGACCCCCCCAAGGAACTTATCTAGATGTGTGGTGACCACTTTGAACCTCCAAGTGTTTCACTAAAGTTTATAATGTAGAGCCGTGAAAATAAAAAAATCATTTTTTTTCCACAAAAATGATCTTTTAGCTCCCAATTTTTATTTTCACAAGGGTAACAGGAGAAATTGGACCCTAAGAGTTGTTGTCCAATTTGTCCTGAGTACGCTGGTACCCCACATGTGGGGGAAACCACTGTTTGGGCACACGGTGGGGCTCGGAAGGGAAGTAGTGACGTTCTGGAATGTAGACTTTGATGGAATGGTCTGCAGGCGTCATGTTGCGTTTACAGAGCCCCTGATATACCTAAACAGTGGAAACCCCAATTCGAATTCCAACCCTAACCCCAACACACCCCTAACCCCAACACACCCCTAACCCTAGCCCTAACCCTAGCCCTAACCCTAACCCTAGCCCTAACCCTAGCCCTAACCCTAGCCCTAACCCTAACCCTAACCCTAGCCCTAACCCTAGCCCTAACCCTAGCCCTAACCCTAGCCTGCCTACCTGCTTTTTTTTTTCTTTACTTTTTTTTATTTTTGTGTTTTTTATTTTTTGTATTTTATACTCATAGTAACGCCACTTCTCCTCTGATCTCACACTGACAGATGATCAGAGGAGAAGCAGCATTACTATGTGACAAGATCGCTGCCCGGCACATAGTAACGCCACTTCTCCTCTGATCTCACACTGACAGATGAGCAGAGGTGAAGCAGCGTTACTGTGTGACAAGATCGCTGCCTGACACAGCTGTGCCAGCAGCGATCAGCCGTGCCAGGCAGCAATCTAGTCACACAGTAACGCTGCTTCACCTCTGCTCATCTGTCAGCATGAGCTCAGAGGAGAAGTCGCGTTATAATGAGGGAGATCACCGGGAAACAAGCAGCTTTCCCAGCGAGCTCTCTCATTGGCTGCTGTGACGCAACGTCATCAGGACCTGAACCAATCAGGTCTCGATGACGTCGGGGGTCCCAGCATGCATTGCGCACCGGGATCCCCGCGTTATAAGGTATGAGGGGGTCCCGGGGGGCACAAAACCGCCGACAGTAGATAAACGTCGGCGCTGCACAAAGCCCAGCAAGCGCCAACGTTTATCTACTGTGGGCGGTCGGGAAGCGGTTAATTGGTTCTTTCTACTTGAGCCACTGAAGGTTTTTGGCTTTTCGGGTCCTTTCATGACAGCTATTGAAGTATCGTATAGTTCCCCTTCAGCCTCTATTAAAGGGAATCTGTCACCTAATTTTAGCCCTATCAGCTGCCGACACCGCCATCAGGGGCTTATCTACAGCATTCTGTAATGCTGTAGATAAGCCCCCGATGTAATCTGAAAGATAAGAAAAACAAGTTAGATTATACTCCCCCGGGGGCCCAGTCAGGACCGATGGGTGTCGCGGTCCGGTCCTGCGCCTCCCATCTTCTAGCAATGCCGTCCTCCTTCTTACTTCTGCCGCGGCTCCTGCGCAGGCGTACTTTATCTGCCCTATTGAGGGCAGAGTAAAGTACTGCAGTGCGCAGGCGCCGGACCTCTCTGACCTGTTCCGGTGCCTGCGCACTGCAGTACTCTGCTCTGCCCTCAATAGGGCAGATAAAGTATGCCTGCGCAGGAGCCGCGGCAGAAGTAAGAAGGAGGACGGCATCGCTAAAAGATGGGAGGCGCCAGACCGGACTGCGACACCAGCCACAACCGACCGCGCCCCCCGGTGAGTATAATCTAACTTGTTTTTCTTATATTTCAGGTTACATCGGGGGCTTATCTACAGCATTATAGAATTTTAAATTCAGATAGAAAGCTGAGACAATCAGATATTTGGGGGTTAACCTATCTTTCTCTTATGGAAATTTATATAACTCCAATTTTCCACCACTTCTGAATGACTTAAAGAAGTTTATGGACAAATGGAAAACACCCTCGCTTTCACCTATTGGCCGGATTACCTCTCTTAAGATGTTTCTTCATCCTAAACTGCTTTTTTTTTGAGACCTTGCCTGTTTGGGTGCCCATGAGTGAGCTTACGTTTCTCCAGGCAGCAATGATGAGGTTAATTAGGAGTGATAAGCATCATCGGATCTGTAAGCGTGTCCTTGTCTCTCCTAAATCACAGGGGGGCCTATCGGTCCCTGAGATTATTAAATATTATTGGGCTGCCCACCTTCGCAGGATCCCTTCATGGGCTTCGTTTTGGGCATTTAATAAATGGACAGAAATAGAGAAATTGTGGTTGACGTTAATTCACCCAAATTCCCTACTATGGTTAAATAAGCCCACTGTAACCCCGTAGTCTTTGCTCCCTATTTGGTTCTCGAGGGAGATCTGGCTCTCCTGTATGAGGAAGTTTGGCCTAGCCTCCCCTAACTCGCCTATGATTTCATTCATATTTCAACCCTTGCTGTCAAGTACCCTGGAATATGCAATGGCCCACCCTTCGTCCTCTGCGGGCTTGTTTAGATTTGGTAGACAGGGACACGCTGGAGCTTCTCACATTTGATGACGTCAAGTCTAAATTTTCTATTACTAACAAAGAATTTTACCAGTACTTACAGATTAAAAACTTTGCTCTTTCCTTTTTGGTTCTTTGAGGGTCACCCTACTGACAGACTTTGAGAAGATTTGTAGGACAGGGTCGTCGACCAAAGGTTTAATTTCGGAAATATATAAAATTCTATGTTCTCCTCAAGAGGGACGACAATTAAAACATTCCTACATATGCAAATGGGAGTCTATTCTGGGAAAAGAGCTCTCACCCCAAAGCTGGCATATCATCTGGGAAAAGGTGGCTAAGTCATCTATGTGGAGAGCTTCAAATCGGTTTGGGCTCCTTGGGATTACTTTTGGGCTCAGAGAGCTGAATAAGCCACTCCTTGAACTCTTGGTCCCCCCTTCTTCCGGAGCCCACCCTTTCCCCTTCCCTTCCTCGTGGTGTGTGTCCTGTCTTTATGTTCATATATTTAAGGTTATATTTAAGATAATTTGTTTTTGCCTTTGTTCTATTTTGGTTGGAGAGTCAATGTGGCTCTTTCTGTTTCTCATTTTCTGTATTGTAAAAGTTTGTCTTGAACTGTGTTCATTTGTCAAAACATTGTTAAAACTTCAATAAAAATTTACAGTTTAAAAAAAAGTCCATCCAGGTCAGCCGATTAACCTTTAGATTCGAAGTAAGGCAAAAAGCCTCATTAAGCAAAAGGAAATGTTACTAGTTAGGGTAATTGCCCATGATGAGGAATTGCTGCTGGTTTGAAGTGGGGTATTTATGCAGCGTCAAACCCGCAGCTGCCAGATGTTGCAGCATAGTGTATGAGATTTCCACAAATCCCATGTCCACTATGCATGCTTGAGGATCACCCGCGGAGACAGACATGAGGCGCGTCTTTCAGGATCACAGCATGTCAACTAGTCTCTGTAACAGAAATGTACTCAATAGAATGTACTGAATTTGGTAAATCCACACGGTTCTGTGGACACATGCAGATTTAACTGCTTTCAACAGAAGGCAGCGCTTTGGATGAAGCGATTATATGCTAACAGTTCCGGATTGTGGGAACGTAGCCTCACGGTGCACTCTCATGCTGCTGCTGCTGCTGCAGCAATTTGAGCAAAAACTGCATTGTTTTGCTTCAATTTTATGAAATTGTGCAGAAAACTTTGTAGTTCTACTGCTTATTTGTTAAAAAAACACAATACATTTGCAACATGTGAACGCAGTCTTGTAGAAAAAAGAATCAACACTTATAACACTGTTTTCACAAGCAACTGTTGCCTCCGCACCTCCTGTAGCTACGCCCTGGCTGAGATCATAAGCCTCAATTAATATACTGTACATACTAGTTAGCTGTTGGCAGAATGATAATTTGTCCAATCGTTTGGCCGGCAGTGATCTCATCTGACTCTCCCATACACGGGAACGCTCTCTCTACCGTGCACTCCTGTGTTCTCTATGAGAGAGCCACTGTCAGACATCTCTGTGGCTTATCTCTTCGATTACAAAAGAATCGTCAGTTCAAAATCTGTTCGTGGAAAACATACAAACTAAACTGTTTGCCGAGCACAACGATATCGGTGGCTTCAGCGGACATTAGTCTAATGTGTACGGATGGCTTGAGGATTGTCAACATACACATCTCCACATAGTCGGCTTCCGATGGAGCATGGAGATAAGTGATAGGTAAATCGAGCATATATTTTAGCCATCGATAGTGATCTCAGCTCATGGACACCAATGTCATATTTTAAACTGTCAGATGACTGATAATGATGACTGTAGAGCGCATGCACCGCCTTGGGTCATTGGCGCTCTTTGGCCTTTCCTGGCACATGCACATTACCGTATTACCGTACTTTGCTCTGCCCTAAGAGAAGTGCGCCTGTGCAGGAGCACAAATGGGGAACACTGTGTGGATGACTTAGGACGCCTACTCCACATGAAGCACGGAAGGAGGACGGTGATCGTAGGAACAGAGGAGGCGTAGGATCAAGACCAAAGACACCAAACAGTCCGGACCATACCATCTGTGAGGGGACTTCTATGCAGCATACCAAAATGCTGTAAAAGAGGGTTTAAAGGAGCTCACCGCACTGTATATTGAGGAAACCTGGTGACAAGTTTCCTTAAAAAGATTCCCCATGAAACCACAATTGAAGACAAATACTTTTTTTTTTAATAAATAGACAATATTTATTGAACTATATTCACAAGATTAAAAACAACAATCTGTAGTAACCTCAGATATGAGAGACACATAAGGATAATTACTCCTTTAAACACACTGTGTAGTATATACGGTAAATATAAAGATCAATCTGTACAGATAAAGTGCTATGTGCCAGAGACAGAAAGTGTGATCAGCCCAAATCCTATATCTAACAATGCCTGGCAATAACAATCGCCTATGATGCGAGTTAAATATGGGTGTCACATGTAAATAACCTACAGCCAAAGTCATAGATCACAGAACTGTCCAAAAGAAAATCCAAAGAAATTACTCATGATTGTATTCACTATGTGTGTGGAGTTCATGCCGTGTCCCTCCACCCCGACGCGCGTTTCGTCCACACTTTTTCAGGGGGTGTCCAGAAGAAGTGTGGACGAAGGTGCTAATTTTTTTTCCATCAACTATCTCAAAATCTGCAATGGGGTTCCAACACAGATGTGAATACAGCTTTACGTAAAATGTCACCGAATCCAAAAAAAACTAAATGGTTTACGAAATAAATGATGAAGACTGATACATTTGAGTCCACAAATGAAGAATAGAATCCATTTATTGATATCAGTTAATTAATATGTAACAATTTTCTCATCCTGGAGAAATGACAATACAATATACAAAATAAAATAATAGAAAATTCTATGACTGATATACAACTGTAGTTTTATGTGTCTGGAAAACATATTAAATCATTTTATTGTTCCTTTTCCATTTTTTTTACGACTATAACTGATGATTTTCCTGCTTGGCTGAAACTATATTTAGACAAACCTGATCGTGGAGTTGTTTAGTCTCCGAATACAGCCATATATGACAAATGTATCTAGAACAATCACAATGTAACCACTAAAGAAAAACCTCTGATAGTCCAATATAATGGGTCTGGCCACTTCATGAACATATGACCAATGCACCCCTCTCTGTACACAGGCTTAGACAACAGGTGGCTATCAGAATGCAAGTTACAACTTTATATAAAAGCCTTGCACACAATAGACAAAAAAAATCAACAATGCACTAAAAATAAATCTGAAACTTTCCAATAGTTGCCAGATGACAAGTCCCAGGATGACCTGTCTGATATTTATAGTTGATCCCTAATATACCGAATGCAATGATGAATTAAATAAGACAAAAACAATGCAAACATCACATGAATAAAAAGGGCAAAATAGTAGAACATCATATTTACTAAACATCCCTACAATATATAAATATATAAAGGGCACTTATACCTGTATAGTAGGGTTCTCCAGTACATCCAAGTGGATCTCCTGTGAGGCTGAGGGGGTCTTGGACATGTTGTTTTGGACCATTGGGAAAAAAAATGAAGAAGAATAAAGTATACAGTAAAAAAAAAAAAGAAAAAAATAAGAGATTGAATTCTGCACCAGACACAAGCTTCTCCTACATCCAAGCAGCCTGGTCTTGTTATATTGCCTGATATGGTATCATGGTAGAGGCAGGATCAGTCCCAGGATGGCTGCTGCTTGCTTTTCTCTCCAGATGCACTTCTCTCTCTGTGACTTGTATGTGTAGCAAGAAGAGCTCAAAGCTGAGCCACCTCCCAGGCAGGCTGGAGACATAGAAGAGGAGGAGGAGGAGGAGTGCTGCTTCCCCTGCCTGAGCCTTATACATAGCCCTGAGCTGAGACATGCTCCAAGGTGAGGACCCCCCATGCCTTCATCCAAACTCTATCCCTATCCTATAGACCTGCATTCTGCCCCCACTATCCTAGCTCTCCACTCTGTCACAATGTATCCATGACCCACTCTGCAACAATGTATCCATGACCCACTGTGCAACAATGTATCCATGATGACGCATGTGCCCTGATACATAGCAGAAATACAATGTAATAAAATAAGATTTCAGCAGCCACTGCGCTTCATCAGTGAGAAGAGAAGCATAATTCATGAGAATGACCATGACTCCATGGACTGCATGGAGTGATCCATCACAGAGGAGGCCAAGACCCATCAGGGTGTCATTAAACGCAGGAGGTTTTCACATTAGACACAAGCAGCCATTGATTTATGCGTTTAAAGTGCTGGAGGTCAGAGATTAAATCATGCGGAGAAGTGGAATTCTGGGAGATGTTGCAACTTTTGTGTTTTTGTTAAATAAACAAAGAACTTTTTAGAATTGACTGCTCTATGTTCTCAGAAGTGATCTCCAGAGGGCTGCGCTGTCAGAGGTGTCAGGAGGCAGCAGCACAAGGTCTGCAAAGTGCATCCAGGAGCCAGTTCTGCATGTGTGGTGCCTGATCTCAGACCGCATGATTTACATAAGGTTTTTACTACTGTCGATTTACAGTTACAGGGAAGAAAAAAAAAATTTTTTTGGCATTCTGCAAATGAGCAATTTCCACCAACCATCATTGACCTTCAAGAGAATCTGTCAGCACTCAATTACTGTTCATGTAAATGGTACCGGGAGTAAGATTCGTTGGATACAGTGAAGAGCCGGAGGCAGAGAAGGGGTTAACAGGATTTACTAGAACAGGTTATTATCATACAAGGAATACACACAGGGAGACGAGATCAGCAACGACAACAACAGGATTTGAACACAGACACAATATTTGAGAAGAACTTGTATGAAAAAGATTACATCGCTTGCAGTTCTTGTTGGGGAGAGGCTGGAATATCTCCAGCCGGAGTCGTAAATCGTGGACAATGTCTCTGGCTCAGTTGCGGAGGAACGAAAAGCACTGTCTCCCGACCGTGCCGTTGTATCCGGTCCTGCTTGGCTTAAGTGCGCTGGAATGAAGAAACAGTCTCTTTTGTGGATTCCTCTGGAATGGCGCCGAACACGAACCGCATGCACGCTCGCAGGCCGCGGCAGCGTGAGAACCTCTGAAGTGGTCGCTAGGGACGGAGCAAGTCAGATGGTCTTTTGCTTGGAGCGGGAAATAGCCATCCAGAGAGGAAAGGTCCGAGGAAGCTCAGTAAGGACACAGTCTGCAAGTCAGAACGCTGAGGGATGGATGATGTGGTGTTAGCAGTGGAGAGGGAGTCAACCTTCTCCTTAGTCTCCTGTCGCCTTCCCGCCAAGTCTCCCTCACTCAGTCCCACGCTTCCTGCTGTCTAGTGCAAAGTTCGTCCCATCCCTGAAGAACCATCCCCTGGCAACAGTGGTGACAGTCTCGATAGTTCTGGCCTCAAAGTGCACCGGAAACCACTGACTCTGTCCCGGCTCATCTTCACACCAAGTACAGGTGCTTGGTGCATCAAGGCGGGGCCAATCATTTTTATACACCTTCCCACCTGCTTATTTACCCTCTATCTCCACCATTTGCTGGTCTATGAAGCCAGAGCTGTCAATCAAATAAGGGGGAGATGGAATTTGATGGAAAATAAGCAGGTGGGAAGGTGTATATAAATGATTGGCCCCGCCATGAAGCTTAGTTTGAACAGTCATTCTGTGCTGACAGAGTCCCTTTAATGGGCATGTGTCAGTAGGATCAGCTCTCCTAAGTGGTCTATATGGGCATGTAGGTAATAGATAGCTGAAAAAAGTGACACCTTGATATCTTGTGATCCAATATCTGCCGCTAATACCAGGAACAGCAGATCAGGAGGGATGCCGGATGATGCACCTCCACAAATCAGTCATTGATGATGATAAATTCCCGGATGACACCTTTAATACATAAATGAGCTTTTAAGATATATGGGCCTTCAGAGCTTGTTTTAAATGAAAGGAGGCGTTACTAGTGTGACACGTGTAGATCAGGAGAGCAGACTGTCAGTCATTATATGTCTCACACTGGTAACTCCCCTTTCATTTAAAATAAGCTCTAGATGCAGATTCTCAGGGAGATCTATGTCCGGCCCATAGATCTGGACAGCTCATTTACATATTAAGAAAAATGTGTATTTCTCAGGAATAAGAGATCAGATCGCAGATATCAAGGTGTCATTTTATTCAGCTTCCTAAGACCTACATGCCCATATAGACTGCTCAAGAGGGCTGATCCTACAGACAGATGCCCTTTAATGATAACCTTAGTTAGCATCAGCTCAGTTATGTGCACACAGAGATGTTTCTATGGACGGAGATTTCTTGAGGTGGTTGAAAACCACGAGTTTTCTAGTTGAAGCTTCAGGAGACGCTTTCTTCAGGGAGTTTTTGAAGGAGTTTTTCATTTTCTGAAGTGGTTTTGAAAAGGTTTGAAGCCTTTTGGAAGAGTTTTTTTCCTGCAGCATTTTTTTTTTTGCAACCTTTTCATTTTACGGTGCCTAATTTTTTCCATCAAGAGTTGCTTTAAAGAAATGACATTCACTTTCTTTTCTCCCAACATGCGATTTTGAAATCCTGAAATGGGGAAAAAGACACTCACAAGACTGAACGTATAAACAGCAGAGTAGTTTTATAATGGCAATGAATAGGAAAAGTCTTTAAATTTGTGAGGCATTTCCTGATACTGATCCGCTCCAAAATACTCCACAAAAAACTTTGTATCACATATCCTAATCCACTTTGGCATTAGTTTCAGTACCATAAAATAGAAAAGAATCTGGTAGTGGATGAATGCACTTCCTAGGTAACTCCAACTTTAAAGAGGACCTATCACCAGGTCAAAAGTGACCATTATTTGCTTTTATTTTATACCTGCTTTTCCCCTCATCATTCTAGGTTTTCTAGGTGTTTTTTTTTTTTTTTTTTAATCCTCCATACATTTCCCAAGATATGGACCTTTCTGTGATTTCTTTTATGGTCTTCACAAGTTCGAATTATGCTAAGTACCGTAGCCTAAAGACACGCCCAAGAGGATCCCATGAATCACGCCTTCTTGGAAAAGGGCCATAAAAACAATGCTAAACAAAAATGCCTATATTTTTGGAACCATATGGTGGATTTAGGAGAAAGTAAACAAAAACGGAGATTAATCAGAAGAGCAGCAGGAATAAGCTAAAAGCAAAAACTGAACACTTTTCAGCCGGTGATCGGTCTTCTCTAAAAGGAATTTGTGAGTTACTTAAAGTTTTCACCAACTCACAATAGGTGAAAACTACTACATCAGTGAGTGCGCAACTGCTGAGACCGCCATGACCACCAGAACGGGGGACATTTGCTTGGAAGAGAGGTCAAGATCGCTGTTCCCGTCAACCAGGGAACTTGTGCCCCAGCGATGTTTGGGAATCTCAGCAGTTGGACCCCATCAATCTATTCTGTGCTTGTACCAGCTGGAATAACTATTTAATTAAGACATTTTTTTTTCTGCCTCATTCCAAGAGCCATAACTTTGTGATTTTTCATGGAGACCATCCATATGGTTGTTTTTTGCAGGATGTACTTCCTAATGGCACTTTATTTGCATTTATATAATCATTGTATTCATTTTTATTTCCTAATTTTTTTTTTTAGGGGACGTGGTGGTCTAAAAATTTGGACATTGCCTTTGGAATTTATTTTTTCAGAGCTTTCTGTGATTTATAAATTACATAATAAAAATTGCCCGAGTCAGTAATATTACCTTGATATAAAATTTTATTTTTATTTTTTTCAACATTTTAAAAGTATAGCACAAAAAATAAATCAGTAATTAATCAATAAATTGATTTATTTAGTATAACTCATGGGCAATGCCGAAAAATCTTTTGGCATCTTTTGCTGCAAGGACGTTGTCCAGAATTCATAAAGAAAAAATATATATTTTTTTGACCTCCACATTGTCATAAAAAAATTAAGAAATAATTTAGTAGACTATGCTACTCGAAAGATATACATGCTAAAGGTATTGTGAGAATCATGTGGGAATAGTGGTTGAGGGCAGGTATATCTCGCGCAGATACCTTTCCTATGTGGCCTAGTCTGGTCAGTATCTCACCTGGTTACTAATGAATAATGGGAGGCGGATATAAAAGGATGCCAGGTGGTTGTGTGAGTGTCTCAGCCTGGGAACACAGAGAGCCTGTCTGTGTGAGAGACACACGTGAGTGAAAGCAGTGCCCACTGTAACTGTGGTTTGGCTGGACGGGAGAAGCCCGCCAGTTGGTAGTTAAGCTGTACTTTGTTTAGTTAGTGCCGGACAGGCGAGGATTTGTTTTATGTTTTTTTTCTTTATGCATTGCTTTCACCTTTAATAAACCTGACACAGTGTCAGTTATACCCGGACCCCGGCTGTGCGCCTGAGTTTCATGCTGAATGCGCGTGACCTTTGACCACAGCAAAGGCGATCCCGGAGTGTTTTATCACATTGTGGTGGAGAACGCGGGCATCACATGGGAAGCATGAGCATGGAGGACGTGGTGAAAGCGCTGGTACAGTCCACCGCTGTCCAGCAAGAAGCTAATCGGGTGATGATGGCCCAGCTGAAGGAGTTGGTGGACATGACAGCTACCGATCGTTCGCTTCTCCAGCAGGTGGCGCAGCGCCTGGCAAGTATGCCTGAGGTTAACCTGGAAGCCAAGTCGAGAGTGATTCACGTGAGTCGGTACAGGCAGAAGTTGATGACCGAAGATGACGTCGAGGCATACCTGACCACGTTTGAACGGACAACGGTGCGAGAAAAATGGCCGAAGGCACGATGGGCCGGCCTGATTGCCCCGATTCTTTCCGGTGAGGCCCAAAAGGCTTATTATGACTAAGAACCTGAAGCCGCGCAGGACTTTGACAAACTGAAAGCCGAGATCTTGGCCCGGCTGGGAGTGACGACCGCTGTCCGTGCACAGAGAGTGCATCAATGGACTTATCAGCTGGATAAACCACCACAGTCACAGATGTGCGACCAGATCCACGTGACGAAGAAGTGGCTACAACCCGAGGTGTTGACAGCGCCAGAGATAATCCAGAGAGTCGTCATGGACAAGTACCTGAGAGCTCTACCGCCAGCCCTGAGGAAGTGGGTGTGACGACTCCTGGAGTGGACCCTCTGGGTCGTGACACCAACCCTCCCAGGGCGAGCTGATCTAGTGAAGACCATCCCCTATACAGGGAGTGTCAGGGGCAAGCCCCAGGGGGTGAGGCACCACGACTGCTGGCACCAGGCGGCCGGCTCACAGGAGACACGAGTGGGTGAGTGTGTCTGCAGGAACGTGTAAAGCGTGGACACGGGAACACGTGGTATACAGAGACTTCGTTCGTCCGGGTGTGAGTGAAGCAGGATGCGTGCAAGGAGCACGTCAGAGCACTGAGTCAGGCAGCAGGTGTGCCAGGAGGTGTAACAGAGTACAGGAGCAGGGTGTGTGCCAGAGGGCACAACTGAGCATAAGACAGAGCGCAGGATTGGTACGTGTGCCAGGAGGCACAACAGAGTAAGAGACTGAGTACAGGATCAGAGCATGTGCCAGGAGGCACAACTGAGTATGAGACAAAGCACAGGGTCTGAGTGTGTGCCAGGAGGCACAACTGAGTATAAGACAGAGCACGGAATCAGAGTGTGTGCCAGGAGGCACAACTGAGGATGAGACAGAGTACAGGGTAAGCGCGTGTGCCAGGAGGCATAACCGAGTATGAGACAGAGTACAGGGTCAGAGCATGCGCCAGGAGGCACAACCAAGTACGAGACAGAGCACAGGGTCAGACCGTGTGCCAGGAGGCACAACCAAGTACAAGGCAGAGTGCAGATTCAGAACGTGTGCCAAGAGGCACAACAGAGTGCAAGGCAGGGGACCTGAATACAGCGCACAGCCAGGCAGGGACACTGCAGACCAAGCCAGGAAGCACAACAATAATCAGGCACCTCCCCTAGGGGGAGGTCGTCTGATATAGCACATGACTACTACTGGTTCCGGGTCAGGACCTAGCCAGAAAGCACATGACCACTACAGGTTCCGGGTCAGGTCCTCCATTACCATAGAGAGGACCGAGCCCTATACAGCACTGACAGGAGCGCGCAAGCGCAAACGTGACATGTAGGAGGAGACCCGGGGACGAGAGCTGCGCGTGCGCACCCGACGGGACCCCCGGAATGACCGCGGCTCCGGAAGAGATGATGTCGTGACCGAGGTCCCGCCCCCAGGTGAGTGTGCGGCGTGACAGTACCCCCCCCCCCTTATGCCCCCTCTTTCTAAAACTGGAGAGGAACTTAGACAAAATCTGGGGTGCGTGGATATTCTCCCTGGGTTCCCATGACCTCTCCTCGGGGCCAAAACCCTTCCAATCGAGCAAGAACATGGTTCTCCCTCTTACCTTCTTCATGGCCAAAATGTCATTCACCTCAAACTCATCCCCGAAGCCAACAGGCTGGGGTGTGTGGCCTGGAGAAGGATGAAATCGATTAAGAACCACAGGTTTAAGGAGAGACACATGGAAGGAATTGGGAATATGGAGTGAAGGAGGCAGCTTCAATTTGTAAGCAACATCATTAATCCGCCTGAGGACCTCAAAAGGACCAATGTAACGGGGACCCAGTTTGTAAGATGGTACCTTAAGGCGGACGTATTTGGTGGAGAGCCACACCTTGTCACCAGGGAGAAATGGAGGAACGTCCAGGCGCCTCTTGTCAGCGTGTAATTTCATTCTGTCCCGTGCTTTCTTGAGAGCGGTTATGGTCTCCCACCATACCCTGGAGAACTCCACAGACAGAGAATCAGCAGCAGGTACCCCCGAGACAGGAAGTACCGGTAGAGGCACATTGGGATGCTGTCCAAAGACGATGTAGAAAGGAGACTTGGTAGACGATTCACTGGAGTGATTATTGTAGGCGAACTCAGCCCAAGGAAGTAGACCGACCCAGTCATTCTGATGAGCATTAGAAAAATGCCGGAGGTAGGATGTAAGGATCTGGTTGGTACGTTCCACCTGCCCATTGGTTTGGGGGTGATAGGCGGAAGAGAAATACAATGACACTTTCATGAGTCCGCATAGAGCTCTCCAGAACCGGGAGGTGAATTGGACCCCTCTGTCTGACATGATGTGCTGGGGGAAGCCGTGAATCCTGAAGATATGGGAAATGAAGATCTTCGCCAAGTCAGGAGCAGAGGGTAGTCCGGGAAGAGGAATGAAGTGGGCCATCTTTGAAAATCGGTCTACAACCACCAAGACCACAGTACAACCGGAAGAACAAGGCAGATCAGTAATGAAATCCATGGCTATGTGCTGCCATGGAGCCGACGGAACGGGAAGCGGGAGCAGAAGACCGGAGGGTGGTTGTCTGGGTATCTTGTTCTGGGCACAGGACGGGCAACATGCTACAAAGTCTTTAACATCCTGGGAGAGTGAAGGTCACCAATAATGGTGAGAGATTAAGTCCAAAGTCTTTTTGACACCAACGTGGCCGGCAATCTTGGACGAATGTCCCCAATTTAGCACTCGTTTTCGGTTATTCACAGCCACAAAGGTTCTTCCCGGAGGTAATGTGGTTAACTTGACAGGAGCCACAGTAATTACTTTGGATATATCAATGATATGAGAGGGTTCTTCCTCTGCATCAGACAACAGGAATGATCTTGACAACGCATCCGCTCTAACATTTTTATCACCGGGCCGAAAATGTAGCTCAAAGTCAAAGCGGGCGAAGAATAGGGACTACCTGGCTTGCCGAGGATTGAGCCTCTGTGCGGACTGAATGTACGCCAGGTTCTTATGGTCCGTGAAGATCTTGAATGGATGTATGGCACCTTCCAGTAAGTACCTCCACTCTTCCAAGGCCAACTTAATGGCCAATAGCTCTTTGTCGCCAATGGAGTAGTTCTGCTCAGTGGAGGAAAATACTTTAGAAAAGAAGCCACAGGTGACAAAACGTCCAGAAGAGGATTTCTGCAGAAGGACTGCGCCAGCCCCGGTAGAGGATGCGTCCACCTCGAGAGTGAAAGGTCTACTAACCTCAGGTCGGTGAAGCGCCGGAGCAGCGGCGAAGGCTTGTTTCAACGACTGGAAGGCCTCTTCAGCCTCAGAGGGCCAAGCCTTTGGGTTAGCTCCCTTGCAGATAAGGGACAAGATGGGGCGAACCAACGAGGAGAAATGAGGAACGAACTGTCGGTAGTAGTTCGCAAAACCAAGGAAGCGTTGGATTGCCTTCACCCCATGGGGCTGTGGCCAATCGAGGACGGCGGACACCTTTGCCGGATCCATGCGTAGACCTGATTCTGAGATAATGTACCCCAAGAATGGCAGGGACGTTTGCTCGAAGGCACATTTCTCGAGCTTGGCATAAAGGCGGTTCTCCCTCAGGCGCTGGAGGACTTGACGCACGTTCTTTCTGTGGGCGGAGAGTTCTGGAGAAAAAACGAGGACGTCATCCAGATAGACTACCATGCAGGAGTACAGCATATCCCGGAAGACGTCATTCACGAACTCCTGGAACACCGCTGGGGCATTGCAGAGGCCGAAGGGCATGACCAAGTACTCGTAGTGTGTCTCTGGTGTTAAAGGCGGTCTTCCACTCATCCCTGGAACGAATGCGGATCAAGTTGTAGGCACCACGAAGATCCAGTTTGGTGAAAATTCGAGCTCCTCTAAGTCGGTCAAAGAGCTCCGGGATCAATGGCAATGGGTACTTGTTCTTGACCGTGATATCGTTCAGGCCTCGGTAGTCTATGCAAGGACGGAGGGAGCCGTCCTTCTTTTTTACAAAGAAAAATCCCGCTCCCGCGGGCGAGGAGGACTTACGGATAAAACCTCTCGCAAGGTTCTCCTGGATATACTCAGACATAGCTTGGGTCTCAGCAGGGGATAGCGGGTATATCCTACCCCTGGGTGGCGTAGAACCAGGAATGAGGTCAATCGGACAGTCATATGGCCGATGGAGGGGCAGAGTCTCGGCCTCCTTCTTGTCGAAGACATCTGCAAAGGACCAGTAAGCCGACGGCAGACCTGTAGGTGCCGGGGATGGGCCGGCAGAGTTCATCGGACGGACGGGCAACAGGCACTTCTTCTGACAGAACGGTCCCCACCGGAGTATCTCGCCCGACCGCCAGTCCAGGGTTGGCTCATGAGTCCGTAGCCAAGGGAAGCCTAGAAGAAGTGTGTAAGACATGGTGGACAAGACGAGGAAGGAGATCTTCTCCAGGTGCAGGGCTCCGATCTGCAGCTCAATCTCTTCGGTGGCCTGGGTAATGGTCTCCTGCACGGATGTACCATTGACCGAAACAATTGACCAAGGAGTCTCCAGGGATCTGACAGGAATCCGGTATTTTTTAACCGCCTCGAGTGTGATAAAATTCCCCTCCGTGCCAGAAAAGCCTCCTCAGAATAATGCTTGGCACCGAGATTCAATAATACGGACACGAGCAGGGGAGGAGAGGAATCACGTACACCTAGGGAGGCCTCTCCTATCAACCCTAGGCAGAGAAGTTTCCCGGCTTCTTGGAGCAGGAACGGAGGAGGTGAGAGGAGCTCCTCTCTCTGGCTAATTCACGGGCACGTTCCTGAAACCGCATGTCAATGCGTGTCGCCAGAGAGATCAGATCCTCTAAAGAGGTGGGAGTATCCCAACCTGCCAGTTCGTCTTTGATCCGACCGGACAGGCCACGCCAAAAGATCCCTACGAGAGCCTCGTTGTTCCAGCCGAGTTCGGAGGACAAGGTACGAAAACGGATGGCATACTGTCCCACCGGTAGCGTACCCTGATGGAGGTTAAAGAGGGACTCGGTGATAGAGGCCAGCCGACCCGGCTCATCGAACACCTTGTGGAAGGTGTCCAGAAAGGTGGAAAGCTGAGAGATGAGTGGGTCATTGCGCTCCCAGAGGGGGTTCACCCATGCTAACGCCTCCCCCTCTAAGTGTGAAACAATAAAGGCAATTTGGGCACGCTCAGTGGGATAGTGCTGCGGCAAAAGCTCAAAATGTAACCGGCATTGGTTCAGAAATCGTCGACAAAACTTAGGGTCCCCGCTATATCGGGGTGGCTTGCCGAGGCGCGGCATCGGGTGCGGGGCCGAGGACTGGGCAGAAACGGATTGTACGGAAAGAAGCCGACTGTCTACCGACGACATGTAGTTGAGGATATGGGCCTGGGTGTCGCGTTGCTGTGTGAGTTCTTGCTGGAGGCTGGCCAGCTGGGAAGCATTCCCAGGGTCAGAGGACTGCATGGCCGACAAACGGGACTCCATGGATTTCAAAAAGGCCATAATCCTGGTCTGACTCTCCTGTAGGAACACCAGTTCCTTTTGGATGGAGGTGGTGGTACCAGCGGGGTCCATGGCCTGATTATACTGTGACGACTCCTGGAGTGGACCCTCTGGGTCGTGACACCAACCCTCCCAGGGCGAGCTGACCTAGTGAAGACCACCCCCTACACAGGGAGTGTCAGGGGCAAGCCCCAGGGGGTGAGGCACCACGACTGCTGGCACCAGGCGGCCGGCTCACAGGATACACGAGTGGGTGAGTGTGTCAGCAGGAACGTGTAAAGCGTGGACACGGGAACACGTGGTATACAGAGACTTCGTTTGTCCGGGTGTGAGTGAAGCAGGATGCATGCAAGGAGCACGTCAGAGCACTGAGTCAAGCAGCAGGTGTGCCAGGAGGTGTAACAGAGTACAGGAGCAGGGTGTGTGCCAGAGGGCACAACTGAGCATAAGACAGAGCGCAGGATTGGTACGTGTGCCAGGAGGCACAACGGAGTAAGAGACTGAGTACAGGATCAGAGCATGTGCCAGGAGGCACAACTGAGTATGAGACAAAGCACAGGGTCCGAGTGTGTGCCAGGAGGCACAACTGAGTATAAGACAGAGCACGGAATCAGAGTGTGTGCCAGGAGGCACAACTGAGGATGAGACAGAGTACAGGGTCAGAGCATGTGCCAGGAGGCACAACCGAGTACGAGACAGAGCACAGGGTCAGAGCGTGTGCCAGGAGGCACAACCAAGTACAAGGCAGAGTGCAGATTCAGAGTGTGTGCCAAGAGGCACAACAGAGTGCAAGGCAGAGTGCAGATTCAGAGCGTGTGCCAAGAGGCACAACAGAGTGCAAGGCAGGGGACCTGAATACAGCGCACAGCCAGGCAGGGACACGGCAGACCAAGCCAGGAAGCACAACAATAATCAGGCACCTCCCCTAGGGGGAGGTCGTCTGATATAGCACATGACTACTACTGGTTCCGGGTCAGGACCTAGCCAGAAAGCACATGACCACTACAGTTTCCGGGTCAGGTCCTCCATTACCATAGAGAGGGCCGAGCCCTATACAGCACTGACAGGAGCACGCAAGCACAAACGTGACATGTAGGAGGAGACCCGGGGTCGAGAGCTGCGCGTGCGCACCCGACGGGACCCCCAGAGTGACCGCGGCTCTGGAAGAGATGACGTCGGGACCGAGGTCCCGCCCCCAGGTGAGCGCGGCGTGACAGTGGGTAAGCCATGGAAATCCTACGACAGCAGATCAACTGGTGGATCTGGTTGAACGTTACTCCGTGGCGGAAGGACTCCGAGACGACGCTACCCCACCTCGTTATTCATCATCTCCACGTGGAACCGGTAAGACTGTTCCAGGCAGTAGGGGAGAAGGAAAAATCCCTAAGACAGTGGGGGAGGAAAACGGGACTTCCCGTACTGCGAGGCCGAGAGTAACGAACTATAGTCTAAGCAAGGGGCCCGTTAGGTGTTTCCGCTGCCAAGAGATGGGACACATTGCTGGGAACTGTCCGGTCACTACTGAACCCATGCAGTGCGACGTCACAGACTCTAAAAACCGCATGTCTATGGTTGCACAGGTAGTGAGTGTGAATGCCGGTCAAAAGGATGTGGAAAAACACTTGTGTGATTTAACTGTTGATGGAAAAAATGTGGTGGCATTGTTAGACTCGGGAAGTGTGGTGACTCTGGTGAAGGCCAGTCTGGTGTCAGCCCCGACTGGACCATCAGACAAATTTTCTGTAACGTGTGTGCATGGAGACACCTGTTCGTACCTCACCACGGTCATATGCATTACTACTTCCTATGGGTCTGTGCAACATAAAGTGGGACTCGTCCCTGCGTTATTGCATGATGTTATCTTGGGCTGGGATTTTCCCCACTTCTGGCAATTGTGGGAGAATCAGTTGATACCCCAGGGTAATAGTGTACATGATTCCTCTCCCAGGGCACGTGTGGGTCCCGAACCCCTGGAAGAGGTCTCCCCGGAAGACTCGGGGGAAGAGTCTGCTGGAAACTGTCATGATCTGACAGTTTTAAATTGGACAAAGTGAATTTTTTTTACTTTGTCAAGTGCAATGTGTGACGTGACTGCCCCCGGTGGCCATTGGAATTATCACACGTGGTGTCTTTCATTCTAAGTTGCCCGGTGGTGGGGAGTGGTATCGCACCTTAGTGGTAGGTTTAATTGTAAATATAAATCAGGTGTGAGGCTCTATAAATGAGTCTCAGGGTATTCAATCATTGTTGGTGATAGTTGTTCATTTGCAACCAACCTTGGTGGTGGAAGGAGCTGGAGAGATTGCTCTGCTCAATCTGAGTTCTGATGTGGAAGGAGTCACCGAAGGGAGTTCTTTGCAGCGCTTACTGAACTTGGTGGCAGCTTTTCAGGAGGAAGGCTGCAGTCGGTTGCTGGACTCTGTGCTGGAGCATTTGCACAGAGAGAGCTAAGTTTTCTATTTCCCCTGTTTGTGACTTTCCTTATGTGTGATCTAGTGCAGTGGTGGGATTAGTTTCCGCACCGGCCAATGCCCTAGCGAGGGACTAGGTTCAGGGCGAGTCAGGGCATAAGGTTCGCGTGCGGCGACAGGTGCGGAGCCTGTATAGGGAACGTAAGGAGTGCAGGGACGCTTCCTCAGGGGAGCTTAGGAGGTCTCCACGTCCCTATTTCCTATTACAGGGCCCACCACTGTAATTGTTCCTGTGTTTTCCCCTTATTATTTAAATTCGCCAGCTGGAGGCGGGGTATCCAGTTTTACGTGTACTTTTTAAATTCGCCAGCTGGAGGCGGTGTATCCGGCTGTACGTTCCGGTATTATTTAAATTCGCCCCGCTGGAGGCGCTGTATCCAGGGTCATATGTATCATAAATTCGCCTTGCTGGAGGCGCTGTGTCCAGTCACACGTTGATCATTACAGAAATGACCTGCAGTTCCCGTTTTCAGTCATGGCGGGTGATACGGAGGAGACCGGGGAAGAGGAGGAGGCCGACAGCCGTCCACCTCCCCGTTTGCTGGATTTAGAAGTTCAGAAAAATGACTTCCAAAGCGAGCAAATAAAGGATCCTACCCTTTCTCAGGCTAGGACAAATGTAAAAGTGATAAATGGGGTACCCATAGAACCTGGCTCTAGGCTGGCATATCCTTACATGGTCCTGGAGAATGATTTACTCTATCAGATAGAGAAAAAGGGGGAAGACACGGTGCAACTATTAGTCGTGCCAAAACCCTACCGGCGGCAGGTTCTGGACCTGGCCCACGGACATGTGATGGGAGGTCACCTGGGAGTCCAGAAAACCACCGAAAGGATATTACACTGTTTTGTTTGGCCAGGCATGCATCATGATATTCGTGTATATTGTGAGTCTTGTCCTGACTGCCAAGCCTCTGCGCCTAAGCCCCGGTTCTGTAGCCCTTTGGTACCCCTACCTATTATTGAGGTCCCGTTTGAGAGGATTGGGATGGATTTAGTTGGGCTCCTTCCACGGTCTGCACATGGACACCAACATATCCTGGTCCTCTTGGATTATGCCACTCGTTACCCGGAGGCCATCCCTTTGCGTAACACGGCCACCAAGACGATTGTCAAGGAACTGGTGCAGGTGTTTAGTCGGGTCGGTATACCAAAACAGATACTCACTGACCAGGGGACTCCCTTTATGTCCAGGGTAATGAAGGAGCTCTGCAGGTTGTTACAAATCGAACCGTTATGCACATCCGTGTATCACCATCAAACAGATGGGTTGGTCGAACGGTTCAATAAAACTCTGAAGCAGATGCTGAGAAAGGCAATAGACAAGGATGGGAAGAACTGGGACTATTTACTTCCGTATTTGCTTTTTGCCATCAGGGAAGTGCCCCAGTCTTCCTCGGTATTCTCGCCTTTCGAGTTATTGTACGCCCGACGTCCTCCCAGACTGTTAGACGTCGCCAAAGAAACCTGGGAGGGTCAGGTCACTCCGTTTAAAACGGTGATAGATCACGTATCCCAAATGCAGGAACGTATTGCAGCTGTTATGCCTATCGTCAAAGAACACATGATGCAGGCTCAAGGAGCCCAAAAAAGAATCTATGATAGGGGCGCCAAGATCCGTACGTTTGCACCCGGAGATAGGGTGTTGATCCTGGTTCCCACGGTGGACAGTAAGTTCCTAGCAAAGTCGCAGGGCCCCTTTGAGATTAAGGAAAGAATTGGTGAAGTAAACTACAAAGTATACCAGGCAGGTAAACGGAAACCTGAACAGGTTTATCATGTAAATCTGAAAAAACCCTGGAAAGATTGGTCTGCCTTGTCAGCGGAGCTGGCCCGTCCCGTCTGCTCGCATACCGTACCGGAGGTACGGGTTGCAGAAACTCTCTCAGAGCGGCAAAAGACAGGCAGTTTCTACTTCACAACCAAAAGTTTTTCTCAGAAAAACCCGGGCAGACTATGCTAATGAAACATGACATAGTAACGGAACCTGGTGTCACAGTTCACGTGAAACCCTACAGAATTCCGGAAGCGCGCTGTGAAGCCATTTCCCAACAAGTGAAGGCAACGTTAGAGTTAGGTGTCATTGAGGAATCGCACAGTGCTTGGTCCAGCCCGATTGTGTTCATTCCTAAACCGGACATCACCATCTGGTTCTGCAATGACTTCAAGAAACTGAATGCGGTCTCAAAATTTGATGCCTACCCTATGCCCCGGGTCGAAGAGTTAATAGATTGGTTAGGAAAAGCCCGGTATATTACGACCCTAGATCTAACAAAGGGGTATTAGCAGATCCCTCTGGCGGAGGCTGCCAGAGAAAAGACGGCATTTACTATGCCGGAAGGTTTATTTCAGTATGTGTATATGCCGTTTGGACTGCACGGGGCACCAGCGACCTTCCAGAGACTGATGGATCGAGTCCTGAGGCCACATAGACAGTAGGCTTTGGCCTATTTGGATGACATTGTCATTTACAGCTTGGACTGGGAGACTCATCTCCAGAAAGTACAAGCTGTGATTGACGACCTGTGGGAGGCAGGTCTAACCGCGAACCCCAAGAAATGTCATATCGGGCTAGAAGAAGCCCGGTATTTGGGGCATGTAATTGGGAGGGGTATTGTTAAACCCCAGCTTGATAAGATTCAGGCGGTTCAGGACTGGCCGCAACCTGTCAACAAGAAGCAGGTGCAAGCCTTCCTGGGGATCGCCGGCTATTATCGCCGGTTCATACCCAATTTTGCAGCCATCGCTACCCCCCTGACGGATCTTACAAAAGGGAAAGACTCCGTCATGATTAAATGGAGTTTAGCGGCTGAAGAAGCCTTCCATAGCCTAAAACGGGCACTTTGCTCTCAACCCGTACTGGTGACTCCGGACTTCTGCAGCGAATTTGTTGTACAAACGGATGCCTCTGATACCGGTATCGGGGCCGTACTCTCACAAGTGAGGGACGGAGTGGAACACCCAGTCCTCTATCTCAGCAGGAAGCAGAATAAACATGAGCAAAGGTATGCAGTCGTAGAAAAAGAGTGCCTAGCCATTAAGTGGGCTCTAGAGGCCCTCAAATATTACCTGGTGGGCCGAAAGTTCAGGCTGATCACTGACCATGCCCCTCTCAAGTGGATGCACTTGCACAAGGAACGGAATAGCCGGGTGACCCGGTGGTTCCTTGCCCTGCAGGCCTACACTTTTATGGTGGAGCACCACCCAGGGGTACAGATGGGGAATGCAGATGCCCTGTCCCGAGTGCACTGTTTGGTGGGTGTCATTGCTCGACCGGAGTGGTCTGAGCAGGGGGGGCGGGGGGATATGTGAGAATCATGTGGGAATAGTGGATGAGGGCAGGTATATCTCGCCCAGATACCTTTCCTATGTGGCCTAGTCTGGTCAGTATCTCTCCTGGTTACTAATGAATAATGGGAGGGTGGATATAAAAGGATGCCAGGTGGTTGTGTGAGTGTCTCAGCCTGGGCACACAGAGAGCCTGTCTGTGTGAGAGACACACGTGAGTGAAAGCAATGCCCACTGCAACTGTGGTTTGCCTGGACGGGAGAAGCCCGCCAGTTGGTAGCTAGGTTGTACTTTGTTTAGTTAGTGCCGGACAGGCAAGGATTTGTTTTGTTTTTTTTTCTTTATGCATTGCTTTCACCGTTAATAAACCTGACCCAGTGTCAGTTATACCCGGACCCCGGCTGTGCGCCTGAGTTTCATGCTGAACGCGCGTGACCTTTGACCCCAGCAAAGGCGATCCCGGAGTGTTTTATCACAGTATGCTTAGTATGGTAGTCTGACCTCAACAAATATATGTGTGTGTGCCATTATAGCCCCAGAGTGATGGATGTTTTACACTTCTGATTCTGGAGTGGCCATCGCAGCCACCTGACATCAACTACATAGGAAATCTTTGAATAACGTTGATCCTAGCGCTGTCCGCGTGATGGCAGTTTTTTCCTGCACAGCACTTGGACCAAAAATACGGTCATGTGAACATAGCCTTACCAGAGTTTCATCAGCTCTTCTCACTTACGGAGGTTTCTGAAGCTTTTCCTGTCAAGCACTGAGAGACATTTGGACAGCACACGGATGCAGATAGGATGGCCTCCGACTGCTGGCAGATTTTTTTCACTGAACAATACACTGTAATGGCGAGTTTGGATCCATGATCAGAATCAGACATGTCTCCATGTTTTTGGTGCAGATCACTCAGCCTACAAAATACCATAGACATGTGAACAAGCCCATAGACCAAACCTGGGCATAGTGCGGCCTGTGGGCCACATCTGGCCCTCGGACTGTTCCAGTGCGGACCTCAGACTGAGAAAGTAAGAGCGCTGAAAAGAATCACCCTCGGACTGCACCACTATCGGCAACCTCAGGATGTAGACAGCGGGGGAAAAAATGGTAGAGGAGATGTCACTGCATGACATCTGCTGTGCGAAACCTCAGAGCACACAGCAAAGACCGGAGCAAAGCCCCTGGGGGAACATATGAGAGGTAAGGATGTAATTGTATTCAATATGTGTCTAGGATGTGTGCCTGTACATAAGGGGCTATGTGAGGGCTCATCCTGCATATAGTGAGCTATGTGGGGGCTCATGCTGTATATAGGGGGCTATGTGAGGGCTCATCCTGCATATAGTGAGCTATGTGGGGGCTCATGCTGTATATAGGGGGCTATGTGAGGGCTCATCCTGCATATAGTGAGCTATGTGGGGGCTCATGCTGTATATAGGGGGCTATGTGAGGGCTCATTCTCTAGATGGTGAGGCTGTGTAAGGATTCATATTGTATATTGGGGGCTATGCGAGGACACACACTAAATATAGGGGGCTGTGGGAGGACTCATTCTGTATTTAGGGGGCTATGTGAGGGCTCATAATCCATATAGGGAGCTATGTGGAGGCTCATACTGTATATCGGGAGGCTATGTGGGTGTTCACACTGTATATAGGGGTTTATGTGAGTGGTCATACTGTATATAGAAGGCTATGTGAGGGCTCATTCTATATATAGAGAGCCTATGTGGGTGTTCACACTGTATACAGGGATTTGAGTGCTTATACTGTATATGGGAGGCAATGTGGGGGTTCACATTGTATATAGGGGGCTATGTGAGGACTCACACTCAATATAGGGGGCTGTGTGAGGACTCATAATGTATTTACGGGGCTATGTGTGCATCTCTTACCAAATATAGGGAGGCTATGTGAGAGCTCCTACTGTATATAGGGGGCTGTGTGGTGTCTCTAGCTGTATATAGGGGGCTGTGTCGTGGTTCATGCTTGCTGTATATAGGGGTTGTGTAGTGGCTCATGCTGTATGTAGGGGGCTATGTTGGCTCATACTGTATATAGGGGGCTGCGTGGGTGTTCATACTGTATGTGGGGTGCTATGTGAGCACTCACACAAAATATAGGGGGCTGTATGAGGACTCATACTGTATTTAGATGGCTATGTCGGGGGCTCATATCAAATATAGGGAGGTTATGTGAGGGCTCATACTGTATATAGGGGTGTGTGTGGCTCTTGCTGTATATAGGAGGCTGTGTTGTGGTTCATACTGTATATAGAGGGTTGGGTAGTGGCTCATGCTTTTTATAGGGGTCTATGGGGAGGCTCAAACTGTATATAGGGGATGTCAGCATAATTAATTCTACTCAATATTAAGTGATACAATTAATATTTCTATAAAATGATAATTATAATTAATATGTAAATATTAATATTGAGTAGAAATAATTTCATCCTGTTGGTTCGGCCTCCACATTAGGTCGGAGTCACACTAGTGTTGAATACAGATTAACTGTTAATCTATAGGGCAGCTCCCATCACCGTTTTTTTTCTCGGGCGTATTCTCCGTGCAAATACTGCAGTGCGCAGGTGTCGGGAAAGGTCAGAGTGGCCCAGCACCAGCGCACTGCAGTACTTTGCTCTGCCCTCAACAGGGCAGATAAGTAAGCCTGTGCAGGAGCGCGATGCTGGGTGCGACGATGCAAGCAGGAGGGCGTCATCGCAACAAGATGGGAGTCGCCAGACCCGGACCTGCGACACTCATCGGATCGGACTGGACCGCACCGAACCAGGTGAGTATAATAAAAGTTATTTTTCCTATCTTTCAGGTTGGACCAGGGACTTATCTACAGCATTATAGAATGATAAGGTCCGAGCATGCTCGAAAAATATGTTTGAGTCCCCGCGGCTGTTCGATAGCCGAAACACATGTAGGGATTTCTTGTGTTGCGGCTGTCGAACAGCTGTGAGACATGAAGCCGCAGTAACTCGAACATATTTTTCGAGCACACCGAAGACACTTGAATAGTGCCAGAGCATGCTCAGATAACACCTTATCCCAGCACATTCGCTCATCACTAATAGTAATCCATGCTGGTCACATACAAAAATCTTGTTCCTGGCAAGTTTGCTGCAATATTGGACTGTTTGATGCCTCTCAAACATGTCTCTAGGGGGCTTCACTTCTGCAACTTCTTACCACGCGGGTGCTATTGTGATGCAGATTCTGTACATGACGTCCGTCTTTGCTGTTATCTCGCTGTACGACTGTAATTAATGGATTATCAAAAGTATTTTCTTGTCAAAACCGAGCGCTTTACAACAAAGCTGCATTTTTTTTTCCCTCCTACATAAAATTGCATGTAACATATTGTTCTGTAAATGAAGGAAGGCTCAGGAAATGAGAAAAGATAAATTCATTTATCACAGGTAAACAATGGCTGCAAGGGAAAAAAGGATTTCCAAGGGACAATATGCACATTTATCTGTAAAAATGACAGACTCCATGGCGGACCTCATTGTAAGTAAAGTGATTTATCAAGTGTTGGTGGTATCCATAGTGTTATGTTAACAACAGAAAACATCATTCTGATGTGAACAGGGTTCTGAAAGGGGTAGTACCAAAATTATCAAATCTGTATCACTAATACATCGTAAGGCAGGCAAATAAACTGAAGAATAACAGGGCTTTTGGGTAAAATGCTCTGAAACACAGAAGAGCTTCTTACGAGCATCTTTTGAGCCTTCTTATTGACTTGTATTGTAAAGTATGGATCATCTTCAGAGTAGAAAACACTTTCAAAATGGTCATCTCACTTCTTTTAGCAGCTTTTTGTTTTTGGAAATCTGAAGCGGTTAAAAGATCCTCAAAAAAATGAACATTTGAGCAAGTGTTTGAGTCCATATGTTCATTCTTTTGAGCGTTTAGTTAGCGCTTTTTCAGATGGGTTTAGGAGCAGACCTACCTGAAAAAAAAAACATTGTGGCCACATACCCTTACTGTAGTAACTTGGTATGCTTCTCTGATGTCACCATCCATGGATTTTTAAGGCTGGCTCAGGCAGATGCTTCCTGCCTGAGTATACAGGTAGAATAGTAATCTGTCACCATGTGTTTGTTAAACATTTAGCTTTACCTTCTATTTGGCTCCGCTCCAGCCAGATGTCTAATTATCTCCTCAGCTACTACTGACTTCTGTCCAGCTATCAGCATTTACTTCCAAGCTCAATGCAGCTTCTGTAGGTGTTGTCTACAACTACAAAAAATAACACACTCCTCTCAACCATTCTTTATGTTATTCACACTTTCATCTCTGCTATCAAGGCACATGATAATCAACTTGTTCCTGCAATCAAGATACCAGAAAACCATATCCTCTCAACTATTCTAAGTCTTATTTACACCATTGTCTCTGCTACCAAGTTACTTCATTATTTGTTTGTTTCCAATGTTTTGATGAAATCTGCATCTTAAACTCAGCTGTGTCAAGTTTTCTCATAACTCATAACCGGTCCCAACTATCCTGGTGTAGCCTGCTCTTAAGGGGGTTTTACACATAGCGATATCGCTAGCAATATCGCTAAAGCATCACCGGTTTGGTGTCGCAGCAGCGATATCGCTATGTGTGATACTTACCTCCAACCGGCTCCCCCGCTGTCTGTCGCTGATCGCGCGAGATCGCGCAGCTCCATTTCTCGTCAGGCACTTCCTGCTGGCGCCGACGAGCGACGCGTGGACGCGGACGGGAGAACGTCAGGATCGCCGCGACTGAAAGGTAAGTAACGACCGCTGTATCGCTGCTGCATTGCTGTGAGATCTGCCTGTTTGGCAGCTCACTAGCGACCATTTAGCGATGCACCAGCGATCCTGACTGGGTCGTATCGTGGTCGGGATCGCTGGTACATCGCTATATGTAAAGGGGCCTTTACAGTCTTACAGTTCTGCTTATTGTCCATAATCCTCCACTGTTCCTGTGTGTGTAACTTCACCCCTGCTGCAAGATACCCGTTTTCCTAAATATCTATGCAATTATTGTACAATCTGCCCATCTTGCTCAGCTGCATCTTGTGCTTCCAGCTCTGCTTGCCCATTAGCCACCCTGCATATCTTTCTGTACCAGTCCTTAATTAACTACGTGCTGTCTGGCAAGTCCAGCTTTGCTTAATCATCACCTCCAGCCTGTGCTGCTTACCTATGGATTACAGAATCCACCTCACCAAGTGAGCCATTATGATGTTTTTCTGTATCCAAATTAAACTACGGTAACTCCAATGCAAATTTTATTTAATGGCTATGAAAACCTTTATACAGATTTTATTTATTATTTATTTTCTTCCTAAAAGTAAAGTTAAAGAACTTTCCAAGTAGTCTTAATTTAAAAAAAAAGTTCTACCACTTGCTGCTGCAGAGTGTTTGTAAATTCTTTATCTAGCTGTGTATTATGCAAAAATGTTACAAATTCATCAGCGCTCAAGGATCTGAAAGCTCTCTCTGCTCTCTTCTGCTCTTTTGTTAGTGTCAGAGATAATAGGAAGCAGGCATTGTACACCAATCTCCAAAGCATAGACTGGGAGATGGATTACTGGTATGGACATTCCTACAAGACAAAAATCTAAAATTGGATCAAGGGGAGGGTCTGAAAATGAATGAAGGAATGAAAAATCCAGACTGAAACTTAATGTAATTTTATTAACTGCAGATAACCACTAACAAGTAAAGATCATTTTTCACCATCTTAATATTATCAGTAACCCTTCATTTTTGTAGTTCACATCACAGACATCTGTTTACTCCACATTTTATTACTTCAGCAAAGATTTTAGTTTCCAGAGATTAGGGCCCCGTCACACACAGTGAGATCGCTGATTTTGTGACACATCAGCGATCTCTCCAGCGATATCGCTGTGTGTGACATACATCAGCAACCGGCCCCCCCGCCGGGTATCGCTGATCATGTAGGATCTTCCTGGGCCATTTTTTGATCATTGGTCTCCTGCTGGCCGGCATGCATCGTTGCTTGGGGCAGCGAGAGACCAGCGATCAGCGACGCTGGATACTGGTATCCAACATAAACATCGGGTAACTAAGAGCCACGCGGTTCTTGGATACCCGCTGTTTACCCTAGTTACCAGCGCACGCTGGTATCTAGGGTAAGCAGCGGGTATCCAAGAGCCGCGCAGCTCTTAGATACCCGCTGTTTACATTGGAAACCAGCTTGCTCGCTGGTCCTGATCGCTGGAGGGGCTGTCTGTGTGACTAACGATGTCCCAGCGATCCCATCCATGTCGGAACGTTGGTGGGATCGTTGGGACATTGTTATGTGTAACGGAGCCTTTAGAAGCTAAAAGAAAACATCATGCATGGACCAGAAAGTGGTCGTATGATAAAGATCTTAAAATTTGGATTGAATTTCACTATATCAAGAAAAGACTCTTCCGAGATAAAGATGAGGTCATAAACTAAGTTACATTTCCCTCCATGAGAAGATGTAGCATTGGCCAATTGTCCATTAATTTCACGCTAAGGAACAATTCCACTACAGTTCCTCTGTTTGGATAGCTTGGTAACCCATTCAGTTTGATAAAGTATATACCATAGGGTGGAAGTGTTTTTTTTGGGGGGGATGGAAGTAAATTATTTATTGTGTAGATAGAAATTGTAAAACTCGTGAATTAAGAAGCAAACAAATAATATCTAAAAAAAAAACCTTAAACTATATGAGGTTATTGAATAAATTAAAATACATTTTCTTTTACATTTCTATTTATTTTATTATTATTTTATTTGGAATTTGAGAATGTACAGTGAATTCTTGATCTCTTCAACCAGAAGGATTTTCTTTTATTGTCGGCATTTCTTACTCGGATCTGCTGAGAATTTCCTAGCATGAGTTTCCCTTGGGTACAATTAAACTATGGATATGTGAACTATTAATATTTTATAACTCCTCTGGGATTGCCATGTTAAACTTTTTTTTGTATTATTATATTTTTCAATTTTGCCATGATATATATTTTTTTTATTTCTGTTATCATAAACTGTCGTATCCTCACAAATGCTTTTCTTTTATCTTCATATAGTTCTTAAAAACAAACGCAAGCAAAAATAAATCAATAAGATACTTAAAAAAAAATGTCTTTAAAGTTACGGTAATTTGTGACATAGTTGAATGAGTGATACGGTATTTTTTTGAAGGATGAGTTGAATTATATCATCCATTTTACCATGCAACATACTGGAAAATGGAAAAATAGAAAAATAATCCAAATGTGGTGAAAAACACAATTCCGCAATTGTTGGGTTTTGTTTTTATGGCACGATATCCAAGAAGTATCATTTCTCCTTGCGGAGAATGACATGCTAAGCATGTCGAGGTGAGGAGACTTAAAGCCGCAATGCTCCTCTGGGAAATATGCTAATTATGCAAATTGTCTCTTCAGAGAGGAAGAGGACTACAACTCTAGTGCCACCTTATGGCACGAAAGCAAAAAATCCGTCAGCTCTCCATAGTTAGCGCACGGCCAACACTGTCATGCTTTTTTCTCCATAAAGACTGTATTGTTATTTTTCATATATTGGTGAATAACTATATAAATACTCCAGTTTTATCCGGACATATTTGGTAGACGTTTGTTTTTACAGTATTTATTGCACAGTAAAAATGACCCGGCAATAGAATTCTCCAGGTCAATGTGATAACTTGTATATTTCGCTATTTCAATTTTTTTTTCTGATGGTATTAATTAATATAATATTTTGATAGATTAGATTTTTACGGACGTAGCGATGCCAAGTATGTATATTTTTCACGTTTTTAATTAATTAAATCAAATTTGATGTTTTTTATATACTGAATCCTTTGCCTTTCTAGGACATATCTTACCAAGACCATATACAGTGTGTGCTTTCCGGCCTTCCCCACTGACTAATTTTGCAAAGGTTGAGCTAGATCATTTTGTTTGCTTGAACCAGGTTTTACTACCTAGTATGAGAGTAGAATAATGTAGAGAGTGAAACCCTGATTCCAGCGATGTGTCACATACTGGGCTGCTTGCAATAATTTTTATAAATTCACAGTTTTATTAACAGGAAATTGACACTAGAGGACGAGTAAACCTGCTGCCATGTAGTGCAGCATATTCATGAGCTCTGCATAACCCCGCCCTCACCACTAATTGTCAGATTTCTGCCTATGCAGAGTGTACAAAGAAATATGGCAATGAGTCATGTGGGCGGGGTTATACACAGCTCTGCATTTAGAGAACTGCTAGATCTGCAGCAGAGAAAACAGGTATGTTATCATAACTGCAGCAAGCAGCCCAGTAAATGACACATTGCTGGAGTCAGGGTATCTTCCCTTATATTATTCTGCTCTCAAATGGGGTAGCAAAAATGTTAGTCCCCTTAGCGAGTTTGAGCCTGTGATTGTCCTACTACATGCTGTAATTCAATTACATTGCAGAATTTAGTAAAAATCATCGTCTCCTATGAAGTTCAGCTACACACTAGTCGTAACAGAAGTAACATCAAGGCACACACAGGGGTCTTCAGCAGACGCCCAACTATATGGCAACCCATCGGCACCAGATAGCGCATGGTACTGTGTGCACCCCGGACTGCGCACTCTAAATGCTCCTATAAGTGATGGAATAGGTTAACAGCAGCGGAGCTCAGCTCCCCTTGAAGCTGTTAGAGGCAAATGATGGTTGAGTGACACAGCCATCATCTGCCGGGAATTAAGCAGGCTCAGTCCCTGAACCCGCGTTATACACCCGCTTCAGACGAGAGCCGTACATTTACAGAGTTCATCATTAAGGGGTTAAAGGGATTGTCCACCATTGATCAATCTCAGTCTCATGCACCTATTTGGACCATATCTCTATGTGGGTATGCATGCAAAAAAGATGAAATAATTCCTCTGGGTGCAGAGCTGTGCAGGTGCAAGTCTTTGGTAAACTTTCTAATCTACGTTTTTATTTTTAAGTCCTCTGCTGAAACGTAGGCGGCTTTGTGCTATTGGAGCACACAGGTGTGAGGAGAAAGCTCAATAAATGACACTAAGCAGAAAACAGATAGCGGTGGCACTATGTGATAACAGATTGGCGGCACATCCGATTGCAGCAGGCAGCTGTGTTTGTCATCACCTCGGGGCCAGAGATTGTGCAATTCTGTGACCAGACCTTTTAAGTCAAGTAGCCGTTATGTACATCTGACATGGTGAAGTGGCTCATACCACTCCACTCCTGACCTTCAGCTAACCTTCAACGCTCGCGCTTTAGTAAGCACACAGAGGCTGCAGCGTAGACTGTATATACAGTTTCAATAATTGTAACTCAACAGGTGTCATATATGTTATTGAATGTTTACTCTGCCACAAGCAATATACCGGTTGTACTACCGGACCCCTGAAGATACGGATAAGAAGACATATGTCTGATGGATGCAGTTAATCTAAAAAGTGTAGGAGTTTCTGCCATTTCTAAACATTTTTCACAAATACATGGTGGTGATATTAATTCTTTATTTTTTTATGCCATAGAAAGGGTCTTTAAACCCAAAAGAGGGGGTGATCTAAAACAAAAACTGCTGATCCATGAATCGTTCTGGATCTGGATTGAACTTAAGGCAAGATATAATCCTGCAATGTGATTGCTAATATGCATTTTTTTGTACAATACTCCTATTTCAGTCCTGAGATATATTTGTGCAGATATTTAGTTTTGTCTGTTTTGCTTTGAACAGTCATTTTTATTGGTTTTATTTAAAAAAAAAAAATCATTTTTTTTCACTGGGATCTCTACCGATCTATTTGATTTGTACTCTAAAGGTAGTGTCACACTTAGCGATGCACCAGCGATCCCGACAATGATATGACCCGGTCAGGAGCGCTGGTGCATCGCTAAGTGGTCGCTAGTGAGCTGCCACACAGGCAGATCTCACCAGCGACATAGCAGCGATCGGAGGTCGCTACTTAGGCCTCTTTCACACTTCAGTTTTTTACAATCAGTCACAATCCGCCAGGTTTTGAAAAAAAACGGATCCTCAATTTTCTTTTGAGGATCCGTTTTTTTCCCCATTGACTTCCATTATTGGCGGATTGTGACAGATTGCCGTCCGTTGCATCCGTTTTTAAGTCCTCTCTCTCTCTCCTTTTCCAGGCTGCGATTCCTTTAAAATTCTTCATTTGTCGGATCCGTCAAAAAAACGGACGGGTGCCATCAGTTCTCATCAGTACTAAAACGGATCCGCCATCCGTCCTTTTGGCGGATTGTGACTGATGCAAAAAACTGAAGTGTGAAAGAGGCCTTACCTGTCAGACGAGGCGATCCTGACGTCCTCCCACCCGCGTCCACATGTCGCTCGTCTCCACAGCAGGATGCCCAGCAGGAAGCTGACGACGAGAAACGGCCGAGGCCGTTCTCGCGCGATCAGCGATAACCAGCGGGGGGGCGGTCGGAGGTAAGTATCACACATAGCGATATCGCTAGCAATATCGCTGCTGCGTCACAAAACCAGTGACGTTATAGCAATATTGCTAGCGATATCGCTTAGTGTGACGGGGCCTTAAGGAGTTAAATGTTCGAATGTTTTACTAATTGCTTGATTTAACATATGCGTTAAGTGCACCAACTCTCTATAAAAATCCTTACCTGTGATACCTATACATACCATGATTAAGGCTGCTTGCTGAAATGCGTCGGTTTGTCCATCCAGGTGTCAGTTGGTGTCCGGTTTTTATGTCTTTTTATTAGTTCCATTAAAGTATCCACGTTTTTATACCGGTTTTCACTGGTTTCATCACCGGAGGATGGTTTTTTTTTCTTCTCTCATTCATGTCTGATGTCCAAGACTGAGACAGCTCAGTGCGATTTACCTATTGAGCAAGGTGCATCTACTAACGAGTGAGCTGATAATTTCCCTTTCCCTTATTCACTCATTCATCAAGTTTTAGTTGTGGCACGCCTTCATTCATAAAAGCTCTGCACACAGTGCAAGCCTGCCAAAAAATACAAGCAGGGTCAGCCATAGACTATTCAAGGCACCAAATGTAGCACCTCATTCAAATATAGTGAAAAATCTGTAGTTGTGGTTCTTCTACACTCATAAAAGTTCTGCACACAGAGGAAAGCCTGCCAAAGATTAAAAGACAGGATCATCCATACACCTTTCAAGGCACCAACTGTAGTGCCTCATTGAAATATTGTGAACAAATTGTAATTCTGGTATTCCTACACTCATAAAAGCTCTGCACACAGTGCAAAGCTAGCCAAAAATACAATCAGAGACATCCATATACCCTTGAAGCTAACAACTGGAGTGTCTCATTCAAATATTTTGAACAAAGTGTAGTTGTGGTACCCCTACACTCATAAAAGTTCTGCACACAGTACAAAGCATAACAAAAATTGCAAGCAGGGTCATCAATACATTCTTCAAGGCACCAGCTGCAGTATCTCATTTAAATTTTGTGAACAAAGTGTAGTTATGGTACTCCTACACTCATAAAAGCTCTGCAAAGTCTGCTAAAAAATTACAAGCAGGGCCATCCATAGACCCTTGAAGGCATCAACTGGAGTGCCTCATAAAAAAAATTAAGAAAGCGTAGTTGTGGTACTTCTAGACTCATTAATGCTCTGCACACAGTGCAAAGTTAAAAAAAAAGTATAAGGAGGGTCATCCATAGACCCTTGAAGGCAACATCAAATATTAAAGATTAAAAACACTTTATGTGCTGCTGTCATCTGCTGGTGTGGAAAAGGCGTGGCTAATCCAGGCGCTTTGTTTCGTTTTCTCAGAGTGAGCTTGTCAGCATTTTCTGTTGACAGGCTAAAGCGCCTGTCTGTTATGACTCTGTGGCAGAACTAAAAACCCTCTCAGACAAGATGCTAGTGGCATGGCAGCACAACACCTCTAAGGCATAGAGGGGCAGTTCATGCCTGGTGTTCAGCTTCGAAACCCAATAGTTGAAGGTCATAGAGGAATTAGGGGATACACTGGTTTTGTCAGCCAGGTATTTCTTGACCTTCTTTAAAGACTTTTCTCTCCTTGTCAAAAATACCCAGTCATTGGGGCCTGGACATAGAGAGAGTGTCATGAAATTAGCCCAGGCTTTTGACAGGGTACCCCTGCCTCTGCTTTATCTGATGTGTGTCTCCCTCGCCTCTCCATCTTGGTTGGGCAAGGAAGCTTGCTCCCCAGCCGCTAGCATTGTCTGATTGAAAATTTTTTTACATATTTTCCACAATGACCTTCTGGAATAATACCATTTTAGAAGACCTCTCCACCTCAGGAAGGAGAGATGCAAGGTTTTCCTTGTAGCGTGGGTATAGCAGGGTGAAGATGAAGAACCAATATTCTTTTTTGGTCAAGATGAATATAACATGAGGGACATGGGAAAGGCAGAGGTACATAAAGTCGGCCATATGTGCCAAGGACCCAATAGCCAATACTTCCCTGTCTCCACATTGATGACAATTTTCCATCTCCTCCTCCTCCCCCCTCTCTTCCTCCTCATTACCCTCAGCCTATCCATGTAGGAGACAAGGGACAAAGCTTGTGTGGGTACTAGACTCTATTGCGCTAGCAACCAGCACCTGTTCTTCCTCAGCCTCCATCTCTTTATTGTTACCCAATATGCGCTCAGCAGATGAGATGAGGCTGGGTAGTTTCTCCCTTTCTCATGTCTTGCCCCAGCTCCACCTGGCTCGCATGCAATGCTTTATGTTTAATTGTGAACATCAACTGTTTACGTATGCGCAGAAGCGAGATCGTTGCGTTGATTATGGCGTCATCGCTGCACACCATCTTTGTGAAGTCTTGGAGAAGGACACAAGTGTCAGACATCCATGCGCATTCTTCAGTAGTTATGTGCCGAGGCTGATAAGAACGCCGATGGGTGGGTTGGAGCTGGTATTTTAAAAACTGGCCTCTGCTGCTCACAAAGCTTTACCATCATGTGCAGTGTGGAGTTCCAGAGTGTGGCCACAAAGCACTCCAGTAAATGAGCTGGCACTTGCATGTGCTGCTAGACCAGTGCCAGAGTGGTGGTATTTGTAGCTGACTTGCGGAAATACGTAAAAGGTACGTTGATTGGGCGTACCTTGACCAGAAGCTCTGGCAAATCTGAGTAGGTTTTTAGAATCTAATGAACTACCTAGATGTGCACGTCAGACAAGCATGGTACGTGTTTGAGCTTGGCAAGCTTCACAGCTGCCACCAGGTTATGGCCATGATTGCACACGACCATGCCTGGCTGTAGGTTCAACAGTGAAGGCTGCAGATCTTTGTGGTCTGTTATTCCTTTCAATTAAGGGGCCTTTACACATAGCGATATCGCTAAAGCGTCACTGATTTTGTGAAGCAGCAGCGATATCGCTATGTGTGATACTTACCTTCGACCGGCTCCCCCGCTGTCTGTCGCTGATCGCGCGAGATCGCGCAGCTCCATTTCTCATCGGGCGCTTCCTGCTGGGCTTCCTGCTGGCGCCGACGAGTGACGCGTGGACGCGGGCGGGAGGACATCAGGATCGCCGCGTCTGAAAGGTAAGTAACGACCGCTGCTGCGTCGCTACATTGCTGTGAGATCTGCCTGTGTGGCAGCTCACTAGCGACCATTTAGCGATGCACCAGCGACCCTGACCGGGTCGTATCGTTGTCGGGATCGCTGGTGCATTGCTAAATGTAAAGGGGCCTTTACTCTGCTGTGGTGTGTGGTTTGTCTTCTAGACAAATTAGCTTTAGCAGAGCCTGTTGCCGCTTTGCTGAGGCAGTGCTGCAGAGCTTCCGACTGATGTGGACTATGTGCTCTGAGATAACACACTGGAGATAGACGATGAGGAGTAGCAGGAGGGGGTGCAGAAACTGGTTTAGGAGGTGGAGGAAGCCTTGATAGAAGTAGGGCCAGCAATCCCTAGAGTCAGAAGCACATGTGCAGTTCCGGGGTGAGACTCGGCCCCAGCCTCCACAATGTTAACCCAGTGTGACGTCAGGGAAATGTAGCATCTCTGGCCTCAAGTGCTTGTCAATGTGTCAGTCATTAAGTTGACAATCCCAGTATGTGTGTTGGTAAGGGCACTAGTGTTGTTCCTGGGCACGTACTGGCACAAGGTGGGGATGCCACATCGGGAAAAATAGTGGGATTTAGCATTGGGTACGCAGGCCATGCCGATGTATGGTCGTTTTGATGGTGCGGCGACCGCACCAAAATGCAACACGTTGCGATCGGCGCAGGGCGTCGCACCGTCAAAATGACGCATTCGGAGGCATCCGCATACATCGGCATGGCCTGCGTACCCAATGCTAAAGATAGGGTACGCAGGCCGCATGCCGACATAGGCGGAGCTTCACGGAGGAGGCGCGGCAGGGGCGGAGCTTTACGGAGGAAGTCTGCATCCCTCCGCAGCTCCTCCATACGCTAGTGTAAAACTAGCCTTAGCCCTAAGAAGGACTTTTAGTATAATGGGTCAGCAAAGTATCATCTCTAAAGGACTCTGATTCCTAAAACTGTGCACACACAGGCCTGGACAACTACTTTGTTACTCCAATAAGAACTTTCCCTGAGCTGTGCAATGACATCTGTGTGCCGAACGTGGCAGCGCCAGTCCTTTCATAACCTCTGATTAGGTAAAGTGGCTAGCCAATCACACTAATGCCACTACCAAGATGGCTACAGCATGACAGTGACTGGTAGGCAATCCCCGCATGTTTCTTGGCTATGTAACAGGCACCAAACATGCGAGGCGGGGGGTGAGCGTTCAATCCGAGCACCAGCCAATGCTCGATGAGTGGCGGCATATCCGAGCACCTCCGAGTATCACCGAGCGCATTCGCTCATCACTAATTGGGAACCAATGTAGAACGTACTGTTACATCCTGAACACTGCTGGTAGCAGATATCTGGCTATGCAATAACGTTTGCAGCCCACCATTACAGCCAGAGGGGCTCTGCTAAGTACTGGGAAAAACACTTGTTATATTACTTATGTTGAACTATTTATATGATTGTTTTAATTGGTTTACTGCAAACAGCAGGATGTTTCCAAAGTTTGCTAAAAAAAACAAATTTGCAATAAGGGTTGTATAGTTTTTTATTGCAACTGTACCACCACATAAATTAGGAGTATGTGCGTCATAGTCAGACTTACCGTCCAATACATAAGTAAGAGACGTAAAATACGACCGAATGTAATATCTTCGCTCGTATCTAGGACACTGTAGCCTTCTTGGCACAGGCGCACGGCTGTTCTTTGATCTTGGGTTTTCTGGTTGGCCTGAAGTCTTCTCCAGCAAATATTTATCTGGCTCTGTGTTATGTATTAAAAATAAACGACGCGCTTCTAAAATAAAGTCTAAAAGAGAAATAAAGCAGAATTTATGTTCTGAATATAAATACAATCCATTTATAACTGTGCATTAAATCTACCACATAGGAAGTCATATAAGGTAATGGAGGAGATTTTAGGGAATGCTGTAAATTCGCGACCTGCTGCCTCCTGTGATATCATGTGCACCATCTGGAACAGATGACCGATATATTAAAAGGCAGCCTATCTTTCTGCAATTTAGGAGGCATGCACACATATCTGAACACCTTCCAAGTGATGCATTGATTAAGATCTCTATGCAGAGTCTCGGACCTGCTGAGACAATATTATACAATTTGGGGGTCCTGGATTAGTATTTTTTTACAGGTATATGGCAGACTTGTGGATTTCTATTGGGTCCGTGGTAAGAGGGGACCATGCACTGAACTGATTTCTCTAAGGAAAGTATTCTATAATACATATAATACTACTGCCACTAATTGAAATGCAGTAAGGTTCCCCTAATGATGGCTCTTTGCATGTGGAATTTTTTAAAGCGGTTGATCACTTAAAAAAAAAGTCTTTTAGACGTGTTCAGTACTTCCCATCAAACTTTGATTTTAATAGATGGGACGATTTTCAGTGGTGTATGTCCACATCCAGGACTGTCCTGCTGTATCCGGGATGGTTGGAACCCATGGATTTATTTTTTGATCATTCATTCATAGCACCCATAACTTTTTCATTTTAATTAGCTTTCACTATATGAGATCTTTATAAGGAAGTTATATTTTGCCATACATGTCTGCAAGGCCACATTCACACATAGCGCTAATGTTGTATGTTGCATTTTTTCCGCAGGTGTCCGCACCAAACTATGCAATAACAATCTTTTCCAGTTATTGCATTTTTTTGCTGAATTTTTGAATGTTTTCTCCCTTATTTGATGCATTTTTGGTGCAGATTTGAAGCAGAGTTCTTTTTGATGTGTTTTTTATAGTACAGATAGCTTTGATTTTACACTTAAAAATGCACCAACGGAGTTCAGCGACAGGCAAGGAAGAGGAAATACTGAGCAATGACTGCATGGCAGGAGCCTGCACATCACAGACAGACAGAGAGTGAGTCAAAGTTACAGGAGGTACTGTAGCTCTGACCTTCTGTGACAGCAAGACAGCTCCCCTAAGTCAGAACTGTTCTGCTGGATCCGGGTCAGCTGGGAGCTACAGTATGTTAGAAGGTAACAGGTTTACTGGTCCCGTAGTAAACTCTCCTGATAATGAAACTGATTTTATCAAACTACAGCAAGCAGCACAATAAGTAACACGAATTCCTAATGAAAAAAGCCTAGGAGACAGCTTCAAATATAAATCATCCAAAAAGAGAACAAAACAGAAGCCAAGTCTAAAAAATATCAAATTTTTTTAAGGTATTATTAAAATGCTTTTTTTCTTTAAGTATGAAAGATAATGCGCCCCTCTAAAAAGCTACTGCGAAACGCGCGTCGGGGTCCTCCTGCCTGCACCACCAAGGTAATATGCATCTATCACTTTGTTTATTCATGGCACTTTGGCTCCTCATTTTCTTTGTTCGCTTCTGATGTCCCACTATACAATCCGGCAAATTTCCCCATACTTGGCACTAAGCAAACACTGCTGATTCTATCTGCACTAAGTCTATACCGTTAATTCCATTTACCCATTGTTTACCCACAATGTACGTAATGTTTACATATCTTTGCACTTGGCATTTTTTTATGGTCTGATATTCCTATGTCCATATAATGAAGACCGCTATGGTATCCTTATTTCTATTACGAAACTTTTGATGCACATGTGGAAGCAAACCCTAACTTTTTGCCTGGTCATTTTTTGGAGTATATCTTACCTGCGTATGTCTATTTCTCATTACTTGTTGGGATGTTCATCATCATCAGTTAACCATGCTATTTACCACCATGGTGCAGTGTTCTTTGTTGTAATGTCCTCATTTTTTATGTATGCATTATCTTTCATACTTAAAGAAAAAAAGCATTTTAATAATACCGTAATAAAAATTTGATATTTTTTAGACTTGGCTTCTGTTTTGTTCTCTTTTTGGACAATAAGTAACACATTGCTGGAATCAGGTTCTCTTCTCCTACATTATGCTGCCTTCAGATTATCAGGTGGCAAAAACTTGAAGCAGCAACAGTCTGTAACATTTGTAGGAGTGTGGTTGACCCATTTTCACCTCTCTTACAAGCTATTCATAGAGTCATGTTATGCAGCTCTGTTACAAATGACAGCACAAGTCCCTAAAACTTCATCTTGAAGACCCCCAGCAGCTTATAATACCATGTTGATGTACATTGTCCGCTCATAGCAAATGAAAACCACTAAACCCCGTTAACATTTGTCTGACGGTAAGGATTAATCCTATTACAGCTGTTGCAAAATTTCTCCAGAATCTTTTATTCTGCAGTTAAATGAAAGTGAAAATCATGTGAGTCTGACAAGAACACACGATTAAAAAGTCCGCCGAAGGCATAAACTACGTCTGAATCACTAAATATATCAAGGTCTTTGTCAGGTACAAGTAGTTCTAGGAGCGCACAAGGCAGAAGACAAATGATTCTCCGCTGTATGACAATGTAACCGCACTCTTGTACTTGTTACTTTATATAATAATGTACCATCCCCTTTAATAAACTTTGTAATTTTTTTAAAAAAGGCTGTGCATTAAAATAAATGTGAAAAGGATTGATCAATCACATGCTACTTGTACAACTGCCGGGGCTCCAGGTAGGCAAGGAGACTACCAGTACCTTTAAGAGAGTATTCCCACCACTTTAAGTGTTGACATAAACTAGGACATGCCTTCTCCCAATTTTTTCTGGGGTCCGACTTGGTCCTCTATCAATCCTGGGTGTCCCGATGCTGCTTCAGTGTTGCATTCTTTCAAAGTTTTGCTCAAATGATTGGATCAGTTTCATCGATGGCTGGGGGCATTGCAGCCCCTTCATTGTTGGGAAACTCAAAAATTAGATCATTGATTCCAATGATCGTTAAAGGGGTTTTCTGTTTTCAGAATTAAAAAAAAATTAACTGTACTATATGCACCCTTCCCATTAACACTGCAGCCAAACAGTGAGCTCATTGGCTCTAAGCCGATTACTGAGTTTACTGATTGTTTACAGCACTACCAACGTGACGTGAGTACTGTAAACAATGACAGACACCGGGAGCATCTGAAAGCAGAAAATCTCTATCATTAAGTGATGGCCATCTTTTATGAAATTGAGAATACCCATTTAAGCATGGCGGGTACTCAGTAATTCCTACATAAAAGCATGGTGGAGGGTCAGTGATGCCTACAAAGAGGCATGATGGGGGTTCAGTGATGCCTACAGTGATGTACGGTGGTGAATTACTGATTCATACAGTGAAGCATGGTGGTAGCTTAGTGATGCCTACAGTGATGCATGGTATTGGTTCAGTGATGCTCTGGGGCTGCTTTGCTTCCTCTGGCACTGGAAACATGCAGTGTGTGGAGGGCAAGATGGATTCAATTAAATCAATCATAGAAGAAAACATCATGTCTTCTGTCAGGAAGCTGAAGCTTGGGCATCATTGGACTTTTCAACCAGACAATGACCCCAAGCATACTTCACAGTCCATCAAGGCTTGGTTTCACAAGTCTTAAAAGGTTCTAGGGTGGCAAATCAGAGTCAACTGACTTGAACTTCATAGAAAATCTTTTGGAGACTTGAAGAAGGTGGTTGCAGCATGTAAACCCAAAAACATTAGTGAATTGTAGACAATTATACATGAGGAATGGGCTAACTTTCCTCAGGAATGCTGCCAGAAACTGGTGTTTGGCTATGCGTCATGTTTGCAGCAGGTTATAACAGCCAGAGGGGCTTTTCTGAGTAATAAATGTTTGTACCATCAATAGGGAATAACTTATTAACTTGGTACAAACTCATTAATGCTTAGCCGAATTGAATGTGCAGGTGTATAGGTTGTAGAGCCTACTATATTGCCTGGTATTTGCAGGCATTCAGCTGTATACCATATCTACATATATAGGATGTATAAAAAATGATACATAAGTAAGAGATAGAGATAAGATAAATAATAAGAGCAAGATAAACTATGTCTTCAGATAGATATCTGTATTGTAAATAGGAGGTTTATATAAATGGACAGTCAGACGGATCAACATTATTTGCATTCATTATACCTTTCATTCCTGATCTAATTTCTTTCAGATGAATGATCCTTACAATGGAAAGAATATATACACCAGAGAGCTCACGTATATACACATTTATACAGTTGTGCTCAAAAGTTTACATACCCCGGAAGAATTTTTGCTTTCTTGGCCTTATTTCAGAGAATATGAATGATTACACCAAAACTTTTTCTCCACTCATGGTTAGTGGTTGGGTGAAGCCATTTATTGACAAACTACTGTGTTTTCTCTTTTTAAATCGTAATGACAACCCAAAACATCCAAATGACCCTGATCAAAAGTTTACATAACCTGGTGATTTTGGCCTGATAACATGCACAGAAGTTGACGCAAATGGGTTTGAATGTCTACTAAAGGTAACATCCTCACCTGTGACCTGTTTGCTTGTAATCAGTGTGTGTGCATAAAAGCTGAGTGAGTTTCTGGGATACAGACAGACTCTTGCATCTTTCATACAGCCACTGGCATTTCTGGAATGTGAGTCATGGGGAAAGCAAAAGAGTTGTCAACAGATCTATGGGAAAAAGTAGTTGAACTGTATAAACCAGGAAAGGGATGCAAAAAAGTATACAAGGAATTGATAATGCTAGTCAGCAGCATTCAAACTGTGATTAACAAATGGAAAATCAGGGTCTCTGTAAAAATAAAACCACGGTCAGGTCGACCAACAAAAATTTCATCCACAAATGCCAGGAAAATTGGTCAGGATGCAAAGATAAACCCACAAATAACATCTGCTGAAATACTGGACTCTCTGAAAAATAGCGGTGTGGCTGTTTTGAGATGCACAATAAGGAGGCACTTGAAAAAAAGTGGGCTGCATGGTTGAGTCGCCAGAAGAAAGCCATTACTGTGCAAATGCCACATAGTGTCTCGCCTATAATACGCAAAACAGCACAGAGACAAGCCTCAAAACTTCTGGATTAAGGTAATTTGAAGTGATGAGACCAAAATTGAACTTTTTGGCCACAACCATAAACCTTACATTTGGAGAGAGGTCAACAAGGCCTATGATGAAAAGAACACCATTCCTACTGTAAAGCATGGAGGTGGATCACTGATGTTTTGGTTTTGTGAGAGCTTCAAAGGCATAAAGTTGAAGGAAAGATGAATGCAGCACGTTATCAGCAAATACTGGAGGCAATTTTGCAATCATAAGCCTGGAAGCTGCGCATGGGACGTACTTGGACATTCCAACATGACAACAATCCAAAACACAAGGCCAAGTTGACCTATAATTGGCTGCAGAAGAACAAAGTGAAGGTTCTGGAGTGGCCTTCTCCGTCTCCTGACCTCAATATCATTGAGCCTCTCTGGGGAGATTTCAAGTGCGCACTTCATGCTAGACAGCCCAGGAATTTACAGGAACTGGAGTGTTGTGAGTTCATTTTCCCCTCCGTCACTGAGGCCTGGTGAACTCCCTATTCTATTGAAGGAAGGTAGTGAGCCTGATTATCAGGCACCTGGGACTAATGAAGACGATTGGCTGAGTGGAGTCACTGACTGGATATAAGGCAGCCTACGCCCTTTCTGCCCTGCGGGTGATTTCTCTGTGGACTCTTGGACACCAGTCTGATTCCTGCTCTCCTAAAGCTAAGTTTTCTGTTTTGCCTTTTTGCATTTATGATTTGTTTTTGTTTTTCTTGCTTTTTGGATTCTGCCACTCCCTGCTGGAGTGTGCAGTATTCCGTTAGCTCTGTCTTCTGAAAGTACCTGAGTGCTGATTTAGTTTTTGAAGCTTAGTTGCTTCAGGGCCATTTTTATATCAGCTTGTTGGCTTTTGTATCTGATAGGGTTTTGGCAGATTGCAGACAGCAGCCTTCCTATCCGTTCCTATCTAGGTAGTTTTTGGGCCCCGTCTTTGCTCAGTCTGTCTTTCTGTCTGTGTAAGTGTTTTCATCTTGCTTCACCGTCATTATATGTGGGGGGCTGCCTATTGCTTTGGGGTCTGCTCTGGGGCAGTTAGATTTCCCCTGTCCTTCTTTAGGCCTATGTATCTCTCCGGCTGTGATCGAGGGGTCTAGGTCATCGTAGGAACCCCCCACGGCTACTGCTAGTTGTGTTGATAGGTTCAGGGGTCTGCAATCTGATAGTTGCCAACTTCTCTGGTTTTCTGGACTTAGCTAGCATTTCTGTTTTTTCCTCCTACGGTGACTCAATCATAACAGAATCACCCGCCAAACCGCAGATCCTTGGGTACTCAATAGCAGGAAAGAATTGTGTTTAAAAAAAAAAAAAAAAGGAGTGTGTATATTCTTTCCTCTATATCTCTGAGGCCGTAGGGGGAATTTTTTTTTCTCTCAATGGAGATAAAGCAAGTGTCTGATCGTGTGGAGCAGCTCGCTGCTGAAGTGCGAGGAATTTCCGCCTATCTTGCTCGTTCACATGCTGTTGAACCAAAGATCCCCACACCTGATGTATTTTTTGGGGATCGATCTAAATTTTTGAGTTTCAAAAATAATTGTAAATTATTTTTTGCTTTGAAGCCTAACTCGTCAGGGAGTCCCGCGCAGCAGGTTAAAATTGTCATCTCTTTGCTGCGCGGCGATCCCCAGATGACCCTATTCTGACTAATGTGAACACATTTTTTCAAGCCTTGGGGTTGCTGTACGACGAACCTAATGCTATTGATCAGGCTGAAAAGACCCTGTTAGCATTGAACCAGGGTCGAGAATCTGCAGAGTTGTACTGTCAAAAGTTCCGAAAGTGGGCGGTCCTTACTACCTGGAATGATAGTGCCTTGGCTGCTCTCTTTCGGAAGGGTTTGTCAGAAGCCGTAAAAGATACTATGGTGGGATTTCCTGTTCCCTCTGGTCTGGACGATTCTATGTCTTTAGCCATTCAGGTTGATCGGCGTTTACGTGAACGCAGGTTTACACGAGAGGTGTTGCCACCGGTTGAACAGACGTCTGAACCTATGCAATGTGATAGAGTTTTGTCTAAGGCGCAACGTCAGGAATTCAGAAGGCGTAATAAGCTGTGTTTTTTCTGTGCAGATGCCTCACATATTATTTCTGTTTGTCGTAAACATGAGAAACGCTTTGCACACACGTTTTCTGTTGGTGGGGTTCAGCCTAAGTTTCTTTTGGCGATTACTCTGATCTGTTCCCTGTCCACATTTTCCGCCAAGGCTTTTGTGGATTCGGGAGCAGCGCTAAACCTAATGGACTTGGATTTTGCTAAACGTTGTGGATTTCCGTTGACACCTCTGCAGACGCCTATCCCTTTGAGGGGGATTGATGCTACCCCTCTGGCTAAAAATAAACCTCAGTTTTGGACCCAGTTGGTCATGCGGGTCGCCCCAGACCACCAAGAAAATTGCAGATTTTTGGTGTTGCATGGTCTGCATGATGCCGTTGTTCTGGGGTTTCCCTGGTTGCAGATTCATAATCCAGTTTTGGATTGGAAGTCTGTGTCGAGTTGGGGTTGCCGGTGTACCTTTAGTGAGGCTCCGGTTTTTTCCACCTCTCCTCAGTCGCATGAGGTTCCTGACTATTTGGCGGACTTCTATGATGTATTTAGTGAGAATGAGTCTGCGTCCTTGCCTCCTCATAGGAGTTATGACTGTGCAATTGAGCTAAGCCCGGGGTGTAAATTTCCTAAGGGTCGGCTCTTCAATTTATCTGTACCCGAGCACGAGGCTATGCGGTCCTATATTAAGGAGGCGTTGGAGAAGGCTCATATTAGACCATCCTCTTCACCCTTAGGTGACGTTTTTTTTTTGTGGCCAAGAAGGATGGTTCTTTAAGGCCTTGTATTGATTATCGTGCCCTCAATAAAATTACTATAAAATATCAGTATCCCTTACCCCTGATTTCGGATCTATTCTCTAGAGTCAGAGGTGCTTGCTGGTTTACCAAGCTTGACCTCAGGGGGCGTATAATCTTATCTGCATTAAGCAGGGGGATGAATGGAAGACGGCGTTTAATACTCCGGAGGGACATTTTGAGTACCTGGTGATGCCTTTTGGGCTCACTAATGCCCCTTCTGTCTTCCAGTGCTTCATGAACGATATTTTCCGAGACTTTGTCGATAAATTTTTGATTATCTATCTGGATGATATTTTGATCTTCTCCAAGGATTGGGATGCTCATGTGGAACATATTCGGACTGTGTTCCGGATCTTGAGAGAGAATTCTCTGTATGTCAAAGGATCAAAATGCCTTTTTGGAGTACAGAGGATTTCTTTTTTGGGATTTATTTTGTCTCCGTCAACTATTGAAATGGACCCGGCCAAGGTACAGGCCATTTATGATTGGGTTCAGCCCACTTTTTTGAAGGCCCTCCAGAAGTTTTTGGGTTTTGCTAATTTTTATCGGAAATTTGTAGCAAAATTTTCTAGTATTGCCAAACCATTGACTGACCTGACCAGGAAGGGTACGGATGTGTTGAATTGGTCTCCGGAGGCGGTTGCTTCTTTTCAGGAGCTGAAGCGTAGATTTACCTCCGCCCCGGTTCTGCGGCAACCTGATGTCTCACTCCCATTTCAGGTAGAGGTGGATGCTTCTGAGATTGGTGCAGGAGCGGTGTTGTCCCAAAAGGATCCGGTAACATCTAAAATGAATCCCTGTGCTTTCTTTTCCCGAAAGTTCTCTTCATCTGAACGTAACTATGATGTGGGGAATCGGGAACTGTTGGCCATGAAATGGGCATTTGAGGAGTGGAGACATTGGTTGGAGGGAGCCAAACATCAAGTTGTGGTCCTCACTGACCACAAAAATTTGATTTACCTAGAGTCGGCTAAACGCTTGAACCCTAGACAGGCTAGGTGGGCCTTGTTTTTTACACGTTTTGATTTTGTGGTCTCTTTCCTTCCTGGAACTAAGAATGTCAAGGCAGACGCCCTCTCTAGGAGTTTCTTTGCTGATTCTCCTGTGGTGACCAAGCCTGCTACCATCTTAGGCGAAGGGGTAGTTCTTTCTGCCATCTCGCCCGATTTGAGACTTGCTCTGCAAGAGTTCCAGGAGGACAAACCTGAGCGTTGCCCCAGTGGAAAGTTGTATGTTCCTGACCAGTGGAAGAAGAGAGTGATGTCTGAAGTTCATTGCTCTGCATTGGCTGGTCATCCAGGTATTTTTGGTACTAGAGATCTGGTGAGTCGCTCTTTTTGGTGGCCCACCTTGTCTCATGATGTCAGGAATTTTGTGCAGTCCTGTGGGACTTGCTCCCAGTCTAAATCTTGTTCTCGCTCTAGTGGGTTGTTGATGCCTTTGCCGGTCCCCAGGAGGCCATGGACCCATATTTCAATGGATTTCATCTCTGATATGCCGGTCTCTCAAAGAATGACTGTTATTTGGGTGATTTGTGATAGGTTCTCTAAGATGGTTCATCTTGTACCACTCCCTAAGTTGCCATCTTCCTCTGAATTGGTGCCCCTGTTTTTGCAACAGGTGGTTCGCTTGCACGGGATTCCTGAGAACATTGTATCTGACAAAGGAGTTCAATTTGTGTCTAAATTTTGGAGGACGTTCTGTTCCAAGTTGGGAATTCAGTTGTCCTTCTCCTCTGCTTTTCACCCTCAGACCAATGGGCAGACAGAGAGAACTAACCAGACCTTGGAGTCGTATTTGAGATGTTTTATTTCCGCTGATCAGGATGATTGGGTTTCATTTTTGCCCTTGGCCGAATTTGCTTTAAATAAGAGAGCTAGTTCTGCCACTTTGATGTCACCTTTTTTTTGTAACTTTGGGTTTCATCCTCGATTTTCTTCAGGGCAGGTGGAGCCCTCTGCCTGCCCAGGTGTTGACACTGTGGTGGAGAGAATGTACCAGATCTGGGACCAAGTGGTGGATAAGTTATCTCTCTCCCAGGAAAAGGCCCAGCGGTATTCCAATCGACATAGGACCATTGGTCCCCAGTTTAAGATTGGTGATATGGTGTGGTTATCATCAAAAAATAAAATATTGCTATGAAGGTGGCTTCCCCTAAGTTGAAGCCTAGATTTATTGGACCTTACAAGATTTTGGAGATTATTAATCCGGTCTCTTTTCGTTTGGCTCTTCCTGTCACATTTAAGATCCATAATGTGTTCCATAAGTCCTTGTTGAAGAGGTTTGTTGAGCCAGTTGTGCCTGCGGTGTCACCTCCGGACCCTGTATTGGTTGAAGGTAACTTGGAATATGAGGTAGAGAAAATTCTGGATTCCCGTCTGGCTAGACGGAGACTCCAGTATTTGGTTAAGTGGAAGGGTTATGGTCAGGAGGATAATTCCTGGGTCTCTGCCTCTGATATTCATGCCAAAAGATTGGTGCGTGCCTTTCATCGGGCTCACCCTGATCGCCCTGGTAGCGTTGTTGAGGGTTCGGTGACCCCTCCTCAGGGGGGGGTACTGTTGTGAGTTCATTTTCCCCTCCGTCACTGAGGCCTGGTGAACTCCCTATTCTAGTGAAGGAAGGTAGTGAGCCTGATTATCAGGCACCTGGGACTAATGAAGACGATTGGCTGAGTGGAGTCACTGACTGGATATAAGGCAGCCTACGCCCTTTCTGCCCTGCGGGTGATTTCTCTGTGGACTCTTGGACACCAGTCTGATTCCTGCTCTCCTAAAGCTAAGTTTTCTGTTTTGCCTTTTTGCATTTAAGATTTGTTTTTGTTTTTCTTGCTTTTTGGATTCTGCCACTCCCTGCTGGAGTGTGCAGTATTCCGTTAGCTCTGTCTTCTGAAAGTACCTGAGTGCTGATTTAGTTTTTGAAGCTTAGTTGCTTCAGGGCCATTTTTATATCAGCTTGTTGGCTTTTGTCTCTGATAGGGTTTTGGCAGATTGCAGACAGCAGCCTTCCTATCCGTTCCTATCTAGGTAGTTTTTGGGCCCCGTCTTTGCTCAGTCTGTCTTTCTGTCTGTGTAAGTGTTTTCATCTTGCTTCACCGTCATTATATGTGGGGGCTGCCTATTGCTTTGGGGTCTGCTCTGGGGCAGTTAGATTTCCCCTTTCCTTCTTTAGGCCTATGTATCTCTCCGGCTGTGATCGAGGGGTCTAGGTCATTGTAGGAACCCCCCACGGCTACTGCTAGTTGTGTTGATAGGTTCAGGGGTTTGCAATCTGATAGTTGCCAACTTCTCTGGTTTTCTGGACTTAGCTAGCATTTCTGTTTTTGCCTCCTACGGTGACTCAATCATAACACTGGAGGCTTTTTGCCAAGAAGAATGGGTAGCTTTACCATCTGAGAAAATAAAGAACCTCATCCACAACTACCACAAAAGACTTCAAGCTGTCATTGATGTTAGAGGGGGCAATACACAGTATTAAGAAATGGAATATGTAAACTTTTGACCAGGGTCATTTGGATGTTTTGGGTTGTCATTATGATTTAAAAAGAGAAAACACAGTAGTGTTACAATAAATGGCTTCACCCAACCACTAACCATGAGTGGAGAAAAAGTTTTGGTGTTATTAATCATATTCTCTGAAAAAAGGACAAGAAAGCAAAAATTCTGCCAGGGTGTGTAAACTTTTGAGCACAACTGTAAACATGATATAACTTATTAAAGGAAACCTGCCATTAGAAAAATGCTATTAACCTGCAGATATGGGTTTGATTTGCAAGTCAACAGAATTACTAACCAGCCTGGCGCTGGCACTTAGTCGAATGCTGCGGGGAGAAAATGAACTTTATTCCTCCATAAGCTTAATCGAACGCTGTGGAGAGAAAATTACTTTTATTCCCCGAGAGTGCTCCGCTTTCAGTTAAGATGGCAGAACTGACGCGGGATCGGTCACCGCTCTGAGAATACAGATCGGCAGCTGTAACTGTGTCCCCGGCCCTGATTGTCAGCCGACCCCAATGCAGAGCCAGGGATAGTCAGGGCCAAGGGTGCAGTTACGGCTGCCGATATGTATTCTCAGAGCGGTAACTGAACCCGCGTTGGTGCTGCCACCGTGACCGAAAGTGGAGCACTCTCAGGGGAATAAAAGTAATTTTCTCTCCACATTGATCAACTAAGTGCGGGCACCAAGCAGATTGGTAATGCTATCAACCTGCAGATTAACCCCATATCTGCAGGTTAATAGGGTTTTTCTGGGGACAGGTTTCCTTTAAATTTTTGTATCTTCTATTTAAACAAAACAATAAGGGCAAAAAACGGCCTTTAGATATTATAGGTCTGGCATTGTTCTTAACACATATGCATAAAATCTTACTACATGGTCTGGAAAAAAAGCAATACAGTATAATAAAATAATATCAATGTTATAGTTTAATTTTATGCTCATATATTGCTAATAGCAGCAGGCACAGCCATCCGAGGAGAAGGCCTAGATTTTGCAGGAAAAACATCAACCAAGGTCTCTGCGTCTGAATGTGAGTCATTTCGGGTAACTGTAAAAAAATGAGATAGATATTAATAGCATTATATCGAGAATAGAGAAGGGGTTTCTATTGAGAAGATGATAGATACTTGTAGATAGATGATAGATAGATAGATAGATAGATAGATAGATAGATAGATAGATAGATAAAAAGAAAAGAACAGCACCTGAAAAAATAGTAGGTTGCAAAGCTTCATACCAGTCCTAATATTATATCGAGGAAATGCGGAAGCAGTACACCATTCCTTTAGGCTAAGTGCACACGTACCGGAACTCTTGCGGAAATTACCGCGAGAATTCCGGAATTCCAGTCCGCGGGAAAATCGCATTTTAAATTCCCGCGATTTTCCCGCGGAAAAACTAGCATTTTGCAAGCGTAATTAGCTTGCAAAATGCTAGCGTTCTCCAAGCGATCTGTAGCATTGCTTGGAGAACTGATTGACAGGTTGGTCACACTCGTCAAACATAGTGTTCTCGCGGGATCGCGACGTCTCGCGGTAATTCTCGATGACGTCGCGCGAATGACCGCGAGACTTCGCGATCCCGCGAGAACGGACGCCATCGCGGGCATTTTCGCAAAGGACTACTGGGAACGAGAGCGTGAAGAGAAGCAGGAATGCTGCGCGGGACGCCGGAAGGTAAGAATAACAATATTTTTTATTTTTAAATTCTATTTTTTACAGGGATATGGTACCCAAAGCCCGGAGGACAGTCTCCTCTCCTCCGGATCGTGGGTACCATCCGCCATTGTTCTGCTTACTTTCCGCATGGTGTGCACAGCCACTTGCGGGAAGTAAGCGGAACAATGCATTCCTATGGGTGCGGGATCGCCGCGATTCCGCAAATTAATGAGCATGCTGCGGTTTTTACCACAAAGCGATTCCGCCGCGGTAAAAACCGCAGCATTAGTACAGCATTGCGGAATCCCATAGGAATGCATGGGATGCTTATTTTTCGCGTTTTCGCGGCAAAATCGCGCGGTTAAAACCGCCGCGGAAACGCGAAAAAAAGCCACGTGTGAACTCAGCCTTAGTGCAAAAAAAGAGTTGTTTTAATGGACCATTGTGCAACGTTTCCACTGTGTGTGTGAGCCTTCTTCAAGCCTGAAGAAGGCTCACACGCAGAGCCGAAATGTTGCACAATGGTCCATTAAGACAACTCTTTTTTTTCACTAAAGGAATGGTGTACTGCATAGATATTACATAGATGATACATATTAGATAGATAGATAGATAGATAGATAGATAGACAGATAATGACAAAATGCAGGAACAGAACCAAAGTAAAGATGGGTGCAATGCCTCCTAGACAACTTTCCTGCTGTCATACATATTGTATAACAAAAGCAGGCAGCACACCAAAAAATATTTTGCTGAAAAAGACAAGGCTTGAGAAAAGCTATCCACAGCTGAATCGTTACCACACCTGATGGGCTAATAGATACACCAGCTGGGCTGATAAAGTCCTTTTTTAATGAAAATATTTTTTGACGTGCTACCTGCTTTTCTTAATAGATCGATATACCGGATTTTATAAAATGCATCAGTTTAGAAGACGTACCCCAAATTTTTGGGGAGGAAAATAGGAAAAAAAATTATTTATTTATTTTTGAATAAAATGGTGCGTGTTGTAATCCGATTTTGCAGTAGCTTCCCTGGGAGGCAGCGGTGATGGAGCAGGATCCCAGGTGGCAGGGTCACTGGTGGCAGGAGCAGGAGATATTGCAGCCTCCAGGCTGGTGGGAGAGGATGTTCAGCAGAGGCAGGAGTTGGGTCATGACTGCAGGCCCTAGGCTGATACAGCAAGGTGTTCAGTGGTGCGGGAGTGCCAACAACATTTTGTGACAGCCTGGAGCCCCACACCTTCCATATTGTCTAATGCGGTGGACTCCGGAAAAATGTCCACCGGAGGTGTGCATATGCAATTGAGATCTTGGGAGTCGAGATCTCGGGAGATGAGATCTCGGTGCCGAGATCTCAGTTTGCGCATGCGCTGCCTCAGGGGTCCAATTTCCCTGAGTCCACCGCATAGAAGAGTATGGAAAGTGCGGGGCTCCTGGCTGTCACAAAATGTTGGCAGAGCCCCTGCACCGCCAAAAACATCGCCGGACCAGCCTAGGGCCAGCAGCCATCGCCCGCCTCATGCCTCCGCCGCAGGGACCCTGGGATCCCACTCCACCGCAGCCAGTAAGCTCCACCGCAGCTACAATTCAGATTACAAGACACACCCCCATTTCTCCCCAAATTTGGGGGAAAAAATTGCATCTTATAATCCAAAAAATATGGTATATGAGATCGATAGATAGATAGATATTCAGACAGGTTTTAGATTATACATATATAGATAATAGATAGATAAATACATTTGTGCTTAAAAGTTTTTGAACGCTTCAGAATTTTTAATATTTTGGCATTAATTTGACCCAAAACTATATCAGACTTTCACATAAGCTCTAAAAGAAGATGAAGAAAATCAAATAAAACAAATGAGTCAAAAATGTTAGACTATAATAGATAGGAGAGGAAAATAGAAAAAATAATTTATAAGATGGGGGCACGTCTTATTATCGGAATTTAAGGTATCTTACCTGGGGTGCAGCGGTGGTGGAGTGGGGTCACAGGAGGCATGGTCTCTTCCTCAGGCTCCTCAGTGCTGCAGGCCCTGGGTGGGAGAAGTGAGTGCCCCAGCGGTGCGATGCTGCGAGTCTGGTTTCGGCGGTGAGGCAGAGAGAAGTGCATTGCTTTCCCAGTGGCCATCTTCCTGAAGCCGTGGGGAAGGCCAAGATCCCAGTCTGCTCAAGCTGCGCCACCTCCAGTGGCCCATGGCTTCAGAAAGATGGCAGCCAGCAAATCTATGCACTCTGCTCTACCTCACCGCCGACACTGGGCCCGCAGCATCGCACCACTTCATGAGGAAGGGACTCTGCCTCCTGTGATCCACCGCAACAACCCCCCTGGTAAGCTACATTCAGACTATGAGACACACCCCCATGTTCTCCCCCAAAATTTTGCAGAGAAAACATGTTTTATAGTCTGAAAAATATGGTATATAGATAATAGATAGAAAGATTTATATATACAGTATATATATATATAGATATATATATATATATATATATGCGTATATACACTAATCAAAAAAATAAAGGGAACACTTAACTCCAAGTAAGGCTAAGTTCACACGTAGCGGAATTCCCACGGAAGTTACCGCGAGAATTCCAGAATTACATTCCGCGGGAAAATCGCATTTTAAATTCCTGCGATTTCCCGCAGAAAAACTAGCGATTTGCAAGCATAATTAGCTTGCAGAATGCTAGCGTTTTCCAAGTGATCTGGAGCATCGCTTGGAGAACTGACTGACAGGTTGGTCACACTCGTCAAACACTGTGACCAACTTTTTACTATTGAGGCTGCCTATGCTGCATTACTAGTAAAAGATAGGATGTAAAAAATAATAAAAAAAATAAAAAAAATATTCTTATTCTTACCTTCCGGCATCCCGCGCAGCCTTCACGCCCCCGGCATCTTCCGGTCCCAGTAATCCTTTGCGCGAATGACCGCGAGATGTCGCGCACCCGCGATGTCATCGCGAATGACCTCGAGACGTCACGCTCCCGCAAGACCGCAACGTCATCGCGGTCATTCTCGCAGAGGATTACTGGGACTGGAAGATGCCGGGAGCATGGAGAGAGGCGGGAAGGCTGCACAGGACACCGGAAGGTGAGAATAACAATATTTTTTATTTTATTTCTATTTTTTACAGGGATATGGTACCCACAGCCCGGAGGACAGTCTCCTCTCCTCCGGACCGTGGGTACCATCTGCAAATGTTCTGCTTACTTTTCACATGGTGGGCACAGCCACATATGGAAAGTAAGCAGAACAATGCATTCCTATGTGGGCGGAATCGCCGCGATTCCACTAAATTAAAGAGCATGCTGCATTTTTTACTGCGAAGCGATTCCGCCACGGAAAAAAACGCAGCATTAGCACAGCATTGCGGAATCCCATAGGATTGCATGGGATGCTTATCTTTCACGTTTTTGCGGCAAAATCGCACGTTTAAAACCGCCGCGAAAACATGAAAAAAGCGCGACGTGTGAACGCAACCTAAATCAAACTTCTGTGAAATCAAACTGTCCACTTAGGAAGCAACACTGATTGACAATCAATTTCACATGCTGTTGTGCAAATGGAATAGACAACAGATGGAAATTATTGGCAATTATCAATACACCCTCAATAAAGGAGTGGTACTGCAGGTGGGGACCACAGGCCACATCTCAGTACCAATGCTTTCTGGCTGATGTTTTGGTCACTTTTGAATGTTGGTTGTGCTTTCACACTCGTGGTAGCATGAGACGGACTCTACAACCCACACAAGTGGCTCAGGTACTGCAGCTCATCCAGGATGGCACATCAATGTGAGCTGTGGCAAGAAGGTTTGCTGTGTCTGTCAGCATAGTGTTCAGAGGCTGGAGGTGCTACCAGGAGACAGGCCAGTACACCACGAGACATGGAGGAGGGCAGTAGGAAGGCAACAATCAAGCAGCAAGACTGCTACCTCCGCCTTTGTGCAAGGAGGAACAGGATGAGCACTGCCAGAGCCCTGCAAAATGAACTCCAGCAGGCCAGAAATGTGCATGTGTCTGCACAAATGGTTAGAAACCATCTCCATGAGGACGGTTTGAGGGACCGACATCCACAGATGGGGGTTGTGTTCACAGCCCAACATCATGCAGGACGCTTGGCATTTGCCACAGAACGCAAGAATTGGCAAATTCACCCCGGCGCCCTGTGCTCTTCACAGATTAAAGCAGGTTCACACTGAGCACATGTGACAGACATGACAGAGTCTGGAGATACTGTGGAGAGTGATCTGCTGCCTGCAACATCCTTCAGCATGACCGATTTGGCAGTGGGTCAGTAATGGTGTGGGGTGGCATTTCTTTGGAGGGCCGCACAGCCCTCCATGTGCTCGCCAGAGGTAGCCTGACTGCCATTAGGTACCGAGATGAGATCCTCAAACCCCTTGTGAGACCATAGACCATATGCTGGTGCGGTTGGCCCTGTGTTCCTCCTAATGCAGGACAATGCCAGGCCTCATGTGGCTGGAGTGTGTCAGCAGTTCCTGTAAGATGAAGTCATTGAAGCTATGGACTGGCCCGCCCGTTCCCCAGACCTGAATCCGATTGAGCATATCTGGGACATCATGTTTCGCTTCATCTACCAATGTCATATTGCACCACAGACTGTCCAGGAGTTAACGGATGCTTTAGTCCAGGTGTGGGAGGAGATCCCTCAGGAAACCATCCGCAACCTCATCAGGAGCATGCCCAGGCTTTGTAGGGAGGTCGTACAGGCACGTGGAGGCCACACACAATACTGAGCCTCATTTTGACTTGTTTTAAGGACATTACATTGCACTCTAATTTTGTGTGTGACTTCAAATCCAGGCCTCCATTGGTCAATGAATTTGATTTCCATTGATGATTTTTGAGTGATTTTGTTGTGAACACATTCAACTTTGTACAGAACAAAGTATTCAATGAGAATATTTCAGTCATTCAGATCTAGGATGCGTTATTTGAGTGTTCCCTTTATTTTTTTGAGCAGTGAATATATATTTATATAAGACAGCGCTTACTGCTTGGAATGGGGGACACTCACTTGGCAACGGGATTAAAGCACACAGGCACGTTTTTCTCACAAAACAGTCGTATTTCGGTTTATTTGGGCATCATAAACCGCACCGTAGGCCATGTTACACTTCACAGACCTAACACATAGTCCATAACACTTCTTAGTACACTTCGTCCAGTTACCATGGGTGACCGCACAGTTCATTAGCATCCTTGGAATATAACAAGCACCAACAGTCTGTTCCAATGGCAGTTACTTGTCTGCCCATAACCCCCTTGTCTGCAGTTACCTTACAGGAGCTCCTGCTCCACACACTGACTCCTCGTCAGTCCTTTCTCTTGGGGAAGCTGCCTAATTGGGATCACCATCCCAGACAATGCCATGCTCACCAGGCCACCTGACAGTCCAGACCCTCAGAAGGACGGTAATTTAGGGGCAGCACCGTGGCTCAGTGGATAGCACTGCAGCCTTGCAGCGCTCTCCAACTAACCCTGTAAGCCCCTTATAAGTAAACCTAAAGTTAAAGATGAAACATTTCCTTTGTATTTTAGGTGACAAAAAAATATTGTCATGTTTTACATTTTAAAAATTACGAAAAGGAAAATAGGCTGACTGATGCAAAAGTTTGGGCACCCTTGGAGATTTGTGTGCACAGATAACTTTGAACTAATTTGATGATACAAATTTCCCAGCTTTATAAAAACCCAGCCTCCTCTAACCTTGTGCTAAAACTAGTAATCAGGACTTCTTCTAAAAAGCTGCCTAGCACTCTGAAAACAAAAATGGTGGTGGCCCACAAAGCAGGAGAAGGCTATTAGAAGATAGCAAAGCAATTTCAAGTATCCCTTTCCTCAGTTTGAAATGTAATTAAGAAATGACAGTTAACAGGAACAGTGGAGGTCAAGATAAGGTCTAGAAGACAAAGCAAAATTTCAGTGAGAGCGGCTCGTAGAACTGCTTGAGAGGTAAATTAAACCCCCCCTTTCTGAAGGTATCTTGCAGTCAATACCTTCATAAAGATTTAGCAGTCTCTGGAGTTGTGGTACATTGTTCTACTGTTCAGAGGCACCTGCACAAATATGGCCTTCATGGAAGAGTCATCAGAAGAAAACCTCTCCTGCGTCCTCACCATAAAATTCAGCATCAGAAGTATGTAAAAGAAAATCTGAACAAGCCTGATGCATTTTGGAAACAAGTCCTGTGGACCGATGATGTTAAAACAGAGATCTTTGGCCACAATGATCAAAGATATGTGTGGAGTAAAAAGAGCACAGAATTTCTGGAAAAGAACATGTCATTAAGAATGGGGGGTGGATCAATCATGCTTTGGGGTTGTGTTGCAGCTAATGGCATGGGGAATATTTCATGGATAGAGGGAAGAATGGATTCAATGAAATTTCAACAAATTCTTGATGCAAACATAACATCATTTGTAAAAAAGCTGAAGGTGAAAAGAGGATGGCTTCTACAAAGGGCTAATGATCCTAAACACACATCAAAATCCACAATAGACTACCTCAAAAGGCGCAAGCTGAAGGTTTTACAATGGCCCTCACAGTCCCCTGATCTGAACAGCATTGAAAATCTGAAGCTAGACCTCAAATAGCAGAGGATGGAAGATGACTCAGGAATATCACATGTGGTGTAATGACCACTGTGTCCGCTAGGGAGCACTGTGTGGATGTCCCAGGAGAGAGGATGAATGGCAGAGTCATGAATGACCATTATGTATCTCAAGGTGGGTGGCCTTGAGATGGAGACTAATGTGTGTGTTGATCAGCAGTGACACTGCTGACGTGTTGTGTCAATGTGTCAGGGAGAAGTCTCCAGGCCCAGTTACCTACAAACCCACCCAGGGGGTGTGTTTAAGAATGCTAGCGCAAAGTGTGTGTGAATGGTTCAAGGACCTGTGATGAGGTCATAGCCATGTGACCTGGTGGGCAAGGCTACGGACCATATAAGGTGGCCAGGGTAGGTCACATGGGGTGAATGCAGGGACCTGGTTGGTCCGTTGTGAAAGGTCCTGCTGCGAGATGTGTCTCCTGGCTAACAGCATGTGGAGTGGCTGTGCAGTGCACACTAGTGCGTTATTTATTTGTCTCTTGCTGGCTCCTCTGCAGTGGCGCCGAGCACTAGTGGACTAGAGGGACTCTAACCCCGTGTCCTTGGGGCGGAGTCCTGTGTCTGTATACTAGCGCTCATCCGGCCGAGCCCAGTGAGTTTAACAGGCTTCGGCATTTCCATTCTGCGGCACCGCGGTTCTATGAATCAACAGAACTCGCTCCTGTACACACCGGGTGACGCTAACCCGCGTGTGTTCATTTATTATTTGCCGTATAACCTCCGCCATTACTGAGCAACAGTTCTACATCTCTGCACAGTGGACCTCAGGCTGAGAAAGCACCTCATTATCATCTTTATTATTTGGTGCGTTCCGCCAGCCTAACACATGGTGACCAAATTTTTGCATCAGACCATTTTCCCTTTTGTCATTTTTTTTTTTGTAAAAAATTACATTATATATTTTTTTCCTAATATACAAAGGAAATATGTCAACCTTAACTTTAGGCCTTTTAGAGATCAATTCATCTTCAACTTGCTTAACTTTTCACAATAACAGTCACTTTGACCAGAGTTGCCCAAACTTTTCTATGCCACTGTAGATAGATAGATAGATAGATAGTAATAAAATGACAACTACTATGATCTTGTAATGAGGCTACGAGTCTGGTGTTGTCTCAGTATGACACAAGGCTGTTGATGCATCTTATGATAATTCTGACGTTAGGCTAAAAAGAAATTTTCCAGATGGGTTTTTGTTTAATCTTTCCATTCACCTGTCACTTCCATTTAATGATGGATGTTTTGAGGTTTTTATATCGGGATGATTCAAGAAGGGTCGGAGGCATTATGAAACATTGTGCGTTAGTTTATGTGATGCATTCATGTTATGTTATCTTATTAAATGCCAGCCAACTCGAGTCAACAACTGGAGGAGGCGGCAAAGAAACCCATCAATCAGTGACTTTGCGCAAAGTCAACTTCCTATAGCCAAAAATAAGTCGAGGTTTACAGTTATCCAAAAACAAGTCTGTGTGAGGCGTACACAGATCGTAATGACTGAATACCAGGAACATGATCTTCTGTGCACATTAAATACAAGACATCCAAAGCCACCGATTTCCAGCCAGAGGCTGACCATCTCATATGCTTGGTCTTCTCTAGACTCTTTGGGGAACGGGGAGTGAGAAGCATCAAGGAAGAGGAAAAGGTATGAGTATGTCTAATCCTTTTGTTTAAACCGGAGATAACAGAGATGTGGGGCAGTAACCTACTCCTTTCTTCAAAGTGAAAACACATGGATGTTCAATGCAGACAAGCAATCATTTTCATGGAGTTTTGATTCCTAAATTTTATTACTGTGAGGATCTGGGGTCATAGAGATTAGACCACTGCAAGACAGCACTTTTCAGTGTATATGAGGTTCATGAAATGATAAAACACTGTAGCAATCACTCACCATCTCCACTAGTGATAGATACAGGAACATTCCAGCAGTGATAGCGAATATCCAGATCTGTACATCAGGGTTGGTGGACACTGAGAGGCCTATGTAGAGGCCCGCGAAGGCTGTTAATGCACTGATAAAGTTCATTAAAAAGGCAATTTTTGCTGTAAGTCCAGTATTCAGTAACACTGCAAAATCTCCTGTAAGATAAAAAAAAAAAAGTTTTTGTTTCCTTAAAGGGAGTCTTTTAACATGAATGATTTCAAACCATTCGTAGAGACTCTCGTATACCTGCCCCTGAAGACTGTCGTATACCTGCCCTAAAACTGTGCATATTGACCTGGGTTTTAGTGCCTGTTATTGTATGACGTGAGATGTGTAAAATGTAATGTAACATGCATAGAGCGTTATAGGTACTGATGCTGCTGTGTGGGTTCTGTATTGGTAATGAATAAGGTAACCTGGTACACTCAGCTCATGGGTAGGAACAGTATAGAACATAGCTTAATGCTTAGTTAGTGATAGATTGGACACATTAGGAAAGATAAAACAGTGGTGGGCCTTATTAGTGTACAGTAATAGAAATAGTATAGGATAAAGTTAAATGTTTGGGATCAGCCTGTATGAGTATACTGTATATAGTTAATCTTTATATGTACTTAATCATTATATGTATTCAATCTTTATATGTACTTAACCTTTGTATCTTAAAATATACAAAAGTGTATGCAATCATACTATTCCTTTAATTTTGTACATTGAAATAAAATGGAGTTATATCGCAAGCAGTAGCCTTCTTTAAAGCCGTATCTGAACCTTAGTGTTAAAAACTTGGCAATACATAATTGGTGTAGTCGGCAGGATACGCAGAAGGCTCAGAAGTTTTTTATTAATATTAACAGGACTCTGTGTGATAGTGTGATATTGCGTAAAACATGCCTGTCTTTAGGAAAAAGGTGGCTGTGTGTGAATCTATTGAGATTCCAGGCTGGGAACAGGCTCCCTATCATATTTTGGCAATCAAGTGGTCGCACAGTGCTGGCTTGGGTGAAGCACGGGATAAATGTTTGAAGGACGCTGAACCTGCTGATGTGGCTGCATGCTTAGAGAAAGTGAAAGTGGAGAAAGTTAAAGAGTTGAGCGCTGTTGGTAGGCGCGGATGGACATTGTTGTCTGCATATAGAAAACAGCACAAGGAATGAATATGTATGTTATCAAAAGTACAGGAATTAGAAAAACAGTTGTGTGAGGCCCAGAATGCATTGGTTATCGCACAATGTCAGAATAAGTTATTAATGGATAAAAGTAATGGTTATCAAAATGTTGCAGAAAAGGCAGCCGTGCGTGTAGCAGAGTATAAGTACAGAAGGAGGAAAGGAAAGGTGAATAAAAAGAAAGTAGCTTTGGCCATAGCCAAAGCAGGGAGAGAGTGGAACCCTGATCAGTGGGATGGTGATGTGTGGAATTCAACTGACTCCGAAAACATCACCAATCCCGAGTCTGAGGATGAACATTTCCATGGAAAGAAGGAAATTGCTCCTCCTCTTAACCCTATATATCGGAGACGGATTGTAGAGACAGCGACAGGTAAACGGAATGAGAATGCGATAGAGGATTACAGTCAGCAGGAGCTTAATGATCTTCATGATCGTTTTTCTCAAAAGTCAAATGAATCCCTGATAGCTTGGGCAGTCAGATTATGGGAGATGGGGGCTCATGAAGTACAAGTGGATTCTGTGGATGGCACAATTTGTCCAGCTCAGTCATGAGCCTGTAGTGAAGGAGGCATTCCGTACCTTGATAATCCAGCCACCACATGTGGTGTGTAGTATGCTTGATGTTGTGGCTATGGCTTTGCGGCATAAATACCCATCTGAGGCGGACTGGCCGCCCAATGAAAAACCATGGTTTACGTTAAAAGATTGTGTTCAGAGGTTGAAGGAGGTCATGAAAAATGCTATTTCAGCAAACACCTATGATGATTATATGCAAGTTGGTGTAAGTGTATCTGTTAGAAATCGTATCATTAGACAAGCCCCTCCAGCTTATAAACATATCATGATGACGCTAATGGTAAATCAGACTGGGAAAACAATTACTAATACATTGGAGGCAATTCGAGAGTTAAGGGATCTGGGAGACTGGGGTCCCAAACAAAAAGTTAATTTTCCCTCTGAAGAGCAGCATTACAGTGACAGAAGTCATTACAATCCTAGATCCCGTATTACCCGGAAATATATGTTTAGGGCCTTAATAAAGGATGGCGTCCACAGGGATAAAATAGATGGGATTGGTACTGGAGAGATGTGGAAATTGTATCAAAAGAGAGGAATTAATAAAAAGCCGGATGTTTCACATAATAGAGAGGTTACAGTAAAAGATTCTGAATCTTCACAGCAGGGGCGAGACAGGACACGGGGAGAGAGAGGGCCCACTCCCTTTCCATCTTCGTCAAAGCCCACAGCACCGGGGATTGAGGATCTTTATGCTGAAATGAAATCCTTAATACAGGAATTCAAAGCCCATATGAAGAGGTCATCATTTGATCCTTCCAAGATGTTATCATCTAAAATGGAGGGTCAATGGGGGAAAAAGCTAAGAGTTATTGACTTGCTGGCCATGCCCCACAAATGGATAGACACCCCCATGTAGATTTGGTGATTACCTGAACAATAAAAAACAGCCAACATGATAAAGCTTTGGTAGATACAAGGGTGGAGGCCAGTTTAATCTATGTAAATCCAAAACAATTCAGTGGGCACAAGGTTATAATTACAGTATTAGGAGGAGACTGGGTTGTGCTTGTGCCTACTATTACTGAATGGAACAATCCTGTGTGTGGGGAAAGAGTTGTGGCAAGATATCTGGCTAATTGTACAAAGAATTAAAGTGACTGTGATTAATGTTGATGCTTATTGTGCTTCAGGTACACTGGAAAGACTCTTCAACTTATTAGCAGAGGAACCTTCCAAAATATCAGTCGCTGAATCCAATTCAAAGACTGACACCACTGAGGGACTGCTCAGATTGACTAAGTGGGCACACCAGAAATATGGACACCTGGGAGAAATAGCTGCTTACCAATGGGCACAGACCAGAGGGGTGTCCATCAGGTTAGATTTGATAAAGTATTTGGATCCTCACATCCTATCAATGATGGTGTAAAAATCTGGGGGACAAAGGTCCTTCAGAACCTGCTAAAGTAATTGCTCGTGGAGCAGATAATGTGCTGATAGTTATGAAACCCGGGCAAAAGAAGTGGGAACACGTCCCAACTGACAGATGTTATCTCAGAGAATAATATATATATATTTCCCTTTAGATCAGAATCTGGAAATGGTGCATCGTTGCAGCCACAGTGTCATGGTCCTTTCAACTTCTGCCACTACCCAAGAGATCTTCAGATGAAAAACCGAGAGACCAACCATGGAAAACAGAGCTTTATGGAAAACCAAACAGAATCTATGGATTTACTTGGCTTAGCTGACGAACACTAGTCATTTTGGTATGACAAAGACTACTACTGCTAGCAATATATTAGAAACTTGTCTGGTGGCGGTACCAACCCCTGTACAGTTATGGACAAAGCTGATAGGGGTATCTATTCAAGATGAAGACATACAAGATGAAAATATGACCCAGAACTTCACATACAGTAGTAATTCTTTGTGCATGCATTGCTTTGTGTTGTTGTATACAGTGTACACTTATATGGTACCTTGTATAAATAATGTTTGGCTCAAAATAGCCAAGGGTGGATTGTAGTGCGAATATAAAAATGGCTATTTTGAGTCCATATATTGAAATATACAAAATGCATTCAGACCATGACAGAGCTGCATTTCTGATCAAACATTAACAGTTACAGACAGACAATGCCCACAATGACAATCTTGAGAACTATTGTTTCACAAACAATTCTATGTTTATATGTTTGTCATTGTAAAACATTAAGATTTACGTAACCTCTGTCTGTGGTGAGTTTATCAGACCATTAGCTGCACTTCTGATGTGACAGACAATACTCACAAGTGACATAATCTTGAGAACTCTTGTTTCACAAATAGTTCTAAGTTTCTGTGTTTGTTATTGTAAAAACATTAAGGTTTGTCTGTGGTAGTTTTATCTAAATCCATTGTGGCTTTTATATTCTAAGGGTTTATGACCCATTGTCTGATGATTCCATGATATCTCAGTTTTATCCAATCTTGAAAGCTTGCCACTGAAAGGGCTGGGTGAAGCTAGTTACACATAAGTGTAATTTAGTATATAAGGCCAGAGAAACATGACTAAGACAGAAGCACAACTTGGACACCTGTACACATGTACAGTGTTGATACTTGCATAATTGGGGACGCCCATGCAGTGTAGTGAATCTTCCAGGGGTTCTCTGTCTTGGCGTTGCTTCTCTGATACTCCAGACGGATGATGTTTAAAAGCCTCTTGGTGATTGATGATCTGAGCATACTGTATGTAGTTAATCTTTATATATACTTAATCATATGTATTCAATCTTTATCTATACTTAACCTTTGTATCTTAAAATATACAAAAGTGTACGCAATCATACTATTCAATCATACTATTCCTTTAATTTTGTACCTTGAAATAAAATGTTGTTATATCGCAAGTATTAGCCTTGTTTAAAGCTGTATCCGAACCTTAGTGTTAAAAACTTGGCAATACACAGCCCAGCATGAGAGGGGGTGAGGTCAAGTAAAAACAGAAAACACTTCCTGGTTCTGACAGCATAAGGTCATACCAGATTTCCTGTGAACATTCCTGTAACGTATGGGACCTATGGCCCGAACTAGGCGCTGGGAAGTGTGCCTTATTCCTTTCCATACAGAAATGAAGCCGGACGGGGAAATGCGTGAGGGAAATGTAACGGATCTCAGGAGTGCTATAATGCCGGCCGAGAAATCCCTGGAGCTGACAGGAGGATCAAGTGTATGCATAGTCCAAACTGTGCTTCAAGAAAGAGCTTAAAATGTACTGTGTTGATGAAACTGGAGGGTGGTGTGCCCGATACTGCCTGTTAAGGACTGATGTACTTGAACGCTCCAGTAAAGTTTAACTTGTTATAATGAACCTGGTATCCCCTGATATGTGTGTGGCTGATCTTGGACCTAAGGACCTCGATGAAGCGGAGGCCTCCGGCCTGCAATTGAGTACAATACATGGTACACAGCACAACACTAATGGACTGGAACCCTGTTTGCTTGTGAGGTGTGGAGAAGCAGCAGCTCACCTGCGGCTACCACCCTGGGCACCTTACATATGCACAGGCACCAGACTTCAATGGGTATTCTCAAGTTTGAAAGTTATCTCCTTTCCAAAGAATAAGGGATACATTTCTAATTGCTGGGAGTCTTACCGCTGATCCCAAGAACTGGGGCTCTGAAGAGCACCTGCTCATTGGAGTGGAGGTCAATAATGTGCACTGCCTCTTCATTCATCTTTATTAGGAGTGCCAAAGATCAGCCAAATGCTGCGCTTGGCAATATTCAGCACTCCCATTAAGAATGAGCATGATCGACCTCTGCTTCAATCAGCTGGGTCTCTTCAGAGCCCTGGTTCTCTGAACTAATGGGGCCACAGTGGTCTGACAGCCAGCTATCAGAAAGCTATCTGCTATCCCGTATAAAGGAGATAACTTTTAAACTTGATAACACTCCTTTAAATGACTGTATGGATAACATAGGAGACACCATTAACATCAATCATAGACAGAGGGGTGGCGCTTGCAGGCAGAGAGGATGCATCGAGTATGGTCTTGAGACTTCCATCAGACTACTTGGTGCCAATTAGATTACAGCACTTAGCAAATATAAAGCTTCATATTAGGCCTCTTTCACACATCAGTTTTTCGCCATCAGGTGCAATCCGGCTATTTTTACGAAAACCGGATCCGGCGAAATGCAATGTCGGATCCGGTTTTTCCCCATTGACTTACATTAGCGCCGGATCGCGCCGGATGGTCATGCGTTTCGTCCGGTTTTGGCCAGATCCGGCAATGTGTCGCAATCCGGCGTCTGGAAAAAACGGCAACTGTAACGTTTTTTGTCTCCGGCAAAAAAGCCGGACCCGCTGGATCCGGCGCATCCGGCTTTTTCACACAATGAAAGTCTATGAGCGCCGCAATGCGCCGGATCCGTTTTTTTTGGTCTGAGCATGCTTAGTAGCCCTGCCCACAACAAACATATATAAACCCATGACAGTGGGACCCTCAGACACAGCCAAAATGCCACCTAAAAAGAGAGGAGACCGATGCAGAAGATGGCAGGAGACGACAACTGCACCACCCCAAATGGAGCATGGTGACCAGGCAGAGGGGAGTCCACCAGCAGATGACAGACGGTAATTATGACATCCCCCATTCCACAAAACTAGGGCCATGGAATATCAAGATATTCATTGGCCCTTTGCTTCTCTTTATTCACCAGCAGAATACGCCCTAGAGATGATGCAGCAGCAGCACCGGCAGCAATGGCAGCACCATCAGCAGCAACAGCAGCATCAGCACCACCAACCAGAGTGGAGTCTGGCCAGCAGGAGGACATCACATCTTCTTCTGGGATCCCTCCCTCGCATCGTCAGCGTTTGACGGTAAGTTTTTATTTCCAATATCCATCATCTCTGGAATACATGTCTATTCATTGGCTTTTATTTCAAAACAGGAATCACAAGCTGAAGAGGAGCTCCCAGAAGAAGAACGAAGTGGTGGACAGATACCGGAAGTGGGCTCACAATTGGCAAGTTTCTTGCATCAAACGCAGAAACACAACATCACACTACACACAACACATAGAAAACAATGTACCGCAGACATCACACAGGAAACAAATATGCCAACATCCAAACACATAATTTTTTTTTCTTTTCTTCTCTAGTCTTCCCAATCTGGTGCTCGGCCAAGAGGTCCTTTCAGTGCCTCCCGGGGTCGTTGGCGACAGCAATGCGGCGGTCACCAGCGTGTAAGTATAATATTTTAGTTTAATTTCTTTACACTTTTTATTTCATGTCTTAAAGTGTGGTGCCTAATTTTGCTATTTTTCTCTTTTACTTTAACAGCCTTGACAGCGTGCTCCCGACTCTGACGGTGAGGATGGAGGAATTGATGTGGACCAGCTAATCGATCTCGTCAGAGAAAGGGAGCCGCTATGGAATATGGCTGACCGCCACCATGCTGACCTGATAGTTACCCGACAGCTCTGGGAGGAAATCTGTTTGCTCCTTGTGGACCGCTGGGAGGACCTCGATGCTCGGGCCCAGATTAAAGAGCGTAAGTATATACAGTACCAGTTGCTTGATGTAAACCAGTGTTTCCTGAACTCCAGTCCTCGTGGTCCCCATGGATCATGTTTTCTGGATTTCCTTTAGAGGAACACTATGGAAATCCTGAAAACATGACCCGTGGGGGGCATGAGGACTGGAGTTTGTGAAACACTGATGTTGTTTACTAACCACTTTGTGCTTTCTCATTTCAGGGGAGAGAATTGTGACGCGGTGGCAGTCTGTGAGGGATCGTTTCAAGAAGGAGTTCAACAAAGAGATGCGGGCCCCGAGTGGCTCTGGAGGACGCAGGAGCAAGTACAAGTACGCACGAGCCCTGTCGTTCCTCCGGGATACAATGGTCACCAAAAGGTAAATATTACACACCACATGTCAAAAAAAATCTTTACATGTCTAATTTTTTTCCAGCCAGGGCCATGCCATGTCACTATATTAATTGTATTTTTTTTCTCTTTATTCCACAGCAAGGTGAGCAGCACTCAGGAGCCTGCATGGTTGGACCCTTCTGAAGCGATCCCTGAGGAGACCGGCACCGAGGGACACTTTGACCGCCCCGGTACATCTGCACCTTCCTAGCCTTCCCACACATTCGACCCATCTGTCCTATCCACCAGCGCAGGAGCATTGTGGCCTCCTACATTACATGAAGCTGCTGGTGAGGAGATCGCTTTCCCTTTACCCCACCCTTCTGCCCCTGCCACCTCTAGTACACCTGCGGGTACTGGGCGGCAGCGGCAGTGGGGTCAGGAAAAGATCTATGCGCCAGAGTTCTTGCATCTGAATGCATCTTTCCAGAACTGTCTAAAAGTCTTGTCAGAGCAAATCTCCGCAGGCTTTCAGCAGATCAACTCCAGCATTCTGGAGGTGAAGACACTTCTGCAAACCATGCATTCAGAAGCAAGATCTTTGCCAAACCACACCTTTTTCAGGTCTGTTGTGGAGCGCATGGAAATGCTCTCTCCTAGCCAGCAGATGCATGAAATGCATTCGTGCCATGGTGCTCTACTGCAAGTTACCTCCCAACCTCCTCCTCCCACCCCTGTAGTTCCTCCACCTGCACCCCCTCCAGCCACTAGAAACAAAAAAACAGCAATAATTCCAGCGGATGCTTCCTATTTGGCCATAAAATCCATTTTATTTTTATCTTTTAAAATAGTTCCATGTGGCAGAAACCCAAATATATACAGGGGGTCAGAAGAAAAAAAGGGGCACACTGCTGCTTTATGCGTGCAGACTACGCGTTTCGACCTTACCAGCCACTGTCCCTCTTCCCCCTCCTATTACATACCAGCCACCTCCCCAGTACCACCAACCTCCCCAGTACCAGCAACCACCCCAGTACCAGCCATCTCCCCACTTCCAGCAACCTGCCCGTACCAAACTCCTTCCTCATACCACTTTCCATCCACATCATCTGCTCCTACAGTCCCTGCCCAACCCTGCACTCCACCACCCACCACCTGTTCTGCCTGCCACATCTCCACCCATTCTCTATTTTTTTCCACACCTTCACCTCTAACTGTTCCTTCCCCACCACGATCCCAGTCCTCTCTCCACACTCCCAGTGTCGAAGTGTCCCGCAGCCCCTCCAGCAGTATTTCCACCACACACTACACAAAGTTATAATTTTGTGTTCAATAAAAATGACCAATGTTGTTGTTTCAAAGCTTTATTCTAAAAGTTTTATAAAATTTCAAAACATTTTATTAAAACATTTTTTTTTACAAAATAACTTTATCAATAAAAGTTAAATTATTGTTTTAAAATGGTTGTCTGTGATTTATTTCTGTGGCGAAATATGGTATACCAAAAGGTTTAATACAGGGTATTTAAAAGGTTAAAAGGTATAATACAGGGTATTTTAAAGGAAAAAAGGTATTCAAAACCAGGTATATAACTGTGGGAAAAAGGTAACAAGATTTTACCTTTTTGCCACAGTTGTGTTCCTGGTTGTGTTTTAAGCAAACTATTTCACCTTTTATAAAAAGTTGTGTATCTTGTTGGTGATTTACTAATAATGTACACAACTTTTGTTAACAGGTGAAATACTTTGAATAAAACACAACCAGGTACACACCTGTAGCCAAAAGGTAAAAAATAGTTCAACCACGACAACATAGCCAAGTTTGGTTGGCAAAGGTATACTGTTGGTACAGAAGGTACACAACTTTGGTTAAGGGCAGAAATTTTTCACACTCTGTCATCCTGCCAGTGTAGTATTCCTTGAGGTGACATAAAGTATTGTGCAAAATTGTCCCTCATTCGTGACACCGTCACAGAACTTCTAGTGGTAATATTCTGGTAATCTTGCAAGGTGGTTTCTTCAGAGGTGTCCTCAATGGTAATGGGTTCCTTGCAGAGAACAAAATTGTGGAGTACCACGCAAGCTTTGATCACCTCGTCCACAGTTTCTGTCTTGAGGTTGATCGCAGTCAATAGGACCCGCCATTTGGCTGTCAGAATACCAAAGGTACATTCAACCATTCTTCTTGCTCTTGTGAGGCGGTAATTAAAAATGCGTTTTGTTCTTGTCAATCCTCTGCTAGAGTAAGTTTTCAAAAGGTGTTCTGACAGCTGGAAGGCTTCATCCCCTACACAGACAAATGGCATAGGTGGACCAGATGTTTGTGGCAGCGGTCTAGGGGGTGGGAACTGGAAGGTGTTTCCATACAGTTTACGCCCCATGGCAGACAGTTTGAAAACTTGAGAGTCATTTGAGCGGCCATAGGCCCCGATATCCACTGCAATAAATTTATACTGTGCGTCAGCGATTGCCATGAGGACAATGGAAAAATATTTCTTGTAATTGAAAAATTCCGATTCGGATCCTGATGGCTTAACAATGCGGATATGTTTCCCATCCACAGCGCCCAAGCAATTAGGAAACTGACATATCTGTTGAAACTTGTCAGCTATTTCAATCCAACTCATCAAATAAACAGTCCCACAGTGCACGGCATGTGTACTTCACAATTCCAGATATGGTGGAAATCCCAAGTCTGTACTGGAAATGGAGTGCTGAAAGGGATTCTCCAGTTGCAAGGAATCTATGGGCAAATAAAAAAAAAAAATTATTAGTTCCAAATCACAGCATACATACCAAAAATCAGCTATAACACTTGGAGATATAAAGTACCACCAACAAAATTCCAGTGAAAGTGTGCTCAGATGCGAGCATATCCAATAAATGTGGCTTACCTTAGAGTCACCATCAGACGCTCTGTCGGTGAAATGGAGAAGCGGCAATAGGTGTCCGATTTTCTTATGCGGTGTGCTATGCGCTCAACCAAGTAATCAAAATTCTCCATTTTCATCTGAAAATATGCGAAAAATTTATCTGGGTTTCGTCTAAGGTCCATGCAGAGTGTAGAATAGACCCCATGCGTCATTCTCTTGGCTGTGATGGGTTGGATCCACAAACAACGTCGACGATGCATGATGTGCTGCTGTCTCGCTCTCTCCTTCTCTCACCCTCAAACGATTTGCCTCCGCTGTAAAATCCACCAAGTTCTTCAAAATATTTCCAATCACAACATCCATCTTCGCCAGTCATTTGCTCTTCTCTCCAACCTGCACTTTCTCCTCTACAACCTGTCAAAGATGGGCTGTAGGAATACGGTATATATAGTTTTTCAGTAGCCAATCCCGTTCGGAAGCCCACCAAGGGGCTGGCTTTTTAAAAACCGGATCCCGCGTATGCGTCGAAAAACGGTTGAAACGGATGAGATCCGTTTTTTGGTCGGATGCGCATGACGGATCCGGCAGAAAACCGGATCAGTCACATTCAGATTTACATAACATTTGCCGGATCCGGCGACGCCGGATTGCGACTGACGGTGAAAAACTGATGTGTGAAAGTAGCCTTAGAAACATAAGGGACAGCAGAGCTTTTATAAAAAGTTGGTAGAGTAAGTAAGAGGTTATTATGTTCAGGATTGCCAAATCTTACAGTGTGGGAAAGCTCTCATGAGAACTCATTGAAAGACTAATGTCACACCATCGTGTTTTCTCTAATCCGAGAGAATGGGCCGATGATCAAAGTTTGAATACAATGTGATCTGATTTTCTCAGACATGGAGAAAATGGAAAATTCTCCATCCATGTTTTCTATGCAGTCATTGACTGGCATGGCCAAGTGTGATCAGAAAATCGGATGTAAATGGAGGAAAAAAGCAGACATAACATCAACTGATCTTCACAGTGCCATCAAAGCAATAAAAGAATCCACTCCATCCATAAACAGAGAGATGGTGAGGGAACACTTAAATAATTTAAATTTATTTAAATCTCCTGGTCCAGATGAATTACATCCAGGGGACTAAAAGAGTTAGCAAAGGAAATGATAGAACTACTAGAGAATCTTTGAAAAATCCTGGAAAATAGGAGAAGTCCCAGAAAATTGGAGAAGGGCAAATGTTGTCCCTATCTTCAAAAAAGGAAAGAAGATGGAGCCAGGAAATTACAAGCCAGTGAGCCTTTCAGGAAAGATATTTGAATATATTATTAAACAGCATGTACGTAAGTACTTTCTTAAGAATACAGCAATTAACCAGAGCCAGCATGGGTTTGTAGCAAGCAAGTCTTGCCAAACTAATCTAATTTCCTTCTATGATGGAATCACTGACTGGGTGGATCAGAGAAATGCGGTAGATAAAGTATATCTCAACTTCAGCAAAGCATTTGATAAAGTATCTCATACTATCCTTATTGAAAAAAAAGACCAAGTATGGAATTGACAAGGCAGTTAGGTGGATTTATAACTGGCTCAGTGATCTTACTCAAAGAGTGGTAATAAATGGTTGAACATCCAATTGGAAAAATGTTCAAGTGGGGTACCACAAGGCTCTGTCCTGGCCCCAGTGTTGTTGAACATTTTTATAAATGATCTAGATAAGGGAACTGATGGTAAAGTAATCAAATTTGCAGACAATGCAAACCTAGGAGGGATAGCTAACACTAGAGAAGACAAAGATAGGATTCAGAAGAATCTAGATAAGCTTGAACAATGGCTGACTGATAGAATGGTATTTAGCAAGGAGAAATGCAAGATTCTGCATCTGGGCAAGAAAAACGAAAATTACAACTATGGAATGGGAGGAATAGAACTAAGCAACAGCACATGTGAAAAAGATTTGGGTATACTAATAGATCACTGGCTACACATGAGTCAACAGTGTGATGCAGCAGCAAAAAAAAGCAATCACAGTTCTAGCATGTATTAAGGGAAGCATAGAGTCTAGATCACGTGAAGTAATTATCCCCCTCTAATCCATCTTGGTCAGTTCTCATCCGGAATACTGTGTCCAGTTCTGGACACCACATTGTTAAAAGGACATTGAAATACTGAGGCAAGTTTAGAGAAGAGCTACAAGGATGCTAAGCGTACTGCAAAATATGTCCTACGAGGAACGGCTAAAGGATCTGGGAAAAGCTTAATAGCTGTCTACAAATGGAGAACATACAGATTAGATATTAGAAAACACTTTTTGACAGTGAGGGTAATCAACGAGTGGAACAGGCTGCCACAAGAGGTGGTGAAGTTCTCCTTCAATGGAAGTCTTCAAACAGAGGCTGGACAGACTTCTATCTGAGATGGTTTATTGAATTCTGCATTGAGCAGGGGGGTTCAAAACGATGAACCTTGAGATCCCTTCCAACTGTAACATCCTATTATTCTATGATTCTATGTGTACTAGATGGAGGCGGTAATGTCATGATGGGGGCAGGCTTTGCATCGTTAAGAATCTCTCCCCCCATGTGCTCACCCACTTATCCACTCTCTCTTTCCCCATGTGCTGACTTCTCCCGTCTGTGCTCCCTTCTTTGACCTGTCTACCCCATGTGCTATCCCCCCGTCTGCTGTCTGTCTCCTTCCTGTGCTGTGTTCTCCCCTCATGTGCTGTCCCGTTTGAGCTGTCTCCCCCCTGTGCTCTGTCTCTCTCACCCCTGTGTCTGACCATGTACAGTACAAACCACAGCTCCTGGGCAGGGGAGGACGCAAAAGACAATACTGACATTACAGCAGGAGATCGCAGAGGATACATTTTGTGAGGTAAAGTATTGTTTAAAAACAGTCAGTGAAATATTTTACCTCACAAAATGAATCCTCTATGATCCCATGCTGTAATGTCAGTATTGTCTTTTGCTTCCTCCCCTGCCCAGGAGATGTGGTATGCTCCATACACAGTCAGACACAGACAATTTTTAAAATGAACTTTCCTTCATGGGAAAACCCCTTTAATGTGACCGGCTTCCTCTGCCTGTAGAAGGTCGCACTTCTGCCTCCGGGATCAGCCAAATTATTCACTGCGCCTGCGCGGAATTCGCGCAGGCACAATGCGACGGTTTTCCGCTGGTGGTACCGCGCAATAGGTTGGTACCAGCAGCAGTTTCCATATTGAGACACCCATCATTTGGGTGTCCCAATATGGCGGTCAGTGAACTTCCTGCACTTGGATTCTGAGATACAGTGACATCTGGACAGAACAGGAAATGAAAACATTACAAGGCAATTATATATATAGATAGCCCCACAGACTATAGCCCCCGTTACACACTGCGAAATCGCTAGCAATATCGCTGTAAAGTCACCGATTTTGTGACGTTGCAGCGATATTGCTAGCGATATCGCTGCATGTGATACTTACCTCCGAACCGCTCCCCCGCTGGCTATCGCTGATCGCGCGAGAAGCTCCTGGACCATTCCTCGTCAGTCACTTCCTGCGGCGCTTCCTGCTGTGACGATGAGCGACGCGTGGAGCCGGGCGGGAGGATGCAGGATCGCCGCGTCTGACAGGTAAGTAGCGATCCCCGTCCCCAGTGATGTCGCTAGTGAGATCTGCCTGTGTGGCAGCTCACTAGCGACCACCTAGCGATGCACCAGCGATCCTGACCGCATCATATCGCTGGTCGGGATCGCTGGTGCATCGCTAGGTGTAACGGTTACCCTAACCTTGGTCCGAGTGCAATCTAGTGTTTTGTCGCAAATACGTTCGTCTGCATACGTTCGTCTGCATGAGCCAAAACATAGAACTGTTGAGGGGTATGATTCAGCAGGGTGGACACAGGGAGTGCTTTTTACTTATTATGTAGCTATGAATTTGGCTATTTCATATTATGTATGAACAGCCCAAATTTATGTATGGAATGACTATATTCATGAAGTGTATAATATTAAAGAACACTCCAGCAAGATTAGGAGATTTTGGAAATTACAAGCCGAGTATTTATTTTATTTATTTGTTCTATTACTTCGTATGTGGTGGTAATCTTGCCTATATCAGTATGTGCACATTCCATTTTATCTCTGTATGCTTCTATTCTATTACTGTCTCTTTGCATTTGTACATTAAAAGAGCAAACTAATTTTTATCATGTATGAAGTAGTGTTTGCTCTAAGAATTGCTATTAATTTTGGAAGAATAATGCCCATTTAGTATATAGGCTGTATCGTAGGGTTCACATGGGCTTTTCTTTTCTTAGTGGGAAAGAGGTAAGGTGGAACGCTGTGTCAAAATTTTGTCATTTTTTGACTAAAAAAAAGGCAATAATAGGAGGTGTAAAAAAGGAAAAATACACAAAATGTATTAATCAGCAGGAGCCACTTAATACTGTCTTGTCTAAGTTTACTCTGTGTAAATATTAGGCACTTTTAGTAAATCTTCCCGAGTGTGTCATGTGTTTTACTAGTGTACTCCCTCGGCATGAGTCACTACACTATTCCTTACAATCATATATTTGTAATATAAATATCAGTGGTTTGAAGTACATACCCATTTCATGGGGGATTTCGTGACATAGAATTGCAATAGTTGTCGCCACGCCTGTTTCGGTTGAAGATGAAAATGCAGATCCTATAACCATGCCATCAGCAAAGTTATGCAGACTGTCTCCAACCAAGATCATTATTGCTAACAAGGTTATTCCTTTATCTAAAATAGAAAAAAAAAAGTATAAAAGATAATTTTTGCCATCATATTTAATTGTTTCACATTAGTCAATATACAGTATGTATTCTTTATACTGGTTTCAAATAGATTGGCCGGCATATAAGAACTATTCTTAAAAGGCCTCAGACTGGTATAAAAAACTGTAACCATCATCGACTTTCCGCAGCTATCATTTCGATGCTTATCCACTCCCTACAGGTCTCTACTCAACCTACTTCTTGATAAACCTGAAATGCCTGGAAATTCTGTAATAACGTGCAGGTGCTGCATATGTCACCACGGAACAGACAGACCAACAGTTAAGGGGAGGTTTATTTACAGGGAATAATACTAATAAAAAACAGTGCAGATATTAATATTGTGAGAACAAGTTTTGAAAGCAGTCAAAAAAGCATAAACAGAAATAAACAGTATTATGAGAAGTTTTCCAATGAAGGAACTTATCAGTCTGAAGGGGGTCTTGATTGAAGAGTTACTCTTCTCCCACTTTGGCGCCAAATCACCAGCAGCGCTTGTCGTCTGAAGTCACTCTGTATTCCGTGTCTTTAGCAATGTCCAGCCGAGATATGAGGGGTTATTGCAGGAGCCAGAGGGGTACGAAGCAAACGATGTCCCCTCTGCTCCGAGTCCTTCTCTCCAACTCTAAAGCAATACTCTTTCACCGGAATCAGGGGCTCCGCACTTACACCGCGGTTACCGGGACTTCACACGAGGGACAGTCTTTCTAAACAGGTCACAGTACTATCATAGGGCGCAGTCTCTCTGCAGGGCACAGTATTATCACGGGGCACAGTCTCTATACCAGTCTCCACCTTAGAGCTGGTCTCAGTCTTTCCACAAGGAAGAGGAGGCAACTTTGCTGTTACTGCAGTAACTGGCTTCACATACTCACGGTCTGCAGTCTTTGTGCGCGGTCTCCCGGTCTCTGACTTGTGAACGGGAGATCTATCTCTCTCCCTGTCTGTGTCAGCATTCTCTCCTGTCTCCTGCCCCGGCTGCTCTGAGCAAAGCCTGTGCACTTTTCCCGCTCTCAGCTCGCCTCACTTCCTGTCCCTGGCTCCATTTCTGTCCCCCGGGGAACCTGCTGTCCTGCTCAATGGTTCCGGGCATGGAGCAGAGGAGGCAACCCTCCCCCAGCTAATCCTGCACTTCACCCCCTTACAATTCCTGCTCTGCCAATCAATGGCTGAAGAAAGTCATCACTGAAGCCAGTGATTGGTTGTATCAGTGACTAGCGGGGAGCAGGTAAGCACTGACACAGAGCCGCGAGGATCTGTGCTTGCAATTTTGCATTCTTTTCTTATTGTACACTTGTCTGAGCTCTTTAAAAACATTTTTCATCCCCTCGACATCCCTTTTATTATCTCCTTTTTATCACGGTCTTTAAGGAGTTATTCCTTTCTTTAGAAGTTTTCACCTAGCCATAGGATACGTTGCTGATTAGTTGGGGGTCCGATCTCTGGTATCCCCACAGATGAAGAGAACAGGCTCTGCAGTGCCCCATCTGAATGGACAAGTGGAAGGGCATGCGCACCAAAGCTCCATCCATTCTCCAAGAGAATTGCAGAAGAAAAGGAGAGCTGTATTTCGCTACCTCTGGCAGCTCCATAGAGAAAGAATGGAGCGGTGGTCAAGTCCAGCCACCGGTTCATTCAGATGGGGCATTTCAAATCTCGGTTCTCGGGATTAATGGGGGTTCCTGCAAGTTGACTTGCCACTGATCAGCAAGTTATCTCCTATCAGATGGATAGGTACTACCGTATTTTTCGGACCATAAGATGCACTTTTTTCCCACAAAATTTTGGGGGAAAGTGGGGGGGTGTCTTATGGTCGCAATATACTCACTTGCGACCATGGCTAGTCGCTGGTGCGGGTGACGCGGGGCTCTGTGGAGTGGTGATGGCGGCGGGCTGTGCTCCGATGCAGGGGCAGCAGCTCTCTGGTCTCCATGGGGGGCTCCGTCGGCATTTCCTCAAAGCCCAGAGGCCCCCGCACATCGGTTGCTGGCTGCTGCCATGTTGCGGTGGCCTCCGGGAACATGGACGCCGAGAAGATGGCCGCCGGTCCGGGGACGGCACATGCTCAGGTTCAGATCTCATTGCCAAGATTTGAATCTCGTCTCCCGAGATCTCAGGACGAGATCTGAACGTAAGCATGCGCCGTCCACGGACCGGCGGCCATCTTCACGGCATCCATGTTCCCGGAGGCCACCGAAACATGGCAGCAGCCAACAACGGATGTGCGGGGCCTTTGAGAAAATGCCGGCGGAGCCGCTTGCTCCTGCATCGGAGCTGCCACTCCTGCACCAGAGCACAGCCCGCCGCCACCACCACCAACACAACACAGAGCCCACCTGCCCCAGCAGAGTGGCCCAGCTGCCCCAGCACAGTGGCCCACCTGCCCCAGCACAGTGCCCCAGCTGCCCCAGGACAGTGCCCCAGCTGCCCCAGCACAGTGGCCCAGTTGCCCCAGCACAGAGCCGCCACCACCGCACCAGTCTGGACCACTGAATGACCCCTGAGACCACTGCACCTGTGACGGATCCCTTCCCTGGTAAGCTGAATTTTGACTGTAAGACGGACCCCCATTTGACACATTATTATTTTTTTCCCTATTTTCCTTCTAAAAATTTGGGGTGCGTCTTATTGTCCGGTGCATCTTATAGTCCGAAAAATACGGTAACTTCTAAAATAATTATTTTTATGTTAAGGACAATAATATTTTATTACCGTTGCCTTTCAGTGTTTCTTCTGGCTCACATTGGTGTTCTCCTGAATTGTATATCTTCTCTGCCTCTATCATTTTCATTTCCAAACATTGACTCATTTTTGCCTGACCAAAGAATTTGGCACTAATTGAGAACCTTGTTAGTCCCTGATACTGATCTTTTGTTTAAATTGTGTTCGTGTGGCTCAATTGCAATTTGCTTAGCTCGAATCGTCTAAAATAGCTGCGACATTTTACACATTGTAGAACATTACATCAGCCAGAAAAGAATCACATGACCTTTCACATCACATAGTATAGCACAGCCAATAAAGGAAGACTACCATAGCCAGTGATAAAGTAGAATCAGGAAATGGAACGGCTGTCTTATGGTGAATCTGGACAGTGAGAGGACGTCACTGATCAGAAATAGAGATAGGGAGATAAAACACTGAAGAAAATGTACAAATAGTGTGTGACAGCACAGCAGTGAAAATTAGTATTTGAGAAAAAGAAAATAGTGTCATACACATTTTTCAGAGCAATTGGAGGCTATGGGGTGCTTTCAAATGATCACAAATTGACAAGCTGTGAATTGAACTACATGGCAAAATTTGGCAAATCTGACAAACTTGAATTTTGAAAGATTCATTCATCCATAGTAACTACCCTAAAAATGAATGTTGACACTTTAACAAGACTTGTGTGGCAATTACAGTATGATCGGTTAATGCTTCCTTTTCTTTACTTATATTTAATATTTCTATCTCCAGTGTACTTACGTTTCTTTCTAACTCTGAGATTCACTGGAGTAATATCTGCTATTGCCCCATCTGTAGGTTCACAGTCTTCTGGACTCCTCTATAAAAATAATCGTGAGAAACGTAATATAAATTAAAAATAAACTGAAAGATCACAAAAAATAGTTGTAAAATGCACATCTACCATATAGCAAGTGTTTATGTAATTTTTTAAGCTTCATTATTTTACTGTGGGCACCGTGCTACATAGATATAATTAGGATTTTTAAAAGACCCATTCAATACATGTGAACATTGCGCTGTTTTTGCATTTTGTCTCTTCATGCTCTATTCTTCATAGTTTTTGGTCATTATGTAATATTTTTACCCATCAATGCAATTTGTAGTAATACATGACATACTAAAAATATGATTAAACCAAAACTATTAAAATGGAAAACAAAATAATTACATTACATTTCATATCAATCATTATGACCTCTTCTTATATATAACGTCCATCCAACTCATGGAAAGTTCCAAAATGACAAACGTCACACTCTACTAAATCTAAAAATCATAGGAGTAACGCCTATCTCAGAAGAATTAATGAAAAATTTGTCTTTAACTTAAAGGTCCAATTAGAAGACCAATTTTAGCCTGTTAAAGGCCACTGATTAATAGCACGTTTAGGGCAGCAACTCACCACAAATAAATTGATACGTAGGTTGTAGTTGCAAGTATGCCAAAAAGAGGATGTCTTGTCTGGCTCTGGATGTGTGCCCAATAAATTCCAATTTATTTTGTTCTTTTGAAATTTGCACTGTACAATAATTATTTTTTATTTTAAGATAATTTTTTATTACAGTGCCATGGTACCGCCATGGGCTCTAATGTCGCACCAACTTACGCTAATATCTACATGGCGGCAATAGAATATAATTTCATCGATACTTCATATTGGATGCACATTTGTCTGCTGGCTGAAATATATTAATGACATATTTGTTGTTTGGACAGGTTCTGAGGAGCTACTTTCTGAAATTCATAGTACAATAAATCAGATCTGCATTGTACTATCCTGTAGATATGCTATTAACTTTACAATATAATATACATTAAAACAATCACAGTCACTTATTGACACCATGTTCATGTTGCTCCTTCACATCTCAAGACTTACTAGCTGAATAGTAGATGTTGATTTGGCTTTTCTTGACTGGTCATTCAAGTGGGATTCCAGTGGGAGGTCGTGGGAATGTGTAAGGTGACCATTCACTAGTGATAGTCCCTGCTTAAAATATTGGAATATGATTAGAAAATTCTGAAACATGAAATTATCCTAGCTCAAAGAATGTGCATAATAATTGAAAAAAAAAACTTACTACACCAATTCCAGTAACCAGAAAAAAAATAATGTTTTGCGTATTTAAGATCTAAAACATTAAAACTAAGGGCGCACATAAAATCATGGGGTCCTATAACAAGGGTTCATATTGGTCCCCCAAAGTAACCCCAATCAGGTTCTTGCAAACACATGACATTGGGGCAATAGTAAAAATAGTGGATCCCTCTAGACTACATAGATGCCATGGTCGCTGTTCAACACAACAACCACAGTGGTTATGCTGTTGCAATTAGAGATAGCTTCGATTGCAGCATCTGCTGGGTATGGAGTGGTCTTGACACATGAGTCAACTCTATGCCATTGCTTCCAACTTCTACTATTTGTATATAAGGGAGATATCAGGGGGACACCATGCCCACAAACTAAAGAACCCCATAGTAGCTGCATAGTGTGCTGATACTAGCTGATTTACCCCCCCATAGGTACCACAACATGTGTAAAGGTGTCCATACATATTAGGTAGCTGTCAGTCAAACAACCATCCTCTCATATCTCTGCCAACCCCCCATATACATCAATGCTCGATCTGACCAAGCGTTCCTGTGTCCTCTATAAGAGAGTCACTCCAAGACTCAGAATTGGCAATTAAAATTCAATAGATGGGATAATTTTCTAACCCAACATTATTTGTAAGACCAGAGTTGAGAGATCCCCATACACATTAGACTGTCGAATGATATTGCCAGCATCAGCAGATTCTTTTTTTATTTCAAGAAAGATCATGATATGAAAAAAAAACATTAGTGATTTTTAAAAAAAATACATATAAGAGAAAAACTGATTAAAACAATAGGTTGTTTTCTGATGACCGATTCCTTTTAAGACTGCTGCTGAATCTATTCTGTGTTTTTTCTGTGTTGTAGGATAACCTGGGTTGCTTTACAGTTGAGAATGTGTCGGTTCAGGATAAATCCGGACTACAGGAATTTCACTGTGTAGTAATGTTTAGTTCTAGAATCTGGAATTTAAACAAACCACAAGAGCCCTCAATTATGTCTAAGCCACCACTTTTCTATGAAGTCCTTCTGCAGCCTTAATGTTCCATTATACTTCTATTTCAGAACATACAATGATTCAAAAATAGTCTGATCAGATTGATAGGCCTGCTCCACTCCACAGGATGACATTAATAGTTGGAGCATTCCTAAATTGAAGCCAGTTATCAATGTAGGCTTTAAATAGAAGCTACACATCAAAAGCACAAATTCCTTGGCTCCATACGTAAACAGCTTCAGGTTCTTCTGATGATGAGCAGACTGAATACACTTGTTTATGCTGAGCAAAGTTCTTCAAGTTGAGTCAGACCAGATGTCATAAAGTGCTCCACTGACTGGGAACAGTAGACAAATGCATGTGAATTGACTGGTATTTCACCAAGTTCCTTGACTAGTGCCAACTATGCATCCAATTTTGATTCAGTATTAACAGATGAAAGATAAAAAATGGATTATTTCATTCGTTAAGGACTCCAATCTTGTGACACCAACTATGGACATAGCATTGCAAATTTTTACATGGAGCATTAGCTTGCATGGAAAACCTAACAGAATTTGTTATTGTGGTCAAATTATTTATATGGCTGTCTGAGCCTGGTTTTACTGTGATGGGGTGGTAGAATAATGGATAAAAGAGGTGTTACGCAACTGTCTCGTATCCGGGCTTTGCACCCCTCACACTTTCCGCTAAGCTCTGTTGGGCTCCATGTTGGGCTTTGCAGATGGCTGTACGTGATTCCATGTAATCATCTGCCTACATCTATATAAAGACTACCAAGACACACACCTGTGTCTTGGTATTAGGGTTTTAGGGTATCTGAGTCATGCAAACTATTCCCGGTCTCCTATCCACCTGCGGACGTCCAAGACCTCTGCTACCTGTTTTCAGTCTACTATATGACTATGGCTTCCAGGACCTCTGCTACCTGTTCCCGGTCTTCCAGGACCTCTGCTACCTGTTTCTGGTCTCCTCTCTGAATGCAATTTCCAGAGCATCTCTTGTCCACCAGTGGCTTCTAGGACCTCTTCTACCTGTTCCCGGTCTTCCAGGACCTCTGCTACCTGTTTCTGATCTCCTGCAGACTGCGACTTCCAGGACATCTCCTGTCCACCTGCGGCTTCCAGGACCTCTGCTACCTGTTTCCGGTCTTCCAGGACCTCTGCTACCTGATCCTGGTGTCCTGTCTGTTTGCGGCTTCCAGGGCATCTCCAGTCCACCTGTGGCTTTTAGCATCTGTGCTAACTGTTCAAGTTTTTTTCTTGGACCTCTGCTACCTGTTATTGTTCTCCTGCCCACCTGCGGCTTTCAGTATGCCTACTTTCTGCTTGTGGCTTTCAGGACCTCTGCTGCCTGTTCCTGGCCTTCCAAGACCTCTGCTACCTGTTACTGGCCTCCTGTTTGCCCACAATTTCCAGACTTCTGCTGCATGTCTGTAGTCTCCAGGACCTCCATTGCCTGTCTGCAATCTCCTGGACCTGTCTGCTGCAACAATGCTTGAGCCCTGTGTGCTCACCAAGACCTTGGACTTTGAGGATCCACTTCATCTAGTGAGCCTATGAGGAGATTGACCTATAAAGGCAACTTCTTGACAGGGCTTTGAAGAGGGTCAAGTACTCAAAAATACCTATTTGCGATGAGGTTTTACCTTACCTGTTTCTCCTGGTCATCTAGCAAAACTTGTTAAAAGGTTTACCATTGACTGATAAGCAAGCTACCACCATTAGGTGGCACTTGCAGGTTATTTTACTTTTATTAGCTAATTTGCATACTTTATTCCCCATGGATAAACTTGAAGCCATTGGGCCCAAATCCAACTGGTCCCCTAAATATCACTGGTCTATAATATTGGTCTTTTCATAAGTGCCAAACCTTTTAGGCCCCTACAGACTCTGGGGCCAAATACAGCTGCAACCCTTGTTCCCACTATAGTTATGCCGTTGTTGCATTGCTAATAAGACACCATAGTTTTACCTTTTGGAGGCCATCTCCCCTACCATAGTTGGAATTTTTAAAAAATGTTTTTTATGTGTTCTGAATATAGTATTTCTTTGAAGTGATCCATTCCAAATAAATTTTACACATAGGCACAGTTACATGTGAAAAAAACAAAAGAGAGATTAGATGACTACAAGTTTTATTTTTTCCACTGGGTGTGACGCAAGCGTGCCATTATTATATTTATGGGGGCACTGAAAAGGGCATTATTGGTTTAAATGGAAATTAAGGGGGGCATGATTACTCAGATAGGCACTCAAAGTGCATTTTTACCATTATGGGGGCAATATTATTGCCTGGGCATAAAGGGCACACAGTGGGGGCAATATTAATTTCTAGTGAGCACACAGTGGGTCCTACTTGAGTGTGTAACTAAAAAGGGGTCACTATTACTGTGTGTGACACATGGGGGGCACAATCTGTAAGGTGTCTGGTTTCTGCATCTGCTCTGCAGGAATCCAGAGCCTCACATTCTGCGGTCTCCTGCTGTTTATCTACTGCAGAGAAGATTACTTTGCAGCAGACCACTCCAGAGACTAAGTTCCTCTGTGCTCCTACTGGGCATGCTCATGAAGCGATCTCCCATTGGAGATTGGGAGTCATGTACCCAGGTCCTGCTCCAGATCTCATTGGTCCATCTCGGAGATCTGGAAGGTCCCGCACGGGTATAAAAAAGCACGCATGACCGTTCGGCCATGCGCTAGTATAGACTTTTCAAGCTAAATGTGTGAATGGTGACGGATGTATGACTCTGGTGACTGACTCATTTGAAACCCCTTCCCTCTGATATTACGCATGTGGATAGTGAATTAGTGCAGCAGTGAGCGCCAGTCAGTGGCAAGCCTTAGGTCACTGTGCACACCGCATCTCTGCTCTAGCGTCCGACATTGCGCCTGCTTCCTAGCCTTGTCGACTAGCGGCCGTGCCCTACGCCGCATTGCAGTTGCAGCCCTCCTTGGCGTTCGCAGTAGCCACGCCGCACACACGGTAAGTCTAGACGGAAGCAGCTCCTCTGCCTTGGCTCCTGCTCCTGGACCAGATACCGTGTGTGCATTTCCCTGTGGTCTGTGACACTAACAGGCTCAGCGTTTTCATATGTTTATGAATTCAAATGGCACTTTCACTGTGGGGAACATTATTAAAATCTATTTGAAACTTTCAGTTTGGCAATATTGTTTTCAGAGGTACATTCTGGATATTTTGGGGAGGAAAGAGGATAAGTATAGTAATAACTAGTGATGAGAGAACCTGTGGATGTTCACTCCAGAGAGCTCTTTTGAGCTGTCTTTGGTGTACTGATTTCAGTGGCCCGGTGGGCAGTAGCAGCTGATTTACTGGCTAGGGGCTGCCCGATGTGCCTTTGCACTTTAAGGTGCTGTCACACTTAGCGATGCACCAGCGATCCCGACCAGCGATATGACGCGGTCAGGATCGCTGGTGCATCGCTAAGTGGTCGCTAGTGAGCTGCCACACAGGCAGATCTCACCAGTGACATAGCAGGGGTAGGGGGTCGCTACTTACCTGTCAGACGAGGCGATCCCGACGTCCTCCCGCCCGCGTCCACGCGTCGCTCGTCTCCACAGCAGGAAGCTGACGACGAGAAACGGCCCAGGACTTTCTCGCATGATCAGCGATAACCAGCGGGGGAGCGGTCGGAGGTAAGTATCAGACATAGCGATATCGCTAGCAATATCGCTATAACGTCACAAAAACCAGTGACGTTATAGCGATATTGCTAGCGATATCGCTTAGTGTGACAGGCCCTTTACTCTCTCTTTTGCAGGTCTGCTGGGGCAGTGTGGCAGCCTCCTCTTCCTTCGAATTGCACACATCTCTAGGATTGCCTCCACACCATGTGAAGTCTAGGACCTCATCATCCCCCGCATTATTGTTCACCGACTCCTCAACCCTACCCTCCTTGCCAGTCTGCTCACTGCAGAAAGACATTGCAGATGGCAACTGAGTTTCATCATCATCTGACATGTGCTGGGTTGGTTCACTGACCGTATGCACTACCCCTCCAAAGTGCTCATACTCCAACCTAACAAGAGGTTGAGCATCAGTGTACTCAGTCTCTTTCTCTTCTGGGGCAGGTGGATGGGCCACGGAAACACAGCCAGCAGAGTCATCAAAAAGCAGAAGAGACTGCTTCATGACTTGAGGCTCAGACTGCTCGGCTGATTTGCAAAGGGGTAAGGTGGAAGCCGGGCATCAATGTTTCTCAGGTGCCATCTGTGCACTTTCTGCAGTGGATGGGATGGAAGATAATGCGAAGGAACTGGAACCACTCTCAGCCATTCAATTTAGCAACTTTTTAACATTTTGTGACCTCACCATTCGTGCAGCAGTATTCGGGGCCTACGAAGGACGCATAATGTTCTGTCATCTGTGTGCACCAGAGGTAAGTGTTGTATTTGGGCACGTAGCGGGTACAAAACGACCCCATTTCCTCTCCCTGCATCAGCTACACGATCAGCAGCTACAATAGTACCATCACGGCCACGTCCACTTCCCCTGTTTGATGCTCCCTTCATTTTTAGAAGTGTTTTTTCTAAACACTACTCACGAAGAAATAGTGAAAGAGGAGATTTATTTATTAGTAACACTACTAGAAGAGACAGCGGTCCTGAAAAAAATATTTCTTTGGCCTAAAAATTGCAACAAGATGACTGATGACAATTATTTATTTGCCCCACTGCTAGAAAAGGCAGCAGTCCAGAAAAGTTATTTATTTGGCCTAGAAATAGCAACTAGATGGCTGATGCCAATTATTTATTTCCCAGACTGCTAAAAAGCACATACAGATCCAGAAAAATTATTTATTTAGCCTATAAATGTCAACGAGATAGCTGATGCCAGCTATTTATTTGTTCTGCCACTAGAAAACACACAGTGGTCCTGAAAAATTATTTTTTTGGCCAAGAAATGGCAAATAAGATGGTGGATGCCAATTATTTATTTCCCATACTATGAAAAAACATACACTGGTCCAGAAAAATTATTTATTTGGCCTACTAATGGCAATGAGATGGCTCATGCCAGTTATATATTTGCAGCACTACTAGAAAACTAACAAACAGAGGTCCTGAAAATTTATTTCTTTGGCCTAGAAATGGCAATATGATGGCTGATGCCAATTATTTATTTCCCCTACTCCTAAAAATGCACACCAGTAAGAAAACTTGTTTCTTTGGTGTATAAATGGTCACGAGATGGCTCATGTCAGTTATTTATTTGCAACACTACTAGAAATCACACATTAACATAGTAACAGTAACATAGTTAGTAAGGCCGAAAAATGACATTAGTCCATCCAGTTCAGCCTATAAAATTCTGTCAGAATAAATCCCCAGATCTACGTCCTTCTAAAGAACCTAACAATAACTGTAAGATACAATATTGTTACGCTCCATGAAGACATCCAGGCCTCTCTTGAACCCTTCGACTGAGTTCGCCATCACCACCTCCTCAGGCAGGGAATTCCAGATTCTCACTGCCCTAACAGTAAAGAATCCTCTTCTATGTTGGTGGAAAAACCTTTTCTCCTCCAGACACAGAGAATGCCCCCTTGTGACCGTCACCTTCCTTGGTATAAACAGATCCTCAGAGAGATATTTGTATTGTCCCCTTATATACTTATACATGGTTATTAGATCGCCCCTCAGTCGTCTTTTTTCTAGACTAAATAATCCTAATTTTGCTAATCTCTCTGGGTATTGTAGTTCCCCCATCCCCTTTATTAATTTTATTGCCCTCCTTTGTACCCGCTCTAGTTCCATTATATCCTTCCTGAGCGCCGGTGCCCAAAACTGTACACAGTACTCCATGTGCGGTCTAACCAGAGATTTGTACAGAGGCAGTATAATGCTCTCATCATGTGTATCCAGACCTCTTTTAATGCACCCCATGATCCTGTTTGCCTTGGCAGCCGCTGCCTGGCACTGGCTTCTCCAGGTAAGTTTATCATTAACTAGGATCCCCAAGTCCTTCTCCATGTCAGATTTACCCAGTGGTTTACCGTTCAGTGTGTAATGGTGATATTCATTCCTTCTTCCCATGTGTATAACCTTACATTTATCATTGTTAAACTGCATCTGCCACCTTTCAGCCCAAGTTCCCAACTTATCCAGATCCATCTGTAGCAGAATACTATCTTCTCTTGTATTGACTGCTTTACATAGTTTTGTATCATCTGCAAATATTGATATTTTACTGTGCAAACCTTCTACCAGATCGTTAATAAATATGTTGAAGAGAATAGGTCCCAACACCGACCCTGCGGTCCCCACTGGTCACAGCGACCCAGTTAGAGAATATAACATTTATTCCACCCTCTGCTTTCTATCACTAAGCCAGTTACTTACCCATTTACACACATTTTCCCCCAGACCCAGCATTCTCATTTTGTTTACCAGCCTCTTGTGTGGCACGGTATCAAACGCTTTGGAAAAATCAAGATATACCACATCCAATGACTCACCTTGGTCCAGTCTATAGCTTACCTCTTCATAAAAGCTGATTAGATTGGTGTGACAGGAGCGATTCCTCATTATTCCATGCTAATATGGAGTTAAACAGTTATTCTCATTGAGATAATCCAGAATAACATCCCTCAGAAACCCTTCACATATCTCACCAACAATAGAGGTTAGACTTACTGGCCTATAATTTCCAGGTTCACTTTTAGAGCCCTTTTTGACTATTGGTACTACATTTGCTATGCGCCAGTCCTGTGGACTGGATTGGTCCTGAAAAAATATTTATTTGGCATGGAAATGGCAGTAAGATGGCTGATGACAAATATTTCTTTGCCACACTACTAGAAAAGACAGAGGTCCAGAAAAATTATTTTTTCAGCCTAGAAATGTCTACTAGATGGCTGATGGCAATTATTTACTTGCCATACTACTAAAAAACACACATCAGTCCAGAAAAATTATTTCTTGGCCGATAAATGTCAACAAGATGGCTGATGCCTGTATTTTTTTGGTAACACTACTAGAAAACACGCAGCGGTCATGAAAAAATATTTATTTGGCCTATAAATGGCAATGAGATGGCTGATGACAATTATTTATTTGACACACTAGTAGAACAGACAACAGTCCTGAAAATTTATTTATTTGGCCTAGAAATAGCAACTGTATGTGCTGCGCTGGACAATCACAGCCATGCTGTTACCTAGCATGGATGTGATGGCTTTGAAAAGTGCACAGTCTAAAATCATTTTGATTGGTTGTGCTGCAACCTTTCAACAAGCTTTATTTGACTGACGAATCCGAACAGTAAACCGTATGTACAGTAAAAAGTCTATGTTCATGGCAGAGTACACTCTAGATGACTGATAAGGACCTCAAACCTTCCCGTTCAGGTTCGCTCATCCCTATTAATAACATAATGTTGAAGTATTGAGGTCGCTGTACCATCCAACAGGAACACTGCAAATGGGACTGCAATATAATTAGGGTTAGCAGCAACATTTGAAATTTGTCTAGAGATGTTGCTGGAGATATGAGAAGAAAAATGTATTTGTGTTGCAAACCCTGCAGACAAAGAAGTTGTCATGGTGGTCTGGGCCAAATGTAAAAGATGAGAAAAGTTAACAATCGCCATCATAAAGAGCATCAAGCGTAATTCACTAGATACAGTAGTTTATGACTATATATAGGGCACTGTATTTAAGAGCAATTAAGAAGTTACAGAGTAATTTTTTCATTTATTACAACTTGTTAAAATTACAGCAAAAACCATTGAACTAAAACTCTAAATCACAAAAGAAGATAGATGACCCACACAGAGATAAGTGTACAAAAGCAGGGCAGGAAATAGAAGAATATTAGCAAACTGATGGGAACAGTTAGGACATATGAAAGGGGGTGACATTAGAAGTGGAAAATCTCTTTAACTTGATTTTCCCGGTTGGGTTGTTGTGTTACAGAAACAAAAGGACTAAAAAATGAATATCTGCAAAAAAAAATACTAATAAATTTACATTTCTCGTCCATATTCTTTAATGTATAAATTGTCTCTTCAGAGAGGAAGAGGACTTGAACTCTAGTGGAACTCTTAGTAGAAATCCTAAAAGTCAATATCGACCCTTTAACGAGCCTTGTTACATGGCTTCGGATAAAAGCCAAAACCAGAATCTTAATTTGTGTACAAGGAGGACTAGAGTCTATACTGATACTAAACTTTCCATTTTATTTATATTTGTAGAAAAAAATATATCTATAATTCACAAATTCGTATTCAGTTACATAATTAGAATGAGGGGTACATATAAAATCAGTGATGAAATACCCCCGGGTAATTGGTTGAGGGTTAGGTCAGGACACAATTAGATTAATAATATCAAAAGAACAGTAAATTCAAATCCTGTAATATGGCCATATGAAACAAGGAATACCTATGAAGAAGCGACATTATGCGAAACGTGCTTTGAGCATCTCGAACGAGGTGAAGACAGGACATACACAATGAGTACTATCTTTTATAACTATACTTATATCAAAAGTACTTTTCCTTGGCTTTGACTGTACAGTTGTGGCCAAAAGTATTGATACCCCTGCAATTTTGTCAGATAATACTCAGTGTCTTCCTGAAAATGATTGCAAACACAAATTCTTTGTTATTATTATCTTCATTTAATTTGTCTTAGACGAAAAAACACAAAAAGAATTGTCCTAAAGCCAAATTAGATATAATTCCACACCAAACATAAAAAAGAGGGTGGACAAAAGTATTGGCACTGTTCAAAAAATCATGTGATGCTTCTCTAATTTGTGTAATTAACAGCACCTGTAACTTACCTGTGGCACCTAACAGGTGTTGGCAATAACTAAATCACACTTGCAGCCAGTTGACATGGATTAAAGTTGACTCAACCTCTGTCCTGTGTCCTTGTGTGTACCACATTGAGCATGGAGAAAAGAAAGAAGACCAAAGAACTGTCTGAGGACTTGAGAAACCAAATTGTGAGGAAGCATGAGCAATCTCAAGGCTACAAGTCCATCTCCAAAGACCTGAATGTTCCTGTGTCTACCGTGCGCAGTGTCATCAAGAAGTTTAAAGCCCATGGCACTGTGGCTAACCTCCCTAGATGTGGACGGAAAAGAAAAATTGACAAGAGATTTCAATGCAAGATTGTGCCGATGTTGGATAAAGAACCTCGACTAACATCCAAACAAATTCAAGCTGCCCTGCAGTTCGAGGGTACAACAGTGTCAACCCGTACTATCCGTCGGCGTCTGAATGAAAAGGGACTGTATGGTAGGAGACCCAGGAAGACCCCACTTCTTACCCCGAGACATAAAAAAGCCAGGCTGGAGTTTGCCAAAACTTACCTGAAAAAGCCTAAAATGTTTTGGAAGAATGTTCTCTGGTCAGATGAGACAAAAGTAGAGCTTTTTGGGCAAAGGCATTAACATAGAGTTTACAGGAGAAAAAAAAGAGGCATTCAAAGAAAAGAACACGGTCCCTACAGTCAAACATGGCGGAGGTTCCCTGATGTTTTGGGGTTGCTTTGCTGCCTCTGGCACTGGACTGCTTGACCGTGTGCATGGCATTATGAAGTCTGAAGACTACCAACAAATTTTGCAGCATAATGTAGGGCCCAGTGTGAGAAAGCTGGGTCTCCCTCAGAGGTCATGGGTCTTCCAGCAGGACAATGACCCAAAACACACTTTAAAAAGCACTAGAAAATGGTTTGAGAGAAAGCACTGGAGACTTCTAAGGTGGCCAGCAATGAGTCCAGACCTGAATTCCATAGAACACCTGTGGAGAGATCTAAAAATGGCAGTTTGGAGAAGGCACCCTTCAAATATCAGGGACCTGGAGCAGATTGCCAAAGAAGAATGGTCTAAAATTCCAGCAGTGCATTGTAAGAAACTCATTGATGGTTACCGGAAGCAGTTGGTCGCAGTTATTTTGGCTAAAGGTTGTGCAACCAAGTATTAGGCTGAGGGTGCCAATACTTTTGTCTGGCCCATTTTTGGAGTTTTGTGAGAAATGATCAATGTTTTGCTTTTTGCTTCATTCTCTTTTGTGTTTTTTCATTTAAGACAAATTAAATGAAGATAATAATACCAAAGAATTTGTGTTTGCAATCATTTTCAGGAAGAAACTGAGTATTATCTGACAGAATTGCAGGGGTGTCAATACTTTTGGCCACAACTGTATATAAAGAAGATGCATATAGCTGATGATTACAAAGCTTAGGATTCCAGTGCCATCCTTTGTGTTGTCAAGTTTATAGGCAGCATTTATACATTGGTCCTAGCTTTATAAGTACTTATATATAAATAGCTATTCCTTGTCCATATTACAGGATCTGAATTTACTGTTATTTTGATATTATTAATCTACTTGTTTCCTGACCTGACCTTCAACCAATTACCGGGGGTATTTCTTCTTCACTGATTTTATATGTACCCTTCATTCCAATCATGAATGTACTTAATACGAATTTGTTAATTAAAGATATATATTTTTTTACTTTATGAGAAGTACAGACTCTAGTCCTCCTTGCTCGCAGATTACGTTGAGTCTCTAAAAATATGGGTACGTTACATAATAAAATGCTGAGTTGGTATTTGTTTAAACTTCAGAATCTCAAAGTGCAGATACGTGTTTCGGGTTGTTGCCCCTCCTCAGTGCAAAGCAGGAGATCTGATTTAGCTATATGAGAGGCCTCTGACTGGAGTTTAAGGGGTAACGTTTACCGTTTGGAGAGTGACATGCCAGGGTAAGAAGATTAATAGGCCATACAATGCTCCTCTGGGAAATTAAGTCTGCAATCTCCAGAGAGGAAGAGGACTAGAACTTTTGTGCCACCTATTGTAAATAGCAATCCACCAAGTCACTATCGACCCTTCGAGGAGTTTTACCACATGACTTAGGGTAATATTCAAACCAGAGTCTGAATTTGCAGACACGTGTTTTGGGGTGTTGTCCTTCCTCAGTGTAAAGCATGAAATTTTATTTGTCTTTAATTGGCTTGCAGTTATCCGTTCACCGCTCCCTATTTGGCATTCCTCCTTCACTGGTGAACTGATGATTTTGCCTTTTTTCCCGCTTCCTCACAATATTTTGATAAAAAAATGATGTCAGCGTAAAGTACACGTATGATAAATGTTAATTCTTAACTATTTTGCATGATAAACGGTAACTAATTGTTTTAAGAACAGAAACATTAAAGGTTAAAAACGTAAACTTTTATTAAAAATTGCTAACTTTTCCAACTTTTGTGAAAATTTCATTTTTTTTTTAATAAACTCAAAACAGATCAACCTAAATTTATGGAAAATATGATGTATCACAAACAAGCTATTTCAGAATCTCTTTCCTAATTAAAAATATATTTTCACTTAAAGTGATTTAAAAAATGGAACTGAATCCTAGTCATTAAGGAATTAAAGACTATATAATCCTACATTTCCTACACGTACATTGTGACTGAGGTCCGTATACCCACCAGTTTTTAAACTATCAATCAAGCCAGTATCTACTATTCTTTTCTTTGGCACATGGACCAGACAGTTCACGTCTTTTCTGAAAACCAAGGCCCTGGCTGTTCTAAATTTTGGCAGGGAGCCATTACTCAAATACATTGGTATTTATAATTTCTATGCAAGATTTCGGACTGGAATTTTGTGCAGATAAGTTACTGAAAGAGTACAAGATGGAAGAATTAAAAGTGTTCAGTTAGTTGTATAGCTTTGTTTATTGCTTAGTGGCCTTTTTAGTTAGTGCTAATTTTTAAGGTCTTTTCCAAAAGAATTAGATTCATAGGATCCTCTGGGGAGTGTCTTTTGGTCGTTCTGCAAAATTATACTGTGAGCTACGCCCCTTGGTAAAGACCACAAAAATGGTCACTAAACAAAAAGGTCCATATCTCTGGATTTAAAAAAAACAATAAAAAACAAAAAAAAAACAATACAGTATACTGAGAGGATCAAGAGAAGGAAATAAGAAAAAATCTTTCTAATTTTGATTTGGTGACAGGTCCTCTTTTAGAAGAAAAAAACATGGAGGAGATGACAATCTTGCTTGTGGATGAAGATAACCCGGCAACTAGTCGTTATTGCTTGGACACCATGACACTGTCCTTTTATTTTCCTTACAGAAACTAGGCTGAGGGCATATGGACAACCCTTTTAAAGCTTGTGGCAATACCAGGAATTGCGGCGATTTTTACAAAAATTTTTCAAGTATTGTTTTTACGTTTTAGTGTTACTTCAGAATATGTTTTCAAATCTAGAAAAAAACAAAAACGCAGCTCTACACCAGGATAATTCACAATTGTTTACTGCATTTTAGGTTACAGGAAGCTCAGAATAAAGAATTCTAGAATCCCGTCATCAATCACGTCTTGTTTAAAAGCAATGAAAGACCTCATACCGCGTTAGTTAATATAACGTAGAGCTAAGTACACTCTTTTGTTGGCCTGTTAAGTGATTGCAACGTAGAACAGCTCTGGAAATCCAACAAAAGAAACAGCAAAAATTATTCCTCTGTAATCCTTAAATGAGCTCAAGTGTATTATTGTAAGTTATGTAATTGAAAATACATTTAAATCTCGCACATTACTAGCACAGGTCCTGGAAACAACAAACGTCAAGCCAAAGTCACATTCTTCGACTTATACTGGATATTCTCAGGGGAGTGAGATCTGTAATCAATGAAATGTGTTACCGCGAGGTCACAATACCGGTAGGTTAGTGGGTGCTATTTTACCCACCCTCTGTTCACATCTGAATTTCTTTTAGGTCTGTTTCTCTGGTCTAGGCCCAGACAGACCCTATCGTAGTCAACCAAACCTCAAACAAACTCAATATAGTCAACGGACCTTCTGGAGCTTCAGCTGGAATTTCTAATTCAGTTTGGATCTATTTCCACAATTGATTAGTTTTGTCCATGAATTCCATTTCTCTGTTTCTAAAACAGAAAACAGTAACAGAACTCAAAATGGTGTGAACTGAACCTAAAACCGTAAAATCCTGAAAGGGTGCAGAGAAAGAAGTAACATCTGGGTCTTGGTGCCGAAAAACCATTCTACTACACAAGAAACCAGTATTATCAATATACTTGCCACTGTCTAAAGATGAGTGTCTGGGAGGAGTACATACAGTATTTACCGACAGGGAACGGCCCATTTCTGAAGCCACGCGCCTTCATACTCATTCTTTGTCAACCCATTCGCCGACTCCCCAGAATCACTGGTGTCCTTGAGGTTTCAGGCAGACACCATGCTATGAAGATTTGCTGACGCCTCTGAGAAGGTTGCCAAGTAGAGGCCTTGGTACAAATTTTGCATTGTGGCCCATTAACTTCAAGTTGCTGTATGCCTCTGACCAGTGTTAAACTAGGGTGCCATGGACCCACCATTAACAATGACAATGGTGGTCCACTGTTCAGCCATATACAAATATTACATGACCCTCATTCATGTACCTATGCTTCTATATAATAATAATAATAATAAGCAGGGGAGTGTCATGATCCAGTGTTGGATCTGGCGGTATTAAAAGCACAAAGTGAACTTTTTTTACTTTGGTTGAGTTCAAAGGTGTTTTGACTGTCCCCGGTGGTGGTTAGCGGTATCGCACCTTAGGTTTAGGTTAGGTTGCACTTAATTAGGACTCAGGTGTGACTCCCTATAAAGGTGTGCTTAGGGGGTTCACTCACCGCTGGTGATATTTCTTTCTGAGTTGTTGGAGAGCCTGGTGGAAGGATGGAGCTGGATAGGAGTCCTGCGCAGTCAGCCAGAGAGAATGAGTGCCAGCTAATGGTGTCTGCAGGAAGGACTGGCATGGCTTGGTGGAGTCGCAGTTTATGGTGTCGGCGGGAAGTGCGGGCATGGCTTAGAGGAGTGGCGACTAGGAAGAGAGTTGCACTCAGCATGCTCTACTTGGTTGCTGAGAACTGGACTCGAGCATGCTTGGATTCTTGGCAGAGGCTGGACTCATCTTGGGACTCTGTGTACTGGACTGCTGCAAGTGGTGATGGACTCTGCTCCCAGGCTGCACGATGGTGATGGATCCAGTTATGGTGATGGATTCGGGTGGAGGAGAAGATGCACACAGGTGGTGGGCTCTGTTGCTAGGAGCGCACGCAACAGAGCAAAGATAAGTGGTGTTTCCCCTGTATTATCTCTTTCCTCATGTGTGTTGTTAGTGCAGTGGTGGGATTAGTCTCCGCACCGACCTATTCCCTAGTGAGGGTTTAGGCTCAGGGCGAGCAAGGGCGTTAAGGTACGCGTGCGGCGACAGGTGCGGAGCCTGTTTAGGGAATGTGAGGAGTGTAGGGACACTGGCTCAGGGGAGTGCAGGAGGTCTCCATTTCCCCATTCCCTATCGCAGGGCCCACCATTGTTAAAGTTACCCAGGTTCCCCCCTTATTATTTAAATGCGCCTTACTGGAGGCGGTGTTTCCAGATATATGTATGCATGGCGTGTAATACCTAAATCCGGCAGGTGGAGGCGGCGTATCCACCTGCACGCTTTATTATTTAAATTCGCCCCACTGGAGGCGGTGTATCCAGGGTCATGTGTGTTATGGGGTCGCCTTGCGACATCATCTGCGTCCTGACACACGTGATCATGACATTATCACCAGCCCTTACTTTTTTTTCTGGTGAGCTTTGGCCATGTGGAGACCTTTGGTAATTGCTGCCGGTCCTCACTGAGGTGCAGTGGGGAGCGGCATGGTGTGTTTAAGCCGCTGCAGCAGCAGTTATCAGGGTCTGGGGCCTCTGCTCAGATAACCAGAGAAACAAAAATGGCGGCTGCGGTCTGGCAAAAGCCCCTAGAGTCGCTGCTGGGGAGCGGGACTTGCTCTTGCACGGGGAGGTACCCAGGCAGGTGGGAGGAATGGTGCCCCACGGAGCTGCTTGGTGTTCCCCGAGGTGAAGGGGTGCGTTCCAGTGATGAGCAGACTGATGTAGAGTCCGCGGGGTTTACGCCAAATCTTAAATACCACCGTAGAAGCCGCCCCTCCTGGCCGTGTGGAGGCGGCCAGTGAGTGTATATTTCCTCCATATGCGTTCCCTCTCCTCCTGGTGTGAGCAGCAGGTGTGCTGCGGGGGAGTAGGGACAAATCTCAACCCTCGCCATTAAACCAACCCTGGGAGGCGCAGTCCTCATGGTGAAAGGGTTGGAGGGTGGTGTCCCTTGGTGAATAGCGGGGGTGTGAGTGTGGTGACACAGGGGGACGCCTCTGCTGTCTAGTTCAGAGTGAGTTCACCAAAAAATGACAAATGTATGTGTGCAATAAACGTTCAGGTCCGGACCTGTGTGTGAACGAGCATGTATGTGTGCCACCAAAAAACATCTTGTGGAAATGTGATGTGGAGTCTGATCAGCTCTGAGCAAACCTACACATACATTAACTCGTTCCCCAGGTCGGCGCTGTGGAGATGAGTGGTGCCTCCAAAAGGAACATATATTGCCAATATCAGCGGTGTTTGTCATAAACCTGAAGTGTCAGGGAATGGTGGGGTGAACTCAGGGTCTGGGCATCCCCGCTGTAGGTGTTTCCCTAATGAGGGGTGGTCTTGAGGGTCCAGAGGCCCCTCATTAAGGAGGGGGTACTGTCATGATCCAGTGTTGGATCTGGCGGTATTAAAAGCACAAAGTGAACTTTTTTTTACTTTGGTTGAGTTCAAAGGTGTTTTGACTGTCCCCGGTGGTGGCTAGCGGTATCGCACCTTAGGTTTAGGTTAGGTTGCACTTAATTAGGAATCAGGTGTGACTCCCTATAAAGGTGTGCTTAGGGGGTTCACTCACCGCTGGTGATATTTCTTTCTGAGTTGTTGGAGAGCCTGGTGGAAGGATGGAGCTGGATAGGAGTCCTGCGCAGTCAGCCAGAGAGAATGAGTGCCAGCTAATGGTGTCTGCAGGAAGGACTGGCATGGCTTGGTGGAGTCGCAGTTTATGGTGTCGGCGGGAAGTGCGGGCATGGCTTAGAGGAGTGGCGACTAGGAAGAGAGTTGCACTCAGCATGCTCTACTTGGTTGCTGAGAACTGGACTCGAGCATGCTTGGATTCTTGGCAGAGGTTGGACTCATCTTGGGACTCTGTGTACTGGACTGCTGCAAGTGGTGATGGACTCTGCTCCCAGGCTGCACGATGGTGATGGATCCAGTTATGGTGATGGATCAGGGTGGAGGAGAAGATGCACACAGGTGGTGGGCTCTGTTGCTAGGAGCGCATGCAACAGAGCAAAGATAAGTGGTGTTTCCCCTGTATTGTCTCTTTCCTCATGTGTGTTGTTAGTGCAGTGGTGGGATTAGTCTCCGCACCGACCTATTCCCTAGTGAGGGTTTAGGCTCAGGGCGAGCAAGGGCGTTAAGGTACGCGTGCGGCGACAGGTGCGGAGCCTGTTTAGGGAATGTGAGGAGTGTAGGGACACTGGCTCAGGGGAGTGCAGGAGGTCTCCATTTCCCCATTCCCTATCGCAGGGCCCACCATTGTTAAAGTTACCCAGGTTCCCCCCTTATTATTTAAATGCGCCTTACTGGAGGCGGGGTTTCCAGATATATGTATGCATATACCTAAATCCGCCAGGTGGAGGCGGCGTATCCACCTGCACGCTTTATTATTTAAATTCGCCCCACTGGAGGCGGTGTATCCAGGGTCACGTGTGTTATGGGTTCGCCTTGCGACATCATCTGCGTCCTGACACACGTGATCATGACAGGAGTTTGTTAAATGAATGATGAGATGCCATCCTGTTCTGTGCACAGTGAATCAAGTATATTTTGTCAACTACTCTTCACATAGCATGGCAGAAGCTTCACTCCTGCATAGGAGCCCACCGGGGGGATTCACCTGTTCACCCGTGGGCCAGTCCAATCCTGCCTCTGTTACTGTATATCTATAGTGAAATAGGCCAAGCAGGATCATGTTTTCAAAATAAATGCCATTGATCCAGTCAAATGGTCTGTATCGACAAGTCAGCATATACTCTTTTAATGCATCCCATTGGAACTATCCATTGGGCTGATCAGTGGATGGAACATCTGGTGTTAGGAAACTGAAGCTATTATAGTCTGTTTTTAGAGTTCCTTAGATACAGGAAGAGATTTATTTAGCATGCAATACCATTAGGGAGGCGTCTCCTTGGCTTCATATTTGTACTGAAGCAGGTCCACAACCTCAACTGTAGAGCCATGTCATTCAGAACTATCTTCAGAATAAAGAAGAACAAGGAGTCCTAGAAGCGATTATATGGCTCCACCTGGCCCCAATATCTCAACATGTCTGGCATTACATGAAGAGATGGGTTTTAACAAGAAACATCCATAGAAGATCTGTGGTTTGTTCTCCAAGATGTTTGGAACAACCTCCCTGCTAACTTCCTTCCAAAATTGTGTGCAAGTCTACTTAGGAGAATTGCTACTTTGAGGCTGTTTAGGCAAAAGGGGGTCACACCAAACATTGCTGTGATTTATATTTCTATTTTGTTCTCTAACTTTGCATTATTTTAATTAACACAAATTAACTATTAACACTTTTAGATTTTGATAGCGTCTTACACTGCGGCATTTTTTCCACAACTGCTTAAAACTTTTGCACAGTAATGTATATTTACATGCCCACCTGTCTTGTAGATGAAATAATGAGGAAGGAAAGCTTGTTAATGAGAAAGAATCCATGAATTCCTCCAATCATGCCCAATATTTTCCATAAATATTGCTTTTCCTCTAAGTACAGTTCCCCATCTTGTCCATGATGTTCATGTGAAATATTGTCATGAATGCCCAGAACCTGCAGAAAAATGTAAAATTTATGAAACAAAATGATGAAAATCCAGTTTAACATGATCTCTGTATTCTAATAATATTAATGATAAATACCTGCATATACTGATAAAACTACCCAAAAGAAAAGGAAGCAAAAACACCTAAATATCAAATAACATAACAAATGTTCTCAGCTAATCAGGACAATACATGATAAAAGCATAAAAAAGAGAAATGTAAGACATTATAATGCTCCTCTCTCTTTTTCCAAGATCAGGTAATCAAAATCACTTCAAAAACACATTTATAATATTTTCACAGTTACCGCATATACTCGTGTATAAGCCGATCCGTGTTTAAGCCGACATCCTTAATTTTGCCACAAAAAACTGGGAAAACTTATTGACTCGCATATAAGCCTAGGGTAGAAAATGCAGCAACTACTGGTAAATTTCAAAAATAAAAATAGATACCAATGAAAGTAAAATTAATTGAGACATCAGTAGGTTAAATGTTTTTGAATAGCCATATTGAATCAGGAGCCCCATATAATGCTCCATACAGTTCATGATGGCCCCATAAGATGCTCCATACAAAGTACACCCCACATAATGCTGTACAAAGGTTAATAATGGCCCCATAAGATGCTCCATAGAATAATAAGCCCTGGCCCCATAAGATGTTCCATAGATTATGCACCATATACTGCCCCATAAGATGCTCCATAGAATATGCCCCCATATGCTGCCCCCATAAGATGCTCCACTGAATATGCACCCATATGCTGCCCCCATAAGATGCTCCATTGAATATGCTTCCATATGCTGCCCCCATAAGATGCTCCATTGAATATGCCCCCATATGCTGCCCCCATAAGATGATCCATTGAATATGCCCCCATATGATGCTCCATTGAATATGCCTCTATATGCTGCCCCCATAAGATGCTCCATTGAATATGCCCCCATAAGATGCTTCATTGAATATGCCCCCATATGCTGCCCCTATAAGATGCTCCATTGAATATGCCCCATATGATGCTCCATTGAATATGCCTCTATATGCTGCCCCCATAAGATGCTCCATTGAGTATGCCCCCATAAGATGCTCCATTGAATATGCCCCCATAAGATGCCCCCATAAGATGCTCCATTGAATATGCCCCCATATGCTGCCCCCATAAGATGCTCCATTGAATATGCACCCATATGCTGCTCCCATAAGATGCTCCATTGAATATGCCCCCATATGCTGCCCCCATAAGATGCTCCATTGAATATGCCCCCATATGATGCCCCCATAAGATTATCCATTGAATATGCCCCCATATGATGCTCCATTGAATATGCCTCTATATGATGCCCCCATAAGATGCTCTGGTGAATATTCACCCATATGCTGCCCCCATAAGATGCTCCATTGAATATGCCCCCATATGCTGCCTCCATAAGATGCTCCATTGAATATGCCCCATATGATGCTCCATTGAATATGCCTCTATATGCTGCCCCCATAAGATGCTCCATTGAATATGCCCCCATAAGATGCTCCATTGAATATGCCCCATGTGCTGCCCCCATAAGATGCTCCATTGAATATGCCCCCATATGATGCCCCCATAAGATGTTACATTGAATATCCCTCCATATGCTGCCCCCATAAGATGCTCCATTGAATATACCCCCATATGCTGCCCCCATAAGATGCTCCATTGAATATGCCCCCATATGCGGCCCCCATAAGATTCTCCATTGAATATGCCCCCATATGCTGCCCCCATAAGATGCTCCATTGAACATGCCCCATATACTGCCCCCATAAGATGCTCCATTGAATATGCCCCCATATGCTGCCCCCATAAGAAGCTCCATTGAATATGCCCCCATACGCTGCCCCCATAAGATGCTCCATTGAATATGCCCCCATACGCTGCTCCTATAAGATGCCCCATAGATTATGCCCCCATATATTGCTGCTGCCACTACTGCAGGTATTGAAAAAAAGCAAAAAAAACAAAAACATACTCACCTCTTGTCTCTGGGGGCCAGGTGCTGGTGTGCTGAGCAGGCGGACTCCGACGCGCTATGGGGGACAGGTGTCGCCGCTGGCTCAGGACCTGAGATATTCACCTGTTCCGGTTCCAACGCTGCTTGCCTCTGTCTGCCCGCGGGATCCCTCTGTCTGTGACTGTTCAGGCAGAGGGTGCGCACTGACTATGTCATCGCGCCCTCTGCTGCCTGAATGTCACTGACAGAGGGATCCGGCGGGCAGACAGCGGCGAGCAGCGTTGGAACCGGGACAGGTGAATATGGCATATGCTTAACTCCCCCTGCCCCCTGGCGAGATCTCTGAAGCCCAGTTCTCCCACGGTCTCCCTTCCTTCCTTCAGAGGTCACATGGTACCGCTCATTAAAAACATAAATATGCGCATATTCATGACTTTAATGAGCGGTACCATGTGACCGCTGTAGGAAGGAAAGGAGGCTGTGAGACAAGCAGGGGGGCTGCAGAGACGTGCCGGGGGGGTCAGTATGATGTCACACCCCTGCTCCCCCACCTACCCCCTGGCTATATGACTCACGTATAAGCTGAGAGGGGGACTTTCAGCCCCAAAAAATGGGCTGAAAATCTCGGCTTATACGCGAGTATATACGGTATTTGTTTAGAATGTAGAAGGTACAGTACCAATAGAAAAAGTGTCACAGGCTTAGTGCCTATATACAAAAGGTGCAGTGAAGTGTAAACCTGCTATTGCTAAAACAGCAATTATCCCTATAGTGGTCACTGTCAGATATCAAATCAAAGCAAAAGTGCAAAATGACAAGTAATTAGGGAAAAACCTGCAAGGTCTAGGAGGCCTGGAAGTGAGACCCAATGTGCGTTTTGCATAAGCTTTTTCCAGGGGTTGGAAGAAGCCACTGGCACAATTTTGCTGAAGCCCACCGGTAAATGAATCTGCACAAGCGCCGCATGTAGCCAGGACAGCGCTGGCGTGAACTTTAGGAAATGCAACTGTTACAGACACCAGAGGCAGGTGGAAGCTCCAGGGCAGAACAGAAGACCCTACCCACTGTCCCACCGGTATGGACGGAAAGGGAATTACACCCAAACTGCAAATGTGGATTAAAGAACAACCAGGAATCATATTTCTTCACTAAGGTCTCTCACACACCAGTGAATACACCGGACCAATGTTAGTCAATGGGGTAGTATTGATGCAAGATTTTTTTCACAGATAGAATCCGTCAGTAAAAAAACTGTCACTTGCCATGACTTCGGATGCCATTCTGGCATTTGGATGCCAGTCATTTGGATGACTGATAACACCTCTATATACAGTAGATATCAGAGGATCACAATCACAATAGGTGATGTCACCGCTCACCTCCTCCCCCTCCTGTACAATGACTGATAACACCTTTATATACAGTAAATAACACAGGACCACCAATCACTCTTGATGAAGTCACAGTTCACCTCCTCCTCCTGTACAATGACTGGTAACACCTATATATACAGTAGATAACACAAGATCCACCATTCACAATAGGGAATGTCACAGCTCACCTCCTCCTCCTGTACAATGACTGATAACACCTCTATACAGTAGATAACAGGATCCACCACTCACATTAGGTGATGTCACAGCTCACCTGCTCCTCCTGTAGAATGACTGATAACACCTCTATATACAGTCGATAACAGGATCCACCATTCACATTAGGTGATGTCACAGCTCACCTGCTCCTTCTGTACAATGACTGATAACATCTCTATATACAGTAGGTAACACAGGATCCACCATTCACATTAGGTAATGTCACAGCTCACCGCCTCCTCCTGTACAATAACTGATAACACCTCTATATATAGTAGATAACACAGGATACATGATTCATAATAGGGGATTTCACAGCTCACTTCTATCAATGACTTGTGCACACACATAGATGCTTCAATAAAATGCGTATGTACATTAGCAGCAGTAGACTGACTCAAACCCTATCTTTCTTTTTCAATCATTTAATGAGCGTGTGCAAAGGTCATTGAGAAGGGAGAGGGAAGAGGTAAGCTGTAATATCATTTATTGTGAATGTGTTATCGGTATTTAGAGGTGGTACTTGTCATTGTAAACCTGCCCATGATGATACTGAGACTTCTGAAAAGTCTTCTGTAAGGAACAGGAAATAAGAGTCTAAAATAGCTCTGGTGGCCAATATGAGAATACTTACATTTTTTTTATTCTTACAGAATGTAATAGGAAAAAAACATGATTTAAATAGATTATTTATTTTCTGATGATACATTCCCTTCAAAAAGTAACTGTGAGGTTGTCAGAGCCCCTTCCTCCAGGTCTGCCTCATTACATTGTAGTGGGGCTGACTGCTTTGTCATCGTTCCTATATGCAGAAATCCGCTCCTCTCTGTCGTCAAACTCGTCCCTTATTTATCTCTGTTGCAGCCATTTAATTTCTCAACACTATTGCCCCAAAATGTTCTCCAATAAGAATGTTAACTGTAATACGCAGGGGTGGACATAGTCCTGGAGCAACCAGGGGCCCAATTCTACCTCCAAAGCAGATGGAATTGTGCATTATCAAGACAAGAGCCATTGAACTGGAAAGGGCCCAAATGCTTCTCTTATCTGTGTCTGCCGGTGACAGTACTGATACAAATATGTCACTGCAATAAATGGAAAATAAATAGTGATGAGTGAATGTGGCGCCCCTGAGGCTCAGTCGCCACAGAGGTACTGCACCTCCTCCTGAGGTGTGGTATCCCACCATCCAGGTAAGGTGGAGACTCCTGACCACACTCCAACACCTGCATCCCACAACACAAAGTAGTGTAGCAAAGCACCTTCGGCGGCTCCCTGCTTGGAGTATAGCAAAGCACCCATTGGTGGCTCCCTGCTTGGAACACGAAACGTGCTGGGAGGTGGGTGGAGTTAGATTACATTACAAAGAGCGGGAAGAGTTTAGGATGAGAGGTAAGTTGGTTAGGGAGTTGGAGAGAAGAAGATCCCCAGAGAGAGGGATAGATGGATGGAAGTGCGGCAGCAGATCCCAGTGATCTGGGTCTGCTGGCACAGGAAAGGAAGAGAGAGAGCACCTTAGACTGAAAGCCTGATTCTCCATAGAAAGGAAGATTAGTACGGAACGTGAGGAGTAAAAGAGAACAGAGGACGTGGGTTAGAAGAGAATCGTTCCTAGAAGTTCTAAGCGCAAGGTCGGGGCCCGGTCCCCGAGGTTATATGGATGCTAATGGTCCTGCAGCAGACACCGGAGGAATAGAACTAGTGACCACTTTACTCCCACACAAGACTTGGGGGCACAACAGCAACTGGATAGTGAGCCGGGACTTAGTAGCAAGGAGTCCCCGAAGCAGGCTACAGCTGTCTGCCGTAGAAATAGAGTTCATAAGAACATCGGACAGGAGGCACTCCAGTGTAACTCAGTACTAGGAGTACTTCACTTAAAGGCGCTATAAGAGGAGACGTTCAGAAAGACACTTATTGGCGGAGTGTTGGAAAGGAGTATTCCATCCGGCCTGGAGGTTGACTGAGTCCCTGACCCGGAGGACACGGCACGGACGCAGGCACCTGTTTGTACAACAGACTGTGAGTAAAGCTTTGGAACTTCGTGCCCTGGTGTCCTCCACTCATTCCTGCGCCACCCTGCCCAGCACTGCTACATCCCTTGCGCCAGACACTACACCATCTACGTGTCACTTCACTTACTCTGCCCTGGGACTACAGCCCTGCCTGTGGAGGGCTATAACATCACTGCTGCACCACACCATCTGTCCCAGAGGAACTGTCTGCAGCGTCGGCTTACACCTTCATTGCCGAACACCACAGGTGGCGTCACGAATCACTTATAAACTTTCATTAACATAAGCACACTGAAACAACCCCTTTTTACAATGGGCGCCCAGGGCCACGGGTCGGGTCAAACCTGCCGTGACATCTCCCATTGAAGCTCATCGGGCCCGGTACTGAGTACCCTACAGCCCTGGGTGTGAGGGCGTCCCATGAACGTGCCCCGATAAGGTGTTATCTGAGCATGCTCAGATAATAGCAGCTGAATGTCTTGCGGCTGTTCGACAGTCTGTTTGTTAGGCAATCCCTGCATGTATTGGGGCTGTTGAAAAACCAGGAGACATGCAGCCGCAGGGGACTCAGACATATTATTTGAGCATGCCGAAGACACGTGGTTAGCACCCGAGCATGATTAGATAACACCTTATCCGACCACGTTCGCTCATCATTAAAAATAAAGCTTACCTGAGGAATCAGATGCAACAAAGCATCCCCCGAGAGCGTCCCCACGGCCAGCCCCACGAACAGCTGTAAGATGAGTTTATAGCTCTCTTCACAAGAACTGAATATAATGAGAGTAGCTCCAAACATGGATCCGATTGTCAGAAGTAAAACCGCTATCGTGCTGTATCCATACCCTGCACAACAACACATGGAAAACTAGGATAGTGCAAAAGAAGAAAAAAAATGCAAACTAATCATTGAGTAGAGTAGACAGTATAGTGGGAGACTCACTTTCCAGGGTGGTGGGAGGTGGGAGCTGTGTCCTTGTGTAGTCCTGGACTGGGCATGTGCAGGAGAGCAGCTGATGGATTATTGCTGGACTCATCTGTTTAAACTGTTCCTGGGAAATCGGAGATCGGCTATTTTGTAGAACAATTTTCACGAGTTCAAATGCAGAAAAGCAATGATGGCTCTAAAATAAAAAGCAAAGCAGCTTAAAAAAAGAACTACAACTAGTTAACTAAAAAATAAAATCCCCTCACCATTCGGATTAGGGTATGTGCACACATTGAATATTTGCAGCAGAAAAAACTGATGTGTTGGCAGGAAAAACGTGGCATAAAGCACGTGGATTTTTGGTGCATTTTTTAAACTTTTCTGCACGCGTTTTCTCACGGTCCCACCCACTAGTATGAATGAAATCTGCAATAAAAATCTGATGAAAATCTGCAAGGAAAAAAAAATAAGCAATGTGTGTATGAGACATCAGGAATCTTATTCACTTTGCTGTCATCAGGAAACCCTTCAGGTTTTGTGACAAATCTGTGCAGAAAAAAATGCAAAAGAAAAGTGACAAAACTGCAATGTGTGCACCGTCCCTAGAGACCATGTGCCCAAACGGCAACACAATATAGAGGAAAGAATCCGGCACTCCCAAATGCAGAAAAATAGAGGATTCGTTTTATTCACAGCTTGGCAATCCACACGGTGTACATTTTATATGTAACGTTTCGGTCACTATTATGGACCTTCTTCAGACAATGAAAAAAATCTTGTTAGCGTTCAAGACAAACCCAGTATGTCAAAGTGGCGTAGACTAATATACGTGAGCTGCTCATGTGGAGCTGTGAAAAGGCCGCTAACGAGAGATAAAGCGCTGTCAGGTATATGCTATCACGCTAGAAAGAAGTACGCTGAACCTGTTGCTCCATGTGCACCCGGCTTGTGGGGTGTACACTGCGTGCTGCAGCTCTGAACTGTGTTGCTACCCCCAACCCTAGCGCAGAACTCCCCCTACATCGCCTAAGTTAGTGCTTAGGCAATGGCGCACATGCCCACAAGGAGGGCTTTGCGTACCCTCTATGGCATGCATGCAGCAGTTTACAACCAGTACTCTAGGGGTTTACACACATGATTTCAACAGCCAATCACTGGCTCGGTGGTGATGCAGATATAGATGGAATGATCCCAGGGATTGGCTGTCGTGGTCACATGCGCTGTAGTCATGATGTCACCACTGCGGCTTATAAACAATTTACTGGAACGGCAGCAGGAAAGGAGCACTAAAGCAGGGTATAATAAGTACTGCCGACTTTATTATTTTTAGATAAGGAGCTGGTGTCACTCACTGCTTCAATCTCTGTCCTCTACCAACATCTTTCACAGAAGCTGCAAAGAAGCAGGATGCTGGCGCTGCACTCACCTCTCACACACAGCCCATCACCTAAGATCCAGAATGTTTTCAGAGGGGACAGCGATGCCAGAAACTAGTGAGTAACTACAGCGCTGCCCTCTGGATGACATCTTGATCCAGGAGGGAAGATGGACGCTACGTGTAGTGAGTGCAGCCCCAGCCTCCTGTGATGTCACGTTTGAGACTCCTCTATAGGGAAAAGTGTAAAATGTTGTGTAATAAAGCAAATCACAAAAGTGGTTAAAATAGATATTTAGAAAATACATTTAAGGTGTCGGACCACCCCTTTAAGCTCTACACCTGGGGCACACACAGAAGCCGGAAGGCCTCATAGCAAGCAAAAAAACGAATGGGCCCTCACATTCATGAGCATTGTTTAATTGGAGAACAGCGCAATTTTCTATCATTGACATGACTTTGACCCCATTCTCCTTTAGTAACTTCTACCACAGTTCAGAGTATTCATGCATTACCGTGCGCCATCCGGCAGAATGACCCTGACTCTCAGGTATATTATTATTGGCTCCTTCAGGCTTTTCATTATCATACATCGCTTTCATTGCTGGAACAGGTAATGGCTCATGGCTTCTTCCTGGGATTACAAGACTTCGCTGCCTTCTCCTGTGATTATGGTCAGTCTTGATGCAGGTTAATGCTGCTTTCAGTCTTCCCATGAGTTCATCTATTTCTGATGATGAAACATACAATATCACTATTTGTATTAGTTATTGCATTTCATTTAGGATTTTTTAAATGTTTGAAGGTCATATACATGACATCATATACAATATGCACAATCTGGAGAAAAGTGTTTGGACATGCGTCTTAATCATTAAATTCAGGTTTCTTATAAAGTCCCATTGTCCCTAATGTATAATATCCAGCCTCATTGTTTCCAGTGTATAACATTTGGCCTCTCACCCATGGTGTATAACATATGGCCCCTTGTCCCTGGTTTATAACATTCGGTCCTTTGCCCCCTCCCCCCGTGTATAACATCCGTCCCCTCTCCATGCCGTCTGCCTTTACTAACGTGTGACAAAATGGCTCACTGATAACAGAGTTGTCCTATTACCGGTTAATTGTTAAAAGTCAGTTCATGACATTTCTTCCTCTTAAATCTTCTTCCATCACCTGTGAGTGATATTATTGAGAAGTGGAAGAAACCAAAGCAACTCAGCCCCAAAATGGAGACCACGTAAAGTCACAGAGTGCGGTCACCGAGGGCTGAGGAGCAAAAGTCAGAAAAGTCATCAACGTTCTTCTGACTCCATAACTGCAAAGTTCCTCTGATATCAACATCAACACAAAAGCTGGATTTCCATGGCTGCATCTAAGCCTTACATCACCAACCACAATGCTAAGGGTCAAATAGAAACGTATTCTGTGGAATAATGAATCCCACTATTCTATCTGGCATCGGATGGCTAACTCTGGGTTTTGCAGTTGCCAGGAGAGTGTTACCTGCCTAACTGCATTGTTCCAGCTTTAAAGTTTGGTGGAGGAGGGATAATATTATTGGAACTTTTTTAAGGGGTCATCATAGGCCCTAATTATGCAAATTGTCTCTTCAGAGAGGAAGAGGACTAGAACTCTAGTGCCACCTATTGGAGGTAGCAATCCTAAAAGTCAATGTTGCCCGTTTAACGAGCCTAGTTACATGACTTAGGATAAAAGCCAAGCCAGAATCTCCATTTGCAGACACTGTGTTTCGGTGTACTGCCCCTCATCAGTGCAAAGTGGGAGAAGGCCCTCTAATACCAGTGAAGAGAAATCTAAATTCTTCAGCACAAGACATTTTTGGACAATTGTAGCTTCCAACTTTTGGGGGACAGTTTGGTGAAGGCCCAAGGCCCGTAAAGACATGTTTGTGGGAGTTTGGTGTAGAAGAACATGACCAAGCATACGGAATCCTTACTTCAACCCCATCCAATACCTTTGTGATGAACTAGAAAAGATACTGTGAGCTCAGCTTCTCCCCATATCAACGTCTAAACCTCACAAATGCTTTTCTGGATGAACGGTCAAAAATTTCCAAAGACACTTCCAAAATCTTGGAGAAAGCCTTTACAGAAGAATGAAAGTTGTTATAAGTGAAAAGAGAGGCCATCTCCATATAAATGCCTATGGATATAGAATGGTAGGACATAAATCTTTTGTAGGCGGAATGTGAAGGTGTCCCAAGACTTTTATCAATGTAGTTTAATAGAACATTCCAAAATGTGATTACTCTTACTGTAAAGAACTCTTTTTAGTATTGATTTGTAATGCCTTGCAAATAATGCATTCTGGCCCTAAATGAAGTGCCAGAGCATTAGGACGGTGATTTTATTCTACAGCACTTCAATATAAGAGAGATCTTTACTTTCATATTACAGCCTGGAAACCAAAACAGAACCCCATACTCAGACACATTATTGGATTAATAGAAGAGCAATATTATATTTGGATCATAGTTTGGTAACTTTTTTCCTACCTTAGAATCTGTTCTTACTTTATGTTGAGTACTTCTTAATTTATTGGTAACTGGTAGAGCAATGACCTTCTCTTTCTTACTCATGGGTGTAGTTATATAAGATTCAGTGATAGCATACGCCCCATGACCTCCCATCCCCATAGCGGGCACACGTGTCCTGTTACCGCATAAAAAGAGACCAGTATTTTTTCAAAAATTAATTTAAAACAATATTTAAAAGAGTAAAAGCAAAGAAGATTCCATTATAATAACTAACATAAACTTCCTATTCAAATTTGAGTCTAACCCACTAGAAGTTGGGGACGGTGAAAGGCAACCCTTCTCCGGCATCGGCTTCAGTATTGTGTGGCAGCCAGACAATGGCTGTGTAAGCTTTCTTTGTCAGTACTCGAATTCCGGCATCATGGGTGCCTCTTGCAATTAACAGGCCCCAATGATATTGTCATGCTGTGCCACGACACAACGTCATGACGTTGCGTTAGGTGGCATCTAACTTTTTGACATCGTGAAGCCTCGTAATTGCAAGAGTTGCGCGGGATGCCAGCATTATGGAAGTTTGCATGGAGTATGGGATCTTTTATTCATTCCTAGTGGATATATAACTAGATTGAATATTACGAATTATGATCTGTTTGTAATTTTGCCTATCCAGTTTAAAAAAAAAAGACACATGGTCGGTCAGCGATGGGCGAGGGGAGTAATGTTATTGATCTGGGGATCAGGAGATGTAAGTGACATGTACTGTTAACCAGTTAGATTTTAATAAATGTGTACAGAAGCTAAAGTGTGAGACCGAAATCCGCAATTCAGAAATCTGTGTCTCTGTAGCTCTAAATCTGACAAATATATCTAATTATTGGAGAGGTAGAGACAGAGCAAATAGGGATGAAAGTGACAGTTTGCATTAAAGAACAAAGCACTCTCTCAGACTACATATTGTACGTCACGGAACGATTCACACATACTCATACCTTCATAGATATTCAGAATATTTGGGAAGATTTACCTGCGGCGTACAGTTCACTAGTTCTATTCAAGGATTTGAAAATGGAATCTGTAAAAAAGTCTGCGCTGGGTAATGTGTCTCTTCTCACGCAGATGTGTTGAATGGAGGCCGTGACAATCACTTCAGCAAGTTTGGGGAGACTCATTTCATCTATATTGTGCAGCACTCCAAAGTCCTTCTCCAAAGAATTGACATCTGAACACTGAGAAACCAAAGTGAGGGACTATAATTATCTTGTATCATGATTAGCACATTGGACAATGAATATACAAAGCCTTGAAAAAAGTATTCATACCCCATGAACTTTACGTTACACCCACAAGCTTAAATCTATTTTATTGGGAATTTATGTGATATACCAACACAAAAAAGTAGCAGGTATTTGTGAGTTGTAAAGGAAATAATACATGAGTTTCTTAATATTTTAAAAATATAAATCAAAATATTTTGATGTGCATTTTTATTCAACCCCCCCCGAGTCAATACTTTCAATACTTTGTAGGACCACTTTTCACTGTAATTACAGCTGCATGTCTTTTGGGGTGTGCCTCTTCCAACTTTGGACATCTAGAGGCTAAAATGGTTGTCAATTTTCCTTGCATGCTAGAGCTAGCTCAGTGAGATTGGATGGAGGTATCTGTGAACAGCAATTGTACCGCACACAACCTGTACAGGGAATCACTGTTTTTGGAAGAAGAAAGCCATGTTTTTCAAGTACTGATGGGAGAGTGTGAAGCTCTTTTATCTCTCTTTCTCTGACCTGATCACAGCTGATTTATGACCACAGACCACAACAAAGTTGAACGTACAGGGAAACAAAGAGTTTGTAAAAACCAAACGATCCAAAATTTTTAGTGAAACCCAATTGCTAAAATTATTTTTTAGGTCCAAGTACTTGCATTTAAAGAGGATCTGTCAATTGCTCCAAAAAGATCGTTATACCTTGTACGAAATCCTGAGCCCTTCTAATTCTGCTGCTTTTTTCCATTTTGCATTGCTACACTCCATTGCAGAGATATTCACATTTGTTGCTTTTGCAGATCAATATGAAAAAAGAATTTGGCACTTCCGATTGAGATGCAAAAAACAAAGCAATTTTTTATTGATGCAGGTATATCCACAATTGATGTTTCGGCCAATACTAGGCCTTCATCAGAATTACAATGATAGTCAATTCTTAAAGATATGAAGGTCATGAACACCTTAACCAAATGGACCTGAAGAAAAGAGAACATGCGCTGGAGATACAGTATGCACAGCCGTGATAGAAGAGAGGCGCTTATCTCCACAGCTTGTTTTCTTTTCTTCAGGTCCATTTGGGTAAGGTGTTTCTTCTGATGAAGGCCTAGTATTGGCCGAAATGTCAATTGTGAATATACCTGCATCAATAAAAATTTGTTTTTTGCATCTCAATCGAGAGTGCCAAAATCTTTTTTCTATATTATTGGAGTAGTTCTCTTATTTGTGCACCCCTTTCATTGGAGTGCCACGCAGCCTCTTTTTTAAGCAGATTAATATGAGAAATCTCTGCATGTAATGTAATTATGTGTCATTTCAGAAACTTCTACGGGGGCATGTGCTTTCACCCCTCCCTCTCAGATGATGCCAATCATAACTCAGCAGATAATTAGTTATCTCAAACACTGCCAAGCTGTGATTGGCAGCATCCTGGAGGAGTAAAAGAACATGCCCCTGCAGAACTGTCTGAAGAAACGCCTTGTTGCACTACAAGAAGAGATTTCACATATTAAGCTCCAAATGTAACAAATGTAATTATATCTGCAATGGAGCAATGCAGCGCAAAATGGAAAAGATCATCAAAATTGGGGTAATTCAGGAATTATTGAAAGGTATTTAACTCTTTTTTTGCACAAAGTGACAGGTCCCCTTGTAGGAAAGTAGCTGGAAAATTCCTGGATGGAGTATTTGTTTCACCGATGTGCCTAGCTTCAGTGATGTGAAACCCAGAGAAGTAGATTCCAGCAGGTAAAGTGCTGAGAAGTGCTTTTAATGGGCCCAGATTTTAGGTCTGGGTTTTTGGAATGACTAGAAGAGCTGGGCGGGACTGGTTATTCCCATACTCCAATCCAGAAAGTGCAGCTTGTGTAAAGGGGGAGCTGAACTGCTCCAGAGTTGTCTGGGAGTAGAGGTGGAAAATACTTCTGGGACTTGGCTCTGTAAAAATGAAGGGACCTGTGATCCTTTGCAGACTTGAATGGATTTAATTGTAAACTGGTGACCCTGTACTTCCTGAGGACATTGTTTTCTTCTGTTATACCTGTTTTTGTTTTACGTGGAGTCCTCCCAAGAGTATGGAGATAAAAAACTTCACCTGCTTGGACTCAACCGCATTGCTTACTTGTACCTGTGAATCCTACCAGCAGCATGAAAGTAGTGACACCCTACACACTCTAAGTAAAAAAATAAAATTATTCCAAAAAGAGGACAACCATATATTTGCATACAGTATATGCTCTAAGGGGAGAGGATCAAATAGATAATGCAAATAGAGCAATTGGGACACAGATTGATGGTACTGGTTGGGGACTTTATTGCATTTTTCACAGTCCCTGCATAGTAAATTATATATAGTTCCCAAAAATGTATATTGTTATTTGAAAACTAGTGTTAACCAGATACACATCTTACCCCTTGTCCATGGGTTATTTGGAAATGGAGTCTTGTTTCCTGTAGAATATCCTCTAGTTCGTTGGCAGACAAATAATGGCAGTCTTCATCTTTCCTTAGATTGAGTATACTATTGCGATAGAATAGATAGTCCATGTTCAACACATCAGGAGATGAGGAGCAGAAGTCTTCCTTATTCAGTATGTAAAACAGAAGAAAGACTGATATCTTCTGCATTGTATCATCATCCAATTTACTTGTGCGCCCTTTACCAGCCATTGATAGAAGAGTATCAGCTTGAAGACACTAAAACCAACATAAAACATGAGAAATATAAAACATGGCATGTTGATGAAGGTATAACAAACATTTTGACAACGCAGTAGCTGCAATTGGACCATGGGTTAAAGGGACCTTGGGTGATGTACCTTCACCCCCTTCTAGCCCCATTATTTGTATGCAGTGTTGGACCCAGACATATTCAGCAAAGCAAAAAAAAACAGGCACTGCTTATTGGCTATCAGAGTCTTTTATCATTTCTAGACCACCCCCTGGGACCTCTTCTTTGAACCTGATGATTTCTAATAGAATTGTCATTTGCTTCAGCAGCAAGAATTGGTTGTGTAGCTGGGAATATAGGTCAGAAGATGAAAGTAGGGGTCTGGCTGTATGAAAAAGGCTTCTAGATTGGCACAAAATTATACAAAATTTTATTTCAAAAGTATGATGTAAGGCAAAACACGGCGTGGTAGCAAATGAGTCAATAATATCTATGTGATGTTAAAGGGGTTGTCCTGCTTCAAATATTCTTACTCTACAGGCTCCGGGACAACAAAATTAAGCAGCAAACTAAGTCTGGGCAGCATGGTGGCTTAGGCCTGCTTCACACTTCAGTTTTTTAGTGTCAGTTAAAATCCGCCAAAATGGCGGAAAGCGGATCAGTTGGTAACTGATGTGAACGGATGTCATCGGACCATTTTTTTGACGGATCCGATGAATGAAGAATTTTAAAGGAAGAGAGAGAGAGAGAGAGCCGCCAGAAATGATTTCAGGGTTAAATTTCCGGCTGACTTCATTCCTCCGGGCATGCGCACTATAAAAATGCGGATCCTGCAGGAAAAAAAACGCTGCATGGTCCGTCCAGGCATCTTGGCGGATGGAAAAAAATTGACGGATCCGCAAAAAAACGGATCCAACGGATAGCCATCCGTCAAGATCCGCCGGTAATGCAAATCAATGGGGAAAAAAACGGATCCGCCAAAAAAAATGACGGATCCTTTTTTTGCAAAAACAGTGGATTTTGACTGATGGTCAAAAACGGCAGTGTGAAACAGGCCTTAGTGGTTAGCACTGTTGCTTTGCAGCACTGGGGTCCTCAGTTCAAATCCTACCAAAGACAACATCAGTAAGGACTTTGTATGTGCACAGGTTTGCTCCGGATATTCTGGTTTCCTCCCACACTTCAAAGACATACCGGCAAGGAATTTAGAATATTATCCCCAATGGTGACAGCGATGACATTTGTAAAGTGCTGTGGAATATGATGGTGCTTTGTAAACAATGCATGATTAAAAAAAAAATCCCTTTTTCATTCAATTCATTGTATGATTTTTAAATAATTAAACTGCATTTTATTGCATGAAATAAGTATTTGATCGCCGACCAACCAGCAAGAATTCTGGCTCTCACAGACCTGTTAGTTTTTCTTTAAAAAGCCCTCCTACTCTGCTCTCATTACCTGTATTAATTGCACCTGTTTGAACTTGTTACCTGTTTAAAAGACACCAGTCCACACAATAAATCATACTCCAACCTCTCCACCATGGTCAAGACCAAAGAGCTGTCAATTTTCCTCGGTCTGCAGCTCCATGCAAAATCTCGCCTTGTGGGGTAAGGCTAATTCTGAACAAGGTTAGGAATCAGAAGAGAACTACATAGGAGGGCCTGTTCAATGACCTGAGTGAGCTGGGACCACAGTCTCAAACATTACCATTAGTAACACACTACGCCGCCATTAATTAAAATCCTGCAGTGCACACAAGGTCCCTCTAATCACATCAGCATATGTCCAAGCCTGTTTGAAGTTCACCAATGACCATGTGATGATCCAGAGGGGTCAAGGGAGAAAGTCACGTGGTCAGATGAGACCAAAATATAACTTTTTTGGCATCAACTGCACTCAATGTGTTTGGAGAAAGAAGAAGGACGAGTACAGCCGCAAGAATACTGTCTAAACTGTGAAGCATGTTGGGGGATACATCATACTTTGAGTGTGTTTTTCTGCAAAGGGGACAGGATGACTGCATCATATTGAATGGAGGATGGATGGGGTCATGTACTGCAAGATTTTGGCCAACTACTTCCTTCCCTCAATAAGAACATTGAAGATAGGTCATGGCTGGGTCTTCCAGCATGACAATGACCTGAAAGACAGAGCCAGGGCAACTAAGGAGTGGCTCCGTAAGAAGCATTTTAAGATCCTGGAGTGGCCTAGCCAGTCTGCAGACCTGAACCGAAAAGTAAATCTTTGGAGGGAGCTGAAACTCAATGTTGCCCAGCAACAACCCAGAAACCTGAAAGATCTGGAGAAGATCTGTATGGAGGAGTGGGCTAAAATCCTCACTGGAGTGTGTGCGAACTTGGTCAATAACTACAAGAAACATCTGACCTGTGTAATTGCAAACAAAAGTTTCTGTACCAAATATTAAGTTCTGTTTTTCGGTTGTATCAAATACATTAAAATGCAAATATTTAATGATGTAAAAATCATACAATGTGATTTTCTGCAATTTTTCTAAGATTCTATCTCTCACAGGTGAAGTGTACCTACGACAAAAATTACAGACCTCTCCATTTTTGTAGGTGGGAAAACTTGCAAAATCAGCATTGTACCAAATACTTTTTCCCCCACTGTGTATACTTTTTTACAAAATGATCTTCCTTGTATTGCAAAGGCTTAAGTTTTCTTTCTAAACTCATCTTCTTTGGACATTCAACACTTTTGAACAGAAGATAAAATATTCTGAGCACGTACACTGACACAATGAATGTGATGTGGCATAAAGAATGCTACCGGAATACTAATCCTGTGTGCCAAAATACTTACTGTTTTTTATGCTACAATTACAACGTATTTTAATATGATATATATAATATATTTATATTTTTTAAAAATACATATTTACAAAATACAATTGCTAAATACAATTTCTAAAAACCTACTTTTTTAAGGAAAAATAAACTAAATGCAATTGAAAATAATGTATACATTTAAATAATGAATTACAATTTTAACTAAAGCAACCACGTGCATCTTTTTTTAAGAAATTACAAATTTCAATCTCAAATTGTAAAGATAAAATCTATAAGTTAAATAATATCAAGAGCTGGAAAAAAACATTTGTGGCTCAGGTTTTCATAATCACTTACTAACCCGATTGCAAGTTTGCTGTCTGCTATTTAAATTGCTAGGACATTCAACCTTCTCCAGCAATAATGTTAAAATCTCTTTTGAGCTGTTCCTGCGGAGATCTGTTTCATTTCCAGGCAAGAAAGTATGAAGAGTTTGCAGAAGTCCTCTGTAGCTGTAGGTCTGGTTGGTTTCTCCATGGCGGGATTCAGCATGTGCGTCCATGTAGAGTATACAAAATGAAAAGAAAAATGCTTTTATCCAAAAAGGATGCTTCGTCCACATGATGCCCACTATGCTAGGAACTAAATATCCAGAGCATATAGTATCCCAGTGCCACAACTGCAGTATGAAGACTTTACAAAGAAGCCTGCTAAGTAGAATGACTGCAATGTGTTTTGAAGGAATTTATTAATTGGTTCACTAAGCTGATTTGCAGTGACAAGCTGCTTCGAGACAACAGGGGGTCTGTGCACAGTTTACTGCATAAAACAGCCGAATTCACACCCATGAAGGCATATGAAATGCTCCAGCTTTTTGTCAAATGAAACTGAGGAACACACTGGATGAGGAATCCAAAATTGCTATAAAGTTTTATACAAAAAATAAATAAAAAAGCCTACTTTAATCCCTTAAGGATCGAGTGATTTTTCTTTTTAGTCTCCCCTGCTTCCAAGAGCCGTTACTTTTTTAATTCTTTCTGCCGACACAGCATTATGAGGGCTTGTTTTTTTGCAAGACAAGTTATAGTTTCGAATAAGATTATTCATTTTGCAATTCAGTTTTCCTGGTAAAAATGACAAATGTGGTGAAGTTCTGAAAAAGAAAAAGAAAGTGCCTTATTTTTTGGTAGTTTGTTTATTTTTTATTTTCATTCTGTTGTAAAAATTGACTCCAAATCATAATTTTTCAGGTCAGTTCAATTATGGTAATACCAAACTTAGACTAGTTTCACATTTGCGCTTTATCTTTAGCTAGCAGGATCTTGCCGTGCGCTGGGCACTTTTGAAGGTGTGCCGTGCGCGCCGAAATGCAACATGCTGCATTCAGCGCGCACGGCGCACCTTCAAAAGTGCGCAGCGCACGGCAAAATCCTGCTAGCGCACGTCCTGCGCATGATCTGCGCACCCTATGCTAAAGATAGGGTGCGCAGATCGCAAGCGCCCATGTGCGCTAGTAGGCGGCGATGACTGGATGGGGCGGGCAGGGAGCCGGCAGGGGGCGGGGCTTAGCGGTGGCCGTGCACAAGCCATCGCTGCGCTATAAAGCGCAAATGTGAAACTAGCGTTACATTTTTTTTTTGCATTTAGGTGGAGAAAGAAAAATTGTTTTTTATCACCATTTTTCACGACTCCTATATTTTACGTCAATCGAAGTGAGGGCTTGTTTTGGCTTGACAAACTTATGCTTTTATCAATAAAAATTTCATAATTTTTTTCCTTTGCATATTTTTTAGGGTGGAGTAGTGACCGAAAAAATTCACAATTCTGCAATTTTTTTTTTCCATTATGGCGTTTACTAGAGATGAGCAAACGTGTTCGGAAAACGTTCATAGTTACATAGGTACATGGGTTAAAAAAAGACTTAGCTCCATCAAGATCAACTTTTCTCCACCAATTGTACATTTTGTCACAAATTTAACTTTAACCCACAATATTATGTGTATCTAAGAAATCGACCAGCCCTTTTTCGTCAATCAAAAAAATTCAGCATGAATGTTGCATATTCGGATTCGTGTTTGTATTCCTGAGACTTTCCCCTAAAAATTGGCAAAATTTGGCCAAATTTCGGTAAATGTTCAAGTTCAGTAAGGGCTCTTTTAAATGACAGTGTTTCCGGTAGCAACATGAACTGCAAAATATCCCACACATGTGCACACTGATGACATATGGATGACATCCTGTGTCATCAGTGTGACACGCACCGGCACCTGGGAATCAGCGGTACTGTTTGCGCAGTTTCCCAGGGCCAGGTGCTAAATCGAAGACAGCTCACATCACTGTCCCCTTCTCACACTGAAATCAATGCTAGCAGGGGACAATGTTGAGAGATGTATTCATCTCTTAATAGCTAGAGTAGATGACAGCTGATGGGCTATAAATTTTTGAAAAAATGAGGAGTTCCCCTGTATTTTTGATAACCAGCCAGTCAAAACAGACAGCTGCGGGCTGACATCCCCAGCAAACAGCTTCAGCAAGGCTTGTAATCAAGAATAGAGGGGTCCCACTTTTTAATTATTTAAATTAATAATTTTAAAAAATGACGTGGGGTTCCCCCCATTTTTGACAACCTGCAAAGTTAAAGCAGACATCTGGGGACTGGTATTCTCTGGCCAGTAAGGGACCATGGATATTGCCCCCCAGCCTAAAAATAGCAGTCTGTAGCTGCTCCAGAAAAGGGACATCTATTATATGTGCCAATTCTGGCACTTTGCCGGTTCTTCCCACTTGCCCTTTGGTGGTGGCAAGTGGGGTTCATATTTGTGGGGTTGATGTCACCTTTGTATTGTCTGGTGACATCAAGCCCATAGGTTAATATGGGTTTTGGGGAGCCAAAAATCGACTCGTATAGCATAAACAACTCCTGAAGAGTATTACAAAGTCATGTTTTGTCATCTGGTGCCACAGATATAGAGATACACTAAGCCAAGATAAAAAACTAAAAAAATGTCAAATCTATTCATAGAACATAAGAGCCTAAAAATTCATTAAATAAATTTTATTTCAATTCTGGGTGCATTTCTTAAGGACATGGAGACCGATTTATCATTGCATTTCTGCCAGTTTTTTTATGTGAATACTTCTTATTTAGTGATTTTTTTTCTGATTTGTGACAAATTCATCAAATAATTTGCACCTTTTTTCAAGCTATCTTTTGTGGTTTAGTAAGCTTTCTGATTTGTATGTCAATTTGGCTTTTCCAGTTGTTTTAGACTGATTTATACATTTTTCCAGATGTTTAGACTGATTTAGAAAATGCAACCTTTTTAAAAAAAAAAAAAACCTCGCAAAATTTGGTGCAACACCACTCCAGTCTCCATCTGGAGTGATTTTAGATACTCCAGTTTAAAAGTACCATTTTTTTTCAACATTTTGCATAATGTGTTATTTTTTGCAATAAAAAGTAGCAACTACAGTTAAAAGCAGAAAAAAGACAATTTTGGCGTGTGCGCAAAATTCATGGATCGCGAGCGCCATTTTGATGAATTTGGTGCAAAAAACAGCAAAACCATGAGTCATGAAGAAAAGTGACATAAAGGGACTCTGTCAGCATAGAATGAATGCTCAAAGCAAGTACAGGCTCCCGAGGCTTCACGGCGAAGCTAATCATTGAATTGCACCTTCTTACCCGCTTGGCTTCTATATATGTTTGTCATTTCGGACTCATATGACTCCTCCAACACCTATAAATGATGTGTCCATGCAATATAAAGGACATGGCACCTACGAATCCACCTTCTTAGATAAGCAACATAAATCAAGGTGGTGGCATGAGTTTATATGGTGGCATGAGTTTCTATTAAGATGTGGCAACACAACCAAATACATGATGGCTGTTGAATTACTTTGTTCTAAATAGTGACTAATTGAAGCATTGGAGGTACTTAAAATATTCACTAATACATTACTTTGTAAAAAATCGATGGCATAGCTATATTGGGTGAAGCAGTATCCCCAGAGGCCAGTTTGCTAGAGAAGACACCAGTAATATAAATGGGTGGGGGGAGGAGTTACAAAATTTGTGTTGGGGACCCGGAACTTCATGTCACATTTCTGTGAGCATTCTTCTGCACTAATGATCATATTGATTGCTTGAAAACTTTTTTGGGCACGTAGCAGAAAGTCATTATGCTATATTACACAAGGAAGTGTGTGATGGATATGGAGACAGTTGCTTTTAAAGTAACAATAGGTTAAAAACATGAAAATTGACAATTGTAAAGCCGGAGCTTCTTACTGAGATTATTTTTTAATGAAAGTCAATTAGTCATTCTAATGAATAATTTTTGGAGTACAGCGTTTGTTCATTAACATCCAAAATACATTTGGTCCATTGCTAACAATGAGCGGCACAAACAGAGCTCAAGAGCACAAAAGCTCAACTACTCCGGTGAAAAATTCATGCCGTGTACTGTTCAGTAAAGAGAAGTTGCAAGCAGGTGGCTGAGATCACAGGCAGAAAGGAAAAAACAGCAAGAGTCACTGGGAGACCACCCTGACACTCACCCCGAGAGAGGTGTATTCCACCACCAGAGAGGAATATAGAACAGCTGAGGTGGAGGGAGGCAGCTAGTAAGTTGTAAGCTGAAAAAATTTATAGTGAAGTTGTAATACTGAAGCCCATTGAGTTTGAGGAAGGCCAACCAATTAAAGCGACAGAGTAGTAGGCCTGCAACCTGAGTCCAGGAAGCTCAGTTATTGGAGTCTACAGTTGCCCTGACAGGAATACTGATGTGAAAAATAGAAAATACAAATTGCTTTTTGAATTCACATACAGTCATGGACGAAAGTGTTGGCACCCTTGAAATTGTTCTAAAGGACCATCCTTACCATTCTTACCTCAGACTCATTCCTCTGGCCAGAAGCCACTCCATGGACCCAACCCAGGGGACCCTGTAGTAGGTTCAGATCTCAGTTAAAAGATGAAGACTGAGGTTCTTCTGAGATCTGTTAGTGTCAAGTCTGTATAAGGTAGTGTTTTTGACCTGACAGCCTGAGACTGACTTTACATACATCTGACAGTCATGGTGGACAGAAACTGGATTTCTCTCCGTTAAAAATAAATACTAGTAGAAGTGTCATGGAGGCAAATAGAAAACACTGTTATAATTTAGGTAGAAGTTTCTTGCTAAGGAGTAGAGATGAGCGAATTGGTTTTGTCCCTGAATCTGATCTTGACATATTCAAGCCGTATTCTAACAATATTTGTGCTGAATGTATGTCTTATAATAGGTTCCGAACATATTCAGCAATTTCTACTCCCATTGGCTCCAATGACGTTTGTCTGTGTTCGACTAATATTGCAAAAACGATAATCAATTCTGATCCTATTCGGAACAGAATCCGAATAAATTCGCTCATCTCTATTAAGGAGCTTTGAATTTTGAGACATGGGGTGAGTCCTTTGGCTTTAGGTAGATGTGGTTGTTTCATTCCCTGGCTATACTACGGTATATCAATTGCATTTATAGTAGAAAAATAAGTGATGTACACATAAGATTAATAGAAACGTTTTATTTTACACATCATCTGTCATAATGATTAGAGCCCACACAGACTGATGAAATCTCGATGATTTGTGATGATTACGAGTTGATCGATGCACAACTGTGCTGCTTGAGATAAGAAAATGAGGCATGTTTATTAGGATTGATGCGGTTTTGATATTAAACTGGATTTTGCATGGTTTGAAATATGTTTTTTATGACCTGTTTTTTAATAAGCATTTTAGGTTGTGTCCACAGTAGTGTAACTGGCCGTGTCCCCTACAGTGAAGGTAGACAACAAATTTCATAAACTATGGAGGTGTCTAAGCAACAAAGTTAGTCAGGTATATTTATGGCCATGATCCAAATTCCAAATTCTCAACACCATAGAAACCAATCATACAATCATATCCGTGGTACAATTTGCTGTAGACATGTATAGAATCATAGAATCATAGAACCGTAGAGTTGGAAGGGACCTCTTGGGCCATCTGGTCAAACCCCCTGCTCAAAGCAGGATTCGCTAAATCATCATGAATAGTGACATAGCTACAGGAGGTGCTGAGGTAACAGTTACACTTAAACCCTAGAGCCTAAAGGGGGTACATTAGCCACATTAGTGTTATAAATGACATACGGCAGGTGGCCAAAACTTTTACAGATTTCACAGATACTAGTAAGTAGCTGTCACCACCGGAGTAGAGCCCTGTGATCCACCTTCTACTTGCGGGAATCCTCAGCACTTCTTATGATTAGCAGGCCCAGCAGGACGTCAGCCATCAAGAATGATGAAGTTGCACCGGGCATATGAATTCAGATGAGGTACAGAGGCAATTCCCAGGGCTCTGCAAATCCTTTGATCATCTACTCTACTAACTAGAGATGGAAGAATCAATTTCAGTACCCGGTCCACTGGCCAGGTTAGAAATCTGTGACCGCTGATTGTGTAATCAGCAAATGTCCTCTTTCCTATCAGCATTCCCAGCTCCTCTTTTGATTTGCCGGGCTGACGCGACGTGATGACTGTCGAGAGAGACGCACACAATGTCATGTCAGCCCTGCTAATCAAAAAAGGAGTTGGGAATGCCAGGAGGTAAGAGGAGATTTGCAGAGCTTCCATCCAGTGGTTACAGATTACTGACCTGGTGGCTACACCGGAGTCCTACGAATTAATTCTCCCAACTCTATTACTGACTCTTTAGATATTCTTAAAAGTTCCACAAAGTCTGAATGAAAAGGTGTCAAATAAGTCATTGAATACCACCGGCTTTCTGCTGTGTGAACATGAAACAGTGATAGGGATTGTTAACTTATATCGTGATTTCTGAGATACACATCGGAAATTGTCACTGGTGCTCTCTTCTTGAGAGATTATTTACAATAACTCATACAAATCTATCTATAGAGGTTGAAATGTAGATTTTGGTGATCATAGATATTCAATTCAGTATTTTACTGTAAAAAGCTGTTTATATACTGCTGGAACTCCTTGAGAAAGTCCATGAGTCCTGCTTCTCCAAACCACAATCAGATGAAGTCTGTGAGTCCTACTTCCTAAGCTCACACAAAGAGGAAGCCTGTGCATCCTGCTTCCCCTACCCACACATAGAGGAGACTGTGAGTCATAATTCCTTAGCTCACACATAGAGGAATCATGTGAGTCCAACTTTCCTAGCCTATACAGTACATACAGGAAGACTGTGAATCCTGCTTCGCCTACCCACACATAGAGGAGGCCTGTGAGTCCTGCTTCCCCCGCCCACACCAAGAAAGCCTGTGAGTCCTGCTTTCCTAGCCCACACAGAGAAGCCCTGCAAATTCTGTTTCCCCTGCCCACACACATGAAATCAGTGAGTCCTGCTTCCCCACCACACAAAAACCTTGCGAGTCCCATATCCTTCGAGAAATAGAGTCCTGCCTTCATACAGTTGTTGATAGCTTTTTCTGTATCAGTCTATATACAAGAAAAACTGTCAATCATTTTACGCGGGTGGAAGAAAAATGCGTCATAGTCTTTCTACATGAGTCAATATGCAAACATCTACATGTACATAAGAATACTGATTAAAACCAATGAAATGTTGTATCCTCATGACAAGAGACACTTTAAAGCTTTCACTTCTAGGCCCCACTGGATTATTAATTATTTTTCTTGCCCTATATTATTTATGGCGGTACAAACTGGTATGTCTAAAGAATCAACTGGAAGAAATCAATAAAAGCTGAGTTTACCATATGAAAAAATATTGAATTCAGTTTGCCCAATTTTATTAGAGTCTTGTAGAAAATTTCAGGATTTCATGGAATAACTTAAGTCCATAAAAAAATTTGCTTATTTTCATGCTAATAGGTTTGGCAGCCATATCATTATCTCCATCGACCTATCAATCGAGAACAATGGTGCAGCGAAAAAGGTGGAATAATTTTTGGTTGATCTTTTCTTTAGGTCATCGACGTATTAATAGCGCCATTTGGTTGCATAAAATTGTGCGACATCCCTATCTGGAAGATCTAGTAAACCAATGCTAAAGTTTTAGATGGATTGTTTTGCCAATTTTTGGGGTCTACATCTCACGAGAGTCTGTCACTGCCTGACAACTATTTTACATTAAAGGTACACATGGAGAATTAGGAAATGGCGTGTTCATTTTGCTCAATGTTTTCCACTAAGACATTTGTATCATGCGACGAAGGTGCGTGGCTGCCATCAAAGTATAACGTGTTGTTGAAGCTGGGGTCTGGTTGTGGCTTGTTCTGTTTCCTCCTATATAGATAGTAGACTGCTATGGTGGTGCCGGCAATGACGAGTATCACCAGAATAACCACACCGCCCGTTATGCCGTGGGAGGGCTTTTCTCCTTTGTTTTCCGCTGTGAAAACAAATTATAGATGAAAAATAAACATGACAAAAAAGCCAACATATATTATATACATGGTCAACATTTCCTCAAGGTGTCCTCAATACGACTGGTCATTTATGGATACATGGGTGCATTTTATCAGATTGATGATATATTAAAGATTTGTGAAAAAAAATACAATAAGGCTGAGTTCACACGTAGCGTTTTTTTCGCGTTTCCGCGGCGGTTTTAACCGCGCGATTTTGCCGCGAAAAATAAGCATCCCATGCATTACTATGGGATTCCGCAATGCTGTACTAATGCTGCGGTTTTCACCGCGGCGGAATCGCTTCGCGGTAAAAACCGCAGCATGCTCATTAATTTGCGGAATCGCGGCGATCCCGCACCCATAAGAATGCATTGTTCCGCTTACTTTCCACATGTGGCTGTGCACACCATGCGGAAAGTAAGCAGAACATTTGCGGATGGTACCCACGGTCCGGAGGAGAGGAGACTGTCCTCCGGGCTTTGGGTACCATATCCCTGTAAAAAATAGAATTTAAAAATAAAAAATATTGTTATTCTCACCCTCCGACGTCCCGCGCAGTCTTCCTGCTTCTCTTCACGCTCCCGTTCCCAGTAGTCCTTTGCGAAAATGCCCACAATGACGTCCGTTCTCGCGGGATCGCGAAGTCTCGCGGTCATTCGCGCGACGTCATCGCGAATTACCGCGAGACGTCGCGATCCCACGAGAACTGACGTCATCGCGGGCATTTTCGCAAAGGATTACTGGGAACGCCTGCGCGGGACGTCGGAGGGTAAGAATAAATAACAGTATTTTTTATTTTTTTTTTACATTCTATCTTTTACTACTGATGCTGCATAGGCGGCCTCAGTAGTAAAAAGTTGGTCACACTTGTCAAACACTATGTTTGACGAGTGTGACCAACCTGTCAATCAGTTCTCCAAGCGATGCTACAGATCGCTTGGAGAACGCTAGCATTTTGCAAGCTAAATACGCTTGCAAAATGCTAGTTTTTCCGCGGGAAAATCGCGGGAATTTAAAATGCGATTTTCCCGCGGACTGAAATTCCGGAATTCTCGCGGTAATTTCCGCGAGAGTTCCGGTACGTGTGCACTTAGCCTAAGGGCTGGGGCTGTCTATGTTGCCTCTTTGGGGTCCATGACCACTGGAAGGCCCCATTGTGTTTTCTTTCACCGACTGACCCTGTGAGTAGGGTCCTCTCTCTGGATATATCCTAAATTCCCTGTCCATGGCCTGTACTATACTCCAGAGCTGTAGTCACAGTTACGCTGGCTGTTACAGGAAACAGTCAACAAGCTTGTTGGCAGAATTATAAATTCAGCTCTGGAGGATAATCCAGGCTGTAATTAAAAAAAAATATATAAATGTTGTTGTGCAGATGAATGTAGAATATACTGTACCTGGTTTCTCTATGGGGCGTTCTGTAGCCAGTGGAACTGTAAAAAAAAATGCATAGCATATTATGAGTCTGGTTATTGGCCATTAAAAATATAATGTCAGAAGAATAAATATTTCCCACTTCAGTTTGTATTTGGTTAATTATTAAATTATAATTTATAAGGGTATAAACAAAACCCATAATAAATGCATTATGAGTCTGACATATCATTACTATTTTTACTTTAGTTACTTACTTTTCAACCTCTTACATATGAAACCTTTGTAAGAGGAGCAGTATATGTTATTCCATGTCCCTTGTAAGGCGTACATTTCCACGCAGTCTTCACCTGACTGTTCAGAGGGTTCTCCGTAATTCCAGTTCACAAAGTCCAAGGGGGTATTGTCGAACCACAGCCATTTTTCTACAAATTAATATATATATTTATTTATTAAGGACAAACAAGCTGTTCTGGATTAAAATGGCTTACAACTCACTGTAGACTACTGATTACTGACTGTGCAATTTGCACACTGTCAGGATTCCCCCCCTCTGTTGCCTGACTGAATGGTCGTATGCGACAAGTATGGCATACTTGTGGTCACATGCCGACTTGCAAATTTTCCCACCTCTCTTATAGTTCTATTGAAATTTGCAAAAGAGAAGCTAGTGGGCATGCAACCACCAGTTTACAAATCGCTCAAGTGGGCAACAGTGCAGAATCTTGACAGTGTGCTTATAACACACTGTCAGTATTCAGAAACCTGCTATGAAAAGAGATAATGAAGAAATATTTGCTCTGCTTGGATAATCCCTTTAATAGTACAATCATCTGAAGTCATTATTGAGGATCAGAACTTGTGAGTACTTTAAATACTGTCTTATCATTGACTTCTACGCAGAACAGTATGCATTACGCTCATTGGCTCCCTCTAGAGGTGGCTGCAGGTAACCAGCTAGTCGTCTTTCATACTTATTTCTATTTATGGATTTTTTAGCACTGTGTTACAAATACTAAGCTTCAATAACTAACAGGATTTCTAAGAAAATTAACCAGGGTGGTAAAAGTATTTTAGAAATGAAACAGATTCCTGATAAAAAGTACAGAAAAGACCTTGATACTATACCTTCCACGTTCCTGTACAGCCCAACCCAAAAAGTCTTCACTTTGTCAGCGAGCAGCTCAATATGATGGAAGAGGAAATCTGATTCAATCAAATCTTCAACTGATACTAAATTGGCACCTAAAAAAATTCAACGAGTATTAATATACAATACAGATGTAAAATGTAGTTTGTATGAAAATCTTTATAACATTCAGCATGAGTATAATAATGTGCATAGTCAATGATCTGCTGTTGGTCCAGATTTACATATAAGCAATTAGGCACAAAACTTTAACAAAATATAATATAATGGTATAATATGTTGATCGCAAGGTGTCCCCCTACTGGGACTCCTTAGTGATCTACTGTAATTTGTGGTGGAATATAGCACAAAGTATTGAGTTTTCTTTCAGTGTTACCAAAATGGTAATGAAGCATTACAAAGTTCATATTTAAATACTGTTGAAATGCAAAAAATTGTACAGCAGTGCCAGATCCTGGAGAGTGAGAGATGATCCTAGCATAACACTATATTAAAACACTCCTGGACTCAGGGTAATCTTTTCCTGTGTCGGCATGTGATCGGTTCTGTGTTTGAAAGGTCTAACTGACTCAGTCATTTTAGTAATCAAGCTCGATGCCTAGACAGAAGAGTTGAGCAAATCAGTTCCGGCAGATTTGCTCAATTCAGGCAGGAAATTCAATTTGCCTAGAATAAATTTGAATCAATTTGAATTGACCGGGAAGGGGTTTAAAAAAAAAATCTTTTGAGTAGGAACTTCTTGGACCTTCCCATACCTGTCTTCCTGCCACTGGTCATTCGATCGGCTCTTCTATCTTCTGAAATCTACATTGCTGGATTTGTCCAAAGTGAATAGCAAAAAAAAAAATTCAGATCCTGTTTTTTTTTGTAGAATTCGAAGCAAATTTGATTTGACCTCAAATCAACTCACTCATCTCCAATAGATGGAGAAGAAGGGTGGTTGACTAATTGAAAAAAGCAGTGAGTCATCCCCTTTCCCTCATGATGTAACGAACAAGCTGCGTCCTGTGTTGAACACAAGCTGCAAATGGAGTAGGCACTAAATTGTATATCTACAGATAGGAAAAATGTTGATAATTAAACTATTAAACTATATTAGTAAGTCATAGTAATTGCTGTAATTGCTATTTTAAAGGGGATGAGTTCCTTGCTGTAAATATGTATTATTTTTACCTGTTGTAATTGCCATTTTTCACCTGATTTTGGCAGTTTTTCCTTTGTTCTTTTACTTGTTGTAATTGCCATTTTTCTCCTGATTTTGGCATTGTTTTTCCTTTGTTCTTTCTCCTATCCATTCTTGAGATATTACTGTATGCAAGTCTAGTCTTGTTAGGCAAGTGGGCATGGTCCTCAAATCTTGATGAACATCCTCAGTTAGCTAGCAAGACTAGATTTACATACAGGGATGAGGGGCTATATCTCAGGAAATAAGAGACGCAGGAACAAAAGAAAAAAACCTCCAGGTTCAGGAGTGTAGCACATTGAAGTAAAACATGTTTAGTTGGACAAAATCTTTAACCCAAGAAAACATTAAGGCTTTCCTTCCCTTTGTACCAGACAATATTTTTATGCCTGAGATGGTGCATGCCATGTCTCTGAGCTTTCATATGAGTTAAGAAAGTATATATTCCTAGAACTCACCAAGCCGAAGACATTCCATGGAAGCTTGAGCCCAATTTCTAGTGTATGATGATTCAATAATATAACAATGACCACGGAAGGGTATCCAAGTCTTGCCATCAGTTTCTGGACATTTTCCAGGCTTTTGAGGTGGTTCAGAAGGAGCGATAACTAAGAAATATAACCTTAGATATAATTACATATTGCGGTTTCCATAATTAAAATGAACCTGCCATGTAAAACGGTAAAACGGTTCTGACATTGTGCGGCGCTGGCACTCAAAGCCCCGCTTCCGGGAGGAAATGAACAGAGGGCGTCCCATTGTCAGCACCGCACACTGTAAGAGCACTACTAACCTGTAGATGAATCCGATACTTGCAGTTTAATAGTGTTAGTTTACGTGGTTCTCTTTAAAACTATTTCACTATGCATGGATACAAAATCTGCATTTTTTAAGTGGCTTCTTGTCCTATGATTGCCTACACCAGTCCATGAGAGAAGGATGTTATAAATATAAAACTAAACAACCAGAACAACAGAAAGGCCAATGCTTTTTTAAGTACTTTTTGCTACTATTGCAGCTCTCGTTGATACTACATCCTGATCCAGGTTTTCGTCACTTATTTAACGGGAGTCTATCAGTTCAAAATGACTGTTCAAATAAAGATTAGATGGCTAGTGCAACTTAGATGTGGCCGAGCAGTTCAGTGTACCCACCCACTTACTTGCTTTCCATCTACCATGCGCCTGTGCTTGGTTTAAACAGTCCAACCTTGAATGACCCCAACCATTAGAGGGCCCCCTACAACTGCATGGGCTGACTCTATAAAGGGGTAGGGCCTTTTCTTAAATTCTTGCTCCATTATTAGAAAAAAAACCTTTGGTATACTCACACTCACCGGATCCAGTGCTAAGTCTCTGACAATGCTCTCGGTGTCCAGCATTGGCTGCAGAGCTGATGTCACATTGACAGTTTGGCAGCCAATCAATAAGCTTGAGTTCTCTGAGTGGGTGTTTTGTTTACACCGGCAGAACCACCGAGTTCACTTATTGGCTGTCGATGTGATGTCAGTGCCAAAGTCAACAATGTACACTGGGATCAGTGGCCGAGACTCCGCACTGGACAATAATTTTTTTTATAATAAACTGCGCCCGAGGACCGAGATTTTCTGAAAGGGAACAACCCCATTAAGTGCACGCAGTATATGCCGGCTTAGCTTTGTCACTATTTAAGCTTATTTCAGTCCTGAGTGATCTAGTGTTCAATGATGATATAATTTATAAGAAAACCATTGTACGCATATCTAGAAGATTCCACATAAGAATTCCATCTTCAGCTTACCGTTCGTCTGTTTGCAGATTGCTGAATAATTCTCATCGCAAGAGGATGTCTTCCATTGTCCATCGATGTCCAAATAAACGCAGGAATTTTTCTTCTTTGGCTCCCCTGCAGCCCATTTTGTGTAGCGAAGCTTCCAGTTATCAACCCAGCTGTACATATTAGTGGTCTAGAACAATAACGAGATCCGTAGATATGTGATTATGCAGGAATGGAAGTAGTAAGACATTGAATGGGTTAAACATACAGAGAATGTTCTTTCTAGATATTGAAGAGTATTCTGCTTTACTTCTTTGCATGTCTCAAGTGTTCTCAGAGGGTGGCTTAGGCTAGTTTCACACTAGCATTTGTGGGCGCAGCGCAGGGCTGCCGCTAAGCCCCGCCCCCGGCTGCGCCCCCTCCGGTCAGTTCCTCCTCTGATCGCATGAGGCTGCATGCAATCAGCATATCCTATATTTAGTGTTGGATACGCTGATCGTGCACTGACCATGCGCTGGTCTGATTTTGCTGGCGCTGTGCCCTTTTGACGCTGCACCCAGAGCACAAAAATACAACACAGCGCGTTTTTTGTGCAGTGGGCACAGCGCCAGCAAAATCAGACCAGCGCATGGTCAGCACACGATCAGCATATCCAACGCTAAATATAGGATACGCTGATCGCATGCAGCCTCATGCGATTAGAGGAGGAACTAACCGAAGGGGGCGCAGCCGGAGGCGGGGCTTAGCGGCGGCCCTGCCCTACGCCCATGAACGCTAGTGTGAAACTAGCCTTAGTGATTAGTACAGGTGCTTTTTTATTTTAAAAGTGTATAATTATATGTATATATGTACTGTATACACATATATTCATATTATATATCTGTATTATTTTACATGTTTGTCACACTTAAATGTTTCCTATCACCAAACAAATTTAAATATTAGACAAAAATTAAAACAAGTAAACACAAAATGCCATTTTTAAATAAACTTCTTTATTATTACGGGAAAAAGAAATCCAAACCTGCAGGTCCCTGTGTGAAAAAGTGATTGCCCCCACCTTAAAACATATATTAACTGTGGTTTATGACATCTTTGAGAAGATGAATTCAAATTCCCTAGCCACACCCAAGCTAGACATCATGCCGTGATCCAAAGAAATTCTGGAACTCCGGAACAAATGAGAAACAAAGTAATTGAGATCTATCAGTCTGGAAAAGGTTATAAAGCCATTTCTAAAGCTTTGGAACCCCAGTGAACCACAGTGAGAGCCATTATTCACAAATGGCAAAAACATGGAACAGTGGTGAACCTTCCCAGGAGTGGCTTGCTGACCAAAATTCATCCAAGAGGTCACAAAAGAGCCCACATCAATATCTAAAGAACTGCAGGCCTCACTTGCCTCAGTTAAGGTCAGTGTTTATGACTTCACCATAAGAAAGAGACTGTCAAAAAATGGCCTGCATGGCAGAGTTCCAAGATGAATACCACTGCTGAGCAATAAGAACATAAAGGCTCATCTCAGATTTGCCAGAAAACATCTGGATGATCCCCAAGACTTTTGGGAGAATACTCTGTGGACTGACGAGATAAAAGTTAAACTTTTTGGAAGGTGTATGTCCCATTACATCTGGGGTAGAAGTAACACAGCATTTCAGAAAAGGAACATCATTCCAACAGTAAAATATGGTGGTGGTAGTGTGATGATCTGGGGCTGATTTGCTGCTTCAGGACCTGAGAGAATTGCTATGGTAAATGGAACAATGAATTATGCTGTTTACCAAAAAAGTCCTGAAGGAGAATGTCCGGCCATCTATTTGTGACCTCAAGCTGAAGCACATTTGGGTTATGCAGCAGGACCATGATCCAAAGCACACAAGCAAGTTCACCTCTGAATGACTTAAGAAAAAAAAAATTAAGACTTTGGAGTAGCCTAGTCAAAGTCCTGACCTTAATCCAATTGGCATGACCATAAAAAGGTGGTTTATGCTCAGAAATCCTCCAGTGTGGCTGAATTACATCAGTTCTGCAAAGATGAGTGACCGAAATTCCTCCAGAGCATTGTAAAAGACTCAGCCAGTTATCGCAAATGCTTGATTGCAGTTGTTGATGCTAAGGGTGGCCCAACTAGTTATTACGCATAGGGGGCAATCACTTTCACACAGGGTCCTGTAGGTTTAGATTTTTTTTTTCCCTTCTGGTCCTTCCAGCTCTTACAACTTAAAAAGTTGGAGGATCTGGGGGCAAGGGCATGGTGTAGCCATATCCATCAGACAATATTCATGATAATTTATGCCACAATATTGGTGTATGATTGACTTAAATGTACACCACCCCCTAACTGTATGATATAAATGGAAATTTGTAGATATCACAAAAAATGAAAAAAATGGGAGTCTAGGCATATTGCAAATAGAAGATGGCGGTTTATTCTCAACGCGTTTCGAAGTCAATAGGACTTCTTCCTCAGGAGCTCCACAGTACGCCTGGACTCCCATACAGTTTCTTTAGCCCCTATGTAAGATGCACGATGCACCAGATATATTAAGAGGCTCACGCTTATTAATAAATTTGGCACATCTTACTCCAGCACTGTCATCATTAAAGGGGTTTTCTCACGAACAAAAGTACATTTTAATCAATAGATCTTTGAATAATAATAACTTCCACAATTGGATTTGTTAAAATATAATGTTCCTGTGCTGAGATAATCTTATACATGTGCCCCTGCTGTGCACTGTGTAATGGCTGTGTCTCACCGTACAGGAACATGGTCTGATCATACCACAGCTCCTGGGCAGGGGAGGAAGTAAAAAATTATACAGACATTACAGCACAGGACCACTGCGGATTCTTTCTGTGAGGTAAAACATCACCCTGTATGTTTTTAAACAATGTTTTACTTCAAAGAAAGAATCATTTGCGACTCCCTGCTGTAATTTCTGTATACTCGCCCACCACCCGTACACAGCACGGGCACATTTATATGATTATCTCAGCACAGAAATGTTTAATTTAAACACATCCAATTGTGGAACTTATTATTATTCCAAGATCTATTGATTAAAATGAACTTTTGCTTGTGGGATAATTACGACAAGTACTAGTATTCTAGGGACATTGGCTGGAATTTACAAAAAAAGCTGTTGTTGCTTACAGCAGCCAATCACAGCACAGCTTTAAATTTCTACCTCATTTGTGAAAAATGAAAGCTGTGCTGTGATTGGTTGAAATGGCCGACAAAGATAGTTTCCTTTAGATAGTTTTTTAAATGTGCCCTGCTGTTTTTTGGGAAGTGCTAACATTGGAATGGAATTTGTAAGTTCTACAAGCAGCAAAATAATTCAAACTTTCCTAAAGAAAAAAAAACTGTGCTTACTGACTATGGCAACCAATCGCAGCACAGCTTTCTTTTTACCAGAGCTGTGTAAAAAATGAAAGCTCAGCACTGATTGGCCGCTATGGGCAACAAAGACATTTTTGCTTTTAGACTCTTTTAATACATGAGGCCCTCAAATTCCTATGTAATGATCCCAGTGTGTGATTGTGTGAGACAGGCAGTATCAGGGTGTGGTCGGGAAACATGAAATAATGTTAATATTCTGAACCTGGACAGCCCTGTTAATACGTGCACTCTTTTACACACCTTATTGGGACTGCTCAAGCCAATCCAGAAAGGCTCTTTGTGTTTGGCTAAATGAAGCTTTAGAAAAGACGTCGTGTATTCATCTAAGACACTGGCTAGTTCCGAGTCCGTGCTCTTGCACACGCGTCGCGCTTCGTCCCACTTCATCTTGCTTTTCACAAACCTGTAGCTGGCATCTCCGTATTTATACTGGTTGGAGGCTGAAGCTGTGGTGGGATTGACTCGTATATTTGGGTCTAAGTAGTAAAGAATCAAGAAAGGTTTAACAAGAATGAAAGATATGTTCACACTAGAAAAACAGCGATAGAAGGCAAGGCAATGGTAAAAATCCCCAAAATATCTCTCTTCCAGGCCTAGTTTCCATGGTTGGAGTAGTCCTCCATTACACTAGACAATATTCCGGTGGGCCCAGTCTAACACAACATCGGGGCCCAACACAACAAGGCCCAGATGGTTCAAAAGAAGAAGCCGTCACTTGTACAAGTCTGCTGTGAGCTCTTACAATGTTATTTCCCAGCACAGTTTACAATATTGTATGCTTGTTCTGTGCGGCTGAATGGTGGCACATAGAATAATGTACTCTTGGGGTCCTGTCTACCCAAGTCCAGCACCGTTAATTACTAATGATTGTGTATTTTTGTATATCAGACTATGCTTCCACAATGAATATTTGGTGATGAATTTTTAACCCCTGGGGGCATTTTCCCTTTTTTTTCCAGTTTCATTTTTTTATTTCCCTTTTTTCAAGAGCCGCAACGTTTTTATACTTCCGTCAGTATAGTCAATATAGCCGTATGAACTTTTTTTTGCAGGACAAGTGTCTTGACTAACTAAAAGTTTGACCGGCGGCAGAAAGAAAATGAAGTAATATTCTCCCAGTAGCTGCTCGCTTCCAGTTAAGTAGGTGGTCCCTGGGGGAATGAGGAGGCATCACTCTCTACTCAGTGAGCATTATGTGATTCCCCCCACTCAGTGAGCACTATGTAATCCCATCCACTGATCTTTGACTGACTTCCCGCTCTGCAGTGTGTGTATTGATTGACCAGGTGAATGCAATTAATTTTAAAATCTGCTTCTCTCTCCCTCTTTGTTAGGCCAGGATCACACATGCGAGAAACTCGGATGAGTCTCGCATCTTAATACACAGCACTGCCGCCGGCACTCGGGAGCGGAGCGTGCGGCTGCATGTATTTTGTCCGAGTTTCTCGCATGTGTGATCCCGGCCTTAGACTTTAGCTCTAGTTATTCCTATGCAGTTTACCTTTTGATTTCTGGCAGATGTATCCTTTGCTCTGTTCACATTCCTCCTCAGTCCATGTACCGGCGTCCATTACAGCTCCACGTTTCATAGCTACGCAGTCAGTCTAGCATAAAATACAGGCATTTTTTTTTATCAGAAGGGAAAGCTGAAGCTTTTCAGAATTATCAAGAAATTTTCTTCTATAATTCTGCTGGCAACTGTAGATAGCTGTAGCATGGCTCAAAATATTGGGGGAAATTTACTAGTGTAAGTGCACCAGAACTCTGGCCCAATATGCACAAAAATGCCTGATATATGTACCTTGAACCAAGTTCATTGTGTGTTTTAAAGAGGACCTGTCAGCAGATCAAAAGTTTTGATGAGCCGGCTGTCAATCAGTGGAGGAGCGAGGTTACAGAGCATTACAAATCAATCAATTCACAGTCACAATGACTCTGCAGGTCCTGCACCTCCCTATCATTTGATTTTGTATATTATTTTTCATGGACTAAGACTACCACTTCAATATTTTATGTTCATCATTGCTGTAGTAGTTCATCACAATAAGACTTATAACATTCTCTGCCACTGTAAAAATGAGTCGTGCCCTTTGATTAACTATTCCTACGCTGTAAAATCTAAAAATGGCTGCTGTTTTACCAACCCTCTTCTTTTATAGTCCTTGTGATGGTCCCCATTGAATTCCTTTGCAAGTCCATGTGATCTGATATCTGCAAGTCAAATATGGGGAGGCCTGCATTTCGAAATCTCACACCATAAGCCCGCTCTGTGACTTATACAATCTTCAGTAACGTGTAAAACGGTACTGGACATTTTTTTCTGTGCAATCCTTGTGAATCTAATTGCAAATTGGTCAAATTTACTAGGACTAAGGAGGTTTCCGTTCAGGTCTGTCCTTGCATTACATTGACAATCACTAGCTATTGTAGGGATTCACTCTCAGGTATGAACTAGAGCTCACACAAGCACCAGATTCTGGTGTCAAAACAGAGTGAGGTTTATTGAACTCCATAAACTTGCACATATCTTTAAATGGATACTGTCTTTTTGGGCACAATTGTAATACCAACAATCACAGTAGTTTCTCAGTGAGGCCACAGCAATAACATGGTCTCACCAAGACAGAAGACCTGCTTTACGATCAGTGTGCTCATCTTTACTGGTTACTCACTGGCTCCAACACCACACACTGCTCAGTTTCCCTAGCTAACCTAGCCTCAAATGAACACATGCCCTGGTTCTAGTCATAGCTAACCAAGTGCACCTAATCAAGACCTCTAGTGCTAGGATTTATCCCTGTCCTACCTGGCTTTCCTACACAATGCAATTCTTCATTTTGTCCTTCCATTAACTCTACAGGAAATAAATGCTTGTAATTACGTTCCCTCAGGGATTGCAGGTTTTTGCTGGGGTTCTTAGGAGTGTGATATCTCATGCAAGTGACTCTTCTATTAAAAAAAAATCAAAAAAGGAAAACCCCCTTTAAGCTATGACACAATGTTTTAGTCAGTAGCTGTGTGACTATTCGAGTAGTATCCTGTCACATTAAAAAAGTTGCCTATGATAACAACCTTTAAAATGGATGTTTATATAGATTACTATCTCCCCGAGATCCCCTATGAAAATGCAGCAATGCATTATAAAACTTACATCGTCATTGTAGGCATACGCATGACTTCCTGACGGATGGCCCTTAGCCCAGTTCGTATAATACACCCCACTTTGATCTGTCCAAAGAAACTTGTGTTCCGAATTCACATCGTTCATTCCGATCCACACATCAGCCTCTGCATTGACTAAATTAGCTATCAGAAAAGCTGAAATAAGACATATCAGATATATGTTAACATTGATTAGTGTCCATTTGCTGGTAAGGCAACACTTTCATTATTTAAGCTGCTTACCTTGTGTTAAATGATCATTTATGGTGACCAAATTTCCTCCCAATGTTCGACATGCAGTTCTCGCAGCATACCAGTCAATCACTTCATCGGAGTCGCTGCCATAAATTCTGTAACACTGTAGTAGATTAAATAAAATCGTTATTATCGCAGAGCTGTTGTAGATGAGGTATAACACTACTTGTGACCATTATATGATTTATATTGTGCACTTTTACCAGTTTTCTCCTCTGCTGGCTCTATCTCTAATTTTCAGTTGTCTCTGAGATAGTGGAGACTGAATGCTATAATTTCTCCTGTACACTGTACACAGACTAGGAAATCCTTCTCCCCTTTCTCTATGATGTACATATTTAGAAGCAGCAGCATGGAGGTAATTATTAAGCAAGACTGTGCTGTGTAGCTGTGAATCCAGCTTTGGGGTAAAAAAAAAAAGCTAAAAATCAGCAGCATTGTCTTTCTCTGCCTTTCTCTGTCTCTCTTGCTATGCTCCTCCCTCCTTTTGACACATTAGTGAGCTGTAATTCTATCTTGTGTTGGACACATTTCATCACCTTTCCAAAGTGAATGATGAATTTAGGAATCAGGAGGGAGGAGAGAACAAGGGCAGACATACCAATGGTGTAACCTGTGCAGCCAAGCATTGGCAGGAGAAATGGTGGTCTATAATGAGCTATTGGATTGCAAAGTCCCATATATTGTTCTTGCACAGTTGCCATTTTCTGTCTCCATCTGCCACTGGGAGAGAAAGTGGTCGAGAAAGATGTATATTTCTCTGAAGATATAAAACAGAGTTTTCTATTTTTGTGTGCACGTTGTTCAGCAGTAAAATCACTACTACATCTCCTAGCTGTGAAAAGTTAGAGACCACTGGTCCTTATAAAAAAAGAAATACTTTTTTTTTTATCTTGCTATAAAATTGTCATGGGCAAGCTTAGGGGGTGGATTCCTAGTACCTGGAAAGTACATTTACTGGGAGGTTTCAGTTTTTGTATTGAAGGGCTAATCCCCAAAAATGAAAAAAATATCCCCTGTCAATAAGAAAATAACTTAATTATTGCCAAGTACAGTTCTCAGCTACTTACAGCAGTCCCACACACACTGAATGCACATCTCCACTCCATTCAAGACAGGGCTACAGAGCCCCGATGTCAGGATTCCTGGTGGTCCCCTCGGTCATATCCCAATTGATCAGCAAGACCATCTCTTTTTGTATATGGGACAAATTTTTTGTTTTTTTTATAAGAAACGATTTTTTAAGGTGCTCCTGGCATTTTAGGTAACCTTTCAGAATAAGCCATTATGTGTGTGAAGGAAGAATAACGCAATCTCATTTGCAGGCTATATCTCTAATTTTCACTTTCCTCTAACTTATTGGATGAAGATTAGCTGCTATGATGTCTTTCATGCAAAGTACAAATGAAGAGATGGATCAGTACTCATCTTTGTGTGCAGTACACAGATAAAATCATAAGCAGAATGGAGGACATTATACAGTGTTACTGAGCTGTGTGGCTGTGAATCCAGCAATGAAATGGAAGAAATTTACTAGAAGCTAAAGCGTGATCTGCCTGTTTCTCTGTCAGTGCCTGCCTAGTCTCTCACTTTGTTGAATGTTTCTCACTCTTCTTTCCCCTCGACTTTCCATAAAGTTTAATAGGACTTGTAATATGATTCCTCAATGAGCAGACTGTCCGTCTTTCTTTGACCAAGACAAGAATTGTTTCATGAGTTAATGAGGTGAGGGGGAGAAGTGGCTTATAAGTGAGAAAAAGCATATTTCTGTGATAACGTACATTACAAAGTTTTTTTTTATTCATTTGTACTACAGATTTATGTTAAGTCTGCTGAAAATATTGTGAGTCTTTGTGACTATTAAAGGGGTTGTCTCAAAATGAATCTAAAAGAGTGCACTGCTCCTCTGCTCCCAATTTATTAGTTGCCAGTGAGCGGCGCACTCCTGAAAATTGAAACTTAGACCAACAATACGGTCAGAAGCACAGCAAGATCGGAACTGGTCATATCCAGCAATCTCACCAGCTTCAGAGGACCTTAAAGGGTGGCCGGTATATTGTCACCAAGCTGAACACTCTAGAAATCCCTTTGTTCATGAAAGGATTTTAAATAAGGGGTAAAATGCAAGATCGTACCCAATTATAGTAGGTACGGAAGGTATTCAGACCCGTTTAAATTTTTCACTCTTTGTTTCATTTGCAGCCATTTGGTAAATTCATAAAAGTTCATTTTTTCTCATTATTGTACACTCTGCACCCCATCTTGATTGAAAAAAACAGAAATTTAGAAATTTTTGCAAATTTATTAAAAAAGAAAAACTGAAATATCACATGGTCATAAGTATTCAGACCCTTTGCTCAGACACTCATATTTTAGTCACATGCTGTCCATTTCCTTGTGATCCTCCTTGAGATGGTTCTACTCCTTCATTGGAGTCCAGCTGTGTTTAATTAAACTGATAGGACTTGATTTGTAAAGGCGCACACCTGTCTATATAAGACCTCAGAGCTCACAGTGCATGTCAGAGCAAATGAGAATCATGAGGTCAAAGGAACTGGCCAAGGAGCTCAGAGACAGAATTGTGGCAAGGCGCACAGATCTGGCCAAGGTTACAAAAGATTTTCTGCAGTACTCAAGGTTCCTAAGAGCACAGTGGCTTCCATAGTACTTAAATGGAAGAAGTTTGGGACCACTAGAAGTCTTCCTAGACCTGGCCGTCCAGCCAAACTGAGCAATCAGGGGAGAAAAGCCTGGGAGAGAGAGGTAGAGAAGAACCCCAAGATCACTGTGGCTGAGCTCCACAGATGCAGTAGGGAGAAGGGAGAAAGTTTCACAAAGTCAACTATCACTGCAGCCCTCCAACAGTCGGGCCTTTATGTCAGAGTGGCCCGACGGAAGCTTCTCCTCAGTGCATGACATATGAAAGCCCGTATAGAGTTTGCTAAAAAAAACACATGATGGACTCCCAGACTATGAGAAATAAGATTCTCTAGTCTGATGAGATGAAGATAGAACAACCCCCATCTGTGGATGTTGGGCACTCAGACCATCCTCAAGAAGTTGGTTTCTAACCATTTGTGCTGGAGATCATTTTGCAGGGCTCTGGTAGTGCTCCTCTTGTTCCTCCTTGCACAAAGGCGGAGGTAGTGGTCCTGCTGTTGGGTTGTTGCCCTCCTACGGCCTCCTCCATGTCTCCTGGTGTATTGGCCTGTCTCCTGGTAGTGCCTCCCGCCTCTGGACACTGTCACGATCCATTTTCGGATCTGTGGCAGAGTCTGGACTCTCTTATATGAACTTTTTTCCTTTCTGGCCTCGGGGGATAATATGGAGTTTTGCCCCTGGTGGCCGCTGGTGTTACTACAACTGCAGTTGGTCGGCTGCTGGAGTTTTGCCCCCGGTGGCCGCTGGTGTTACTACACGTTTAATTAGTCAGCAGGTGGTGACCTCCCCCCTCCTTCCTATAAAAGGTTATCAGCTGCTGCAATTCACTGTTGGTAATACTGGTCATTTGCTAACCAACCTTGAGAAGAGAGGGGCTATCTGGAGCAGTGGTGTTTCTGCTGAAAGCTGAGTTTGGGTGCCGTACTCTGCTGCCTCAGGCACATTGACAGCAGAGAAAGCTAAGTTGTTTGTTTTTCCCTGTCCATTACTTTTCTTTGTGTTTTACTAGTACAGAGGTGAGGACCAATGTCCACACTTGCCAGTTCCCTAGTAAGGGATAGGTGCAGAGAAAGTGAGGACTGAGGTATCCTGGTCGGCGACAGGTTGAAAGAACCTGTATAGGGAACATAAGGAGAGTTCAGGGCTCTTCCTTAGGTGAGTGCAGGAGGTGTCCTCTTCCCCGTTCCCTATCATAGAGCCCACCATTGTAATTGTTTCCCCGGTGTCCCCTTGTCTGTCTTGTGGTTTTGTGACCGACCGATCGTTGGGTCGTGTCACGCAGAGCCAGACATGCCATGACAATACTGTGACAGACACTACGCTGACAAACACAGCAAACCTTCTTGCCACAGCTCGCAGTGATGTGCCATCCTGGATGAGCTGCACTACCTGAGCCACTTGTGTGGGTTGTAGAGTCCGTCTTATGCTACCACGAGTGTGAAAGCACAACCAACATTCAAAAGTGACCAAAACATCAGCCAGAAAGCATTGGTACTGAGATGTGGTCTGTGGTCCCCACCTGCAGAACCACTCCTTTATTGAGGGTGTCTTGATAATTGCCAATAGTTTCCATGGCAGCACGGTGGCTCAATGGATAGCACTGCAGCCTCGAATCCCACCAAGGACAACATCTGCAAGGAGTTTGTATGTTCTCCCCGTGTTCCCGTGGGTTTCCTCCCACATTCCAAAGACATACTGATAGGGAATTTAGATTGTGAGCCCCATCGGGGACAGCGATGATAATGTGTGCAAACTGTAAAGCGCTGCGGAATATGTTAGCGCTATTTAAAAATAAATATTATTATTTATTATTATCTGTTGTCTATTCCATTTGCACAACAGCATGTGAAATTGATTGTCAATCAGTGTTGCTTCCTAAGTGGACAGTTTGATTTCACAGAAGTTTGATTTACTTGGAGTTATATTCTGTTGTTTAAGTGTTCCCTTTATTTTTTTGAGTAGTGTATATATACAGTATATACAATATATATATGTATACACACACATTCCATGGTTAAATTGCTTTGGAATATATATATATATATGTATGTACAGTAAATGTAGATACTGTGTATGTACAGTATAGATATATATAGATATTTATATTATATATACTGTATATATATTAGTAGCAGTAAATGTAGCCAGCATATAAGATTACCTGTCGCCCAAATGGCAGCCATTCTTCTGGACAGCTGCCTTGCGGCTCTGGAGCAGTTGGGGCAGACGTTGCATTGATAGAACTGTTTTTCCTTTCACAGATATAAGCATTTGGATAACCACAATTTATGTCATTCCAATATCCTGTGATTTTAATGAAAAAACACTGAAATTATACATCAGTATAATAGAGAGATTGTATGATTAACTCTTTCCTGTCTGAAACCAAATAAGTTAACTGGCTGCTGGCAAAATCTTTGGTCTCTGTACTGTAGCTCAGTGGTGTACTGCCAATGGTGGCATGCCACGCGACTGTGCCAGGGAGGCCCGATGCCAACGCCGGCATCAGGCCCCCGACCGCCCGTCATCACAAGTTCAAATGTATCGGCATCCTTTGATTTCGCTTCTATTTCAGCATTCAAATAGCAATCACCTAATAAGCCCATTCACATGAGCTCCAATATGGTGGGAAAGGGCAACTCATCGGCACCCCATGTTTGAGTAGGAGAATGGAGAGTTGGGCGGCACTGGAACAGATGCTCCAACATGACTTCACCACTTCAATGCCACTGTAACACATAGGCTTGAGACATACCTAAATTTTTATACATTACAACGCAGTTCTCGTCATTGTTGGCAAAGTTGGGTTCATAAGTTGCCCAGGCAACAAAGTCAATGGGAGAGCCATCCATCCACCTAAAGAAATAGAAATGTTATGGTTAATATACCAGTCATACCTACTTCTCATATGTGCCTCACGCTACCCTAACTTATTTCAAAGGACTTGTGTTAAAGGAACACTAATCACAAAAAATGCCCCCAAAACTTAAATACCCTAACACTTTCCCCCTTCATCTCTTCCTTTTCTTTGATCCCATTTTATCCCACATTACATTAAACCTGAGAAATATATAAAGAAATGTTCTCTGTGTGTCTCAGATCAGTCATGTCTCAACCTCCACCTCTTCAGTCCTGTCCTGTGTATAGCAATAAGACATCTGGCTGCAGCAGGAGCCTCCCCCCTTTCCTGTCTGTAATAGTTATCCCCTCTGCTTGGATGAGAGGGCTGGGCTTTGGAGAGCCACAAGAAGGAGCTGATCAGAAGCAGATTGAGTACATTGCAGGTTCTCTACAAGACTGACTGCTTCAGGATCATACAGAAATGCAGCAGTCAGGGCAACTAAGTCTTGTGTAATGTAATCATTAATTTTCAGGACTAGTATTCCTATAAGGGATGCAATCGTCCGAAAAAAAATATTATGTAAGTCACATTTTTGTGTTAAATGTGTTTTTTTAGATTTGGCAATGTGTTTTTTTTTCATATTACAATCTTTATTATATAAAAAAAAGTGAGTTATTTTCCAATTTTCACATTGGCCATGGGATTTATTTTTAGAATAATGCTTCCTGTCCTTTCAGGTTTATGACAATAATGAACATGTCATCATAACACAATATTTACCAATTACAAAAGGCGATCTTTCAGTTGATTTGGCTCCCCCTCCCTCCCTAATAACCATTGCACATGCTCATTAGATGCTTCCAAACAAAAGATATAGTCAAAATCTGTTCATTGTGGTTAATGCACATGCGTTGTTTCCTGAAACTGAAAGTTAGAGGCCAAAAAAACCCCAGTGGCCAGTTTGTAAATTGCAAGTTTTCTATTTTATTTTTAATGAAGATCTGAAAAAACATATAAATTGCCCAATTTTCTCTAGGGGAGTCACATACCATCCACATGTGTTGTCCATAAGTTATGTACTCCCATTATGTAATGCTGTTAGAAGTGGGAAGTATATGGTTGGAGGATTTACAGATGTGTATTTCTGAACCATGACATTTTATAGCAAAATATGTTAAGCTATATAGAATAGTGAAACAGTTCGCTATACACTTTGCACATCTATTGTATAAATGGGGGCCTATGAATGCCCTTGGCATGTGCAGTATGTGACTTATGAATATTGGAAACACAATGTGATCGCAGCCTAAAACATCAGCTGTTCGGTATAATTCTCAAAACATAGTAAGCACCTACATAAACTCTTTATCCACTGCTAGGCGCAAGCCAATAAAATAGTTATCGTTCCTTCCATTCTTTAAAATCTAAAAATGGGGAAGAAAAAAAAAAAGAACATGAAGGTGAATGTCCGTGTGGAGGAAGCCTGGAATAAAGAGAGGACATCACACTTCAGTGACAAACATGAGATCACATCCACGGCTGGAAATAAAATGATATTTGTGTAGCAATGTATAACAGAAGATGTAATGCAGAAAGGTGCACAACCTAAAGGCAAATGCAGGACCAGAACTAGTCTCATTATCAGACAATTTGGTATCTATCTATCTTATATCAATCTATCTATCTATCAATACACATATTCATACACAACCATGCATCTACAATAAATTTAATGTAGGTCCACTATATACACAATACTTTCGCAAGGAAGTAAAGAATAAATATGCAGATGTTTATATATTTTTTAAATTTAAGAATTGAAAAAAAGTTACTTCTCATATATACACTATATGAACCCAACCAAAAACACCTATGGGGAATTCTGAAGAGACAAGTTGAGCATCACTCTCCATCCAGCACCCAGTTTCTCATTCAAGAAGAATGGAAAAAGATAGATGCTGCAATATGTTGCCAACTTGCTCATTACATACCTACAAGACTTGGAGATGTCCTTAAAAATGATGGAGGTCATACAAAACACTAGATGTGGGGAGTAATTATTTTTGCATCAACTAATTTGAGCAAACTTGTGGGGCTGATATTATTAGGCTGGAAAGCGCCATGGATATTGGCCCCTTCCCAGCCTAATAAGACCAGCTCTCAGACATCTCAGGAATGGCGCATCCATTCCATGTGCCTATTCTGGTGCTTAGCCTAGGCTCTTCTCAATTGCCCTGGTGCATTGGCAATTGTGGAAATGGGATTGTGGGGGTTGATGTCAGCAGCTGGCACTGGAATTAAGTACACTGGTTAGTAATGGAAAGGTGTCTATCAGACACCCCATTACTAACCCACTATTCAAAAGAAATAAACACACACAAAAAAATCTTTATTTGAAAAATATTCCCCAACAATTTCCCTCTTTCACCCATTTATTTAAAAAACACATCATATACTGGAGCAGCACTCACTTCCGGGTCCTGTGGAGTGGAGTACAATGTGAGAGCCAGAATGATGAGTGGTGACATGGCTGCGGTGCCCTATACAGCTTTGTTTTTGAGACTGCATAGGTCACTTGCGGTCATGTCTCACAGGCAATGACATGGGTAATGTCATTGCCCGTGAGACGTGACTGCAAGTGACCAATGCATCCTCTCACTACAGACATCATTGCCTGTGAGACATCACCGCAAGTGACTTTTGTAGCCTCGAGAACTAAGGAAAAGCATACATCTTGGGGTTGATATTAATAGCCTAGGATGGTTCATGGATATTGGCCCCTTCCCAGAATAATAAAGACTATCTCACAGCTGTCTGCTTTCCTTTGGCTGGTTATTAAAGTAGGGGGACCTTATGTCATCTTTTTCATTAATTTTTTTATTTTTTAACAAATGCAGTAAACTACACATGCAATGCACTGTTCCATTCCTACAGTTGAACCTCCACCTGCTGGATGATGATTATTCCTTTTTATTTTTTTTTATTATATGTTATCTCACGTAATTTCCCTATCCACATTTGTTTGCAGGGCAATTGTCCTGCTCTTACCCCCATTTTGCCTCATTTTTCAGCCCCCTAGCCCTTACTACAACCATTTTACAGGCATTTTAAAGCATCAAAGTTTGGGTCCCCAATGACTTATATGAGGATCAGGTCCAGGTTCAAGTTCGGGTAAAGTTCTGGTACCCTATTTGGAGGCCAAAAGGCACTGTATATGAGTCCAAAAACACCATACCAACAGTGAAATGTGGAGGTGGGAACATAATGGTCTGTAGCTGCTTTTCAGCATATGGAATTCGCAAACTTCATGTAATTGAAGGAAGGGTAAATGGACAAATGTACTTATACATTCTTGCTAAAAAAAAATCTGCTACGATCTACCAAGATGATGAAAATGAAATGAGGGTGTAAATTTCAGCAAGAAAATGATCTCAAAAACACAGCCAAAGAAACTCTCAATTGATTTCAGAGAAACAAAATAAAGCCGCAAAAATGACGCAGCCAATCATCCATCTGACCTGAATCTCATAGAAAACGTATGGAACGAACTGGAGCTCAGAGTTCATAAAAGGATCCGACAGAACCTTCAGGATGCAAAGAGTGTTTGTTTGGAAGAATGGGCCAAAATCACACCTGAGCAATGCCTGCGACTAGTTTATCCTTACAGGAGGCATCTTAAAGCCATCATCAGCAACAAAGGCTTTTGTACAAAGTATTAAATAAATTTCAGTAAGCATGTTCAATACTTTTTCCTTATGTCATTTTATTACATATAACTTAATTTATGGACATCTATGTTTTGATTTCTTTGCCGGTGTGGATTGGATGGGTTGTTACCGACATCTGGTGACAATTTCATGTCAATACTAGTGCCTTTAGAAGTATATTTACTTAGAAAATGTGTCACATGTTCAATAGTTTGCCTGGTCTTTTCATATCTTCATGAAATATTATCAAAACGTGTGAAAATAGTGGACTTTTCACCTTAAAAAGAGGATCGGCTCATATTGAAGAAGTGAGCGTTATTATTCAGCTAATGTTCAATGTTTTCCCCAATTAATCTATAGTTTCCTGTTTTTCTTTTTGTGAAATGATACTAACCATTCCAAGTAGTTATAAATGAAATAACTTACATATCTCCAGAGAAATTTCCTTTCGGATTCACTGCTAATGGTAACGAGATCTCCGAAATTACGCTTACAAAATTCGCGTGCTTTATCCATGGACACCTCTTCCTTGCTAATGTAGTATTGTCTGTCCTCTCGAATGATCCAGCCATCACTTGTATACTCAAAATCTAATATGGAAATGAGTAGATTATAACACAGCAAAAAAAAAAAAAAATCAATTTATTTAAATATGTCGATTCATCGGGCAATGGCCCTTTATTTTCATAAGCAGCACCGAGAGCTATACCTCTGCTGTTATCTCCACTTCTTTTTGTAGCCCTACTTGACGCTGCCATGCCGGAGACCCTAGCGCCCGGTCACTATTTTTTGAGATTATACATTTGCAATCCTTTTTGTTAATACACACATATAATTGCATTTTTTAAATATTTTTAAATATTGATTTTAAATAAATATTATTTTTAAATATTAATTATCTAAAATATCTAAATGTGTTCTGCATTTTTTTAATGTAATATGATAACGGTATACGGTAATTTATTGTGAATATGTAATATGATAACGGTATACAGTAATTTATTGGGAATAATCAAATTATCCATTACAAACTTGAATTAGTTGGAATCGCAATTTTTCCCAATGTGATTTGCGAACATTTCAACAAAACTGTGGTAAGCTATGGTCGTGTGCACGAAAACTCACAGTCCCTGCACCACGTCGATGTCATAGGAGGCTACAGGGAGGATATAAGTTCATATTCTCCCTTACCGGAAGCCTGTCAATCATGATTTAAATGCTATTTACCTGCAAATAACAACTATACGTGCCACAGGTATAAAAATAGCGTTTCTGGAGGTGACAGCTTCACAGGTTCTCTTTAATCCGTTCTTGATATTTGATCTGCTCCAAATTTATTCCATTTGTTCCAAACTCATTTAACAAAAATTGAATTTTCTGGCCCAAATTAGCATTTTGGCAGATTTGCTCATCTCTAGTATTTGTCGCTGTCAAATTTTCAGATGCTGAATTAGATTTAATCAATTTTTTATCTATAAACTACTTACCGGGAACTGGTGGTTTGGTGGGTTCTGGCTTTAAGGTTGCACCTAAAGATAAAATGATGGTGTCAATGTAATTGCACTAGAACCTGTGATTTTTGCCCTTGCTACATTAAAGGGAATCTGTCACCCCTTTTTTTGAATATGAGTTGCTGGCACCGCCATCAGGGGTTTATCTACAGTATTCTGTAATGCTGTAGATAGGCCCCCGATGTAATCTGAAAGATAAGAAAAATGAGTTAGTTTATACTCACCCAGGGATGGTCCGGTCTGGGTCCGATGGGTGTCGTGGTACGGTGCCTCCCATCTTCTTACGATGCTGTCCTCTTTTTTGCTTCCTGTCGTGGCTCCAATGCAGGCACACTGCTCTGCCCTGTTGAGGGCAGAGCAGAATACTGCAGTGCGCAGGCGCTGGACCTCTCTGACCTTTCCCGGCGCCTGCGCACTGCAGGACTCTGCTCCGCCCTCAACAGGGCAGAGCAGTGCCCCTGCACAGGAGCCATAACAGGAAAGAAAGAAGAGGATGGCATCGTATGAAGATGGGAGGTGCCAGACCGGACGGCGACACCCATCGGACCGGACGCTGAGGAGAGTATAATCTAACGATTTTTTTGTTATCTTTCAGGTTACAACGGGGGCTTATCTACAGCATAAAGGGCCTGTCACACTAAGCGATATCGCTAGCAATATCGCTGTAGCGTCACTGTTCTTCACTGTCCTATTAAGGGAATAGAAGAATCCAGGATATCTATAAACAGAAAGATAGTGAGGAAACACTTAGCTAACCTAAATGAATTCAAGTCTCCAGGTCCAGATGGATTACACCCCATAGTACTGAAGGAGATAGCAGAAGAAATTTTTGAACCCCTCTCCATAATCTTTGAAAATTCTTGGAGAACAGGAGAAGTCCCAGAAGACTGGAGAAGAGCAAATGTTGTTCCTATCTTCAAAAAGGGGAAGAAGGTGGACCCAGACAACTATAGGCCGGTGAGTCTGACTTCTATACCAGGAAAGATCTTTGAACAAATTATTAAACAACATGTATGTCAGTACCTGGATAAGAACGAAGAGATTAAACAGTCAGCATGGGTTTGTAACTAATAAGTCATGTCAGACTAACTTAATTTCCTTCTATGACGGAATCACTGATTGGGTGGATCAAGGAAATGCTGTAGATATAGTATATCTTGACTTCAGCAAAGCATTTGGCAAAGTATCTCATGCAATCCTTATTGAAAAAATGACTAAGTATGGAATGGACAAGGCAACGGTTCGGTGGATTCATAACAGGCTTAGTGATCGGACCCAAAGAATGGTCGTAAATGGCTGCACATCCAGTTGGAAGAATGTCTCAAGTGGGGTACCACAGGGCTCTGTCCTGGGCCCTGTATTGTTCAACATCTTTATCAACGATTTAGATGAAGGAATTGAGGGTAAACTGATTAAATTTGCTGATGACACAAAGCTAGGAGGGATAGCTAATACTAGAGAAGAGAGAGAGAGGATTCAAAAAGATTTAAATAAACTGGAGAAGTGGGCAGCAACTAACAGAATGGTTTGTAACAGGGAAAAATGCAAAGTACTACATCTGGGCAATAAAAATGAAAAAAGCATATACAGAATGGGAGGAATAGGGCTAAGTGACAGCACATGTGAAAAAGACTTGGGTATACTAATAGATCACAGACTGAATATGAGTCAACAGTGTGATGCAGCAGCAAAAAAGGCAAATGCAATTCTAGGATGTATTAACAGAAGCATACAGTCTAGATCACGTGAAGTCATTATTTCCCTCTACTCCTCTTTGGTCAGACCTCATCTGGAATATTGTGTCCAGTTTTGGGCGCCACATTTTAAAAAAGACATCAACAAACTGGAGCAAGTTCAGAAAAGAGCGACCAGAATGGTGACCGGTCTGCAAACCCTGTCTTATGAGGAAAGGTTGCAGGATTTGGGAATGTTTAGCTTGCAAAAGAGAAGACTGAGAGGGGACTTAATAGCTGTCTACAAATATCTAAAGGGCTGTCACATTGTAGAAGGATCAACTTTATTCTCATTTGCACAAGGAAAGACTAGAAGCAATGGGATGAAACTGAATGGGAGGAGACACAGATTAGATATTAGAAAAAACTTTTTGACAGTTAGAGTGATCAATGAGTGGAACAAGCTGCCACGAGAAGTGGTGAGTTCTCCTTCAATGGAAGTCTTCAAACAGAGGCTGGACAGACATCTGACTGGGATGATTTAGCGAATCCTGCTTTGCGCAGGGGGTTGGACCAGATGGCCCAGGAGGTCCCTTCCAACTCTACGATTCTATGATTCTATGATTCTATGTCTGATACTTAGCTCCGACCGGCAACCCCGCTGATTATTGCTGATCGCACGAGAACGTCCTGGACCATTTCTCGTCGTCAGCTTCCTGCTGGGCTTCCTGTGGTGCCGACGAACGACGCGTGGACGCGGGTGGGAGGACGTCAGGATCGCCTTGTCTGACAGGTAAGTAGCGACCCCCGACCCCTGCGATGTCGCTGGTGAGATCTGCCTGTTTGGCAGATCACTAGCGAACACTTAGCGATGCACCAGCGATCCTGACCGCTTCATATCGCTTGTCGGGATCGCTGGTGCATCGCTAAGTGTGACAGTACCTTTACAGAAAGCTGTAGATAAGACCTGATGGCGGAGCCGGCAGCTCATATTCGAAAAAAGGGGTGACAGATTCCCTTTAAATGATAACCAAAGGAAATAGCCTTTCATGAATGTTCCACTGAACAAATTCAATTTTATGCATTTTATATTGATATATGCTGATAGAATGATGAAAAGGTCCAGGATACATAGAACTGTATTAAATGTGTTTTTTTTATCTACATGTTTCGATGTGTGTTAACTTCGAAACGCGTCGAATAAAACCGCGTTGATTACAGTTCTGTGTATCCCAGAACTTTTCATCGTTTCATCGGCAATGCAGGAATCCACATTGTTTTCCACATTTATTCTATGTGGTCTGGAGACCTGTGGATGTCCAACAGCTGATCGTCTACGCTTTAAAAGCCGTTGCGTGCGCACAACTGTACCAGACCAGCACAATCTTTATAAAATCTAATTTTTAAATTGGATAAGAGCCTATTGTGTTTTATTTGCTCCCCACCTCCTGCACAATTTTATACTGACGGCGCAGTACTGTGAAGAACAGTAGACTTTATCCCAGTGATCAGAGTAATCATGGGAAAATTGTGAATCTTTGCGATTAAAGAGTTTGTCTGGAACTTTTACATTGATGGCCTATTCTTAGGATAGGTTATCAGTATCTGATCAGTGGCGGTGCGACACCCGCATCAGATCCGTTGTTCCAGTGGCCAGTGGCGCCCAGAGATGCTCAGATGTCGATCTGCACAGAATAGCTCCGTCACCTGTATAGTGGCCGCGCATGGGTACTGCAAATCCGCCTCCTATTTGAAGCAAGGTAAGCCATCCTGAACAACTTCTTTAACCATGATTTTATATTGCTGCGATGTGGCTTTAAGAGTGAGATTTCTTTTCCGTATCATTGTACCAAAGGCTATATTATTATTAGTCATTCTCATGTGTTGACTGTTGCAATTCATCTTTCATTCATGTCGTTATTAGCTTTATGCCCTTTTCAACTTTTATGACAACTGCTATAATCTGGGAGATACAGATCAGTTCTGCCTAATGAAAAGGCCCTGTAGGTTTAGAAATGTTTTCTTGGCATCCACGGTAGAGAGATATTACTAGAACCAGTAGGGGGAAATTGTGTGTTCCCGCGCCCTCCTTTCGGATAAAGTGGCCTATAGTAGGGATGAAAATAAGTCTGATTCCTATAAAAATTAGCAACATATGTCACCTAAACTGCACTGTCATATCTTGGACTCTCCAGGACCGATATATCTTTTACTGATTACTTTACTTACCATTGGCCGTATCGCAATGGTAATAATGCCAGGCTGCCTAAGTTGGCTTGAAGCCATGAAAATGTCACATTTATGCTGTTAAGTGCCCAGCAATGAGACAATGAGATGTACAATAGATTATTCCTGCTGCGTATAATCAGCAATGTTACTCCAGTAAGATCCTCCTGCTATGAAATGCTCTGATAAGTACAGTATGTCCATCCAAACTTGAGAAATGCCATATGAATCATCATGCAAGGGATTGGTGTTTTGTGAGCCGATACATTGTGTGGGAGAGATGCTGCGGGTCTAATATGCCTTGGCATGGTGCCACATGGAGTGTACAACAGCAACAGCTTATGCTGGAGGAATTGTGTTGAACAGACAACAGATGGCGCTGTGTTAACTAGTACAGCTTGTTCATATATGGGTGTAATTCCTCTATGGACTGTGTTGTATGACCTCTCAGGTATGTTCTCATCATCTATCCTCCTTCTTGATGATGATATCCCAAGTAAACCAGCTCATTCTCCCACAATATCTGAGTGAGGATGATTCTGCTGAAAGCTGAAATCTGCAACACCCCCGAGGATCGATGAATTTTGGAAGTGCGACTTATTAGGAGAGAGGTTTGGGTTATGTCCTTTAAGGGTTAATGGACTAAGTTGCTGGTGACATTGCTAAGTTATGGTTCTGAATTAAAGGAAATGTCCATATCGGGAAGAGTAAGACGTAATATTAAAAACACTCAAAAAGAGAGGAGAAATGATTGTACTTTTAGAGAGATGCATCTGCAGCAAAAATAAGAGTTTGGGAAAAGTGTAGAGGCATGCTATCAAAAAGCCGCAGTTGAGGTCGAAGAAAATTGTACCACTAAAGAGACCGGGAGGTGTGGAGTGAGGTCGCCTCCTGAAGTGTTGCTGAAGGACCAGGCGAGCAAAGTCGAAAAGTGTAGGGCAAGTATACAAGTGAGAAAGCTGAAGAGAGTAAAAGTCAGATCTGACAAGTAAGGGTAGTGTTCAAAGACCACCCCAAGAGGGGAATCCGCCCCAACCAAGATCATCCTCCAAGCGATACTGAGGGTTGTGGTCAGTGGCATAACGTAAAGCTCGTAGGCCCCAATGCAAAATCCCCAACCGGCATGGGCCTGTAACAGTATTGGTCTTCACCGTCTTCTAATATTGACTGAAGGTTCCCCTTAGGCTCCTAGGCTAGGTTGAGATTGCACCAATGATAGTTACGTCCCTGGTTGTGAACTACCTTATTTATTGCACCTGCCTGTTTAGTATGTACCAGGCGGAGAAGACCAGTTCACCTGCATAAAAGAACCGATATTACAGAGAGAACGAGGACAATAGGGTGAGGAGGACAATCACCATATAGAGGTTCTCCTGATGAATATGAATATTAGCCGCCTTCAAGATAAGGATTTGCCGCAGCGGAGTAGAGAAGAGATGCTTATTCCTGTCTGCAAGCATTACCCGACAAAAGATTCTCCTTTGTAATGTCTGAGTGTAACGAGCCATGCCACAGATGGCTGGAGACTGGTACCTGTGTGTGGGACCAATAGTGTAGGATGAAAGCATGTCAGGGCATTACTGTGAGGAGAAGAGGGCTGTGAAAAAAAGCACTGTGACTGTGTGCTGCACTGTGACTGTGTGCTGTACTGTATTGTGATTGTGAAGGAAGTGCTGCTGAAGGGATTGTCTGCAGACTATCACAAATACAATGAGTATTACAAATGTAAGCCCATTGCTATCTGCCTGTGTACCAGCCTGTCACCTAAGGTTATGTTCAGTAACCACAAAGCTCGTTCCTCATGAAAGGCACTGTGACTATGAAGCTCATTGTCCCCCTATCAGTAACATTGCTGCATTCTCATTCCTTCCATCATCCTTTCCACCATGTATATCTGCAGTTCTTCTGCCATCTCTGAGTGGGGAACAACTCTCACTATGGGTTAAATAATCATGGTATACTATCTTGCAGTCAGACTAGTCTTTTACCTCATAACAAGAGAATCTGGAGTACACGGTGACAGCAAGAAAAATACTTTTTGTATAAAAATATAAATGTTTATTTATGTATACAAAATATATAAATGATTGTACATAGTAAAACAGTGCACCAAGGAGCATACAAGCAAAACACAAGGGCCACCCCTCTGGCAAAACAATCCCGTTGCAAGCAAATCCACAGGTCAAGTGACCAAAAGAAAAAGTGTATAAGGGGCAGGTCAGGAAGTTCCCATCATAGACCGCAACATGACCGCGATATATCCTGAATAGCCAAGTCAAATAACTAAATAGTACCGCTTACCGGGATCTGAGAAGCCAGAGAGGGAGCCCCAGGTGCCCAATGTCCACCCCCTGTTTTACTATGTACAATCATTTATATATTTTGTATACATAAATAAACATTTATATTTTTATACAAAAAGTATTTTTCTTGCTGTCACCGTGTACTCCAGATTCTCTTGTTATGGCATAATTTATTGGAGTTGGTGAATTTGTTTGCTGGGAGGCTCACCAGGTGGTGATGTCATCCTGTGCATTTTTCTGTACACTGATTTTGTTTTTAATAGTCTTTTACCTCGTACAGATTATGGGATGGCTGTGCCGGCTGTAGCTTCTTTGCTCCTTTGATGCCTGTACTATAGCCCTTGGGGTAAAGCATCATAAACAGTGAGTACTACTCACCCCCACTTGCTAGCCAGCTTTGATGCTAGCGAAATATTTCATAGCGCCACAGCTTTATATTATGACAGATAATACTGTAGTTTATGCAATACTTAATTTTGTAAATGTACATTTTACTTTAAAGCGTTTCTAACTATACTAGACTAAATGGAAAAAACAACTATAATTATATACCTAGAAGGGGAACAGACACCATATTGGCAGAGATTGCCTGACTATGGATTTGCAGGACAAGAGAACACAACACAAATCTGGCAAAATATATCATTTGCATTTATACTCAATCATCTTTGGTAGCCAGGTGTGATCGCCACCGCGGCAGGGCAATGTTAGTCCATGACACCAGCAAAAGATATGAGAGTCCTGGAAAGCTCAGATTGAAGCAATGGGGTATGGGTAGCAATTGTCCTTGATTAGAGTGGTAGATTAGCTTCAACCCTCTGACAGGCCCATTGATTGTAATCTCTTTTAAAGTGAACTTTATGGAATATATCTAATAGCGCGGCACAAATTGTTTCATATTTCTGGTTAAATCGCTAATGTGAACTTCACGTTAAAGGTTTTCCCATCACACTATCATGGATTGAACTTTGCAAGTTTATAGTTTTTCTAAGTGCTATTCTCACAGTGACCACTAGATGTCAGCAACAACTCAATTATTTGGAAATACTTTTATTATAATATCTATCCGCTAGATGGTCACATAAGTGGCGCCAACATTTCTACTTAACAAATCAAGCAGATTATGCTCTAATCATTATCACTAAATGCGTTTTCAATATGATTGGGATTGGTGAAAGGCTTGATATATGATTTTCCAAATATTGGAAGGTATTTTAATACAAAAACTAGAATGACGGACAGAATTATCATTTTTCCAATTTTTCAGCCTTGTTAATGTACATGGTGGCATGTTCCCCTTTTACCTGGGGTTGGAGGAACTGTATCACTGTATCATTAGGAAACTATCCGTCTGCTCATATAGATTGTGTGTTTGTCAGACACAAACTCTTACAGTTTTGTACCTTTTTTAAGTTCACAAATCCAATCCTGTGGAGTATCACAATGCTTATCATTCCAGGAGAGTCGATAATCAGTATTCACCTCCCCGCAGAGCTCCAACCCCTGGTAGTTGTTGGGTTCTCCATAGGACCAGTTTTCATAAATCAACTGCAGAAAGAAAAAAAAACCGGAAAGAAAAAAGGGAACGAAAGAGGGAAAAAGAGATAACGAAAAAGTGAAAAAGAGGGAATGAAATAGGGAGGGTAAGAGGGAAAATGAGGGAAAGAAAATGGGAAAGAAACGGAGAGAAAGAAAGAGGGAGAAAAAGAAGGAACGAAAGAGAAAGGGAAGGAAAATGGCGAGTGGAAAGAAACAAAGAAGGAACAGGAAGGAAAGAAAGGGAGAGAAATAAGGAGAAAGATGGAAAAACGTGAAAGAAGGAAAAGGAAGGAGAGAAAGAAGGGAAAGGAAGGCAAGAAAGTGAGAGAAAATAGGAAAGGGAAGGAAAGAGGGAGAGGAAATGGAAAAGTAAGGAAAGAAAGGGAGAGAGAAAGAAGGAAAGGGAAGGAAAGAAAGGGAAAGAAATAAGGAAAAGGAAGGAAAGTGAGAGAGAAAGAAGGAAAAGGAAGGAAGAAAATGAGAAAGAAGGAAAGGGAAGGAAAGAAAGGGAAAGAAATAAGGAAAAGGAAGGAAAGTGAGAGCGAAAGAAGGAAAAGGAAGGAAGAAAATGAGAAAGAAGGAAAGGGAAGGAAAGAAAGGGAAAGAAATAAGGAAAAGGAAGGAAAGAAAGTGAGAGAGAAAGAAGGAAAAGGAAGGAAGGAAGGAAGGAAAGGGAGAGAGAAAGAAGGAAAAGGAAGGAAGGAAGGAAGGAAGGAAGGAAAGGGAGAGAGAAAGAAGGAAAAGGAAGGAAGGAAGGAAGGAAAGGGAGAGAGAAAGAAGGAAAAGGAAGGAAGAAAATGAGAAAGAAGGAAAGGGAAGGAAGGAAGGAAGGAAGGGGGAGAGAAAGAAGGAAAAGTAAGGGAAGAAGGAAATAAATATGAAACAATTATTTTATTTGATACTGATAATGATAAACTATACACAAATCATCTGATGTGAATTTCTGGTCATGGGAGAATCACAAAGCTTTGCTGCTCATTCCCTGACCAATATACTTGTGTTTCTCACATAATCAGGAAATACCGTATGACTCAAGTGAACAATGAAGGTTCCCATTTAATGGAAGCACGCAGAGATCTTGACAACCAGTCAAGTGAAGGACTTCAACATTCTCTCTAGCACACACCGCTCAGCTTCCTCCCTCTCTATGTCCTCCATAAATTAGCACATCCACCTATATACCTTACCTCTGGCCCCTTCCTACCACTCTGGACCATATCTTCACTTAAAGGAGTTTTCCAACTTCAATTTTTAATTCTTATTTTTTTGTCATTTCATTCTTCATTTGTTTTTATTATTTTTTTTCTGCTATAAGATAACAAAATAAGTTGAATGTACCTCCTGCGGCTCGGGGCGGCCTCTCTGCCTCCGCTTTACAAGTTTGTTTACATGGCTGCGATGTTCACATCAAAACTGTAGAGTGCTGCAGTCAATCACTAGGCTCAGCGGTGATGTCAAAGTACAGGGCACAAGACCACTGAGCCCATTGATGATTGCAACGATCACGCGCTGTGGTCGTGATGTCACACCTGTTACTCTGTCAGCAAAGTCCTGGGCAGCGACATAAAAGCACCCCTGGATCGGCGGGGGGATATGTTTGGTTGTTTTTTTTAGCAGAGCAAGTCCATAGAATAAAAAACTGAGGATGGACAACCCCTCAAATGACACTGAACCACTGCTTTCTATACCCCCACAATAATTTTTTACTATCAATTCACTAAAATCTGTACTCAGTGAATACAGACTTTCCCACCACTGAGAAGAGATGAGAGTTGGTGATTTTAAAATTCTATGGAGGAGGGAGGAGCTGGAGGCAGGGGACATTCTACTGAAATGACAGTTAGGCTATGTGCACACGCTGCGGTTCCGCGTTTTTGGTCCTGCGGAACTGCAGCAGTTCCGCAGGCATGGTACAGTACCATGTAACCCTATGGGTTTTAAAAACCGCTGTGCTCACGCTGCAGTTTTTTCCACGCGGTTTTGCTGCGGTTTATAAACCGCAGCATGTCAATTGTTTCTGCGGATTCTGCAGCGGTTTCACACCTTTAACATAGTAGAGGTGTGAAACCGCAGGGCAAAACCACAGGAAAACCACAGGTCACTTTACCTGCGGTTCCGCACGGAAAAACCTGCAGGTGAATCCGCAGTGTGTGCACATAGCCTTACACTTCTCAAAAGAACTTTATGAGCACCAACTGTCATCTATCTCAGTAACTGGAAATTCAATGTTCACTGAAGACACATTTTATTGGCATATTTAGAATTTTGAGAATTTGAGAATGAAAGATCGGTCCAGGAGGAGACATAAGTGGATTTCTTTGATAAGATATATACAAACGTTTCTTATTTTCACATGTTCTACTGATTTACTGAGAAAAATAAATAATGTGATGCTTACTCATCAACTGTATTGAGGACGCATTTTCATATTCAAGTAGGCACTATTAGTATTAGTTTTGCCATGTGACAAACACCGCATGGGTTCTCCCACAAATTGCAGCAATTTTTTTTATACCTAACAGGGTCTTTTTCATTCCAAGACAGAAACAAAATACTCGGCTTTAAGAAAAGCCCCTTGAGGCTAAAATGTATCCCATCAAGGAAAACATGAAAGGCATTACTTACAGGTGAGCTATCTGACCACGAGAAGCCTTCATCTGGATTACTCTTCAACAGGCCAATCCAGAAGACTTGGCGGTAGATGCCATCATGTCTTATATAGAGAAGAAGAAACAGAAAGTATGTAAGAGGCTCTACATTCCTGAACCTAAACCATTTCTAAACAATGTTTGCTTTTGTGGCAGGGGGCGTTATTTTGGTAAAAGAGGACATTGCTATCAGCGAACGTTACTACCAGGAACGGGGGTACTTGGTCTATAAAATGCTTAGGTAGGTGTTAAAGCAACATACACATGATGCCAGGAGCCAAGGTTTCTCATCAGGACATTGCTGCATCTCACTATCGTCTTCAAGACAGCCTGGTGCCAACTCTTCTCCCAGTGCACATGAACCGGGACATCCAGAAGATGTACAAGAAAATGTAAGTAGTTGGCCAGACCACCTTCTCCGTTTATGACTACACAATTCTGATGCTCACATACCCATTGAAGGCACTTTTGGAAGTGGACAGGGGTCAGTATGATCATGCTTACTTATGTGCTACCACAAAGTCCCATACGCTGATAACTGGCATCCGCTATGAGTTCGATCGTAGTGAACAGGAACTCGTTCAGCAATTTGTGGGTTTGGGTAAGGTCCCCTGTATGTGGTAGAGGAAGATAGAAAGGAAGCTGCAGGAATGGAGGCTAGAGTGAAGTCTACGCTCAGAATTTGAACAGAGGACCAAGGTAACGGAGTGCCAGAAGTACTCGTCAAAATTTGCAGCGTAGAACCCCAACCACTGTTGGAGAGGGCTTCAGTTGAGTTGCGTGACACTGGAGACCAAGTGTGGTACAAAGAGATAGCCTACAGAGGAGATGGCTCACAGAGGAGGAAAGCCAATGGTGAGGAGGAAGACTCCCACCTACATGAATGGCATGTGGAAGGATCCACGGAAGTCTCAGATGGTTGGGTGCTAGAGGCATGCAGCAGGAAGCTAGAAGCCTCGGAGTTCCACAGGTACATGTTATATTGAGTATGATCCATCACACCACATAAGTCATACACAGCTGTATTATGGCTCCGCTTTGAATTGTGCAATAATCAGACCTCATTAGAGATGTGTAACTTCCCGGGCTGCTTCATGTCACTTTGTTAAAATACCAGTTTTATCAGCATGAGAATATCACTAGAGGACTAGTAAGCCTACTGCTACGTAGTCTTTCACCACGTCCCTGCCACTGATTGACAGCTTTGTGCCTATGCACAAGGAGGATTCACATTAGGCAGGTTCCCACCAACTAGAATTTCCTTATCGCGGCTGCTGGGCACCCATGAATTGGCCAATTTATGCGCTAAGTATCTCAATTTTTATAATTTTCTAGAGCAGTAGTGCAATTCAAATTTCATATGTTTCATGTTTTCATGCTATACGGCTACAGACCGCTACTTTATTTGTTGGTTATATCTGGAGAGGGCTACTCTTAGTAAGCACATGTACACACCTGATTTCTGTTTGGAAGTGACGGTCAGTCTTTTGATATTTATGTACAGGATACACAGAAAGCTGCCAATCAGTGGTGAGGGCGGGGTTATATAGAGCTCAGCATTCAGAGTAATGCTAGATCTGCAGTAGATAGAACAATGATTTTAGCAAGTACTGCAGGAAGCAGCCCAGTAAGTGATACATTGCTGGAATCAGGGTCTCTGCTCCAACATTATGCTGCTTCAGATTTGATGCTATAGTCCCCAATTTTCGGAAACAATCCTGGCAAGTTTGGACATGTCTTGGAATCGGTTTATGTAATTTACCCTTTTTTGTGCTCTTTTGGGTGTGCAAGACTTAGACTTCCCTGTTATACTACCCCAGATGTTGGTAAGCATGCACATACAGAATACTATAAAGCATATCATCCATAAATGTGGTGCTACCTACAGCAGCATTGACCACACTATTTGCTCTTCCTCTTTGTCTCCGATACTGAGTAAGTCACCTCCGATTGCTTTGCAAAAATTCTTCGACTCAAACCATGACTGCTTTTCACTATTTGGTACCTGGTAATGCTGTGGAAAAAACAGATGTAGTGTAAACTGGATATCGCATTCCTTGTAAACAGTGCAGAAAATAAATGTGATATACTCCGAACATGCATACATTAATCCGTTGTAGTTTTATATGCACGTCTTTCTTATATTTTGACCAGATATTGATTAAATCTGCCCAGTTCACACACGAATGATGCCCTTTATTTATAATTATATTCTAATACCGTCAGAGCTTAGAAAAATTAAATGTTTCCAATTTTCCCAAAAGGCGATACATGTCTGGGCGGTCCAATGTCACCGCATAGTAGAGATGTGGGGGCACAGAGCTGGCTAGCTGGTAGACACTTAAAGATGCCACATAGAGAAGGCAGAAATGGTTTATTAACGTCTCTGCCTTCTCTATCATTGTATACACTGTGACCAACAAGTGCTGTGTATGTAGCATGTAGGAAGCACTAATGGCGCTCTATCCTCCATACCCAGTAGTCATGCGATCGCAGGATATATGTAGGGAATCCTAGGAGACCCAGTCAGCTACTATGCAGGCAGGAAGCTGAATTTCCCCTGTAACTGGAGCTAATACTGTATGCCAGTCCCAGATATAAAGCAAGTGAAGTAAAAAAAAAAAATTAAATTTTGCTATTTATACAATGGGTACTGAAAGTATTCAGACCCCTTTAAATTTTTTACTCTGTTTCTTTGCAGCCATTTAGTAAATTCAAAAAAGTTCATTTTTTTTCTCAGTAATGTACACTCTGCACCCTATCTTGACTCAAAAAAACAGACATGTAGAAATTTTTGCAAATTTATTAAAAAAGAAAAACTGAAATAACACATGGTCATAAGTATTCAGACCCTTTACTCAGACACTCATATGTAAGTCACATGCTGTCCATTTCCTTGTGCTCCTCCTTGAGATGGTTCTACTCTTTCATTGGAGTCCAGCTTTGTTTAATTAAACTGATAGGACTTGATTTGTAAAGGCGCACACCTGTCTATATAAGAACTCACAGCTCACAGTGCATGTCAGACCAAATGAGAATCATGAGGTCAAAGGAACTGGCCAAGGAGCTCAGAGACAGAATTGTGGCAAGACACAGATCTGGCCAAGGTTACAAAAGAATTTCTGCAGTACTCAAGGTTCCTAAGAGCACAGTGGCCTCCATAATCCTTAAATGGAAGAAGTTTGGGACCACCAGAAGTCTTCCTAGACCTGGCCGTCCAGCCAAACCGAGCAATCGTGGGAGAAGAGCCTTGGTGAGAGATGTAAAGATGCCCCAAGATCACTGTGGCTGAGCTCCACAGATGCAGTAGAGAGATGGGAAAAAGTTCCACAAAGTCAACTATCACTGCAGCCCTCCACCAGTCGGGCCTTTACGGCAGAGTGGCCTGATAGAAGCCTTTCCTCAGTGCAAGACATATGAAAGCCCGCATAGAATTTGCTAAAAAACACATGAAGGACTCCCAGGATATGAGAAATAAGATTCTCTGGTCTGAAGAGACGAAGATAGAACTTTTTGGTGATAATTCTAAGCGGTATGTATGGAGAAAACCAGGCACTGCTCATCACCTGCCCAATACAATCCCAACAGTGAAATATGGTGGTGGCAGCATCATGCTATGGGCTTGTTTTTCAGCTGCAGGGACAGGAAGACTGGTTGCAATTGAAGGAAACATGAATGCAGTGAAGTACAGAGATATCCTGGATGAAAACCTCTTCCAGAGTGCTCTGGACCTCAGACTTGGCTGAAGGTTCACCTTCCAACAAGACAAGGATCCTAAGCATACAGGTAAAATAACCAAGGAGTGGCTTCAGAACAACTCTGTGACCATTCACGACTGGCCCAGCCAGAGCCCTGACCTAAACCCAATTGAGCATCTCTGGAGAGATGTGAAAATGGCTGTTCATCAACGTTCACCATCCAACCTGACGGAACTGGAGAGGATCTGCAAGGAAGAATGGCAGAGGATCCCCAAATCCAGGGGTGAAAAACGTGTTGCATCATTCCCAAGAAGACTCATGGCTGTACTAGCTCAAAAGGGTGCTTCTACTCAATACTGAGCAAAGGGTCTGAATACTTATGACCATGTGATATTTCAGTTTTTCTTTTTTACAAAGTTGCAAAATTTTCTACAGTTCTGTTTTTTTCAGTCGAGATGGGGTGCAGAGTGCACATTATTGAGAAAAAAATGAACTTTTTTGATTTTACCAAATGACTGCAATGAAACAAAGAGTGAAAAATGTAAAGGGGTCTGAATACTTTCCGTACTCACTGTATATACTGTATATAACTACACACACACATATACACTCACTGGCCACTTTATTAGGTACACCATGCTAGTAACGGGTTGGACCCCCTTTTGCCTTCAGAACTGCCTCAATTCTTCGTGGCAGAGATTCAACAAGGTGCTGGAAGCATTCCTCAGAGATTTTGGACCATATTGACATGATGGCATCACACAGTTGGCGCAGATTTGTCGGCTGCACATCCCTGATGCGAATCTCCCGTTCCACCACATCCCAAAGATGCTCTATTGGATTGAGATCTGGTGACTGAGGAGGCCATTTGAGTACAGTGAACTCATTGTCATGTTCAAGAAACCAATCTGAGATGATTCGAGCTTTATGACATGGCGCATTATCCTGCTGAAAGTAGCCATCAGATGTTGGGTACATTGTGGTCATAAAGGGATGGACATGGTCAGCAACAATACTCAGGTAGGCTGTGGCGTTGCAACGATGCTCAATTGGTACCAAGGGGCCCAAAGAGTGCCAAGAAAAAATTCCCCACACCATGACACCACCACCACCAGCCTGAACCGTTGATACAAGGCAGGATGGATCCATGCTTTCATGTTGTTTACGCCAAATTCTGACCCTACCATCCGAATGTCGCAGCAGAAATCGAGACTCATCAGACCAGGCAACGTTTTTCCAATCTTCTACTGTCCAATTTCGATGAGCTTGTGCAAATTGTAGCCTCAGTTTCCTGTTCTTAGCTGAGAGGAGTGGTACCCGGTGTGGTCTTCTGCTGCTGTAGCCCATCTGCCTCAAAGTTCGACGCACTGTGCGTTCAGAGATGCTCTTCTGCCTACCTTGGTTGTAACGGGTGGCAATTTGAGTCACTGTTGCCTTTCTATCAGCTCAAACCAGTCTGCCCATTCTCCTCTGACCTCTGGCATCAACAAGGCATTTCCGGCTACAGAACTGCCGCTCACTGGATTTTTTTTCTTTTTCGGACCATTCTCTGTAAACCCTAGAGATGGTTGTGCGTGAAAATCCCAGTAGATCAGCAGTTTCTGAAATACTCAGACCAGCCCTTCTGGCACCAACAATCATGCCACGTTCAAAGGCACTCAAATCACCTTTCTTCCCCATACTGATGCTCGGTTTGAACTGCAGGAGATTGTCTTGACCATGTCTACATGCCTAAATGCACTGAGTTGCCGCCATGTGATTGGCAGATTAGAAATTAAGTCTTAACACACAGTTGGACAGGTGTACCTAATAAAGTGGCCAGTGAGTGTATATATGTACATATACACTCACTGGCCACTTTATTAGGTACACCTGTCCAACTGTGTGTTAAGACTTAATTTCTAATCGGCCAATCACATGGCGGCAACTCAGTGCATTTAGGCATGTAGACATGGTCAAGACAATCTCCTGCAGTTCAAACCGAGCATCAGTATGGGGAAGAAAGGTGATTTGAGTGCCTTTGAACGTGGCATGATTGTTGGTGCCAGAAGGGCTGGTCTGAGAATTTCAGAAACTGCTGATCTACTGGGATTTTCACGCACAACCATCTCTAGGGTTTACAGAGAATGGTCCGAAAAAGAAAAAAATCCAGTGAGCGGCAGTTCTGTGGCCGGAAATGCCATGTTGATGCCAGAGGTCAGAGGAGAATGGGCAGACTGGTTCGAGCTGATAGAAAGGCAACAGTGACTCAAATTGCCACCCGTTACAACCAAGGTAGGCAGAAGAGCATCTCTGAACGCACGGTGCGTCGAACTTTGAGGCAGATGGGCTACAGCAGCAGAAGACCACACTGGGTACCACTCCTCTCAGCTAAGAACAGGAAACTGAGGCTACAATTTGCACAAGCTCATCGAAATTGGACAGTAGAAGATTGGAAAAACGTTGCCTGGTCTGATGAGTCTCGATTTCTGCTGCGACATTCGGATGGTAGGGTCAGAATTTGGCGTAAACAACATGAAAGCATGGATCCATCCTGCCTTGTATCAACGGTTCAGGCTGGTGGTGGTGGTGTCATGGTGTGGGGAATTTTTTCTGGGCACTCTTTGGGCCCCTTGGTACCAATTGAGCATCGTTGCAACGCCACAGCCTACCTGAGTATTGTTGCTGACCATGTCCATCCCTTTATGACCACAATGTACCCAACATCTGATGGCTACTTTCAGCAGGATAATGCGCCATGTCATAAAGCTCGAATCATCTCAGATTGATTTCTTGAACATGACAATGAGTTTACTGTACTCAAATGGCCTCCTCAGTCACCAGATCTCAATCCAATAGAGCATCTTTGGGATGTGGTGGAACGGGAGATTCGCATCAGGGATGTGCAGCCGACAAATCTGCGCCAACTGTGTGATGCCATCATGTCAATATGGTCCAAAATCTCTGAGGAATGCTTCCAGCACCTTGTTGAATCTCTGCCACGAAGAATTGAGGCAGTTCTGAAGGCAAAAGGGGGTCCAACCCCTTACTAGCATGGTGTACCTAATAAAGTGGCCAGTGAGTGTATATATCATGTATAAGATAAATTAATAAGCCAATGTTAATTAAAATAGCTGTTTTAGCCCACCCCTGTCAAGAAAAAGAAAAACATGTAAGAAATAAAAAATAATAATTATTACAAAAACTCGAACACATTTTTAGAAGCGTGTCAGTGGTCCAAAAATTAAGAAAAAACAGACTCCTATTTCCCATATTTTCACACCCATACCGCCTGAGAACGACAACAAAATAAGAAAAGAGAGTATGAAAATAACATAAAGTTTAGGCCCCACATATCATGAAAAAAAGATACATAAATGATTTCAATATCCAAGAAATAATCCCATTGTGCTTGGTCAGGAATGAGGGATAATGGCCTGGTCTTCAACTGATTGAATTTTAATAGAGAAGTTTTCAGCACCTTTCATACAGGTCTGATTAGGGGTTGGGTGCATTATACTTTTTGGTAATTTTTGCATAAGCCCCCTTCCAAATAGTTTTCTTGCATAGGGAGTATTTTGCTCTCTTTAGATCAGTGCTCCTTACTTTATAACATGCACGTTTTGATTCTTTCCAGTTGGGAGGACACGTTGGTTCAGGTGTTGTGGTCGGGAATGGTGGTGGTGTCACTCCTTGTGCCCACTTCTTGCACACATACTTAGCACTTTCATCACAGTTCAAAACATCCCATAATCCAGCTTTCTTCCCAGTTCTCATGGCTACACAGCCCTGTTTCCTGCCTTGAAAATTCAATAAAAAAGATACGGTATACGGAAACGTCATTTATGGAAATCTTGTTGCTAAAACGAACAAATGTGCGAGCAGACACAATTTCATTGCAAATTAAAGAGACAATCCCTATCCATATGCTAAGGTTTGAGGACCTCATAGAAGGAGGAAGAACTTCCAGCAACAATAGAGACAAACTTGTTGATTCTGCCCATCGATGCATTATGTGTCCAGCTTCTACTGTATTTTACAATTGGCTGTAAGACTTGTTGGAAAACGCAAAGAAGAGTTTATTGCATAGTCCTTTCCAGACTACCCTATATATGCTATGCAATGGGTCAAGAATAAAATACTGCCCGAATGACCCTGGAGCACTTCAGGCCATTGAATGACCAAATTGGTTTCGATACCAGCAAAGGCCAAATCCAATTATATAACTTTTTCATAATTGAATACTACTTATGGAAAGACGTGGCATCATCTTACTCTTCAGTTATCTGGAAATTTTCTTTAGTTCCCCCTAAAAATGCATCTAAAGTAGTAGAGGAAGCAGAAGAGAGGGGAGAAGGATGGGATGCAGCTGCATATTCCTCCAGTATGTGCTGTCAGAGGGAAAGAGGAGCACTAGTGGGGAGACGTGATTGGCTCAGTACACCTCTTAAATCACAAAGTCCCTGCACTCTCAGAAAGTACCATATATAGAGAGATTTGGTGACTTACCCGGCATGTCAGCGTCCCAGTGGGTGTACAATACTCTTTCCTTGTTCGTCCATTTAAAAGTGTTCCTGTCCTCGTTATCAGAGAGCCCTGTCCAGAAATATTTCTCCGGTCTAAACCCGATCAGACTTGTTAAATAGGCCTGTTCAAACCTGCCATTAAAATGCAACATGTTACATTTTCATTTAGAATCACATATAGAGAGGGAAAATAAGGTCTATTTTAGGAATGTAGGCAGCAGGTAGCAGCCTAGTCTACCTGTAGCATTACATTTAAAGGAGCTGTCCACTGAAAACCACCCACTACCAGGACCTGCGTCAGGGAACCTTTATTCCCTCTACAATATTGTATGGCAAGTCGGATGTCCAACCGCGGCTCCATTCATCCTCTACGGGGCTCCTAGGAAAGGTCCATGAGGAATAAATGAAGCAACAATTCTAAAAGGGATAAAAATTGGACATGTGGCTGCACAATGTGTGCCATCGTGTACAGTATAGGGTGTACTCTCATGTGAAGTGTGAGGGTCTATGACTAGTTTACTAGAAGATTTAAAGAAAAATAGTGCTCAGCACGTCTATAATTAATTTATTGACTTTATCATCATGTAGGATTCTATTTATTAGTTTTCTGTATATCCTCGTGAGTACCGTAAACACTTCTACGCCAGACCGGATACTGTCCCCAAAACCCCCCAGGCATTACGGACACTCTTATCTCTGCAGATCCCTCCTATTACACTCCCATTGAGGTTTTTATGCCCCAGAGTTTCCTTTAAGCCTGATAACCTGCCTTCCCTTCCTTATCAGAATTTCTTTGGTCAGGACAACTGTCTTCAGGAAGTTTGGACAGCACAGATGCAGCCTCAGCAGTCCTGAAATGAGTGATAACCCATTGCTGTAACAATATATTCGCTGATGACTGCAGAACACGTCAGAGGATGCAGGGTCAGGTACTCGGAGCTGCCGCACTATACGTCTTATTGTATTTTACGCCATTCAAGGATGTAGAATATTGTAAATGTCTCCGCATGAATGAGTGAGTAGGATTAGAATTAAAAAGGTTGTACGTGACTAAAAACATTATCAATGAGCCTAAAGTGGTTAAAAAATCTATACTATCGAACTGAACACTTCCTCCAAGTCAATAAAATGTCATGGCTACAGCCTAACATCAGCTTGGAATGGCTGCAGGCGTCATATACTGATCACCACCAGAAGAAGGAACCAGGAGTTCAGTGGAGGCAGCAAAATGGAGAGACCTGTCCTGTAGGTGAGTATGCTTTTTTGTTTGTTTTTTGTTTTATTTCTTTTTAAGTTTTGGCCCATTGATAAAGTTTTTTTTACAAGTAGTGGACAACACCTTTCAGGTTACCATACACCTTAGATGGCTATCACTCAACATTTACCTTTCATGGCCTCCCTCCACATAAATACACGCTGAGCAGAGAGGGATAAAAGACCCTGCCAGACATCATTGGAGGAGACTCATGAGAACAAAAGGACAGGGCATTGAAATCAAGTTTTTCCAATCCTTTTCTACCCCAACATCATTTTTCAGTGGAAAGCCAAATAGTCTCCATTAGCATCTAAAAGCAGACCTATCCTGACATTAGTTTGGCCAACTTTTCACTTAAGTGCATTGCAGATTTTAAGTCAGCCAAAAAAAATTGGACGTCACTTTGGATGTCATCCATGTGCTGTCCAATTCTGACAGCCTGTTTGATAGGAAAAATTTGAGAAACCTCTTTTTTTCCATCTGAGAAAAACTGTTGAAACTTTGAAGGTAAAAACTGACACTAACCAAACTATGATGACACTCTGATCAAAACCACTAATGAAACTCGGACAATTTTTCGTACAAGAAAACTAACGGATGTCTGAATAAGCTCTTATATGTGGACGTGCACAGAACAAGTATTTGAATAACAACTATTAAATGTATAGGGCCATTTTAAGACTAAACTTGCACGTCCGTGGTACACTGACACCATATATTAGTTGCAGGGTTAAGGTTGTTGAACCCATAGACTTTTATGGCCAGGGACATGCCAAACGTTCATCCTGATGTGTCTTGGTCATGTGACTATGCGTGGATCAGCCATAGGTCTCCTGACTCGTAATCAACAGCCTCACGTTAGGCACATATGAGGTTCTTGAGTCCTGGTCGGGAGATCCATGACCGGTCAGTGCATCAAGGTCTGTGGTTGGACCGTGACACATGAACGTCTGAATGATGCTTTAAGTTTACAGCTATGGACATGGAAAAGCTTCCTGTACCGTAACTATAACCACTCATTTACCCATGTGTCCATAACAGGCAGGGACAGATTTTCAACGTCTGTTTAATAACTAAATTTCCAATGCCAGAAGATACTACCATTCATACCTGTCTTCCACAGTCATCAGATAGGCTCCTTTACTATTGCAAGTGGTGTTTGCTTCTGAGAACGAACTAGCTGAAGCACTGATTAAGTAGCAGTAGTATCCATGTCTTTTCCATCCCTGTCAAAATAAAAAAAATTATGACAAAAGATCAGTTCTATAGGTTGGGACGTACAGAAGATAGAAAAGATGGGTGAAATGTCAGAGCCACAAATGATTGATAATTCACAGTCATCTGTCATAAAATTCTACTCGAGTCCATGAAATTGAACGACCACTTGTTTCCACCAAGATATTTCCAATACTAGAAGTGTCTACATCAGCTTCTTACTTAGAAGGTGCCCCATATGGAACTCTTCAGAGCACAGCTTTGGGACTGATGTGGATCTGATCTGACAGCGACCATGTTAGGGTTGACGGATTGCACTAAATTAAATTAAACTATAAAGTGCAATCGCAACCCGGGGTCCACCGTGCAGAGATGAATAATTGCTGCTAGTGTGAATAATGGCAGATAAAAAACTAGTGAACACACTGCATTAAAACCACACAGAGCAAACGAGGCGCAGAGTACCAAGCTCAGCTAACCATCGGGCAGCACTAAAAACATATAAGTACCAAACTCAGCTAACCACCGAGTGGCACAGAAAATATAAACAAAGTGCAATACCCTGTTAAACCTGCAGAGGTAGAAGCAAATGCCAAGCTAGGTGTGGAACCTTATCGCTCTCCCAGGGAAGTCTAGGCTAGTGGTTGGGCTTGCTCTGTAACTCAGCAGTTAACCGCACACACGACCGGAGACAGATGTTAAGCAAGTGGGGTTTTCCCACCCTACACTGCCCCTAGACACACAGACACAGTCACTGGTAAAGAGCAGCACCCACACATGCAAACAGAGTGGTAGCATATCCACACCCCCGCGCAATCACAAATGACGCTAGAACACGCGCTTGCGGTGCTGGAAGCCTTTCATGTGCTAGGCTCCACCCCAAACACTCACGCCCAGTTTGACAGGGCGTCGCCCTGTGCGAATCCGGAGCCGCCACATCACCAGAGCAGTCAGCGTCTGAGCACCAATGAGAAGGCGCCACATCATGGACATGCTCAGTAAGATGATTTCTGGACTTAGACTCTAGAGGGTAGGGCTGCCTCTGTATACCACTGGTTACCATAGACTTAGCTCGAGAGTCAGCAGTAACCACAAGGACACTATGAAGCTGTGCAAGACACTGGGACCGACACCTGCACTAAGCAGCAGACCCAGCAGCCAGGCCCGAATGGGAGACCACAGCACCAGACAAGGCCAGTGATCTACCCCGCACAGCAGAAGAATCCTGGCGCCTAACAGACCACCAATGTGATCTTCTAACATTTTTCTAAGATATATAAGAGATCAATTTTGGATTTTTCCTATAAATTTACAATTAATGAGATTCCATATAAATATCTGAGTCAGGATCACTCACATATTGCATGCAGAACTCGGCTATTCCAAAATCAAGGCAAAGCGTTCAATTTTTGCAATACTTTGTAATATTCTCAGAAAAAAAAACACAATATGAGCGGAAAAGGAGGCAACAGAAAAAAGTATTGTAGGACAGACAATGAAATCAATTAAAGTATATTGCTTTAAGACTAAGACAAAGCTTTCAAGCTAGAAGCCTACTATTCTTGGCAATGGCTAAAACAACAGACGATTACATGTATACCAGCTCATAAGAAGATAGACCACAAAACTTTGGCAAGAAAGATCTGCTGCTCGTGTAGGTTCCGAATCCCTTCCAATTCAATAGCAAGAACTTAGCACACCAATATTACTTAGATGTGTATATTATTACGCAATCCAACATATGATGCTTTGGTCATCTCACATGGTCTTCATCAAATATCAGATTGCACACCGATTGATGCTATGCCACCACTGCTCTTTAGAGATATACCTGCCATCTTACCTGTGCTAAGATCATCGTTGCACCAATCCATCTGCAACCTGATGAAGGCCACGTGAGATGACCGAAACATCACATGTTGTATCCTTGAATTGTGTAACAGTAAGCTCATCTAATTTGCTAATTCTCTATTTCTAATAGCTCAGTGTAGCCTAAAATGACATACTGAAAGTAGGCACCCAAAGCAGACAATTGCTTTAACAGCAGTCCATAGCCAAAACATGGTAGACCACAAAATCCAGCCGCTGCCTACCCTTATGGGGTTTGTACAGAATGATGTTTATCAGGCTTTACCATTCAATATATCATAGTGGAGGACATTTGTTTTGGATTCGAGTGTGTCTAAAATAACTGATTTGATACAACAAAAAACTGTGATATTGGTGGCCAATGTATACACGGGCTCTTTCTCAGAAACACAGTTTGTTCAGATAAGAAAAGCCAACAAAAGAAAGGGAATAGTTCCTCACCGTGTGTTACGTAGTAGATAGCCTCTGATACTGCAGTTTGGATCCAGATTCTGTTTGACCATCGGATGAATTATAAAAGAAAATTGGATCAGCAAACTGAATTTCAATAAAAAAATTCTTCTTTATTTCATTCTTTTAAAAAAGAATGAAATAAAGAAGAATTTTTTTATTGAAATTCAGTTTGCTGATCCAATTTTCTTTTCTAATTTGTTCAAATAGTGAATTTACAGGTCTTCCCATTCTAATAAAATACAATCTATGTTATTTGGAGAAAATCACAAGATCTGTGGAATTTACAGGTCTTCCCATTCTAATAAAACACAATCTATGTGGTTTGGAGAAAATCACAACATCTGTGGCTGCTGCTCCCACTAAAAACAAAGACACTCACTGGTTTGGAAACTCATCATTGATGAAGACATCCAGGAAAGGACTATGGTAAGCCCAAGGCAATCAAGGCAGAAATTTTCCAAGCAGTACAATTTGGCGACGTGTACTGAATCGCTTTACCTAAAACCATACCGCCGAGGACTCTTTCAATTCAGGCAGATTTTATTTGATTGGGAGCGAATTCGCCCAATAGTGAATATCAGATTTGCTAATTATTCCTCTCTTTATGAAAATATAACTTTATGCAATTTAATAATAGATTTATTTTATAATTCTGTAAGATAATGGCTGACTTTACAGAACCTGATATTAAGAGGCCCTTTTTTCGCTGCTCGCACTTTACCTTATCGCAGCCCCGCTCCACGATAGCATCTTGCGCATGATCCACAGGCAGTGGTTTTCTCATGCAGAGATATGGAAGCTTCTTCTCACACATCTTATCGGCCCATTGTCCATCCTAGAAATGAGACGTTTCATTGTAAAATACCAGATTTGAGGAATTTGCTTTTTTATATATGATTATTCCCATCATCATAAATGGGTATTGTAAGATAGTGCTTATTAGTAAAATCATTTTTTTCATTTGCCGCTGATGAAAATTTTCCACTGTTTTTGAGATCTTAATATATTTTTTTTTTCTTTTCAACTTTTTGCCTTGGAGATAAACCTACGCTGCCAAATAGTAAAAAATTTTCAGTGCTTACAAGCTTTTATCTATTGAGTTGGTAATCACTGCTCTGAAACTAGCCAAGATCACTGGGGATTTGGAGCTTTGAGTCAGAAATGGAGCTCCCACCCGTTAAAGAGGACACCAGATCAAAAGTGTGCAGTTTTTGCTTTCTCCTTTTAGTCCCGCTGCTCACCAATGTATTAATTTTTTATTTATTTTTTTTAAATCCGCCATTCGGTTCCAGGGATTATGGGTCATTTTATTTGGTGCTCACAGGATCCTCTGGGGCGTGTCTTTAGGCTTCTCTGTATTATTACACTGTGAGCCACACCAATTTTGTAAAGTCCATACAAAGTAACACCAAATAAAAAGACCCATATCTCTCGAATCGTATGGTGGATTTTATAAACAAAAACAAACAAAAACGACATTCTCAGGGGAACAGCGGGAATAAAATAAGAGTAAAAACTGGACAATTGACCTGGTGACGGGTACACTTTAAGTATGTTGCGATGTATGAAAATTGATGAAATCTTGTTAGAGCAAAAATATTGACTCTTTCTATAATATTAGGATAATTAGTTTTGTAATTGATGTTGCTACCTTAGGTCGTTATTTAGAAATGTTATTGATGCCCAGGTTCACAATGTCGTACCTTAGCAGATAAAGCCACGCAGTCCTCTTGTTTGTTACTCAGATGAGATGGTTCTCCTCTCTGCCATGTTGTATATGTCACTGGAGATCCATCACTCCATTCAAAAAATAGCTGCGTCTTCAAGTCGTTCAACCCCAGCCAAATGTACTCTGCCTCTCCTGGAGCAACACCAAAAAATTTTGAAGTATTGTTCCTTGTTAAGGTTTGGATAAATTGATGTTTCTACATAATGTTGCAACTTGCACCGAGTTTGTATTGCTATACATGGAGTTCCTTCACGTCCCACGGCATAATACCAAAGTAATAACACTTGCAATGGAGCACACCGAAATCTACGCAAAATCAATGAGAAATAAATCTGCACATGCCAGTGCACTGATGAGTGGAGACGAATCATAATAGGATTTGGTCACCACAATTATTATTTGTATTATTAAATATATTAAAAATAAAATGTTTGTTGTATGTCTTTGTGTGTCTGACGTTGTCTATAACCTAGTTACTCTAAAATCAAAATTTAGTAGAAACTTTTATGTAGGGTAGAGATGAGTGAACAATTTGATGAGAGACAATTTTTAGGACTTTGCAAATTTGAACAGTTTACAATTCCTTCTTGCAAATTGCCTAAAATAGCCATTGCCATTTATATGTTGCAGAAGATTGCATAAGCAGAGAAGAATGACATGAGCTTGGATGAGCTCTCCAATAATAACATGCATTTATATCATTAGACATACAGGTGCTTCTCGCAAAATTAGAATATCATCAAAAAGTTAATTTATTTCAGTTATTCAATACAAAAAGAGAAGCTCACATATTATATAGTCATTACACGCAGAGTGACCTTTTTCACGTGTTTATTTCTGTTAATGTTGATGATTATGGCTTAAAGCCAATGAAAACCCAAAAGTCATTATCTCAGTAAATTAGAATACTTTAGAACACCAGCTTGAAAAATGATTTTAAAATCTGAAATGTTGGCCTACTGAAATGTATGTCCAGTAAATGCACTCAGTACTTGGTCGAGGCTCCTTTTGGATCAGTTACTGCATCAATGCGGCGTGGCATGGAGGCGATCAGCCTGTGGCACTGCTGAGGGGTTATGGAAGCCCAGGTTGCTTTGATAGCAGCCTTCAGCTCGTCTGCATTGTGGGGTCTGGTGTCGCTCATCTTCCTCTTGACAATACCTCATAGATTCTCTATAGAGTTAAGGTCAGGCGAGTTTGCTGCCAATCAAGCCCAGTGATACTGGTGTTTTTACACCAGGTATTGGTACTTTTGGCAGTGTGGACAAGAACCAAGTCATGCTGGAGAATGGCATTTCCATTTCCAAAAAGCTTGTCGGCAGAGGGAGGCCTGAAGTGCTCTAAAATTTCCTGGTAGACGGCTGCGCTGACTTTAGTCTTGATAAAACACAGTGTACCTACACCAGCAGATGACATGGCTCCCCAAACCATCACTGATTGTGGACACTTCACACTAGACCTCCAGCAGCTTGGATTGTGGCCTCTCCACTCTTCCTCCAGACTCTGGGACCTTGATTTCCAAACGAAATGCAAAATATACTTTCATCTGAAAACAACACTTTGGACCACTGACAACAGTCCAGTTCTTTTCCTCCTTGGCCCAGGTAAGACATTTCTGGTGTTGTCTATTGGTCATGAGTGGCTGACACAAGGAATGTGACATTTGTAGCCCATGTCCTGGTTACGGCTGTGTGTAGTGGCTCTTGAAGCAATGACTCCAGCAGCAGTCCACTCCTTGTGAATCTCCCACAAATTTTTCAATGGCCTTTTCTTAACAATCCTTTCAAGGCTGCGGTTATCCCCGCTGCTTGTGCACCTTTTTCTACCACACTTTTTCCTTTTATTCAACTCTACATTAATATGCTTGGATACAGCGCTCTGTGATCAGCCAGCTTCTTTAGCAATGACCTTTTGTGGCTTACCCTTCTTGTGGAGTGTGTCAGTGACTGCCTTCTGGACATCTGTCAAGTCAGCAGTCTTCCCCATGATTGAAGAGCCTACTGAAACAGACTAAGGGACCTGTTTAAACGCTTAGGAAGCCTTTGCAGGTGCTTTTTGCTTATTATTCTAATTTACTGAGATAATGACTTTTGGGTTTTCATTGGCTGTAAGCCATAATCATCACCATTAACAGAAATAAACACGTGAAATAGATCACTCTGTTTGTAATGACTCTATATATGAGTTTCACTTTTTGTATTGAAGAAATTAAAGAAATTAACTTTTTGATGATATTCTAATTTTGTGAGAAGCACCTGTAGTATAGCACTCCCTATCAGAAGAGAACTATCATAGCTTATATAAAAGCAGAAGCAGGAAATGCAGCAGCTAGTTTATGTTGGCTATCGATAATGAGAGGACGTCAACGGTATAGATAGGAAGAGTAAAAACAGTGTATATAAACTGTACAGATAGTGTGTGTGACAGCACAACAAAGAAGATTAGTATGTGAGAAAAGCTGGTGAATTTGAATTTTAAATGTTTCGTCTATCTCTAGTATAGGGATTTTCAAGATTTCATATGAATGGCCTAGTTAGCAGACCTAAATTTATTGGCTGTCCTTTTAAAAAAAACTAAAAATATTGTAGTTCCAAATGAAAACGGGTTAGATTGCTTAAACTTACTCAAAAGTTAGCATTCTCATGTGGGTTTGACTGTTCCTGGACCATCTTGAGATTTAAGCTTCTTATTTTACAGATGGTGATCTTGGCAAGTGTGTGATGGCCCATTCTTAGGATTCAAGACCCCAAAAGCAGAATTAGGTGTTAACAGCTCTCACTGGTGGGATTCAGTCCCATTATTGCCCTCACTCTTGTGTCTGGAATGATGGCAGTGATCCAGTGCCCCCCCTTCTGTGGATCATCTGAGGTCCTGGGAGGTGAGACCCCCACCAATTACTTTATTATGGGGATGTTTATAATAGACCATCACTGTAAAATCCTCAAAAACTCCAATAAGTTGTTTTATGTTGTGCCATGACCTATTCCACATTGTTAGTGGCCTTCTACCACTCTGGTATCTTTACTAATACAAAAACTACTTACCAAACTCAAACTGTGATGTAATAAAGCTTGATTCTTCAATATTGTGCAAACTTGCAAGATCCCCCTCTTCTCTTCTACAAGATAATAAGGCTTCTTTCCAAATTCTAGTTTCTTTAATTAACGTATAACAGTATCCATTATAGGGTATCCAGGAGGCCGGACAATTGATGGGGTCATTATTACCTGCAACAAGATATGAGACCGTACTGTATATGACTCCTACATACACATAATAGCATGGTTGGCTGTAATTTTTGATATTATAATCAATGTTTTTTTTAAAAGGGATTGTTCAGGCTTTTCACCAAAGTTTACAGTTGCGCTATGAAGATTCTCAAGAACCAGCGGTAAGACTGAGCGGTCATGTGGCCGCAAGTATTTGATGTGTATACAAATGCATGGACATTTGTCTGCAATTTATTTACATACCTGAAGGTGGAATATAAGAAGCAGAACTGTTCCCTTTTTTACAGATGTACCCCAGTTTTTGGCCGCACTCCTTGCTTTCCCATTTGCCACTTTTTCCAGGATTAAGAGCTACACAGTTTATGCCAGGTTCTGTTGATGGATTTCCTACAGCAAATGACAAAATGCTTGCGTCACATGAACATAATCTCATCAGATGGCTAACTGAATTTCCAAGAATGCCCATCTCCATGAAATCTGACACACTTTTGGTGCCAAGGTCGTTAAAGGAGTATTCTCATGTTATTAATTTCCTTTAGTTGGATACACATCATGAAAACAAGCAAGTTTGCAACTGATTTGCTTGTTCTATTTTCATACTTCTGCTGTGAGAGCTTTCATCTTACATAGTGTACAGCGTGATTTCAAAAAGCTCGGCCACTAGAGCGTGACGGAATATGCACTGTAGTTACAATCCAAGAAATGAGATAACTCCTAACACCACAGCCACCTCTCTCCGGGATATTCATTTTTTTTATACAGCATTTAGTTGCTCCCTTCCTACTCTACGATCTCAGCTCCTGACTTGTATTGTTACAAATCTTGTAAAATCTCCAGCCTACACCATTGTCAGCATCCAGAGCAGTTCTCCTAATCATGGCTCTCACTTTCCTGAGCCATTTGCCTGTTAAAATGCCCTATTATATCAATGTGTAAATATAGTGATGACAGCGTGGACTAATAGCTGAATGTAGAGTAGAACTATGAAGTTCAGCATATGTTCTGCTAATGCTATTCATAAGAAATGTCACTCAAAGAGGAATGCTACACCACATCCCTAGAAACAAGGAAATAAAGAACCTGCAGAACTGTGAACTGCTTAAGAGATAGCTTGAGAATAACCCTTTTAAGACATCACCCTACACAAAGGACATCAAGTTCCTAAGGTAAAATATGGACCTGTGCCAGAATACAATGTAATAAAATGATCCATTCTATTTCAAGACTGAATAATTGTTCTTTATAGATTACTATGCAAATTTTAAGTCAATATTCACCTGGAAGCCAGTTCAGATACCGAAATGGACCTCCACCTTCCCATCTCCAGCCAGCATTAAAGTCCAGACTATTGAGCCCAGTCCATAGGATTGCGGTTAGGGTGTTTGTTAAACCTACAAAATAAAAGTAATTGACATAATTAGTTAAATTACGTACAGTACAGCTCTAGTAAATGGCTTGTACGCTATCAACCACAGATGTAGATAGCAACTTAAAAACTTTAAACTCTGTGGAAAACACCATTGGTAACACCATTGTAAAAAATATCATCCAGTGCTCTAAGTCAACACCTCTTAATTTGCACGTTCTAATGGAAATAGTTGGAAAACTGGTTTGGGTAGATGTCTGTATCATTCATCATACATGTGATTGCGCCTCGATTTATGCAGGTCTAATGTGCATCCCTTCCGATTCTTTTTTTTTTGTTGGGGGGGTTCTTACCTGAAATGAATGATTGCTCGTGCAGCTCGGTTATGCTCAGCAGTTCTGCATCTTGTTGCTGGCAGCTTCTCCTGGCTTGGTACCAAGTGAGGGCGGAATCGGAGTTAATCTGATAGTTGACGCCAGTAACGGAATCTGTCGTCCACCAGCCGTCAGACAAAGCTAAGACAAAACATTGAGCGTTTTATTAAGCGGCTCACTCATTCCGTACTTTCAATTTCATTTTTTTTACAATCTCATTTATTATACCTGGTGCCAAATTCTTTTACTAACTGCAGACCACACAATTGCTATAGTGCCCAAAGTAAATGGACTGCATCACTCATTTTTAGTGGATGGTGTGACTATATGAAGGGATCCTTGCTTTATAGGTCCTGTACCTTAAATGATTCTGATCAACCCTCCTAAGCCATCTATATAAGCATGTAGGTCATAGAAAGTCAAATAAAATGATACCTTGATATCTGCAATCCAATGTCTTATTCCAGAAAAATCTACATTTTTCTTAATATTTAAAAGTTAAGATGTATGAGCTGGACATAGATCTCCCAGAGAATCTGCTTACAAACCTTATTGTAAATTAAAGGGGATATTAACAGTGTGAGACATGTAGATCAGGAGAGGAGATTGTAAGTCATTACATGTCGCCCCCTTTCAGTTAAAATAAGCTCTGGAGGCAGATTTTCAGGGAGATCTGTGTCCCACCTACAGATCTCAACAGCAATTTTTGCATATTAACCGCTTTTCGACGTTGGGCAGAATACTATGCCCACATCAGAATCGCACAGCTGACATGTGCCTCTAACAGCCGTGGGTGGAATCGTGATCCACCCGTGGCCGTTAACCTGTTAAATGCCGTTGCATTTAACTCGCGCTTACCGGAAGCCCGCTGGAAATCTCACCCATATAGATGATTAGGAGGGTTTAACAAGGAGCTGAGAAATGAACTCAAAGAATAAACACTAAATATTTTCCAAGTGGTTAGGTCTGTTGTAGTGATAAAAGTGACCCCTATTTTGCTTTGCTCCCCCACCTTTACAATGTCCCATGGGCATAATTTAATGATCCTGGTGCTCAGAGCAAAATTTGATTAATGGCTTCACATTCTATTGATTTAACAGCATTTACGTATGACAAGATCACTCTTTATAGTATTGCATTGATGAAGAATTATCATTCTCGCACCATAATGCATGAAACTCTTTGGGTTGCCTTCACCGTGCATGTCCTATTATTCTTTAAAAAAAAACAACAAAAAAAAACAACCTTCCTGCTGCATGGTTACTTTATACTCTCATCTACTGTTTCTCAGACCTTACTAATAAACCAAAGTTCAATTTTTTGATGAGGTATGGCATGTTTCCCAAGCTCCTCAGATTCAGCAGAACAGTCCTGCTATCAGAGGACATGACAATGGAGATCGCTTTATCCGGGAAGATATTCTCCTGTGCGGAAGTGCACTTGTATCTCTCTTATTGTAAAAGGCAGGAACATGTAAAGGTCAGTGTTGTGATGATACCGGGGACAATGTGGCTACTGTAGCACACTATCCATACCCCATGTACATGTTCAACTTTTGGCCGTGATTTTGGCCACTTCTGATCTGGCTGGTAGTACCCCCGAAGACGCTCGAGAAACCATTAAACTAATGTCCATCATAATGATATTATTCTTTTCTTTTCACAAATATTTTAAAGTATCTTCCATTTGCCATAATGCTCATTACTGTCATGATCCAGGACGGGATTTCGCTTTGACCCGTCCTGGTTAGGCTAGGGGTTAATTGTGCTGCCTCTCTCTGGCAGCAGGAGGCTATTTAGTGTTCACTGGACCTGGGTCCGGTGTCAGTTATACTCCTGCCCTCGGCTGAGTTAAGTGACCTCTTGTATACGTGTGCCTTGTGCCTGATATCTTGCTTGTTTGTTCGGTTGTGATCTGGTTCTGTCCCTGTTACGAGTTCTGCCTGACCCTCTTGTACTGCGCTACCTCTCGTGTATGACTCTCTGCTTGTGACCCGACTCCTCTCTGCTCGTCCCCTTGGTACCACGTCACCCTCTTGTCTATGACCTTTGGCTCTGTCTGACTACCCGTCTGTTTGTCTCTCCTGTACCTCGTTCGCCCGTACTGTGTGTGACCTCTGTTTTGCCTGACTCTGAGTTGTTTGTATGGTGTCCTGTCCTATCTGAATACAGGACGCTAAGCCCCGCCCCCTTGCAGTCACATGACCATAGGTCCCGTGCACATTATTCAGTTTTAGTGTCCGCAGGTCCTATGCCTCTTTACTTTCCAGCGCTGACTGGACCCTGACGCTATTAGCCTGTAGCACGCATGGTCACCTCTGCTGCCCTGCTCCCCAGGTATCTTTTAGCACTGCTTCTGTTCTCAGGACACGAGCACTGGCTCTATGAGCAAGTGTAGTGCGGTGTCTCTGACATTATAACTGACCCATACCATTTTTTTTTCTCTGCTCCCATTCACCTGTGTGTGTGATGGATCCTGTGCACACTCTTTCTGAGCAGGTTAAGCATCTGACGCAGATGTCTCAGAAACTCTTTGGAGAACAAAGAGTCCTGGCTCAGTCTCAGCAGCTGATCGCTGACACTGTGCAGGGGGTTCTTTCATTGGGGGATCGGGATTAGAGTTGAGCGATACCGTCCGATACTTCAAAGTATCGGATCGGAATGGATCGGCCGATCTTAAAAAAAAGTATCGGTATCGCCGATTCCGATACCGGAAGTCCCATTCAAGTCTATGGGACTTCCGGTATCGGAATAAGAAAAATCCTGTTTTTCCCTTGTACAGCCTCTCTGGGGTCTGTACGGGCCTTTCGGGGGGCTGTGCCGGCCTGCCAGGGGGTCTGTGCAGGCTCCGGTGGTCTGTGCCGGCCTGCCGGGGGGCTGTGCCGGCCTGCCAGGGGGGCTGTGCAGGCTCCGGTGGTCTGTGCCGGCCTGCCGGGGGGCTGTGCCGGCCTGCCAGGGGGGCTGTGCAGGCTCCGGTGGGCTGTGCCGGCCTGCCGGGGGGCTGTGCCGGCCTGCCGGGGGGCTGTGCAGGCTCCGGGGGGCTGTGCCGGCCTGCCGGGGGCTGTGCAGGCTTCGGGGGTCTGTGCAGGCATCGTCCGATGCATGTAGTATGTATGTAGCATGCATGTAGTATATATGTAGTATGTATGTAGCATGTAGTATGTATGTAGCATGCATGTAGTATGTATGTAGTATGTATGTAGTATATATGTAGTATGTATGTAGCATGTAGTATGTATGTAGCATGCATGTAGTATATATGTAGTATGTATGTAGCATGTAGTATGTATGTAGCATGCATGTAGTATATATGTAGTATGTATGTAGCATGCATGTAGTATGTATGTAGTATATGTAGTATGTATGTAGCATGTAGTATGTATGTAGCATGCATGTAGTATATATGTAGTATGTATGTAGCATGTAGTATGTATGTAGCATGCATGTAGTATGTATGTAGTATGTATGTAGTATATATGTAGTATGTATGTAGCATGTAGTATGTATGTAGCATGCATGTAGTATATATGTAGTATGTATGTAGCATGTAGTATGTATGTAGCATGCATGTAGTATGTATGTAGTATGTATGTAGCATGTAGTATGTATGTAGCATGCATGTAGTATATATGTAGTATGTATGTAGTATGTATGCAGTATGTATGTAGTATATATGTGTTATGTATGTAGTATGTATGTAGTATATATGTGGTATGTACACTCACTGGCCACTTTATTAGGTACACCATGCTAGTAAGGGGTTGGACCCCCTTTTGCCTTCAGAACTGCCTCAATTCTTCGTGGCAGAGATTCAACAAGGTGCTGGAAGCATTCCTCAGAGATTTTGGACCATATTGACATGATGGCATCACACAGTTGGCGCAGATTTGTCGGCTGCACATCCCTGATGCGAATCTCCCGTTCCACCACATCCCAAAGATGCTCTATTGGATTGAGATCTGGTGACTGAGGAGGCCATTTGAGTACAGTAAACTCATTGTCATGTTCAAGAAACCAATCTGAGATGATTCGAGCTTTATGACATGGCGCATTATCCTGCTGAAAGTAGCCATCAGATGTTGGGTACATTGTGGTCATAAAGGGATGGACATGGTCAGCAACAATACTCAGGTAGGCTGTGGCGTTGCAACGATGCTCAATTGGTACCAAGGGGCCCAAAGAGTGCCCAGAAAAAATTCCCCACACCATGACACCACCACCACCAGCCTGAACCGTTGATACAAGGCAGGATGGATCCATGCTTTCATGTTGTTTACGCCAAATTCTGACCCTACCATCCGAATGTCGCAGCAGAAATCGAGACTCATCAGACCAGGCAACGTTTTTCCAATCTTCTACTGTCCAATTTCGATGAGCTTGTGCAAATTGTAGCCTCAGTTTCCTGTTCTTAGCTGAGAGGAGTGGTACCCAGTGTGGTCTTCTGCTGCTGTAGCCCATCTGCCTCAAAGTTCGACGCACTGTGCGTTCAGAGATGCTCTTCTGCCTACCTTGGTTGTAACGGGTGGCAATTTGAGTCACTGTTGCCTTTCTATCAGCTCGAACCAGTCTGCCCATTCTCCTCTGACCTCTGGCATCAACATGGCATTTCCGGCCACAGAACTGCCGCTCACTGGATTTTTTTTCTTTTTCGGACCATTCTCTGTAAACCCTAGAGTTGGTTGTGCGTGAAAATCCCAGTAGATCAGCAGTTTCTGAAATTCTCAGACCAGCCCTTCTGGCACCAACAATCATGCCACGTTCAAAGGCACTCAAATCACCTTTCTTCCCCATACTGATGCTCGGTTTGAACTGCAGGAGATTGTCTTGACCATGTCTACATGCCTAAATGCACTGAGTTGCCGCCATGTGATTGGCTGATTAGAAATTAAGTCTTAACACACAGTTGGACAGGTGTACCTAATAAAGTGGCCAGTGAGTGTATGTAGTATGTATGTAGTATGTATGTAGCATGTAGTATGTATGTAGCATGCATGTAGTATGTATGTAGTATTTTTTTTTTTTTTTAACATTTAACACATTAGCCGGATGATGGGACTACTACTGTCCCATCATTGGCTAATGTGTCAATCACTGTCATGGTAGCAGGCATCGCCAGATGGGACTTGTAGTCCCATCGGACGATGCTTGCACAGACCCCCGGACATCAGCACAGCCCCCCGGCAGGCCGGCACAGTTCCCCGGCAGGCCGGTACAGACCCCCACAGGGTGCACAGACCACCGGCAGGCCGGCACAGCCCCCCGGCAGGCCGGTACAGACCCCCACAGGGTGCACAGACCACCGGCAGGCCGGCACAGCCCCCCGGCAGGCCGGTACAGACCCCGGGCAGTCCACACAGCCCCCCGGCAGGCCGGCACAGCCCCTCGGCAGGCCGGCACAGCCCCCCGGCAGGCCGGCAGAGACCCCCGGAAGGCCCGAAATGACGGCGCATCATGATGCGCACACACCGCGCATCATGATGACGTCAGGCTGTCAATCAACTTTGAACTTCCGATTCCGATGCCGACTTCCGATATTGAAAAAATATCGGAAGTCGGTATCGGAATTCCGATACAGCAAGTATCGGCCGATACCCGATACTTGCGGTATCGGAATGCTCAACACTAATCGGGATGTTACATTAATTTCCCCTGAGTCTCCAGTGAAGTTACCAGATACCTTTTCTGGAGATAAAAATGACTTCAGAGTTTTCAAGGAGGGCTGTAAGCTTTATTTTTCCTTAAGACCACACTCTTCTGGGGATGAAAGTCAGAGAGTGGGGGTCATTATGTCTCTGTTAAGGGGAGCCCCCCAAGCTTGGGCTTTCTCCCTTCCTACCACGGCCCCTGAGCGTATGACTGTGGATGCATTTTTTGAGGCCCTGGGGCATATTTATGATGAGCCTGATCGGGTGCGTATGGCTGAGGACAGACTGATGAATGTTTGCCAGGGGAAACACTCAGCCGAGTGGTTTTGCTCAGAGTTCAGACGCTGGGCTGCTGAGGTCTGCTGGAACGACGCTGCTCTCTGGGGGTTGTTCCGCAGAGGCCTGTCTGAGCATCTGAAAGACGCCTTGGCTCTCCACCCCCCACCTGATGCCCTGGAGGAAGCTATGACACAGGCCGTCCGAATGGATCGCAGGTTACGGGCAAGGGGAGTGATACAAACCGAGACATCATTGTTCTCCCAAGGAAGGGGAGCCAGTTCTTCACTGAAAATCACGGCGATGGGAACCATCAACCGTAAGGAGGAAGAAAGGAGGCAACGGCACGTGAGAAAATGCTGTGTTCACAGTGGCGAGTCTGGACATGGGAAAAAGGATTGCCCCTCCCGGCCACTAACCAACAAACGACAGAGCCCGGGTGATTATCGTGGAGGTCACCCAGGCTCTCAGGTACCCTTTTCTGCATTTTCTAAAATGTCATTCCAAGCGGAACTTTGTTGTGGGGGTGTCTCCACATCCACAACTGCCTTCGTGGATTGCGGTTCATCATTGAACTTTATTGACTCTGACTTGGTGGCCAGGTGTAAGTTAGGGACAGTTAGGTTGGAGACTCCGATTCACCTTGTTGCTATTGACAAAACACCACTGGGTAAGAATGACATTGTGTTTTGTACTGAAGAGTTTCTCCTTAAAGTGAGTTCCTTACATCAGGAACGTATTTCATGTTTTGTAATGAACAACCTGCCTGCGGGACTGGTGTTGGGGTTCCCCTGGTTACAGCTGCATAATCCTGTGATTAATTGGGAATCTCGGGATATTGTTAAATGGGGTCCCTATTGCTCTGAGAAATGTCTTGTTTCTGTGTCTGTGTCGTCCGTGGGTCTAGAAGGCATTCCGGAGTGCCTGATAGATTATACTGATGTTTTCTCCGAAAAAGAGGCTGAGGTTTTACCACCACACCGCCCATTTGATTGTGCCATTGACCTGGTTCCAGGTGCTAAATTGCCCAAAGCCCGCCTGTATAACCTCTCGGGTCCGGAACGGGCTGCGATGAAGGAATATATTTCTGAGAGCCTCCGTAAGGGACATATTCGTCCTTCTGTTTCTCCTGTGGCGGCAGGGTTCTTTTTTGTAAAAAAAAAAGACGGTGGTTTGCACCCATGCCTCGATTTTCGTGAGTTAAATAAAATAACTGTGAGGAATACTTATCCCCTTCCACTTATTCCTGATTTATACAATCAGTTGTCCGGAGCTAAGTGGTTTTCGAAATTAGACCTACGGGGAGCGTATAACCTTATCCGAGTCCGGGATGGAGATGAATGGAAGACCGCCTTTCTCACTACTGAAGGGTTGTTTGAAAATTTGGTCATGCCCTTCGGCCTGACCAACGCTCCAGCGGTCTTCCAAAATTTCATAAATCATGTGTTCTCCGATTTGATTGGACGTTTTATGGTGGTGTATTTGGATGACATTTTAATCTACTCGCCTGATAAACAGACTCACATTGGTCATGTTCGGGCAGTTCTCCAAAGGCTCAGGGAGAACTGTCTCTTTGCTAAACTTGAAAAATGTTTATTTTTTGTTCAGGAACTGTCCTTTCTGGGGTTCATCGTGTCTGCTGAAGGGTATCGCATGGATACTAATAAGGTGCAGGCCATTCTCGAGTGGGTTCAACCGTGTGATTTGAAGGGTCTGCAACGTTTCCTAGGGTTCGCTAATTATTATCGGAAATTTATAAGGGGGTTCTCACAGGTGGTTAAACCCCTCACAGACATGACTCAAAAGGGGGCCGATATCAAGAATTGGTCAACCGCAGCGGTAGCGGCATTTCAGTTTTTGAAAAAATGTTTCATGTCGGCCCCGGTTCTTATCCAACCGGACCCCTCTGAACCATTTATTGTTGAGGTAGACGCCTCAGAGGTGGGGGTGGGGGCGGTATTGTCCCAGGGACCCGCCACTTTGACCAATTTAAGACCTTGCGCCTTTTTCTCAAAGAAGTTCTCTCAAGGCAGAGAGAAACTATGATGTGGGGAATCGGGAACTTCTGGCCGTAAAATTGGCTTTTGCAGAATGGAGGCATTTTTTGGAGGGGGCTGTCCATCCTATAACGGTAATCACGGACCACAAAAACCTAGCTTACATCGAGTCTGCTAAAAGGTTGACTCCCAGACAGGCTAGATGGTCACTTTTTTTTTCTCGATTCAACTTCTCGATCACTTTCCGACCAGGATCCAAGAATATCAGAGCGGATGCGTTGTCACGCAGTCTGGATCCGGTGTCCCCCCCGGAACCTCCATCCTCCATTCTTCAGCCTGGGGTGGTGGTGGCAGAGGTTTCTAATGTGTTGGAACGAGAGATTCGAGAAGCCCAGGCTCTTGCACCTCCAGCTAAGCCAGTGGATAAACTTTATGTGCCAGCTCAGTTTCGTCTCAAGGTCCTCCAGGAGTTCCATGACTCAGTTCTGGGTGGACATCCAGGGATCTCAGCGACCCGGAAGGCCATTGCTAGAATGTTCTGGTGGTCTTCTTTAGCCTCTGATGTTGGGGAGTATGTGTCTGCGTGTGAGGTTTGTGCCCGTGCGAAAACTCCCCATAACCGGCCGGCCGGGGAATTGGTACCACTGCCAATTCCTGAGAGACCATGGACTCATCTGTCCATGGATTTCATCACCAACCTTCCCCCTTCCAAGGGTAATACCGTGGTCTGGGTCGTAGTGGACAGGTTTAGTAAGCAGGCACATTTTGTACCTTTGGCAGCTCTACCTAATGCGGAAACATTGTCCAGATTGTTTGTGGAGCATGTGGTGCGGTTGCATGGGGTACCCCTGAATGTGGTGTCTGATAGGGGAGTGCAATTTGTGTCCAGATTTTGGAGAGCTTTTTGTAGGAGGTTGGGTATTAGTCTGTCCTTTTCATCCGCCTACCATCCAGAGACTAATGGGCAGACTGAGCGGACCAATCAGTCTCTGGAGCAAATTCTGCGTTGTTTGACCTCAGCCCGACAGGATGATTGGTGTTCTGTGTTACCATTGGCTGAGTTTGCTTTTAACAACCGCACTAACCAGTCTACGGGTACATCTCCTTTTTTTTGCAATTATGGGTTTCATCCTCATTTTGGAGAATTTTCCCGCTTGAATTCTGGGTGTCCTGGGGCGGACGAGTCGATCCAGCGGATGGGGGAGGTATGGCGGGAGGTCCAGAATAACATTACGAAGGCCCAGGACAAATTTAAATTTTTTGCGGACAAAAAACGATCCATGGGTCCAGTGTTTCAGGTCGGGGATAAGGTATGGTTATCCACCAAAAATATAAGGCTCAAGGTCCCCTCTGTGAAGCTTGGACTCAAGTTTATAGGTCCCTATGTAATTACCGAAGCAGTTAACCCGGTGGCTTTTCGGTTGCAGCTCCCGCCATCTCTGCGGATCCCAAATGTTTTCCATAAGGCCCTTTTGAAACCTGTGAGGTCCAGTGGGGAGGGATCATCATCTTCCCCGACACCGGTTCTGGTAGACGGGCAGGCTGAGTACGAGGTGGAACGAATTGTCGACTCCAGGTTAGTCCGTCACGCCCTTCAGTATTTGATACATTGGAAGGGCTACGGTCCTGAGGAACGCTCGTGGGTTCCTGCTCGATCAGTTCATGCGGATCGGTTGATCCGAGCCTTTCACGCCAAGTACCTTGAGAGACCTGGGGGTCCGGTGGCCCCCCATTGAGAGGAGGGTACTGTCATGATCCAGGACGGGATTTCGCTTTGACCTGTCCTGGTTAGACTAGGGGTTAATTGTGCTGCCTCTCTCTGGCAGCAGGAGGCTATTTAGTGCTCACTGGACCTGGGTCCGGTGTCAGTTATACTCCTGCCCTCGGCTGAGTTAAGTGACCTCTTGTATACGTGTGCCTTGTGCCTGATATCTTGCTTGTTTGTTCGGTTGTGATCTGGTTCTGTCCCTGTTACGAGTTCTGCCTGACCCTCTTGTACTGCGCTACCTCTCGTGTATGACTCTCTGCTTGTGACCCGACTTCTCTCTGCTCGTCCCCTTGGTACCACGTCGCCCTCTTGACTATGACCTTTGGCTCTGTCTGACTACCCGTCTGTTTGTCCCTCCTGTACCTCGTTCGCCCGTACTGTGTGTGACCTCTGTTTTGCCTGACTCTGAGTTGTTGTATGGTGTCCTGTCCTATCTGAATACAGGACGCTAAGCCCCGCCCCCTTGCAGTCACATGACCATAGGTCCCGTGCACATTATTCAGTTTTAATGTCCGCAGGTCCTATGCATCTTTACTTTCCAGCACTGACTGGATCCTGACACTATTAGCCTGAAGCACGCATGGTCACCTCTGCTGCCCTGCTCCCCAGGTATCTTTTAGCACTGCTTCTGTTCTCAGGACACGAGCACTGGCTCTATGAGCAAGTGCAGTGCGGTGTCTCTAACATTTGTGTTACCTAGACAAGAGTAACAGGGCATAACCATATAACCAAATTGAGATACATAGATATTCATCCTATAATACTATTGCATTATACAAATTATATATTTTAATAGATATTGGATAAAACGGTAGCGAAGTTATAAGAGCAAAATGGTATAAGACAAAAAAAATGCAGAAAAAAAAATCTAAAAATCAATAAATTAAAGCAAATGCTAATAAATAAAGTGACTAAGCACCCATATATAACATTTTTCGGTAATAGAATCCACAAGTAATAATTGTACAGCGGAGCAGTTGGTCACAAGAAGCAGGAGCCGGTTTCTGCAGCTAAAGCCTGTGCCCTCTGCTAAACAGAAATGAATATTTACTGTGCTGGCAGTGAATATTCATTTCTCTGTAATAGCGTGCACAGTGTTAGCTGCAGCAACCGGGCGATCACATGTGCCCTATACTTAAGAGAAATGCCCTTCCATCGGCGTGGAGGGCAGTGAATATTCATTCCCTTAAGTAGAGACACACGTGATCGCCCGGCCACTGCAGCTGTTGGTAGCAGAACAGACAGTTGGCGGCTGGTACTCTCAGGCTGGTAAGGGGCCATGGATATTGGCCCCCCCTGCCTAAAAATAGAAGCCCGCAGCCGTCCAGAAAAGGCACATCTATTAGATGCGTCAATTCTGGAGCTTTGCCTGGCTCTTCCCACTTGCCCTCTGGCGGTGGCAAGGGGGGGTTCATATTTGTGGGGTTGATGTCGCCTTTGTAATGTCAGGTGACATCAAGCCCATGGATTAGTAATGGAGAGGCGTCTATAAGAAACCTATCCATTACTAATCTAAAGACACAGCCATAATAAAGTCTTTTATTTGAAATAAAACAAAACACATTTTTCCATTTTTATTTAAAAATAGCAAACCGTTATACTCACCTAACACCTAATTCCACTGAATCCTTCATCTCCTAAAATAAAACAAAAATAAAAAGCAGCAATATCCCTCACTTCTCCGTCGTTCTGTCCCACACCGTAATCCATGTCTGGGGGATAAATAGTTTTCAACTTGGACGGTGCCAAGATGCGACCGTCCAGGCTGAGAAAAACTGGTAAATGAGCTGTTCATCGCAGTTCAAATTCACTGCAGTGAAATTCTCCCAGTGAACTGTGGTGAAATCGCCTCTACACCGTGAGACTTTTTCTCACAGTGCAGTGGGGATCTCACCGAGAACACCACAGTTCAACCCATCTGGTAACGCAGCCTCAGTGACCGGCAGTAACCTCAATGATATCACTGCTAGTCACTTATGCTGCGCTTGCAGCAGGTCATTCACCAGTGGTTTTCAGCCTGGATGGTCACATCTTCGCACCAACCAGGTTGAAAACTATTTATCCACAGACATTGATTAGGGCGTGGGAACACCGCTACAAGGCAAGTGGGAAGAGCCGGGCAAAGCGCCCGAATTGGTGCGTCTAATAGATATGCCTTTTCTGGGTGGCTGCGGGATGCTATTTTTATACTGGGGAGGGCAATATCCATCGCCCCTTACCAGTCTGAGAATACCAGCACCCAGCTGTCTGCTTTAGCTTGGCTGGTTGTAAAAAAAATGGGGGTACCTCACGCCGCTTTTTTAAATTATTTATTTAACTAATTAAAAAATGCGGCATGGGGACTCCTGTATAACCAGCCTTGCTGAAGCTGAGAGCTAAGGGTTGCAGCCCCCAGTTGTGAGTTTGCCTTGCTGGTTATCAAAAATACAGGGGAACACACGCTGTATTTTTTTTTCAATTATTTATTTACAGTTCAGGAGCCGGCTGATGAATACTTCCATCAGCCGCTCCTGCTCTCACTGCGGTGGTGATTTTACCGCCGATCAGAAGTGGTGTTTGCCGCGCTGTCATGTGTATGACAAACACTTGGTATTCGAGGTTCCAAACCCGAAGAGTAACACGGACTTCCTGGTGAAGTCTGTGCTCAGTATCTGTACCCGAACAGGTGTTCGGTACGGATGCCGAACTTTACTGTTCGGGTTCGCCCATCTCTAATCCTGATACGTTAAAACCATAGAATTCAAAAAGGGTGTACTTAGAGTGGCAACTCCCCCTCGTCAAATTTATGATGAGCGGCTGCATTCCTTAGGCCTGTTTCACACTTCAGTTTTTTATCTTCAGTTGAAATCCGCCAAAGATTAAAAAACTGAACCCGTCTCCGTTTTGCAGCAAACGGATGTCACCGGACCATTTTTTTGACGGATCCGCTGAAGTTCAAAAGGTCAGAAAATTTAAAGGAACCGCGGTATGGAAAAAGAGAGAGAGCGAGAAATAGCGGTCAGCCGCTGCAAAAAAAGTTATATTGTCTGTCCACTTCAGCCAGCGGCCGCTACAATTTTAACGGATCCATCTAAAAACGGATGCAACGGACGACCATCAGTCAAAATCCGCCGCTAATGGAAGTCTATGGGGAAAAAAAACGGATCTGTCAAAAAAGGGGCAGATCCGTTTTTTTATAAAAACGGCGGATTTTGACTGACGTCAAAAAACTGAAGTGTGAAACAGGCCTTCCACCACAACTCCAACACTAGAATACGATTAGTGGTGAAACGCGCATGGAGGTGCATGCCAAATCGTGCCTTGCCTGATTCATTAAGAAACATGTATCTCACACTTCCCCTGGCGCAACACATGAAAAACGTCTGTCTTGATTAATTGGAGCCAATATTTTTTTTTCACTAGGAAAAAAACGTAAAAAAAAAATGAACATATGCAATGCAATGTAAAAACAACTTTTTATTCCTATGTTCAGTCTTTTTGAACTTGTTTTATCCGCTCCAGATATCCAAAGCTGTGAAGCGGTTAAAAGAAGTGACTATTCTTCAGGAACCTAACGAGTCACTCATTAGTAATACATACAATGTGATGATAAAAAAAACAAAAACTCTGGTGGACAAACTGCCACTAACAATGTGAAAAATGACGCTTCAGGAAAAACACCACCGACGTTTTCCTAAGGCTAAGTGCAGACGTACTTTTTTGCCCTGCGGATATTTCCGCACAGAATTGAAGAAATCCGCAGGTCAAATGACCTGCATTTTTCCTGCGGATTTCTTCCTTTTTTCTTGCGGTTTTTGTGCGGTTTTCCCCTGCGGATTTGGAGAATGGAGCAGGTGGAACACCGCACAAAAGAAGTGACATGCTGCAAATTTTGAACCACAAGAAAACCGCGCGGAAAAATCCGCAGCGTCTGAACAGCGTTTTTTTTTTCTATTGATTAACATGCTACTGTACATCACAATGCGGATATGCAGCGTTTCTGCGCGGTAAAATCCGCTGCGGATCCGCTGGATATCTGCATCGTGTGCACATGGCCTTAAACTTCTTTTGCAGGAAAAACAAGAATGCCAGCATTTAAAAGACGCTGTGTGCATATATCCTAGCAGTTTATCTCTAGGTGTGAGAGGTGGCAGCCATGCAGCAATCAGTTGATCATCATGTTGGTTAAATTTTGAAAAAAGGATTTTGTTTGTGAAACTTCCATGTTAAGATTAACAGTCAATTCTGGTGTTAAGAGTCATTGTAAAAGTATATAGCATATAGCCTTTAAATACCAAATATTAGTGGCAATCAAGTGTGGTGTCATCCTACTCCGCTATCTGCAAAACTCCACGAGCCTCAGACTGTTCTTACTACTGAAAAAAAAACACTCAAGACACATAATAAGCCCAAGAGCTAAAAATAAAGTGAGTCTATTAGTTTTATTTTCTGCAGCCAAAGATTATTGAATATTGAAGCCCTAGAAATTCAATCCGCAACCAATTATCTATTAGTTCTCTGTGCAAGAGGAGGAAACCACAATGACATTCTGACACGTGAAAGGATTTTTTTTTTATCGACTATTGTTTACGCTGACCTCTTTCCTTGGATATAATCAGGCCAGCTAAGCATGCATGGAGGAGAACAGGAAAAAGGAAGCTACTCGCTTTCTAACTGGACCTGAAGGTCACTTCCTTCATTGATAGAAAAACAGCCTTCAGCAAAGTATCATGGTACTGAAGGCAGAATGTAAAGGTACAAAAGGCTCACTGCTAGGTTATACTTTGTGGTGTTGAAATAATGAAATACAAATTCTAAAGATGAAAGAAAGAAAGTGAGAGAGAAGGAAAAAAAAAAAAGAGAGTGCGAAAGAAATAATATTCTAAAGCTATAAGAAAAAGATAGAAAGCGAGAGAGAAAGAAAATGAGAAAGAAAGTAGAGAAAGAAAGGAAGATAGAAAGAAATAATATTCTAAATATATAAGAAAGAAAGAAAAAAAGCGAGAGAAAGAAAGATATAAAGAAAGCATGCATGAGAGAGAAAGAAAGAGAGAGAAAGGAAAAGAGAGAAATAAAGAATGAAAGAAATATAGAAAGAAAGATAAAAATAGAAAGCAAGAGATAGAGGGATCCACACCCCCATTTTTTTACATTGTTCCCAAAGTTTTGAGCTTCTGTAATAATAAAAGAAAAAAATCCAGAAAATAACAGTTTGAGTGTTACTGTACTTGTGTTGACCTGGAGAATCATGTCACCGGGTAATTTTTATTGCATAAATAATGCCATTAAAACAAAGAACAGTGACTGAATTGCTTTTTTTCACCATTTCACCTAATTTTGCTCAGTACATTATATTGTAAAATGAATGGTATTAATAAGTCTACGTCGACTGAAAAATAGGAAGTTATCTTTCAAAAACGAATGGGCAAATATGAAAATTGGATGTGCCCTTAAAGATAGAGTTTGGTTTTTTAGGGTCGAGTTTCGTTTCATGAAACCCGACTTTTCCAAAAGTCGGGTCGAGCAAAATCGGCCGACTATAGGGAAAAGTCGGGGGTCCGACCGAAATACGAAACCCAATGTAAGTCAATGGGGAATTAAAGTCGGCAGTGAGAGGAGGATAGGAAACACACCTACAGTGCCCATTTGAATGCCAAAAGCATCAATTCTTATTACTTAAGCTTGTCAACCTTAATTTACTTCATAATACTAGTTACGCACTGAAAAATGGAGGTTATTTGGCTACAGTTGTAGGGGGTAGGGCTGGCTCCAGGTTTTCGTGGGCCCAGGGCCAAAGAGCACCCCTTTAACACATACCACAACTCATGATGCTCCGATACGGCAGAGAAATAGCAGTATAGTACAATGAAAAATACTTCACTTCTTACATCTCATGACTGATATCCATTTTAAATTCTCCAATACCTCCAAAAACGGACAGTATATAACTCCATACAGTATTATGGCCAGTGCTTAGTGCGCTATACAGAGTAATGCGGCCCATATATTTCTCCATATGGAATCATTGATCCCATATAATGTTTCAAACCGTATATGATGAGCTCCACATAATGCTATTGTATATGTTGGTCCCAATGGATGAAGCTCCACTGTCTTATGGGCCCAAATAATGCTCCATATATAATGGGCCCCATTTCTACTGCTCTAGTGTATAATGGGCCCTGTAAATGCTGCTCCAGTGTCTGATGTCCACCTTTGGAATGCTCCAGTGTATGGTGGGCCCCATATATCATTCACCAGAGTATAGTGCTCCCCAAAAATTGCTGTCCCAACATTGAAAACAATTACATAAGTCTCCTTGCTAGGGAATCCCTGCACTACTCTGAACTCCTTGTCGTCCCCATCTTCCATCTCACTGCACTTGGCTGTTTAGGCCCTCCCACCGGCAGAGACACTTTTGCGTACTATGCGGTGCCCTGGTCCAGTGCCATCGCCCATGACTATGCCCCCCACCTGCTCAAGGAACCTGCACTTTCATCTGCACCTTCCTCTTTGTCACCGTGTAAGGTGGTATAGTATGCGGGAAGGGGTACCTGAGTTTCCTCTGGGTCAGATTCTGGCAGTGTAGAGTGCGAGGGGAATGTAGTGGTCTGGGTCAATGTGCCAGCAGCATCATCCAGCAGTGGCTGGGCCTCAGTGCACTTGTGGCGTCCCCAAGAGTACGGTCGCCACTATGGCAATACCTTCCTCCTAGGGAGTGTGTTGTCAAGCTTGGGAGCAATGAAGGATCTCTCTAGCAGTGAAACCAACACACAACACATTTCCCACTCCAGGCTAGCAGGGAGACCTCTGAACCTGACTGCTGAGGAGCTGCTCTCTGTGGTCGGGAAGAGGTAAGTTAGGGCACTCTGTGCAGGGAAGGGGAAGTGTGTGGATGTGAGAAGGGGAGCTGGAGGATGAGCAGAGTTAAGGCTCACTCCTAGCTGGAGCGCATGGTCCCGATTCCGGTCTCCGAGTTTGTAGGGACACTGACGTTCCTGCAGCAGAAACCGGGGGAAGTAGCAGCTATAAATGCTCTGTACCCAACTAAGGCTCGGAGGCCCCAGCATCGACGTGTGGGAGCCAGAAGGAAAAGGCTACAGCTGTCTGCCATACAAGTAAAGTCTGAGGAACATCTGTTAGACAGGAGGCGCTTCAGTGAACCACGGTCCTGTGAGTGCTTCCCCCAGAAGCGCTAGAAAGGAGACATTCAGGAAGGTACATGTTGGCGAAGTGTTGGAAGGGAGCTTTCCATTTTGGTCCCGGAGGTTGGCTGAGGTCCTGACCCGGAGTACACAGCACGGAGGCAGGCATCTGTGTAACCTGCAGACTGTGAGTAAAGCTTTGGAACTGCACGCTCTGGTGTCCTACAGTTATTCCAGCACCGCTACATCTGGGTACCAGCACCTACACCGCCTGTGCCTTTCCCCCATCACTACATCTACACTTCCCTGGGACTCCAGCTCCACCTGTGGGGAGCTTCACCATCTTTGCTGCACAACACCATCAGTCCCAGAGGATCTGCATGCAGCATCGGCCTAACATCTATGTTGCCGAACACCACAGGTGGCGTCAAACTATCTATGTAAACTCTTTACCATTATACCACGCCATTTACGTGGGTGCCCAGGGCCACCGTCCGGGTCACCGCTGCTGTGACACATCCCACTGACACCGGCCCGGTACCGAGTACCCCACAGCCCTGGGAGGGCGACCCCTATGCCGACTGCTGATCGGGCGGCGTTATTCCCATGAACCTCCAAACAGCGTCCATGAAGGCAAAGTTTTTGGTTTCCGGGGGCAGTATGATTGCAAAGCTGAACCTTAAAGGAATGTCCAAAAGGGCACCACCAGGAGTGGAGCCTGTGGCTTAATTGGACTCCACCCGGGAAACCACAACCATGCCACCTAAAGAAAAGATGCACACTTTGAAAGCTTTGTCGATTCTGTGTGTGGTATGTGTGTTTGTAGTTGTGCTAGTGATTTCTCAGCTTTATTCCGTTAACAAACGAGACTCAGGCATGCCCCCGCAGTACGCGTCAAGCTTACTAGAGGGATAAGCGAGGCTCTGGCACGTGAGATCGAGCAATAACAGGTCTAGCATTCCCGTACATGTCCAGGGCTGCATGCACGCTACACTGAAAGGACCAGCTTTTGTCACTTACAGGTGCAGATAACCTGCTGAACTCCGTTAGTGATGGGGATCTGGGATTCAGATTATTCCCCGCGAACGATGATTTCCCAGTAAGTTCAGGTCAACCGCAATTCCGGAGTTAGGCCTAACCGTCATTCCTGAAAAAATTACGTGTCCAAACCACAGGTGCTGTAGCTTGCTTAACAGCTCAGCAGCCGTTCTCAGGCCCAGTATGGATTCAACAACATTGTAGAAAGTTGATAAAGGGTACAGTTTCACCGGATAACACGTATATATGTAGCCTAGTTTACACATTAAAAATATATGTCTGTAGATCAGGAGGCAGACTCAGATGTTCTCAGGCCCAGTATGGATTTGACCAGATTGTACAAAGTTGAGAAAGGGTACTTTATCACTGGATAGCAGGTATATATAGCATAGTTTAAACATGTAAAATCTCCATGTTCTCAGTATGGATTACACAGCAATCTAAAAAGTGGAAAAAAGGAAATGCATTTGAGGCGTACACAACTATATACTTTTGGTGTTATATTTAAATCTTCATATATATTTCTGTCTCAGTAATACAGACCAGCCTCTCCGCAGTAGGAAATGAGATGCATATAATTATTGACATAAAGGCTAGTGATTGCAGAAATCTAGGAATTACTATTCACGGGAAAAACTTCCGTCACAATTCTCATAGGCGATGCTGACCCTCAATTAATTTGTGTGTTGAGACAGTGAAAACATTTTTTTGTGAATAAAGTCTTGCTGTATCGCACTTCCGTTGATTCCATCACTGTTACTCATCTCAATCAAATTTTTATCACAGGGTGCGATGTAAACATGGTGCTCACTGGCTATCATGATCTGTCACGTAACTTTGGAGTGCAAAAGACAGAAGCCACAGGCCGTAGGCGATTCTATTTGATTGGCATGAGAGGGCACATTTTAAAATGTGCGCCGGAATGTCACACGTTTGTGAGTAGGAAAACTGTGAAAGCTGATGATAAACCACCACTGCATGTCATTGTGAGTCGACGTCCATAAGAAATGGAAGCCATTGATCATCTGGAGCTAGAGCCCGGCCAGCAGGACAGGCCATAGCTACATCTTAACCATCATCTTTCAGTTCAATCAATTTGTAGTGGCACTCCCAGTGAAGGATTTGACAGCCCAGACTACACAGCGGAGGAGCAGGGAGAGGTAAACATTGCAAATGCTGGGGCCCTGCCCAAGCAAGGGGGGCACACTCGTGGGCGTCGGTACTGGCACTGGGCCCCTCATAGTACGGCGGTGTGTCTGATGGTGGCTGTGCACCACCACCGTCAGAGACACTTGATTGCACTATGAGGGACCCTGTGCCAGTGCCCGCGCCCAAGAGTCGGCCTCCCCACCTGTCCAGGGCAACGGCACTCGCACAGTTTCGTGCGCTAGGTGGTGACCCCGGCCATGGGGGGGGCAGCCCAGTTAGGGCGGTTTACAAAGTGGCATATGTTGATGTGGGACATTCAGCTGCTGCAAAAGGCGAAATTGGTCAAGTTCGCGGAATAGGAGGAGGACCAAAGCAAGCCATTTTTCTGGCAACCTATGTGTCATCAAGGGAAGGTGGGACAAAATCCTTGGAAACCCATGCATGGTTCATTTTAATGAAGGTTAGATCATCAACATTTTGGGTTGACAGACGGGTCCTTTTTTCTGTCAGGATTGATCCAGCTGCACTGAAGACTCTTTCCGATAGCACACTTGCAGCTGGGCAAGCGAGCTCCTGTAAGGCATATTGTGCCAATTCAGGCCAGGTGTCGAGTTTAGCGGCCCAATAGTCAAAGGGGAATGACCTGTGCGGGAGAACATCGATATGGGAGAAAAAGTAGTTTGTAACCATAGTTGACAACTGCTGTCTCCTGTCACTTTCCATCGATGCAGTATTACTAGTTGTGTGAGCGGTACTTGAAAAATCAGTCCACAACATTGTCATGAAATCCCTGTCTCCAACGCCACTTCTGCTGTGTGCACCACGAACACCTCTGCCAAGCTGCCCCCGGCCCGTACGGCTCGTGTGAGAACAATCACCGCTGCTGTGTGCTGGGAATGCCTCAACCAACCAGTTTACCAGAGTTGCTTGTTTATTAGCCAATATTAGGTCAAGGTTCTCCTGTGGCATGATGTTTTGTAATTTGCCTTTATAGCGTGGATCCAGGATGCTGGCCAACCAGTAGTTGTCATTGTTCATCATTTTGGCAATGCGGGGGTCCCTTTTTAGGATCTGCAAGGCATAATCTGACATGTGGGCCAATGTTCCCGGTGTCAATGATGCACTGCGAGTGCTGGTTGGAGGAGCACTTTCTGGCAAATCCACATCCCTCCAGTCACGCACAAACCCTGTACCAGACCTTGCCACGCCAACATTTTCACTTGCCCCACGAGATGCATCCTCCTCCCCTAAGTAATCATCCCCATCATCATCCTCCTCCTCTTCTTCCTCCACCTTGTCCAGGAGAGGTCCCTGAGCAGACAATGGCTGAATGTCATCAAGGATTCCCTCCTCCTCTTCCTCCTCGTCAACATTGGCTGCAGACGCCTGCTCCTTAAGGTGCGTCAAAGTTTGCATGAGCAGACGCATAAGTGGGATGCTCATGCTTAGGATGGCGTCGTCTGCGCTTACCAGCCGTGTGCATTCCTCAAAACACTGAAGGACTTTACAGAGGTCTTTCAGCTTCGACCATTGCACACCTGTCAACTCCATGTCTGCTCTCAAAGTGCTTGGCCATGTATCCTCCCACAAATGCATTATGGCCTGCCTCTGTTCGCACAGCCGCTCAACCATGTGCAGGGTGGAATTCCACCTTGTTGCAATGTTGATAATGAGGCGGTGGTTGGGAAGGTGGAGCAATCGCTGCAGCTTCTGCATACGAATGGAGTGTACAGGCGACCGGCGGATGTGCGCGCACAGTCTTCGCACATTCTGGAGCAGGGCTGTTAACTCCGGATAATTGTTGAGGAAGCACTGCACCACCAGGTTCAAGGTGTGAGCCAAGCAAGGTATGTTAGTGAGTTTTGAAAGGGCTATGGCTGCCACAAAATTACGGCCGTTATCACTAACTACCTTGCCTGCCTCAAGATGTATACTGCCCAGCCATGACTCAGTTTGTCGCTGAAAGTACTCGGCCAGCACCTCGGCGGTGTGTCTGTCGCCCAAACACATCATCTGCAACACAGCCTGCTGACGCTTTCCACTAGCTGCTCGATAGGGGGACACCTCGTGTGCAACAGTGGCAGCTGCAGATGGAGTGCTCGTACGACTGCGCTCTGAGGACGAGCTTTCGCTTCTGGAGGAGGAGGAGGAGGGTCGAACGCCTACAGCCAACTGTTTCCTATACCGTGGGCTAGGCAGCACTGTCCCACCACCGCTGTCTCCTGTGGACCCTGCATCCACCACATTAACCCAGTGCGCAGTGATGGACACGTAACGGCCCTGGCCATGCCGACTGGACCATGCATCAGTTGTGAGGTGCACCTTTCCACTCACTGACTGCTTGAGTGCATGGACAATGCGGTCTTTCACATGATGGTGGAGGGCTGGGATGGCTTTGCGAGAGAAGAAGTGGCGACTGGGTAGGTCATAGCGTGGTACTGCATAGGCCATGAGTTCGCGGAAAGCTGCGATTTCCACCAACCGATAGGGCATCATCTCTAACGAGATTAGTTTGGCAATGTGGGCGTTCAAACCCAGTGTACGCGGATGAGAGACTGAGTACTTTCTTGACCTACTCATAGTCTCTGGGAGGGTGAGCTGGACTTGAGAGCTGCATGTGGTGGAACTAGCGGTGGACAGGGCGGACTGAGAGAGGGTTGATGATGGTGATGGAGTTGGTGTTCTTTCTGATGGCCTAGATTCAGTCTTTCGTTGATATAACAGTGGGATTCTGCTTTGGCCTTGCAACGACACCTCAACATTTGCTGCTGTGCTAACTGGTGGGCTTACAGTGGGGGAAACAATGTAGCGCTGCTGACTACCTTCTTTGTGATCAGTTGCACATGTGGTACTTGAGGTTTGGTGTTGTGTCCACGCTTGCAAGTGCATGCTGGTTAAATGTCTAAGCATGCAACTGGTATTCACATTTTTCAGATTTTTCCCTCGGCTAAAGGTCTTTGCGCACTTCTTACAAATAACCTTTGCCTGATCATGAGGATTTTGTTCAAAAAAGTGCCACACTGCACTCTTCCTACTTTGGAAGACATTTTGCGGCCTAGCACGCTGTGCTATTTTGACCATCTGGACAAGCTGTCCAGCAACTCTTTTGATTTTTGGAACCTGTCTTTGGAGTGCTCCGGGCCTGCCAGATAACAGCTGTTGCGATGTCGATGTCTGCTGTGGATGCTCCTCCTCCTCATCTGAGCTATTGGAAGCAACACCCTCTTCCCCCAATGGATGCCAATCTGGGTCAACAACTGGGTCATCCATCACCTCCTCTTCAATGTCATGTGCACCATCCTCTGTGTCACCGTGTATGGTGGTATAGTATGCGGGAAGGTGCACCTGAGTCTCATCAGGGTCAGAATCTGGCTCATTACACTGCGAGGACAATGTAGTGCTCTGAGTGAATGTACCAGCAGAAATCTAGCAGTGGCTGTGCATCAGTGCACTCCATGTCAGATTCATCTTGGCCTGGGTAATTCACCATTTCACTTGATAACCCAGGCATGGTATGTGAAAACAGCTCCATAGAGTAATCAGTAGTATGGCCTGCGTCATCCTTCAATCTTGGTTGGGGTGAAGGACACAAGGAAAGGTGTGGTTCATGAACATGAGCCTCCAATGATGGCTCAGTGCTTTTATTTTTTACAACTTCAAAAGAGGAGGCGATAGAGCTGGAGGCTGAGTCAGCAATGTAAGCCAAAACTTTTTCCTGAAGCTCTGGCTTTAAAAGCGGTTTGCCAACTCCTAGAAAACTAAGCTTTGGAGGCCTTGTGGAGCCAGACGATGACGCAGGCTCAACACCTCCTGCATTCGGTCCTATTTTGCTTTTGCCACTACCATCAGATCCACCACCAACACCATCATTACCAGCTGGCAACCCCCGCCCAATTCCACGGCCTCTTCCACCAGCCTTCCTCATTTTTGGTAAAAATGTACACAAAATCCCACAAACTATATAGTAATGTAAAACAAGGTACAAGGTGTATATAGGACAGGGGAGATGTAGAATTTCTGAACACACTTGTGGACACTGTTGGATTGTGTGAGGCCCAGTGAATATCACACCGCTATGTCACAGTCTCAATGTCGCAGGTGTGAAAAATGTCACTATAGGACAGGGGAGATGTAGAATTTCTGAACACACTTGTGGACACTGTTGGATTGTGTGAGGCCCAGTGAATATCACACCGCTATGTCACAATCTCAATGTCGCAGGTGTGAAAAATGTCACTATAGGACAGGGGAGATGTAGAATTTCTGAACACACTTCTGGACACTGTTGGATTGTGTGAGGCCCAGTGAATATCACACCGCTATGTCACAGGCAGAAATTGGCTAGTGTATAGCAAACTACAAGGTGTATATAGAATTGGGCAGAATAGGAATCTCCCTAGAGTGTAGGTCTGTAAGAACGGAACAAGTCCTCGACTTATCCTTACAGAGTCACACACAAATAGCTTCACTGTGGCCGTGATAACAGCCGTTACACGGTACTGAGAGAGGAGCGTACATGTACACCGCTGTCCGGTGTCCGTAAAATTGTCAAGCTCCGTGTTTTTTAAGTATACGGACTGACACACGCTGTCTCTCTATAGTTTTGAATGTGATCAAACAGCAAATATACTTAACTGTTTGAAACCCAGACAAAACTAGAAGGTGGAGGTCTGTAAGAACGGAACAGGTCCTCGACTTATCCTTACAGAGTCACACACAGCTTCACTGTGGCCGTGATAACAGCCGTTACACGGTACTGAGAGAGGAGCGTGCACGTACACCACTGTCCGTAAAATTGTCAAGCTCCGTGTTTTTTAAGTATACGGACTGACACACGCTGTCTCTCTATAGTTTTGAATGTGATCAAACAGCAAATATACTTAACTGTTTGAAAACCAGACAAAACTAGAAGGTGGAGGTCTGTAAGAACGGAACATGTCCTCGACTTATTTTTACAGAGTCACACACAGATAGCTTCACTGTGGCCGTGATAACAGCCATTACACGGTACTGTGTGAGGAGCGTACACCGCTGTATGGTGTGAAAAAATGCACGCTCAGTACCTCACCAGGACAAAAATAAAAAATTTGGATTGCTTTTAAAAAAGCAGTTTGCAGAGCAGTGGGAAAACAGCAATGCAGCTATCAGGAAGCCTTATAAGGCAGCCTAACAACCAACACAGCTGATCCAGCAAAATATAGCCTCCACTTGCACTGCACACACAGTGACTGGTGTGTTGTACAGGCAAAATCGCTAGCAGCAGAAGCAGTTTTTGGTGTCTTCTTCCCTGCCTAACGCTCTCCCTACAGAATCAGCAGCAGCAGCAGCTCTCCCTATTCTGAGATCAGCATGAGTAACATGGCGGTCGGCATGCACGCCCTTTTATACCCCCTGTGACGCCCCCCAAAGCAAGCCAATCACTTGCATGCCCTTCTCAAAGATGGTGGTGACCCCTGCCTATGTCATCACGTTGCCCACAGTGTCCGTGGATCCTGATTGGCTGAAAAAGGGCGGAAAACAAACTTTTGAAACGCGTCTTTGGCGCTAAAGTCGCCGAGCTCGTGGCCGACCTCACCCTAGGGTCGGGTTTCGTTTCATGAAACCCCTTTACCAAAAGTCGGCGACTTTTAAAATTTTTCGACCCGTTTCGCTCAACTCTACTTAAAGAGTTAATTTTTTAAATTTTTGAACTGGGAAAAGGGGGTGATTTAAACTTTTATATATTTTTTGTTTTATTTAAAATATTTAAAGGGAATCTATCACCAGGTACCTAATCCGAGAGCAGCATAATATGAGGGCCAAGACCCTGATTCCTGCGATGTGTCACCTACTGGTCAGCTTCCTGTACCTTTGATACATTTATAGTTTTATCAGCAAGAGATTATCAATAAAGGACCAGTAAACCTGCTGCTTTGTAGTCCAACCTAACCCCCACCACTGATTGGAAGCTTTCGACCTATGCACAGTGTACGCAGAAAGCTACCAATCAGTGGTGTGGGGGAGGGTTATACAGAGCTCGGCATTCAGAAAACTGCTTGAGGTGCAGCAGAGAAAACTGTTATTTTATCAAAACTACAGCAAGCAGCCCAGCAAGTGACATATCACTGGAGTCAGGGTCTCCATCCCAACATCATGATGCTCTCAGATTGGGTAGCAAAAAGCTGATGACAGATTCCTTTTAAAAATACAATTATTCTCCCACTTTGGTTAATTTTGACTATTTTTTTCAGTTATTTACAGTGGAAAATCATTCACCGCACCTGCTATCAGCATTACAGAACTGATAAAAGCCCCAACTATTATTTCATGAGATTATTATTATAGCGCAACATTGCTGAGCTCCATATATTTACTTGCCAGGAAAGTAGAGATGGTGATAAACTGTCTGGACCTTTTTTATGGAGAGATTCTTGATACTCCGCATTTCCATATATAAATTCATCTATAGAATTTTTTATCTGCAACCACTTTTATAAAAAAAAGAAATACGGTAAATAAAAAAGAAAGAAGGAAAAGCTAAGAACAAGCCGTGCTGCAATCATAAGAAAACTTATCCTAAGACTTTGGACCGTATAGAGTCAACCGGATTATTAAAAATCCTGTTCTTCACTATGCAATATTTGTCAATGACTAGTAAAGAAAAAATAAACAAAAAAACATAAAAAGCGATATAGTAAACGTGAGGAAATGATCTTCAGAATGATGGGATCTTAAAAAAAAAAAAAACATCATTAGAGGCGGAAAACGTGCTGATATGTAGGAAATATGGAAACACAGTGGTCTGGATCTCTTGTTGACAGATACATTACGAGAGGTGGATGACCGGAGCAGATGTTTGATGTTATGCCGGTAATGAGCATTGTCCGAGCCTAAAATAACAAACGTATCTCAAGGCAAGTGCTGACGCGCTCCTCAGACAGAAAAGAAAAGAGGAAAAATATTCAAATTGTTACTTTTCTTGAGAAAATACCACTGATATGTGACGCTTGCAAAACTGTTGTTAAGGCTGTAAGCCAAGATACTGTATTTTGCATTTTCTGATACGTTATCCAATTCTCCACCTGCTTTTCCTTGCCGATTGAGCAGGCGATCCAAGTTTTGTGCACCCGTCCCATTGATTATCACTATCTAATAGGTTTTCTGTAAAAGGATCAAAAATGCAGCTAACACATAAGATGTATAAAAGAGTACTTGTTTAAGTAAATACGGGGTGGATCACATGATCTACATTGCTTCTGGCGTGTGAGGCAGCAGGAGATGGGGACGCGCGTCGAGGGACAACATCGTTTTCCTTTATTCCCATTCTTATCGCCACCTTTTTACAATATAAACAAATATCCCATTGCACCTCATGCCCTCCTTTTCTGTTTGTCCTTTTCCCTTTGCCCTTGCTCACTGCTGGCTTGCATGAGCTGCCCCTCTATATGCGTCACACGGCTGGATGTTTGCTCTCGTGCTTTGTACTGCCCTTCGGCTGACATGGGCGGCCAATGGATCCGTCCTCCTGCGAGATAGACTGCATACGCCACCAATCGGGGAGGGTTAGAATGTTAGGCCATACCAATTACTGGCTAATGGGAACACACACTGAATCCCCTGCTAGTCTGACATTAGTCCCTGATGAAGGCTTGCACCAAAGAGTCATGCACAGGTAATCTGTATTGAGATTTTTACCGATGCATCTTCTCTAATTGATGTGGATTTCTCCCTTAATTTATGCATTTAATGCATGGTAGATGCTCGGTTCTTGTATTCAAACAACATTTTTAGTATATCATTATCCCTACATTTAATAGTGAAACTATGAATGAAAAAATTGAAAGTGTCAAGTTATCAGTATCACTTACATGTAGATGGGCAGAATCCATACAGTTTCTCTTTTTCATATTCTGCTGTTGCCGAGCACCAATTCCTTCCATCCGATCGTCCCGCAGTTGTGCAGTCTGGATACCATTTGTTATCATACTTGAAGGGGAAAACACAGGGCTGGCCATTGGCATTTCCTTTCAAAGTGTATTTGTCTGTGGAGTAGAAAATTTCATATATTTATTATGTAATACGTAAATATAAAAGAATATAGAGCACTAAAGATAAAATTACAGATATGTATTTAATATATAAAAATAATTATGTACAATAATTGATAGATGCTTTATGGTCTATGACATATAGCCATAATATATAATGTATTATAGATATGAAAAAAATCAAATAATTAAAGAAAATAGAGAAAATATGCTAAATAGTTATCCATGTAGTAAAGGGGTTTTCCACTTTAAGAAAAATAGACAACAAACCCTTTTATATAAGTAGCATAAGAAAGAGAACAAGTACTCATCCTCCCTGAGTCCAGTGCTATTGCTCCAGGCGCATTATTTTAGCGAAAGTTACAAACTTGGCTCTCCAGGGTTGATGTGAAAAATGTATAAAGTTTAATTAATTACTCATAGGCTATCTAATCTCTATATGGTGATGTTTCGGCCAGTCATTCGGGCCTTCAACAGAACAGATTGCGACACAGTGTAACAAAAGATTATGCTTTGGGCTGATGCTTATACCCTAAGCCAGAGTTGGAGAATCTTTTTCTACCAAGGGCCATTTGTATACTTATATCATACTTCGGAAGCCATGCACTTTATATTTTAATGCAAACGCATGGGCCATGCACATACAGTGAACAAGTCGGTAAGACAGTGTTCACACCACCAAGAGACTGGAACACAGAGAAACACAATACAACAAGCGTGAAAAAATACTCTGCTGTATGTAAAAATCTTACTGTCTTACCTACTTGTTCACTGTATGTGCATGGCCCATGCGTTTGTATTCTATTGGTTTCTTGCTGTGGGGACTCAAACCTAATCTACGAGCTCACCCAAAATACTTGGAGAACACCCGAGCATGCTCGGAAACCTCTAGTAATGAGCGCACTCGCTCATCACTAGTCCCCGGGAATCTACCCAGATAAAAGGTCATCGAGGGACGTAAACGGCCCGCGGGTCTGAGGTTCTCCACTCCTTCCCTAAGCGCTGCTAGCATTTGAAGCTTATGTTTCTTTTTTGTTACACTGTGTTGCAATGTTCTGATGAAGGTCAAATAACTGGCCGAAACGTCTCTATATATACAGTGGATTGCTTGTGTGTAATTAAATATACTTGATACAGTTTTCACATCAACCCCTGGAGTGCCAAGTTCAAAAATTTCATTATATTCAGAGTGGAATCCTACTTGACCATCCACCCCAGGGAAGTGCTGCACAGCCTCCCATTATGTCAGTATTTTAGCAGCAGCAGTGACGTCACTTCAACAGCTCACGTTACCACTGCAGCCAATCATTGAGCTCAGTGGTTTGTGTTGTCTGTATCGGTAGACTCACTAAACACAGCGATTATCTTCAGCAAAGAAATGAGCTGTCAATGTGACATCTGCAGCCAAAACACTGAGAACGGAGCGGCTGTAGAGGGCCGGTGCTAGACCCAGGGAGGGTGAGAATGATACAAATTTAAAAGCGTTTGGGGTCTACTTTTTTTTAAAGTAGAAAACCCTTTCAATATATGATCAACTATTTTTGACCTTTTCACAAATGTGATTTAATTCTTTACTTTTTTTATATACGGTATAATTTCAAGCAGTGGATTTCGCATGTATTTTACTCTTTGTATTGTAAAGGGTAAAATTTGTCATAAAAACCCACAGTATTTAAAAAGAGAAACACAGTAGTTTGATAATAAATGGCTTCACCCAACCACTAACCATGAGTGAAGAAAAAGTTTTAGTGTTATCATTCATATTCTCTGAAAAAAGGACAAGAAAGCAAAAATTTTGCCGGGATATGTAAACGTTTGAGCACAACTGTATATCAGATAATCAGCACCCATGTAGTAGCGTTAAACGGCACTACTTAAAAAGGTTGTCCCTTTTCAGAAAATCTTGGCTCCCGACTGCAGTTTTTATGCAAAACAAACAATGATTTACTCATCATGCTCCCGGTGACTGGTCTTGACTGATGTCACATTGACAGACGACAGTATGGCATCCAATTAATGAGCTTAGCGGCTGCCATGTGGACAGAACTTGGCGCCCGTGTGAACAGAACATCACATTCTTTCAGAGCAGCTGGGCTCGGTGATTGACTGCCGTGCTGTCAACATAATGTCAGTACTTGATGTCAGGAGCAAAGCCAGAGACTCAACTCTGGACCCGGGGAGGGTGACTAAAGCATATGTACAGTATGTATATATTTCATAAGAAACAGCAGCCGGGAACCAAGATTTTCTGATTGGGACCAAACTCTAATTGCATCTGAGTGGACTCTCTCAAACTTAAAAGATGTAATCCAAGGTAACCTGCCACTCAATTCATGCTGCCCAAGCAATGTACACACATGGGAGAGACCTGTGAATCAAACTGAGTGGTGGAGAGAGGAACCGTAGGAAAATACGTGACTAGTCTGGCACTGTCCCCAGTCATCTCTTCGAACTATGTTTTCTCTGAAATTCTGCGGCACATAGACTGCCACTGTTCTTTGCTGTTCTGTCCTATTTACATAGTAAGACCCCCTTCAAACATCCTGGTGATTCCCGTACTGGAAAAAACAGTACTTGTGATATCCAAGGTCTCTGTGCCATCCGTAGTATATATTTGACATCCGTGTATCTGTTTGCTGTCCGTGTGTCCATGAGTCACATCCATGTGGCATCCGTGTGCTTGTGTGACACGTACTGGTGCTTGGGAAAAGCAATACACTTAGCTGTTCCCGGGTGCTGAAGACAGCTCTCATCATGGCCGCCTGGTCTTCCTGAGGTCAGCGCAACTAGGTGACAATGATGAGAGTTGTATTCAGAACCAGCTGTGTACATCGTGTATAAAATAAATAATTGAAAATTAATTTTTTGATCCAGTAGAGGGAAAGCTGAGGGGCGAATGTTAATATTCTGGAAAACAAAAGGGCCAAAAGCCATAAATATTCCCAGGCAATCTATATCAGCTCACAGCTGTTTGTTTAGCCTTTACTGGTTGTTATAGGGGAGACCCCCCCCAAAAAAAATGATGTGGGGTCCCACCTATAAACAAAAACCAGCAAAGGCTAAACAGACAGCTGTGGGCTGTAATTAATATCCTGAAATGGGGCCATGGATATTTCCCCTCTCTCAGACTAAAAGCATCAACTCTCAGCTGCCCCTGAAATGGCGCATCCAAAAGATGAGCCAATTCAGGCACTTAGCCTTCCTCTTCCCACTTGCCCTGTGGCAGTGGCAAGTGGGGTAATAGAGTTGGGGTTGATGTCAGCTTTGTAATTTTAGCTGGCATCAAGCCCAGGGGTTAGTAATGGAGAGAGGTCTATAAGCCACCCCATTACAAACCCCAAAGTAAGTTTTTAAATAAACACACAGCAAGAATAAAATACTTTATTTGAAATAAACACTCCCTACCCTCTTTTTCCCATTTTTTACAGTATAAATTAAAAATAAAAATACACTGTATTCCTCACCTGTCCAACGATAATCCATTTGTTCCATGACATAATCCATCTCTGCTTCATCTGGATGCCAGGCAGAGCAGTGGCATGATGTGACCATTCAGCCTGACATTCAGGAGACATGTCAGAGAGCAGGTTGAGTGTCCTGCGGTGATGTTATTGAAGTTAGTGGTGACGTCATGTAGGTTACCACTGTTCATCTGCTGGCTCATACAGAACTGGGAACAGCTGGCAGTGACCGGCGGTAACCTCTATAATGTTGCCACTCATAACTGAAGCTGCACCCCAAGCTCAGCTCAGTGTGTCCTAGTTTCATGGCTGAGAACTCACATCATGCCACTGCTCAGCCATGTAATCCAGATGTTGCAGAACTGGACTTCTTTGTGCAACAATTGGATTGTTGTCCTACAGGTGAGGAATATGTTTTTTTATTATGTTCCTTTTTACGGTAATAAATGGGAAAATGAGGGTGGGGTTTGTTTATTTTAAATAAAAGACTTTATTCTTGCTATGTCTTTTTTACAATATGCCTAGGTGGTTAGTAACGGGGACGTCTTATAGATGCCTCTCCATGACTAACCCTTGTGCTTAATGTCAACTGACAATACAAAGCTGACATCAACCTCAACACTATTACCGCACTTGCCACTGTACCAGGGCAAGTGGGAAAATCGAAACTATACACCGGATTTGGCACATCATATGGATGTAACCATTTCTGGGGTAGCTGAGGGTTGACGTTGGTAGCCTGGGAGGGGGGACAATATCCCTGGCCCTTTCCCAGGCTATTAATATCAACCCACAGCTGTCTGTTTAGCTTTTGCTGGTTAGAATTTAAAGGGGGATCCTACATAATTTTTTTCTGGGGTCCCTGTAAACTATCCAGTAAAGTCAAAGCAAACAGCTGTGAGCTGTTATTAATAGCCTGAGAACCTTTTGGGATATTGTTCCTTTTCCCTGATTAGTAATATCAGTCCCCAGCAGTAGGCTTTCCCTCTGCTGGTTATCAAAATTACGCAGGATCCACCACAATTATTTCACAATTATTTTAAATTAATTCTTTAATTTACACATGATGCATACAGTGGGTGCTGAACACAACTCCCATCATTGTTGCTTGGTCGCGCTGATCTCTGACAGACCAGGCGACAATGATCAGAGCTGTCCTCATCAGCCAGTGCCTGCGAACAGCTCAAAATGTATGACTTTTTCCAAGGCGTCGGTACATGTCACACTGATGACACACAGATGTCATTAGTGTTCACATGTGCGGCACGCATTTTGTCCATGGTGCACGTAAAAAACTGACATGTCTTTCGGTTTTTCAAATGGACACATTGTCCATGTGAAAAATCAGACATTCATTGTATTCATCAGAACCTGTCAGCATGACTTTGTAATGTAAAGACATCGCTGTAATGGTGCTGTAATACAGGTTACATTGATACCTTTGGTGAAAAAATCTACTTTCTTGTTCTTTTTTAATCAGCATTTGAAGTTTTCTGCTAATAAGATTTCGGTGCAGAGGTGCCTTACTGTGCACTGGGTCTTCTCCCTGCCTCTGATTCCCTGACTCCTCTGCCTGCCTCCAGTCTATGATTGTCTGCTGAGATTTCAAACAGAGAAGGTAGGTCATTCTCAGACCAGAGGCAGATGGAGGGGTCGGGGAATCACAGACGTGGAGGAAAAGACCAGCGCACGGTCCGGCCCCTGTGCACCGAAATCTAATTAGCAGAAAATTTCAAATGCTAATTAAAGAACAACAAAATAGAATTCTTCCCCAAAGGTATCAATTGAATCTGAATCGCAGCACCTTTACAGCCATGTCTTTACATTAGACTCATCTGAGCGTTTTATCACCTTGGTGAACAAAAGGATTGGCCACTGGAAATAAAACAAATCGTATAATTCTCTCTCCTGAAATACAGTTTTGCAATAGATGAAGATCTAACGTTGGAAATCTTGTAACTAGAGTTGAGCGAAACGGGTCGGTCATATTCAAAAGTCGCCGACTTTCGCTGAAGTCGGGTTTCATGAAACGAAACCCGACCATAGCGTGAGGTCGGCCACGAGGTCGGCAACCAGAGCACCAAAGTCGCGTTTCAAAAGATGCTTCCAGCGCCCTTTTTCAGCCAACGATGGAAGACGCACACTGTGGGCAACGTGATGACATAGGCATCGGTCACCACCATCTTTGAGAAGGGCATGCAAGTGATTGGCTGGCTTTGTGTAGCGTCACAGGGGCTATAAAAGGGTGTGAACACCGACCGCCATCTTACTTATGCCGATCTTAGCATAGGGAGAGGTTGCTGCTGCTGATTCTGTAGGGAGAGCATTAGGCAGGGAAGAACCAAAAAAACTGCTTCTGCTGGTAGCGATTTCCACTTACAACACAACACTTTGGGTGCAGTGACAGGGGAGACTCTATTTTTGTGCATCAGCTCTGTTGGTTATTAGGCTGCCTTATAAGGCTCCCTAATAGCTGCATTGCTATTTGCACAATGCTGTGCAAACTGCATTTTTAAAAGCAAAAATATTTTTCTTCCTCTTTTCTGCACAGATACCAAGGGTTCATTTTTACACCCTTTTGTGTGTGCACTGTGCAGCAGTCCTGCTTATTGCCTGCGTCCATACTTGGACTGAGAGCATCATTGTCAGCGTCCTCAAATCTCTAGTGAGATCCAAATTCTCACCAATCCTGTAGACACCCTACACCTTGTCATACACCATCCAATTTCAGCCTGTTACATTGAGGTGTAATCTCTCCTGGGCCAGAGACAATAGTTCTGCATCCTCAAATCTATAGTGAGATCCAAATTCTCACCAATCCTATAGACACCCTACACCTTGTCATACACCATCCAATTTCAGCCTGTTACATTGAGGTGTAATCTCTACTGGGCTAGAGACAATAGTTTTGCATCCTCAAATCTATAGTGAGATTCAAAATTTCACCAATCCTAGACACCCTCCACCTTGTTATTCACCATCCAATTTCAGCCTGTTACATTGAGGTGTAATCTCTACTGGGCCAGAGACAATAGTTCTGCGTCCTCAAATCTATAGTGAGATTCAAAATCTCACCAATCCTATAGACACCCTACACCTTGTCATACACCATCCAATTTCAGCCTGTTACATTGAGGTGTAATCTCTACTGGGCCAGAGACAATAGTTCTGTGTCCTCAAATCTATAGTGAGATTCAAATTCTCACCAATCCTATAGACACCCTACACCTTGTCATACACCATCCAATTTCAACCTGTTACATTGAGGTGTAATCTCTACTGGACCTGAGACAATAGTTCTGCGTCCTCAAATCTCTAGTGAGATTCAAATTATTACCAATAGTAGATACACCTTCTACCTTCTTTTACAGTACCATATAGCTGGTGGTATTTTGGGTACATTTTCACAAAAATGACCAAGTATGGTGGAAGACGCCATGGAAGTGGGCGGAGGTTGCCAGCTGGTCCCGATGGTGGTAGTGGTGGTGGTGTTGCATCTGTTGGTAGTGGCAAAAGCACAATAGCACTTAAGGCAGGAGGTGTTGAGCCTGCGTCATCGTCTGGCTCCACAAGGCCTCGAAGGCTCTCTTTTCTGGTAGTAGGTAAACCACTTTTAAAGCCGGAGCTTCAGGAACAAGTTTTGCTTACATTGCTGACACAGCCTCCAGCTCTCACGCCTCCTCTTCTGAAGTTTCAAAAAATAAAAGCACTGAGTCGTCATTGGAGGCTCCTGGTCAGGAACAACACCTTTCCTTGTGTCCTTCACCCCTACCAAAAGTGAAGGATGTGGCAGGCCACACTACCGATTACTCCATGGAGCTCTTTTCACATACCATGCCTGGGTTATCAAGTCAAATCGTGAATTCCCCAATCCAAGATGAATCTGACATGGAGTGCACTGATGCACAGCCACTGCTAGATTTTTCTGCTGGTACATTCACTCAGAGCACTACATTGTCCTCGCAGTGTAATGAGGCAGAATCAGACCCTGATGAAACTCAGGTGCCCCTTCCCGCATTCTATACCACCATACACGGTGACACAGAGGACGGTGCACATGAAATTGAAGAGGAGGTGATGGATGACCCAGTTATTGACCCAGATTGGCATCCATTGAGGGAAGAGGGTGCCGCTGCCAATAGCTCAGAAGAGGATGAGGAGGATCCGCAGCAGGCAACGACATCGCAACAGCTGTTATCTGGCAGGACCGTAGCACTCCAAAAACGTGTTACAAAAGCCAAAAGAGTTGCAGGACAGCTTGGCCAGACGGTCAAATTAGCACAGCGTGCAAGGTCTCAAAATGTCTTCCATAGTAGGAAGAGTGCAGTGTGGCACTTTTTTTTTAACAAAATCCTAATGATCAGGCAAAGGTTATCTGTAAGAAGTGCGCAAAGACCTTTAGCCGAGGGAAAAATCTGAGAAATTCGAATACCAGTTGCATGCTTAGACATTTAACCACCATGCACTTGCAAGCGTGGACGGACTACCAAACCTCACGTACCACATGTGCACCTGCTCCGAATGAAGGTAGTCAGCAACGCTACATCACTTCCCCCACTGTAAGCCCACCGGTTAGCACACCACCAGCAGCAAATGTCTAGATGTCGTCGCAAGGGCAAAGCAGTCATGGAATCACAATGTTATTGCAACGAAAGACTGAATCTAGGCCATCAGCAACACCACCAACACCATCACCAACCCTCTCTCAGTCCGCCATGTCCACCGCTAGTTCCACCATATGCAGCTCTCAAGTCCAGCTCACCCTACCAGAGACTCTGAGTAGGACAAGAAAGTACTCATCCTCTCATCCGCGTACACTGGCTTTGAACGCCCACATTGCCAAAGTAATCTCATAAGAGATGATGCCCTACCGGTTGGTTGAAAGCAAAGCTTTTCACAAGCTCATGGCCGATGCAGTACCACGCTATGACCTACCCAGTCGGCACTTCTTTTTGCGAAAAGCCATCCCAGTCCTCCAAGTGCATGTGAAAGACCGCATTGTCCATGCACTCAAGCAGTCAGTGAGTGGAAAGGTGCACCTCACAACAGATGCATGGTCCAGTAGGCATGGCCAGGGCCGTTACGTGTCCATCACTGCGCACTGGGTTAATGTGGTGGATGCAGGGTCCACAGGGGACAGCGGTGGTGGGACAGTGCTGCCTAGCCCACGGTATAGGAAACAGTTGGCTATAGGCATTCGACCCTCCTCCTCCAGAAGCGAAAGCTCATCCACAGAGCGCAGTCGCACGAGCACTCCATCCGCAGCTGCCAGTGTTGCACACGAGGTGTCCCACTATCGAACAGCTAGTGTTAAGCGTCAGAAGGCTGTGTTGAAGATGATGTGTTTGGGCGACAACAGACACACCACGGAGGTACTGGCCGACTACTTGCAGCGACAAACTGAGTCATGGCTGGGCAGTCTACATCTTGAGGCAGGCAAGGTAGTTAGTGATAACGGACGGAATTTTGTGGCAGCCATAGACCTTTCAAAAATAAGACACATACCTTGCCTGGCTCACACCTTGAACCTGGTGGTGCAGTGCTTCCTCAATAATTATCCGGAGTTAACACCCCTGCTCCATAAGGTGCGAAGACTGTGCTCGTACATCTGCCGGTCGCCAGTACACTCCAGTCGTATGCAGAAGCTGCAGCAATTGCTCCACCTTCCCAAGCACCGCCTAAATATCGACGTTGCAACAAGGTGGAACTCCACCCTGCACATGGTTCAGAGGCTGTGCGAACAGAGGCAGGCTGTAATTCATTTGTGGGAGGATACACGGGCAGGCAGTTTGCAGGCAGACATGGAGTTGTCTGGTGTGCAGTGGTCGAAGCTGAAAGACCTCTGTAAAGTCCTTCAGTGTTTTGAGGAATGCACATGGCTGGTAAGCGCAGACGACGCCAACATAAGCATGAGCATCCCACTTTTGCGCCTGCTCATGCAAACTTTGACGCACATTAAGGAGCAGGCGTCTGCAGCCGAGGAGGAAGAGGAGGAGGGAAGCCTTGATGACAGTCAGCCATTGTCTGGTCAGGGAAGTCTCGTGTACGATGTGGAGGAAGAGGAGGAGGAGGAGGATGATTATTTTGGGGAGGAGGATGCTTCTCAGGGGGCAAGAAAAAATGTTGGCGTGGCAAGGTCAGGTACAGGGTTTGTGCATGACTGGAGGGATGTGGATTTGCCAGAAAGTGCTCCTCCACCCAGCAATCGCAGTGCATCATTGACACCTGGAACATTGGCCCACATGTCTGATTATGCCTTGCAGATCCTAAAAAGGGACCTCCGCATTGCCAAAATGATGAACGATGACGACTACTGGTTGGCCAGCATCCTGGATCCACGCTATAAAGGCAAATTCCAAAACATCATGCCACAGGAGAACCTAGAGCTAATAATGGCTAACAAACAAGCAACTCTGGTAAACCATTTGTTTGAGGTATTCCCAGCACACTGCGGCGGTGATGTTTTTCCAACGAGCCATAGGGGGCAACATGGAAGAGGTGTTCGTGGTGCACACAGCCGAAGTGACGTTGGACACAGGGGTTTCATGACCATGTTGTGGACTGATTTTTCAAGTACTGCTCACAATACTGGTAATACTGCATCGATCGAAAGTGACAGGAGACAGCAGTTGTCAACTATGGTAACAAACTACTTCTCCTCCCATATCGATGTTCTCCCTCACCGGTCATTCCCCTTTGACTATTGGGCCAGAAAACTTGACACCTGGCCTGAATTGGCACAATATGCCTTACAGGAGCTCGCTTGCCCTGCTGCTAGTGTGTTATCTGAACGAGTCTTCAGTGCTGCTGGATCAATCCTGACAGAAAAAAAGACCCGTCTGTCGACCCAAAATGTTGATGATCTAACCTTCATTAAAATGAACCATTCATGGGTTTCAAAGGATTTTGTCCCACCCTCCCCTGCTGACACGTAGGTTGCCAGAAAAATGGCTTGCTTTTGTCCTCCTCTTCCGCGGACTTCTCCAATTACTCCATTTGCAGCTGCTGAATGTCCAACATCAACATATGCCAATTTTTCCACCTCCCTAACTGGGCTGCCTCCCCCCACAGGGCCAGGGTCACTACCTGGCGCATGCACCCGTGCGAGTGCCGTTGCCCTGGACAGGTGGGTGGGCACACTGTTTGGCAATGGCACTGGCACAAGGTCCCTCATGGTAGAATCAAGTGTATCTGATGCAGGGGGTGCACACCTGCCGCCAGACACACCGGCGTACTATGAGGGGCTCTGTGCCAGTGCCGTCACCAATGAGTTGACCCCCCCTGCTTGCTCAGGATCACAGCACTTGCAAAGTTGAAATACTTACCTCTCCCTGCTCCACCGCCGTGACGTCTTCCACGTGTCCTGACAGTGACATTCTGGTCAGAGAGCGCGATGACATCACGTCTGTATGCCCTCAGCCTAAACAGTCCAAGTGCAGTGAGATGGAAGATGGGGACAACGAGGAGTCCAGACTAGTACAGGGATTCCCTAGCGAGGAGACTTATTTAATTGTTTTCAATGTTGGGACAGCTATTTTTGGGGAGCACTATACTCTGGAGAATGATATATGGGGCCCACCATACACTGGAGCATTCCAAAGGTGGACATCAGACACTGGAGCAGCATTTACAGGGCCCATTATGCACTGGAGCATTAGAAATGGGGTCCATTATATATGGAGCATTATTTGGGCCCATAACACAGTGGAGCTTCATCCATGGGGACCAACATATACTGTAGCATTATGTGGAGCTCATCATATACTGTTTCAAACATTATATGGGACCAATGATTCTGTATGGAGAAATATATGGGCCTCATTACTCTGTATAGCGCACTATGCGGTGCCCATAATACTGTATGGAGTAAGATACTGTCCGTTTTTGGAGCTATTGGAGAATTTAAAATGGATATCAGTCATGTGATGTAAGAAGTGAAGTATTTTTCATTGTACTATACCGCTATTTCTCTGCCGTATCAGAGGATCATGAATTGTGGCATGTGTTAAAAGAGCCCATTGACACTCTTTGGCCCTGGGCCCACGAAAATCTGGAGCCAGCCCCCCCCCCCCACAACTTTAGCCAAATAACCCCCAGTTTTCAATGCCCAACTATTATTATAAAGTAAATTAAGGTTGACAAGCTTAAGTAAAAAGAATTGATGTTTTTGGCACTAAAATGGGCACTGTAGGTGTGTTTCCTGTCCTCCACTCCCTGCCGACCTTGGTTCCCCATTGACTTGCATTGGGTTTCGTGTTTCAGTCGGCCTTCGACTTTTCACGATAATTGGCTGATTTCGTTCGACCCGACTTTTGAGAAAGTCGGTTTCATGAAACCCGACTCAACCCGAAAAAAGGCAAAGTCGCTCATCTCTACTTGTAATGAATTTGGACTTGTTGGAATATTTACAACTAATCCTGACATAAATAAGCTATGGTACACCATTAAACCAGAGAGATGTTCTCCTTACCTTCATACGCCCTGAAACATAAATCATCTGGTGTTGAGTAGATTTTCCACCTGCTCCAGAGTCCTACGCCTTTGTAAAGTAAGACTTCTTCTTTTTTGTTCCCATAGTTCAGGTGAAGATTAGATCCCAAAATTCCAAACAATGTTTCATTTTTACAATCCCATTTTTGGAGGTCGCTGTTGCCATCACATGTATATAGCGTCACCGCCGAGAATTCTGCTATAGATGATACAGCCAGACATTGAGATGTCCCTACATTTATGAGCTGGTTTTTAGAAATCCATCGAAACTTCTGTGTATTTGAGTTTTCATTACACTGATTGGCTACAATAATGGAATTTTTAGCATCTAGACATTTCTTGTGGTTTTCATTGAAGATTAAAAATGTGTCCGATTCTGAAAAATAAGATTTTTTAATCATTTTATTTGAAAACTGTAATAGTTTACTTTATTATGAGGAATTGAATAAACAAAGAATTAGATGGATTATCTTCAATGTTATGTATGATCAATGAACCAAGAGCTGTAGCTAAACTTTCCTACACCACAGTCCAATTTTCTTTCCTAGCCCTACATATAAGTTGCCAGGAAATGTCCTGAAAACCGGTTTAAGTTCAATTAGTCCGAATCAGCTGAAAAATGTTATTTGGACTAAATCCTTTAGGCAAAAGTAGGCTATGTTCACACAGTGTTTTTGCAGCATTTTTTCCTACTTTTATGCAAATTAAAAGCAGCTTTTTACAGTATGAGCAAAAGCCATAAGATGTGAGAAATCTCACGCACTCTTATTTTTCTTTTTTCTAAATTAATTTGAGAACTGCACCATTTTTGAGATCTGCAGCATGTCAATTCTTGCAGCATTTAGGTGTTTTTTTACAGTCATAGAAAGCAATGAAAAAGTGAAAAAAATGCAAAAAACCCCGCTATTGTGTTTTTTTTGCAGCGACCTCAGGACCGTGGGAAAAAGTCAGTGATGAGATCACCGCAGTTCAAGCTCAGTGTCTTCACAGCAGATCACCATGAAAAATTGACCTCATCACTTACTTTTTCCCACGGTCTTGAGGTCACCGCAGTTCAACTCGGCTGGGAACCTCAATGATGTCTCCGCCGGTCACTGATGCTGCGCTCGCAGCAGCTCATTCAGCAGTGGTTCTCAACCTGGACAGTGGCCTCTTGGCACCATCCAGGTTGAAAACTATTTAACCCCCAGACATAGATTACAGAGTGGGACAAAATGACCAACAGGTGTGGTATATTGTTGTTTTTTTAATTTTATTTTTATTACAGGAGAATGAGGGCTTCGTTGGAAATAGGCATTAGGTGGGTATAACTGTGATTGTTATTATTTTTAAATATAAAAGGTAAACTGCGTTTTGTTTTATTTCTGATAAAAGACATTATTCTGGCTGTGTCTTTATTTACCATATAACTATAGGATTAGCAATGGATAGGTGTCTTATAGACGCTTCTCCATTACTAAGCCGAGGGCTTGATGTCACCTGACCATACAAAGGTGACATGAACCTCACAAATATGAACTCCACTTGCCACCGCTACAGGGCAAGTGGAAAGAGCTGAGTAAAGCGCCTGAATTGGGGCATCTAATAGATGTGCCTTTTCTGGGCAGCTGCGGGCTGCTATTTTTAGGCTGGGGGCAATATCCATGGCCCCTTACCAGCCTGAGAATACCAGACCCCAGCTGTGAGATTTTAAATATAAAAGTTTTGGAATTATTAATTGTTCATTTTTTTTTTTGTAAAGCACATTGGCTCCTTCATCACACACGCTAACAAATAAATGAAAGATTCAAATATCTTCTTGTAGCATTTTCTAAATGTTGTGTTCTCATCTCATTCATTTGCAAACTTGTGCCCTATGAACTGGACTCTGTACTCCAAAAGCTTACAAATAAATTTCCCATAACACTTACGATTTTTTAGCATAAAAGTTTTGCCATTGTTCCTTTATTTGGATACCATAATACAAAGTTTTGAAACTAAGTCATCCACTATATGGATAGGTTCAAAAAAAATCATTCAGTTTCATCCAGAAAAGTGGGACGATTTGTTTCTCATTTGTCATCTGTGTACAATCTGTTTTTTGTTTTTTTTACTCAGCAGCTATAAATCATTCACAGGACTATTTACAGTTTCCCATGTTACAGAATTGCAATGCATCCGAAAAATTTGGAAGTTATACGCCGTATTTTTTCACTCACCCATAGACTTGAATGGGTAAGTCTCATCCAATTTACAGAGGAATCTAGTGCATGCTGTGATTTTTTTTCTTGCGCAGATTCATTCAGTGAGAAAAAAAATCACTCATTTGCACTTCTTCATGGAATATCACTGGTCTGCTTTTTTTCATGGTCTGCACTTGGACCGAAAATACAGTAGTGTGAATGAACCTTATAACTAGGCTACATGCAGGTCACATACTGTACATACAAATGGATCTAGGCTAAAAGCCCAAAAATAGCTAAAATATAATACCATATTTTACAGTATACAGAAGTGTAAGTGAGAGCACATGGCATGATAGGATAGTTCAAACTTCTAAACAGGCGAAGAACTGTTCTCAACTGCGCAAGTTATCGACTCCCACCAGTGTCGGACTGAAGTGCCGAGGGCCCACCAGTAACACTAACTTTGGGGGCCCACTTGCATACAAATATTACACTGCCCTCGTTCACAAATTTACCTATTTCTCTATATAATAATAAACCTGTAGTTTGATTAATGATCTGCACACGGGCCCACCGGGGGATTCCCCTGTTACCCTATGGGCCAGTCCGAGCCTGACTCCCACTAATCCTGAAAATGAGACTCTGAAATGCCTTTTGTTGGTCATGGGATGGCTGGAGAAATAACCAAGTACAGTTGGCAGTCCCATAGAAAATGAATTTAGTAGTGACACACATGCTCAGCCACAACTCCGTTCCAATGAGGCATTTCAAAGCCCCTTTCTTGGGATCCATCTGCAGACCTTAGCCTGTCATCGACAAGAACTTAATAAGAGTTCAGTATATTTATACGATTTGTTGGATAAATTTCTACAATTTCTTCAACTCAATGAGGCTTTCCAAAATCCATGGGAGTTCCAAGACCGGGCAAGTGAACCTGCACACTGGATTTTAGAACTCGTGTAGAAGTAAATGGGGAGAGACACAAATGTGTGGCCACCATACCAAACTAGTTATGGTTTCTGTATCTGTTATTTGTTCATTTTATTGTCCATCAGTTCCTATCATGGTACGTCTGCATAGCACAAGAAGTCTGATCCCATTTTTGGATTATAGATAGTATACGCTATAATATCTCTAACCACAACTATAACTCAGCACGGCAGGTAAAACAATTAGAAATCTACTCACCCATCTGATGGGATGGCCAAATTAGGTATAGAAATATGAGTAATATTGAGGCAGTCATTGTAAATATCTTATTATTTGCTCCAGTCTTTGATTTGGAAATAATCCGTTGTAGAAGTTCAAACTAAACGAGCTTGAGCAGGAAAACCTTCCCTACACTTTTGGAAGAAGACTGCGACATCCAGGGAAAGTTGTAGCCTCTAAATGATAAAGAAATATCCTGTCACATGGAGCTTTAAAGCAAACAGGAACTCCCAGTCCTAACTTTGCTTTCATAAGCTAAATTTATAATGACCACAACTTCACGTAAGAGGTTAGCTACTAGACAATAGTGACACCTTCCTTTGGATGAGATTATCTTGTGATTTCTTGGAAGTTATTTTTTTAATTTCTCTTGTGAAACGGTTTATTGGAAATATAATGAACACAAGTTAGAATAAGTAAAATCTATGAAATATCAATAGTATTTGTCAACTTTAAAGGAATGTATTCATAATATAAGAAAAAAAGTCCTGACTGCGTTCTTTAATTGACGATGTACCCAGTGAGTTTTTGAAGCACAAGATAGTTCAAGAAAACATTCGAGGTATTTTTCCTGTAGTATCTTCTTTGCCGTTTTTTTGGTCATTTTTGAGTCCTCTTTTTTTTTAAGCTGTAACGTAGTGAGTGTATTGCAAAAGGGACCAACTGGAGAATGTTCAGGTCCAATGTTCAATGATCATCCTGAAGCACTTAAAAGATGCTTTAAAAGACCCTAACGTATTCATAGCAAGTGGTTTTGACACTGCTGTGCTTACGTAAATTGTTTTTATCATTTTAACCGCTTTTCAGGAATCCGCCCAGGGCCATCATCAGGGCATTACTGCTCTGACTGGCGTATGGGGCCCAGTGAGCAGAAGGGGCCCGCATCAGACCCCTTCTCTTCTGCTCACTGAGCCCCAGCGGCAAGTTCGGTAAAACTCTATTATACAGAGGTCCTGTGTATAATGTCACCAGAGATCACTGTATTACATTTATATTGACACTATATACAGTACAGAGCTCCTGTGTACAATGTCATCAGTGATCACTGTATTACCTGTACACTGTATACAGCGCTTGTGTGTATAATGTCTTTGGTAATCACTGTATTACCTATACACTGACACTATACTCTATGTTAGGGATGGCGGAACGCACTAAATATAAAATAATAGAAAGTGCGCTCGCCGCCCGGGGTCCACCGTGCAGAGGTGTTAAACTGCTGCTATATGATGGCAGACGCACAATATGGCGGTATATCGCACACGGGTTAAACGTCACCCGGTGTGCACTGGACATACTCTGTTAGCTTCACAGAGACGCCTAAGACATAAACATAAGTACTGAGCCTGTTGGACTCACAGGTCTCTGAGAAATGCACGCACGGTATATGGTCACAGGAGCTGGGCTCAAGGCAGAGGGACAGCGTCCGTCTAGGCCTACCTTGCGTGCGGAGTCGCTACCGCGGACGCCCACAGATGCTGCAGACTTCAGCGCGGTGACTGACACAGCTGCTATGCAACAGTGCCCAGGAGGGGCGCAGTGTTCGACGCTAGTTAGGTGATGATATGCACTGTGGCCTGTAGCATGCCACTGACTGGCGCTGACTCTATGACTAAGTCCCTATCCACACACGTAATATCAGATGGAGGGGAGTCTTAATGAGTCATTCGCAGGTTCATGCATCCGTCATCATTCATGCATATAACAAGTAGGGTCTATACTAGTGCATGGCCGAGCGGCCATGCGAACCTTTTATAGCCGGGACCTTCCGGAAGCTTCTAGATCCCTGAGATGGACCAATCAGATCACGAGAAGTACCTGAGCATGTGACTTCCGATCTCCAATAGGAGATCGTTTCGTGAGCATGCCCAGTAGCGCGACTTGAGGACTTAGCTTCTGAAGTAGCTTGCTGCTGAGGAGCCTGTGCTGCTATTGCTGGCCCAGAGGTGGCAGCAACAGCCCGACCCACAGAGCTGGTCTGAGCAGGACGTCTGGAACGCCGGGATCGCTGCGCAGGCTCCCGAGCAGTCGGTGGAGAATGGGAGGACGCTGAATGCAAGGCTCTGGACTCCTGCTGTGCAGCTGCAGGAACCCGACGCCTAACATTACCCCCCCTCCTAGGGCCCCCTCCCCTCTTAGCCTCGCTACGCTCAAATGCCACTATCAGGAGCAGGGCATAGATGTTCTCCACTGGTTCCCAGGTCCGGGCCTCTGGACCATGACTCTTCCAGTCCACCAAATAAAATTTTTTGCCACGCACAATCCTGCATCCCACAATGGCATTGACCTCAAACTCGTCCGAAGACAAGTCTGATGTCCAGGCAGATGACTCGGAAAACCGGGCCATGTGAACAGGCTTGAAAAGGGACACGAGGAAGACGTCAGAGATGGCCAAGTGTGGAGGAAGAGCCAGACGGTAGACCACTGAGCTGGACTTTGAAGGGACCAATGTATCGCGGAGCGAACTTGGAAGACTCAGCCCGCAGCCTGATATTTCGGGCAGAGAGCCACACCAAGTCGCTAGGGGCAAAAGTGGGAGCGGGGCGACAATGTGTGTCGGCAGACGCTCTCATTCTCTCTTTAGAGGCTCGAATGGCATCCTGGGTGCGATCCCAAATGTCACGAGCCTCCACAGCCCAGTCTGCCAACCTGGAATCAGTGGACGACACTGGCATTGGGACAGGGACGCCGGATGCTGGCCGTAATTAATATGGAACGACGTCTGACCAGTGGAATCAGCCACTGCGTTATTTAAGGCAAATTCAGCCCACGGTAGTAAGGATGCCCAGTTGTCCTGCCTGGCAGAGAAAAAATGTCGCAGATACGTGACCAGGGTTTGATTGGCTCTCTCAACCAACCCGTTCGTCTCGGGATTATATGCGCTGGACAAATTGAGCTCGATACTGAGTAGACTGCAGAGCTCTCCCTCGAAAATCGAGACGCAAACTGAGGTCCTCAGTCACTGACTATTTTGTCTGGCATACCATGCAAACAAAATACGTGCTTTATGAACAGTGCGGCGAGACCACGAGTGGAAGGCAGCCGCGCGAGTGGCACCAGATGCACCATTTTAGAAAAATGATCCGTGACCACCCAAATGACCGTGCTGCCACCAGATTTGGGTATGCTGACCACAAAATCCATGCCGACCATCTCCCAGGGTCTGTCTGCCACCAGCAAGGGATACAGTAACCCAGCCGGCCTCTGTCTATCTGTCTAGATGACCTGATCCGAGCACAAGAGACACATGCCTGAATGTACTCTTTAGTGTCCCGAACCATGTGCGGCCACCAATAAGACCTTGACAGGAGTTCTGTGGTACGCTTATTGCCAAAGTGACCACCCACCCTGGACGCGTGTGCCCACGCGAGGACCTCTGGTCACAGGCGAGGAGGGACAAAGGTCTTGCCCGGCGGTAATGACTCAAGAGCGACCTGGACCACGGTCCTCAGGCTCTCAGTGGGGACAATTAGCCGAGGCTCAGCCTCCTCTGAGACCACCGAGCGAGAGAGAGCATCCGCCCGGACATTCTTCTTTCTAGACAGATAGTGCAAGGTGAAGCGGAAGTGGGAGAAAAAGAGAGACCAACTAGCTTGACGAGAGTTCAAGCGCTGGGCCGTTTGTAAATAGACCAGGTTTTTATGATCAATGTACACCTGGAAGGGAAACCGGGCTCCCTCCAGGAGATGCCTCCACTCGGAAAAGGCCAATTTCATGGCAAGCAACTCTCTGTCCCCGATGGAGTAGTTTCTCTCCGCCGGTGAGAAGGTCTTTGAGAAGAAGCAGGGATGCTTCTTACCTTGAGCATCCTTCTGGAAAAGGACTGCTCCTGCACCGACGGACAAGGCATCTACCTCTAGGATAAAGGGTTTACCCATATTGGGATGGTGGAGGATGGGAGCGCCAGCAAAATGGGTTTTCAGAGATGAAAAGGCCGTGGAGACCTGCTCTGACCAAACCTTAGGATTGGTTCCTTTCTTGGTGAGAGCGACCAAAGAAGCTACCAGTGTGGAGAAGTGAGGAATGAACTGGCGGTAATAGTTAACGAACCCCAAAAAGCACTGCACCGCTTTCAGAGAATGGGGATCCTGCCAGTCCATTACCGCTTGCAATTTGGCAGGATCCATAGCCAACCCTTGGGCCGAGATGATATAGCCCAGGAACGGCAAGGACTCCTGCTCAAACTGGCACTTCTCCAGCTTGGCGAAGAGAAAATTTGCCCGCAAACGGTCGAAGACCTTGCAGACGTCTCTCCGGTGGGAGGTCAAATCTGGAGAAAAGAAGAGGATGTCATCCAGATAGACCACCACCGAAATAGAGAGCATATCGCGAAAGATGTCATTTACAAAGACCTGGAAGACAGCAGGCACATTACAGAGGCTGAAGGGCATGACCAGATACTCATAGTGGCCATTCCTGGTATTGAAGGCTGTCTTCCACTCGTCTCCTTCGCGTATGCGGATCAGGTTGTACGCCCCCCATAGATCCAATTTCGTAAAGATCCGGGCCCCTCGCAACCTGTCGAACAACTCAGAGATCAAAGGGAGAGGGTATTTGTTTTTTACTGTAATGGCGTTGAGACCTCTGTAGTCAATGCAAGGGCGCAACTCTCCACTCTTCTTCTGCACAAAGAAGAAACCTGCACCAGCCGGCGACACTGATTTTCTAATAAACCTTCTTGCTAGGTTCTCCCGAATATATTGTGACATAGCCTCCATCTCCGGGAGAGACAGAGGATACATGCGGCCTCTAGGAGGTTCCGTGCCTGGCAATAGGTCTATCGGACAATCGTAAGGACAGTGCGGCGGAAACGTCTCCACTGATTTTATTGGAGAAGACATCCGCGTACTGCCGGTAGTGTCTAGGAAGCACGGAAAGATCCGCGGGCACTTCCGTGGAGGCTACTTGAACACTGCCCCTCATGCACCTTCCCTCACAGTCCTCGCTCCAACCCAGTATACTCCCCGAAGACCAATCTATATGAGGGGAATGGCAACGGAGCCACGGAACGCCGAGAAGCACCTGGTCGATGCCATCTGGTAAAATGAACAGGGGCAAGGTCTCGTGGTTAGATGGTGCGATTGAGAGACCAAGAGGTGCTGTCTGGTGGGTAATCTGATACGGTAAAGGCGCACCGTTAACCACCCTGATGGTCATGGGATGGGGCAGTAGTACCAGCGGAATAGCGTGCTTTGGGCGAAGGACGAGGACATGAAATTTCTTTCTGCCCCGGAATCCACTGTGACCTCTACCTCCCAGGTGGAAGCACCGCTATCTAACGTCCCTTGGAATACTGGTTTGGGGGAAAATGGTTTCATATCAGGTAGACCCCCACCTACTACCATGGTACGTGCTCGTTTTTTCGAGCACTGCAGGCACCTGTTAGCCAGGTGACTAAACTGTCGGCACTGTTAACAGCATGCGAAGCTTCGCGCCGGACTCGACTTGGGACCGGTGTGAGACACCTCCTTGGGTACAAGAGGTACAGAGAAGGTTGGAGTCAACCTAACCTTCTGTCTGGATTGAGCTCGCTCCAAACTGCGCTCAGTATAACGGAGATCAATTCAGGTGGAGATAGCAATCAGCTCCTCCAGAGTTACAGGATCCTCCCTGGTAGCTAAAGCATCTTTGACATGCTCCGCCAAACCCCTCCAGAACACAGGGACGAGTGCCTTATCAGGCCACGCCAACTCAGAAGCCAGTGTCCGAAAATGGACGGCGTAATGGCTGACCGAGAGGGAGCCCTTTGTTAAAGCTAATAGCTGGAGAGAGGTGTCGTGAGTGACCCGTGGTCCCAAAAACACCTGTTTTAGAGAGGTTAGAAAATGAGCAGCACTCAGAACCACGGGGTCACCACGCTCCCACAGCAGCGTGGCCCATTCTATCGCCCTGCCTGACAAGAGGGAGATGATAAACCCCACCTTAGCCTGCTCTGTAGGGAATCGCATGGCCAGTAGCTCAAGCTGGATAGAGCACTGGCTCACGAAACCCCTGCAGGAGGCGCTGTCACCAGAAAATGTATCGGGCAACGGGAGGCAGGACAATGTCGGCACAGGCGTGGGTGTGGGCACACGCAAGACAGCCTCTGCGACTGCCTGGGCATCGGCCACTGTAGCATTCGCAGCTGAGGTGGAGCTCTCAATAGCCGCCAACCTGCCCTCCAGCTGCCGAATGTACTGCCGGAGCTGCTGCAGGTCCGCCATTACTAGCCAGACTCTGGCGCTAGTATAATGTTAGGGACGGCAGAACGCACTAAATATAAAATAATAGAAAGTGCGTTCGCCGCCCGAGGTCCACTGTGCAGAGGTGTTAAACTGCTGCTATATAATGGCAGATGCACAACATGGCGGTATATCGCACACGGATTGAACGTCACCCGGTGTGCACTGGGCGCACTCTGTTAGCTTCACAGAGATGCCTAAGACATAAACATAAGTACTGAGCCTGTTCGACTCACAGGTCTCCGAGAAATGCACGCACGGTATATGGTCACAGGAGCTGGGCCCAAGGCAGAGGTGATGCAGACTGCAGTGCGGCGACTGACACAGCCGCTATGCGACAGTGCCCAGGAGGTTAGGTGACTAGTTAGGTGATGATATGCACTGTGGCCTGTAGCGTGCCACTGACTGGTGCTGACTCTATGACTAAGTCCCTATCCACACACGTAATATCAGAGGGAGGGGAGTCTTAATGAGTCATTCGCAGGTTCATGCATCCGTCATCATTCACAGATGTAGCGTCTATACTAGCGCATGGCCGAGCGGCCATGCGAACCTTTTATAGCCGGGACCTCCCGGAAGCTTCCAGATCCCTGAGATGGACCAATCAGATCACGAGAAGTACCTGAGCATGTGACTCCCGATCTCCAATGGGAGATCGTCTCGTGAGCATGCCCAGTAGGGCGACTTGAGGACTTAGCTTCTGAAGTGGCTTGCTGCTGAGCAGCTTGCGCTGCTATTGCTGGCCCAGAGGTGGCAGCAACAGTCCGACCCACAGAGCTGGTCTGAGCAGGGCGTCTGGAACGCCGTGATTGCTGCGCAGGCTCCCGAGCAGTCGGTGGAGAATGGGAGACCGCTGAATGCAAGGCTCTGGACTCCTGCTGTGCAGCTGCAGGAACCCGACGCCTAACAACACCATATGCTATATACAGAGCTCCGGTGTATAATGTCACCGGTGATCACTGTATTGCCTGTTCACGGACACTGCATACTATTTAAAGATCTACTGGGTATAATGGCACTGATGGTGATATTAGTATTGTATTTATTAATGATCAGTATTGTATTATTTGGTCACTATGTGGTGGTAATATGTGGCCTGGCCATGGTGTGGCGGTATTTGTTCCTTGTATGTGGTATTATTTGTTCACTATATGGTAGTAATATGTGGTCTGGTCACGAAGTGTTGGTATTTGTTCCTTGTATGTGGTATTAAAGGTAACCATGTGGTGGTAATATGTTGTCTGGTCATGGTTTGGTGGGATTTATTCCTTGTATGTGGTATTATTTGGCCACTGGGGTGGTATTTTTTGATCTGGACATGATGTAGTGGTATTTGTTTCATGTATGAGAAACTGGGTCTGAGCTGAAAAAGTAAATTAATGTGTATGCAAAATGTACTGCATATAAACACATGACCTTTACACAGAGAAAACCAAAAATAAAAAACAAATATACTAAAATAAAAAAGTTTTTTATTTTAGGATATTTGTTTTTTGGTTTTCATTGTTTCATGTATGTAGTATTATTTGGTAACTGTGGTAGTAATATGTGGTCTGGTCATGGTGCTGTGGTATTTTGTCTCTTGTATGTGATATTATTGGTCATTTTAAAAATTTTAAAATAAATAAAAAATATGCCTAAATTGTATTGGAAATTTTAACAAATGTTTAATAAGTTACAGTAGAGTAGAGCCCGGCCAAAAGTGTCTACCTGGTCATGTTGGTGGATTAAAAATCTTTTGGCCAAAACAGAAGGTGCTGGCAATGTACTATATGTGATCTGGTGATGGGAAATGTTAGTGTCTGATTGGTGAGGATGTAGTGCAGAAGTGGAGTTTTTCCAAGAGAGTTGGAAGGGTGGAGGCGGAGCTGGGGTGAAGCCTGGGCCGAGTCTTAAGGGGGCCCCCAAAAATTTTTTTCCTCCAATCTACCATTGTAGCATTATCAACAGGGGTTCTAAGGGTGGAAAAAAGATAAGGATATTTGGAAGTAAATAAATCCCTTTTTTAAAGGAAACCTGTCAGTCGAATCAGAGCCTGCCTGCATGATTACAGCCAGGCATTTTTTTCTCTGCAATGCCGTGACATTTCGGAGAAAACATAGTTTCCAGATCTCACCAGGGATTCTAGGGAGAGACAAGACTTGTCCAGTGTGGGCAACCTCCCTGGGAGAGATCTGTCAATTAACTAGCATGAGGATGAATTGCCAAGAGTGGCGTCGGACTCATTTAGTCTCAGATTCATGATGCTGATAGTTTGTGTACCACCAATCGACCAACAGTTTCCGTTTAAAGGTAATCTGTCACCTAGTTTTGCCGCTATAAGGTGCGGCCACTGCCTTTCGGGGCTTATCTACAGCATTCTATAATGCTGTAGATAAGCCCCCTGTCCGACCCGAAAGAGAAGAAAAACAAGTTTTATTATACTCACCTGGGGGGGGACGGTCCAGTCCAACGGGCGACGGAGGTCCGTGTCCGGTGCCTCCCATTTTCATGCGATGTCATCATCCTGCTTACTTCATGTCGTGCTCCTGTGCAGGAGTACTTCTCCACCCTGTTGAGGGCAGAAGCAAAGTACTGCAGTGCGCAGCTGCTGGGAAAAGTGAGAAAGGCCCAGCGCCTGCACACTGCAGTACTTTTCTCTGCCCTCAACAGGGCAGATCAGTACGCCTGTGCAGGAGCGCAACACAAAGCAAGGAAGATGACGACATCGTATGAAGATGGGAGGCGTCGGACCTGGACCTGCGACACCCATCGGACCGCCCCCCCACCCCTGGTGAATATAATAAAACTTGTTTTTCTTCTCTTTAAGGTTGGACAGGGGGCAGATATATGGCATTATAGAATGCTGTAGCCAAGCCATAAAGCAGCAAAACGAGGTGACAGGTTCCCTTTAAGGTACTGTCTTTGAAAAACAAAGTTCCATAGAAAAGTAATTTTGCTGATTCATTCACTTTGAGAAGAGTTCTGACACAGCAAAGAGAACAGTAAAATTCACTGGTATTTGTTAACAGATTTATTGCCAACTGGAAAAGGGAAGAACAGTCATTTCTCAAATCTAGTCTGGTTTTGTTCCAAATTATACCAATAATCCCCCATTTTTCCAAGAAAAGGGGAGAAAAACATACAAAGTAGTGAGTGACTGGAAACTGGAAATGATAAAAAAAATCTATCAGCATAATTAGAGTTGAGCAAAACAATTCATATGACCCATAGCAGCCACATTGGCAGAACCATGGCAGCTAGACGAGAGCATTGAGAAATGTTGCCAACCCGCCTGAATCCTGTGCGCCTCTTCTCATTAGTATGCCGAGTTACGTCAGGACACTTCAGGGCAGCGCACATGTGATGTAGTCATGACATTGTGAAGACCTACTAATCAGAAAGGGCACACAAGGTACCAACAGGTACTGTAGTATAAAGTTCTCAATGCTGTGTCTAGTACCAATGTGGCACCTGGACCAAGCTCTTCAAAATCTATGTGAGGGCTTGTTTTTTTCATGATGGTTTAGTTGATTCAATTTTGGGGAAAATATGACATTTTTGTCACTTTTATTGTATTTTTTTTTTTTTTAGTGTTGTGTTCGAAAATACACAATTCTGACTTTTTGATATTGTTTTGCTTTACATTGTTCATTTTATGGATTAAATAATTTTATTTTTTTTATTGAACTTATGGATGCAGCATACCAGATACCGGATGACATGGTTGGTTCCTCATGACCGCATCTCGGGGAGTCTTTGGAAGCCAGAACATGCCAACACAAGTAACTGCACCATTTAACCCCTTCACTACCAAGGGTGGTTTGCACGTTAACTCCTGGGCCAATTTTTACAATTCTGACCACTGTCCTTTTATGAGGTCATAACTCTGAAACGCTTCCATGGATCCCGGTGATTGACTTTTTTTTCTCTTGACAAATTGTACTTCATGTTAGTGGTAAAATTTCATTCATATAACTTGCGTTTATTTGTGAAAAAAATGGAAATTTGGCGAAAATGTTGAAAATTTCGCAATTTTCCACCTTTGAATTTTTATGCCCTTAAATCACAGAGATATGGCACACAAAAAACTTAATAAGTAACATTTCCCACATATTTACTTTACATCAGCACAATTTTGGAACCAAAATTTTTTTTGTTAGGAAGTTAAAAGGGTTAAAAGTTGACCAGCGATTTCTCATTTTTGCAACACCATTTTATTTTTACGGACCACATAACATTTGAAGCCACTTTGAGGGGTCTATATAATAGAAAATACCCAAAAATGACACCATTCTAAAAACTGCACCCCTTAAGGTGCTCAAAACCACATTCAAGGAGTTTATTAACCCTTCAAGTGCTTCAAAGGAATTTTTTGAATATTTAAAAAAAAAAAATGAACATTTAACTTTTTTTCACAAAAAAAATACTTCATGTTCAATATTTTTTATTTTACCAAGGGTAACAGGAGAAATTGGACTGCAAAAATTATTGTGCAATTTGTCCTGAGTACGCTGATACCTGATATGTGGGGGGGAACCACTGTTTCGGCGCGCATGGCAGAGCTCAGAAGGGAAGGAGCGCCGTTTGACTTTTACAATGCAAAATTGGCTGGAATTCAGATCGGACGCCATGTCACGTTTGGAGAGCCTCTGATGTACCTAAACAGTGGAAACTCCCCACAAGTGACCCCATTTTGGAAACTAGACCCCCCAAGGAACTTATCTAGATATGTTGTGAGAACTTTGAACCCACAACGGCTTCACAGAAGTTTATAAAGTACAGCGGTACAATTAAAAAATCATATTTTTTCCACAAAATGATCTTTTCACCCCCCAATTTTTATTTTCCCAAGCGTAACAGGACCCTAAAAGTTATTGTTCAATTAGTCCTGAGTACGCTGATACCCCATATGTGGGGGTAGACCACTATTTGGGCGCATGGCAGAGCTCGGAAGGGAAGCAGCGCAATTTGACGATTTTGGCTGGAATTGAGATCAGACACCATGTCGCGTTTGGAAAGCCCCTGATGTACCAAAACAGTGGAATCCCCCCACAAATGACACCATTTTGGAAACTAGACCCCCCAAGGAACTTATCTAGATGTGTGGTGAGCACTTTGAACCCCCAAGGGCTTCACAGAAGTTTATAACGCCCAGTCATGAAAATAAAAAATCATTTTTTTTCAACAAAATTGATATTTTTGCCCCCAATTTTTTATTTTCCTAAGGGCAACAGGAGAAATTGGACCCAAAAGTTGTTTTGCAAATTGTCCTGAGTAGGCTGATACCCCATATGTGGGGGTAAAACACTGTTTGGGCGCATGGCAGAGCTTGGAAGGGAAGGACCACCATTTGACTTTTTCAACGCAGAGATCAGACGCCATGTTGCGTTTGGAGAGCACCTGATGTGCGCAAATAGTGGAAACCCCCAATTCTAACTCCAACCCTAACCCTAATGGGAAAATGGAAATAAATACATTTTTTTAATTTTATTATTTTTCCTTAACTAAGGGGGTGATAACGGGGGGTTTGATTTACTATTTATGGCGGGTTTTTATATTTGGCAGCTGTCGCACGCTAAAAGACGCTTTTTATTGTAAAAATAGTTTTTGCATCACCACATTTTGAGAGCTATAATTTTTCCATATTTTGACCCACCGAGTCATGTGAGGTCTTATTTTTTGCGGGACGAGTTGACGTTTTTATTGGTACCATTTTCGGGCACATGACATTTTTTGATCGCTTTTTATTTTGTTTTTTGGGAAGCAGAATTTACAACAACCAGCGTTTCATGAATTTCTTTTGGGTGGTGCGTTTACGCCGTTCCGCGTGTGATAAAATTGATAAAGCGATTTTATTCTTCGAGTCAGTACGATTACAGCAATACCTCATTTATGTCTTTTTTTTATGTTTTGGCGCTTTTATGCAATGAAAACAATTTTATATAAGAAATAATTATTTTTGCATCACTTTATTCTTCGAGCTATAACTTTTTTATTTTTTCGCTGATGATGCTGTGTGGTGGCTCGTTTTTTGCAGGACAAGATGTCATTTTCAGCAGTACCATGGATATTTATATGCGTCTTTTTGATCGGGCGTTATTTCACTTTTTGTTCGGTGGTATGATAATAAATCATTAATTTTTGCTTCGTTTTTTATTTTTATTTTTTAAGGGGTTCGCTTAAGGGGTTAACTAATGGGACAGTTTTATAGGGCGGGTCGTTACGGACGTGGCGATACCAAATATGTGTACTTTTATTGTTTTTTTTATTATTTCCAAAAAATGAATTTATTGGGGAATATTTTTTTTTTTCTTGAATTTATTTAGCGATTTTTTTAAAAATTATTTTTACACTTTTTTTTTTTTTTTTTTACTTTATTACAATGTCCCAGAGGGGACATAACTGTCCTGTGACAGATTGCTGATCTGTCACATCACAGATCGCTGTGACAGATCAGCAATCTGTCACAGGCAGTGTGCAGGTTTCCTCCTTGCCTGCGCTGTGCAGGCACTGAGGAAGCCAGCTTCCTGCAGGCCCCTGGAGGTCCCCGCCGCCATATTGGATCCGGGGACCTGCAGGAAAGGAGCCCCCCGCAGCAGCGCTGCACATTGCGCTGCTGTGGGAGGCTCAGGGAAGCATGGAGGGAGCCCCCTCCCTGCCGATGCATCCCTTTAACCCCCGCTACACCGCGATCGTGTTTGATCGCAGTGTACAAGGGGTTAACGTGTCGGGGGCGGTCCGTGACCGCCCCTGACACATTGTGCCGGGTGTCAGCTATGATAATTAGCTGACACCCGGCCGCGATAAGCGGCGCTCACCACGTGGGCGCCGCTGATCGCTATGACGTAATATTCCATCCATGGTAATTAGGGCCCAGGGCACATGGACGGAATATTACGTCCAATGAAGGAAAGGGGTTAAATGACACTTGAGATTGACAGCAGCATCTAATTGGTTAGCAGCAAAAGTTAAAGCTCTGCTCCACCTGTAGCTGTTATGCATATGTAGGGAAGAGGGCCCTGGAAAAAGGGCCCGCCGTGTGTCTGGGCCGGAACTAGGAGGGCTGTCACCTGATTTCCCGAGGTGCATGTTCCCGGGGGGAACAATTACAGGCCTGGACCAACCATTGACCAGGAAACGTTGGGGCAGGTCAAAGAAAGGGGGCAGAGCGACTATAAAATGAGCAGTGCAGACCAGCAGGGGGCACTCGGCGGGGAGAGAGACGACAGACAGGAGGGAGGAATCTGAGTGGCGTCCAGGAGCGAGAGTGAGTCAGCACTTTCGGGATAGCAGTGATGGAGGCTCACCTGACAAGGGAAGTGGACGGTGCCGAGCAGCGCGAGGAGGATACACAGTGAGACCCGCTGCCGCCTCTGCTCCGCTTCATACCGCGGCTGCGGCCTGTAGAGCAAGACCTGCGGCCGCCTCTGCCCCGCTCCATACTGCAGCTGCGGCCTGTACAGCGAGACCCGCGGCCACCTCTACTCTACTCCATACCCCGGCTGCGGCCTGTACAGCGAGACCCGCACCCGCCTCTGCCCCGCTCCATACCGCAGCTGCGGCCTATACAGCGAGACCTGCGGCCGCCTCTGCCTCGCCTCCCGATGAGACAACTGCGGCAGTGGGGGACCGGTGCGGTGCCTGTATCGCCCACCCAGCACCAGAGCGCAGGAACTTCTAAAGCTTTTGGCAACTCTTCTTTGGCTGGACCCGGCGGTTAAGGCGTCGCCCGGACATTCCCCGGACACCAACTCTGCAGGACGTCAGAAACCAATAAGTGACACTCTGTTGTTCATATTCCCCTTTAGTCCAGGGGGTTTTAGCCGGCCATACTGTATAAATACTCCTCCCAGATCCAAAGGCAGGCCAGCAAAAGTTAACCCTGAGAGAGCAGGACATTAGGCTGTGTGCACACGTTGCCGATTCTGCTGCGGATCCGCAGCGTTTTGGGCTCTGCGGATCCGCAGCAGATTTTTCTGCGTTGTACAGTAGCATTGTATTCAATGGAAATAAAAAAACATAGTGCATATGCTGCGGATTTGCTGCGATTTCAAATCCGCAGCATGTCAATTCTTTGTGCGGAATCCGCAGTGATTTAACACCTGCTCCATTGTCCAGGTGTCAAACCGCAGATTAATCCGCAGGTCTTTTAGGCACAGTACTCGTATAGACATAGTAGTAGAATAAAATGATTTTTCTGACAGAAAATTGGCAAAGAGAGGGCGGAACAGTAGAATTATTTTTTAGGCACACTACCCATATAGACAAAGTGGTAGAATAATATTATTTTTTAGAGCCTCAAATGGAAAAGAGGGCAACACAGTAGGATAATTTTTTAGGCACACTACTCATATAGACACAGCAGTAGAGTAAAATTATTTTTCAGGCATACAAATGGCAAAGAGAGGGTTGCAGAGTAGAATTAATTTTTAGGCACCCTACTTGTACATATGACGCACCCCAGAGGCCGTGGGATACTCGGTACCGGGCCGGTCATCTTAAAGGGATGTGTCACAGTGGCAGTGACCCGGTCCATGGCCCCAGGCGGTCATGTAAAAGGGGAGTATTGATTAGGGATAAAGTTTATGTAGTGATTCGTGACGCCAGTTGGAGTGTTCGACTGTAGTATAGCCGGCACTGCAGATGATCCCTGGGGGAGTAGATGGTGATGGCAGTGTAGATGTTTAACCCTCTCCAACCAGGGCTGACCCCCAGAGATTGTGATGGAAGTAGATGGTACGGAGTAATAAGGCAGGAGACAAGGAAAGCCACTTTAACATTTACTGTAGTTCAGGTGCAGTTCAGAGGAGATATTACAACTCTCACCAGATTACAGTCTGCTCTGCAGAATGGGAGTTATCCTTCTCTCTGCTGTGACTCAGTGTAACTTCCTGCTATACTAATCCTTTCAGGGACCAAGGCTTCCCGGAGTCTTGAAACTTCCAGTATAGCACTACTCACTGTGTTTTCCTCTACTGGCAACTTGTAGCTTGGATCCTATGTGAAGCTCGAGTTCCTTCTTGCACAATCCTCCACTGATCCTAGTCTGCTGCAGTCTTCCCGGGTCAACCAACACTCTGATGTTGGTTGTATAAACTCACACAGTCTCTCAGCTTACCACCCTGCTCTGGAAGCATGGATGGTCTAGTGGCTGATACCCTCATGCTTCTTAGCTTTGCTCCTGGATGAAGCGCATGTCATGGCTTCCACGAGCGTTCTCCATCTTCCTTCTTCACTGAAAACAACAACTCTCGACTCCTCCCCCTCCCAGTTAGGGTGTGTCTGCAAAGCTCTAAGCTTCAGACAAGTATGGGAGTGAGTTGAATTGTGTGTGTGTGTGTGTGTGTGTTGTGGTCTCTAGCAGAGAAAGCATAACTCCCATTGCTCACAAAGCACAAACAAAACAGTACATATTTAAGCCTTTTGTGGCAGTAAAGACGCAGGGCACCACACATACACAGTTGCATAGTACATAGAAGCTTTTTGGAATAGTTCTCCCATAAGTGGGGTGCAGAGTAAACACAGAGCCTTAAAGGCACAGTACTTTCACAGGCAGGGGTTGCAGAGTTTATACAACCTTAAAGGCACAGTACTTCCACAAACGGGTTTGCAGACTAAACCCAGGCTTAAAGGCACAGTACTCCCACAGGCGGCGGTGCAGAGAACACACAGAGGCTTAAAGGCATAGTGATTCCACAGATAAGGGTGCAGAGTATACAGAGTGGCTTTTTGGCACATTTCTCCCATTGAGAGGCATGCAGAGTAAAGGCTTTTTGGCACAGTGCGCACACACAAAATCTAATGCTGTCCCTCATTCCTGATGTGTCCTGACCCTATACTAATCAGAGCAAAATGACAGCGGCATCCGTGATCAAGCATATATATAGACCAGGTCAAGTGGTGCACCTACCAATCACAGCCATGCCAATACTTGGCATGGCTGTGATGGCTTAGGAAGTGCCCACAGTCTTAAGGCTTGTTGATTGGCTGCTTACTGGTTCTTTATTGTATACCCTAGACACTTTTAGGGTAAAAACTTGTTTTGTTGAAGTGAAGACACTTCAGGAAACTTTTTCTCTGGTGTTTTGTAAACCAGAGATATCTCTTTTTTCACATATTTTGGATGGTTTCCTTAGTACTTTCTTTGACTGTCAGTGGATTATTTGAGTGTTTTTCTGGTGTTTTTGTGTTGTCTTTGATACTTGTGTGTTCTAACTTTTTTTTTTACTTTATTCAACAATTTAAAAACCACTAGCGGCTTTTGAAGACAAACCGCTGATAACATGGTCAAAAAAATGCCTGTGTATGTTCCAGGTTTCTTTTGAGCCTTCCCTTGGCCTCATATGTAAACTTTTATGTATATATAGTATGTGATTTTGATATTGCACAAGTCATGAACATACACACCGGATTTAACCACTTGATAAAAATACATTTTACAATGAAAGGTCAGCAAGCAGCGAGTAACCTCCGAATCTCTACCTTTGCCGTAGAATCATCACATTTTTTACAAGAGAGAAGTGATTGAATTATCCATATATTTTAGGTTTCGCTTTTAGCTGCCTGGATATAGGAAAAGGAAATAACAGTCATTTCCTGGAATTAACAGGAATTACACTTTGTTTCCGAAGATAAAGGGAGTAAATGCTGCGTGCTCCAGTTCTGCTCATGAGGATCACTGATAGATTGGCTGATGAGACCTGGCAATTAGGAATCTATAACTTTATTTTTTAAAACTAGATATCCTATTCTATGTCTAAGGCCGGAGTCACACTAGCATATGGCATCTGATGCAAGAGCTACTGTCATGCTACTGTGCTCCGAGTCTCTCGCACGGAGAGGATCGGAGCACAGCTGCGGAGGAGGCAGAAAAACTAATTTCTCCATCTCCTCCATTACCGGCGTCGGCGTATATCGCACAGCACTCGGATGATGCTGTGTCATTGAGTGTTGTGCACTGTGTCACTCACACCCATAGACTTATATCGGTGCGAGTGCGCCGAGACTCGGCCAAGTGTCTGTGACAATCGCAGCATACTGTGATTTCACTCGCACGTAGAATACGGCCGAGGAAAAAAAAACGGTGATGGGAGCTGCCCATAGATTAATACTGGTCTGAGTGCTATGCAATGTTTTATCACAAAGCACTCGTCCGTATTCATCACAAGTGTGACCCTGGCGTAAGGACACTCAGTTGCATATCATGCATCTTGAATTTTTATAATTTATTCCAATTAATTTTTATAATTCTGCTTTCTTTATGACGCTGTAAAACATTCGGCTACTCTGAGATGAAATTAGAAAAAATATGAGGATCTGAAAGACTAAGGGAGAAATTGTGATGCTGATATATCAAAGCATCACCCAAATGGCAGGTATAGTGGGGTATTCCTAGTGTGTGTTGGTTAGCAACTACCAAAAGTGGTGCACCGACAAAAGAATCTCCTATGGGCACAAATACATCAGAATTGTATCATAGAGCAATGCTTCAAGATAACAATGGTATTCCCTAAAAGCCAAGTCATCTTTAATGGGAATCTGTCACCCCTTTTTTGAGATATCATATAATGATATCATTCAATTGTGTGTCACATAAGGATTCTCTTAGTACTTTTGCTTCCCCCTGACCCCGCACCTTTCATGCATAAATACCTTTTTTATATCGGTTCAGATGTATGTAAACTGCCGCGGTCCGGTCCACTGGGCGGGGCTTATTCACCTGCTCCCCCCTCCCTGTCTTGCTCTACACAAGAAGAAATGCGTAGAGCAAGACAGGGAGGAGGGAGCAGGTGAATAAGCCCCGCCCAGCGGACCGGACAGCAGCAGTTTACATACATCTGAACCGATATAAAAAAGGTATTTATGCATGAAAGGTGCGGGGTCAGGGGGAAGCAAAAGTACTAAGAGAATCCTTAAGTGACACACAATTGAATGATATCATTATATGATATCTCAAAAAAGGGGTGACAGATTCCCTTTAAAAGGATTGTCCATTACTTGGACATCCCCTTCTCAAACTGTATGTTTGAATAATAACACTTATACTCACCTCCGGTCTTGGCACTAGCTCTCGCAGTGATCACGTGATATCTAGAGTTGAGCGAGTTTGGTCGGATCGGGTTTCATGAAACAAAATTTGTTTCAGATGAAACTCGTCCGACTAGGGCAAAAAAAAATCGGAGTTTCGTCCGAAACCCGACCCCAATGCAAGTCAATGGGAAATAAAAGTCGGCATTGAGCGGATGAATGTCATGCCAGGTCTTCCGTGGCTCATGTGACGGAAAGTGAGAGTGAACCTGACCATTAGTGGCCACCTATTGGCTGCAGGGTTCAAGCGACATAAAAATGTTATGCGAGACCTTGGAAACCTTTCACAGATGTCACTGGAAAAATGTTAGCACCGGAGGTGAGTACTGGTCAAGTGTCGGGTGTTTTTATACTATGTGGGGGAATATTGCAATTGTGAAGTTGTCCGAAAAAATGGACAACCCTTTAAAGAGTTTGTACAGGGAAAACAAGTTATCGCCTATCCACAGTTTATATACTATATAGATGGGGGCCAGACTGATGGGACTGACACCGATTGGTAGAACAGGGCACTACTGTCTCTTCTAGAATTGAGCAACGTTGCACATGTTTGACCACCTCTTCATTTATTGCCTATGGGAATGCCAAGTTCTGTGCGCAGCTTTTTCAGACAGCCCCATAGAAAATGAACGGGGTGCGGCAGAATCGCTTTTAAATTTTTTTGTACATTATGTTGTTTCTTTTCCAGATATTTAGTGAAGCTAATCTCTGAAATACTGCAATCACAGCTAAGCAGCAGATCAGTGCAGACGTCTGCTCAAATAATCAAGTTCAGAAATTGGAATCAAAATTCAAGAATAAAACAAGTTAGAAAAAGTTATGCCTCCGAATCTTGTTTAATGAAATAATCTAGGTGATTTGTTTTGAAAAAAAGAGTTCATGAAGGAGAAACTAAGGACATTAAGTAAACAGCAGTGTGCCAACGGATGCTGCTCCTGCACAAAGATTACGGCCGGCACCAATCCGCAGTGTCCATAATGGTGCAATAGAAAATTGTTCCTGATAACATTTGAACTTATGCTTTTTTCCTTTTCCCTAAGCCCTATTTAGGCATTACCAATAGACTTCTACTATTACTATTATGCAATAATTTCTTGTGTATTTTATGTTTTATGTATGTAAGTAAGAATGAGTTATTTTCTTAAATTGCATTTTATTTTCTACTAGCTGAAGAGCCCGGCGCTGCCCGGGCATAGTAACTAACTACGGTAACAAATTATAATGATTATATATATAAAGCTGAGTGTAGAGCCCCATCCACGCTGCATAGCCACATTCACTATAATATCCCGCATCATCCCGTCAGCCAGAGCTACCAGACTACTACCCCTAATATCCCACATCATCCCGTCAGCCAGAGCTACCAGACTACTACCCCTAATATCCCACATCATCCCGTCAGAGCCACTGGTCTACTTTCCCTAATATCCCACATCATCCTGTCAAAGCCACTGGACAACTACCACTAATATCCCACATCATCCCGTTACAGACGCCAGACTACTCCCCCTAATATCCCACATCATCCCATCAGCCAGAGCCACCAGACTACTCCTCCTAATATCCCACATCATCCCATCAGCCAGAGCCACCAGACTACTCCCCCTAATATCCCACATCATCCCGTCATCCAGAGCCACCAAACTACTACCCCTAATATCCCACATCATCCCATCACCCTGGGGTCAGAACCAGAGTGCTGAGTGGAACGGTCCTAACTTCCATACCGGGGATCCCTGTAAGAGAAGCCTGGGGTCAGAAACTGAGCGCTGAGTGGATTTGTCCTGACTTCCATACCAATGATCCCTTTAATAGAAGCCTCGGGTGAGAATCAGAGTGCTGAGGGATTTACCTTAACTTCCATACCAGAGATCCCTTTAAGAGAGGCCTGGGGGTCAGTACCAAAGCGCAGAGTGGATTTGCCCTCACTTCCAAACCGGGGATCCCTTTAAGAGAGACTGGGATCAGAACCAGAGCACTGAGTGGATTTGCCGTGACTTGCATACCAATGATCACTTTAATAGAAACCTGGGATCAGAATCAGAGCGTTGAGGAATTTGCCATAACTTCCATACAGGAGATCCCTTTAAGAGAGCCTGGGGTCAGAACCAAAGCGCTGGATGGATTTGCCCTGACTTCCATACCGGAGATCCCTTTAAGAAAGGTCTGGGGTCAGTACCAAAGCACAGAGTGGATTTACCCTAACTTCAATACCAGGGATCCCTTTAAGAGACCCTGGGGTCACAACCACAGAACTGAGTGGAAAGGTCCTAACTTCCATACCAGGGATCCCTTTAAGAGAGGCCTGGGGTAAAAACCAAAGCCCTGGATGGATTTGCTCTGACTTCCAAACCAATGATCCCTTTAAGAGGGAAGATGTGCCTACGGGATGGAGGATGTGTGATGGGGATATGGGCAGGGAGGGGGGATTCGTTTCTGTCATGTGCTCTGTGCTCCGTTCAGGGGGGCAGACAATGGCTAGGAGCTTATGTTCCCAGGGATGCTAGATTTCTCCCACCATGTCAGTGTCTGCTGAGGTGTTGTCAAGTGGGAAAACTTGCTCATAGCAACCAATCACAGCTCAGCTACTTTTAACCAGCTGTGGTGAAATGAGAGATGCTTAGTGATTGATTGCAAGGAAAACGGTTGCTCATAGCAACCAATCATAGCTCAGCTTCTTTTGAATAGCTCTGGTAAAATGAAAGCTGTTTCGTGATTGGTTGGTGATACGCACACACATACATACATACATTCACTTTTATATATAGAGATATAGAGACAGAGGTATATCTTCTTCTTGTGAAATCTATGGCTAATATTTAAACATACAGTAATTTTAAAAAGTACTGTGGAGTGGGATGTCGCAGCAATAATTCCATCGTCGTTTGGGTATATACAGTGGGGAAAAAAAGTATTTAGTCAGTCAGCAATAGTGCAAGTTCCACCACTTAAAAAGATGAGAGGCGTCTGTAATTTACATCATAGGTAGACCTCAACTATGGGAGACAAACTGAGAAAAAAAAATCCAGAAAATCACATTGTCTGTTTTTTTTTTCATTTTATTTGCATATTATGGTGGAAAATAAGTATTTGGTCAGAAACAAAATTTCATCTCAATACTTTGTGATATATCCTTTGTTGGCAATGACAGAGGTCAAACGTTTTCTGTAAGTCTTCACAAGGTTGCCACACACTGTTGTTGGTATGTTGGCCCATTCCTCCATGCAGATCTCCTCTAGAGCAGTGATGTTTTTGGCTTTTTGCTTGGCAACACGGACTTTCAACTCCCTCCAAAGGTTTTCTATAGGGTTGAGATCTGGAGACTGGCTAGGCCACTCCAGGACCTTGAAATGCTTCTTACGAAGCCACTCCTTCGTTGCCCTGGCGGTGTGCTTTGGATCATTGTCATGTTGAAAGACCCAGCCACGTTTCATCTTCAATGCCCTTGCTGATGGAAGGAGGTTTGCACTCAAAATCTCACGATACATGGCCCCATTCATTCTTTCATGTACCCAGATCAGTCGTCCTGGCCCCTTTGCAGAGAAACAGCCCCAAAGCATGATGTTTCCACCACCATGCTTTACAGTAGGTATGGTGTTTGATGGATGCAACTCAGTATTCTTTTTCCTCCAAACACGACAAGTTGTGTTTCTACCAAACAATTCCAGTTTGGTTTCATCAGACAATAGGACATTCTCCCAAAACTCCTCTGGATCATCCAAATGCTCTCTAGCAAACTTCAGACGGGCCCAGACATGTACAGGCTTAAGCAGTGGGACACGTCTGGCACTGCAGGATCTGAGTCCATGGTGGCGTAGTGTGTTACTTATGGTAGGCCTTGTTACATTGGTCCCAGCTCTCTGCAGTTCATTCACTAGGTCCCCCCGCGTGGTTCTGGGATTTTTGCTCACCGTTCTTGTGATCATTCTGACCCCACGGGGTGGGATTTTGCGTGGAGCACCAGATCGAGGGAGATTATCAGTGGTCTTGTATGTCTTCCATTTTCTAATTATTGCTCCCACAGTTGATTTCTTCACTCCAAGCTGGTTGGCTATTGCAGATTCAGTCTTCCCAGCCTGGTGCAGGGCTACAATTTTGTTTTTGGTGTCCTTTGACGGCTCTTTGGTCTTCACCATAGTGGAGTTTGGAGTCAGACTGTTTGAGGGTGTGCACAGGTGTCTTTTTATACTGATAACAAGTTTAAACAGGTGCCATTACTACAGGTAATGAGTGGAGGAAAGAGGAGACTCTTAAAGAAGAAGTTACAGGTCTGTGAGAGCCAGAAATCTTGATTGCTTGTTTCTGACCAAATACTTATTTTCCACCATAATATGCAAATAAAATGAAAAAAAAACAGACAATGTGATTTTCTGGATTTTTTTTTCTCAGTTTGTCTCCCATAGTTGAGGTCTACCTATGATGTAAATTACAGACGCCTCTCATCTTTTTAAGTGGTGGAACTTACACTATTGCTGACTGACTAAATACTTTTTTTCCCCACTGTATTCGTACAGTAGGGGATCATTCAGACAAGCGTAAAAAAAATGTGTCCATGTGCTGCTTGTGTAATGTGCACCAATGATCTGCACGGAAAAAAAAAATTGCAGTATACGCAATTCTGACCCGAATAATAGATGAAATATAAATTCAGCTATGGCACCAGTCCAGAATGCGATTGAGCACACGGAGCTGCACATAAAGCTATTCACCTCTGCAATTGGTGTAAACAACTGACCCATTTTTTCATACCATCATCTGAACCCTGATTGAAGCCATTAGATTAATGTCAGCCCGAACCCACAAATATTGGGTTGGCCAGACCCTCAAATGACACGGAGTATAAGAAGCTTAAGCAAAACCAAAAACAAGGGTCAGCACCCCAAGTAGTAGAAGTGCAATATATAGGTGCACGTACACACTGTGGCACTTACCAGACAGTTATAACCAAGAATAAGAGCAGTCTGGCAGGATCTCTTTCACAGTGAACACAGGAGCACTTGGCTGAGCCGGACTCGCCTAAAGTATATGGAATATATGGAAGACTCGGGAGAGATATCAGCCAGCCAGATGATCTGTTGAGCCATTTTTCAGCCTTCAGCTAGCTTTGGTTTATGGGGAGTTCAAAATTATTATGGTCTCAAAATGGCAACAGTCTTTGGACAGCTCATTTTTACGGGAGTTATTGGAGGTTTTTTTTCTGAAGCATTTTCTATAGCAGTATTGAACAGTTCTGGGAGAGTTTTTTGTTTTTCGTGACCTGTTCTTTTCAACCTATTGATTGGTCGGTCCCTAGTATGGAGCAATTTCCTTTAAGATCACTTTCAAACTGACATGCACATCACAACCAGTCTTTTTTCTTAACAATATTCTTTTTATTTGTAGGATTTTTAACAATTTTGGAAAGGGGAAAATAGCTATCTATACAATGAGAAGTAAGTAATAATCATATTAGTAAAATAATATTTCAAGTCAAACATTTTAATGAGAAGTTATACCTATAGGGAAAGAAAACTAGGAGAGAAGAGATTAGGATAGCAACTAAACGTACGCAAGTATATATACTGTATGTACACTCACTGGCCACTTTATTAGGTACACCATGCTAGTAAGGGGTTGGACCCCCTTTTGCCTTCAGAACTGCCTCAATTCTTCGTGGCAGAGATTCAACAAGGTGCTGGAAGCATTCCTCAGAGATTTTGGACCATATTGACATGATGGCATCACACAGTTGGCGCAGATTTGTCGGCTGCACATCCCTGATGCGAATCTCCCGTTCCACCACATCCCAAAGATGCTCTATTGGATTGAGATCTGGTGACTGAGGAGGCCATTTGAGTACAGTAAACTCATTGTCATGTTCAAGAAACCAATCTGAGATGATTCGAGCTTTATGACATGGCGCATTATCCTGCTGAAAGTAGCCATCAGATGTTGGGTACATTGTGGTCATAAAGGGATGGACATGGTCAGCAACAATACTCAGGTAGGCTGTGGCGTTGCAACGATGCTCAATTGGTACCAAGGGGCCCAAAGAGTGCCCAGAAAAAATTCCCCACACCATGACACCACCACCACCAGCCTGAACCGTTGATACAAGGCAGGATGGATCCATGCTTTCATGTTGTTTACGCCAAATTCTGACCCTACCATCCGAATGTCGCAGCAGAAATCGAGACTCATCAGACCAGGCAACGTTTTTCCAATCTTCTACTGTCCAATTTCGATGAGCTTGTGCAAATTGTAGCCTCAGTTTCCTGTTCTTAGCTGAGAGGAGTGGTACCCAGTGTGGTCTTCTGCTGCTGTAGCCCATCTGCCTCAAAGTTCGACGCACTGTGCGTTCAGAGATGCTCTTCTGCCTACCTTGGTTGTAACGGGTGGCAATTTGAGTCACTGTTGCCTTTATCAGCTCGAACCAGTCTGCCCATTCTCCTCTGACCTCTGGCATCAACATGGCATTTCCGGCCACAGAACTGCCGCTCACTGGATTTTTTTTCTTTTTCGGACCATTCTCTGTAAACCCTAGAGTTGGTTGTGCGTGAAAATCCCAGTAGATCAGCAGTTTCTGAAATTCTCAGACCAGCCCTTCTGGCACCAACAATCATGCCACGTTCAAAGGCACTCAAATCACCTTTCTTCCCCATACTGATGCTCGGTTTGAACTGCAGGAGATTGTCTTGACCATGTCTACATGCCTAAATGCACTGAGTTGCCGCCATGTGATTGGCTGATTAGAAATTAAGTCTTAACACACAGTTGGACAGGTGTACCTAATAAAGTGGCCAGTGAGTGTATATATACAGTATATATATATGAATGTATAAATATACACACACACATACATATATATCTAATACAGTGGGGAAAAAAGTATTTAGTCAGTCAGCAATAGTGCAAGTTCCACCACTTAAAAAGATGAGAGGCGTCTGTAATTTACATCATAGGTAGACCTCAACTATGGGAGACAAACTGAGAAAAAAAAATTCAGAAAATCACATTGTCTGTTTTTTTTTTCATTTTATTTGCATATTATGGTGGAAAATAAGTATTTGGTCAGAAACAAAATTTCATCTCAATACTTTGTGATATATCCTTTGTTGGCAATGACAGAGGTCAAACGTTTTCTGTAAGTCTTCACAAGGTTGCCACACACTGTTGTTGGTATGTTGGCCCATTCCTCCATGCAGATCTCCTCTAGAGCAGTGATGTTTTTGGCTTTTCGCTTGGCAACACGGACTTTCAACTCCCTCCAAAGGTTTTCTATAGGGTTGAGATCTGGAGACTGGCTAGGCCACTCCAGGACCTTGAAATGCTTCTTACGAAGCCACTCCTTCGTTGCCCTGGCGGTGTGCTTTGGATCATTGTCATGTTGAAAGACCCAGCCACGTTTCATCTTCAATGCCCTTGCTGATGGAAGGAGGTTTGCACTCAAAATCTCACGATACATGGCCCCATTCATTCTTTCATGTACCCGGATCAGTCATCCTGGCCCCTTTGCAGAGAAACAGCCCCAAAGCATGATGTTTCCACCACCATGCTTTACAGTAGGTATGGTGTTTGATGGATGCAACTCAGTATTCTTTTTCCTCCAAACACGACAAGTTGTGTTTCTACCAAACAGTTCCAGTTTGGTTTCATCAGACCATAGGACATTCTCCCAAAACTCCTCTGGATCATCCAAATGCTCTCTAGCAAACTTCAGACGGGCCCGGACATGTACAGGCTTAAGCAGTGGGACACGTCTGGCACTGCAGGATCTGAGTCCATGGTGGCGTAGTGTGTTACTTATGGTAGGCCTTGTTACATTGGTCCCAGCTCTCTGCAGTTCATTCACTAGGTCCCCCCGCGTGGTTCTGGGATTTTTGCTCACCGTTCTTGTGATCATTCTGACCCCACGGGGTGGGATTTTGCGTGGAGCACCAGATCGAGGGAGATTATCAGTGGTCTTGTATGTCTTCCATTTTCTAATTATTGCTCCCACAGTCGATTTCTTCACTCCAAGCTGGTTGGCTATTGCAGATTCAGTCTTCCCAGCCTGGTGCAGGGCTACAATTTTGTTTCTGGTGTCCTTTGACAGCTCTTTGGTCTTCACCATAGTGTAGTTTGGAGTCAGACTGTTTGAGGGTGTGCACAGGTGTCTTTTTATACTGATAACAAGTTTAAACAGGTGCCATTACTACAGGTAATGAGTGGAGGAAAGAGGAGACTCATAAAGAAGAAGTTACAGGTCTGTGAGAGCCAGAAATCTTGATTGCTGGTTTCAGACCAAATACTTATTTTCCACCATAATATGCAAATAAAATGAAAAAAACACAGACAATGTGATTTTCTGGATTTTTTTTTCTCAGTTTGTCTCCCATAGTTGAGGTCTACCTATGATGTAAATTACAGACGCCTCTCATCTTTTTAAGTGGTGGAACTTGCACTATTGCTGACTGACTAAATACTTTTTTTCCCCACTGTATATAAAGCTCAAAGTGTGTATGTATGTATGTATGTATGTGTGTATGTATGCATGTGTGTATGTCCGGGATTGGCATCCGCACCGTCGCAGCTACAGCCACAAAATTTGGCACAGTCACACGTCTGGACCCCGAGAGTGTCCTAAGCTATGTTGTGAGGTGAAATTTTAACCCCGCGCATTCCAATTCACCAAACAATTTTGCCCCTATCTACATAATGGGGAAACAGTGTGTGCGTATCAAGCACCGCCCCTCATTATGATGTCATAATGGTTGCCATGGCGACGCTGATTCATCATAGGTTGCAAGCCCCGTCGCTCATGTTGTCATAATGGTTGACTATGGGATGGAGGATGTGTGATGGGTATATGGGCACTGGACTATGGGATGGAGGATATGTATGACTGGTATATGGGCACGGGACTATGGGATGGAGGATGTGTGATGGGTATATGGGCAAGGGGACTATGGGATGGCGGATATGTATGATGGGTATATGGGCACGGGACTATGGGATGGACAATATGTATGATGGGTATATGAGCACGGGACTATGAGATGAAGGATGTGTGATGGGTATATGGGCACTCGACTATGGGAGGCGAATATGTATGATGGGTATATGGGCATGGGACTATGGGATGGAGAATATGTATGATGGGTATATGGGCACTCGACTATGGGATGGAGGATATGTATGATGGGTATATGGGCACGGGCCTATGGGATCGTGGATATGTATGATGGGTATATGGGCACGGGACTATGGGATGGAGGATAATTATAATTTGTTATAACTAACCACAGTTAGTTACTATGCCCGGGCAGCGCCGGGCTCTTCAGCTAGTGTGTATATATATATATATATATATATATATATATATATACACACATACACACACACAGGGTCGGCCATTTATATGGATACACTTAAATAAAATGGGAATGGTTGGTGATATCATCTTCCTGTTTGTGGCACATTAGTATATGGGAGGGGGAAAACTTTTCAAGATGGGTGGTCACCATGGCTGCCATTTTGAAGTTGGTCATTTTGGATCCAACTTTATTTTTTCCAATGGGAAGAGGGTCATGTGACTCATCAAACTTACTGATAAGTTCCCAAGAAAAACAATGGTGTGCTTGGTTTTAACACAACTTTATTCTTTCATGAGTTATTTACAAGTTTATGACCACTTGTAAAATGTGTTCAAAGTGCTGCCCATTGGGTTGGATTGTCAATGCAACCCTCTTCTCCCAATCTTGACACACTGATAGCAACACCACAGAAGAAATGCTAGTCTAAGGGGGTCAGATTCCTTGTAGGAATGCTCGGACCTGACACCCATAATGTGGTGGTGCACCGTCTTGCTGGAAAAACTCAGGGAACGTGCCATCTTCAGTGCATAAAGAGGGCACCACATCATCATGAGGAAATTTCAGATATCCAGTGCATTGAGGTTTCCATTGATGAAGAATGGCCCTGTCGTGTCCGCCATGTCTGCCATGTCTGTTTTTTCTCAAGAACTCCTGGAGCAATGTGCATGCGCATATCTTGTCTGCTATGCTGCATGTTCCCTAGAGCAGTGTGCACACTCACCTCGTGTCTGAGCTGCAGGATGCCTGCGTTTCTGCTCTGTCTTCTGTGATCTTCTTGTCATTTCTAGAGTCCCTGATCATGTGTCCCTGCCTGGATCCTGCACTGTCTGGTTCGGCAATCATCTCGTCATGTCTAGAACTATGATCATGTGACCTGTCTAGGTTTCAGCACTGATTCTGCAGTCGTCTCGTCATGTCTGGATCTCCGATCATGTGACTACTCTCTGTTTTCCTGTGGATCTGAAACCGGAAGTGCTCCCCTGGTCCTGACCTGGAAGAGGAGGTGCTATGCCCTATATCAGGCCGCCCCTTCCTATGCTCTGGGCCTGAGTATTGTGTGGTGTCCCTGCTTGGCCTGTAGGGCGCTCCCTCTATTCTGTGCCCTTGCACTCTGCTCTGTCGTGCATCTACGCACATGCTCCGTGCTCGTATTCCGTCTCTGGTCTCGTCTCGTGTCATGTCTTGTGTTGTCGCTTGTGCCTTGTTCTGTCCCTGCTCTGCTTTGCCTTGTAGTCCTTGTTTGCTCTTCTGTTCCGTGTTTCTGCCCTTGTGTCATGTCTCGCTCTGCTTTGTGGCTTCAGGTACCCTGCCTCTGTCTCTGTCCCTGGCGTGCCTCTCTGCACACGCAGGACTCTGCCTCGCCTGTCCCTGGCGTGCCTCTCTGCACGCGCAGGACTCTGCCTCGCCTGTCACTGGCGTGCCTCTCTGCACGCGCAGGCCTCGCTCTGTGCTCTGTCTAGTCCCAAGGTCCTTCCTTGGCCCGGCTCTGGGCTTCGGCCTACGCTCCGCTGCTAGACTGTCCCTGGCATGCTCTTTGCATGCGCAGGTCTCTGCCTAGTTCTTTGTATTGTCCCTGATGGTTCGTGCGCCCTTGCACATTTCGTACTAGGCTTTGCCATGCTGTCTCGCATGTGGCTCTGTCCTATACTCTTTGCCTAGCCCTGCCTTGTGGCTCCGTGCCTCCGCGCACGTGCCTGGTCGCCTGTGCCTACCTGGTGTGCCTCAGCCGTGCCGCCTCTAGCCGTGCTCGCCTGTGTGCCCCAGCCGTGCCCCGCCCAGTGCTATAGTGGTCTGGCTGCGTGGCCCCGCAGCGGTGCCACCTCTAGTCGTGCCCGCTTGCAACTGCCATCGTCGGTACCACCTGCCGGTGCTCCCAGCCGTGTTCTGTGCTCCCTTGCACTCACGCTGGTTCTCGCACTGTGCCTTTTCGTGCTACTCTTGCACAAAGCTTTTGTCTCCTTTTGCTCCTTTCTGTACCCTAGTTTGCCTGCCGGATTCCGTAACCTGCCGACCGCTGCCAGAGGTCCGGACCTAGATGACTGCGGCCTGATGTCCATAGCCAGAAACCTGGACCCTGTCGGTCGATGCCAGCACCCTGGAATCCGATGCCACCGTACCCTGTGTCTCTCCCTGGCATGCCCCTCGGCATGCGCAGGTCACCGTCCTGTGAACCTGACCCGTCCCTGGCATGCCCCTCGGCATGCGCAGGTCTCTGTCCTGTGAACCTGATCCTGGCGTGTCCGTTGACACGCACCATGTCACTAACTCTCTTGTTTCCTTGCATGGAACCCTGGCTAACTACTGGATGTCCGGATCCTGCCGATCTCCCTCTGAGCTACAGACCCTGATGCCCTGGTTGATCATGGACTGTTGTCCGATGTCCGTGTACCATCTGCACGTTCCATACCTGGACCTCGGCGTGCCATTGCACGCACCCTGTTTCATGACCTGTGTGTTCACGTTTGCTGTTGCACCCTGAAGAGTTCCACAAGTCTTGGACCTCGGCGTGCTCTTTCACGCACCCTGCTTTATGTTCTGTGTGTTCACGTTTTGCACTTGTTGTACCTGAAGTCTTCCTTAATGAAGTTACTTTCAATTAACGACTCGTCTTGCCTTGTCTTGTTTCCCTGAGCCGGCCGTCTGGTCCAGCTGCCGTGGTGGCTCACCCCCTTGGTCTTGCCCCTGACACTCCCTGTATAGGGGGTGGTTCTCATTAGGTCAGCTCACCCTAGGTGGGTGGGTGCCATGGCCCAGAGGGTCCACTCTTTCTAAGAAGAACGACTCAGCGTAAGCTGACATTCGTAACAGGCCCCACTATATTTGTACCCCATATACTACACCATACCATCAATTTATGGGTGTCAGGTCCGAGCATTCCTACATGAACAGTTTCCTGGAAAGTGGATTGGTTGTTGTGGACCAATTGAATGGCCACCAAGGTCTCCCGATCTGACCCTCTTAGACTTTTATCTTTGGGATCATCTGAAGGCAATTGTTTATGCTGTGACGATACGAGATGTGCAGCATCTGAAACAGATACTGGAAGCCTGTGCTAGCATTTCTTCTGCGGTGTTGCTATCAGTGTGTCAAGAGTGGGAGAAGAGGGTTGCATTGACAATCCAACACAATGGGCAGCACTTTGAACACATTTTATAAGTGGTCATAAACTTGTAAAAAACTCATGAAAAAATAAAGTCACGTTAAAACCAAGCACACCATTGTTGTTTTTCTTAGGAAATTTTCAATAACTTTGATGTCACATGACCCTCTTTCCATTGGAAAAAATAAAGTTGGATTTAAAATGGCCACCATGGTCACCACCCATCTTGAAAAGTTTTCCCCCTCCCATATACTAATGTGCCACAAACAGGAAGTTAATATCACCAACCAATCCCATTTTATTTAAGTGTATCCACATAAATGGCCCACCCTCTATATTCATCTTTCCCAAACTTTCCTTATATCCAGTTTTTTTCAAAGACTCTTTAGGAAAAAAATAAGTAAAAAAAACACCCAGCCAAACAGCAAAGTGGATTTCCAAATTAAATTAATAGGAAGCATTTTCCAAGCATTTCTGAAGCTGCTTTTGAAGAGAACTTTGGAGGATCCATTCGCAAAAAAAAATAAATAAAATAACTCCTAAAAAAAACTCCATGTGAACATAGCCTGCTATCTTAAATTTATACTAGACAATTTCTAGAAATTATTCTCTGGAGAATCGAGAGTACTTGCTGACACCACTGCTGAAGAAACTACACACATCTGTGTGACAGCAGTATACAAATTCATACATATGGCTCCCACTGTGGATTAAAGGCAAATTTTTACACTCCAAACACATGGGAATGGTGCTCCCCAATTATTTTGCAGTTAAATGAGAAAGGAAAGCTTCTGCATGAGGGGGTTGTCCGGTTTTAACATACAGGTCTGTAGTCACTCTATGTGACTGCAGACTTGGGAATCCTGACATGGTGCACACTGCGCGCTGTGAAGATTCTCTGGCGCCGGGAGAGGGCAGTAATTTGACCAAGTATGCAAAATGCATACATGCAGCCACATTCTAACTAGACAGACTAGACTGACTGGGCTCATTCAGAGGCTTCTCATACAACCAAATCAGATCAAATGCTATGTACTGAGGAGTGGCAAAACCCGAAACATGTGTCTGCAAATTGAGATTCTGGTTTTGCTTTTATCCCAAGTCATAATGAAAGGTTCTTTGAAGGGCCGATTTTAACGTTTAGGATTACTACTTCCAGTAGGCGGCACTAGAGCTAAAGTCCTCTTTCCTCTGAAGAGCTCATTTACATATTTAATTTCCCAGAGGAGCATTGCATTGCCTATAAGCCTCCTTATTCTGGCATGTCAGGCATGTCACTCTCCATAAGGAGAAATATTACCCCTTAGACCCAACTTTTTGGGAAAAACACAAATGCTGTGATTACAAGTTGCAGGTAAAAAAAATGCAGCATCTTACAGTTCCAGCAAAATGAATGGGTTTTATGGTAACCTCTTACCCACTGTGATTTTATTTGCGCTGTGTAAACTGACTTGTGTGTGTTTTAAAATCCGCAACATGTCAATGTCCCTTGCGAATACAGATTACGGATTTTTCTTATAGAATTGCATTACATTTGGAAAATCTGCAATTAAAAAAGCACAGAAACCCACTAAAGACACACGTAATTTGCACCTGACTTTATCAATAAAGTTTTGTCAAAGCCAAATACCAGGAAATAACAAAAGCAAAGCAGCTGTGATTAACAGACGACTTACCAAAAAGAGACAAAAACCGCAGCGTTAAATACGCAATAAAACTGCATGTCAAAATACTCCGAAAATCTGCAACATCAAACACTCATTAAATCCTCATTGTTTGAATGTATCCTAAGTCGCTTTTTATTTGAGCAGTGAAAATACGCAGAGCCAAGAATTCACTAAAAATTCATTGTCACTACTTAAATCCTCATTATGGGTATGTTCATATGTTACTTTTTTTTATATAAAGTGTGAAACGTTCAATTTTGATCCGGTTTGCAGATCAAAATCCCAGATTCAAACCAATGGCCCCAATTTTTCTTTAATATTTTTTGTCTTGTGGTATTTGCTGACATTTTCGCAACACAGTCCATGGATTTGGCGCAAAATCAAAAATGCTATTTCATTTTTTCCTTTAAGCACTGGGATGACACAGCGTTTATTCTTAATTAGGCCAGACATATTTTTCAGTAGGTCAAGAGACATGGGCCATGGTTGATATGAGGCTGAACGTTGATTCTTGAAGTGATGTTTGTTGAAGTTGTGATGACATAGCATTTGTTCTTGATTTGGCCAGGCACATCTTTCCATAGGTCAAGAGAACTAAGCCATTGTTCATATGAGCCTGAATGCTGACTCTTGAGTAGATGTTTGTTGCAGCTTATTGTGCTGCTATCATTGGAGGACATGGACGCAGGGTAATTGAACAATCGATGTTTGCCAATATTTTAATTACTCATTGTATCAGTCCATGCAGCTTGTTGACCTGAAAACATTGACAGACAAACTATGCAGATTGATTGAATATTCGAACAATGAGAGATGACCTCATCCCACATTCCTTCTGACCTGTGAATGATGGCCTGAAGGACAGTTATGAACTATGAAAGGGGGCTCTGCCTCTGTTCCCAGAGAGACTCTACAAGTCAGCAGTCAAAGATCCATGGCTCCAACAAGAGGATTTGATCCCTTGCCCATCACTGAACCAATAGAGACATTTGGAGAAGCCATGTTGGGACCATGAGGTCACGTGGCCCCATGGAGATGTTCAGAGAAGCCATATTGGGACAATCGGGCCATCTGGCCACATACCTCAATGTCCTATCAGCTTCCTAAGCTTGCTACTACACCATCTCTGTGGATGCTCAGCCAAAGCAGGGTGTCACTGGTTTGGGAAGTTTGCCCTGCAAGCCCAAATTTCAAAGATGTTCTAATTCCCGGCAAGCCAGCAGAAGAGTGAGACTCTGTCATTTGCACCATCCTATAAACTTGCTGGGTCTGTACTATATATTATTGTCTTTTGATGATTTAATAGAGTATTGCCACACTGTTTTAGGCCATGTGCACACGATGCAGATTTGCAGCGTTTCCGCAGCGGATTTTACTGCGCAGAAACGTTGCATATCCGCATTGTGATGTACAGTACCTTTAAAATGAATGTAAAAAAAAAACGCTGTGCAGACGCTGCGGATTTTTCCGCGCGGTTTTCCTGCGGTACAAAATCCGCAGCATGTTACTTCTTTTGTGCGGTTTTCTATCTCTCCTGTTACCAAATCCCCAGGGGGAAGACCGCAATGGAAAACCGCACAAAAACCGCATGAAAACCGCGTGAAAAATGGAAGAAATCCGCAGGAAAAATGCAGGTCATTTGACCTGCGGTTTTCTTCCATTCTGCACGGAAAAATCCGCAGGGCTCAAAACTCCGTCTGCACTCAGCCTTACCCTCACCCTGTGTTGTCTGAGTAGTATTCTCAACAAGGGAAAGGCGTTGGGCATTCAGTGGGATGAGCCCTGGTCCCTGAGGTCTTTCTAAAGACAGCCAGTCCAATGTATGAGAGCACCCACTGATCATCGTATCTCCACAAGCATTTTTCAACTTTTTAAAAAGTTGTAAAAAGATGCCAAAAGTCTAAAACCCTGTAAAAAGTTGTGCATTTTTTAAAAATGCACCACACGGAAAACAACTCTATAAACATTACTACAGACAGGGACTGAAATGAGATGTGCCAAAAATAATGTGATATTTAATAATAAAAGTTGAATTTCTTGAATCTGCCTACAACAATTGGATAAGCAAAGTTGACGAGGAAACAGCTTAAAAAAAGAGTTGTAAAACGTATGGAGAATAACACGCAAATACTAAAGCCACTAAAAAAGGAGAAAATTACTCCAGAAAACCGGAGAAACAACAATGATGAATTTGTGCCAATGTGTCAGCGCAAAAAAACAGACAACACACTGAGCCATCTGTGTGTCATCCAAGTGCTATCTTTTTTCATTGTCTAATAGATAAAGTTTGGGAACCCTACATCTTTTTTTTTTTTTTCCAAAACGAGAAAAACAGATGCTATACTCATGGTAAAAATGGAAACACAGACCAAAAATGGATGAAAATTGGCTGAAAAAAAGATATTAAAATCAATAATTGTTCTCATACGCAAAAAAATTCAGATTAGAAGTATTTTTTAAGTAAATTTTTGAACTGTTGTTTATTTCCTAAGTCAATGCACCTTGCTCCAAATTAATCAAAATGTTGCGCAGTGTTTGATGAATTTGGTGGAAGTTGCAACAACATGACAACTTGTTAGCGGAGTGACAGAAGCTTCTGCTGACAGCGAAGAAGAGAAGCCAGATTTATTAGGGTAGGTGCACACGGTCACTAAACGCTGCGGGTTGGATGCTGTGTACTTGCACAGCGTCCAACCCGCAGCTTGAAGATGTTACAGCACAATGGATGGGATTTCAAGAAATCCCATGTCCAGTATGCTTGCACAGATGCCTGTGGATCATCCACAGAGACGGAAATGCGGCGCGTTTTTCCAGACTGCAACATGTCTATTTTTCTTGGAGATGCAAGATAAATTTCACCCATCCATACAATGTTTTGGACGCGGTGAATCCGCACAGTTCAGTGATCACATGCAGATTCACCTGCGTTAAGTAACAGGTAGCGCTTTGGACGCAGAGGACATGGGCCGCGTCCAAAGCGCTGCCAATTTCTGAACGTGTGCACCCAGCCTTATGGCTAAAGAGAAAGATAGCCAATATCAGATATCACAAAAAAAGTTGTATTTTTTCATCCATAACAGTACAAACTAAGAAAACAATAAACTATTTTAGCAAATATTTTCTTCATATTAAAAAAAGCTCTCTTAATAAAAATACAAAACACACTCATAATTTTAATCGTACTAGTAATGAGCAAAATACTCGGTACTTGATCGAGCATCGGCGTGCTACACCGCCATGCTCGAGTCCTAGACCAGGTTGGCTACTGGCATTACTGTGTGTTAGGGTTGGCGGAACACACCAAATGAAATATAATAATAATAATAAGGTGCGTCCAACGTGCAGAGATGGAACCTGATGCTGAGCAATGGTGGTTGAACGCCGAAAACACACTGGTTAGATGTCACCCGGTGTGAACTGTGGCGAACTGTCACTTCACAGAGCCGCAGCAACTACGTAATAGAACGCTGTTCCCTGTTAAATTTCACAGGGCTCAGCTGATATGGCGCAAGTGAGGTCTCTAGGCTCAAGCCCAAGAACGCGGGGATTAGAGTCTGACCGAACCCACAAAGCACACGGCGTTGCACAAGCGATGCCTTTACTTGGCGCTGTCGCTAGGCACTGACTCTGCCTCCTACCTGCACTTAGGCACTAACTGGCAGTGCTGAGCAACACATGCATACCAAGGGTAGGCGTTTCATAATGAGTCAGTCTCCAGACAATCATACGTGCATGCAACACACACACCACATGGTCTATACTAGCACATAGCCATGTGGCCATAAGATCCCTTTATAGGTTTCAGTTTTCCAGGACCTTGCTAGCAGACCAATCCGAACTCGCTTGAGGACCGGAGCAGCTGACTGCCGTCCACCAATGAGTGATCGTCTCACAGGCATGCTCAGAAGGGCAAATCCTGGACTTAGTCCCAGGAACGTCTGCTGACTGCTGTTTGCTGTTGATTGCTGCTGCCTCTCCAGGTTCAGCTATAGTAATCAATTGCACAGCACCGGTCTGAGCAAGATGCTGAGACCGACGTCTATGCTGAGCAGGATCCGCTGCGGTCAAGACTGGATAGGAGACCGCAGGAGAAGACATGGCTTGGGATTTCTCCTGTGCAGAGGGAGAATCCCAGCGCCTAACACTGTGATTGGCTGGCCGCATCCAGCCATCGGGTTTGTAGAACACTCGGTGACACAATGCTCGACACTCTCCTCTGAAAGCAGTTCAGGGAGAGTTGTTATAGAAGAGAGCTTAGATTTATTTCCCCCTTCCCTAAATATTATAAAATTGTACCCTTTGGTGCCCTTCATGTGGCACTAAAGGATATTTTTAACCCTTTAACCTATTAAATAAAAAATAGTTTAAAAAAGTGACTTGGAGGCCCCCCTATTTTTGATAACCAGGCAAGGTAAAACAGAAAGATGGGGACAGATATTAACAAGCTTGGAAGGTCCTGGATATTGGCCCCTTCCCAGCCTAAAAATACCAGCCCGCAGCCGCTCCAGAATTGGCACAACTATTAGATTCACCAACTCTGGCACTTTCTTGGAATCATAGAATGTCAGAGTTGGAAAGGACCTCGAGGGTCGACATGTCCAGCCCAGGATTCATTAAACCATCTAAGGCTACTTTCACACATCAGGTTTTCGGCGTCAGGCGCGATCCGGCGTCGTGCCGGAATGCCGGATCCGGCAAATGTTTTGTAAAACCTGAAGTGCCGGATCCGGTTTTCTGCCGGATCCGTCTTGTTCTTGACAGACAAAACCGGATCCGTCTCATCCGGTTCATCCGTTTTTCTATCCGTTTTTCTATCCGTTTTTCGACGGATTACGCCGGATCCGGTTTTTAAAATTGACCCTTGTGGCCTTCCGAACGGGATTGGCTACTGGAAAACTAGATATAGCATGTTCCTACAGCCCTTCTTTGACAGGTTGTAGAGAAGAAAGTGCAGGTTGGAGAGAAGAGCAAGTTACTGGCGAAGATGGATGTTGTCATTGGAAATATTACCACTAGAAGTTCTGTGACGGTTTCAGGGACAATTTTCCACTATACTTTATGTCACCTCAAGGCAGAGTACACTGGGATGACAGAGTGTGAGAGATTTTTGCCCTAAACTTGTGTACCTTCTGGACCAACAGTATATACCTTTGCCAACCAAAGTTGGCTATCTTGTCATGGTCTTACTATTTTTACCTTTAGGCCACAGGTGTGTACCTGGTTGTGTTTTATGCAAAGTATTTCACCTTTTAACAAAAGTTGTGTACATTGGTAGGAAATCACCAACAATAAACACAACTTTTTCGGTGAAATACTTTGCTTCAAACACAACCAGGAACACAACTGTGGCAAAAAGCTAAAATTTACCCACAGTTATACCTGGTTTTGAATACCTTTTTACCTTTGAAATACCCTGTATTTAACCTTTTTTTAAAACATAGTTCGCCGCAGAAAGAAATGACAGACAACCATTGTGAAACGATAATTTAACTTTTATTTAAATTTTTTTTTTTTTTGTAAAATGTTTTTAAAGTGCAAAAAACTTTTTTAATAAAGGTTTTAAACCCAATGGGCATTTTTATTACAAAAAACACACATTACAATTCTGTGTACTGTGGGGTGGAAATACTGCTGGAGGGGCTGCGGGACACTTCAACACTGGGTGTGTGGAGAGAGGACTGGGATCGTGATGGGGAAGGAACAGTTAGAGGTTAAGGTGTGGAAAAAACTACAGAATGCGTGGACATGTGGGAAGCAGAAGAGGTGGTGGGTGGTGGAGTGGAGGGTTGGGCAGAGACTGTAGGAGCAGATGATGTTGATGGAAAGTTGTATGGGGAAGGAGTTTGGTACGGGGAAGGAGTTTGGTACGGGGAAGGAGTTTGGTACGGGGCAGGTTGCTGGAAGTGGGGAGATGACTGGTACTGGGGAGGTTGCTGGTACTGGGCAGGTTGCTGGTATGTAGTAGGAGGGGGAGGATGGAAAGTGGCTGGAAGGGGTGCAGATGTAATAGGAGGGGGAGGATGGAAAGTGGCTGGAGGGGGTGCAGGTGGAGGAACTACAGTGGTGGGAGGTGGAGGTTGGGAGGTAACCTGCTGTAGAGCACCGTGGCACGAATGCATTACATGCATCTGCTGGGTAGGAGATAGTGTTGCCATGCGCTCCACAACAGACCTGAAAAAGGTGTGGTTTGGCGAAGATCTTGCTTCTGAATGCATGGTTTGCAGAAGTGTCTTCACCTCCAGAATGCTGGAGTTGATCTGCTGAAAGCCTGCGGAGATTTGCTCTGACAAGACTTTGAGACAGTTCTGGAAAGATGCATTCAGATGCAATAACTCTTGCGCATAACTCTTTTCCTGACCCCTCTGCCGCTGCCGCCCAGTACCCGCAGGTGTACTAGAGGCGGCAGGGGCAGAAGGGTGGGGTAAAGGGAAAGCGATCTCCTCACCAGCAGCTTCATGTAATGTAGGCGGCCACGATGCTCCTGTGCTGGTGGATGGGACAGATGGGTCGAATGTGTGTGAAGGCTGGGAAGGTGCAGATGTACCGGGGCGGTCGAAGTGTCCCTCGGTGCCGGTCTCCTCAGGGATCGCCTCAGAAGGGTCCAATCGTGCAGGCTCCCGAGTGCTGCTCACCGTGCTGTGGAATAAAGAGAAAAAAAAAACAATTAAAATACTGACATGGTATGGCCCTGGCTGAAAAAAAAAAGTTACATCTATCATATTTTTTCACATGTGGTGTGTAATATTTACCTTCTGGTGAGCATTGTTTCCCGGAGGAACGACAGGGCTTGTGCGTACTTGTACTTGCTCCTGCGTCCTCCAGATCCACTCGGGGCCCGCATCTCTTTATTGAACTCCTTCTTGAAACGATCCCTCACAGACCGCCACCGATTCACAATTCTGTTCCCTGAAACGAGAAAGGAGTGGTTAGTATACAACATCAGTGTTTCACAAACTCCAGTCCTCATGGTCCCCAGGGGTCATGTTTTCAGGATTTCCATAGTAAATAGAAATCCTGAACACATGATCCGTGGGGACCACGAGGACTGGAGTTCGGGAAACACTGGTTTACATCAAGCAACCGTTACTGTATATACTTACGCTCTTTAATCTGGGCCCGAGCTTCGAGGTCCTCCCAGCGGCCCACAAGGAGAGAACAGATTTCCTCCCAGAGTCGTCGGGTAATGATCAGGTCAGCGTGGCGGCGGTCAGCCATATTCCAGAGCGGCTCCCTTTCTCTGACGAGATCGATGAGGCGGTCCACATCAATCCCTCCATCCTCACCGTCAGAGTCGGGAGCACGCTGTGAAGGCTGTTAAAGAAAAAGACAAAAATAACATAATTAGCCTCCACAAAAGAAATGAAATAAAAAGTGCAAAAAAACAAAGCAAAAATATTTATACTTACACGCTGGTGACCGCCGCGTTGTTGTCGCCGACGACCCTGGGAGGCACTGCGAGGACCTCTTGGCCGAGCACCAGATTGGGAAGACTAGAGAAGAAAACAAAAAATGTTATGTCTTTGGATGTAGGCATTTGTTTGCTGTGTGTGGTCTGCAGAACATTGTTTTCTATGTGTTGTGTGTAGTGTGATGTTGTGTTTCTGCGTTTGATGCAAAAAACTTACGAATTGTGAGCCCACTCCAGGTGTCTGTCCACCCCTTCCTTCTTCTTCTGGGAGCTCCTCTTCATCTTGTGATTCCTGTTTTGAAATAAAAGGCAATGAATAGACATATATTACAGAGATGATGGATTTTGGAAATAAAAACTTACCGTCAAACGCTGACGATGCGAGGGAGGGCTCCCAGAAGAAGATGTGCTGTCCTGTTGATGGCCAGACTCCATGGCTGTGGGTATTGCTGCTGCCAGTGATGCCATTTCTGCTGCTGCTGCTGCTGCATCTCTTTGGCGGCTGTTGAATAAAGAGAAACAAAGGGCCAATGAATATCTTGATATTCCATGGCCCTAGTTTGGAGGAATGGGGGATTTGATAATTACCATCTCTCATCTGCTTCTGGACTCCCCTCCCGTTGTTCAGCATGCTGCTCCATTTGGGGTGGTGCTGATGGTGCTGCTACTGCAGATGTCTGCTGCCTTCTCCTGCTCCTGGTTCTTGGCTTGGGTGGCATGTTGGGTGTGGCTGAGGGTCCCATTGTCTTGCTTTTATATATCTCCTGTGGGCAGAGCTACTGAGCATGCTCAGACCAAAAAAACCGGATCCGGCCACCGGATCCGGCGCATTGCGGCGCTCATAGGCTTTCATTGTGTGAAAAAGCCGGACGCGCCGGATCCGGCGGGTACGGCTTTTTCGCCGGAGACAAAAAACGTTACAGTAGACGTTTTTTCCAGACGCCGGATCGCGACACATTGCGACACATTGCCGGATCCGGCGAAAACCGGATGAAACGCATGGCCATCCGGCGCGATCCGGCGCAAATGCAAGTCAATGGGGGGGGAAACCGGATCCGGCATTGCATTTCGCCGGATCCGGTTTCTGTCAAAAGCGCCGGATCGCGCCTGACGGCGAAAACCTGATGTGTGAAAGAGGCCTAAGACAGATGTCTGTCCTGCCTCTGTCTGAAGACTTCCATTGAAGGAGAACTCACCACCTCTCATGACAGCCTGTTCCACTCACTGATCACCTTCACTGTCAAAAAGTGTTTTCTAATCCGAGTATTTAATCTGTATCTTCCCCCTTTGAGTTTCATTCCATTGCTTCTCGTGTTTTCACGTGCAAATGTGAATAAGGATGATCTCTCTACACTGTGACATCCCTTCAGATAATTGTAGACAGATATTAACCCCTTAACCCCCAAGGGTGGTTTGCACGTTCATGACAGGGCCAATTTTTACAATTCTGACCACTGTCCCTTTATGAGGTAATAACTCTGGAACGCTTCCATACATCCTGGTGATTCTGACATTGTTTTCTCGTGACATATTGTACTTCAAGCTAGTGGTGAAATTTCATTCATATAACTTGCGTTTATTTGTGAAAAAAACGGAAATTTGGCGAAAATTTTGAAAATTTTGCAATTTTCCAACTTTGAATTTTTATGCCCTTAAATCACAGAGATACGGCACAAAAAAAACTTAATATGTAACATTTCCCACATGTTTACTTTACATCAGCACAATTTTGGAACCCCAATTTTTTTTTCTTAGGAAGTTATCAGGGTTAAAAGTTGACCAGCGAGTTCTCATTTTTGCAACACCATTTTATTTTTACGGACCATATCACATTTGAAGCCACTTTGAGGGGTCTATATGATAGAAAATACCCAAAAGTGACACCATTCTAAAAACTGCACCCCTTAAGGTGCTCAAACCCACATTCAAGAAGTTTATTAACCCTTCAGGTGCTTAACAGGAATTTTTTGAATATTTAAAAAAAAAAATGAACATTTAACTTTTTTTTTCACAAAAAAAATACTTCATGTTCAATTTTTTTTTTTATTTTACCAAAGGGTAACAGGAGAAATTTGACTACAAAAGTTATTGTGCAGTTTGTCCTGAGTACGCTGATACCTGATATGTGGGGGGAACCACTGTTTCGGTGCATGGCAGAGCTCAGAAGGGAAGGAGCGCCGTTTGACTTTTTCAATGCAAAATAGGCTAGAATTCAGATCGGACGCCATGTCACGTTTGGAGAGCCCTTGATGTACCTAAACAGTGGAAACCCCCCACAAGTGACCCCATTTTGGAAACTAGACCCCCCAAGGAACTTATCTAGATATGTGGTGAGAACTTTGAACCAACAAGGACTTCACAGAAGTTTATAACGTACAGCGGTACAATTAAAAAATCATTTTTTCCACAAAAATGATCTTTTCACCCCCAATTTTTATTTTCCCAAGGGTAACAGGACCCTAAAAGTTATTGTGAAATTTGTCCTGAGTACGCTGATACCCCACATGTGGGGGTAAACCACTATTTGGGCGCATGGCAGAGCTCGGAAGGGAAGCAACGCCATTTGACGTTTTTGGCTGGAATTGAGATCAAACACCATGTTGCATTTGAAAAGCCCCTGATGTACCAAAACAGTGAAATCCCCCCACAAATTACACCATTTTGAAAGTAGACCTCCAAGGAACTTATCTAGATGTGTGGTGAGCACTTTGAACACCCCAGTGCTTCACAGAAATTTATAACACCTGGGCGTGAAAATGAAAAAATCATATTTTTTCCACAAACATGATCTTTTAGTCACCAATTTTTTTATTTTCCCAAGGGTACCAGGAGAAATTGGACCGCAAAAGTTGTTGTCCAATTTGTCCTGAGTACGCTGATACCCCATATGTGGGAGAAAACTACTGTATGTGCACACGTCGGGTCTCGGAAGGGAAGTAGTGATGTTTTGGAATGCAGACTTTGATGGAATGGTCTGCGGGTGTCATGTTGGTTTTGGAGAGCCCCTGATGTACCTAAACAGTGGAAACCCCCCACAAATGACCCCATTTTGGAAACTAGACCACCTAAGGAACTTATCTAGATGTGTGGTGAGTAGTGTTGAGCATTCCAATACTGCAAATATCGGGTATCGGCCGATATTCGCTGTATCGGAATTCCGATACCGAGTACCGATATTTTTACAATATCGGATATCGGAATCGGAAGTTCCCATAATGCAAAGAGCCAGTGCTGTGGCTCTGATTGGCTGCCGAAATGACGTCATCATGATGCGCAGTCTGTGCGCATCATGATGCGCCGTCAGTTCGGGCCTTCCGGAGGGGGGGGTCTATGCCGACTGCCCGGGGTTCTGTACCGGCCTGCCGGGGGTCTGTGCCGACTGCCCGGGGGTCTGAGCGGACTGCCGGGGGTCCGTACCGACCTCCCGGTGGTCCGTGCCGGCCTCCCGGTGGTCTGTGCCGACTGCCCGGGGGTCTGTACTGGCCTTCCGGGGGGCTGTGCCGGCCTGCCGGTGGTCTGTGCCGACAGCCCGGGGGTCTGTGCGGACTGCCGTGGGTCTGTACCGGCCTGCCGGTGGTCTGTACCGGCCTGCCGGGGGGGCTGTGCCAACTGTCCGAGGGTCTGTGCAGGATCGTCCGATGGGACTACAAGTCCCATCTGGCGATGCCTGCTACCATGACGGTGATTGACACAATAGCCAATGATGGGACAGTAGTAGTCCCATCATCCGGCTAATGTGTTGAATGTACAAAAAAAAAAAAATCCCTACTACATACATGCTGATTACATACTACATACAAGCTACATAAATGCAACAGATATACTACATACATACTACATGCTACATAAATGCAACATACATACATACTGCATATATACCACATGCATGCAACATACATACATACTGCATATATACCACATGCATGCAACATGCATACTACATATATACCACATATATACTACATGCATGCAACATGCATACTACATATATACCGGGGGTCTGTGCCGACTGTCCGAGGATCTGTACCGGCCTGCCGGGGGGCTGTGCCGGCCTGCCGGTGGTCTGTACCGACTGTCCGGGGGTCTGTGCAGGCTGCGGGGGTCTGTACCGGCCTGCCGGGGGGCTGTGCCGGCCTGCCGGGGGGCTGTGCCGGCCTGCCGGTAGTCTGTACCGACTGTCCGGGGGTCTGAGCGGACTGCCGGGGGTCTGTACCGGCCTGCCGCGGGGCTGTGCCGACTGTCCGGGGGTCTGTGCAGACTGCCTGGGGGTCTGTGCGGACTGCCGGGGGTCTGTACCGGCCTACCGGGGAGCTGTGCTGGCCTGCCGGGGGGCTGTGCCGGCCTGCCGGGGGGCTATGCCGACTGTCCGGGGGTCTGTTCCGACTGCCCGGGGGTCTGTTCGGACTGCCGGGGGTCTGTACCGGCCTACTGGGGGTCTGTGCTGGCCTGCCGGGGGGCTGTGCCGACTGTCCGGGGGTCTGAGCAGGCTGCGGGGGTCTGTGCAGGATCGTCCGATGGGACTACAAGTCCCATGGGGCGATGCCTGCTACCATGACGGTGATTGACACATTAGCCAATGATGGGACAGTAGTAGTCCCATCATCCGGCCTATGTGTTGAATACAAGAAAAAAAAAAAATACATACTACATACATACTACATGCTACATACATACTACATACATGCTACATCCATGCAACATATATACTACATGCATGCAACATACATACATACTGCATATATACCACATGCATGCAACATGCATACTACATATACAGTGGGTACGGAAAGTATTCAGACCCCTTTAAATTTTTCACTCTTTGTTTCATTTCAGCCATTTGGTAAATTTAAAAAAGTTCATTTTTTTCTCAGTAATGCACACTCTGCACCCCATCTTCACTGAAAAAAAACAGAAATGTAGACATTTTTGCAAATTTTTAAAAAAAGAAAAATTGAAATATCACATGGTCATAAGTATTCAGACCCTGTGCTCAGTATTGAGTAGAAGCCCCCTTTGAGCTAGTACAGCCATGAGTCTTCTTGGGAATGACGCAATAAGTTTTTCACACCTGGATTTGGGGATCCTCTGCTGTTCTTCCTTGCAGATCCTCTCCAGTTCCGTCTGGTTGGATGGTGAACGTTGGTGGACAGCCATTTTCAGGTCTCTCCAGAGATGCTCAATTGGGTTTAGGTCAGGGCTCTGGCTGGGCCAGTCAAGAATGGTCACAGAGTTGTTCTGAAGCCACTCCTTTGTTATTTTAGCTGTGTGCTTAGGGTCATTGTCTTGTTGGAAGGTGAACCTTTGGCCAAGTCTGAGGTCCAGAGCGCTCTGGAAGAGGTTTTCATCCAGAATATCTCTATACTAAGCTGCAATCATGTTTCCTTCATTGGCAACCAGTCATCCTGTCCCTGCAGCTGAAAAACATCCCCATAGCATGATGCTGCCACCACCATGTTTCACTGTTGGGATTGTATAGGGCAGATGATGAGCAGTGCTTGGTTTTCTCCACACATACCACTTAGAATTATCACCAAAAAGTTCTGTCTTCATCTCATCAGACTAGAGAATCTTATTTCTCATAGTTTGGGAATCCTTCATGTGTTTTTTAGCAAACTCTGGAGGCTTTCATATATCTTGCACTGAGGAGAGGCTTCCGTCAAGCCACTCTGCCTTAAAGGCCCGACTGGTGGAGGGCTGCAGTGATAGTTGTCTTTGTGGAACTTTCTCCCATCTCCCTTCTGCATCTGTGGAGCTCAGCCACAGTGATCTTGGGGTTCTTCTTTACCTCTCTCACCAAGGCTCTTCTCCCACGATTGCTCACTTTGGCTGGACGGCCAGGTCTAGGAAGGCTTCTGGTGGTCCCAAACTTCTTCCAGTTAAGGATTATGGAGGCCACTGTGCTCTTAGGAACCTTGAGTACTGCAGAAATTCTTTTGTAACCTTGGACAGATCTGTGCGTTGCCACAATTCTGGCTCTGCGCTTCTTGGCCAGTTTCTTTGACCTCATGATTCTCATTTGGTCTGACATGCACTGTGACCTGTGAGGTCTTATATAGACAGGTGTGCGCCTTTACAAATCAAGTCCTATCAGTTTAATTAAACACAGCTGGACTCCAATGAAGGAGCAGAACCATCTCAAGGAGGATCACAAGGAAATGGACAGCATGTGACTTAAATATGAGTGTCTGAGCAAAGGGTCTGAATACTTATGACCATGTGATACTTCAGTTTTTCTTTTTTAATAAATTTGCAAAAATGTCTACATTTATGTTTTTTTCAGTCAAGATGGGGTGCAGAGTGTACATAATTGAGAAAAAAAATGAACTTTTTTGAATTTACCAAATGGATGCAATGAAACAAAGAGTGAAAAATTTAAAGGGGTCTGAATACTTTCTGTACCCACTCTATACTACATGCATGCAACATGCATGCTACATATACACCACATATACCGGGGGGCTGTGCCGGCCTGCCGGGGGTCTGTGCCGACTGCCCGGGGGTCTGTGCGGACTGCCGGGGGGCTGTGCCGACTGTCCGGGGGGCTGTGCCGACTGCCCGGGGGTCTGTGCCGACTGCCGGGGGGCTGTGCTGGCCTGCCAGGGGGCTGTGCCGACTGTCCGGGGGTCTGAGCAGGCTGCGGGGGTATGTGCAGGATCGTCCGATGGGACTACAAGTCCCATTGGGCGATGCCTGCTACCATGACGGTGATTGACACATTAGCCAATGATGGGACAGTAGTAGTCCCATCATCCGGCCTCTGTGTTGAATATAAGAAAAAAAAAAATACATACTACATACATACTACATGCTACATACATACTACATACATGCTACATATATACTACATGCATGCAACATACATACATACTGCATATATACCACATGCATGCAACATGCATACTACATATATACTACATGCATGAAACATGCATACTACATATACCGGGGGGCTGTGCCGGCCTGCCGGTGGTCTGTACCGACTGTCCGGGGGTCTGTGCAGGCTGCGGGGGTCTGTACCAGCCTGCCGGGGGGCTGTACCGACTGTCCGGGGGTCTGAGCCGACTGCCGGGTGTCTGTACCGGCCTGCCGGGGGGCTGTGCTGGCTGCGGGGGTCTGTACTGGCCTGTCTGGGGGCTGTGCCGGCCTGCCGGTGGTCTGTGCCGGCAGCCCGGGGGTTTGTGCGGACTGCCGTGGGTCTGTACCGGCCTGCCGGGGGGCTGTGTCGACTGTCCGGGGGTCTGAGCCGACTGCCGGGTGTCTGTACCGGCCTGCCGGGGGGCTGTGCCGACTGCCCGGGGGGCTGTACCAGCCTTCCGGCGGGCTGTGCTGGCCTGCCGGTGGTCTGTGCCGTCTGCCCGGGGGTTTGTGCCGACTGCCCGGGGGTCTGTGCGGACTGCCGGGGGTCTGTACCGGCCTGCCGGTGGTCTGTACCGACTGTCCGTGGGCCTGAGCGGCCTGCCGGGGGTCTGTACCGGCCCGCTGGTGGTCTGTACCGGCCTGCCGGGGGGCTGTGCAGGTTGCGGGGGTCTGTGCAGGCATCGTCCCATCAGGCGATGCCTGCTACCATGACGGTGATTGACACATTAGCCAATGATGGGACAGTAGTAGTCCCATCATCGGGCCTATGTGTTGAATGTAAAAAAAAAAAAATACATACTATATACATACTACATGCTACATATATATCAGTTCCTTGTGCCGACTGCCCGGGGGTTTGTGCCGACTGCCCAGGGTTCTGTGCGGACTGCCGTGGGTCTGTACCGGCCTGCCGGGGGGGCTGTACCGGCCTGCCGGGGGGGCTGTGCCGACTGCCCGGGGGTCTGTACCGGCCTTCCGGGGGGCTGTGCCGGCCTGCCGGTGGTCTGTGCCGACTGCCCGGGGGTCTGTGCCGACTGCCGTGGGTCTGTACCGGCCTGTCGGGGGGCTGTGCTGTCCTGCCGGGGGTCTGTGCCGACTGCCCGGGGGTCCTACCGGCCTTCCGGGGGGCTGTGCCGGCCTGCCGGGGGTCTGTGCCGACTGCCCGGGGGTCTGTGCCGACTGCCCGGGGGTCTGTGCCGACTGCCGTGGGTCTGTACCGGCCTGCCGGGGGGCTGTGCTGGCCTGCCGGTGGTCTGTACCGACTGTCCGGGGGTCTGAGCGGCCTGCCGGGGGTCTGTACTGGCTTGCCGGGGGGCTGTGCTGGACTGCCGGTGGTCTATACCGACTGTCCGGGGGTCTGAGCAGGCTGCGGGGGTCTGTGCAGGATCGTCCGATAGGACTACAAGTCCCATCGGGCGATGCCTGCTACCATGACGGTGATTGACACATTAGCCAATGATGGGACAGTAGTAGTCCCATCATCCGGCCTATGTGTTGAATGTAAAAAAAAAATAAAAATACATACTACATACATACTACATGCTACATACATACTACATACATGCAACATACATACATACTACATGCATGCAACATACATATATACTACATGCATACTACATATATACCACATATATACTACATGCATGCAACATACATACATACAACATATATACTACATGCATGCAACATGCATACTACATATATACCACATATATACTACATGCATGCAACATACATATATACTACATGCAACATGCATACTACATGCATGCAACATACATACTACATATATACCACATGCATGCAACATGCATACTATATATATATACCACATATATACTACATGCAACATGCATACTACATGCATGCAACATACATACTACATATATACTACATGCATGCAACATACATATATACCACATATATACTACATGCATGCAACATATATATAATACATGCAACATACATACTACATATATACCACATGCATGCTACATACATACATACTACATATATACCACATGCATGCAACATGCATGCTACATATATACCACATACTGTATATACTACATGCATGCAACATACATATATACTACATGCAACATGCAACATACATATATACTACATGCAACATGCATACTACATGCATGCAACATACATGCTACATATATACCACATGCATGGAACATGCATACTATATATATACCACATATATAATACATACATGCAACATACATATATACTACATATATACCACATTGCTGTGTGAAAAATTTCCCATGCAGCTTTTGCCATAAAGTGAGACTAGGGACTTTTTTTTCTTTTTTATTTACACTGGCGGAGGAATACAGGGCGGAAGGATACCTACCTTCCGACACTGGTTTCCTGGGCCCCGTAGAGAACGGTAGCATCAGCTGATGCTGCAGTTCTCCACGCAAGATCGTCGTGGGACTCTCGTGGATTTCTGCGGATCAGGGGTGAGTATATTTGTGCTTTATTTTAATCTTTATTCCATAGACGACAATGGCTTCGGGGATCAAAGTGACAAGTGATGGTATGTACTCTATGTTATATGTACTGTATGTCTATATGTATGTATTGTATGTATGTATTGTATGTAGTATATATGTATGTTGCATGCATGTAGTATATATGTAGTATATATGTAGTATGCATGTTGCATGCATGTGGTATATATGTAGTATGTATGTTGCATGTAGTATATATGTATTATATATATGTTGCATGCATGTAGTGTATATGTGGTATATATGTAGTATATATGTATGTTGCATGCATGTAGTATATATGTGGTATATATATAGTATGCATGTTGCATGCATGTGGTATATATGTAGTATGTACAGTATGTATGTTGCATGTAGTATATATGTATTATATATATGTTGCATGCATGTAGTATATATGTATGTATGTAGAATGTTGCATGCATGTGGTATATATGTAGTATGTATGTAGTATGTATGTTGCATGTAGTATATATGTATTATATATATGTTGCATGCATGTAGTATATATGTGGTATATATGTAGTATATATGTATGTTGCATGCATGTAGTATATATGTGGTATATATGTAGTATATATGCATGTTGCATGCATGTGGTATATATGTAGTATGTATGTTGCATGCATGTAGTATATATGTAGTAAGCATGTTGCATGTAGTATATATGTATGTTGCATGCATGTAGTATATATGTTGTATGTATGTTGCATGCATGTAGTATATATGTGGTATATATATAGTATGCATGTTGCATGCATGTGGTATATATGTCTATGTATGTTGCATGCATGTAGTATATGTAGTATGCATTTTGCATGTAGTATATATGTTGTATGTATGTTGCATGCATGTAGTATATATGTGGTATATATGTAGTATGTATGTATGTTGCTTGCATGTAGTATGTATGTAGCATGTATGTATGTAGCATGTAGTATGTATGTAGTATATTTTTTTTTTTTTTTTACATTCAACATATAGGCCGGATGATGGGACTACTACTGTCCCATCATTGGCTAATGTGTCAATCACTATCATGGTAGCAGGCATCGCCCGATGGGACTTGTAGTCCCATCGGACGATCCTGCACAGACCCCCGGCAGTCCGCTCAGACCCCCGGACAGTCGGTACAGACCCCCGGCAGTCCGGCACAGACCCCCGGCAGGCCGGTACAGACCCCCGGCAGGCCGGTACAGACCCCCGGCAGGCCGGTACAGACCCCCGGACAGTCGGCACAGCCCTCGGTATATGTGGTATATATGTAGTATGCATGTTGCATGCATGTAGTATATATGTGGTATATATGTTGCATGTATGTATGTAGCATGTAGTATGTATGTAGTATGTATGTAGCATGTATGTAGTATGTATTTTTTTTTTCTTTTTGTACATTCAACACATTAGCCGGATGATGGGACTACTACTGTCCCATCATTGGCTAATGTGTCAATCACCGTCATGGTAGCAGGCATCGCCCGATGGGACTTGTAGTCCCATCGGACGATCCTGCACAGACCCCCGCAGTCTGCTCAGACCCCCGGACAGTCGGTACAGACCCCCGGCAGGCCGGCACAGCCCCCCGGCAGTCGGTACAGACCACCCGCAGGCCGGCACAGCCCCCCGGCAGTCGGTACAGACCACCCGCAGGCCGGCACAGCCCCCCGCAGCCTGCACAAACCCCCGGGTAGTCGGCACAGACCCCGGAAGGTCCGTACACCCCCCCCCCCCCCGAGAGGCTGTACAAGGAGAGAAAAGGGTTTTTCTTATTCCGATACCGGAAGTCCCATAGACTTGAATGGGACTTCCGGTATCGGAATCGGCGATACCCGATACTTTTTTCGTATCGGGCCGATACCATCCGATCCGATATTTTAGGGTATCGGATGGTATCGCTCAACACTAGTGGTGAGCACTTTGAACCCCCAAGGGTTTCACAGAGTTTATAATGCCCGGGCATGAAAATAAAAAAATCGTATTTTTTCCACAAACATGATCAATTAGTCCCCAATTTTTTTATTTTCCCAAGGGTAACAGGAGAAATTGGACCCCAAAAGTTGTTGTCCAATTTGTCCTGAGTACGCTGATACCCCATATGTGGGAGAAAACTACTGTATGGGCACACGTCGGGGCTCGGAAGGGAAGTAGTGACGCTTTGGAATGCAGACTTTGATCGATTGGTCTGCGGGTGTCATGTGCGTTTGGAGAGCCTCTGATGTACCTAAACTATTGAAACTCCCCACAAGTGGCCCCATTTGGGAAACTAGACCCCCTAAGGAACTTATCTAGAAGTGTGGTGACCACTTTGAACCCACAAGTGCGTCACAGAAGTTTATAACGCCTGGGCGTGAAAATAAAAAAATCATTTTTTTCCACAAAAATGATTTTTTTGCCCCCAATTTTTTATTTTCCTAAGGGTAACAGGAGAAATTGGACCCCAAAAGTTGTTTTGCAATTTGTCCTGAGTATGCTGATACCCTATATGTGGGGGTAAAACACTGTTTGGGCGCATGGCAGAGCTTGGAAGGGAAGGAGCACCATTTGACTTTTTCAACGCAGAATTGGCTGGAATTGAGATCAGACGCCATGTTGCATTTGGAGAGCACCTGATGTGCCCAAACAGTGGAAACCCCCAATTCTAACTCCAACCCTAACCCCAACACACCCCTAACCCTAATCTGAGCCCTAACCCTAGCCCTAACCCTAATGGGAAAATGGAAATAAATACTTTTTTTTATTTTATTATTTTTCCCCAACTAAGGGGGTGATAACGGGGGGTTTGATTTACTATTTATGGCGGTTTTTATATTTGGCAGCTGTCACACGCTAAAAGACGCTTTTTATTGTAAAAAGTTTTTGCATCACCACATATTGGGAGCTATAATTTTTTATGTATTTTGACCCACCGTGTCATGTGAGGTCTTATTCTTTGCGGGACGAGTTGACGTTTTTATTGGTATCATTTTCGGGCACGTGACATTTTTTGATCGCTTTTTATTCCGATTTTTGGGACGCTGAATGAACAAAAACCAGGGTTTCATGAATTTCTTTTGGGGGGTGTGCGTTTACACCGTTCCGCGTGCGGTAAAATTGATAAAGTGGTTTTATTCTTCGGGTCAGTACGGTTACAGCGATACCTCATTTAGGTTTTTTTTATGTTTTGTCGGTTTTATGCAATGAAAACTATTTTATATAAAAAATAATTATTTTTGCATCGCTTTATTCTGAGAGCTATAACTTTTCTATTTTTTTGCAGATAATGCTGTATGGCGGCTCTATTTTTGTGGGACAAGCTGATATTTTCAGCGGTACCATGGATATTTATATGCGTCTTTTTGATCGGGCGTTATTGCACTTTTTGTTCGGTGGTATGATAATAAATCATTTTTTGCTTCGTTTTTTATCTTTATTTTTTAAGGGGTTAACTAATGGGACAGTTTTATAGGGCAGGTCATTACGGACGCGGCGATACCAAATATGTGTACTTATTGTTTTTTTTTTTCAAAAAATGAATTTATTGGGGAATATTTTTTTTTTTTTTACTAATTTATTTAGCGATTTTTTTTAAATTATTTTTGCACTTTTTTTTTTTTTTTTTTTTTTAACTTTATTACATTGTCCCAGGTGGGACATCACTGTCCTGTGACAGATCGCTGATCTGTCACATCACAGATCAGCGATCTGTCACTGGCACTGCACAAGGCTTCCTCCCTGCCTGCGCTGTGCAGGCATGAGGAAGCCAGCTCCCTGCAGGCCCCCGAAGGTCCCCGTCGCCATCTTGGATTCGGGGACCTGCAGGGACGGAGCCCCCCCGCAATAGCGCTGCACATTGCGCTGCTGTGGGGGGCTCAGGGAAGCACGGAGGGAGCCCCCTCCCTGCCGATGCTTCCCTTTAACCCCCTGGTACACCGCGATCGCATGCTGCAATTGACACGGACCGTAGAATACAGAAGAGAATTATGTGGCTGTTGGGAGCTGCCCCTTAGAGAATAATTTGTCCGTGTGTAATACGTGCTTTTAACGCCTCTCACTCGTCTGTATTCCTCGCCAGTGTGACCCCGGCCTTAGTGTAGTTACTGTCTCAAGTGGGTACACCTTGCCGTGGTGGGACAGCTTTATACTTTTTTGATCAAAATAGTGTTTACTAAGTACCCTATGTTATTTAATGCACTTGCTTTTTTACTTATTTATTTTCATTAGGGTATATACATACATTGTTTTTTCCTTTGGTTTTGCTTGCTTTTATGGCCAGTGTGAACATGCTTTTACATCATGCATGTCATTCAATTCTACTCCAATTCAGTTTTTTTTGTTTTTTCGGTTTTTATGTTTGGCGGCTGTCGCACGCTAAAAGACGCTTTTTATTGTAAAAATAGTTTTTGCATCACCACATATTGAGAGCTATAATTTTTCCATATTTTGACCCACAGAGTCATGTGACGCCTTATTTTTTGCGGGACGAGTTGACGCTTTTATTGGTATCAAGTTCGAGCACGTGACATCTTTTGATCACCTTTTATTCTGATTTTTGGGACGCAGAATGAACAAAAACCAGCGTTTCATGAATTTCTTTTGGGGGGGTGCGTTTACACCGTTCCGCGTTCGGTGAAATTGATAAGACGGTTTTATTCTTCGGGTCGGTACGGTTACAGCGATACCTCATTTAGGTCATTTTTTATGTTTTGGCGCTTTTATGCAATGAAAACAATTTTATATAAAAAATAATTATTTTTGCATCACTTTATTCTGCGAGCTATAACTTTTTTATTTTTTCACTGATGATGCTGTATGGTGGCTCGTTTTTTGAGGGACAAGATGACGTTTTCAGCGGTACCATGAATACTTAAATGCGTCTTTTTGATCGCGCGTTATTGCACTTTTTGTTCGGCGTTATGATAATAAATCATTATTTTTTGCTTCGTTCTTTTTTATTTTTTAAGGGGTTCGCTAAAGGGGTTAACTAATGGGACAGTTTTATAGGGCGGGTCGTTACGGACGCGACGATACCAAATATGTGTACTTTTATTGTTTTTTTTTTATTTCCAAAAAATGAATTAGGGAATTTTTTTTTTTTTTTAATTTATTTAGGGATTTTTAAAAAATTATTTTTACACTTTATTTTTTTTTTTTAACTTGATTACATTGTCCCAGGTGGGACATCACTGTCCTGTGACAGATCGCTGATCTGTCAAGGCTTCCTCCTTGCCTGCGCTTTGCAGGCATGATGAAGCCAGCTCCCTGCAGGCCCCCGAAGGTCCCCGTCGCCATCTTGGATTCGGGGACCTGCAGGGATGGAGCCCCCCGCAGTAGCGCTGCACATTGCGCTGCTGTGGGGGGATCAGGGAAGCACGGAGGAAGTCCCCTCCCTGCCGATGCTTCCCTTTAACCCCCAGTACACCACGATCGTGTTTGATCGCGGTGTGCAAGGGGTTAACGTGTCGGGGCGGTCCGTGACACATTGTGGTGGGTGTCAGCTGTGATAATCATTAAGTCCCAGGGCACATGGACGGGATAGTACGTCACATGACAGAAAGGGGTTAAATCTCCTCATAGCCTTCTTTTTTAGTAGCTAAACATTTCCAGATCCTTTAGCAGTTCCTCTTAGGACATAGTTTGCCATCTGCTTACCATCCTGGTAGCTCTTTTCTGAACTTGCTCCAGTATTTTTTATGTCTTTTTAAAATGTGGTGCACAAAACTGACCACAATATTCCAGATGATGCTTGACCAAGGAGGAATAGAGGGGGAAAATTACTTCATGTGATCTAGACCCTATGCTTCTCTTAATGCATCCCAGAACTGTTTGCCTTTTTTGCTGCTGCATCACACTGTTGACTCACGTGAAATCTGTGATCCATTAGTATACCCAAATCTTTTTCACACATTCTGTTGCTTCGTTCTATTCCTCCCATTCTGTTCATGTCATTTTTGTTTTTCTTGCCCAGATGTAGCATCTTTCCTTTCTCCCTTTTAAATGCCATTCTATTAGTCGCTACCCATTGTTCAAGCTTATCTAGATCCTTCTGAATCTTTTCTCTGGCACTGCATCTCCTGCATCTGTCTTCTGTAGAGTTAGCTATCCCTCCTTGTATTGCATCATCTGCAAACTTGGTTAGTTTACCTTCATTTCCCGTATCTAGATCATTTATAAAATGTTGACCAACACTGGGGCCAGGACAGAGTCTTGTGGTACTCCACTTGAAACAGTCTTCCAATTTAATGTGCAACCATTTATTACCACTTTTCGAGTACCGTAGCCTTGCCAGTCCCATATTTGTTAATTTTTTCAATCAGGATAATATGAGATACTTTATCAAATGCTTTGCTGAAGTCGAGATATGCTATATTTACCACATTTCCCTGATCCACCCAGTCAGTGATTCCATCATAGAAGAAAATTAGATTAGTCTGGCATGAATTGTTTGCTACAAACCCATGCTGGCTCTGGTTAAATACTGTATTATTATCCAAGCACTTGCATACTTACTGTTTAATAATTTGTTCAAAGATATTTTCTGGTATAAAAGTACGGCGCACCTTCCTGTAATTTCTTGGCTCCATCTTCTTTCCTTTTTTGAAGATAGGGACATCATTTGCCCTTCTCCAATCTTCTGGCACTTCTTCTGGTCTCGAGGATTTTTCAAAGATTCTTGGATCGCCCTCCCAGGGCTGGTGGGGTACTCGGAGCCGGGCCCGTTGGTTTCAATAGAAGATGTCACGGTAGCTGTGACCCGGTCCGTAGCCCTGGGCGTCCTTTATAAAAGGGAAATGTCGAGCTTGTGAATGATGATTAGAGTTTGTGAATAAATGATTTGTGACGCCACCTGTGGTGTTCGGCAATGAAGATGTTAAGCCGACGCTGCAGACAGATCCTCTGGGACAGATGGTGTGGTGCAGCAATGATGGTGTGCCCCTCCACAGGTAGGGCAGTAGTCCCAGGGCAGTGTAAATGAAGTGACGGTGAGGGGAGACGTGGATGGTGCAGTGTTAGGCACAAAGATGTAGCAGTGCCGAATGTGTTGGCGCAGGAATAAGTGGAGGACACCAGGGCATGTAGTTCCAAAGCTTTACTCACAGTCTGTTGTGCGTACAGGTGCCCGCATCTATGCCATGTCCTCCAGGTCAGGAACTCAGCCAACTTCCAGGCAAGATGAAGCACTCCTTTCCAACACTCCGCCAACATATGCCTTTTCTGAACGTCTCCCTTTTGCGCCTATAGTGAAGTACTCACAGTACTGAGTTACACTTGAGTTCCTCCTGTCAGATGTTCCTATGAACTCTACTTGTACGGCAGACAGCTGTAGCCTGCTTCGGGGACTCCTTGCTACCTAGTCCCAGCTCACTCACGTTGCTGTTGTGCCCCCAAGTCTTGTGTGGGAATAAAGTGGTGACAACTTCTATTCCTCCGGTGTCTGCTGCAGGACCATTAGTATCCATACAACCTTGGGGACCGGACCCCGGCCTTGCGCTGTGAACTTGGGAAGGGTTTTGCTCTAACCCTAATCCTTAGTCCTCCTCTCCTTACATTCCATACTAATCCTTCTTTCTTAGGGAGAGAGTCAGGCTTTCCATCAATGTCCCTTTCCTGTGCCAGTGGACCCAGGTCACTGAGGTCGGCTGCAGCACTTCCTTCATCCATCCCACTCAGGGGATCTTCTCTCTTCCACTGACTCTGTCAGACTGACTAAATCCTTAACTCTTCCCGCTCTTTTGCTGATAACTAAACTCCACCCGCCTCCCAGCACGCTTCGTGTTCCAAGCAGGGAGCCACCAAAGGGTGCTTTGCTACACTACTATGTTGTGTGGGATGCAGGTGTTGGAGTGTGGTCAGGTGTCTCCACCTTACCTGGATGGTGGGGTATTACACCTCAGGAGAAGGTGCAGTACCTCTGTGGCGACTGAACCCTCAGGGGCGCCACATTCTGGCTAGTGGATCTTCAATTTCCTCTGCTTTCTCTTTCGGTATCCTAGAATAGATGTAAATACTTATGTCCCCCCAAAAAATTGAGAAAAGTATTCAAGGAGTGATACCTTTATTGGCTAACCAGAGAAATTATATTTGCAAGCTTTCAAGGCTCAGAAGGCCCCTTCATCAGACATACAGTATGCTGAGAAGAGATGGCAACAATTATATAGGAATTATACAAGGACATGAGAGATGCTTGAAAGATAGTCCAAGGAAATCAAATTAAGGTTTTGTTATACATATAGATGAGGTGGAAGTGTTCTATTAGACATCTGAAGATCTTCTTGTAGAGGTGTGATCTGGAAGTGTTCTGTCCGACATCAGGAGACCTTGTGGAGGTGTTAACTATGTCCATGTAATGAGTCATGAATCCAGGTGTCACATTGAGTTCTATTGTTAGAGATTGAAACATATGTATAAATTTGAACTCCCATATTTTCCTTTCTCTGTCACTGTTGAAATGACCTTTCAGAATTAGGACTTTTAGATCTGCCATACTGTGTCCAGGACTAGAGAAATGTATTCCTACAGGTGTGTCCAGCTCATTTTGTATCGTATTTCTATGCAGATTCATCCTTGTTTGAAGTTTTTGTTTAGTTTCTCCTATGCATGTCCCTGCATTGCACCTTGTATATTGCATCATGTACATGATATTGGAGGATGTACATGAAAAATAGTCCATGATCTTATAGTCCTGATTTGTGTTGGGTATGGGGACTTTATCTGTTGGTGATATGTGGGTGCAGGACTTACATTTCTTACTGTTACAGGGGACAGTACCTGTCTGATGGTGATGCGAGGGCACTTCTAACAAGGATATTCCTTAGGTTGGGAGGCTGTTTGTAGGAGAGCAGTGGCAGTTCTGGGAATATTGCTTTCAGTCTGTGGTCTCTGTGGAATATGGGTTGGAGGTCAGCGCCAATTTTCCTTAAAATGCTCATGTGAGGGTTGTACGTGACCACAAGCGGCACCCTGTTGTTATCCTCCTTCTGTTTGTAATCCAGGAGGCTGCTTCTTGGGATCCTTGTAGCTCTGTGGATCTGTTCATCAATTACAAGTGGCTGATATCCTTGGTGTAGGATCATCCACTTGTAATTAAGCCAGAATCTATTAGATGCGCCTTTTCTGGGCTGCTATTTTTTAGGCTGGTGGGAGCCAATATCCATGGCCCATTACCAGTCTGAGAATACCTGCCCCCAGCTGTCTGCTTTAGCAAGGTTGGCTGTCAAAAATGGGGGGGACCTCATGCAGTTTTTTAAAATATTTATTTAAATAATTTAAAAAACTGCGAGGACTCCTCTATTCTTGCTAACTAGCCTTGCTGAAGCTGACAGCTGAGGGTTGCAGCCCCCAGCTGTGAGTTTTGTCTGACTGGTTAGCAAAAATACAGGGGAACCCACACCGTTTTTTTGTTAAATCATTTATTTGCAGCGCAGGAGCGGCTAATGAAAACTCCCATCCACCGCTCCTGCTCTCACTGTAATTGGCAGTAGCAGGTGTCTGATGATGGGAGCTGTAGTCCCATCAGCTGACACCAGTGACCGAAGGTAAAGTTTATACCTCCGATCACAGCTGAACGCTCCCGCTGTCTTTTGACAGCGTGGGAACCGAGGCTCTCTGACTGGCGGAGAGAATTTCCCCGCCGATCAGAAGCGGTGTTTTCCGCGCCTCCATGCACATGACACCGCGACAATCACCCGGTGTTCAGGCAGCCGAACCGTAACACGGGCTTCCTGGTGAAGTCCGTGTTCAGTGTCCGTGCCCGAACAGTAGATGTTCAGTACGGACGCTGAACTTCACTATTCGGGTTCGCCCACCTCTACTTCCCACCAATCTAACTACAGAACATTATCTTAAGTCAGCCATCCATATGACTCACACTACACAAAGGGCATAAACTCTTTGTAGTCTTATTACATGAACTCAGAACAAAGGGGGCTTTCCATGAGACTTCAAAGGGTGTAATTCATGACACCTCAGCCTGGTGAGCCCAAGCTTCAAAGCTTCCACAGATGGTCCGTGGTGGCCAGACTGGACATTTATCCCCATCTATCTCTAGTAGGGGCTAGTTATTAGAGAATTATCTGATGTTAACAGAGGACAATTTTCCTTCCTGGGCAGAAAGCTGACAGTTCCAAATTACATTTTTGTTTTTAGACTGAATTGCTTGCATGGACTAGTTGTCTGGGTATTGTGTGTCATCAGATTTAACTTCAGAATCAGAATTCTTGTATTTATTTTCCTTACCTCTTGTGTGGTCCTCATCTTCAGAAACTTTCTCCAGTTGGACATCTTTGATCCTGAGGCATTAGTAGGCTTTTAGCCTGGGCAGCACGGTGGCTCAGTGGATAGCACTGCAGCCTTGCAGCGCTGGGGTCCTGGGTTGAAATCCCACCAAGGACAACATCTGCAAAGAGTTTGAATGTTCTTCCCGTGTTTGCGTGGGTTTCCTCCGGGTTCTCCGGTTTCCTCCCATACTCCAAAGACATACTGATAGGGAATTTAGATTGTGAGCCCCATCAGGGACAGTGATGATAATGTGTGCAAACTGTAAAGCGCTGCGGAATATGTTAGCGCTATATAAAAATAAAGATTATTATTAGAGTTGAGCGAAACGGGTCGAAAAATTTCAAAAGTCGCCGACTTTTGGCAAAGTCGGGTTTCATGAAACGAAACTCGACCCTAGGATGAGGTCGGCCACGAGGTCGGCAACTTACACGCCAAAGTCGCGTTTCAAAAGTTTGTTTTGCGCTCTTTTTCAGCCAATCAGGATCCACGGACACTGTGGGCAACGTGATGACATAGGCGTGATGACACCACCATCTTTCAGAAGGGCATGCAAGTGATTGGCTTGCTTTGGTGGGCGTCACAGGGGTTATAAAAGGGCGTGCACGCCGACCGCCATCTTACTTCTGCCGATCTTACCAAACTTACAAAAACAAAACAAAAACGACCATAAGTCCCAAGAGAATATTATTTATTGAGTCATTATAAAAAATTATTAAAAAGAAGTTCCATTAAAATAAATGTATATTACATATACTGAAAAAAGGGGGTCATGCTACCCAGATATGATGCATACAATATATGTGACAAAATGTGAAGAAATAAATAATAATTAAACAAAACATAAGTGTTATTATTTATCATAAAAATAATAATAAACAGTGCAGTGCACAAACAAGTATAAATATAAAGCAACAACAATGTGTAACAATAAACATAAGTGTAAACTGCTACCACAAAAAGCCTGTATGTAGCACAATGTGCAAATATAGTGCATATGTATAATGTCACAAAGAAAAAAACACAATGTATGTCACCGTGAAATGAAAATATCTACCGACCAGGAAAGAGAATCAATGTAAAAAAATAATAAATGTAATAATAACATACAACCTCTCCTGGTCTCCTGGGATAGCAACCCGGTCCCGACGCGCGTTTCAGCGCTAAGCCTTCATCAGGGGGTGGCGTCTCACAAGGAAAGGTGAGTATAAATACATCAAAAAGATGTCGTCGATGTACCGTGCCCAAAAGAGAACAGTGGTGGACCGTGTTCTCTTTTGGGCACGGTACATCGACAACATCTTTTTGATCTGGCAGGGCTCTTTTGAGACATTGGATGTATTTATGAAGAGCCTTAATAACAACAATATGAATATTCGATTGACTTATAATGCAAATTCCAATCATGTTGATTTTCTTGACATCACAATTATACGTGATTAGAAAAATGTACTGCAGACGAATATTTTTCGTAAACCAACGGCAGTTAATTCATTATTGCATGCGTCATCAGTCCATCCACAATCTGTAATCAGAGCAGTGCCTATTGGACAGTTTCTTCGGTTGAGAAGAATCTGTTCATCTGATGAAATGTTTGAAAAGCAGGCACTTGATCTAAAAACAAGGTTTTATGCCCGGGGGTACAGTCACCGCACAGTTAAACGTGCCTATTTAAGAGCTAAAAATTCATCACGCAATTCGTTGCTATATTCCAACAAGCAAAGTGAGACAACGAATAAGGTTAGATTTTTTACTAAATATAATGCCCAAGCTGAGCAGATCAGAGAATGTCTGAACAAATCTTGGCCTATTTTATGTGCTGATTCAACTTTGGCCAATTATCTTTTGAGCAGACCTCAAATAACGTTTAGGCGATCTGATAATTTGCGTGATCAATTGGTAAAAAGCCACTATATACCGGCACCGATACCTACCTTTTTGAATAATTTCTCAAAAAAAGATCTTGGGTGTTTCCCGTGTGGCAGTTGTGTTGCCTGTGTTAATATAGAACGAATTAAAACATTTTTTAATCAAGGTGAAACATGTACATTTGAGATTAGACATCATATTACTTGTACCACGAAAGCAGTGATATATTTTGCTATATGTCCATGTCGGAAAATTTATGTTGGTCAAGGCAATTTAAGGTGAGAGTTCGGGAGCACATCTTAGGTATTAAAGCAGCAGCAACGGAAAATGATGTGAATGCCCTAAAAACAATTCCAAGGCATTTTAAACAACATCATAACTGCGACAGTACTAAACTATATTTCCGTGGGATTGACACAATACCCACTACTATTAGGGGTGTGAATGTCAGTCGTAAGCTTGGACAACGTGAGACCAGGTGGATCTGGACTTTAAATACAGTCCAACCACATGGTCTCAATGAAAACAATAGCTTTGTTCCATTTATCTGATTTTTTATATAAATATATTACATATATATATATACACTGATTTTATTTTATGTGTGTGTCTTTTGGTGACATATGCTGTTAAGATATTTCAGCATATGATCTATATATGAGTAAATAATACTTTTTAATGTAAAAGGAAATCGTTATAATACACGACATATTATGAGTATGCTGTCTTATTGATTATATTACATTATCATTGTTTTATACTTTTTATTCATTGTTTATTTGTATTTACGACAGTTTAGGGCGAAGCTTTATAAAGATTGGCTATGAATTTTTGGTCTGTTCTTCTACATGGAATTTTCTCAAGCTCGAAATACAAGAGTGGAATCAGCAAAAACTCTCGTGTTTTAATGTATTATATTATCTAATATCTTATATCAATATTTACATGTATGCTATTTTGCACTATGTATATGGTACGTTTGATGAACCTATGTTTATTTGTACACTCTAACACAATTTGGTTATACACATGTTTACCTGATTCATCACTTTATATGTGTCTTAAATATTTTTGCACTCCATGCATAGACATGATCATTTGATATTTTATATTGGCATGGTTTTCGGGTACGTGTTATCTGTGTCCCACGCAGGTACGCGCATGTGGTACTGGTACGCGGGTTGCCCTGGTGGGATCGCGTTTTTTGCCGGCTTTGCGGCTTGACGCGCTCTCCCCCGTGCTCCCGCCTTCCCTGCTTTATGCGCGTCGCTTTCTGCTTGGGTCGGGATATGCACATTTCTATTACACTGTTTTTAATTTGCTAGGTATTCCTTGTGAATATGTTAATTGCCATATGGCAGTTATATATTTAGTGTTGAGATGATATGGTAGTCATAATGTTTTCGGCCAAGTGACCGCCTGTTTTATGTGATTTATATTCTCTTCCGGGCCTATGACTATTTGTCACTTAATAACTCTGAATGATTCTGGATTTTGTGACATGGTTTTTGTTATATTACAATTCATGTGTCCGGTTACCTGGTGACGGTATTTTCGTTACCGGTTATTTTTGTTCCGGTCATGTGACCGTTTGTTCCTTAGCAACTATGACGCTTTTCTATGTTGGCTTTATTGCTTCAGTCACATGATAATTTATGCGTCTGGTTGCCGGGCAACGGCTACTTCCGGTTAACGGACTTTTGGTGGTTACCTAGTAACGGTATTTCTATATGCTGGTTATTCCCTTTCGGTCTTGTGACCGTTCGTTCCTCAGCAACTATGATGTTTTCGTATGTGGCTTTATTGTTCCAGCCACATACGTCTGGTTGCCGGGTAACGATTATTTCCGGTTGGCGGACATTTTCTTCCGGTTTCATACCGATAACTGGTTTGATGAATGGGATACCAGCATTCAATTTTCACTTCTGCGCAGTTGCGCTATGACGTTTTTAATCCTTGTATACGCCCCTTGTATTGATTGGTCTTTTTTTACACACCCACATTTGTCATTGGTTAGTGGTAGTATTTATACTCACCTTTCCTTGTGAGACGCCACCCCCTGATGAAGGCTTAGCGCCGAAACGCGCGTTGGGACCGGGTTGCTATCCCAGGAGACCAGGAGAGGTTGTATGTTATTATTACATTTATTATTTTTTTACATTGATTCTCTTTCCTGGTCGGTAGATATTTTCATTTCACGGTGACATACATTGTGTTTTTTTCTTTGTGACATTATATATATGCACTATATTTGCACATTGTGCTACATACATGCTTTTTGTGGTAGCGGTTTACACTTATGTTTATTGTTACACATTGTTGTTGCTTTATATTTATACTTGTTTGTGCACTGCACATTGTTTATTATTATTTTTATTATAAATAATAACACTTATGTTTTGTTTAATTATTATTTATTTCTTCACATTTTGTCACATATATTGTATGCATCATATCTGGGTAGCATGACCCCCTTTTTTCAGTATATGTATTATACATTTATTTTAATGGAACTTCTTTTTAATAATTTTTTATAATGACTCAATAAATAATATTCTCTTGGGACTTATGGTCGTTTTTGTTTTGTTTTTGTAAGTTTGGTTGTTTTCAACACGACTGTCCTATTATTAGTCCAATACCTGCCAGCGATATATTATTGTTTATTCACATTATTATCTAAATATAGGGTAATTTCGCTGTCTCTCCTTACTTTGTTCTTTTTCTGCCGATCTTAGCATAGGGAGAGGTTGCTGCTGCTGATTCTGTAGGGAGAGCGTTAGGCAGGGAAGAAGAAAAAAAAAACTGCTTCTGCTGCTAGCGATTTTGCCTGTACAACACAACAGTCACTGTGTGCGCAGTGCAAGGGGAGGCTATATTGTGGTGGATCAGCGGTGTTGGTTGTTAGGCTGCCTTCTAAGGCTTCCTGACAGCTGCATTGCTGTTTACCCACTGCTCTGCAAACTGCTTTTTTAAAAGCAATCCCAATTTTTTTTTTTGTCCTGCTGAGGTACTGAGCGTGCATTTTTTCACACCATACAGCGGTGTACGCTCCTCACACAGTACCGTGTAACGGCTGTTATCACAGCCACAGTGAAGCTATCTGTGTGTCACTCTGTGAGAATAAGTAGAGGACATGTTCCGTTCTTACAGACCTGCACCTACTAGTTTTGTCTAGCTTTCAAACAGTTAAATATATTTGCTGTTTGATCACATTCAAAACTATAGAGACAGCGTGTGTCAGTCCGTATACTTAAAAAACACGGAGCGTGACAATTTTACGTACACCGGACAGCCGTGTACGTGCACGCTCCTCTCAGTACCGTGTAACGGCTGTTATCACGGCCACAGTGAAGCTATCTGTGTGTCACTCTGTGAGAATAAGTCGAGGACATGTTCCGTTCTTACAGACCTCCACCTACTAGTTTTGTCTAGCTTTCAAACAGTTAAATATATTTGCTGTTTGATCACATTCAAAACTATAGAGAGACAGCGTGTGTCAGTCCGTATACTTAAAAAACACGGAGCTTGACAATTTTACGTACACCGGACAGCCTTGTACGTGCATGCTCCTCTCAGTACCGTGTAACGGCTGTTATCACGGCCACAGTGAAGCTATCTGTGTGTCACTGTGGAAGGATTAGTGGAGGACTTGTTCCGTTCTTACAGACCTACACTCTAGGGAGATTCCTATTCTGCCCAATTCTACATACACCTTGTAGTTTGTGATACACTAGCCAATTTCTGCCTGTGACATAGCGCTCTGATATTCAGTGGGCCTCACACAATCCAAAAGTGTCCAGTGTCCACTAGTGTGTGCAGAAATTCAAAATCTCTGTGATCCTGTAGTCACTTTTTTCACACCTGTGCCATCGAGCCTGTGACATAGCGCTCTGATATTCAGTGGGCCTCACACAATCCAAAAGTGTCCAGTGTCCACTAGTGTGTGCAGAAATTCAAAATCTCCCTTATACTATAGTCACTTTTTTCACACCTGTGCCATCGAGCCTGTGACATAGCGCTGTGATATTCAGTGGGCTTCACATAATCCAAAAGTGTCCAGTGTCCACAAGTGTGTGCAGAAATTCAAAATCTCCCCTGTCCTATAGACACCTTGTACCTTGTTTTACATTACTATATAGTTTGTTGGATTTTGTCTACATTTCTACAAAAAATGAGGAAGGCTGGTGGAAGAGGCCGTGGAACTGGGCGGGGGTTGGCAGCTGGTAATGATGGTGTTGGTGGTGGATCTGATGGTAGTGGCAAGAGCAAAATAGGACCGAATGCAGGAGGTGTTGAGCCTGCGTCATCGTCTGGCTCCATAAGGCTTCGAAGGCTTAGTTTTCTAGGAGTTGGCAAACCGCTTTTAAAGCCAGAGCATCAGGAAAAAGTTTTGTCTTACATTGCTGACTCAGCCTCCAGCTCTATCACCTCCTCTTCTGAAGTTGTAAAAAGTAAAAGCACTGAGTCGTCATTGGAGGCTCATGTTCATGAACCACACCTTTCCTTGTGTCCTTCACCCCAACCAAGATTGAAGGATGACACAGGCCATACTACTGATTACTCCATGGAGCTGTTTTCACATACCATGCCTGGATTATCAAGTGAAATGGTGAATTACCCAGGCCAAGATGAATCTGACATGGAGTGCACTGATGCACAGCCGCTGATAGATGATTCTGCTGGTGCACTCACTCAGAGCACTACATTGTCCTCGCAGTGTACAGAGCCAGATTCTGACCCTGATGAGACTCAGGTGCCCCTTCCCGCACACTATACCACCATACACGGTGACACAGAGGAAGGTGCACATGACATTGAAGAGGAGGTGATGGATGACCCAGTTGTTGACCCAGATTGGCATCCATTGGGGGAAGAGGGTGCTGCTTCCAATAGCTCAGATGAGGAGCATCCACAGAAGACATCGACATCGCAACAGCTGTTATCTGGCAGGCCCGGAGCACTCCAATGACAGGTTCCAAACATCAAAAGAGTTGCTGGACAGCTTGTCCAGAGGGTCAAAAGATCACAGCGTGCTAGGCCGCAAAATGTCTGCCAAAGTAGGAAGAGTGCAGTGTGGCAGTTTTTTTAACCAAATCCTCATGATCAGGCCAAGGTTATCTGTAAGAAGTGCGCAAAGACCTTTAGCCGAGGGAAAAATCTGAAAAAATTGAATACCAGTTGCATGCTTAGACATTTAACCACCATGCACTTGCAAGCGTGGACACAACACCAAACCTCAAGTGCCACATGTGCAACGGATCACAAAGAAGGTAGTCAGCAACGCTACATTGTTTCCCCCACTGTAAGCCCACCGGTTAGCACAGCAGCAAATGTTGAGGTGTCGTTGCAAGGCCACAGCAGTCAGGGAATCCCACTGTTATATCAACGAAAGACTGATTCTAGGCCATCAGAAAGAACACCAACTCCATCACCATCATCAACCCTCTCTCAGTCCGCCCTGTCCACCGCTACTTCCACCATATGCAGCTCTCAAGTCCAGCTCACCCTCCCAGACACTATGAGTAGGTCAAGAAAGTACTCAGTCTCTCATCCGCGTACACTGGGTTTGAACGCCCACATTGCCAAACTAATCTCGTTTGAGATGATGCCCTTTCGGTTGGTGGAAAGCACAGCTTTCCGCGAACTCATGGCCTATGCAGTACCACGCTATGACCTACCCAGTCGCCACTTCTTCTCTCGCAAAGCCATCCCAGCCCTCCACCATCATGTGAAAGACCGCATTGTCCATGCACTCAAGCAGTCAGTGAGCGGAAAGGTGCACCTCACAACTGATGCATGGTCCAGTCGGCATGGCCAGGGCCGTTACGTGTCCATCACTGCGCACTGGGTTAATGTGGTGGATGCAGGGTCCACAGGGGACAGCGGTGGTGGGACAGTGCTGCCTAGCCCACGGTATAGGAAACAGTTGGCTGTAGGCGTTCGACCCTCCTCCTCCTCCTCCTCCTCCAGAAGCGACAGCTCGTCCACAGAGCGCAGTCGTACGAGCACTCCATCTGCAGCTGCCACTGTTGCACACGATGTGTCCCCCTATCGAGCAGCTAGTGGAAAGCGTCAGCAGGCTGTGTTGCAGATGATGTGTTTGGGCGACAGACACACCGCCGAGGTGCTGGCTGAGTACTTGAAGCTACAAACTGAGTCATGGCTGGGCAGTGTACATCTTGAGGCAGGCAAGGTAGTTAGTGATAACGGCCGTAATTTTGTGGCAGCCATAGCCCTTTCAAAACTCAGCCACATTCCTTGCTTGGCTCACACTTTGAACCTGGTGGTGCAGTGCTTCCTCAAAAATTATCCGGAGTTAACAGCCCTGCTCCAGAAGGTGCGAAGACTGTGCGCGCACATCCGCCGGTCACCTGTACACTCCGTTCGTATGCAGAAGCTGCAGCGATTGCTCCACCTTCCCAACCACCGCCTCATTATCGACATTGCAACAAGGTGGAACTCCACCCTGCACATGGTGGAGCGGCTGTGCGAGCAGAGTCAGGCCATAATGCATTTGTGGGAGGATACAAGGCCAGGCACTTTGAGAGCAGACATGGAGTTGACAGGCGTGCAGTGGTCGAAGCTGAAAGACCTTTGTAAAGTCCTTCAGTGTTTTGAGGAATGCACACGGCTTTTAAGCGCAGACGACGCCATCCTAAGCATGAGCATCCCACTTATGCGTCTGCTCATGCAAACTTTGACGCACCTTAAGGAGCAGGCGTCTGCAGCCAATGTTGATGAGGAGGAAGAGGAGGAGGGAATCCTTGATGACATTCAGCCATTGTCTGCTCAGGGACCTCTCCTGGACGAGGTGGAGGAAGAAGAGGAGGAGGAGGAGGATGATGGGGATGATTACTTAGGGGAGGAGGATGCATCTCGTGGGGCAAGTGAAAATGTTGGCGTGGCAAGGTCTGGTACAGGGTTTGTGCGTGACTGGAGGGATGTGGATTTGCCAGAAAGTGCTCCTCCACCCAGCACTCGCAGTGCATCATTGACACCGGGAACATTGGCCCACATGTCAGATTATGCCTTGCGGATCCTAAAAAGGGACCCCCGCATTGCCAAAATGATGAACGATGACGACTACTGGTTGGCCAGCATCCTGGATCCACGCTATAAAGGCAAATTACAAAACATCATGCCACAGGAGAACCTTGACCTAATATTGGCTAATAAACAAGCAACTCTGGTAAATCGGTTGCTTGAGGCATTCCCAGCACACAGCAGCGGTGATGGTTCTCACAAGAGCCGTACGGGCCGGGGGCAGCTTGGCAGAGGTGTTCGTGGTGCACACAGCAGAAGTGGCGTTGGAGACAGGGGTTTCATGACAATGTTGTGGACTGATTTTTCAAATACCGCTCACACAACTGGTAATACTGCATCGATGGAAAGTGACAGGAGACAGCAGTTGTCAACTATGGTTACAAACTACTTTTCCTCCCATATCGATGTTCTCCCACACAGGTCATTCCCCTTTGACTATTGGGCCGCTAAACTGGACACCTGGCCTGAATTGGCCCAATATGCCTTACAGGAGCTCGCTTGCCCAGCTGCAAGTGTGCTATCGGAAAGAGTCTTCAGTGCAGCTGGTTCAATCCTGACAGAAAAAAGGACCCGTCTGTCAACCCAAAATGTGGATGATATAACCTTCATTAAAATGAACCACGCATGGGTTTCCAAGGATTTTGTCCCACCTTCCCCTGATGACACATAGGGTGACAGAAAAATGGCTTGCTTTGGTCCACCTCTTCCTGGTACTTCACCTATTTCGCCTTTTGCATCAGCTGAATGTCCAACATCAACATATGCCACTTTCTAAAACTCCCTAACTGTGCTGCCTCCCCCCCCATGGCCGGGGTCACCACCTACCGCACGACACCGTGCGAGTGCCGTTGCCCTGGACAGGTGGGTAGGCCGACTCTTGGGCGCGGGCACTGGCACAGGGTCCCTCATAGTGCAATCAAGTGTCTCTGACGGTGGTGGTGCACACCCGCCGTCAGACACACCGCTGTACTATGAGGGGCCCAGTGCCAGTACCAACGCCCACGAGTGGGCCCCCCTTGCTTGGCCAGGGCCCCAGCATTTGCAATCTTTACCTCTCCCTGCTCCTCCGCTGTGTAATCTGGGCCGTCAAATCCATACTGTGCCTGACACCGTCTGAGCCTGCCTCCTGAGACATATATTTTGAATGTGTACGCTATCCATACATGTTATCCGGGGATACGGTACCCTTTCTAACCTTTGTGCAATGACGTGCAATCCATACTGGGCCTAACACCGTCTGAGCCTGCCTCATGCTGTATAGACATATATTTTGAATGTGTACGCTATCCATACATGTTATCCGGGGATACGGTACCCTTTCTAACCTTTGTGCAATGACGTGCAATCCATACTGGGCCTAACACCGTCTGAGCCTGCCTCATGCTGTATAGACATATATTTTGAATGTGTACGCTATCCATACATGTTATCCGGGGATACGGTACCCTTTCTAACCTTTGTGCAATGACGTGCAATCCATACTGGGCCTAACACCGTCTGAGCCTGCCTCATGCTGTATATACATATATTTTGAATGTGTACGCTATCCATACATGTTATCCGGGGATACGGTACCCCTTCTAACCTTTGTGCAATGACGTGCAATCCATACTGGGCCTAACACCGTCTGAGCCTGCCTCATGCTGTATAGACATATATTTTGAATGTGTACGCTATCCATACATGTTATCCGGGGATACGGTACCCTTTCTAACCTTTGTGCAATGACGTGCAATCCATACTGGGCCTAACACCGTCTGAGCCTGCCTCATGCTGTATAGACATATATTTTGAATGTGTACGCTATCCATACATGTTATCCGGGGATACGGTACCCCTTCTAACCTTTGTGCAATGACGTGCAATCCATACTGGGCCTAACACCGTCTGAGCCTGCCTCATGCTGTATAGACATATATTTTGAATGTGTACGCTATCCATACATGTTATCCGGGGATACGGTACCCCTTCTAACCTTTGTGCAATGACGTGCAATCCATACTGGGCCTAACACCGTCTGAGCCTGCCTCATGCTGTATAGACATATATTTTGAATGTGTACGCTATCCATACATGTTATCCGGGGATACGGTACCCTTTCTAAACTTTGTGCAATGACGTGCAATCCATACTGGGCCTAACACCGTCTGAGCCTGCCTCATGCTGTATAGACATATATTTTGAATGTGTACGCTATCCATACATGTTATCCAGGGATACGGTACCCTTTCTAACCTTTGTGCAATCACGTGCAATCCATACTGGGCGTGAGAACGGCTGGCGAGCTGTTAAGCAAGCTACAGCACCTGTCCAGACAAGTACAGGGATTCCCTAGCGAGGAGACTTATTTGATTGTTTTCTATGTTGGGACAGCAATTTGTGGGGAGCACTATACTCTGGAGAATGATAGATGGGGCCCACCATACACTGGAACATTCCAAAGGTGGACATCAGACACTGGAGCAGCATTTACAGGGCCCATTATACACTAGAGCATTAGAAATGGGGCCCATTATGTTTGGAGCATTATTTGGGCCCATAAGACAGTGGAGCTTCATCCATGGGGACCAACATATACTGTAGCATTATGTGGAGCTCATCATATACTGTTTCAAACATTATATGGGACCAATGATTTTGTATGGAGAAATAGATGGGCCTCGTCATGAGATGTAAAAAGTGAGGTATTTTTCATGAAAACCTGCAGCCAGCCCTCCCCCCCCACAAATTTAGCCAAATAACCCCCATTTTTCAGTGCGTAACTTGTATTATGAAGTTAATTAAGGTTGACAAGCTTAAGTAAGAAGAATTGATGCTTTTGGCATTCAAATGGGCACTGTAGGTGTGTTTCCTGTCCTCCTCTCACTGCCGACTTTTATTCCCCATTGACTTACATTGGGTTTCGTGTTTCGGGACGACCCCGACTTTTCCCTATAATCGGACGATCTTGCTCGACCCGACTTTTGGAAAAGTCGGGTTTCACGAAACGAAACGCGACCCTAAAAAACCAAAAGTCGCTCAACTCTAATACTGGGCCTAACACCGTCTGAGCCTGCCTCCTGATGTATAGACATATATTTTGAATGTGTACGCTATCCATACATGTTATCCGGGGATACGGTACCCTTTCTCACCTTTGTGCAATCACGTGCAAGCCATACTGGGCCTAACACCGTCTGAGCCTGCCTCCTGATGTATTGACATATATTTTGAATGTGTACGCTATCCATACATGTTATCCGGGGATACGGTACCCTTTCTCACCTTTGTGCAATCACGTGTAATCCATACTGGGCGTGAGAACGGCTGGCGAGCTGTTAAGCAAGCTACAGCACCTGTGGTTTGCCCACGTAAGTTTTTCATTTTTTCAGGAATGACGGTTAGGCATAATTCCGGAACTGCGGTTGACCTGCACTTACTGGGAAATGATCGTTCGCGGGTAATAATTGTAATCAGTGATCCCCATCACTAACGTTGTTCAGCGGGTTATCTGCACCTGTAAGCGACAAACGCTGGCCTTTTCAGTGTAGCGCATGTGCAGCCACGGACATGTAAGGGCATGACACACCAGTTATTGGCCAATCTCATGTGCCAGAGCCTCACGTGTCCCTCTAGTAAGCCGGATTCGGACCGCGGGGCATGACGGAGTCTCGTTCGTTAACGGAATTAAGCTTGCAATGTGTGCATCTTTTCTGTAGCTGGCATGGTTGAGGTTTCCCAGGTGGAGTCGAATTTAACCGTAGGCTCCACTCCTGGTGGTGCCCTTCTGGACATTCCTTTAAGGTTCAGCTTTGCAACCATACTGCCCACGTAAAACAAACACTTTGCCTTCATGAACGCTGTTTGGAGGGTCATGACTCGTGGGAATAACGCCGCCCAATCAGTTAACCTGCTAGAGAGATCCTTCGTTGCTCACAAGCATGACATCACACTCCCTAGGAGGAAGGTAATGCCACTGTGGCGACCGTACTCCTGGGGGCGACACAAGTGCACTGATGCCCAGCCACTGCTCGATGAATCTGCTGGTACATTGACCCAGACCACTACATTCCCCTCGCACGCTACACGGCCTGAATCTGACCCTGATGAAACTCAGGTTACCCTTCCCATATACAGTTCCATCTTACACGGTGACAAAGAGGAAGCTGCAGATGAAAGTGCAGGTTCGGCCCACCCACCATCAGACACACCACCGTACTATCAGGGGCCCTGTGCCAGTGCCGTCGCCAAGGAGTGGGACCCCCCTGCTTGCTCAGGATCACAGCACTTGCAAGGTTGAAATACTGTGCAGTGAGATGGAAGATGGGGACGACGAGGAGTCCAGACTAGTACAGGGATTCCCTAGCGAGGAGACTTATTTGATTGTTTTCAATGTTGGGACAGCAATTTTTGGGGAGCACTATACTCTGGAGAATGATAGATGGGGCCCACCATACACTGGAACATTCCAAAGGTGGACATCAGACACTGGAGCAGCATTTACAGGGCCCATTATACACTAGAGCATTAGAAATGGGGCCCATTATGTTTGGAGCATTATTTGGGCCCATAAGACAGTGGAGCTTCATCCATGGGGACCAACATATACTGTAGCATTATGTGGAGCTCATCATATACTGTTTCAAACATTATATGGGACCAATGATTCTGTATGGAGAAATAGATGGGCCTCGTCATGAGATGTAAAAAGTGAAGTATTTTTCATTGTACTATACCGCTATTTCTCAGCCGTATCAGAGCATGATGAGTTGTGGTATGTGTTAAAGGGGCGCTCTTTCGCCCAGGGCACATGAAAACCTGGAGCCAGCCCTACCCCCCCACAACTTTAGCCAAATAACCCCCATTTTTCAGTGCGTAACTTGTATTATGAAGTTAATTAAGGTTGACAAGCTTAAGTAAGAAGAATTGATGCTTTTGGCATTCAAATGGGCACTGTAGGTGTGTTTCCTGTCCTCCTCTCACTGCCGACTTTTATTCCCCATTGACTTACATTGGGTTTCGTGACGACCCCGACTTTTCCCTATAATCGGCCGATCTTGCTCGACCCGACTTTTGGAAAAGTCGGGTTTCACGAAACGAAACTCGACCCTAAAAAACCAAAATTCCCTCAACTCTAATTATTATTATTTTACAATTCAGCTTCACTCAATGGATGTCTTTGCCACAAAAAAGTACTATATATATATATACTGTATATAAACAATAATAATAATAAAATTGTAGCTAACACTAAACAGTTTATTAACAATAATAGCTTATATTCTACAGTGAAACAGACTTACACAGATCTGTACTCAATGCCCATCCATCTGCAGTAACTTGTAAATGTATTGAGCGCACGGACCTTCATTAACTGGAGAAATCTACAAACAATAGTAGATACAATAATCAATCCACAATGATATTATAAAATGTCTATGTGACTGAAAATATGGTGGGAGAGCTGTATAAAACACTATCAGTACGTTTGTAACAAAAACAATCATTATTTCATACAAAAAAAATGAAAATAACAAACACTCATAATAATAACACATCCATAAACTAATTCACCTAACTACGATTTACAGGTCCTCAAAATAAACAATCTTCAGCTTTACAAAAAATGTTTGGGGTCAAATATACCCAAACAGAAATAACAGGAATACAGCATCACCAGAACTCCTATTGCTATAGAAATACATCACTAGAACCACCATGAGTAGAGGAATACAGCATCACCAAAACCACCATCAACACTGAAATACTGCATCACTAGAATCACTATCAGTACAGAAATATAGCATCACAAAAACTACCATCAGTACAGGAATACATCACCACAAACAATACAGAAATATATCACCAGTACCACCAACATTACAGAAATACATCACCAGAATCATCATCAGTGCATGAATAAATCACTAGAGCCACCAACAGTACATAAATACAGCATAAAGCTTAGTATAATCAATTGCAATGTCAGGTCAGCCACATACTGTATACAATTGTATTGCATGAACCTACAGCTCCTATTATGTCCTTAACAATGGTTAAGAAGAGGTAATGACTAATGATAATGAGAAATGTTGTTAACATCCTCACTACTGTCTCCTCACACTTCCCCCCATATTGTTCCTTAATATTTTTCCCATACTCTCTCCTCACACTTTTCTCCTCCATACTGTTCCCTCACACTTTTCTCCCCCATACTGTGTCTTCACACTGGTCTCACCATACTATCTCCTCACACTTTTTTTCTGTATACTGTCTCATGACACTTCCACCCTACTCTCCTCTCACACTTTTCCCCCATACTGTTACCTCACGCTCCCCCAATAATGTCTCGTCATTCTTTTCCATCACATACTGTAGGCTTACAACCCCATACAATCTCCTCATTTAAAATAAGCTCTGGAGGCAGATTCTTAGGGAGATCTACGTGCCACACATAGATCTTAAGAGTTCATTTACATACCAAGAAAAATGTAGATTTTTAAGTTAAAGATGTTATCACTGACACCAAATTGTGATTCAAGATACCGTATATACTCGTGTATAAGACGAGATTATCAGCCCATTTTTTGGGGCTGAAAGTCCCCCTCTCATCTTATACACGAGTCATATACCTGGGGGTTGGTGGGGGAGGGGGAGAAGGGGTGTCACAGATCATACTGACCCCCCCGGCACGGTCTCTGCAGCCTCGCTTCTCCAGGTCTCCCTTCCTGACTTCAGAGGTCATGTGGTACCACTCATTACACTCATGAATATGCGTATATTCATTAGTGTGGTGAGCGGTATCACATGACCGTTGAAGGCAGAAAGGGAGACAGTGGAGAAGCGAGGCTGCAGAGACCGCTCCAGAGGGGGTGAGTATAGCGATATTCACCTGTCTGGGGTCCATAGCTGCTCACTGATGTCTGCTGCATGCTGTGTCAGTGATGTTTAGCCAGCAGGGGGCACGGTGACGTGGTTAGTGTATGCTGCGCCCTCTGGTGGCTGAGCAGTCACTGACAGAGGATGCGCAGACAGCGGGTGAGCAGCGATGGATCGGGGGGACAGGTGAATATTTCAGGTGCCGGGTCCTGACCAGGAGAGGTGAGTATGGCATTTTTTTGCAGCAGCATAAGGGGGCATATTCTATGGAGCAGCATATGGGGCATATTCTATGGGGCAGCATATGGGGGCATATTCTATGGGGCAGCATATGGGGGCATATTCTATGGGGCAGCATATGGGGGCATAAACTATGGGGCAGCATATGGGGGCATAAACTATGGGGCAGCATATGGGGACATTCTATGGAGCAGCATATGGGGGCATATCCTATGGGGCAGCATATGGAGGCATAGTCTATGGAGCAGCATATGGGGGCATAGTCTATGGAGCAGCATATGGGGGCATAGTCTATGGAGCAGCATATGGGGGCATAGTCTATGGGGCAGCATATGGGGGCACAGTCTATGGGGCAGCATATGGGGGCATAGTCTTTGGGGCAGCATATGGGGGCATAGTCTATGGGGCAGCATATGAGGGCACATTCTATGGGGCAGCATATGGGGGCACATTCTATGGGGCAGCATATGGGGGCATAGTCTATGGAGCAGCATATGGGCGCATAATCTATGGCACATTTTATGGGGGCATAATCTATGAAGCATCTTATTGGGGCATAATCTATGAAGCATCTTATTGGGGCATAATCTATGGAGCATCTTATTGGGGCATAATCTATGGAGCATCTTATTGGGGCATAATCTATGGAGCATTTTATGGAGGAATAATCTATGGAGCATCTTATGGGGCATAATCTATGGAGCATCTTATGGGGCCATAACCTTTATGGAGCATTATATGGGGCATATTATTCTATGGAGCATCTTATGGGGGCATTATTAACCTTTGTGCAGCATCATATGGGGTGTATTTTGTATGGAGCATCTTATAGGGCCCATCATGAACTGTATGGAGCATTATATGGGGCTCCTGATTCAATATGGATATTCAAAAACATTTAACCTACTGATATCTCAATTAATTTTACTTTTATTGGTATCTATTTTTATTTTTGAAATTTACCAGTAGCTGCTGCATTTTCCACCCTAGGCTTATATGCGAGTCAATAAGTTTTCCCAGTTTTTTTGTGACAAAATTAGGGGGGGTCGGCTTATACACGGGTAGCTTATACATGAGTATATACGGTAATTTACTTTACAAAAAATGAATAAATTACAACAGAAATGTACTCCATTGTAACTGAAGTATGCAGCAAATTTAAGGTTTTTCCACCTTTTGGGACAATTTTTACATTATATTTAAAGTGGTGGTACATAAAATGACCCTTGCAAATATCTAACTTTACACCTTAAGCACCGCATAAAATTTACTATAAAATACCCCTCACTTTTCCCTATACAGCTATTCTCTAAATGTTTTTTCACTTCTTTTCCTGTGACATTTCGCTTGAGCGGATTCTCAGGAGGCTGAGACCGCACTCAATTCCGGTGTCTATCATCCCTCCTGAAGCAGGATGTCATCAAGGGATGGCTCTGCAGTCACTTACCAAATTTCATTGCCGCCCTCTGAAGAAGTAGTGAACCCATGATGCTGATAGAAGCTATGGAAGAAGGGACCAAGGGAATTTGCTTCTGTCACTGCTGGCCACAGCTTGTTATTGTGAAAGGTGATGTCAACAGGGGGTTGTAATAGAAGCAGGGTGGATGCCACCTGAGTTGCCACAACTCACCTATCACCACTCTCTTAAAACGAATCATCATCAAGGGTGGTGATAGAAGCAGGGTAAGTGAGACCTCATGACGATTTATTTCAAGGCAGTGACAATAGCTGTGGAGCGGTGCTGCTGTCACTCACCCTGCTCCTATCACCACCGCTGATGATGTATCATTTCACTGAATGAAGGCAGTGGGGCAGAAGTAGAGTGCTGGTGCCTCAATAAACTTCTACCATGGCTTCTTTACCTGTATGGTAAAGTGAGACACAACACTATTTAATCTTTATAAAGAAGATGTTCCAGAGTACTCAGTACTGTGGGTACTCTGCGCTGCTACTTCTATTTCTACAATAAAGTCCAATATATGGTAGAGGTGCCAGTGCACTTTATTCTTGAAGCGTTTCGAAGTTATCAAATGCCTTCTTCAGGAGTTCCACAAAAGTTCTCTTTTGTGGTTCTCACCGGCACTTATATCGTATATTAGACTTTTATTGTGGATACAAAACCAGCAGTTCAGCGCACCCAAATTTTCTACTACTACAGTTCAACATTCATGTCTATTTCCTCCAAGACCTAGAACAACTCATATCTAACGAAGGTTTTGGAGATTTCCTGTGACCAACTTTGTTTTTGGAGAGAAACAATCAGAATCATGAATTCCTTCCTCAAGATAACTGTTAGGTAAAATGTTTACCCAGCAAATCTGACTAATTCAGAGGATGTTTTGGAGAAGACAGTAATCATCACATCGGGCATCCGTTACTCATTTCATGGTTCTAAGGAATTTTATGGGGTTATTTTAGGGTACATATATTTACTGTCAGCATGGCCTGATATGAATAGAGACTGCCATTACACATTGGCAGTGAAAATGACCAGGATCTGCAAAAATGAAGAACAGAAATATAAACCTGCAATTGCTTCTGTTCCAGCTGTGAAGCATCAATTCCAACTTGCATGATGCAACAGCAAGTGCCACATATAATAGTGTTTCCGCCTATGTTTTTTTAACTCCTTTATACATTTACGTCATATGCTCTGTCCCTGACTGATGCAGGTTTGAACACGCGACCACATCTTTCCCGGCAGATGATGGCTGAATTAATCAGCTGTCACGTGTATCTAAAGGTGGAGCGGAGCTTTGGCCATGGCTGTTACTCCATTGTCAATCTTTGAGAGAGGCATTTAGCATGCGCCGTCAGGGGGTCTCATTGTCCACACGCTCATCAGTGCGCCCATGACATGATCGCCGGGACTGGTGGGTTGCCATAAGAGATGGAGGTCTGCTGAAGACCTCCGTTCTTGTCATAATGATTCTCCTGTAAAAGTTCAAATCACCCCTATCCTGCCCATTAAAAACAAAAAAAAAAAAGTTTAAAAAATGCACACATTTGGTATTGTTGCGTTCGTAGAAGTCTGATTTATCAAACTATAAAGTAAACTTATCTGATCAGTAAACGGCGTAACAAAAGAAAAATCAAAACTCCAGTACTACATTTTTTAGTCGCTGCAACAATGCAAACAAAAGCAATGAGAGGTGATCAAAACATCGTATCTACCCCAAAATGATCTGATAACTACTGTATATTATATGGATAAGGAATATGGATTATCGATACCACTAAATTAATGAATATAAAAGCAACACTGGAGCGGCACTTTAAAGCAGATCTATCACCCAAATTATCTGCACTATTTAAAAGGTAAGAGCAGATAAGAAAAAAAAGGCGTACAAGGAACTGTATCAATTATAATAACTTTATTTATTAGCAAAATATTAAAAAAACAAAGAAAGACAGGTGATCTGTGGTGGGAGCCAAAAGGTTATAAAGTGACACCACGACTTGGCAGGTAAGTATAAATGCAACACACAGGAAAAACATGTTGTGGGTTTATTTCTTTTGACTACGGGGTTAGTATAGGGGGTGTCTGCCAGATGCTTCCCCATTACTAACCCCTGGGCTTGATGTCAGCAGACATTGCACAGCTGACATCAACCTCACATCCATTACCCCAATTGCCAACACACCAGGGCAATTGGGAAGAGCTGAGGCTAATGGATGTGCGATTTCTTCGGCGGTTGAGTGCCGGTGTTATTAGTCTAGGAAAGAGCCAATATCAATGGCCCATTCCCAGCCCATTAATATAAGCAGGCAGCTGTCTATTTTGGTCTGGTTATCAAAAATAGGGGACCCCATGTCATTTTTTGTGGGGGTCCCCCCTTTTTAATTACCAGCAGAGGCTACACAGACAGCTGTGAGTTGATGTCAATAGGCTGGAAAACTCCATGGATGGTGGCTATTTCCCAGAATAATTACACCAGCCACCAGCTGTATGCTTTCCCTTAGCTGGCTATTAAAGATATGGGGGATCCCACGCCATGTTTTTCAATTTATTAGGTTTAATAAAACTAAACACCCTTTCGTGCCACATAAAAGGCACTAGAGGTTGCTAGCTTACTAACTTTAAATGACAGAGAATTACAGTATGTAAAAGCTGATGTTAAAAACACATTGCATACGAATTGCATAAGCATGTCATATGGATGGTAGGTGAGGATAAAGGCACACTTGCATAACACTTGCATGACATACAGATGCTAGGTGAGGGAAAAAAACCGCATGATTCTCGCTTGACACTCACTGACTATTCTGCCTGAGAATCTCAACGAGTTTATACAGTATATGCAGATGTGAGCAAACCCTAATGCTGCTCTTACAGACGCTCCAACATATGCAGTTGATTTGATGTGGAGCCATACAGCATGAAGCTTACTTCTTAATGTAGAGGAGCAAATTGTACTCTGAATGGCTTTTGCTGCCTACGCTCACAAGCTGTAAAGTTGCTTGGAAGGGCTTTACCTTACATGTGCATAAATTCTGAGGGTATGAAGAGGAGGTAATGTTGTCCCCTGTTTCTTTTAAGTGGTCATGTTATTGAGAGAGATGTAGGACAAAAGGACATTGGAAACAGACGTACTTTATTGCCAAAATGTGTAGGCTTTACGACTAGGGTTGATCAAATATCTTCGGATAAGTAATGCATGTAGAGGTTGTTTGTTGGGCTCTCCAGTCATGTGTTGTGACTGTCACACAGCCGCGACACATGCAGCTGTGGCGCCGAAAGGCCGATTATCGGGAGTGCTCCAGGTATCTAGGTTACCAATGCAGCTATTCGGTAAGCGCTATAGCTATTCGGATAAGGACTTATACGAAGCTAATTAATCCACCCTATTCACAACCTCTAGTGGTTGCAATGGTGCATCATTGAACTTGTTATCCTTTTCCGCATCCACCTCTTCCTCTGGGACCACCACCTCCTCTCTCAGACTATTTAAAGTATGCCTCAGGATGTAGATGACCGAAATAGTGATGCTGATGGTGGCATTGTCAGTGCTAACTATCTTCATAGCAATTTCAAAACTGTGCAGAAGGGTGCAGAGGTCCTTCATCTGCGCCCACTCCGCAAGCGTGATTTGCACCACGTCCATACTGCTTTGGCTCAGGCTATGCAAAAGGACAAACTGCACCAGTGCTCATCGTTGCTGCCACAGTTGCTGTAACATGTGCAGAGTGGAATTCCACCATGTCAGCATTTCAAATATCAAACAGTTAACCAGTAATCTGAAAGACCTATCTAGCTGAACTATCTGACAATAAACTGCCTAACTTTCTGACTACTTGCAGCAGCAAGGGTAGCCTCTCTGTGCTGTTAGGCTAGTTTCACACTAGCCTTACCGGGCGTAGCGCACGGCCACCGCTAAGCTCTGTCCCCAGCCGCGCCCCCTCCGGTCAGCTCCTCCTCTGATCGCATGATGCTGCATGCGATCAGTGTACCCTATATTTAGCGTTGGGTATGCTGTCCGTGCGCTGGCATGATTTTGCTGGCGCTTGCACCCTTTTGGCGCTGCGCCGAGTGCACAAAAATGCTACACAGTGCATTTGGCGCACGTCGGCGCAGCGCCAAAAGGGCGCATTTGCCATCAAAAGTGTACCAGCGCATGACCAGCATACCCAACGCTAAATATAGGGTACGCTGATCGCATGCAGCATCATGCAATCAGAGGAGGAGCTGACTGGATGGGGCGCGGCTGGGGGCGGAGCTTAGCGGCGGCCGTGCACTGCGCCCGGCAACGCTAGTGTGAAACTAGCTTTACACTGTCAAAATAGCGCAAAAACAACATACTTGCTTTTTATATGAAGAGGGACATGTGACTTCGGCAGGCAATGACAGACACCTTTGAGTCTGGATGTTGTGAATGGTTTCTCCGCCTTGATTGGCTGCTGGAATATCCACTCAAAAAATACAGTCCTATTGAGGACAGAGCAGAGTCCTGCAGCGTGCAGGCACCGGGAAAGGTCCAGCGCCTGCGCACTGCAGTATTCTGCTCTGCCCTCAGCAGGGCAGAGCAGTGTGCCTGCGCCAGAGCCACGACAGGCAGCACAGAAGAGGACGTCACCGTTAGAAGATGGGAGGCGCCAGACAGCAACACCCATCCGACCAAGACCGGACCGCCCCCCCGGTGAGTATAATCTAACTCCTTTTTCTTCTCTTTCAGGTTACATCGGGGGGGCTTATCTACAGCATTACAGAATGTTGTAGATAAGCCCCTGATGTTGGTGCCGGCACCTCAGAGTCAAAAAAAGGGGTGACAGATTTCCTTTAACAACAGCTAATGCTAGGAAAAGCCAAGTCATGGTGGGCGGAGCAACTGGGACAGACAAGGGAAATTCCGGAAAGAAGTAATAAAAGGAGGGAAAGTCCCAGAGTAAGGGTCAGTCAGTCGGAGGGTGGCCCTGAAAGGACAGCTGCAGACAGAAGACGCCTGGGGTACCGGATGGCTGGACACTGAAGAGGCAGTAGGTGTAGCAGCGGGTGGACGGGCTTGACAAGGTGAAGCGCTGTGGCCGGTAGACTAAGTCAGGCGCAGTGAAAGAACCTAAAGAGCCATCGCATCGGGGATGTGGAAGGAGGAGACCTGTATACTAGTACCCAGGCAGGTGTGCAGAAGCTATCTGATGCTGCTGGTGTCGGAGAAGGTATTAGATAAAGAAAAACCTGATTGGACATCGACGTGGTTCTGGCTTCAGTTTTTGGTAACGACCATTACTGCAAAGGTGCGGAAGAGACCACTCCCCGGTCGGCACACGTTTCTACAGCAGCACGCAAAATGAGTTTTTCATCACCTACCATGCTCTGCATAGGCCATAAATAAAATTGCTAAATTTAGAATAATGAGTCATGACGTGAGCTTTACCTTCTCAGTCACTGCCTATGTAGAGCTCAGCAACAAAATAATAAACCAATCCTGCCTGCTGCTCTCTGCATAAGCTGCAACTGAGAAAGTAAAGCTCACTTCATTAAACAAAGCTTTGTTCATTTATTTACTGCCTATGCAGAGCACTGTAGATGATGGCAAAATCATTTTGCTTGCTGCTCTCTGCATAATCAGTGCCCAGGATGGCAGAAGGTGAGCAGCTAATAAATAAAGACAGACTTAAATTAAGAGCAATCCACATGATTCAATACTGCATTTGTTCATTTCTAAAAAATGTTTTTACATTTTTACACTCAGTCTAACCCTGACTAGTTAGGACTTGGTATAGTCATAGGCTTAAGGCTATGGTTAGAGATAGGGTTACAGCTAGGGTTTGGCATTGTATTTGGAATAGGCTTATGACTGGGGTTAGGGATATGGTTAAGGAGACGTAGAGGGTAATAAAATTGTTACATAAAATGTTTTGAAAAACATAAAAGGCAAACAAAAATATAACAATGAAATGCCTTTTTATTTTTATAATTTTAAGGTTGATGTCATCAAAGACCACAAAATGAAAAAAAAAAAAAAATTATATATATATATATATATATATATATATATATATATATATATATATATATATATATATATATATATATATATATTTAGTCCAAAATACATTTAATTTCCAAAAAAATGTCATGATGACCCAAAAGTTGGTCAACTCCTTTAAATACATTTTCAGGGGTATCTGGTGCTCATGAGTCCTGAGACTGTCGACTTCGAGTCCAAGTAAGTCTGATAGACATAAGGCTGTGGTTATCCCTGTAGATGATTGCTGCCCGTTAGATTAGAGTCTGTAGAGTATAGACATTGTTTCACAGTTACTGATGGGTTTTATCGCAGTCAAGGATTTGCATGTTCATTTTGCCCAATATTTTCCACTAAGACGTTGGCATCTTGTGTCGCAGCTGAACCGCTGCTGTCAAAGTATATTCTGTTGGTGAAACCATTTTCTGGTTGTGGCTTGATCCCTTTCCTCCTACATAGAAAGAAGACTGCGGTGCCGATGGCAGCAAGAACAAGAATCATAGGAAGAACTATGCCAATGACCTCCCCACGTGAGGACTGCACTTCTGTAAAGGAAAACAAATTACACATGGGAGAGAAACTGATAATAAATATATGTTGGAGTAGAATCAATTAACTTTAGTTTATGAACTCAGAGATAAAGGTGCAGATTCATAATTTCTTTTGAACTTTTTTTTTTACCTAGATTTGTGTATTTTTCGCCCATTTTTACTTGTACCATATTCATTTTTTCATTTGCGCCTTTTTTAAAATCACTTTTTTATGTGTTCATATTTTTGTTTTTTTTATTTTGACACTAGAAATAGGCCCGATGCTATTGCATCAGGAGTGCGGTGAAATGAACATCCGCCGGCGGGTGGCTCAGCCAATGAGCGGTGCCGCGCGGCTTTGGAGGGGGATTTGAATCATCCGCCCCGCCGGCTAAGCCAATGAGCGGTGCCACGCGGGATTTGAATCCCCTGCCAAAGCCGCGTGGTACCGCTCATTGGCTGAGCACTCCTGGCGCTCAGCCAATGAGCGTCGCGGGATTCAAATCCCCCGCTCTGCCGGCTGAGCCAATGAGCGGTACCGCGCGGGATTTGAATCCCCCGCCAAAGCCGCGCAGCCAGGGGTGACTCAGCCAATGAGCGGTGCCACGCGGGATTTGAATCCCCTGCCAAAGCCGCGTGGTACCGCTCATTGGCTGAGCACTCCTGGCGCTCAGCCAATGAGCGTCGCGGGATTCAAATCCCCCGCTCTGCCGGCTGAGCCAATGAGCGGTACCGCGCGGGATTTGAATCCCCCGCCAAATCCGCGCAGCCAGGGGTGACTCAGCCAATGAGCGGTGCCGCGCGCCTTGGCGGGGGATTTGAATCCCGCGCTCGGCGGCTATGGCGGGGGATTTGAATCCCGCATGGCACAGCTCAGCCAATGAGCAGTGCACGCGCGGCTTGGCGGGGGATATGAATACCGGCCGCCATATCGGAATACCCATAACTTGGGTGTTCCAATATGGCGGTCGGCGTACTTCCAGTCACAGTGCATTGGGGAAGCGACACAAGCGCTGGAAGTGTGTGACAGAGTTTATTGGTGATTATATATTAGATTGTGGACAGGGTTTAAGCATTCTAGATGTTGTCATCTGATTCATAATTTGGAACTTTTTGAAAAGTCATAAGAAATAATTTGCACAAATGTATTCCAGGCCTGCCTTGATTGATTTTATGTATGGCAGAAAATTTAGCCCAATTTTTGCCACATTTTCTATTGAAAAATTGCAAAAAAAAAAAAAATTCATGTTCCGTGTGCAAAAGCAACTAATGAATCATGGCTGAAGACTTTAGAAGAGGTGACAATTACCTTCCTATCTGAAAATTGGTAGTATCATTTAGTATCACTGCTGGTACTTTTACAATTAAATAACCCTTCCTCTTCCCATCAAAGTTTTTATCATCTTAATATATTGCAGTCATCGTATTATACAGCATTGCACACTTACAATTGCTCATTTTGCCTTTCTACCCAACTATTTATTCTCTTTTCCATTAAGTCTATGACATCACGTGATTAAAAACTGACTAGCTGAATCTTTCTAAGCTTTATGTAGAAACAGGAGGTAAATTTTCCCTGCACGAGTCATCAGTCACTGCAAAAGTCTCTGGCAGGAGGGGAAGAGGGAGCAGCTGGGTCAGGAGTTAAAGAGGGGAATGATAAATGAAGGGATAAGGGATTTCCTGTTTCTTCATAGCGCAAAGAAGAGAGAAGAATTTGTTGGGTAGAAAGGCAAAATGAGCAATTGTTAAGAACACAGTGCTGTATAATATGATGATAGCAATATTCTAAAAGGATGAAAATTTTGATGGGAGTTCTTTAAATATATATAACAAAGACTTAAGAAATTCTGAAGTGCACAGATATTTGATGATGTAGAAACTAAGCATTCAATTGAATTTTTAGATAAAACTAGGCATGGAAAGGAAAAATAAAATTAAAGGGCATTAAAAGAGGATTCGCTGGTTTCTGAGCCGGAAACGATGGTGATGTATGTGATATGCATACTCCCGGGCAGAAGCCGGCTAGTGGGCACTGCGCAAGTCCATACAAATGTATGGAGTGAGGGCGCGGCCGTTCCCGGCACAGACACCGGTGAATCCTGCCAGCGCAGAGTGAGTGCGGACATTTCATTTTAGACCTGATAAGCTGCTTGAAAGTTCTTCCAATGATACCAATGTCCACATTCATAGACCATCCTGGGGCGTACAGGGCATTAAGATCATAGTAGTGTATCGTGAATGTAACAAATGAGATCAATACAATGTCTACGGTACCTGGAATCTCTGAGGGCTTTTCAGTAGGCGGTGGAGCTGTAAACACAATACACAACAGGTTACACATTTTTATTTTATCTTTTCTTTACTTTTACAAATAAAAATTGTGACATTCACCAGCTTAGATTATCTCCGGTGGCTTATTTTGTGTGGATTTTCATGAGTTACCAGAGGGTACATCACTTTGTTCTGTTTTGGGGCTTAAAGTTTTATTATTATTACTTAAAGTTCATATTTCTGCACATGTAAAAATCTCAGCAGTGGGATTTTCTTTTCCATGTGACAATCCAATATGGTTTTGCTAGACTAAAGAGTCTCCTTAAAGTTGATGTGTCATCAAAAAATGATCTATTATTTAAATTAGGTTGTGCAAAAGTCCATTGTGAAAAGAGGCTAAGCAGGATCAGCTGTGCCATCGCCTATTGTGATTGGTGGATCTCGTGATATCAGATGCGTATAGAGGTGTCACTTGTAATCCTTCCTCTGATGATTATGAAGCTTCTGAAAACCCTTACTGAAAAGAAAAGTTATTATACATTCCATTTAACAGGTACATGTCATCACAAATGACTGATTGTTTAAATCAGGTTTTTATGTTAAATACACATTTTAAAAATAATGCTGATAATGTTATTTTTTCTTTGTTATTTTGTGTTTTTTTCACGTCACAATCTATATTAAAAATTAAAGGGAACCTGTCACCAGGTTTGGCCGCTATAAGATGTGGCCACTGCCTTTCAGAGCTTATCTATAGCATTCTGTAATGCTGTAGATAAGCCCCCGAAACGACCTGAAAGAAAAATAAGTTTTATTATACTCACCCGGGGGGCGGTCCAGTCCAATGGGTGTCACAGGTCTGAGTTCTCCGCCTCACTTCATCTTATGATCGTTGCCCTCCTGCTTGCTTCATCACTCCCCGACATCGCGCTCCTGCGCAGGCGTACTGATCTGCCCTGTTGAGTCCAGAGTAAAGTACTGCAGTGCGCATGCGCTGGGCCTCTCTGACCTTTCCTGGCGCCTGCGCACTGTGGTACTTTGCTCTGGACTCAATAGGGCATATTAGTACGCCTGCGCAGGAGCGCGATGTCGGGGAGCCATGAAGCATGCAGGAGGAAGGCGATCATAAGAAGATGGGAGGCACCGGACCTGGACCTGTGACACCCATCCGATCGGACTGCCCCCCAGGTGAGGATAATAAAACTTATTTTTCTTATCTTGCAGGTCAGATCAGGGGCTTGTCTACAGCATTATAGAATGCTGTAGATAAGCCCTAAAAGGCGACAGCCATATCTTATATCGGCCAAACCTGGTGACAAGTTCGCTTTAAATAGGTGAGTAAATTAATTCAAAATCTTACAGTTTATGCTCAAACTCTCCTGGTGTACCAATCCTCACAGTAATAAACGAGCCTATATGTTCCCATCTGCTGTGGCAATTCCTTGACCCTTATGGGACCTAATCAAGCCCCAGTTCACGGATGTACTCTTCACTCACAGGAAAAAGTTTCTTAGCTCCTTGCCGTCTCACATTAATGGCAATACTCTTATAGAATATGAGAAAAATTACGCCAAGAGGCAATGTGGGAAAGCAGGTACACAGGATGCAGTGACAAGTGGCGAGACTGAGTATACTTTTATAAATGAATGCCGCTAGGGCTATACTAAGCAACCAGAAAAAGTAACAGAAATTGTCCATGCAGGGACTCAATACAACCAAACACTATTAAAGGAAGTACGACTACCCCGGCAAAGGCCGGCTACCATAGGGCCGCGATATGGCCGACTACGGGTCCTTAGTGTCTATATTGTCACTTATCCATCCTGATGTCCCTCGGCGTCTCTGATGAAGATGCTTTGGCGTCGCAGTTGCTGGGCCCAGTTGCTGAGGATCTGGTGTAGTCTTCGGGTGCTCCGGCACCCAGGGGAGTAGGGGCACAACAGGCCCTGAAGGGGTCCTTTGAGGTGGCGACCCCCTGTGAAGACAGCGGGGTCACCCTTGGTAATGGGTTTTAAAGAGACTCCAGTCCCCCCAAGCAGGGGTGTGTCGCAGTTTCCAGGAGTGGTGGTTTACAGACCACGTGCACGGCCTGGGGCTATGCACAGAGTCTCACTGCCAGCGAGGAGCAGGCCCCAACTGATGACTGCAGTGGGGGAGTGGCAACTGCGGGCGGTGATGAACAGGCTGCAGCCACGGGCTGAACCGAGGCGGCAGCGTCCATGGGAGGCTGCGGTAGGCCGCAACTGCGGGCTGAAGTGGAGCGGTAGTCACTGCGAGAGGCAGCGGACAGTCCGTGACAGGCTGGAGCACAGCGGCAACGGCCGCTGATGTCCGTGGGTAGGCCGCGACTCCGGACTGGAGTGAAGCGGTAGTCTCTGGTCGGTAAGGCTAGTTTCACACTAGCGTATTTTCCATGCAGCGCACGGCGCCGCTAAGCCCCGCCACCTGCCGGCTCCCTGCCCGCCCCATCCGGTCATCGCTGCCTACTATCGCACACGGCCGCATGCGATCTGCGCACTCTATCTTTAGCATAGGGTTGCGCAGACCGTGCGCTGGCCGTGCGCTAGTAGGATTTTAGTGTGCGCTGCGCACTTTTGAAGGTGCGCCCGTGGGCGCCGAACGCACCATGTTGCATTTTGAAAAAAACAAACGAGAAAACCGAAAAAGTGTCCAATGATAAAATACTTTATTTTATTAGAATATAGTTAAAATTAATGATAGGGGAGGCCAATGCCAAAATAAAGGCACACCCTGGGGACAACAGTAATTACTTAATATCATATACACTCACTGGCCACTTTATTAGGTACACCATGCTAGTAAGGGGTTGGACCCCCTTTTGCCTTCAGAACTGCCTCAATTCTTCGTGGCAGAGATTCAACAAGGTGCTGGAAGCATTCCTCAGAGATTTTGGACCATATTGACATGATGGCATCACACAGTTGGCGCAGATTTGTCGGCTGCACATCCCTGATGCGAATCTCCCGTTCCACCACATCCCAAAGATGCTCTATTGGATTGAGATCTGGTGACTGAGGAGGCCATTTGAGTACAGTAAACTCATTGTCATGTTCAAGAAACCAATCTGAGATGATTCGAGCTTTATGACATGGCGCATTATCCTGCTGAAAGTAGCCATCAGATGTTGGGTACATTGTGGTCATAAAGGGATGGACATGGTCAGCAACAATACTCAGGTAGGCTGTGGCGTTGCAACGATGCTCAATTGGTACCAAGGGGCCCAAAGAGTGCCCAGAAAAAATTCCCCACACCATGACACCACCACCACCAGCCTGAACCGTTGATACAAGGCAGGATGGATCCATGCTTTCATGTTGTTTACGCCAAATTCTGACCCTACCATCCGAATGTCGCAGCAGAAATCGAGACTCATCAGACCAGGCAACGTTTTTCCAATCTTCTACTGTCCAATTTCGATGAGCTTGTGCAAATTGTAGCCTCAGTTTCCTGTTCTTAGCTGAGAGGAGTGGTACCCAGTGTGGTCTTCTGCTGCTGTAGCCCATCTGCCTCAAAGTTCGACGCACTGTGCGTTCAGAGATGCTCTTCTGCCTACCTTGGTTGTAACGGGTGGCAATTTGAGTCACTGTTGCCTTTCTATCAGCTCGAACCAGTCTGCCCATTCTCCTCTGACCTCTGGCATCAACATGGCATTTCCGGCCACAGAACTGCCGCTCACTGGATTTTTTTTCTTTTTCGGACCATTCTCTGTAAACCCTAGAGATGGTTGTGCGTGAAAATCCCAGTAGATCAGCAGTTTCTGAAATTCTCAGACCAGCCCTTCTGGCACCAACAATCATGCCACGTTCAAAGGCACTCAAATCACCTTTCTTCCCCATACTGATGCTCGGTTTGAACTGCAGGAGATTGTCTTGACCATGTCTACATGCCTAAATGCACTGAGTTGCCGCCATGTGATTGGCTGATTAGAAATTAAGTCTTAACACACAGTTGGACAGGTGTACCTAATAAAGTGGCCAGTGAGTGTATATCACAAAGAATATCTCACAATGTTAAATAAAATAAAAAATACTAGTGTCAATACAATATCTTTGTGTAAAACAGCCAAAATAAAACATATAAAGTGCAGTCAGAAGACTGTGCAAAAGACTAAATAAATATTATATATATATATATATATATATATATATATATATATATATATCTCCACAATAAAGTGCATAGCAGATTAAGCAATAAATAAATTGCCACACATAAAAAAAGTGCAATGTGCAACGATAATGAAGTGGATCAACACATGAAATATAAATAAAGTGATGAAATAATGAATGAAATTGCGAGCACAATGTGGATACCTTTCAGCTGCTTTAGTCCCCGGGATGTGCCAGCCCCGACACGCGTTTCGGCGTACCTTCGTCGGGTATTTTTTATTTTCTTTTATTTTAAGGTTAGTTTATTATATATTGCACTTTCCTTGAGTCATCTATTTTACATGTTGCATTTTGGCGTGCTCGGCGCACCTTCAAAAGTGTGCAGCGCACGCTAAAATCCTACTAGCGCATGGCCAGCGCACGGTCTGCACATCCTATGCTAAAGATAGGGTGCGCAGATCGCATGCGGCCGTGTGCGATAGTAGGCGGCGATGACTGGATGGGGCGGGCAGGGAGACAGCAGGGGGCGGGGCTTAGCGGCGCCGTGCGCTGCATGGAAAATACGCTAGTGTGAAACTAGCCTAAGCCTGGCGCCTCCTATTGACAGGCCATTGTAGATCTCCCCTAAGCTGCTGGCCTCCTCTCCGGTCAATGTCCATTGCTCCGGCTCTCTCAAGCTCCCACAGTCTCTTGTTCTGTCTCTGCCGTGTTGCCAACTGACTCCCCTGTGCGTTCCCTGTCCCTTTTATACTCGCCCCTCCCCTTGCTGTTCTGTCACTCTCAGCCGTCCACCTCCCTCTTTCGCTCCCCGGGTACAGTTCCCTTAGGAAGGAGAAGCTGTGCAGCCCAACAGAAAGACTTGTGCCTTAGCTAGCTGCGGGGCCCTCCTCCCCACAGCGACATAAGCCAAAATTCTATACATCTTATTCTGTGGCACTCTCTAAAGCCCTGGGGTAGCACAGCTTAAAAGCAAGTGCTACTCACCCCCACTTAAGGCACAAGTCTTTCTGTTGGGCTGCACAGCTTCTCCCCCCGCAGACTGCCTACATGTTTCTGACCTCGACTGGTTTAAAAACATAATCTTTAATTTTCTGTGTAATCTCCTAGTGGGTTAAGCACAAATTCAAATACTCCTTATTCAACCAGGTCACCATGCATTTATTCTGACATCCACATCACCTCTTGTGAATAGTGAATTCTGGACTATTGATACATAGATGTTATCTTTTATTGTAATCCTGCCTATGATGATAATGAGAATACTAGCAACTCTGCAATCAGTGTATAGTATACAACAGAAGCTGAAAAGGGGCAGGCAACGTCCGTCTATTGTGAGGATGGTTGTTCCGCTTTCGATTAAACAGTCACGTTGAATAAAAAAAGTGAATAACTTACTTTTTAACCTTTTACATATGTATCCTCTGTTGGAATAGCACCATGACTCCTCCCATGTTCCCTTAGTAGCAGACATTGTTATACAAGTTGAATGCAAAGCTTTAAGTTCTATTCCCTGATCCCAGTTCACAAAATCCAGGGGCGCATTGTCAGTCCAAAGCCATTTGTCTAAAAGCAAAAACATTTCATTATTTATTATGGCTGGCCATGATATGCAATAATATAATATACTAGCTGAAGAGCCCGGCGCTGCCCGGGCATAGTAACTAACTGTGGTTAGTTATAGCAAATTATAATTATCCTCCATCCCATAGTCCAATGCCCATATACCCATCATACATATTCTCCATCCCATAGTCCCGTGCCCATATACCCATCATACATATCCTCCATCCCATAGTCCCATGCCCATATACCCATCATACATATTCTCCATCCCATAGTACCGTGCCCATATACCCATCATACATATTCTCCATCCCATAGTCCCATGCCCATATACCCATCATACATATCCGCCATCCCATAGTCCCGTGCCCATATACCCATCATACACATCCTCCATCCCATAGTCCCGTGCCCATATACCCATCATACATATCCTCCATCCCATAGTCCCATGCCCATATACCATCACACATCCTCCATCCCATAGTCCCATGCCCATATACCCGTCATACATATCCTCCATCCCATAGTAGAGTGCCCATATACCATCACACATCCTCCATCCCATAGTCCCATGCCCATATACCCGTCATACATATCCTCCATCCCACAGTCCCGTGACCATATATATAATATATTACAATGGTAATAAAAGTCACTATAAACGTGCTAACTAGAGATGAGCCAACCTTTCAAGGTTTGGTTCGGCGAATGTCCCAATGTTCATGGTCTGAGCCAGCATTTACAGTAGAGCTATGAGAAGATCAGTGTTAAAGGGAATTTGTCACTTCATTTTTGCCTTATAAGCTTCGGCCACCGCCTTCAGGGGCTTATCTACAGCATTACATAATGCTGTAGATAAGCCTCCGATGTAACGTAAAAGAGAAGAAAAACAAGTTATATTATACTCACCCAGGGGCGGTCCGGGTCCGATGGGTGTCGAGGTCTGGTCCGGTGCCTCCCATCTTCTAGCGATGACGTCCTCTTCTTTGCTTCCCGTCGCGGCTCTGGCACAGGCGTACTTTATCTGCCCTCTTGAGGTCAGAGCAGAGTACTGCAATGCGCAGGCGCCGGACTTCCCTGACCTCTACAGCATCGTGTACATGTATTAAGCACTCAGCACTTGGTTTCTTGCATATTAACCTTTACCGTCTTGGATGCTCATTATGGCGTTTATTGCATTGTTAGTGTGATTACAACTGCAGCATTTATTTCCACGATCAATATTAGATACTTATTACTTTACAGGCTCTATATGTATTAACCTCTATAAATGGAGTGATTCTTAACCCCTTCACCCCCAAGGGTGGTTTGCACGTTCATGACCGGGCCAATTTTTACAATTCTGACCACTGTCCCTTTATGAGGTCATAACTCTGGAACGCTTCCATGGATCCCGGTGATTCTGACAGTGTTTTCTCGTGACATATTGTACTTCATGTTAGTGGTAAAATTTCATTCAAATAACTTGCGTTTATTTGTGAAAAAAACGGAAATTTGGCAAAAATGTTGAAAATTTTGCAATTTTCCAACTTTGAATTTTTATGCCCTTAAATCACAGAGATACGGCACACAAAAAACTTGATAACTAACATTTCCCACATGTTTACTTTACATCAGCACAATTTTGGAACCAAAATTGTTTTTTGTTAGGAAGTTATAAGGGTTAAAAGTTGACCAGCGATTTCTCATTTTTACAACACCATTTTATTTTTAGGACCACATCACATTTGAAGCCACTTTGAGGGGTCTATATGATAGAAAATACCCAAAAGTGACACCATTCTAAAAACTGCACCCCTTAAGGTGCTCAAAACCACATTCAAGAAGTTTATTAACCCATTAGGTGCGTCACAGGAATTTTTTTGAATATTTAAAAAGAAATGAACATCTAACTTTTTTTCACAAAAAAAATACTTCAGGTTCAATTTTTTTTATTTTACCAAGGGTAACAGGAGAAATTGGACTGCAAAAGTTATTGTGCAATTTGTCCTGAGTATGCTGACACCTGATTTGTGGGGGGAACGACTGTTTCGGCGCATGGCAGAGCTCAGAATGGAAGGAGCGCCGTTTGACTTTTTCAATGCAAAATTGGCTGGAATTCAGATCGGACGCCATGTCACGTTTGGAGAGTCCCTGATGTACCTAAACAGTGGAAACCCCCTACAAGTGACCCCATTTTGGAAACTAGACCCCACAAGGAACTTATCTAGATATGTGGTGAGAACTTTGAACCCACAAGGGCTTTACAGAAGTTTATAACGTACAGCGGTACAATTAAAAAATCATATTTTTACCACAAAAATTATCTTTTCACCCCAATTTTTATTTTCCCAAGGGTAACAGGACCCTAAAAGTTATTGTGCAATTTGTCCTGAGTATGCTGATACCCCACATGTGGGGGTAAACCACTATTTGGGCGCATGGCAGAGCTTGGAAGGGAAGCAGCGCCATTTGACGTTTTTGGCTGGAATTGAGATCGGACACCATGTCGCGATTGGAAAACCCCTGATGTACCTAAACAGTGGAAACCCCCCACAAATGACACCATTTTGGAAACTAGACCCCCTAAGGAACTTATCTAGATGTGTGGTGAGAACTTTGAACCCCCAAGGGCTTCACAGAAGTTTATAACATAAAGCCGTACAATTAAAAAATCATATTTTTTCCACAAAAATGATCTTTTCACCCTCAATTCTTATTTTTCCAAGGGTAACAGCACCCTAAAAGTTATTGTGCAATTTGTCCTGAGTACGCTGATACCCCACATGTGGGGGTAAACCACTATTTGGGCGCATGGCAGAGCTCGGAAGGGAAGCAGCGCCATTTGACGTTTTTGGCTGGAATTGAGATCGGACACCATGTCGCGATTGGAAAACCCCTGATGTACCTAAACAGTGGAAAACCCCCACAAATGACACCATTTTGTAAACTAGACCCCCCATGGAACTTATCTAGATGTGTGGTGAGCACTTTGAACCCCCCAGTGCTTCACAGAAGTTTATAACGCCCGGGCGTGAAAATAAAAAATTCGTATTTTTTCCACAAACATGATCTTTTAGTCACCATTTTTTTTATTTTCCCAAGGGTAACAGGAGAAATTGGACCCCAAAAGTTGTTGTCCAATTTGTCCTGAGTATGCTGATACCCCATATGTGGGAGAAAACTACTGTATGGGCACACGTCGGGGCTCGGAAGGGAAGTAGTGACGTTTTGGAATGCAGACTTTGATGGAATGGTCTGCGGGTATCATGTGCGTTTGGAGAGCCCCTAATGTACCTAAACAGTGGAAACACCCACAAATGACCCCATTTTGGAAACGAGAACCCCTAAGGAACTTATCTAGATGTGTGGTGAGCACTTTGAACCACCAAGGGCTTCACAGAAGTTTATAATGCCCGGGCATGAAAATAAAAAAATCGTATTTTTTCCACAAACATGATCAATTAGTCCCCAATTTTTTCATTTTCCCAAGGGTAACAGGAGAAATTGGACCCCAAAAGTTGTTGTCCAATTTGTCATGAGTACGCTGACACCCCATATGTGGGAGAAAACTACTGTATGGACACACGTCAGGGCTCGGAAGGGAAGCAGTGACGTTTTGGAATGCAGACTTTGATGGAATGGTCTGCGGGTGTCATGTGCGTTTGGAGAGCCCCTGATGTACCTAAACTATTGAAACTCCCCACAAGTGACCCCATTTTGGACACTAGACCCCCCCACGGAACTTATCTAGATGTGTGGTGAGCACTTTGAACCCCCAAGTGCTTCACAGAAGTTTATAACGCTCAGACGTGAAAATAAAAAAATCATTTTTTTCCACAAACATGATATTTTTGCCCCCAATTTTTATTTTCCTAAAGGTAACAGGAGAAATTGGACCCCAAAAATTGTTTTGCAATTTGTCCTGAGTAGGCTGATACCCTACATGTGGGGGTAAAACACTGTTTGGGCGCATGGCAGAGCTTGGAAGGGAAGGAGCACCATATGACTTTTTCAACTCAGAATTGGCTGGAATTGAGATCAGACGCAATGTTGCATTTGGAGAGCCCCTGATGTGCCCAAACAGTGGAAACCCCCAATTCTAACTCCAACCCGAACCCCAACACACCCCTAACCCTAATCTCAACCCTAACCCTAACCCAAGCCCTAACCCTAACCCTAACACTAATGGAAAAATGGAAATAAATACATTTTTTTTTATTTTATTATTTTTCCCTAACTAAGGGGGTGATAACGGGGGGTTTGATTTACTATTTATGGCGGTTTTTATGTTTGGCGGCTGTCACGCTAAAAGACGCTTTTTATTGTAAAAATAGTTTTTGCATCACCACATATTGAGAGCTATAATTTTTCCGTATTTTGACCCACCGAGTCATGTGAGGTCTTATTTTTTTGCGGGACGAGTTGACGTTTTTATCGGTACCATTTTCGGGCACGTGACATTTTTTGATCGCTTTTTATTCCGATTTTTGGGACGCAGAATGAACAAAAACCAGCGTTTCATGAATTTCTTTTGGGTGAGTGCGTTTACACCGTTCCGTGTGCAGTAAAATTGATAAAAGCGGTTTTATTCTTCGGGTCAGTACGGTTACAGCGATACCTCATTTAGGTCGTTTTTTTATGTTTTGTCGGTTTTATGCAATGAAAACTATTTTATATAAAAAATAATTATTTTTGCTTCGCTTTATTCTGCGAGCTATAACTTTTTTATTTTTTCACTGATGATGCTGTGTGGTGGCTCGTTTTTTGCGGGACAAGATGACGTTTTCAGTGGTACCATGGATATTTATATGCGTCTTTTTGATCGCGCGTTATTACACTTTTTGTTTGGCGGTATGATAATAAATCATTATTTTTTGCTTCGTTTTTTATTTTTATTTTTTAAGGGGTTCGCTAAAGGGGTTAACTAATGGGACAGTTTTATAGGGCGGGTCGTTACGGATGCGGCGATACCTAATATGTGTACTTTTATTGTTTTTTTTTTGTTTTGTTTTCAAAAAATGAATTTATTGGGGAATATTTTTTTTTTTTTTTACTAATTTATTTGGCGATTTTTTTTAAATTATTTTTACACTTTTTTTTTATTTTATTTTTACTTTATTACATAGTCCCAGGTGGGACATCACTGTCCTGTGACAGATCGCTGATCTGTCACATCACAGATCACTGTGACAGATCAGCAATCTGTCACAGGCATTGAAGAAGACTTCCTCTTGCCTGCGCTTTGCAGGCACTGAGGAAGCCAGCTTCCTGTAGGGAAAGAGCTCCCCGCAGCAGCGCTGCACATTGCGCTGCCGTGGGGAGCTCAGGGAAGCACGGAGGGAGCCCCCTCCCTGCCGATGCTTCCCTTTAACTCCCGGTACACCGCGATCATGTTTGATCGCGGTGTGCAAGGGGTTAACGTGTCGGGGACGGTCCATGACCGCCCCTGACACATTGTGCCGGGTGTCAGCTGTGATAATCAGCTGACACCCGGCCGCGATCAGCGGCGCTCACCATGTGGGCGCCGCTGATCGCGGTAGACGTACTTTCCCGTCCACGGTCATACGGGCCCGGGTACCGTGGACGGGATAGTACGTCGGATGTCAGGAAGGGGTTAATATAACCTCTGTATTTTTCATTTTCTGTTTGTATGCATTTCCATCTCCTTTTTTAATTATGTCCTTTATTAAAATAATTGTTAAATAAAAATCAATACTTTTTAGACACTATTTTGTTTTTGCAGGATCCTTTTTTTTTTCTCGGATCTTAAATATCAAAGTTGGCCCACAACTGTGCAAGCTTTTAACTTTGGCCCTCTGTGTATTTGAGTTTCACATCCCTGGCTTAAAGGGTTATTTTCATCTTGATAATGAAATTTTACTTTTTGATTAAAAATCCTCTCCTTTCTCAAGAACACACCTTCACTACAATTGGTGGCTAGTATCTTAGTCTTGGAGTGCAGCGCTTACAAGCTCTTTGTTATAGACTCTATAATGCGCTAATGTATGAGTTGTCTTTCTAGTCTAAAACCTCAATGTTCAGGTCAAATTGCCGTGTTGGCACTTTATGATAAATAAGTGGGTTTGGATTGCAGTTTGGGCACTTTGGTGTCTAAAAAGGTTCACCATCACTGATTTAGGATTTCCCTTTCGTCAGCTTTTTTTTCCCTCCTGCCAATGGCATGAACCCTAAAACTTATCAAAAACGCATGGGAACCCCTCTATTCTTGATAATCAGCCATGCTAAAGCTGACAGCTGAGGGTTGCATACCGCAGCTGTCAGTTTTGCCTGTCTGGTTATCAAAAATATAGGGGAACCCATGCGATTTATTTATTTAAGATGCAGGTGCTGGATGATACTCCCATTAGTGGCACCTGCTATCGCTGTCATCATTGACAGCAGGCGTAGGCTGATGGGAGTAGTAGTCCCATTAACCAACGCCTCTGTGGCCGGCGGTAAACTTTTTACCTCCAATCACAGCTACGGGCTCACACTCATCTGACAGCATGGGAACTTCAGATCTCTCACCGGCGGTAAAGATCATTACTGCCGATCAGAGGCAGTGTTTGCTGCGCTGTCACACTTTTTTTTTATATGAGCAAAGCTTTTTTGTCTAGTATTGAATGATGTGTCTACAAATCTATGCTTCATGGACAATAAGTATTTATGTCCTGTTACTACTATAGTGACAACATATTCTGCAGCGCTACAAAGAGATTTTCACTATACATACCAGTCCATATCTCCAGTGCTGCTCAAACACATTCACAAGGACCAACACTCACAGGTGATGGGGAAGATTTAGGAGGAAGAAATGTCATGAACTGACTTGTTAGACCGGTAGCTCCAATTACAGGACCGTCCTGGTGTCAGTGAGCTCTGCACCACCAGCCATTCTGTCACAAATCAGTAAAGGCAGATCCCATGGTGGGTATCCAGGAGTCAGATGTTATACGAGTTAGAGGGGCAAGATGTTACACACCGGGGCGAGCAGCTGAATGTTATACACCGGGGGCGAGGGGCCGGATGTTATACACCGGGGGCGAGGGGCCAGATGTTATACACCGGGGGCGAGGGGCCGCATGTTATACAGCGGGGGCGAGGGGCCGGATGTTATACAGCGGGGGCGAGGGGCCGGATGTTATACAGCGGGGGCAAGGGGCCGGATGTTATACAGCGGGGGCAAGGGGCCGGATGTTATACAGCGGGGGCAAGGGGCCGGATGTTATACAGCGGGGGCAAGGGGCCGGATGTTATACAGCGGGGGCAAGGGGCCGGATGTTATACAGCGGGGGGAAGGGGCCGGATGTTATACAGCGGGGGGCAAGGGGCCGGATGTTATACAGCGGGGGGCAAGGGGCCGGATGTTATACAGCGGGGGCAAGGGGCCGGATGTTATACAGCGGGGGCAAGGGGCCGGATGTTATACAGCGGGGGCAAGGGGCCGGATGTTATACAGCGGGGGCAAGGGGCCGGATGTTATACAGCGGGGGCAAGGGGCCGGATGTTATACAGCGGGGGCAAGGGGCCGGATGTTATACAGCGGGGGCAAGGGGCCGGATGTTATACAGCGGGGGCAAGGGGCCGGATGTTATACACCGGGGGCGAGGGGCCGGATGTTATACACCGGGGGCGAGGGTCTGGTTGTAATACACCAGGGGCAAAAGAAAAACCTGAATTCAATTAATCATTTTTTTGTGCTTAGAGTGTATTTGTATTCTTTAAAGTTGAGCGGATTCGGCAGCCTATCACAGTCTTTCTGATAGGAGCCGTTTCACTCACTTATTTAATGTGCATTAATACTTTTTTTTTTATTTTTTTAATTCAAATGTTTTACACCCTTGTCAATGGTGTCCTAGGCAGTAACCTAACTTCACCTATCCCTCATTTCCGGCCAACCTCCTGATAATTCCTTTAAAAGACTCAGATAAGACTGAAGAATAATATCATTAAGAAGAAACAACATAAGAAATAGAATGAGAGGTAAAAAATGGTTAAAGAAAACATAACGTCCTGATACCATACCTTCCACATTTCTGAAAAGCCCAATCCAAAAACCTCTGACCTGGTCATTCAGTAACTCAGTATGATGGAGGAGGAAATTTGATTCAATCTGATCTTCAATTGAAACTAAATTGGCACCTATAAAATTCAGAGGTCAAACAATTATTTAATGGCATTCTACTGGACGAATATGACATTACAAGACATAGTCCCAAATCTAATGCTTCTGTATATAGCGCCAATGTATTCTGCAGCACTTTACAGACATCATCACAACAATGTGGAGAAAACATGAACTCCCTGCAGATGTTGTCCTTGGTGGGATTTGAATCTAAGACCCCAGCGCCGCAAAGCCACATTCCTGGTTTTGTAAATAAGGCTTAACAAATTCATGACTGGCCCATTTTCCACATTTCCTGGCCAAGCGCATTTTCAGGTACAAAGTGTTTTTTATGGCTCTGCAAAAAATTTTTTCATTTGATTATTCAAATAATTTACATTCTTTTTCACAATACCTGGGGCTTAATTTTGATATCATTTTATATTCTTTATTTAGGATGTCAGGAGAAAATGTAAAGAAAAAAACGGAAATACGTGTCTATTGTACACTCTTTTGTTTGTTTTTTAATACCACATTTTAAACTATGTTACCCTTTCCGTAGAAATTTTTTATATATTGGACATTATTTTCTCAATGGGGGTGAGCACAGCACTTCAGATTGGTAGTGTCTTTTTTCTTTGTTTTAGGTTTTGTTTTATATATATACAGTATATTCATTTTCTACAAAGCGTTCCAAATTATTTTGCAAATTGGATTTAACCTCTTAACGTCCAATGACGGACGTAGTAGTCCGCCATTGCACGCCCCCCACTGTTTGGTGTGAGCTCCAACGATGAGCCCGCACCTTTTCCGGGACATGACAGCTGATCTGATCAGCTGACTAGTGCCCGGAACAGCCGCGGGTGAAATCGTGTTAAATGCGTGAAAAACATGTTAAATGCCACTGTCAAACTCTGCATGCATGCGCAGGAAGTGTGTCATTACCTCCTCCCATCGGCGCACGTGTCACATGACCGCGGGACGCCGACGGGTTGGCATGACAACCCGGGGTCAGAAGACCGCTGTTGTTGTCACTGCTGGATCGCTATGAGCGCCTCCTGGTGGTCGGCACTCATAGCAAGAGAGCATTTCTGCTACATACAGCAGGGCTGCAGCCCTGCTGTATGTAGCAGAGGCAATTGGACATCTTCAGCTTCAAGTCTCCCATGGAGACTATTGAAGCAAGTAAAAAGTAAAAAAAATGTTTTTAATATTAAAGAAATAAAAAAATATAAAAGTTCAAATCACCCCCCTTCGCCTTATTCAAACTAAAACAATACTAAAATCAAATATACACATATTTGACATTGCCGCGTTCAGAATCACCCGATCTATCAATATACGAAAATAATCTAATCAGTAAACGGCGTAGAGAAAATAATCAAAACGCCAGAATTATGTTTTTTTGGTCGCTGTAACATTGCAATAAAATAAAGACCGTATCTGCACCAAAATGCCCCACCCAGACCCAGATCCTTAAAAATAGAGACGCTACTGGTCTCGGAAAATGGCAACTTTTTTTTTTTTTTTAACAAATTTTGGAATTTTTTTTCACCACTTAGATTAAAAAACACCTACACGTTTGGTGTGTATGAACTCGTAATGACCTGGTGAATCATAATGGCAGGTCAGTTTTAGCATTTAGTGAGCCTAGTAAAAAAGCCAAACAAAAAACAAGTGTGGGATTGCAATTTTTTTGTAATTTCACTGTGTAGAAGGAGGAGTCACCGCTGTGTGCCCGGGCCGGAACCAAGGGGACTGTCACCAAGGTTCCTAGGGGGACTGTTTCCGGGGGACATAATTAAGGGATGGACCGCAGAGGGTTCTAGAAAGGTTGGGGGAGGAGCTAGTATAAAAGGGACTGAGGACGCCAGGAGAGGGCAGTTGACGGAGCAGGAGAGAAGGAGCGAGGAAGCTAGAGGGCACCAGAGAGCCAGAGCCAGAACCAAGAGAGGAGAGCAGTGACTGGCGAGACTGAAGGGAGACTCACCGCGGCCAGAAGGGAGATGGCACCGAGCCGTCCAGCAGAGAAACACCGACCGACCATCCATCCGCGCTCCTAGCGGCCGCCACCACCCGACTCCAGCCTGCGGCTGCGGCCTATCCGCTGCCGCCTGCGGCCGCCGCTCCGCTCCAGTCCGCAGCTGCGGCCTGTCCGCTGCCACCCACAGCTCGGCTCCCGACTGCGGCTGCAGCCCGTACGCCGCCACCCGTGGCCACCGCTGCCTGTCCCCATCTTGTGGCTGCGGCCTCCATTGTCCGATCCCCGGGCAACACCGTACCGCCTCCGCCGGGAGGCGCAACGCAGAGGAACTCTCCAGGGGCCTGCTGTGCCCCCACTTCGCCTGGGCGTAGGAACGCCTGAAGTCTCCGCCAGATCCTCGTCGGCTGGGCCCAGCGGCTGAAACGCCGAAGCATCGCCGAGCAGGACTCTGCCGGACGTCAGAGAGGATAAGTGACACGTTGTAGTTAACATTCTGGACCCGTAGTCGGCCATACAGTGATCGGTCTTTGCCGGGTTAGTCGTGTTTGTGTTACTAGTGTAATCTTGTTTTGATCCCTGCGAGGACAACTGCTGTTAGCTTGTTGGGTTGCTCTTATAGGCATCTATATATATATAAAAAGTTACATATTAAAGTTCATCTCGTCTCCCGTCTCGTCACTGCATCCCGCGTACCCGCGATTACTACACACTGCAATTTGAATTTTTTTTCCCATTTTCAGCTACATGACATGGTAAAACTAAAGGTGTCGTTCAAAAGTACAACTCGTCCCGCAAAAACAAGCCCTCACATGGCAATATTGACGGAAAAATAAAAAAAAGTCATGGCTCTGGTAAGAAGGGGAGCAAAAAATGAAAATGAAACCTACTGACTGAGCATTTTCTGCCCTGGTACAAAAAGAAGAACCGTGCCATCCACTCCAAATCATCTTCATGTTGACAATACACATCTCATGCTGCAAAGAAAACCTCTGATTCATTGGCTGCTATGGGCACAAAAGGAAAGAAACTCATGGTGTGGCCACCATCTTCCCTTGACCTCAACTCTATGGAGAACCTTTGGAGTATCCTCAAGCAAAAGATCTATGAGGGCGGGAGGCAGTTCACATCAAAACAGCAGCTCTGTGAGGCTATTCTGACTTCATGCAAAGAAATACAAGCAGAAACTCTCCAAAAACTCACAAGTTCAATGGATGCAAGAATTGTGAAGGTGATATAAAAAGGTTACGTGTAACTTGGCCTGTTAAGATATTTTTGATTGAAAAAAACATTTGATTTAAGTAAATTTGACCTTTACCGCTGCAAATTTAACAAATGGACCATTTTCAGCACTTTACAAGCTATAAAATGTTTGGAAACTCTGTTGTGCATAATAATTTGGAACAGTGCACTGTGAGTTTCTTTACTTTTGAAGAATATTCTGTTATTATTGGGAGGTTTGTCCAACAAAGTTCGATTTTTCCTCTAATGAATCAGAGAAAAATAGCATTGGCTTAATAATTTGGGACGAGGTGTAGTTATGAACTGAATTGGTCGGTGGCTGGAGAACTGAGGCTCCACACAACCGGCATAATCTAGTGACGCTGATGCCCCTGTTGTTTCCATCCGTTAGTTCCCTTCTCCACCACTGTATTCTCTGGTTTCTGCTGTCTCAGGATGCAAATATCGGTAAAATCGAGGCACTGGCCATAGGGACGAGTGTGAGAGGGCAGCCATGTGGTGCCGCTCGCAGGCCACTGTACCTCATGCTTTGGTTGCCTCAATCCATGGGCCAGTCAGGAGCTGCCAAAGGGATGGATGTTGCCAGAGTCAAGTCTCTCTGCTACAATGAATCAGTCTGGAGTCCAGGCTGTTTAACTCACAGAGCTTTGTCTAACTTCCCTAAAATTGTACCAACTTCCCAGATAAAAGTTGTGGCCCTTTGATTCTTCATGTTAAAGTTATGGAATATGTTGGTGACACAATAAAACTTTATGAGATAAGATGGTCTATCTGTTTTCTGGATCTCTACCATAATCATTATCTTAGTGAAATTAAATCATTCCATCCAATATTTCTATCACTTACCTTTAAAAAGACAGCGATGGGAGGCTTCAGACCAGCCATCAGTGTTAGATGACTCAAAATGATAGCAATGGTTACGGAAGGGTATCCAGCCTTGTGTGTCTGGGCATGTTCCAGGGTTTTGTGGTGGGTCGGTGGGAGCAGGAACTTCAATTTAAAAAGGTAGAAGAGAATGAAATGGACTTAAAGTGTAAGTTATATTGTCATGCCCTCAACATTAAGTGTCATGAATTCATTACTGAGTTTTTGTTCACATCATATAGGCTCCGTCGAGGGCAGGAATGTCAAACTCAAATACACAGAGGGCAAAATTAAAAACTTATTTATTAATGAAAGTCTAAAATTGAGGAAGTTTTTCCTTATCATCAAATATAATGATGAAACTTTTCATACGGAAACAAACTTAAAGTACTTGTCCCACCAACAAAGTATATTTTAATAAAAAGATCTTAGAATAAAAGTAGCACATAATCACAAATGGGGCATTCTGGAATAATATGTCATGTAAGAGCAGCAAAAAGCATATGGGCCAATAGCCTAATTTAAATATGTAAAAAAAACCTTGAATTGATAAATAATGTGGATAATAACGTATGATGCCAGCAAAAGTGCACCCCAAACACAATAGGATACCCCCACAGTGAATTTCTCCACAGTACCCTCCACAGTCACAGAATGATGACCTTGCATGACTCCCTAGCAAAGTACGGGGACCCAACATAATATGACGTGCCAACTGTGATCCCCTAACAGATCTACACACCGTATAATGGGCCCCCTCATAGTCCTCCATACAGAATAATAGGCCCCACATAGTCCTCCATACAGTATAATGAGCCCCACATAGTCCTTCATACAGAATAATCGGCCCCACATAGTCCTCCATGCAGTAGAATCGGCCCCGCATAGTCCTCCATACAGTAGAATCGGCCCTGCATAGTCCTCCACACAGTATAATGGGCCTCACATAGTCCTCTATTCAGAATAATGGGCCCCACATAGTCCTCCATCTATATATATATATAACTAACTGAAGAGCCCGGCGCTGCCCGGGCATAGTAACTAACTGTGGTTAGTTATAACAAATTATAATTATCCTCCATCCCATAGTCCCATGCCCATATACCCATCATACATATCCACGATCCCATAGTCCCATGCCCATATACCCATCATACATATTCGCCATACCATAGTCGAGTGCCCATATACCCATAAAACATCCATCATCTCATAGTCCCATGCCCATATACCCATCATACATCCACCATCCCATAGTCCCGTGCCCATATACCCATCATACATATCCGCCACCCCATAGTCCCGTATCCATATACCCGTCATACATATCCTCCATCCCATAGTCCAGTGCCCATATACCCATCACACATCCTCCATCCCAAAGTCAACCATTATGACATCATAATGAGCGGCAGGGCTTGCAACCTATGATGACATCAGCGTCGCCATGGCAACCATTATGACATCATAATGAGGGGCGGGGCTTGATACACACACTTTTTCCCCATTATGTAGATAGGGGCAAAATTGTTTGGTGAATTGGAACGCGTGGGGTTAAAATTTTGCCTAACAACATAGCCTAGGACACTCTCGGGGTCCAGACGTGTGACTGTGCCAAATTTTGTGGCTGTAGCTGCGACGGTGCGGTTGACAATCCCAGACATACACACATACATGAATACATGCATACATGCATACACACACTTGAGCTTTATATATTAGATTACCTTGTAAAGTCTTCACATCCTGGCCTATCCAGATGTGTCTGGATCCCAGAATTCCAAGCGGCGGAAGTTCACCGACCGCCATATTGGGACACCCAAGTGATGGGTGTCTCAATATGGAAACTGCTGGTGGTACCATCCTCTTGCGCGGTACCACCAGCAGAACACAGTCGCACCACACACACACACTGTATATGCCATATGCACCACACGCAGCCACACACTATATATGCCATATGCACCACACACACTGTATAAACCATACGCAGTCTCTTGCGAGGAACCACCAGCTGAAGACCGTCGAGAACACGCCGCTGCCAGGATTAGCCGAATGATTCGACCACTGCTATCGTTGTAAAGGAGGAGCGCATGCGCAGTTTTTATGTGACCGCCGCTGTCTGTCTGCACAAAGATGGCGGCGGTCTGATTTACTGCGCTTGCGCGAATTCTGTGAATCATTTGGCTGATCCCTGCGGCAGATGCACGACGTGTCTACAGGCAGAGGAAGCTGGTCACATTAAAGGGGTTTTCCCACGAACGAAAGTCCATTTTAAAATATTGTCTGTGTCTGACCATGTACGGAGCATACCACATCTCCTGGACAGGGGAGGAAGCAAAAGACAATACTGACATTACAGCAGGGGATTACAGAGGATTCATTTTGTGAGGTAAAATATTTCACTGACTGTTTTTAAACAATATTTTACCTCACAAAATGTATCCTCTGCGATCTCCTGCTGTAATGTCAGTATTATCTTTTGCTTCCTCCCCTGCCCAGGAGCTGTGGTATGTTCTGTCAGCACATGAGGTACATAGGTCAAAGAAGAGATGACATGAGAGGGGAAGACAGCAGATGGGAGAGAGAGAACACGCACAGGGTGAGAGAGACAGAGCACAGGGGGGAGACAGCTCAAATGGGACAGCACATGAGGGAGAACACAGACAGGTCAAAGAAGAGAGTACAGATGGGAGAAGCCAGCACATGGGGAAAGAGAGAATGGATAGGTGGGTGAACACATGGGGGGGAGAGATTCTCAACACTGCAAAGCCTGCCCCCATCATGACATTACCGCCCTCCCGATGCAATAACATCGGGCCTCCATCTAGTACAAAATAATGGGCTTCACATACTGTAGTCCTCCACACAGTATAATGGGCCCCACATCATCCTCCATACAGAATAATGGGCTTCACATAGTCCTCCACACAGTATAATGGGCCCCACACAGACTTCCATACAGTATAATGGACCTCAAATAGTCCTCCATGTATTCCCTGGTGTCGCAGGCCTAAAATAATCACCCTAAGGGCCAGAGTTTGACATGTGTTCTCTAAGAGTTGGATTTTCTTATTGGCACTAGCTTTTTGTCCCTCTGATCTTCCCATCTCATTGCGTTGTAATGGTGCCTTGTGGGAAGAAGGAGCTCATTACCTCACAGACTGAAATACAGAGAACATCCACCATTTTATCTCCCTTCCTGATAGCATCACTGGTAAGAAAGATTATGTGGCATTTGTTTGCAGCCATCAGATGCATAAGACGCCCCTGCAATTATAAAACTAGGTAGCAGGCTGGTTGAACACATGTTGTTTATACACTGTTCAGCCATTTTGGCTCATGTATTTCTGTTGCCTTTGTACATGTGCTAATTCCTTGTTATTTTGCTGTTTATAGATTCAACGAATACATGTACTAAAAGGGAACCTGTCACCAGAAAACATTGCTATTAACCTGCAGATACGGGCTACCTGCACGGCACCTGAACTTTGCTTAACGCTGCAGGGATAAAATGAACTTTATTTCCCCTGGCAGCGTTCCGGTTTCAGTTACGGGGACAAGGCCAGCGCTGGTTCAGTCATTGCCCTGAGTATAGAGAGCGGTGACTGTAATTGGGTCGCCCTCCCAGGACTGTGGGGTACTCGGTACCGGGCTCGATGAGCTTCAATAGGAGATGTCACGGCAGCTGTGACCCGGCCCGTGGCCCTGGGCGCCCATTGTAAAAGGGGGTTGTTTCAGTGTGCTTGTGGTGATGAAAGTTTATACGTGATTCGTGACGCCACCTGTGGTGTTCGGCAATGAAGATGTAAGCCGACGCTGCAGACAGATCCTCTGGGACAGATGGTGTGGTGCAGCAGTAATGGTATAGCCCTCCACAGGCAGGGCTGTAGTCCCAGGGCAGAGTCGGTGAGGTGATGCGTAGATGGTGTAGTGTCAGGTACAAGGGATGTAGTAGTGCTGGCAGGGTGGCGTAGGAATAAGTGGAGGACACCAGGGCATGTAGTTCCAAAGCTTTACTCACAGTCTGTTGTACAAACAGGTGCCTTCCTCCGTGCCGTGTCCTCTGGGTCAGGGTCTCAGTCAACCTCCAGGCCAGATGGAATACTCCTTTCCAACACTCCGCCAACATGTACCTTTCTGAACGTCTCCTCGCGCCTTTAGGTGAAGTACTCCTAGTACTGAGTTACACTGGAGTTCCTCCTGTCCGATGTTCTTATGAACTCTACTCGTATGGCAGACAGCTGTAGCCTGCTTCGGGGACTCCTTGCTACTAAGTCTCGGCTCACTATTATGTTGCTGTTGTGCCCCCAAGTCTTGTGTGGGAATAAAGTGGTCACTACTTCTATTCCTCCGGTGTCTGCTGCAGGACCATTATTATCCGTACAACCTCGGGGATCGGGCCCCGGCCTTGCGCTTAGAACTTCTAGGAAGGGTTTTCTTCTAACCCACGTCCTCTGTTCTCTTTTACTCCTCACGTTCTGCACTGATCTTCCTCTCTATGGAGAGTCAGGCTTCCAGTCTACGTTGCTCTCTCTCTCTTCCTTTCCCGTGCCAGCAGACCCAGGTCACTGGGATCTGCTGCAGCACTTCCATCCATCTATCCCTCTCTCCAGGGATCTTCTTCTCTCTCCAACTCTCTAACCAACCAACTGACTGACTACACTCAACTCTTCCTGCTCTTTGTAATGTCATTTAACTCCACCCAACTGCCAGCACGTTTCGTGTTCCAAGCAGGGAGCCACCAATGGGTGCTTTGCTATACTCCAAGCAGGGAGCCGCCGAAGGTGCTTTGCTACACTACTTTGTGGTGTGGGGTGCAGGTGTTGGAGTGTCGTCAGGAATCTCCACCTTACCTGGATGGTGGGATACCACACCTCAGGAGGAGGTGCAGTACCTCTGTGGCGACTGAGCCTCAGGGGCGCCACATAATCGCGTCCCCGGCCTTGCTCTGTATTGGGCCCGGCTGTCAGCTATTGCGGGGATCGGCACGGTTACAGACGTCGCTCTGTATAGCAGGGACTGAACCCGCACTGGCACTATCCCCGTGACTCAAATCGGAATGCTGCCAGGGGAATAAAATTAATTTTCTCACCACAGCGTTCAGCAAAGTGAGGGCACCGGGCAGGTTGATCACGCTATTAACCTGCAGATTAACCCCATATCAAGTCATGCCATGGGGTGAACTTCCACTGTGGACCAGTAGAGCCAAGAAATGGAATCACAAAAGTGACAGTTAAGGAAAATAAAATCTTTAGAAAACGGTTGAGGTACACGGGCAAAAAAAATGGCCTGGAAAATGGTCATAAACTTTAGTAAATTATGAGTCATTTAAAATGTGGACAATAAAGCAAAAAAACAATTTGTCAAAATTGACATATACAAGATTCACCAAAGAAAAATGGAATATACAGCTATCAGTGAAATTTAAAACATAACTTTTACTTGTTCAATAAAAGATTTGAAAAATGTGTGTCACCAAAAATCATTTAAAATTGTCGATCTGATAAAGGTACCTAATAATACAACAAAAATCAGGCCCTAAATCGACCCATTTGAGGATAATTGTCACCTAAATACAATTAGACAACAAAATAAGTAATTGGATACGGCGACTTGTGTTCATTATATTTACATGCCATAACCCAAAATGCACATACATAGTAGATATTGAAAGCCCATAATGCTGACTATACATATGTATACAAGAATGAGGTCATAATGTGGAGCCCCTGAGGCTCAGTCGCCACAGAGGTACTGCACCTTCTCCTAAGGTGTAGTGCCCCACCAACTAGGTAAGTTGGGAACTCCTTTCCACGCTCCAACACCTGCACCCACACACAGGATAGTTCAGCAATGGACCACATTGCAGCTCCATGCTTAGAGGATAGCAGAGCACCTTTCGTGGGTCCTTGCTTCGTAACACAAGATGTGCTGGGAGGTGGGTGGTGTTAGTGGGAAAGTTTAGAATTACAGTGCAGTCTGACAGGAGTTCAGATCAGTCTGGAGGCTGAGAGCAGGCTGACAGGAGGTCAGCCTGAGGGGAGTTCAAGGCGGAAGAAGACAGTCAGTCAGGCGAGGCTGAGGACTGGTCTTAGTGGAACGAGCTCCCTAGAAGAGGAATAGAAGAGGGAGTGCTGCAGCTGCCTCAGTGATCTGAGCCAGCTGGCACGGGAAAGGAACAGAAGGAGAAAGCCGTAGAACTGCAACCTAAACTTCCATAAGAGAGAGAAGGAACAGCGTGGAACAAAGGAGTAGGAGAACAGAGAGGAGTTGTGGGTTGGAAGAGGAACCCTGCCTATAGGTTCTCAGCGCAAGGCCGGGGCCCGGTCCCCGAGGTTGTATGGACACTTATGGTTCTGCAGCAGACACTGGTGGAGTAGTTGGCTGTAAATGCACTACTCCCATCCAAGACTTGGGGCACAACAGCATCTGTATAGCAAGCCGGGACTCAGGATAAAGGGAGTCCCCGAAGTAGGCTACAGCTGTCTGCCATACAAGGAGAGTTGTTAGGAACATCTGACAGGAGGAACTTCAGAGTACCACGGTACTGGAGCTCTTCACACTACAAGGTGCAATAGAGGAGTTGTTCAGGAAAGGTACATGCTGGTGGAGTGTTGGAGAGGAGAATCCTGACTTGCCCGGGAGGTTGATGGAGTCTCTGCCCCAGGGGACACGGCACGGAGGCAGTCACCAGTGTGTACCACGAACTGTGAGTAAAGCTTTGGAACTACAAGCCCTGGTGTCTTCCAGTCATTGTGCGCCAACACCGTCAGCACCGCTACATCTGGGTATCCTCCTTTACACTACCTGCGCCTATACACTGCCCTGGGGTTACAGCTTCACCTGTGGGGAGCTATACCATCTATGCTGCAACACACCATCAGCCCCAGAGGATCTGCACGCAGCATTGGCTTAACATCTTGCTTGCCATACACCACAGGTGGCATCACAAACTATTTCAGCACATAAACTATATCACAAACCACCATAGATTTGGGCGCCCAGGGCCACGGACCGGGTCACTGCTGCTGTGACACATCCCACTGACACCGGCCCGGTACCAAGTACCCCACAGCCCTGGGACGGGGGCGACCCAATAATAATGACAAGAAAAATTGGAACAATCTCACCAAAGAGTTGAAAGAAGGACGGGAATCTTCAGGGATCATATAATAACGAAGTTCCCTGGAACAGGAGGTTGGGAAGACAATACCCTGTCAATCCCTATGGGGCTAGCAATCATCTATTCCCCAAAACTCCCACCCTAACAAGGGCAGTCCACATCTAACCCTATATTGCACATGCCCTGCACTTTCCCTAAACGTGTGTCCCAACGCGTTTCGTCCAAGCGAACTCCTCAGGGGACTAGCTTGTCATAAAGTGCCATAGTGCTAAAGCTGGAGAGACAATTATAACCTTCTACTCTCAATGCTGTCCGCAGAGAGTGAAGGAAAAGAGGACATATTTATAAGATACACTTGCTGTATAATCATCAAGATGGTTGACAGATGTCACCATAATCATCTCAGATGTGGTTCCTGATTCTGATAGGAAAGCGCGCTCCCAATATCTTACCTATTCGCTGCTACTTTCAAAGTTGCGCGCCATTAACATGACGGTCTGTGAGGCGTACCATAGTGGGTGTGCGCTGCTCACCATGGTACACGTCATTTCCGGTGGCGCGCGCCCACAGCAACCTGACTTCAAGCCATGGGATGCTGAGCTGCGCGTCCATGCCGCCGATACTTCCGGGCCATGAGGCGCATGCCAGCAGGTGTGTCCCGCTCCCTGGAACGCATGTGTCATTTCCTGCGCAACCACATATCTATTCGTGGAGCGCGTCAGTAAAAGTGTCCCACTTCCGGTATGGCAAACAATCAACAGCCAAACATGTTCCGTACTCAGACTTCGCTAGCGTCATCTCTGCATATACTTTGAAATATACCCATAATTTGAGATATCGAAAATAGGCAACCAATGTCACAATCATCATCTCATATGGGATTCAAAATAATATAGTAGAAAAGAAAAAAAGGAAAATGACTTCAGAGTAATCACCATGACAGGTCAAATAAGACAACAAGCAGATATATTAAGCAAAAATGGGAGAAAATAAAGGAACCACCAAATAGTGACAGTATTCATATATGTATGCAAATCCTGTTAACAGGTGACAAAGGGATTAGGCAATATGATAATAGTTGGTGGGCAATACAAATAGCAAACACAGTCAAAAGAAGGAATTCAAATGAAACAGCTATAATTGATCTGATCATTAAGGCCTTTAGACACAACCGCATCCAGATAGAAAATACATTTGGCTTCTCGTTGTAATAGCAACTGATCCCAGTTGCCTCCCCTTTTTTGTTTGAATACCTAATCAATCGCAGTAAATTTTATTTGTTCAATTTGACCCTTATGCAGACTATGAATATGTCTAGAGATTGGGGTATCCCTTTTGTGTAGGATATCTGTTGTGAGTTCATTTTCCCCTTCACCGTCGATGTCTGATGAACTCCCTCTTCTGGTGAAGGAAGGTAGTGAGGCTGATTACCAAACACCTGATCTGGTAGATGATGACTGGGTAACAGGAAATTCTGACTGGATATAAGGCAGCCGACGCCCTTCTGAGTCGCTGGTGATTTCTCTGCTGGATTCCTGGAGACCAGTCTGATTCCTGCTTCCCAAAGATAAGTTTTTGCTCTGCTATTGAACTTATTAGTTTTGTTTTCCTTGTTTTTTGGAGTTCAGCCATCCCCGGTCGGGGGTGTGCTGAGTTCAATTTTTGTCTCTGATCAGTTTGTCTTTTTGCTCTGTCTTCAGAATTTACCTGAGTGCTGATATAGTCTTTTTGAAGTCCTAGCGACTTCAGGGCCTGTTTTTCCTATCAGACGGTTGGGACATTTTTTGGTAGGGTTTTTTATGGATTGCAGACAGCAGCTTTTCTATCCTGTCCTTTTTAGTTAGCTTGGGCCCCATCGTTTGCTCAACCTATCTTTCTATCTGTGTTAGTGTTTTCCTCTTGCTTCACCGTCATTATATGTTGGGGGCTGCCTATTGCTTTGGGGTCTGCTCTGGGGCAGTTTAGATTTCCCCTTTCTTTCTTTAGGACTATTTAGTTCTCCGGCTGTGATCGAGGGGTCTAGGGCATCGTAGGAACCCCCCACGGCTACTGTTAGTTGTTGTTGATGGGATCAGGGGTCTGCAATCCGATAGCTACCAACCTCTCCGGTTTTCTGGACTTAGCTTGTATTTTTGTTTTTTCCTCCTTCGGTGACTCATTCATAACAGATATCACCAACGTGTTCCCCAATCCTTCTCCTAAATTCTCGGATTGTTTTCCCCACATATTCAAGTCCACACGTGCAGGTGGCCTTATAAATGACACCCTTGGTACTACAGTTCATGAATTGTCCAATAGAATAACTTTTACCTGTCACATTACTCGAAAAGCTTTTGCCCGTACAGATATGTTGACAGGCCACACAATGTCCACATTTGTGACAACTGACCACATCGCTGTGTAGCCACGTTTTAATACCTGGGCTCGAGAAGTGACTACGCACGAGTCGATCATTTAAGGATCGTGCTTTTTTATAGGTTATTGTAGGAATATTACCCAAATAGGCTGAAATATCATTGTCCATTTGTAAAATGGACCAGTGTTTCTTAATGATATTTCTCACTGGAACTGCCCCATTGTCAAAAGTGGTAATAAACCTAAGAGTGTCATTTTCTGATTTTTTTGGAGTGGGGTTCAACAACTCATAACGTGCACAACCACTAGCACTTTGATAAGCCTCCTTCAAAACATTATGGGGATAACCCCTATCCAGGAATCTATCCCTCAAGTCCCTAGCTTGGGACTATACTGTCCTTTCGGAATAGCTCTTTTCAGATGTTGGGGGTGATGACTACTCCAATGCAACAGGGAGTTAGTCGACGTAGGTTTCCTGTATGTAGATGTCAACAACTCCCCTTTATCATTCTTTTTAATGAGGATATCCAGGAAGGGCAAACTCGATGCATCAATCACAGATGTAAAAAACAACCCGATGTCATTGTGATTCAATTCCGCCACAAAGTCACTGAAATCCTCAATTGGACCTTTCCATACAATAAAAATATCGTCTATATACCGTGTCCATAAATCAGGGACACGGCACATAGACAACTCATTAACAAGATCACCCTGGAAAACCACCGTCTCCTCCCACCAGCCAAGGAGGAGATTAGCATAAGCCGACACACAGGGGCTCCCCATGGCGGTCCCCCTTAGCTGGTGGTAGACTTTCTTGTTAAAGGTAAACAAATAACGTGTTAAACAGAATCGAAGAAGCTTCAATACAAAGTGGTTGTGTTCCTGATATTGACACCCTCTCATGTTCAAATAATATTTTACTGCCTCCAAACCACAAGCATGAGGGATGGAGGAGTAAAGAGCCTCAACATCTATGCTTGCCAAAAATGATTTAGGGTCAATAGTGAGACCTTCTAAACGGCGAAGGAGATCGGGTGCATCCTTAACAAAAGACTGCAAAGAGGATACAAAAGGAGACAGAATTCGACCAAGATAAATCCCAGCATTTTGACAAAGACTGCCCACACCTGAGACAATATGTCTACCTTTGAGGGGATCAAGTCCCTTGTGGATTTTCGGTAGGCAGTAAAAGGTAGCAGTCACAGGGTGGTTGGGAAGTATGAAATCGAACTCTGTCTTCGAGATAACCTTTTTTTCAAAGGCCTCTAGCAGCAATTGTCGTAGTTCTTCCCGATAGATATTCATCGTATTATTCACCAGGATCTCATAAGTGTCGCCATCTGCCAAAATAGTATCACACATTTGTTGATAATGATCCACTCCCAGGATAACAACATTGCCACCCTCATCAGAGGGTTTAATCACAATGCTGCTGTCTCGTTCCAATCTACCAATAGCCGCCATTTCTTCTTTAGAACAGTTATAATGACACTGGATCTGATTATGTGAAAGTTCAATCAGATCCTGGGTTACCAAATTTGAAAATACATCAATTGCTGACAGGTCACCAGTTGGTGGTGGCATTCTGGTGCTTCTGCCCTTCAGCTCAGTGAAAGGGCGGAGCCCCAGTGTATTGGGATTTACCTCAGAAATAGAATTCAACAATCTTACATCAGAGGTGACAATTATCCTCAAATGGGTCGATTTAGGGCCTCATTTAAAATGTGCCATCTAGTGATGGGTGAACGTGCTCGGATATCGTCTTATCCAAGCATGCTCGAGTGAACACATGTGGGTATTCCCTAACAAACAGGTAATCCCCACATGTATTCAGGCGGTCTAAAAGCTGCAAATCATGCAGCCGCAGGGACTCGAACATAATATACGACCACATCCAAATGCTTGGATCACACCCAAGCATGCTTAGATAATGCGTTATCCGAGCACGTTCAGCCATCACTAGTGCCATCTTATCAGAGTACGTGGATCCAGGGTGACATGACAGGTGACAACAGACCCTCTTAGTTCATGGAAAATATGGTTTGTTTGTCCAAATTCTGGGACATAAACCTCATCCCTTCCCTACACCACCAGGTATGCAGAAATTATTCTTGTCTAGTCTAGAAAACCAAAAATCATGATATTAACTCCTTGCTGCCCTGGACCACCAGTAAAATAGACAACGCCTGGAGGTCTATGGAAGATTAGATTAATGACAGCAATCCCTAGTATTAATGGAGCTGTTTTACAGACCACAAGGGATGGTAGAATATACTCATTCATAGTCCTAGACCACCGGAATTCTATATCTATAAACCCCTTCAAAACCCTAGTGTACCTTTGATGTGCTCTTTGTCCCCTTCATTACTCTAGAGTAGGGCATAGGCACAATAGAACTACTTATGGTTCCTATGGCATATCTAATATGAGTTCTGTATGGCTATCTGGAAAATGATCGGCTTACCGCTGGTTTGTTTGCAGATGAAAGAATAATAACTATCATCACAAGACGATGTCTTCCATTGTCCATCCGTATCCACATATACACATCCATTGTCATTACTTGGCTCCGCTGCAGCCCATTTTGTGTAGCGTACTTTCCAGTTATCAACCCATTTATATGTGTTCTGAGTCTGAAATAATTTATATTAGTTACATGGTGCAAATGTCAGTTTTTCATAATCCATCAGTTACAGGAATAAAAACAAAAACAAACGGTGACAGTAATGAAATGACTTTTCTCCAACATGGCATGCCCTGTAAGGAGAAGATTAAAGAGGAGGTGATCAAAGAACCAGGGGAGACTCAGAAGTGGTGAAGGTGGGATAGATAAGAGGAGTGCTGAGAAGAGTGTTCTGTAATCCCTTCTTGGCTCTTAAAACCCAACAAAATGTCAGCCAGTTGCATACACCAAAAGCGTAAATAATGGGAAGAGCAGCTTTGCTGCCAGCAGCAAGTGTCTACTCCAAACCTAGCTAGTAAGTGAGGGTGAGTAATAATCTCATGGTCATAGTCATATGGTGTGCTAACCTGTGGCTATAAAAATGGCCAAAGAGGAGTAAGTAAGAAGCGTCAGTCTGTACTACTGTCAGAGTAGTTTGTCCCAGAAGAAGGAGACAAGCTCACCTGCATGAGAGTACTACCATTGTTGAGACCAACGTAATTACCAAATGTCTACTTCTTTTGTTATCAAGGCATTGCCTCTTGTAAGATTCTGTGTCTACATTCCTTCCATAATTAAAATGGTGGCGAACATCTCCTGCAATGGCCATTGTATCTTATTTATTTAGAGGGGCACATCACCATTCAAACCCTCCATACAAGCTATTTCATTTTGTAAGTTTGTTGACATCAGCTTCTTCCCTCAAGTGAGACTGCAACCATCAAGCACATTGTCTTTTTGCAAGTAAAATTGTTATTGAAATATCTTCAAGTTCACACGCAATCATTCTCCCTCTTTGACTGTGAGCCACTGTATCCTACTAAATGGTTGTGTCACCATAAAGGATACATTTAGCTAATCAGAAAACGTGGAAATAAATATTTTTGTAATTTCCATTTCATGTTCCGAAATAGAACCCCTGGCGTTATGTCACTGAACTTTATCTGCCCATCTCTGTGGCCAATCAACTGGCCGCGAATGCGCAGTTACTGACATCATAAAAGAGAGTTCCCCCACCTGCCCACCCCCAGTGTACGCAACATATGCTGATGATGAAGGAAAAAAGACATTTTCAAACATGGCTTATCACGGTAATAATAGCTGACCCCCCCCCATGGATTACACAAATTGGATCTATGACAATCAGCTGATCATCTGGTTGATTTATTTATTTTTTTAAAGAGTTGTGTAAATCATGAGACAGGTGTAATGTTTCATCATCTTGCATCTCATATACTGATTATATAAGAATGAATTCTGACTTTTTTTTTTACTTTATTGCATGTAGTAATACATCAGTTCTGTACATTGTATATGGTGTAAGAGTGTATCTACAGTGGGGAAAATTAGTATTTGATAAAATGCTGATTTTGCAAGTTTGCCCACCTACAAAGAATGGAGAGGTCTGTAATTTTTATCGTAGGTACACTTCAACTTTAAGAGACAGAATCTAAAAGTAAAAACCAGAAAATCGCATTGTATGATTTTTTAAAATAATGAAATTGGATTTTATTGCATGAACTAAGTATTTGATCACCGACCAACCAGCAAGAATTCTGTCTCTCACAGACCTGTTAGTTTTTCTTTAAGAAGCCTCCTACTCTGCACTCATTACCTGTATTAATTGCACCTCCTTGAACTCGTTACCTGTGTTAAAGTTACCTTGAACTGAGCTGAAACTAAGTGTTGCCCAGCGACTGCCCTGAAACCTGAAAGATCTGGAGAAGATCTGTATGGAAGAGTGGGCCAAAATCCCTGCTGCAGTGTGTGCAAACCTGATCAAGAACTATAGGAACCGTCTGACCTCTGTAATTGCAAATAAAGGTTTTGTACCAAATATTAAGTTCTGTTTTTCTATTGTATCAAATACTTATTTCATGCAATAAAATGCAATGTAATTATTTTCATTATTTGGATTTTTTTTTAGATTCTGTCTCTCACAGTTGAAGAGCATTTTCGATAAAAATTACAGACCTCTCCATTCTTTGTAGGTGAGAAAACCTGCAAAATCAGCAGTGTATCACATACTTATTTTACCCCACTGTATACATCATTTTGTATCACTATTAAAACTTCCACATATTAGAATTTAGTAGATTCAAAACTTTATTCACACCTCATTTCCACTGTGAAGGCCGATCCAAAAAGGCTGCTTATGGTTCCGCAAGTGAAGTTTTAGAAAAGATGAGGTGAACTCGTCTGTGATGCTGACTAGTTTTGACCCTTCCTTCACGCACATCTCCTGGGCTTCATCCCAATTCCTTTTGGCTTTAGCAAACTTATAGCTGGCCTCTCCATATTTAATGTAATTACTATAATCTGGAGGAGTGTTGGGACTCACCGGAAGACTCGGGTCTGAAGAACAAACAAAAATGAATGGGTTTAAACAACAACTAGACATAAACCAACATATCCAACAAGAAAAAAGAATGCTCTAAAGTTTCTGGGAGTAAAACTAACTATAACATGCTAATAAAAATCTCTCCCTTTTATCACAAGATGCACCAATGAGTTTTACAGACAGGGTCACGGAGGCATCATGGCACATTTTGATGGGTCCAGAAGTGGACACAGACAAAAGAGAGCCCCTTGTGCAAGAATATTATATGGGCCTAATAGCGAACCATAATCACACAATAGCGAACCATAATCACACCTGATTTGGAGAAGGACCACCTTACTGCTTGGGCCATGGTGCAGTTGAATCTGTTGCACAAATTATGTCCCCCACTGGCTGGGTCCATGTGATACTTCATCAGGCCAAACCACATCTGACTCCTTATTGCCCCCATCTAAAAAGGAGGTGCTTGTGCATGCGTGTGGATCTCACCACTAAAATATCTATAGGACTCCCAAAAATATCATGTTATAGTTAACTATCCCAGTTCTAAAATTTTTATACGGTGGTGTTGGACTTCATCTTGGGGAAAGGGAGCCAAAGGTTCATAGATTCAGTATGGGTAGACCCAGTGAGTCTATCATCTTCATTAATGGAGGAGATATGCATCAATACACAGTGGTCTACATAGATGGCACACCTTCAAGGACTAAATCTGACATGAATAATACAGGATGGATATAGGCAAGAAAAACTTCCATTTTGTCATAAAAGAGAAAATAATGAGACATCGAAAAAAAGTTGCTGATGTTTTTACATCAGCTTTTTACAAAACTTTTTGGGAAAGTTACTTCATGTAGGCAAACAAGGTCAATGCATATGTAGTGGTCTCTCCTTGGGTCCCCTTATCTAACAGAGGAGAATCCCTCTGGTGGGCCCTGTCACATGTGTATTGCAACTTTTTCAATAGTCATCATGTAAGTTGCAATATTTCTCGTGTTTCGAGACTGTTTGGCCCAAAATTTCAGACAATCTCCAAAATTATACAAGACGATGACTCATGCCAATCAACCGATCATTTTAGGTGAAAATGGCAACATATGTGCTGCTTCAATAAGGAAAAGTCAAAATGGCAGTAGAAGGAAGCTAATGGCACATTGGTCTGCGGAGGAGCCGTACACATTAAAAACTTACCTTTTTTTTTTTTTTTTTTTTAATATATTAAATTTTTTAAATATATTAATTATAATAAAATGATTGCAAAGATTTACTTTAACCCTTTAAGTAATCAAAACACATTTATAAATATAAGTGGTTCTTTTCTACATATTTTGGCTTAAATGATATACATACCATCAAATTTCTGGCAGATGTATCCTTTGTTAAGATCACATTCCACATTAACCCAGGAACCAGCGAAAACTCTAGATCCCAATTGCAAAACTGCACATTGCTGAATTTTGAATATAAAAACATTAGTTTCTGATCATTTATGCACATGACAAGCAGCTGCACATAGTAGACCGTTTTTGGATATTTGCCTCTCAAGACATTTTCAGCCTTAGGTATAAATTGGAATCTATTGTGAAAACATATGGTTCATTTTATACTGATCCAATGGATTCAGAAAAGACTTGGATGGGCAATGTACTAACTACATGGTTAATAACGTCTGTGGGTGGTGAGGCTTATGTGAGCAGCAAGAGCTCTGAGCTCCTGCATGGACCCTACAAATGCGGCCTTAAGCTTACTTGAGGCGAACTTTTTTATCAATATTTCTACTGGATTACATTCCCTGAGCTGGACAGAGCATTTTATTACCAAGATCGCTTATTTTGGATGAAGAAAACTGTCGCTTTTTAATACTTCCAACACTGAGATTGAAGCTGCACTGGAGGAGGCGGAGGGATCTCCTGCATTCTTCTCCTATACTTGTGTAGGGGGGATGGACGGATATGTGAACCTGTCTGATGGAAGAAAGGCAAACGAAAACTGTGCTGTGTACAATGCTTTATTATGAATTGTAGACATATGTGGGGAAAGCAGGTAGGATTACATAGAGACAGTGTAGTACTGAGTTTTGGCCACTAGACGGAGACACAGGACAGTGAGCAAAGGACTTAACAGCAGCTGAAGCTAGGAAACGCAAAGTCATGGTGGGCGAAGTTACGGGGACTGGGAAGGGGAATTCCAAGGAAAGGGAATAAAAGGAGGGAGAATCCCAGGGTTAAAGAGAGACGGTGGCCCTGACAGGACAGCTGAAGGACAGAGGACACCTGGGGTACCGGACGGCTGGACACCAAAGAGGTAGTAAGTGTCGCAGCGGATGGACGGGCTCGACCAGGGAAAGCACTGTGGACGGTGACTTAGACAGGCGCAGCGAAAGAACCTGTAGGGCCGTCGCATCAGGAAGGAGAAGGAAGAGGTGACATGTACCCAGGCCAGTATGCAGAAACTGTCGTACTGCTGTGGATGTCGGAAAAAAAGACAACCAAAAAAAAGGACCTGATTGAACTTCCATCTGCTTCTGACTCCAGTATATTTCGCAGCCGGATGGGACCACCCCCCAGTCGGCACACGATCCTACACTTGTGCACTTGATCCGGACACTAAAGCAGAGGCTTTTGCCCGAAGAATTACCTAGAAGTGCCCCCTGAGGATTGTGGAGCCTGCAAGGGGACCTGGAGGTGAGGCACATTGAAGTTATAATCTGTCAGAGCCTGCGGTCTGAAGCGCATAGGAGTGGTGCTTCCATCAGCTGCTTGGAGGAAGTAGTTCCAGCCGTTCGCTGTGCCCGGTCGGCAGTTTGACTACAACAGCTGTTCCGGCTTGGAGATACACAGGGGGACTCACGGTGCTGTGCGGCTCCTGCATTGCCGACACTGCGGCTTCTTGCGGAGATGAGTGGCCGGGTGTTAGCATGCGGTCAGCCAGCGTGCACAGCGGAGTGAGGGGCCGAGAGACGGCAGGATATCGGTGGTGAAAGAGTGAACAGAACACGGTGACGGTGGAGACTTGGGGATCTGACACAAGGAGCCAGAGGAATCCCTAAGGAGCTGGGAAGGCGCCCTTGTTGCCGGCGCTTCAGGTACCTTGCAAAGGTGGGGGCCTGGAGTGCTGACATACGCGCGGCATAAGCAGGCAGCTCGGACATATTGCATAACAGGTCTAGGATACAGGAGGACGCTACTTCCGCAGTGTGTCATTGAGGGAAAGCAGCGCAGTTCTGGATAACCATGCAGGTCCTGTGGCTTCTATGGGCATATAACCCGGTGGTCTGCTAATCAAGAGGTTACCCTGGATTGTATACAATTTTCTTTTGGATCAGGAATCAAGCATCACATATTAAGGAGGACTAGTCAAGTCACTTCAGTTTGGGAATGAAACACAATATATTTAGGAGAAACAGATGTCATTTCAGCTTGTGAATACCAGAAGTGTCCCCTGAACAATTGGGAACGTCCACCACTATCTGAAACTACATGAGCTTGGGGCCTTCATAATAAGTGCTGCGGACTTGCTAGGCTTTGCTGGTCACCCTGTCTAGATCTATTTGGTCACTGTGTTTATTAATTCTGGAAGAGCCCTGTCGGACTGATACACAGAGTACTGGGTTAAATAAGTTTGTTTACTGGCCCTCTTTTTCCAGCAGGCTCTGTGCAGACTGGTATTCATAATAGACATTATAGATCTGTTGCATTATATGCTGATTGGGCAGGATTTACTGGTCTTTTCTTCTACTGAATTTATTCTGATTTTTCTTTCTTCTTACATAATAACAGCTTCTTCATTTTTCAGCGGCCTCTGAGTGATGGCATCAGGGGGGAAACCAACACTCAAATCCCAAAGGGATAGACAATTTATGTCACAATATCGATCTAAATCTTGAGGGGAATGTCACCAATTTGGTAAGCCCTATTATGTCTAGGTCTCCTTTAAAAAAGGATCAACCTAACGTTGATCCAGTTAAAACATCTCTTACTACACCTTATAGTAACGTGGTTAAAGGGGGGGCCATACAAAAAAAATCGCTCCGTCCATATCGCAAACAGCCCAAAATACCCAGAAGGCGTCCCATAACGAGACCCCTGGAGAAACTTCTATTACCACTGAGGATATGGACACTTCAAAATCAGTGAAAAGGTGGGGGGGCAGAAACCCAGGATAACAAAACCCTTCTTACTGCAGATGATTCTGATTGCCTATCCAGACTAGCGTTTGGGGAGTAGTCATGGGAGGGGCAAAGAATCAAGAGAGTTCACACGGATTTTCCCTCTTCATTCATGCCTCCCCCTCCTGTTGTCAACTTTGAGGAGTTTATGGGCTCTTCTAAACAAATTACGGAGGGCTTTATGGCCAATCTCTTTAAGTAATTTAACGACTCCATGAGACTAGGATTTGAGGCACAGAATAAGATTCTACAGGATACGTGCAATGCCCTGAGTAAGAGAGTTGATAAAATAGAGGAAAGGATAGCGGTAGTGGAGAAAGACTCAACTTTTCTTCCTAAACAAATCTCAGTTACAAGCGGAAATTATAACTCTAAAATCAAAATTAACAGATTTGGAGGACCGTAGCAGGCAGAATAATCTGAAAATAAGGGGGATCCTAGAGAATGTACCTCAAAGCAAGCTTTCGGGAAATGCAAGCTTCAGACATAAGCCCCAATGAAGTCACTAACAGTAGGCTAAAGTGAACCCAGCCGTATCAATTTGTCGAGATCTCAGCACCTGCACCCCTCCTCCAATCAAAATTTCTGAAATATCTTAAAGACATGTGAAAAGTTTTGTGAAAGTGCATTTATTCTTTAACACACATATTAAATATGCATTCGGTAACTTACATTCCGGTACCACCGGTGTGGGTGTCCTTTGGCCCAGTTTGTATAATACACTCCACTTTGATCTGTCCAAACGAATCTCAGGTCATTTTTATTGTGGAATCCAATCCATAAATCACCTCGAACGTCTCTTAAATTAGATATCAGAAAAGCTGTAAAATACATGTCACACGTGTGTCAACAACTTGGAAATATTACAGTTAGTCACAAAATTTATTTTTCAGTGATGCAACATCTGCGTCTCAATAATTTCTCAAAATATGTGTAAGATTCATGGAAAAAATAGTCTGTTTTTTTTCTAACGAACAGCAAAATTCATGTCTGCTCATCCCTATTTATTTCAGGTACAGATCACAGACAAGAGGCACAGTCAGCGCCACTCCAAAAAATAATACATTTATGCCCAAGTGCACCTTGAATTTAGATTAAACCAGTTGGAAAGAAATATTGTGCCCCCTTCCACATTACACCTATAGGAGCTGTTATGACCTCCCATTCTACATCCATAGACCTTAATGTGGAATTGTTCTGATCTTTGCAGCTACAGCATCTTCCACTATTCTGGGAAGGCTTTCTTCATGGTTTTGGACATTTTTTAGGCCACAAATCCACGATTGCATTTGTGAGGTCAGACACGGATGTTGTAGTAGATGACCGTTCTCACAATTTACAATCTAGTTCATCCCAAAGATGGTTGATGAGTTGAACTCAGAGTTCTGTGCAGCCGATCATGTTCTTCCACACCAAACTCCTCCAACCATGACTTTATGGATGTTGTGCACTGGGCACAATCATCGGGAACAGAAAAGGGTCTTCACCAAACTGTACTCACAATGTCCAAAATGTCTTGTATGCTGAAGCATTAAGATTTCCTTTCTCTGGAATTATGGAGCCAAGGCTGACTCCAGAAAAACATTCCAGTAGTGTTATCCCGTCCTCTACAAAACTTTACAGTCAGACAGGTAACGTTTTCCTGCCATTCACCAAAGCCAGACTCATCCATCAGACTTCAGAAAGAGAAGTGTGACCCGTCACTGCACGGAACACATTTCCACTGTTCCAGAGTCCACCACTCTATCCAACACTCGGCATTGTGCTTGGTGATGTACGGCCGCATGCAACTACTCGGCCATGAAGCTCCCGGCGGGGGCGCAGTGCTTCCGTAGAGGAGGTTTGGACTCAGCAGCTATGGAGTCAACAGAGTATCGGCAACTTTTATGCCTTCTGCTCCTCAACACTCTGCGACCCCACTGTGTAACTTTATGTGGTCTTGTAGTTCAAAAGTACTTCCACTTTTAAATAATATCAATCACAGCTAATGGTGATATATTTAGGAGGGAAAAAAAATATTATGAACTGATTTATTACATCGGTGGCTCCTATTACAATCTGCAAACTGCACAGGTAAGGGTTGTATATTATACATCTGCGTCAATGGGATGGAATAAAAAATTGAAATTCACTATTTTAGATGCGTGTCCAATGCCATTGTACATATGGTATTTGTAGTTATACAGGTGCAGTTTTGAAAAATCTCCAATAAGGTTATTTGTTTCTGTAATTATAAGACACATCCCCACTCTATCTTTAGATAAAGAAAAAAAACATGACTTACATTGTTCCAAATCATCATTTATGGAGACCAAATTTGCCCCCATGGACTGACAATCGAGCCTGGCATTATTCCAGTCAACGGCTTTACCTTCCTCGGTGCCAAGTATTCTGTAACACTGAAAACATGAAATCATTGGTGAGTTATAGTCTAAGAATTGTGTTTTTTTAGCGAATAAATCTATTCAGGCTGTCCAGCCCCTCTCCTTATTACTATTGGGGCATATGGACATCATGTATTGGAGGGGCCGCTGTATTAACCAGGTCAGGAGTGGGTCTCCCCGGATAGGACCTGACTTCTCCATGGGGTCAGTTTTATGTGGTGTCAAATTAGGCATATTTTTCAGGGACTCCATTTCCCAGCGGTTCCTGTGCACCCTGAGATTGGAGTAGAAAATTTTAACGCAAAGTTCCAATTTACACTGTGATTTGTGTTTAATAACTATGTTACTGTTAAAGGGACCATCACATTGTAATTGCAGTCCTATCGGTGGGCAGCAAATTGTAGAGCAGGAGGAGCTGAGCAAACTGAAATATAGTAATTCAGTAAAAGATTCAGTAAACCTTGTATTTTACTAATTAAATAATTGTTATTCCTAAGCTTAGGAGTCCAGGGGGCGGTACTCTTTGGAGATTGACGGCTATCTCCCTATGCATAGTGATACAAGGAAAGCTGTTTATGTCTAAGCTAAACCGCTTGCTGGATTTCCAAGCAAAGAAAATGCAGGGATTTTAATCCCTTGATGACCAGAGGTAGTTATTGCGTTTTTGTTTTTTACTCCCCTTAGTCCCAGAGCCATAACTTTTTTATTTTTTCTGTCAATATGGCCATGTGAGGGCTTGTTTTTGGCAGGACGAGTTGTACTTTTGAACGACTTCATTGTTTTTAACAACTTAAGCACATGCTAAAAAGGAAGAAAAAAATGTTTATAAAATGGAAAGAGGGAGGCATATCTAAAGAAGAATATAATGCTGTCTGCAGAACCTGCAGGGCACAAATCAGATTATCTAAAGTTGACAATGAATTGAGGCTTGCAAGAGATGTCAAAAGCAATAATAAAGGATTTTGGGGATATGTCAAAAGTAAAAGAAAAGTCAAAGATGCTATAGGATTTTTACAGGATGAAAATGATGAAATGGTAAGACAGGATGTTGAGAAGGCCGAACTTTTAAATTCCTATTTTGCATCTGTTTTCTCTCAGAAAGGAAATGTAACATCAACTGTTCTTCACTGTCCTATTAAGGGAATAGAAGAATCCAGGATATCTATAAACAGAAAGATAGTGAGGAAACACTTAGCTAACCTAAATGAATTCAAGTCTCCAGGTCCAGATGAATTACACCCCAGAGTACTGAAGGAGATAGCAGAAGAAATTTTTGAACCCCTCTCCATGATCTTTGAAAATTCTTGGAGAACAGGAGAAGTCCCAGAAGACTGGAGAAGAGCAAATGTTGTTCCTATCTTCAAAAAGGGGAAGAAGGTTGACCCAGGCAACTATAGGCTGGTGAGTCTGACGTCTATACCAGGAAAGATCTTTGAACAAATTATAAAACAACATGTATGTCAGTACCTGGATACGAATGAAGTGATTAAACAGAGTCAGCATGGGTTTGTAACTAATAAGTCATGTCAGACTAACTTAATTTCCTTCTATGACGGAATCACTGATTGGGTGGATCAAGGAAATGCTGTAGATATAGTATATCTTGACTTCAGCAAAGCATTTGACAAAGTATCTCATACAATCCTTATTGAAAAAATGACTAAGTATGGAATGGACAAGGCAACTGTTAGGTGGATTCATAACTGGCTTAGTGATCAGACCCAAAGAGTGGTCGTAAATGGCTGCACATCCAGTTGGAAGAATGTCTCAAGTGGGGTACCACAGGGCTCTGTCCTGGGCCCTGTATTGTTCAACATCTTTGTCAACGATTTAGATGAAGGAATTGAGGGTAAACTGATTAAATTTGCTGATGACACAAAGCTAGGAGGGATAGCTAATACTAGAGAAGAGAGAGAGAGGATTCAAAAAGATATAAATAAACTGGAGAAGTGGGCAGCAACTAACAGAATGGTTTTTAACAGGGAAAAATGATAAGTACTACATCTGGGCAATAAAAATGAAAAAAGCATATACAGAATGGGAGGAATAGGGCTAAGCAACAGCACATGTGAAAAAGACTTGGGTATACTAATAGATCACAGACTGAATATGAGTCAACAGTGTGATGCAGCAGCAAAAAAGGCAAATGCAATTCTAGGATGTATTAACAGAAGCATACAGTCTAGATCACGTGAAGTCATTATTTCCCTCTACTCCTCTTTGGTCAGACCTCATCTGGAATATTGTGTCCAGTTTTGGGCACCACATTTTAAAAAAGACATCAACAAACTGGAGCAAGTTCAGAAAAGGGCAACCAGAATGGTGACCGGTCTGCAAACCCTGTCTTATGAGGAAAGGTTGCAGGATTTGGGATTGTTTAGTTTGCAAAAGAGAAGACTGAGAGGAGACTTAATAGCTGTCTACAAATATCTAAAGGGCTGTCACATTGTAGAAGGATCAACTTTATTCTCATTTGCACAAGGAAAGACTAGAAGCAATGGGATGAAACTGAATGGGAGGAGACACAGATTAGATATTAGAAAAAACTTTTTGACAGTTAGAGTGATCAATGAGTGGAACAAGCTGCCACGAGAAGTGGTGAGTTCTCCTTCAATGGAAGTCTTCAAACAGAGGCTGGACAGACATCTGACTGGGATGATTTAGCGAATCCTGCTTTGAGCAGGGGGTTGGACCAGATGGCCCAGGAGGTCCCTTCCAACTCTACAATTCTATGATTCTATGATTCTGTGATTCTATATCTTGCACTGGAAAGCAGGGAAAAAAATTCCAAGTGCGGTGAAATTGCAAAAAAAAGTGCAATTCCAAAGTTGTGTGTTTTTTTTTTACCATGTTCACTAAATGCTAAAAGTGACCTGCCATTATGATTCTCCAGGTCATTACGAATTCACAGACACCAAACATGTCTAGGTTCTTTTTTATTTAAGTGGTGAAAAAAACCTCCAAAGTTGGTTAAAAAAAAAAAAAATAAAAACTTGCGCCATTTACCGAGACCCGTAGCATCTCCATTTTTTGTGATCTGGGGTCGGGTGAGGGCTTATTTTTTACACGCCGAGCTGATGTTTTTATTGATACCATTTTGGTGCAGATACGATCTTTTCATCACTCGTTTTCACTTTTTTTCTCGCTACACCGTTTAGTGATCGGGTTAATCTTTTTTTTTTCTTGATAGATCGGATGATTTTAAACGCGGTGATACCAAATGTGTATTTTTTTTAATGTTTTATTTTGAATGGGGCCAAAGGGGGGTGATTTGAACTTTCGTATTTTTGTTTTTTTTATATATATATTTTTAAAAACTTTTTTTTGTACTTTTTGCATGCTTCAATAGTATCCATGGTAGACTAGAAGCTGCAGTTGTCCAATCGGCTCTGCTACACACAGATCGCCTGTATGCAGCAGAAATGCTCACTTGCTATGAGCGCCGACCACTGGGCGACGCTCATAGCAATCTGGCTATGACAACCATAGAAGTCTGCTGGAGACCTCTGGTTGTCAAGCAAGTCCATCAGTGATCCGTGATCATGTGAAGGGGGTCACCGATGGGCGGGATTTCCGGCACGATTCCGGTAAGCGTGAGTTAAATGCCGCTGTCACAGATTGACAGTGGCATTTAGCTAGATAACAGCTGCAGGTGGATCATGATTCCACCCACAGCTGTTGCGAGCACATGTCAGCTGTATATATCAGCTGACATGTGCCTGGAAAGGTGCGAGCTCAGCGCCGGAGCCCCCACCAAACAGTGGGAGTCTGACATTGGCGTAGTATTACACCCGATGTCGGAAAGGGGCTTAAAAATAAAATGCAATTGATGTAAATTTCTTTTTTGAAATCATATCTTATTGTGCTCTATACCATGCCCCCTGAAGTACAGTCTCAACATTAAGGGCTCGCTCACACGAGCGTATACATAAGACTAGTGCTATCCAATGTATTATGGGACAGCACTCAGAGCAATGTTATTCTATATGGCAGTGCTGATCAGCATTAATTTCTCATGCCGACTGACAAAAAAAACCCAGCATGCTGCGGTTTGCAGTGCAAATCCAATGGCACACACCCATTGAAGTCTAAGGGTGTGTGGAAAACATTGGAGTGCACTCAGAAGACATTTGAGTGCAGTCTGACTTCTGAAGACGAACACAATGGAGAAGATGCAGAAATTTTGTTTTACATAATCTCCTCACCTGTGATTCTCTCATCTTAGAGAATCGGATCACAATAAGCTGACGCTTGGCTCAAATACGTATGATCAGTTTGATCAGAGTGTCATTAACATAATCAGCCCTATTCTCTTGCGTGAGATAACCTACAATCGTGTGACCCCGTTCTAAATGTTACAGGTTTTCATATTATTAAAGCATTGCATGGTGGTATTGTTTGTGCACTAAATAGCAGTATTTTCACACTGATTGGCAATATTACATGGGCTTCATTTCATATTACTACTTGGAAACTAGAGGTATTTGCTAAAGATGGGATTATTAGAGCATTGAATTGACTACACTGTATGGGAGTAATATTTGTGTGGTGTTGTATTGCCGTATTTATGATTAAAGGGAACCTGTCCGCAGGATTGTGCACAGTAACCTACAGACAGTGTCAGGTCGGTGCCGTTATACTCATTACAATGATACCTGGTGATGGAATCCGTCTTGTGGTTGTTGTTTAAGCTTTATTTTCAGTTTTTAGTTAATGATATGCTCTTGCTCTGGAACGGCGTATGGGGGGTCTTCATGTGGTGCTCTGATTAGGTATTTATAATGCAGACTGCTGACAGTCACTGATCCCTCACTGACTGCCCCCTATTTTACGTAATGAATATTGTATACGGTATATCTTGGGGGAAAAAACATGAAGACCTCAACAGCCCGCCCCGGAGCACGAGCATATAATTAACTCAAAAATTAAAATAAAGATTAGACAACAACCACAAGACAAAGTCATCACCAGGTATCATTTTAATCAGTATAAAGGCACCGACCTGACACTGTCTGTAGGTTACTGTGCACAATCCTGATGACAGGTTCCTTCAACATTTGCAATGTTATTAATGTATGGCAATATTTAGGTGAAAAAACTTGACAATGGGTATTGGCGAATCATACGTTAAATTACATCATCCCTATAACGCCTATAATAAATAGGCTAAATAGCAGTGTGGATTAAATTGGCCACAGCAGCCTTTTATTATAACAAAACAAATGTAATGCATTAAACCTATTAACATTGGAAGATGGCCCTCAAAGCCCCTGACCTGCAATGGGCAGTACTTATATGTGTGTATGTATATATATATATATATATATATATATATATATATATATATATATATATATGTGTATGTATATGGTTAACAATTGACTTTACTTTTACCTCTAGCCGTTTTATCACCAGCTCAGAGGCATCTAGTGAACAACTTCGCTTTCCCAACCATAGCCCTTCCACCATTAACATGGGAGTTCCACTACCCGCCACCACTTAATTTAGTCCACTTGTGGGGTCCAGAACTTTGTGTCCCCCCACAATTCCACCACCAACCAAAACTTTGAGGACCTTCCCCCTTCAGCCATCTGCAAAAATGTTTTGAATCCCTCAAACATTTATGTCACTCCACAATTTCAAACCAAACTCAATGTCCCACTGAATGACTAGACATCCCATATCCAGTCCTAGTGCTTTAAGATGCAGCTCGTCCATGTTACTTGCTCAAAAAAAGCAAGCTAAATATCGTGTAAAGATTCCTGAGCTCTCTTGATTCTGCAGCTGTTGCTGGTTTTGTGCTGCGTCGTTCCATTGCAGAGCTATTCACATTTGTTTCTTTTGGAGCACAATATGTGAAATCTCTGCTTGTAGCTTAACTGGTAAATTAATCACGGTCTTCTTTGTGGGCATGCGCCTTCACCCTGACACTGCCAGTAACAGTTCTCCAGCCTCTAAAATGGAGAGGTAAAGATGAACACCCTCTGAGTGTAGAAACGACCAGTTGCACTGCAAGCAGAGATTTCACATAGTACATTCCTTACTAATAAAAAAAATATCTCCAACAGGAAGGGGGTTAAATCTCTTTATTCCTATGTATAGCACGGTAAATTAATGATGTTATGTACATTAATACATGATCATATATATCATTACTTTACAGTAATACTTATCTTGAAAATTACCTTTTTTCCAAATGAAAGCCAATCTTTTGGACATCCGCCATCTGGTGTGGGAACAGTTGGTGCAAATGTTGTATTGATGGAACTATTAGATCGTTCACAGATAAATTTGTGACTATAACCACAATTTATGTCGTTCCAAAACCCTGTTGGATAATTAAATAAATAATACTGTACGTTACCCAAGGTCATTACAGGTGTTCACACGTGCATTAAATATAGTACTGTATTCTAACACACATGACACATGATGCACGCTGTCTATTGATACAACTGCGTGTGACTTCCACAGGTAATCTCTACCTATTCACTCAAATTTATAATCACCATCCACTCAGACTGGAAAATCACATCTCAACACAATTCACAAACCCTAAATACACAATAGACAGCAACAACTTATCACTACTGAGTAGTCAGAGGGTCAATTCATCAAGACTCCCGTTTTGCATGCCAGTCATAATTGAGTGTGTGCTGAGTAAGATGCGCCAAATTCATTAAAAAGGGTGACCCACTTAATGATGCATCTTTTAGCTACCGTTGCACTTTGCTGTAGGCATTGCAGAGCTATCATCATGCTTCACAGTAGGCATGATCATGGCCGGTTTTAGACAAAGTGGTGCCCCAAATGCTACCATATTGAAACATCATACATAGACATTTAGGTTGCATTTACACAAGCGGATTTCAGTCCGTTAAAAGGGCGTGATAAACTATATTCAAGTTATTAGACATTCGTTTACCGGCCTCTTTACACAGGCTGATGAAAAAAGATGGAGGTGGAGCTACCAATAATAGAAATATTGATCAAATATTGAAACAAAGTATGGTACAAGTTATACTAAATCTTTTGTAATAAATCTATATATTATTCTGCTCAGCTTCTCCTTCTGTATACCATCCCCAAGCCCGTTTCTTGCATCTACAATCACTTAGATTTAAAGACTGCATGTACATTTAAGATGTATGAACAATACTAAGTTAATGTATTTATTTTCCCATTATTACGAGTCAGAATTTGAGCTGTAGGAAAATTCAAACCACAATTTTATATTTGGAATATATATGTCACAGACTTAGGACTTACCTGGAGGTTTATCCATCACGGCACAGAACTCATCATCATTTGCAAAGTCAGGTTGATGTCTACCCCAGGCAACAAAGTCAATTGGAGAACCATCCACCCACCTAGTGATAAACGAGAGCGGCTGTAGTTAACTGCCAAGTAAGCAATCTAGTTTGCTTCTTGAAGAGCCTTATTCTGCTATCATAGGGCCAAAATGCAGGTCTATCTTAGGTACCTATAGGCTTAATTATATAAACTGGCATAGAGCCCGTGTGTATTAAGAAAGTCTACTTTACAAGCAATGTGCCAAAACTAACTTAAAGTTACAAGAAGGGAAGGGCGGGGAGAAAATGGAAAGGTAAGGTGGGGTAAGGGAAGGGAAAAGGGAAGTGGAAATGTAAGGGCAAAGAGAAGTAAGATTAAATGAAGTCCTAAATACTTTTTAGCAAGTCTAAGGGATAGCGTTTTTCCTTATGGAGCGTAAGGAGACTTTTTGGCCATGCAATGCTCCTCTGCGAAATTAAATATGCAAATTGCATCCTCATAGAGAAAGAGGACTGGAACTCTAGGCCATCCTTTAGGGATCCTAAAAGTCAATACTTACCCTTTAAAGTGGCGCTCAAAGAAACGTAATTAAATAAATAAAATAAAATACATTTAAATATTAAATAAAATGTCTAAATACTTTTAATTAGCAAAAAGGGGATATCAGTGTGCAACCCGTACTAGATGTTAGAGGACAGGCAGTTGGATGGGTTAAGTGAAGAACATCAACTTGAGACATGTCAGAGCAGCATCCTGTCAGGCATCCTGAAAGCACATTCCTCTGTTCAGTCAACCTGATAGGACCTGGAGGAGCAAAAGCAACTAAATGAGAAGAAAAACACATTTCTTTAGCTGACAGATTGAACATTTATCTCAACCAGCTGGAATATTCCAGCAGATGATGGCTGAATTATTCAGCCATCATCTGCATTTTAACGACCGCGGGTGGATTGGAGCTCCACCTGCAGCTGTTAACTGATTAAATGTCGCTGTAAATCTCTGACCTCGGCATTTAACATGCATCGTCAGGGGACTCTTCATTCCATGTACCATCGGCGCACTCGTGATATGTGTGCTGAAGAGCCCTGTGCCTGTCATTACGATCCTCTTGTGCAAGCCGGAGTTTAGCTGGCGTTCATAGGAGACTGTGATTTTCACTATACATAGCAGTGTATAATAATAATAATCTTTATTTTTATAAAATAAAGTGTATAGTCCAAATGGACTAATAAATACAATAAAGTGAAAAAAATAAAAAAAATGCAAAAAATAAAAAAATGCAAAAGTTCAAATCACTCCTTTTTGCCCAATGAAAAATAAAATGATTAAAAAAAAAAAAAAAAATTGGGGGGTTTCAGAAAAGTTTGATTTATCAGAATATAAAGTAAATTTATCCAATCAGTAAACGTCTAAAAAAATCAAAATACCAGAATTACATTTTTTTTTGGCTGCCGCAACATTGCAGTGCAATATGAGGTAATTGAAATGGTATTGGTAAAAACGTCATCTCAGGGGGCACAGAGAAATAATCCCTCACACAGCCCCATATCCCAAAAATGCAAAATGTTATAGGTCTCGGAAAATGGCGACAAAAGCAAATTTTTTTTAATTTTTTTTAAATTTGCAAATTTTTTTACCACTTAAATAAAAAATATACATGCTTGTACTGTGTGTGTGTATTTGTACTGACGCATAAAATCATACTGCCAGGTCAGTCTTACAGTATAGTGAACATGGTATATAAAAAGCACTTTTTTTTTCCTGCTTTCCAGTGCATCACATGATAAAATGAATGATGTCATTCAAAACTACAATTCATCCCGCTAAAAACAAACCCTGATATGGATATGTGGGTGGAAAAATAAAAAGTTACAGCTCTTGGAAGAAGGGGAGGAAAAAATGAAAATGAAAACACGGAAAATAGCCGCACGGTCCAAAGTCAAAATAGGGAGAAGAAATTGTCATTGGGGATCCTCTCTCTCTCGCTCATATATGTATGTGTGTAATATATATATATATATATACACCGGGTGAGTCATAAAGGACGGACATTTTTAAACTAATCATAAAATCGTTAAATATTTATTAAATATAAATGTATTCACAGATTTGGTTACGTATACTAATAGCATTTGACAAATTCAAGTGTGGAAAACAACATCTGCCATGTGGTGGCCATTATCAGTGATGCATTTCCAAAGGCGTTCTTGGAAGTTGGCATCAACACGTTCCAACACAACTCTGTCGATTTGGGCAACTTCCACTCGAATAGCTTCCTTCAGTTCTTGTAATGATCGAGGCTTAAGCTTGTATACACGTGATTTGAGGTGACCCCATAAGTAATAATCGCACATGGACAGGTCTGGGGACCTAGGAGGCCAATTAATATCGCCAAACCTGGAAATGATGCGACCAGGGAAGAGAGGGCGAAGAACGTTCATTGTTGCTCCGGCTGTGTGGGCCATTGCCCCATCTTGTTGAAACCACACACTAGAGATGGGGATATGTTGCCGTCGTAACTCAGGAACAAAGAAGTTATTTATCATGGCGATATAACGTTGTGAGTTCACGGTAACAGTATTGCCATCATCGCCTTCGAAAAAGTACGGACCGATCACGCCATATTTGCCCATAGCGCACCACACCGTTACCTTAGGGCTGTGCAGCGGTCGTTCATGTAATTCTTTCGGATTTTCATAGGCCCAATAACGGCAGTTCTGCTGATTAACCATGCCATTGACATGGAAATGAGCTTCATCACTCATGAATAAAATAAGGTTGTCGTTTTGCTCAATAATTGCTTCCATCTCATGTGCGAACTTCAGTCGCGCTGCGTAATCCCCGCGCTCCAACTGTTGCACAATGGCCAATTTATAGGGGTGGAAATGCAGGTCTAAATGCAAAATACGCCTTACTGTACGATTACTGAGGGCAAGTTCTAAAGAATGTTTCCGAGCAGATCGACTCGGACTGCGCAGCATGGCTTGCCTGACGCGTTCCACATTTTCAGGGGTACGTGCCGTTCGTGGAGCCCCCGGTGGTCGTTTGTTCATTAGTGTACCTCGTGTACGGAGTGCTTCAACCCAACGTAGGATAGTGTTACGAGCGGGAACAGCTTGATTTCTGTGAATATTGAAATGACGCCGAAACTCACGCTGAATGGCTGTGATACACTCATTATTCTTGACAAAACTGTCGTACGCAAAAACGCGATGTTCTATCGTCCACGGCACCATAGCTTAAAGTGAAACTAAAATAAAAACAATGCTTTCACCTCACAAACATAACCCCGCCTCCCGCACATCTCTACCTCCACCTGGTGGTGAGTTATAGCCACTTCAAATACATCCGTCCTTTATATTTAACGATCTTATGATTAGTTTAAAAACGTCCGTCCTTTATGACTCACCCGGTATATATAACTATATATATTATATATATATATATATATATATATATATATATATATATATACACACATACACACATACTGTGTGTATTATATATGTATATATATATATATATATATATATATATATATATATATATATATATATATATATATATACACACACATATATACATACACATATATACACACACACACATACACACACATATTCAACAGCATATGTGCAATTACAACTCAGATAAAAATCCGAGAACAAGTAGTGTATAGAACAATAAACAAAATGTCATTAATACATTTATAAAATTAAAAACAGATGCCTCGTGTCAGACAAAGAGACACACCAAAAATTAGGTTGTATATTCAATTTCATTTGACAGAATGGTCAATTTAGTCACATGCATGGTAACTGCATGCCCCAAGAAGAAGAATAGGTGAAACGCGCGTTGGGGTGGGAGACGCAGCTGCCATTTGGACTTACGTGGCCTGCAAACCAGGTAAAACAAATGCACTTGCATTTAATACAATGAGTTTCTTATGCATACTATATGTCAATTTTGAGCATGTAATGTTTTATGGCACGGTTGTGGAGCATGCTTTAACTATTCACCTTATATTTTTATTGTGCAAAATTTCAGCAATATCTTAATGTATATGCACAGACACTTTATGGCAACCTTGTTATTTTGATTCTCATCTATATGAATATATAGATATATTTATATCAGTACTTGAACATAATACTATAGCCTCCTTCAACACCGTATACAACCTTGTGATTAAATGCATCGTTAATTGTATATAGCAAAAGGCACTTTGCCCAGCACCTTTATTACTGCTTTTGACACAAAACCATGAAACTAATTCCTTCTGATAGTTTCCACTGAGACCATACAGTTACCGTGCATGTGACTAACTTGACCATTCTGTCAAATAAAATTGAGTATACAACTTACATTGTGTTCCTAATTTTTGCTGCATCTTTGTCTGACACGAGGCATCTGTTTTAATTAATTTTATAAATGTATTAATAAAATTTTGTTTATTGTTCTATTCAGTCCTTGTTCTCAGAAATTTATTTGAGTTCTGATTGCACATTATGATACGGTGTGTAACCTTCTGTTGAAAGGTTTTCTTATGGACTAACATGTATACGTGTGTGTGTGTGTGTGTGTGTGTGTGTGTGTGTGCGTGTGTGTGTGTGTGAGAAAGGAATGTGAATAATACAGTGAGGTCCCTAGTTTATGTTCCCCTCATATTAGACAGATATTACAGTCATACATCAATGAACGTTCGAAATTCCAAACTAAAATCATTATTGCATTGTAATTGAATACATATTTATTATAAAGCACCTACTTAAATACTTTATCCAGTCCTAATCGTAGCCCAATATAATAACTTCCAAGGCCATTATCCTTCGATGTCTGAAATGCAAATAGATAGCATCAAAGTAAGACATTTTTACTGAATTTGCGTGGAGTAAATTACAAAAAAATCGGCACTCTGTAGAATACAGAATTTTGTAAAGCTCAAGTAGAATTCAGTTCCACTCGAATAAATTCACCCAATACAAGTTTCAAACATATTCTGTATTCTAACTGGATGTTTTTCGCTGCGGGGAGAAAATTAAGCACTATTCTCCTTGTAGCCAATTGGGCACCTGCAGTGGCTGTAAGCAGTCAGCGCATATTACACAGTGAGCGTTGTGTAATCACCTGCTGATCTATGAGTGGCACCTGCTTGGCAATGAGCAGTTGCAGTCAAGGAAGGCGCTAAGTCACTGGGGCATTTAGGCAGGCATTTTCCCGAATCACAGCCAGCATGGGGGCGTGGTCAGGCTGTGTGTTGTGGCAGTCCTAGGTGTTTTCCTGGCAGTGGAATTTTGCCACCTCTTTGCGGAGTGTGACTGTATGGGGAGTGGGGAAATGTGTGAGTCGACAGTGTGTGGAGAGCGGTAATGTGTGAAGAGACAGTATGGAGAGGTGAGAATTGTGTGAAGAGACAATATAGGGAGAGGGGAAATGTGTGAGTAAATAGTATGAGGAGGTATGAAAAGTGTGAGGGTACAGTATCTGGAGGGGCTGGAACTGTATGAGGAGATAGTATGGGGAGAGAGGGGGAATGGTGTGAAGAGACACTATGGGAAAGGGAGAGGTAAATATGTAAGGAGACTGTATGGGGAGAGGCAAATGTGTGTGGAGACAGCATGTGGAAAGAAGAGGAAAATATGTGAGGAGACAGTATGGGGACCGGGTGGAGAAATGTATGAAGATACAGTATGATGAGGGGGTGGAGAAATGTGTGAAGGGTCAGTAGGGGGGAACGTGAGAAGACTATGAGAGAAAATGTTTGGTGCAGAAATATGTAAGAGGATAGCACAGGTGGGGGAAGTGTGACTGGGCACAGTATATACGTTATAAAGACTGGGTAGTTTGGGGGATTAGTACAAAGAGTGGACAGCTTGTGGTAGAAATTTATAAGGGGACATTATTGGATGAAATAGTGTGAGGAGATAGTATAGAGGAGAAAAGTATGAGGATCACAGTATAGAGACAAGGTAGTATGAGGGAGAATTATAGAGAAGGGGCACCATGGAGGGACAGTGTGATAGCACAGTATTTAGGGGACAGTATGCAGAGTTAGAGAGCAGTGTGAAAAGGGAGCAAAGTACAGAGAGACTGAGCAGTTTAGGGGGGACACTGTGTGGGGAAGAGCATGAAGAGGGGGCCCAAAATGGAGAGGAGAGGACAGTGTGGAGGGAGCAGTTATTCAGGGGCACAGCATACGGCAGATATTTGTATTCAGGATCATTATAATGTCACTGTGGGCCCTGTGGCATTCAAACAGGAGAAGATGGAGGTCTGTGGAGATGAGCTGTGGATATGAAAAGTCATCATGGCACCTCAACAAGATGTAGAAGAAAAGAAAGTGAATGACTCCTATTAAAGAAGAAGTCATCTATTATAAGGTACATGGGTGTATATGTTTATTCTTGATACTGACTATGCGTCATCATTACTGTGGTTCCTGTATGGTCCACACAGTCTAATCATAGCTGGTAACAACATCTCCCAGCATCTCCTTACCATTGTTAAGGAGATACTGGGAATTCAAGGTTCATGCAATACAATCTATCACTGTTCTTAGTTCTTAGTCAATGCCTGATGAAGAGACCTGAGTAGTCTGAAAGCTTACAATGTGTTACCATCTTTTCAGTTAGCCATTAAAAGGTATCAACCACTGAGGACTCTCAATTTTGAATATTCTTCTATCTACTGGCTAACACGGTACAAAGATATACTGTACACAGGGGCGTAACTACCAGGGTAGCAGCCAAAGCGGTTGCTTTGGGGCCCGGCCCATATAGGGGCCCGGATATCCAGCTCCCAACCACGCTGGCAGCCCGGTCCGCGCTATGGCCCCCCTACATTTTATTCAGGCATCTGCTCTGCAGCTTTATTTTCAATGAATACCCAGCGCCTGCCGGGCCCCCCTCCCCGCCCCATGGTCCAGCCAGCTTTGCAATCCCCCCCTGCACAATGGTCCAGCCACAGCACAGCCCTCACCTGACGTCACACACTGCTCTGTTCCACTTCCTCATTCGGTCAGTGTGTGCCACGTGGGACTGGGAGAGGGATGGCCAGGTAACAAGAAATTTTTTTTTTTTTTTTTTTTTTTTTTTTTTTTTGAGAGCGGCGATCCAGGGGGCCTGGGGCAGACTCTGAGATGGGGCCAGAATGCTGGACATGGGGCAGAATGCTGGGCATGATGGGGCAGATTGCTGATCATGATGGGGCAGAATGCTGGGTACGATGGGGCAGATTGCTGGGCACGATGGGGCAGATTGCTGGGCACAATGGGGCAGATTGCTGGGCACAATGCTGGACACGAAAGGGGCAGAATGTGACGGTGAGACACAGGAGGGGACTGAATGGACATGGGGCAGAATGTGACGGTGAGACACAGGAGGGGGCAGAATGTGAGGCACGGGGCAGAATGTGACAGTGAGACACAGGAAGGGGCACAATGAGATACAGGGCATGATTGGAGACACAGGGGGCAGGATCAAAGACATGGGGGCATGACTGGGGGCAGGATTGGAGACAGATGGGGCAGGGTTGGAGACAGATCGTGCAGGATCATGGGGCAGGATGGATACGGTGGAGACAGATGGGGCAGGATGGGGAGATCATGTGGGGCAGAATGGATACTTATGAGGGCAGGATGGGAGAACGGGCTGAAGCCAGGAATGAGACACACGGGGGTCAGGATGGGGGATATTATTACCACAGGGTCTAATTAAGGGATATTATTACTGCAGTGATATATTTATTTTATTTTTTGAGTATACTGTTTTAAATGGGGGGGGTGGTCCTGTTACTGTGTAGAGTGACACTATGTCACCTTTTTTTCTTCATGTGATGTAATGTAGAAGTTGGGAAAAATAAGTAATGTGTTATTTCCTGCAGAGATGAGCCCTGGCTGGAAGACGTGATGGTGATCTGTGCTGGATGAAAGATGGAAAACAAAGATTAAGGACTTCACCTAGAGACGTCACTGGTGAGTTAGTGTGTTACCTGTACACTGACACTATACACTGTATAGAGGCCCTGTGTATAATGTCACTGGTGATCACTGTATTACCTGTGCACTGACACTATATACAGAGCTCCTGTGTATAATGGCATTGATCACTGTATTACCTGTACACAGACACTACATACTAAGTACAGATCTCCTGTGTATACAGTAATGGCACTTATGGCGATAGTATCGTGTTTTTTTTATTACTGATCAGTATTGTAGTATTCAGTCACTGTGGTGGTAATATGTGGTCTGGTCATGGTGCGGTGGTATTTGTTCCTTGTATGTGATATTATTCGGTCACTGTGGTGGTAATATGTGGTCTGGCGGTATTTGTTCCTTGTGTGTGGTATTATAGGTCACTATGTGGTCTGGACATGGTGTGGCGGTATTTTTCCCTTGTATGTGATATTATTGGTCATTTTAAAAATTGAAAAATAAAAAAAACCTAAATTGCATCACATATTTTAACAAATATTTAATAGGTTACAGTAGAGTAGGGCTCGGCCAAAAGAGTCTACCGTGTTATGGTGGCGGCTTAAAAAATCTTTTGGCCAAAACAAAAGCTGCCGGCTATATGTGTGATCTGGTGATGGGAACTGTTAATGTGTGATTGGTGAGAAGTGGAGTTTTTTCAAGAGAGAGCGGTGGGGCTTTGGACAGTTCGAGGGGTGGAGGCGAGGCTGGGGTGGAGCCTGGGCGGAGTCTCAAGGGAGACCTGAAAATTTTACCAGTATGGGGCCCCGAAATTCCTAGTGGCAGCCCTGAGTTCAATTAAGTACATTACTGCAGCACTCCAGCGGGTGCTGTGGCCAACGCTGTCTTGGAGGACCGCCGGCCCGGTGCGTGTAGGGAATCCGGGGCCCCGGCGGAAAAAATGTACACTATGATTTCGCAGCCTACGCTGCATTTCTGTGCCTGCTGTGCGGAGCGAAGCACATATTGGGCCCGCCTCCCTGCCTGCAGCCATTGTATTGCTTCAGTTCAGTCCCGCCCCTTCCCTGAGCCCTCGCGTCTTGAAGGGGGGGTGTCTTGAAGGGGGGGTGTCTTGAAGGGGGCCCCGTTTAAAAGTTTGCTATGGGGCCCAATCAGTTCTAGTTACGCCCCTGACAGTACATCTTCCATGTTCTTAGTTTGGTGTTTTACTCCTCTACTGATAGTGGTTCTAATGATGCATTCTTGTACTGACGATGGTTCTGGTGATATATTTCTGTACTCTTGATAGTTCTGGTGATGTATTCAAATATTTACATTATGTATACCACTTTTCACATGTAAAGCACCATGGAATAAATGGCACTTTAATAATAATAACTTATTGTCTCTGATCTTGTGCACACATAACAATCCACAACTTGTCAGGTAATGTGATACATGGCTACGTTAATAAAGTAATGTGCATCTGACAAGATAAAGGCTAAGGTTTCTCATTGTGAAGAATAACATGCCAATCCTGACACGCCAGTATGAGGATAATCTCACCTAGCCAAATCAGATCTCATACTTTGTACTGATGAGGGGTAATACCCTGAAACACCGTGTCTACAAACTGAGATTCTGATTTGCCTTTTTATCCTAAGCCATTTTTCAAAGCTTGTTAAAGGGTCGATAAAGACTTGTAGGATGATTGCTACTTCCAATAGGTGGCACTAGAGTTCAAGTCCTCTTCCTCTATGAAAGGACAATTTGCATATCTGACAAGTTAAGACTTACTATACAGTCATATGTTAAAGTTTGGGCACCCCTATTAATGTTAACCTTTTTTCTTTATAACAATTTTGGTTTTTGCAACAGCTATTTCAGTTTCATATATCTAATAACTGATGGACTCAGTTATATTTCTGGATTCAAATGAGGTTTATTGTACTAACAGAAAATGTGCAATCTGCATTTAAACAAAATTTGACCGGTGCAAAAGTATGGGCACCTCAACATAAAAGTGACATTAATATTTCGTAGATCCTCCTTTTGCAAAAATAACAGCCTCTAGTCGCTTCCTGTAGCTATTAATGAGTTCCTGGATGAAGGTATTTGTGACCATTCCTGTTTACAAAACAATTCCAGTTCAGTTAAGTTTGATGGTCGCCGAGCATGGACAGCCCGCTTCAAATCATCCCACAGATTTTCAATGATATTCAGGTCTGGGGACTGGGATGGCCATTCCAGAACATTGTAAATGTTCCTCTGCATGAATGCCTGAGTAGATTTGGAGCGGTGTTTTGGATCATTGTCTTGCTGAAATATCCATCCCCTGCGTAACTTCAACTTCGTCACTGATTCTTGCACATCAATGTCAAGAATCTGCTGATACTGAGTTGAATCCATGCGACCCTCAACTTTAACAAGTTTCCCGGTGCCGGCATTGGCCATACAGCCCCAAAGCATGATGGAGCCTCCACCAAATTTTACTGTGGGTAGCAAGTGTTTTTCTTGGAATGCTGTGTTTATTAGGCTCCATGCATAACGCCTTTTTGTATGACCAAACAACTCAATCTTTGTTTCATCAGTCCACAGGACCTTCTTCCAAAATGTAACTGGCTTGTCCAAATGTGCTTTTGCATACCTCAGGCGACTCTGTTTGTGGCGTGCTTGCAGAAACGGCTTCTTTCGCATCACTCTCCCATACAGCTTCTCCTTGTGCAAAGTGTGCTGTATTGTTGCCCGATGCACAGTGACACCATCTGCAGCAAGATGATGCTGCCGGTCTTTGGAGGTGGTCTGTGGATTGTCCTTGACTTTTCTCACCATTCTTCTTCTCTGCCTTTCTGATATTTTTCTTGGCCTGCCACTTCTGGGCTTAACAAGAACTGTGGACCCGTTGAAGCGCTCGAGCAGCGCGAAACGGCCGTTGTCAGCCTTCCTTGCACTCCTTATGTCACTCCCCCGACTTGACATGTTCATGATATGTCAATAAATCAGTGAAACTTTAATCTCGATGAGTGCGACCATTTCTCTTTGCATGGATTCCCAGGATTGACTGTTTCCAGGTCTGGCACCCGAGATTCCCAGCTGCTGGGCTTCTGCATGCCGCACATCATTTGAAGTTACACGGTAACAGCGGTGCCGTCCGCTTTTTATCTTGAGTTTTGTGATTTAACAAGAACTGTACCTGTGTTCTTCCATTTCCTTACTATGCTCCTCACAGTGGAAACTGACAGGTTAAATCTCTGAGACAACTTTTTGTATCCTTCCCCTGAAAAGCTATGTTGAATAATCTTTGTTTTCAGATCATTTGAGAGTTGTTTTGAGGAGCCCATGATGCCACTCTTCATAGGAGAATCAAATAGGAGAACTACTTGCCAGTGGCCACCTTAAATACCTTTTCTCATGATTTGATACACCTGGCTAAGAAGTTCAAAGCTCAATGAGGTTACAAAACCAATTTAGCGCTTCAGGAAGTCAGTAAAAAGTAGTTAGGAGTGTTCAAATCAAGAAAATGATAAGGGTGCCCATACTTTTGCACCGGTCAAATTTTGTTTAAATGCAGATTGCACATTTTCTGTTAGCACAATAAACCTCATTTGAATCCAGAATCCAGTTATTAGATATATGAAACTGAAATAGCTGTTGCAAAAACCAAAATTGTTATAAAGAAAAAAGGTTAACATTAATAGGGGTGCCCAAACTTTAACATATGACTGTATTTGTATTTATGTTAACAGCATTAAAGGAGTTATCCAAGTTTGTGTTGAAAGTCTGCAGTCACCCTATATCACTGGAGACTTCTGAATTCTCATAGTGTGTGCACTCCATGCAGGAGGTCACATGATGGCAAGTTTGTGATTTGCATAGACGCAGTCACGTGCAGACTAGACGTGTGCTGCGTCGCTCAGCTAACTTGTATTGAGCGAGGCCACAATGTCTACTAAGAATGTGGACAGAAGTATGCAAATAACATATTTGCAGTCACCTACTCTCTCTGTCAGGACTAGAGAATCTTGCTAGCGCGCAGTGCACACGCTGTGAGGATTCAGAAGACTGCAGACTTTGATCACAAACTTAGACAACCCCTTTAATGTAATTATGAACTTAGGCACTGTAGTCTGGTTAATCCTAACAGCTTGTTACATACTCACTGTCAGGATGTGGCTCTGCTTGCTGGTTTTAGCAGTCATCACATGACTACTCACATGTTATCCTCATACTTATGGTAAGCTTCTCTTCCTGCTTCTCCCAACAAAGCAGGGGCTGTAGTTTCTCACTGAGCATTGAGAGAATCCGGTAAAGCTGCTAGTCTGCATGTGACTGGACGTATACAAATCGCATCTGAGTGGTCACATGATAACTACTTAAACCGATTAAACTGTGTATACGAGGAGGCACCAAACTTAATTTTTCCTAGAAAGCAGGAAAACTGGATTCGCCTTTGCGCTGACTGCTCACTGCCTCAGCATTACCTAGTTGACTTTATCTAGATTTGACTTGATTTGAAACATCCAGTTAGAGTGCCAGATATATTTAAAATGGTATTTTCATTCAGATTAGCTCTATGGGAGCAGGTAAGTACAATATTTTTTCAATTGACAGTTTATTCTCAAACTCTGTTTCCAGTGTGCCTGTAGTCACCACTAGGGGGAAATCTTTCTACAAAAATGTACAGCTCAATAATAAATCAGTATGCAGTGAAGGTAAGCGCCCCCTTAAAGTGGCAGAATTATACTCTCTTTTAGCTCAGAACCTTTGTAGGGCAACAAGGGGGTCGGTGTTTCATCGCCTGAGGTTAAGCAGACTTTTCCTGGGGTGATCTGTTCAATGTACTATGGCACCATGAGAGTCAGAAAAACAAAAACTGCAGCAAAATCTCCCATTCCCCATTTTGTTTTTTTGCTGTTCCTCTATTATAAGCATTCCCAGAGGGAATTTCTGTCTATAGGCAGCTGGGTGTTGAGGAAGGTGTTATTTTACCTAATATCATACAATGCAAAAAAAATTATTATTCTACAAAAAAAATATGTTAAGGAGTGTTTTCAGCTTTATTATAAAATTTTAGTATTCAGAACTTACGTATTTTAAAATGAATTTCCACTCAGAGTCACTGTTAATAGTGACAAGGTGGGAAAAATTGCTTTTACAAAATTCCTGTGCTTTCTCCATCGGCATTTCATTCTTGCTAACATAGTATTGGTGGTCATTATAGATCAGCCAACCGTCGCTGGTAAAATTATATTCTGAAATATAGAAGATATAATAAATCAGGTAGTAGTAATTAGAGATTGATGACATTTTTGAAAATTGAATTCACCAGCTATATTCATTTTTTCCCCAAAAATTTGATTTGCCGCAAATTGCAAGTACTAAACTGGAAGCAAGTGTGTAACACTCTGAGAACTGTATACAATCCCTTTTAAGCTCTTTAATGCAAACACAGCAATAGTGATGTCAAAGTGATCCCAACATCTATGGTGATAGGTAAACAGGTGGTAACTGTTTTTCATGTCTGTGCTGTCACACACTATGTATAATGTATATTCAGTTTTTTTAAGTTTTCTCTCCTTATCTCTCTGACTAAGCTCTGAGCTGTAATGTCCTGTCACTATCCAAATTCACAATTAAATGGCTGCTGCATTTCCTGCTTAAACTTTTATAAAGGCTATAATAATGTCTTCCCTGATGAGCTGCTCTATATCATGTAATGTAATAGTTGCAAAGCATTATAAATGGAAATCTGCAAGCCAGCCTCTGAAATCATGTCAGCCTTCATTGGCTCATGTAATCTTCTACTTTTGTGTAAAATGCCGGTGGTCTTTGTTTTGGTGATTCACATAAAATCTATTCACATTCACAGAGTACAACAAATTTCCTAAACTGCAGCACAAATTAGATTCATATCAAATCAATTTGCTCATCTCTAATAGTGAGTAGTGATGAGCGGAAGCTTGGGTTCTGCAGGTTTGGCCGAACTTGAGTTAAAAGTTTGGTTCAAACTTGACCCCAGACTTCACCCTCAACTCGAACCCAATAAAAGTGAATGGGGACCTGAACGTTAGTACTGTAAAATGGTTGTAGTAATGGCTAGAGGGCTGCAAATGGAGGTAAAATAGGGGTAAGAGCAGGACAATTGCCTGCAAACAAATATGTATAGGAATATGACTTAAATCCCTTAAGTTAGTCAGTAAATATTGAGTTAAATTAGTTTACTCAACAGGCTGGATAGAATCAATAGAGCCTGTGAGCCCAGATAATATACAGTCCAATATCAATGTACATCAATGTAGACAATTCTTATCAATATCATGTGTAAATATCCGTCCATTCATTGAAACCCACCCAGAGTTAAATCACATCAGGAAGAAAAGCAGACATAAGTCAGCTGGTGTTATTATTCTGGCAAGAGGCCTATATCCATAAAGGTTCTCAGCCTATTAATAAATATAGGCTGGTTGTTAAAAAGGGGAGACCCTCAAAAAATGTGGGGTCCCCCTTATTTTTAAAAACCAGCGAATACGAAGCAGACAGCTGGGGGCTGGTGCCATTATTCTGGGAAGGGAAAAATATCAATAAAGGTTCCCGGCCTATTAAAATCTGATCACAGCTGTCTGTTAAGCTTTTACTGGTTAGTAAAAAAGGGGACCCAAAAATTTTTAAATGGGGTTCCCCCTATTTTTAATACCAAGCAAAGGCTTAAGAGACAGCTGCGGGCTGATATTAATAGACTGGGAAGTTGCCATGGATATTGGACCCCTCCCAGACTAATTACAACAGCCCTCAGATTAGATGCGCCAATTCTGGCACTTAGCCTTGGCCCTTACTGCTTGCCCTCGTGCACTGGTAAGCAGGATAATAGTTTATGGGTTTGACCTGCAGTAACCTTACTGTAAGCCACCTGAATTCATAGCAGCTGGTTTTCACGCTAAACAGCCTCAGTGCCGGACTGATGAATGACTGCGCTTTTGGCACTCGGCAACTTGAGCTACTATGAGACCTGGTGGCTGTGATCTCAGGTAACTTTAAAGGATAAATGAGTTCACAGCCACCTGGTCTCTTGGCAGCTGTGAAGCCAGGAAACCTCATGGGAACCTTTGAGGGACACTTTAAGGTTACTGGAGTATCCAGCTGCTGGAACACCTGGAGGCTGTGTACTAAGGTTACACTGAGTGTGTATTTTACTGTACTTGTTAATAAATAAATGAAAAAAATGATGTTTTTTTAATAACCAGCTGAGGGAAAGCAGCCAGCTGGAGGCTGGTGTTATTATTCTGAGAAGGGGCCAATATTGATAAAGGTCCTTAGCTTATTAATATCCACTCACAGCTGTGTGAGGTTAACCTCAGTAACCTTAAAGTGTCCTTCAAAGCTTCAGGTTTCCAAGCCTCAGCTAACGGGAGACCCTAACTTTAGGGTTACCTTCAGGTAACCCAAGGTTACCTGAGTTCAAAGCCACATAGTCTCCTGGTATGATCGAATGCCGGACTGTTGACTGTCGGATTGCAGAGTGCCAAACTCGCAGTCATTTATCAGTCCAGCACTGGCACTGAGCAGAGAACCAGCTGTTATGAACTCAGGTGAACTTTCAGTAAGTCTACCGCAGTTCACAACCCGGCTCAAATGGAGCTTACCGTGAGAACCGCCACCTGTGACCTGCAGTAACCTTAATTACATCACCGCTCATCACTGCAGCCGAGTTCTCACGAACCTCTCAGTGTGCTCCGGCTGTCGTGTTGAGTGTTCACATTACTGATGTCACTGCTCAGCACTGCATTTGGATGTAGTAGAGTTGGGTATCGTCATTGGACATCATCACTATGTATTAACGGCAGAGAACCGAGGATTACTTTGATTTTTTATTTTTACGTTAATAAATGAGTAATTGAGGGTAATTGTCAGGGAGCGATTTAGACAATTAAAGGAATTTTCTCTTTGTGTGTCTACTACTTTTGACTAAGGGGTTAGCAATGGGGGTGTCTGATAGACACCTCTCCATTATTAACCTCTGGGCTTGATGATAGCAGACGATACACAGCTGACATCAACCTCAAACTATTACTCTGCTGGCGGGCAGAGCCAAGGCCAAGTGTCAGAATTGGCACATCTAAGGGATGCACCATTTCTGGGGCATCTGAGGGCTGCTATTTTTAGGCTGGGAGGGGACCAATATACATCACCCCTTACCAGCCTATTAATATCAGCCTGCAGCTGCAACCACAGGCTTTTTAACACTAGGTGGGTACTTTAGGCTGTCCCTGCATGTTGTGAGCTTGTGAAGGTGGAGACACTGGAGAAGACTGACAACCTCTATGAAGACTTCTTGCGTGAATGTGTTGCAATAACCAGTTTTGTATGTGATTTTATGTGTAATAAAAAAAATTAAGTACATAAAAAATATTGTGCTCAGCAGCAGTTAGTTGGGTTGTGACAGGGTTCAAAGATGCCAGCCCAGGTTGGAGGAGTTACTGGGGCATTTGTACAGGAACCTAATTCCTGCTAGTTAGTTAGTTAGTTATGGTTGAGCCATTGAAGTAGTAAAAAGCATCATATAGCTACAGGCCACATGTGAAAAGTGTGCTGTGATTGAGAATTGTAAGGTTAAATTGCAGAACGGTGCTACAGAAGCCAAGTTGCCATCAAACTGCTGGAGTACAGAGATAGAAGCCCCAGTGACCCAAAAATTACCCGTGTGACTAGCATACAAGAAAGATACTTCACTTTCTGGGAGTACCTGCAGTGACATAAAAAGAGCTGACAGAGGCGTGATTCCCATAGGCAGCTAATAACAGTGGGATACTGACAACATGTCAAACCAGTTCTGGCCAGTAAGGAGCTCGGGGTACTGCACCGTAGTGTGGGATATTGGCAGTGGTAGAAGAAAGACTGTTACTCTGCAACTATACTGAGCATCATCGTAATGCCATTTGTAGAGAAACTAATATATGAACCTCTTCCTTATGCAGAAGAAATGGTTAAAGAAATGTATACCATATATCAAATATTGTGAAACGCTTCTAAGAATTCAAGTGAAACTGTTTTTAACTTTTTAAAATGGTTGTTGGCCTCCCTGATTTGTCAGATGAACTTAATGTTCTCATTCCATCATACCACTGGTGGCCCGAAAAAGAGATTAAAAACAAGTCCCCACAAAGCACACACACACTCAGGGGAAAAGTAGCAGGATGTATAGGGACACGGAATCAATCACCGACCAGTCTTGTCCCTTACAAGGTGAAACTGAAGAGTCCTGGAGAGACACTGAGCAGTGGAGAAGTCCAGAGAAATGAGCAGTGAGAGGAGTATAAACTGTTTTTTTTCCTACATCTTGCGTTTAATATTCTCTGGTATTTCTCTAGACCCCAGAACATATTAAGGGACATTCAATTCAAAGAGAATAAATGGTCTATAAATCAAATTTCCCTGTAAAATTTGTATGATTTGGATAATTGGGATTTGGTCAGATTGGCTCATCTCTTTTGAGAACAAATTTGATGATGTTCGAAATGTCTAGATGACAACCCGTTTCTCTGTGCTATTCACTATATCACAACAAACATGGTGGAGGAGTCGGCTTCTCTGGCTTAATGACTGTCCCTTTAACCATATTTCAGCTCTGCCCTCATTTGAAGTACACTCCATTTGCATTTACGGTATTCCTTCGAACTTCCATGTAGCTGTCATCTACTGACCACAATTCCCTGCCACCACCTTTATCAACCACTTCACTACTGGAATAATATATACCTCTCAACCAATTTTCCCAAAATCATCATGCGTGACATAAGTATCTCCATGGACATATGTCACTCAGATGCTTCCAAGGTCCTGTCTAGTTTGCTCAAAATATCTTCCTATGCTCCACCTACCATACTGTGCTAATTTTGCACCACAGGCACCAAAACCCGGATGTAATTGCCACCTCACCACTAGCTTTATTTATGTGCACTGGTTCACTAATTTATAGCGGATTTTTCAGCTGATCCATGCTGCCTGAACCTGCACCCATAGACCGATGGGTCTCTCCCTATGTGTGTGCATGTGGAGCTACTTTTCAGTCAAGGGGATCTGTGCGGAGAGAAGCCGCTGTGGACCTGCCTTGGACTAGTCATCCGGCACACATAGTCCCAAGGAGGCTTTTCAAAGTATGTTTTCTCTGAAAATCTGCAGCTTTTTCTGAGTAAGACACGCACGACTACAACAACCCACCGGGTGATTAATTGATGCTGGCTCGGGCAGCACAAAGCAGATGACAGAATCCTTTTAAACAGAATGAAAAATAAAATTTCTTACTTAGAGGTTTTGGTTCTTCCTTTAATTCTTTTCCTAGAAACAAAAAGTAAGAGGTAATTGCTCAAGTATAGTATATAGGAAGTTACGGCTTTAGGTTTAGGAGTATTTAACGCTTTTTTTTAATGAACTGTATGAGATGCCGTAAAGCAGAGATAGCGAGTGCACCCTTACCCCATGGGGAAATTAGACTATAGGGGTCTACTTTTCTATATTTTAACTTTTGATTACCAAAGTCAAATATGGGATATTTATATGAAGGTTTTGAAATGAAGTTGTTCATTTTAATTTTCTAGGCGGAAGGGCAGTGGAGCAACGGTTAGCGGGAGATGAGAGAGACAACAAGGCTAGGTTGCTGATCAAGTACTGTCATTTGGCCACTTGGGCCCACATGAGGATGCGGTTACCATTAAAATCTGTTGCAGAGCAGAGAGCCATTGGCTTCCTGCTTCACCATTCACTCTGGCAAGGTGCACTTTGCAAACTCTGAAAGTATGCACTATGATGGCGCTATGTCATCACTTCATGATGCCGTCTGAACTGGATGGAAAAGGAAGACGAGGCAACTAACGTCTGGGAGTAAAGTTGAGTGGGAAAAGGTACAGGAGATTTTACAGGTTCTCCTTCACTCCGCTTAGAGACTCCCATTTAGAAATATATTAACAGCGTAAAGGTAGACTAGACAGCCTGAATAACACCAAATGCATCCAACAGCTCATGCTGGATGATAAATTTGGTACATCTTCAGCCGCTTTTGTCTAACTTTACACCTCCTTTTGGTTGGCTTACTTTTATGTCAAGATTTTGCTTCAAACATGGGGAACATTGATGCATCTGTAGCCATGCCCCTTTCAGCTAAGCCAGGCTCCTTGCCCTGAACAAATCCATGTCTCCTAGCCTAGAAAGGCATGAAAAGTATCTACAATACTTTATACATTTGAGCGATTTCTGGCTCAATTATGGTGCATTTTCAACTGTAAATCTGCCCGACTGTGAGTGCTTCTGACAGAAACGTAAATAAAATTGGGTGACAGAAACAACGCATTTCTGGTGGATGCACTAGGAATTTTGTCTAGAGATAGAGCTTTAACTTTAATTTCTATGTACCTTTCTGTAGCTTACAAATCCATTGGAATTGAAGATCACAGTGCACGTTATGCCAAGAAAACCAAAATGAATTCATTGCTACACATTTGTCCTGCTCATCGGAATTGTCTGGTTTGCTATATTCCCAATTTTCATAATTCAGCTTATTAAAAAAAAGAAAAATGAAAATAGTTACCTGATGTATATTGTACATACATTTATATACAGTGACTTGTGCAAGTATTAACCTCCCTTGTCATTTCTTGTGTTTTTCTACCTCAGAACCTGGAATTTCAGGGGTTTAAGGGTTTGCATCAGTTCATGTAAGGAACATGCCTATAACTGTGAACATTCGGTTTTATTGTGAAGCAAACAACAAATAGGCCAAAATAACTGAAAAATTCAGTGTTCATAACTTTTCACAACCACTAAAGTCAGTACTTTGTAGAGCCTCCTTTTGAGGCAGTTACAGCTGCAAGTCACTTTAGATAAATCTCTATGAGGTTTCCACATTTTGCAACTGGGATTTTTGCCCATTCTTCAGGTTTAGATGGTTTCCTCTGGTGAACAGCAATCTTCAAGTCTGACCACAGATTCTCACCTGGACTAAGGTCTGAGCTTTGATTAGGCCACTCCAAAATTTTTACACATTTCCTCTTAAATCACTCGACTGTTGCTTTAGCAATGTGCTTTGGGTCATTGTCTTGTTGGAAGGTGAACCTCCATGCCCGTCTTAAATCACTGACAACTGAAACAGGTTTTGCTGAAGAATAGCCCTGTATCTCTCACTATCCAACTTCCACTTGACTAGGACCATTTTCGCTGTCCCTGCTGCCAAAAAACATCCACACAGCATGATGCTGCCACCATGTTTCACTGAGGGGATGATGTTCTTGGGGTGATGAGCTGTGTTGGTTTAGAGCCAGAAATAGCATTTATCTTGGTGGACAAACAGGTAAATTTTGGCCTCACCTGACCACAGCACCATCACCTGCTCTACTGTACCTCTGGTCACAGCTGTATGCTCACTCTATCATTTGACAGTGTGGGAGCAATGGCTCTCTGACCAGCAGTAACTATCATACTGCCAATCAGAGGCAGTGTTTGCCGAGCTGTCATGCACATGACAGCTTGGCAAACACAGGACGTTTGGGCCCCCCATTCAAGTGAATGGGGTCCGGGTTCAGGTTACGAAATTTTTTGTAACTGTTCGGCTGAACCCGCCGGACTTGAACATCCAGGGGTTCGCCCATCGCTAGTTATGACTTATTTAAATCTCATGCCCAATTTACTTCTTATTTTTACACTGCAGAAACTGACTTGCTGGACACTTTTGAAATCCGTAGTGCTGTAAGCTTGCATTTTATTTGAAGATTTCTCCCTTAAACTAGATTTAGATGTGAAAAAATTGCAGATAAAATTGTATCTGTGTTTTAGTGCGTCTCAGTATTTAATCCGAACATGCCTTAATCAATTACGCTTTATCAAAGCTAAGTATCAAGACATTTCTAAAACAAAGCAATTGTACCTAAAAAGCATGGCATACCAAAAAGAGTGAAAAAAACATAACTGAAAAATGCAATAGAAATGCATGTAAAAATATGCTCAAAAATATAATAAAATGCAAGTAACTGTAATTAGCTGTTTGCTACAGGAACTCTGCAACATCAAAAGGCACAAAATACTAATTGTAGGAACTTAGCCTTACATTACTTATACTCCTTATTATTCGAGGGGAGGACACATCATTGGTGCAACCTGTGCAGGGATGCCCAATTCTACATCCAAAGTAGATGGCATTGTGAACTATAATGTGCAAAGGGCCCATATACTGTTCCAGCACAGGGGCCCGTTTCTGTATGTGTCCATCCATGTTATGATAAAAAGGATATTTACTTTCACTGAACACACATGTGAATACTTACAGGAGATCCATCAGACCATGTGAATCCTTCATCCAGATTACTGTGCATTAGACCAATCCAGACACCAATATAGAAGCTGACCTTTTTGACACTGAAAAAATGAATATATTAACCCAGGGCATTAATTGTAAGATAAAAAAAATACATTGTACCCCTATACTAATATAGTTCTTGAGCCCCAAGACTGGACTAAATTTCACAATATCTCCTAAGAGTAAAAATGCAAGATGTATAGAGTTTCTGCATGGCACTTACTTACTGTATGTCTGCATGCATATCTGCATGAAAGCATAAGGACGGAAATCTTCATGAATTAAATGCCAATTACGGTAATTAATTTAATTTCTATGTCAACATTTATCTTGTCTAGGTATGTGTAGAACTGCTTATCTTCTGGGTAGAAAAAAAAATCTCCCCCTGCCTTACAAAGTGACAATCAAAAGGCAAGCTAAAGGAGAACGTTTCTCCTTTTAGAAAGTGCCAAGATGGCATAAAGAGACTTATAGGCCATGCAATAGGCAAGGAATTTAAGTATGCAGATATCTTCTTCAGAAATGTAGAGAACTAAAACTCAAGATCCATATTTAACCAATATTGACCCTTTCACAAGCCTTGACAGATAACGTAGGATAAAAGCCAAACCAAGTACTTCAGTTGCAGACACATGTGCCATACTTTTTGCCTCTAAGGTTACTTTCACATTTCAGTTTTTTTTAATCTGGCGCCCTGCGGCGAAAATTCTTAAAACCGGATCCGGCGATGTGTCTCGCCGGATCCGTTTTTTTCCCCATTGACTAACATTGGTGCCGCATTGTGCCACATGGACATGCAGTGCGTCCGGCTTTTGCCGGATCCGGCAAAAAGTGACGGTGCGGCGTCTGGAAAAACCGTTACATGTAACTTTTTTTTGTCTGCGACGCAAAACTGGATGATGCCGGATCCGCCGTCATCCGACTTTTTGTATAATGGAAGCCTATGGGCACCGGATCCAGCGTCATACGGTTTTTAACGGATCCAGCGGCCGGATCCGGTTTTTCTATCTGAGCATGCTCTACAAGAATCAACTCATCCAAAAAGTGTTTGGGGCATTTTTAAAAACCGGCTCCGGCAAAAAAACAGATCTGGTGCATGCGTTTTTCACATTTCATGCCGGATCCGGCGATGGGGCACGGTGCCGCAGGGTGCCGGGGATTCAAAAAAACTGAAATGTTTAAGTAGCCTAAGCAGTGCATAGCAGGAGTTCTGATTTGGCTGTGTGAGAGGCCTCCGAGAGTGTGTCTAAAGGGGAATGTTTCTACTTGTAGAAAGTGCCAAGCCAGCATAAGGAGACTTATAGGCTATTCAATGCTCCTCTTGAAATGTACGATGCACAATGCAAAATAATATTGTGGTACCGTGTTAGCCAGAAAAATAGATGTTAAAACTTATGTCCCCCCAAAAAATTGAGAAAAGTGTTCAAGGAGTGATACCTTTATTGGCTAACCAGAGAAATTATATTTGCAAGCTTTCAAGGCTCAAAAGCCCCTGATGAAGGGGCCTTCTGAGCCTTGAAAGCTTGCGAATATAATTTCTCTGGTTAGCCAATAAAGGTATTACTCCTTGAATACTTTTCTCAATTTTTTGGGGGGACATAAGTATTTACATCTCTTGGAATGTAAATATGCAAATAGCCCCTTCAGAAAGTAAGATCTCAGGGGCCTTTCACCCAGCCAAATCAGATCTCCTGCATTGAGCTGAGGAGGGGCAAACACTTCAAAACACATGTCTGCAAATACAGTAGATTGTTTTGTTTAGCTGGGTGAGATGCCTCCGACAGAAGGTTTGAGGGTGAAATTTTCTCCTTGTAGAGAGTGCAAAGCTGGTGTAAGGAGACTTTTAGTGCACGTAATGCTTCTCTGGGAATTTACAAATGCAAATAGCTTCTTCAAAGAGAAAGAGGACTAGAACTCTAGATCCACCTTTTGAGATACGCAATTGGAAAAGTCAATATTGAACATTTAACCAGCTTTATCACATGGCTTAGGATAAAATCCAACCATATATTCCATTTCCAGACACATTTCGGGGTGTTTGCCCCTCATCAGTGCAAAGCAGGAGATCTGATGAATGGCTGAGTGAGAGGCACCTGACAGGAGGTCTAAGGTGGGGGATGTTTTTCTTTGTAGAGAGTGCCAAACCAGCGTAAGACGACCTATAGGCCATGCAATGCTTCTCTGGGAATTTTTAATATGGAAATAGCCTCTTCAGAGCGGTAGAGTATTAGAATTCTACTCCCTCCTGTTAGAGGTAGCAATCCTAAAAGTTAATATTGACCCTTTAACAAGCCTTGCACTAAAATTCTTGGTCGTCTTGCTCTCTGAAGAAGCTATTTGCAAATTGGAAGGAAAAAATAGTCACTGATTTGTAAGTGGGTGATAATATGAAGAAAAGTTGCTGGTCCCCTAGTATCATTGGAAGCTGTGCAACTGGAGAGATCGCTGCCCCTGATGATATCTCAGTTTCAAAATAATATCCTTGTGTTGTTTTTTAATCCCATTGTTTCAAATTGTAATTAATACTTAGGCGAAAAAATTACAGTTAAAATAATGATCCGTCCTCTGGTGGAGAGTTTGAGTTTTCATTCTATGAAATACCCTCAGCCTGAATTTGAGGAATTACTCCAACCACCACGTCATCCATCATTAATAGAAGTAACGACTTTCAGATGAGAATTCTATAATAATAATGATAATAATAATAAATAAGATCATCTACCGTAGATCCTTGGCTTTGCTTAATCTTCTCTAGGTTCTAACCAATTGAAAATGCCTCCACTATGGCCACCTCTATTGAAATTCTTAAAAATAATAACAATATGTAAATTAAGATTGTTGCTTACTTCAGCATTGATGTAACTTTCACCTTCTCCTCTTTGCTGGTGATACTGAGTAAATCACCTCCTATAGTTCTGCAAAAGTCTCTTGCTTCAGTCCACGTCTTCATACCATAAACTTCTCCAGAGTAATACTGTTGGAACAACAGATAAAACTTTTACAAAGAATTTTTTAAGGAATTCTAAATTGCCTAAAAATGACTTATCTTGATAATTTTCTTGTTAGCAAAGCTCCATTTAACTCCCACAGAGCTATATATCCCCTGATTTCCTGCTGTTCCTGGGCAGAGCAAAAAAACACAAGAAAGCTCATGTCCACCACTAGTGGTAGCAAAGTGCTTGAGATGCAAATGGGGGTTTCTTGTCTGAGTCTTGTTGCCGCATAACTACAGGTTTGCAAATTGCATGCATATCATCCCATAATTGTCCACCCATACGGGGAATACAGGCCAGTTGTCACAGTATTCTCATTGTCAAATTATCCAATTTAGGGTTGTTTTTGTGTAGGGAAGAGTACCAGAGCAGGGGTACCTTTTACACGCTGGTTCCGTAACTGCCGGGGCCCTCACCCATGTTGCAAGGTCGGAAGTGCTGGACGTCTCGGGTCATGTGACTGGGAAAGACGAGGCGGGACTATATAGCGTTGAGCACGGGAAAAAGATAAGCGCTTGTGCGGGAAAGCTTAGAGGCAGGACGGGCACCGTGACCGCTGAGAAGGCAGAGCTTCTCGTTCTATAGACCCGCTGCAGGGAGGTTAATCGCTGATAGGCGATCAAGTGACAGGCTCCCATTTCTCTCCTCGCCTGTAGGTGACTCAGGTCCCACACCACAGACTGTGCCGTTGGTAGAACGCTGCGAGGAACTCCTGGCTAGGCCAGGGCCTATTGTAACACTAGGATTTGCACACACCGCGGAGAGAGAGCTCGTTCCGGCAGTGCCTCACGTTGGACTCACTACCGTGCCAGACACCGTTAAGTACGGAAGATATACCAGCTTCCCAGAGACTTCGTCGAGATGTCACGTGCCGCTGTTGTCGGTGCCATCGTTGGACCCCTGGCTGCCGCAGACTTCATCTGAACCTCACGTGCCGCTGTTGCCGGAGTTAACATTGGAGCCCTGAGATCGCTGCACACCAGAAGACTACAGTTTGATAAGTTTTCCCTTTCCGTTCTGAACTATTATTCGTCCCTTCCCTTCCCTGTTCCAAACTCCCTTTCCTGTACTTTGTCCTATCATACCCCGCCGTGTCCTATTACTCCCTGCGAGGAGTGCATTTGGAGTTAATAAAATCCTGTTAACTCTTGATCTGTCTCCTGTCCGTGGCGACATCCTGCCTTCCTGCGATTTCTACATTTGCCTGCCCAAGGTCACTCAGGGAGTCCCCAATCGCATTGTGTACAGACATATTTTTCACCTTTATACATCCATGATCTGTTGTCGTCCAATTAGCAGGACACGTTGGTTCTGCTGTTGTTTTAGGGATCGGAGGAGGCGTCACTCCTTGTGCCAACTTCTTGCACACATACTTCACTTTCTCTTCACAGTTTATAACATCCCACAATCCGGCTTTGTTTCCAGTTCTCATAGCTACACAGCCCTGTCTTCTGTCTTCAAAGAGTAATTGAAAATGATCGGAAAAAATGAAATTTTATATCATTACATGGCAATTCATTACAAGGGAAACAACTTTTTTTTTTCCTTTTTTACAAAGTAGCTGCATGAAGACCTGTTTTTTTCAGGATGAATAAACTGTGGCGTGTAAAACTTTGGGCACCCCTGGTCAAATTACTGTTATAATGAACAGTTATGCAACTTACTATTGTTTCTGGTTCCACATATTGTTTATCCTTTCATATCTATTATGTTTTTTTCTGTGCTTATTTGACTTGAATTTGTATATACTTTATTTGTTCCTTTCTCAAGTGATTTGAAGATTTTGTACATATATCTATTTTTGCTCATGTGCGGTTATACTGATGAAGGTCACTTGACCGGAACATCACTTTTTTGATTGCCTGCATTTTAAATAAATGTAATCTAAATATTCTCTGACTTACTGTGAGTGCAAAGTTTTTTTCACTACTAAGAAATGGCAGTTACCAGGAACAATATCGCCAAGCAAAATTTCAGTAACAGTTTCTCGTAGGATTGCTAAAGAGGTAAATAAGATCCCTCGCTTTATTTCAGAAAGATTTAGCAGGCTCTGGAGTTGTGGTACATTATTATACTGCTTAGAGACATCTGCACAAATATGGCCTTCATAGAAGAGTCATTAGAAGAAAACCTCTCCTGCGTCCTCACCATATAATTCAGAGTCAGAAGTGTGCAAAAGAACAGCAAAACAAGCCTGATGCATTTTGGAAACAAGTCCTGTGGACCCATGAGGGTACAATAGAACTCTTTAGCTGCAATGATCAAAGGTATGTGTGGAGAAAAAAGGGCACAGAATTGCAGGAAAAGACCATTCTTGATAACCAGCTTTGCTAACACTGACAGATGAGGGTTGCAGCTCCCAGCTGTCAGTTTTGCCTTTCTGGTTATCAAGAATTCAGGGGAACCAACGCTGTTTTTTTTTTAAATTACTTATTTAGCGCACAGGCATCAGCCACCTCCTGCTCTCGCTGTTATTAGTGGCAGCAGGTGTAGGTTGATGGGAGCAGTAGTCCTATCTACCTACAGTCACAGCTGCGGTCCTACGCTGTCATTTGACAATGTGTGAACTGTGGCTGTCTGACCGGTGGCAAAGATCTTATTGTCGATCAGAAGCAGTGTTTGCAGCGCAACAAACACCCGGTGTTCGGGGGCCAAACCCGAACAGTAATACGGACTTCCTGGTGATCTTATGGTCGAGTTCGCCGATCTTTACTGCACAGTACTAGCAGAACCTAAATGAGCATTAACCATAGAAGAGTAGAGAATGAACTCACCCGGCATGTCCGCATTCCAGTGTGTGTACAATACGTTTTGTCCATTGGCCCATTTAAAAGTGTTCCTGTCCTCCGTATCAGAGAGTCCGGTCCAAAAATATTTCTCTAGTCTAAACCCAATCAGACTTGTTAAATAGACCTGCTCAAACCTGCAGGGAGAAGGCGACATTACTTTTTTGTTACTGCATGAAAAGGTCATTGTAGTGCAAAGAGGCAATGAATGTAATCTCCAGTGCAAATGAATTAATTTAGTCAATTAAAATGGTTTTCCCAAAAGCACAAGGTATCCCCTATCCAGCGGGTGGATCCATAGCTATCCCAAGAAAGGGCTCTGGAGAACCCCCAAGAATGGAGCAGATGTGCGCATGGTCAGTTACTATTGGCAAACCCATAGACAATGAGAAGCCACCTCCACTCCATTCACGAACCTGTCCTATATCAAACACAGGACTAGAATAAAGACTACGTTCTGGACCTAATAAGACGCCAATAGTAACTTACTAAATAAAGATCATTACAAAACATTATTGATTCATAAAACCCTTAAAATGGTTGCAAAACTTTGGGGTCAATTTTTTTTTTTACATGCTAATTTTTGGAGTTAAATCTTTTGCACCATTTGCCTTCAGGAGTCCCTGTGTTGCTCTATCTACTGCTGGCTGCCCAATGAGTAAACTGGGAATCTATTAGTGAACTTGTTTCGATGGTCTGATAAGAGAGTTTCTAACTTTTTTTCAGCATAATTTTCTTAAGTCTTTCTCGGCTTATTTACAACCACAGACCACATCAAAGTTGAAGGTGCTGAGAAACGAAGAGCCTGTAAAAGCCAAAATTTTTAATAAAACCCAATTGCGAAAATGATTTTTAGCCCCCAAAACATTTATTTAAGTAAAAAAATAAGACAACCCTTTTAAATTACCATTTGGAGCAATTGTCAGACTGAACCATGACTTTAACAATTTATTTTAAATTAGCTGAAAGTGAAGTCCTCTGCCCACCCAAGAACGTTGCCTATCAGAGATCTGCGCATAGACAACGCTTACTAGGCTACGGTATATTCACTGTCAATGATATTGGTCGTTCTGTGTCAATTTTCCGATTTTGGGTGCAATAACTTTTCTTAAAAGTGAACTTCATCACTTTGTCATTCATCACCAACTTCACAGTAAATATTATTTTCCTTAGGGCATAATGAAAGCCACAATTAACCTCTTCTTAACCACATGACATATATAAATGAGTAAAATAAATAAATAAATGTCGCATAATGAGTCAATGACATAAAATATATATTTTTCGTAATACGTAGAAATAATATTCACCTGTCGTCCACAGTCAGCAGGAAGGCTCCATGATTATTACATGTGCTGTTGGCTTCTGTAAATGAACCAGGCGATTCCCCTATCAGGTAGCAGTAGTAGCCGTGTCTCTTCCAGCCCTGAGTACACAGAAAATGGGGATAAAACTTTTTAATTATGATTGATGATTTTTTTTAGTTCATCCGCTTAAATAGAGAGTAACCCATACAGAAAGCACATGGATGGAGTCCAACGTCATAGCGCAGCTGCCATATATCGCGCTACACACAGCACTATAGTACTGGTTCATTCTACTACTTTTTTTAAAAATTGGAGATATACTGAGGCACAATATCATAGAAATGGCTTATTTAAAATCCTAATTTTCTAATTTAAATACATAGAGGCTGATTTATTATTACTTTTGCACCTTTTCTGTCCAGTTTTTCTTTTTTTCTTTACTTTTTGCGCCTGATTTTTGCTTACACCATATTAATCTTTTCATTTGTGTCTATTATAAAGTCATTGTTTTATGTGCACGTCTGTTAGTGTTTTATTTCGCCCTTGATTTCCAACTTTTTGAAAACTCTCAACATTTTTGCACAAATATACTCCATTTCCCACAAACTCCTACCTCCAACCTCCATCCTTTAAAGGGAATCTGTCACCCCATTTTAGCCCTATAAGCTGCTGCCATCGCCATCGGGGGCTTATCTACAGCATTCTGTAATGCTGTAGATAAGCCCCTGATGTAACCTGAAAGATAAGAAAAAAGAGTTAGATTATACTCACCCTGGTGTTCGGTCCGGTCCGATGGGTGTCGCCGTCTGGTCCCGCGCCTCCCATCTTCATACGATGATGTCCTCCTCCTTGCTTCTCCCTCGGCTCCTGCGCAGGTGTACTTTATCTACCCTGTTGAGGGCAGAGTAAAGTACTGCAGTGCGCAGGTGCGGGACCTCTCTGACCTTTCCCTACGCCAGCGGACTGCAGTACTTTACTCTGCCCTCAACAGGGTAGATAAAGTACACCTGCGCAGGAGCCGAGGGAGAAGCAAGGAGGAGGACGTCATCGCTAGAAGATGGGAGGCACCGGACCGCGACACCCATCGCACCCGACCCTGCCCCCCGGTGAGTATAATCTAACGTGTTTTTCTTATCTTTCGGGCTTAATCGGGGGCTTATTTACAGCATTACATAATGCTGTAGATAAGCCCCTGATGGTGGTGGCCCCAGCTTATAGGGCTAAAATGGGGTGACAGATTCCCTTTAAGTTGTCACCTGATGCTTCAGTTGACTGTTGGTGATAGACTTTCTCTGGAGACCAGCCGATGAGTGTGGAGCTCTCTGGTGTCAGCGTGTAGCAGCTGTTTGAGGTCCTGGTTCCGAATCCTCTGCTGTGTGGAGCTTGCAGCAGAACCTTGAATGCTAAGTTTCTTTTTCCCCTGTCTTTGCCTGTCTCGTGCTTGTCACTACCCCCTGTGTTTACTAGCTAGGGTATAGTGAGGTGACAGCTAGAGATGAGGCACGTGGTGGCAGCAGGGGGAAGGACCCGTATACAGCAACAGGGGAGCTTAGGGATAGGCACAGGCTGTGTGAGGAGGTTCCCCATTCCTCATTCCCTATTGTTAGGGCCTACCTCCCCTCTTTTGCCATCACCTTTGTTGGTGTTTGTTGCACTGTCCATTGGTCCAACCATAGTGGGTCGTGACAGTTCTTATGTAAGCCAGACATTTTTGGAAGATTTTGCAGAAACATGTTTTTTTTTTCCCCCTCAAAAGTCGCAAAACAAAAGTGAGCCAAAAAAATGACCTTTTTTTAACGTTGCACAAAGTTCATGAACCGCTTGAGCCATTTTGAAGAAACTGGTGCGAAAATATGGCAAATAAAGCAAGACCCAAAAAATAAAAGTGACTTTAAAAAAAAAAAACGTAAATGATGAATCAAGGTCATAATGTAATTTACCTCATTGCATCCAGGGTGATCATCTGTAACTTGCCCCTTATCTTTTGGCAGTGGTTTTCTTTTGCAAATATAAGGATTCTTGTGATCACACACCTTGTCTGCCCATTTTCCATCCTGTATAGGAATTGATTACAAAAATGTTAACACCACCATCAATTTATTTTTTTTATAAATATCCTTTAAGAATATTTCCAATGAGCACTCACCTGCTTCCACTCACTAATCTCTTATACAGTTAATTGATAAAATCCCAACTTCCTGTAGTCACCACTAGATGGCACATATGAGATTAAAGGGGGTCTGTTGCCCCCTAAATGATTTTAAGCTATTACTATAGGCATACAGGTAGTAGAATGGTTTAACTATTCTTACCTGTATTTCTCATAACTGTGGTGTAGATCTTGAGAAATGCAGTTATAATGTTTCATGTTAATGATTTCTTCCAGGCTACGGGGTGTGCGGTGCCTGGAAGAAATCCCTGCCTTCTGACTTCATTGTGATTGCACCCTCCTCCCATGCATGTCACACTGACCATGCAGTTGCGGCGCTGTAACCCCGCGCATGCGCCGTCCACTTGTGTGGTTATGTGAACCTTATCCGCCCTTCACAGGGCAGAGTTTTTATCGATCTTCTGCACATGTACCGGCGAGTCTCTGCTACTGCACAGTGACTCACCAGTGATCGATGAAGACTCTGCCCATAGAAGGGCGGATAAGTTTCACATAACTGCACGAGTGGACAGCACATGCGCGGTGTTACAGTGCCGCAACTGCACGTCACAGGTCAGTGTGATTTAAATGGGAGGAGGTGCCATTATAATGCAGTCATTAAAATATTTTTTTGCATTAAATATATATATTTAAAAAAAAAAAAAAAACATGGCAATGTTTTCTTTTACTTATACCATGATCTATACAGAAAAAAAATTGAAATTTTGCAATTTTCACACTGGTCACTGGGAATTTTTTTAACACTCACACTTTCTGTCTTTTCAGGGAAAGTTTCCATCAGGGTTATCATCATAACTGGCAAAATTGCAATGAGAGGTAACACATCTTTAAACAGATGATAACACAGGATCTAGCACTCACAAACACCATTGCACACGCTCATTAGATGCATGTTATGATCATTGTGTCTACTGTTCATGTGCATTTCCAGAAAGAACAAGAAATTAAAGTTTAAAAATGCCCCAGTGGTCAGTGTAAAAACTGCAAGATTACTAATTTTTGTAATACAAATTGTGATATAGAACATAAATAAAATTTTAAAAAAATTAATAAACTTAAAAAAACATAGACCATTAAAATCTATTTAAACAGTAGGTCATTTTTTGATGACACTTAATGATCTACGGATTCACATATCATACCTTAGTGGATAGCACCACACAGTCCTCCTTTTCGTCATTGAGGTGAGATGGTTCTCCGCTCTGCCATGTTGTAAATGTCACTGGAGATCCATCACTCCACTCAAAAAATAGCTGCGTCTTCAAGTCATTCAACCCCAGCCAAACATATTCCGCATTTCCTAAAAAGGAATTCAATGAACATAAGTTCTGTATACACTGCTCAATATTAAAATTGCAATTCGAAGATGGAAAAGTCATGAAATGATGGAAATCACAGGATGGATAGATGCGTAAATGATCTGCAAATGATGCTAAAATGGAAACAATATTTTTATAACATCGTGATTTGGTATCAAGTATGAGAACCAGAAGACCCCTGGAAGCATCTCTGAATCCCAAGTGGCTCCTGGGATCAATGTGGTCAGAGTATTATGCCACCTTTACAGACAACAAAACATACAAAACCGAAGATAAAATGGATTTTACCGAAAAAAAATACTAAGAAACATTCTTTCCAGGATAATGACTTGTACATAAGGCAAAATAAATAAGAGAGACAAAAATGCTCCTCCATACCTTGGGCTATATTCACACCTAGGGTTTTTGCTGCATTTTATTACATTTGCATTGCTTTCAATGGCGAATAAAACATTCACCAGGAAATGTAATTTTAACATTTTAATACCTTATATGGCCATGCGGTGTGTGTGAGACATCATCAGACACATCCTATTTAATTCATGAAGGAGGGACTCCAAAAGCTTATTTTTCGAGGCCATCTGGCAGCCCTCACTATTTGTAGAGGGACATCAGGTGGCCCTCACTATTTTTAGAGGCCTCACTATTGTCAGGGGGCCATCAGGTGACCCTCATTATTGTCAGAGGGCTATCAGGCAGTCCTTTCTATTGTTAGCGGGCCAGCGGTCAGCCCTCACTCAACAGTTTTAGAGGTCCAGCAGCCATCACTAAGCATTTTTGGAAGGTCAACAGATGTATAATAAAAAAAATATAATTTATCCATCTATGGTGGACAAATTTTCATCTTAGTATTAACATTGTAAAGTTTGAAAGTGGGATGGCCAGCAGGCGACCCCCACAATTTTTAGAGGGCGAGTATGCGTCTTGTGGACTAACGAGACCAAGATAGAGCTTTTTGGTAGATCACATCATTCTACTGTTTACTGTAAATGGATTGAGACCTAAAAATAAAAGAACACAGTAGTTACAGTCAAATATGGTGGAGGTTCAAAGATATTTTGGAGTTGTTTTTATGCCTCTGGCACTGGGTGACTTAACTGCATGCAAAGCATCATGAAATGTGAAGATTCCCAAAGGATTTTGGGTCGCAGTGTAGTGCCCAGTGTCTGAAGGCTGGGTTTTCATCCTAGGTCATGGGTTTTCCAGCAGGGCAATGAATGCACCCAGAAATGGATGGAAACAAAGTACTTGAGAGTTCAGAAGTGGTAATTCCAGCTCCACTAGCGTAAAGTCTCCCACTACTCCCTGTTACATACAGATGCTACAGAGAGACTGCGAATGGACACATTAAATCGGTTAATTTTGCCTGCTTTGATAAATTTCTGAGTACAGATCAGTGTAAAAAACAGTAATCTGTCAAAGAGTGTTTAAAAAAAAAGGAATCAAGTTATGGACTGTGGAAGAGATGCACAGTATGTGACCATGATGAACACTTATTTCCAGCAGATGATACCCAGTACCTATCCCTATACTAAATGCAGTTAACAGCTGTATTAATAGGGAATAGAATAGATGTTACCTTGATTTTTTTTTTTAAGGTTGCAGCAGTAAGTACTATAATTTATAAGACAATAATCCCTGACTGGATGACTATAATACGCTATCCCTACTGTGACAGCTCACCCTACATGAATTGCAGATAAGAGTGGTATTATTGCAGAATATATAATGGATTTGAATTGACCTTGAAAAGATATTTTCTTGTACGTGGCAGCAACAAATTCTGGAGGAACTCAAGTAACCCTGCCTGCTTTGATTAATTTCTAAGTACAGGTCATTGTAAAAAACACAAATCTGTCAATGAGTGTATGGAAAAAAGCAATCAAGTTATGAACTGTGGAAGAGATGTATGTGACCAGGAAGAACACTCATGTCCGGCAGATGATACCTAGCACCTATTCCTACACTAAGCGCAGCTAACAGCGGTATTAATAAGAAATAGAATAAATGTTGCCATGATATTTTTTTTGTTAGGTTGCAGCAGCAAGGACTATAATGCAATAATCCGTGAATAAATACCTGTAATACGCTATCCCTACTGCAATAGCTCACCTTACATGAATTACAGATTAGAGAACAGAATCTATTTGAATTAGCCCATAAGAATAGCTATTAGTTTAATGTAGCAGCATCAAGGCTTGTTATTTCATCAACCCTACTGCATCTACTCAGCCTGAAATGGAGGAGACCAGAATCTTCTGTCTTACTGTACAAAGTCTCCTGTCCCGCTATGAAATCCTTAATGCACTGTGAGAACTCCCTGTGACTACCACCTGACAGCCCAAAAGAAGGCACTGGATCTTATACTGATAGAACCCACTGCCTCTTTTGGTTTCCAAAAATGTTCCCTCAACTAGAAGGTGGAGTCTCAGAAAATCATTCTTTCCTATTACTAAGGAGTGGGTCGCCTAAACTGGTAAAGTGCATGCACTAAGTGCAAGGGATGCTAAAAATTAAAAGGAAGCACTCCAATACCCCTTTGAATAGATGTAGTGGAGGGTCTCAAAAAACATTTTTCTCCCATTATTAAAAAGTGGGTATCCTAGACTGGCAATGCCATGCACTAAGCGCATGGGCTTAAAAACATTTACCCTGGGGGGTTATACATATATATCAAAGAATTTTCGAGGTAGGCCTCTTAAAAATCTTAATGCGGTCATCATAAAAACCCTTAAAAAATTTATAGCGAGAGTAGCATGACCTGCTGATATGGTGGAGGGTGGAGGAGGAAGGGGAGGAGAACGACACAAAAAAGATGAAATTCTGCATCCTATGCCCATGTTTTTGAGTTTATGTTCAGCTGCTGTAATCCAATGGAGTTGCGAAGTCTGGGCCAGAACTTTTATAGTGTTCCCCTGCCTCTGCTGCATCTGGTGTGTGTTTCCCTCGTCTCTATTCCTTCATTGTCCAAGGAAGTGTGACCTCTGCTGCCAGCATTGTCATATGGGAATTCTTTGTTAATAATTCTTTAACTTGGGTCTTCTGGTACTGCAATGTTTTATTAGACATCTCTGTCACGAGAAGGAGAGATCGAAAGTTCTCCTTGTAGCATGGAAAGTTCTCCTTGTAGCCTGGGTATAGAAGGGTGACCAACCAGTAATTAGTGTTGCTCAATATGCATACAAGGCAAGGATCACAGGAAAGGCAGGGAAACAAACTCCGCAATGTGTGCCAGACTGTCAACAGCCAAGACTTCCCTGTCCCCACCAAGAGGACGACTGTCCACCGTCTCCTCCTAGTTCTCGTCCTCCCTCTTCTCTTTGCCTTCAGGCCATCCACGCTGAACAGACGGGATGAAGGTGGTGTGGGTAGTACTATCTTTAGTGCAGGCAACCACCTCCTGTTCCTCCTCATCCTCATTATTACCCAATATGCATTGAGAAGATGAGATAAGGCTGTACTGTGTAGCATAACCCTGTATAGTTTCTTGCTCTCTCTTAACTTGTTCTGCCTGCAAAGTCTCCTCTATAATTGTGAGCAGTGAGCATTTCAGTAGATAGAAAAGCAGGATGGTTATGCCGATTAAGGTGTCATCACCACTCACCATCTTGGTCGAGTCCCCAAAGTTTTGGAGATCAGATCTTATGTGCGGAGGCTTACCAGAATACCGATGGGCATGTTGTAGCTGGTATTCAACTGTCCTCTCCTGCGCACAAAGCCTTGGCAACATATGTAACGCTGAGTTCCAACGCGTGGTGACATCGCACACCAGTCAGTGAACTGGAAGTTGCAAACGCCGCTGCAGCTCTGCCATGGCGGCAGCAGTAGATGTCTTGTGGAAATGGGCACAAATGTAGGGTACTTTCACAAGTAACTCAGACAGATCTGGGTAGGTTTTGAGAAACCGCTGAACCACTAAGTTGAGCATGTGGTTAAGGCATGGTAAATGTCAAACTTCAGAGCTGCCACCAGGTTACGGCCACCAGGTTACGGCCATTGTCACACATGACCATGCCTGGTTTTAGGGGGGGGACCCACACAAATGAAAAAAAATGACATTTTTGTAAATACTTTTTATTATTTTTAGTAGATTTATAGGAACAATAAAATCTGACTTTTTCTTCACCTCTAGTATACAGGGAACATAGAAATACATTTCTAATTACAATGTATCTCTATGAACCACTCTAATCTGCTTTTGTGGTCACAGCCTGCAATACAGGTAAGATTACCAAATTCTACATCGTTACGGCACGTGGCTAATAGCTAACGCTCCTGCTTGCAAACATGGCAATGTGAGCTAGAGTCCTGGGGAGAACTAATCACAAGAGAAGAAGTGAATATTATAACTTATTTTTTCAGTGCAGAGAGATGCAGCCATGGGGAGATGATGACAGAGAGAGGTTGTGAGTGTTAAAAGTCGGGACAAAGCCCTGATGTGGCGGAACTGAGCAAGAATGAGATACTTGTCATGTGCAACCTCTCAAGCTGGCAAAAGAGAGCTATCCTATGAGTGTGCATATTGCACACTGTCAAGATTCAGCATTCAACAGTCAGTGACAGTAGAGGGACTGCAGAAATATATCAGTAGACTGCAAAACCCTGTAAAGATGAAGCTTTATTCTAGTGGACATCCCCTTTAATGTTATTTGATGCAAACCAGTAGATACATACCAAATTGAAACTGGGAGGTAATGGCACTTGCTTCTTCAATATTGTGCACGCTGACAAGATCACTCTCTTCTTTCCTGCAAGATGACACGGCATCCTTCCAAATCTTAGCGTCACTATACAGGTAATAGCAGTGTCCGTTATAAGGAGTCCATGACGAAGGACAAGAGACGGCGTCACTAGACCCTGCAACAAGATACAAGAACTTCACGACCATGGTATGTAAAGAGACATTAAACGCATTGTCCACTTTTGCGGTCAACTTTCTTTTTATTTACATGTTTTTTTTTCACTTAAAAATTAATTTTGCACCATCTAAAAATGTGGCACCGTTTGCTTTCTATAGCCTTTTTGATGCAGTGTCCACTGCTGGCTGCAGAATGAGATAACTGAGAATCTATCAGGGAGCTTGCTCTCAGGGCCTGTCATGGAGTTTGTGTATTTTATCTGATTTTTGCTGGGTTCCTCCCAACTGATTTAAGACCTCACACCTCATCAAAGTTGAATTTGCAGGAAAACAAAAGGTCTGTAAAAGCCCACTGATGCCATATTGTTTTTAAGCTCAATTCGAAAAAAAAATTAAAAAAAAAAGATTTTTATCCTGAAAAACATATTGTAATTAGGAAAAAAAAAGTCCTCAAAGTTAATGTAAAATAAGTAAATATTATACAGGGACCAACATGGAAATATTTGAAGTACATAGCAAAACTTCAAAAAGGTTCCATGCTGACAGAAAAACTCTGACAAATTATTTATTAAGTAAAAGCTCATTTACACAATCCAATAGACGGCATTCTTAATCATTGACCTTTGTAAACATGCCGCCAATCAACCGATGAATGTAAAAAAAAATTTACCTGCTATCACCACTAGGAGGAGCACTCGCCATAAAGATTTACAATGCTATTACTGAGATATGGAAGAATCTTTAAGCAGTGAGCTCCCTCTAGTGGTGACTACAGTAACATAAAAAAATTGTATGGAAACAGGAGACGCCCCATGTTATTTGCATGTTTTTTCACTCCACTAACCTTATCTCTAAGTTTTATGATGTTATATGCCCTTTATTGTAAGGAACAAAGTTAGTCTGGAAAGAGATTGTTCTTCAATGGCCTTACTAAAGGAAATCCCCAAAAACGTATTTCCCAAGATCAATACTTCCTTGCTCACCAGTGAAATCAATAACTTCTTATAACAAATATAACCGTTTCCTACCTGTAGAGGGGGTTTCAGTAGGTTTGCTGCTCCCTTTTTTACATATATAGCCCAGTTTTTTCTCGCACGCCTTGCTTTCCCACTTTGTGTATTTTCCAGGATTTAGTGCTGCACAATTTGTGTCAGGTTCTTCTGATGGATTTCCTAACATGGAAGATAAATTTGGGTTAGTTGTAAGTCTTGATTTTCCTTGTACATACAATAATAGTAGATCGGAGGGATTCATATGAAAAAAAAAATCATATTATGTAGCAAAGCAAGGTAGGACTGGGTTAAGTCCTAGCACTGACGGATTTGATTAGACGCACCCACGTAGCTTTTTACTAGAACGAGGTCCTGTTCACGAGGTGGGTCAGTCTGAAAGATGAAGCAGAGTTGTGTCTGCTGGAGCTGGTGAGTGACCAGCCAAGATGTGAGCTGCAGCTAAGAAAGAGGAATGCTGGGATCTCTCTCTCTCTGAATGCAAACTTCATGGGTCAGTTAGAAAAGCTGAGCAGTCTGTGTGTTAAAGCTCTAGAGTAATGTGTGGAAGCTTCAGCCTGTTTAGTGTGATCTATGAGTTCTGTTTCGTGCTGAAAGCTGGTGGAGATGAGGCTACAGGGAATACCGAGAGTGGTGGGATTGCTACAGGAGAAAGAACTGTAATCTGTTCAGGTGATCCTGCACTGACATATATGTGCCTGATGAATGAACTGTTTATTTCCTGTGATAACTTTGTGCCCAGAAGATGCTGTTTTTGGTTTTGAATCCCTTGAAAATTTGCAATAAAACTGCATTGCCTGTGTGAACGCTACCTAATGTTTGAGTGAATCCCTATATATTGCCTATGCTGTGAAGATACGAGATGCGCCGCATCTGAAACAACGGATACTGGGAGCCTGTGCTAGCATTACTTCTGCGGTGTTGCTATCAGTGTGTCAAGAGTGGGAGAAGAGGGTTGCATTGATAATCCAACAGAATGGGCAGCACTTTGAACACATTTTATAAGTGGTCATAAACTTGTAAATAACTCATGAAAGAATAAAGTTACGTTAAAACCAAACACACCATTGTTTTTCTTGTGAAATTCTCAATAAGTTTGATGTGTCACATGACCCTCTTCCCATTTAAAAAATAAAGTTGGATCCAAAATGGCCGCCATGGTCACCACCCATCTTGAAAAGTTTCCCCCCTCCCATATACTAATGTGCCACAAACAGGAAGTTGCTATCACCAACCATTCCCATTTTATTTAGGAGTATCCATATAAATGGTCCACCCTGTAGATTGTGCCTCCTGATGAATGGAGCGGTCACTTTTCTTCTATCCACATTAAAGCCTGAAGCGATTAAAGGAAGTTGAAAAACACTGAAATAAGTGGCTTCGACATTGCTCTGCATTCCGCTCATTCTTTTTGGTGTCTATTTTTGGCACTTTTTCAGGAAGAATCCACCAGAAAACAATGTGTGCTCATACCCTAAAACCATTTTTGTTTAAATTTCCACCAAAAAAATCAACCTCAATATTCACCTGGAAGCCAGTTGAGATATCTAAATGGATGTCCACCTTCCCATCTCCAGCCAGATGTAACTTCCAGACTATTGAGTCCAATCCATAAGGCTGTGGTGAGACCATTTATTGACCCTGCAAGATTATAGACAAACAATAAAATGGTTTACATACAGTTTAGCCCCCCGAAACTACAGCAAATAAAATATCTTATCCAAAACAAATTTTGATCCCTTAAGAACCAACATATTTTGCACCTTCAGGTTTTTAATATTTCATCGTCTTATTCCAAGAGCCACAACATTTTTACTTTTCATGCTTGGATGGTATATAATTTATTGATTAGATTTTATAAAAAAAAATTTTTTTTTGGGGGGGGGGGGGGAGATGCAAAAATTAACAGCAATTTTATCATTTTGAGCTGAGTATTTTAATTTCAGGAACATCATACTATTAAAGATATTATTATTATTAATATTATTATTCTGTGGGTCAGCCCAATTTAGGTGATACCAAAATGATCCAGTTTTTTATATTTTTAATCTTTTTGCAGACGGAGCTGCGTGAGGGCTTGTTTTTGATGAACGAGTTGATGTTTTTATTGGTATTTTTTTTAAGCTACGTGCAACTTTCTTGATAAACTTTTCTTCCATATTTTGTGAAATAGGATGACATAAAACAAGTCATTGTTGTTGTTTTTTGCGGCGGTCATTGCACGGGAGCAGCAAAGCAGTAGCGCTACTTACCGAGTCACCATGTTGCCCATTATGTTACATTGAGCCTGTAAGTGTGAGGCAGGCATTTTATTAGACCCTATTAAAGCTCGCATGACTTTTCCATGGGGGCATTGTTAGACCCCCAAGTGTCATATCAAGCCATGATTGCAAAACAGAGGGGCCGATGGGGTGACGGAGGAAGCCTTCTCCCTCTGTCAAACTACTTAAATGACGCTGTCACTATCAAGAGAAGCAATTTCAACTCCTGGGATGGAATCTACCTTTGGTCCTGCAAGTTGCCGCAGGAATAGGGCTATGAGTGCTGATGTTCACAGACACACTAACAGCACCTGTACGATCAGCACAACAAGAATGCACATCAGGGTGCGGGGACTGTCACCCAACCATGATGTACAATTACGTCATGGGTCATTATGGAATTAAAGCCTTTATCTTAATAAAAATGTAGATTGTGCAAACTTAGAATACTTAAAGGAAACTTTTTTTTTGTCCAGAAATGCAATTTACCTGCAGATAAAGCTGTAATCTGCAGGTAAATACAGCTGATATCCTATTTAGGCTGGGGTCACACTTGTGAGAACCTCGCACGAGTCTCGCATCTCAATACCCGGCACTGCTGCCGGCACTTGGACCAGAGCACTCAGCCGCATAGAAAAACATGCAGCCACACACTCCGGTCCCGAGTGCCGGGTATTGAGATGCGAGACTCGTGCGAGGTTCTCACAAGTATGACCCCAGCCTTAGCCGGATTACTGGAATGGCGAATGCAGGTAGAAAATGAAAAAATCTCCCTGCTGCCGCTCACTTCCAGTCATTGGGGCATTGTAAGGAGCGTTTACAGTCGCTAATCACTTCACAGTGAGCGTGGCTGTAATCAGTTGCCGGCACATTGATAGACAGTCTGCTCTGCAACATGTGTGTGCCGGATATGTGTGCAGAGGCGGCTGTCAATCAATATGCCAGGGAATGAGTACATCCGCGCTCACTCTGTAGTGATCGTTGACTTTAGCCACTGCCTGCACCACCCCGATTAAACTTCATTTTCTCCCTTTAGCCTCTGCTCCAGTAAGCAGGTACTTTGGACTCTAATTACCTGCGGATTACAGCTTGCAGATAAATGGCGTTTCTGGAAAGGACAAGTTCCCTGTAAGTATTCCAAGATGGCACACACTATATTTTTAGTAAGGCTGGGGTCACACTTGCGAGTGCAATGCGAGAAACTCTCGCGAGTCTGTCGCCTCAATACCCGGCACTGCCGCCGGTGGTTCGGACCGGAGTGTTCAGCTGCATAGAAAGACATGCAGCCACACACTCCGGTCCCGAGTGCCGGCGGCACGAGTTTCTCGCATTGCACTCGCAAGTGTGACCCCGGCCTACGAGAAAGGCTTTGATCCTGACTTAATTGTACATCATAGTCGGGTTCTAGACTCAGCACCCTCACACGTCTTTTAGTCCTACTGCAGGGAGAATAAAATTTCATTTCCGCCCTCCGGTAAGATGTCTACACAGGACTTAAACAGTATTAGGATTCTTACCTGAGATGTACGATTGCTCGTGCAGCTCGGTTATGCTCAGCAGTTCTGCATCTTGTTGCTGGCAGCTTCTCCTGGCTTGGTACCAAGTGAGGGCGGAATCGGAGTTAATCTGATAGTTGGCGCCAGTAATGGAATCTGTCTTCCACCCGTCGTCAGACAAAGCTAAGGGAAAAAAACGTGTGATATCAAGAATTTGTTTGTCTTCAATCTATTATATATCACTCCACAGGTTGTCTGGTCCATGCAAATCACAAGGGTCTTGTAATTGGGGTCTTGTATTTGAGACCCCTGCCTTAGACCCTATTATGGCGGAGACACTACATGGTTATCTGAGGGGGGTTTTTTGTGCTCTATATGCTGCCATGTCGGGGGATGTTGTTTTGCACTACATGTCCTGCCTGCCACAAGCAGGACATTTTTCACTTTCATGTTTCCCTTCTCTTCTTCCAACACAAATAACTTTTTGATTTTTCTGTTGATATAACCATATGAAGGCTGGCTTTTTGATGGACAAGATGTAGTTTTGATTGACGCCATTCATTATGCCGTACAATGTAGTAAAAATCAGGAAAAAAAAGAGAGATGAAATTGTAAAAAAACGAAAATTAAATTCTGCCATTGTTTTTCAGGTTTTGATTTTACACTATTGACCCCTGGATGAAGCATTTCCGTGCAAAACGCGCGTCGGGTGTGGTGGGCTCCCGGGTATCTCAGGTAACTATATCAGAACAATGTCCGGGTTATAAATTTTATTGTGTCTAACATTATGCATATGAACTTTCATGTTATAAAGGGGTAATGTTGATAGCATGACCATATTGGCACGAGATATTGTAGTTTTTCTGCTTGTACTATGCTGGTATCACTGGATACACTTATATATTAGATGCATTTGTATCTGCATAGTGCTGTATGATGGATTCAATATTGAAGAGGCACTATAACTATAGTGCTAGTATTATGGACTACATTTGATGTAATTTAATTAGCACCCGATGTTTTGTGCCTGTGTTATAATAATATGGAACTATCTATGGTATTACCCGGATTACCCACCTACTGATACTGTACCTGTGGAATCTTTCCATTTTTTAAGTAATGTTTTAATGAGTTGTTCATAAAAACTATTTTTTTTTTATAATTTTGGTGGTATCTTAGGCTATAGCGCAGCGACGGCCTGCGCACGGCCGCCACTAAGCCCCTCCCCATCCGGTCATCGCCGCCTACTAGCGCACATGGGCGCTTGCGATCTGCGCACCCTATCTTTAGCATAGGGTGCGCAGATCGTGCGCTGGCTGTGTGCTAGCAGGATTTTGCCGTGCACTGCGCACTTTTGAAGGTGTGCCGTGCATGCCGAAATGCAACATGCTGCGTTCGGCGCACACGGGCGCACCTTCAAAAGTGCGCAGCGCACACCAAAATCCTGCTAGCGCACGGCCAGTGCACGATCTGCGCACCCTATGCTAAAGATAGACCGGATGGGGCGGGCAGGGAGCCGGGAGGTGGCGCGGCTTAGCGGCGGCCGTGCGCAGGCCGTCGCTGCACTATAAAGCGCAAATGTGAAACCGGCCTTAGTCTGCTTTCTTTGGGGTTATATGCGGTATATTGGCTTTGTGAGCCGCGGTTGCTGGGATATAAATTTGGTATTTGTGCAGGAGAGGTGAGTGTTACCTGCTCCCTGCTATGACCTGTGACTTATCACATTCACTCCATAGACTGCAATAAAGACTCCACCGCTCCACCCCGCCTGTCACCTCCTGCCCCAAATGTGATGTGGTTCTATGCATGTAGAGCAGGGGGAGCGCAAACAACTTTTTTTCCATTAGCCCCAAGTGAGCTATTCAGATTACAAACATAGAACAAATATCCGTATGAAAAAGATTACCACGCGCACTGGTCTCTTCTGTATGTGGGATGACACTCGCCTATTGAAGTCTATGGGTGTGCAAAAAAAATGTAAAAAAGTTGGATCGCATATGAATCATCCGTATGGCATCAGATTTTTACAAAGGCATTTCAGTTACTAACATAGGAAACTGCATTTGATCTTGTAAATTATGTTCACTTCTGATATATAAAAATGGATGTCATACGGCTGACAATACAGATGCTAAAAATACGGTAGCCTGTTATTCTGGATGAAAATCATATGATTTTTTTTTATACACTCATGTAAACTTAAAATAAAGATTTTTTTTATTTATTTTTTTTTACTTCCATTAACATTTTGTTGACAATTCAGTGCATTTTGAGATACTCACATGGGATCTCATCAGGGGGCAGAGTCTGTGGTCACTGCCATAGCTGCATTGCTTTCCTTACCTTTAAAAGAAGCATCATCAGTGGCCTCTGTGATCGGTGTACTGTAGTAAGTTCTTTTGTTGATTCTGTTTTATTTTATATAACTGTGTATGCTGTATTGTTTTGATGCCTTTGTAAAATATTTTTGTACATTTTTTATAAACACTGCTTATCGTTCTGGATTAAATATAAAATGTAATAGTTATGTTCCTTTTGTTCTGTAAACCACACCCCGAAGCCATAAACTACTAGAACCAGGCATCCAGTCAGCCTGTATAAAAACAACTGGTGTTGGCAGTGAGTAGTTCTTGGGTTATCGTGGTGCTAGCCGTGCCCGATATGGGGTATATACACATGACTCAAGCGTGGGAATCGGAGGTGTATGTACCATACGCTCACTGTTAGCTTCCCAATAACCAGCCTTAGTGGAAACAGCTGCATCCTCCTCCATTGATCGTTGGTCAATTGTGTAATTGCCCGGATGATAAGGGGCAGTAGAGGGATTCGTGACACAAATATAACAGCGTGGGTTGTTCAGTTATGACCCCTCCCCCCGGCCATGATCTTTGACAATTAGTGGCAGCAGAGACTTTGCGTGCTCTCTCTGGTGCCTTCTCTTGATACTGGGGAAGATTTTATTTTTGCACTTGAAATTCAAGATAGTAAACATATTATGAATTATGATCCCTGCCCGGAGCATTAATAAGAAGTAGCTGCGCGACCAAGGTAAATCACCAGTAACACTTACATTTAGATGGACAATATCCAAACAGCTGATCCGTGTCATAATCTGGCGTTGTCGCGCACCAGGGTCTTCCTTCACTTTTTCCATCTGTTGTGCAATCTACATAAACTTTGTTGTTGTACTTGAACGGGAACTTGCAGGGTTGACCATTAGCATTTCCTTTTAAAGTGTATTTTTCTGTGGAGAAACATAATGCATCATTATCCTCATGTCAGAATCAGTATGTAATGTGTTAGGCTACATTCACATCTGCATCCGAGTCGTCATCGCCGATTTTGCAATATTTCAATGGAAAAATAGCGCAAAACAAAGGACGCCTTTATAGAACCCAGTGGCTATTTTAAGACCTATGTTCCTCAATGGGATCATGACTTTAGAGATTTTCTACACTGTCTTCATGCTGTATGTCTGGTGCCGTGTTTGATTCTGACAGTACCTTACAAGATCAGCAGTTTTAGGGTAATTTGTTGTAATTTATTTAAATAGGGGGTACATACCTTCACATACATTATTCAGTGCCATACTAAATTATATCTTTTGCTAATGCTATGCTCTAGGCATTAAGGGGTGCCCTGAGCTAGATGTTGATGAAGGCCATTTCGCAGGGAACATATATGAGAGATCAGAGAAGCAATAGAAGATGTGAAAATATTTTTTATTTTGTTTCTCTCCCACTTTGACGGGAACCTGTCAGCAGGTTTTTGCTATTTAATCTGGGGACAGCATGATGTAGAGGCTGAGACACTGATCTCAGTGATGTGTCTCTCATTAGGCTGTGTGCTATTTCAATACATTGAGTATTTTATCAGCAGGAGATTATCACTGCCCGGACTACAGCTCATGTGCTTCCTTGTCTGACTCCTCCCCCACCGCCAATTAGCAGTTTACTGTAAATAGACAATGTACTGTACATAGAGAGCGTGGCGTGAGTAGGGTCAGCTCTGCTACATCTATAAACTCTGATTGTATCACAACCGCTGCAACCCAGTAAACTAAGTAACACATTGTTGGAATCAGAGTCTCTTTTCCTACATTATGCTGCTCTTAGATCAGGTAGCAAGAACCTGGTGACAGATCAACTTTAAAGGCGGTGTGGTGTACAATAATTCTTTAATACCTTTTGAGCCTTCATATACTGGACCAAGTGATTTTTGTCTTTCATCATTGCATTTTGAAAGCTTGAGGAGATTTTTTTTTTTGCTGGTCGAATTCTGTTTTTCAATTACATCATTTTGACATACATATAACTTATTATTTTTTGCTATGCTTACTTTTTTTGGTGGAGAAAATACAAAACAAAATTCAATTTTATAGAAAACCTGTCAGCTTTCCAAAAGGCCTCTAAACTGTCACTATGCAAGTTTTGCAACCTTGTTCTGCATTTTACCAAGCCCCTTTCTGAGACAGTCACAGTATCATGAGTTCCCCTATGAAAATAAGTCCCCACTTTACATTTAATAATGTCCTGAGTCTCCTCTCTGTACAGCTCCCCTATACACAGTATACTGACCACTTAGTAGCCCCCAAACTGCTTAATGACTCCAACACTGTATGATGGCGCCCTAGATAGCTTCTATATAGCATAATTCACCAGATAGTTCTTAATATGGTATAATGCACTCCCCATAGGCCTCCAAATAGTATAATGAAGTTCTCATAGGCCTCTATAGTATAATGCATTTCCCATGGGCACACTCTTCTTAGTATAATGCACCCCCATAAGCAGACTCTATAGTGTAATGCAGCCCCCATAGGCAGACTCTGTAGTATAATGCACTCCCCATAGGCAGACAGTATAGGATAATGCACCACCCCATAGGTAGACTTTATAGTATAATGCACTCCCCATAGGCCTCCAAATAGTATAATGAAGTTCTCATAGGTCTCTATAGTATAATGCATTTCCCATGGGCACACTCTACTTAGTATAATGCACTCTCCATAGGCAGACTCTATACTGTATAATGCACCCCCATAGGCAGACTCTATAGTGTAATGCAGCCCCCATAGGCAGTCTCTGTAGTATAATGCACTCCCTATAGGCAGACAGTATAGGATAATGCACCCCCCCATAGGTAGACTTTATAGTATAATGCACTCTACATAGGCAGACAGTATAGTATTCTGCACTCCTCATAAGCAGACTCTATAGTATAATGCACTCCCCATAGATAAGCTCTATAGTATAATGCGGCCCCTTATAGGCTGACTCTATATTGTATACTGCACTCCCCATAGACAGACTCTATAGTGTAATGCACCCCCATAAAAACAATACATACAATACTCACCTCTCCTCCTCGTTCCTCGCTCTCCTGCTCTGAGCGCCCGCACATCTCCGGACAGTGGGTACCGAGCAGCGACATCACGACCCCTGTCAGTGTCTGCATAAGAGATGTCAGACGCTGACAGGGGCATGATGGGAGAGGGAACGTAAGGCTTCCACTCTCATCAATACAGTCAGCTGTATCGGCATCTAGCCAATAGTTGAACTTGCGATGATGGGCGGGGGGGCACTGCTAGCACTCCTCTCCTGCTCAGGGGTCCCATGTGCATTCCGATACAGTTACAGTAGTGTAGCTCCGGGTGGACCCCCTCAGAGTACAGGGCCCGGGGTGACTGCCCCCTCGGCCCCCCTGGTAGCTACGCTACTGATATACACAAGTCGTCGCATTGTCTCCTATGTGATTTATAGTCTCCATCTCCACTGTCTCCTTTGTGATATATGCACCATCCCCACTCTCTCCTACATGATGTATGCACCAGCCCCACTCTCTCCTAAGTGATGCATGCTCCAGGTCCACTGTCTCTTATGTTTATTTTTGCACTTTCCCCAGTGTGTCTTCTATGTAGTGTATATCCACCAGTCCCGGTGTCTCCTATGTGATATATGCATCAGCAAAACTGTCAATTATATAATGTACACACCAGTCCCTTTTTCTCCTATGTGATAGATATATATATATATATATATATATATATATATATATATATATATATATATATACACACTCACTGGCCACTTTATTAGGTACACCATGCTAGTAACGGGTTGGACCCCCTTTTGCCTTCAGAACTGCCTCAATTCTTCGTGGCAGAGATTCAACAAGGTGCTGGAAGCATTCCTCAGAGATTTTGGACCATATTGACATGATGGCATCACACAGTTGGCGCAGATTTGTCGGCTGCACATCCCTGATGCGAATCTCCCGTTCCACCACATCCCAAAGATGCTCTATTGGATTGAGATCTGGTGACTGAGGAGGCCATTTGAGTACAGTGAACTCATTGTCATGTTCAAGAAACCAATCTGAGATGATTCGAGCTTTATGACATGGCGCATTATCCTGCTGAAAGTAGCCATCAGATGCCTGTTCTTAGCTGAGAGGAGTGGTACCCAGTGTGGTCTTCTGCTGCTGTAGCCCATCTGCCTCAAAGTTCGACGCACTGTGCGTTCAGAGATGCTCTTCTGCCTACCTTGGTTGTAACGGGTGGCAATTTGAGTCACTGTTGCCTTTCTATCAGCTCGAACCAGTCTGCCCATTCTCCTCTGACCTCTGGCATCAACAAGGCATTTCCGGCCACAGAACTGCCACTCACTGGATTTTTTTTCTTTTTCGGACCATTCTCTGTAAACCCTAGAGATGGTTGTGCGTGAAAATCCCAGTAGATCAGCAGTTTCTGAAATTCTCAGACCAGCCCTTCTGGCACCAACAATCATGCCACGTTCAAAGGCACTCAAATCACCTTTCTTCCCCATACTGATGCTCGGTTTGAACTGCAGGAGATTGTCTTGACCATGTCTACATGCCTAAATGCACTGAGTTGCCGCCATGTGATTGGCTGATTAGAAATTAAGTCTTAACACACAGTTGGACAGGTGTACCTAATAAAGTGGCCAGTGAGTGTATATATACAGTCATATGTAAAAGTTTGGGCACCCCTATTAATGTTAACCTTTTTTCTTTATAACAATTTTGGTTTTTGCAACAGCTATTTCAGTTTCATATATCTAATAACTGATGGACGCAGTTATATTTCTGGATTCAAATGAGGTTTATTGTAGTAACAGAAAATGGGCAATCTGCATTTTAATAAAATTTGACCGGTGCAAAAGTATGGGCACCTCAACATAAAAGTGACATTAATATTTCGTAGATCCTCCTTTTGCAAAAATAACAGCCTCTAGTCGCTTCCTGTAGCTATTAATGAGTTCCTGGATGAAGGTATTTGTGACCATTCCTGTTTACAAAACAATTCCAGTTCAGGTAAGTTTGATGGTCGCCGAGCATGGACAGCCCGCTTCAAATCATCCCACAGATGTTCAATGATATTCAGGTCTGGGGACTGGGATGGCCATTCCAGAACATTGTAATTGTTCCTCTGCATGAATGCCTGAGTAGATTTGGAGCAGTGTTTTGGATCATTGTCTTGCTGAATTATCCATCCCCTGCGTAACTTCAACTTCGTCACTGATTCTTGCACATTATTGTCAAGAATCTGCTGATACTGAGTTGAATCCATGCGACTCTCAACTTTAACAAGATTCCCGGTGCCGGCATTGGCCACACAGCCCCAAAGCATGATGGAACCTCCACCAAATTTTACTGTGGGTAGCAAGTGTTTTTCTTGGAATGCTGTGTTTTTTAGCCTCCATGCATAACGCCTTTTTGTATGACCAAACAACTCAATCTTTGTTTCATCAGTCCACAGGACCTTCTTCCAAAATGTAACTGGCTTGTCCAAATGTGCTTTTGCATACCTCAGGCGACTGTTTGTGGCGTGTTTGCAGAAACGGCTTCTTTCGCATCTCTCCCATACAGCTTCTTCTTGTGCAAAGTGCGCTGTATTGTTGACCGATGCACAGTGACACCATCTGCAGCAAGATGATGCTGCAGGTCTTTGGAGGTGGTCTGTGGATTGTCCTTGACTGTTCTCACCATTCTTCTTCTCTGCCTTTCTGATATTTTTCTTGGCCTGCCACTTCTGGCTTAACAAGAACTGTACCTGTGTTCTTCCATTTCCTTACTATGTTCCTCACAGTGGAAACTGACAGGTTAAATCTCTGAGACAACTTTTTGTATCCTTCCCCTGAAAAGCTATGTTGAATAATCTTTGTTTTCAGATCATTTGAGAGTTGTTTTGAGGAGCCCATGATGCCACTCTTCATAGGAGAATCAAATAGGAGAACTACTTGCAAGTGACCACCTTAAATACCTTTTCTCATGATTTGATACACCTGGCTATGAAGTTCAAAGCTCAATGATGTTACAAAACCAATTTAGTGCTTCAGGAAGTCAGTAAAAAGTAGTTAGGAGTGTTCAAGTCAAGAAAATGATAAGGGCGCCCATACTTTTGCACCGGTCAAATTTTGTGTAAATGCAGATTGCACATTTTCTGTTAGTACAATAAACCTCATTTGAATCCAGAAATATAACTGAGTCCATCAGTTATTAGATATGTGAAACTGAAATAGCTGTTGCAAAAACCAAAATTCTTATAAAGAAAAAAGGTTAACATTAATAGGGGTGCCCAAACTTTTACATATGACTGTATATATATATATATATATATATATATATATATATATATATATATATATATATATATATATATATATATATATATATATATATATATATATATATATATATTTGTAACGTTCCACACTGTCTGTGGACGGGGGTAACTCACTTTGCAGGACTTGGAGGTAAACACTGGCACACGCAGGGTTAAATCGAGTCCATTCGGTTTATTTTCTCCATAAACCATTGAAGCATGAACAAAAGGAAAACAGTCCTTAGCTGGGCTTGGTTCCCTCAGGTCCTGTGCACACACAGGCCAGGGCAATGTCCAGAGCAGAGCTCTATCTGCAGCCGCAGACACAGGAAGGCTTCTCCCTCCTTAGAACACAGACCACTGCTGTAGTGTCCCACCTGGACACATGGAAGCCTGTCCACACTCTGACAGACTCCCTCACACTCTGACACATGTGCTAAACACATCAGTTACATAGCCCTGTAACCACACCCATAGGTGAGGTATGGATCACATGAGCTGGTCACATGGTCAGGACCTCACCACAGGTCCTGAACATACCTTCAGGCAAAATGGGGTACAGTCCGCAACCCCACCCAAAGGTGAGGCAATTTGGGTAGCCAGACCCTTCCATCTCTCATAGCTACCCGCAACCAGGACCCAGTGCACTAAATGACATCTTTAGTGCTCATGTACACTATAGACAAAATACTCCGGGTTGCATCGCAGGGAGCATCCATCCATGTGACATATACCTCCCATTAACCACGCGACCACCCGTCACACCACAATGTATATATATGCCAATATATATATGCCTATGTCATGTATACAGCAGTCTCAGTGTATCCTATTGGTGTATATACTGCATACCTCTCACTGCTTGACTTCTATTAATGTAATGTGAACAGTGATGAATTTCCTACTGTAAGGAGACACGCAGTGTTATAATCATCTGTGTTTATAACTACTTACTGTTGTGATCAATTCATTGCAAAACTTATCGCAAAGAATCAACTGCACTCTAGACCGACGCAAACTTAGAAAAGCAGCTGCGAGTAGCAATTTCAACTATATTACCTAACATTGCAGCGGCTAAGATAAGCAGCTCTAGCCATCAAATTAGGGGTGAGTTAAAAATTGTTTGACAGAATATAACAGGATAATTTTCAAGCTAATATAGTATGCCCCCCGAATGATGGTATAAATATTGAAATGGCCCTTGGCAGAAAAAATGTTCCCCACCCCAGGATTAGAGGGTTGAACCTTTCTAGATTTCAGCCTCAAGGCACCATTTTACTCAGGTTGATGACCCTGTAAAGGGGACCTGTCGTCAGGTGAAATGTCGGCAATTTTTGCTTTTATTTTATTACTGTTACTCCCTTGAGTATGCAGTTTTTTGTATTTTTTATGAATCTGCCATGCTGTTCCTGAAATGTGGATCTTTTAATTTTTTTCAAATTTTATGGTATTTACTAAGAGGGTATGGCTCAGAGGGTAATCATGCAGAGGAGCCTAAAGACACGCCTCAAAGGATCCTGTAGGATCGTGTAGCCACTACATCTTGAAAAGACCGTAAAAATAGCACTAGATATAGAAGCCTTCATCTCTGTTATTGTATGGTGGATTAACAAAAAACAAATATGCAGGGGAACAGCGAGATTAAAGTAACAGCAAAAATTGGCCAATTTTGAGCTGGTGACAAGTCCTAGATAAATCACAGGGATAACATCCTCCTTACCTTCATAAGGTTTATCGCATAAATCATCATCGGTTGAATATATTTTCCATCGGCTCCAGTCTCCTGTTGCTAAAGAGAGGACGAGCTTTTTCTCATCTCTGTAGGTCACATATCGATCCTTTTTGAGCACTCCAAAGAAAGTTTTATTTTTACATTCCCATTTTTGGAGGTAATTGTCGCCATCACATGTCTGCAGTGTCACCGCTGACCATTCCGCTATGGATGATGCAGACAAGCATTGTGATGTCCCGACATTTATAAGTTGCTCTTTAGAAATCCACTGAAATTTCTGTGTATTGGAATTCTCATTACATTTGGCCACGACGAGCACAGAATTCTCTGCTTGTAGACATTGATGGTAGAAATTATTGTAGATCAAAAAAGTTTTGTCACCTGAAAAATAAAAATTTTTATGAATACCTTTACCGGCAAAATTTCGGTAAAATTGGATGAAGTCTCATTAATATTTTCCAAACTAGATTCTAATAGACATAATAATAATTAGCCTTTTACTGGTTCAGATCTCAATTAAGACCTAGACATTGCGTTAGACTGTATTGCGTGACGGTCCTTCGACTTTTTTACGAAGAGGCATGGTAAGGAAAATATCTCATCATAACTACTAGGCTACATGTAAAATTTGGAAATTCTACAACTAGAATATATTCAATGGCTACAATATATTAAGCTTATAATCAATTTATTGTACGGATTGAAAATTTAGATGTGCTTACATAAAATTATCTTTGTGGTGCGTTGAGGAACAATTGTTTAGTGCTGTACATGAACTGATCCAAAAAAAAAAAAGGAAATACCAAAAAAAATTCTAAAATTATACCAAGGTATGCTAAGAACAAGGAAAATCCTAAACACCCTAAATAAATCAAACAATAAACCAATATTTGTTAAAAATCGTGATTTTAACAATGTAAAAAGAGACTTCAAAAAATATAAAACTAAGTCATAATTTAAAATGTGGATGGCCAAGGAGAGCGAGACGTAAATAAAAAAATAAAGACTATAATTAGTAATAATAAAAAAAAGCATAAACCACACCAGCATTATGAAGAAATGTATATGATATAAAACCAATTTAATACACTATAAGGAATTATACAAAAATTAGATGAATAATACATGATTAATTAATATATTTAATAAAAAAATTATTTAAAAATACACTAAAAAAGGTGAATCAAATATGTAATTAATATCAAAATTACAAATCCGATGTGCAAAGCTGTCATTCAATATGACCACAGATCTGTACTAAGGTTTACTCTAGCTACACTTAGCGGACTTTATTTCTTCATTTGTCTTTGTTTTTTGTTTTTTTTTGCAGTCATTCCAATTAGTGTTTAATATCAGTGCAGGTCGGCATTACACACTCAGATTCATCAAAGATTTTATGCCACAAAATTTGTGTAAAAAGTTTTGAAAAGTCTAAAAAAAAAAAAGTTACGCAATCGATATAATTTGATATCAGTTATATATCTGAATCACCTTTTCCATTTGTATTTAAATATTATTTTATATTAAATAAATGTTCACATTTTTGGATAATTCTTTATGGTGCATTAAATCGGTTTTATTTCGAACAGATTTAATCAGGTGCACATAATACTGGTTTGTTTTATGCATTTTTTTTTTATTATTAATAATTATTGTATTTATTTCCCTGCGATCAGGTGTCGCCAAAGCGTCGCTCCCTTATGTCATCTACATTTTGTAATCATGCCTTTGTGCTGTGTTATTTTTAGTCTTGCTTTGTATTAAAAATCATGATCATTGAGTAACATTGGTTTAGTGTTTTGTTTTTTTTTCCACTGGGGTATTTAGGATTTTCTTGCTGCACATGACTCTAATTAAATATAAACCAACATCGAAATGAACTATAATAACCATCAAGAGCTACAGTAACTCATATTGGTAGGATGTGTAGTGGGTGGCCATTAGTACATGTGGGTGAAGGAACATGTCAAGTTTTACTGTAAGAAGAATTGCATCATTCTAATTCTTCCTAAGTAAACTTAGTGACCCATCACAATAATAGACTAAGTTTAGGCTAAGCCTTCTATATCTGATCGGTGTCGATCTATAACTTGTACAACCGCTCAGTGCAGTTTATTCCCCATCAAGTACATTGTACAAAGATACAGTCCCAGGTACAGCCAAAGCCATATGTATTTTGCTGGGACTGGTTAAAGACCTTGTCGAGGACTTGATTTTTTTTTTTTTCACATTTTGCCTTTCACTTACGGTAATATTGGAAAATCAAAATATTTGGCACCTAATAAATTAACTTAATAAACCTATAATGAAGGAAGTATAATATAAAGTAATAATCTTTATAAAGTAATGATAAATATGGAAAAGAGCACATGATGCACAGGGGGAGGCGATCCAAAATGTACCCCTAGTTAATTATGAATCAAATAACCTCATAGTGCCAGGAGTTTACAAAATGCAAAGTGCGGGTTGTTCGAATATTAAAGAAACATAACAGACATGATGTGATATACATGTATTATGAAATTGCAGTAAACCCGACTTGCTAATATCTCGATATTGCTAACATCTCCACAACGGAGAGGCTACATTTAAATAAAAAGACTATTTTTTGTGCTCTGCAGCCTCTCTTACATCGTGTGACCAATTCAATATGAAAAATTTGGTGACAGGTACAAGCCTTATACATTTGTTAAAATAAAGACCATAGGAGGAAAAGGCAGGTCCACATCATAAAGAACATATGAGTCATAAATGCTTTCATGAGTCACTTGTTTCATTGGGGAAAACTTTCTGACATATTACCTTTTCTCCAAGGACAAGCTACAAATGTCAGTAAGACATAAAAAAAGAGATCACCATGGAAAACCATGAGGTTGGGTCTCCATCAATTCTAATAATGCAACAAAACCTGCCACTATTACAGTAGGGAAGGAGTTGTAAGAATGTTCAAGGAACATTTTTATAGTGTTCTTATAGGAGAGGGATTCAGGAATTAATGCTCTAGAAATGACGAAAATTTGCCCATCCTAAAGGCCAAATGGGCATAAAAGCACCAAAATGAGTCACGCACTTTGTAATACTCAAAAGTCTTCCATAAATGTTAGATCACAGAATGATATAGCACCAACATATTTAGCAGATCAGTTCAGAGATAAGCTACTCTCACATCGGTGTCTATCTCCAATAGGACTCACAATCTTATTTCAATTTCTCAAAAACATAGACGTTGGAATTTTGGAATTGAACATATTTATTAACTTGAAATTCTCAAATTTTTTTTTTTTTTTTTAGAGATTCTTGCAGTTGACACCAGATTGAGGTGTGCCAAAGAAATATTACCGGTAAGTCATGCAGTCTGTGCTGTCATGCTACTGCGGTTCTATTTATCTCTGAAGTATTACAGCTTGCTTGCCACAAAGATGCACCTGTCACCTTGTGAGTCCTCATGGATGTTCGTCGTAATTTCCTAAAAGCCATCCATAAACAAGTCATTTGCCTGGTGTGTGGAGTTTACGTATCCACCTCGGGATGGTCCAAGGCCCACTGGGGTGAATAAAGTGCCAAATATGTTCTGTGTCAAACAAATATTGAACACAATTGACTTGAAACTAAGTATTAAATTATAACAATCCTTTTGCACAGCCTGGTTCCAGATTCTCTAAGGCTAGAGTAAGGTAACTGGGGATTAGCCTAAATCTCTTCCGGCCATTGCTTTAAGCAATGGTTGGAGGGCCTTGGTTCTCCAGTCTCAAAAGAGGGTTGTCCAATTCTCGTTCTGGTGATCTCAAAATTCTCAAACTTGTCTCATGGGTGTTCAACAGGTCCTGCAACTACAGTACCTTAGCACTGATAATAGGTTCTCCTGACAGTACATGTGGTCTAGTCTGCACTGTCGGAAATTTCATAACGCTATTTCCCTATAATACTTTCTACCTAAGAACTCGGTACCACAGCTCTGAGGCAGATACTTAAAGAGGTTGCCCACTACTTTATGACTGATGACCTATCCTTAGGATAATACTTATTGCTGAGCTGCTCTATCTTCTGATAGTGGACACGGCTGGGCACTGCACATCCTCCTTCTATTCAAATCAATAGGAGGCGGATGTGCAGCATCTTGCTGCCAGGAACAGACGGGGACTGAAATTCAGCCCTAGCATTTGAAATCACACAGGCCCATGTTGTCCCCAACCCCAAGAACCAGATGGGATTTATTACTAATATTACCCTGCATGGAGGAAAGGAAGATTTACTACAAGATCAATATTTCTAATGATACCCATGGCCTGCTGGGTAAGTGACGGCGTTAGCGACTTTGTGCTCCGTCACAACTCTTAACAGTATGTGTGTCTTAAGAACACCAATTCTGTTAACAACATAGCAGTCAAGGCGGCCCATGACCAGACAGGCCCTTCTGGCATTTGCCAGAATTGCCAGATGGCCAGTCCGGCCCTGCTTGCCGCAGACACTTTCAGAAGATGGAGCAGCTTCGCAATTGAGCAGTTCAGGTCAGTCATCATTGATGAAGTAGTGAACAACCTCTTTAATAACAGAGCGTGCGCTGCCTTTGCAACATCATCAGACTCTGCCAGGAACTTTATAGAAAATCATTACATCACTGTTTCAGATAAAACTGTAAGTTGCAAGACATCTCATTTTCAGTAGTGTATCATAGACGTGCATTCCTTTTTTTTAAATGAGAAATTTTCAAGTGGATCCTTTATCTCTTCACACACCATGCTGCACATTAATAGCAATGACTGGAAGTACTCCCATAGGATCATGTGGGTCATAATTATAATTCTGGGCAGGCCGATCATATTTAAGATTTGATATGTCGGACCTTGGTATGTATGGTGTCCAAATTGTACAATACATTGACCAACACCATACTCTGCCTACACACCATGACTTAGGATGCCTAGGTAAGTTCCACCATACACCGCTGACATAATATCCAGATAGAGTGACCAATAAAACAAATCCACTTATATAACCTCATTGTTGTGAAAAACAATTTCTAAATAAAAAAAATTGCGATTTGGGAGGTCATAAACCATGTGGTGAGGCCTAAAGCCAAGTGTGCCATGGATGCCAACAGTGCCACCTCCATATGAAAATATACGTAGAGCATATCTTACCTACGAGACAAGAAGCCCATGTAAGGCATAGAAGTATAAGTAATATGGAGCCAGTCATTCTTAATATCCTCCTTTTTCCTTCCAGTTCTTCATAGATGGGTGAGGAGGTAACTGCACCAAGAAAGTCTTTCTAAAGTTCAGAGTGAGAAGTGTGACAAGCAAAAATGTGGTCTCTATATAATACAGGAATATCCTGTCACATGGGACATTAAAGCCAATAGCACCTCCCAATCCTAACTAAATTTGTGTTCCATCATACAATTTTATGAAGAAGCCACAATTCTGCCTATGTGGGACTCACCTCGTGGTCAGTTTACTGTATGGTTACTTGGAAGTCGTTTCATAATCTCTTGTCTGATTCACCGTCATCCTTTCATTCACAGTGTGACGAAAAAGGTTTGTTTTACATAGAAATTTATTCTGAAATCCAAGTTTGTTAGAAGGTTATAACTAGCAAAGCAGTTTTCCGACTAGATCAGATTTAACTGAGTCACTTCCTTTTAGAAAATTTGATATTACAAAAATTAAGGACTGAGGAAACCTAAAGTGTCTAGAAGATACTCATTGTGGGCCGCTATGGGTCATCATTGGTGGCAATACCACCAGGTTAATTCGGTGGTCTTATTACTATACAAATGCCATTTTCATGCTGCTTCAATTGCCATGCCATTTGCTATAAGGTTATTTTATCTGTGCTGTATCATGATGAGCACTGTACTTTTGATAGTTATTGTTGCAACCTTTGTAATGCCTTATCGATGGTTGTTACTGCCATTTCTTAAAATTGGGGCTGCAACTAAGGTGTAACAGATGTGCTAATGATTTTCAACAATATTGCCACCAGGAAATGGTCTATATCCACTTACAAAATTTAGAACCACCTCTTTCCTACAGGCCAAAATTAACATCAGTCCATAACAAGTGGGGCCATCACATCAGCATGTTTGCGAATTGTTTAGGGCGGTCCAAATCCATCCACAAATCCTCACACTGCACTAACTCCAGACATGATATTGAGAACGGTTTCAATACTAATTCTAATTAAACCCCAAAATGTATTGGTTAGTGATGAGCGAGCACTAAAATGATCGGGTACTCTTTACTCAAGTTGAGGAAATCGTAATGCTCGGGTGCTCGATCCGAGCAATGAGTATAATGGAAATCAATGGAAACTCAAGCATTTTTCTAGTGGCCAACCAAGAGGTCTGGAAGGAGTCTAAAAATTGGGATATGTTCACACACACTGTTTTTGCTGTGTTTTAGCACGTTTGCATTGCTTTTAATGGTGAAATAAACGTTCAACAGGAAATGTAAGTTCATCATTTTAATTCCTTATCGTGCCATGTGGTGTGTGAGACATCATCAGACACATGGAAAGTCACAATTTTCTTTATCAGGGCCGTCAGGCAGCCCTTTCTATTTGTAGAGGGCCATCAGGTGGCCCTTTCTATTGTTAATGGACCAGCAGGTGGCCCTTTCTATTGTTAGTGGGCCTGTAGGTGTCTTGTAGACAGATGAGACCAATATAGAGTTTTTTGGTAAAGCACATCATTTCCATGTTACAGGTTATTTGTCCGGTGAATAGGGAATGAAAGACTAAATCGTTTTTACACCATACAGGACCAATAATCAATAATAATTTTATTCAGAATAGTAGTGGCAGCAGATAAGTATTTTTTAAGTTAAACAACGTTTTTATGATTTTTAATTTAAAAGTGCTTTATTTTTTACTTATCTTTATTAAACTAAAATTAAGCAATTAACAACAGCATCTAAGAGGTTTAACTGCTGCTCCTGCCACTAATACAGCCCCACTCCCTCCACCAATACAGCCCCACTCCCGCCACCAATGCAGCCCCACTCCCGCCACCAATGCAGCCCCACTCCCGCCACCAATGCAGCCCCACTCCCGCCACCAATGCAGCCCCACTCCCGCCACCAATGCAGCCCCACTCCCGCCACCAATGCAGCCCCACTCCCGCCACCAATGCAGCCCCACTCCCGCCACCAATGCAGCCCCACTCCCGCCACCAATGCAGCCCCACTCCCGCCACCAATGCAGCCCCACTCCCGCCACCAATGCAGCCCCACTCCTGCCACCAATTTATCCCCGCTCCTGCCACCAATACAGCCCCGCCACCAATACAGTCCCGCTCCCGCCACCAACACAGCCCCGCTCCCACCACCAACACAGCCCCGCTCCCACCACCAATACAGCCCCGCTGCCGCCACCAATACAGCCCCGCTCCCGCCACCAATGCAGCCCTGCTCCTGACTCTTTCTGTGCCAGTGCTACCTGATATTCTCTATTTTCCTGAACATGGAGCAGATATAAATTACATGGTTGCAAGGATAACATCCTCCTTACCTTCATAAGGTTTATCGCATAAATCATCATAAATCATCATCGGTTGAATATATTTTCCATTGGCTCCAGTCTCCTGTTGCTAAAAGGAGGACAAGCTTTTTCTCATCTCTGTAGAAAGTTTTATTTTTACATTCCCATTTTTGGAGGTAATTGTCGCCATCACATGTCTGCAGTGTCACCGCTGACCATTCCGCTATGGATGACGCAAACAAGCATTGTGATGTCCTGACATTTATAAGTTGCTCTTTAGAAATCCATTAAAATTTCTGTGTATTGGAATTCTCATTACATTTGGCCATGACGACCACAGAATTCTCTGCTTGTAGACATTGATGGTAGAAATTATTGTAGATCAAAAAAGTTTTGTCACCTGAAAAATAAAAAATGTTATGAATACCCTTTTCTGGCAAAATTTTGGTAAAATTGGATGAAGTCTCATTAATATTTTCCAAACTAGATGCTAATATACATAATAATAATTAGCCTTTTACAGGTTCAGATCTCAATTAAGACCTAGACATTACTTTAGACTGCATTGAGTCACGGTCCTTCGACTTTTTTGCGAAGAGGAATGGTAAGGAAAATATCTCATCATAACTACAAGGCTACATGTAAAATCTGGAAATTCTACAACTAGAATATATTCAATGGCTACAATATATTAAGCTTATAATCAATTTACATTTAATGTTTATTTATAATTCTCTGCTTGTAGACATTGATGGTAGAAATTATTGTACATCAAAAATGTGTTCTCACCTGAAAAATAAAATGATTATAATCAAAAATCTTTTCCAGCAAAATTTAGCTAAAATTGGATGAGATGCTATACTTGACATTTATATTTTCCATACTGGGTGCTAAGAAACAAAAATAATCTCCCTGCATGGTATCAGATCAATGTCATTAAAGACCTTTAATATGTCTCTGTTCTGTACTAACAGAGTGCAGCTTGCAGGATCCTCTGGGGCGTGACTTTAGGCAGCTTTGATTCATTACTATGTGAACCATGCCCATTTCTTAGAGACCATAAAAATTAGCAGAAGGAACTGTGGAGGCTGAAGACCAACAGTGCTGATTGGCTGCTGCATTCATGTGACATACCGTTTAGGGGGGAGTTCATTAATGTGGGGAACTATAGCATTTAATAAGTAGTGGAGAACTCCTTTAAATCAAAGTTTAATGTGATGACAAGAGAGTGTTTTTCAAAAAGGGATGAGGGGGTTTTCTCACACCGTTCCAACATACTCACCCGGCCTCCGCTCCCACGCCGCAGCCCCTCGCTGCCCGACAGCCACGGTGGTCACCTCTGACAGGCGTGCGGCCGACGGCGTCTCTGCATGCAATGCGCATGCGCCATAGGACGCGGCCGCGCCTCCCTTCTGCTTCTTGTGCTCCAGCTATGCCCTGACCCGGAAGCACCCCCTGACCAATGGCATATCAGGTCGCTTCCCCCTGAGGGAGGCGCCTGATCATTGTGTTTCCTAGCACACTGGGCCCCGCTTCTTCGTGTGCTCTCTGCAGTCTCACAGTCCCGTTCTCGTGTGCTCTCTGCAGCAGCCTCGCAGTCCTGCTATCCGTGTCCCGTCCTACTCCAGTCCTGCCTCTGGTGTTCCTGTTGCATCCTGCTCCAGTCCCTCCGCCCTACTACTGTCCTGCCTCCGGTGTTCCTGCTCCATCCTGCTCCAGTCCTTCCGTCCTACTCCAGTCCTGCCTCGGGTGTTCCAGTTCCATCCTGCTCCAGTCCTTCCATCCTCCTCTTATCCTATCTCCTGTGTTCCTGCTCCAGCCATCCCTCCATGTTCCAGTCTACTGTCTTACTCCAGTCCTGTCTCCTGTGTTCCAGCTCTGTCCTGTCATCTACACTTCAGTCCCACACTCCTACTCCAGGCCATCCTGAGCCGCCCCTCTCGGTACCGGCTACCGTGGTACTCGAACCCCTGGGCCTGCTCCTAACAGTCCCTGTATAGGGGTCGGTTCCACCTGGCAGCTCGCCCAGGGTCCCTCAGTGCCACGGCCCAGAGGGTCCATTCCTGGAGATTCCGGCTCCAGACCAGCCACGCTAACAGGTTTATCCAGAACAGAGAGCATACATTTTTCAAAAAGTAATGATGGGGTTATCCAAGAATTTCATGTTAATGGCCTTGGTAAGGAAGTTTTAAAAACAAACTATCTTGTGTCACAGTTAAAGCACTAGGTCGAGTGTGCTGCTGGTGAGTTACCAACTAAAATGTGAGCTATAGCTTAGAGATCGACATGCCAGGGTCTCTCTCTGAACGAAGACTGCATGGATAAGCTAGGAAAGCTGAACAGTTTGTGTGTAAGCTGCAGTCTGTTCAGAGAGAACTGTGTCTCGAGATAAATACTTCTGTTTGGACCTGGAAGGTGCTGGAGCGCAGACTGATGTGGCTACCGAGACTGGTAGAATCATGTCTCTTCTGGGTATTAAGTTTGCACCAGGAGAAAGGACTGTAATCTGTTTAGGTGATCCTGCACTGACATATGTATCTGATGAATGAACTGTTTATTTGCTCTGATGACTTTGGACCCAGAAGACGCTGTTTTTGGTTTTGAATCCCTTTGCGTTTTATGAAATCAGTAAAACTTTACCTGGCTGGATCAAACCTAATGTCAACGCTACCTAATGCCTACCTGAGAGGGTGAATCCTTACAATAGGAACTGTATATATGCGGTGTATATATATATTATATATATAATATGTATACACACATTTAGCACAGGCATATATTATTAGATTTCATTAGCAAAACAATTATATATATTTAATCATCACTAAAAAAAAAAAAGAAGTTGAGGCTAAGAGTGTGCCACTGCAAATTTGTTTTTTCTTCTGGTCTAAGGTTATTTAATCTGTTTAAATGCAAGACAGTAGTAATACATCTGGCCCATTATTTAGTAACAAGAAATAAAATAAAAATAAAACGTTGCAATGTTTTAATGGTCCAGTCTTAGGTTGACACATTCCTTCACTTCTGCTTTTCTAGCACCTACAACACACTCACTCTTTGAGATAAATAATTGAGAAGAAAGAAATTTGGTTTCATATCCTCAACATTTGGTAGAGTCATGATTTTGCAACAAAAGGGGCTGGAAGGTGCAATAAACTGAAATTTACGCTAATATTGTAAATAAAAGTTGAGTAGTGCAACAAGATCGTGACCTGAAAATACTTCTGATGGTCTTTGTGGCAATAATGCTGTATAGCAAACCACTGTCTCAGACAATCTCAGTGCACCGATCACCAGACAGAGGCCTTCTGTATGTAACAGTAACTGCAATTAGTCTCTTGTTACTAAAGCAATGGCCCAATTACATAATGGGTAAAGCAATGTGAACCACGTCTTTGGACTTCTGAGAGGATAATTGTGCTGAACTCCGGGTGCACGTAATATTGCTTTTAGCAGTCCTTGCACTGCTGACCAATTGGTCACTGCTCCTGAATTGGATTTGCACTGGCTACCTAATAGGATGGGTCCCATTATGTGCAGATAATATATTGCTGTCCCACATATTACCCCCCCCCTCGAAGAAGCTAACACGAAACGCGCGTTGGGGAGGTTGTCCTCCCAGCACCCAGCTTGTACAGATGAGTATTCATTAATCTGTTTGTTTCACATGTGGCATACATGTGATATCTCTCTTAGATATAATCTCTTGCCTCACTATATATTTGTATTAGGAATGTTATTCTTAATCAAAGTTACTATTGGTCTTACTAGTGCCTGGATATGTGAGGTTTCTTTACCACTCTCTCTGGTTTTTCTTTGTTTTATACGTTATTTTTATAACTGATTTGTTATAATAAAATTATACTTTTTGAATATACAGCTGTATTACTTCCTTTCTTATTTTGTTTTTCTGCAATTTTTGGAAGTGCTTTTAATATAGGCTGGTCCCTTTTGTTTGGAAAGACTGTATAATGGTCCCCACATTGTATAATGGCCCCAACAGTAGCCTTCAAACTGTATTATGGCCTCATCATTGGCTCCCAAGCTGTATAATGACCACCACACTTTGAGGACCCCCCACAGTTGTCCTTAAAATGTATGAGAAGCCCACCAACAGTATGAGAGCCCCATCACACTGTATGATGGCCACCACGGTAGTACCAAAAGTGTATAATGGCCCCAACATTATCTCCCACACTGTGTAATGTTCCCTGCATTAGCCCCCAAACTTTATAATGACCCCCGGCTCCTACATTAGCTCCCACACTGTATAATGGCTCCCAACTAGGCCCCCAAACTGTATTGTTTATGAGGCCCCCACAGTCACACCCCAAGATTTTAATTCAAATAAAAGAATACTCAACTAATCGACAACCAACGCACTGATATCATAGCACCGACACACGTACAAGACGCCAGAGTCCCGACGCAGCATGATGTTACCGCGCTGGAACTCTGACATCCTGTGCGTGCGCCGGCGACTCGGCCACTCCATCACCCTGCCATTCTGTAGACCACAGGCATAAAGTGACCTGTGGTCTAAAATGACAGAGAGCGGTAGTTCATGTCTCCCTGCTCTACCACAGAGGTTAGCTATATCGGCGTGCTTCAAAGACCGATAGAGTTAAGAGTAGTTGTAGATCTGGGTGGGCCCCTCTGAGCCAGAGGTGACACCCTCCCACCCCTCGATCCCTTGATAGTTACGGTACTGGTTAGCACATATCTCTGAACTTCACATCACTTCTAACTAGTAAACCAGCTCTATAATGGAAAAGTCCTGAAAGTTTATTGCAAAACAACCCTAGATCCTAAATGTTGCAATCGCTTTACTTTCTCTAGAATAAATATTAGGAAGAACAATATTGACCTCAGAAAAGCGACAGTTAAACAGAGAAAAGACAGAGTTACCAGGTTAGGTCAAGAATTCAGTTATTTATGGGGTGCAGAGATAGAAAGTAGCACATTATCTTCGGGATGGGTCCTATTAACCTTTGTGCTACAAAGAAAATATTACAAATGGTACAAAAAAAAAAGTAGCCTCCTCCAAGATGGTGCCGCCGGCGCCTGCGAAATACCATATATCGGTGGCGCCATTTTCATTCTATAATATTCGTTATGTAAACTAGGGGGCAGGTCAATGAGGCAGCAGTGGCCTGTCAGAAGCCATACACATGAATACTTAATCGGAGCACCACATACAGACCCCCACAGGCCACCCTGGAGCATGAGCATATCATTAACTGAAAACTGAAAAGAAAGATTACACAATAACCACAAGACAGATTTCATCACCAGACATCATTGTAATCAGTATAACGGCGCCGACCTGACACTGTCTGTAGGTTACTGTGCACAATCCTGCTGACAGGTTCCCTTTAACTGTTTACAATAACAATAATTTTGACCAGGGGTGCCCAATCTTTTGCATGCCACTGTATGTGTGAACAGGACTGCAGTTGCTAAATGTACTTATTTTACTTGCTTCTATAATAATAATAGTTTTTATTTCTATAGGTCAAACATATTCCGCAGCTCTTTACATTACAGAAGGGACATGTACAGACAATAAACAGATAATTCAACAGATACCAAGAGGAGTTATGACCCTGCTCGCAAGCTTAAAATCTATATAGCGCCATTAATTCCACAGCGCTTTACAGACATCACCATCACTGTCCCCATTGGGACTCACAATCTAAATTCCCTATCAGTATTTCTTAAAAATGTGGAAGGAAACCGGATTACAATTATAGTCACAGTTATCGTCACAGCTTTATGGTTAGATTTTAAGTATATATGTGTGAATCGATTGGATGTGAGTGAAAATTAATGACAAATTTTTGAAAATTCAGGACACCCAATAAACTATAATAGTTTGAGTTTGCAATCTACTTGGCACAAATCACCAAAAAATGCAAAAGATTGCATCGCTCAGAGAAGGCTCAGAAGACATTGCACATGGCCGGGTGAGCTTCCTGATAATGCCTTCCAGCTATCACATTACATGCTATAGCATAGCCAATTAGGATGAATTATCATAGCCTGTATAAAAGCCAAAGGAGGGAATTTAGCGGAGAAGCAATTTTGGGGTGAGTCTGGATAGTGAGAGGATATCACAACTTAGCCACCGAGAAAAGGAAAGAAAACCATAAAGCGCTGAAGAAACTGTACAGTTAGTGTGTGTTGTAAAATGTCACAGTCACGCATGGCTGGACACAGCGCCTCCAGCAGGGCGGATTTAGATGACACGCGTGACCCTGGATACACCGCATCCAGTTGGGCGAATTTAAATAATAAAACGTGCAGCTGGATAGACCGCCTCCAACAGGCGAATTTCAGAAATACACGCAAGTCTGGAAACCCCGCCTCCAGTAAGGCGAATTTAAACAATAAAAGGGAAAACCAGGGTAACAATAACAATGGTGGCCCTGCGATAGGGAACGGGGGACGTGGAGACCTCCTGCACTCCCCTGAGTCAGTGTCTCTACACTCCTAACGTTCCCTAGGACGGTTCCGCACCGGGCGCCACTCAGGATACCTTTAAACCCTAGCTCGCCCTCCACCTACCCCTTTCTAGTGTAGTGGACGGTGCGGAAACTAATCCCACCACTGCACTAAACACACATAAGGAAAAGAGACAAAACAGGGGAACACAACTTAGCTTTGCTCTGTTGCTTACGCTCCCAGCAACAGAGCCCACCACCTGTGTGCATCTTTACCTCCGACCGGATCCAACACCATAGTGCAGCCTTGGAGCAAACAGAGTCCACCACCTGAATGCAGCTGTCCAGAAACAGAGTCCAGCATATGAGTCCAGCTTTCCAACAACCAAGTCCAGCATCATGAGTGCAGCTCTACACCATAGCTGCCACTCCACCAAGCCATGCAAGAACTCCTTGCTGACACCATAGCTGCAACTCCACCAAGCCATGCCAGTCCTCCTCGCAGACACCATAGCTGCCACTCCAGGACTCTCACTGAGCTGCCTGGACTCGCCTTCAGCTCCATCCTTCACCCAGGCTTGCTTATAACTGAGGACTATCACCAACAGTGATTACCACACCTGTGACTCTTTTATAGCAGAGCCAGCAATCACACCTGTTTTATAATTACGTGCACAAAACTAAAGAAACAGAGTGCAATGACGCTCACCACCACCGGGGGGCAAATTTAGAACAAAAGACACCACGGTGCAATAATCCTAATGGCCACCAGGGGGCAAAAACCAACCCTGAGAAAACAGCTCACAGAAAAAAAAAAAGGTTACTTGAGCGTTTTCTCTGTCATATCCAACCTGGATCATGACAAATATAGCAATGAAGAACAGTTACTATCTACTGTATTTACCCGAAACATATATGTTAAGGACCCTGACATTACTAAGGCTGTGACCGCAAAAAAAAGAGATTCAAAGAGGGCAATTGGGGCTTTGCAGTACTTGTGATTCGCCCAGACACCCAATGCAACACAGTGGACACAATCCACAGTCAGATCCTCAAAGAAACCCCAGCCAATGGTGGAATATTTAAGAGGTAAGAAATGTCATGAATGCACTTGTTACAGTGATGGCTTCTATTACAGGGAATGACTGGTATAGTTTATCTAATATGGGCAGAAGATGTGTGCAATAATAAATTAACCTTCTTTCTGAAGATATCCGTCTGTATTAAGCTATACCCAGATGTTTTGAGCTGGATAGCCAAAAAATCAGTTTGTTGTTAATGAGACCTGTAAGTGAAGTGAGCCTTATATTGAAGTCAGTGCGGTTCAACACAGTCATAAAATCATTAAGTTCGATTTTGGTGCCCAGCCAAATTATAAGTGGGTCATCGATGTATCTGTACTAGCACTGCACATGGAAAGTGACCTAGGGGCCACCATGGAAAATCTCCTTCTCCCATAGGCTGAGTAAGAGACTTGCAAATGATGGTGCCAGGCCGTGCCCATGGCAGTGCCTTGCTTCTGTAAACATAATCTATCTTTAAATGTAAAATAATTATGTGTCCTCCTACCTTCTTTTCGATACACCCACCTACCTGCCTTCATCAGCGTATCATTCTGTTTTTTCATAAGAATTAAATTCATTTGTCACCAACTGACGCTTTTATATGATAATCAATCAACACTTAACATGGCAGTGATTTAGAGTTTGTTAATCTTAAAATCTTTCAATAATAGAAAATTATACTTACATTTTTTCTTTATTCTGCTGCTGTGATGTTGAAGCAGCAAACAATTGCTCTGAGGAGCCTATTTTTTAGAATGGAGACAAAAGGACGGGAAGGTTAGTGAGTTTGGAAGACGAACTGAAAAGGGAAATTCTTTTCTCTCTCAATGGGACATATAGATAGACATTAACATATATTGATTTCTTCCATTAAAAATATACAATATAGTATAAAGATATAAACAAAATATATCTGCCCCTGATATAATGAGCCTCACTGTTGTAACGGTACTCATCTTCCATACCCCGATCCTCTACAGAAAAATGGGGTCCTGATTCCGGTGTGTGGCTGCAGTCGTGTTTCTGTTGCGGACACCTCCCAGTGCAGCTCTGCCACATTTTGTGCTGCACCGGTCTCATTTGACCCCATAATAAGGAAATCACACCAGCCATTAAAAGCAAAGTCCTTTTTACTAACAGTCACACTGATATACAGAGGGTAGCAGGAGTGGAACTCGCCATGTTCTTCTGTGCAGTACAGAGGCACATTCCCTTTGGTTGGTGAAATAGAAATACTGTAGGCTTACAGGTTAAGTTGAAGAACTCCATCCTTTCCCAGGACAGTGCCACCTAAGGCAGTGCTCTCCATTGTGACCACTATACTTCAGCTACACTTCTTGAGAATCAAATAAGGAGCTTACACACTGATCCTCAATCCTCATCCCCAATTATGGGCCAGTCCTACAGTTAACCCTGTCACACATGACTAGCAGGAACTGCGGCCTCCAGGAGGAAAACGCATACAATACATTACATTTTCATATATTTAAAATAACAGAGGTTTCCAGAGAAGTACAGAATCATCCTCTCCACCCCCCCACAGAGCATCAAAATTTCACATACAATAATGGGAAACTTTTTCTTACTTTGGTGGGCGGCTCACTTTTTTTCTATCACTTTTGCTGTTGAAGAAATGGAAAAAATTTTCAGAAATAAATACCATGTAAAATAATAATCAGGAATAAATCCTAGTTCAATAGGGACACAGACAATAAACATAATGTGTGACCTGTCTCCTATATCTCACCACATGATATAGATAGATGTTATTACTTATTAATAGATCATTGTATAAATATCACATTTACATGCACTTGCAAGGGGACTGATCTTCTGCCTGTGTAACTATCATTTTATAATTTTGCATCTAGAAGACAGTAAATAGGACATAAAGGAACGTCCATTTGTGGAAAGTGTTAAAATACCTACATGTTTTTCACATTGTTCTTGCTCGATCTCCGGAAGAACTTTGGCATCCACCATTTATTTTTGGGCCTTAAAAAAATCCAAAGAAAACAAATTGAGACACGGACAGTTCACATTATCATTGTGATCAGTCTATGAGGATATATACAACGATATTGTCCTGTGTAACGTCCTGCACTTAGGTCACAATGTGACGTCATCAATGTAAAGCCCAAGGTCTCGTTAGAGTAGATGCAGCCACGATCGCTCTAATTACTTACGGGATTGATGCTGTGTCGGCCCACACTGTCTTTGTTTCATATCTATAATAAAAATAAAGTTTTCATTAGAAAGGGAGAAAATATCAGAAAATGTAATTTGTAAAGTCAGGGGCACAGTTATAGAGAGTTAATAGATAAAAAATCAAATAACCAACAATGGACTCCATAAACTTCCCTTCTCTGCCATCTATGCAAGAACCTTTACATCGGCATGTGAAAACCTCAGAACTAACGACTGGAGGGTTTCTGATCTCACTGCTCTTATGTATTCGGACTCGAACATCAGTTATCATTATGTACAGTGTATTGCAGCCATGTTGTATCCAGGGATGTCAAACTCAAGTACACAGAGGGCCAAAATTAAAAACTTGGACAAAGTTGAGGTCCAACCTTGATATTTATAACATTAATTGTGACAGAAAAAAAAGTGAGGAAAGGAGGAAAAATGTGTTGGGGGAATCTGGCTAAGGTAGGGAGGACCCTAATACTGCAGGAGAAGTTAGGGTTGTGGGCATGGTAGATAGCAGTATAAAAGGGAATGTAGAGGGTGTGGTGACTCTCACAGAGAAGGAAATTTAGGAAATAAGAGAAAATCAGAAGTTCATAAACATCATTGAAAGAATAATATTCACAGAGTCAAGATGGTAGAAAGTGAACAGAAAGGGTAAGATCTCAATATATGTAGCAAAAGGATAACAATGTACACAAAAACAAAATGGAGAATACATGGCCCAATAAAGCAATACAGTACAGCTCCGGCAGGTGGCGGTATTAAGCCTAAGAACGCTGTATGTTAATGTGGCGCCCCCAGGAGTATGGTCGCCACACTGGCATTGCCTTCCTCCAGGGAGGGTGATGTCAGGCTTGGAAACAATGAAGGGTCTCTCTGGCAGTTAACCATGTCATGCAGCACAGTTCCCACTCCGGGCCAGCAGGGGGAGCTCTGAACCAGAATTGGGGAAGGAGTGCTCTCTGAGGGCCATGAAGGGAAATTAGTAGTTAGTGTGAGGAGGGAAAAGAGTGTAGACGTGTGGAGAGAAGCTGGAGGTTGAGCTGAGGATAGAGAGCTCCCTCCCAGTGATAGCGCATGATCTGGAGCCTGGTCTCCACGGTTGTAAGGATACTGAAGGTCCTGCAACAGAAACCAGAGGAATAGGAAGCTGTAAATGCTCTATTCCCAACTAAGACTCGGAGGCACATCAGCGAAGGGTGAGCCAAGAGAGATAGAAGGCTACAGCTGTCTGCCATACGAGGTAGATCCAAAAGGGAAGAAGAAGGAGGAACTTCAATGTAACACTGTACTGCATGTACCTCAAGAAAGCGCTAGAGAGGAGACTACACAACCCATCTGACAAAGAAATTCCTAAGTTGCTTCCAGGCTAATCAGCTCCTGTGCCATCTGTAATCTGGACCCTGGACTGCACTTTACAAGTAAAGGTAAAGAAACTACATTCCGCTGTGTCCTTGCCTTCTTCCTGCAACTTCTTCAGCACTGCTACATCTCTGTGCCAGACACTGCACCCTCTTCCCCAACACCTATCTACACTGCCTTGGGACCAACCGCCCTGCCTGTGGAGGGCTACAACATCTTTGCTGCACTACACCATCTGTCCCAGAGGATCTGTCCGCAGCGTCGGCTTAACACCTTCATTGCCGAACACCACAGATGGTGTCACGAATCACTCAAACTTTATTTCACCACTCAAACCCCCTTTTACATGGGCGCCCAGGGCCCCGGACCGGGTCACCGCTGCTGTGACATTCCCCTCTGAAGGACCGGCCCAGTAACCAGTACCCCACAGCCCTGGGAGGGCGACCCATTTTGGCGTCACGAACAGGATTACGGAGCCCGGTATCCCCGGGTCCTGTGTGCCAGAGACTGTGTTGTGTATTGTGAACTGTTGGCGCCATTGCCGCCATTATCCCGCTGCTTGGCGCGTGCGGGAAACCAAAGAGGCGGGCCATCGTGGGCAGAGCCTGCCAAAGAGAGCAAGGACATGAAGTGCCACGCAGGAAGAGAGGACAGTGCGTGAGAAGGGGGAGGAGCTGAGGCCTACAGCCGGTAAGCCGCTCAACCCCGGGGCCTGGCAACTGTTAACTAGGGGGAAGGAGAATGCCTGAGGCAAGTGCCGATGCAGCGGCGGATGCCCCCGCCAGACCCTCAGCGCCGCAAGATGCAGTGCCCAACGCGGCTGTGACTCCAATAGCACCCACCGCAGCGGTCCCCATAATGCCGCTGTCTATGCCTTACATACCGGGAGCAGCATGGCTACCACAGTATTCAGGGGAGTCGCATACCCTGAGTGAATTTAAAGAGAGACTGTGCAGTTTGTTTGAGGTGTATCCTCTATCTGAAAGCCAGAAGGTGAACATCCTGATTGGGCAGCTAACAGGTGCAGCACAGAGAGAAGTAAAGGCCTGTCAGGACACTGACAAAGAGACTGTTAAAAAGATTTTGGCCAAGCTAAGAAGCAGCTTTGACACCCGCACTGCAGCTGAAATCAAGATGAGGTTCTTTGGATGTAAACAGAAAGCGCAGGACAGTATACAGGACTATGCTCTTAACCTGCAGGAGGCGCTGCGAGCCGTCAAGCAGATTGACCCAGACAGTGTGAAAGATGGAGACGGACTGTTAAAGGAGCAATTCATTGAGGGACTCCTATCCAGTACCCACAGAGCACAGCTGCGCATCATAGCCCTACAGAACCCTGATCTAGACTTTGCTGATTTCAAGGACAGGGCTATCCGGGTGCTGCAGGAACCAACTGTCAGCCGTCCAGCGCCCCCTAGGCGCCAAGCGATCACCTACCACCAGGAAGCAACATCTTTCCCTTCCATCCCTGTGGAGGCTGATGCACACACTCTGGATAAAGATCCAACAGAAGAGCTGCGTCTTCAGGTCCAGGAGTTGATCAAAGGGATGGCAGCACTTACTCAAACCGTGCAGTCCCTGCAGGTGTCCTCCAAGGAGAAGATCCAGCTTGCTTCCAGTCCAGAGGATGTCCCGTGGCTCCGGAAGAGGAGAACCCCGCCTCTCCGAGGAAGGAACAACGATCGCTATGACCAGGACGGACGTCCCATCTGTCGTCACTGCCGCAAGGCCGGTCACCTTGCAAGATTCTGTTATTTAAACGAGCAACCCCTGGGGCAGAGGGCCAACCCCCAGGAGTAGGACCACAAGGCTCAAGGAACTGGCGAGCCAAGTATGTTGGAGGGAGACCGATCCTTCCAGTGGAGATTGACGGTGTTGATTCTGCCGCACTAGGGTGTGGCCCGTCTTAATTGTCTGTGGCCAAATTGGATCTTTGGTAGAGATTTTACGTGCACGGAGAAAAGAATACACAAGACAAGGTGTATCATGTCAATATGATTCTTCTCTGTCTTTAATCCAAAAATGAACAGCTTTTATACAGAGTTTGTGTTATTACATCATGGGTACATTTCTAAGTTAGTATTTACCGTTCCCATGCCGCTACATATCACTATGTACGTTTCTGAGTTACTGTTTACTGTTCTCATATGCTACATAATCACCGTGTACATAAGTATTGTTCTTTAGCACGATCAACCCGATCCACCCAGTATTGCGGTATTATATGAAGCCTAGGTGGGTCATGCACAGAAATAATTCAGCAGAAAGCCAGAAGTATCTTAAAGCAACATGATCCTAATATTCTACAAAGCCACTATATAGTGGTACAGTTTTGATTCTTGTATATATTCATGTGCCATATATTCTCCCCTTAACACGGCATCCCCATGAACGCTTTGCTGGACACTGGCTCCCAGGTGACCACTATGCCCTATATCCTCTACAAGCGGTATTGGGCTGACTCTGAACTTACCCGTGGCCCAACTGATGAACTGACAGTAGTTGCCAGTAATGGTCAGTCTTTACCGCAAGTGGGATGTAAAGAGATTACTGTTAAAGTGGGTAGAGTGGAGTTAAAATCTCAAGGTCTGATAGTTGTGGATATTGATCGACGAGAATGTAATCCCATGATGACTCTGGGTACAAATGTAATTGAAAATTGTCTTTCTGAGGTTATTGTCTTGTTGCAACAGGTGGCTGAGACTGCTGGTTCCAGTGAACAACGAGAAGGAGATCAAGGCCCTGATGCAAAGACAACAGGTAGAACTCTCTGGCGGAGAAATTGGCAGTGTCAGAGTGAGTGATGCTTTCCCCATTGCAATATCCCCCAGATATGAAATGTTGATTTGGTGTCGGGCAGCCATGGGCCTCAGAGAAAAAGATTACCAGGCATTGGTAGAGCCAGTATACTCTGATAGCAGGCCCACTGTCATGACAGCCAGAGGGGTAGTTGATGTACGTAAAGGGAGAGTACCTGTACGCCTTTTGAATTGGGAGGAGGAGGCCACAATACCTCGGTATGCCACAGTTGCTAAGCTGCTCACTGTCAGTAATAATGCAATGCAGGCAGCAGAGCCCTTGGTCTCATCCGACCAGGTGGAGGACAATGGCTCTGTAAAGCAGCGGGAGGAGTAGTGTCAGCAACTGCAGGTGGGAACTGACTCCACCCCTTCATACCAAAAGAATGGGGTTTACAGAGTGACCCAGGAGTATGAGTGGGTATTCAGTAAACACCCTCTAGATTTTGGGAAGGCAAAAGGGGTTCAACATCATATCCCCACTGGAAATCATCCACCCATAAAAGAAAGGTACCGGCCTATACCCCCAACACAATACCAATGTGCCAAAGGTATGTTGAGAGAGATGAAGGAAGCAGGGGTTATCAGAGACAGTTGTAGCCCCTGGGCAGCTCCAATAGTTTTTGTAAAGAAAAAGGATGGTACCATGAGAATGTGCGTTGATTACAGGAAAATTAACAGCATTACACATAAGGATGCCTACCCATTACCCAGAATTGAGGAGTCATTAGCTGCACTTAAAACTGCTAACTATTTTTCCACCTTAGATCTCACTAGTGGGTATTGGCAGGTTCCCGTGGCAGAGGCAGATAAGGAGAAAACAGCATTTACCACCCCAATGGGTCTCTGTGAGTTCAACTATATGCCATTCGGGCTCTGCACCGCCCTGGAACATTTCAACGGCTGATGGAGTGCTGCCTGGGACACAAGAACTTCGAGATGGTTCTGTTGTACCTTGATGATGTCATTGTTTTCTCCAAGACTTATGAAGACCATCTGAAGCACCTGGCTGGCTGAGGTGTTTGAAGCCTTGTCCAACTTTGGCCTGAAGGTGAAGCCTTCCAAATGCCACCTCCTGAAGCCCAAGGTTCAGTACCTCGGTCATGTAGTGAGCGCAGAAGGTGTGGCACCAGATCCTGACAAAGTCACGGTCATCCGGGACTGGCCGAAGCCCAGCAACCTCCATGAGGTACACCAATTCCTCGAGTTAGTAGGTTACTACCAAAGCTTCATCAAGGGCTTCCCAGAATAGCCACTCCTATGCAAAATCCTCTGGTGGGGCAGTCCAAGAAAGCCAACAGAAAAGTTCCACATTTGAATGGACTGAGGAGTTGGAGAGGTCCTTCACCCGACTGAAGATGGCTCTCACAGGAGATGAAGTTCTGGCCTACCCAGATTATGACCAATCCTTTGTGTTGTATACTGATGCCAGCAATGTGGGACTGGTAGCAGTACTGTCACAGGTACAGAATGGCAAAGAAAGAGTGATCTCCTACACCAGCAGGAAGCTTTGTCCCACTGAAAGGAACCCTGACAACTAGAGTTCCTTCAAGCTGGAGTTCCTCGCCATAGTCTGGGCTGTGATTGAACGATTCAAGCATTACCTAGCTTCAGCCAAGTTTACCATCTTCATGGATAACAACCCTTTGACTCACTTGGAAACCGCAAGCTAGGTGCACTGGAGCAGCGATGGATGGCTCGGCTGTCTAACTATGAATTTACCATCAAGTACCGAGCAGGGCACGAGAATGCCAATGTTGATGTGCTGTCCAGGATGCCTAATCTGCCAGATGCAGGAGAAGACCCCGAGGCACTCGAAGAAGTAGAGTTACCTCCCTTCCACCGGCCAAATGCGTCCCAACATGCCCAGGGAGTGAGAAACAAATGGTCTATCCTAAAAGAGTCTACCCTAAATCCATTGCCTCACCATGACTGCGCTGAAACCCAGGATAGCGACCCCGCAGTCCGCCTGGTGAAAGAGCTACTGTGACAAGCTGACTCACGCCCGGATTCAGATGCTCCTGAAGAAACCCAGCAGTTATTGAAGGAAAGAGGCAGACTGTTCATCTATGAAGGAAAGCTGTGTCGGAGGAGTATCAGTGCCCGCACTCATGAGTTGGTCTGGCAGGTGGTAGTCCCAAAGAGAGAGGCATCAATGGTCCTGGAAGCATACCACAATTGAGCTGGACACTTCGGATGTAAGAAGTTGGAGGCCTTGCTCCAAGAGAGATTCTACTGGGCTGGTATGAGGAAAGCCATTGAAAATTGGTGCCGAGAGTGTGGACAATGCAACCTGCGCAGAAAGGACCGTAACAGCCAGCGAGCTCCTTTGCAGCCAATAATAACCAAGCAACCACTTTAGTTGCTTGCCCTGGACCATGTGAAGCTGGTCCCAAGCCGTTCCGGCTACATTTATGCTCTTACCATCGTTGACCACTACTCGAGATTCCTGGTAGTAGTGCCTGTCAAGGATCAAACAGCCAGAACAGCAGCCAGAGCATTCCAACAGCACTTTTGTAGACCACACGGATATCCAGAGCGAGTGCTTACAGATCAAGGTCCAGCTTTTGAAGCGAAAGTGTTCCAGGAATTCTGTAACTTGTACTGTTGTAAGAAGATCAGGACAACACCGTACCATCCACAGACCAATGGCATGTGTGAAAAGATGAACCAGGTGGTGATCGACCTACTGAAGACCTTGCCCTTGGAAGAATCTGTGGCCAGAAAAGTTGCCAGATCTGGTAGACCTCTACAATCACATTCCTGTGAATTCCACCAACTACACTCCAGCCTACCTCATGAGAGCGAGGCCTGGTAAGCTGCCTATTGATTTGGATATGGGAGTCCTGACACCTGAAGTAACATCACCAGATGCTGACTGGGATACAGAGAGGCAGCAACAGTACAGAAGAGTACAAGAGTGTGTGGAAAAGAGTCTAGCTCAGGCAAGACAAAAACAAGAGAGGAACTACAATCAGCATGCACCTGCAGTTCCCTTGTCACCAGAGAACAAGTCCTAAAGAGGAAAAGAAGGATGCATAAGTTGGATGACCAATGGGAAGCTGAACCCTACACCATTCTACCCTCAAACTCTGACAATACCAAGGTGTGCCTTATTAGTAAAGATGGAGGAGAAACTTCAGCAGCAATATCAAGGGATCATTTGAAATTATGCCCTAACCAGCTAAAAGGAAAGAATGGAAGAAGAAAATAACATCCAACCCATAGAAGAAGAAAAGGTCAGCACTATACTTGGAGAATTCCCTGCAAATTGGACTAAAGTAAATGATGCCATAGTGGTGCCAGTATTGACATTTCCCCAACTGGATAAAAAAACTGGTCGGAACTGAGAAAATAAGTTAATGTGTATGCACAATGAAAGTGCATATTAACACATGACCATTAACCAGAGAAAATAAAAAAGCAAAAAACACAAATAAAGAGTAAAAAATAATCATTTATTATTTTTTACTTTTTATTTGTGTTTTTTGCTTTTTTGTTTTCTCTGGTTAATGGTCATGTGTTAATATGCACTTACATTGTGCATGCACATTAATTTATTTTCTCAGTTCAGACCAGTTTTTTATCCATTTCATTGTGCATTCAGTGCATATAAGGGTGTGACCGCCCTCTTTCTGAGCTGGGAAAACCATCCAGTCTGGCCTATGCTTTTACTAGTGGGTCAGTCCCTCGATCCTTGTTCACATTCACATCACTTGGCAAGTGAAAAGGTTTTAAATGCTAGAGTAGGACTGTCCCACAAGGGTTGCCGTGACGTGGCGGGATGGCTTGTACATTATTTTGATCAAAATTATGTTTACTAAATACCCTTATTATTACTACCTTTATGCATTATTTGCAGTTTATTTTTTACTTTTTACTTTTTTTTATTTGTGTTTTTTGCTTTTTTGATTTCCCCAACTGGTAGTACAAGAAGAAGTGACTCAAGAAAATCCTGAAAATCAGGAAAATCAGGCAGCAGATGCCACACCAGCAGTGGAGCCAGAGAACCCTTGCCCTGCCAGTGGTGAATCTGTCATGCCCACAGTGAGTAGAAGTGGTCCTAGGAAATCTAGTATCCCTGTGCTACGCAGAACCACCAGTAGTGTATCCAGTACATCACACACTACACCAGTAGTTAGCATCAGGCAACCAGTAAGATCCTCAACCACGCCAGTGTTACGTAGATCTACTCGTACTACTCAAGGTATACCACCCATTAGATTCCGCATATGAATAAGTTAAAGCAATGTAAGTGTTAACATGTATATACGTAAATGTTCAAATTTTGTGCCTACAGATATTCTGTAAGAAATTTCCTTTTTAAGTTTTCCCGTTTGTGTTATGGACATTTTGACCACTGGACTAGGTGTGGTCACTAACTTTGTACATGGTTCACTATTTGCCCAGGAATGGACCATGGACGTTGATGCATGGACTTATCATCACAGTACTATTTTTGGAGCCTTTGGTTTTTGTAATTTTTCATTTTTTTTAAACCTTGTACAATTATATTTGTTTATATGTTGTGTATGTTTTTCATCAGCCCAGGAGTGCTGAATTGCACTAGGGGGAATGTGGCGCCCCAAGGAGTATGGTCGCCACACTGGCATTGCCTTCCTCCAGGGAGGGTGATGTCAGGCTTGGAAACATGGATTTTTGTGAGTACTCACCGTAAAATCCTTTTCTCCGAGACGCTCATTGGGGGACACAGAGACTGTGGGTGTGTGCTTCTGCCGTCTGGAGGCTGACACTAAGTATACAAAAAAAGAGTTAGCTCCTCCTCCGCCGCATACACCCTCGCCCCCAGACCGGGCGTAACTCAGTTTAGTGTATAAGCAGTAGGAGAACGCGCCTTAAACTCAGGCAAGAAATTATATGTCTGAAAAAGGGGCCACCCTAAACCTCGCACAAGGATTTGTATAACTCAAAATAAGTAAAAGCCAACTGGCTGATAGGGTGGGTGCTGTGTCCCCCAATGAGCGTCTCGGAGAAAAGGATTTTACGGTGAGTACTCACAATAATCCATGTTTCTCCTTCGTCTCATTGGGGGACACAGAGACTGTGGGACGTTCTAAAGCAGTCCTCTGGGCGGGATCTTAGCTCACCCAATCCATGCTATTTTGCGCCCCTGATTAGAGGTGCGCAACTGCTGCCTGGAGAATCTTTCTTCCCAGGCTTGCATCCGAGGATGCCTGGGTATGTACGTTATAATGTTTTACAAACGTATGCAAACTGGACCAGGTAGCTGCTTTGCACACCTGCTCCGCTGAAGCCTGGTGTCGCAGTGCCCATGAGGCACCCACTGCTCGTGCCGAGTGAGCCTTGATCCCTGCCGGAACCGGCGTGCCACTGATTTGATAAGATTCTTGGACTGTCAGGCGAACCCATCTGGCCAACGTCGCTCTGGACGCAGCGAGCCCCTTCCGCCGCCCTTCTGGGACCACGAATAGAGAGTCTGTCTGGCGAAATGGCGCTGTCCTCGTCACATACCTCCTAAGAGCTCTTACCAGATCCAGGGTGTGCAAAGCCTTTTCTACCCTGTGCACCGGTGCCGGGCAAAACGAGGGTAAGACAATGTCTTCGTTGATATGGAATGCAGACACAACCTTCGGCAAGAAGGGAGGAGCTGGCCTTAAAACTACCTTATCTTTATAAAAGGTCAGGAACGGCGGTTTACAAGATAAGGCCGCCAATTCCGAAATCCGCCTAATAGACGTTATAGCTACCAGAAAAACGACCTTTCTGGACAGATAAGGTAAGGAGACCTCTTGCAATGGTTCAAAAGGAGCCTCCTGAAGGGCCCTGAGCACCAAGTTCAGGTCCCATGATTCCGTCGGCGCCTTATAGGGGGGTACTAAATGTGCGACCCCCTGCATAAACATCCTAACCTGCCAGACGGAAGCGACTTTTCGTTGGAAAAGCACCGACAGGGCCGAGATTTGCGTTCTGAGCGAACTCGGAGCCAACCCTGCGTCCAGCCCTGCCTGCAGAAAAGCCAGTACGTTGGGGATCGAAAAAACTAGAGGAGCCACTTCACGATCCCTACACCAACGGAAAAAAACTTCCCAAGTTCGATGATATACTCTCGCCGAGGAAGGCTTTCGGGCACTCACCATCGTGGCCGCCACATCGCGCCTGAATCCTGCCTGTGTTAACAGCCAAGATTCAATGGCCACGCCGTCAAACACAGGGCCCCTAAGTTCGGATGGCAGATCGGCCCCTGGGACAGTAAGTCCGGCCGATCTGGGAGACGCCAGGGTACGTCCGCCACTAGTTGAACCAGATCCGCATACCAGGCCCGCCGGGGCCAGTCTGGGGCCAGCAGAATTGCTGGAACCCTCTCTCTCCTTATTTTCCTGATGACTCTTGGAAGCAGCGGCAGCGGGGGGAACAAGTACGGGAGACGAAACTGGCTCCATGGGAGCACCAGAGCGTCTGCTGCGATTGCCTGCGGATCGAGGGATCGAGCAACAAACCTTTGTACTTTGGCGTTCTCTCTGGATGCCATAAGGTCCACGTCTGGTGTCCCCCACCGTTGGCAGATCTGCTGAAAGATCTCGGGGTGCAGGGACCATTCCCCTGCCGCGACCCCCTGTCGGCTGAGAAAATCTGCCGCCCAGTTTTCGACTCCCGGAATGTGCACCGCTGAAATTACCACGCGGTTCTTCTCTGCCCAACGCAGTACCAGCCCGACCTCGCAAATGGCTGCCTGGCTGCGCGTGCCCCCTTGATGGTTGACATATGCTACTGCTGTAGCGTTGTCCGACTGAATGCGCACCGGCCGGTGTCTCAGGAAACACTGAAAATGTTGCAGGGCCAAATCGTATTGCCCGTATCTCCAGAATGTTGATCGGGAGAATTATCTCCTGAATGGACCACCGCCCCTGGGCTGTGTGACTCTGGAAAACTGCTCCCCAACCCTGCAGGCTTGCATCGGTCGTCACCACCAACCACTGCTCCGGGGGAAAAGGTTTCCCCTGGACCAGAGACGAGTCGCGAGTCCACCACCGGAGTGAACGTCGGACCAGCGGGGACAACTTGCACCAATGACTGAGAGACAGCAGCCTTCGGTCCCATGCTGACAAGAGCGCATGCTGAAGCGGACGGAGATGGAACTGGGCAAACGGGATTGCCTCCATCGCCGCCACCATTCTGCCCAACACACTCATGCCGTACCGGATGGATCTGGTGCCCGGCTGTAGAAGGTTCCGTACCCCTTGCTTGATTTTTCGCGCCTTGTCCTGAGGGAGGATCACCAGCCCCCGGGAGGTGTTGAAAACCATGCCCAGGAATACGATTCTTTGGGCTGGAACCAAGGACGACTTGTTCCGATTGATCAACCAGCCTAGGCGGGCCAGGGTATCCAGAGTGATACTGACATTGTCCTGGCACTCCTGAAACGACGGCCCCTTTACCAAAAGGTCGTCTAGGTAAGGTAGCACCGATATGCCCCGTGCATGCAGGATGGCCATAACCACCGCCATTATCTTTGTAAAGACTCTGGGGGCAGTGGCTAAACCGAAGGGCAGAGCCACAAATTGGAAATGTCGTCCTCCGATCGCAAATCGCAGGAACCTCTGGTGTGGAGGAAATATCGGAATGTGTAGATATGCATCCTGCACATCGATCGAGGCCAGGAATTCCCCTGGATCCATGGCTGCAATGACCGAGCGGAGGGACTCCATCCGGAATCGCCTGACCCTGATGAATTTGTTGAGGATCTTTAGATCCAGTACTGGCCTCACAGTCCCGTCCTTTTTGGGGACCGAAAACAGGTTGGAGTAAAACCCCTGCGTCTCTTCGCCCTGTGGCACTGGAGCGATGACCCCTTTGCGCTGTAGCGTCATTATAGCCTGTAACAAACTTTCCGCTTGCGAATCTGTCTTGGAAAGTCGGGAACGGAAGAATCGCTGTGGCGGGCGTCCGACAAACTCTATCTTGTACCCGGACGATATTAGTTCTGCCACCCAAGTGTCGCACGCCACTGCGACCCAAACGTGGCTGAACCCTAGTAGGCGTCCGCCCACTGTGTCGTCCGTAGGTACGGAGCGCCTCCAGTCATTTAGCTGGAGGCTTTTGGGATCTGGCCCCCCTCGCCTTGGGCAAACGGCCTCGGCCTCTACCCAGCGGATTGGCCCTGTAAGAGGTTTGCTTTTCCCTACTCTGGCCATCGTTTGCGGAGGAGTATGCCCTGGCCGAAGTCCCCCCCCAGGGGCTACGAAAGGGCCGAAAACGCCTCTGCGTTTGCCTGAATGCCGGGCAACTTCTCTGCTGCGGGAGGAAATTACTTCTCCCCCCTGTGGCTTCTGAGATAAGCTTATCAAGCTTCTCACCGAACAGCCGATTGCCCTGAAAAGGCAATGAGGTTAAGGATTTTTTAGAGATAGAATACGCTTTCCACAACCTCAGCCATAATGCACGCCTAATGGCGATCGCATTTGCTGCTGCCACAGCCGAACACTCGGCCGCGTCCAGTGAGGCGCTGACAAGATAATCACTCGCTCCTGATATCTGATTTGCCACCTCCAAGACCTCCGCGGGCAGATCCCTGTCTTGGAGGGCCTTATACAGAGCGTCCCCCCATGAAACCATGGCTTTAGCCACCCAAGTTGCCGCAAAGGAGGGGGCCAGAGCCGACCCTGCTGCCTCATATACCGAGCGGGCAAGCCCGTCCATGAGGCGATCAGTTGGGTCCTTTATAGAAGAAACACTGGGTATCGACAATAGCGATCTTGATGCTAAACGTGATACCGGTGGGTCCACTACTGGCGACTCTACCCATCCCTTATGGAGCTCAGGAGGAAATGGATACTTTGCTTGCAGCGCTTTTTGCATTGTAAAACGCTTATCCGGGTGTTCTCTATGTTTCTGGACTAGATCCTCAAACTCCGGATGCGTGGCAAACCTTCTATGTGGTCGCCTGGATTTCTTGAAAGAGACCTTGTGACCTGAGGCTGTGGGCACAACGTCCTCGATCTCTAATGTCTGGTTGACTGCCTCAATGAGACTGTCCACCGAGTCCTGGTACCCCAGGCTTTCTAGATTCCAGGCCTCCTCCTCCTCGCCCTCATCCTGATCACTCCCTGAGCTCAGCGACGGGGAAAGAGATGCCCTAATACCTGCCGCCGAAGTTCCGGAGGGCCCGGCCGACGGGGAACGAGCCCTTTTGACATGAGCTTGCCTTGTACTGGAGCGGCCTCTAACGGTTGGAGGGTCCTGAGACGAGGAGGAGCTATCTTCCGCTGGCAGACCACCATCCTTGTCCCTGCCCGGGCCTCGAAGGGATTCAATTGCCCTTGTAAGGGACAGCATAGAATTCGATAAAGACACCGCCCATTCCGGGGGGTCCTGACCCCTGGGTTCTGAAACAGTGGGGGGCTCCTGGGCGCGCTCCGACTCGCAGGCTTCACAAAATTTACCCGCCTGTGCCTTTGGCAGCCTGACCCCACAAGAAACGCAAACAGCGTATAGGAAAGAGTGAGCTTTCCCTTTGGCAGACATATTTGCACAAGCTGAAAGGCAGGGTAGAAGGAGGAGGAGGGTAACCCCTTCCCTGACTACCAGTGCGGCTCTCCAAACGGAGTTGCACTCACCCACCGGCAGCGTCCCACTCCTGCTTGAAGTACCCCGGGAAAACTCTGCATGCGCGGATGCGAGGTGGTAGGGCGGGAGTCTCCGCTCCGGGACTTGTGCGCCCGCCTCTCTCCACCCCCTGGCCTGAGCCACACCAAAAGCCAGTGGGCGGGCCTTCCGGCTGCCACCGGAAGTCGGCGGGCGGGGCCTCGCGCGATACTCACGGGCCTCCAGCGGGGGCCGCGGCCTCCGGCCGCACTCCGGAACACACGGGCGTGCGGCGTCCGGGTGTAGCGCCACTCTGGGCAAACGGCCTCCTACCGTTACTCACCGGGGGAGAGAGGCAACGGGCGAGCGAGAGAGGCGAATCTCCCTATTATTAAAGGTGAGCAGGGCCTTCCGCCGTGGGGCTCCATCCCCGGCAGGGAGGGGGAGGTTTCTGGAACCGGCTTCTTCCCCCTGTACTCGGCCGCGTCCAGTGTCTGGATTCCTCGGCTCACCTGCGCCTCCAACTCAACCCCTGGACTCGCTACCTAGGGGCGGAAGGGGCCTCAATAAAATGAGTTGTAGGAGAGGAACAACGTGGAGGCTGACCCCTGGGTTCTGCTCACACGTGCTCGCCTGTTGAAGTTGTGGGGAAACCGCATCCTCTTATCAGGATGCGTTGCCGCCTCTTTACAAAATAAAAAAAGAAAAATGGTTGTCTGGGAAAAAGTCCCAGATGTGTCCCTCGGTGCGGGAGAGGACACGTGGAGGGTTAGTCACACGTGGTCGCCCGTTGATGATTTGGGGAGATCGGACCCTCTCTATAGGATCCGTCGCCCCTGTCTTATCTTCATAGAAAAAGAGAAAAAAGAAGAAAAAAAAAAAAAAAAAAAAAAAAATCTAGTCTGGAGCTCCAGACTGCGTGTGCCTCCATCAGACACTAAGCAAAAAACTGAGTTACGCCCGGTCTGGGGGCGAGGGTGTATGCGGCAGAGGAGGAGCTAACTTTTTTTTGTATACTTAGTGTCAGCCTCCAGACGGCAGAAGCACACACCCACAGTCTCTGTGTCCCCCAATGAGACGAAGGAGAAAAAATGAAGGATCTCTCTGGCAGTTAACCATGTCATGTAACACAGTTCCCACTCCGGGCCAGCAGGGGGAGCTCTGAACCAGAATAGGGGGAGGAGTGCTCTCTGAGGGCCAGGAAGGGAAATTAGTAGTTAGTGTGAGGAGGAAGAGTGTAGACGTGTGGAGAGAAGCTGGAGGTTGAGCTGAGGATAGAGAGCTCCCTCCCAGTGATAGTGCATTATCTGGAGTCTGGTCTCCACGGTTGTAAGGATACTGAAGGTCCTGCAACAGAAACCAGAGGAATAGGAAGCTGTAAATGCTCTATTCCCAACTAAGACTCGGAGGCACAACAGCGAAGGGTGAGCCAAGAGAGATAGAAGGCTACAGCTGTCTGCTATACGAGGTAGATCCAAAAGGGAAGAAGGAGGAACTTCAGTGTAACACTGTACTGCATGTACCTCAAGCCAGCTCTAGGACGGAGACTACACAACCCATCTGACAGAGAGATTCCTAAGTTGCTTCCAGGCTAATCATCTCCTGTGCCATCTGTAATCTGGACCCTGGACTGCACTTACAAGTAAAGGTAAAGAAACTACATTCCGCTGTGTCCTTGCCTTCTTCCTGCAACTTCTTCAGCACTGCTACATCTCTGTGCCAGACACTGCACCCTCTTCCCCAACATCTATCTACACTGCCCTGGGACCAACCGCCCTGCCTGTGGAGGGCTACAACATCTTTGCTACACTACACGATCTGTCCCAGAGGTTCTATCCGCAGCGTCGGCTTAACACCTTCATTGCCGAACACCACAGGTGGCGTCACGAATCACTCAAACTTTATTTCACCACTCAAACCCCCTTTTACATGGGCACCCAGGGCCACGGACCGGGTCACCGCTGCTGTGACATTCCCCTCTGAAGGACCGGCCCGGTACCGAGTACCCCACAGCCCTGAGAGGGCGACCCATTAGCTAGTAAATAGCGATACATCCTAGCGCACTGATGACATCACGCCGCAGGTACTAGGAGAGCGGGTGTACGACGCAGCACTACAGAAGCCTTTTACCTCTCTGGCCATAGAGGCTGCACAAGTACAAAGCTAAAGTCAGTCATCGTGAGCTTCAGAGGATTAAATGGGGACATTCAGGCTCTGAATAGAAATAAATGGCATCATTAAAGGGGTAATAAATGTCAAATTGACACAAAAATCAGTTCCTCTTATTGTCCACTTACCATTTACCATTCTTTATTAATGCCCTTCTTTGCCCTTTGGGTGCTATATGAGCAATAAACTGGAAAAGGGTCATCCAGAAAGGACCAAAGGGGCCAATGGCACACAGGAGTCACCGATTTCTGTGACCATATTCCAGGTATTGCTCCTTTTGTGACCGTACGTTCATTATCTCATTTCTCCACAACTGAGATTCATTGACCCCATTACAGAGGAAGAATTACAGCCATGTATATGTACAGCCATGTTGTATCTCCTCCCCGGGGCTCCACCTTGTTACACATACAGTAACAGATTATATGCATTACCTCTCTAATAAATGACCATTGTGGTAGTCGATCCTGTTACACGTTAGTGAGCTTTAGAGGGGGTTCGCTTCTGACAGCCACTGACATCCCCCCCCCCTGTGAGACACAATTGTGGGGTGACGATCGGTTATTACGGCAGCCGGGAACCTTCTGGAGGCCTCCATGTCTGCCATGTGAAATCTACTTTAAGGCTATGTGCCCGCGTAGTGATTCTGAAGCAGAATAAACCTGAGCAGAATCGCACACCCTGCTCCCGGGACAGCGCATGCGTTTTTTTACGCGCTTTTGTAAGCGTTGGTCAAGCGTTTTTGCATACGTTTTCCTAAGCGTTTTTGCCCATATAATTGATGGTATGCGGAATCGCGTGCGATTCCGCAAAATTAATGAACATGCTGCGTTTTTAATCGCTAAGCGTTTCCGCAGCGGTTAAAAACGCACCATTGGCACAACATGTGCGTTTTTCATTAAAAATCAGTTGGATGCTTTTCTTAAGCGTTTCTGCAGCAGAATCGCTTGTCTAAAAAGCGCTGCAGAAACACTTAAAAAACGCTACGTGGGCACACAGCCTAAAACTCAGCCTGAACCTTCTTCAGTCTGTGCCCCGTTCTAACAAGTCAGTTACAATCCGTAATATGTGTATATCTCATTATCTCTTTACTTACGCTCTGATGTAGTCTCCACTCCCATCTTCCATGCCTATCTCGAACACGGGGGTCTCCTCACTCACTTCCTCACTAAATAACATAACCCATTAGAAGAGAGGGTTAGATTGCGTACACACATAGCAATCATGGTGCATTTTTGTGCAAAAGTTTTTGCTGTGCTTTTGGAAAAATTTGGCAACTAGTACATAATTCAGTGTCTCCTCAGTGCCCATTTGCCACTCATTATTCCCCTTTAGTGCTCTTCTGTGCCACTTGGGTGCTACAGGAGCAATAAATTGAAAATTTTCATCCAGTTTGCACTGAACAGAATTATACTAAAAAGCAGGTGGGTGGCACTTGCATAGGGCGGCGGGTTACAAGGGGCAGCATTTGCATTGCATAGGGTGGTGAGTTATATAGGGCGGCACTTGCATAGGGCGGCGGGTTACAAGGGGCAGCATTTGCATTGCATCGGGTGGTGAGTTATATAGGGCGGCACTTGCATAGGGCGGCGGGTTACAAGGGGCAGCATTTGCATTGCATAGGGTGGTGAGTTATATAGGGCGGCACTTGCATAGGGCGGCGGGTTACAAGGGGCAGCATTTGCATTGCATAGGGTGGTGAGTTATATAGGGCGGCACTTGCATAGGGCGGCGCGGCGGGTTACAAGGGGCAGCATTTGCATTGCATAGGGTGGTGAGTTATATAGGGCGGCACTCGCATAGGGCGGCGGGTTACAAGGGGCAGCATTTGCATTGCATAGGGTGGTGAGTTACATAGGGCGGCACTTGCATAGGGCGGCGGGTTATAAGGGGCAGCATTTGCATCAAAACTGTGTATTTTTTTTCAAAAATCTCCTTCTCTCCTCTAGACACTTGAAGAAAATCTGCATCTTTCTGAAGGAGGCGGGGGAGCGCCACATTCATTTGTATCTTAAAGACGCAAATACAAATGAACTTCTGAGCTCGCTGGCACTTCTGAAGTCAATGGAGCTCCTAACCCAACATGCGTGCTCACACTACTGACATGATGGCAGAGCGAAGAGGTCACCTCATCACACTCCATACACAGTGTGGTGTCATTTCTTGCGCAGGGAGCACAGGGAAGGGCAATTATTTATTCAGGGGCACAGCCTACGGCTTAGGCTAGTTTTACACTAGCATTATAGGGCGCAGCGCACGGCCGCCACTAAGCCCCGCCCCTGGCCGTGCCCCCTCCGGTCAGTTCCTCCTCTGATCGCATGACGCTGCATGCGATCAGCATACCCTATATTTAGGATTGGGTACGCTGGTCGTGCGCTGGTCTGGTTTTGCTGGCGCTGCGCCCAGTGCTCAAAAACGCACTGTATTGCATTTTTGTGCGCTGGGCGCAGCGCCAGCAAAATCAGACCAGCGCATGACCAGCATACCAAATCCTAAATATAGGGTATGCTGATCGCATGCAGCGTCATGCGATCAGAGGAGGAACTGACCGGAGGGGGCACGGCCAGGGGCGTGGCTTAGCGGCGGCCGTGCGCTGCGCCCTGTAACGCTAGTGTGAAACGAGCCTTAATTGGGGACAAAATGGGTGGCTATTTTTATTCAGGCGGCATTATAATGACCGTGTCGGGATGTGCTGCAGAAGACTGGAGAAAAGGAAAATCTGCAGAGATGAGCAGTGGCTGAGAAAAGTCATGGAGTCAGGTACTTAGATCTAAGGAGCATTTACATTGATCAGTTGCAGCCTTTAAACGAGCGCTGATCTGCTATATGAAGCCGACCGGCAGTCACTTAATAGCCATCACAGGATGCGACTTCACTCTCACGTCCACAGAACGATCGTTACCATGATCATCCTGTGCACATAGAAAACAATTGTTCTCAGCAGCACGTGTGCACAGGACAATGTGTCGCTGAGAAAAATGGTATTTAAAGGAAATCTTTCACTCCCAAAATGCCAATTAATCTGAATACACATTTATAAAAGACTGAACATATGAACAGCAAGTCGTAATAACATTGCATGAGGTCATTTGTTTAGTGCCTTTTCAGGAGGGTTCCAGAGCACATCTGTGTGCACATCTCCTTAGTCTGACTAATCAGTAGGGGGCGTGATCACTTAAAGTGCCTAGGGCAGCATGAACGCCAAATACGGCCCTGCTAAAGGGGTAAATGGCTACTTCGGAGACACTGACTTTAGTGGCCACTTTCCTTTGATTGTCACTTTTACGTTCTTCTATAGTACCCGTCCATAACAAACAACTGCGAAGAGAAGGAGGGGGAACAATGAAGGCATAATGGGTCCCTGTGTGTTACAACACAGAAGGACATTATGTTAGGGCTGGCGGAACGCACCAAATTATAAAATAATAGTAGGTGCGTTCGCAGCCCGGGGTCCACCGTGCAGAGGTGGTACACTGCTGCTAAGTAATGGCGGACGAATTAAGTGGTGTGAAAACAGTCACACGTGGGTTACATCACCCAATGTGAACAGGGGCGAACTCTGTTAATGCACAGAGCCGTACAACTGCTGAACGTAGATGCCGGAGCCTGTTTAGCTCACAGAGCCTGGCCAAAGAGCACACAGCAAGCAGCCACAGAACTCTACCCCAAGGACACGGGGTTAGAGTCCTTCTAGGCCCACTGAGCGCGCGGCGTCGCTGCCGCGACCGCCGCTATAGACGCTGGCTACGGAGCACGTGCACTGAGGCGTGCCGAGTCCCTGGTGAGGACTGATGCTTGACTCAACCTCTGACCTACCTACACCTAAGCCTGGGCGCTAGCAGGCTAGGCTGCACAACATATGCGTACCAAGGGTAGGGATTTCATAATGAGTCAGTCACCAGAGACATTCATACGTGCATACATCACTCACTCCTTATAGACTGAAAATACAGGCTATCCTAGCGCATGGCCGAGTGGCCATGCGAACCTTTTATAGCCGCGAGCGTCCGGGACCTTCCTGGCTTCTCAGATGGGCCAATGCAAACACGAGCAGGACCTTAGCACGTGACCTTCGATCTCCAATGGGAGATCACTCCACGGGCATGCTCAGTGGCCTGACATGGGGACTTAGTCCTTGGAGAATCTTGCTGCTGAGCAGCATGTATTGCCATAGCTGTGCCAGAGGTAGCAGCAAGCAAACCCACGGAGCTGGTCTGGGCAGAGCGCCGGGACCGACGAGTTTGCTGAGCAACCTCCTCTGCGGCTGGAGAGGAATGGGAGACTGCTGGAAGTAAGGCTCGGGATTCTCGCTGTGCAGCGACAGAAATCCGACGCCTAACACATTATATAAGCATTGACACTTCTGAATAGAAAAAAGAGATAGAAACGTTTCTAAAGTTAGTTTCTTCCACAATTATAATATAGATACAGCATGTAGGCATTCTCCAAGATAAGAGGTTTTCCAGGACTTCCCCAGTCACGGTCTATAGTGTAAATGCGGCCGTGATAGTTCTGATAACTTACGCTTCAGGTACAGTTTGCATTTAATATGGTCTTGCTTTTAACACATTTAGGAGGCCGTAATGGCACAGCAAATCTAAAAAACGTAGAGTAGGACTGCCCCATATGAGAATGCCTTGGCGTGGCGGCTCAAATAATTGATCAATATTTTGCTAAATGTCTCATCTTGAAATACAGTTAGAAATCAGTATGTGCATATGCACTTTATGTATTGCGTTCTGACCATAAGCAGCGCTGGCTTCTCCCCCTCTTTTTATTTACTATAAAACTCAGCCTGAACCTTCTTCAGTCTGTGCCCCGTTCTAACAAGTCAGTTACAATCTGTAATATGTGTATATCTCATTATCTCTTTACTTACGCTCTGATGTAGTCTCCACTCCCATCTTCCATGCCTATCTCGAACACGGGGGTCTCCTCACTCACTTCCTCACTAAATAACATAACCCATTAGAAGAGAGGGTTAGATTGCGTACACACATAGCAATCATGGTGCATTTTTGTGCAAAAGTTTTTGCTGTGCTTTTGGAAAAAATTTGGCAACTAGTACATAATTCAGTGCCTCCTCAGTGCCCATTTGCCACTCATTATTCCCCTTTAGTGCTCTTCTGTGCCACTTGGGTGCTACAGGAGCAATGAATTGAAAATTTGCATCCAGTTTGCACTGAACAGAATGATACTAAAAAGCAGGGGGGTGGCACTTGCATAGGGCGGCGGGTTACAAGGGGCAGCATTTTCATTGCATAGGGTGGTGAGTTGTATAGGGCGCAGTTGCATAGGGCGGCGGGTTACAAGGGCCAGCATTTGCATTGCATAGGGTGGTGAGTTATATAGGGCGGCACTTGCATAGGGCGGCGGATTACAAGGGGCAGCATTTGCATTGCATAGGGTGGTGAGTTACATAGGGCGGCACTTGCATAGGGCGGCGGGTTACAAGGGGCAGCATTTGCATTGCATAGGGTGGTGAGTTATATAGGGCGGCACTTGCATAGGGCGGCGGATTACAAGGGGCAGCATTTGCATTGCATAGGGTGGTGAGTTACATAGGGCGGCACTTGCATAGGGCGGCGGGTTACAAGGAGCAGCATTTGCATTGCATAGGGTGGTGAGTTATATAGGGCGGCACTTGCATAGGGCGGCGGGTTACAAGGGGCAGCATTTGCATTGCATAGGGTGGTGAGTTATATAGGGCGGCACTTGCATAGGGCGGCGGGTCACAAGGGGCAGCATTTGCATTGCATAGGGTGGTGAGTTATATAGGGCGGCACTTGCATAGGGCGGCGGATTACAAGGGGCAGCATTTGCATTGCATAGGGTGGTGAGTTACATAGGGCGGCACTTGCATAGGGCGGCGGGTTACAAGGGGCAGTATTTGCATTGCATAGGGTGGTGAGTTACATAGGGCGGCACTTGCATAGGGCGGCGGGTTACAAGGGGCAGCATTTGCATTGCATAGGGTGGTGAGTTATATAGGGCGGCACTTGCATAGGGCGGCGGATTACAAGGGGCAGCATTTGCATTGCATAGGGTGGTGAGTTACATAGGGCGGCACTTGCATAGGGCGGCGGGTTACAAGGGGCAGTATTTGCATTGCATAGGGTGGTGAGTTACATAGGGCGGCACTTGCATAGGGCGGCGGGTTACAAGGGGCAGCATTTGCATTGCATAGGGTGGTGAGTTATATAGGGCGGCACTTGCATAGGGCGGCGGATTACAAGGGGCAGCATTTGCATTGCATAGGGTGGTGAGTTACATAGGGCGGCACTTGCATAGGGCGGCGGGTTACAAGGGGCAGCATTTGCATTGCATAGGGTGGTGAGTTATATAGGGCGGCACTTGCATAGGGCGGTGGATTACAAGGGGCAGCATTTGCATTGCATAGGGTGGTGAGTTACATAGGGCGGCACTTGCATAGGGCGGCGGGTTACAAGGGGCAGCATTTGCATTGCATAGGGTGGTGAGTTACATAGGGCGGCACTTGCATAGGGCGGCGGGTTACAAGGGGCAGCATTTGCATTGCATAGGGTGGTGAGTTATATAGGGCGGAACTTGCATAGGGCGGCGGATTACAAGGGGCAGCATTTGCATTGCATAGGGTGGTGAGTTACATAGGGCGGCACTTGCATAGGGCGGCGGGTTACAAGGGGCAGCATTTGCATTGCATAGGGTGGTGAGTTATATAGGGCGGCACTTGCATAGGGCGGCGGATTACAAGGGGCAGCATTTGCATTGCATAGGGTGGTGAGTTACATAGGGCGGCACTTGCATAGGGCGGCGGGTTACAAGGGGCAGCATTTGCATTGCATAGGGTGGTGAGTTATATAGGGCGGCACTTGCATAGGGCGGCGGATTACAAGGGGCAGCATTTGCATTGCATAGGGTGATGAGTTACATAGGGCGGCACTTGCATAGGGCGGCGGGTTACAAGGGGCAGTATTTGCATCAAAACTGTATTTTTTTAAAAAAATCTCCTTCTCTCCTCTAGACACTTGAAGAAAATCTGCATCTTTCTGAAGGAGGCGGGGGAGCGCCACATTCATCTGTATCTTAAAGACGCAAATACAAATGAACTTCTGAGCTCGCTGGCACTTCTGAAGTCAATGGAGCTCCTAACCCAACATGCGTGCTCACACTACTGACATGATGGCAGAGCGAAGAGGTCACCTCATCACACTCCATACACAGTGTGGTGTCATTTCTCGCGCAGGGAGCACAGGGAAGGGCAACTATTTTTTCAGGGGCACAGCTTAGGGCTTAATTGGGGTGCAAAATGGGTGGCTACTTTTATTGAGGCGGCATTATAATGACACTGTTGTTATTAAGGGCACCGTGTCGGGATGTGCTGCAGAAGACTGGAGAAAAAGAAAATCTGCAGAGATGAGCAGTGGCTGAGAAAAGTCATGGAGTCAGGTACTTAGATCTAAGGAGCATTTACATTGATCAGTTGCAGCCTTTAAGCGAGCGCTGATCTGCTATATGAAGCCGACCGGCAGTCACTTAATAGCCATCACAGGATGCGACTTCACTCTCATGTCCACAGAACGATCGTTACCATGATCATCCTGTACACATAGGAAACCATTATTTTCAGCAGCACGTGTGCACAGGACAATGTGTCACTGAGAAAAATGATATTTAAAGAAAATCTTTCACTCCCAAAATGCCAATTAATCTGCAGACACATTTATAAAACACTGAACATATGAACAGCAAGTCGTTATAACATTGTATGAGGTCATTTACTTTAGCATTTATTTAATGATTTTTCAGGCAGGTTACAGAGCACATCTGTGTGCACATCCCCTTAGTCTGACTAATCAGTAGGGGGCGTGATCACTTAAAGTGCCTAGGACAGCATGAGCGCCAAATACGGCCCTGCTAAAGGCGTAAATGGCTACTTAGGAGACACTGACTTTAGTGGCCACTTTCCTTTGACTGTCACTTTTACGGCCTTCTATAGTACCCGTCCATAACAGACAAGTGCAAGAGGAGGAGGGGGAACAATGAAGGCATAATGGGTCCCTGTGTGTTACAACACAGAAGGACATTATATAAGCAATGACACTTCTGAATAGAAAAAAAGTGATAGAAATGTTTCTAAAGTTAGTTTCTTCCACAAGTATGAGAATATATATATATATATATATATATATATATATATATATATATATATATATATATATATATATATATATATATATATATATATATATATATATATATATATACACACAGTATGTAGGCCGTTCTCCAAGATAAGATGTTTTCCAGGACTTGAGGACTTCCCTGTCACGGTCTATAGGGTCCATTAGTGTAAATGCGGCCGTGATAGTTCTGATAACTTACCTCGCCCAGGCTATTTTTATTTGGCGCTGTGTCCTATAAAAAAAGAAAAAATTAGCTTTAGTTAGAAAAAGTGATACTCAAGTAACAGAAAATATCATCTAATTAGCGTCTTTTTAATGAATGCAATTACAGATAGTTCCATTCAGGGACATGTATGGAGTTGTAAGGAAATACACAATCGGCACCGGACTTTCCTGTATGTGGATGGAATAAAAGTGAAGTTTTACGGCATCTGATGCCGTCGTTTGGGTTTTCTTTAAAAGCAGACATTATACAAGTGCACAGAGGCTGGGGTGACATATCTATAGGGGGCAGAGGTAGCAGTTGCATTGGGACCTGGTGTCTTTAGGAAACCAATAGCTCTTCTGCTACATCTAAACTCATTAGCATTGTAAATGGTTTATGGTAGTTGAGGGTCCCTGTTAAGTATTTTATATTGGGACGTGAGATATTCAGTTTACACCTCTGATTGCATCTATGTCTCATAGTGGAAAATAATGGAGGACATCAAACAGTGAAAGTCGTGCACCATGACTGCACCAATTACTTACGGCAGTGACTCCTCACTCGGCCATGCAATTTTTATATGGCATCCAAAGCGCCTGAAATAAAAAACATACAGCTCTGGTTAGAAGAATTGCTGCTTAGGAAGCCTATGGATAAAGTCATCTGCCTGTATACAGCTGCTATAGATGTATCCTTCAGTAACGTTTTCCAAGAGACTCGGGGATGTTCTGGGAGTGATGGCGACAACGTTATAACCTCACTATATCTCTACTTACAATCTGATGTCCTCATTGCTGCTGCTGCTGCCTTCAGATCTTCTCTCCATCACATCCTCCTCTTCTCCCTCCTCTTCCTCACTATTGGATATATAACAGACTCTATTTAGTAACTTTAATAAACTCCCATTGTTATAAATCACTCAGTTTATACGAGAAAGTTTTCTATCCATCATCACTGTTATCCTCCAGTTGCCAACCAGTGGCAGAATGAAGGCTGCTGTTTATGGTGGATTGTGTATGGAGGACATACACTCACTGGCCACTTTATTAGGTACACCATGCTAGTAAGGGGTTGGACCCCCTTTTGCCTTCAGAACTGCCTCAGTTCTTCGTGGCAGAGATTCAACAAGGTGCTGGAAGCATTCCTCAGAGATTTTGGACCATATTGACATGATGGCATCACACAGTTGGCGCAGATTTGTCGGCTGCACATCCCTGATGCGAATCTCCCGTTCCACCACATCCCAAAGATGCTCTATTGGATTGAGATCTGGTGACTGAGGAGGCCATTTGAGTACAGTAAACTCATTGTCATGTTCAAGAAACCAATCTGAGATGATTCGAGGTTTATGACATGGCGCATTATCCTGCTGAAAGTAGCCATCAGATGTTGGGTACATTGTGGTCATAAAGGGATGGACATGGTCAGCAACAATACTCAGGTAGGCTGTGGCATTGCAACGATGCTCAATTGGTACCAAGGGGCCCAAAGAGTGCCCAGAAAAAATTCCCCACACCATGACACCACCACCACCAGCCTGAACCGTTGATACAAGGCAGGATGGATCCATGCTTTCATGTTGTTTACGCCAAATTCTGACCCTACCATCCCAATGTCGCAGCAGAAATCGAGACTCATCAGACCAGGCAACGTTTTTCCAATCTTCTACTGTCCAATTTCGATGAGCTTGTGCAAATTGTAGCCTCAGTTTCCTGTTCTTAGCTGAGAGGAGTGGTACCCAGTGTGGTCTTCTGCTGCTGTAGCCCATCTGCCTCAAAGTTCGACGCACTGTGCGTTCAGAGATGCTCTTCTGCCTACCTTGGTTGTAACGGGTGGCAATTTGAGTCACTGTTGCCTTTCTATCAGCTCGAACCAGTCTGCCCATTCTCCTCTGACCTCTGGCATCAACATGGCATTTCCGGCCACAGAACTGCCGCTCACTGGATTTTTTTTCTTTTTCGGAACATTCTCTGTAAACCCTAGAGATGGTTGTGCGTGAAAATCCCAGTAGATCAGCAGTTTCTGAAATTCTCAGACCAGCCCTTCTGGCACCAACAATCATGCCACGTTCAAAGGCACTCAAATCACCTTTCTTCCCCATACTGATGCTCGGTTTGAACTGCAGGAGATTGTCTTGACCATGTCTACATGCCTAAATGCACTGAGTTGCCGCCATGTGATTGGCTGATTAGAAATTAAGTCTTAACACACAGTTGGACAGGTGTACCTAATAAAGTGGCCAGTGAGTGTATATGGTGTCATAAAACTTCCAGGCATGGTCCATGAAAATCGCTCTAAGAAAAATTGTCAGTGTTACTCACAGCAACCAATTAGATCATTGCTCTCATTTTAAAGGAAACGGAGATGCTAAAATCTGGATTCTGATTGGCCACACTGATACTTTGTCTTAGACTTATTATACATGAATACCCCTGTGTCGGCTGATGGTGGCACAGTGATAATGAGGGTATGGGCGCAGTCAGACGTCTATGAAATAAGGACGACTATTGTATCAGAATGCTCAGACTGGCCGGCAGCTCTCCTTACCTGAGCATGACAGCATGTATTTCTATGTAGCTGGCACACTTGGGTTAGGATAGCCACCGGCCAGTCCGAGCATTGAGATGCGTGTTATACGGCTGTCTGTCTACGCCCTATGTGAAATCCTCCTGAATTTCCTACTCTTTTTACATCGTTCGCCCTTATAGATGCATTGATTATGGCAATAGAATATATGGGGGAACCTCTGACAAATGTTACCCTGTTTATTACACCAACTTACGGAATGGTCTCCAGAGTAGGGGCGCGGGAAGCTTTTCCAAATTTATTGGGTCTGCAATAGAACATACAGCTGTGGTTAGAATCATTTACACCTTGGCTCATCATTTGCAACTTTTTTTTAAGTCACTTTCCTTTTTTTTTTTATCTTGTGGTATTGGTTTCTGTTTTGGCACCAAATTCATCAAAATGGTGCTCGCGGTTCATGAATCTGTCGCAAAGTCAAAAATGGGCTTTTTTTTTCCCTCTCTTGAACTTATTTTGCGACTTTTGGTCCCATATTTAGGTGTACTCAAAAATGCACCAGAAGGAGGAGGAGACTAGAGTGAAATTGTGCAAAATTTTTAGAAAATTCCAATTGTTCAATCAGGCGAAAACATCTGGAATTGCTAAAACTACAGCCACAAAGCCAAAACAAAGGTGAGCACATGTGAAAAAGACTTAAAAAAAAAGGCACAAATAGAAAATGAATTGGGTGAAAACAACAAAAAAGTGCAAAACACAAAACTAGACATAAAGCAGGATCAAAGGTGGTGATGAATTGGGGTCATTATACAGCATATATAACCTGTCCCTCAGATAACGGCATGGACATCACCTCCAAGATCTCTATAGCTCTGCGTTCACAAAGATTGTAATGTACATTATGATGATCCTTTATTCTATGGCACACATGTCAAACTCTGGCCCACGGGCCAAATCTGGTCCTCTGGGTGATTATATTTGGTCTGTGACACCGAGGACTATCTGGAACCATTATACTGTATGCAGGACCTTATAGGGTCCATTATGTGTATGGAGGACTATGTGGGGCCGATTATACTGTATGGAGGACTATGTGGGGCCCATTAAACTGTATAGAGGACTATGTGGGGCCCAGTATACTGTATGGAGGACTGTCTGGAGCCATTATAGTGTATGGAGGACTATGTGGGGTCCATTATACTGTATGGAGGAATATGTGGAGCCCATTATACTGGATGGAGGACCGTAATTTACTCATGACCTCACTGTTATCCTATGAAGAAAAAGGATGAGTAGCAGTAAGAAGAAATCAACGGGGCCTAAATTCTTTATTATTGAAAGCAATTTTATCCTTCACATGGAAACATTGTAAATTCCCATGAAAGAGAGTAGTAATGTCATGATGCCATCACTATGGAGTCCTCCCTTTACTCTACACATACTACTCCTATATGAATGTGGAAAGAAGATGTAATAAGATACATACTTGAATATTGGCTTCCACAGCTTTATAAACCATATCCATCTCCTAAAGAAAAAAACAAGAAAAAAGAATGAATAATATTACTCATACACATTCACCAAATTGGTAGGACGATAAATGATACTAAGGAGCCTTAATATAAACAATGCAGACTGATAGCGATCATCTCTGTGGTGGATTATTACAGGGAGAGTCTAGGATTATCAATAATCCCAATTATATGATATACTTACAGAAATTCCTCCTCCTCCCTCTCCGCTTTTGTCAACCTATAGAACAGTAAGGAAGACAATTAGCAATGATTGTATCTGCTCCGCAGCTGATAACAGAAGATCAACGCTCACTAAAATGTACAACTGGTGTAGTGTACGGCCCCTTCACATGTACGTGTGTCCGGTACACGTGGCATCCATCTTCTCATGTACTGGAGACACATATCCACACGTACCCAGTATCACTTATGGGACTGTTCACATGTCCGTATTTTACTGTCAGCACTGATGACAAGAGGCAATACAGGTCTATGGGTCCATGTAACACATGTTCAGCACACGAATGGCGTCAGTGTACAATCTGTGTGTGGTGTTTAACATTGCCAAGTATAGGAGAAGAAATAAACGGATGTCACGCAGATAGCACACTGTTGACACACTAATGGTACTGTGGCGCCCCTGAGGGTTCAGTCGCCACAGTGGTACTGCACCTCATCCAGAGGTGTGGTATTCCGCTCTTAGGTAAAGAGGGAGCACCACCCAGAACTCACACACTTACACTCAACACTAGACCTGTCTAGGCCAGGGAGGGAGTAGGTAGAGGGTGTGGGTGGAGAAAACAGCAGGGGGAGAGCTGAAGGAATTGACAGTGAGAGAGTGAGACAGTTGGAGATGGGTACTTGAGCAGTGAGGAGCTCGTCGCTGGACCAGCAGACAGTAGAAAGAAAGGAAAGACAGAGAAACAGAAAGATAAGCTTCAGTGGAGGAGAAAAAGAAGGGGTCCTAGGGGCACGGGTAGTGAGAAATCCACCCGTGGGGCCCGTATCCACCCCAACTGTAGTTGGGTGGAGGGACCGGGTAGCAGTAGGGGACCGGCCCCAGATTAGTCAAGAAACTAAGGACTCAGCTAGCTAACCAGAGGTTGAAGTATCTGCATGTGCTGCAGCCACTTCCAACACATTAGCCGAAAAGGCAGCCGGATAGGATTAAGGGGACCTGGAACACATCACCTGATAACATCTGGGACTGCTGGCTTGGGACACTGTGTGTGAAGGCGCAGGGCAGGAGAGGAGAGAGCCAGCGCAGTGAGACAGCCAGGAAAGGAACATCTGAAGGGGGTTCTGACACGGTGTACCCCAAATTATCTGAGAGCTGGCTGGGCCAGTACACTGATGTCACACTGATGGAACACCGACGGCACACTAAAGACACAGATGGCACACTGATGACATTCTGATTGGTACACTGATGGCACACTGACTCAATGATGACAAACTGATGGCTCACTGAGGGCTCAATGAGGGCCTACTGATGACACCAGTACTTGTATTCTACGGACATGTGAAGGGGACCCAAGATGAATTTCCCCCCTATGAATTAATTTCCAAAAATGTGAACACTATAAATCTGCCACATCTGAATTGGCATGAGGCCAAGTTCACACTATCAGTATTTGGTCAGTATTTTACCTCAGTATTTGTAAGCCAAAATCAGGAGCATAACAATCAGAGGAAAAGTATAATAGAAATTCACCACTTCTGTATTTTTCACTCACTCCCGATTTTGTCTTACCAATCCTGATGTAAAATACTGACCAAACACTGACCGTGTGAACGTGGCCTTAGGCTAATGCTCGGCATCAGTACAGAGTCACCTGCCATTCTCCTTACTCACATGGAGCTTCAGGGTGTGTGCACACGCTGTGGATTCTGCTGCGGTTTGCCATCTCCTCCATTGTGGAGATGAAAAACCGCAGGGCAGAACCGCAGAGCAATCGCAGGTAAAACCGCAGGTCTTTTGACCTGCAGATTTACCTGCGGATTTTGCCAAATCTGCACCAAATTCCGCAGCGTGTGCACGTACCCTCAATGTTTCCTTGTGGAAAGCAGAATTGCAGGAGATTTTGGGTGACATGGAAGGTGACTCTCTGCTATCGAGAGGCCTCAGTCTATCAGAGAAATTTGCAGATGTAGGATAAGTAAGAATTTACCTCATTCTCCACATTTTTAATACGCTCACAATCACTAAAATCCTAAAATGATAGAGAAAAAAAGAATCACGGCAGAGATTGTATTTCATTCTTATTTTGATATTTGTGAATAATTGATGGGGGGGAGGGGGGAAGGGTCGGGTACTGACACCTCGGCTCATTAACTAAATAAAGATTCACTTTCTAAAGGGAATAATAATCTATAAGGACGGGGAAGAGACGTCCTGACATTACAGGGTTAATACCTATAGAGAGAGGAGAAACTAACAGAACATAATGAAGGACATATAATGAGGCCAATACAAAGTTATCTCACACTCCACTGCCGACTGCTTCCCCCTAGGAAGTCAACAAATATATCGTGGCACTACTGCGTTGGTGCACAAAAGAAGGTTCCCACACCAATATTGATAATATAATACATTTTTGGCACTCAACTTGTTGCAAAGTGAAGGTTTTTATTTGCAGTCTCAATAAATAGACGCTTCGGCTTCTACAAACAAGCCTTCATCAGTAACCAGACTGCTCTCTTGGAAAGATTTGCAATGTATTCAGTATCAGGGCACCACTATAATAATGGTGTAAATAGTCTGATCCATGTTAATGATAATTCTTGTATGTGTCAGTGAGGATTTGTAACTGGAATAAACCGGTAATAATGCCGTAAGGAATCCTATACGAGGGGTTTAGTGTCAGGCTAAGAGTCGCCTGTGGGTTCCTGCTCCATAGAATGACTTTTACCACGCTGTGTGATGTGACGTTGGTGGGTGGCGGCGTGGTGTACCTTGAGGAACGCGGTATCCACCGCTTGTAACCAGCCCTGGTTACAAGCGGTGGATACCGCGTTCCTCAAGGTACACCACACCGCCACCCACCAACGTCACATCACACAGCGTGGTAAAAGTCATTCTATGGAGCAGGAACCCACAGGCGACTCTTAGCCTGACACTAAACCCCTCGTATAGGATTCCTTACGGCATTATTACCGGTTTATTCCAGTTACAAATCCTCACTGACACATACAAGAATTATCATTAACATGGATCAGACTATTTACACCATTATTATAGTGGTGCCCTGATACTGAATACATTGCAAATCTTTCCAAGAGAGCAGTCAGTTACTGATGAAGGCTTGTTTGTAGAAGCCGAAACGTCTATTTATTGAGACTGCAAATAAAAACCTTCACTTTGCAACAAGTTGAGTGCCAAAAATTTATTATATTCCCCCTAGGAAGTGTCCCCTCGGCAGTCACTGTGATGTCACCGTGTGATGTCATCACTTGCTATGGATTACTAATCACCAGTAACCGTCGGAAGTGACAAACAACTGCAACCAATCCCGTATCCGGGAAATAGTGATTTATGGGATTGTGCAGGATTAGAAAAACAAATGCTTTCTTCCAAAAAAAGCGCCGCACCTGTCCACGGCTTGTGTGTCATTGTATAGAGCTGAACTGTAATACCGGACACAACCAACAGACAAGTGTGGCGCTGTTTATCGAAGAAACGAGACATGATTTTTCAAATCTTGTACAACCCTCTTAGATTTCTTTACCTTAAGCTGAAACCTTGTATCACAGATATCAATGTAATTACCTAAATATCCAGCAAATATTCACATCACAAAGGAAGAGGACAGGAGCTCTAGTGCCACCCACTGGAGGTAGCAATGCTGAAAGTCAATATCGATCCTAGGCTGTGTGCCCACGTTAGCATTTTTAAACGCTCAGGAAACTGATCTCCTTCCCAGAAAACGCACGTTTTCTGGGAACATTGGAAAAGGCTAAAAACGCTCAGCTATGCGGAAATTAATGAGCATGCTGCGTTGTCATCCGCTCAATGCCGACTTTTATTCCCCATTGACTTGCATTGGGGTCGGGTTTCGGACGAAACTCCGACTTTTTTTGCCCTAGTCGAACCAGTTTCATCTGAAACAAATTTTGTTTCATGAAACCCGATCCGACCAAAGTCGCTCAACTCTAGGCCCGTGGCACATGACTCAGGATAGGAAGCAATACCAGAAGCTCCATTTACAGACAAGTGTTTAGGGCTTTTTGCTTCTTAGTGCAAACCTACCACCAATAGGGGGCACTAGAGCTCCTGTCCTCTTCCTCTGAATGGGCAACTTGCATCTTATAATTCCCATTGGCCTATAAATCTCCTTACACCAACTGGGCACCCTTCCACAAGGAACAACATGACCCCCTACACTTTCTAAACCTTAAGTAACTGGTAAAAAAAAAAATAAACATGTATGGCATTTACAATATACTCTTAATTAAGCCTAAGCTATACATTGCGCTGTATTGTAGCCACGTACGGATGATGCATACAAAGACAGAAGGCCGGGAGGATAGATGACACATTTTGCTCATTAGCGAAATAAAAGTTTAGGTATTATGAGGGTGAGTGCACACGTTGCGGAATCTGCTGCGGAATTTTCCCAGCGGATTTGTCTAAATCCGCAGGACAAAAGACCTGCGGTTTATCTGCGGATTTGCCTGCGGTTTGACATCTGTCATGGAGCAGGTGCCAAACCGCTGCGGAATCCTTACAAAGAAGTGACATGTTGCGGATTTAAAACCGCAGCAATTCCGCACCATGGTTTTCATTTTGCATTGCCTTACATGGTACTGTACACCGCAGCAGAATCCGCAACGTGTGCACACACCCTTAGAGAATGAGGGGAATGAGGAGCGAGAGTCACAGACACAAGGGATAGGATAGGACATAAATCAGGAGATAATAAAAGCATACTCACACTCCACTAACTGTAACCCTCAGGGAGAGTTCCGCTCGGCAGTTCCTTTTATATCACCAGCACAACATTCCGTGACCTCATAACCGACAATCACCTACAGCCAAGGCTCTATACATGGAATGGGCTTCTAACCTCTTATGGAAACAACTGGCTTTGGCCTTAAAGGGGTCCTCCGAGACATGAAATAAAATAAATAATGCACATAAAAAAAATTAACATTTTTGTAAATATCTTTATATAGCCAAAAGGGATGCTTTATCTAGTGAACTCTGTCAGAATGCTGAAAAAAAAATTGTCAGGATGCCGAATTCAGACTGTTTCAAATCAGCAAGGAAAAAAAACAAGCAAAGTGTGCACGAGATCTCAGAAATGTCAATCACTTTGCTACGACAGTAAAATTCTCAGCTGTTCACGGCAAAAACGTGCAGCGTGCACAGTCCCTTACACTGTAATAGCGTGTATGTAATAGTGTGTGTCTATATAGTGTGTATCGACAAAATCAAACACTGTGAGCTGCTTATACAGCTGCTATACAGTGGCTTGCAAAAGTATTCACTCCCTTTGGCTTTGTACCTACTTTGGTATATTACAATTTGTGTTTAAATATTTTTTGTAAGCTCATTTGCATGTGAGGCATCAGCACTAAATAGTCTAAGTTGGTGATTTGAAATGAGAAAAATATAGGCATAAATGAAATGTAAGGATCAAATATTCTAAAATTGTCATGTGTATATGTGTTCACCCCTTCTGTGATGAAGACCCTAAAAATTTCTGGTGAAAGCAATTACCTTCAAAATTCACATGCTTAGTGCATGAAGTCCACCTGTGTGCAATCTAGGGGCTCTTTCACATGTCCATGTCTCCGGTACGTGTGGTGACAGTTTTCACACGTACCGGAGACACTAACACACGTAGACCCATTCACATGAATGGATCTGTGCACATAGAAACTTGATTCCAGTGCAACCAGTTGCTCTATGCTCATCCACCTGGGCCTCAGACACCGGCCTCGCCCTGGCCTCACATCAAGGATAATAGAAAAAAAAAATGGAGTCCGGCTCAAAAGGACTGGATTTTCCTTTTATTTTTCAAAAGAAAATATAGTGCATACAAAAGAAAAATTTACGTGGTCAACATGACCCAGTCAACGCGTTTCGACTGCACTAAGCAGTCTTACTCATCATGACTCATGACTGCTTAGTGTCGACCATATAAATTTTTCTTTTGTATACACTATATTTTCTTTTCAAAAAGAAAAGGAAAATCCAGTCCTGTTGAGCCGGACTCCAATATTTTCTATTATCTGTGCACATGTCAGTGTGTTTCCACGGACTGCATGTCCATGGGCAAAACACACTGACGTGCCCGTTTTTTACCATCAGCACAGGCCGCAAAACGTCCCGCACACATGCATTCTGATGACACACAGGGATATCATCCGTGTGACATGCATCGGCACCAGGGAAGAAGCGTTACAGTAAGCGCTGTTCCCCGGCACCGGGTGCTGAACACAGCTCTCATCATTCTCCCCTGCTCTGCCGGCGATTAGTGCGAGCAGGGGAGAATGATGAGACTTGTATTCAATTAAGAACAATGACAGCAGGGTGCGGCTTTTGGGACTATTACTCCCATCAGCCTACACCTGCTGCCGCTAATAAGGCCGGGATCACACATGCGAGGAATACGGCTGAGTCTCGCATGTTAATACCCCGAGTGTGCGGCCGCATAGCAATACATGGAGCTGCACGCTCCACTCCTGAGTGCCGGCGGCAGTGCCGGGTTTTAACATGCTAGATTCGGCCACATTCCTTGCATGTGTGATCCCGGCCTAACAGTGACAGTTGGAGCGGCTGATGAGAGTATTCCTCCCCCGCTGCCTGCACAATAAATAAATGAATGAAAAACCCAGCATAGGTTCCCCTTTATTTTCTATAACCAGCCAGACAAAACTTACAGCTGGGGGCTGCAACAATCAGCTGTCAGCTTCAGCAACAGTAAGGCTGGCTATCAAGAATAGAAGGATCCCCATGCTGTATTTTTTAATTATTCAAATAAATAATTTATAAAAAACAGCATGGGGTCCCACCATTTTTGATAACCAGCCTTGCTAAAGCAGACAGCTGGGGGCTCGTATTCTCAGGCTGGTAAGGGATATTGATTTAGGCCCCTCAGTCTAAAAACAGCAGCGCGCAGCTGTCCAGAAAATCTGGCGCTTTGCCATGCTTTTTCCTATTTGCCCTGTAACGGTGGCAAGAGGGGTTCATATTTGTGGGATTGATGTCACCATTGTATTGTCAGGTGACAGCGAGCCCACAGCTTAAGCCCCCGTCACACCTAGCAATTTTGCTAGCGAGATCGCTGCTGAGTCACAAGTTTTGTGACGCAACAGCGATCTCACAAGCGAGATCGCTGTGTGTGACAGCGATCAGCGACCGGCCCCCCTGCCAGGTATCGCTGATCGCTGTGGAAACCTCTGGACTTTTTTGGGTCGTTGGTCTCCCGCTGGTGAGCACGCATCGCTGCTTGTGACAGGCGGGAGACCAGCGATCAGCGAGCAGGAGCTCGTAACCAAGGTAAACATCGGGTTTCTAAGTGCCGCGCAGCACTTAGAAACCCGATGTGTACCTTAGTTACCAGCGCGCTGGTAACTAAGGTACACAGCGACACGCTTGTCGTCGCTGGTGCTGATCGCTGGTGAAGCTGTCTGTTAGGCAGCTCACCAGCGATCATGTAGTGACACACCAGCGATCCTGACAAGTTGATATCGTTGTCGGGATCGCTGGTGAGTCGCTATGTGTGACGGGGCCCTTAGTCATGGAGAGGCGTCTATAAAACACCTATCCATTTCTAATCCTATAGTTATATGGTAAATGCAGACACAGCCAGAATAAAGTCTTTTATTAGAAATAAAACAAAACAGTTTTCCATTTTTATTTCAAAATAACAAACTCACCTAACGCCTAATTCTATTGAATAAAAAAAAAGTCTTTATTTACCATGTAACTATGGAACCCAAAGCGTCCACATGTTACAGCATAGTGGATGGGATCTCTAGAAATCCCATCTCCACTATGCATGCAGGGACGCCTCCAGCGTCCCTGCGTAACCGGACATGTGTCGCGTTTTTCCAGACCGCAGCATGTCTATTTACATTGCGGAGATGCTCTGTCTCTGCAGCGTAAATTTCCCATACACTATCATTAGATGCCGTAAAACCGCGTTGTCTTCTTAGTCACACGCGTAAGTGCCGCATGTCCGGTTACGCAGGGAAGCCGGAGGCGTCCCTGCACGCATAGTGGAGATGGGATTTTTAAAAATCCCATCCACTATGCTGTAACATAGACGCTCACGTCGAGACGCTTTGGGTTTGACACTGCAACCCGCAGCGTTTACTGACTGTGGGAACATACCCATAGAGACTTATTCAAAGCAAATTGCAGCTGTAATTGCTGCAAAAGCTGGCCCTACAAAGTATTGATTTAAGGGGGTGAATAGTTATGCACACTGAATTTTACACTTATTTTGTCCTATTTGCTTTTTGCGTCACAATAAAAAGAAAAAACAAGTGTTCATAGTGGTCGGCATGTTCTTTACATGAACTGATGCAAACTCTCAAAAAAAAAAACACGTGAAATTCCAGGTTGTGAGACAGTAAAACACGAAAAATGCCGGGGGTTGTGGTTAATACGTTTGCAAGCCACTGTATGCAATATTACACTTCACTACCGCAATATACACCAATAATATTTCTAACAATATTCAATACATGCTTTTCTCAAATTATGACTGGTTGGCATTACATAATATATATGCACACACACATATACATATTATTTATATATTCACCATTCTTTCCTTTGGCCAGGATTGCGATAATATTATATTCATGCTGTATTTGTTTCATTGTTTATTCACCATTTTTTAACAATAGCTGGATTAGGAGATATTTTATGTATTGCTTTGCAGTAAAATGTATTTTCACATCACTTTGAGAGCAGGCGATTATTTATCTCTATTTACAATTTTCCACATTTGGATATTAGCGGTTTTGTCAGTGTTCACTAATTTCACCCCAATAATATTTTTCTTAATTTGCGTCGTTTTGCCTACATAGAATGCATTTTTTACCATTTGGTAAGGTTTTGAGCGAGGAGCAGATACAGAGATAGATTTTTTTGTTTTATTTTATAGCATTCACCATTCAGTATTACACATATAAGCTTTATTCCATACCTCCCAACTTTTGAAGAGCAGAAAGTGGGACAGAATCTGGCACGCAAAAATTTTTGACCACGCCAATAGCCACACCCATTCCCCATTTCTTTCAACCCTGGCAGGAGATGTCAAAGAGGCGGTGGCAGCGAGAGAAACTCTGCAGACGCCCGAGACTGCAGGGCGTAGACCCAAATCTGGGACTTTCCCGTTATCTAGGGCGGACGGGACTAGAGATGAGCGAATCGTTTCACTAGTGCGGTTCAGCATCCAGACCAGTGTTACCGGGGGCTTGAACAGGAGGCCGTGAATTTCTTACTTTCCAACGTTGTTGACGCAGCTTTTGATTAGCCAGGGCTGACGCGATATCATCTGTGTCCTTCTCATCTCTGGTTGGGACCTGTGGATTTTTTTTTTGTTCATTCATTCATAGTCGTAACAGCCAGAATGTTCACATTTTTACGTAGCTTCACTGTCTGAGATAAAAAAAAAATCTGAATTACTCTGTAGTTGTAAAGCTTGTTGCCGCCCCATGAGTAAAGTTGTTGAACTGTTACCAGTCTTCGCCTGCCGTCATTCCAAATTAAGAAACCACTTTGTCACGAATGGCCATTTATCCACACTCTTAAAAAGGGGCATATTACTACATTATCTTTAATAAAAGGGGTAACACCACCTTCCACCACCGAACGGAAACAAGCCTTGTTACAATCCCTTTTTTACAAGCCTTTTTCATGATGTGACTTTAGACTTACGACCTTGGTCAACGGACGTAGAATAAGACAAGGAGAATGACGTCAGCCGCATGATATAAAAATTGTTATAAAATTCTGTTGGTCCACAAGCATCGATAAGGGTGGTATCACATTAGCGTTTCAGGGCGCAGCGACGGCCTGCCCCTGCCGCCAAGCCCCGCCCCCCTGCCGCGCCTCCTCAGGTAGCTCCGCCTACCGGCGCATGATGCTGCATGCGTCCCCTATCTTTATCACTGGGGACGCAGGCCGTGCGCAGTATGCGTTTGGCGGCGCAGCGATCAGCTCCAAACGCAACTTGTTGCAATTTGGTTGCGCTCGGCGCACCGTCAAAAGGATGCATGCGCCACCAAACGCATACTGCGCACGGCCTGCGTCCCCAGTGTTAAAGATAGGGGACGCAGGATGCATGCAGCGTCATGCGCCGGTAGGCGGAGCTGCTGGAGGAGGTGCAGCAGGGGGCGGAGCTTAGCAGCGGCCGTGTGCAGGCCGTTGCTGCGCCCTGAAACGCTAATGTGAAACCACCCTAATAAGTACTACACCTATAGGAGTTGCAGTATGAGCATATTTGTATACTGGTAAAAAAACATTTAGTAATAAAATTAAAAAGAAGTTATTATGTATAATAAAAAAAAAGGACAACAGTATTTTAGGAGTGATACCTTTATTGGTTAACCAGAAAAATGATATTTGCAGCTTTCAGAGCACAGAGGGTCCTTCATCAGGCAGAACTCTTAAATGACTTAATGAGACCAAAACATAACATTTAAGAGATGTTACAGCAGGACAGTTGTAGATGGGGTGATGCCTCCTAAAGATAAGCCAAAGTTAGAAAATTAATTTTTTTTGTTACAGATGGAGAAGTAGTGGGAGTGATGGCTTAGGAGGACTTTAGTGATCCAGAGTCAGTCTAGAGGAGGTGCGAACTGCGTCCCTATGGTGAGTCATAAGACCAGGTGCTAGATTGCGCCCTATTGTTAACATTATGAGCAGCTTGAATTCCCAGATTTTTCTCTGCAGTCGTTAAAATGACCTTACAGTATTACGACTTTTAAAGCTGTCATACTGTGTCCAGATACAGAGAAATATTTACACAGAGGCATGCCCAGCTCATTAGATATAGAATACCAGTGTAGTCTAAATCTCGATTGCAGTTTTTGCTTAGTTTCTCCAATATAGATACCTTAAAGGAACCTTATACACTTTATGATGAAGACCATATTAGAGAATGTGCATGAAAAGAAATCCAAGACCTGGCAGAATTTTGGATGGGAGGTGTGTATCACCAAGGTGGCAAGCTTCAGGGATATGAAACCTGGTAAGCAGGCTCCAGCTGTAATAGGTGCTGAGAGGGATAATATGACCAGTATGGGCTCAGATTATTAGGAAGTAATAGAAGGAATGGTCAGGACTAGTCGTTCCCTCCAGAGGCGTAGCTAAGGGTTTAGCTCAGGGGAGGTGAAATATCTGAGTGTGCCCCTAAACAGGTAACCCCAGTTACAACTACAGTGGCACACCCTAATTGTGGGCATAGGGGAACCTCCGCAGATGACCATGGTATTACTGAAAATACATAGTAACATAGTAACATAGTTATTAAGGTTGAAGGGAGACTTTAAGTCCATCTAGTTCAACCCATATCCTATCCTAACTTGCCCTAACATGTTGATCCAGAGGAAGGCAAAAAAAACCCATGTGGCAACAGTAAGCTTCACATTGGGGAAAAAAATTCCTTCCCGACTTCACATACGGCAATCAGACTAGCTCCCTGGATCAACGCAATATTAAGGAGACTAGTGTATATACCCTGTAATATTATACTTTTCAAGAAAGGCATCCAGTCCCTTCTTAAATTTTAGTAGTGAATCACTCATTACAACATCATATGGCAGAGAGTTCCATAGTCTCACTGCTCTTAAAGTAAAGAATCCGCGTCTGTGAGTATGCTTAAACCTTCTTTCCTCCAGACGTAGAGGATGCCCCCTTGTCCCCGTCACAGGTCTAAGAGTAAAAAGATCATTAGAAAGGTCTTGGTATTGTCCCCGCATATATTTATACATTGTAATAAGATCACCCCTAAGCCTTCGATTCTCCAAACTAAATAACACCAAGTGTAATAACCTGTCTTGGTATTGCAGACCCCCTAGTTCCCTAATAACCTTGGTCGCTCTTCTCTGCACCCGCTCCAGTTCAGCTATGTCTTTCTTATACACCGGAGACCAGAACTGTACACAGTATTCTAAGTGTGGTCGCACTAGTGACTTATATAGAGGTAAAATTATGTTCTCCTCATGAGCATCTATGCCTCTTTTAATGCATCCCATTATTTTATTTGCCTTTGCAGCAGCTGCTTGACTCTGGCCACTAAATGTGAGTTTGTCGTCCACCCATACACCCAGGTCTTTTTCAGTGACTGTTTTGCCCAGTGTTTTACAATTAAGCACATAATTATACAACTTGTTCGTTCTACCCAAGTGCATGACCTTACATTTATCCCCATTAAAGCTCATTTGCCATTTATCAGCCCAAGCTTCTAGTTTACATAAATCCTCCTGTAATATAAAATTGTCCTCCTCTGTATTAATTACCCTGCAGAGTTTAGTGTCATCTGCAAATATTGAAATTCTACTCTCTATGCCCCCTACAAGGTCATTAATAAATATGTTAAAAAGAAGCGGGCCCAAAACTGACCCCTGTGGTACCCCACTGCTAACCGTGACCCAGTCCGAGTGTGCTCCATTAATAACCACCCTTTGTTTCCTATCCCTGAGCCAGCTCTTAACCCACCTACACATATTTTCCCCTATCCCCATTGTTCTCATTTTATGTATCAACCTTTTGTGTGGCACCGTATCAAAAGCTTTTGAAAAGTCCATGTACACCACGTCCACTGCATACCCTTGGTCCAGTCCGGAACTTACCTCTTCATAAAAGCTTATCAGATTAGTCTGACAGGAACGGTCCCTTGTAAACCCTTGTTGATATTGGGTCATGAGGTTATTCTTCTTCAGATACTCCAGTATAGTATCTCTTAGAAAACCCTCCAGGATTTTACCCACAGTTGAGGTTAAACTTACTGGCCTATAATTTCCAAGTTCAGTTTTTGTCCCCTTTTTGAATATTGGCACCACATTTGCTATACGCCAGTCCTGTGGTACAGACCCTGTTATTATGGAATCTTTAAAGATTAAAAATAGTGGTCTATCTATGACTGTGCTTAATTCCTGCAGTACTCGGGGGTGTATCCCATCCGGGCCCGGGGATTTGTCAATTTTAGTGATTTGTAGACGCCGCCGTACTTCCTGCTGGGTTAAGCAGGTGGCATTTAATGGAGAATTTTTATCCCTGATCATGTTATCCGTCATGGGATTTTCTTGTGTAAATACTGTTGAAAAAAAGTCATTTAGCATATTGGCTTTTTCCTCATCCTCATCCACCATTTCACCCAGACTATTTTTAAGGGGACCAACACTATCATTTTTTAGCTTCTTACTATTTATGTAGTTAAAGAATATTTTGGGATTATTTTTACTTTCTCTGGCAATGAGTCTCTCTGTCTCAATCTTTGCTGTCTTGATTTGCTTTTTACAGAGTTTATTTAATCTTCTGTATTTAGTTAATGCCTCATCACTACCTACTTGCTTTAATTCTCTAAATGCTTTATTTTTATCTCTTATTGCGCCCCTTACAGCTCTATTTAGCCATAGCGGTTTCCTCCTATTTCTCGCATATTTATTCCCATACGGTATATATTGTGCACAGGTCCTATTCAGGATGCTAATAAACGTCTCCCATTTTCTTTGTGTATTTTTATGTCTCAGGATATCGTCCCAGTTAATTGCACCAAGATCATCTCTCATCCGTTGGAAATTTGCCTTCCTGAAGTTTAGTGTCCTTGTAACCCCTCTACTACACATCTTATTAAAGGATACATGAAAACTTATTAATTTGTGATCACTATTACCCAAGTGACCCTCAACCCTTACATTTGATATGCGGTCTGGCCTGTTGGTTAATATTAGGTCTAGCAGTGCCCCCCTCTTGTTGGGTCCTGAACCAGTTGTGAAAGGTAATTGTCTCTCATCGTTGTCAGAAACCTATCACCTTTGCTGGAACTGCAGGTTTCGGTTCCCCAATGTATTTCAGGGTAGTTGAAGTCCCCCATAATAATGACTTCTCCTTGAGTCGCTGCTTCATCTATTTGCTTGATGAGGATATTCTCTTTTGCTTCCATTATTTTTGGAGATTTATAACAAACCCCTATCAGTAATTTATTATTTTTCCCCCCTCCCCTTACCTCTACCCACAGGGACTCTACATTTTCATTAGATTCATATATATTATCACGCAGGATGGGTTTTAAGGATGATTTTACATATAAACGCACTCCTCCCCCTCGCTTATTTGTACGGTCATCTCTGAACAGACTATAGCCCTGTAAATTAACCGCCCAGTCATGGCTCTCGTCCAGCCATGTCTTAGATATCCCCACCATGTCATAATTATGTTCCAACAACATTAACTCCAATTCCTCCATTTTGTTGGCGAGGCTTCTGGCATTAGTATACATGCACTTTATGTATCTCTCTGTACCTCTATTCTTAAATTATTAACTGTTCTAACCCCACCCCCCATGCCACCCCCATCCCCAATTTCATTATTTGTGCCCAGGTCTCTATCTGCACTGTCTTCCCCTCCTATAAAAGGAATACCCTCCCCCCCGTCCCTAGTTTAAACACTCCTCCAACCTTCTAGCCATTTTCTCCCCCAGCACAGCTGCACCCTCCCCATTGAGGTGCAGCCCGTCCCTAGCGTAGAACCTGTAGCCAACTGAGAAGTCGGCCCAGTTCTGCAGGAACCCAAACCCCTCCTTCCTACACCAATTCCTGAGCCACTTATTAACCTCCCTAATCTCCCGCTGCCTCTCTGGCGTGGCACGTGGTACAGGAAGTATTTCCGAAAATACCACCTTGGAGGTCCCTGCTTTAAGCTTACAGCCTAATTCCCTGAAATCATCTTTAAGGACCTTCCACCTACCTCTAACTTTGTCATTTGTGCCAATGTGCACCATGACCACTGGATCCTCTCCAGCCCCTCCCAGTAATCTGTCATCCCGATCCGTGATGTGTCGGACTCGAGCGCCAGGTAGGCAGCACACCATTCGATAATACCTGTCTTTGTGACAGATTGCCCTATCTGTTCCCCTAATAATGGAGTCTCCCACTACCAGAACCTGTCTGGCCTGCCCTGCTCTCCTATTTCCCCCCTTACTGGAGCAGACACTCCTCCGGCTTTCAGAGGACATGCCTTGCTGCAGCAGTACTACTCCTGCACTAACACTCCCCTCATCTGCCAACTTAGCAAACTTATTGGGGTGTGCCAGATCAGGACTAGCCTCCCTGGTGCTCTTCCCTCTACCCCGCCTTCTAACTGTCACCCAGCTAGCTGCTTCATTGTCCTGCAGCTCCAACCTAGCATCCCCCCTCATCTATCCCATTGAGCGTCTGCTCAGTGAGCAGAAGACTCCTTTCCATATTGTCTATGGATCTCAGTGTTACCAGCTGCACATTTAGATCCAGTATCTGGGCTTCCAAATGCACAACGTGCTCACATCTCGCACAGCAGTATGCACCCTCGACCGGCTGTTCAAGGGTTTCATACATGCAGCAAGACGTGCACTGGATGGCATTGGCAATAGTGGAGCACATCCTAGTGGGGATTGCACCAGACAATAAGATAAGCAAAAATAAATAAGAAAAAAAAAAAAAAAAAAGTATTAATATAATAACAGCAATTCAGTAAGACCTCCCTTGGAAACTCCCTGAATCTAAAGTCACTGAATCTCAAGTCACACACTTACCACAGTTCGCACTTACACTCAGGTCACGCTCAGCTCGTTCACACTCGCTCAGGAAGAAGATTTAAAAGAGTTTTTTTTTTTTTCCCCTTTTACCAGCACACCACCCTGCTGCTCAATGCACTTCCAATCTCTATAAGAAAAAAAAAACACTGTTATTAACGCCATATGGTGCTAGATACCACAACTGCAGAACATATAGGAGATTACAGTACAGTTATAAATAGTGACTTACAGGTGATGTTCTTCTTGATGGAAACATTCACTTTTCCCTTCTTTTCCATTTGGCCCAGAGTGACATGACATAACTTCTCCAGCCAGGACTCAGCTGCAGATATTATAACAAAGACACATATGATTTCTCACTTTTCCAGCACCGTTCCCATCTATTTCCTGCCTGTACAACCTCCTCATCCTACTGGTACTGCCAACTTTGACAATCACAAAACTCTGAGTGCCCCTATAACAATAATGCTTCTTAACTGCCCAATTAACATTTAATATTGTCCCGAGTACCCAAAATGTACAGCTCCCCTATACACAGTACGATGGGCCCACAGCTGCCCTATACACAGTACGATGGGCCCACAGCTGCCCTATGCACAGTATGATGGGTCCACAGCTCCTCTATGCACAGTATGAACAACCTACAGCTGCCCTATACATAGCAGGGTGGGTCCACAGCTCTCCTATGCACAGTATGAGGGGCCCACTGCTCCTTAAAACACGATATAATGGCTCCCACAGTAGCACCCACACTATATAATGGCCTCCACACTGTCAAATGGCTCCCACAGTAGCCCCAATACTATATATTGGCCCTCACACTTGAAATTAGCCTCTACAGTAGTCTCCACACTATATGATGGCCCCTAAACTGTAGAATGGCGCTCATATTAACTCTGACACTGTATAATGGCCCCGCAGTAGTCCCCACACTTTATATTGGCTCCCACACTGTATGAAGGCCTCTCACAGTAGTCCCCATATTAGCCCCCAAGCTGTACAATTGCCCTCTCATTAGCTCCCAAACTGTATAACGGCCCCAACAGTAGTCCTCACACCAGGGCTGCCACTAGGAATTTCGGGGCCCCATGCTGGCAACATTTTTTGGGGCCCCCTTGAGACTCCATCCCAGCCCCGCCTCCACCCCTTGAATTGTCCACTGTCCTCTCTTGGAAAACTGCACTTCTGTACCACGTCCTCACCAATCACACATTAACAGTTCCCATCACCAGATTACATACATTGCCAGCAGCTTATGTTTTGGACAAAATATTTTTTAATCTGCCACCATGACAAGTTAGACTCTTTTGGCCGAGCCGTACTTTACTCTATCCTATTAATCGTTTGTTAAATTATCCAATACAATTTAGATATATTTGTATTTATTTTTCAATGTTTAAAATGACCAATAATATCACATGCAAGGAACAAATACCACCACACCATGACCAGATTACCACCACAGTGACCGAATAATACCAGATACAAAAAACAAATACCACCACACCATGACCAGATCACATATTACCACCACAGTGACCGAATACCACATACAAAGAATACGGCCACACAATGACCAGCCCAGATATTACCACCACTTAGTGACCGAATACTTCAATACTGATCATTAATTAAAGAGACACAATACTAATATCACCATAAGTGCCATTATACACAGGAGATCTGTATTTAGTATGCAGTGTCCATGTAAGGTAATACAGTGATCACTGGTGACATTATACACAGCAGCTCTGTATACAGCATTTAGTGTATAGTGTCAGTGTACAGATAATAGTGGTCACCGGTGACCTTATGCACAGGACCTCTGTATATAGTGCCAGTGTACAGGTAATACAGTGATCACTGGTGACATTGTACATAGGAGCTCTGTATATAGTGTCAGTGTACAGGTAATATAGTGATCACTGGTGACATTATACACAGGAGCTCTGTACAGTGTCAGGGTAAAGGTAATCGTGATCACTGGTGACATTGTACACAGGAGCTCTGTATACAGCATTTAGTCCAGCATTTAGTAGTATAGTATAGTGTCAGTGTACAGGTAATACAGTGATCACCAGTGACATTATACACAGGACCTCTGTATATAGTGTCAGTGTACAGCTAATACAGTGATCACTGGTGACATTATACACAGCAGCTTTGTATACAGCATTTAATGTACAGTGTCCGTGTACAGGTAATACAGTGCTCACCAGTGACATTATGCACAGGAGCCCTGTATAGTCTGTGTACAGGTAATATAGTGATCACTGGTGACATTGTACACAGGAGCTCTGTATACAATGTCAGGGTAAATGTAATACAGTGATCACTGGTGACATTATACACAGGACCGCTGTATATAGTACACAGTGTATAGTGTCAGTGTACAGGTAAAACACTGACTCATCAGTGACATCTCTAGGTGAAGTCCTTCATCTTCACTTTTCATCTTCATCCAGCACAGATCGCCATCACTTGTTCCAGCCAGGGCGTGCCTCTGAAGGAAATAACAGTTAGGCTGAGGTCACACTTGCGAGAAACTAGCACAAGTCTCTCGTCTCAATACCCGGTACTGCTGCCGGCACTCTGACCAGAGCGCTCAGCTGCATAGAAATAAATTCAGCCGCACACTCCGGTCCAGAGTGCCGGCGGCAGTGTTGGGTATTGAGACAAGAGACTTGTGCGAGCTTCTCGCAAGTGTGACCCCGGCCTTATCAAGAGCACAACTTGCAGAGCACATTACTTCATTTTTCCCAACTTCTACACTACACCAGATGAAGAAAAAAAAGGCAACAGTGTCGCTCTGCACAGTAACAGGACCGCCCGATTGAAAACAGTATCCTCAAAAAATAAAATACATGACTGCAGTAATAAAATCCTTTAATTAGCCCCTAGGCTAATATCCCCCATCCTCGCCCCCTTGTCTCATTACTTTCTCCATCCATATGTTCTATCATCCTGCCGTCATGAGTATCCATTCTCCCCATGTGATGTCCCATCCTGCCCCACAATCTCCTCATCCTGCCCCATCTGTTCCCATGATCCTGCCTCATCTGTGGCATTTTATTCATCCTGTCCCATGAACTTGCCCCATCTGTCTCCATCATACCCTATCTGTCTCCATCCTGTCCCATAATCCTGCACAATGTCTCCATCCTGCCCCATATTCCTGCACCATGAGTCTCCATCCTGCCCCATCTGTTGTCCGATATGTGAGCGGTGTGTGTATCCAATATGTGAGTGATGTGTGTGTGTGTATCCGATATGTGAGGCGTGTGTGTGTATCCGATGTGAGCGGTATGTGTGTATATCCGATGTGAGCAGTGTGCGCGCTGTATGTATCCGATATGTGAGCGGTGTGTGTATCCGATATGTGAGCGGTGTGTGTATCCGATGTGAGCGGTGTGTGTGTATCCGATGTGAGCGGTATGTGTGTATATCCGATGTGAGCAGTGTGTGCGCTGTATGTATCCGATATGTGAGCGGTGTGTCTGTATCCGATGTGAGCGGTATGTGTGTATATCCGATGTGAGCAGTGTGTGTGCTGTATGTATCCGATATGTGAGCGGTGTGTGTGCTGCATGTGTCCGATATGTGAGCGGTGTGTGTGTGTTGTATGTATCCGATATGTGAGCAGTGTGTGTGTGCTGCATGTGTCTGACATGTGAGCAGTGTGTGTGCGCTGTATAGAATAGGACCTGAATAGCAGCAGATGGGGAAGAATGAGCAACACTAAAAGTGAATCTATACAGAAAATTTCACGAGTTAGACCCCGCTTGATTACCAATGACACGTTAACAAGAAACAAAGCAGCTAAAAGTTTTATTGCAGAGAGACTAAGTTGACAATGTGACCCTCAGAGTTTGTGCACCCCTGCTTGGGACTCACCAGTACCTGGAGAGTCCGGATTTCTTCTGCTCCTCGGTTTTTACAGGTAAATAAAATGAAGATCATGAATGGTTTTACAACTTTTTAACATGTAAAATAAAGTAGACCCTCAGTCACAATCTTTTAGATATTCCGGTTTATTTTAGAACATAAAAAAAAAGACATTTTCAGAAAGCAATTTGCAACATATGAGAGATGGGAATAAATGTAGTTTTTGTTCTTAAAATTAGGGCAAATTCATAATAAAATCTAAACCGATGAGCGAGACGTTATTTATCGGTATCCTGCAATATCTGGTAACCAGATATTGTTCTGACCCGTTACCAATTATTATTAAAGATTCCAAAACCTCCATCTGTAACCAATGAACCAAGCGCAACTAGTGAGTCACTAGGAGATTAGGATCAGATCGGCCTATCAGTACTACTGCTGGAGCGGACTTTGTGATCAGCCTCGTACCTCAGCGAGGTGACCCACTCTCACGACAATCAAGAAAAACATGAAAAACAAAAAAATGTACATGAAGTCATTTCTGCTATGGAAAAACCTTAAAACAAATTATATTATTAAAGAACAAACATATCCAACATTTGAAACGCTTATAAAATAAATCATTACACTCCATACAAAAATTAATTTCCATATTCCTCACATTTTACACAGCATCTCAGAGTACACAGTAACCAAATGAAACGTGTGAATCTGCCCCGCTGTGTCGGTTGGTAAATTACATCACCTTTTTGAAATTTTACCTAAAACAGCGCCACTCTTGTCCATAGGAGAGTTCTGGTATTGCAGTTCAGCCCCAAATCAACTGAAAACAATGGGATATAGGGATTTTTGTGTACTCACCGAAAAAATCCTTTTATCCGAGCCATTCATTGGGTCTGTGTCCCCCAATGAGGCGTAGGAGAAAACAGTTCAGCAGTTTCAGTGGGGAAAGAAAAAAAAAAAAAGTATTTTCCCTGTAGTCTAATAGAGCGTTACATATTTTTACATAGCTTACTATTAGGCTTTATTCACACATCAGTATTTATAGGCCAAAACCAAGAGAGTCTCCAAAACACAGAACAGCGGTCAATCAATTATACTTTTCCTGATTGTTCCACTCCTGGTTTTGGCTTACAAACACTGACGTGTGAATGAGGCCTTATGCCGGAGGCAGCAGGACTTATAGAGAACGATGCACTTTAACAGATATAGCCCAGGTCAGTACGATTATAGCAATACTAGAATTCTAGAATTTTTTTTTCTAGTGGTAAAAAAAAAAAAAAAAAAAAAAAAAATTCAGAAGAATTTTGTGAAAAAAAATATAATAAATAAATAAAAAATTGGGGATTGGGTTTGTGAGATCCATAGCTTTTATTTTTCGGTCAATTAAGCTGGTGTAAGGGTATATTTTATTTTAGAGTTTTTTAGTAATAACATTTGATGCTTTCTTCCCTTTTGATTGCATTTTTAAGGTTTTCATTTTTTTTTCATTCTTATGGTATTTAACAACATATGGGCTTAATTAATCTGAGGTTTAAATGTGATTCTTGACTGTTAAACTGGTGCCTAACTTTTTTTTTTTTCAGTTCGCTTGTTCTATATAGTCCTCTAGAGATAATTTCCTGTTGATAAAACTATGATTTTATCAAAACTGCAGCAAGTAGCCCGTAAGTGACGTCACTGGAATCGAGGTCTCTGTCTTTACATAGCATAAAAACTGCTGAAAGATTCCCTATAAGGAGAGCATCTGACCACAAAATCATCAGAAAGAGCAAATTCAATTATTTTCTGGAGGACTGCATTGCCATCAAAAATCACTCTATTCTAGTTGTCATTTCTTGATTATTTTTTTTTTTATCAGATGAGCTTCAGCTGATAGGGATGATTTTTAGAGGAATTTTGAAATCTGTCTAGGGAAGTCTGAAAACTGGGAAGAAGAGTAATACTATTACAAAGCCATGTATATCTAACTAGTAGAGAAGCTGAACAAGTGATTTATTTCCCTGCAGTGCCTCCGCAGGAAAAATGAAATATTACATGGTTTCCATTAAAATCAATGAGCTTCACAAATGTGATGGGTCCTCCAAAGCGAGCAAGTCTTGATGCTTCTGGTTAGGACCCTAAACAACAAGTGTGATCCATTGTTCTATAGTTTTTTTTTCTAAGCCAGGGTGTTAAGAAATGTGTTTTCTGGTTTTAGAAAGTGTAAAAAAAACCAAACAAACAACATTAAAAAAGTTGTATAGACGACATTATGACCAGCATATATGCCACTTCTATGCGAAGCAGAGATGTGCAGAGAAGAGGTTGGGGGTTAGTGTCCTGTAAAATCCTCTCATCTGAGCTATGTACAACAATAGCCATAGATTTAGGCCGAAGTCACACTACAGCGAGATACGGCCGAGTCTCGCAGGTTAAAACCAAGCTCTGGCACCGGCACTCCGGAGCGGAGCGTGCAGCTCCATGTATTGCTGTGCGGCTACACGCTCCGCTCCGGAGTGCCGGCGCCAGAGCTTGGTTTTAACCTGCGAGACTCGGCCGTATCTCGCTATGTGTGATCTCGGCCTTACACTTATTCTCTGTGCTTGCAAAAGCAGAACAGTCCCGGTCCCAGCCACAAAAACAGAACAATTAGATTTTAGTCCACCATTAAGTACATAGAATCCCTTCCTTCAATATAAAAAGTAACAAAAAAATCCAGTAAAACCACTAAACACGGTATAATCTACATCAGGTTATTATACAGAGATAGCGGCGACAGTGTAACTAATACCGACGTCATATTGCTACAGATCACTAGAGATGACATTACTACGGTCGCCCGGGGCTGAAGAATAGAGATTTCCTTCTCATTATCTGAGACTGATTGTTGTGGCCCCCATCATTAAGGCCTAGTAGTTGTGTTTTGTTCCCTGCAGCACCTCCACAGGTAAAATTAAGTATTACACAATTAAGTAGGAACTAAATGCCATTGAAATCAATTGTCTGCACACAAAAAACTGGTTCTAAATCAAGCAACTGCGCCCATCCCATATCGAAACTTCATGTGTTCACTAGCTCAAGTTTAGATCAGTCTCCCTCATTGTATGGCGGTGTGTCAACAGACAAGTGAAATGTCTAAGATCTAACCTTGGGAATCAGAGAATGTATCCATTATGTTGGCGCCATTTTTGCACCTATCGAAGACCTATGGGAGGTTAGGTTTTGTTGTTGCTAAACAGACTTTTGGGCATAGGACACATATTTGGCCTCCTGTCAGTCTCGAAAATGGTGGAGGACAGATTAGCGCCTCGAAATACGGGGCATTCAAGGTTCCTATCCTCAGGCTGATCCCACCTTAGAGCGAGTTGAATGAAGCACTCTTAGTGCGAACATGACCAATAATATGTAGACGGCACCACTTTGTAGACGTCAACCCCCAAAAGTGTGTCCCCCAGGATCACAACCTATATGAGTAGATGGGCCAATTTTTCCAGATAATGAAAAAAGTACCAATGTGTCCATTACAGCAAGATGTATGGGAGATTGGGCTTTGCAGTGTACACACTTTGGGGCACAGCCCTGTTCATCTATGTTGGACACATGCTTGGCCCCCACAGTTTCAGAAGTGCTAAAGGACAATCTGGCTTCCCGAGAAAGAGCCACTAGGGTTCAGATTCTGAGATTGACGTCACCTTAGAAAGTAGATTAGCGCCTCATTAATGTGAGCATCATCAACACTGTGCAGGAGGCTCAACGTTATCGAGGACCACCCCCAAGGTATGGTGTCTAACCCCCAAGGAGTGCCCTTCAAGGCTCAGACCCTGTCAGATCAGTTGGTCCAATATTTCCAAAAGGAAAAACCGTGCCCAGTTAAGTACCAATATGTCCATTACAAGGTGGAGAGCAATGACCCCTATCCTTCAGCTCTGGACACCCCCATTACATGGCAGAAGATCAAGCCATTTAGGACACTGGTGTAATAAGGTTATCACGCACAGACATTTCTAATGACTTGAGACGATAGCAGAACAAAATCACAAAACAAAAACGGATGTTGGCAAAAACTGAATTCAGGAAAATTTACCCGAGTAAAGAAATAACTTATTTACTAAATTAATAAACATTTCTATACAGTGTATTATATTTATGTACAGGTGTAGTTATGAAAAACAGATTCACGGAAAATTCACGGGAGTTTCAGTCATTTGAGAATAAAAGTTGTTGTTATCTTTTTTTTTAATGATCCCTTTAATTGTTTTAAAAAGAGGTAAACGAAATAACACAAATCATGACCTATTATACAGAACGGAAAAAAAATTATATTTACCCTAATCCTTCTTTGGTGTAAAATGTCTTGTCGTATTACTCACAAAAGATTATAGGTCCCGATTCATCAAAGCGTTTTCTGGTCTACAACACTGTGAAAAGTCGTAAAACTTTTGTCTTTCAATGAGTTTTCACGCTAGTTTCAGCCTGACCTACCAAAGTGAGATGAGCTGGCGGTGAGACGGGGCGAATCCCACCTGATAAGTTCATCAAAATTTGTAGCTTAAGTTACGCCAGAAATGTTACTCCCGTCACTATGAAAAGCCTGTCATAATGAACTCGTGCCCATAGTGATTTACTGTCAAAACTTCGATATTTCAAGATACCCTACCTGTGGTCATAACGATACACTAAATGTCCTTGATTAGAAAAAGGGATCGTATCTTGTCCTTTGTCTGGCATCACAGGTTAGCCCTGTTCACTTAAATGGGACCAAGCACATTAAGACACTTGATGATGTTACTGGCGTTACTGGGGGGGGGGTAAAAAAAAAAAAAAAAAAAATGAATCAGTTTGATTAATCTAAGACAACCTGAATGGGGCTGTTCAATATTAGTATTCTGTTGAATGGTATAAATAAACAATGTTCCAAACTCTTCTCTTCATTCCACCACTAGATGTAATCCTCAACAGTCTTTCTACAGCCTGTGATCGCTGCAGCAAAGGTAAACATATACATGACTGCTGCAGTCAATCACTGGCCTTACAGGCGTGTTATGTCTGTGTGTACTGCACGAGAATTTTAAGTCTAGTGATTGGGTGCAGAGAGCACCTAAACGTAATGCAGGTGATCGCTGCAGCATAGGAAACAAAGGCCAGCTAGGACAATGAACCCTGGAGGAGTAGAATTAGAAATGAGAATGCAGGATTTTTATTTTCTGATTTATATACCATTCCCTGCTTTTATGAAAAAAAACAACCCTTGGAAGGTATTTTCCTGCTGCTCTGTAGGCCCCCAATAACGTCTGCCGGGGCTGATATTCATGTGTCCCTGCGTGTGTTGAGGCTGTCAAACAGCCATGAGACATGCAGCGACTCAAACATATTTTACGAAGCCGCCGAAGACACTTGTTTAGCACCTGAGCATGCTCAGATAACACCTTAACGAGGATGTTCACTCATCACTAATTAGGACCCGTTGGAGAATGACAATAACAACGTTTTTGGTGTGTCAATACCCTTTAAAAACTAAGAGCTAATGTTTCCTTGATGCTCAGCCAAATCAATGTCCCTTAGAGCAGGGTTTCCCAACTCCAGTCGTCAAGGCCCACCAACAGATCATGTTTTCAGGATTTCTTTAGTATTGCTCAGGTGATAATTGCTTCACCTGTGCAATACAAAGGGAATAATAAAAACATGATCTGTTGGTGGGCCTTGAGTTGGGGAATCCTGCCTTAGAGGACACCAAGCGTGGACCTTCACTGTAATACTAGACCCCCCTCGCTCACAATGACTCAATGAGGCCAAAGATAAAAGATGTTGAAAATCAATTATGTAATAGGTCAATTAGAAGTCGAAATTCTCACGCAGCGGACAAAAGAAAGAGGACATCTGTTCTACAGGTGATCCTATAGAGAATCATGTACAATACGAGAGATATCACAACCGAGTGCAAGTACGTGGTCACCAGGAATAAAACACCAGGACGTCACTAATTACCCATCATGAATTGGCGGCGTAACGAGAACTTCTGAAATGTCCACGATTCTCTCTTTACAGTGTATTATACAAGGGTTTCAATGGGACGAAGATCTGTGGAACCTAAACCTCGGCTTAATAAATCGGCTAATTGTGAAATTAAAAAAGGCAAGGTCTAATAATGGGGGGGTGACGGTACAGGTGTTACATAGGTGCTACAGCTAAGAGTCCGGGCTACTAGGGCTTATAGAAGAGCCTTCTGGGAGTAGTTCTGTGGTTGATCTTGGCTGGCTGAGGATGGAGAGAGAGTAGTAGAGGGTAGTGTATAGTTTGGGACATGGGACATGTTCGTACCAGTCTGATAAATAGGGAGGTCAATGGCAGCGGTAGGATTTGGCGTGTATCCTTGCGTTGGCCCAACATACGCGTTTCCTGCGGCAATTCTGGCAACTGTGGACCTGAAAGACAAGGGCGAAGGAGAGAAATATATTAGATAGGGATTACAACCCTCGCAAAGAAAAAATGATCGCAAAACTTTCCACTAGTCAAAGCTTCAAGTTTGCATTTCAATATCTTGCAGTCACTGATTGAAAATTCTTGAGAACTTCTTGCAGCCACAATCATGGCGCACGTTATACATCTGTAATATAGCTGCTGACGGTGGGTTATATGGATCATAGGGATCCGCGACGCTGTTAGTGTTGGTCAGTGGACTCGCAATCAAACTAAGCATAACAGTCCAGAGCTGAGCTTTATAGCAGAGCGAGCTTTTTAGCAGAGCTGGGGAACGTCAGGTGTCTCACATGTAGAAATGTAGCAGAGCTAAGCTTTGTAGCAGAGCCCAGCAGCACAGCAGAGCTAGGGATGTTACAATGTATACTCACAAATGTGAGGTAAATGCATCTGCAATAAATCCATCTCCCGATTATATGTTACTCATTATGAAGTGCCGGCATTGTGGGGTGTTTTTTTTGTTTTTTTTCTGTAGTGTATTATACAAGCCTTATTAAGGCTCCTTTGGTGACAGCTTAAGTAGTGTCATGGTGCACATGCTTTTCTATTTTTCAGGTGCAAAGGAGAAAACTACTGGAAAACAGTCAGAAAAACACATCACTCTCAGAGAACAAAAAAAAAGGAAAAACACTGACCGCCAAAATGACACAGAATAAAACACACAAAGATCAGTGCTTTGGGATGCCAAGAATAAGGCAATGCCGAGCCCAGAATTTGAAATAGGCAGAGGAGCACATCTTCCACTTCTGCTCTATTTGTTGTCAATGAGGCTAGTGGAAAAAACAGAGCACAGCGCTCCATTCTTCCCAGCAGTCCTATAGACAATGAATGAAGCAGAGGTCAAGCTTGTGAGTTTGTATGTTCTCCCCGTGTTTGTGCAGGTTTCCTCCGGGTACTCCGGTTTCCTCCCACACTCCAAAGACATACCGATAGAGAAAGTAGATTGTGAGTCCCAATGGGGACAGTGATGATAAAGTCTAAAGTACTGTAAAAAATAATGGTGCTATATAAGTGACTAAAAAAAATTAAAATACATAACATATAAACACACCTCATGCAATATCAAAAAATGGAACCAGAACCTTTCCACCAATGCTATATAAAATAAATTCTACTGTACAAAAAACATTTTAAAAGGGGTTGTCCAATACTTTACTTAAAAATGGGCCCTAAAATTAAACTAGATGGGCATTTCCTGAAGGAAATACATGGTGCTTGAACAGAGCTGCCATCTTTACAGCAGTGTATCAGGTGTCGACTGTAAGAAAGTAAAGTTAGAATATGAATGCATTACACATCCCCGTTCTAGTGATTTGGGGGGTGTTTTTAAGTAATTTTTATACACAGTCAGCCTTTGGGGGATGCTCTGATCCTAATGCACACACTTAAAATTAAATCTATGACGAAAAAGTCACTCAGACCCCGCTTTTCGGGGTATTTTTTCATCGCAGTCGAATGTTAATGTGTGCAGTAGCATTTAGCTAAGGATTCCTCAGATTTTCCCGCAAAAATCGCATGCGTTTTTTGCGGGAAAATTAGAGGAACCCTTAGCTGATGCTACTGCACACATGAAAATTGCACTGCGATGCCAAAATACCCCGTAAACCGGGGTCAGAGTGACCTTTTCTTCACAGATCACCTCTGACAACCTGCCCCAGGCTCCTCCAGCCTCTGACAACCTGCCCCAGGCTCCACCAGCCTCTGACAACCTGCCCCAGGCTCCACCAGCCTCTGACAACCTGCCCCAGGCTCCGACAGCCTCTGACAACCTGCCCCAGGCTCCGACAGCCTCTGACAACCTGCCCCAGGCTCCGACAGCCTCTGACAACCTGCCCCAGGCTCCGACAGCCTCTGACAACCTGCCCCAGGCACTTCCAGCCTCTGAAAACCTGCCCCAGGCTCCGACAGCCTCTAACAACCTGCCCCCAGCCTCCGACAGCCTCTCACAACCTGCCCCAGGCTCCGACAGCCTCTGACAACCTGCCCCAGGCTCCGACAGCCTCTGACAACCTGCCCCCAGCCTCAGACAACCTGCCCCCAGCCTCCGACAGCCTCTGACAACCTGCCCCAGGCTCCGACAGCCTCTGACAACCTGCCCCAGGCTCCGACAATCTCTGACAACCTGCCCCCAGCCTCTGACAACCTGCCCCAGGCTCCAACAGCCTCTGACAACCTGCCCCAGGCTCCGACAGCCTCTGACAACCTGCCCCAGGCTCCGACAGCCTCTGACAACCTGCCCCAGGCTCCGACAGCCTCTGACAACCTGCCCCAGGCTCCGACAGCCTCTGACAACCTGCCCCAGGCTCTTCCAGCCTCTGACAACCTGCCCCCAGGCTCCGACAGCCTCTGACAACCTGCCCCCAGGCTCCGACAGCCTCTGACAACCTGCCCCAGGCTCCGACAGCCTCTGACAACCTGCCCCAGGCTCCGACAGCCTCTGACAACCTGCCCCAGGCTCCGACAGCCTCTGACAACCTGCCCCAGGCTCCGACAGCCTCTGACAACCTGCCCCAGGCTCCGACAGCCTCCGACAACCTGCCCCCAGCCTCCGACAACCTGCCCCCAGCCTCCGACAACCTGCCCCCAGCCTCCGACAACCTGCCCCCAGCCTCCGACAACCTGCCCCCAGCCTCCGACAACCTGCCCCCAGCCTCCGACAACCTGCCTCCAGCCTCCGACAACCTGCCCCCAGCCTCCGACAACCTGCCCCCAGCCTCCGACAACTTGGTAGCCACTTTGGCTATTGGCTATTAGCTAATACGGGTCATGTGAGGAAGCTGCATTTGCATAGCTGCCATCTTTGTAAGGTCACTGCACCTGCGCTGTGGCTTCAATCCCTGTCAGTTGGGGGTCATGGAATGGTCGTCCTTAATTCCTAGGGGAAAATTTTTGCTTAAAATGCGATTTTTTTAGAAAAAACTACAATTCGGATCGACTCCAAAAATACATAGCACACCTATCCCCACCGAGGGCTTCGAAACGCCGCTGAACGGGGTCTCTGTGCCAAGCGGTTCGGGCCGCATTAATTGCAGAAAACGCGGAGAAGAAGTAGAATAAAGTTTAAGAAATCGGATTACAATAAGTTGCTTGAACCTAGGAGGTTCAAGCACCATAAAAAATTTTTTTTTAAAAATGCGCACTCATCTGTGAACGCTGCAAGCAATTAGTTTGCTTAGATTGTCGGCAGTAGTCACACGACCCCTCCTGCCAAAGCGAAGAGATCGACAGCAATGCTGAGGAGCAGTAACATAGGGATAAAGTCTATTGTAAAGGGAACCCGGCGCTGATGTTTATAGCAACTCAACAGTAAGCTGCTGCCGGGGATAACTACCCTCATTTTCTTCTGCACTAGTTGTATGTGACATAGGGAGAGACTAAATACAAGCTCCAGTGACACCGAGATATGGGAGAACATTATCGCTTAAATGCTGTGTAAAAGTACAAAAATATATTCACGTTACTTATAGGAAGCTTGTGGTGACTGGCTGGGAAGTTCGGAGGCAGTAGGAAGCACTGCGGCTACCGGAAGCTGTTCTGGAGGGACTGGGTAGGTCTGTATGGGGCCCATCTGCGTGTTCCCACTGACAAGGTAAGTGGCGTTCGGATGTTGTCCTTGATACGTCTATAAAAAGAAGCAATGAAAATAAAAATCAATAGAAAAGTTTCTTCCTGCAGAAGAACACAGGGCAGCGTCCAGACGGAAATTACAGCACCTGCTGTGCAGGGCCCCCTGCTGGAGGCATGTAGTACTGCTGGTTCTGCATCTTGGCGTACATGGAATACATCGGGTCTTCGTTCATTAACTTTGTGTATAATGACAGCGCTTCCATCACCTTGACGTTGAGTTCTGAAAGTTCAGAGTGTTTCCTGCAAAACAGCAGAGATGGTCACGATGCGGAGTTACATTTTCTGCAGGAATGTTACAGTATTATATGAAACAAGACCAAATCGTAGGTCAAAAAGCGGCTACCAATCACAACGTTGTTCCACCTTCAACAATTCTGGGAAGGATTTCTACAAGATATTGGATGCGTCTGTGGGAATTTTAGCACCTTCGTCCAGGGGAACATTTGCGAGGTCAGGCACTGATGTTGGGGAGAGGCCGGGATCACAATCTACCATCTAGATCATCCCAAAAGTGTTGGATGGGTTCAGGTTTGGGCTCTGTGTGGCCGGTTATGTTCCTCCACACCAAACTATCCCAATCAGATGCCAGACAGAGAGCATAGGCCATCAATACAAGATCGGCGAGGGTCTCACACTCCCACTGATCAGTTGTGTTTTGCTCAGCAGACCCATTCAAGGTGTTTATTTCTGGATACCGCTGGAGCAAAAAACATCTGATCGGAGGGGGTGCTGGGGTTGGATACCCACTGATCTGGTATTGACTACCTATCCTGTGAGTCATCAATACTGTGTGCCTGGACAACCCCTTTTAGCCTCCATTATGTCAAGATAACCAGTGCAGAGATTAAACCTACCTGTCAATATCTTCCAACTTTTCATCAATCATTGGCCCCATCTGGTGACACGCAGCTACGAACAAAAAGCGTTAGATGCAGTAAATGAAATTTATAACACCCTATAGGCACAATACATGATAACAAATAATCTGGAACATTTTTTCTTAGAGCTATCCCTCAGTTATTCCTCATGGAAATAAATTAATATTAGTTGTGAGTGTAACACTGAGCACTCTAAAAAGGGGTCCTCAAATCAAAGAGAATGGTAAATGTCCATTATCGGGGGAATGCCAGGATTTTCTAAACACAGGAGTCAGAAGGGGAGACAAGTTCTCTGCATGTAAGTTTTCTAATAAAATGCTTTGTGTTTGCACAGAACGGACATGACAAATGAGACACGCGGGTGTTGCAGTAAATTAAGTTGGGAAATCTGAATGAAAACGATAAACGCGTCAATAGCGCTGACAAACGGCTACGATTATGTCCGGACCAGGGAGTCAGACAAACCAATCCATCACTAGTCAGCTGACAGCACATCGCTGGTCAAGGCTACACTTTTCAATATTAACTAGCCATACACTGAACTGTGTGACGCCGCCCGTTTACAGCCGAGGGGAATATTCACTGTAAGTTCCTACACACCTACTGCATTTCATTTTCAGACTTTACTTAAAAGGATATGAACACTTTGGAGGACATTTATTCTTTAACCCAAATGTAATGACTGAAGCTGAACATAACCTATACAAACGGGTTTGATTTAAAAACGTTGAACAGTTTGGCCCTTTTGCTTCCCTGCACGTTGCTGGCTGCAGAACAATTTAACTAACAATTTGTATATGAGCCCAAAAGAGGGAGATTGTAACACTTCTATATATCTTTTTCTGACCGCAGACCACACTGAAGTGGAGCTTAACTTTGATGTGGTTAAACATCAGCTGAGCGGCACCCAGAAATAGACAAATAAAAGACAAAAAACTTTGTCAGAAAGAGCTCACCGACAAGATTCCCAGTTATCTCATTCTGGAGCCAGTGATGTGCAGGAAAACACAGAGTCTGTATAAGCCAAACGGTACAACAAAACCCAAATGCAAAAATTATTTTAGCCCCAAAAGGAAAAAAAAAAGTCCTTGAATTATTATTTTTTTTTGTGCAGATCTCACACAATTTACAGTACAATATTAGTGGATGCGACTTTCAAAACTCCTAATGACTGGTAGCAGAAAATAACAGTGCGGGATCTAAAGTAAGCGAACATGGCCGATCATCATTTTAGAAAGGGAGAACCTTGGTCTTGTCCATGCTCACCTTCAAGGTGGATAAGATCAGATGGATCGGGTAAACCATCGGTGGGATCTGCGCTCTGCAACATCTGTAGTAACTGATCCATTTTTTCCTACAGAGACAAGAAAACGGAAGAATTTATGGATTTGAAAGTTTAAAAAATGAACCCACTTACGTATAGCCCAAAGTAAAATGGTCACTGCGGGTTCAGATAATTTAGTCGCGCAAAAAGTAACAAAAAAAAAAATCCAAAGCGCCCTCCACTGGTTATCTCCTTTCTGACTAACTCAAGGTCCACTGACTACAATGAGAAATCCAACAGTCCAGACACCCGGCTGGATGCCAGTAGTGGAGGGTTTCGGACTATGGCCGGCTCCTGTTGTGCTAGTAGCCACAGCCTCTCCAGTGCCAATTATGACTCCTCTAATTACCTATGTGGGGAGAATTTATCAATCTATTTTTTGCCAGAAAACCAGAGTAGAAAACCTGTACATTTTACATAACATGAAGTTGAGAAACATTTTTTGGCTTTTATGCTGGATCCAATAATTTTTTAGAAAAGTGAGCAAAGAAAGGACTTGGCCTCAAAAATGGCGTCAATTATAGCAAAAATGTACTTGGGTCCATGGTGCACTTGCAGCTGAGACATACGCCAAATTCATTTAGAGGAGAACTTGAGGGAATCTGTCGGCAGGATTTCACATCCCAAACTATATATATGTGCACGTATCACTTTAAAAGTACAGCAACAATACCTTTACATGGCCGGTTCATTCATCAGTTACTGATAAATCTGTATCTTCATTGATATTCAAATGAAGGTAAAGGACTATTAGTAGATCTGAAGCCTCTGTCACCCCAGCTCTATTCCCCACCCGTTGCCATGTCCTTCTGTCTGACCGACAGCTTCTATGCTGTGTGACTTTAAGCAAAGGAGCAGTCAGTACAGCAGGAGGACGCAGCGCTGGGTGGGGAATAGAGCTCGAGCCTGCAGAACAAAACGCCAGTCATGATGAATTCCCTCCGTTCTATGTACTAGCCATTAATTCTCTGCTATAACAGGATCGGTCCCGGCCAGCATATGGCTCAGCGATATTCAGCGGAAGGCCGTCAACCCTGTCTACTCTTCTATATATGTGTGCTCACAGCGATGCATGGCAGCCTGCAGAGAAGCCACGCTAACATCTGCTGGATGAGAGAAACCTCACAATCCAATCCCCCCTCCTCCCACTACACTTTACTGCAGGAGGAAGCTGCATCCTTCCCGCTGGTGGGAGGCCCCCTCGCGAGTGGCCATCCTTCCCGCTGGTGGGAAGTCCCCCCCCCCGCGAATGGTCATCCTTCCCGCTGGTGGGAAGTCCCCCCCCCCGCGAATGGTCATCCTTCCCGCTGGTGGGAGGCCCCCCCCCGCGAATGGCCATCCTTCCCGCTGGTGGGAGGCCCCCCCCCGCGAATGGCCATCCCTCCCGCTGGTGGGAGGCCCCCCCCCCGCGAATGGCCATCCCTCCCGCTGGTGGGAGGCCCCCCCCGCGAATGGCCATCCCTCCCGCTGGTGGGAGGCCCCCCCCCGCGAATGGCCATCCCCCCCGCTGGTGGGAGGCCCCCCCCCCCCCCGCGAATGGCCATCCTTCCCGCTGGTGGGAGGCCTCCCCCCCGCGAGTGGCCATCCTTCCCGCTGGTGGGAGGCACTGCAGACATGCCAGTGCAGGATGGTAAAGAGGAGCACAGAAGAATTGTACCACTGGAGGGGAATTTCCTGATTTAACAGTGAATCCGCCGGTAATCATCAGCAACATCCATAAGAAACCCCACTGACTTCCAAAGTAAACTCAACAGGGGAAATTCACAGCATACATTGACAAAATCCACAGGTCGATTTCTACTGCAGCGTTCTCCCAGATCACCTGGATTCCATGTATACAAGGTCATCCACTTTCTACTAGTATCCCGCTAAGGATTTTTTCCAACTAATTTACCTGTAAAATCCACAGTGTATCCACTAACATACCCTTAGGACAAGGTTCCTGTGGCACTCCAGCTGTGGCAAAACCACAACTCTCAACACGCTCTTAACAGCTGATCAGCGGGGGTCGGCAAGTGTCAGACCGGACTGCTATTGATGACTTATTCGGCAGAGAGGACATTGTCCTATGCCAGAACAATCCCTTTAACAGTCTCACAGGCATATATGGTTGTTGTGTTTGGGTCAAGTGATTAGCAGCCGGTCCGGACATTACAGTCTGTGCTCCGACAGGGAAAGTCAAATGTGTAAAGCTGGCCTCAGAGTTTATCGAAAAGTACAACTGACAAAGCGGAGTTGGTACCCCTCAGCAGAAACTAAGTGCCCCGTCCATCCCACATCTCTTTTTACCATGTATCACCCCGCCGCCATGCATGACGGGTTACCTCATCGATGTACACCGGCTCTGGCTCTGGTTCTATTGTCTCCACTTGGACTTCATCACTGAATTGGACCGTCTTCTTCTCAGTCTTCACTGGAGATAAAGACAGGAATTTACCATACCATATAATGTACTGAGAAATAGGGGAAAAAATCCAAGTTTGGAAGTTTGGTGGAATTGTACAAAGATGGCAATCGTGCGGACTATCAGCAGGTTGCATTGCAACCCATCGGCTCCCTGCGATCGTGTTGAGGGAGGGAGAAAAGGCACCTTAAAAATGCGTGGAACCCAGACTGTATGCCCAAAATGCTGCTGTCAGAGATTGACAGCAGCATTTAAGTGTTGAAACAGGAGCAGTAATCAGAGCAAGCCCCTTTTGCTGCTGTTAGAGGCAGTCGCGGGCTGTATAAGGTCCTGATTCTGAGCCATAGACCTGACATGTAACGTATCTGTCAAAGGAACCGGTTAACGCATGTTAAAATGTATTTATTCCATGTCTTTATTACGACAGCTTTTACCTGTATAAAAAAAAAAATGCAACTTTTTGGAGACTTTTATGAAGTATTAATAATTTGTCGAACTTCATTCACTTTTTAAATTTTGGGGAAGACAATAAAAGAATGGAGTATCAAATGGCATTAAAAAAAAAATGATATATTTGGTGGAGGCATTTACAGCAAGAAAAGATTGCAAAGCAAGACTGTCCAAAAAAAAGAAAAAAAAAAAAAAATCAAATTTGGATATGATCATTTAAAAATTTTTTTTTTTACAAAACTACTTGGAGACTGCACTTATTTTTCAGATTTGGTAAGTGATAAAAAAGAAAAAAAAAAAAGATCTAAATTTTCCTGTAAATTTATAACGTATCATTTGTGGGTTTTTTTTTCCAAAAAAACCTGATAATGCCGATGTACTTGCTGTGAAACTCAGTAAAAATGGCTGTATAATCACTTTTGAAAACTTTTCTCTCCTGATAAAACTCCTTGCCGAAATGAGCCATGTACAGGCACTTTATGCTTACTTACTCATTTCTGGCTCTGCTGTCAGGTCGGCGGTGACAAAATTTGAGGGAAACAATCCAATTCCTTCGCTCGTCTCTCCTTTCCACCAGTTTGGGTCACTGAAATAAAGGTATAGGTGTTACATGCTCTCCTGCGAGGCGGGGGCAATGATGGATCCTTAGGCCGAGCTCACACATCAGACATTCACGGCCTGAGCACGGTCAGGACCGCCCGCTAGCCTCCACATGTATGATGCCGTTAGCTCAGGTTAGGAAAGACCCCTGGATGGTCCGGACAACGCAATGACCACGAATGTCAGACATTTGAATATGGCAGATCGGAGGGCAGTGGATCTCAGCCGTCCCGCGTAGCGGGGGGCACGCACATCTCCTCCGTCCGTCATAGCGAGAGGGCACATGGATCTCAGCTCTCTAGCAAAGCGGGGGGGTTAGTGTCAAGCAGATCTCAGATGACTGGCTTAGCCAGGGACACATGGATCCCAAATGTCTGGCATAGCAGGGGATACGCAAATCCCAGCTGTCTGGCAACTACATATGTAGCTATCTGTAGCTATCTGCATTGTAAACTTGCAGCTACTGTCCATCACTGACGTCAGGGTCCGGCATATTCATGAGCTGCGGCTCCCCCGTTCTCCAGCCACTGTGCATTGGGAAAAAGCGGTCAAGCAGTGGCTGGAGAACGGGGGAGCCGCAGCTCATGAATATGCCGGACCCTGACGTCACAGTGATGTCCGCTCCCTGGACTCCTGCTCAAGCTATTGTATAGGATCACGCAAACATGTCCATCCATAAACAGCGCCACTCCCATCTATGGGTCGTGTCTGTAATTGAAGCTTAGTCTCCGTGACATTAATGAACCCGAGTTGCAATACCACATACAACCTGTAGAAAGGCGTGGTGCTGTTTTTGGGTGAAAGCAGCCATGTTTTCTAATCCTGGACAGCCTCATTGAAGCTTGTGCCTCACAATTCCTAGTCAATCATATGAACTGTACTTATAATGATGTACAGCAGGGCCAGACTATTCCTAAAGGGGTACGCTCTACTAAGATGAGAAGTGTTTTGAGAAGGCTCTGTCCTTGGCCCCCTACTTTTTTCCATCTATACTCTTGGCCTAGGACAACTCAAAGTCCCATGGCTTCCAGAAACACCTGTACACGGACGACACTCATATCTACCTCTCTGGCCCAGATGTCACCTCTCTGCTGTCCAGAATCCCAGAGTGTCTATGAGCCATATCCTCCTTTTTCACCTCTCACTTTCTAAAACTAAATGTAGACAAAATTGAACTCATTATCTTCCCTCCATCTCACAAATCTTCCCTACCCGATCTATCTATTATGGTAAACGGCATCACGTTCTCTCCCGTACCTGAAATCTTCTGCCTCTGAGTAACTCTCGACTCTGCCCTGTCCTTCAAACCACACGTCCAAACTCTTGCCGCCTCCAACTCAAAAATATTTCCAGAATCCGTACCTTCCTCAGACCTCAATCTACTAAGAAACTCTTGCACATGCCCTCATCATCTCCCACCTTGACTACTGCAACACTCTCCTCTGTAGCCTCCCTGCTAACTCTCTTGCACCGCTCCAGTCTGTCCTCAACTCTGCTGCCCAACTAATCCACCTCTCTCCTCTCTGCAAATCCCTCCACTGGCTCCCAATTCAAACTACTAACACTGACCTACAAAGCCATCCACAACCTTTCCCCTCCCTATATCTCTGAACTAATCTCCCGATATCTTCCCTCACGTAATCTCCGATCCTCCCAAGACCTCCTACTCTCCTCCACACTTATTCATTCCTCACACAACCTCCTCCAAGATTTCTCCAGAATATCCCCTATCCTCTGGAATGCCATGCCTCAACACGTCCGATTATCCACCACCATAGGATCCTTCAAACGGAACCTGAAAACCCATCTTTTCAGGAAAGCTTACAGCATGAAATGACCCCGCTGCCTCCTCACCACCGCCCGAGCCGCTGCCTCATCACCGCCAGAGCTGCTGCACCCCCGACCTTCTGTCTCTTCCCCACTATCCCGAAGAATGTAAGTCCACAAGGACAGGGTCCTCTCCCCTCTGTACCAGTCCGTCATTGTAAATTTGTTTGCTGTTAACGATATCTATAACTTTGTATGTAACCCCCCTTCCCATGTACAGCACCATGGAATTACTGGCGCTATATAAATATATAATAATAATAATAATGTGATTTCTACTTAAGGGGTATTCTCATCCCATCACTGAGACATGCCAGCTCTGCTCCCAGTGTCTGTTATAGTCTGCAGTGCTAATGTCACACAGATAGCGCTGCAACCAATCTGTGAGCTCAGTGACTCATGCCATCATCTTGGGAAGATTTGCTGAACTCATCCATCAGTTGCAGACAGAAAAATAGACATTGGTAGAGCAATGGTTGAGACTCCGCACTGGACCTGGGAAAGGTGAGTAATTTTATTTATTTATTTTTTTTTATTTTTTAACAAATTGCAGCCGTGGGTAGGACTTTTCCAAAACCCCTTTAATGACCAGCAGGATAATCTATTTACCTTTGCAACCCTAGATCTAGTGAATGGTCCCCTTTAGGGACTGAGGCCTCGTCCTCACCTGTCATCCAGCACAGTGACTATTTCACCCGCTTTAAACGTCAGCTCATTATCCTCAGCGGCTTCAAAGTCGTAGATGGCCTGCACCTTCCGGCCTTCAGGCTTGTGACCAGACAAGAAGATTGTGCTCGGGTACAGACCGGACACCGCCCCGGGTTGTTTCTGTTCTTTCAGGGATAATTCGATTGCTGCAATGTAACGGAAGTATAGTCAGAGCTCTCCATGTCTCTGCACATACCATAAGCGAGTCAGAAGTGGTAATATCCTACATTACAAGATTGTAAAAAATTTTGTTTTGAGAAACATAACTTAATTTTTCTTTTAGTGATCTCCTGGTTGATGGGGGGGTTTAACAGGACCCTTTCAGGATCTAACCACTTAGATGCCGTTGGCAAAGATTGAGCTGGAGCAGAGAGGACATATCGGAGATGACGGACCGGCTCTACGCACATGTTGGGTGCAAGTCACATTCGAGAGGACGTTAAGGAAGTGATCACATATACGAGAGGACGTTAAGGAAGTGATCACATATATATAGGGCCTTCTGGTTTTTGGTTATTTTGCACTCCAGTATGATGCCGGTTGATTTACATAGGATCGTTTCAGAAATCTGGCACATTCGTTCTAGCATCCAACAGGTCCAGGAGCAAGGACAAAAAAAAGGCAGAAGTATTTTTCTGTTTTCCAGATTATAGATGACAGACTGGTACACAACTTTTTTTTTTATTTCTGCTAGCTCTGTCCAGCTCAAAAAAAAAAAAAAAAAAAAAAAAAAAAAAAAAAAAAAAAAAAAAAAAAAAAGGGACCCAGCATACAGTATATATAGAATACTACATTTTCTCAGTATGTTCGGGTGAAATGTTCCCTGCACCAGCCATGAGTTTCTGAAGGTGGGTCAGCAACTTAAAGGGCTTGTTGAGATGAGACAATACGCTTAAGCCTCCCTTAAGCCTCCGTGCAATATTCCTTGCATATATGGTGGATATCTGTTGCGCATGTATGACACAGAGGCCGCCCAATACACGGCCCTGTTTAGCCACATAAATGCCCATTATTAATTGTTTGCATAATTCAGATCACCCCCCTTTCTTTCCAACATTCAGAACTTTTTTTTTTTTTTTTTAGAAGCAGCCTAAAAAAGTGAATCAGGTCCTTAGAAGAACATCTAGGTATCTGTTTACATCTGCATTCTGCTTTTTGTCATAAAATAATAATACTGTATGTAGAAATCCACTTTGAAAAGGGAAAATATCCCTCACCTATACATTGATTACCAGTCCATAGAAAGGTAAATCCATAAAACGACGCCATGTGCTGCTAATACGCAGCAACGTAGGAGCAGAATTACAGGCATAACTTGCCTTTAGCGAGATCTTCCTCCTCTTTCTTGGTGGCCACGGTTCCGGGGTCTTTAGTTACCAGCGCAGGGCTCGCCTTAGCCTGTTCTGCCGCCTATAAAATAAACATGCAAGTCACATATGTAGGAAAGAATATGGCTGACTGCTGAGACCCCCACATTTCAGTGGTGACGCAAGCACACCACCGCTCCATCCATTGCCTATACGGATTTTCCAGCAGATTTAACCCTCTGCAATGCAAAAGATGAAATCTACATATTTTTGTGCGAATTTACAGACTAGTTCCAGATGGTGTGAACAGAACCTCGAACTGGGCATTATTTTTCAGCAGTAGCCCTCTCCAAATCAGGAGTCCGTTGTATATTTTCGTTGTGAGGTGTCATCAGAACAAGTGTTTATACAGGAAAAAAAACGCGGCATCAACCTAACGTCACATTTACCTGTGACCCGATGGCCGGGAAGGTCACTCCTTGTTCCTTCAGATTCTTAATCATTGCGGAAATGAGACTAAGTTGCGGGTCGTTCTTGAATTCGTCCGCCCACTCTACCATCAGCGCTTTTAACTTTTCACAAACTTTTGGGTGTCCCTGTAATAATAATAATAATAATAATAATAATAATAATAATAATAATAATAATAAAAAGAGCTTAGTCTCACAATACAAAGAGCAAAAATCCTTTTCCTTATTTTACTCCCAACATGTCCATGAATACGGCCGGGCAAAAGTCTGTACTCCTAAGTCTCAGCCCAACATTTCCTTCCTCTGAGATTTAATGAATGGATATTAAAAGGGAAGTTATCATCAAAAAATTGCATTCACTTTTATATCTGATTATTTTATCTGTTTTTATTTATATGTCGATCCACAGAAAATCTTGAAATATTCCAGTGTTCAGAGGCCACTAAAGCAAACTAAATAAGCAAATAATTCCTTGTCGTCAGCTTTGATGAGTAGAATTGGACAAAATCAGCGACATATTTATATCATTTGTTGTGTCTGCGGGCTCCGGTGTTGAGCCCGCATCTTTCCCCACACATGACAGCTGAAGGTCAGTTTTAGCATTTAGTGAACATGGTAAATAAAAACCCCAAAAACTATTGTGGAATTGCACTTTTTTTTGCAATTTCACCGCACTTGGAATTTATTTTCCCTGTTTTTCAATATATGGTAAAATCAATGGAGGCATTCAAAAGTACAACTCATCCCACAAAAAAAAAAAAAAAAAAAAAAAGGCTCTTGGAAACCAGAAAATGGACAAAATGACCCTGGTCCAGTGGCCACATTGGTGGTTTGTGTCCACCAGACCGCAAATTTCATTCTGCATGCCAACATGTAGCACCTCTTCTGAGCAGCAGCCTCAGTGCAATGCATGTATCACGATCCATTTTTGGATCTGTGTCAGATTCTGGATTCTCTTATATAAACTTTTTTCCTTTCAGGCCACCGGGGGTTAATATTAGTTTTTGCCACCGGTGGCCGCTGATGTTACTACTTGTTTGGTTAGTCTGATTCTGCTGATGGTGACCACTCCCACCTTCCTATATAAGGTCACCTGAGGCATCAGCTGGTGTCGGTGATACACAACCGTGGCAAGACAAGAGCTGGCTGAGAGCAGTGGTGCTTCTGCTGATCCGGTGCCTTACTCTGCTGCTCGGTGCATTGCAGCAGAGAAAGCTATGTGTTGTTTGTCTTACCTTAGGTGTTATATTAGTGCAGCAGTGGGACCAGTGTCCGCACTTACCAAATCCCTAGTGAGGGATAGGTGTAGGGTAAGTGAGGGACAAGGTATCCTGCTCGGCAACAGGTTGAAAGACCCTGTATAAGGATGTCAGGTTAGTCTAGGACTCAACCGCAGCAGAGTGCAGGAGGTGTCCCTTCCCCGTTCCCTATAGCAGGGCCCACCGTTTTAATTGTGTCCCCTTGTTTGTCTTGCTATTTTGGTGACCGACCGGTCGTTGGGTCGCACCACGCAGGGTCAGTCACATATCCTGACATTATCAATCGTGACAGCATGCCTGAACTCAAGCTGAGTGGCCTATTCATCCAGAAGAAGATTTAGGAGGAAGAATTGTCATGGACGGACTTGTAATCCCGGTGGCTCCTATTACAGGACCACGCTGATATCACGAAGCTTTGCGTCACCAACCATCCCGTCATGTTAGTAAAGACGGACGGCACATTAAGCCGTGCCTCTCAATTCTTTTCTCCATGTAGTGTATACCCCATGTGATTAAAGGAGCAAATTACAATCCCGCAGTGTCCAGGCCACTGAGGACAGCGACTGGACTCACCTTATTTAATACACTGCTGACCTCGCTTGCAAAGTCTCGGGAACAAACTTCTAAGTGAAATATCTTCCCGCAGTTGGACACACAAGCTCCGAGCAGCTGAAATACAAGAGGAAATAATAATTATTTATTAACAATGATGATTCATGAAACACAGATGCATCCAAATATCATTGTTGACACATTTCTTTATAAGGGGTTTTTCCACTGCGGGCAATCCCCATCCCGCTAGCAGGTTTCATAACTAGCTGATTATAGGGGAGCCTGGAGAAGGTGACCCAGTCTTCTAAGCAGGATCAATACAGGGTTTTAAGATCCTTGAGTCGATTTTGAGTCATACATTAATATTACAAGAGATGAGCAAAAAGATTTGAAGCACAGAGTTGTAAGCGGCAGAGGTGACCTGGATGCCAAGCACAGAACTGCTGGCTCAGAAGTGAACACCAACATGTTCCGGTTCCCACAGCGGATCGATCTGGGCGCCAGAGCAGGATAGATCAAATGTTTGCTCATCTCTATACATTAATAATATACATTACACACAGTGGAGAAAAAAACCAAGTCGATTCCCTAGAAATCAATAACTGTGACATGGCCAGGATCTGAGCTTCCACTGGAATGGCGCACCCTCACTGGGGCACCGTCTGTCCCGGGGCGTCCGCACTGGGGCACCGTCTGTCCCGGGGCGTCCGCACTGGGGCACCGTCTGTCCCGGGGCGTCCGCATGGTTCTAGGGCACCCAATACTGGGGCATTGATGGGATTAGCACGCCCACACAGGGGTACTGCCATGCATTTTCAGAGGTGCCATACATAAGGAGGCGAGGTTGTTGGTGCATCTGCAGTCTGGTTCAGGAGGTCATCCAAAGCTTTATCTGCCACAGTATACCTACATCACCCCTTTTGTAATGAACTTGGATGAGTGATCACATTTCATGAGCGATGTTCGCAGGTTACTGATCCTCGTTCTGCTGTACGCACACATTGCCGTCCAGATTCCCCTTATATTCTGCATTTCCCTTCTTTTATGATGCACTTTGCTAATGGTGTTAGATTGCAGCAGCCGGCAGTGAGAACACTTACTGTAAGTGCTTGCATCGCAACGTGGGGGTCTTTATGGTTCACTCGCTTCATAATGGAACGGAGACAGTCTTTGGGCCTGAAAGAAGAATTAGTTCACTTGTTACATTTTCTTTTCAAATCCATTTGTTCTTACAGAAAGCTTGTCGTCATCGTCATCTGCATTTCCTCCCACTTCTCTGTACAAAATACTTTATGGATCAACTGCAGTAAAAAAAAAATATAGATCCTGTCGACGGCTTATGGTCACAGACGCGCGCCCCCGCATCTGTCTGAACTCGCACATACACCATAGACTTCTAAGGGAGTGTTTGGTCTCAAAATCCATTAAAAAAAAACGTAATCTATGCGTTAATGAGCCTCCTATCACCTGTAACCCCTTAATGACCACATTTCAGCAGCCATAACTATTTTTCTTACAGACTTGGCTGTATCGGGCTTTGTATTATGCCATCTGCTCCCATGAGATGTATCTGCTGCAGACTAAAAGTCTACTTGAACCATCAACGCTGCGGACATCAACTTTTGGAAGCATATTATCCTAAGTCATATTGAAAGACTCGTTAAAGGGTTAATTGTGACTTGTAGGATCGCCGCTTCCAACAGGTGGCGCTATAGAGTCCTTCTCTCTGAAGAGGCAATTTGCATATTAGAAAAGAAAAGCACTTACCCCGTACGTGACTGCCCAACTTTATCACATAGGTCGAGGATGAGCCCCCAGTCCTCCGCTGTGTTCAACTCACTTGTTGCTTTTTCTATCGTGAAAAAAAAACCAAAGGAATGGCATTATCCCTCCTCATTTTTCAAATTGCCATTAAAAAAAAAAAAAAAATACAAAATTACCGCCTCATCAGGACCATGCCTATAATGCCTGGGCATGCTCCTGAGGAGGCGGCGGATGTTCTCCTGAAGGATCTCTTCCAAGACCTGGATTAAAGCATCAGTCACCTCCGGAACAGTCTGTGGTGCAACGTTGCGTTGGTGGTTGGAAAGAGACATTATGTCCCAGATGTGCGCGACTTGATTCAGGTCTAGGGAACGGGAAAGCCAGTCTATAACATCAATGCCTTCATCATGCAGGAACTGCAGACAACCTTCAGACATGAGTCCTAGCACTGTTATGGATCAGAGGGAACCCAGCATCCACTGCACCAGCATATGGTCTCACAAGGGGTCTGAGGATCTCATCTCGATACCTAATGGCAGTCAGGCTACCTCTGGCGAGCACATGGAGGGCTGTCCGGTCCTCCAAAGAAATGCCACCCCACACCATTACTGACTCACTGTCAAACCGGTCATGCTGAAGGATGTTGCAGGCAGATCGCTCACCACGGCGTCTCCAGACTCCACATGTGCTCAGTGTAAACCTGCTCTCATCCGTGAAGAACACAGGAAGACAAATGTTGAATCTGGCATTTGACAGAGAACACTACGATTGGCAACCTCCCTGCACGGTGTTGGCTGTAAGAACACCACCCTACATGTGGATGTCGAGCCCTCATACCATCCCTCATAGAGTCTGTCTCTGACAGTTTGAGCAGACACATGGATGTTAGTGGCCTGCTGGAGGCCATTTTGCAGGGCTCTGGCAGTGCTCCTACTGTTCCTCCTAGCACAAAGGAGGAGGTAGCGCTCCTGCTGCTGTGTTGGTGCCTTCCTACGGCTCCCTTCACATCTCCTGGTGTACTGGCCTGTCTCCTGGTTGTGCTGACAGAGACAGCTACACATCTTGACACAGCTCACATTGATGTGCCATCCTGGATGAGCTGCACTACCTGAGCAACTTCTGTGGGTTGTAGACACCACCTCATGATACTGTACAGTACCTCAAAGAGTGAGAGCTACGACAAAATGAAAAAATAAACAAAACAGCCAAAAACAATGAGAACAGAGAAATGGTCTGTGGTCACCCCCAGCAGAACCACTCCGTTATAGGGGTCGTCTTGCTAATTGACTATCATTTCTACCTATTGTCTGTTCCATTTGCACAACAGCAGAAAAACAATGATTCATAATCAGTGTTGCTTCATAACTAGACAGGTTCATTTCACAGAACTATGATTGACTTGGAGTTACATTGTGCTATTTGAGCTTTCCCTTTATTTTTTGAGCAGTGTAAATATATCATTTATTTTAAATTTCAGTGTATGTGTATATACATACATACATATACACACACACACACACACACAAAAATACAGCTCTGGCAAAAATTGAGAGACCATTTTCAAATGTTCAGTTTGTCTGATTTTCCTCTTTATAGGTATATTTTTGAGTAAAATGTAATTTGTTCTATTAGTCTATAAACTTCTGACAAAATGTCTCCGAGTTTCCAAGCAATAAGTTTTGTATTTTTTTTCTGACAAAGAAAAATGGTCAAAATTTATAAAAAAACAAAAAAAACAGTACTTTCAGACCTCAAATAATGCAAAGAAAATGAGTTAATAATCAACAATTCTAATGTTTTAACTCCGGAAGAGTTCAGAAATCAATATTTTGTGAAATTACCATGATTTTTAATCACAGCTTTCATGCGTCTCGGCTGCTTTCCACCAGTCTTTCACACGGCTTCTGGTGCAAAATTGTAAGTAGTTCTTCTTTGTTTGATGGCTTGTGACTATCCATCATCCTCTTGATTACATTCCAGAGATTTTCAGTGGGGTTCAGGTCTGGAGAATGGGCTGCCCATGTTTATGATGTCATAATGGTTGACTATGGGATAAAGATATGTATGATGGGTATATGGGCACGGGACTATGGGATGGAGGATATGTATGATGGGTATATGGGCACGGGACTATGAAATGGCGAATATGTATGATGGGTATATGGGCATGGGACTATGAAATGGCGAATATGTATGATGGGTATATGGGCATGGGACTATGGGATGGAAGATGTATGATGGGTATATGGGCACGGGACTATGGGGTAAAGATATGTATGATGGGTATATGGGCATGGGACTATGGGATGGAAGATGTGTGATGGGTATATGGGCATGGGACTATGGGATGGAGGATATGTATGATGGGTATATGGGCACGGGACTATGGGATGGAGGATATGTATGATGGGTATATGGGCACGGGACTATGGGATGGAGGATATATATGATGGGTATATGGTCACGGGCCTATGGGATGGTGGATATGTATGATGGGTATATGGGCACGGGACTATGGGATGGAGGATAATTATAATTTGTTATAACTAACCACAGTTAGTTACTATGGGGCAGCGCCGGGGCTCTTCAGCTAGTATATATATATATATATTTTTTTTTAATTATTTTTTTTCCTGCGCATTGTGACAATCACTAAGCATCTTAGATCTGCTTTTGAAATGATAAATGTCTTGTGCGAACCACCGAATGCACACGACCTCAGAGGAAATAACTGCGACACTGCTGATTAACATTCCTTGTCCACAATCAGATTCCCAGGCTTCCCTATGGCGCTCAGTAGCTGCATCGCTTTACCAGTCATCAGGAGACAAGGTTAACTTACACACCAATATATGCAATATCAAGCAGTAAACCACATATTCCTACAAGAAATGTTAAAGCATACCTATCTTTTCTGGTAGCTCTTCGGGATAGCTGTGCTGTGTGTACAGGAAGAATTAGAAAACCTGGCCATTATATATCTTGTATCTGGCATTTTTCACTCATTTTCAGTTGTCTCTGAGCTGGTGGATGCAGACTAAACATGACGATGCCTCCCCATACACAGCACACACAGACATGAAGGATTCCTGCTCTCCTTGCCTACATGATCAGAAGCAGCTCCTCTCTCTCTGTGTCTCCAACCACCTCTTCACTCCCTGTGATCCCTCCTCCGCCTCCATAGACTTCAATAGACAGCAGTATTCTACCATCTTGCAGTGCTGGCAGCATGAGTTATTGTGAATAAGAAGGGTTTTTAAATGTTGTTGTGGAGTCAATGTTTAGTTCAGAAGACAGAGAAAAGAGGCTCATAAGTGGAGAAAGGCACGAGTTTCTTTGAAAAGATACATTACAACTAGTGAAGAGAGAACATGCTTGGATAAGGTGTTATCTGAGCATGCTCATGTGCAAACCGAGTATCTTCAGCATGCTCGAAAAATATGTTTGAGTCCCCGAGGAATGATCTACTTTAAATACCAGTAAGGCTGTCAGGGTGTGCTGGGAGCTGCAGGTGGCTTTGCATGGAACCATGCGGGGCAATGGCCGAGCGCTCTGTACAGCTTTCCTGTTCTCATTCATTAGTGGCTCCTTTGGAATCCAGAATCACCAATTCTTTGGCCTCGCTTACTGTGCAGCGGGGAGGAAGGACAGCTATTTCCTTTAAGAGTTTGAAATTCCATAATGAGGAGTGACCTCCCGATACTGGAGGCCACGGAGTGCAGAAAGCATGTGACATGTGGAAATGCCGTCTGGGCCTGCTGTATAGGCTGGAGCTAAGCATTTACTGTGCATTACGTGCCGGAGCCGCTCCTGGGTCATTGAGCCATTTACCCCTTCAGATAAATAATATTTACATGAGATCTTACGTGTACATTAATCATCCGAGGACGGTCGACCAGTGATAAATCACGCAGACACCATGATGCAAAGGGAAGAGCGAGTGAAAAAAAATTTAAAAAAAAAAAAAATCAGCAAGTGTTCACGGCCCGAAAGTCTATCACCAAACCTACAGAAAACCAGTGCAGAAGGCGACGAAACATCCGCGGAGCGTCTACACGGCCTGCAACATCATCAGCGCCGCTCGCAATGTGGAAATAACCAGCGGCCAAAAAAAAAAAAAAACTGTAAAAGTCTTGATTATTATTATTTTTTTTTTTTTTTTAATGAAGAACAAAGAAATTGTGCAAATAAAAATATGATATCCTGCGCCCCTGTAGTTCTTCCTGTGGACACAGCTGTAACGCGCCAGGGATCCTACGGCTGCAGCCGTCACATCCCAGGTTACTGACATCGCTGCTCTTATTGCCGGGCGGCGATGCTAGTGGTCCAGCATGTGACCATTGATTGATGGCAGCGGTCACATACCAAGGGAGAAGTGACTGCTGGGGAAAGAAGAAAGGGGGGGGGGGGGGGGGAGGTTTATTTTAAAAATATTTTTTATTTAAGTGTATGAAAGTGGCGCAAGTGTAAAAGTCATATGCAAATTAGATAGGAAGTGCATTGGGGGGCGTGTCCAGTTGGGGAAAGCAGACACGCCCCAATGCACTTCCCACCTAATTTGCATACGTTTCTACAGTACATGGCTCAAGACACATCTGATCTCAAAAAAAAAAAAAATAGCCATTTTTCTAGAAGGAGAAGCTCCTTTACTTCCACAATGCTGACAGGTTCCCTTTAATAGATATAGCCGAGTCATCAACTGTCCTAATGAAGCAAGGCCAGACGTTATCTATAAAGCCAGCAGTACCTGTGTCCCTATGATAACACTGCCTGTGCTCAAGCTCTGCAATTAGACAAGTATGTATTTTTCTTGTCTTTTTACGACTCAGGCTACACAGCAACAGTGGCCACAGCCAGAGAGCGCTTTATCTGCTGCTACATAACCAGGTGGATGGGGGGGGGGGTCACGCTGCGTCCCACAGGGTAATACGACCACGATAAATTAGTCATAAAATGTGTGAACCAGTTGGGATTATTTTTGGTCATGGTATCTTGGGGATCACAACAAGATCCCATTAGTGATGAGCCAACGTGCTCAGATAAAGGTGTTATCTGAGCATGCTCAGGTGCTCGAAAAATATGTTTGAGTCCCCATGGCTGCATCTCTCATGGCTGTTTTACAGCTGCAACACATGCAGAGACTGTCTAACAAACAGGAAATCCCTGCATGTGTTGCGGCTTTCTAACAGTCGCTGAGACATGCAGCTAACAGGACTCGAACATACTTTTTGAGCACCCGAGCATGCTCAGATAACACCTTTTCCCAGCATACTTGCTCATCACTGGACCCCATTTATCTGCAATATTTGACCTTTGTAGTGGCAAACGTTACGGTGTAGCTGTAGTCTAAGGGCTCATTCACTTGACAGGTTTTTACGAGTAGCACTTGTACCTAGAATAGTAAGCGAGAGGCTGTCTGCACATCAGGGATTCTTTATGGACCAAATGGTGAATGCAAAAATCGAAGACGTGTCCGATATTGATGCGAATATCAAATCCAACTTGGCATAGGAGGTCTATGGGTCCTTAAAAAAAAAAAAAAAAAAAAAATCAGATGCCATCTTTGTGTCCATTTTTTCACTGACTCATGGGAGGTGGAGAAAGGTTTCTTTTTTCTCATCAGTGGAAAAAAAAAAAAATGAAATTCAGTGAAAAATCTCACGTGGAAAAAAAAAAAAAAAAAAAAAAAAAAAAAAAAAAAAAATCGGTAAGTTTTTCTCATACATAAAATAAAAAAAAAAAAAAAAAAAGAAAGAAAACTGTGTGAATAAGGCCTATCAGGGTAACAGGGTATTGCCATCACAGGCAATCACGGCTGATATAAAAAATAAGCGCATCTTCTCTTTAATTAACTAAATGGTCACACAAGTGTTGTCTTAAGGTACGTATCACCACCTCCTACATTTCCTATACATATACGGTATATCCCATCAGATGCGGCTGGATCGGCCCTTCAAGCATGTGTCAGATCAGAATTCATAACCTTGCAGAGGATAAACAAGGGAGTCATTTTCCTCTGGACTGAAGAAACTCAATTTCCAGGCTCCGTCACTAAATACCTTCCTTACGTACAGGAATTGACTAAAGTGAGTGTCAATCCTTCGCAATGGATATAATTGTGGTAATCCGCTGTAATGGCCGAGGCTCTGGACATCTGGTGATGACCCCGCAGCACAATCTGCTCCTGACATCTGAGCTCTCATCTCACAGGTAACGGAGGAGACGCTGCACCTAAGGGACTGGGGTCTATAAAGAAACCTCAGACTTGGATACATGACAAAGCTTAAAACTGGGACCACCCATCATTGATGCCTGAGATTTTACATCATGATGTGCAATGTGCAGCAACATCGTGCGCCAAGTAAGCACCAAAGGATCCCAAGACGCCGGGTCAAGGACGTCTGCCACATAAGTGAATATCGGCTGCCAGAGAGGACCGAACCGGATGCTCATCTCTACTGCCATCAGCTAGACACGGGAGCGTCACTGACATAGTGCCAGCAGTTGCGCACCCCCCACTGTACCTCTTCATGTACAGGTGTTCTCCAGCCTGACTTCAGGACTGCCACCATCCTGGAGAACGTGAGTCCTAATGACGCCCATCAGGCAGTAGTGATGTAACCCAAGTAGGATGTCAGGAGCACATCTAGTGCTATATGGACAGGAGACCTCTTCCTCTCGTTTGGATGCCGTACTATTAATCCCGGCCAAACAGCAAGAAATAAGTCTCTGTTTGTGCCACCCAAACATGTGTCAATGCCCAGGTCTGTCCGGAGAGAGGAGCTCCAGTAATGCAACGGATCCTCACCAACTATAGCACTTCTGACGTATTTGTGGACGAACATTGTGTCTGGTGGAGACATTGATCAGGGAAAAGACGACTAGTGCTGCCATGTACAGGGGCTGCCCGGCACAAACTGGCAGAGAGATCTGCAATGGTATTTACTCCAACCTTTCTAATCTGAGGATGTGGATGAATTTATTTTCTCAGTTCAGACTCCAGTTTTTTATCCATTTCATTGTGCATTCTGTGCATATATGGGTGTGACCGCCCTCTTTCTGAGCTGGGAAAACCATCCTGTCTGGCCTATGCTTTTACTAGTGGTTCAGCCGCTCGATCCTTGTTCACATTCACGTCACTTGGCAGGTGAAAAGGTTTTAAATACAAGAGTTAGGACTGTCCCACAAGGGTTGCCGTGACGTGGCGGGATGGCTTGTACATTATTTTGATCAAAATTATGTTTACTAAATACCCTTATTATTATTACCTTTATGCATTATTTGCAGTTTATTTTTTACTTTTTATTTGTGTTGCTTTTTGTTTTCTCATGTACAGGGGCTGCCCGGCACAAACTGGCAGAGAGATCTGCAATGGTATTTACTCCAACCTTTATAATCTGAGGATGTGGATGACCCCAGTCACATTTACTGCCAGTGCTACTTGTGTGCGTGGCACAGGATACCGTGTAATGTGAAGTCCAGCTGTAATGATAGATTCGATGGAGCTCCCCTGAGGGAGAAAGAGGAAGGACAGATGGACGGGCCGGAGCTCCCCTGAGGGAGAAAGAGGAGGGACAGATGGACGGGCCGGAGCTCCCCTGAGGGAGAAAGAGGAGGGACAGATGGACGGGCCGGAGCTCCCCTGAGGGAGAAAGAGGAGGGACAGATGGACGGGCCGGAGCTCCCCTGAGGGAGAAAGAGGAGGGACAGATGGACGGGCCGGAGCTCCCCTGAGGGAGAAAGAGGAGGGACAGATGGACGGGCCGGAGCTCCCCTGAGGGAGAAAGAGGAGGGACACATGGACGGGCCGGAGCGCCCCTGAGGGAGAAAGAGGAGGGACACATGGACGGGCCGGAGCTCTCCTAAGGGAGAAAGAGGAGGGACACATGGACGGGCAGGAGCTCTCCTAAGGGAGAAAGAGGAGGGACAGATGGACGGGCCGGAGCTCCCCTGAGGGAGAAAGAGGAGGGACAGATGGACGGGCCGGAGCTCCCCTGAGGGAGAAAGAGGAGGGACAGATGGACGGGCCGGAGCTCCCCTGAGGGAGAAAGAGGAGGGACAGATGGACGGGCCGGAGCTCCCCTGAGGGAGAAAGAGGAGGGACACATGGACGGGCCGGAGCTCCCCTGAGGGAGAAAGAGGAGGGACACATGGACGGGCCGGAGCGCCCCTGAGGGAGAAAGAGGAGGGACACATGGACGGGCCGGAGCTCTCCTAAGGGAGAAAGAGGAGGGACAGATGGACGGGCAGGAGCTCTCCTAAGGGAGAAAGAGGAGGGACAGATGGACGGGGCGGAGCTCCCCTGAGGGAGAAAGAGGAGGGACAGATGGACGGGCCGGAGCGCCCCTGAGGGAGAAAGAGGAGGGACACATGGACGGGCCGGAGCTCTCCTAAGGGAGAAAGAGGAGGGACAGATGGACGGGCCGGAGCTCTCCTAAGGGAGAAAGAGGAGGGACACATGGACGGGCCGGAGCTCTCCTAAGGGAGAAAGAGGAGGGACAGATGGACGGGCCGGAGCTCTCCTAAGGGAGAAAGAGGAGGGACAGATGGACGGGCCGGAGCTCCCCTGAGGGAGAAAGAGGAAGGACAGATGGACGGGCCGGAGCTCCCCTGAGGGAGAAAGAGGAGGGACAGATGGACGGGCCGGAGCTCCCCTGAGGGAGAAAGAGGAGGGACAGATGGACGGGCCGGAGCTCCCCTGAGGGAGAAAGAGGAGGGACAGATGGACGGGCCGGAGCTCCCCTGAGGGAGAAAGAGGAGGGACAGATGGACGGGCCGGAGCTCCCCTGAGGGAGAAAGAGGAGGGACAGATGGACGGGCCGGAGCTCCCCTGAGGGAGAAAGAGGAGGGACAGATGGACGGGCCGGAGCTCCCCTGAGGGAGAAAGAGGAGGGACAGATGGACGGGCCGGAGCTCCCCTGAGGGAGAAAGAGGAGGGACAGATGGACGGGCCGGAGCTCCCCTGAGGGAGAAAGAGGAGGGACAGATGGACGGGCCGGAGCTCCCCTGAGGGAGAAAGAGGAGGGACAGATGGACGGGCCGGAGCTCCCCTGAGGGAGAAAGAGGAGGGACAGATGGACGGGCCGGAGCTCCCCTGAGGGAGAAAGAGGAGGGACAGATGGACGGGCCGGAGCTCCCCTGAGGGAGAAAGAGGAGGGACAGATGGACGGGCCGGAGCTCCCCTGAGGGAGAAAGAGGAGGGACAGATGGACGGGCCGGAGCTCCCCTGAGGGAGAAAGAGGAGGGACAGATGGACGGGCCGGAGCTCCCCTGAGGGAGAAAGAGGAGGGACACATGGACGGGCCGGAGCGCCCCTGAGGGAGAAAGAGGAGGGACACATGGACGGGCCGGAGCGCCCCTGAGGGAGAAAGAGGAGGGACACATGGACGGGCCGGAGCTCTCCTAAGGGAGAAAGAGGAGGGACAGATGGACGGGCAGGAGCTCTCCTAAGGGAGAAAGAGGAGGGACAGATGGACGGGGCGGAGCTCCCCTGAGGGAGAAAGAGGAGGGACAGATGGACGGGCCGGAGCTCCCCTGAGGGAGAAAGAGGAGGGACACATGGACGGGCCGGAGCTCCCCTGAGGGAGAAAGAGGAGGGACAGATGGACGGGCCGGAGCTCCCCTGAGGGAGAAAGAGGAGGGACAGATGGACGGGCCGGAGCTCCCCTGAGGGAGAAAGAGGAGGGACAGGCAGGGTCATGCTCCCCTGGGCACAAGACAGACAGCGTGACGCTCCCCTTGTGGGGGGAATAGCCAGAGCTCCTGTAGCGGGCAGTCCTTCTAGGGGGAGGGGGGATGGAGCTCCTCGAGGGGAGGGCTGAATTTCTCCTATGGGGGAGGGGACTATAATGGAGGCAAAGGGAGAAAGCGAGGGGGAGGGGCCAGAGCCTGATGTTCCTCTGGGGGAGGGGAGAGAAGAAGCTGAGGCTGGAGTCACACAATGGCTGGGCGGCAGGATGTTGTTATCTTACCTACATCAGGATCGAAGGGGTTGGATGTGAAGAGAGGCATGGCGGCCGCCCCGGGAGCAGCAGCTTCCACACTACACGCGGTCTCCGGCGGCTCCTGCTGTGGCTCCGTCCTCCTCTAGCGCTGCATCAGGAGAGGCCACACAACGAGAGATGCTGAGTCCCGAAGAGCTGAAGGACCTGTGGTGACGTCACTGTCATGTGATGAGTCACATGATTAGGAGGAGCCAGGCGCCGGACAAAATGCGCATGCGCGGCTTTTTGGGTAGTTCACACTGACTGCACAGCAGAGCTGGGAGTGTTTTGTGCTGTGTCCTGTGCGCGCAAACCTGTCCTCTCCCGGGACGTGTATATATCACCTCCGCCTCTCCCCGGACACGTATACAGTACAGACCAAAAGTTTGGACACACCTTCTCATTCAAGGAGTTTTCTTTATTTCCATGACTATGAAAATTGTAGATTCACTCTGGAGGCATCAAAACTATGAATTAACACATGTGGAATTATATAATTAACAAAAAAGTGTGAAACAACTGAAAATATGTCTTATATTCTAGGTTCTTCAAAGTAGCCACCTTTTGCTTTGATTACTGCTTTGCACACTCTTGGCATTCTCTTGATGAGCTTCAAGAGGTAGTCACCGGAAATGGTTTTCACTTCACAGGTGTGCCCTGTCAGGTTTAATAAGTGGGATTTTTTGCCTTATAAATGGGGTTGGGGCCATCAGTTGTGTTGTGCAGAAGTCTGGTGGATACACAGCTGATAGTCCTACTGAATAGACTGTTAGAATTTGTATTATTGAAGGAAAAAGCAGCTAAGAAAAACGAGTGGCCATCATTACTTTAAGAAATGAAGGTCAGTCAGTCTGAAAAATTGGGAAAACTTTGAAAGTGTCTCCAAGTGCAGTGGCAAAAACCATCAAGCGCTACAAAGAAACTGGCTCACATGAGGACCGCCCCAGGAAAGGAAGACCAAGAATCACCTCTGCTGCGGAGGATAAGTTCATCGGAGTCACCAGCCTCAGAAATTGCAGATTAACAGCAGCTCAGATTAGAGACCAGGTCAATGCCACACAGAGTTCTAGCAGCAGACACATCTCTACAACAACTGTTAAGAGGAGACTTTGTGCAGCAGGCCTTCATGGTAAAATAGCTGCTAGGAAACCACTGCTAAGGACAGGCAACAAGCAGAAGAGACTTGTTTGGGCTGAAGAACACAAGTAATGGACATTAGACCAGTGGAAATCTGTGCTTTGGTATGAGGAGTCCAAATTTGAGATCTTTGGTTCCAACCACCATGTCTTTATGCGACGCAGAAAAGGTGAACGGATGGACTCTACATGCCTGGTTCCCACCGTGAATCATGGAGGAGGAGGTGGTGAGATGGTGTGGGGGTACTTTGTTGGTGACACTGTTCGGGATTTGTTCAAAATTGAAGGCATACTGAACCAGCATGGCTACCACAGCATCTTGCAGCGGCATGCTATTCCATCCGGTTTGCATGTAGTTGGACCATCATTTATTTTTCAACAGGACAATGGCCTCAAACACACCTCCAGGCTGTGTAAGGGCCATTTGACCAAGAAGGAGAGTGATGGGGTGTTACGCAAGACAACCTGGCCTCCACAGTCACCAGACCTGAACCCAATCGAGATCGTTTGGGGTGAGCTGGACCGCAGAGTGAAGGCAAAAGGGCCAACAAGTGCTAAGCATCTCTGGGAACTCCTTCAAGACTGTTGGAAGACCATTTCAGGTGACTACCTCTTGAAACTCATCAAGAGAATGCCAAGAGTGTGCAAAGCAGTAATCAAAGCAAAAGGTGGCTACTTTGAAGAACCTAGAATATAAGACATATTTTCAGTTGTTTCACACTTTTTTGTTAATTATGATTCCACATGTGTTAATTCATAGTTTTGATGCCTTCAGATTGAAACTACAATTTTCATAGCCATGAAAATAAAGAAAACTCTTTGAATGAGGTGTGTCCAAACTTTTGGTCTGTACTGTATATCGCCTTCACCTCTCCCGGGATGTGTATATATCCCCTCTGCCTCTCCCGGGACGTGTATATATCCCCTCCGCCTCTCCCGGGACATGTACATATCCCCTCCGCCTCTCCCGGGACATGTATATATCGCCTCCATCTCTCCCGGGACGTGTATATATGCCCTCCACCTCTCCCGGGATGTGTATATGTCTCCTCCACCCCTCCCGGGACGTGTATGTATCCTCTCCCGGGATGTGTATATATCCCCTCCCGGGACGTGTATATGACGCGCCCCGGGGTACTCGGAGTCGGGCCCGTCGACTTCAATGGGGGACGGTGTCACGGCGGCTGGGACCCGATCCGTGGCCCCAGGCGGTCAAAGGCAATTATTTACGTGGTATTTAAGGAGATGGGAATAAAGTTTATGGTTGAATACGTGACACCACCTGTGGTAATCTGGTCAGAGGTGACCAGCGCTTCAGTGTCGCTTCTCTGGGATGGATGTTGGGCGCAGCTATGATGTTGTAGCCCTCCACAGGTAGGGCTGTAGTCCCAGGGCAGAATAGATTAAGTTGTTGGAAGAGTTGGTAGATGTGGTATGGAGTAAAGGAGTGGCGCAGGAATAAAAAGGAGGACACAATCGCATGTAGTTCAATGGGCTTTACTCACAGTCTGTCTGCAGTACAGATGCCCGCTTCAGTGCTGAGTCCTCCTGGTCAGGGGTCCAGTAAACTCCCAGGTAGATGAGTACACCGCTCCAACACTCCCTTTCAGTATGTGCCTTCCTAGGCTGTCTCACTGTACTGGTTTCCTCTCTTTCCTCCCTTTCCAGCACCTTCACAGTCAGTGTCCCAGGCTAGCTGCCGCAGGTCCTGTCAGAATTCGTCACTCAGGCGGTTCCTTGATCCTATATGGCTGCCTTTCTGGGAAGATACCTGTGGGATTCGCTGTGGCCCATACAGCAACCACAACTGTCAGCTTGCATGTTAAGTTCGTTGTTTACTTCGCTAGGCTAGGGGCTGAGACCCTTCTGCCACCTGATTTCTTCTTCCACCTGATAGGAATTTCTAGAGTCCCACGCTGATTACTTTCTTTCCTCCCGGGAGCTTTCCCTCCCAGCCAATCTATCCGGCAGCTCCTCCTGACAGGAGTTGCTCCAAGCGCATCCTTACACCTGCTCTTCCCCTGAGGGAACTCTCCTCAACTCCTATCAAATCTCCCACTCTTTCTCCAAGCTCCGCCCACTCGCTGTTCCCTTTGGCTGCTCTACATCACTCCACTTTCTAAGCTCCTCCCCTTTTCCTACCATCCCCACTAGCTCCCCACACCCTTTCCTAGCCAGTCTGGGATGAGGCCATCCTCCCGTAGGGTACGCCCAGGTGCCCTGACTAGCTAGTGTGTGTGCATTGAGTGCAGTGTTAGGAGTGTGGTGAGGTGCCCCCATCTTACCTGGTCATGAGATACCACACCTCTGGATGAGATGCAGTACCTCTGTGGCGACAGGACCCGCAGGGGCGCCACATATATATTCCCTCCACCTCTCCCGGGACGTGTACATATTCCCTCCACCTCTCCCAGGACGTGTACATATCTCCTCCACCTCTCCTGGGACGTGTATATATCCCCTCCATCTCTCCCGGGACGTGTACATATTCCCTCCACTTCTCCCGGGACGTGTACATATCCTCTCCACCTCTCCCGGGACGTCTATATATCCCCTCCACCTCTCCCGGGACGTGTATATATCCCTTCTACCTCTCCAGGGACGTGTATATATCCCCTCCACCTCTCCCGGAACGTGTACATGTCACCTCCACCTCTCCTGGGACGTGTATATATCTCCTCCATCTCTCCTGGGTAGAGTTGAGCGAAACGGGTCGAAAAATTTCAAAAGTCGCCGACTTTTGGCAAAGTCGGGTTTCATGAAATGAAACCCGACCCTAGGATGAGGTCGGCCACGAGGTCGGCGACTTACGCGCCAAAGTCGCGTTTCAAAAGTTTGTTTTGCGCTCTTTCAGCCAATCAGGATCCACAGACACTGTGGGCAACGTGATGACATAGGCACGGGTCACCACCATCTTTCAGAAGGGCATGCAAGTGATTGGCTTGCTTTGGTGGGCGTCACAGGGGGTATAAAAGGGCGTGCACGCCGACCGCCATCTTCTGCCGATCTCAGTATAGGGAGAGGTTGCTGCTGATTCTGTAGGGAGAGCGTTAGGCAGGGAAGAAGACAAAAAAACTGCTTCTGCTGCTAGCGATTTGGCCTGCACAACACACCAGTCACTGTGTGTGTAGTGCAAGGGAAGGCTATATAGTGGTGTATCAGTGGTGTTGGTTGTTGGGCTGCCTTCTAAGGCTTCCTGACATTCCTGCATTGCTGTTTACCCACTGCTCCGCAAACTGCTTTTTTAAAAGCAATCCCAATTTTTTTTTTTGTCCTGCTGAGAAGAAAAAAAAACTGCTTCTGCTGCTAGCGATTTGGCCTGCACAACACACCAGTCACTATGTGTGCAGTGCAAGGGGAGGCTATATTGTGGTGTATCAGTGGTGTTGGTTGTTGGGCTGCCTTTTAAGGCTTCCTGACAGGATGGCATTGCTGTTTACCCACTGCTCTGCAAACTTCTTTTTTAAAAGCAATCCAATCTCCCTTATCCTCTAGTCACTTTTGTCACAGCTGTGCCATCGAGCCTGTGACATAGCGCTCAGATATCAGTGGGCCTCACACAATCCAAAAGTGTCCAGTGTCCACAAGTGTCTGCAGAAATTCAAAATCTCCCTTATCCTCTAGTCACTTTGGTCACAGCTGTGCCATCGAGCCTGTCACATAGCGCTCAGATATTCATTGGGCCTCACACAATCCAAAAGTGTCCAGTGTCCACAAGTGTCTGCAGAAATTCAAAATCTCCCCTGTCCTATAGACACCTTGTACCTTGTTTTACATTACTATATAGTTTGTTGGATTTTGTCTACATTTCTACCAAAAATGAGGAAGGCTGGTGGAAGAGGCCGTGGAATTGGGCGGGGGTTGGCAGCTGGTAATGATGGTGTTGGTGGTGGATCTGATGGTAGTGGCAAGAGCAAAATAGGACCGAATGCAGGAGGTGTTGAGCCTGCGTCATCGTCTGGCTACATAAGGCCTCGAACGCTTAGTTTTCTAGGAGTTGGCAAACCGCTTTTAAAGCCAGAGCATCAGGAAAAAGTTTTGTCTTACATTGCTGACTCAGCCTCCAGCTCTATCGCCTCCTCTTCTTCAGTTGTAAAAAGTAAAAGCACTGAGTCGTCATTGGAGGCTCATGTTCATGAACCACACCTTTCCTTGTGTCCTTCACCCCAACCAAGATTGAAGGATGACGCAGGCCATACTACTGATTACTCCATGGAGCTGTTTTCACATACCATGCCTGGATTATCAAGTCAAATGGTGAATTACCCAGGCCAAGATGAATCTGACATGGAGTGCACTGATGCACAGCCGCTGATGGATGATTCTGCTGGTACATTCACTCAGAGCACTACATTGTCCTCGCAGTGTACAGAGCCAGATTCTGACCCTGATGAGACTCAGGTGCCCCTTCCCGCACACTATACCACCATACACGGTGACACAGAGGAAGGTGCACATGACATAGAAGAGGAGGTGATGGATGACCCAGTTGTTGACCCAGATTGGCATCCATTGGGGGAAGAGGGTGCTGCTTCCAATAGCTCAGATGAGGAGCATCCACAGCAGACATCGACATCGCAACAGCTGTTATCTGGCAGGCCCGGAGCACTCCAAAGACAGGTTCCAAACATCAAAAGAGTTGCTGGACAGCTTGTCCAGAGGGTCAAAAGATCACAGCGTGCTAGGCCGCAAAATGTCTGCCAAAGTAGGAAGAGTGCAGTGTGGCACTTTTTTGACCAAAATCCTCATGATCAGGCCAAGGTTATCTGTAAGAAGTGCACAAAGACCTTTAGCCGAGGGAAAAATCTGAAAAATTTGAATACCAGTTGCATGCTTAGACATTTAACCAGCATGCACTTGCAAGCGTGGACACAACACCAAACCTCAAGTGCCACATGTGCAACTGATCACAACGAAGGTAGTCAGCAACGCTACATTGTTTCCCCCACTGTAAGCCCACCGGTTAGCACAGCAGCAAATGTTGAGGTGTCGTTGCAAGGCCACAGCAGTCAGGGAATCCCACTGTTATATCAACGAAAGACTGATTCTAGGCCATCAGAAAGAACACCAACTCCATCACCATCATCAACCCTCTCTCAGTCCGCCCTGTCCACCGCTACTTCCACCATATGCAGCTCTCAAGTCCAGCTCACCCTCCCAGACACTATGAGTAGGTCAAGAAAGTACTCAGTCTCTCATCCGCGTACACTGGGTTTGAACGCCCACATTGCCAAACTAATCTCGTTTGAGATGATGCCCTTTCGGTTGGTGGAAAGCACAGCTTTCCGCGAACTCATGGCCTATGCAGTACCACGCTATGACCTACCCAGTCGCCACTTCTTCTCTCGCAAAGCCATCCCAGCCCTCCACCATCATGTGAAAGACCGCATTGTCCATGCACTCAAGCAGTCAGTGAGCGGAAAGGTGCACCTCACAACTGATGCATGGTCCAGTCGGCATGGCCAGGGCCGTTACGTGTCCATCACTGCGCACTGGGTTAATGTGGTGGATGCAGGGTCCACAGGGGACAGCGGTGGTGGGACAGTGCTGCCTAGCCCACGGTATAGGAAACAGTTGGCTGTAGGCGTTCGACCCTCCTCCTCCTCCTCCTCCTCCTCCTCCTCCTCCTCCAGAAGCGAAAGCTCGTCCACAGAGCGCAGTCGTACGAGCACTCCATCTGCAGCTGCCACTGTTGCACACGATGTGTCCCCCTATCGAGCAGCTAGTGGAAAGCGTCAGCAGGCTGTGTTGCAGATGATGTGTTTGGGCGACAGACACACCGCCGAGGTGCTGGCCGAGTACTTGAAGCGACAAACTGAGTCATGGCTGGGCAGTGTACATCTTGAGGCAGGCAAGGTAGTTAGTGATAACGGCCGTAATTTTGTGGCAGCCATAGCCCTTTCAAAACTCAGCCACATACCTTGCTTGGCTCACACCTTGAACCTGGTGGTGCAGTGCTTCCTCAAAAATTATCCGGAGTTAACAGCCCTGCTCCAGAAGGTGCGAAGACTGTGCGCGCACATCCGCCGGTCGCCTGTACACTCCGTTCGTATGCAGAAGCTGCAGCGATTGCTCCACCTTCCCAACCACCGCCTCATTATCGACATTGCAACAAGGTGGAACTCCACCCTGCACATGGTGGAGCGGCTGTGCGAGCAGAGGCAGGCCATAATGCATTTGTGGGAGGATACACGGCCAGGCACTTTGAGAGCAGACATGGAGTTGACAGGTGTGCAGTGGTCGAAGCTGAAAGACCTCTGTAAAGTCCTTCAGTGTTTTGAGGAATGCACACGGCTGGTAAGCGCAGACGACGCCATCCTAAGCATGAGCATCCCACTTATGCGTCTGCTCATGCAATCTTTGACGCACCTTAAGGAGCAGGCGTCTGCAGCCAATGTTGATGAGGAGGAAGAGGAGGAGGGAATCCTTGATGACATTCAGCCATTGTCTGCTCAGGGACCTCTCCTGGACGAGGTGGAGGAAGAAGAGGAGGAGGAGGATGATTACTTAGGGGAGGAGCATGCATCTCGTGGGGCAAGTGAAAATGTTGGCGTGGCAAGGTCTGGTACAGGGTTTGTGCGTGACTGGAGGGATGTGGATTTGCCAGAAAGTGCTCCTCCAACTAGCACTCGCAGTGCATCATTGACACCGGGAACATTGGCCCACATGTCAGATTATGCCTTGCAGATCCTAAAAAGGGACCCACGCATTGCCAAAATGATGAACGATGACGACTACTGGTTGGCCAGCATCCTGGATCCACGCTATAAAGGCAAATTACAAAACATCATGCCACAGGAGAACCTTGACCTAATATTGGCTAATAAACAAGCAACTCTGGTAAATCGGTTGCTTGAGGCATTCCCAGCACACAGCAGCGGTGATGGTTCTCACACGAGCCGTACGGGCCGGGGGCAGCTTGGCAGAGGTGTTCGTGGTGCACACAGCAGTAGTGGCGTTGGAGACAGGGGTTTCATGACAATGTTGTGGACTCATTTTTCAAGTACCGCTCACACAACTGGTAATACTGCATCGATGGAAAGTGACAGGAGACAGCAGTTGTCAACTATGGTTACAAACTACTTTTCCTCCCATATCGATGTTCTCCCACACAGGTCATTCCCCTTTGACTATTGGGCCGCTAAACTGGACACCTGGTCTGAATTGGCACAATATGCCTTACAGGAGCTCGCTTGCCCAGCTGGAAGTGTGCTATCGGAAAGAGTCTTCAGTGCAGCTGGATCAACAGAAAAAAGGACCCGTCTGTCAACCCAAAATGTGGATGATCTAACCTTCATTAAAATGAACCACGCATGGGTTTCCAAGAATTTTGTCCCACCTTCCCCTGATGACACATAGGGTGACAGAAAAATGGCTTGCTTTGGTCCACCTCTTCCTGGGACTTGACCTATTTCACCTTTTGCATCAGCTGAATGTCCAACATCAACATATGCCACTTTCTAAAACTCCCTAACTGTGCTGCCTCCCCCCCCCCCATGGCCGGGGTCACCACCTAGCGCACGACGCCGTGCGAGTGCCGTTGCCCTGGACAGGTGGGTAGGCCGACTCTTGGGCGCGGGCACTGGCACAGGGTCCCTCATAGTGCAATCAAGTGTCTCTGACGGTGGTGGTGCACACCCGCCGTCAGACACACCGCCGTACTATGAGGGGCCCAGTGCCAGTACCGACACCCACGAGTGGGCCCCCCTTGCTTGGGCAGGGCCCCAGCATTTGCAATCTTTACCTCTCCCTGCTCCTCCGCTGTGTAGTCTGGGCCATCAAATCCATACTGTGCCTGACACCGTCTGAGCCTGCCTCCTGATGTATAGACATATATTTTGAATGTGTACGCTATCCATACATGTTATCTGGGGATACGGTACCCTTTCTAACCTTTGTGCAATCACGTGCAATCCATACTGGGCCTAACACCGTCTGAGCCTGCCTCCTGATGTATAGACATATTTTGAATGTGTACGCTATCCATACATGTTATCCGGGGATACGGTACCCTTTCTAACCTTTGTGCAATCACGTGCAATCCATACTGGGCCTAACACCGTCTGAGCCTGCCTCCTGATGTATAGACATATATTTTGAATGTGTACGCTATCCATACATGTTATCTGGGGATACGGTACCCTTTCTCACCTATGTGCAATCACGTGTAATCCATACTGGGCGTGAGAACGGCTGGCGAGCTGTTAAGCAAGCTACAGCACCTGTGGTTTTGCACACGTAAGTTTTTCATTTTTTCAGGAATGACGGTTAGGCCTAATTCCAGAACTGCGGTTGACCTGCACTTACTGGGAAATCATTGTTCGCGGGTAATAATTGTAGTCAGTGATCCCCATCACTAACGTTGTTCAGCGGGTTATCTGCACCTGTAAGCGACAAACGCTGGCCTTTTCAGTGTAGCGCACATGCAGCCACGGACATGTAGGGCATGACACACCAGTTATTGGCCAATCTCATGTGCCAGAGCCTCACGTGTCACTCTAGTAAGCCGGACTCGGACCGCGGGGCATGACGGAGTCTCGTTCGTTAACGGAATTAAGCTTGCAATGTGTGCATCTGTTCTGTAGCTGGCATGGTTGAGGTTTCCCAGGTGGAGTCTAATTTAACTGTAGGCTCCACTCCTGGTGGTACCCTTCTGGACATTCCTTTAAGGTTCAGCTTTGCAACCATACTGCCCACGTAAAACAAACACTTTGCCTTCATGAACGCTGTTTGGAGGGTCATGACTCGTGGGAATAACGCCGCCCAATCAGTTAACCTGCTAGAGAGATCGTTCGTTGCTCCCAAGCATGACATCACACTCCCTAGGAAGAAGGTAATGCCACTGTGGCGACCGTACTCCTGGGGGCGACACAAGTGCACTGATGCCCAGCCACTGCTCGATGAATCTGCTGGTACATTGACCCAGACCACTACATTCCCCTCGCACGCTACACGACCTGAATCTGACCCTGATGAAACTCAGGTTACCCTTCCCATATACAGTTCCATCTTACACGGTGACAAAGAGGAAGCTGCAGATGAAAGTGCAGGTTCGGCCCACCCGCCATCAGACACCACCGTACTATCAGGGGCCCTGTGCCAGTGCCGTCGCCAACGAGTGGGCCCCCCCTGCTTGCTCAGGATCACAGCACTTGCAAAGTTGAAATACTGTGCAGTGAGATGGAAGATGGGGACGACGAGGAATCCAGACAAGTACAGGGATTCCCTAGCGAGGAGACTTATTTGATTGTTTTCAATGTTGGGACAGCAATTTTTGGGGAGCACTATACTCTGGAGAATGATAGATGGCGCCCACCATACACTGGAACATTCCAAAGGTGGACATCAGACACTGGAGCAGCATTTACAGGGCCCATTATACACTAGAGCATTAGAAATGGGGCCCATTATGTTTGGAGCATTATTTGGGCCCATAAGACAGTGGAGCTTCATCCATGGGGACCAACATATACTGTAGCATTATGTGGAGCTCATCATATACTGTTTCAAACATTATATGGGACCAATGATTCTGTATGGTGAAATAGATGGGCCTCGTCATGAGATGTAAAAAGTGAGGTATTTTTCATAGTACTATACCGCTATTTCTCTGCCGTATCGGAGCATGATGAGTTGTGGTATGTGTTAAAGGGGCGCTCTTTCGCCCAGGGCACATGAAAACCTGCAGCCAGCCCTCCCCCCCACAACTTTAGCCAAATAACCCCCATTTTTCAGTGCGTAACTTGTATTATGAAGTTAATTAAGGTTGACAAGCTTAAGTAAGAAGAATTGATGCTTTTGGCATTCAAATGGGCACTGTTGGTGTGTTTCCTGTCCTCCTCTCACTGCCGACTTTTATTCCCCATTGAGTTTCGTGTTTCGGGACGAACCCGACTTTTCCCTATAATCGGACGATCTTGCTCGACCCGACTTTTGGAAAAGTCGGGTTTCACGAAACGAAACGCGACCCTAAAAAACCCAAAAGTCGCTCAACTCTACTCCTGGGACGTGTATATATCCCCTCCACCTCTCCCGGGACGTGTATATATCCCCTCCACCTCTCCCGGGACGTGTATATATCCCCTCCACCTCTCCTGGGACGTGTACATATCTCCTCTTCCTCTCCTGGAACGTGTACATATCACCTCCACCTCTCCTGGGACGTGTATATCTCTCCTCCACCTCTCCTGGGACATGTACATCTCTCCTCCACCTCTCCTGGGACATGTACATATCTCCTCCACCTCTCCCGGGACGTGTAAATATCTCCTCCACCTCTCCTGGGACGTGTACATATCTCCTCCACCTCTCCCGGGACGTGTACATATCTCCTCTACCTCTCCTGGGACATGTATATATCCCTCCACCTCTCCCGTGACGTGTATATATCTCCTCCACCCCTCCTGGGACATGTACATATCTCCTCCACCCCTCCTGGGACATGTACATATCTCCTCCACCCCTCCTGGGACATGTACATATCTCCTCCACCCCTCCTGGGACATGTACATATCTCCTCCACCCCTCCTGGGACATGTACATGTTGCGCGCCTGAGGCTCAGTCGCCACAGAGGTACTGCACCTCCTCCTGAGGTGTGGTGCCCCACCATCCAGGTAAGGTGGAGACACCTGACCACACTCCAACACCTGCACCCCACACCACAAAGTAGTGTAGCAAAGCACCTACGGCAGCTCCCTGCTTGGAGTATAGCAAAGCACCCCTTGGTGGCTCCCTGCTTGGAACACGAAACGTGCTGGGAGGTGGGTGGAGTTAGTTTACATTACAAAGAGCGGGAAGAGTTTAGAGTAAATAGTTCAGTTGGTTAGAGATTTGGAGGGAAGAAGATTCCCGGAGAGAGGGATAGATGGATGGAAGTGCTGCAGCAGATCCCAGTGACCTGGGTCTGCTGGCACGGGAAAGGAAGAGAGGGAGAGCAACATAGACTGAAAGCCTGACTCTCCATAGAGAGGAAGATTAGTACGGAACGTGAGGAGTAAAAGAGAACAGAGGACGTGGGTTAGAAGAGAACCCTTCCTAGAAGTTCTAAGCGCAAGGCCGGTGCCTGGTCCTCGAGATTATATGGATACTAATGGTCCTGCAGCAGACACTGGAGGAATAGAAGTAGTGACCACTTTATTCCCACACAAGACTTGGGGGCACAACAGCAACTGGATAGCGAGCTGGGACTTAGTAGCAAGGAGTCACCGAAGCAGGCTACAGCTGTCTGCCGTACAAGTAGAGTTCATAGGAACATCGGACAGGAGGAACTCCAGTGTAACTCAGTACTAGGAGTACTTCATTTAAAGGCGCTATAAGAGGAGACGCTCAGAAAGGCATATGTTGGTGGAGTGCTGGAAAGGAGTATTCCATCTGGCCTGGAGGTTGACCGAGTCCCTGACCCGGAGGACACAGCATGGAGGCAGGCACCTGTTTGTACAACAGACTGTGAGTAAAGCTTTGGAACTACATGCCCTGGTGTCCTCCACTCATTCCTGCGAGAACCTGCCCAGCACTGCCACATCCCTTGTGCCAGACACTACACCATCTACGTGTCACTTCTCCTACTCTGCTCCGGGACTACAGCCCTGCCTGTGGAGGGCTATAATATCATTGCTGCACCACACCATCAGTCCCAGAGGATCTGTTTGCAGCGTCGGCTTACATCTCTATTGCCGAACACCACAGGTGGCGTCACAAACTATTCATTTAATCAACTACATTCCACCATTCAATTCCCCTTTTTACATTTGGCGCCCAGGGCCAGGACCGGGTCACCGCTGCTGTGACACCTTCCCCTCTGAGTTGCCGGCCCGGTACCAAGTATTCCACAGCCCTGGGAGGGTGACCCAACTTGGCGTCACGCACAGGATGAGACCTGATGCCATCGGGTTCTGTGTGCCTAAGACTTAAATCTTTGAAATGTGCAGAAGACCCAATTTAATAGACTGTGAAATGAATGCTAGAAATGGCCGCTGGTGCGGTGAAGAAGGGCGTGACAATATGGGTGGTCCTAAGAAAAGAGCGCGGACTGTCCTGGGCCTCCCCTGTCTGAACTTCTATGCGACAGCAACATGGCCTACCCCCCCCGAGGGGTTCGTATACTGGCTTGGTATGGAGGAGTAGGAAGACGACGACGCCCTCAGAAGGAGGGGCGAGAGCCAGTGGCGGGAAGAGAGCAGAGGCAGGAAGAAGAACGCCAGAATGCCATATTGGAAGGAGAAGGGAGGAGGCATGCGGAGCGCGAGGAGGTCGAGCTGAATCTCCTCGGCGCAATGGCTGAAGGCTCCGACCCCACTTCCGAGATGACCCACCGACAGCTGGAGGAGGAGATTACCCGGCTAACACACCATCTGAGGCAGGAGGCATTATGGAGGATGAACTGGCAGCATGCCCCGGAGGGGCCTACACCTGCGGTACCCCAGTCACAGGTACCCGCAGTCGCTATACCGGGTCCTCTCCAGGCAGACCCTGTGGAGCCTGCGGCTGCTGCCGTACCATCGGCAGCATCTATAGTCCCCTCTCTGCCGTCACCACCGGAGGAGTTGTCTGAGACCCTGGGAGCTGAAGCAGGGGGAAGAGGAGCTCCCGCCTGGACCTGACGCGGCCGCGCAGGTCCCAATGGAGGCCCCCGTGGACCTGGAGCCGCTATCCGTTCCACTGCCGCCTCTGATATCTATTTGGGCAGTCACAACCACCACCGCTGCCACCAAACCCACACCAGAGCCGAGACGCCACCAGCAACTGTTGAAGTCACCACCCCTGCTGTACCTCAGGCAGCATCTTCAACCACTGCAATCGTATCTGGAGGACACCCAGAGCATCTCCCCTGGAAGAAGCCCAAGAAACCAGCTTTCAGAAACCCAGGAGGGGATCACTAGCCATACCCTTGATTTAAACTAACTTTTGTTGCCCAGGAGGGTATTAGCAAGTTTTCAGCTTTTCTATTTTTTTTCTATTTTTGATTATGATGTTTATTTGTTGATCCTGTTGTTGCCTAGTTTCATTGGCAGCGTTCTTCTATTACTTGAACTGTGGAGATCATGGACGCTGAGTGATCCAGAACTGTAATTGTAAATAGTTTGCACCTCTTTAGGTGCTTTCTCTTGGTTTTACAAAGGAACCTTTCCCTTGGAACAAGGACTACCTCGTTATAAGGACATATCCAGACTTGATGGCCGGGCCAATGTCTACTATTTGCACTTATGAATAATGCTTAGTATTTTTGAACAAGAAAAGTGATAATGTGTAGTAACAGTATTAATGACAGATTTTATAGGGTTCGATTGAGAAAGATATAGAGAATGTTTTACAATACGTGAATAAAGATGTGAGAATTGAATAAAAGTATGTAGTTGACGAACCAGGTGCTGACGGTTGTCACTCATTAAGAAAGTAGAAAGTATGACAGATAACAAAGGAAAGAAATGTGATGTTAGAAAATGTGTTACCCAAGCTGATAGTGAATTTGCTTCTATAGCATGTAAAAATTAGGTAGCATAACTTTAAATATAGAAAGACAGTTAAATTGTTTGTAACGTTCAAGAAACAGTGCCTCCCACATTGGGAAGTTTAGCATAAAACATGTTTATTATGCAATATAAAAATTTGTATGTTCCTGTATTGTCAACATTGATTCCTTTCAGCCCGTGGATGTGCTGTGTTTAACGGGGGGTATGTGGCGCCCCTGAGGCTCAGTCGCCACAGAGGTACTGCACCTCCTCCTGAGGTGTGGTGCCCCACCATCCAGGTAAGGTGGAGACACCTGACCACACTCCAACACCTGCACCTCACACCACAAAGTAGTGTAGCAAAGCACCTTCGGCGGCTCCCTGCTTGGAGTATAGCAAAGCACCCATTGGTGGCTCCCTGCTTGGAACACGAAACGTGCTGGGAGGTGGGTGGAGTTAGTTTACATTACAAAGAGCGGGAAGAGTTTAGAGTAAAGAGGTCAGTTGGTTAGAGAGTTGGAGGGAAGATCCCCGAAGAGAGGGATAGATGGATGGAAGTGCTGCAGCAGATCCCAGTGACCTGGGTCTGCTGGCACGGGAAAGGAAGAGAGGGAGAGCAACATAGACTGAAAGCCTGACTCTCCATAGAGAGGAAGATTAGTACGGAACGTAAGGAGTAAAAGAGAACAGAGGACGTGGGTTAGAAGAGAACCCTTCCTAGAAGTTGTAAGCGCAAGGCCGGGTGCCCGGTCCCCGAGGTTATATGGATACTAATGGTCCCGCAGCAGACACCGGAGGAATAGAACTAGTGACCACTTTATTCCCACACAAGACTTGGGGGCACAACAGCAACTGGATAGTGAGCCGGGACTTAGTAGCAAGGAGTCCCCGAAGCAGGCTACAGCTGTCTGCCGTACAAGTAGAGTTCATAGGAACATCGGACAGGAGGAACTCCAGTGTAACTCAGTACTAGGAGTACTTCATTTAAAGGCGCTATAAGAGGAGACGTTCAGAAAGGCACATGTTGGCGGAGTGCTGGAAAGAAGTATTCCATCTGGCCTGGAGGTTGACTGAGTCCCTGACCCGGAGGACACGGCACGGAGGCAGGCACCTGTTTGTACAACAGACTGTGAGTAAAGCTTTGGAACTACATGCCCTGGTGTCCTCCACTCATTCCTGCGAGAACCTGCCCAGCACTGCCACATCCCTTGCGCCAGACACTACACCATCTACGTGTCACTTCTCCTACTCTGCCCCGGGACTACAGCCCTGCCTGTGGAGGGCTATAACATCATTGCTGCACCATACCATCTGTCCCAGAGGATCTGTCTGCAGCGTCGGCTTACATCTCTATTGCCGAACACCACAGGTGGTGTCACAAACTATTCATTTAATCAACTACATTCCACCATTCAATTCCCTTTTTACATTGGGCGCCCAGGGCCACGGACCGGGTCACCGTTGCTGTGACACCTTCCCCTCTGAGTTGCCGGCCCGGTACCAAGTATTCCACAGCCCTGGGAGGGTGACCCATACATATCTCCTCCACCCCTCCTGGGACATGTATACTGTATATCATCTCCTCTTCTCCCCGGATGTGTATATAGCCCCTCCACCTCTCCTGGGACGTGTATATGTCCCCCCACCTCTCCTGGGACATTTTTTTTTTCTAAGAGCCAGAACTTTTTTTTTTTATTACCATATAAAATACAGTAAAAAAAACAAAAAAAACAATTTAAGTTGCAATGAAATTAGGAAAGGCCCAACAATTCTGCTGATTTTTAGGTTTAGTATAATTACAGCGTTCCCTTTGAAGTGTGGACGAGCGGCGCTTTGTTCTGTGAGTCAGGCTGGTTGTGGTGACGCTGATAAAAAAAAAAAAAAAAAGGTATAAAACTTTCTACTTGTTTTACCAGCTAATAATTATAAAATAAAAACTTGAGAAAAAAAGTTTGCCTTTCTCTGCAACTCACTTTCCATTTTTCTGGGGTTGATATTTGCAGGTTGAGCTGTAGTTTTTATTGATATCATTTTCAGCTCCTTTTTCATTTTATTTATTCCGTCTTTTTGATTTATTTTTACATCCTGGCTTTCCTCGTACCAGATAAGTATCTGTATATGTTATCAGTTACCAAATATGTTACTTTTGTATTTTGTTAAGAACTTGCTATTTGCACTACCGAAAAATCTAAACTTTTGTGTTTTTGTTTTTTTTTTTTTTTAATTTGGAGGATGCATTTTAATTTTTACATTTTTTTTAATATCTTTTAACATTTTGAGTTATTCCATTTAGGGGACATATAGAGGGTGGTGGTGTAACATTGCAGCCAATGAATGGAGGATTAGTGCACATGCCAAAGGGGCCTTTCAGAGTCCAGCTCTCAGGATGGATGGGGCTTCGAAGTTTTAGGACAGGTGATACCTTTCAGTGTTGGAAATAGCCTTTTCAGATTTGACTCATCCGAGGTTGCAGATGACACCGTAGAAAGGCGAGCAGCTTGTGAAGGAGCAGCTGAGGCCGGGCTGTAATGAGCGTGCATTGTTCTGCGGCTGAGTCACAGACATCATGTGCTCCCGTCACACGCTTTCTTTTGATCACCGGAGTAAATGTCAGTCACTCTGATTTGCACATGACAAATATGGCTGAATACGTCACTGCAGAAAAAAATCCTCAAAAGCACAAAGAAAAACTGATACAGTGGCACAGTGTTAACACAACAACCTCTCTCTGCATGACATTAACATTACACCAAGAAGGAAAAGTTGTGGGATGATGGAAATCACAGGAGAGCTAGACGTGCTGCTCACAGTAGCATGAGCAACATGCGCCCTTGTGTTATTGCGTTGATGGGACACTGCAAAAATGGCGTAAGCAATGGTTCCACAACCAAATCAATGTGACATTGAGCTGTTGGTGTACTAGGAGTGAAGACTATTGGGGTCCGGCCAGCACATTGTGCCGCGTTACACCATAGTCCCAATGTGACATTCCGTTGTGAAGGCTTCTCTTTATGGCGTTGGACCTGTCGTCCAAGACAAGAACAGAACTCATTGCTGAAGAGGAAAGACCTCCGTTTCATCCTCCGGTCTCCGTCTGTAGATCACGAGGCAATGCTACAAGTTTACATGTACAGCAGATACCGGACTTTTTTTTTATCAGCTTATATGTATGATGTATCCTACAATAAATAACTCCATGTATATACCTATACTATCCCACCCTATTACTATCTCATTATGCAGCCATACAGTATTGATTATATACTTTAATACATGGGGGGCACAGTGGGGTTCAATACATTATTCTATCATTGATAACTATTTTACTGCGGGGAGTTATTATCTACAGTGGGGATTTCTGAGTTCGCCCTACCGCGCGCAGGTCCTCTGATGACGGTGGCAGCGCATGCGCAGATTGATGAAATTGATTGCCGATGATGATACTGTGCATGCGCCACCTTCGGCGCCATTTTGCTGTAGTAAAGAAAAAAATTGCTCCAGCCACAAGACGTCGGCGCCGGCACTTGCGCAGCTGCTTCTATTGGAACGCGATAGATGCCACTGCACATGCGCCGCCTTCGGCACCATTTTGTTGTAGTTAAAATTGTTTTTGCTGCAGCAACAAGAAGCCAGCGGAGGCGCTTGCTCAGTAGCATCTACCGGAACACATTAGATGCTACTGTGCAGGCGCAGCCGGCGTCGCAATTTTAATGAAGTGATTTTTTTTTTTTTATTAAACAAGAAAATATAATAGGCACTAACTGATACTTGATAGTGTGTAGGCGCCGCCATTTTGGTGGTCACTTTTTTTTCAAATACACACATTAGAATATTCAATATGTAAATTAGAGGGCAGGTCAGTGAGGGATCAGTGACCTGTCAGAAGCCATACTGGTGAATACCTAATCAGAGCACCACATGAAGACCCCCCCCACAGACCACCCCGGGGCACGAGCATATCATTAACTAAAAACTGAAAATAAAGATTAAAAAAGAAGCACAAGATGGATTTCATCACCAGGTATCATTGTAAACAGTATGATGGCGCTGACCTGACACTGTCTGTAGGTTACTGAGCACAATCCTGCTGACAGGTTCCCTTCAAAGAATTAGAGTCATCATTAATGAAATAGAAAAATGAATTAAGTGACCTGGAGATGTGTGGAAAAAACGATCCTGCTCCAATTTGAAGATGTGATGTATTTCTATTCAGTAAAGTTCTTGCATTCAATGGTTGTAGGTGATGATCAATAGTTCACAATAGATGTCCAGGAGCGCGTGCTCAGCTCCTCTCTGTGTATAATGTCCCCAGGCAAGGGAGGTTTAATGAGTAGATGTAGTTCTTATCCCATTAAGGCCGGGGTCACACTTGCGAGAAAATCGCATGAGTCTCGTGTCTCAACATTCCGGCCCCGTGTGCCGGCGGCAGTGCCGGGCATTGAGAAGCGAGACTCGTACGGGTTTCTCGCAAGTGTGAACCCGGCCTAAGTCAGAGATGCAGATTGTGCCTTTAGCTGCTGCGGCTTTGTTTTATCAATTAGAACCTTCTTTGTAGGGGAAGAGCTGGTGTTTTTATTTTTTACTATTTTTTTTTATTTAAAAAGATGAATTAGCTTATTTTGATCTATGATATTCTATTTTTTACTAATTTTAGAACTGTAAACATTTTTATTGTAGGATAAGCAAAGCAAGAAAATCCAGCTTCCCGCTTCATAAAATTCCAAAAGCATTCAGAGAATTTTTGTATTAAAAAAATTGCTACATGATGTTACAAAAATAGCAATGTGCTCCAAAAGCACACGCCTGCTCTTCTCAAACATTTTTATTACTGCAATCATGATGACCAATGGAAGAAAGGTTAATAAGTTTGCATTAGGTTTCACTCTCTTACCTTCATTGTCTACTTTATTTTCAGGCTCCCCGTGTACAGTTTGCAGCCTGATCCAAGTTTCACATTACTCTCTTGTGGGAGTGTCTCTCCCTGTAATACAGGCTGGATGTGAAGTCAGTGTGTATCCAGGGTGCTGCTGTCATTAGCTCTTATACCAGCACAGCTTCTCTCCTGCACTAATTATCTCTTCATGTCCTTTCCTCCTTATCGGCAGCCTGTTTTCTCTGCCCTCCCTAAGACTTTAGAAGCTTTTTTTCTGCCTTCAGACTGTAGAGATCTGTATACACTGATCTCTGTAACACTAAGACTAGGGAGAGGGAGAACATAGAGAGCGATCAGTAGCAAGAGCTCTGACGGACTTGCAACATTTTTGTAAATCACTCCATTAAGTAAAGGACTTATCCTGCAGCAGCAAAGTGGTTGAATATTTTAATGAAGGTTATTTAGAAAGTTTCCCTAACTTTGCATTTAGGAAGCAAATTAATATATTTAAAAAAATGATGCAAAGGTGTACATAGCCTATTAGGCAAAAACTGGCTGAGTCTTTAAAGGGAATCCGTCAACCGATTTACGCTGTCCAATCTTAAGAAGTGATAAGATTCCTTGCATTCTATCGTGGGGTCACTTACTTTTGTAGGTGCAGTAGTTTTATAAAATCATTTATTTGTGTCAACAGAAGCTAAAATTCGGAGTTCTTTCAAGAGAATACATGTGCTGCGGAGTCAATGTTCGGCCCACGGATTGGGACATGAGTCCTATGCGGATCTTCAGTGTTATATGCCAGTACTTTCTAGGCTCAAGCCTGCGCTGACCGTTACGTTCATGCACTAACATCATGAGCCACTAGAGGACAGCATAGGGAAGACTTCAGTAGTGATAGATCCACAGATTGGTGCTGGAGAACTCCGGTCACATCCTCTAAGACACCTAGAACATTGTAAGTAACACTATATATAAATCACACACAAGCTCTGGGCCTGGCCTAATATCTTACAGTACAGTCGCTCAGCTTCTGATTGCTCTTAAAAGAGTTGCCTCGTATTCTTAAAGGGGTTGTCCACTACAGCTTCCACAATATCCACTTCAAGAACTGGCTGCCTAATGTAGTCCCCATCCCTTACAGGAACCACTAATAATAACACTGGTCAACAGCATTTTTGGTGCCAAAGATATTTCATCGAATTTAGGGTATTTTTGGGGTGCTGATTCTGAATATGTCATCAGTTTTGCCAGATTGGCTCAAGTTTTTGAGATTTTTGGTATCTTATTTATAGCACTTGTTGGTAAATGCGACGCATCATCTCATTAATTTCTTTGGATTAGTACTTGAACTGAGCAGTTCTCAATATAGTTTTGTGTTAATTAGTGTTCTAAAAGTTTGTTCATAGCTTGATTTTTGCACTAACTTTATGTTGTTGTCTGTTTTCCAGTGAAAAGCATGAACTCATCAAGAAGAAGTTGTCTTAACGATCCAGACTCATTCTGTTACATTTGTGGTGAATATACACTGCCAAAACATAGAAGAAACATAACACACTTCGTAAAAAAAGTGTATTTTGCCTATTTTGGGGTTATGCTTGGGGACCAAGACAAGTTTTGGGCACCACACATAGTGTGCAAAGCATGTATCGAATTATTACGAAAATGGAGCAAAGGACAAAGAAAAAGCTTCAAATTTGGTGTTCCAATGGTGTGGAGAGAGCCAAAAAATCATCATGATGACTGTTATTTATGGTAAACACAGGTACAGGCACATCTTCACAATGAGGGACAGGCCTTCTTGCAGATTCCATGTTACTCCCATTTTCGTTTCTTATGCTTATTGAATCCTTGCACTTGCACTGCACAGAAATAACAGTCATCATGATGATTTTTTGGCTCTCTCCACACCATTGGAACACCAAATTTGAAGCTTTTTCTTTGTCCTTTGCTCCATTTTCGTAATAATTCGATACATGCTTTGCACACTATGTGTGGTGCCCAAAACTTGTCTTGGTCCCCAAGCATAACCCCAAAATAGGCAAAATACACTTTTTTTACGAAGTGTGTTATGTTTCTTCTATGTTTTGGCAGTGTATATTCACCACAAATGTAACAGAATGAGTCTGGATCGTTAAGACAACTTCTTCATGATGAGTTCATGCTTTTCACTGGAAAACAGACAACAACATAAAGTTAGTGCAAAAATCAAGCTATGAACAAACTTTTAGAACACTAATTAACACAAAACTATATTGAGAACTGCTCAGTTCAAGTACTAATCCAAAGAAATTAATGAGATGATGCGTCGCATTTACCAACAAGTGCTATAAATAAGATACCAAAAATCTCAAAAACTTGAGCCAATCTGGCAAAACTGATGACATATTCAGAATCAGCACCCCAAAAATACCCCAAATTCATTAAAATATTTTGGACACCAGAAAAAAAAATTTTTTTCGTTGACCTGTGTAATCTTTATTTTTATATAGCGCTAACATATTCCGCAGCGCTTTACAGTTTGCACACATTATCATCACTGTCCCCAATGGGGCTCACAATTTAAATTCCCTATCAGTATGTCTTTGGATTGTGGGAGGAAACCCACACAAACACAGGGAGAACATACAAACTCCTTGCAGATGTTGTCCTTGGTGGAATTCTAACCACTGAGCCACCGTGCTGCCCATGATCCTCCTTTTCCCCCTCTCCTCCTCTTCCCTCCTTCTCCCTAACCCCTTCCCCAACCTCCTGCCGCCTGTCTATTTTTTTCTATCCCTTTTTCACACCACATCCATGCGTGCGTCCTACAACCGTCGAGCTCTGGTCGGTAACGTACATCACTGACCGGCCTCTGATTGTTTTGTTTTTTGTTTTTTTTGTGTGAAAAAAGAATTTTAAAAAATAATTTAGATTAGTTGATAGGACTAAATTAGGAACTGTAAAAATATACTGTAGTAATCTGCTTCTACCACAGTATTTTTTTGGCGAATTTAGTCAGGGTTAGTGTCAGAACGGATAAAAAGAATCATATCCATGCGTCCTACAGCTATCAAGCACTAATCAGCGACAGATCACTGATCGGCCTCCAGTTGTTGCTTTTTTTTGGTGTGAAAAAAAGAATGAAAAAAAAATGGGTGAGTTGATAGGACTAGATTAGGGGCAGTAAAAATATACTGCAGTAATCTTCAACTACTACATTATTTTTTTATTGAATTTAGTTAGGTTTAGCTTCAGAGAGCTGCGATCTCTGATTAATTTTTTTTTAACTAACGTCTGTTTAGTAAGTTTATTTTTTGTTACCAAATTTATGTATTCTTTTAATTTTATTTTTTTCTTTTTCTTATATTTTTTTCTCTTCTAAATAAAAAAAAGTTTACACCAAACACACAAACATTAGAATAAAATTTGGTACTCACACAAACATACATAAAAAAAATCCCGTTCGATCCCAATCACGGTATTCATCGGAGGAGGCATACACCTTCCTTGCCACCAACACTAAGGGTATGTGCACACGCTGCGGAATCTGCAGCAGAACCACAAGCAATGCACAGTATAATGTTAATTAATTGGTTTTGAAAACCGCAGTGCACATGCTGCGGATATTTCCTCGCAGATTTGCTGCGGTTTTAAATCCGCAGCATGTCAATTCTTTGTGCGGATTCCGCAGCGGTTTGACACCTATTCCATTGTCCAGGTGTCAAACCGCAGAGGAAAACCGCTGGCAAATCTGCAGGAAAACCACAGGTCACTTTACCTGCGGTTTTACCTGCAAATCCGCGTGGAAAAATCCGCAGTGGAAAAATCCGCAGTGGAATCCGCCATGTGTGTACTCACCCTGATAGAGAGACCTTCCTTTATTCTTCCTCCTCCTCGTTCTCTTCCTCAATTGATACTGAACCACCATGCAGACGCCCCAGGACAGAAAATGAACCAGTACCCATTACTGATCCCTTATGGACCTCACCTCACAAAGATTATGAGTCACTGATTCCTGATTTTGTATCACAATCAGGAATCAAGTTTGACACCACTGGCCTCACAGAAATAGACTCTTTCAATGTTTTTGTCTCTGAGGATTTTGTAAACCTCATGGTAGCCCAAACAAATTGGTACGCCCGGCAATTCACATGACGGGCCCCCATTCATGTGAAAGGAGTCCAGGTTCAGTTCCGAGTACTGTTCTGATACCCGAACATCCAGGTGGTCCGCCCATCTCTAGTGTTGACGTTTTGCATAACACTCCAGTGTTCCGCTTGGCTATGACCCATAAATGATTTGAGGCAATTCACAAATTTTTGCATTACAGTGAAAATGTACAATGTCCTCCCCGGTGTGACCCCAACTTTGACAGACTTTTCAAAGTTTGGCCAGTTATTGATCACTTCAGCAACAAATTTGCTCAGGTGTACATGCCCCAAAGGGAGATCTGCCTGGATGAGTCGCTAATACATTTCAAAGGGAGGCTCAAATTCTGGCAATACCTGCTAAGAGGGCCAAAAGAAAAGGAAAAACAATCCAGCTCACCGTACTGCCCTGCCAGCAGAATCCAAATCCTTGCGCACGGACTTGACCAGGCAGTCAATCAACAGTGAAAAAGAAGGAAGGAAAATTCCAGCGCGAGAACTGGAAAATTAAAAATCCATTTTATTGTGCCAATGCATATTAAAATTCCAGCAGGTACAGCATACTAGTCGGATGACTGCAGAACAACGCGTTTCGACGCCTCAGGTCTTAATCATGTTCTAACATTAAATGTAACCAGCTTCCTTTTATTGGTTTCTCCCACCTGCAAAAATCAGAAACACATGTGTGGACTGCTCCAAAGCAGCTCCCAATATGGTAATGGTGGGAGAGCCAAACAAAGAGGAAAAGAAAAAAAACAGTCAATGTAGACAATACAAAATAAATAACATATATAATTTAAAAGGGAGATATATATATACTCCTAATGTAAGATGAAAAAGATGAATATATAACAAAAAAGAAAAAAAAAAAAAAAATTTTTCAATTGCGATAACATATTTCAAGATACATATCACATATTCATATCACATACATAATATATTAAAATTAGATCGATAAGTTACATTACAGCCTCTGAATAAAAATATGGGACGAATATATTCAATAATGTAATATGAGATCTTGTCGGCTATTCATACCATCCGGATATCTAGTGCCCAGGGTGAAAATCCAGAAGGACTCCCTGTTCAATAGTTTCCTTCTGTGATCTCCACCCCGAATCGGTCTGTGTACCTGTTCTATTCCCATAAAATGAAAGCCGCTAACATCCCCTTTGTGAACTGTGGCAAAATGCTTTGATACTGCAGAAACCGCAACAGCATTGTGATTAGACACATCTGAGAGATGCCTCCTAATTCTAACCTTCAAGGGTCCCGTGGTGCAATCAGTGTATTGAATATTACAAATATTGCATGTTATTAAATATACAATATAAGAAGAATTACAATTTATTAAATTTTTAATGGTAAATGTTTTTTTATTTACCATAGAAAAAAATGTTTTTCCTTTTTGTACAAAATTACAAGTTTTACACCTAGCTGCACCGCATTTGTAAAAACCCTTTAATGTGATCCAGGAGGATCCCTCTGTCTGGCCGCTATCACTTATAAAAAGACTAGGGGAAAGAATAGTACTAAGTGTAGGTGCCCGTTTAGCAACACACCTAATATTACTCTGAATCACCTGTTTTAAAATAGGTGGGAGAATCCAATAAAAGGAAGCTGGTTACATTTAATGTCAGAACATGATTAAGACCTGAGGCGTCGAAACGCGTTGTTCTGCAGTCATCCGACTAGTATGCTGTACCTGCTGGAATTTTAATATGCATTGGCACAATAAAATGGATTTTTAATTTTCCATTTCTCGCGCTGGAACTTTCCTTCCTTCTTTTTCACTGCTAAGAGGGCCAGGTACAGAACTAAGCTCTACAAACTGGGTGAAAGTACCTCAGGGTACACCCAACAGTTTAGAGTTTATGATGGAAATGACACCTAGATTGAACCCCCTGAATGTCCCCCTGTCTTGGGAGTGAGTGGGAAAATTGTGTGGGGTTTGGTTTACCCACTGCTGGATCAATGTTATCAGCTCTATGTAGATAACTTTAATACCAGCATCCCACTCTTCAAGTCCCTCTGTGTGCTAGCTACCAAAGTATGCAGTACAGTCCACAAAAATCAGAGAGGCCTCCCTAAGACACTGATTGGGCTGCTACTCAGAAAGGGTGAGAGCAGAGCCCAATGTAGCGACAACATGCTGGTGGTTGAGTCAACATGGGTTTACGAGGAACCATTCCTGTCAGACTAATCTGATAAGCTTCTATGAAGAGGTAAGTTCCGGCCTGGACCAAGTGAATGCAATGGACCTAGGGTATATGGAGTTTCCAAAAGCTTTTGATACGGCGCCACACAAAAGGTTGATACATAAAATTAGAACAATGGGGATAGGGGAAAATATGTGTAAGTGGGATAAGAGCTGGCTCAGGGATAGGAAGCAAAGGGTGGTTATTAATGGAGCACATTCAGACTGGGTCACGGTTAGCAGTGGGGTACCACAGGGGTCAGTTTTGGGCCCGCTTCTTTTTAACATATTTATTAATGACCTTGTAGGGGGCATAGAGAGTAGAATTTCAATATTTGCAGATGACACTAAACTCTGCAGGGTAATCAATACAGAGGAGGACAATTTTATATTACAGGAGGATTTATGAAAACTAGAAGCTTGGGCTGATAAATGGGCTTTAATGGGGATAAATGTAAGGTCATGCACTTGGGTAGAACAAGCAAGATGTATAATTATGTGCTTAATTGTAAAACACTGGGCAAAACCTTCACTGAAAAAGACCTGGGTGTATGGGTGGATAACAAACTCACATTTAGTGGCCAGTGTCAGGCAGCTGCTGCAAAGGCAAATAAAATAATGGGATGCATTAAAAGATGCTCATGAGGAGAACATAATTTTACCTCTATATAAGTCACTAGTGCGACCACACTTAGAATACTGTGTACAGTTCTGGTCTCCGGTGTATAAGAAAGACATAGCTGAACTGGAGCGGGTGCAGAGAAGAGCAACCAAGGTTATTAGGGAACTAGGGGGTCTGCAATACCAAGACAGGTTATTACACTTGGGGTTATTTAGTTTGGAGAATCGAAGGCTTAGGGGTGATCTTATTACAATGTATAAATATATGTGGCGACAGTACAAAGACCTTTCTAATGATCTTTTTACTCTTAGACCTGTGATGGGGACAAGGGGGCATCCTCTACGTCTGGAGGAAAGAAGGTTTAAGCATACTCACAGACGCGGATTCTTTACTGTAAGAGCAGTGAGACTATGGAACTCTCTGCCATATGATGTTGTAATGAGTGATTCCCTACTAAAAGTTAAGAAGGGACTGGATGCCTTTCTTGAAAAGTATAATATTACAGGGTATATACACTAGTTTCCTTAATATTGCGTTGATCCAGGGAGCTAGTCTGATTGCCGTATGTGGAGTTGGGAGGGAATTTTTTTGCCCAATGTGAAGCTTACTGTTTGCCACATGGGTTTTTTTTGCCTTCCTCTGGATCAACATGTTAGGGCAAGTTAGGATAGGATATGGGTTGAAGTAGATGGACTTATAGTCTTCCTTCAACCCTAATAATTATGTTTCTATGTTACTATGAGTACAAGGACAAGAGGGATGTCCTTTTCTTGACCACTACACATGGTGATGGCAGCACTGTTTGAGGTACATCTGCACGGGTCACCAAACCAGACTATGTACTGGGGTACAACATGAAGATGGGGGAGTTAACCTCTGATCAAGTGCCCCAGCCGTATGCCAACCTGATGCACTCTACGCAATTCACGTATGTTAACCTGATGTACGCTACACAACTCATGCATGCGAACTTTGTGCACTATACACTACTCATGTATGCCACTAAATGATAAAATTCACATACCAGGAAACTCTAGATCAGTTTCAATATACAGTCACTTGTGGGGGGTTTACCAGAGGCGTATCTAGGCTTTCTGGCACCCGGGTCAAGAATTCGGTTCGGCGCCCCCTATCCCCCCCCCCGCCCGTCCGCCCAAGTACATATGCGACTTGCACACTTAGCCATGTACCTGCGAGCTGCTCCTCCTAATGCTCTCAATGTTCAGTAAAAAACTGAGAGAAGCAGGAAGAGAAGCTCGTTGTCACAGGACCATAACTATGAAAATCGCATATGAGTGAAGTGTCCATGTGATGACTACTGGAACCTGCAGAGCTGAATCCTGACATTGCAGCTTCTGAATTCTCACAAGGAATGCACTGCACACTTAGGGTTCTCCCTTGCCGATGTACAGTCATGTCAGCACAAGTATGTGGTTTATATACTTCTGGCCACATTCCGACTAGACGTGCCCGGCCTCGCTCTGTTCATTTTCATTGAGTGAGGCCACACATGTCTAGTCAGCATGTGACCGCATGTATGTAAATTACCGGCACAAGAGAATCCTGACAGCGTTCAGTGAGCACTGTGAGAATTCAGAAGTCTGCAGTCACATAGAATGTCTGCAGACTCAGCACAAACCTGGAGAACCCCTATAATGTTCCTAACAAATAAAAACATGAGAATTACTCAGTATCACAAATAACATTTACACCCAAGTACTTTATAGATGACGTCGTCTCTGCAGTCAGTCACCTTTTCTTCTAGACCCCATGATGAGTTTTCTCATCCACATCTCGTCTCTGTAGACGTCCATCTTCTCCGGTCTTCTGCAGCAAATCTCCACACGATCCCCTTAAAGATAGAAGTGTCATTATAATGCCCCTAAATAAAAATATCTGCAATATACTGTGGCCTCACACTATTCCCCTCTAGCATCCCACCTGTTCACCATACTGTCTCCTCATATATTTACCCCCTCACTCTCTATACTGTCTGCTCACACATATCCCTGACTCCCCATACTGTGTCCATCCACATACATTAACCCATTCGCTCCCCATACTGTCTGCACCAATCCCCCATACTGTTTCCTCATACATACTCTTTATTTTGTGTCCTCAAATCTCCCCACACATTAAATCCCCCCATCCCCAATCCCCCACACACATTAAGTACCCCCATCCCCATTCCAAATCCCCCCACACATTAAATAACCCCCCATCCCCACTCCAAATCCACCCACACATTAACCCAATCCCCACTCATTAACCCCATCAGCACTCCAAATCCCCCCACCCCCACTCCAAATACCCCCACACATTAACCCCAACCCCACTCATTAACGCCCCCATACATTAACCCCCATCCCCATTCATTAACCCCCGCACACATTAACCCAATCCCCACTCATTAACCCCCATCACATTAAATAACCCCCATCTCCACTCCAAATCCCCCCACACATTAAATAACCATCTCCACTCCAAATACCCCCACACATTAACCCCCATCCCCATTCATTAACCCCCGCACACATTAACCCAATCCCCACTCATTAACCCCCATCACATTAAATAACCCCCATCTCCACTCCAAATCCCCCCACACATTAACCCCATGGCATCCCCACTCATTAACCCCCACACACATTAACCCCCATCCCCACTCATTACCCCCATCCCCACTCTAAATACCCCCACACATTAACCGCCATCCCCTCTACAAATCCCCCCCTTCTCCACTCATTAACTCCCCCTCATCTCCCATCTTCGGTGGTTCTTCAGCTCCACAGAGGAGCACACTTACCACCAGCGTTTGCTTTGGGCGCCGAGGAGTGACGTCAGCAGCGTGATCACATGACCTGATCACGATGCTGACGTCGCTCTGGCCCGGCGGTCAGAGCTTCAATTGTACTGGCGTCTGTATAGACGCCAGTACAATTGTTCCCTGGGAGCCGGCACGCGCTCCTTCTCTGCGCCGGCTGTCAGCTTGACAGCTGACACAGAGAACCGCCGACTCTCAGGCCGGGGGGGCGGCAGAACGCAGCCGCCAAGGAGGACACTGCGGACCGCTGCATTAGGCGGCCCAACTGCGCCCCCCTGCTGGCTGCGCCCGGGGCAACTGCCCCGGCTGCCCCCCCTAGATACGCCCCTGGGGTTTACACTGATTAGGCATATCAGAGGCTCTCCAAACGCGACATGACGCCCGCAAAACATTCCATCAAAGTCTGCATTCCAAAATGTCAGTTCTTCCCTTCTGAACCCTGCTGTGCACCAAAACAGTAGTTTACTCCCACAAATGGGATATCAGCGTACTCATGAGAAATTGCGCAACAAATTTTCAGGTCCATTTTCTCCTGTTACCCTTGTGGAAATAAAAAAAATGTAGCGCTAAAAAATATTTTTGTGGAAAAAATGTGATTTTTTTTTTATTTTCACAGCTCAACGCTATAATTTTTGGTGAAGGACCTATTGGCTCAAGGTTCTCACCACACATGTAGATAAGTTCCTTGAGGGATCTATTTTCCAAAATATCATCACTTGTGGGGGATTATTGTTTAGAAACATCAGGGGCTTTCCAAATGCAACGTGGCATCCGCACTTGATTCCAGCCAATTTTGCATTGAAAAAGTCATACTGTGCTCCTTCCATCCCAATCTCAAACAGTGGCTTTCCCCCACATATGGGGTATCGGCGTACACAAGAGAAATTGCACAGCAAATTTTCGGGTCCAATTTTTCCTGATACCCCTATGAAAGTAAAAATATTTGGGACTAATATAAAATTTTTGTCAAAAAAATGAAATGTTCATTTTTTCCTTCCACATTGCTTCAGTTCCTGTGAAGCACCCGAAGGGTTAATAAACTTCTTGAATGTGCTTTAGAGCACCTTGAGAGGTGCCGTTTTTAGAATGGTGTCACTTTGGTGTATTTTCTGTCATAAAAAGACCCCTCAAAGTCACTTCAAATGTGAGGTGGTCCCTAAAAAAAAATGGCTTTGTAACTTTTGTCAGAAAAATTAGAAATCGCTGGTCAACTTTTAACCCTTCTATCTTCGTAACAGAAAAAAAATTATGTTTAAAAAATTGTGCTGATGTAAAGAAGTTTGTGGGAAATGTTATTTATTAACTGTTTTGAGCGACATAACTTTATGGTTTAAGGGAATAAAAATTGAAATTTTCAAAAAATTTTTGACAAATTTCATTTTTTTTTCACAAATAAACGCAAGTCCTATCGAACAAATTTTACCTCTATCATTAAGTACAATATGTCACAAATATACAGTCTCAGAATCAGTGGGATCATCCGATGAAGCGTTCCAGAGTTATTAGCTCATAAAGTGACGGTGGTCAGAATTGTAAAAATTCGACCTGATCGGGAAGATGCAAACAGTCTTGGGGGTGAAGGGGTTAATGTTATCGCTGATCGATATATACGTTTTCAATTTCATTGTCTGCTAGGAACAGTAAGACAAAGCTATTGAATTGCTCCTCCCTTGCGCTCTATTATTGGAGGGTCCATGTGCCACTGAATGTGAGATTTGTCAGCCCCAGCTGTCAGCCGCGCTGCACACTGCAGCCTAACCCTCAGCCTGTGCTTGTGAAGCCATGGCATCAAATGAGGACGAGGGGTCTGTAGAAGAGAAGGAAAACGCCAAGAAAAAGCCCATCGGAGCTGTGGCAACAGTATGGCTCACCTTTTACAACATTGCCATGACTGCGGGGTACGTACCAGCCCCTTACATTCCCCCCTTATTCTTGCCTTAGAAGATTTAGAATCATGTGGACACTTTGTTACGAGTTCTATGAAGTTTCTCTAGTAAATATTTAGAATATTATCTAATTTGTCACATTTTTAGAACTGTATCCTCTGCAGCTTGTAGGGAAGGGCAACTAAGTGTTTTATGGATATGAAATCATTTTTGTAATAGTTAGATCAAATCATGCATTAATAAAAAGTTTGTTTTTGACTTGTAAAGCTTTATTGACAAAGTGTATTTTTTTTTTGGGGGGGGGAATTTGAAGGAAAAGAAAGCAATGGTGAACGGATAGCAGTGTGTTCGCTGCTCGTCCTAAGTTGCATTTCCTAATACGGTTCATGACAGCAGCTGCGTCAACGTACTGCCGGTCTGTGAGGATAAGTATAGCCTGAGAAGCCAGTAGGCGGGGAAAGTGCTTCCCTCGGCACATTTTACTGTAATAGAAGCATGTACCCCCTCAACTTAACATAGTTGTACGTTCACGGTGTATTAATTCTAAAATAAGAGGCGGCTTTACGTTCTGCTCGCAGGCAGAGAGGTCCATCGCTTTTGCATTTATCGGAAGCGTTAATGATAATGTGTAGATCTTATTTACGGTACAGTCATTGGAAGAATCTGTTAGAGATTTTCATGGTAAGCACATGGGCATTAAAACAGGTAGAATGTAAATTTTTCAATTTGGCATCTAATAATCCAGGAAATCTGAGATCGGGCTGACCCACCGGATGATCCTCCAATGGGTCCAGACATAATAATGGTTCAGCAGACAACAATTCCATTTGGAGCAGACTAGTCAGACTCATGTCCGTATCACTAGGGCAGGTGTTAGCAACCTGCGCCACTTCAGCCACTAAAGAGGTTTTCCTGTTTTGAAAAATCCCTCTTCCCTGGTTGCCATTTGTTTAAAGCACCACTCGGTCAATGACCCTTGTATTATACTTACCCGTCGCCTTCTTCACTTTTATCAGCGCCACTTCAGTCTCTCGATGCAAACTTGTGCCCGCAGCTTCTGACTTACCAGAAGTAACAACCACAAGCTCTCAATGTAATGGCGCAGTCAGACGGCCATAAAAACACGGACGATGATCACATTGAATGCTCGGACTGGCCGGCGGTTCTCCTCACCCGAACGAGACGCCATGTATTTCTATACAGCTGTTCCGCTCGGGTCAGGAGAGCCGCCGTCCAGTCCATTATACAGTCATCTGACTGCACCCTAAGTCTATAAAAGCCGGAACAAGGCTCTCATAGACTTCCACTGAAAAGTGAGCTCACTGATTGGCTGCAGTGCTGTGGACGTGTGGTCAGCGCTGCAGACAATAACAGGAGCAGAGGCGGAGTCTCAGTGTTGGACCTGGGGAAGGTGAGTAAAAATTAATCTGTTTGTTGTCAATACAAACAGCAGCTGGGGGACAGAGGTTATCCAAAGCTAGATAACCCTTAACTGCAAACCCCAGCATGTCCTGAGAGTCTTCAGCTAATTTCACAACAGCTGGAGTGCCGCAGGATACTGACCCCTAAAAAAGGGCCCATTTTTTTAGGCCATATTCACATATTCGTGCCCTCGGACCACGATGCATGGAGCAGCCGGGCGTCTCCTGATGCAACTTGTCTCATTTATGTCTGAGACTATTGAGTTCGGGTCCAGAGACCCATGACCAGTTTGTGAATACATAATTTTTTTTTATGACCACTTAAAAAAAAGTAAATTTTCTCTTCCTAGACTTGATGTTATGTTCTATGTATGTAATAATTCAACTAAAAGTGATGTGCACCTGTTTAGTATTTAGACCATTAAAATCATTTCATCTGTTGGGTCAGAAGAACCTCAGGTCAATACTGGTCATACCCAGGAAATTGTATCCTATGTTATCTGGTGCTGTTCTCTGTTATCCATGGTTAGGATATAGTAGTTTTATTTTTAATATATTCTCATGGAAGTTGAGGCGTGCGATGGGTGGCTATTATTGATCTGTGTGGCCATGGTCTCACTTTTTATTTAGATCTCGTAGACCTAAATCTTGGTTGTTTTGTGGGAAGTATGAGCAAAGGTTTAAAGTTTTCCCACAAAGTGCACGTATCACCACTGAAGGGTCCATACTAGTACCCCAATCAATCACTAAAATGGGAGTTCTCCTCACTGCAGTCATGAGGAAGTGAGGAGGACCCCAATGTCAGTAGGAGTTTGAAAGGAGAAACTTAATTCCAAAAATGTGGACCCTCTTTATTCTTAGTGATCATTTCGGGGGCAGTTTTGAACTTTTTGGCAACATTTTTTTAAAAATATGACAGTCATTTATGGTTTTAAATTGGTTTTAGAGTTTTGACCATTGGATTTAAAGGGAACAACTTCAAGAATTGTCTTGTTATGTGTTGTTAAGTAGAAGGCATCTGTGCGTACCTGCACCATTAATTGGTGTTATTGAGTCATTCATAGGGATCTAGGAGCCCCAAGGAGAGCTTTACCCCTTCAACTTGATTCAGATTTATTCCAAATTTCCCTGAATGCTCACGGACATTGTAGTTTCATCAATATCAGCCTTGATTTGAGATACGGGAACCTGACATCCCGTCATAGCATTTCATTTTTTGTATTCAGCTTTTATCACATGGGGCATCTCCTTTGCGGCAGCAACTTTGGAAGAAACCTATATATGGGTCGCCCTCCCAGGGCTGTGGGGTTCTCGGTACCGGGCCGGTAACTCAGAGGGGAAGGTGTCACAGCAGCGGTGACCCGGTCCGCGACCCTGGGCGCCCAATATAAAAAGGGGATTGAATGGTGGAATGCAGTTGATTTGATGAATATTTCGTGACGCCACCTGTGGTGTTCGGCAAGGGAGTTGTTAAGCCGACGCTGCAGATCCGCTGGGACTGATGGTATGGTGCAGCAAAGATGTTAAAGCTCCCCACAGGTGAAGCTGTAGTCCCAGGGCAGTGTAGATGTGCGTTGCGGGAAGGGTGCAGTGGTAGGCACAGGGATGTAGCGGTGTCGGGGAAGTAGCAGAAAGGAGGCAAGGACACCACAGGGTGCAGTTTCTATACCTTTACTTGGCAAATGCAGTCCAGGGTCCTGATTACAGATGGCACAGGAGCAGGCTAGCCTGGAAGCAATTCAGGGCTCTCTCCCTCAGCAGATAGGTTGTGCAGTCTCCTTCCTAGCGCTCACTTGAGGTGCATCCAGTACTGAGTTACACTGGAGTTCCTCCTTATTATCGTCTCTCAGAATTCCTCGTATGACAGACAGCTGTAGCCGCAATTTTCTCTTGGCTCACACCGTGCTGTTGTGCCTCCGAGTCTTAGGTGGGAGTCGAGTATTTACAACTTCCTACTCCTCTGGTGTCTGCTGCAGGACCATTAGTATCCATACAACCATGGAGACCAGGCTCCAGATCATGCGCTGTCGCTGGAGATGAGCCTTTCCTCTCTGCTTGATCTCCCAGCTCCTTCTCCACGTCTGCACACTTCACCCTCCTCACACTAACTAACTGTTCCCTTCCTGGCCCTCAGAGAGCACTCCTCCCCCAATCCTGGTTCAGAGCTCCCTCTGCATGTATAGATAAACTGCTGGAGAGACCCTTCCTTGCTTCTAAGCCTGACATCACCCTCCCAGGAGGAAGGCAATGCCATTGTGGCGACCATACCCCTGGGGGCGCCACATATACACCGGCCATTAGAATTAATGGGAGATCACCAGTACATCAGAAGTAGAGATGCTCTTAGGAAGTGACTCTATTTTGAATGGCAGAATGGGGTCTTAATAAAGAGACTCCCTTGAGTTACATCCATATGCCTTAACAGAGCCTTTAGGAAGAAGTGGTCGACATCTGAAGACCTCATTCACATGGTCATTTCCAGGATGTATCACAAGGACCTCCTTTTAGATGTATAGATTAAAGGGGAAAATTTGGTTTCTCGAGGAAGTATTATAAAGAGTGTGTACGGATCTAAACGACAGACCCAAAAGGGTTTTATGTACTACCAGACAGGGACAAGAGGTAATACTGTATACATGAGCCCTTAAAGTGACGGACCTATTTATAAGTGGGGCTGCAACTGGCGTCAGGCTATTTTGTTAACTTTTCCATGCTACCCAAAATTTCTTCTGATATATTGATCATTCCGGAATTGTAATTACTAACCCAAATGGATGTTGATATATGTTTTACCTTATTATTGTATGCAATCATGGTATCTATCACTACAAGATGGCACTGCTATAAAAGAAAGGACCTGGAGGAGATGATAAAAGGGAGCTGGCATTAGGGAGAGAGCTTGTGTGTGGCTATGGTCCCTCTATAACTCAGGGAAAAAGACAGCTAGATCTGAGACAAGAGGAGTCTAAGATTAGAAGATATAAGAGCTACAGAGAGACATGATAGTGGTTAAATGATTGTAGCATGCCAAGCAAGCCTATTCAAGGAAGACAGGCTGCAATGTGCAAGAAAGATTTGTGAATTATATTAGTTGGGGTGGAGAGGACTTTAGGTTTCTGACATCTTGGCAAGTATTTTTCTCTGGTCATGCTCTTCCTGTGTAGAGTGTGTAGTAAGACCGCATGAGGTGCCGGAAGAACCTGCTAAGGGCAGAAGGCCTGAGCTTGTCCATCAATGACTGGCTGATAGCTGGAGCAAGTCATGGTGTGCCTAAATGGAAGATTGCATGGTGGATTCATGAGGTTGAGGTGGAAACCTGGAGTGCTAAAGTCGTACCCCGTAGCAAGGTCAGAGTGAGGCGTAGAATTGGAGTCGCTGTTTGGGAGAAAGCACATTGCAGACTTAAAGGATTTCCTCCCTCAGAGAGGGAATAGTGAGAGGTTGAGTTCCAGTCCTGTAAAACTGCGGTTATTTACTGGTGAAAGCTACAAGAGATTTGCCCATCAGATTGTTGAAGAAATGCCAAGTGATTGAAGAGCATTTACCCAACTGAGGGTATCTGTGTAATTTCAGAAGTGGACCAAGATACTCATGGTAATATAATGGTAATCACTGATTTATAAGGCCTGTTTCACACATCAGTTTTTTCTGTCAGTTAAAATCCGCTAAAATAGCGGACAACGGATCCATTCCTGTACTGACTACGTTTGCCACCGGACCGTCGTTTTAACGGATCCGGAGAAGGAAGAATTTTAAAGGAACCGCTGCCCGGGGAGGAGAGAGAGAGAGAAAGAGATAGAGAGAGAGAGAGAGATTTTTTTCAGTCACCAGAACTGAGTTTAGGGTTAAATTTCCGACACAGGCATTTCTCCCGGGCATGCGCAATAGAAAATGCGGATCCGGCCAGGGAAAAAAACCTTTCATTGTCCGTCCTGTCCACTCAGCGGACGGCAAAATCTTGGCGGATCCTTAAAAAAATGGATCGAACGGATGACCATCCGTCAAGATCCGCCGTCAATACAAGTCAATGGGGAAAAAACGGATCCACCAAGAAAAATGGCGGATCCGTTTTTTTGCAAAACGGCGGATTTTGACTCATGGGGAAAACGGATGTGTGAAACAGGCCTAGGGGATCTTGGGAATGTAACCAAAGGGCTGCAGTTAAGAATCAAGAGTTGGATTTTCCTACCAGATGCAATAGTTATTCCCCAAAGGTCCATATAGGACATTATTTGGAGCTGTCTTTGGACCCAGTTACGTGAAGCCAAGCAAGATGGAAAGAGCGCCATCGGCCAAATGAGCTTTCAACTGAACGTGTGAACGTGACCTTTTGCTAACACGCCAATGCAAAATGATGGGAAGACAATGATCATAATTACGATCATTCTGTCCTCATACCGCATCATGTTGTCGGCAGCGCGTCTCCTGGACAATGTGCTGCCAAAAATGTTTTTTTTTCTGCCAGCATAAATGATCTGATTACCGATCGTTTGGTTGTTCTTCAGGTAATGGCTGGCATGTTTCCGTGGACAGATAATTAAGAATGAGTGTTCTTATGAATGCTCAATGGCCAATAATAGGCTCATACATCCCTGGTATTAATAGGTGTGTAATTCTAGCACATTTGTGTCAATATCAACTCTATGAGAATGACACGACTTGTGTGCGCTAGAACGGAGCAATCAAGGAATTTAAATGTGGCGCGGGTTAAAAATATCTAATAGCTGCACCATTCATTTAGATGAAATTTTTGTATAAGAGAGTTCACAGCAATTATTTATTTTTTTGAGGAGCTGATCTCCCTGTGGCCGTTGATTCGCAGATTTCTCTGATGCTTCCTTGCTTACATGACTCCATCATCTTGCACTGCCTACAAGAGAGATTCCTGTCTCAGCCTCAAATGCCTCAACTTCACCTTCAAGGACCTCAAACTCAAAATAAACCCTTGGCTAGTCCATCTTGGCTGTTTACTTTGCAGAACGTCTCTACTATGCTGTAAGGTTGGCATGGGATTTAATATTACTGAATACTGCGCACATTGTATTGGGTCGTTATTATATTCTTTCCTATTCTTTTTTTTAAAAAATGACCAAGTATGGGATAGACAAGGCTACAGTTAGGTGGATTCATAACTGGCTCAGTGATCAAGAAAAAGAATGGGAGGAATAGTACTAAGCAACAGCACGTGTGAAAAAGACTAGGGTACACGAATAGATCACAGACTGCACATGAGTCAACAGTATGATGCAGCAGCAAAAAAGGCAAACACAGTTCTAGGCTGTATTAAAAGGAGCATATAGTCTAGATGACGTGAAGTAATTATCCCCCTCTACCCCTCCTTGGTCAGGCCTCATCTGGAATACTGTGTCCAGTTTCTCGCACCACATTTTAAAAAAGACGTTGAAAAACTGGAGCAAGTTGGGAGAAGAGCGACCAGGATGTTGAGCGAACTGCAAAGTATATCCTTCGAGAAACTGTTAAAGGATCTGGGAATGTTTAGTTTGCAAAAACGAAGGCTAAGAAGAGACTTAATAGCTGTCTACAAATATCTGAAGGTCTTAGTATAGAGGGATCTTCATTATTCTCATTTGCACATGGAAACACGAGAAGCAATGAAATTGAAACTGAAAGGGAGAAAATACAGATTAGATATTAGAAAAAACTTTTCAACACTGAGGGTGATCAATGAGTGGAACAAGCTGCCACAAGAGGTGGTGAGTTCTCCTTCAATGGAAGACTTCAAACAGAGGCTGGACACGGACAGACATCTGTTGGAAATCATAGGATGTTATAGTTGGAAGAGACCTCCAGGGTCATCGTGTCCAACCCCATGCTAAATTCAGGATTTACTAAACCATCTCAGACAGGTTCCCTGGCAGCCTTCTGCAATTTATTCAAAAAAAAGTTACCCTCCCCGGGTCCAGTGTTGAGTCTCTTCCACTGCTCCCAATGACTGTTATGGAATGCATCGCTGATATCAGGTCCACAGCACTGCAGTCAATAAGTGAGACCAGGGAACTTGGGTACAGCTGCAAAGCTCTACAGTTGCTAAGCCCTCCCAACTGGTAGCAGCACAGGAGACTCAATACTGGACCTGAGGAGGGTGAGTAAAGATTGTTTGCTTTTTTTTTTTTTAAACCAACTGCAGCTATTGAACAGAGGTTTTCCAGAACTGGAAAATACCTTAAAAAAGATTAGATTTATATACAGGACAAAGTTGAGGTCATATCTCAGGAACAAAGAGTCACAGTAAAGAAAAAAGAAACAACAAGACCAGATTCAGGAGAACAGCGGCAATTACACCAAGTAAAAAAAATTACATCTTTATGGAAAGTGACAAGTCCACTTTAACAAGTGACTTGTTGCACGACCTTTCTCTGCCCATATAAAAGGACTTTACCTTTATCAACAAATCAGATTATTTTGTTAAACCAGCAGAAAAAAATTCTAAACATCAGTTAAAGGGAATCTGTCAGTAGGTTATTTATATGTAATCTGACAGCAGCATATTGTAGGAGATGAGACCCTGATTCCAGTGATATGTCACTTACTGGGCTGCTTACTATAATTTTGATACAATCACAGTTTTCTCTGCTGCTGATCTAGCAGAGCTCGAAATGCTGAGCTGTGTATAACCCCGCCCACACCACTGATTGGCTGCTTTCTGTGTACAATGTGCATGGGCAGGAAGCTGCCACTCAGTGATGGGGGCGGGGTGACACATAATAGTGAACTATGAGACTGAGGACACCTTGTCCGGTAGTGATAATCTCCTGCTGATAAAACACTGATTATATTGAAACAGTAACACACAGCCTAGTAAGTGAAACATCACTAGAATCAGGGTCTCAGGTTCTACATCAAACTGTTCTCGGATAAAATGTTAAAACCCTGCTGACAGATTCCCATTAATAAAGAAAACAAAGATTGGGATAGGTTCACACCTCATATTGACAATATATTTTGCAAGACTATTTAAATTGTTCTGCCAGCCATATGACCTAGATATACCTGTGTTCCTATACATCTAAAACTGAAACCTGGTTCCGGTCATTGCATGGCAGCATGGTTGACCGTGCTCCAAGTAACTTCTCCATAACGTCATACAATCTCAGTGAAAGCTCAAGACAAACATTACAACCATGCCTTTATATCCTGAAGAACACTGTGACCAGCCTCTTGGACTGCAGCCTGGACCCTCTGTCCCTCATCAACTTAGATTTTTTTTTTCTTTGTTGTCAACACACCTAATTCAAGCTTTATATGATACAGCCTGGAAAGGATGATGTCCTAGCGATGTGCCATCAACACGCTTACTCAATGAAAGGCACTTATGACATAATTACTTAAAACGCATCAGACTTTTGGAATTTGACATTTATCCTATCTGAAATTTTTAGCTCAACTTGCGGAAATCTTAGAAAAACTTCTATGTGTTTACTATCCAACATTTAGTAGGTGGTCAACTTCGAGTTTGTGTCCAATGATCTTATGGCTTTATCCCTTCTAGTCCTCAGTTCAAGTAGACATTATGTAGTAAGGGGTGATCCAGTAATGGACATTTAAAAAAAAAAAAAAAGATTGCTCCTAAAAGTTTAGTATTCTGAATTGATAACCGTTTGCTGATGTGTAAACTGGATGTGACCTTAAAATGGCCCCAAAAAAGTACTGTTACACACCAGGCACAGGTATCATGGGCGCTGTCTTCTTCATCTTGGGTTGCTGCCCTCTGTTGTGCTCCACGTTGACTTTTGTAGATTGCCCAACGTGGCTCAATGACGTCATCTTCATGATCCTACTTAACGACCAGAAGGACAAAAATCCGTGTCTTAGGATCAAGATTCAAGACTTTAGTTTGGTGTTCTCCATTTTCTGCGCTTTAACTTGCTTCATTCACTGCTGACTTCCACTTCATCCGTCCTGCTTTTCCCAAGATTCCTGAGTGTGCCACATCCTCACTACCCATGTGCCATCCTGCCAGTTGCACCATAGTTTAGAGGATCCTTGTGCCCACCTGAACCTGGGCCTTAGTGGGTCCACTTCAGAAGGTGAGCCTCACAAGTAGCCATGTGTGAGCCTCTTGCTTTCCTGCACCTCCGAGGGCAAATCGATAAAAGCTGCATTAACATTGTCACTCAAACTTACATTTCATATTATTTCTAGAGTTGAGCGACTTTTGTTTTTTTAGGGTCGAGTTTCGTTTCGTGAAACCCGACTTTTCCAAAAGTCGGGTCGAGCAAGATCGGCCGATTATAGGGAAAAGTCGGGGTCGTCCCGAAACACGAAACCCAATGTAAGTCAATGGGGAATAAAAGTCGGCAGTGAGAGGAGGACAGGAAACACACCTACAGTGCCCATTTGAATGCCAAAAGCATCAATTCTTCTTACTTAAGCTTGTCAACCTTAATTAACTTCATAATACAAGTTACGCACTGAAAAATGGGGGTTATTTGGCTAAAGTTGTGGGGGGGTAGGGCTGGCTCCAGGTTTTCATGTGCCCTGGGCGAAAGAGCGCCCCTTTAACACATAATACCACAACTCATGATGCTCCAATACGGCAGAGAAATAGCGGTATAGTACAATGAAAAATACTTCACTTTTTACATCTCATGACGAGGCCCATCTATTTCTCCATACAGAATCATTGGTCCCATATAATGTTTGAAACAGTATATGATGAGCTCCACATAATGCTACAGTATATGTTGGTCCCCATGGATGAAGCTCCACTGTCTTATGGGCCCAAATAATGCTCCAAACATAATGGGCCCCATTTCTAATGCTCTAGTGTATAATGGGCCCTGTAAATGCTGCTCCAGTGTCTGATGTCCACCTTTGGAATGTTCCAGTGTATGGTGGTCCCCATCTATCATTCTCCAGAGTATAGTGCTCCCCAAAAATTGCTGTCCCAACATTGAAAACAATCAAATAAGTCTCCTCGCTAGGGAATCCCTGTACTAGTCTGGACTCCTCGTCGTCCCCATCTTCCATCTCACTGCACAGTATTTCAACCTTGCAAGTGCTGTGATCCTGAGCAAGCAGGGGGGCCCACTCGTTGGCGACGGCACTGGCACAGGGCCCCTGATAGTACGGTGGTGTGTCTGATGGCGGGTGGGCCGAACCTGCACTTTCATCTGCAGCTTCCTCTTTGTCACCGTGTAAGATGGAACTGTATATGGGAAGGGTAACCTGAGTTTCATCAGGGTCAGATTCAGGCCGGGTAGCGTGTGAGGGGAATGTAGTGGTCTGGGTCAATGTACCAGCAGATTCATCGAGCAGTGGCTGGGCATCAGTGCACTTGTGTCGCCCCCAGGAGTACGGTCGCCACAGTGGCATTACCTTCCTCCTAGGGAGTGTGATGTCATGCTTGGGAGCAACGAAGGATCTCTCTAGCAGGTTAACTGATTGGGCGGCGTTATTCCCACGAGTTATGACCCTCCAAACAGCGTTCATGAAGGCAAAGTGTTTGTTTTACGTGGGCAGTATGGTTGCAAAGCTGAACCTTAAAGGAATGTCCAGAAGGGCACCACCAGGAGTGGAGCCTACGGTTAAATTCGACTCCACCTGGGAAACCTCAACCATGCCAGCTACAGAACAGATGCACACATTGCAAGCTTAATTCCGTTAACGAACGAGACTCCGTCATGCCCCGCGGTCCGAGTCCGGCTTACTAAAGGGACACGTGAGGCTCTGGCACATGAGATTGGCCAATAACTGGTGTGTCATGCCCTTACATGTCCGTGGCTGCATGTGCGCTACACTGAAAAGGCCAGCGTTTGTCGCTTACAGGTGCAGATAACCAGCTGAACAACGTTAGTGATGGGGATCACTGACTACAATTATTACCCGCGAACGATGATTTCCCAGTAAGTGTAGGTCAACCGCAGTTCCGGAATTAGGCCTGACCGTCATTCCTGAAAAAATGAAAAACTTACGTGTGCAAACCACAGGTGCTGTAGCTTGCTTAACAACTCGCCAGCCGTTCTCACGCCCAGTATGGATTACACGTGATTGCACAAAGGTGAGAAAGGGTACCGTATCCCAGGATAACATGTATGGATAGCGTACACATTCAAAATATATGTCAATACATCAGGAGGCAGGCTCAGACGGTGTTAGGCCCAGTATGGCTTGCACGTGATTGCAGAAAGGTGAGAAAGGGTACCGTATCCCAGGATAACATGTATGGATAGCGTACACATTCAAAATATATGTCTATACATCAGGAGGCAGGCTCAGATGGTGTTAGGCCCAGTATGGCTTGCACGTGATTGCACAAAGGTGAGAAAGGGTACCGTATCCCCGGATAACATGTATGGATAGCGTACACATTCAAAATATATGTCTATACATCAGGAGGCAGGCTCAGACGGTGTCAGGCACAGTATGGATTTGACGGCCCAGACTACACAGCGGAGGAGCAGGGAGAGGTAAAGATTGCAAATGCTGGGGCCCTGCCCAAGCAAGGGGGGCCCACTCGTGGGCGTCGGTACTGGCACTGGGCCCCTCATAGTACGGCGGTGTGTCTGACGGCGGGTGTGCACCACCACCGTCAGAGACACTTGATTGCATTATGAGGGACCCTGTGCCAGTGCCCGCGCCCAAGAGTCGGCCTACCCACCTGTCCAGGGCAACGGCACTCGCACGGTGTCGTGCGCTAGGTGGTGACCCCGGCCATGGGGGGGGGGAGGCAGCACAGTTAGGGAGTTTTAGAAAGTGACATATGTTGATGTTGGACATTCAGCTGATGCAAAAGGCGAAATAGGTCAAGTCCCAGGAAGAGGTGGACCAAAGCAAGCCATTTTTCTGTCACCCTATGTGTCATCAGGGGAAGGTGGGACAAAATCCTTGGAAACCCATGCATGGTTCATTTTAATGAAGGTTAGATCATCCACATTTTGGGTTGACAGACGGGTCCTTTTTTCTGTCAGGATTGATCCAGCTGCACTGAAGACTCTTTCCGATAGCACACTTGCAGCTGGGCAAGCGAGCTCCTGTAAGGCATATTGTGCCAATTCAGGCCAGGTGTCCAGTTTAGCGGCCCAATAGTCAAAGGGGAATGACCTGTGTGGGAGAACATCGATATGGGAGGAAAAGTAGTTTGTAACCATAGTTGACAACTGCTGTCTCCTGTCACTTTCCATCGATGCAGTATTACCAGTTGTGCTAGCGGTCCGTGAAAAATCAGTCCACAACATTGTCATGAAACCCCTGTCTCCAACGCCACTTCTGCTGTGTGCACCATGAACACCTCTGCCAAGCTGCCCCCGGCCCGTACGGCTCGTGTGAGAACCATCACCGCTGCTGTGTGCTGGGAATGCCTCAAGCAACCGATTTACCAGAGTTGCTTGTTTATTAGCCAATATTAGGTCAAGGTTCTCCTGTGGCATGATGTTTTGTAATTTGCCTTTATAGCGTGGATCCAGGATGCTGGCCAACCAGTAGTCGTCATCGTTCATCATTTTGGCAATGCGGGGGTCCCTTTTTAGGATCTGCAAGGCATAATCTGACATGTGGGCCAATGTTCCCGGTGTCAATGATGCACTGCGAGTGCTGGGTGGAGGAGCACTTTCTGGCAAATCCACATCATTCCAGTCACGCACAAACCCTGTACCAGACCTTGCCAAGCCAACATTTACACTTGCCCCACGAGATGCATCCTCCTCCCCTAAGTAATCATCCCCATCATCATCCTCCTCCTCCTCTTCTTCCTCCACCTCGTCCAGGAGAGGTCCCTGAGCAGACAATGGCTGAATGTCATCAAGGATTCCCTCCTCCTCTTCCTCCTCATCAACATTGGCTGCAGACGCCTGCTCCTTAAGGTGCGTCAAAGTTTGCATGAGCAGACGCATAGGTGGGATGCTCATGCTTAGGATGGCGTCGTCTGCGCTTACCAGCCGTGTGCATTCCTCAAAACACTGAAGGACTTTACAGAGGTCTTTCAGCTTCGACCACTGCACACCTGTCAACTCCATGTCTGCTCTCAAAGTGCCTGGCCGTGTATCCTCCCACAAATGCATTATGGCCTGCCTCTGCTCGCACAGCCGCTCCACCATGTGCAGGGTGGAGTTCCACCATGTTGCAATGTCGATAATGAGGCGGTGGTTGGGAAGGTGGAGCAATCGCTGCAGCTTCTGCATACGAACGGAGTGTACAGGCGACCGGCGGATGTGCGCGCATAGTCTTCGCACCTTCTGGAGCAGGGCTGTTAACTCCGGATAATTTTTGAGGAACACTGCACCACCAGGTTCAAGGTGTGAGCCAAGCAAGGTATGTGGCTGAGTTTTGAAAGGGCTATGGCTGCCACAAAATTACGGCCGTTATCACTAACTACCTTGCCTACCTCAAGATGTACACTGCCCAGCCATGACTCAGTTTGTCACTTCAAGTACTCGGCCAGCACCTCGGCGGTGTGTCTGTCGCCCAAACACATCATCTGCAACACAGCCTGCTGACGCTTTCCACTAGCTGCTCGATAGGGGGACACCTCGTGTGCAACAGTGGCAGCTGCAGATGGAGTGCTCGTACGACTGCGCTCTGTGGACGAGCTTTCGCTTCTGGAGGAGGAGGAGGGTCGAACGCCTACAGCCAACTGTTTCCTATACCGTGGGCTAGGCAGCACTGTCCCACCACCGCTGTCCCCTGTGGACCCTGCATCCACCACATTAACCCAGTGCGCAGTGATGGACACGTAACGGCCCTGGCCATGCCGACTGGACCATGCATCAGTTGTGAGGTGCACCTTTCCACTCACTGACTGCTTGAGTGCATGGACAATGCGGTCTTTTACATGATGGTGGAGGGCTGGGATGGCTTTGCGAGAGAAGAAGTGGCGACTGGGTAGGTCATAGCGTGGTAATGCATAGGCCATGAGTTCGCGGAAAGCTGCGCTTTCCACCAACCGATAGGGCATCATCTCAAACGAGATTAGTTTGGCAATGTGGGCGTTCAAACCCAGTGTACGCGGATGAGAGACTGAGTACTTTCTTGACCTACTCATAGTGTCTGGGAGGGTGAGCTGGACTTGAGAGCTGCATATGGTGGAAGTAGCGGTGGACAGGGCGGACTGAGAGAGGGTTGATGATGGTGATGGAGTTGGTGTTCTTTCTGATGGCCTAGATTCAGTCTTTCGTTGATATAACAGTGGGATTCCCTGACTGCTGTGGCCTTGCAACGACACCTCAACATTTGCTGCTGTGCTAACCGGTGGGCTTACAGTGGGGGAAACAATGTAGCGTTGTTGACTACCTTCTTTGTGATCAGTTGCACATGTGGCACTTGAGGTTTGGTGTTGTGTCCACGCTTGCAAGTGCATGCTGGTTAAATGTCTAAGCATGCAACTGGTATTCAAATTTTTCAGATTTTTCCCTCGGCTAAAGGTCTTTGCGCACTTCTTACAGATAACCTTGGCCTGATCATGAGGATTTTGTTCAAAAAAGTGCCACACTGCACTCTTCCTACTTTGGCAGACATTTTGCGGCCAAGCACGCTGTGATCTTTTGACCGTCTGGACAAGCTGTCCAGCAACTCTTTTGATTTTTGGAACCTGTCTTTGGAGTGCTCCGGGCCTGCCAGATAACAGCTGTTGCGATGTCGATGTCTGCTGTGGATGCTCCTCCTCATCTGAGCTATTGGAAGCAGCACCCTCTTCCCCCAATGGATGCCAATCTGGGTCAACAACTGGGTCATCCATCACCTCCTCTTCAATGTCATGTGCACCTTCCTCTGTGTCACCGTGTATGGTGGTATAGTGTGCGGGAAGGGGCACCTGAGTCTCATCAGGGTCAGAATCTGGCTCTGACACACTGCGAGGACAATGTAGTGCTCTGAGTGAATGTACCAGCAGAATCATCCATCAGCGGCTGTGCATCAGTGCACTCCATGTCAGATTCATCTTGGCCTGGGTAATTCACCATTTCACTTGATAATCCAGGCATGGTATGTGAAAACAGCTCCATGGAGTAATCAGTAGTATGGCCTGCGTCATCCTTCAATCTTGGTTGGGGTGAAGGACACAAGGAAAGGTGTGGTTCATGAACATGAGCCTCCAATGACGACTCAGTGCTTTTATTTTTTACAACTTCAGAAGAGGAGGCGATAGAGCTGGAGGCTGAGTCAGCAATGTAAGACAAAACTTTTTCCTGAAGCTCTGGCTTTAAAAGCGGTTTGCCAACTCCTAGAAAACTAAGCCTTCGAGGCCTTGTGGAGCCAGACGATGACGCAGGCTCCTGCATTCGGTCCTATTTTGCTCTTGCCACTACCATCAGATCCACTACCAACACCATCATTACCAGCTGCCAACCCCCGCCCAATTCCACGGCCTCTTCCACCAGCCTTCCTCATTTTTGGTAGAAATGTAGACAAAATCCAACAAACTATATAGTAATGTAAAACAAGGTACAAGGTGTCTATAGGACAGGGGAGATTTTGAATTTCTGCAGACACTTGTGGACACTGGACACTTTTGGATTGTGTGAGGCCCACTGAATATCAGAGCGCTATGTCACAGGCTCGATGGCACAGGTGTGAAAAAAGTGACTACAGGATAAGGGAGATTTTGAATTTCTGCAGACACTAGTGGACACTGGACACTTTTGGATTGTGTGAGGCCCACTGAATATCAGAGCGCTATGTCACAGGCTCGATGGCACAGGTGTGAAAAAAGTGACTACAGGATAAGGGAGATTTTGAATTTCTGCAGACACTTGTGGACACTGGACACTTGGATTGTGTGAGGCCCACTGAATATCACAGTGCTATGTCACAGGCTCGATGGCACAGGTGTGAAAAAAGTGACTACAGGATAAGGGAGATTTTGAATTTCTGGGAGATTTTGAATTTCTGCAGACACTAGTGGACACTGGACACTTTTGGATTGTGTGAGGCCCACTGAATATCAGAGCGCTATGTCACAGGCTCGATGGCACAGGTGTGAAAAAAGTGACTACAGGATAAGGGAGATTTTGAATTTCTGCAGACACTAGTGGACGAACACTGGACACTTTTGGACTGTGTGAGGCCCACTGAATATCAGAGCGCTATGTCACAGGCTCGATGTCACAGGTGCGAAAAAAGTGACTACAGGATAAGGGAGATTTTGAATTTCTGCACACACTAGTGGACACTGGACACTTTTGGATTGTGTGAGGCCCACTGAATATTAGAGCGCTATGTCACAGGCTCGATGGCACAGGTGTGAAAAAAGTGACTACAGGATAAGGGAGATTTTGAATTTCTGCAGACACTAGTGGACACTGGACACTTTTGGATTGTGTGAGGCCCACTGAATATCAGAGCGCTATGTCACAGGCTCGATGGCACAGGTGTGAAAAAAGTGACTACAGGATAAGAGAGATTTTGAATTTCTGCAGACACTAGTGGACACTGGACACTTTTGGATTGTGTGAACCCACTGACGCTGTATGGTGTGAAAAAATGCACGCTCAGTACCTCAGCAGGACAAAAAAAAAAATTGGGATTGCTTTTAAAAAAGCAGTTTGCAGAGCAGTGGGGAAACAGCAATGCAGCTGTCAGGAAGCCTTAGAAGGCAGCCTAACAACCAACACCGCTGATCCACCACAATATAGCCTCCCCTTGCACTGCACACACAGTGACTGGTGTGTTGTACAGGCAAAATCGCTAGCAGCAGAAGCAGTTTTTTTTTCTTCTTCCCTGCCTAGCGCTCTCCCTACAGAATCAGCAACCTCTCCCGATGCTAAGATCAGCAGAAGTAAGTTGGCGGCCGGCGTGCATGCCCTTTTTTGATAACCCCTGTGACGCCCACCAAAGCAAGCCAATCACTTGCATGCCCTTCTGAAAGATGGTGGTGACCCCTGTCTATGTCATCACGTTGCCCACAGTGTCCGTGGATCCTGATTGGCTGAAAAAGAGCGCAAAACAAACTTTTGAAACGCGACTTTGGCGCGTAAGTCGCCGACCTCGTGGCCGACCTCATCCTAGGGTCGGGTTTCGTTTCATGAAACCCGACTTTGCCAAAAGTCGGCGACTTTTGAAATTTTTCGACCCGTTTCGCTCAACTCTAATTATTTCTCAAATTACTTGCTCCAAATTCAGCATCGAAGGAAGCTTCAGAATCATTGGATTATTTGGATGTTTTGCACTTATTGTGCTTTCTTGTCCATGAGTTACAAACTATCGTGAAAAGTAACTAATATACTGTAAATTGTTGGTGTAAATCCAGCAGTCTATACACAAGACAATACACAATCTGCCCACAAATGGGCAAGATGGGATAACCTACCGAAGGGAAAACCGGAGTAAGAGAGCTTTTTTCTTGGGGAAGGACTAGAAGAATGAACAGCAGAGCAGTTGGCATTCTCCTCAGGGGGTGCTGTTGTGAGTTCATTCTCTGGTTCACCAGTTGCGAGTTCTCCTTCCAGACTCCCTCTGGTGGTAACAGGAGGTAGAGAGGCTGATTTGTTCAGTGGAAATCTGCCATCTGAGAATGAGGATGACGATTGGATCTCAGGAGTCTTAGATTGGATTTAAGACAGCCGACACCCTATTCAGTTGCTGGTGATTCCTTCTGGCTTGTCAGCTCTTGGTTTTCAGCTCTGTTCCAGTCATCTAAAGCTAAGTTTTTCTGCTAATGTACACACTTGATTTTGTTGGTTTATTCAGTTTTTTTGGTGTGGTCAGCCAGCCCCTGCTGGGGGCTGTGCTGAATTTCCACTCTTATTTATCAGTATTTTGCAAATTGGCTTTTTGTCCCTTACTAGTTCGGTCTCTTTTTGCTCTGTCTCAGAATATTTCAGAGTGCTGATATAGTGGTAGAAGTCTAGTGACTTCAGGGTTAATTTTGCTATCAGAAGTGTTGGACATGATTTTTGTAGGGTTTTTTGCAGGTTGCAGACAGTGTCTCTCCTTTCCTTTCCTGTCTAGTTAGCTTGGGCCACATCATTTGCTCAGCCTATTTTCCTGCCTGTGTTTGTGCCTTCATCTTGTTTCACCGTCAATACATGTGTGGGGGCTATCTATTCCTTTGGGGTCTGCTCTAGGGCAGTTAGTTTTCCCTTTTCTTGCTTTAGGCTTATTTAACCCTCCGGCCGTGACGAGGCATATAGGAACATCGTAGGCACGCTCCACGGCTGCTGCTAGTTGTGTGGTAAGGTCAGGGATCTGCAATCTGCATAGTTACCAACCTCTCTGGTTTTCTGTGACTTAGCTTGTTTTGCCTTTTTCTCCTCGGTGACCCATTCATAACAGGGTGCAGTTTGTACAGGACTAGGAGCAGCAGAAAAAAAAATTAGTGCCTCCCAAAGGAAAGGAGAAGTGACAAAAATACAACAAGGCCAGTGAGAGAGTAGAGATGGTCTACTAGTCTGCACTGACAAGCAAAAGGGTAATAATGTTTTGAACTTTTGACTTTCAGGCGCCATATCTCACCATCTACCACTGATGGACTCAGACAGATAATACCCCCCTGTGCAAGAACAATATATGAACCCTTTGCAGACCAATAGCTTATCATAATGTACAATTCCACATGTTTTGGAGGCAGATGTGGTCCCTCTTACATCTCCAAGTTGTCCCAATGACATGTCCACTACTGCCATCCACTACAGCTTCGAATGTGAGACTACCTTCACTACCATGCAGGGACATGACAAGAACTGTCATAACTAATCATAAGCTAAATAGTTGCAAGTCAAATTTATGTATGAGATAGCCAAGTAGCCAAGTTGGTTGTCTATAAAATGATGGTAGTCTCAAATTCGAAGCAGCAGTAGATGGTGAGATATGGAACCTGAAAGTCAAAAGTTCAAAACATTGTTACCCTTTTGCTCGTCAGTGTACATTCGGTATTTTTGAAGATACACGTAAGAAGGGATCTAGTTCAGTAGCTTCAAAATGGCCGGATTCCTGTGTTTTCCTCCAGGTGTAAGGGTCAAACAGAATCAGAGAAGAACATCGAAGCCAGCCAAGCTAGGCAAATGCAGAGAGACATTGCAATATTGAAAGGGCACCTGGTGTACCAACAACATGATTAATTGTAAAGTCACTTTCATAGAGAATATATTCCCAGAACTCAAATTAAAATCCAATCTTTTACTTTAACAGGGACACATCATTACAGTAATAGAAAGTTTTATGTTATGATATTACTTTAATATCCATGCCATGACCGGGAACATGAATTTTGACTATGTTTTGACTTGTTCCCATTAAATAAATGATTGTATTTCAGTTTGAGGGCCGGGAACATACTCTTTCTAAAAGTGCATCAGCCTGGGGTACAGCAATGTAAACCCATGTGCCAAGGAAGCATGCATGATCTGAGGGCAATAGTAAGGTTGGACATGGTTCTGTTGTGGTATATTGTCCTAGATCATAGATAAAGATAGTGGCAGCTTAAGGACTGTCCATCGTTTAAGTTTGAAAACTGTACTTCATGTTTACTAATTACTACTCATTTGTTGGACTGTATTTTAAGACTTGGACTCATAGTGAACTTGTCATTTGTATAGCGTCTTGGAAGTGAAAGAGAAGGACGAGTTAACCTCAGCTTGCATAGCGTCAGTCCTCACATTACAACTTGGCACAGCGCGGTAGAGTAGGATATCAGCATGATGACTGAAGGAGCTGCATCTTCCTCCATTTCATCCCATGGTACCGGTAGGAGACTTTCTCAACCACCCACTCAGGTTTAATGAGATTTGAAGACAAAACTAGCCCCCAATATGCTAAAAAGTGAAGCAGTAAGGACAGTGTTGTTTCTTCAAGAAAGGCACAAGAAGACATTCAATAACTTTTCACATGTCTTGGATAATACCGTTTGTAGATCTGCTTGGAAAACAGTTCTTTGTCCATCACCAAAAAGAAAGTGAAATGTAGCCCCAATTCGTTAATGGTCTCCAAGATTTAATCGTGACACTGAAACGTAAAGAAGAGCAGTGGACCATGACTTTCCGGGAAGTTGATGTTGTGCCTACAAGCCAGTTTATCCTAAGGGTAAGCAGTCAGCCTCTGCGGAGCGCACTGCGAGAAAAGTTGGAATAGGAATCTGGTCTCATGGTATACCGGGTGCTGATGGAAGCAGAAATTAAAGAAAAAGATTTAGGACAGTCGCTGCAACTCAATGGGTAGAAGTGGTGTCGGAAAAAGACACATGAAAATTAAATCCTTGAAGGAAATGGTAAAAAGAAAAACCTAAGCACTGCAAAAAGACAAAGTACTGCTCCAGAAACCGGGCCTGGACAGATGCCAGTTTGCCATCAGCTAAGTGAAGGAGGCTAGTGAAGTAAGACATAACACTCAGCCCCTCTGTGACACGACTGCTAACCAATAAGGCTTAGGGCCCCATTACACGCTTCAATGTCCCAGCGATCCCACCAAGGATCGGACGTGGATGGTATCGCTGGGACATAGTTACTGATCGCTGGTGAGCTGTCACATAGACAGACTCACCAGCGATCAGGACCAGCGAGCAAGCTGGTATCCAAGGTAAACAGCGGGTAACTGAGAGCCGCACGGCTCTTAGATACCCGCTGTTTACCCTGGATACCAGCTCCCAACGTCGCTGATCGTTGGTCTCTCACTGTCACACGCAGCGATGTGTGCTGCCCAGTGGGAGACCAACGACAGAATTATGGCCCAGACCATTAGGCAACGATTAACGATCAGCCAACTGATCGTTGATCGTTGTTACATGTCACAAGCAACGATGTCGTTTCGACATCGCTGCAACGTCACCAAACTGGTGACGTTGCAACGATATTGTTCACAATATCGCTGTGTGTAACGGGCCTTTAATCTGGAGACTGCTGGAGAAACTTTTGACCCATGCTCTCTGATAGACACAAAAGACTTAGCTGAGGAATTTCCTATAGTTATGGCCAAGTTTATTTGAGTTAAGTTATTCTCTTTGGTAGACACTGGGTCTTAAATCACAACTGTCCCTAACAGTGTTTAAAGCACAATTCTCATCTGTGCAGTGTGATGGAAGAGCATCTTGGGGTACACTCTACTACTACGAATAGCCTACCAATGCCTATCCCTGGAAATTTCAATTTGGGGCTGAGACCAATGTAAGGTGTGACTGACGGTGGTGGAGGATGTAGTGGACTCCAATGTTCTTGATCGGAACTAGATGACCAGTTGGTTTAGACTAAAATACTGAATATGTGTCTCCAGCAGTAAACATGGATGGCCTTGCAGAAGACACTGAAGCAGTGCCAAATTCAGAAGGTGTTACTGGTTCTACCTGGGCAAGCTGACTGTGTAAAGGAGACACACTATGCACTGCTGGAAAGACATGCATCCTTAATATCCTTACCAATTGGTACTAGTCAAGAATTAATAGGGGCCACAAGGAAGGGCAATCTGTAGCTCAAGCCCTACGTGCCATGCAGGCCAGACAAGTTCTATTGACTATGGTGAATGTCACTCAGACCGTGATCCTTACATAGTATGAATACCATTAATTATTCGAAGATGTGAGTACAACTGATATTAGAGTATATGAGAATAGCCGCACTCTCCGTCAAGTTTTCCTGTCATAATACGGAAGTGGATTGCCAGGCCTTTCTTCCGCGCAGTAATGTGACTCCCGTAAAGGAGTCACATTGAAATACAACACAAAGTAGACAAAAATATTGACTACTGCCAGGTACAACCAGTCCGGGACACATTTGAGATGGATGGGGACGAACTGAAAGGGAAAAGACTTGAACCTACTTGCATTAATGATCACCCAAGACGCAGTAACATCAGAAGACAACAGGAGAATAGCTACAGTATGGTCAAATCAACAGTGAAGTCGCTAGACATTTCACTGGCGATGAAGACATGGCTCGTACGTAGTTTGGTCTTTACTCTAGTAACATATGGATGCAAAACCTTGAAGATAAAGAAAGAAGATTCAATGCCTTCGAAATGTGGTGTTGGAGAAGTATATTATTAATACCATGGATGGCAAGAAGAACCTACAATTCTATTTTAGAACAAATCAAGGCAGACGTCACTCGAAGCAAAGATCACCAAGCTTCAACTTGCCTACTTTGGACACATCATGCAATCACTGGAGAAGGACATCATGGTCAGACGAATAGAAGAAGCAAGGCGAAGAGGAAGACCAGTAACCTGATGGCTTGATACTATTAAGATAACAGTGGAGAAGACCCAGGTGGACCTATCTAGGCTAATACAAGATTGATTTTCCTATAGAGTAGAGTGTTCATCCTTCAAGTCGCCATGCCTCGAGATCGAGCTGAAGGCCATTAAATTAAAAATTTAAATAAAGAATAGCTCAGCCCACAAAGATAAGCAATTACAGAGGGACATTGCAACTCTGAAAGGGCACCTGGCGTACATGAAACAGTATTATTAGTAAGCCTATTGTCTTGGATTGTACCCAATGACTGTGTGAACACTTCCAGTCTAAGAAGTTATAACTATTTAAATAGGTAATCCATTATTTTATACCACATTATTAATGGGCTCAAGGTGGTGAAAAAAAACAAAACAATACTCACTCCAGTGTTTTTTTACACCATCAAGGGCCCATTAACAATCTGTTACTAAGTAGTGGACAACCCCTTTGAAATCAGAGACTGTACTACATGTTGATTAGTTGCCATTGATTTGGAGGACTGTATAAAAAGAAGAGCGCTCATACTGAACTCTTACTGTTTCTTAAAAATTGAGTATCATCAGTGTGTCCAAAGCTTGCAGGGCCCTAGTCCTCACACTACGAAAGCAGAGAGTTTTACTAGAGTATTACTAGAGTATTTGTAGGGGGTTGAGTTCTGAATACAATGCAAAAATAGGGTGGAATTCCAATGTGTGATAATTTTTTTAGTCAGTTTTGCTTGTAGCTGCACTGTGATTATTTGTGCCAAATTTATCAAAGGGCCACACAGCGGTTGGTAAATCTGTCACATCTTTATCTATATAACATTTCTTTCTAGCTTTTTCCACTTTTTATGCCACCTTTATACTGGAGTCACCTTTCACTTTTGGTGCAACTTTTTTAAAAGTTGGAAATGTATAAATGTGAATATAAAAATAACATATACTGTGACTTCAAAATATAAAGAAAAAAAAAATACAATGCGCCCCTGAATATAAAAAATACACTGTGCCTCCTGAAAATTAAGAAAAAAATACGGTATAAAAAAATACCTTATATTCAGGACTACCCTGAAAATAAAAAAAAAATACTGTGCCCCCGAATGTAAAGAAAAAATACACTGTGGCCCCTGTGGCACAGTGACATGATTGTATCACCAGTGTGATCTAGGAGAAGATGTGATGGCACCAGACAGAACACTGAATATCACTTTTTTCCAGTCCCTCTGCTGCATTCAATTGTACCCACAGAGGCAATATAATAATAAATCAGCGGTACTCGGGCTCCCGACACCATTTTGAACCAGAGTGTTGCAGCGCCCCTTGGGGCAGTGGCCTCCTGGTTGGGAAACCATGATAAATGTTCAGAATTATTATATGTTATATAATAATATGATATCATAAATTTGGTTTCGCATAGAGCAGTAATTTACATTTACACCCCGTATAGTATCATCATGTGCGGAGCCCATTGACGGCACCCTGCTCTGCAGCACGTATCCGTTATCAGGTGACGTGATAAATGTTGGTATATCTGACAAATACAGGCTTCCAGTTGTCTCTGAAATCATAGATTTGTGTTTTCTTGTATAATATTGCAATACGTTTTATGGAATCTAAAAAATAACTTATGTTTACATACAGTCATAAAATCTTCCACTGGCTGTAGAATTAAAGGGAATCTCCACCGTTTCGAGGTCAAAGTTCCATTTTTCTAAGCCCCCTCTAGGGTGTCTGCAGGCAACATAATTTCTATTATGTAACCCTTTGTCTATGCAGGAGATTTAGAGCTATTTATGTGGGGGGGAAAGAGCTCTAATCTCAATCTATTGAGACATCTGTTCTGGTGCCTACCCATCCTGTCTCTGCTTCTGTCAGCAGATGGAGCAGCACACTTGTTGCAGGCTATGTAAGGCAACAACTCTTGTTCACTGTTCTCTGGGACTCGTAGTTCCGTCTGTGATGGGAGATGAAGAGTTAACTTTTGATGGTGTTTGCTTTCTCCTGTTTGACCTGGGCCAGGCTGAAAACTATTTAAGCTCCTGAAAGTCTGCTGCCACTGCCAGTTATAATTTGACTAGCTTCAGTGAATATCCTGATTTGCGATCCAGTTGACATTTCTGACTTTTGACCTTGGGTTGTTGCTTTTGACTACTCTCCTGCCTTAAAATTTTGGTCCTGAACTATCCTCATGGCTCTGACCCGGCTCCTGGACCTATCTGTTTGCATCCTGCACCACCGAACATCTGTTGACTCCGTGGCCTGAGCCTTGGGGTCCCTGTTCTGTCCGGATCCCTGCACTTAAAGGGTGAAGACCAGAACAACCACTGGAATATGGAATGTGGAGTAGCTAGCGTCAAGCCTGCATGCCCTTTCAATGTAGCTCTTAATTAGGATGCTGCGTCTATCAGATGAGCAGGACAGGACGTTATATTGCCAGTTATTATTTTGCCTCCTCTGGATAAATTAAATTGCTAAATATTTTCAGCCTAAAACAAATAATCATATACGCTTTTGATGTTAATATAACAAGTAGTCATTAATAAAATAATAAAAATAAAAAAAACTCATACTAACCTCCCTGACTGGTAGTTTTGGGTCATTCATGGTGTGTTTCTAGTGTGTGCTTAAACATTCTAATATCTGATTGGTATGGAAGGTCACAGGTAATCTTCTAACCTGTACAATTTGACAACTTGGAACTTTTTCAATGGTCGGCCGCCTGTATAAGGAATAATTGAGTTTGAATTACAGCACCATTATTTGTACTTGATCACGACCATATACATCCATTCTTTTGGAGCAGGTCCTCTCTGGAAAAACACAAAACAGTTGGTCAAAAATGCTTAAAAGATTCTACCTATTCATTTGTATTGTAAAATCAGTTTGCTGGTCACAAAGTTCAACTTTTTGATTGTTTTTCTTCAGGTTTTCATTTTTTTTTTTAAACTGTTGTGAGAAAAGAAACTAAGAATCGTTCGTATCCTTATGGAAAATGCTCCACACTAGGCACTGTCTAATGAAAAGGCTATAAAAAAAAGTCCTGAAAATATACTCTGCGTCCACTAGGTTTTTACTAGGCTTTTTGAGAGGAAACAAAACAGAACCATCAGCATTTTTGAGTAAAATAAAAACGGTTTCCACTTAACTTTCGGTTCAGTTTCTGCAACAAAAACTCCTCAACATGCACCGAACGACTTTTTTTTTTCAGATGTACTCTACCACAGAAACATTCTGAAAAACCTATCAAAAAAACGTTCAAAAGACTGAACGCATGCATTTCTGCGTAAAAGCGACTTGCTGTGCACATGTTAAGGCTTTTGAACATGCTTTAACCCCTTCGGGTTTATAAAAACCGCTAAGTGGTTAAAAGAAGTGACCCGACCATTCTTCTGGCGTTTTCAGCTCGGGAAACACTCTCCAAGTTCAAACGACGCCCAGAAGATGACCGGATTTTTTTTTGGATTGTTTTGCCATTGATCTTTCTTAAAAAAAAACCATAGCAGTTTCTTTATTATTCAATTCAGTGAAAAAAAAACAACAACCGTAAAACAACATTACGGCTGTGTGCGCACAACATCTTTTAAACTCAGGCGAACCATCGAGTTTTTCAAGAAGAAGACGCTTCAGAAAACTCTGGAGTTTTTCTTATTAATGTGTCTTTTGTGTTGTTTTTTTCTGTCATTTCCTGAGTGTTTTTTGGATGGTTTTGTTTTCCAGTCATTTTTTTTTTCACTCCATTGAATATTGAAGAAATCAGTTGCATTTTCTTTTAAGGCAAAACACTGGCAAAACGCTCCAGAACACGTCCAGGCGTCTTTTGAGCTCTTTCATTGACTTGTATTGTAAAGTACAGAGTGTCTTCCGAGTGGAAAATGCCAGAAAAACGGTAATGACTGTACTATAGCCAAAAATGTCACTTATCTGGTGCATTACGGTACCTTGACTCCAGATGACCAAGAGAGACATCAGACGTTATGGCTCTGAATAAATAGAATTTCATTCTAGGTGAAGTCATAAACTGTTGTACTTATTACAGAGGGAGAGGAGAGAGGATCCTTGTGTCGTTGCTCCTCCTCGCAGTCTCGACACAAGGACACGAACACGGGATCAGTTTTGACCATGGTGTTCCTCTACAACTTGATACGATGCCGTTCTTTAGAATCATGTAACACCACGTGGAAACAGAAGTCTGAATATTTCAAAAACGTAATTTTGTGAAACTTGAATGTTTGCAGGTGGCTGGTCCTTGCCATCGCTATGTGTCGCTTCTACATTGAAAAAGGAACACACAAGGGGCTGTACAAGACTATTCAGAAGACACTTAAATTTTTCCAGACATTTGCTTTACTTGAGGTAAATCGCTTGCTATTGCTTGGTGTGTTGAATGTAGATGTCCACACGGGGTAGAATTGCTGCAGATTTTACTTTCAAATTTGCAAAGGTAAAATCCGCAGGGGATAACAGTACATCCACTCTTCCGTCAAGGTTTTCTACAAGATTTTGAAAGTGATGTGGGAATTACGGTACATTCACAATCCGTGTACTATTTTGTCCCATAATTGTTGGATAGTTATGTGATAGGGATATTGTGAAGTCACTCGATTTTTCCACACCAAACCCGTCCAACCGTGCCTTTATGGGCCTTGGAAGCATATGGCTGTGTGAAAGGTCATTTTGTGATATAATGTTACTTTTACCATTCACTACAAATAAGGGGCGAAACCCTGAAAATCACGTACTATGCATTTCCCAGGGGTTCACCACATGCAGATTCATTCATCACATGTCCAGATAGGGAAAGGATGTTCATCACTTCAGAGAACGAATTTCCGCTGCTCTAGTGTCCAGTGGTGGGCTGCTAACACTAGGCATGGTGCACCTTAAATGATAGGGGCCAATTGGAAACATGGGACTACCAGTGTTTATTTATGGAGACTGCATGGACCTGTGCTTGATGTTATGCAACTGCATGCATTGTGTGTGTCTGACACCTGAACTCAATAATCAGATTTTGTGTCCGCATTCAATTTATGGAGAACAATATCTGGCCTCACTACTTACCGTAATCATTGAATTCAGGATTCTGATTCAGTCCCATTGCATCCAGTGTATAACATCAGTCACCATTGCTTCCCAGTGTATAACAACCAACCCCTCACCCCGGTGTATAAACATCTGCCCCCTCGCCCCCCCCAGTGTATAACACTCAGCCCCTCACCCCCCCCCGGTGTGTAACATCCAATCCCTTGCTCCCCAGTGTATAACATTAAAATCCCTCACCGCTGGTATATAATACCTGACCCCTCGCTCCCCGGTGTAAACATCTGGCCCCTCGCTCCCCGGTGTATGTATCCGGCCCCTCGCTCCCCGATGTATAACATCCAATCCCTCACCACCGGTGTATAACATGTGACTCCTTGCTCCCTGGTGTATACCATCCAATCCCTCATCGCCGGTGTATACATCCGGCCCCTCACTCGCCGGTGTATAACATCCAATCCCTAACCGCCGGTGTATAAGATCTGACTCCTCGCTCCCCGGTGTATAACATTCAATCCTTCATCGTGGGTGTTTACATCCTGCCCCTCGCTCCCTGGTGTATAACATCCAATCCCTCATCGCCGGTGTATAACATCTGGTCCATCGCTCCTCAGTGTACAACATCCAATCCCTCACCACTGGTGTATAACATCTGGTCCATCACTCCCCAGTGTATAATATCCAATCCCTCACCGTCGGTGTATAACATCTGGTCCATCGCTCCCCAGTATATAACATCCAATTCCTCGCCGCCAGTGTATAACATCCTGTCCCTCGTTTCCCAGTGTATAACATCCGACCCCTCGCTCCCCGCTGTATAACATCCGGCCCTTTGCTCCCCGGTGTATATGGGTCACCCTCCCAGGGCTGTGGGGTACTCGGTACCGGACCGGTCTCTCAAAGGGGAATGTCACAGCAGCGGTCACCCGGTCCGTGGCCCTGGGCGCCCATGTAAAAGGGGTTAAGTGATGGAATAAAGTTTATGAGTGAATGATTTGTGACGCCACCTGTGGTGCTCGTCAAATAGGGGGTTAAGCCGACGCTGCCGGCAGATCCTCTGGGACAGATGGTGTAAGGCAGCAAGGTGTATTGGCTCCCCACAGGTAGAGCTGTAATCCCAGGGCAGTGAGGATAGGTGTTGAGGAAGAGGGTGCAGTGTCTGGCACAGGGATGAAGCAGTGCTGACGGGGTTGCAGGAAGAAGGCAAGGACACAACAGGGTGCAGTTTCTTTATCTTTACTTTGCTTGGCAAATGCAGTCCAGGGTCCAGATTACAGATGGCACAGGAGTTGGCTAGCCTGGAAGCAACTTAGGAATCTCTCTATGCAGATGGGTTGTGTAGTCTCCTTCCTAGCGCTTATTTTTAGGTACTTCCAGTACTGTGTTACACTGAAGTTCCACTTGCTTATTCTCTTTAGAACTTCCTCATATGGCAGACAGCTGTATCCTTCCTCTTCTGGCTCACACGTCGCTGTTGTGCCTCCGAGTCTTATGTGGGAATAGAGCATTTACAGCTTCCTATTCCTCCGGTTTCTGTTGCAGGACCATCAGTGTCCGTACAGCCTTGGAGACCGGGCTCCAGATCATGCGCTATAGCTGGGAGTGAGCCTGAACTCTCTGCTCAATCTCCCAGCTCTTCTCCTCCACGTCCACAAACGTTACCCTCCTCACACGAACTCCCTCTCATTTTCCCTCCTGGCCCCCAGAGAGTAGCTCCTCCCCCAGTTTTGGTTCAGAGCTCCCTCTGCTGACCTGGAATGGAAACTGTGTTATGTGTTGTGGTTAACTGCCAGAGAGATCCTTTATTGCTTCCAAGCATGACATCACACTCCCTAGGAGGAAGGCAATGCCACTGTGGCGACCATACTCCTGGGGGCGCTACATATACATCTGGCCCCTCGCTCCCCGGTGTATATATCCAGCCCCTCGCTCCCCGGTGTATAACATCCAATCCCTCACCACCGGTGTATAACATGTGACTAATTGCTCCCTGGTGTATACCATCCAATCCCTCATCGCCGGTGTATACATCCGGCCCCTCACTCGCCGGTGTATAACATCCAATCCCTAACCACCGGTGTATAAGATCTGACTCCTCGCTCCCCGGTCTATAACATCCAATCCTTCATCGCGAGTGTATACATCCGGCCCCTCGCTCCCTGGTGTATAACATCCAATCCCTCACCGCCGGTGTATAACATCCAATCCCTCGCCACCAGTGTATACATTCGGCCCCTTGCTCCCTGGTGTATAACACTTGGAGCTTCATGGCCGAGCAGCTGCATGCAGCCTTATATCATCAAGCACAATGCCAAGTGCTGAATAGAGTGGTGTAAAACAGCCGCCATTGGACTCTGAAGTGGTTGAAACGTGTCCTGTGTAGTGATGGATCACGCTTATCTATCAGGAGTCTGATGGACGAGTCTGTGTTTGGCGAACGCCAGGAGAATGTTACCTACTTGACTGTATTGTACTGTTTGATGGAGGAGGGATAAGGCTATCGGATTGTTTTTCTAGGGTTGACTTCGGCTCCTTAGTTCCAGAGAAGAAAAGTCTTAATCCTTCATCAAACAAGACATTGTGGACAATTGTAGCTTCCAACTTTGTGAGTTCCAACTCAGTTCGGGGAAAGAACTTTTCTATTCCCCATGACCACAAAGTCTATAAAGTCATGGTTGATGGAGTTCCGTGGTGAAGAATATGACCAGCCTCGCAGAGCTCGGACCTCAACCCTATCCATCACTTTTGGGATGAATTAGAAAGGAAATAGTGGAAAAGTGCATGGGTGAATGCAGCCGGCAAATTCATCATAATTTACACTACTAAAGTGACCATCCAAACCCTGACTGGAACATGTTTCTTGCCTTGGCGTATGGCACCACATTGAGCACATCTTACTCTCGCTTACTGTTCAGGGCCCTAGTGTCTTCATGTATGTGTATTTTTATTAAATTATGACTATTTTCAGATCTGACGTGTATCATTATTCTCTATTTCAGTTGGTTCACTGCGCACTTGGTGAGTATACTCTTTTCTATTAAGCATTGTGCTCCAAAAAATATACTTAGGCGATTCTTACACATTAGGTTTTGATCACACATCTGTATTTTCTCTCATCCAAGAAAATCAGTCCAATTATGTTAATCGCACGCTAATCTGAGAGTTTGATCAGAGTGTAATCAATGTGTGATACAATTCTCTCGGATGAGGAGAAGATGGAGAAAAAATCAGTGTTTACATTCGTACCCGGTCACAGCTCATCGCTGGGGTCCGACACCTGATATTGATGGCCTACTTTGAGCCTACGTCATCAATATCATATTGGTGGACAAACCCTTTAAATTATTAAATGGTGTTTCCCACATTATAGATGGATATAGTTGGACAGTACTTGTTATTTTGCAATATACTGCATATTAATTTTTTTTTTTTTAGCCATTCATGAGATAACCCTTTAATGGAGAGATTGAGGCTTGTAGTTATACTACGTGAGCCTCTATGACACTTTCTATATATGAATGGGGGAGTTTTTCTATAATGGAACTTCCGCAGAATATTTCTTTAACATGATTACATAACTTGTGTCCTTTTTTTTTTTTTTAAAGGAATAGTGCGTACTTCGGTGCTAGTAACTGGGGTCCAAGTCAGTTCCAGAATCTTCATGGTCTGGTTAATTACCAACAGCATTAAACAGGTGGGTGTGAAATCTCATACTGTGCGTTCACACATTGCTGTCACCTTGCATCTTATTTTTTTTTTTAAGATAAACCGACAATTTTTTTTTTTTACACAATTTTGAAAAAAAAAAAAAAAACGCAGCAAAAAAGTTTCATTTTTGAATTTTGGTGCGCGTACCGTCTTGAGGCCTGGACGAGTAAACCTTTTTGCTCTTTTGCTGTTTTCTATTATTGGAGGATATTTAAGTTCTCTTTCTGTGCTATTTCAGTGCGTACCGTCTGCCAAATTATAGTTTTACACTATGTCAACTCATCCCTCAAAAAATAAGCCCTCATACAGCTCCGCCGACAGAAAAATAAGAGATTGTGGATTTCAGAATATGGAGAACTAAAAACAAATGTGTTTTATTGTTTTTGTTTTTTCCTAGAAACAAATTTTATTGGACAAAGGTTGATAATGTAAAAAAAAACTATATAAATTTGATATTACTCGACTCGTACTGATCCGTAGAATGAAGTAAGCGCATCAATTATCTGGAACGATGCAAAAAAAAAAAAAGAAAAAAGTTGCAGAATTTTTTTTTTTTTTTTATTCTACAAAACATTAAAAAAAAATTTTTCAACACATATCTACCTTTACATATGGCTACATCAACTTAAAAATTAATGTGGCAGGCTCACTTTAAGGGGGCAGTCAGACGGACGTGTAACATGACCAACGATCGCATCACAATGCACGGACTGGCTGGTGGCTCTTGTGACCTGAGCGTCATGTATTTCTATACAGCTGTCACACTCGGGTCAGGAGAGCCACTGGCCAGTCCGTGCAGTGTCGGCCATGTTATAAGTCCGTATGACTGCACCCTTAAATGCATCCCACCCAAAATAGATCTAAATATAAACTAACCAAGATATGGCATAAAATTAGAAAAAAGTGTCCAAATATAACATCCAGCACAAGTCACAGTGATATATTTGGCGCCTGTTCAGACCGTCTAGTCTAAAACTACATTGTCTACATGGTAGACAGGATTAGAATTAGTAAATGTATTTTAGTATTCATATGCATATCTCATGGTGGATCAAGGAAGGACTTAAAGGGAACTTTTCACTTTTTTTTTTTAAATTCAAACATATGACCTCCTCTAATTTGTGATGTTCCACTGATTCTGGAACAGTTTTTCTTTTTCTTCTGTGTGCCTTCATTCCAAACTTATGCCCACAGGTAATAATGGTGCAAATTTTCTGTTGAAACAACTGGGCGTGTACCCTGTGGGTGCGGCCATGTTTTGATTGGCCAGTTGTCAGAGGAGAAAAAGCAAATGCCCACAGAGAAGTTCTATGGTACACGCCCAGTTAGTTAAAGGGAAAATTTATGTCTTTATTACTCATAACTCTGGAATGGAGGGGCAGAGAAGGAAAAGTAAAACTTTGCTATAATCAGTGGAGCAGCAGCACTTGGAGGGGGATATGGCATTTCTTTAAAGAAATCTAATGAAAAGTCCTCTTTAAATACCTTGCAAATCAAGAATCAAATGAAAATGATTGTATGATAAATGCTGACATATGCTCATATTAATGTAAGGCCATGTGCGCACATGGAGTATTTGGTGAGTTTTTTACCCCAGTATCAATCACTGACAGTTCGCTACACAAAACAAAAAACATTTACAAGTGTCTCAGAAAATGGTGATACAAACCCCCAAATTTATTTTTTTTTTACAATATTTTTAAGTATTAAAATATAAAATAACCCTCTTAAGATAGGTATCGATGTAATCGTACTGCCTCTGACATGCATGCCGCCAGGTCATTATGTACCACACTATGAACACCATAAAACCAAACCCTCACATCCCCTGCATGTTTTTTTTTTTTTCAACCTCTTCACCTTAATCTATTTTTTTCTCTTTTTTTTCACCACTTCACCTTACTTTAAATAGAAAGAAAGAAAAAAAAACAAAAGTGCAGAACTTAAAAAAAAAACATTCTGGCCATGAAGGGGTTAATTTACCCTGATATTAACATAAATCGAAGATACAGTGTGCTCCGATTTCTGCTGATCTGTAATTTTCAGCTATTTGGCCTGAACATGGTGGTTTCTAAATAAACCCGTCCATGATCGATCCTTGGGTTGGGTTGCACCGGAGGCTGGCTTTGGGCTCAGGTTACTTTTTCTTTTTTTTCTTTTTTTGAAGCTCATGGTTCTTAGAGCTTCTCCTGGCGGGAACGCAGATCTGTGTCGACGAGGCTGCTGGAGACGAATCTCCTGGGCTCGCTTCCAGGCATCTCGGACTAACCTACTTTTAAATTATATAAATGCATATAAAATATTAACTTTTGATTTTTTTTTTTCCCCCTTCATAAGGCGACTTTTCATTTTCTTTTTCCATAAGAACCCTAACTTTTTTATTTCTCTGTATGTGGGCTTGTTTTTTTGCAGGACAAATGGTAGTTCTGAATGATATGATTCGTTTTAACGTCTAATGTATATATAAAAAAAAAAAAGCAGTGAAATTGTTTTTTTTTTTTTTGGGGGGGGGGGGAGGATTTGTTCATTTTTGCTATACAAAGAACCTGGCAATGTAATTCTTCAGGTCAGAGATTGCAAATTTGTATATTTTTACTTTATGGAGTTTATTATACCAGGTAAATAATTTTATAATATGATTGGACTTTCTCACATATTTATTTAAGAAATAATAATAATTTAATGAAATTTTTTTTTTAAACATATTTTGGAATTTTTTTTTTTTTTACTTTACACTTTTTAAATTAGTCCCCATAGTGGACTTGAGACTGGAATTGTTTAATTGCTTGTACTGTGTACTACAATAGTATAGGATTGAAATTCTATACTGCAGCAAAAATAACAGGGACTAATTGGAGCTCGAATAGATGCTCTGACAGGGTCACGTGCCTTAAGTGCCAATGTCAGAGAGATTGACAGTGGAATTTTGGGGGAACAGCAGCAACAAAATCTAGCTCCGGTTGCTGCTCTTGGAGGTGGATGCCAGCTGTATGGCACAGCCGCCACCCATCTTGAGCTCCTGAGCCCACTTCAATAAACGCACACTATATTTGTGAAGTACATGTGTGTCACAAGTGGGGAGCCTGTGCCATCAGCAGCAGATGCTGGATGCAATATATGATCATGGCTTCCTGTACCACCTTTATGCTGATGATACTCAGATCTACCTCTCTGGCCCAGACGTCACCTCTCTGCTGTCCCAAATCCCGGAGTGTCTATCAACCATATCCTCCTTCTCTTCTCACTTCCTCAAGCTCAATGTGTACAAATCTGAACTCATTATCTTTCCTCTATCTCACAGATCTTCCTGACCTATCTATCACAATAAATGACATCACGCTTTCCCCTGAACCGGAAATCCGCTGCCTCAGAGTAACCCTTGACTCTGTCTTGTCCTTCAAACCGCATCCAAGCTCTTGCCACCTCCTGTCGCCTCCAGCTCAAACATATTTCCAGAATCCGTCCTTTCCTCAACCCTCACTCTACTAAAATGCTTGTGCATGCCCTCATCATCTCCCACTTCGACTACTGCAACATCCTTTTATGAGGCCTCACTGCTAACACCCTCGCACCTCTCCAGTCCGTCTTTAATGTTGCTGCCCAACTAGTTAATCTCTCTCCTCGCTACTCCTCCGCTTCCCCCATTTGCAAATCCCTACACTGGCTCCCAATTTCCCAACGTATCCGGTTCAAACTACTAACACTGACCTACAAAGCCGTCCATAACCTTTCTCCTCTGTGCATCTCCAAACTAATCTCCTGATATCTTCCCTCATGTAATCTCTGGTCCTCCCAAGAACTCCTTCTCTCCTCCACACTTACAGTATTTATTCATAACTCAATCGCCTCTAAGACTTCTCCCGAATAACCCCCATCCTCTGGAATTCTGTGCCCCAACATGTCCAATTATTCACCACATTCAGATCCTTCAGACGGAACCTGAAAACCCACCTCTTCAAGAAATTGTACTACCTGCAACGACCACGCTGCCACCTCAACACCACCAGAGTCACCCCCCAACCTACTGTCTCCTTCCCCATCATTCTGTAGAATGTAAGTCCTAAAGTGCCGGGTCCTCTTCCCTCTGTACCAGTCTACCATTGTTAGTTTGTCTACTGTAAGTGATATTTGTATTTAGATGTAACCTCTTCTCATGCACAGCACCATGGAATCAATGGTGCGAAATAATAATGTACATTTAACCCCTTAGATGCAGATGTAAATAGCAACTTTAGCATCTCAACATTTTGACAAACAGATGGGGGTCACTGTTTTAGCCCAATACTACTCGTCTCTGTGATCACCGGATCTCGATGTTTAACCAGCTTCTAGTAACATATTGTGGGGAAAAATATAATAAATAAAGTTTAACGAAAAAGAAGAAAAGACGCAATCCCAACAATCTAATATGCAAAGCTCAAAGTGTGTGTGTGTGTGTGTGTATGTATGTGTGTATGTATGAATGTGTGTATGTCCGGGATTGGCATCCGCACCGTCGCAGCTACAGCCACAAAATTTGGCACCGTCACACGTCTGGACCCCGAGAGCGTCCTAAGCTATGTTGTGAGGTGAAATTTTAACCCCGCGTGTTCCAATTCACCAAACAATTTTGCCCCTATCTACATTATGGGGAAAATGTGTGTGCGTATCAAGCCCCACCCCTCATTATGTCACAATGGTTGAATATGGGATGGAGGATGTGTGATGCGTATATAGGCACGGGACTATGGGATGGAGGATGTGTGATGGGTATATGGGCACTGGACTATGGGATGGAGGATGTATGATGGGTATATTGGCATGGGACTATGGGATGGAGGATATGTATGATGGGTATATGGGCATGGGCCTATGGGATCGTGGATATGTATGATGGGTATATGGGCATGGGACTATGGGATGGAGGATAATTATAATTTGCTATAACTAAACACAGTTAGTTACTATGCCCGGGCAGCATCGGGCTCTTCAGCTAGTTATTAATATTTTATTTTATTCAAATAAAAATTGTAAAGTAAAAATATATTTTGGCACAGCCTCTGACTGGAGTAACATTTCTTGCCACAGATAAGATGAGCAAATTCATTAAGTGGCGAGAACATCTTAATGAATTTGGTGCATCTTATTCCTTCTCTTATTAAGACTGGTGCAAGAAACGCCCCCTTACTGAATCAGGGCTTACATGTTATTTATATGTCACAGCAGAGGGCATTAAAAAAAGGTTAAAAATGACGACATTGCCGTTTGGCACCCCTGAGGGTTCAGTCGCTACAGAGGTACTGCACCTCCTCCTGAGGTGTAGTATCCCACTCCCCAGGTAAGATGGTAACACCTGACCAGACTCCAGCACCTGCACCCAGCACAGACACCTTAGAACAGCAGAGCACCCTTTATGGCAACTGCTTTGGTTCATGAAGGGTGCTGGGTGGTGGGTGGAGCTTAGATGACACTAAGAGGGGAAAGCTGACAGGAAGTTAGGGCAGTTCCCCACAGGAGGAAGCGGAGAGAGGACCTCTCTGCAGGGAGTTCCCCTCTGGGGGAAGGAGGGAAAGGACGCAGATGCAGCAGCCTCCTGTAAGCTGGAGCTGCTAGCAAGGAAAGAGAAAGAAAGAAGGATCAGTTGTTCAGAAGGAAGATAGATTAGAACAGAACGTGAGGAGGAGACTGGGGACTAGGGCTAGAGCGGAGCCCTTCTCTAAGTTTAATGCGCCAAGGCCGGGCGCCGGTATCCGAGGCCATGTACGATACTAATGATCCTACAGCAGAAATCGGTGGAATCGAAGTTGTGACCACTTTATTCCCACCTAAGACTCGAAGACACAGCAGCAACGTGTGTGAGCCGGGACATGATGGTATGGAGTCCCCGAAATAGGCTACAGCTGCCTGTCATGCGAGTGGAGTTCTAAGGAACAGCAGAGAAAGAGGAACTTGAGTGTAATTCATAACTACAAGTACTTCAGATTAGCGCTAGTAAGGAGACGTTCAGAAAAGGCACATTTGGAAGGGAGTGCTGGAATGGTTAATCCATCTACCTGGGAGTTGGCTGAGCCACTGACCTGGAAGACATAGCACTGAAGCAGACATCTGTCTATGCCAGAGACGTGAGTAAATTATCAGAACTGCAATCAGCTGTGTCATTGCCTTCTTCCTGCGCCAACCTACTCAGCACTGCTACACCTCTGTGCCCAGCACTACACCATCTACCTCAACATCTACTACCGCTGCCCTGTGGCTACAGCTCTGCCTGTAGAGAGCTATTACATCTTTGCTGCACCCCACCATCTGTCCCAGAGGATCTGCACTGCAGCACTGGTCACTATCTGATCAGAAACCACAGGTGGCGTCACAAACTACCTACATATAAACTCTATTCCATTCCACCTAATTTACATTGGACGCCCTGGGCCGCGGACCGGGTCACCGCCACCGCAACACTTCCCCTTTAAGACACCGGCCCCGGGGGTGATCCAGCCGCGTTCTACAACCACTGTCTAAAAAAAATATTTTATGTTAATGGATAGGTTAAATGTACATTACGGTAATGCCGATAAAAACTACAACTTATCCCGCAAATAACAAGCCCTCATTGCCTCTTATGGAAAAACTAAAATAAAAACAGTCATAGCAACTGGAAATCGTCAATGCAAAAAATGAAATATGACCCCAAATTTAAAGACCAGTTCCAAAAAAAATTGGAAAAGAAAATGTTCACCATTATCACTAGGAATGGGCCAGGTGATAGCTTTGGAACGGAAGGGCACAGAGGAAACAGAAAAACTGTTCTAGAACCATGGAGCAGTGGCAATTGGAGGAAGCATTCATTTTATATTAGGCAGTGAACGGTCTAATGAGGAACAATGTCTATTTAAAGTGGTTGTCTGCTACTCGAACGATGCTTTTAAAATACTATATTTCCTCATGTAAACTAAAAACATCTACATTCACCTCTGATGTTGGCACCGTTTCGTTGTTAAGTCACATGAACCTTTGAGCCAATAAGCAGCCGCTAACGGGCCATCTCCATTCTTATTTCCTTTGGATGAAACTGACATCCTGAAGAAGTGAGAGCTTCTTTCTCATTTCCTCCAGATGCTTGTTAGTAGCCGCTGATTGGCTGCTGGGCTCACACGGCAAGGTCATGTGCGAACCGGCACCAACGTTGCCGGAACAGCACTGGAGGTGAGAACAGGGTGTTAATTTTTTTCATGGCAAAATAGCAAAAAAAAGCAGTCCTCAAACAGCACATGATGCTGCAATATTAATTTTGTACCATTAGATGGCAGCATTGTCACACAAATGCCAGATTAGACTTCAGCTCAGGTCTGAACTCTGACAAATCTATCTATCTATCTACATCTATCTATCTATCTAGGGTTGAACTGGGGTATCTGGGGCCCACAGGGGGAATTGACTCTAGGGGCCCACCCTACTGCTATATGCAAATATCTGTAAGCTGTTATCCCCATTATAGTGGAGCATCGACTATAAAAGAGAGGCGTCTCCTGCACATCTACTGTGCACATACTATAACTGGGATGTACAATTACGGTAGTTTGCACTAAAGAGCTTCTTTGGTTAAATCAGGTTACGATAACAGCACACACAAGGAGAAATACTGTAACAACGTAAGCCGACCACATTGTAACTAATTAATACTTACAAAGGAGAAATACCTGCACACATTGACCAGACAACATATTACAGTACAACCACATAGTGACCAAATATTACGATGCTGATCATGAATGAAAACCACAATACTAACAACACTGATATTACTACCAGATATTACTACCAGATTATACACAGGAACTCTGCATATAGTAAAGAGTATAGTGTCAGCGTACAGGTAATACAGTGACTCCCTAGTGACATTACACACATGTGCTCTGTGTATAGCTTATTATATGCAGGTAATACAGGAAATACCAGAGATATTATGCACAGTGACTCTGTATATAGTATACAGGTAATACAGTGATCACCAGTGACATTATACACAGGAGCTCTGTGTATAGTATACAGGTAATACAGTGATCACCAGTGACATTATACACAGGAGCTCTGTGTATAGTATACAGGTAATACAGTGATCACCAGTGACATTATACACAGGAGCTCCGTATATAGTGTCAGTGTACAGGTAATACAGTGATCACCAGTGACATTATACACAGAAGCTCTGTTTATAGTGTCAGTGTACAGGTAATACAGTGATCACCAGTGACATTATACACAGGAGCTCTGTATATAGTGTCAGTGTACAGGTAATACAGTGATCACCAGTGACATTATACACAGGAGCTCTGCATATAGTGTCAGTGTACAGGTAATACAGTGATCACCAGTGACATTATACACAGGAGCTCTGTATATAGTGTATAGTGTTCAGGTAATACAGTGGTCACCAGTGATATTATACACAGGAGCTCTGTATATTGTGTATAGTGTACAGTGATCACCAGTGGCATTATGCATAGGAGCTCTGTATATAGTGTACAGATAATGCAGTGATCACCAGTAATCACAACAGCTCTGCATATAGTTTAAAGTGTTCATGTACATGTGATATAGTGACTCATAAGTGATGTCTCTAGGTGAAATCCACCATCTTCGCTTTTCTTCTTCATTTGGCACTGTCCGCTATAGCTTCTTCCTGCCAGAACTTATCTCTACAGAGAACAACACAGTCATTTATAGCTGATCTCTTGTAGAGTACATTCCCTATTTTTTCCCTGACTTCTACACTATGCGAGATGAAAAAAAAGTGACAGTCTCCTAAAATGTAAATTATATTGCAGCAGCAATTATGTCCCCTAATTGCCCCTTACCGTAACTATGTCCCCCACTTGCCACCATAAACTAATCATGTATGTTCCTCATTTGGGCCCCTGTACAGTAATTAAGTGCCTCATCCTGGCCCCCTTTTATTTAATAATGTGCCCCATCTTGGGCCCTTATGTCCCTTGGCCTGGCTGCCTCCCTTACGTCCCTTGGCCTGGCTGGCCCCCCCTTATGTCCCTTTGGCCTGGCTGCCCCCCCCCATTTTGTCCCTTGGCCTGGTTTCCCCCCCCCATTTTGTCCCTTGGCCTGGCTGGCCCCCATGTCTCTTGGCTTGGCCTCAGCATCATGTCATATCCACAGACAACAAAAAAAGATTGCTCTCACCTGTCTGCTCCAGCACTCCAGCACTGCACACTGTTCTGTGCTTGCAGATATGGCACACTAGTGGTAAAATGGCCTCTGACCTAGTAGAGGTTGGTGGCTGATTTGAGTGGGCTCGTCGCATTGTCATGTGTAGCCTGCAACGTCACTGTCATGCGCCGCCTGTGATGGGTGCACAAAAGTCAGCCGCTGGCTTCTCCATCTATTGCGGGGGGGCAATACAAGTCAACTGAATGTGTGTCCTCAGGCGCACATTCAGTTGAAACCAGTGAGCCCCCTCTACTTCCTGCTCAGGGGCCGACTAAGGACCCAAGGCCCACCGTGGAATGCACAGGTATCCTGCTGGGCCAGACCGATCTTGCCCATATCTGTCTGGCTGGCTGTCTAATAATATCTATATGTCTTTTCTATCTCATATTTTTGCACATTATTCTTATTAAATGGTGATAATAGTGAAGCAGTGCCGATTCAGTGGGTGGAATAATGTGCAGCGGTTGTGGCAGTAATGGAAAGAGTGGCAATGGTGTATTTTTGGTTGCATTAGTATTAGTGCATTTTTTTTAATTTACATATTTTTTAATAATAATATTAAATTACAGATTTTACCATAAACTTATTTTTTATAGAACTTAAAAAAAACATAAAAAGTACAAAAAATTACAAAATATAAAAATATGTTTTTTGGTGAAAGAAGCATTTTTGTAGAATTTTTTATTAAGTGTTTTTTGGGAAGTATTGGTGGTACTAAGAAGACCAGTTAAGTATGCAGTCTTATTGGCAAAGCTCCATAGGAAAAAAGTCCTGATTAAAGTGTAGAACAGGCAAGGATCGGAGCGATTTCTCAGAAACAGTTTTTTAACATTTACTTTATTTTTTTCAACCCATCTGAGCTCTCTTGAATTTTTCTTCCCTCTGGATAGCCCCTTTAATCAACATTAATCCCAGACTATACGCACCTTAATATGATGCATCTGTGACTTACATGTGACTGATATTTTACTATCAGGGCAGCACGGTGGCTCAGTGGTTAGCACTGCAGCCTTGCAGCACTGGGGTCCTGAGTTCAAATCCCACCAAGGACAACATCTATAAGGAGTTTGTATGTTCTCCGTGGGTTTCCTCCGGGTTCTACGGTTTCCTCCCACACTTTAAAAACATACTGATAGGGAATCTAGATTGTGAGCCCCAATGGGGACAGCGATGATAATGTGTGCAAACTGTACAGCGCTGTGGAATATGTTAGCGCTATATGAAAAATAAAGATTATTATTATATCTTGTGTAGTTAATGCTGTTAATATTTTTTCATGCTTTTTTTTTTCTTTTTAGATCCAGAATGAGGAGAGCGTCCTTCTCTTCCTGGTGGTGTGGACTGTGACCGAGATCACTCGATATTCCTACTACACGTTTAATCTTCTCCATCATTTGCCGTACTTCATTAAATGGGCCAGGTGGGCAGCACGCGTGGTGCCGACATCTTCGGCATGGCTTGGTTCTGTGTGCTCACAGATGGCCTTGGGCTCGGATGGTTCTGTTCGCAGACTCTTAAAGTCATCTTTTGAGAACGGGACAGATTGAAGGAATCACACCTTCGTCTACTGACATATTGTCACATTATTCTTCACTGCACCAGATTGCACTTCTCTCTATTTATAAATCAATTATGCCGTGTTCCCTCTAATGCTTTTTTTTCTCATGTTTTTTTTTTTTTGGGGGGGGGGGGGGTTAGATTTTGTATAAGACTTTTTCGGCTTGTAAAGAACATTATGATTTTCCTGTTATTTTTCTTATTTATTTCATTTCCAGTAGAGAAGTCTACGGGAAAAAAAATGAAAAAAAAATGACATAGAAAAAAAGGAAAAAAACAAAAGACTTTTAGGCATCATTCAGACTTCTATTTTTCACATGTGTGTTCTATCCTTGTTTTTATTGGATAGAGAATGGTGCTGTTCTTATGTCAGTGTTTTCCTTTTTTTTTTTGCGGACCGTGAGACATGTCCATTTTTTTTTATTCAAGTGACGTATTACAAGTTTATGGGTTCGTGAAAATCACGGACAGAGCACGAATGGCGTCAGTGAATGGTCTCTGTACATGACTAACATTCTGTCTAGAGGAAGCTTTGCAGTTTCTTAGGCTAGTTTCACACTAGCGTTTATTCAATGCAGCGCACAGCCGGCTCCCTGCCCGCCCCATTCGGTCATCGCCGCCTACTATCGCACATGGACGCTTGCGATCTGCGCACCCTATCTTTAGCATAGGGTGCGCAGATCGTGCGCTGGCCATGCGCTAGTATGATTTTGGCGTGTGCTGCCCACTTTTGAAGGTGCGCCGTGCGCGTCGAAATGCAACATGCTGCGTTCGGCGCGCACGGGCGCACCTTCAAAAGTGCGCAGCGCACACCAAAATCCTACTAGCGCACGGACAGCGCACGATCTGCGCACCCTATGCTAAAGATAGGGTGCACAGATTGCAAGCGTCCATGTGCGATAGTAGGCGGCGATGACCGGATGGGGCGGGCAGGGAGTCGGCAGGGGGCGGGGCTTAGCGGCGCCGTGCGCTGCGTCGAATAAACGCTAGTGTGAAACTAGCCTTAGTCACAGAAAATAGCAATGTATAATAGCATTAAAAAGGAACTGTCACCAGGGCAAAAGAAGCCATTTCTTGCTTTTATTTACTTCCCACTGCTCCCCTGAATATGCTGCTTTTCTCTTTTGTTTTTTTTTTTTGTTTTTAATCCACCATGTGGCTCCAGAGATACGTCCCTTTTTATGTAGTGCTAATGATTATGGTCTTTATAAGAGGGTGTAGATCACAGGATCCTCAGGGGCGTGTCTTTAGGAAACTTTGTATTATTATTCTGTGAGCCACACCCCCTTGATAAAAAAAAGCAACATAAAAATAAGCACTAAATTAAAGGGCCCATATCGCCGGAACATTGTGGATGATTATAAAAAAACAAAATGGAATATTCAGAAGAACAGTGGGAATAAACTAAAAGCAAACACTGGCCACTTATAACAGGTCCACTTTAAAGATATATTACCATGCTAGACAACATGTGCCCCACGGACCCCAGTTTAGCAGTCTTCCATCTCTTATCGTACCTTGTCTGGGGAACCTCAGCTGCACATGTGCACAGTCACCTCCATCTCTGTTGGGATTATAGAGAAGCTGAACTGGGATCAAATGTCCTCTGCTTTGGTGATCGGAATTTAAAATGGTAAAATTGGAGAAATATAGAGAATAGAATGGACCCAGGGATCAGTTGGGTGTTAGGCTTTAGCAGGATCCTGGACCACCTGTCGGCATTTTTCTGGAATAGTGTGGGATCGTAATAAATATCCAATTTATTGTAATCAAATTTAAAGATGATTGTTGCATGTAAATGAGCTGAAAAAAAATCATAAATAATCATCAACATTGCAATTATTCTGATAAAATCTGTCACATTGTAGTATCGGAGGTTAGAGCAGTTGCAATGCATAAATATGGCCATGCTCCCTTTCTCTTCCTTGGCTCTTGAACCCTCCTGGCAAAGCGCCTCCAGGAGGTCGGGAGATCTACCCTCTTTTCCATGACAATCTGAGAGTGCTGGCCTGTATATTTATACTAAGGATTTCTTAGAATTGTAGCATAGGAGACTTTTCGTTCCATAGGCACGAGATCGCGGGTGTGACCGCAACCAATGCAGGAATGGGACTGAAAAGCTGCCCTCGCAAAAATGTTCCTGCTATTGTAGGTTATGGCATATATGTAAAATTTACAAAGTACACACTTACCAAATAATCCTATAGTCTCTAGCAATGAGCAAATTTCCCAAAATTTGTTTTTTTGGGGGGGCGTATTCGCTCTATTCAGCCAACAGATTCAATGCGGCACAAATAAAATTTAATTGAAAACGCTCAAAAAGATCCCAAGGCATAAAAAAACAAAGGGCCATGAAAAGGAGTTAAAAAATACTAAAATATTATACTCACCTGGTGCGATGTCATAGCGCTGCCTAATGTCTCTGGCAAGCTGCCGGCCTGACTAGCGGAGCAGGGAACCGGTGACTGCCTGAGGACGTAGATACTTCAGAGAACCGGTCCACCTCATATTTGCAAGAATTTCCAGATGGGCAGTCCGGTCCTTCTGAAAATCCTATAGCAGCACCCCTTCTGACATTTTTTGATATGTGTGTTATCAGTCACTGCATATAACAGGGGGGAATTACAAGTCATAAAGATAGAAAGCAATGGCCCAGGCAAGTTTTATAAATCAGGACCCAAGAGCTTAAAAATATTGACCCTGGCTAGATTAATCCCCCTTTAAGTAAATAATTAGGGAACCTTTATAACTGAGTGCAAACACCGGTGATGCCTCCGATTCAGGAAAGAGATTCCGTCTTCCTCTCATAACAAAATGCAAGCTGAGAAATGCTGACCTATATTCTAAATCTGTCTTATCATTCACTGTGAGGTACAGCGCAGTCCACCAGGGGGGCCGGAGACATGTCGGCATAATGGCTCTGCAGGAAAAGTGAAATGTTTTCATCTTCGTTCTGTTACGATTGGAACTGACATGATTATAGATTTTATGTGAAAATTGCCATCAGGTACTTTCCTCAAAACTCTGCAGATTCTTGTCTCTTGTTCCCTTGAGTTCTTTTTAAAGGGTATGTCCACCCTGAACACATTTTCCCTTCACTCTAAAATACCGTAGATCTAAAAAATTTAAAACTCAATTTTCTAATACTGATTCTTTCCAATATATTTACCTTTTCATAAATTTCTTGAAGAAACTCCTATATGTCATTATACAAATTGGATACATTCTAACACATGGAAATATAGCATAAATACTACTCCTGAGAGGCACATATAGCATAACTAATTCCTGACAGGCACATAGAGCATAAATAACTCCTGTTAGACACAAGTAGTATACATAATCAATGACATACACAAAATAACTACTAACAGACACATATAGAACGAATAACTCTTCACAGAAAGATATAGCAGAAGTAACTCCTTATAGACACATATAGAATAAATAACTCTTTACAGATACATAGAAGCATAAACAACTCCTGATAGACAAAGCATAATTTTCTCCTGAGAGACACATATGGCGTTAAAGGGGTGGTCAGATAATACATATTTATTTTCTTCATAAATGTCTCTCTATTTATTTTAATAATATAATAATTTTTCTAATATGGTTTAATTAAAAAGTCACTACCCTCCCTCTCTAATAGACATGGGCAAACCCAAACTGTAAAGTTCAGGGGCCATACCTAACACCTACTGTTCGAGCATGAACCCTGAACCCAGACTTCTCTAGGAAGTATGTGTTACTGTTCGGGTTCGCCACTCCGATCATCCAGTGCATGACAGTGGGAGAAACAACGGCGGCTATGATTGGTGGTAGGGTTATTATCACCGGTAAGAGCGCTCTAGCTCCCATACTGTCAGATGACAGCATGAGCCAGCAGCTGTGACCAGTGGTAAAACATTTACCTCCGGTCACAGGCATTGGCTGATGGGAGAATGCTACTCCCATCAGTCTATGCCTGCTGTTGCTAATTACAGCGAGAGCAGGCGCCGGCTGATGGGAGTATTCATCAGCCGTTGCCTGCTCTATAAATAAATTAAATTAAAAAAACGACTTGGGGTCGCTTCTATTTTTAAAACCAGCATGGCAAAACTGACAGCTGTGGGCTGCAACCATCAGCTGCCAGTTTTATCATGGTTGGTTATCAAAAACAGAGAAGTCCCCAGATCTTTTTTTTTTTAATTATTTAAATAAATAATGAAAAAAGGCATGGGGTTCCCCATATTTTTGACAACCAGCCATGTTAAAGCAGACAGCTAGAGACTGGTATTCTCAAGCTGGTAAATATAGGAGCCTGCAGCCGCCCCAGAAAAGGCGCATATATTAAACGCGCCAATTCTGGCGCTTTGCTTGTCCCTTCCCACTTGCCCTGTTGTGGTGGCAGGTGGGGTTAATCTTTGTGGGCAAATGGGAAGTGCCCTCTAAAAATAGCATGGGTACCCCTCTATTCTTGATAACCATCCATGATAAAGCTGACAGCTTAGTGTTGCAGCACAGAGCTGTCAGTTTTGCTTGTCTGGTTATCAAAAATAGAGAGGAAGCCACACCAGGATTTTTATTTTATTTATTTACTTATGGTGCAGGCACAGGCTGATGAACAGGCCCATCAGCCAGCACCTGTTCTCACTGTTGTCAGTGACAGCAGGCATAGGCTGATGGGATTAGTAGTCCCATCAGCTGTCATCTGTGACCGGAGGTAAACTTTTTACCTCCGATCACAGCTGCAGGCTCACGCTGTCATCTGACAGCATGTGAGTCACCGCGCTCTGACAGGAAGTAATGATCTTACCCTCAATCAGAGGCAGTGTTTGCTGCTCTTTCATGCAGATGTCAGCGTGCCAAACAAAGGATGTCCGGGCCCCTCATTCATCTGAATAGGGTTCGGGTTTGGGTATTCATCTCAATGGGGTTTAGGTGCGGGTCCAAACTTTTTTGAACTGTTTGGCAGAAGCTGCAAGACTCGAATATCCATGGGTTCGCCCTTTAATACTCTCTAATCTAGTTGCTTTATTTTATTGGTTTTACCTATTTTTTGCTTTTTCAATTTCAGCATATGCTGCATATGCTCAGTGATGTTGTTTTCAGGTGCTAGGCTGGTCTCTGCTCATCGCATTCTTTCCTTACAGTGTGATCTGACAGTGCGCTTTCTTACTGGCTCGTCACTCATTAGAGTCGGTGAGGGAGCGCACTGTCAATGTGCTTTGAGAAGAATACTGCACAGTAAGAAGGAAGCTCATATTGAGCATCCATCGGAATTGACAATCTGTGCATTCTCAGTAAAGCAGTGACTAGCCCAGCCCCTGAAATGAATGTCACTGATGATGCTTCATCTCTGGGAGGGAACACAGGCTGCGGAAGTGACTGCAGCCTCTGCCCCATGATGACAGCTAGTTTCAGTATCTTAGCATGCACTGGGAATTCTCAAACAGATTAGATTAAAGACGGAAAAGTAGGGACTTTTTAATTAAACCATTTTAGAAAAATGATTATATTAAAATAAATAGAGAGACCATTAGGATGAAAATCATTGTTAGTTTCGGACCATTCTTTTAATAGCTCTTGACAGGCACACATAGTGCTAATAACTCCTTATTGAATATCACAAAATCATAAGGGTTTTTTTCAAAGTTGTTCATCTTGCGCCACATTTCTTGGGTTATTTTGAGTTAAAAGGATTGGGTAAAGAAGGATACATTGTAGAGTCAGCAATAGAGTTGAGCGATACCGTCCGATACTTCAAAGTATCGTATCGGATGGTATCGGCCGATCTTTAAAAAAAGTATCGGTATCGCCGATTCCGATACCGGAAGTCCCATTCAAGTCTATGGGACTTCCGGTATCGGAATAAGAAAAACCCTTTCCTGCCCTTGTACAGCCTCTCTGGGGTCTGTACGGGCCTTTCGGGGGGCTGTGCCGGCCTGCCAGGGGGTCTGTGCAGGCTCCGGTGGTCTGTGCCGGCCTGCCGGTGGTCTGTGCAGGCTCCGGGGGGCTGTGCCGGCCTGCCGGGGGGCTGTGCCGGCCTGCCGGGGGGCTGTGCCGGCTCCGGGGGGCTGTGCCGGCCTGCCGGGGGGCTGTGCAGGCTCCGGGGGTCTGTGCAGGCATCGTCCGATGGGACTACAAGTCCCATCGGGCGATGCCTGCTACCATGACAGTGATTGACACATTAGCCAATGATGGGACAGTAGTAGTCCCATCATCCGGCTAATGTGTTAAATGTAAAAAAAAAAAAAAAAAAAAAAAAAAAAAATTACATGCTACATACATACAACATGCATACTACATACATGCTACATTCATACTACATACTACATACATGCTACATACATACTACATATATACTACATGCATGCTACATACATACTGCATGCTACATACATACCACATACATACTACATACATACTACATATATACTACATGCATGCTACATACATACTACATGCTACATACATACCACATACATACTACATATATACTACATGCATGCTACATACATACTACATGCTACATACATACCACATATATACTACATACATACTACATATATACTGCATGCTACATACATACTACATATATACTACATGCATGCTACATACATACTACATGCTACATACATACTACATATATACTACATACATACTACATACATGCTACATACATACTACATGCATGCTACATACATACTACATATATACTACATACATACTACATACATACTGCATGCTACATACATACTACATACATACTACATATATACTACATGCATGCTACATACATACTACATGCTACATACATACCACATATATACTACATACATACTACATACATACTGCATGCTACATACATACTACATACATACTACATATATACTACATGCATGCTACATACATACTACATGCTACATACATACCACATACATACTACATATATACTACATGCATGCTACATACATACTACATGCTACATACATACCACATATATACTACATACATACTACATATATACTGCATGCTACATACATACTACATATATACTACATGCATGCTACATACATACTACATGCTACATACATACCACATACATACTACATACATACTACATACATACTACATGCTACATACATACTACATATATACTACATGCATGCTACATACATACTACATATATACTACATGCATGCTACATACATACTACATGCTACATGCATGCTACATACATACTACATACATACTACATGCTACATACATACCACATATATACTACATACATACAATACATTCATACAATACATACATAGACATACAGTACATATAACATAGAGTAACATACTTACCAATACTTGTCACATTGTTCCCCGAAGCCATTGTCGTCTTACGGAATAAATATTAACATAACAAACCACAAAAATACTCACCCACGATCCGAAGCAGTCCACGAGTGTGTCCCACGACGATCTTGGGTAGAGAACTGCAGCATCAGATGATGCTGCCGTTCTCTACGGGCTGCAGGAATCCAATGACGGAAGGTAGGTATCCTTCCGCACTGTATTCCTCCGCCACTTAAAAAAAAAAGTCCCTAGTCTCACTTTATGCCATTGCTGTGTGGGAATTTCCCACACAGCAATGGCATAAAGTGAGACTAGGGACTTTTTTTTTTAAGTGGCGGAGGAATACAGTGCGGAAGGATACCTACCTTCCGTCATTGGATTCCTGCAGCCCGTAGAGAACGGCAGCATCATCTGATGCTGCAGTTCTCTACCCAAGATCGTCGTGGGACACACTCGTGGACTGCTTCGGATCGTGGGTGAGTATTTTTGTGGTTTGTTATGTTAATATTTATTCCGTAGACGACAATGGCTTCGGGGAACAATGTGACAAGTATTGGTAAGTATGTTACTCTATGTTATATGTACTGTATGTCTATGTATGTATTGTATGAATGTATTGTATGTATGTAGTATATATGTGGTATGTATGTAGCATGTAGTATGTATGTAGTATGTATGTAGCATGCATGTAGCATGTAGTATGTATGTAGCATGCATGTAGTATATATGTAGTATGTATGTAGCATGCATGTAGTATATATGTAGTATGTATGTAGCATGTAGTATGTATGTAGCATGCATGTAGTATATATGTAGTATGTATGTAGCATGCAGTATATATGTAGTATGTATGTAGTATATATGTGGTATGTATGTAGCATGTAGTATGTATGTAGCATGCATGTAGTATATATGTAGTATGTATGTGGTATGTATGTAGCATGCAGTATGTATGTAGCATGCATGTAGTATGTATGTAGTATGTATGTAGTATGTATGTAGCATGCAGTATGTATGTAGTATGTATGTAGTATATATGTAGTATGTATGTAGCATGCATGTAGTATGTATGTAGCATGTATGTAGTATGTATGTAGTATATATGTAGTATGTATGTAGCATGTAGTATGTATGTAGCATGCATGTAGTATGTATGTAGTATTTTTTTTTTTTTTTTAACATTTAACACATTAGCCGGATGATGGGACTACTACTGTCCCATCATTGGCTAATGTGTCAATCACTGTCATGGTAGCAGGCATCGCCCGATGGGACTTGTAGTCCCATCGGACGATGCTTGCACAGACCCCCGGACATCAGCACAGCCCCCCGGCAGGCCGGCACAGCCCCCCGGCAGGCCGGTACAGACCCCCACAGGGTGCACAGACCACCGGCAGGCCGGCACAGCCCCCCGGCAGGCCGGTACAGGCCCCGGGCAGTCCACACAGCCCCCCGGCAGGCCGGCACAGCCCCCCGGCAGGCCGGCAGAGACCCCCGGAAGGCCCGAAATGACGGCGCATCATGATGCGCACACACCGCGCATCATGATGACGTCAGGCCGTCAATCAACTGAACTTCCGATTCCGATGCCGAATTCCGATATTGAAAAAATATCGGAAGTCGGTATCGGAATTCCGATACAGCAAGTATCGGCCGATACCCGATACTTGCGGTATCGGAATGCTCAACACTAGTCAGCAATGATCTTACTACAACCTTGCAGGAGCATTTGCCCTTCTATTGCCCTGCGCCCCTGCTCTTGTCAGGAGCGATTACCATATCATTGCCTATATGTCCTACTTCCCTGCCTTAACCCCTGGTGTCTTCGGGGTCTCATAGCACCCGAATTCCCCACTCTTTTCTGACCTGCAGAGAAAGGTAGAAGAACCAGTGATAAAGTTGACCCCAAACATTAGCCTCAGGGTGATGGAATGGAATGAAACTGAAAGGGAGAAGATACAAATTAGATCTTAGAAAAAAACTTTTTGACAGTGAGGGTGATCAATGAGTGGAACAGGCTGCCACGAGAGGTGGTGAGTTCTCACTCAATGGAAGTCTTCAAACAAAGGCTGGACAGACATCTGTCTGGGATGACTTAGTGAATCCTGCATAGAGCAGGGGGTTGGACACGACGACCTTGGAGATCCCTTCCAACTCTAACATTCTAGGATTCTACGTACATTATTGGTAAAAAATGACTGTACAAGCATGCCAGGAAATCTAGAAGCAGGCCAGGCACCGTATTTATGGACCCTTTCCTCCATCCAAATACTGACAAGCTGCAGCGGTTTTCTCCGACGCGGACTTCTCTAGGAAGCTGCAAAGCGAAAACTTCAAATGTTGCCATCATAGTACATGTGTTGTACATCGGAGACTAATGATGATGCGTGATCGCTCTTCCGTCACAAACCCACCACGACTATAATAGGAGACCATGGAACAAATGGAATCTAAAGCAAAATCAATGAACAGCTTTGACTGAAGTGTATTGTATAAATGGAAGTGGAAAAGAATGGCTTCCTGTGCATTACTCTGCATGTGTCCTGCGCGCGCTCTCATGACTATTATGTGGGATGTAGTCAGCTCTAATGCTCTTCTCTGCTTCATTTTCCCACTGCAGGTATAATTTATTTATTGTATTGTATCCTCTCGGCGTAGCTGGTGAACTCTTAACAATTTATGCTGCTTTACCGTATGTGCGGAAGACGGCCATGTACTCGCTGCGGCTTCCAAACAAGTACAACGTGTCGTTCGACTACTACTACTTTCTCATCGCCGTCATGTGTTTTTACGTACCACGTAAGTCACTCCAAAATCTGACCTGTCTTAAAAAAAGTGAGAATTCTAAGTATAATTAAATTAAGCGTAGTCAGCTATTGCTTTATGTTGTCAGCCATTTGGACACGCTTCATTTTCATTGACATTGCCCACTGCCAGCTAAATGCACAGGGGAAAAACCAGCTGCGACCCCTGAGATCAGCTTGTCCCTGGGACTGTGAATTATCTCTGGTTCACTGTTCTATGTCGGAAATGAAAGCCAGATGATCAGACGTCCTGGATTATCAGATGCCACATTAACCCCTTCATGACGCAGCCTTCCATTTTGACATTTTCGTTTTTTTTGTTTTCCTTTCGTTATTCCGAGAGCCGTGACTTTTTTTTTTTTTCTTCCATCGACGGCCATATAAATACTTGTTTTCTGCAGGTCGACTTGTAGTCTTGAAGGACACTATTCACTTTAACATAAAATGCACTAAGAAAAAGTTCCAACGGTGATAAAATACGTCATTCCACCATTTTTCTAATTCGGCATTCACTGTGCGGTAAAATTCACCTGGAAATATGATTCTCCATGTCAGCACGATTACGGCGATGTCAAATTTATAAGTTTTTTATATATATTTTACGAGATGAAAAAACTTCAGAATCTTTTAAAAAAAAAGTTTTGTTTGTGTCGCCATTTTCAGAGACCCGTAACTTTTTTATTTTCCTTTTTTCACGCTGAGCTGATGTTTTTGTTGAAACGACTGTGGGGTGCATAGGACTTTATTTTTACTTTTTAGAATTTTTTTTTCATTGCGGTGACCGAAAAATGGCAATTTTGGTGTTTCAATAGTTTTTTAACGTGTCTAACATACAGACTAACTTTATGCTTCAATAGATCAGACTTTATCGGACACAACAATATGAAATATGTTTTTCTTTTCAATTTTTTATTGCTTTATTTTTGAATGGGAAAAGGAGGCTGATTTGAACTTTGTTTTTAATTTGTAATTTGTTTTTTAATTTCTACTTATTTTTTAGTGCCCTTAACCAGTGATCGAAATGATCACTTATACTATACACTGCAATACTGTGGTACTGCAGTATATACTGTAATTGCAGTTCTTCCCAGCTTCACAGAGGACTGAGATGGCAGTGACATGACTTCATTCCTGACAGTGTCAGTTCATGTCAGTGGTTGACAGCAGCATCTAAATAGTTAACAGCAGCCGTCAGAGCTAATTCCAGTCACTGCTGTTATAGACAAATGCTAGCTATGTGTCATGTTGGCATCTGTTAACTTCATACATCCCTTAGGAACCTTTAACAAAAAAATGTATGTTGCAGGTCATCCTTAAGGACTTAAAGGTTATATCTGCCTTAAGAACCAGTTTTGTATTGTTTTAAAATGATCCACTATTTCCAATAGTCTTCGTTAGTCCAGGTTTAAGGTTTATATGGGCACATTTCACGGTCCGTATACGGACTTCAATGCTAGGAGTGACCACGGGTGTCTCGACCTGAACTTACAGCCTCATACATGTCTATGAGGCTGTAAATTCGGTTCGGGAGACCTGAGGTCAGGCCGGTCCCATGAAATTTGCCTGTCTGAAATCGTCTTTAAAAATTGTATTTTTTAAAACTGCCTGAAAGAAAATCTGTGTTTTTGGTAACCAATCACAGCGCAGCTTTCATGTTTCCAGAGCTTTTAATAAAATGAAAGCTGACCTCTGATTGGTTGCTATGAGCGACAATGACAGGTTTTCTTTTAGACCATTTTGATAAGTGAGGCCTATAGCGCCTATACAAAACAATTTATCCCCATGGTAACAGACTATAAGCAAACCTTAGATAATCTCTTTTCTACAGATATTCTACTTTCCGTCTCTCATTTAAAGGAGTTGCTCAGGCCTAAGGTATTGATGTCCTATCCTAAGTACAGGGTCCGATATCCAGCATCAATTATCTGTCATCAGGGTCCATGGCAGCATGAAAGATAAGGAGCCAGAACACCTCGGCTCTATAGGAGGAGTAGTGGCAGTTCAATAGGCCCTGATTGTTGTGGGTACTGGGCCTTGGACCCCTACCTATCTAATATATATGACTTTTTGTTAGCATAGACCATCAATATCAAAGTCATAGACAACCCATTTAATTGTATATACTTGCTGAATATATATAATTTGGATATAGTAGCAAACAGATTGAAGGAAATATCATTGCAGGATGCGACTACACAGGGTTTGCTTGTAGTCTGTTACCATGGAGACACGTAGGTTTGCATAGGAGCTGTACACACAAGAAGGCAAGACATTTCTAGTGAAAATCTTTTGTAAAGTTGCCTCCTTTGTCATTTTAGATGTACTGGGACGTTCGTTCCCTAAAAACTGGTTGTGAAGGTTAGCAAAACCTCACAATTTTTTTTTTTCACAATTTTGCATACAAATAAAATGACTATTTTTTTTAACATTTTTCATTCCAGTGTTTCCCCAGCTGTATTTTCACATGCTTCGTCAAAGAAGAAAAGTTCTGCACGGAGAAGTCTTTGTTGAAAAGGACGATTGATCCCCAAGAGCACAATCTACAGGACTCTCCTCTTTCGACCAGTCGTTGCTTTCCAGAGTCAACATGCGGCGAAGGGCCCTGTTGGTTTAAAATCCTGGATAACCTCGTACGACTCCAGTCTTCCGACCTCATATTCTGTCCTGTATTCTTCTTTTTTATTGGTTCATATCGAGACCGACACTGACTCATGCTGCAATGAGTAGACAAGGTGCATTGTGATCTTTTTATAGAGAGAAAACACAAAAAAAGTGAAGCAACAAAGATTTGAAACAAATCTTTATTTTTGTACTGTATATCTGTATTGACCACATCTCAGCAAATATAAAAAGTGATGTTTCTCCCTTTATTCACCTTAGCCAGGAATTTTCTACAGTTGTGTCTTATAAGTTCTACCATGCACTCACGGCATGTCATATATATCCAACCAGAGGTGCAAAATCTGTAACAGGGCCCCTCATGTACCATGCGCCGCCATTTATTTTACCCCTTGACTTACGTGGCCCATCTGGTACCAAAGCCCAGGTGCGACTGTTACCTTTGTACTCTCTATTATGATATCCCTATAACCACTATTGTAGTTCATAAAAGTCACAAATTCATGTAAACCCCAAGCAAAAGTGGGCTTTTCAGTATAGTCTTGGTCTTTCGTGTGATGGTTCTGGAGGCAGTACTTAAAGGAGTTTCACAAAATTCCCTGTTTTCTGGCTTCAGCTTGTTTTTCAAAACAAACTGTGCTTTACTCACTGTCCCTGGGTCCAGCACTGAGTTTCCAGCACTGTTCCGGGACAGTGGCATAACTGGAGTCCGATGGGCCCTGGTGCAAAATTTTAACTTGGGCATCCGGCAGCATGTATGGCCCCTTGTAGGTTCTCACCCCCTCCATGTACAGTCATGGCCAAAAGTATTGACACCCCTGCAATTCTGTCAGATAATATTCAGTTTCTTCCTGAAAATGATTGCAAACACAAATTCTTTGGTATTATTATCTTCATTTAATTTGTCTTAAATGAAAAAACACAAAAGAGAATGAAGCAAAAAGCAAAACATTGATCATTTCACACAAAACTCCAAAAATGGGCCGGACAAAAGTATTGGCACCCTCAGCCTAATACTTGGTTGCACAACCTTTAGCCAAAATAACTGCGACCAACCGCTTCCGGTAACCATCAATGAGTTTCTTACAATGCTCTGCTGGAATTTTAGACCATTCTTCTTTGGCAAACTACTCCAGGTCCCTGATATTTGAAGGGTGCCTTCTCCAAACTGCCATTTTTAGATCTCTCCACAGGTGTTCTATGGGATTCAGGTCTGGACTCATTGCTGGCCACCTTAGATGTCTCCAGTGCTTTCTCTCAAACCATTTTCTAGTGCTTTTTGAAGTGTGTTTTGGGTCATTGTCCTGCTGGAAGACCCATGACCTCTGAGGGAGACCCAGCTTTCTCACACTGGGCCCTACATTATGCTGCAAAATTTGTTGGTAGTCTTCAGACTTCATAATGCCATGCACACAGTCAAGCAGTCCAGTGCCAGAGGCAGCAAAGCAACCCCAAAACATCAGGAAACCTCCACCATGTTTGACTGTAGGGACCGTGTACTTTTCTTTGAATGCCTCTTTTTTCTCCTGTAAACTCTATGTTGATGCTTTTGCCCTAAAAGCTCTACTTTTGTCTCATCTGACCAGAGAACATTCTTCCAAAATGTTTTAGGCTTTTCAAGGTAAGTTTTGGCAAACTCCAGCCTGGCTTTTTTATGTCTCGGGGTAAGAAGTGGAGTCTTCCTGGGTCTCCTACCATACAGTCCCTTTTCATTCAGACGCCGACGGATTGTACGGGTTGACACTGTTGTACCCTCGGACTGCAGGGCAGCTTGAACTTGTTTGGATGTTAGTCGAGGTTCTTTATCCAACATCCGCACAATCTTGCATTGAAATCTCTTGTCAATTTTTCTTTTCCGGCCACATCTAGGGAGGTTAGCCACAGTGCCATGGGCTTTAAACTTCTTGATGACACTGCGCACGGTAGACACAGGAACATTCAGGTCTTTGGAGATGGACTTGTAGCCTTGAAATTGCTCATGCTTCCTCACAATTTGGTTTCTCAAGTCCTCAGACAGTTCTTTGGTCTTCTTTCTTTTCTCCATGCTCAATGTGGTACACACAAGGACACAGGACAGAGGTTGAGTCAACTTTAATCCATGTTAACTGGCTGCAAGTGTGATTTAGTTATTGCCAACACCTGTTAGGTGCCACAGGTAAGTTACAGGTGCTGTTAATTACATCAATTAGAGAAGCATCACATGATTTTTCAAACAGTGCCAAAACTTTTGTCCACCTTCTTTGTTATGTTTGGTGTGGAATTATATCCAATTTGGCTTTAGGACAATTCTTTTTGTGTTTTTTCATTTAAGACAAATTAAATGAAGATAATAATACCAAAGAATTTGTGTTAATACTCAGTTTCTTCCTGAAAATGATTGCAATCTGACAGAATTGCAGGGGTGTCAATACTTTTGGCCATGACTGTAATTATGTCCCCCATCCTGGCCCTATCCTATAATAATGTCCCTCATCCTGAACCCCTTCCTGGTATAATGTCCTCTATTCTGGGCCCTTCTAGTAATAGTGTCCCCCATCCTGTGACCTTTTCAGTAATGTTGTCCCCATTCTAGGTCCATTCCAGTAATACTGTCCTCCATCCTGGCGCCTTCCTATACCAATATCCCCCATTCTAAGCCCATTCCTGTAATAACGTCCCCATCCTGTGTTACTTCCTGGTATAATGTCCCCCATCCTGAGCCCCTTCCAGTAATACATGTCCCCCATCCTGGGCCCCTTCCTATAACACATGTCCCCCATCCTGGGCCCCTTCCTATAACAATGTCCCCCATCCTGAGCCCCTTCCAGTAATAATGTCCCCCATCCTGGCCCCCTTCCTATAACAATGTCCCCTATCCTGAGCCCCTTCCAGTAATATATGTCCCCCATCCTGGGCCCCTTCCTATAACAATGTCCCCCATCCTGAGCCCCTTCCAGTAATAATGTCCACCATACTGGGCCCCTTATTTGTAATAACAGTAATAATGTGCTTCGTTCTGCAGCTTTTCTCCAGAAGATTTTTTAAAAAATTCTCCTTACCTTTTCCCTCTCCCATGGCATGCAGTGTCCTCTTCCAAAGCTGGTGCAGAGGCTGGTAGCTGACTCCGCCATGCCAGCCACAGGCAGCGCATAAGTGATTGACGTGCTGCCCGCGATGGGCATGCTGACGTCTGCTGCTGGCCTCTGATTCACCGGCAACAGACTGACCACACAGGAAGGAAGCCGATGGATTTCAGGCGAATGTGAGGCCACTCTCCGGCATTGGCCTGTTCTCAGTCGCATTCTCTGTGACCACAAGCTTTACAATTGTTGCAATGGTCCTTGTGTCTGTTACTGTCTGCAGCGCTGATGTCTCATTAACAGTGCTGCAGACAATCAGTGAGCTTAGCGGTTATGCCCAAGTTGATGTAATGAGCTGATTGTCTGCAGCGCTTTTGACGTGACATCAGAGCTTCAAGCAATAATAGTCTCTGGGAGCAGCGGTTGAAACTCAGGAAAGGTGAGAAAAGGACGGTTTTCCATGGGACAGTCGTTTTTCCGAACTGGAAAACCCCATTTTTATTACTATTATTTATTTTTAGTGCACCATTGATTCCAGGGTGCTGTACACGAGAAGTGATTACATACAAGTCTAAAATACGGTGAAAAAACAAACAATGCCTGACTGGTCCAGAAGGAGAGGCCCTGCCCTTGAGGGGCTTACAGATTTTAGCAAATCAGATATTTGTAGGTATGAATTTGCTCATATACAATGTGTTCTGGTATTAATATCACATTATAAATATTTCAAGATGACTACTGTCCAGGGCAAGTCACCCAAAAAGCTGGTGTCTACAATCCAGGGGCCCCACTTCTGCCCACCCTGCTTCATAACAGGCGCAGGTCCTGAGAGCGCTTCTGCGTACCGCTGCAATTCCACAATCGTTGGCGTGTCCCAAGACTTTCCTGAGCGTTGGTCCACAGCTTCACCGTAAGCCTACACGTCCTCCACCCACGTGTGTCAAAGCTTCAATACCATGGTGCCCCTCACTGATGACCTGCTCCCACCATCACCATAGCCCCATCCTCTGCTCCTTCTCTACTTCAGCAATGACAACAGCCAGATACCCGGCCCATAGACACAGAGGGATGACCAACAGGTTGGGGAGAGCACAGGGTAAAGAAGTAGATCAATGGGATCATCAATAATTAAGAATGTAGGTGCCACTGACATCTTACACAACCGGGCACATGAATCAGTGGGGTCATCTGCACAATGTCTTCTTTTTACGATCTCTATAAAAAGTTTGGGAAGATCAGATATTTGTTGCAAAAATGCAAATTGTGACATTGTGATCGACATATTAATACAGGAGCCTCGGAGAATGATAAAAAAATCTGCATGGTAATAATAGGGGGGGTGTACAAAAACATGAAGGAAACTCATAGCAAATATTAAAAAATAACAAAGATTAAAAAGGGGCACTTTAAAAGTTCTGGTACGTGTGAATGCGTCATCAGAAAACAACCCATTATTTAAATTAGGTTTTTATAGTAAATGTATTTAAAAAAAAAAACATTTTTGTAATATGACAAAAATAAATAAATATATCATTATATTGATTTTTCATTTTATTTTTTTGCAATTTTCATACCGGCCATTAGGCCTACAGAACACTTTTCTGCAATCTCATTAAGATTGCAAACACATTTACAGAACATTGACATTAGCAGCAACAAACTGAATCAGACCCAACTGTTTATATAGAAGTATGGTCCAATCTAAGATCACCACGCAAGGGGGAGGTGGAGGTGAGCTGTGACATCAGATATTGTGATTGGTTCACCCTCTGTTATGTACTTATTTAGAGGGAGTTATCTTTCATTGTAATCCTGTCTGGGATGATAATGAACAAATCAGAAAAGGAAAAATGGAAACTATGTGCCATAAAATAAATGAAATTTGAATAATACATCATTAAAATACACAGCAGTACGATACAATATATATATATATGGGAGCAATGAATGCAAAAAAATCAGGCCAATACACAGGTATAGAGGAGGCTCCAAAAACAGATTATTATGCACAAGTGTGGATCCTATAGTTCATTTATTAAGGTGTATTATATATCAATGGTGGCCCAACTAGAATCCATAGGACTAAAAAATTAGAAAGTATAATAAAAATGTTTTTTATTTCTAAATAGAGTATATCTATAATGAATACCAAGGATCATAAAATCTTATTCTAATACGAAGCCAATGTAAGCCTCAATCACATGGAGGCAACAGTATGCATATATTTAATCAGACAATGCATGGTCAAAATATGAGCAAAAAGTGATAGAGTAAATATAGCTGTGACATGCAGCAGAAAATTATAGATCTCCAGATTATAAGTATATATGCGTATAAAGAACCAATCCTAAACTTGATGTAACAAGCAAACATGCTGAAGAGTAATGCATAGTGCAATCATAAAAACGCATGAGCAGTAATGAACATAAGGTGGTTTTAAGTAAAGCAAAGCAGGAGATGAAAGCGTTAAAGACTGCTGCTGCAAGGCAGATACTGTACCTGGATGGCCATGGCACCCCTGACGCGCGTTTCGCGGTAAAGCTTTTTCTTAAGAGGATGTGCGCACATTCCCTTAAGAAAAAGCTGTACTGCGAAACGCGCGTCAGGGGTGCCATGGCCATCCAGGTACATTAATACTGTGATGGGATGATAATGAGACTGCTGAAAAGTCTCTTATACAGAATAGGAAGTGTGAGTCTAGTATTGGACTTAGTGGCTAGCATAGGAACTGCAAGTTTTCAGGGTTTTTTTTAAACACAGTGATTTGGAAATTTTAAAAACATATATAAACAAGTTGCAAGTACAGCTTGCTGCTTAAGTCTCCTTTCCATTATTTTTTGGGTAATTCCCCACAACTTGTACTTGTAGGACTGGCGGACAAGGGATATCTATCAAGGCATCATCTACCTCTGTTATGTCTTCTTTTTTGGCGCTAATTTTTTTTTCTTTAGTAATAACATTATTTATTAGTGTTTATATAATAGATTTTATATGATTCATTGTGCAATAATTAATCTTGAAGGGTTGCCCAGTCCACATCTCTCTCTGTGTGACTGCAGACTTATCGGTGCGCTGCAGGGATTCACCACTTTCTGAGCCGGGACCGGAGGGTATGTATGCATTATACATACTCCCGGCCAGGGCCCGTCTAGAGAACCCCGCCTCACTCCATACACTTGCATTGAGCAAGGCCATCCCCCGACTAGTGACACAGCTGTCAAGTGGGTGTGGTCGACTAGAGTGCTCGGCCTCGCTCCATACAAGGATATATATATACACCTCATACATACCCTCCGGTCCCGGCTCAGAAACCAGCGAATCCCTGAAACGCACAGTGAGAGCGCTGGGGGGGATTCATAAGTCTGCACTCACACAGAGCGACTGCAGACTTATTGATTTGAACCAGACAACCCCTTTAATATATGTAGTTTCCACCTTTGTCAGTGGAGGGGCGGCCGTCTATGCCCATTTCTCTCTATTTTTTATTAAAAGTCCCAAAATTTGCAGAGTGCTCTTGATTGGAAATTTTCTGACTGTGCTCCCGATAGATGCAAGTCCCAACCACATATATGTCCAAAATAGGAAAACCCCTTTAATTTCCTGCCCTCGCTTTGAAGTAAGCCTGGAGCCCGAGCTGTCTCATGTACGAACCTGTTAGAGCAGAAAAGGCCAAGAACAATGCCCACCATAAGTGCAAATATACTGGTGTAGAAAAAACACACAAAAACAATACAAAATTAAATCACCATTAGGGGAAAAAGAAAATAAAGTGTAAGACAAAATAAAACAAAAAATTCACAAATATATTTTATTGTTTACATGATTTGTCATATTCAATATCTCTGTAGTCAATGTATTTCTGGAAATAATAATTATAGTAATGGTTAATTAGAAATTCAATTTATTCAAGGTTAATAAATAATATTGACTATACTGTAAATCAGCAGATGTGAAAAAATGTTTGTGTCTCCAGTTCAAATGCCCGCGGGAGAGAATGATATCAAACTGTTAAATCCAATCATAAAAAAACCTACAAAATTCACTGAATTCTACTTATTATTAATATGATAATTTCAGTAAATAAATTAAATGCTGAAATTACTATTTGAAGGTATTTTAGAAAAAAATTGTTACACATTTATTTTTGTGAAGTTTTGTTATTAATCTACTGTATATAATATTTTTTTTAATAAATACGACAAATGTATTATACATAAATATTTATTAGATAAATTAATATATTATTTATTATTATTGTTTTTTTTTAATACTACAACTCTTGCATTTACTATTTACAGTTTTTAAATGCATTAGTATATACAATAGCTTCTGACTAACACCTTGATTAAATTCACTTTTATAAAATGAATTTAATCAAGTTTTTAATCTGAAACTATATACTAACTTCTTTAAAAAATATAAATATTAATTGTAAGGGTTGTAGCATTTATTTAAAAAAAATGAATAATAAATAACATTAATTTATACATTAGATATTAATATATAATAAATAGTAATTGTAACAATTGTGTTTATTTAAGAAATGAATAAATAATAAAAATAATAAATGTTTCTTTCTATATTACATATTAATATATAATAAATAGTAACTGTAAAAGTTGTAGTATTCATTTTAAAAATGAATAAATAATAAAGAATAAATATTAATATAATAAATATTAATATATAATAAAAAAAATAATAATATTGATAAATGTTAATTGATATACTCAACATAAAGATATAATAAATAGTAATTGTAACAGGTGTAGTATTTATTTAAAAAATCAAGAAACAAGAAATCATATTTATTTATATATTAAGATATAATAAATAGTAATTGTAACAGTTGTGATATTTATTTAAAAAATTAAGAAATAGTAATAAATAATAAATATTTATTTATATATAAAATGTTAAGATATAATAAATAGTCATTATAACAGTTTGATATTTATTTTAAAAATTAAGAAATAGTAATAAATAATAAATATTTATTTATATATAAAATATTAAGATATAATAGTCATTATAACAGTTGTGGTATTTATTTAAAAATGAAAATATAATACAAAATAATTCATAATTTATACATAAAATATTAATATGTAATAAATAGTAATTATAACAGTGGTAGTATTTAAAAAATGAATAAATACTAATTATGATTATTATTTAGAGTAATGACATAAAACTTCAAAATAAAAGTGCAAAACAATTTTAGGAACTTCAAACAGTTATTTCAGCATTTATTTACTGAAATTATCATACTAATAATAGGTAGAATTTAGTGACCTTTGTAGTTTTTTTTATTACTGGAGTTAATACTTTGACATCATTCTCTCCCGCGGGCATTTGAACTGGAGCCACCATCATTTTTTCACATCTGCTGGTTTATAGTCAATAATCTTGAAACTTTCATACCGAAATCTGAAATGGGAATTGCTGGTCTATGAAGAAATGTAACCGATGGCTTTCAATCTAAGCCCTCCTGCACATGGTCGCAGTGGTACGGAGCCGTAATAAGCAGCCGTATACTTTTATCGATCCCCAGAGTCTAGCTCTACACCTTGAATTTTATATGAAAGCATCTAGATGGTTTCTTGCAGTCTTTCCTGCCATTTTCATGAGTTCTAAAGCCGGTTACATCCACCATGATTGTCTCATAGGATCCATGTTTTTATCTTTATTTTTGCAGGGGAAACCTTCCTTTACTGTATATAAGATCTCACGTTTTAGAATTCTCTTTTCTTTGATCTATTCCTAGTTTCTACTCCAAAAAAAAGTGAACACTGCAATGAACGGCACCTTCTGAAGCTGGCCATAGATGTCAATATTAATATCTGTCCACAAATCACAGGGCAATTTCTTGAAAAAAAAATTGAACATTTTGCACAAAAATTGTTTTCCAACCAGATTAATGTTGTGCATCATTAACCGTTAGCTAGCTTAAAAAGGGCCTGTTACTTGCCATAAGCATTTTTTTTAACCTGGTACAAATGTCGCTGTTCTCCTGAATCTGGCATTGTTTTTATTTTGTTATTGCGCCTCTGCATTCCTAGCTGTTAAGATCTATGGGCCGGACATAGATCTACCCGAGAATCTGCCTCCAGAGATTATTGTAAATGAAAGGAGTTTGGCCAGTGTAAGTCTTCCAGATCAAGAGAGCAGACTGTCCTGTCAGTCATTACATGTCTCACACTGGTAATGCCCCTTTCATTTAGAATAAGCTCTGGAGGCAGATTCTCAGGGAGATCCATGTCTGGCCCATAGATCTTAACAGTTCCTTTACATACTGTCATGATCACGTGTGTCAGGTCGCAGATGATGCCGCAAGGCGAACCCATAACACACGTGACCCTGGATACACCGCCTCCAATGGGGCGAATTTAAATAATAGAACGTGCAGGTGGATATGCCGCCTCCACCTGGCGAATTTAGGTATTACACGTTATGCATATATATCTGGAAACACCGCCTCCAGTAAGGCGCATTTAAATAATAAGGGGGGAACCTGGGTAACTTTAACAATGGTGGGCCCTGCGATAGGGAATGGGGGACGTGGAGACCTCCTAAGCTCCCCTGAGCCAGTGTCCCTGCACTCCTTACGTTCCCTATACAGGCTACGCACCTGTCGCCGCACGCGAACCTTAACCCCTTGCTCGCCCTGACCCTAAACCCTCACTAGGGAATAGGTCGGTGCGGAGACTAATCCCACCACTGCACTAACAACACACATGAGGAAAGAGACAATACAGGGGAAACACCACTTAGCTTTGCTCTGTTGCGTGCGCTCCTAGCAACAGAGCCCACCACCTGTGTGCATCTTCTCCTCCACCCTGATCCATCACCATAACTGTATCCGTCACCATCGTGCAGCCTGGGAGCAGAGTCCATCACCACTTGCAGCAGTCCAGTACACAGAGTCCCAAGATGAGTCCAGCCTCTGCCAAGAATCCAAGCATGCTCGAGTCCAGTTCTCAGCAACCAAGTCGAGCATGCTGAGTGCAACTCTCTTCCTAGTCGCCACTCCTCTAAGCCATGCCCGCACTTCCCGCCGACACCATAAACTGCGACTCCACCAGGCCATGCCAGTCCTTCCTGCAGACACCATTAGCTGGCACTCGTTCTCTCTGGCTGACTGCGCAGGACTCCTATCCAGCTCCATCCTTCCACCAGGCTCTCCAACAACTCAGCAAGAAATATCACCAGCAGTGAGTGAACACCCTGAGACCCATTTATAGAGTGTCACACCTGAACCATAATTAAGTGCAACCTAACCTAAGGTGCAATACCACTAACCACCACCGGGGACAGTCAAAACACCTTTGAACTTAACCAAAGTAAAAAAAGTTCACTTTGTGCTTTTAATACCGCCAGATCCAACACTGGATCATGACACATACTAAGAAAAACTTTGACCTGCATGCCCATATATACGGCTTAAGAAGGTTGATCCTGCTGAGTGATTCCCTTTAAGGCCTGGGCTACATTGGAACTTTTTGTAGCACTACTGATTGATCTTAACTATATAGTGGCAGGTGCAGTCCACTAATTTGCATACAACTCAATGTACTGCATTGGAATGCAGCTGTTAAGTTAAAATCAATCATATTGCTACAAAAATTCACAGTTATAAAATGTCTAAATGTCTTTCAGCAACTCGTTATCACCTTATGACATCATTACAGCTCAGCACATAGGGATTAGGGAGCCACATGTGACTTGTGCACTGCACAAAACATTTATGTCTAAGAGTGCATACCTGTGAATGGAAACTGAGCTGCAGTACCCAAGAATGGCCACTACACAGTGTATGGCGCTATGCTGATCGCTGTACTCTAAATCCAGTTGTAGGGAAAGCTGAAAACAGTTGATCTCTGCCGGGCGTCAGGCCCCCACCAATGTCATACTAATGACCTAGTCTAAGGATAAATCAACTATATAACAATACATAAAATAACACTATACAATGCAAGAATATAATAAGCCTGGAAAACCACTATAACACCTACTACATCTGAATATACAGCCGAGACCTGGATGTGTATAAGCTGTAATACCAGACACAGGCAATGGACAAGGGGGCACAACCCCCATCTGTGCACGTCAGGCACTCAGACCATCCTCATGGAGTCGGTTTCTAACCGTTTGTGCAGACACATGCACATTTGTGGCCTGCTGGAGGTCATTTTGCAGGGCTCTGGCAGTGCTCCTCCTATTCCTCCTTGCAAAAAGGCTGAGGTAGCGGTCCTGCTGCTTGGTTGTTGCCCTTCCATGGCCCCCTCCACATCTCCTGGTGTACTGGCCTGTCTCCTAGTAGCCTCTGGACACTATGCTGACAGACACAGCAAACCTTCTTGCCACAGCTCGCATTGATGTGCCATCCTGGATGAGTTGCACTACCTGAGCCACTTGTGTGGGTTGTAGAGTCCGTCTCATGCTACCACGAGTGTGAAAGCACAACCAACATTCAAAAGTGACCAAAACATTAGCCCGAAAGCATTGGTACTGAGATGTGGTCTGTGTTCCCCACCTGCAGAACCACTCCTTTATAGAGGGTGTTGTCACGTCGCCGCTCGCTCCTGTCATGTTGCCGTCTTCTGCGCCCCATCAGACTCACCAGACCGCAGCTTCCCGGCGTGTCCCCATCTGTTCTCCTGCTCTGATGACAGCGCTTGCTTCCTCCTGGGCGCGCGCCCCCCGCAGGTCTCGCCGTGCACGCGCACTTCCTCCTTTGTGAGCCGGTCGCTCCTCCTGGTCCTCTCTATGGTCAGGAGGACCCTGACCCGGAAGCTCCTCCTCACTCTCCCATATCAGGCCGTCGCTCCCTAGTGACGCTGCCTGATCGTCACTTGTATTTTCCAGTGATTCTGGCCCCACTCTTGCTGGTGGTCTCCGCTGCTTCCTCCGCTTCCTCCTACTCCGCATTTACCATTCTGCGGCTCCATCCAGCCTGTGTTCCTGCCGTGCCATCCTGTGTCTCCATCCAGTCTGTGTTCCTGCCGTGCCAGCCTGTGTCTCCATCCAGTCTGAGTTCCTGCCGTGCCATCCTGTGTCTCCATCCAGTCTGAGTTCCTGCCGTGCCATCCTGTGTCTCCATCCAGTCTGTGTTCCTGCCGTGCCATCCTGTGTCTCCATCCAGTCTGTGTTCCCACCGTGCCTGCCTATATCTCCGCATCTCCGGATTCTGGTCTCTCCGCTCTTTCCGGCTGCCTTGCCTACCTCCTGTCTGGTCTTCCCCCGTTTGCCCTGGGTACCAGCTGCCGTGGTAATAGTCTCCTCTGTGCCTGTCCCAAACGCTCCCTGTATAGGGGGTGGTCCACCTGGTCCACTCGCCCAGGGGAGGTTCGTTGCCGTGGTCCAGTGGGTTCACCCTCGGGGGTCCTAAAAGGTGTCTTGATAATTGCCAATAATTTCCATCTGTTGTCTATTCCATTTGCACAACAACATGTGAAATTGATTGTCAATCAGTGTTGCTTCCTAAGTGGACAGTTTTATGTCACAGAAGTTTGATTTACTTGGAGTTATATTCTGTTGTTTAAGTGTTCCCTTTATTTTTTTGAGCAGTGTATACACATATATATATATATATATATATATATAATTATATATAATATGTATTCACTGTATATATATATATATTGACATGGTTTAGGCGCACAGAGTTTTGCAATTAAAGGGGTTGTTGGCAGAACGGTTTGACAAAAATAAGATTTTTTCAGGTTGTCTCACTGACTCCTAGTGATCCCCTGTAATTTTCATGGAACTCAGCAGAAATTCAAATCCCCTACAGCACACCCACAGGAATAAGGAGGACTTACAAAGTCCGCACAGTTCCCACATGCAGATGCTGGGTCCTCCAGAGTGAGACACGCTCTTTGTAGCTGTTCTCTGTGCTTGTTGGACGCCCCCTTTATTTCCTCAGAATTCTCTAATAGGGTATTTGACGGCAGGTTTTGTAAACGAGATAAGCTCATTAGAAGCACAGAATCCCAATTAACTCCTTCCTGGATCCTCGTAAAATATTAATAAACCTTTAGCATCAACCCCCCAAAGGCCAGAAATGACAATTTAATGAGTGAGATGCCAGATCAGTGAATTAGGGATGTTAGACAAATTGGGAGATAACGATTAGATGCAAAATCCGTGACATCTGCCACTAATGCTCCTCTACAGAAGAAAGAACAGGAAGTAAATCCCGCGCTCATTACCGATTGTTAGAAAGTCTCTGCTCACTAAATATCCATCCATGCTGCAGCATCGGAACAGGCCAGCGGGAAAATGTAATCCCCTAATGCATCCTAATTGAACGTACGGTGTCAGGCTAATGCATAATAATGTTACATTCTTTTCCTCTCTCCTGGAGACTATTCATCCAGACCCTGGGACATGTTATACTTCCAGCAGGACGGTGTAATAACCATTATGTCCTACAAGCTATATATTACTTTTACACCGCACTTTACAGTACAAGTAATGGCATCGCTCTATTTCTAGGTCGACTGATCCAAAAATAAAATTCTCCTAATGATACAGCGAGCAAGCTCATATTTATTAACCCAAATAATTAGCACCATAAATCTATATCTATCTATCTTCTATTATATATCTATATATTATCTATCTATCATTCTATCTAACAACTGGAGTCCATCTCCAACATAAAAGTTACTTCAGCCACTTTTTTGACACAAATCATGATAAAATATTAATATAACGGTCACTGTTTGCCACGTCTGTCCCAGTTCTGCCCACTTTGGCCATGATGGCCGAGGATCATAGAAAAAGTTGGAAAGATTTTGCAGAAACATTTTTGCAACATTTCATGGAGTTTAATGCCACAAAAATTTTCAAAATGACTTGAAAAATTGGGGACCTACAGTACATATCCCGTATTTTTAATCTAATCTGAGTCATCTTCTCACCACCCTGCTTCCCCCGGGGAAAGACCTGTTGGCCACGGAGATCAGGATGGCAAGTAGTCAGTGGGATCCTTCCTCAGACTAAACACCTGAGACCAATAGTCCCTTTCAGGGCTTTCCAAAGTAGGTTTTCTCTGAAAATATAACCCCGCAGCGTTGCAGAATAAAATATACAAATCAGACTCTAATTCATGCTGATTCATTGATTTAAATGCCATAAGAAGCATTACTTACTAATTTCCATCACCATCGTTTTCAGCCCCTTCATCGTTTGTTTACTTGCTGCTGCCAATCTCAGTTTTAGCGGTCAGTGAATGCCGGGGCCGGGATTGGCGGCCATGTGACCACAAGCATGCAATTTGCAACCTTCAGGCCACATTCCAACTAGACGTGTCCAGTCTCGCTCAATTCACTTGCATCAAGCAAGGCCATGCACGTCTAGTCGGCACAAAAACGCATGTAAGCAAATTGCACACTTGTGGTGACGCGCTCACACGTTCCCGGCTTTGGCAATGCAAAATTCTGACAGTACGCAGCCATACAGCATGGCTGCAGACTTCAGCCCCAAGGCTGGTAAACCCTTTAAGTATACCCAGTCTCTATAAGGACACTGTCCTTCTTGCATAGCCCAATATTACAGATCTACTCTATATCTACATTTCAGGCCCACAGTGTTTCAGCCTTCTGCTATAGTCAGTAGATGCACAAGAAATGTTCTTCTCCTTTACAGGACATGCGACTTGTGGGGCTCTTTTCTCGATTCTTAACTTTTCGACCCCAATGTTGACTAATTGCTCAGAATGCAATGAGACAGTCAGTGATTTGATGCTGTTGATTGGCTGCTCAAATGTTAAAGAATTTGGGATCCACTTTCCAGAAAATTAGATCTGTCATGGAACTAACTGATCTGTAGTAAAGGACCATTGCGAAATGTGAAGAAGTAAAAATGGTGTCACGATTCCACCGCTCAGTGTGTCTGGGACGCAGCAAGTGAAAGCTCAGTCGTCCAATTTAGTGCAGGGGCATGCTGAGCTGTCAGTATTTTGATTGACAGCTCAGCCGACTAATCTGAGAACTTTCTTCATGTGTTCGCTGTTTATAATGATTACCCAACTTTTTTACTAAGCAGTCAGTCCCAGATAGCTGCCAGTCATAGCTTTCAGCTCAGTGCGGTGTGTTCTCTGCGCTTTGTGCTCTGAATTCAGACATTCTGATCTTTTGTTGCCGGACCCTGGATTTGCCTACTGACTACTCATTTGTATTACGCCTTTTGCCTTGATGCACACTGACCTTGGAATTCTGACTCTGGACTGTGATCTGACTACGCCTTTGTCTCTTCCCTCTGTTTATGATGTACCCTCCGTACCCTCCTAGGTCTTGACCTCGGACTCCTTGACTATCCTGACTCACGTCTTGTCCGTGAGAAGTGACTCAGCGTCACAAATGAAACGGGTGAATAACAAAAATAAAGATTTCACAAAACACAAAGGCAGCGATGATGCACTAAAAAGTTATAAAGAAAAGATTAAATGATGTAAAAAATTAGAATAAAATTAAAAAAAAAAAAAAACACAAAGAGCACAAAGCTGGAGACATTGAGGAAAACTAAATCCTAAAATGTTCCTAACATATAAATAGTGAAAAGGTCAAAACTGAGTTGTTACCCTTTAAGAAGCAATCATTGAGGAATTGTGGAGGTGATTGAGGAGAAAGCAATTTATTAAACCTTTTCTCTACCTCTTTGCCAAGGAGAATGAAATGTCACTTGAAATACAAAAGACTAAAAGTAAACACTGAATCACTGAAATGAATTGACTAAAACACACTGTGCAGTGAATTATATGAAGCACACATATAAACTATAAATCTAAAATAAATATATAAAATATGGCAGAAGTAGATCAAATATAACACAGAAAATAAACTAAACAAAAACATAGGAACTTTGCTTCATGTTTGTTGTGTTGATTAACAGGAAAATATCTCAAATGATCTCTATTCCTTTTGAGACTCCCGTTCTCAGCAATGAAGGGTAATGCGACGACTTCTTAAGTGGACCCTCTGGGTCGTGACACCAGCCCACCCAGGGTGAGCTGACCTAGTGAGGACCACCCCCTAAATAGGGAGTGTCAGGGGCAGGCCCCAGGGGGGCAAGGTACCACGACCGCTGGAACCAGGCGGCCGGCTCACAGAAGACACAAGTGAGTGTGTCTAGCAAGATACAACAGGAAACGCGCAGAATGCAAGAATACGCAAAGCGTGGACGCAGGGGCACACCGGGTATAGGATAGTACAGGGCATGTGCACGGGAGTACGGAAGGTTCAGGACAGTACAAGGCGAGTACACGGGAGTGCGCTGGATACTGGATTGTGCAAGGCGCGTACACGTGAGCATGTATGGCGCTCACAAACAAGCACACCTGGGTGCGGGCAAAGCAGGGCGTGTGCAAGGAGCACGACAGAGTACAAGGCTAGACAGAGTGCATGCTGGGAAGCACGCCAGAGTACAGGGTTAGACAGAGTGCGCGCTAGGAAGCACGCCTGAGTGCAGGGTTAGACAGAGCGCGTGAGTACAAGGCAAGGCAGAAGGTGTGCTAAGAAGCATGACAGGACACAAGGCAGGAGCTGAGCGTGTGCTAAGGAGCATGACAGAGCACAGAGCAGATCGTATGCTAAGGGGCACGACAGAGCACAGAACAGAGCGTATGCTAAGGGGCACGACAGAGCACAGCGTGTGCTAAGAAGCACAGCAGGGTACAAGGCAGAAGCACAGCATGTGCTAAGGAGCACGGCAGAGCAAAGAGAGAGCATGTACTAACAAGCACCGCAGAGCACAGTACAGGGGACTTGAGTACAGGGAGCGACCGAGCAGGGACAAAGCAGGCCTAGCAGGGAAGCACAGCAATAATCAGGCAACTCTCATAGGAAGAGGCAGCCTGATATAGGGCAAGAGCACTGGGACTTCCGGGTTAGGTCCTCCAGGACCATAGAGATGGTGTGTCTGCAGTCAGAGCTGAGAAGGGCACACATGCGCACTGGGCATAGCCGTGCAGCCACAGGATCAAGTGTGAGAGGTGCGCATGCGCACCAAACGGGATCCCCAGAGCGGCCGCGGCACCAGAAGTGGTTACGTCGGGCGAGGAGTCCCGGCACCAGGTGATCGCGGTGTAAGAGGTAATCCGGAGAGCCCCTAGAGAGATGTAGCATGACAGCCACATCCTTAACTTTAAAAAAAAGCTAAAACAATGCCAAAAAGAATGAAAATACGCGCAACAACGTCAAACTACTTTCTGTGCACATGTAGAACATACCCAGTCACTGATGGCAGAGAAAATGTCGTAGGAAATGTCGTGGCAATGTTAAAAAAAAAAAAAGAGGTAAAAAAGTGATCTCAAAAACTATAGACTTGTAAGCTTACCTTTCATTGAGGGTAAAATATTTGTAGGTTGTCACGTTTGTAAATGTTACGTGATAACTTAATGGAATGGTGCTGGCACCAGAAGTGGGTAAAGATTGTGGAATATAGCAATTCAGAAGGAGTTATCCCTTTAATCACTTTCTAATAGTAACAATAATATGAATCTACTCATTCAGTCCCAGTCTACACAGCAAAGCTGACAAGTGCAGAAAAGCTGCAAATAACAGGAAGCATCAACCTGATGTTCTGGTGGCCAAGTTAAAAAACTGCAAAATTTCAATATTTTTTAAAAATGTGTAGAACATCTAAAATAAACACACAAAAAATATTTTTTTAAATGTTTAGAATAAAAAACTAAATTACCGTAAATATGGTACATATTAAAAAAATATGTAATTTTTGGAAGAGATGTACTCCTTTTCAAATGTTTGTCATTTTTTTTTAATTGAGCCATAATAAAAATAGAGAAAAAATACTTCTTGTTACATTATAATAGATATTTCCAATTTCCTGCGGGGTTTTGACACATTTGTTGGTTTAATGCTCGATCAGCAAAAATCTCTTTCTATTAGTGAAATAAAAATGTCATTTAATGATGCTGCAGATATTTAACACCACAGACCTAGTAGTTCAGCTATAGATCTTTCATGTGAAACATAAGAAAAATACTGTCAAACAGACCTTCAATTTGCAGAGATAACCTCCTTGTTCACTGGAGAATAGGGGTTGCCTCTCTGCCTTTGAGGGCTCCTGTGCGCAGGGTTGCCACCAGGAATTTCAAGGCCCCAAACTTGCAAAATTTTCATGCCCCTTTGAGACTCCGTCCAGGCTCCACCCCTTGCACCTGCCACAGTCGGCACTGCCCAGTCTCGGAAAAACTCCACTTCTGCACCCCTGTCCTCACCAATCACACGTTAACACTTCACATCGAATAGGAGATTACATGCAGTAAATAGCCAGCAGCTTTTGTTTAGGCCAAAAGAATATTTAAGCCTCCACCATGACAAGGTAGACTCTTTAGGCAGGGCACTATTCTACTCGAACCTAGCAAACATTTCTTACAATATCCAATACTCTTTAGGTATTTTTTTTGTTATTTTTCCTTTAAAATAAATACAACATGCAAGGGACAAATGCTGTTACACAATGGCTGGTGTTATGAATGGGTCACCGAGGAGGATGGCAGGAACAGGCTAAGCCACCAGAAACCAGAGAGGTTGGTAACTAAGCGGATTGCAGACCTCTGATCCTATCCACACAACTAGCAGTAGCCGTGGAGCGTTCCTACGATGTCCTTGACGCTTCGTCACAGCCCTAGAACTAACTAAGCCTAAAGACAGAAAGGTGAAATCTAAACTGCCCCGAAGCAGATCCCCAAAGTAATAGACAGCCCCCAAACATATATTGTCGGTGAGACAAGATGAGACACAAACACAGGCAGAGAACAGACTGAGCAAACGGTGGGGCCCAAGCTGTCTAGACAGGACAGAACAGAAAAGATACCGTCTGCAATCACGCACAAAAACCTTAAAAAGTCCAACACTTCTGATATACAAAAAACCTGAGGTCGCATGACCTCTCCCCCTACTATATCAGCACTCTGGTATAAACTGGAAGCAAGGCAAAAAGATACTAACATAACAGGGGACTGAACAAGCTGCAACATATGAAGCAGGGCCCAGTGCTGCCCCCAGCAGGGAGCACGCTGAACCCTAGCAACAAAGCAGAAAGCAAAAAAGGCAAAACCAGATTAGATGCAAAGGATTAGCAAAATAATCACTTAGTTGAACATTGCAGATCAGGCAGGGGACACAAGAACTTCAAATGCACAAGGAGGAAATCACCAGCAACCTCCAAGAGCAGCCAGCTCAATTATATGCTCCCATCCAGTAATCCCAGGTTCCCAATTATCGTCGTCAGGTGGGGAACTTCCATCCACCTGGCCAGCTCCACTACTCTCAGTAACCACCAGAGGGAGCAGAGGGAACTTCAGCTCAGAACTCCAAGCCAGAGAATTCACAACAGGCTGGACCACATATTACCACCACATAGTGACCAAATAATATCATATACAATGGATAAATACCATCTCATAATAGCTTGACCACATATTACCACTACACAGTGACCGAATGATGCTATATATAAAGGACAAATACCGTCACACCATTACTGGACCACATGTTACCACCACATAGTGACCAAATACTACCACCTACAAGGAACAAATACTGTCACACCATGACCAGACCATATATTACCACCACATAGTGACTGAATAATACATACAAGGAATAAATAACATCACACCCTGACTGGACCACATATTACCACCACATAGTGCCTGAATAATACCACATACAAGGAACAAATACCGCCACACCATGACTAGACCACATATTAGGCTGTGTGCACATGCTGCGGATTAGGTGCGGATTCATCCGCGTGGATTTTGTAAAATCCGCATGTGAAACCGCAGGTCAAAATACCTGCGGTTTTACCTGCGGATTGCTCTGCGGTTTTGCCCTGCGGTTTTTCATCTCCTCAATGGAGGAGATGGCAAACCGCAGGGGAATCCGCAGAGAGAATTGACATGTCATTTCTTTCTGCGGATTGAAAACCGCAGATAATCCGCGCGGAAAATTCTGCACCATCTGCATTGCGGTTTTTGATTCCCATAGGGAATCATGGTACTGTACACCGCAGCAAAAACTGCTGCGGGTCCGCAGCGGCCAAAACCGCTGCGGAACCGCAGCAAAATCCGCAGCATGTGCACACAACCTTACTATGACAAAGTGACCGAATAATACCACATACTAGGAAAAATTACTGCACACCATGACCAGATCACATATTACCACCACATAGTAACTGAATAAAGCCACATACAAAGAACAAATACCACCACACCATGACCAGACCACATACTACCATAACATAGTGACCAAATAGTACCACATAAAAGGAACAAATGCCAACACACCAAGAGCAGATTACATACTACCACCACATAGTAACCACCACAATACTGGTCATTAAAAAAACACAATACTATTATTACCATAAGTGCTATTATACACAGGACCTCTGTACATAGTTTACAGTGTATAGTGCAAGTGTACAGGTAATACAGTGATCTCCAGTAACATGATAGACAGGAGCTCTGTATATAGTGTATAGAGTACAGGTAATACAGTGATCACCAGTGACATACACAGGAACTCTGTATAAAGTGTCAGTGTATAGGTAATACAGTGATCATCAGTGACATTATACACAGGAGCTTTGTATATAGTGTACAGGTAATACAGTGATTACCAGTGACATTATACACAGGAGCTCTGTATATAGTGTCAGTGTACAGGTAATACAGTGATCACCAGTGACATTATACACAAAAGCTCTGTATATAGTGTATAGTGTCACTAAATTCCTCCTGACATGTTCACATACCTCAGCATCAACTACAAAAAACATATGACTCCTGTGCTTGCCAACAAGGGTTTTGCCACCAAGTATTAAGTCTTCTTTGCCAGAGGGATCAAATACTTATTTCTCACTGCAAAATGCAAATAAATTTATATAATTTATACAATGTGATTTTCTGGATTTTATTTTTTATATTTTATCTCTCAATGTTAAAATTAACCTACCCTTAAAATTATAGACTGTTCATGTCGTTGTCAGTGGGCAAACTTACAAAATCAGCAAGGGATCACATACTTATTTCCTCCACTGTATGTCCTCTCATTCTGGTCCTATATGTCTCCGTCCTGCCCCCATATGTCCTCCCATCCTGACCCAATATGTCTCCATCCTACCCCCCCATATGTTTGCATCCTGCACCCATAAGTCTCCATTCTGCCCCCCCCATCCTGGCCCCATATGTCTCCATCCTGCCCCCATATATGTCTCCATTATGGCCCCCCATATGTCTCCATCCTACCCCCATATATATCCTCTCATTCTGTCCCCCCATATGTCTCCATACTGTCCCCCAGTATGTCTCCATACTGCCCCATATATGTCCTCTCATCCTGACCCCACATGTCTAAATTGGCTGGTGGTCCCTATTGCAGTGCAGGAAGAGGACCTGCATAGCAATAGATTTCAACTGAAGAAGCACGTTCAGTTATTCGCGAACTGCCGAATCCGGCCCCTGGGGCCCAGGTAGGAGGGAGGCACAGAGCAGGCCCCATACACCAGTAAGGGCAGTAATGCCCTGATGGCAGCCCTGCCTGTGCGTATTGGTGTCCGCTGTGAGGATCTTAATTCCAGGAGCAATTAGACGAGGGCATGATGCAGCAAGACGTTGCAAGTCCTCTGACAAGTCTGTGCCGCCAGGGCACTCTGGCCGAACGCGTCCCTAATAACCAAGCGGGATAATGCTGGAGTGACGTCACGGTAAGAAACTATGGAGTCCTGCAGTGTCCACAACCTACGCATCTCTATGAAATCTCAGTTCCCCCTGACCTATAGATGAAGCGGAACCAAGATTTCCCTGAAACGCGTAGGACGCTATCTCAGCAAACTGTAGGTCTGTTTGACACTGTTTTTCTTATGTTTTACATGCAAGATCTATATCTGAAGTGCTAGGTCTGTGATGTAAATATCTGCAGCATCAATAACTGACATTTTTATTCCACTAATAGAGAGAGATTGTACGATTGTTTGATACTACTATACTTATTGTATTTTTTACATACATGTAAGAGGAAGCAGTTATACCCTGAAGAGCTCTTGCGGGATGTAAGGAAAGACTACATCTGCTGGACGAGTTAAAGCAAGTGGAACCAATTTGTACCAGAAGAATTGCGGGGAAAGGAGCTTCGCGACTGGACCTGGTCAGGTGACTCACATGACCCAGGGTTCCTTGATATAAAAGCCCTGTGCACCAAACCGAGTGATAGAGAGAAGGAGATGTGGACCAGGGATGGCACCGAGGCCAATGTGACAGGCCTCAGAAGGCATCCTACGCCATCAGGGTACCAGTCAGTTTCAGACTGCTCCAGGGAAGACCCAGAGTTCTGACTACACCGGTCAAGACCAGGAACTATGCCCTACGCCAGTCAAGCCTCAGAGTCCAGACGCCACCTGTCAAGAGCTGAGGCCTAGTCCTTACTGCTCCAGGCCCAGGAGACATTTGCAGGCAAGTAATGAAGATGCCCGAGGAGACGAAGACTAGAAGGGCATCCTGCTATTGCAGAAACAGCGCGAGTGAGCAGGGCCCTCGCTTCCAGCTATAACATGCGGTACCGGGGTGGGTCGGGGTCAGGACAACAGGTTGGGAGTGGGACGATTAGTACTTGGGAGGCTCAATGCGTTTTAATAGACTTCGTCAGAAAGACTTGCGGCCCGGTGGGGAATCCCAGTCAACCCCGCTAGGGCCAGAGTTAAAGGAAGAACCTACATGGTAAGTCCCGTGAATGAGCGTACCACCTTCGTGATGAGAACTTTAGTATTATATAGTGAAGAACTTTTGTAGCTATTTCTTTGGTATCGATATTTGGTTTATTGTTGATTTGTCTCGTTATTATCATCAACTGTTTAGAATTGCTGGAAATTACTATTGTATTTAAACAGAATCATATCGTTCACTGACCATTCCTGCCCTGCGTTCTCTGTGCGTCGCATCCAGTCACCTACGGTGAGACATCATCAACTAGAATTTCTTCTATTATTAGAGAGAGACTATTCCTATAAATACCTGTGTTTTAAATTTTGGAACACACGATTTCTGCAGTTATCTTATCATTATTTTAAACATTCAATTCTTATTGAAACATCTCTTAGTGAACGTTCTTTCCTTCCTTTCTGCTCACAAGCTGTTCAGCGCAACACTACCCAATTGCATGATTACCTTCGTTCTACGGGTTTTTCACACAGGACCCGTTTCCCTGTCGGCAGCACCTATCCCCTTTAGGCGCAAGGTACAGTGGGGAAAAAAAGTATTTAGTCAGTCAGCAATAGTGCAAGTTCCACCACTTAAAAAGATGAGAGGCGTCTGTAATTTACATCATAGGTAGACCTCAACTATGGGAGACAAACTGAGAAAAAAAAATCCAGAAAATCACATTGTCTGTTTTTTTTTCATTTTATTTGCATATTATGGTGGAAAATAAGTATTTGGTCAGAAACAAAATTTCATCTCAATACTTTGTGATATATCCTTTGTTGGCAATGACAGAGGTCAAACGTTTTCTGTAAGTCTTCACAAGGTTGCCACACACTGTTGTTGGTATGTTGGCCCATTCCTCCATGCAGATCTCCTCTAGAGCAGTGATGTTTTTGGCTTTTCGCTTGGCAACACGGACTTTCAACTCCCTCCAAAGGTTTTCTATAGGGTTGAGATCTGGAGACTGGCTAGGCCACTCCAGGACCTTGAAATGCTTCTTACGAAGCCACTCCTTCGTTGCCCTGGCGGTGTGCTTTGGATCATTGTCATGTTGAAAGACCCAGCCACGTTTCATCTTCAATGCCCTTGCTGATGGAAGGAGGTTTGCACTCAAAATCTCACGATACATGGCCCCATTCATTCTTTCATGTACCCGGATCAGTCGTCCTGGCCCCTTTGCAGAGAAACAGCCCCAAAGCATGATGTTTCCACCACCATGCTTTACAGTAGGTATGGTGTTTGATGGATGCAACTCAGTATTCTTTTTCCTCCAAACACGACAAGTTGTGTTTCTACCAAACAGTTCCAGTTTGGTTTCATCAGACCATAGGACATTCTCCCAAAACTCCTCTGGATCATCCAAATGCTCTCTAGCAAACTTCAGACGGGCCCGGACATGTACAGGCTTAAGCAGTGGGACACGTCTGGCACTGCAGGATCTGAGTCCATGGTGGCGTAGTGTGTTACTTATGGTAGGCCTTGTTACATTGGTCCCAGCTCTCTGCAGTTCATTCACTAGGTCCCCCCGCGTGGTTCTGGGATTTTTGCTCACCGTTCTTGTGATCATTCTGACCCGACGGGGTGGGATTTTGCGTGGAGCACCAGATCGAGGGAGATTATCAGTGGTCTTGTATGTCTTCCATTTTCTAATTATTGCTCCCACAGTTGATTTCTTCACTCCAAGCTGGTTGGCTATTGCAGATTCAGTCTTCCCAGCCTGGTGCAGGGCTACAATTTTGTTTCTGGTGTCCTTTGACAGCTCTTTGGTCTTCACCATAGTGGACTTTGGAGTCAGACTGTTTGAGGGTGTGCACAGGTGTCTTTTTATACTGATAACAAGTTTAAACAGGTGCCATTACTACAGGTAATGAGTGGAGGAAAGAGGAGACTCTTAAAGAAGAAGTTACAGGTCTGTGAGAGCCAGAAATCTTGATTGCTTGTTTCTGACCAAATACTTATTTTCCACCATAATATGCAAATAAAATGAAAAAAAAACAGACAATGTGATTTTCTGGATTTTTTTTCTCAGTTTGTCTCCCATAGTTGAGGTCTACCTATGATGTAAATTACAGACGCCTCTCATCTTTTTAAGTGGTGGAACTTGCACTATTGCTGACTGACTAAATACTTTTTTTCCCCACTGTATGCTATATGCTTAGGATTGCAGCTTGACATCATAATCAGAAATATCATCACACACAAAATAACCATCAACATCTTGTCTCGACATCTTCTTCAGGGGGCAGGACTCATGTCCACCCTGTTAGGCTGCGTTCACACGTCGCGTTTTTTTCGCGGCATTTTTTACTGCGCGATTTTGCAGCAAAAACACAAAAAAACAGGATCCCATCCAATCCTATGGGATTCCGCAATGCTGTGCTAATGCTGCAGATTTTCCCCGCGGAAAAATACGCAGCATGCTCATTATTTTGCGGAATCGCGGCAATTCCACCCACATAGGAATGCATTGTTCTGCTTACTTTCTCCATGTGGTTGTGCCCACCATGCAAAAAGTACACAGAACATTTGCGGATGGTACCCAGGGTCTGGAGGAGAGGAGACTGTCCTCTTGGCTCTGGGTACCATATCCCTGTAAAAAAAATAGAATTAAAATAAAAAAAATCGGCTTATATTCACCTTCCGATGTCCCGCGCAGAGTCCCCAGGCTTCAGCGATACACGCGGCAGGTGCCGTTCCCAGTAATGCATTGCGATGACCTTTGCTGACGTCGCGTCTCGTGATACAGTAGCGATCTCGTGAGACCGCGACGTCATCAAAGGTCATCGCAATGCATTACTGGGAATGGACATCGGAGGGTAAATATAACCCGATTTTTTATTTTTTTTAAATTATTTTTAACGTTAGATCTTTTTTCTACTGATGCTGCATAGGCGGCCTCAATAGTAAAAAGTTGGTCACACTTGGTCAAACACTATGTTTGACGAGTGTGACCAACCTGTCAATCAGTTCTCCAAGCGATGCGCGATTACTTACGCTTGCAAAACGCTAGTTTTTCCGCAGGAAAATAGCGGGAATTTAAAATGCGATTTGGCATTCCGGAATTCTCGTGGTAACTTCCGCGGGAATTCCGCTACGTGTAAACACAGCCTTACACTGCTGCACTGGCATCACCTGCCTTTATTTCTCAAGAGCTTCGGCTTTGAAGATCCACCTCACCTGGTGAGGCATAACACACTTTTACTGATGGCAAGCTGATTTCTAGACAATAGTAATGAATTAAAGCATAAAGTAAATAAGAAAGTTGTAAAACTTTTCATTTATAAAACTGGGAATAACTGGCATGTTATAGGGCAGATTCATATACATCTATATAAATATGGCTGTATAGAACCGCCCACTGGACTCCTAATCACCTCTATATACAGTAGATAACACAGGATCCACTAATCACAATAGGTGATATCACAGCTCATCTCCTCCTCCTTTACAATGACTGCTAGCACGTCTATATACAGTAGATAACACAGGATCCAACATCCACTGTAGGTGATGTCACAGCTCACCTCCTCCTCCTGTACAATGACTGATAACACCTCTATATACAGTATATAACACAGGATCCACCATCCACAATAGGTGATGTCACCTGTCAGTCTACGGCTGTTTTTGTCCATATGTCTTATGAAAAGAACAGGAAAGATGTGTCTAATATAGTAGGTCTAGTGACCAATATAAAAAAAAATTTTTTTTAATATTGCTATAAAAATTTTTTAAAATCTTCCTTTTTCAGGGGGAAATATCTACTTAAAGAGGTTGTCAGGGGTTTTTCCTTTCAGAAAACTTTTGTCTACCAGGTCAATTCATTAAAAAAAAAAAAATCATCACTTTCCTCATCCTCCCTGGGTCCAGTGTTATGTTTCTGGCGATGCTTTGGTAATTGTGTGATTGCGGCGCTGCAGCGGTGATGTCACTGATGCTATCAATCCCAGAGCTCTGTGACTCTGCCAATGTAGATAGCACAAGCTGCTAAGCTGAGTGATTGGCTGCAGTGCTGTCAATGTGACATCACCGCTGCAGTCAAACTGAAAAGAGACTGGGACAGCACTGGAGACACATCGCCAAACCCCGGGAGGGTAAGGCCTGTTCCACACTTCCGTTTTTTGACGTAAGTCAAAATCAGCCAATTTTCGAAAAAAAAAAACGGACCTGCCAAAAAAGGTGCGGATCTGTTTTTTCCCCCATAGACTTACATTAGTGGTGGATCTTGACTGACGGTTGTCCGTCCCACCCGTTTTTTGATGCATCCGTCAAAATTTTATCGTCTCCCTGGCGGATGAGACGGACTCTGCAACGTTCTCTCTCAATCTCCTGCGATCGCTTTAAATTTCTTGCGATTCTGAGCAACACATGGCAGGTAGTGCCGGCTTCCATTTGTGTTTGCTTTGTGTATGTGGGATTTTTAGACGTTGGCTCTTTCCCACGCGTCGCATTGTATAACACCCATATGTCATTCCAAACTATTTTATGAATTTGTATCTTGAAATAAAGAATTCAAGATTCAGGATGAAGACCAGCAAATATCGGAAAACACAGAAGAGCTGAGTGCTCTACTCCCGGTGATGTATCCTGACCTAGACCTTAGGCAGGGTTCAGATACAGGGGCCGGCCGATTCTTTGAGTTTAATATTGGAGTTATTCTTTGTCTATATGGGCTATCTAACCCATTTTGATCATTTTTACATGATTATGCGGACTGGTTTATTAGAGTTGGATTATTAATACATGATGATTCAAACTTCTTGATTTAATGAATCCTGAGTATCATATATAGAAGGACTATGCTATCCTCCTGTACTAAAGTATAATCATGATAAGTGGATCGCTCAGGCCTTTATATCTTTGAGCAGTATAGCCCATGATATATGGCTGGTTTATTGGTACCTCTGAACAATCTTTGTGGTGCAATGTAGACCATACGTGTGCTGTACTGATTGATCATACATAGCAGATATAATATCGCCATATGAAGGTTTTTTTTAGGAAATCTATTCAGACCAACTAATTTAGCCACATGGTGGTTTACGCTGTATACATTTTTTTTGTATATAATAGTCAAACTGTTTTATATTTTTGTATTTTTTTGTTTGAATTGGTCGATGTGGTGCACCACACAACAAAAATTCTTTTGTTTGGGGTTTTTTTTCATGGGATATTGCTTCACATGTATTATTGACCTGGTTAGTCTATAATGAGCTGAAAGAGGATTACATTTTTTGAGATATCTCTAAATCATATTGCATGATCTAATAAGTATTCTCTTGTGTATGTTGGGGGCTTTATATTGATATATATGCTGGGGATATTTGACCTATATTCATATACAGCTATATAGGAAATAGAGTCCATTTATTCCAACAGATATCCCAACAGATAATGTGTCATTGGGGATATTTAATTTATACTCATACACATCTATATAAGGGTGGTTTCACATTAGCGTTTCAGGGCGCAGCGACGGCCTGCGCATGGCCGCCAAGCCCCGCCCCCTGCCGCGCCTCCTCGAGTAGCTCCGCCTACGGGCGCATGACGCTGCATGCGTCCTGCGTCCCCTATCTTTATCACTGGGGACGCAGGCCATGCGCAGTATGCGTTTGGCGGCGCATGTGTCCTTTTGACGGTGCGCCAAGCGCAACCAAATTGCGCATACTGTGCATGGCCTGCGTCCCCAGTGATAAAGATAGGGGACGCAGGACGCATGCAGCGTCATGCGCCCCTAGGCGGGGCTACCCGAGGAGGCGCGGCAGGGGGCGGGGCTTTGCGGCGGCCATGCGCAGGCCGTCGCTGCGCCCTGAAACGCTAGTGTGAAACCACCCTTAGAGATAAGGCCTACTTCATCAGACACTCTAACGAAGAAGTGCATTGTGAAAGAGAATTCAGAACATTTCATTTGAGATATTTCTCCTCTTTCTCACCTACCTATTAACACCTTATCACATCCCTGCCACTATAGGGCCTTATAAGGGTAGCAGGGTGAGCCGTCGAGGAGTGGGGGGGCCAATGCGCAGGTCCTAGGGCTCCAACCTCCGCTGCTAGGTAGGGATATACAGGTCATTGTAGGGGAAGGCACCCCCTATGGTGTTTATTTCTTGCCGTCTTGTATGATGCGTTGCTAATTTTAGTATATATTTTGTATTATTGGATAAATAAAGATTTATAATTTTAACAGGATATATGAGATAACGGTGAGCACATTGAATTGATCTCATAAATATTATTTTTGATTACTGTGATTCACATAAGAAGATGCCAAGATTATATTTGGCACATGGTAGGTGGAAGCCTGTGATACATCTTTGGGCGCAGTCAGGTGTCTGTATAAATCGGCCCAAGACCGGACAACAATGCACGGACTAGCCACGGCTCTGACAACCAGCATAGAAATATGTGAAGCTGTTACGGTTGGGTCAGGAGAGCAGAAGCCAGTCCGTGCATTGCTGTCCGGTCTAGGATCCATTTATACGGACGTCCGAATGCACCGTAATATTGAGATCCAGAGGCTTTAAATTATCACCATAGAAAGTGAGTTTCTGAGGATCCAATTTAATTTTACATCACCTATTGTGAATGGTGAATCCTGTGTTACCTACTGTAAATAGAGGTGTTATCAGTCATTGCACAGGAGGGGGCGGAGGTGAGCTGTGACATCATCTATAGAGAAAGGTGGATCCTGCATTATCTACTGTATATAGAGGTGTTATCATTCATTGTACAGGAGGAGGAGGAGGTGAGCTGTGACATCACCTTTTGTGAATGGTGGAGCCTGTGTTACCTACTGTAAATAGAGGTGTTATCAGTCATTGCACAGGAGGGGGAGGAGGTGAGCTGTAACATCACCTATAGTGAAAGGTGGATCCTGCATTATCTACTGTATATAGAGGTGTTATAATTCATTGTACAGGAGGAGGAGGAGGTGAGCTGTGACATCACCTTTTGTGAATGGTGGAGCCTGTGTTATCTGGGTCGCCCCGTCCCAGGGCTGTGGGGTACTCGGTACCGGGCCGGTGTCAGGGGGAATGTGTCACAGCAGCGGTGACCCGGTCCGTGGCCCTGGACGCCCAAATCAAGTGTGGTTTGTGATATAGTTTATGTGATAGTTCGTGACGCCACCTGTGGTGTTTGGCAAGCAAGATGTTAAGCCAACGCTGCATGCAGATCCTCTGGGGCTGATGGTGTGTTGTAGCATAGATGGTGTAGCTCCCCACAGGTGAAGCTGTAACCCCAGGGCAGTATAGTTGCAACAGATGAGAATAGGCGCAGGCGGTGTGAGGAATGTTGGTACCCTGATGTGGCAGTGCTGGCGGTGTTGGTGCACAATTGAATGGAAGACACGAGGGCTTGTAGTTCCAAAGCTTTACTCACAGTCCGTGGTACACACTGGTGCTTGCCTCCGTGCCGTGTCCTCCGGGGCAGAGACTCAATCAACCTCCCGGGCAAGTCAGGATTCTCCTCTCCAACACTCCGCCAACATGTACCTTTCCTGAATGACTCCTCTATTGCGCCTTTTAGTGTGAAGAGCTCGAGCACCGTGGTACTCTGAAGTTCCTCCTGTCAGATGTTCCTAACAACTCTACTTGTTTGGCAGACAGGTGTAGCCTCTCTCGGGGACTCCCTTCTCCGGAGTCCTGGCTCTCTATTCAGTTGCTGTTGTGTCCCAAGTCTTAGATGGGAGTAGTGCATTTACAGCCAACTACTCCCCCGATGTCTGTTGCAGAACCATAAGTGTCCATACAACCTCGGGAACCGGGCCCCGGCCTTGCGCTGAGAACCTATAGGCAGGGTTCCTCTTCCAACCCACAACTCCTCTCTGTTCTCCTACTCCTTCGTTCCGCACTGTTCCTTCTCTCTCTTATGGAAGCTTAGGTTGCAGTTCTACATCTTTCTCCTTCTGTTCCTTTCCCGTGCCAGCTGGCTCAGATCACTGAGGCAGCTGCAGCACTCCTTCCTCCATCCCTTCTTCCTTCCCTGCTGACCCTCTGTCAGACTGACCTCTCAGACTCATCTATCATTCTAAACCTTCCCAACCTTTTATATGTCTCAACTCCACCCACCTCCCAGCACATCTCGTGTTACGAAGCAAGGACCCACGAAAGGTCCTCTGCTACCCTCTAAGCATGAAGCTGCAATGTGGTCCTGCTGAACTATCCTGTGTGTGGGGTGCAGGTGTTGGAGTGTGGAACGGAGTTCCCAACTTACCTAGTTGGTGGGGCACTACACCTTAGGAGAAGGTGCAGTACCTCTGTGGCGACTGAGCCTCAGGGGCGCCACATTATCTACTTTACATAGAGATGTTATCAGTCATTGCACAGGGGGGGAGGAGGTGAGCTGTGACATCACCTATAGTGAATGGTGGAGCCTGTGTTACCTACTGTATATAGAGGTGTTATCAGTCATTGCACAGGAGGGGGAGGAGGTGAGCTCTGACATCACCTAGAGTGAATGGTGAGTCCTGTGTTATCTACTGTATATAGAGCTGTTATCATTCATTGTACAGGAGGAGGAGGTGAGCTGTGATATCAGAAACAGGGCGGTCACACCCTTATATGCACAGAATGCACATTGAACTAAATGAGAAACTATGTCTGAGCTGAAAAAGTACATTCTAATTATGTTTATGTGACCGCCCTGTTTCTGAGTTGGAAAATCCATCCTGTCTGGCCAATGCTATTATTGGTGGTTCAGTCCCGCGGTCCTTGTTCACATTTACGTCACTTGACAAGTGGAAAGGTTTTAAATACAAGAGTTAGGATTGTCCCACAAGGGTTGCCGTGACGTGGCGGGGTGGCTTGTACATTCTTTTGATCAAAATTTTGTTTACTAAATACCCTTATTATTATTACTACCTTAATGCAATTTTTGCAGTTTATTTTTTACTTTTTTATTTTAGGACATTTGTTTTGTTTTTTTGTTTTCTCTGTGTAAAGCTCATGTGTTTGTATGCATTTACATTTTGCATACACATTAATTTACTTTTTCAGCTCAGACCTAGTTTCTCATTTATGTCTCGTAATAGTAGTTCCTTTATTGTGTATGGGGACATTCCATCAGCTATAGGGTACATCTAGGGCGTCCTAGGGGCGCCCCAAAAAGTTACCCCCTGGGGTGCCAACCTTTGCCGTTAGGAAGGAAAAAGCATAGGTACCACACTAGGGACACCTAGCACACACTATGGTTGTCTGTTTTTCACAGTGTGTTGTTTGTGGTGTATTTGTACCACCTGTTGGTTGTTATCGGTACTTTATAATTGGTTTAAATGAGATTGCATTTTTTAATGGGTTCTTATAGGATTTAATTGGATCCTGTGTTATTTACTATATATACTATATATATTTACTGTATATATCAGTCATTGTACAGGAGGGGGAAGAGGTGAGCTGTGACATCACCTGTTTTGAATGGTGGATCCTGTGTTATTTTCTGTACATACAGGTGTAATCAGTCGTTGTACAGGAGGAGTGGGGGAGTAAGTGAGATAAAATGATAAAATGTCACATATTCTGAATGGTGAGTCTTGTGCTATTTACTGTATATATAGGTGTCATTATTTTTTGTAATTCTGTCTGTAATGATAATGAGATTGCTGAAAAGTCTTTGGCAAAGAACAAGATTTATGAGATAAATATTATGTGTAGTGGCTAGTGTAAAAAAAAATCAGATTTATTAATATAGATGTCATATGGAAACCAAAAAAATAACATTAAATATAAAAACATGATTTCAGCAGAAGGTCATTTTTCTGATGACACATTCCATTTGCAGTGGACCCCCTTGCCACCAGGATTCTGTGATGTTGTCACATCTCCTGTTGTTTGTGGGCTGTTGCCCTTGTTTGCATTCTTTGCCTAGTAACAGTGATGTAGGGGAGAGGAGGAGTCGGGGGGAGGGACGTAGAGAGGAAGGAGGAAGTAAGGAATAAAGAAAAGCACGGCCTGGCAGCCAAGCACCAGCACATCAGCGTACGTCTCTGAATTCTTTATCGCGGACATCACGACACTACAACTGGCGACGAGGAAGCGTTCATTCATCAGCCACAGGTATTTCAGTCCCACGAACAGTCTACAAGGCTATCAGCACTCACTATGGCTTGTCTACCCGCATTTCCTGCTTTTGATGTGCATCAGTCCCAAGCAAACCTGGCAGTGTCTTGGGATAAATGGCTAAAGCGATTCGAGATATTTCTGCAAGCCATGAATGTCTCTGATGATACCCGGAAAAAAGCCATGCTGTTACACTACGCAGGGGAGCAGGTTTACGATATATTCATTACTCTGCCGAATACAGGGGAGGACAAGGACTATGAGCTCAGCAAAGCTGCGTTAAGCAAGCACTTCTCCCCTCACAGAAATCCGGCATTTGAAATTTTTAAGTTCAGGCAGTCAAAGCAGTCGTCAACAGAAAGCATGGCTGAGTATCATGTCCGGCTACGACACCTTGCAGCGCACTGTGAATTTGCGGAAGTAGACAAAGAAATCCAAATGCAGATCGTACAAGGATGTATTTCCTCCAAGTTAAGGAAACAAGCACTCAGAGACCCCACCATGACGTTAGCGAAGTTGCTAGATACAGCGCGTATAAATGATGCTGCAGACAAACAAGCTAAACTGATAGAGAACATCGAGCATGAGCCAGACGCGACATCTTCTATAGCAAAGCTTACACAGAAACCAAATGTGCCTCGCACGCAGGCAGCCACATGTTACAACTGCGGTGGATCGTATCCTCACCAGAATGTCTGCCCAGCAAAGGGAGGAACTTGTCATAATTGCGGAAAGCAAAATCATTTTGCAAAGGTGTGTAGATCCAAGCCACAATCTCCTCATACCACCGCACAACCTAGGCCACCAAAGATCCAAACACTGCAGATTAATGACGAGTCCCACAGCACCTATTTATTCTCCGTGACGGAAGAGGGGTCTAATACTGTGCACGCAGTTACTAATCCAAAACGAGTAATCCTAGTGAATGGCAATCCAATAGAAGCCCTGGTGGACACGGGGGCATCAGTCAACGTCATCAGTCATACTGTCTACAACCAGCTCCTAAACAAACCTACTCTACAAAATACTAATATAAAGATTTTTCCTTATGGCTCAGCAACTGCACTGCCCCTGTGCGGAAAATTTCAGTCAGAAGTTGCAGCTGAAGGAAAGTCCATCACTGACACCTTTTATGTGGTAGAATGCTCTGCGGACACACTTCTCAGCTGTACCAGTGCAATATCTCTGGGCCTTGTGAACCTTGTCAACAGCATTACAGGTCCTTCGGCCCACCACATTATGCAGAAGTACCCAAATCTCTTTAAAGGCCTAGGTAAGCCAAAGGATGTTCAAATAAAATTGCATATAGATCCGTCAGTACAGCCCTCTATTCAGCCCCACAGGCGCATTCCATTCCATGTCCGCAAGCTTGTGGAGCAAGAACTGCAAGACCTGGAGGCGTCCGATGTCGTCGAACGCGTTGAAGGCCCGACCCCCTGGGTTTCACCAATCGTTGTTGCACCTAAACCGAAGCAGCCAGGTAAAATCCGACTATGTGTGGATATGCGCCACGCCAATCGGGCAATCCAAAGAGAAAGGCACATCACGCCCACTATTGATGACATTCTCGCAGACCTGAATGGTGCGAAGGTATTTTCAAAAATTGACCTAAACTCGGGCTATCATCAACTTGAATTGCATCCAGACTCCAGGTACATTACAACTTTTAGCACGCATGTGGGCCTGCGCAGATTTAAGAGATTGAACTTTGGCATCTCATCGGCCGCAGAAATTTTTCAGAATATCGTCAGCCAGGTTCTGTCTGGCATTGCAGGAGTCCTCAACGTCAGTGATGATATTCTCATTTATGGCACAACCCAAGAGGAACATGACAATCGCCTAGAACAAGTGTTTCAAAGACTCCAAGCCTGCAATCTCACTGTCAATCCGTCAAAATGTGAATTTAACCAAAAATCATTAACTTTTTTTGGATACATCTTTTCTGAACAAGGAGTTTCAGCTGACCCACAGAAAGTGGCTGCCATAAAATCGGCTAGCCCACCGCAAAATGTGTCAGATGTTCGCAGCTTCCTAGGACTGGTCACATACTGTGGGCGATTTATACCTGACCTAGCCACTGTTTCTGAACCTCTGCGAAAGCTCACAAAGAAAGACTCTCCGTGGACATGGGGTACTGAGCAGCAAGCAGCTTTTGACGCATTGAAAACCAACCTAACCAGCGACACTGTCATGGCCTATTTTGACCCGTCAAAACCCACACAGCTACTGGTGGATGCTAGTCCAGTAGGCCTAGGGGCAATTCTCACACAAGTGTCTAGCGCAGGCGACATATCCACAATCTCATATGCCAGCAAGACACTAATGGATACAGAGCAGCGATATTCACAAACTGAGAGAGAAGCCCTGGCAGTTGTGTGGGGGTGCCTTCATTTCCATTTATACCTTTTTGGACATCAATTCACAGTGATAACTGACCACAAGCCACTCGTTCCAATTTTCAATAAGCCCTCGTCAAAGCCTCCCCCGCGTCTTGAACGCTGGTTGCTCCGCTTACAGAACTATCATCTCCAGTTGAGATACGAGGCGGGAGCTGGAAATCCCGCAGACTATTTCTCGAGACACCCAGCACCACAGCCCACCACAGGCGACATCCCCGCGACGATTCTGGCGGAGGAGCATGTCAACTTTGTCGTCGCCCATTCGGTACCGAAAGCTATGACCATACAGGAAATTAAGCAAGCGCTGGATGCCGATCACCAACTTCAATTTGTGATAGAGACGGTTCGGTCCAAGAACTGGAGCAGTTTTCTCGCTGAGGCACGCCTTCACCCTCCTGATCAGGCTGGGTACCTGGAGGTTTTCTTTAACGCGAGACATTCACTATCAGTATCAGACTCAAATATGCTCTTAAGAGATAATCGCCTGGTGATACCTCAGAAACTTCAGAGCAGGGTACTGGATCTGGCGCATGAAGCTCATCAAGGGGTCGTGAAAACGAAGCAGCTACTTCGGGAGAAAGTGTGGTTTCCCGGACTTGACAAAAAGGTAGAGGCACTCGTTGAAACATGCATACCGTGCCAAGCCACTACAGTTGCCCATAGACGTGCACCATTACAAATGACACCCCTGCCAGCCGGCCCATGGATAGCTGTTAGCATCGATTTCTGCAGTCTACCAGATAGCTCCTATCTGCTGGTGATCATGGATGACTTTTCAAGGTTTCCAGTCACCGAACATGTTTCTACAACCTCGGCCAAGGCTGTTTTACCAAAATTAGACAAGATCTTCTCGGCATATGGCATACCTGAGATCGTGAAATCTGACAATGGACCGCCTTTTAATTGCACAGACTTTCAGTCCTTCGCAACCTGCCTGGGTTTCACACACTGGAAAATAACTCCTTGCTGGCCTCAGGCCAACGGAGAAGTCGAACGATTCATGCAATCGCTCAACAAGACCCTAAGGATTGCTACCATGGAGCACAAGGACTTACAGCAAGAGTTGAACGCATTCCTCAGACAGTACAGGGCTACACCCCACTCTACAACGGGAATACCACCTGCAACGGCACTATTCAACAGGCCCTTACGGGTCAAACTTCCAAGCATTCCAGCAATCTCCGTCCAGACCCCGATTTCTATTAATGACTCCATATCAAAGGAAAAGATGAAACGGTACGCAGATAAGCGCAACCATCGAGGCAGACAGCCGGCAATACAGGTGGGCGATTGGGTCCTGGCACAAAGGTTAAAAGCGACTAGCAAGTTTGCGTCACCGTACTATCCGGAACCCTTTCAAGTTATAGACGTTAAGGGCACCATGGTTACTGCCCGGAATCAAAGTCGTCAGGTCACACGAAATGTGTCCCACTTTAAAAAACTCCGGGGCCACGTCCCAAAAACCACGCCTATTGAGGAAGCGGAGAGCGACGACTTCCTGTCAGAGACTGGAGATGCCGTAAGCCTAACGGGATGTCTCCGGGGATACTCAGGGCTCATCTGGTGATGGGCTGTCTCACCGCTATCCGACTAGGACCTATCGAAGACCACCTGCCCACCTTACATACTATGTTCTGCAGTGAGACTTAATGTTTGAACGCCAATATTCTTCAAATGTTTCAGTTTTTTTTTGTTGTGAGAAAAGAAGAGGTTTGATGTTGGCACATCTCCTGTTGTTTGTGGGCTGTTGCCCTTGTTTGCATTCTTTGCCTAGTAACAGTGATGTAGGGGAGAGGAGGAGTCGGGGGGAGGGACGTAGAGAGGAAGGAGGAAGTAAGGAATAAAGAAAAGCACGGCCTGTGCAGCCAAGCACCAGCACATCAGCGTACGTCTCTGAATTCTTTATCGCCGACATCACGACACTACAGATTCCTGTCCTGCAGCTACAGATTACACATACAGCATGTCCACCCCATGACATGTTCTGAACTCTACATTACCTTGATCTTTCCAAAATTAAGATGTAACTGTATAGTTTGAGCGTGAATGATGTTGTTAGCTTTTGCAACTTCAATGCCATAAAATACACTAGCCCACCAGGGACTCATGCATGTGCAAGGATGCAGTCATAGAAGTCACTTGTCCATTTAAAAAAAAAAAAATAATATATATATACATACACACACACACACACACACACACACATATACAGACCCATAAGTCCACAAAAAAGTCTTTATACTTCTAAAAATTGGAAAATTGGCCAGACAGAACCAACAGAGGTCCACCTAAGCAATAATTGGCCCTGTGGTAGACTTATTTTTGGGTCATTTTTTCCTTTCCCCAATAAAGAGGGACTATGGTGGAAGACCTGCTGCAGTCATTGCCTACGGCAAACTTTCGTCATCCCCTCTCAGCGGCTCTCTTCCCCCCTCACTCATTACACGGCCCTAACATACGATCAGGAATATTTTTATAGAACACAATTTTCAGATAAATTATCTTTTGAAGTAGCGTTTATAGAACTTCTGGCCTATGGTTTTTTTTTGCTTTGCTTTTTTTTTTTTTTGCAAAAAAGAAACACTTTTAAATTAATTGTGACTTTAGTCTCAATCTAAAAAATAGCCGCTTTTCTTTTCTACAAATTTAGACCTTCACCCCCCGGATGATTCACCGATGAAATGCTTTCTTGTAAAGAACGGTGTTAATCTAGAATTTCACAAGGTTCCACCAACTTTTACAAGAACAGTGTTATTTTTCCGAATAGTAGGATTAGTTGAACATGTGTTCCACAGTTATTTGGTCGTTGGGTAAAGTTTACATTTATTTTTTTTTACTTGAAATTATCCTGCATCTGGAATATTGTTAAAGTCAATTTTTTTTTAAAGACATATTATTTTTAGGTCTGGGCTGATTAAATTCTTACTATATCGTTATAGTGAATGTTGCTGTTTTTTTTCTTTATACAGAACTCAGAATAAAAGTTGGAAAGTTTTCTTTCAACAACTGGGCGTATACCCCAAAACTTCTCTGTGGGTGCGGCTATGTTTTGATTGGTCAATGTCAGAGGAGAAAACACAAATGCCCACAGGGAATTTTTGTAGTATCCACCCAGTTAGATGAAGAGAAAATTTGCATCATTATTACTAGGAGGCGTTACTATGGAACAGAGAATCACAGTTGAAAAAGAAAAACTGTTCCAGAATCAGTGAAGCAACGGTGGGAATTGGGGGAGGTACAAAGTTTTAATTTCTCTTTAGGACATGTCACACATTATACCAGCATGGGGGACATTATATCAGAATTGGGGATATTATACCAGGACGGGGAATGTTATATCAGAATGGGGAAATTTTACAAAGATGGGGTCATTATATCAGGATGAGGGACATTATACCCGAACAGTGATAGTATACCAAAATGGGAGACATTATACCAGAATGGGGGGTATTATACCAAAATGGGAGACATTATACCGCAATCAGAGATATTATACCAGGATGGGGACATTATACCAGGACGTGGTTGTGCCTGGAAGAGCGTAACTAAGCAACACCTGTTTCTTCACTAGGGATCCTGATGGTGTGGTTAGACTTGAGTCCAGGTCCTATTCCAGAACAGAACTTGGAGCTGCAGCAGCTGACCACCCAAAGGGGCAAGGAAGCAGAACTGGTCAGGAACTGGAACACAGGGGAATGTGAGGCTGGTAGATAGAACAGGTACCAGATCAGGGACAGACAGGATGATTTCAGGAACACAAGACAGCCTCAGGTACGGGATCACAGGTGCAGGTTCAGACTTGACTGATGGGGATAGTGATGTAGGTGTGGACCAGACAGATCAAGCTCAGGGCTTGGTAGATGGAGGACAGATTCAGAAACAGGATGCATCCGGGCAGACAGGTCTCAGTTCAGATAAGGTAGGCAGGATTTAATGCAGGCAGTACAGACAGGCTCAAGTTCAGACTGGGAAAAACGGACAGGGTCAGGTTCAGACAGGGCTAGCAGGACGGACAGGGTCAGGTTCAGACAGAGTACATGTACAAGGACCTTACAACTTGGTATCAGAAAACAAACTGAATACTGAAGTTGCTAAAGCACTTCCCAATAGGGGGGGTGCCTTAAATATCAGACATCTCCCAGCTATTGGCTGGGGACGTTTTCATAAGTGCGCTGCCCTTTAATAGGTAGTGAGAGCGTGCCCTAAGGACTTTCCCAGGAGACCTGCATGCCGTGCACAGGTCTTGGGAGGAAGCAGATGCAGAGGGAGGACAGATGGGGGAAGTGAACACGCCGGTGTCCCTGCACAGAAGTGGAAAGTGATTTGTGCAGGGACGCCGGTGCTGTTCTAAATGGGGTTATTATACCAGGATGAGGGTCATTATACCAGGATAGGATGAGAGACATAATACCAGAATAGAGAAATTATACCAGAATGGGGCACATTATACCAGAAGGGGGAACATTATACCAGGATGGGGGACATTATACCAGAATGGAGAAATTATACCAGAATGGGGCACATTATACCAGAAGGGGGAACATTATACCAGGATGGGGGACATTATACCAGAATGGAGAAATTATACCAGAATGGGGCACATTATACCAGAAGAGGGAACATTATACCAGAATGGGGGACATTATATCAGGATGGGGACATTCTACCAGAATGGGAAACATTATACCAGGATGGGGACATTCTACCAGAATGGGAAACATTATAACAGGAGGGGGACATTCTATCAGAATGGGAGATATTATACCAGGATGGGGGACATTAAACAAAAATGGGGGAGATTATACCAGGATGGTGACATTCTACCAGAACGGGAAACATTATACAAAAATGGGGGAGATTATACCAGGATAGGGAACATTTTATCAAAATGGAGGACATTATGCCAAAATGGGGGACATTATATCAGGATGGAGGACATTTTACCAAAATGCCAAAATGGGGGACATTATACCACAATGGGGGGACATTATACCATAATGGCAGACATTATACCAGGATGTTGGACATTAAACCAAAATGGGGGAGATTATACCAAAATGGGAGACACTATACCAGGAAGGGGTCCAGGATCAGGGAAAATGTTATAGCATTGGGCCCAGGATGGGGGGAGATTATTACAAGAAGAAGCCAGGGTGGGAGATATTATTACATGGGGTGTGAACACATATGTCTTTATAGGATCTAGAACGCTACAAGGACCCATACATCTCAATAACATGCAATTGGGGGCCCAGGTCCAAATTTTGCACCAGGGCCCATCGGACTCTAGTTACACCTCTGTATGCATACTTAGTCTATAATAGTTAGACTACAAAGTAAACAGTTTTTCCGAAGCCATCTAAACAAGCTCTGCATAGTCCACAACCTCAGGAGGCCAATATCGCGAGTATAATCCTGACTATATTTTCACTGCGTTAAACAGCACAATTATGCAAAATGCAATAACAAATGCAGCAGTAAAACTGCCTCAGTAAATGGATTCACAAGGAAAGTACATAAAACAGCGTGTAATGTGCCTAGAAGAGGAGAACTGATACTGCGCAATAAATAGACAATGGAAACAACAGCTTCAAGAAAGCTTTTATCTTCATTAAGGTTGCAGCCGGGATGAAGGAGCGCTCCTGGCTACGGCTCCTCTGTTACCGTCATACTGTGGCTATAATTACGAAGGGACATCAAATCTGTGGATTATGTTGTCAAGATCTCAGGTCCTACATTCATGCAATTATTAACTCATCAATACGCACCATGGAATGATCACATCACCGTTGTGATATTGTAATATTGTTACAGTGAAATAATTTTCAAAACAAATCAGTGCTGAAACTACTATTATCTAAAGATTGCCATACAACTTGGACAGTGGTGAGCTGAGCTTTCATTCCGACCCATAAATTCCATACACATGTGTTCTCAATGGTCACGGAGGAGCAAGCCTCTGACAGGCTCCTATGGCAGCAGCTTTTCTCCCAGGAGAACAGGATTAGATGTTGAAATTTAACATGTTCAATCCTTTTTTCTTTTGACATGATTTGTTAGGATGCAATCATGCTCAGCCAGTCTAGTGACGAAATTGGCGGATACTGCTGACTTTTCTGTAATGTGTATAGGGGTCTTATGACTGGCCATATGCCATAGATAGCTGTTACCCTACTCTGAGCCATGTGTAGCTGTGTTTTTCAATAGGGCAGAAGGATAATCTGTAACCAGACTGCTGTGACAAAATCTTGTCCCTCGGAATATAGAATCAGGAATATTGAAATCTATCTGCAAGGTCCTTCATTCCCCTAATATTTGACATCCAGGATAAAATTGTATAGATCCAAAACACATTAGATAGTTGGCCAGTCCAGCAGAAATGAAAGAGTTTGTCTACTTTGTGGAAACTTTTCATTCTCAGCTGCTCCAAATCTAAACTCAGAAGACCCGAAATGGTTTATAGATAGGGAGGCCTACTTACAGTTACTGGTTCCATCTCAGACTTACCTTACTCATGGTCATCTGAGGTGAGCAAAAAGATTTGCAGGACTATGGTCTAGTGGCCACATCGGTAGTCTGCGGATGCCAGGCCAGAGCCCTGTGAACCTCCCCCTGCCTGCTGGTGTCACCAGCAGCTTTACTGATTAGCAGGCCTGGTGCAAAGTCATTTTTCGGCATCACATGCACAGAAAGTCACACCGGGTCGTTTAATCAGAAGAAGTGTTGGCAATGCCGGCAGGTAGAAAGAGGTTCACACTGCTGTGGCTCAGCGCTCATGTGGATAGTATCACAGTTCTGCAAATCTTTTTGCTCAACTCTACTGATCATACTTTTTACACTCTTCTCACTTATCTTGCTTGCTGTCCTTGAAAAATACTCACTCACATGCCAACCATGATGATGACCCAGTGCTAGGGTTCCCTGTCTGTTTTCTACTTCAGGTTTGGTGTGCCACACCAAGGATTCAGCCCCTCCTTAGATTGTAAGTTATGGAAAACAGCTAAACATGTTGATGGCTTTGATGCCTCCCTTCACCCTTCCTTGTTTCCTCACTGGTTCTATGGGGTGAGACTTTTTTGTTTTGTTCTATGGTTCTTCCAATCTACAATCCTTGGTGGCTTATCCCCGCTCAGTTGTCCTTCCAGATGTTTTGCATTTGGTGGACGGTTATTCCAGTTAAGAAGTTTAAGCAGACCAGTCTGGAGTGCCATCATGATGGGAATAGTCAGACTTAAAACTTTTCACAAGTTGCCATTTCCATTTTGCATAGAACTCTTGTGCTATTTTTGTCCCCCTTTATATTCAGTGCCCCCTTACTTTTTTTCCACCCACATGGCACTCATTTTCTACCCCCTCAATGCCACTGAAAATGACAGTCACAATAAATTTTCCAGAATAACTGATTTCCAAAAGGTTTCAGGAGATTTGCTGATACTTCTAGGAGGTGTCTACTTTTTCTGGGAGCCTCCCCAAAGTTTCAGAAGAATTTACAAGGGCAAAGAGGCAAAAATATTGAAAAGAAAATCATCTTTAAGATGATAGTTATATGGCCATTCCCAAATGTTGCTCACTTCTCCTGGTTCCATTGCTGGATGCTGCTCTTGTGCTATTGTCATGTCACATTCTTAGATCACATAGTCCAGATCATGCAGAGGAACACCGCCTGAGTATTCAGGTAGTTGACAAGATGCTGCTACTGTGGCGCCCCTGAGGCTCAGTCGCCACAGAGGTACTGCACCTTCTCCTAAGGTGTAGTGCCCCACCACCTAGGTAAGTTGGGAACTCCTTTCCACACTCCAACACCTGTACCCCACACACGGGATAGTCAAGCAGGGCCACATTGCGGCTCCATGCTTAGAGGGTAGCAGAGCACCTTTCGTGGGTCCTTGCTTTGTAACACGAGATGTGCTGGGAGGTGGGTGGAGTTTAGATATATAAAAGAGTGGGAAAGTGTAGGATTAGAGGTTCAGTCTGACAGAAGGTCGGGCGGGTAGGAAGTCACTCAGAGAGGAGTGAGGATCCCTGGAAGAAGGGATGGAGGAAGGAGTGCTGCAGCTGCCTCAGTGACCTGAGCCAGCTGGCATGGGAAAGGAACAGAAGGAGAAAGACGTAGAACTGCAACCTAAACTTCCATAAGCGAGAGAAGGAACAGTGCGGAACAAAGAAGTAGGAGAACAGAGAGGAGTTGTGGGTTGGAAGAGGAACCCTGCCTATAGGTTCTCAGCACAAGGCCGTCGCCCGGTCCCCGAGGTTGTATGGACACTTATGGTTCTGCAGCAGACACCGGTGGAGTAGTTGGCTGTAAATGGACTACTCCCATCTAAGACTTGGGGCACAACAGCAACTGAATAGAGAGCCAGGACTCCGGAGAAGGGAGTCCCCGAGAGAGGCTACAGCTGTCTGTCATACAAGTAGAGTTGTTAGGAACATCTGACAGGAGGAACTTCAGAGTACCACGGTACTGGAGCTCTTCACACTAAACGGCGCAATAGAGGAGTCGTTCAGGAGAGGTACATGTTGGCGGAGTGTTGGAGAGGAGAATCCTGACTTGCCCGGGAGGTTGATTGAGTCTCTGCCCCGGAGGACACGGCACGGAGGCAGGCACCAGTGTGTACCACAAACTGTGAATAAAGCTCTGGAACTGTAAGCCCTGGTGTCTTCCATTCATTTGTGCGCCAACACCGTCAGCACCGCTACATCTGGGTTCCAGCATTCCTCACACAGCCTGCGCCTATTCTCATCTATTGCAATTACGCTGCCCTGGGGTTACAGCTTCACCTGTGGGGAGCTATACCATCTATGCTACAACACACCATCAGCCCCAGAGGATCTGCACGCAGCGTTGGCTTAACATCTCGCTTGCCAAACACCACAGGTGGCGTCACAAACTATTCCATTTCATTAACTACAAACCACCATTGATATAGGCGCCCAAGGCCACGGACCGGGTCACAGCTGCCGTGACACATCCCACTGACACCGGCCCAGTACCGAGTGCCCCACAGCCCTGGGAGGGCGACCCACTACTATGGACTATTTCTCTGTCATAGGACTGCCTGTCTAAAACAGTTCTGCTATAAAGTCCTCTCTGCATTCCCACTGTGTCAGCTCTTCAATGGACTCTGTTACAAACTAAAGTCTGCTAAATGTCCAAGTCAGCTCTAAGTCAGTGGACTCCAGTACAAACTCAGCTCTGCAACATATCAGAGTGAACTATGCCATAGCTCCCAACCATCTCGGACTTAGTGTGACTGTCCTGATTTGGGGGAGCTATCCTGTTATCCCGGGAAGTCAGGGTAATGTCCTGAGTTTCACTCACACTTTCTGGGATGTCTTCTGCAGGCGGCTTCACTCACGTCTTCACTGCGTCTGTTTATTGCTCCTCCATTGTAATCGTTGTGCATGTAAAGATGCTGCTAAACTGTGAGGTTTTGGTGCTTTTTTACTCTATAGATTTGTACATGGAGCCTGAAGAAAATCTTGTTAAAAAAAACACAGTTGCTGTTTTTAAGCGCAGACTTAAAGATTTCCTGTACTATAAAAAAAACACATTAAAAACGCTGCTTCATGTCTATACTAGAAATGCATCAAATAATGGGGAAAGACATAAAAGAATGCAGGAAATAATGGGAAAAAGGCATAAAAGACTACAGCAAATAATGGGGGAAAGGCATAAAAGAATGCAGGAAATAATGGGAAAAAGGCATAAAAACTGCAGCAAATAATGGGGGAAAGGCATAAAAGACTGCAGCAAATAATGGGGGAAAGGCATAAAAGAATGCAGGAAATAATGGGAAAAAGGCATAAAAGACTGCAGCAAATAATGGGGGAAAGGCATAAAAGACTGCAGCAAATAATGGGAAAAAGGCATAAAAGACTGCAGCAAATAATGGGAAAAAGGCATAAAAGAATGCAGGAAATAATGGGAAAAAGGCATAAAAACTGCAGCAAATAATGGGGGAAAGGCATAAAAGACTGCAGCAATAATGGGAAAAAGGCATAAAAGACTGCAGCAAATAATGGGAAAAAGGCATAAAAGAATGCAGGAAATAATGGGAAAAAGGCATAAAAACTGCAGCAAATAATGGGGGAAAGGCATAAAAGACTGCAGCAAATAATGGGGGAAAGGCATAAAAGAATGCAGGAAATAATGGGAAAAAGGCATAAAAACTGCAGCAAATAATGGGGGAAAGGCATAAAAGACTGCAGCAAATAATGGGAAAAAGGCATAAAAGACTGCAGCAAATAATGGGAAAAAGGCATAAAAGAATGCAGGAAATAATGGGAAAAAGGCATAAAAACTGCAGCAAATAATGGGGGAAAGGCATAAAAGACTGCAGCAATAATGGGAAAAAGGCATAAAAGACTGCAGCAAATAATGGGAAAAAGGCATAAAAAAATTGCAGGAAATAATGGGAAAAAGGCATAAAAGAATGCAGGAAATAATAGGGGAAAGGCATAAAAGACTGCAGCAAATAATGGGGGAAAGGCATAAAAGACTGCAGCAATAATGGGAAAAAGGCATAAAAGACTGCAGCAAATAATGGGAAAAAGGCATAAAAGACTGCAGCAAATAATGGGGGAAAGGCATTAAAGACCAACAAATAATGAGAAAAAGGCATAAAAGAATGCAGCAAATAATGGGGAAAAGGCATAGAAGAATGCAGAAAATAGCGGGGAAAAGGCATAAAAAATGCAGCACATAATGGGGGAAAGGCATAAAAAAATGCAACACATAATGGGGAAAAGGCATAAAAGAATGCAGCAAGTAATGGGAAAAGGCATAAAAGAATGCAGCAAATAACAGGGAAAAGGCATAAAAAAATGCAACACATAATGGGGGAAAGGTATAAAAGACTGCAGCAAATAATGGGAAAAAGGCATAAAAGACTGCAGCAAATAATGGGGAAAAGGCATAAAAGACTGCAGCAAATAATGGGAAAAAGGCATAAAAGACTGCAGCAAATAATGGGGGAAAGGCATAAAAAAATGCAGCAAAAATACTATAATCAGAGAATATTGTTAGGTAGTTTGGTGCGGACACCTACAGAAAACATAAAAGCAGCCGAAAAAAAGGCAGCATTTGTGCTGTGTGTGAGCACGGCCTTACAGACATGTTTGGCAAATTGGCACTTAAATAAAATAGTGCTCATCTTGCAAAAAAAGCAACACCTTCCATAAAAATAAAAAAAAAGTTAAGAACAAAAAATAAATCCATAGGTCCTAGGATACAGAACAAGCCTGGATATGGGTCTACACCCCGCAGTGTCTCCTCACTGCCAGCGCCCCCTCTGAAAATTTCTTTATAACCTGGTGCAAGAGATTATTAAGGGGGGTGGTTAGGGACCTGGCAAATAAAATGTAGTGCCAGTGCACGGCCGCACAGTTTGTCGCTCTTTTGCTTCTGTAAAAGTTGGATGGTAGGCTTTACCACACTGCTGTGCCAGAGATGCATTTATATCACTGAGTTGACTTCACTGGGTCAGTTCTGCCTCTAAATCCCTTGTACAATTGAGCTCTGTTTCATCAGCTCCTCACTGCTGAGTTACTCTGCTACTTTACCGCCTCTGATCCTCGCAGTGTTCCCCAACTCCAGTCCTCAAGGCCCACCAACAGGTCATGTTTTCAGGATTTCCTTAGTATTACCAGGTGATAATTACATTGATAATTACATTCTGGATGGGCAAGAATTCCATCACCTGGGCAATACTAAGGAAATCCCGAAAACATGACCTGTTGGTGGCTCCTGAGGACCGGAGTTGGGGAACAGGGTGACTAGTGCATCTTAACTCTGCTTCACCAGTTCCTGAATGCTGAGTTATCTCTGCACTCTTTTATTTTACAACTCTTTCATACCTGTAGCTTCAACTCTGCTTCATCGGCTCTCACTGTTCCAGTTTTGCTCTTCCAATTGCCACAAGAGCCTCTGTTCTTCCATCTGTATCACCCTCAGGCCCGGATTGGCCACTTACCCAACCGGGCATTTTTCCGCTGGGCCACCATTTTCATGCCGTTATGGGCCGCTGGCTGGGCGCCCGCTCCTCTAGCCGCTTGCCAGATAATGCGGCGGTGGCCACCGGCCTCTTCTTTCCTGCTGCCGGCCCTTTAAATTTGCTGGCAACGCGGCAGGCAGCGGCACCCTAGGGGGTTAAGAATGTGCCACGCGACGTGACGCTGCATGTCGTCGGACGTTCTTTGAGGGCGGAGAGTCGGAAAGCTCTCTGCCCTCTGCTATGCTCTTCTTCCGCCACTCGCTGGCTGCCTGCGCCAGGCACAGTGACTGACTGGGCCTATCAACAGCGTCACCGCGGCCGCATCCACCGACTCACCCAGGCCAGAAAGCAGGAATTTATCCAGCCTAAGTATCCAGGGACCAGAGGAGGTTGGGCAGTGGGAGCTGCTGTGCGCGACTCGACTCCTACCCCCGCGTGCCAGGCTCAGGGCAGGCTGAAGTTCATTCAAGGCGGTGTGGGCCTTGGCCGGGGGTGAGTTAAAAGAGGCTGGGGGGTGTACTAACGTGATGATGGATAATATATATATATATATACACACACACAGGGCAGGACTGGGGGGGCCGCCATCTGCCAGGATGGATGTATATACAGGGACTGGTCACTGGGGAGCTGCCATCTGCCTGCACTGATGTGGATGTATATACAGGGACTGGGGGGGCCGCCGTCTGCCTGCGCTGATGTGGATGTATATTACAGGGCAGGACTGGGGGGCCGCCTTCTGCCTGCACTGATGTGGGTGTATATACAGGGACAGGGGGGCCGCCATCTGCCTGCACTGATGTGGATGTATATACAGGGACTGGGGGGGGCCGCCGTCTGCCTGCGCTGATGTGGACGTATATTACAGGGCAGGACTGGGGGGCCGCCATCTGCCTGCACTGATGTGGATGTATATACAGGGCAGGACTGGAGGGGCCGCCATCTGCCTGCGCTGATGTAGATGTATATACACGGCAGGACTGGGGGGCCACCGTCTGCCTGTGCTGATGTGGATGTATATACAGGGACTGGGGGGCCGCCGTCTGCCTGCACTGATGTGGATGTATGTAACAGGGCAGGACTGGGGGGCTGCCATCTGCCTGCACTGATGTGGATGTATATACAGGGACTGGGGGGCCGCCGTCTGCCTGCACTGATGTGGATGTATGTTACAGGGCAGGACTAGGGGCCGCCATCTGCCTGCACTGATGTGGATGTATATTACAGGGCAGGACTGGGGGCCGCCATCTGCCTGCACTAATGTGGATGTATATACAGGGACTGGGGGGCCGCCATCTGCCTGCACTGATGTGGATGTATATACAGGGCAGGACGGGGGGCCGCCATCTGCCTGCACTGATGTGGATGTATATACAGGGCAAGACTGGGGGGGCCGCCATCTGCCTGCGCTGATGTGGATGTATATACAGGGCAGGACTTCCTTTCTTTCTCTCTGTTCTTTCTTTCTCTGTTTTCTTTCTTTCCCCTCTTTCTTGTTTTTCTCTCTCTCTGTTCTTTTTTCTGTCCCCTCTTTCTTTCTCTCAGGTTCTTTCTTTCTTTCCCCTTTCTTTCTCTGTTTCTTTCTTTCCCCTCTTTCTTTCTCTCTCTGTTCTTTCTTTCCCCTCTTTCTCTCTCTGTTCTTGCTTTCCCCTTTCTTTCTCTCTCTCTGTTCTTTCTTTTTTCCCCTCTTTCTTTTTTTCTCTCTCTGCTCCTTTTCTCTGTCCCATCTTTCTTTCTCTCTCTGTTTCTTTCCCCTTTCTTTCTTTCTTTCTTTCTGTTGTTTCTTTCTTTCTTCCTCTCTGTTCTTTCTTTCCCCTCTTTCTTTCTCTCTCTTTTCTCTTTCTCTCTGTTTTCTTTTTTCTCTCTCTCTGTTCTTTTTTCTGTCCCCTCTTTCTGTTCTTTCTTTATTTCTCTCTCTGTTGTTTCTTTCTTTCCCCTTTCTTTCTTTCTGTTCTTTCTTTCCCCTCTTTCTCTTCTTTCTCTCTCTGTTCTTTCTTTCCCCGCTTTCTTTTTTTCTCTCTCTCTCTGTTCTTTTTTCTGTCCCCTCTTTCTTTCTCTCTGTTATTTCTTTCTTTCTCTGTTGTTTCTTTCCCCTTTCTTTCTCTCTCTGTTCTTTCTTTCCCCTCTTTCTCTTTCTTTCTCTCTCTGTTCTTTCTTTCCCCTTTCTTTCTCTCTCTCTGTTCTTTCTTTTTTCCCCTCTTTCTTTTTTTCTCTCTCTCTGTTCCTTTTCTCTGTCCCATCTTTCTTTCTCTCTGTTTCTTTCCCCTTTCTTTCTTTCCCCTTTCTTTCTTTCTCTGTTGTTTCTTTCTTTCTTTCTCTGTTCTTTCTTTCCCCTCTTTCTTTCTCTCTTTTTCTTTCTCTGTTTTCTTTTTTATCTCTCTCTGTTCTTTTTTCTGTCCCCTCTTTCTGTTCTTTCTTTCTCTCTCTGTTGTTTCTTTCCCCTCTCTTTCTTTCTCTCTCTGTTCTTTCTTTCCCCTCTTTCTCTTTCTTTCTCTCTCTGTTCTTTCTTTCCCCTCTTTCTTTTTTTCTCTCTCTGTTCCTTTTTTCTGTCCCCTCTTTCTCTCTCTGTTTCTTTCTTCTTTCTTTCTTTCACTCTCTGTTCTTTCTTTCCCCTTTCTTTCTTTCTTTCTTCCTCTCTCTCTTCTTTCTCTCTCTGTTTTCTTTTTTCTCTCTCTCTTTTTCTGTCCCCTCTTTCTTTCTCTCTGTTCTTTCTTTCTTTCCCCTTTTCTCTTTCTTTCTTTCTCTCTCTGTTGTTTCTTTCTTTCCCCTCTTTCTGTTCTTTCTTTTTTCCCTATTTCTGTTTCTTTCTCTCTCTGTTCTTTCCTCTCTTTCTTTCTCTGTTCTTTCTTTCCCCTCTTTCTTTTTTTCTCTCTCTCTCTGTTCCTTTTTTCTGTCCTATCTTTCTTTCTATCGCTCTCTCTGTTCTTTTTTCTGTCCCTTCTTTCTTTCTCTCTGTTTCTTTCTTTATTTCTCTCTGTTGTTTTTCTCTCTTCTTTTTTTCTCTCTCTGTTCTTTCTTTCCCCTTTTTTCTCTCTCTCTGTTCCTTTTTTCAGTCCCATCTTTCTTTCTCTCGCTCTCTGTTCTTTTTTTCTGTCCCCTTTCTTTCTCTCTCTGTTTCTTTCTTTTTTCTTTCTCTGTTGTTTCTTTCTTCTTTTCTCTCTCTGTTCTTTATTTCCCCTCTTTCTTTCTCTCTCTGTTGTTTCTTTCTCTCTTCTTTCTTTCTCTCTGTTTTCTTTTTTCTCTCTCTATGTTCTTTCTTTCTTTCTTTTCCTCAGTACCAGTCAGTGTGCCCACAGTACCGGTAGAATAAGAGGGGTAGGAAACTAGGTGGCACAGGTCACATTGATCCTTTCAGACTTTTTACTGGTGTATAATCATATGCCCTGAGCACCCCCATTAAGTGGGCCAGCCCCAGACAACAGGGTACAAACAAATCACTATTACTATCAGTACAAGTGGACAATTATATGCGTAAATTTAATGATGTCCCTGTGCCAAGCAGTGCGGAGGATCAGAATACACTGAGGAGACCAGAGCAGCGGGGTATGGTGAGAAGAATTATATGGGGCCCATTATGCTGTATGAAGTAATATATAGTGCCCATTATACTGTATGAAGTAATATATGGTGCCCATTATACTGTACGAAGTAATATATGGTGCCCATTATACTGTATGAAGTAATATATGGTGCCCATTAAACTGTATGAAGTAATATATGGTGCCCATTATACTGTATGAAGTAATATATGGTGCCCATTATACTGTATGAAGTAATATATGGGGCCCATTATACTGTATGAATTAATATATGGAGCCCATTATACTGTATGAAGTAATATATGGGGCATGGGGCCCATTATACTGTATGAAGTAATATATGGGGCCCATTATGCTGTATGAAGTAATATATGGGGCCCATTGTGCTGTATGAAGTAATATATGGGGCCCATTGTGCTGTATGCAGTAATATATGGGGCACATAATACTGTATGGAGCATTATGTTGGGATAGGGGATGACTTTCTGTTTGTTGTGGTCTGACCGCTGGGACCCCCATGATCCTGGGAAACGTAGCTTTGAAGAGCACCATGTAAATGGAGCTGTGGTCAGTCATACGCACTGTGGTGCCATTCACCTGTGGCTCTTCAAATAACTCCTTTAAGAGAATGATGAGGGGACATCAAAGTATAGCAAAAATTCACTGATTGGGGCTGATGAGTGCTATAGTTTGTGGGCTGGTGGGATTTGTGTGGCACGGCTGCTTTTTTGTCCCAGTCCGGCTCTGATCACCCTGCTGCATCAACGCCATCTGTCCGTGCTGCATAACAGCTGCTCATCTGGACCAAGGACTTTGAGATTCCACCACTAATTTTCCCAAATCTGTGATGCCTAACATGTACGCATCCTTTATGGCGCTCATCTGAAGGAGCTTATAAATACAATAGCAGGAGACGGCGATATTGATCTATTGTGCTGAATTAGGAAGCATCATTTTGCTACAATCAGTCGTGTCTTTATGGAGAATCTATACAAGCTACTAATCTCGGGCCAGCTGCTCGAGTGTGGATCTCGGTCCTCGTACCGCACTTCGCGACTGCTAGAACCAGATGTTCCTTGTTTGGAAAAGAATGATGAGTGAATGGCAGAAAGAAGCTTTCTTCATCATGAATGATTTATACCAGAGCCATCGCAGCACCGACCATAAATAATACGTATGATTACAGTCACATGGGCTGACGCTGCAGTCATGAAGCCGTCATGTCATAACTTAGGTAACGTAATATTATTCTCTTATGCGTATTCTGCCTGCAGCTCCTGCCATTGGTAGTGAATATATGACTCCTGTTGGAGTTATCTCTGCTTAAAGTGGTATCTTACCTTCATTTATCATCGGGGATCTCATACAGGCATGCCAGAAGAGCACATTAATAATAGTGATTTACTAGGTGGAACTTTCACCGCTATGAATTTATCTGCAGATTTTCCAGTTTATATAAAATGTGTCATCAGAAAATTACCTATTTGTTTAAATCAGCTTTATGTGTTACATGTATATTTAAAAAACATATATATATATATATTTTTTTTTTTATATCACAATCTTTATTAAAAAATCAAATTTAATATTATTGCAATTTTTCATACTGGCCACTAGGGACATTTTAGATTCATATTTCCTGTCCTTTCAGGAAGAGTTATCAGAGGGCTCTCTATCATAAGAGGCAGGATTGAAATGACATGAAACACCTCTATACACCTCTATCTATACAATCACAATAGGTAAGGTCACAGCTCACCCCCTCCTATACAAAGACAGGTACTACACAGCTGATAACACCAGATGAACCAATCACAATAGGTGATATCACAGCTCAGTTCCTCCGCCTCCTATACAATTGTGAAGTACAGTATTCAGTTGTACGGGACATCTTGTTCTCCAGACTCCATTTTTGTGCTTGCGGCACCATTTTGTTGTTTACGAGTTAAATTTTGTAACTTAACTAGATGAAAGTTTACAATTGTTATGAAACCAGACTGTTCCAGCTTGTACAAGATATGAGACCCTGAAGAATGTGCTATTGTTCTATTTTCTACGTCACGCAGCTAGGGACATATTCCGATTTTCTTGCAATACTATTGGCTTATAAAGTAAATGTATTACGACGATGTTATTGGTAGCTATGTACTTTGCATAATTAAGCAAAATCCTATAAAAAGAGGTGACAAAATAAACGGGCTTAGTGATCTGCCTTGCTCCTCCCATACAGAGACAAATCTCCCTGTGGTCATTCCCCGTTGCTAGCAACATCGTGTGAATTAATTTGGAAATCACTTGGTCAACCGTGAAGGGTTAATTTAGCCCTCCCTCAACACAATGACTTATAATAACACCTCTATATACAGTAGATGACACGGGATCCACCATTCACAATAGGTGATGTCACAGCTCACCTCCTCCTCCTGTACAATGATTGATGACATCTCTACATACAGTAGATGACACAGGATCCACCATTCACAATAGGTGATGTCACAGCTCACCTCCTCCCCTGTGCAATCACTGAAAACATCTCTATATACAGTAGATGACACAGGATCCATACAAACACAGGGAAAGCATACAAACTCCTTGAAGATGTTGTCCTCGGTGGGTCCTTGGTGGGTTGCAAAGCAACAGTGTTAACCACTGAGCCACCGTGCTGCTCATATACTGTAAATGAAGCATTACTATATTTAGTGGTTTTCTTAAGAAAAATTACTGAAGTTGAGAAGCTTTCTGCGCGCACAGCATCACTTCAACCGATCTGAAGCCGCCTCGATCCACATGGGAGGAGTTGTAGCCCTAGGAGCGTTGTCCGTATAACTCACGGACAGTTCACATATCACTGACGACTGCCGCAACCATTTATTTGGCCTCACACTGAGGGAAGGACTCAGATTCATTTAAATGCACAGTAGTGTTCCTCGCACATAAGGAATATATATATATATATATATATATATAATTGAAAAACACCGAGGGAAAAAAAGACAAATAAACAAGTGTTACAGAGCGGCAATGAGGAGTCCGCAGGCAACGTGGAAACTGACGGCCTGTCCTCTACCAGTGCGAGAATAATAAAGGCCTGCTCATAATCTCATAGGAAGACTGCCTGGCCTGTTGTTGATTTTTATTACTAATAATTGCATTATTACAGAATTATTTAGGATTTTTTAATATTTTTAGAAAAATATTTAGAATTGAGAGTCCTCAGAGGTTGATACCTTTTAATGGCTAACTGAAAAGATGGTAACAAATTGCAAGCTTTCGAGACTACTCGAAATTTCTGGATCAATGTACAAAATTAGGCATTGGAGTTTACTGCCTGTAGTCAGGTGTAATCTATCTTTAGTTACAGAGACACTGAGTTGGATTCCAGGAAGTGGGCAGGGCTTTGTATCTCTACAGGAAGTGGGCAGGGCTTTGTATCTCTACAGGAAGTAGGCAGGGCTTTGTATTGCTACAGGAAGTGGGTGGGGCTTTGTATCTCTACAGGAAGTGGGCAGGGCTTTGTATCTCTACAGGAAGTGGGCAGGGCTTTGTATCTCTACAGGAAGTGGGCGGGGATTTGTTTCTCTACAGGAAGTGGGCAGGGCTTTGTATCTCTACAGGAAGTGGGTGGGGCTTTGTATCTACAGGAAGTGGGAGCAGGTTTGTGTCTCTTTACAGGAAATAAGGGTGAGGCTTTGTCTTTCTACAGGTAGTGGGGCAGATATTTTTTTCTGTACAAAAAGTGGGTCAAAGCTTTGTTTCTCTAGAGGCAGTAAAGGTAAGGATTTATGTGTACAGGAAGTGGTGGCAGGACTTTGTTTCTCTACAGGAAATGAATCAAGGCTTTTTTTCTCTATAGGAAGTGTGGCGGGTCTTTGTTTCTCTATAGGAAGTGGGGCGGTTCTTTGTTTCTCTATAGGAAGTAAGGGCAGGGCTTTGTCTTTCTACAGGAAGTGGGGCAGCGATTTTTTTCTGTACAAGTGGGTCAAGGCCTGGTTTCTCTGGACACAGTGAGGCTATGTGCACACGTTGCGGAATGGCAGCGGAAATTTCCGTGGGAATTCCATAATGCCATTCCGCGGGAAATACGCGAGAAAACCGCATTTTAATTCCTGCCTATTTCCCGTGGAAAAACTAGCGATTTGCAAGCGTAATTAGCTTGCAGAATGCTAGCGTCTTCCAAGCGATCTGTAGCATCGCTTGGAAAACTGATTGACAGGTTGGTCACACTCGTCATAGTGTTTGACGAGGGTGATCAACTTTTTACTATTGAGGCTGCCTATGCGACATCAGTAGTAAAAAGATCGCGATGCTCCCGGCAGGTCCCGTTCCCAGTGATGCATTGCGACAATGACCTTTGATGACTTCACGGTCTCGCGAGACCGCTACGGTTTCACGAGATCGCGATGCCATCAAAGGTCATTATCGCAATGTATCACTGGGAGCGGGACCTGCCGGGAGCATCGCTGAGGCCTGGGGACGCTGCGCGGGACGCCGGAAGGTGAGAATATGATGATTTTTTTAATTTGAATTCTATTTTTTACAGGGATATGGTACCCAGAGCCTGGAGGAGAATCTCCTCTCCTCCGGACCGTGGGTACCATCCAAAAATATTCTGCTTACTTTTCGCATGGTGGACACAGCCACATGCGGAAAGTAAGCAGAACAATGCATTCCTAGGTGTGTGGATTTTCCCGCGATTCCGCACAAAGAATGAGCATGCTGCGTATTTTTCCGCGATGCAATTCCGCCGTGGAAAAATCCGCAGCATTAGCGCAGCATGTGTGTAATGCCATATGATTGCATGGGATGCTTTTTTTTTTGCGTTTTCACGGCAAAATCTCGAGTTTAAAATCACCGCGAAAACGCAAAAAAACCCGCTACGTGTGAACACAGCCTGAGGGTAAGACTTTTTCAGTACAGGAAGTGATGACATGGCTTTGTTTCTCTACAGGAAATGGATCAAGGCTTTGTTTCTCTACCGGAAGTGAGGGCGGGCCTTTGTTTCTATATGAAGTGGGGTGAGAATTTGCCTGTACAGAAAGCGGTGGCAGGGGTTTGCTTATTTTCAGAAAGTAGGGGCAAGGCTTTGTCTCTCTGCAGCGAGTGCGGGTGAGGATTTGTTTATCTATGTGATGTGGGGTGGGACTTTATTTACAGTAAGTGGAGGCAGGGATTTGTCGCTACAGGGAGTGAAGGTGGGGCTGTTTCTCTACAGGAAGTGGGCGTGAGTCATTTTCTCTGCTCATGCTCTCTTGCTTGTCAGACAGCGTAACAGAGCGGCACGGTGGCTCAGTGGTTAGCGCTGCAACGCTGGGGTCCTGGGTTCGAATCCCACCAAGGACAACATCTGCAAGGAGTTTGTATGTTCTCCCCGTGTTTGCATGGGTTTCCTCCAGGTCCTCCGGTTTCCTCCCACATTCTAAAGACATACTGATAGGGAATTTAGATTGTGAGCCCCATTGGGGACAGTGATGATAATGTCTGTAAAGCGCTGCGGAATATGTTAGCGCTATATAAAAATAAAGATTATTATTATTATTATAACAGAAAAGTTCCAGTTTAGGGCAGGCTAGCCATTGAGTATTTCCTGGGGTCATTCTGCTGAGGTAAAGGAAGTTCCAACGCTTATGGTGCTGATAACCTATTCTGTTCATCAGCATTTTATCACTAACAGATCTGTGCGGATATTACACCTGGCACCCGGAACAATCAGCTGTTATCAAATCACAAGATGTACACAGTGTTCTGAGCCGGAGCACCACAGCTTCATGCTCTGTGTGCTGGCTATCCTTGGATATTGCAGCTCAGCTCCAATTAAAGTGAGTGCGAGTTGAGTTTCAGGACCAGGGAAGTTTCACTACACAGTGCAAGGAGCTGTGGTGTTAACAGCAGACTACCAGGTGTTGGACCCCCCCCCCCCGATCTGATATTGGCCTATGAAGATAATAGGTCATCAATATTTAAGTCATGGACATTCCCTTTAATAAGAAACCTTCATCATCATACTCCTACCCTCTACATGTGGGGGTGGGATAGAATCACCTCCTTGCTTCCCTTCCTCTAATTGTCTTCCATCTGTTGATGTTTACATATGCTAATATTGATGTCTATGATAAATAATTGCGGTACTGCTACATAGTAATATGTATTACCACCCACATTTATGGTACTGCCACATTCATACATGTGTTACCATTCTTTGTAGAAGTATATTATATTATGTTGTGTTCCTTTAGTGTAATACTGTATATAATATAATGTGAAGATGTGTACTAATGCTCATGTACAGTTTAGGGAATGTAAAGTGCATCCTTTTGGGACACTAGAGGAGGGCGCCTTAGTACTATAGTTCTTATAGATAAGGGTAGGTGTAGTTTCTTTGTGGGCCACTAGATGGGGGCATACTAGTGTGCACTGTAGGTATAGTTTATAGTATGGTTATAGGGGTGTAAGTGTAGGAAGGGCTGCTGGGTGTAAGACAGTTTTTAGGAAGTTAGGGGAGACGGGGCCAGGGTGCCTGACGTGTCCACATGGGCAAAAGGCCCGGACAGCTTGGCAGCCACATAACGTTAAATCGCTGCAGTCCACGTTATCCACGGCCACTGTGCATCATAACAGTGGGCCAGAACAGAGAAGGAAAGATGTGGCGACTCATCGCCTGGGCAGATGCCTTAAGGGCAGGAGTCGGTTTGACTGAGGAGATGAAGGAAGTTTGAGTTTGACGAGATTGGTACAGATAGGCCGGATGCTTTACTAGAGGCAACCAAACCTGGTGACTGATTTCAAGTATGGGGCGAAACAGGCAGAAGGAATTGTCATCATGGCGAGGTTAGGCCAGGAAGGAACTGGGGAGCAGTCTAAAAGACGGTCCGGTCCTGTCCAGGCGTGTGCTGCACAGAAGCGTCAGCAAAGCAGGGAAAGATGAGGAAACAAGTGAATTCCATGATGTGCCAACTGTGGCTGTAACGTGTGAAGTATTTAGTAAAGAGAATGTTCAAGTTATCTTGGCCATTGCTGGGGGTGGCCTGGAAGAGGGGCCGTCACTGCCTGGGAAGTGCCCGGGGGGACCTGAACATGGAGATGCAGGTACGCTGAAGAGAAGAATACAGTTTTCTGTAGAGGAAGGACTGGACATAGATGCTTCAGTGTCTCTGGTCACGACTACAGTCCTGTCCTCCCCTTACACATGCACATTTTCATAGCATTTCCATTACTGTAAACTCTTTTATGAGTAAATTCTTCCATAGCGTCTGGGACCTATTTAAACTTTGAAAGCCCAGAGGATATATCGCATGGTGACTCCATGTTCTCTGTACCAGCCTGAAACAAAACACGTATTATCAAAGCAGAAAAATAATAAATGCAAAATTGGAACCAAGTCAGAGGAACAAATTGCAATAAAAGCCTAATGAACAGTCCTGAGGCGGAAAATGAATGAAAAACTCCTGGGTAAATTGGTTATAAAAAGGTGCAGGAAGTTTTACTATACAATGGAACTAACCTAATGGTAAGGGGCATCAGCTGGTGTCCGATTTACAGCAGTGGATGCCGTACACATCTGGAGACACTATACAGGTCAGGCATACACTTATGCCCTAAAGTTGATCATATATATATATATACACTCACTGGCCACTTTATTAGGTACACCTGTCCAACTGTGTGTTAAGACTTAATTTCTAATCAGCCAATCACATGGCGGCAACTCAGTGCATTTAGGCATGTAGACATGGTCAAGACAATCTCCTGCAGTTCAAACCGAGCATCAGTATGGGGAAGAAAGGTGATTTGAGTGCCTTTGAACGTGGCATGATTGTTGGTGCCAGAAGGGCTGGTCTGAGTATTTCAGAAACTGCTGATCTACTGGGATTTTCACGCACAACCATCTCTAGGGTTTACAGAGAATGGTCCGAAAAAGAAAAAAAATCCAGTGAGCGGCAGTTCTGTGGCCGGAAATGCCTTGTTGATGCCAGAGGTCAGAGGAGAATGGGCATACTGGTTCGAGCTGATAGAAAGGCAACAGTGACTCAAATTGCCACCCGTTACAACCAAGGTAGGCAGAAGAGCATCTCTGAACGCACAGTGCGTCGAACTTTGAGGCAGATGGGCTACAGCAGCAGAAGACCACACTGGGTACCACTCCTCTCAGCTAAGAACAGGAAACTGAGGCTACAATTTGCACAAGCTCATCGAAATTGGACAGTAGAAGATTGGAAAAACGTTGCCTGGTCTGATGAGTCTCGATTTCTGCTGCGACATTCGGATGGTAGGGTCAGAATTTGGCGTAAACAACATGAAAGCATGGATCCATCCAGCCTTGTATCAACGGTTCAGGCTGGTGGTGGTGGTGTCATGGTGTGGGGAATTTTTTCTTGGCACTCTTTGGGCACCTTGGTACCAATTGAGCATCGTTGCAACGCCACAGCCTACCTGAGTATTGTTGCTGACCATGTCCATCCCTTTATGACCACAATGTACCCAACATCTGATGGCTACTTTCAGCAGGATAATGCGCCATGTCATAAAGCTCGAATCATCTCAGATTGGTTTCTTGAACATGACAATGAGTTCACTGTACTCAAATGGCCTCCTCAGTCACCAGATCTCAATCCAATAGAGCATCTTTGGGATGTGGTGGAACGGGAGATTCGCATCAGGGATGTGCAGCCGACAAATCTGCGCCAACTGTGTGATGCCATCATGTCAATATGGTCCAAAATCTCTGAGGAATGCTTCCAGCACCTTGTTGAATCTCTGCCACGAAGAATTGAGGCAGTTCTGAAGGCAAAAGGGGGTCCAACCCGTTACTAGCATGGTGTACCTAATAAAGTGGCCAGTGAGTGTATATACGGTAATCTACAAATATCATGACATATAGAAAAGTGTCAGCAGCATGGAAACTTCCACCACAAATGTGACAACCACAATGTACTATACAATTCTGTTTGACTACAGCCACCACAAGGGGGAGCTCACTGCATACATATTTATTATACTCCCATTGATGTCATTGTGACACAAGACATGTCCAGCAAGCTTCCCCCTACCATCTGATTCCTTCTAATACTTTCTGAAAGTGGCCAAGTATAAAAGTACCACATAATACAGGGTCACTTTATCCTTTTATAGATCTTGTATTATTTCATACACATTTCCCAATTTTGAAACACAGGTCATGTGGTGCGTGCAGCAATAAATGTTTTGTTCCCTAAGGCTATATTCACATGCAGCATTTTTAATGCAAATTAAAAGCTAATTTACAATACCAACAAAAGTTATGATATTTCAGAAATCTCATGCACACGCTTGTATTTTTCCCTGAATGAATTGGAAAACTACTGCTTGTTTGAAAATTGTAGCATGTCACTCTTTTCAGCGTTTTTGCAGCATGTTATCACCCATAGAAAGCAACAAGTAAGTACAACAAAACACTGCTATCAGTTTTTGCAGCGTTTTGGGAGAGAAAAAAAATCAAGATGGGAAACCCATTTATGCTTGTGATTTTCCCAAGTTTAAACCATAATGTCTTGGTATCCTAACATAATCATGGATGTTACTATTAGAACAGTTTAAATAGTGATATGTGTTAAGCAATGCCCTACCAACTCAATGCCCTACCAATGTAAGAAAGTAAACAATCCCCTACCAACTCAATGCCCTACCAATGTGAGAAAGTAAACAATCCCCTACCAACGCAATGCCCTACCAATGTGAGAAAGTAAAAATGCCCAACCAACTCAATACCCTACCAATGTGAGAAAGTAAACAATGCCCTACCAATGTGAGAAAGTAAACAATCCCCTACCAACTCAATGCCCTGCCAATGTGAGAAAGTAAATAATGCCCTACCAACTCAATACCCTACCAATGTGAGAAATTAAACAATGCCCTACCAATGTGAGAAAGTAAACAATCCCCTACCAACTCAATGCCCTGCCAATGTGAGAAAGTAAACAATCCCCTACCAACTCAATGCCCTACCAATGTGAGAAAGTAAATAATGCCCAACCAACTCAATACCCTACCAATGTGAGAAAGTAAACAATGCCCAACCAACTCAATGCCCTACCAATGTGAGAAAGTAAATAATGCCCTAGCAACTCAATGCCTTATCAATGTGAGAAAGTAAATAATGCCCTACCAACTCACTACCCTACCAATGTAATAAAGTAAATTAGCCCTACCAATGTGAGAAAGTAAAAATGCCCTACCAATTCAGTGCCCTACCAATGTAAGTAAAAATGCCCTACCAACTCAATGCCCTACAAATGTGAGAAAGTAAAAATGTCCTACCAACTCAATACCCTACCAATGTGAGAAAGTAAAAATGCCCTACCAATGTGAGAAAGTGAACAATGTCCTACTAACTCATTACCCTACCAATGTGTTAAATGGGTTGTCCACTACTAGGACAACCCCTTCTCATTCCCTATGCTTGGTCCCAATAAAATAAAAAAGCCTATACTCATCTCCTGTGCAAGTTCCGTTCCTGAAGTGTCATCCCTCGCAGTCCCAGGGTGTCACGTGCCCCGTCCTGAGTGACACGGCCAGCAGGCCGGTAACTGATAGAACAATTACACATGCCGCATCCTGTTGTATGTGATGTGACCCGCAGGCCGGTAACTAATACAATAAGACAAGGGAATAGGGAAAACCGGGGTGACAATAACAATGGTGGCCCTGCGATAGGGAACGGGGAAGTGGAGACCTCCTGCACTCCCCTGAGTCAGTGACTCTACACTCCTAACGTTCCCTAAGCCGGTTCCGCACCGGGCGCCAATCAGGAACCTAAAAACCCTGACTCGCCCTGCACCTAAACCCTCACTAGGGAATTGGTCGGTGCGGAAACTAATCCCACCACTGCACTAAACACACATAAGGAAAAGTGACAAAACAGGGGAACACCACTTAGCTTTGCTCTGTTGCTCACGCTCCCAGCGTGCATGCTTGCATCTTTTCCTCCACCGAGTCCAACATCTGGGTGCACTGTCCAGCAACGGAGTCCAGCACCTGAGTGCAGCTGTCCAGCAACGGGGTTCAGCACCTGAGTGCAGCTTCAGCCAAAGAGTCCAGCAACTGAGTGCAGCTCTACACCATAGCTGCCACTCCACCAAGCTTTGCAAGAATTTTTCACTGACACCATAGCTGCCACTCCACCATGCTTTCCACGAAATCCTTGCTGATACCATAGCTGCCACTCCAGGACTCTGACTGAGTCGTCCTGGACTCTTCTCAGCACCATAGTGCAGCCTTGGAGCAAACAGAGTCCACACCTGCATGCAGCTGTCCAGAAACAGAGTCCAGCAAATGAGCCTAGCTTTTCTGCCACATTTTGAGTCCAGCTTTCAGCAACCGAGTCTAGCATCCTGAGTGCAGCTCTACACCATAGCTGCCACTCCACCAAGCAATGCCAGCCCTCCTTGCTGACACCATAGCTGACACTCCACCAATCCATGCCAGCCCTCCTTGCAGACACCATAGCTGCTACTCCAGCACTCTGACTGGGCTGCTCGTAACTCTCCTTCAGCTCCATTCTTTACCCAGGCTTGCTTGCAAATGAGGAACTATCACCAACAGTGATTAACACACCTGATACTCCCTTATAGAGCAATCACACCTGTTACATAATTACATGCACAAACTAAGTAACCAAAGTGCAATGACTCTAATGGCCACCGGGGGGAAAACTACAACTGAAATCACCACAGTGCAATGACTCTAATGGCCACCTTTGGCACACAGCCAAAGGAAAAGAAAAAGTTACTTTGTGCATTTAATCTGTCAGATCCAACCTGGATCATGACACAGGGCTTTTCTGCAATTGTATGACACATGACCCCGGCACTCACTCTGCGTGTGACTGTCCCCGCCTTCAGACAAATTGAACATGAAGAGGAACTCCTGGCTGCAAGTGATCTCTCTTCCTCTTCATGTTCAATTCAACAGAAGGCGGGAATAGTGACTGATTGGGCGCTGGGCACCATGTGTCATACAGCCACAGGAGAGCCCCGGGACCGCGAGTGCTGACACCGCAGGAACAGGAGGTCAGTATAAGCTTTATTATTTTGTCAGGACCAAGCGTGGGGAATGAGTAGTGGACAATCCCTTTAAATTAACAATGCCCTACTAATTCAACTTCCCCCACTGTTTTTACATTTGCAATTGTGGTGTATTTTTTCATGAACTCATGTAACCTTAGGGAGGAAGCAAAGCTGAATTAGCAAAAAATGCAGCAAAAAAGGCAACAAAACTGGCGTTTGGCTGCAGCTTTGCAATAACAAGAGATCAGGTTTTGGCTACAGAAGAAAAACGCTGCAAAAAAGTAATGTGTGAACATAGCCTAAGTCACACTACTTACCCTGTCTAGTTCTTTTTATATGCCCACAGAAATAGTGTCCCTATTGAAGTTTCTTAAAGTTACCACTCACGACAATACCACTTTCATAGCGCCAAAATTTGATTAGCCCACAAGCAGTATGATGCACCCACAATACCCCTCCACACAATATAATAACGCTTGCACATGATACCCTCACAGTGCTCCATCAGACATTATGATGTTCCAACAGTGCTCCTCACACAGATGATACCTTCACAATCATGCCCCACCCAGAATAGTCTACAAAAGCCCGTCACTCAGCCTCATTCCCATGATGCGCGGAGCAGACCTTGGCCTCTCTATGCTGTTTGAGGGTCAGCCCAAAAGACACCCTCTGCTGATGTCTTCACACGTCATGTGCCGAGCCTCAGATGGTGTGGAAGGTACACTCAGGCTGGAAAAGCAGAGAGCTTGACGGATCCTTGCTCCACCATTGTGTTCAGCTACAGTATATACTATTGTACAAAGTTGGACTGAAGAACACTGGGCCCACCAGAGGATTTGATTCTGAAGGCCCACCTTTCTCCCCCACTCAAGAGCCCAAAAGCAGCTGCAAGGTTTGCACTATTAACTCTCCTGAAGGAGAAGACAGAGCCCACCGGTTCTCTGGTGGGTCAGTCCAACCCAGCTGTTGCAATTGATACACAACTGTTAGAATCTGTTCAGTTTGTGACTATCCGCCATTTTCTTGTAGTGTTCTGGCTGCTGGTCTTTTTCCTCTGGTGCTGGGTTTGTCCTGGGTCAGGTGATTGTATCACCCTTTATTAACCTGCACCTGTCTCCCATTCCTTGCTGGACAACACTGTTAATCCGCTTGAAGTCTGGCTTGGAGCTTTGCTTTGCCTTATGTGTGTTTAATTAGTTCAGTTCTGGGACCTCTGGTTCTGCTAGTCTTAGTTTCTATTTTCAGTTTGTTTCTGCAGCCTTCTCTTTTTCTTCTAGGAGGTGACCCCTTTTTGTACCCAGTCCTTAGATCTTTCAGGGATCCTCTTCCCCCTATCTATAGGTCTTCGCTTGAGATTAACCTAGGATCGTCGGTGGGTCTATTTGCTAGGAATGGGTCGCCGACTCCATCGTAGGGTATCAGCCTAGTCACAGTAGAGGGTCAGTTTTACCCCCTCCTACCCTAGTCCTATGCTGTAGTACCGTAACAACAACTGCACCTTATGGAATAGTGGGAAGCTTCCAAAATCTAGAAATGTCTTGTCTGATCTGGGACGGTTGGAAGGCATTAAACTGAATAAGCAGATATCGTTCTCGAGAGCCTCGGATATATCTCCTTGGTATACATCACGGTATATACCTATATACATACGTTGTGTTTTCTTAGCTCTCTAGGTTTCCTACTGACAGTATCACACAAGCTCGTTTTCACTCACTTTGAATGTAAAGAAATCAAAGCTGAACTTATCATTCCTGGCATGTGCTTGATCTACAAAATGTACTATTTCGTTTTGAAGTCTGACTTGCTGTAAAAGTCCATTAATTCCATGAGACCACAACTTAACCCGGCCCCGGGGTCTCAATTGGACCTGCCTAAGTTAAAGACTAATATATCCTACTAATGTCGCTCCCTCAGAGCATTGATCTTGGGGAAATGGAAATTGTGTTGGAGCCTAATGAAGGAACTGCAGGCAGTGATAGCAAATTCTAGGAAATGCCGGGCAGTGACAGCGTTTGAAGTATGTAATTATTCCAAATTGATTTAGTATGATGAGAGATGCAAATTCATACAGATAGATTTGTTTATGTGGTAAATGGTCATTGCCGTGGGGCCTCGCTGCAGGGGTATTCTCCGGGGAAGGATAAGCCTGGATTAGAGGGCTTCTATGTGGGTACAGTGGGTTTGGAAAGTATTCAGACCCCTTTAAATTTTTCACTCTTTGAAAGGGGGCTTCTACTCAATACTGAGCAAAGGGCCTGAATACTTATGACCATGTGATATTCCAGCTTTTCTTTTTTAATAAATTTGCAAAAATTTCTACATTTCTTTTTTTTCAGTAAAGATAGGGTGCAGAGTGCACATTAATGAGAAAAAAAAAAAAAGAACTTTTTTGAATTTACCAAATGGCTGCAATGAAACAAAGAGTGAAAAATTTAAAGGGGTCTGTATACTTTCCGCACCCTCTGTACATTCCCACGGGACGTAAATGCTGTGGGCTTTCTGTCTGGTTGTGTGCAAGGTAAATCAATAGCAGATTGTAGGATCAGCCATGTGGATGAGATTTAGGTGAAGATGAGCATTTCCACCCACGCTGACCTGGTCCGACATCCAGTCAGATCCTCCATAGAAGCCATTGTTCACGTCTGCCTCAGCCCAGCATCCTGGGCCCTTACTTGGCCTGGGGATATCATGTCGGAATAAGATGGGTAGTTGCCCTGAGCCCACTCACACGGTAGTGCCCACCAGGAGCTACTGCTACTCTTAACTAGATTTCCGAGCATAAAACAGTGATGTAGTGAAAGTCTGTGGTGGTGCAGAGAACCACGGTCTCCTTGCCCTATCACTCTCCATTTTGAAGGCCGAAGGTAACTTTCGATCTGCATCCTACAGAATGGCGAAGACATGCACATGACATCAGCGTCCTGGCACAGGAGGCGGGATGACAGCACTGGATCACCAGGATGCTGACTGCGCTGGCGACTCTTCCGGATCCCGAGGCTAGCAGAATATTTACATCATTTATTTTATTTTCTGACACACTATTACTTTTTGAGGGCTAACTCAGAGGGCACAGTTACTAAATATTGGGGGATTTATTACTATATATAGAGGGAGCAAAGGCATTATTACTATAATTGAGGTTATTAGGGACATTATTATTATATATGTGGGGATCAGGGGCATTATTACTAAAGATGGGGTTATTGGGGGCATTATTGCTATATATATACACTCACTGGCCACTTTATTAGGTACACCATGCTAGTAAGGGGTTGGACCCCCTTTTGCCTTCAGAACTGCCTCAATTCTTCGTGGCAGAGATTCAACAAGGTGCTGGAAGCATTCCTCAGAGATTTTGGACCATATTGACATGATGGCATCACACAGTTGGCGCAGATTTGTCGGCTGCACATCCCTGATGCGAATCTCCCGTTCCACCACATCCCAAAGATGCTCTATTGGATTGAGATCTGGTGACTGAGGAGGCCATTTGAGTACAGTAAACTCATTGTCATGTTCAAGAAACCAATCTGAGATGATTCGAGCTTTATGACATGGCGCATTATCCTGCTGAAAGTAGCCATCAGATGTTGGGTACATTGTGGTCATAAAGGGATGGACATGGTCAGCAACAATACTCAGGTAGGCTGTGGCGTTGCAACGATGCTCAATTGGTACCAAGGGGCCCAAAGAGTGCCCAGAAAAAATTCCCCACACCATGACACCACCACCACCAGCCTGAACCGTTGATACAAGGCAGGATGGATCCATGCTTTCATGTTGTTTACGCCAAATTCTGACCCTACCATCCGAATGTCGCAGCAGAAATCGAGACTCATCAGACCAGGCAACGTTTTTCCAATCTTCTACTGTCCAATTTCGATGAGCTTGTGCAAATTGTAGCCTCAGTTTCCTGTTCTTAGCTGAGAGGAGTGGTACCCAGTGTGGTCTTCTGCTGCTGTAGCCCATCTGCCTCAAAGTTCGACGCACTGTGCGTTCAGAGATGCTCTTCTGCCTACCTTGGTTGTAACGGGTGGCAATTTGAGTCACTGTTGCCTTTCTATCAGCTCGAACCAGTCTGCCCATTCTCCTCTGACCTCTGGCATCAACATGGCATTTCCGGCCACAGAACTGCCGCTCACTGGATTTTTTTTCTTTTTCGGACCATTCTCTGTAAACCCTAGAGATGGTTGTGCGTGAAAATCCCAGTAGATCAGCAGTTTCTGAAATACTCAGACCAGCCCTTCTGGCACCAACAATCATGCCACGTTCAAAGGCACTCAAATCACCTTTCTTCCCCATACTGATGCTCGGTTTGAACTGCAGGAGATTGTCTTGACCATGTCTACATGCCTAAATGCACTGAGTTGCCGCCATGTGATTGGCTGATTAGAAATTAAGTCTTAACACACAGTTGGACAGGTGTACCTAATAAAGTGGCCAGTGAGTGTATATATATAGCGAGAGAGAGAGAGGGATCAAAGGCTTTATTACTATATACAGTATAGAGGGATCAAGGGCTTAATTACTATTTATGGGGGAATCTGAGGCATTAGGACATTATAACTATATTATGGGGGATCAGGGGCATTATTACCATAAATGGGGAAATTGGGAGCGTTATTATATATGGGGATCAGAAGTATTATTACTATGTTATGGGGGATCAGGGGCATTATTACTATATATGAGGGAATCGGGGGCATTATTACTATATATAGGGGTCAGGTGCTTTGTTGCTATATATAGGGGGGATTAGGAGCATTAGTATTATGAGGAATTGGGCATTATTGTTATATTATGAGGGATTCAGGGGTATTACTATATTATGGGGGATTAGAGTCATTATTATTATATATGGGGGGATCAGGGGCATTATTCCTATATTAGGGGGATTAGTGTAATTATTACTATATATGGGGGATTAAGGTCATTATTACTATATATGGGGGATTAAGGTCATTATTAATATATATGTGGAATCAAGGACCTTGTTAATGGGGGGGATCAAGGACCTCTTAAAACCCACAGCATATCTGAGGTAAATTTTGACACATATCCGCATCAAAATCCACATATTGCAAATGCGTTTCGCAGGTGGATGTTTCAATCCTGTGTGGATGTGCCCTAAGCCTGCACTTTTAATTTTCATAGTTTTAGAGCTTTAAAAGATGAAAGTGACATAACTCCATTGAGTTTGACCTATAGCCTGACATGTCGACATCTGCCAAAAATTAATCTGCCCCATAAGTCAAGGTCTGATCCTTTCATAGAATCACAGAATGGTAGAGTTGGAAGGGATCTCCTGGGCCATCTGGTCCAACCCCCTGCTCAATACAGGATTCACTAAATCATCCCAGACAGATGTCGGTCCAGCCTCTGTTTGAAGACTTCCAATGAAGGAGAACTCACCACCTCTTGTGGCAGCCTGTTCCACTCACTGATCACCCTATCAAAAAAAAATTCTAATATGTAATCTGTGTCTCCTCCCATTCAGTTTCATCCCATTGCTTCTAGTCTTTCCTTGTGCAAATGAGAATAAAGTTGATCCTTCTACAATGTGACAGCCCTTGAGATATTTGTAGACAGCTATTAAGTCTCCTCTCAGTCTTCTCTTTTGCAAACTAAACATTCCCAAATCCTGCAACCTTTCCTCATAAGACAGGGTTTGCAGACCGGTCACCATTCTGGTCGCTCTTCTCTGAACTTGCTCCAGTTTGTTAATTTTTTTTTTAAATGTGGAGCCCAAAACTGGACACAGTATTCCAGATGAGGTCTGACCAAAGAGGAGTAGAGGGAAATAATGACTTCACTTGATCTAGACTGTATGGGTCATTCCATGTTACATTCACAAGCCAAAAACTGAGTTAATAAAGGCTACAAGCTGTTCTTTGAAGGCAGGCACAAAAATGAGTGAATGTATATTGTACATTAAACTATTCTCAATAGATTTCAACACAGTTTTATTTTTCATGAATTCAAATTAAATACAAAATACATTGTTATTACTTGGTAACTTAAGTTACAACACAATGTAGCAACTTACGTTACAAAGCTGATGGTAACTTACGTTACAATACCATTACTTCATATGAGAAGTAAACTTATTGTAACGTAAGCTACTAACAGTGTTGTAACGTAAGTTGACATGGAATGACCTGTATGCTTTGGTTAATACATCCCAGAATTGTATTTGCCTTTTTTGCTGCTGCATCACACTGATGACTCATGTTCAGTCTGTGATCTATTAGTATACCCAAGTCTTTTTCACATGTACTTTTGCTTAGCCCTATTCCTCCCATTCTGTATATAAGCCTTGTAGCATGACCAGGCCAGAAACTCATCTATAGACACCTGTTTCGGGGTGTTTGCCCCTTATCAGTGTAAAGTCTGTCAGTTGAATGTGACTGCATTGAGGCAACATGGACAAAATATTGTTTCTTCCAGCTTGGCACTTCTCTCTGGACACATTTCAAGGCTTGCTTAAGGGTCAACATTGATGTATAGAGTAGTTATGTTTTATAGTTGTGAATAGTCTCTTTAAATCTACGAAGAAGCTCATTTGCATACTTTTTTCCATGGTGCATTGCCTATTAGACCGTATACCAGTACTACCCCATGTTGCCTAAAGGGCATCACCTTGCTTTACACTGATGAGGGGCAAACACCTCGGAACAGCTGTTCACAGATGAGTTTGTGATCTGGCATTTATCCCTGGTCATGTTGTAAGGCTCGTGAAAGGGTCAGACAGTGATTGAAAGTATCTACATCCATTCTGTGAGAAAGCTAATTTGCATATGTTTCTCCCTTGGAGCATTGCCTGGAAGACTCCATAATTTCCCCCCTTTCTAAAACAGAAAAATAATAACAGGCTGGATACTGGATATTTTTGGCTGGCAGCAGAGGAGAAGCCGCAATGGTTTTCTGCATCTGGCAGTGATCTCCAAAACAGATAGTTAGTGGAATGGTTCCTTCTGTGGGATTGTTACCTACATGTGATCCCCCCGCTCCCGTCCTTCCTTCCTCTCTGTACCCCATTAGCGGTTTCAATACCATGGGCAGAAGCTGCAAATGACGGCACAGGAGATGCTTTATGATGTAAGGACAGTAGCAGATAATTATCAAACTGGAAGAATCCCCCTCCCACGGAACAGAAGAAGAACGCTTGAGTTCTCCGAGGCACATTATTTACTCAGCAGATACCCCAAGACGCACAAGCTGTGATTATCCATTCAATGTAATGATATATTCTGGATCTAACAGCTCCTACCATTGTAAGATCTCTTCTACTCTGCATTTTGTGATGGCGACTTATTATACAAACATGGATTCTACAGATCCGCTGCGCATAGAGAAGACACATGGTGTAATAGCAAACTAGCTTTCCTTGGAAAACATCTTTAAAAAGAAGTCCTGCCCTAAAAACAGATACTATCCTCATAGTGAGATTCTGTGCCAGCCAAAGCACCTCCATGGTCAGTGCCAGTCACAGTGTCCCAGACTCCCATGTATAGTACTGGCTAAAGAGCTCTAGCTGAGTGCCTCCACCATAAATGCAGGCCATAGTGCCCCATTAACAGTGCCAGGCACAATGCTCCTATGTATAATATTGGCTAAAGTTCTCAGGCAGAGAGACTGAACCATTATTGCAAGCTATGGTGCCCCATTAACAGTGCCAGACACACTGCTCCTATAATTAATGCCAGTTAGATTGCAGCAATGAAAAATATCCACTGTGCTCTCACGACTAGTATCAGCTAAAGTGCTCCAGCAGAGTGTCCTAGATGAAAGTCACAGTGCCCCAATAACAGTGCCAGACACAATGTTCCTATGTAAGTAATGGATAATGTGCTCCAGCAGAGTGTCGCCATCATAAATGCAAGCTATGGTGCCCCATTAAAGGGAATCTGTCACCCCATTTTTCGAGTATCAGCTGCCGGCACCACCATCAGGGGCTTATCTACAGCATTCTGTAATGCTGTAGATAACCCCCGATGTAACCTGAAAGAGAAGAAAAAAGAGTTAGATTATACTCACCCCGGGGCAGTCCAGGTCCGGTTTTGGTCCGGTGGGTGTCGCGGTTCAATCCGGCACCTCCCATCTTCTACCGGTGAGGGCAGAGCAGAGTCCTGCAGTGCCAGACACAATGTTCCTAAATATAGGATTGTCTAAAGTGTTCTTGCCTCCAGCAGAGTGATTCCATTATAAATGCAAGCTGTAATGCCCCATTAACAGTGCCAGACACAGTTTCTATAATTAATGCCAGTCAGGGTGCGCCTATGAAAAATGCCACTGTGCTCCCATGACCAGTAACGTCAATGATACGAGCCAGAGTGCCCCCATTATTGGTGCCAGCTGTAGTGCCCAATCAATTGTGTCAAAGTGTCACTGTAGAGAGTATAAAGTGTGAACCAGAGTGCCACCACAAATCCCGAGCGTCACAGCCTCCATAACTAATGCCAGATAGAATCTCTTCAACACCTCTGATGAATTGTGCCATGGTGGTTACCGTCATCCAGAGCGTCCCTAACTACAGTACCCATTACGGTGCCCAACGAATAAAACTACTGAAAGTGTCTGTGCCAATTAGAGTGCTTCTGTCAGCCAGAGTGCCACCATTAATAGCACCAGCCACAGTGTCTCCATAAGAATGCCATCCAGAATGCCCCCCGGTATGTTCCTAGTGCTCCAATGAATTGTACCAGCCAGCCATTTATATGGATGCCATAAAGTGGCGCCACGCGGAGCCGGAGCTGAGGATTTACCATTCATTTTAATGCCTGCCACGTAATACTACGTTTCCCCCAGTGATGCCAGCTGATCGCCAGCTGCTCGGCATGTAGAGAAGAAGAGACCTCAGTACTGACAATTAAAATCATCACTCTTGTAAAGAAACGTGTGTGGCAGGAAGAGTCACGACCGCGGACAATTCCAAATGATTAATGGTTTTCTGCGACTTTAACTTTCCTTTGCACCTAAATTGATTTTTTTTTACATCTTATTTGCAAACTTAGATTTCGAGATCCCGAGGAGAGGTGATATATTTGTAGGGAGGTAGGAAGAGTAGTGCAAAAAATATTGCAACTAGTTGTTACATACAACATAGAAAAGAGGGATGAGCGCATAACGCACCAGAATTTACCAAAGCTCTGCGCTGATGAGGTATAAAAGAGACAGAGATCTGTCGACAGAAAGGTGCCTTCAGTTGTCATATCCATGGACTACTTAAAAGAGTGCTCCCATTTTGGAAAATTAGGACTGAAATGGCCCCATCTCAAAATGACGGGAGCAGACAGCTGGGTGTGCATGCACATATTCGAGCAAGCACACATCTCTTTTTCATACTGTATAGGTGAATGGCAAGAGCTGCGTGTCATGAGGTGAGGTGGATCCTCAAAGCTCAAGGTCCAGGTGGGCACACGGGCCCCAGGCTCTAGTGCAGCAGTTAGGTGAAGCACTTGGAACACGGAGAGCTGAGGGACTGGAAAGCGCAGGCAGACAGGTGGAATGTTGGAAACCGCTGGCAGGCAGGATACATCCAGGAGACCACGGGTAAGCAGGCAAGATGCTGGAAACCACTGGCAGGTGGGAGACGTCCAGGAGACCAACGGCAAACAGGTGAGATGCTGGAAACTGTTGTCAGGCTGGAGACGTCCAGGAGACCACAGGCAAGCAGGTGTGATGCTGGAATCCGCTCTCACGCGTATACGTCCATGAGACCAAAGGCAAATAGGAAAGATGCTGGAAACCGCTGTCAGGCTTAATACATCTAGGAGACCAAAGACAAGCAGGTGTGGTGCTGGAAGATGCTGTCAAATGGGATATGTCAAGGGGATAAAGGTAAACAGGCCAGATGCTGGAAACCGCTGTCAGGCGGGAAACATCCAGGAGACCAAAGGTAAACAGACGAGATGCTGGAAACTGCTATCAGAAGGGATACGTCCAGGAGACCAAAGGCAAGCAGGTGTGATGTTGGAAATCGTTGTCATGAGGGAGATGTCCAGGAGACCACAGGAAAGCAGGTGTGATGCTGGAATCCGCTGGCAGGCAGAATACGTCCTGGAGAGCACAGGCAAGCAGGCAAGATGCTAGTGACGGCTGGCAGGTGGGAGACATCCCAGAGACCATAGACAAGTAGGCAGGAGACATCCAGGTAACCGCAGGCAGACAGTCGACGTCCAAGCTAGAGATTGCTGGCAGGCGGGAAATGGCCAGGAAACCACAGGCAAGTAGGTGAGATGTTGGAATACGCTGGCAAGCGGGATACATCTAGGAGACCGGAAGCAGGCAGGAGATATCCAGGAGATCACGGCAGCAACCGAGAAGATCAAGATATATGGAGCAAGAAAGAGTCTTAGCAATACTGAAGTATTAATACCAAGACAATGGTGTCTTTGTGAGCCATATATAGGCCAGGGTGGATGCTCACATGGGATCACACCTGGCCATTTGCAAAGTCCGACGTGGAGCACAATTGAGTCTAGCAGATCGGGGTGAAGGAATCAAGGCAACAGATCCGGGACAAGTGTGTAACGTTGAACATGCGCGATGACCTCTCTATTGACGGTGGCATGGGTCCGAGGCCTGCCATTTAGATAGATACTGGTCTCTGCGTTGGGGTCGGAATCCATTAGATATTTATCTATTTCATAAGCAGTTCCCAGAATTGTGCCGCCATCAATACGGAGGGGTCCCCACATATGCAGCTCTCTCCATTTGACAATATCGGATGTTCTTGCTCTGCGTTTGCAAATCCTGCGAATAAGCCGTGAATGTTTGCAATAAGAAAACCTTTAAAAAAAATGTCTACCCATTCACCAATAATAAATCAGCAGAACTGTAGATCCGTCGAAAACTCATGAAACTGCCTGAGCCAATCACCCTGACGGTATCTGTGTAGGCACAGATACAAACAATTTTAGAGTGCACATAATTAAATGAGGGGATCGGAAACTGAAGAGTAATACAGTAGTAACAGAAGGAATGCCTACAAGAGGCACTGGGAATGAATCTGATTGTCTGGGGTAGCGCATTCCAGAGAACAGGTGCAGCACAAGAGAAATGTAAGGATTATGTTTTCCATAGATTGTTGGTAGACTGTAAATCATGGGTATAGGTGGTAGTGGGATAGGGGAAGAGGTTCTGGAAAGGTGGATAAAAGTTTGAGCTCTGAAATGAAGTCTAAACTCCTATAGTTTTTTTCAGAGAGAAATGAGGGAGTGAAGGACAGCTTTGCATTCCCTACTGGTAATTGGAAAGGGCCCAGCAGATATTTGTGATATTAGTATAAGGAGGTATTGGTGGCACACTACAGTTACTATTGCACTGCCATTCACCACGACGGCCTCTGCGGTGAGAAGGTAGACGCTGGTTTTCTTGTGTTTGATTTGAATCCCTTTGTTAAGCCGTAAAATCTAACCACTAAGGGCGTGTAATGATTATTGGAGGCTGGGCTGAGGAGCACATGTACCGGGGTCCCGGGGTCCCACGCTTTGATCACTGGTGGTTGCTGTTAGGAGATGACAGCAGCTTGCAGCAGCAGCTCCCCTGATGGGATAAATCCCGCTCAGCCTGTAGAGCAGACATTTATTATCGGTATCGCTGGGAAACGGCATAATCAGATCACCCCGACCGCACGAATGTTCTCATCTCCGTACACACCGCCATCCGCTGCACACTCATCACGCGCTGACAGCAAAGAGCACGATTTATTCTACATCAGTAATTCTGCTGTTACACAACATAACACGCATCTAAGCTGCTGCAGAACCTCTTAACACACACCTCAGCTGCTGCAGAACCTCATAATACACACCTCAGCTGCTGCAGAACATCATAATACACACCTCACCTGCTGCAGAACCTCATAATACACACCTCACCTGCTGCAGAACCTCATAATGCACACCTCAGCTGCTGCAGAACATCATAATACACACCTCAGCTGCTGCAGAACATCATAATACACACCTCACCTGCTGCAGAACCTCATAATACACACCTCACCTGCTGCAGAACATCATAATACACACCTCACCTGCTGCAGAACATCATAACACACACCTCAGCTGCTGCAGAACCTCATAATACACACCTCAGCTGCTGCAGAACCTCATAATACACACCTCAGCTGCTGCAGAACCTCATAATACACACCTCAGCTGCTGCAGAACATCATATTACACACCTCAGCTGCTGCAGAACCTCATAATACACACCTCACCTGCTGCAGAACATCATAATACACACCTCACCTGCTGCAGAACCTCATAATACACACCTCAGCTGCTGCAGAACCTCATAATACACACCTCACCTGCTGCAGAACATCATATTACACACCTCAGCTGCTGCAGAACCTCATAATACACACCTCAGCTGCTGCAGAACATCATAATACACATCTCAGCTGCTGCAGAACCTCATAATACACACCTCAGCTGCTGCAGAACCTCATAATACACACCTCAGCTGCTGCAGAACCTCATAATACACACCTCAGCTGCTGCAGAACCTCATAATACACACCTCACCTGCTGCAGAACCTCATAATACACACCTCACCTGCTGCAGAACCTCATAATACACACCTCAGCTGCTGCAGAACATCATAATACACACCTCACCTGCTGCAGAACCTCATAATACACACCTCAGCTGCTGCAGAACATCATAATACACACCTCAGCTGCTGCAGAACCTCATAATACACACCTCAGCTGCTTCAGAACCTAATAGTACATATCGCAGCTGCTGCAGAACCTCATAATACACAATATTGCTGCAGTGACATATCGTCCATGCTGATGAATTGTCCGACGATCCCTACGCTGTCGGCACTAGGACAATCCTCTGCGGGCCCACCGCCCGGACAATGATGGCACCACTGACCGTCATCAGTATTTGGATTATTGGAGGGGCACAGGAGAGCTGCAGACCCTCAACAATGTGCCGGATTATTTCACATTCTGGATTATAGCAGATTATCTAACATGAATACAATCCTGGATTATCTAATAAATTAGAATAGAGCATGGCGAATTATCTAACATTCCAGAATATAAAAAGTTGGGTTCTCTTATCTTCGGGATTATAAACTATCAGATTCTGTAATATTCTGGGTGATGATGGACGGCATTCTCTCCTGTCTGTAGCTGGAGACGGTGAGCTCTGCTGTCCGCAGTGACGGACCTGGCGGCACAGAGCGGGGCACGGCGGCACAGACCGGGGCACGGCGGCACAGAGCGGGGCACGGCGGCTCAGACCGGGGCACGGCGGCACAGACCGGGGCACGGCGGCACAGACCGGGGCACGGCGGCACAGAGCGGGGCACGGCGGCACAGACCGGGGCACGGCGGCACAGACCGGGGCACGGCGGCACAGAGCGGGGCACGGCGGCACAGAGCGGGGCACGGCGGCTCAGACCGGGGCACGGCGGCACAGAGCGGGGCACGGCGGCACAGAGCGGGGCACGGCGGCACAGAGCGGGGCACGGCGGGCAGGTGGCCGTCACCCTGATGGCAGCTCCCGGCGCCCCCACAGCTGGAGAAGGTGAAAAGAGGAGGGAATGTAGGAGCTGTGGGAGGAGGCTGGGTGGGCTGCAGACAGGAGGGCGGAGGATGGGCGCCCAGCAGCCGTCTGTGTGGTGGCCGGCTCTGCAGACAGGTGGGGACTTCTGGTGACCTGGGAGGGTGGTCGCCGGCCGCGCTGTCATACCGGGGGGCACGCCTGGCATGTGGGGGCAAGGCATGAAGAGGAGCGCCGGCGTCCTGCTGCTGACCTGTCTGCTGCTGCTGCTCATCACCGGCTGGCTGACGATCCGGGACTCGGCGCACTACAGGTACCACACTGCCGGCCGGGTGGGGTCTATACCGCCCCTGTGTGAGGGGACCTGCAGCCTGTGACACCCGGCGTGGGGAGAAGTTTCACCCACTGACCCGCCATCCACGGGAGACTGTGGGAAGGATCCGGGTCTGACCTGTGCGTGTAATGTGTGGTCACTCGTGTCCTCTCACCTGTGTGTCACCGATCATCTAGAGACCACACCTGCAAATATCTATCTATCTATCTATCTATCTATCTATCTATTATCTATCTATCCATCTATCTATCCATCCATCCATCTATCTATCCATCTATCTATCTATCCCATATCTATCTATCCATCTATCTATCCATCTATCTATCTATCTATCTATCTATCTATCTATCCCATATCTATCTATCCATCTATCTATCCATCTATCTTTCCATCTATCTATCCATCTTTCTATCTATCCCATATCTCTCTATCCATCTATCTACCTATCCATCTATCTATCTATCCCATATCTATCTATCTATCTATCTATCTCTCTCTATTATCTATCTATCTATCTCATATCTATCTATCTACCTCTCTCATATCTATCTATCTATCTCTCTCATATCTATCTATCTATCTATCTATCACATATCTATCTATCTATCTATCTCATATCTATCTATCCCATATCTATCTATCCCATATCTATCTCTCTCTATTATCTATCTATCAATCTATCTATCTCATATCTATCTATCTCTCACAAATCTATCTATCTATCTCATATCTATCACATATCTATCTATCTATCTATCTATCTATCTATCTATCTATCCCATATCTATCTATCTCATATCTATCTATCTATTATCTATCTCTCTCTATATCTATCTATTATCTATCTATCTCTCTATTATCTATCTATCTATCTATGTATCCTATCACTGAGGTCGCAGTGTCACTATATTGCGGTGATACATACGTCTTCCTGTCTTTGTAGACGGAGGTGTCGGAAGCGTTCTGTACAGTCCAGGAGCCTGTATAATATACAGAGGCCGGCAGTCCCATGTAATCCCAGCAGCGTCTATGGTGTCTGCAGCTGATCCCAGCCTCAGATCATTCTGTTCTGTGTCATCAGATGGAATCCAGAGATCTGCTCTGATCTTATGGCGCCAGTCTCCAGTATTGTGATATTACGGTTCTATTTATTGGAGTGTTATACTCGGTTATATTCTTGCACTTTCTGTTGATAGATTCTCAGGGCGTTCTATCTGCTTTCTCTAGTCGCTATCTATCGATCACAGACAGGTCAGGCATGGTTCGCCTCCTCCGGGAGGCCTTTCTCTGTCGGTGAGGTCGGTGTCACACTGGAGACCACTCATGGCGATGTGCGCGTGGACATTGATGACACTTTCAGACATTTGTAGACATTTCTCTGCTTTTGTTGCTCACAGATGTCAGGTTCCAAAATCAAGAATATAAAAAAAATATTTTTACTTTTTCAGCCATCATACATGTACACATCACAATGTATGTATTCACACATACTGTACACACACATACTGTACACACACACATACTGTACACACACACATACTGTACACACACATACTGTACACACACATATACACACAAGCCCACACATTCACATACATACACATATGCACACACACACACACATACTGTACACACACATATACACACACATACTGTATACTGTACACACACATATACACACCTATATACATACACATATGCACACACACGTATATATACACACACACATGGCACTACTGTTCCAAAATTTGGGGTCACCTAGGCAATTTTGTGTTTTCCATGAAAACTCATACTTTTATTAATCAAATCAGTTACCAAATGAATTTATAACCTAGCCCAGACATTGACAAGGTTAGAAAAAAAGATTTTTATTTGAAATAATAATTTTCTCCTTCAAACTTTGCTTTTGTCACAGAGTGTTCCCTTTGCAGCAATTCCAGCATTGCAGACCTTTGGCATTCTAGCAGTTAATTTGCTGAGGTAATCTGGAGAAATTTCACCCCATTCTTCCAGAAGCCGCTCCCACAAGTTAGTTTGGCTTGATGGGCCATTTCTGGTACCATACGGTCAAGCTGCTCCCACAACAGCTCAATGGGGTTGAGATCTGGTGACTGCGCTGGCCACTCCATTACAGATAGAATACCAGCTGCCTGCTTCTTCCCTAAATAGTTCTTGCATAATTTGGAGGTGTGCTTTGGGTCACTGTCCTGTTGTAGGATGAAATTGGCTCCAATCAAGCGCTGTCCACAGGGTATGGCATGGCGTTGCAAAATGGAGCGATAGCCTTCCTTATTCAAAATCCCTTTTACCTTGTACAAATCTCCCACTTTACCAGCACCAAAGCAACCCCAGACCATCACATTACCTCCACCATGCTTGACAGATGGCGTCAGGCACTCTTCCAGCATCTTTTCAGTTGTTCTGCGTCTCACAAATGTTTTTCTGTGTGATCCAAACTCCTCAAACTTGGATTCGTCTGTCCATAACACTTTTTTTCCAGTCTTCCTCTGTCCAATGTCTGTGTTCTTTTCTCCATATTAATCTTTTCCTTTTATTACCCAGTCTCAGATATGGCTTTTTCTTTGCCACTCTGCCCTGAAGGCCAGCATCCCGGAGTCTTCACTAGAGGTTGACACTGGCGTTTTGCATGTACTATTTAATGAAGCTGCCAGTTGAGGACCTGTGAGGCGTCAATTTCTCAAGCTGCAGACTCTAATGTACTTGTCTTGTTGCTCAGTTGTGCAGTGGGGCCTCCCACTTCTCTTTCTACTCTGGTTAGAGCCTGTTTGTGCTCTCCTCTGAAGGGAGTAGTACACACCGTTGTAAGAAATCTTCAGGTTCTTGGCAATTTCTCGCATGGAATTTCCTTAATTTCTAAGAACAAGAATAGACTGTCGAGTTTCACATGAAAGTTCTTTTGTTCTGGCCATTTTGAGAGTTTAATGGAACCAACAAATGTAATGCCCCAGATTCTCAACTAGCTCAAAGGAAGGTCAGGTTTATAGCTTCTCTAATCAGCCAAACTGTTTTCAGCTGTGCTGACATACTTGCACAAGGGTTTTCAAGAGTATTCTAACCATCCATTAGCCTTCTTACACAGTTAGCAAACACAAAGTACCATAAGAACACTGGAGTGATGGTTGTTGGAAACACAAACACATACACACAAATACAAACATACATGTATACATACACACACACACATTTACACACACATATATACACACAACCACATGCATACACATACACACACGTATATATATATATGCACATACATACAATCATGTGCACGCACACACACATATACAGTCATATGTAAAAGTTTGGGCACGCCTATTAATGTTAACCTTTTTTCTTTATAACAATTTTGGTTTTTGCAACAGGTATTTCAGTTTCATATATCTAATAACTGATGGACTCAGTTATATTTCTGGATTCAAATGAGGTTTATTGTACTAACAGAAAATGTGCAATCTGCATTTAAACAAAATTTGACCGGTGCAAAAGTATGGGCACCCTTATCATTTTCTTGATTTGAACACTCCTAACTACTTTTTACTGACTTCCTGAAGCACTAAATTGGTTTTGTAACCTCATTGAGCTTTGAACTTCATAGCCAAGTGTATCAAATAATGAGAAAAGGTGTTTAAAGTGGCCACTTGCAAGTAGTTCTCCTATTTGATTCTCCTATGAAGAGTGGCATCATGGGCTCCTCAAAACAACTCTCAAATGATCTGAAAACCAAGATTATTCAACATAGCTTTTCAGGGGAAGGATACAAAAAGTTGTCTCAGAGATTTAACCAGTCAGTTTCCACTGTGAGGAACATAGTAAGGAAATGGAAGAACACAGGTACAGTTCTTGGTAAGCCCAGAAGTGGCAGGCCAAGAAAAATATCAGAAAGGCAGAAAAGAAGAATGGTGAGAACAGTCAAGGACAATCCACAGACCACCTCCAAAGACCTGCAGCATCATCTTGCTGCAGATGGTGTCACTGTGCATCGGTCAACAATACAGCGCATGCATAACGCCTTTTTGTATGACCAAACAACTCAATCTTTGTTTCATCAGTTCACAGGACCTTCTTCCAAAATGTAACTGGTTTGTCCAAATGTGCTTTTGCATACCTCAGGTGACTCTGTTTGTGGCGTGCTTGCAGAAACGGCTTCTTTCGCATCACTCTCCCATACAGCTTCTCCTTGTGCAAAGTGCGCTGTATTGTTGACCGATGCACAGTGACACCATCTGCAGCAAGATGATGCTGCCGGTCTTTGGAGGTGGTCTGTGGATTGTCCTTGACGGTTCTCACCATTCTTCTTCTCTGCCTTTCTGATATTTTTCTTGGCCTGCCACTTCTGGGCTTAACAAGAACTGTACCTGTGTTCTTCCATTTCCTTACTATATTCCTCACAGTGGAAACTGACAGGTTAAATCTGTGAGACAACTTTTTGTATCCTTCCCCTGAAAAGCTATGTTGAATAATCTTGGTTTTCAGATCATTTGAGAGTTGTTTTGAGGAGCCCATGATGCCACTCTTCATTGGAGAATCAAATAGGAGAACTACTTGCAAGTGGCCACCTTAAATACCTTTTCTCATGATTTGATACACCTGGCTATGAAGTTCAAAGCTCAATGAGGTTACAAAACCAATTTAGTGCTTCAGGAAGTCAGTAAAAAGTAGTTAGGAGTGTTCAAATCAAGAAAATGATAAGGGTGCCCATACTTTTGCACCGGTCAAATTTTGTTTAAATGCAGATTGCACATTTTCTGTTAGTACATTAAACCTCATTTGAATCCAGAAATATAACTGAGTCCATCAGTTATTAGATATATGAAACTGAAATAGCTGTTGCAAAAACCAAAATTGTTATAAAGAAAAAAGGTTAACATTAATAGGGGTGCCCAAACTTTTACATATGACTGTATATGTGCATACACACAGTATATACACACAAATATACACACATACATATAAACACACATGTGCAGTATACACACATGCATATACACTCACATATATACATGCACATATATAAATATACAACCACGTGCACACACACATATATACTCACATATACACATACACATAAATACACACATACTTGTATATATTTACACACATATACACACACATATATACACACTTATATATACACACATATGCACAAACATATACACACAAGCACACACATACATGTATACATACACACATATGCAGTCTTTTTTTCAAGTGTCACATTCTGATTTTCACTGCCCCGTGCACACTCACATCCATTCATTGTTGATGTCTTATGATAGAGTTCTGACTCCTCCACTATATTTCGTGCTCCTCACAATATTCGTGTTCACACTCCCAATTCACAGAGGTCACTAAGGCCTGTTTCATATTTCCGTTTTTTGACGTCAGTCAAAATCCGCCACTTTTAGAAAAAACGGATCCGCCCCTTTTTTGGCGGATCCGTTTTTTCCTCCATAGACTTGCATTAGCGGCGGATTTTGACTGATGGTCGTCCGTCGCATCCGTTTTCTGACGGATCCGTTAGGATTGTAGTGTCTCCCAGGTGGAGGAGACGGACTGTGAAACGTTTTTTTTGAGCGATGGACCGCTATTTTCAATTCCGCATGCCCGGCAGATTTGCTCTGCCTAGCATTTTAACCCTGAATAGTGTTCTGGAAACGCCGTGAAATCTTCTCTCTCTCAAGAAGGGGTTGTCCTAGCAGTTTACAGCCCCTTTAAAGGATGGAGATACTGAGTAATGTATTGACAGTATGGTATGGGGCGAGAGGAGCAGAGCAGATTGATATAGTTTTAGAAGTCCAGCAATTGACAGCTTTTTTGTATGTTTAATTACTGTCAATCACAGGTTAGGACCGCCCTCTGGACTCCTAAGCTAATTACACAGTATACCAAATCTTTTTGAACAAAACTATACACAGTATGTGTGTGAATAGCTTTTGCTGCTCTGTATCATGCTGCTGCTGAAAAAAATAAAGTTACCACAATCAATGTGACAGGTTCCCTTTAAAATATATATTTTTTTGTACGTGATGCATTTTTAAGACAGTCTGAACACACACATATAGACATACACAGGTGCATATACAAACACAGAAATACAGTGGCTTGCGAGAGTATATTACAACTAGAGATGGGCGGACACCTGGATGTTCGGGCCCATTGGTTTGGAACAGTTACAAAAAGTTCTGGTTCGGGTTCTATTCTGGTTCACTTCAATGTGGGCCCAGAACATCCAGTGTTTGCCACGCTGTCATGCGCATGACAGCACAGCAAACACTGCTTCTGATCGGTAGTAAAATTGTCACCACTGGTCAGACAGCTGCAGTTCCCACGCTGTCAAAAGACAGCAGGAGGGCTCAGCTGTGATCGGAGGTATAAAGTTTGCTTCCGGTCACTGGTGTTACCTGATGGGAGTACTGCTCCTATCAGCCGACGCCTGCTGCCGCTGAAAAACAGCAAGAGCAGAGGCGGCTGATTGGAGTATTCATCAGCTGGCACCTGCGTTGGAAATAAATAATTTATTTTTGATAACCAGCCAGGCAAAACTAACAGCTGAGTGCTGCAACCCTCACCTGTCAGCTTCAAAAAGACTGGTTATCAAGAATAAAGGGGCCCCCTCTCTGATTTTTTTTAATTATTTAAATAACTAATTTAAAAAACATGGTGTGGGGTCTCCCCCATTTTTGACAACCAGGCTTGCTAAAACAGAGAGCTGGGGGGCTGGTATTCTCAGGCTGGTAAGAGGCCATGGATATTGCCCCCCCAGCCTAAAAATAGTAGCCCGCAGTGGGCCAGAAAAGGCACATCTATTAGATGCGACAATTCTGGCACTTTGCCCTGCTCTTCCCACTTGCCCTGTAGTTGTGGCAAGTGTGGTTCATATTTGTGGGGTTGATGCCACCTTTGTATTGTCAGGTGACATCAAGCCCACGGCTTAGTAATGGAGAGGCATCTATAAGACACGTATCCATTACTAATCCTATAGTTATATTGTAAATAAACACACAGCAAGTATAAATTTGAAATAAAGCAAAACAGAGTTTTACATTTTTATTTAAAAATAACAAACACAGTTATACTCTTCTAACGCCTAATTCCACCAAAGCCCTCGTCTTCTGTAATAAACACAAATAATAAACCAACCTTATCCCTCACCTCTCCGTTGTTCTGACCCATGCCGTAATCCATGTCTTGAGGATAAACTGTTTTCAACCTGGCCGGTGCCTAAATGCGACCGTACAGGCTGAAAACCATTGATGAATGAGCTTCTGCGAGCGCAGCATCAGTGACTACAGGTGACATCACAAGGTTACTGCCTCTCCATTAATAAGCGATAAGCTTGATGTCACCTGACAATAAAAAGGTGAAATCAACCCCACAAATATGAACCCCCCTTGCCACCTCTACAAGATAAGTGGGAAGATCCAGGTAAAGTGCCAGAATTGACGCATCTAATAGATGCTGTCTGCTTTAACAAGACTGGTTGTCAAAAATGAGGGGACCCAACACTTTGTTTTAAAATTATTTATTTAAATATTTATTTATTTGATAACCAGCCTTGCCGAAGCTGACAGCTAAGGGTTGTAGTCCCCAGCTGTGAGTTTTGCCTGGCTGGATATTAAAATTACAGGGCAACCAATGCCGTTTTTTTTTTTAATTACCGTATTTATATTCAGCGTGGGCGCCGGCTGATGAATACTCCAATCAGCTGCTCCTGCTCTTGCTGTTATTAGCGGCAGCAGGCGGCAGCTGATGGGAGCAGTAGCCCATCAGCCGACACCAATGACCGGAGGTAAACTTTATACCTTCAATCATAGATGCAGGTTCCCACTGTCATTTTACATCATGGGAACCGCAGCTGTATGACAGGCGGTAATGATTTTATCGCCGATCAGAAGCAGTGTTTGCCACGCTGTCATGCACATGACAGTGTGACAAACACCCAGTGTTCGGGGGGCCGAACGCGAACAGTAGGTGTTCGGTGAAGACACCGAACTTTACTGTTCGGGTTCAACCATCTGTAATTACAACCTGTGTTTGAATATTTTTGTGATCCAATTTGTGTGTAACGCATCAGCACTAAATTATCTAAGTTGGTGAAGTGGGAAAAATATAGGCATAAATTAAATGTATGGGGTCAAATAACTAAATATTGGCATGTGCATATGTATTCACCCCTTTTGCTAGGAAGCCCCTAAAAATTTCTGGTGCAAGCAATTATAAGTCACATGCTTAGTGACAGGACATCCCCCTGTATGCAGTCTAACTGTCACATGTCTGTCAGTATATACACTTTATCTTTTTTGAAAGGCCACAGAGGCTGCAACACCATTAACAAGAAGCACCACTAACCCAACCCCAAGAAGACCAAGAAGATCTCCAAACAACATCATGAAGACCAAGAAGATCTCCAAAGTCAGGGACAAAGTTGTGGAGAAGTACAAGTCAGGGTTGGGCTATACAAAAATATCCCAATCTCTGATGATCCCCCAGAGAACTATCAAATCCATTATCATCAAATGGAAAGAACATGGTGCCACAACAAACTTGCCAAGAGAGGGACGCCCACCGAAACCCTCATCCTGGGCAGGGAGGGCATTAATCAGAAAGGCATCACAGAGACTAAAGATAACCCTGAAGGAGCTGCAGAGATCCCAAGAAGAGTCTGGAGTATCTGTCCATGCGACCACAATAAGCCGAACACTCCATAGAGGTAGCCTTTATGGAAGAGTGGGCAGAAAAAGCCTTTACTTACACACAAAAATTGTAAGGCTCATTTTGAGTTTGTCAAAAGAAATGTGGGAGACTCCCCAAATGTACGCAGGAAGGTGCTGTGGTCAGATGAGACCAAAATTGAACTTTTTGGCCACCAAGGAAAATGCTATGTCTGGTGCCAAATCAACACAGTTCATCACTCCAAGAACACCATCCCCACAGTGAAACTTGGTGGTGGCAGCATAATGCTGTGAGGATATTTTTTGGCAGCAGAGACAGGGAAAATGGTCCAATTCGAGGGGAAGATAGATGGGGCGAAATACAGGGATATTCTTGAGCAAAACCTGTTTCAGTCTGTCAGTTATTTGAGACTGGGACGGAGGTTCACCTTCCAAGAAGACAATGACCCAAAGCATACTGCTAAAGAAACACTCGAGTGTTTTAAGGGGAAACATATAAATGTTTTGGAGTTGCCTAATCAAAGCCCACACCAGACGTTAATCCAATGGAGAATCTGTGGTCAGACGTTAAGATCGTCGTTCACCAGAGGAAACCATCTAACATGAAGGAGCTGGAACAGTTTTGCGTTGATGAATGGCAAAAATTGCAGTTGCAAAATGTGGAAAGTTCATAGAGACTTATCCAAAGGGACTTGCCCCTGTAATTGCTGCAGAAGGAGGCTTTACAAAGTACTGACTTTAGGGGGGGGATGAATAGTTACAGTTGTGGCCAAAAGTATTGACACCCCTGCAATTCTGTCAGATAATACTCAGTTTCTTCCTGAAAATTATTGCAAACACAAATTCTTTGGTATTATTATCTTCATTTAATTTGTCTTAAATGAAAAAACACAAAAGAGAATGAAGCAAAAAGCAAAACATTGACCATTTCACACAAAACTCCAAAAATGGGCCAGACAAAAGTATTGGCACCCTCAGCCTAATACTTGGTTGCACAACCTTTAGCCAAAATAACTGCGACCAACCGCTTCCGGTAACCATCAATGAGTTTCTTACAATGCTCTACTGGAATTCTAGACCATTCTTCTTTGGCAAACTGCTCCAGGTCCCTGATATTTGAAGGGTGCCTTCTCCAAACTGCCATTTTTAGATCTCTCCACAGGTGTTCTATGGGATTCAGGTCTGGACTCATTGCTGGCCACCTTAGAAGACTCCAGTGCTTTCTCTCAAACCATTTTCTAGTGCTTTTTGAAGTGTGTTTTGGGTCATTGTCCTGCTGGAAGACCCATGACCTCTGAGGGAGACCCAGCTTTCTCACACTGGGCCTTACATTATGTTGCAAAATTTGTTGGTAGTCTTCAGACTTCATAATGCCATGCACACGGTCAAGTAGTCCAATGCCAGAGGCAGCAAAGCAACCCCAAAACATCAGGGAACCTCCGCCATGTTTGACTGTAGGGACCGTGTTCTTTTCTTTGAATGCCTCTTTTTTTCTCCTGTAAACTCTATGTTGATGCCTTTGCCCAAAAAGCTCTACTTTTGTCTCATCTGACCAGAGATCATTCTTCCAAAATGTTTTAGGCTTTTTCAGATAAGTTTTGGCAAACTCCAGCCTGGCTTTTTTATGTCTCGGGGTAAGAAGTGGGGTCTTCCTGGGTCTCCTACCATACAGTCCCTTTTCATTCAGATGCCGACGGATAGTACGGGTTGACACTGTTGTACCCTCGGACTGCAGGGCAGCTTGAACTTGTTTGGATGTTAGTCGAGGTTCTTTATCCAACATCCGCACAATCTTGCGTTGAAATCTCTTGTCAATTTTTCTTTTCCGGCCACATCTAGGGAGGTTAGCCACAGTGTCATGGGCTTTAAACTTCTTGATGACACTGCGCACGGTAGACACAGGAACATTCAGGTCTTTGGAGATGGACTTGTAGCCTTGAGATTGCTCATGCTTCCTCACAATTTGGTTTCTCAAGTCCTCAGACAGTTCTTTGGTCTTCTTTCTTTTCTCCATGCTCAGTGTGGTACACACAAGGACACAGGACAGAGGTTGAGTCAACTTTATTCCATGTCAACTGGCTGCAAGTGTGATTTAGTTATTGCCAACACCTGTTAGGTGCCACAGGTAAGTTACAGGTGCTGTTAATTACACAAATTAGAGAAGCATCACATGATTTTTCGAACAGTGCCAATACTTTTGTCCACCCTCTTTTTTATGTTTGGTGTGGAATTATATCCAATTTGGCTTTAGGACAATTCTTTTTGTGTTTTTTCATTTAAGACAAATGAAGATAATAATAACAAAGAATTTGTGTTTGCAATCATTTTCAGGAAGAAACTGAGTATTATCTGACAGAATTGCAGGGGTGTCAATACTTTTGGCCACAACTGTATGCACACTTAAGTTTCCAGATATTTTGTGCTATTTGTTGTTTGCTTCATAAAGAAAAGAAAACCAAATGTTCACAGTAGTAAGCATGTTCAGATTGTGAGGTAGGCAGCAAAACACGAAAGATGCCGGAGGGGGGGAGGGTGAATCCTTTCCCAAGCCACTGTATATGCACAGACACCTACATCAAAAAACATACATAAAAGTACAAATATAGACACGCACACAATTATGAACATACACATATAGACATGCACAGATACATATAGACACAAACATATACACATACCAATACAGACAAAATACAGCAACACACTCTTACAAAGAGACAAATTCAGACATCCAGGAACACACACATATATGTTTATATATAACTATACACAAATCTACATAGATACAAATACACTGACCTACACACACATCCATGAACACACAAATATGTACATCTACAGATAGATACACAAACATATACATGTACATACGTACAAAATACACTGATACGCACACATAAAGACACACATACACAAACATACGCACACATACACAAATCCTTAAATATGTACACATATACACACAGATACATACATACACAGACTGCAGTCATACGCTGTCACAGACAAATACCTACATGTAGACATAACTTTATACACACTGTAGTGCAGCGGTGTTGGTGCAGTGTGATAGATAGGCAGGGACCACAGAAAAGTTTAAAGCAAAGTTTCTTTAAAGGGGATCGGTCACCTCATTTTTGGCCAATGAGCTGCAGCCACAGCCATCAGGGGCTTATCCACAGCATTCTGTAATCCTGTAGATAAGCCCCCGATGTAACCTGAAAGGTATGAAAAACGAGTTAGATTATATTCACCCCGGCGTTCGGTCCGGTTCGATGGGTGTCGCGGTACAGTAAATCTTCTAGCGATGACGTCCTCCTCCTTCTGCCGCAGCTCCTGCGCAGGTGTACTATATCTGCCCTGTTGAGGGCAGAGTAAAGTGCTGCAGTGCGCAGGCGCCGGACCTCTCTGACCTTTCCCGGCGCCTGCGCACTGCAGTACTTTACTCTTCCCTCAACAGGGCAATTATAGTACGCCTGCGCAGGAGCCGCAGCAGAAGAAGGAGGACGTCATTGCATGAAGATGGGAGGCGCCAGACCAGACCGCGACACCCACCGGTGAGTATAATCTAGCTTGTTTTTCTCATCTTTCAGGTTACATCAGGGGCTTATCTACAGCATTACAGAATGCTGTAGATAAGCCCCTGATGACGGTGGGCGCAGCTCATAGGCTGAAAATGGGATGACAGATTCCCTTTAATGTCCAAAATAACTCACAAATGGAAAACAAATGATATCCTCCGGATCGCAGCCGGGGTGTCAAGAAAGTCCGTATCCGAGATTGGTTGCCGTGGGCGACGGCACCACTGTGTCACACTGAGGGGTGCCAGGCATTTTGGCTTCGCTTGGCTCCGTGTTACTTAGCACATAAGCCGGATGTTGCAGAGCCACCTGCTCTGCAGTTTGTAAACCAAGACCGACACACCCAACCCTTGCTGCAGGGTTTTTAAGTGGAATCTGTGGCAAATTAAATGAAGATAATAATACCAAAGAATTTGTGTTTGCAATAATTTTCAGGAAGAAACTGAGTATTATCTGACAGAATAGCAGGGGTGTCAATACTGTTGGCCACAACTGTATGTATACACTGTACATGTGTGTATAAATGTATGTCTGCATGTATATATACACTGTATATGTGTGCATAAATGTATGTCTGTTTTGTGGTGTAGTGACCACTGTGTCCACTAGGGGGCACTGTGTGGGTGTCCCAGGAAGGACGGATAGCCATGTCCAAAGTGGTAACAGGAGCAGGGTGCTAAAGGATCGTTATGTATCCCAAGGTGGGTGGCCTTGGGATGAAGGCTTGATTATGTACCAAAGAATTTGTGTTTGCAATAATTTTCAGGAAGAAACTGAGTATTATCTGACAGAATTGCAGGGGTGTCAATACTTTTGGCCACAACTGTACATACATATATACACGCACATACTTTAGGCGCCGTGCATTGATTCTCTATACATCTATGTGTGAAGCTTCCTGCGATCAGTTACCGGTGATGAATGCTACATTTGCCGGTAGACGTTCTGGTAATTACGGAGCTCGCGGTCGTGTGTCACAGTTTACATTTCCAGGCTATTTAAACCATTTTTCCTGGGTGAGATCGATAGATGCATGTGGAATAGATCAGGTAATCCATATCCTGACGAGAGCTGGTAATGGAGACTTCTGCCTGTCTGTGAATATCATATTAGTGAAGCCAATTCTTCACTGGTTGTCACATAACTAAGAGGGTAATAAACTCTTCACAGACAGTTACAACGCAGCAAATTCTTCTGTACTGAATAAGTATTTGCCCCCCCTTCCATCTCAATGGTCACTTCTGGACTGTCAATTACCAGTAGCGCAATTGTCTTATTTGGTGTAAATGCCGTTGTTCTCCTGAATTCGGAGTTTATTTTTGTTCCTGCACCTCTCTATTCCCGATACATGGCCTTCCCTTTGGGTAAATCTAATCTTATTAGCCAACTTGATGAGATCTTCAAGATTATACTCTAGGTAAAGCAATGAGGACCACACCCACTTGGATTAAAAAAATTTTCAAACATCACGTGTCAAATTTTTGCACATTGTAGAAGTCTCACATGACCTCAGGCATGACTGCTTCCCCATGATGTCTTGCAGCTATCACATCAAATAGTATAGTGGAGCCAAACAGAAGAGCCTGGATAAAAGCTGAGACAGGGAATGCAGCAGCCATTTTAGGTGATTTAGGTTATGTGCACACGTTGCAGATTTGCTTTTGTAAAATTCTGAGCGGATTCTACCTCTCTTGGCAGAAAACGCAGTTGAAAATCCGTGCAGTTTTGATGCATTTTTGATGCGGATTTTCATGTGGTTTTCTCTGCAGATTTGCAAGCTAAATAAAGATATATTATTTAACAACAAAAAAGAATTGTGATGTCATTTCCTTGTCCAACCTCTTCTTTTTTATTCTCCTATTGAAGACCATAATATCATTGCATACCATGTTCAAATATAATGTTTACACACACAAAACAAATATAAGTGATTACAATATATATATATATATATATATATATATATATATATATATAATATACTTACCTTGTAATGTCTTTACATCCTGTTCTGTCCAGATGTGTCTGGATCCCAGAATTCCAAGCGGCGGAAGTTCACCGACCGCCAACTGGGACATCCAAGTGGTGGTATCTCAATGTGGAAACTGCTGGTGGTACCAGCCTCTTGCGCGGTACCACCAGTGGAACACCGTCGCGCCACACACACTGTATACACCGTACGCACCACACACACACAAACACACTGTATATGTCGTATGCACCACACACTGTATACGCCGTACGCAGCCTCTTGCACGGTACCACCAGCGGAACACCGTCGTGAACACGCCGCCACTGGGATCAGCTGAATTATTCACTGACCGCCGCCATCTTTGTACAGGAGGAGCACATGCGCAGTTTTAATGAGACCGCCGTTAATCTGTCTGCACAAAGATGGCGGCGGTCTGATTTACTGCGCCTGCACGAATTCCGCGCAGGCGCAATGAATCATTCGGCTGATCCCGGCAGCAGATGCACGACATGTCTACAGGCAGAGCTACTTTGCTTTCATTTTAACACAGGGGAGGGGTGAGTGCACATAGCAAAGAGGACACACAAGGGGGAGACAGCTCAAACAAGAGAACGCATGAGGGAAGAAGACAGCACAGTGGTGGAGAGAGAGCAGACAATGGGGAGAGGTCAAAGAAAAGATGACATGAGAGGAGAAGACAGCAAATGGGAGAGAAAGAAAGCGCACAGGGGTGAGAGAGACAGCACAGGGGGAGACAACTCAAATGGGACAGCACATGAGTGGAGAACACAGCACAGGAAGGAGAGAGACAGCAGACAAGGGGGATAGCACGTGGGGTAGACAGGTCAAAGAAGAGAGCACAGATGGGAGAAGTCAGCACATGGGGAAAGAGAGCGTGTATAGGTGGGTGAGCACATGGGGGGTGAGAGATTTTCAATGCTGCAAAGCCTACCCCCATCATGACATTACCGCCCTCCCGATGCAATAGCATCGGGCCTCTAATATATATATATATATATATATGTCAGCCAGATACCCTCATTAATAAAATGGTGCATAAAGAGTTAAATAAAAGAAACAAAATTTGCATGAAGCGCAATATCTATTTGTTTTTCTAAAAAAAAATTTAAAAAATTGAGTGAGCTCCCGCGTAATTTTCTAAACCAGCAGAGGGAAAGCTGACGGCTGAGGGCTGATGTTAATATTCTGGGAAGGAGCTAACAGCCATAAAGGTTCCCAGGCTATTAATATCAGCTCACAGATGTTTGCTTAGCCTTTACTGGCTAGTTTACAGGAGAACCCCAGAAAAAAAATGACATGGGGTCCCCCTATAAAACCGAACCAGCAAAGGCTAGGCAGACAGCTGCGGGCTGATATTAATAGCCTGGGAAAGGGCCATGTATATTGGCACCCCCCCAGGCTAAAAACATCACTTCTCAGCCACCCCAGAAATGACGCATCTTATAGAGGATGGTTAAATATATGCATGATACTTCTATAGGGGAGAGAATTCGTTACATTCCATAAATATATATATATATATTTAATCTGGTGTAAATGCCGCTGTTTTCCTGAAACCGGCATTGTTTTTCTTTCCTTCCTGCGCCTCTCTGTTCCTGAGATATGACCCCTTCTTCTCAGTATGAGAATCCTATCTTGTTATACAAGGAGGTATGGTTGCTTAACTCTTTTCTTGAATACCACACCCACTTGGCTAACAAGACTAGATTTTCATAAAGCTAAAAGAGGGCCATATTTCAGGAATGGAGAGACACAGGAACAAAAGAAAAACAACGCCGGTTTCACAAGAACAGCGGCATTTACAACAGATAAAATATATATACATTCATTGCAAATAACAGGTTCTCCTTAAGATTAAGGAGTTAGTTCAGTTGGCATATTCTTTGTATAATATACTATATAATGTCTATAATGGCTTGTCCTTTAATTCAAGTATCAATCTTCGGCAAGAGCTGACTGCCCACCTCCCCCACCCAAAAAAAGTAGATACACTACTTAGTGTCTGACTGCGAGGGTATCAGTGACATGTAATCCTATAAAGGTACACATGGACCCGCTGTCTGTGCCTGGCGCTTCCACAATGCGTCAATTTGTTTGGTATCCGCTTGTATTTCTGGATTCCTTGAACTTCTTGTGAGGAATCCCGGCTTGTGGGAGATGAATAGTAACCAAATGTGGCCTCCCTGATTACAGAGGCTTGTTTTACCTGTTCGCCATTAGACTTGCCATGTTTCCTATTTAGTTTAATTTCATTTAGCATCATAATAGGAGCAGTGTGTAACTATAAGAACCCAGGCAAACATTAGAAGGAGTTACAACTTCTTCCATGTAGAAATATACAGTAACTGATAGGAGAGTAAAGTAAGGGAGGACACAATAGATATTGTGAGAAATATTACTCTTAAAGAAGAACAAACTATATTTCTTTCTTTTCTTTTATTAAAAAGAGAATATGTCAGCAGAAGTACTGTTAGTGGTAAGGAAAACCATAAATACAGCCCAGAGGAAATGGGACACATTAGAAGGAAATACAACATCTTCCATTTAGACATGTAGAGTAACTGATAGGATTGTAAAATAAGAGAGGGCACAATAGAGGGAAATATAAGCATCTTACATGGGAACAAACTGCATTTCTCTCTGATCTCAATATATTTTATTAAAAGAGAATTTGTCAGCAGACGTACTTAGAGGTAAGGTGGACAACAAATACAGCCCTAATAAGGGACTATAGGACAATGTCTGTCTTGGATGACTGGTCCATAGGGACCATCTCAGGAGCTTCCTTTCAAACTTATCACAAAATCAAACTTGGTAATTCAATCGAGTTCAGCCAGTTGCTCACTGAGTGTCGTATCCCCTTACTGGGTTTTTCTTTCCTCTGGCTTATGTGAGGTTTTCATTAGATGCCAAATTTGTCTTGTGTGTATCTTCTTGTCCTGCTGTCCCCTACTCTCCCGTTCCTGAACCATGGCTTTTCTGAGTATCCTCTTGCCTACCCCTACTGTACCACTTACTCAACTCCATTTCATCTTTTTTCCTTACCTTTGGCTTTCTGACTTTATGTTATGTCTATCGTATCTTGACATGTTTCCAACTTTTTAACCTTCCTGAACATGCTAAATTCATGGTATACCCTTTCTGGAACAGTTACATAAAACTTTGCCGTTGTCCAAGCACTTTAATTTTTGGTCTGACTCTCCATCAACTTTATACTTAACAAAATTTCCATCGGTAAAATAGGCATGTTAAACCTATTCCCTCTACTGTCTGGAAGCGCCCAGAAACTGGACAGGAACACACACTTTTAGTCAGGAGTCCACTTAACCCAAACCCTATTTGATTGAATTTACCAAGATTGTTTCTCAAAATTGGGAACGCTCTTGGGAAATTTGAGACTTTTGGCAACTACACAACTTACATTATCTAGAGAATTAAAAGGATTGTCCATAAAAACATACTGAGGACCTATCTGGATAGGTTATCAGTACGTTAGACCTTGATGACCTCTTTAACCTAATATAGCTACCTATATCCTGGGCAAGCTTAGGACTTCAGGTCCTGGGAAAGCTAAGGACATGCAGGACACACTTCCGGGGCATAGACCGCGCTGGAAAATACCGGCGCATGTGCAGTAGCGGTTATATGCTTCGCCCACAGTTGGGCAAAGCATACTGCGCAGGCTCCGGAGGCCTTTACAATGCGCAAGCGCGGAAACCAACGTTATCTGTGATATTCACAGATGAAGATTACATGCAGCAAGCCGAGGGGGGGGGAGAAGGCGCCTAAGCATACATCCCCAACAAGATAAAAAGGTATTTATGCCTCAAAGGTACGGGGTCGGGGGAGTCAAAAGCCCTAATAGAATCCTTATGGGATGCACAATTGGGTGATATCTTTACATGATATCACTAAATATGGGTGACAGATTCCCGTTAATTCTTTTTAGATTGTATTTAGATAGATGTGATAGCAGCAGTTAGACTTGGGTGTCAGCTGTATTACACAGTCGGCATTCGTGCGATGTGAGCAGAGTGGGCCCCAGGTGCCATGGGCTCCAGCATCGGCCATAGTAATAGGTCTTCATTAATGAGATGGAGAAACCCTCTTTTTAATATAACGCTTTCTGATTATTTTTTATTATTTTGTTTCACCTTTAATTATACTAACTTTGTGATTTTGTTTTTAAATTTTGACTTATAATTTTTTTCTTTTTGTCATATTATTAATGTTGTGAACACTTATTTAATTTGGGGATATAATTTGTAGGCAGTGCATATTTTTACACTATTATTTCTGGGCAAATTACCAACTTCTCAGTTTTCTATAAACCGGGATTCATTTTCACTTGTAATTTAAAACAGGAATCTGAATCGATTATTTTAAACAGTGTGAAGGCAATGGATGTGCCACTATCCACGCCATTAACATAAGTGGTAGGTTATGCGGCACGGTGACCCTGATAGCAGGAGTTTAGAAAGGCCAAGTCGTATATATTAAGTGTCATTTATCTCACCGTAATAGTAAGAGAGCTGTGCCGTGCATCCTACATCAGATGAAACTGCACGCTGCTCTGGACGTGCAGATTACCCTCATTGTGACTGTCAGTTTTACAGAAAAAAAAAATAAATGTTAACATTTTAGTCACATTTCATAAGGGAAAAAGGAACCTTGACGTTTCTTCCTTTTCTTTTGAGACTTAAAGAAGCACTCCTCCTCCTCCTCCCATCTAAGTTTTTATCCGTGGTTTGCACATTAACTCCCGGGCCAATTTTTACAATTCTGACCACTGTCCCTTTATGAGGTCATAACTCTGAAACGCTTCCATGGATCCCGGTGATTCTGACACTGTTTTCTCGTGACATATTGTACTTAATGCTAGTGGTAAAATTTCATTCATATAACTTGCGTTTATTTGTGAGAAAAACGGAAATTTGGCGAAAATTTTTGAAAATTCCGCAATTTTCCAACTTTGAATTTTTATGCCCTTAAATCACAGAGATATGGCACACAAAAAAGTTAATAAGTAACATTTCCCACATGTTTACTTTACATCAGCACAATTTTGGAACCAAAATTTTTTTGTTGTTAGGAAGTTATAAGGGTTAAAAGTTGACCAGCGATCTCTTATTTTTGCAACACCATTTTATTTTTACGGACCACATCACATTTGAAGCCACTTTGAGGGGTCTATATGATAGAAAATACCCAAAAGTGACAGCATTCTAAAAACTGCACCTCTTAGGCTGAGTTCACACGTTGCATTTTTTTTCGCGTTTCCGCGTCGATTTTAACTGCGCGATTCTGCCGCGAAAACGCGAAAAATAAGCATCCCATGCATTCCTATGGGATTCCGCAATGCTGTGCTAATGCTGCGGTTTTTACCGCGGCGGAATCGCTTCGCGGTAAAAACCGCAGCATGCTCATTAATTTGCGGAATCGCGGCGATCCCGCACCCATAGGAATGCATTGTTCCGCTTACTTCCCGCATGTGGCTGTGCACACCATGCGGAAAGTAAGCAGAACATTTGCGGATGGTACCCACGGTCCGGTGGAGAGGAGACTGTCCTCCGGGCTTTGGGTACCATATCCCTGTAAAAAATAGAATTTAAAATAAAAAATATTGTTATTCTCACCCTCCGACGTCCCGCGCAGCCTTCTCGCTTCTCTTCACGCTCCCGGTCCCAGTAGTCCTTTGCGAAAATGCTCGCGATGACGTCCGTTCTCGCGGGATCGCGAAGTCTCGCGGTCATTCGCGCGACGTCATCGCGAATTACCGCGAGACGTCGCGATCCCGCGAGAACTGACGTCATCACGGGCATTTTCGCAAAGGATTACTGGGAACGGATGCGCGGGACGTCGGAGGGTGAGAATAACACCATTTTTTATTTTTTTTTTACATTCTATCTTTTACTACTGATGCTGCATAGGCGGCCTCAGTAGTAAAAAGTTGGCCACACTCGTCAAACACTATGTTTGACGAGTGTGACCAACCTGTCAATCAGTTCTCCAAGCGATGCTACAGATCGCTTGGAGAACGCTAGCATTCTGCAAGCTAATTACGCTTGCAAAATGCTAGTTTTTCCGCGGGAAAATCGCGGGAATTTAAAATGCGATTTTCCCGCGGACTGGAATTCCGGAATTCTCGCGGTAATTTCCGCGAGAGTTCCGGTACGTGTGCACTTAGCCTTAAGGTGCTTAAAACCACATTCAAGGAGTTTATTAACCCTTCAGGTGCTTCACAGGAATTTTTTGAATATTTAAAAAAAATTAACATTTAACTTTTTTTCACAAAAAAAATTACTTCAGGTTCAATTTTTTTTATTTTACCAAGTGTAACAGGAGAAATTGGACTGCAAAAATTATTATGCAATTTGTCCTGAGCACGCTGATACCTGATATGTGGGGAGAACCACTGTTTCGGCGCATGGCAGAGCTCAGAAGGGAAGGAGCGCCGTTTGACTTTTTCAATGCAAAATTGGCTGGAATTCTGATCAGACTCCATGTCGTGTTTGGAGAGCCCCTGATGTACCTAAACAGTGGAAACCCCCCACAAGTGACCCCATTTTTTAAACTAGACCCCCTAAGGAACTTATCTAGATATGTGGTGAGAACTTTGAACCCACAAGGGCTTCACAGACGTTTATAATGTACAGCGGTACAATTAAATAATCATATTTTTTCCACAAAATGATCTTTTCACCCCCAATTTTTATTTTCCCAAGGGTAACAGGACCCTAAAAGTTATTGTGCAATTTGTCCTGAGTACGCTGATACCCCATATGTGGGTGTAAATGTCTATTTGGGCACATGGCAGAGCTCGGAAGGGAAGCAGCGCCATTTGACTTTTTTGGCTGGAATTGAGATCGGACACCATGTCGCGTTTGGAAAGCCCCTGATGTACCAAAGCAGTGGAAACCCCCTCAAATGACACCATTTTGGAAACTAGACCCCCCCAAGGAACTTATCTAGATGTGTGGTGAGAACTTTGAACCCCCAAGTGCTTCACAGAAGTTTATAACGCCCAGGCGTGAAAATAAAAAAAATTTTTTTTTCCACAAAAATGATATTTTTGCCCCAAAATGTTTATTTTCCTAAGGGCAACAGGAGAAATAGGACCCCAAAAGTTGTTTTGCAAATTGTCCTGAGTAGGCTGATACCCCATATGTGGGGGTAAAACGCTGTTTGGGTGCATGGCAGAGCTTGGAAGGGAAGGAGCACCATTTGACTTTTTCAACGCAGAATTTGCTGGAATTGAGATCAGACGCCATGTTGCATTTGGAGAGCACCTGATGTGCGCAAATAGTGGTAACCCCCAATTCTAGCCCTAACCCTAGCCCTAACCCTAGCCCTAATGGGAAAATGGAAATAAATACATTTTTTTAATTTTATTATTTTTCCCTAACTAAGGGGGTGATAACGGGGGGTTTGATTTACTATTTATGGCGGTTTTTATGTTTGGCGGCTGTCGCACGCTAAAAGACGCTTTTTATTGTAAAAATTGTTTTTGCATCACCACATATTGAGAGCTATAATTTTTCCATATTTTGACCCACCGAGTCATGTGAGGTCTTATTTTTTGCAGGACGAGTTGACGCTTTTATTGGTATCATGTTCGGGCATGTGACATTTTTTATCGCTTTTTATTTCATTTTTTGGGACGCAGAATTTACAAAAACCAGTGTTTCATGAATTTCTTTTGGGTGGTGCGTTTACGCCGTTCCGGATGCGGTAAAATTTATAAGGCGGTTTTATTCTTCGGGTCAGTACGGTTACAGCGATACCTCATTTAGGTCTTTTTTTATGTTTTGGCGCTTTTATGCAATGAAAACAATTTTATATAAAAAAATAATTATTTTTGCATCGCTTTATTCTGCAAGCTATAACTTTTTTATTTTTTCTCTGATGATGCTGTATGGCGGCTTGTTTTTTGCGGGACAAGATGACGTTTTCAGCGGTACCATTGATATTTATATGCGTCTTTTTGATCGCGCGTTATTGCACTTTTTGTTCAGCGGTATGATAATAAATCATTATTTTTTGCTTAGTTTTTTATTTTTATTTTTTAAGGGGTTCGCTTAAGGGGTTAACTATTGGGACAGTTTTATAGGGCGGGTCGTTACGGACGGGGCGATACCAAATATGTGTACTTTTATTGTTTTTTGTTTTTTTTATTTCCAAAAAATTAATTTATTGGGGAATATTTTTTTTTTTTTTTTATTTATTTAGCGATTTTTTTTAAATTATTTTTACCCTTTTTTTTTTTTTTTTTACTTTATTACAATGTCCCAGGGGGGACATAACTGTCCTGTGACATCACAGATCACTGTGACAGATCAGCGATCTGTCACAGGCACTGCACAGGCTTCCTCATGCCTGCGCTTTGCAGGCACTGAGGAAGCCAGCTCCCTGCAGGCCCCCGAAGGTCCCCGACGCCATCTTGGATTCGGGGACCTGCAAGGATGGAGCCCCCCGTAGCAGCGCTGCACATTGCGCTGCCGTGGGGGGCTCAGGGAAGCATGGAGGGAGCCCCCTCCCTGCCGATGCTTCCCTTTAACCCCCGGTACACCGCGATCGTGTTTGATCGCGGTGTGCAAGGGGTTAACGTGTCAGGGGCGGTCCGTGTCTTGTCTGCTTCCTACCAGTCCGGCACCGCTACATCCCCGTGCCAACCACATCTACACTGCCCTGGGACTACAGCTTCACCTGTGGGGAGCTTTTACATCTTTGCTGCACCACACCATCAGTCCCAGAGGATCTAGATGCAGCGTCGGCTTAACATCTCCCTTGCCGAGCACCACAGGTGGCGTCACGAACTATTCATTTACATTCCTTCATTTCCAATCTCCCCTTTTTACATTGGGCGCCCAGGGTCACGGACCGGGTCACCGCTGCTGTGACACATCCCGCTGACACCGGCCCGGTACCGAGTACCCCACAGCCCTAGGAGCGACTCACAAGGACAAGAGACTTCCTGTTTCTACATAGAGAAAAGAGAAGAATCATCTTGGTAGAAAGGCAAAATGAGCAATTGTATGTCCACAGTGCTATATAATATGATGACTGCAATATATTAAGAGGATAAAAACTTTGATGGGAGAAGGAGAAGTGCTTTTTTAAGAAAAAAAAATAATATTTTTAAAACCCTTTACAACCCATGCACAACATGGTCTCACAGACCAAACTTTTCTATTTTGGGGGGCAATCAAAATAGTTTTGCAGTATATTTTCTGACACATGGGACTTTTTTGTAAGCTTTTCTGAATAATTTTTTCGTCTTTTTCAGTTTTATTACGGTAATTTGTGATCTGGGGTCGGGTGGGGGCTTATTTTTTGCACGCCGAGCTGACGTTTTTATTGATACCATTTTGGTGCAGATACGATCTTTTGATCGCCCGTTATTGCATTTTAATGCAATGTTGCGGCGACCAAAAAAATGTAATTCTGGCGTTTTGATTTTTTTCTCATTGAGCCATTTGCCGATCGGATTTATTCTTTTAATATATTGACAGATCAGGTGATTCAGAACACTGCAATACCAAATATGTGGATGTTTGACTTTTTTTATTATTATTGTGTTATTTTGAATGGCGGGTGATTTGAACTTTTATATTTTTCTTATTTTTTAATATTTTTAAAAACATTTTTTCTACTTTACACTTTCTTCAATAGTCTCCATGGGAGACTAGAAGCTGCGATCATCCGATCGCTTGCGCTACACATCAGATCTTCAGCCCTGCTCTATGTAGCAGAAATGCTCACTTGCTATGAGTGTCGACCTCTGGGCGCCGGAGCCTGCAGTAAACAAGGGGTTCCTACCTTAGATGTACCTATACGTCTAAGGAGGTAAAGGGGTTAAAAATTACTATATGGTTCCAGAGATATTGTCCTTTTTATTTACTATTAATCTTTATGGTCTTTTCCAAAGGGGCGTGACCTTCATAATAATAGAGAGCAGCTTAAAGACACGCCCATGAGGATCCTTTAAGCAACACTCTCTTGTAAAAAAAAAACAAACATAAAAATTAGCAGTGAATAAAAAGGCCCATATCTCTGGAACCATATGGCGGATTTTTAAAAAAATAAAAAAAGGTTGAATACTTAGGGGAATTTATGGGATCTGAGATCCTGGTAATAGATTCTCTTCAATCATGAGCTAATGGTATGATGCAATTATTTAACGAGACGTAGTCTATGGTTTTATAAATGATTAGTAAATGTGACAAGACGTTTTAAAATAATTCTTCCGTTAATAAGAAGGGAGTTGAAAAGGGCACGTCAGGGATTTTCTATGTGACGGGGTTATAAAAGATAATGGATGTGAAGTTATATTGGGAATTGAATTCCAATTAATTCAGATTGTGCATTACGGAGATAGGAGAACATCTGGTGAAATCTGCTTACATCATCGAGAAAAGGAAAGACTTAAAAGAACTTTAATTGTGCTCCATAAAGAAGCAATGTGATAAGATAAATACAAAGTAGGCGGGAAATAATCCTAGAGATTCTGGAGTTATACTATGTGTGTGAATGGGATCGTTAACCCCTAATAGGGATGTTTTATACACTGATTTGACTTTCCAAGTTTGCAGTGTTTTTTTCCAAGGATTTCGGAGCTGATTCTGCTCCAAAATCCACTTTATCGCTCCTTTAGACGTCCGTGATTCACTTATATGTTCACAGATAGAACACGTACCCATGATAGCCTATGACAGCCTATGGTGCTTTTCACCTTTCCATGTTTTTTTTTTTGTTGGTGGACTCTGTGTCTACAGGAGAAAAAAAAAATAAACGGAGACACCCAAGTCATACATTGAAGTCTACGCGTCCGCGAAAAACACTAGCAGCGCACAGAAGCCGTCCGTGGGCAATCTGCTTTTTCCGCGTTTTTGAAATCGCTTAATAGGTAGGTGAAACTTGAAGGGGTTTTTTTGCGTATGAGAAATCAAGACGCCATACCGATGTTAAAAACAGACACGTGGCCAAAAAAAACAGATGAACGTCAGATGAAAATTAATCTGTTTTCACATATGCAAAAAAAAAAAAAGAAATAGTAGATGTCGGAATGGGAAAAGGGCTTCGAATTCTTTTTGGAATACCAGTATGTTTCCTGTTGATTTCAATTCTTGAAGCCTGCAAAAAAAAAGTTCCAAATTTGGATACTGAATCGATGCAGAAATTAAATCCCTTTGCACAATACACATGTGGATTTTTATTATGTTATTTTTTATGTGGACTGATCTCATTCTGCTCAGCAAGTGCCTCCCAGGTCCTCCTCCATTTTTTATTCTTCCTCTTCTAACCGGGTATGTATGTGACCAGTGCTGACAATTAGAGATGTGCGAATTTGTTTGGATTTTGGCCCCGAATCTGATTTCGACATATTCTGTCCATATTCGAACACTATTCGTGCGGAACGTTTGTCTTACGATCGGTTCCGAACATATTCGGTATTTTCTTCTCCCGTTGACTCTAATGACGTTCGGCTGTGTTCGACGGATATTGGAAAAACAAAATTCAATTCTAAACGTATTTGGAACCGAATCCGAACAAATTCGCTCTTCTCTACTGACAATCACTGGCCGCAGCCGTGAGACGTTGGATACTGCTGCAATGTACCGAGATCACAAGCCCACCTGTTATGAATGAGTCACCGTAGGAGGCAAAAACAGAAATACTAGCTAAGTCCAGAAAACCAGAGAAGTTGGCAGCTATCGGATTACAGACCCCTGAACCTATCAACAACAACTAGCAGTAGCCGTGGGGGGTTCCTACGGTGCCCTAGACCCCTCGATCACAGCCGGAGAACTACATAGCCTAAAGACAGAAAGGGAAATCTAAACTGCCCCAGAGCAGACCCCAAAGCAATAGGCAGCCGCCAACATATAATGACGGTGAAGCAAGATGAAAAAACACTCACACAGATAGAAAGATAGGCTGAGCAAACGATGGGGCCCAAGCTAACTACAAAGGACAGGATAGAAAAGCTGCTGTCTGTAATCCGCCAAAACCCTATCAAAAGAGCCAACAGCTGATAGGGAAAAAAAGCCCTGAAGACGCTAGGCTTCAAAAAGACTATATCAGTACTTAGGTATTTTCTGAAGACAGAGCAAAAAGGAATTCAGCACACCCCAGCAGGGAATGGCAGAAATCCAGAAAAACAAGGAAAAACAAAACCAAAACACAAATGCAAAAAACAGAGCAGAGAACTTAGCTTTTGAGGAGCAGGAATCAGACTGGTCTCCTAGAATCCCTCAGAGAGATCACCAGCAAGGCAGAAGGGCGTCGGCTGCCTTATATCCAGTCAGAAATTCCCGTCACCCAGTCATCATCATCCAGCTCAGGTGCTTGGTAATCAGCCTCACTACCTTCCTTCACCAGAAGAGGGAGTTCATCAGACCTCAATGGTGAAGGGGAAAATGAACTCACAACAGTACCTCCCCCTTGAGGAGGGGTCACCGAACCCTCATCCACGCCACCAGGGCGATCAGGGTGAGCCCAATGAAAGGCACGCACCAATCTTTTGGCATGAATATCAGAGGCAGAGACCCAGGAATTATCCTCCTGACCATAACCCTTCCACTTAACCAAATACTGGAGTCTCCGTCTAGCCAGACGGGAATCCAGTATCTTCTCTACCTCATATTCCATGTTACCTTCAACCAATACAGGGTCCGGAGGTGCCACCCCAGGAACTACTGGTTCAACAAACCTCTTCAACAAGGACTTATGAAACACATTATGGATTTTAAATGTGACAGGAAGAGCCAAACGAAAAGAGACCGGATTAATAATCTCCAAAATCTTGTAAGGTCCAATAAATCTAGGCTTAAACTTAGGAGAAGCCACCTTCATAGCGATATTTTTTGATGATAACCAAACCATATCACCAACCTTAAACTGGGGACCAATGGTCCTATGTCGGTTGGAAAACCGCAGGGCCTTTTCCTGGGAGAGAGATAACTTATCCACCACTTGGTCCCAGATCTGGTGCATTCTCTCCACCACAGTGTGAACACCTGGGCAGGCAGAAGGCTCCACCTGCCCTGAAGAAAATCGAGGATGAAACCCAAAGTTACAAAAAATAGGTGACATCAAAGTGGCAGAACTAGCTCTATTATTTAAAGCAAATTCGGCCAATGGCAAAAATGAAACCCAATCATCCTGATCAGTGGAAATAAAACATCTCAAATACGAATCCAAGGTCTGGTTTGTTCTCTCCGTCTGCCCATTGGTCTGAGGGTGAAAAGCAGAGGAGAAGGACAACTGAATTCCCAGCTTGGAACAGAAAGTCCTCCAAAATCTAGACACAAACTGAACTCCTCTGTCAGATACAATGTTCTCAGGAATCCTGTGCAAGCGAACCACCTGTTGCAAAAACAGGGGCACCAACTCAGAGGAAGATGGCAACTTAGGGAGTGGTACAAGATGAACCATCTTAGAGAACCTATCACAAATCACCCAAATAACAGTCATTCTCTGAGAGACAGGCATATCAGAGATGAAATCCATTGAAATATGGGTCCATGGCCTCCTGGGGACTGGCAAAGGCATCAACAACCCACTAGAGCGAGAACAAGGTTTAGACCGGGAGCAAGTCCCACAGGACTGCACAAAATTCCTGACATCACGAGACAAGGCGGGCCACCAAAAAGACCGACTCAACAGATCTCTAGTACCAAAGATACCTGGATGACCAGCCAATGCAGAGCAATGAACTTCAGACATCACTCTCTTCTTCCACTGGTCAGGAACATACAACTTTCCACTGGGACAATGCTCAGGTTTGTCCTCCTGGAACTCTTCCAGAGCACGTCTCAAATCGGGCGAGATGGCAGAAAGAACTACCCCTTCGCCTAAGATGGTAGCAGGCTTGGTCACCACAGGAGAATCAGCAAAGCAGCTCCTAGAGAGAGCGTCAGCCTTGACATTCTTAGTGCCAGGAAGAAAAGAGACCACAAAATCAAAACGTGTAAAAAACAAAGCTCACCTAGCCTGTCTAGGGTTCAAGCGTTTGGCCGACTCCAGGTAAATCAAATTCTTGTGGTCAGTGAGGACCACGACTTGATGTTTAGCTCCCTCCAACCAATGTCTCCACTCCTCAAATGCCCATTTCATGGCTAACAGTTCCCGATTCCCCACATCATAGTTACGTTCAGATGGAGAGAACTTTCGGGAAAAGAAAGCACAGGGATTCATTTTAGATGTTACAGGATCCTTTTGGGACAAAACAGCTCCTGCACCAATCTCAGAAGCGTCCACCTCTACCTGGAACGGGAGTGAAACATCAGGTTGCCGCAAAACTGGGGCAGAAGTGAATCTTCGCTTCAGCTCCTGAAAGGAAGAAACAGCCTCCGGAGACCAATTCAATACATCAGCACCCTTCTTAGTCAGATCAGTCAATGGCTTGGCAATACTAGAAAATTTTGCTATAAATTTCCGATAAAAATTAGCAAAACCCAAAAACTTCTGGAGGGCCTTCAAAGAAGTGGGCTGAACGCAATCATAAATGGCCTGTACCTTGGCCGGGTCCATTTCAATAGTTGACGGAGACAAAATAAATCCCAAAAATGAAATCCTCTGTACACCAAAAAGGCATTTCGATCCTTTGACATACAGGGAATTCTCCCTCAAGATCCGGAACACAGTCCGAACATGTTCCACATGAGAATCCCAATCCTTGGAGAAGATCAAAATATCATCCAGATAGATAATCAAAAATTTATCCACAAAGTCTCGGAAAATGTCGTTCATGAAGCACTGGAAGACAGAAGGGGCATTAGTGAGCCCAAAAGGCATCACCAGGTACTCAAAATGTCCCTCCGGAGTATTAAACGCCATGTTCCATTCATCCCCATGCTTAATGCGGATAAGATTATACGCCCCCCTGAGGTCAAGCTTGGTAAACCAGCAAGCACCTTTAACTCTGGAGAATAGATCCGAAATCAGGGGTAATGGATACTGATATTTAATAGTAATTTTGTTGAGGGCACGATAATCAATACAAGGCCTTAATGAACCATCCTTTTTGGGCACGAAAAAAAACCCAGCACCTAAGGGTGAAGAGGATGGTCTAATATGACCCTTCTCCAACGCCTCCTTAATATAGGTTCGCATAGCCTCGTGCTCTGGTACAGATAAATTGAAGAGCCGATCCTTGGGAAATTTACACCCAGGGCTCAGTTCAATTGCACAGTCATAACTCCTATGAGGAGGCAAAGACGCAGACTCATTCTCACTAAATACATCATAAAAGTCCGCCAAATAGTCAGGAACATCATGCAACTGAGGAGAGGTGGAAAAAACCGGAGCCTCACTAAGGGCACACCGACAACCCCAACTCACCACACACACAGATTTCCAATCCAAAACTGGATTATGAATTTGCAACCAGGGAAACCCCAGAACAATGGTATCATGCAAATTATGCAACACCAAAAATCTGCAATTTTCTTGATGGTCTGGTGCGACCCGCATTACCACCTGGGTCCAAAACTGAGGTTTATTTTTCGCCAAAGGAGCAGCATCAATCCCCCTCAAAGGGATAGGCGTCCGCAGAGGTGTCATCGGAAATCCACAACGTTTAGGAAAATCTAAGTCCATTAGGTTCAGGGCTGCTCCCGAATCCACAAAAGCCTTGGCGGAAAATGTGGACAGGGAGCAGATCAGAGTAATTGCCAGAATAAACTTAGGTTGAACACCACCCACAGAAAACGTGTGTGCAAAACGTTTCTCTCGTTTAGGACAGACAGAAATAATATGCTAGGCATCTCCACAAAAAAAACACAACTTATTACGCCTTCTGAACTCCTGACGTTGCTCCCTGGACAAAACTCTATCACATTGCATAGGTTCAAACACTTGTTCAACAGGTGGCAACACCTCTCGTGCAGTCCTGCGTTCACGTAAACGCCGATCAACCTGAATGGCTAATGACATAGAATCGTCAAGACCAGAGGGAACAGGAAATCCCACCATAGTATCTTTTACGGCTTCTGACAAACCCTTCCAAAAGAGCTGCCAAGGAATTTTCATTCCAGGTAAGGACCGCCCACTTTCGTAATTTTTGACAGTACAATTCTGCAGAATCTCGACCCTGGCTCAATGCCAACAGGGTCTTTTCAGCCTGATCAATAGCATTAGGTTCGTCATACAACAACCCCAAGGCTTGAAAAAATGCGTTCACATTAGTCAGAATAGGATCATCTGGTTTCAAAGAAAACGCCCAATCCTGGGGATCGCCACGCAGCAAAGAGATGACAATTTTAGCCTGCTGCGCGGAGCTCCCTGACGAGTTAGGCTTCAAGGCAAAAAATAATTTACAATTATTTTTGAAATTCAAAAATTTAGACCGATCCCCAAAAACACATCAGGAGTAGGGATCTTTGGTTCAGCAGCATGTGAATGAGCAAGGTAGGCAGAAATTCCCCGCACTTCCGCAGCGAGCTGCTCCACACGATCAGACAATTCCTTTATCTCCATTGAGAGAAAAAAAAATTCCCCCTACGGCGTCAGAGATATAGAGGAAAAAATATACACAAAGAAATTCTGACACCTTTTTTTTTTTTGTACAATTCTTTCCTGCTATTGAGTACCCTAGGATCTGCGGTATGGCTGGTGATTCTGTTATGAATGAGTCACCGTAGGAGGCAAAAACAGAAATACTAGCTAAGTCCAGAAAACCAGAGAAGTTGGCAGCTATCGGATTACAGACCCCTGAACCTATCAACAACAACTAGCAGTAGCCGTGGGGGGTTCCTACGGTGCCCTAGACCCCTCGATCACAGCCGGAGAACTACATAGCCTAAAGACAGAAAGGGAAATCTAAACTGCCCCAGAGCAGACCCCAAAGCAATAGGCAGCCCCCAACATATAATGACGGTGAAGCAAGATGAAAAAACACTCACACAGATAGAAAGGTAGGCTGAGCAAATGATGGGGCCCAAGCTAACTAAGCTAACTACAAAGGACAGGATAGAAAAGCTGCTGTCTGTAATCCGCCAAAACCCTATCAAAAGAGCCAACAGCTGATAGGGAAAAAAGCCCTGAAGACGCTAGGCTTCAAAAAGACTATATCAGTACTCAGGTATTTTCTGAAGATAGAGCACAAAGGAATTCAGCACACCCCAGCAGGAAATGGCAGAAATCCAGAAAAACAAGGAAAAACAAAACCAAAACACAAATGCAAAAAACAGAGCAGAGAACTTAGCTTTTGAGGAGCAGGAATCAGACTGGTCTCCTAGAATCCCTCAGAGAGATCACCAGCAAGGCAGAAGGGCGTCGGCTGCCTTATATCCAGTCAGAAATTCCCGTCACCCAGTCATCATCATCCAGCTCAGGTGCTTGGTAATCAGCCTCACTACCTTCCTTCACCAGAAGAGGGAGTTCATCAGACCTCAATGGTGAAGGGGAAAATGAACTCACAACACCCACCTGGCCGGAAATACAGGGACGGAAACCTTTAGGGCAGGTGCTGACGACCCTGTATTCCCTCATCCTGTCGGATCACACTCGGACCAAAAATACGGCCATGTGCCCAAGCTTTTAAAATCACCAAAAGATCTTAAAAGGGGATCTTGACCATTGCCATTTTTGTTAATCACCATTTTTGGATTTATTTTCCCTTTAAAAAAAAATAATAATAATAGGAAAAAGTCCTTTTACTGCTGTGTGGATGGAAAAATAAAAAAGTTATGGAAGGAGGTGTGAGAAAAAAGATAAAGCACGGTAATGAAAATTCGCTTTGTCAGGAAGGGGTTAAGACGTACAGGCTCGGAGAATCCTGGATGGAAACTAATAAAGTACATGGTTTCTGTATCAGCCTATTAATAAAACCGTCCGCCCGGCTTTGTAGGGGACAAGTTCTGCGGCTAACCACCGAATTACTATGGATTCAGCTTGTCCCCCTCGGTCCACAGTTGCTTAGTAACTATGGAAAAACAGGTTCAAATGCGACCTGTTGCTCGATGGAAAAAAAAACTTAGAAAAGGTGAAAATTCATTAAAAAAAAGAAAATACCGCGCCGTACTCGCTTTCACAGTGTGGGGTCATCACACCGATGTTCTCCAACATGTCAACTTGTCATGTGGCGCACCTCTAGTCACTGACAGCCCACGCAAGCTGATAATCACCCGATCTGTGACATTCTATGGCAAACTGGATTACGGCTACATGACGAGTAAGACGTTAAGGCTGGAGTCACACTAACCTGCGCAAAATACAGTCAGTATTTTACATGCGTAATACGGATCAATGACCACTAAATAGTGGTCCGTAGGTCATCCGTAAGCAAGGTGAGGTCGCGTATTTTGCGCATGTGTGCATCCGTATGTAATCCGTGTGGCATCCGTATTCAATCCGTATGGCGAGATTTTCTCGCAGCCTTGCAAAATGGACATTTAACGGTTTTGAGGCCTGCAAACAATTTAAATCATTAGCCTGCACCCTATTTAGACACTCAGAAACAGGTGGCTGCCTACATTCTGTACATTTCTCACCTTGCTTTCACGAGGTGTGTTGGTGTTCTTTGTGCAGCATGGCCGAGGGTCTGAAATTCAATACAACCGAGCAGGTTCTCTTTACCTGGCTTTTGTCACGGCGCTTTGGCCAACCATATCCTGTGATAGTGGATCCGCGGAGGAGGAGACGCATGTGGGTCCATCCACTTTTGAGGCAACGACTCACAAGAGGTCATTTTCACCGCCTCTATTCGTCTCTGCGGGAGCATCCGGACAAATTTTACCAGTACTGTCGAATGAGCATTTCCACATTTGATCGCCTCTTGGAGACAGTGCGCCCTGGGATCACCTTTCAGGACACTAGGATGCGCAAAGCCATATCTGCAGAGGAGCGACTTCTACTCACAATACGGTATGTACTCCACGACCACATTCTCTATGTTCATAATGTGTGTGTTAATTTATGTTTTTTGGCCTTCTTGGACAAAGTTTAATACCCTCATCTTACTCAAAATATGTTTCACCTGACACACCAGAATGTTACATCTAATATGTACTGCATATCACTTAGTCATTGTGCCACCAAATATGTGTGTGTTGTTCTCTCTCATTCCCTACCAAGTTTGGTCGCATGTAACTGATTTTTTTTTACTTTACCCATTCTAACCTGTACTATTTCTTTTGTTCTACAGCTTCCTGTCCACTGGCCTGTCTTATGCCGCCCTCCACCATGAGTTTCTCATTGGAAAGTCAACCATTTCAGGCATAGTGAGGTCTACATGTGCAGAAATCTGGACAAGACTCCATCAGGTGGTCCTACCCGAGCCCAGGATGGAAGACTGGTTAAGGATTTCAAGGGACTTTGAGGAGGACTGCCAGTTTCCAAATTGTATTGGGGCCCTGGATGGCAAACATATCAGGGTGCGTAAGCCGCCGAACTCAGGCTCCCAATTCTTCAATTATAAGCAATACTTTTCTGTTGTATTGTTGGCTCTGGTAGACCCTCAATACAAGTTTATAATTGTTGACATTGGGGCCTATGGAAGGACGGGAGACTCTAGAGTCTTCAATACTTCCATAATGGCTCGGCGGCTACGCACCAACCAGTTGGATCTACCACCACCACGCCAGCTACCAGACTCCCCCGAACAATCAGTCCCTTATGTCCTTGTGGCAGATGAGGCCTTTCAGTTATCACGTAATGTCATGAGGCCATATCCCCGGCGCAACCTTGACCACAGGCGCAGAATTTTTAACTTGCGCCTATCACGTTATAGGCGACTGGTGGAGTGTTCCTTTGGGATTCTTTGTGCCAAATGGCGGGTACTCTAGTCTGCCATTCAGTTGAGTGAGCAAAATGTGAATGAAGTTGTGAAAGCCTGTGTTGTTCTGCATAACTTCACCAGGATACATGATTGTTCCTCCTCTGATGGTGTTGTGCGTAGGCCGGACAATGTGCGCAGGGTGAGACCACCTATCATCCCTCAACGTAGACCGCTCTCTGGCCTCAAAGTGCGTGATATATTCACAAATTACTTTATCTCACCTGAGGGGGCAACTTCTTGGCAAGAGAATGCTGTGTCTATGTTATAATTTTTTTTTTTCAAAGTGTGTCTAAATATATATTACTCAAGCCTTTTTATGATTCTATGACTGTTTCTTTGCATTGGTTGGTGTCTGTTAGTATGTTGTGAGGGATAGTGAGAAATCACACAGAGACGTTAACTAGAGTAGACAAATTTTTAGTTTTGCCTTTTTTTTTTTGGGTTTTGCTTAAAGGCAAACATAATTTTGCCATAACACAAATTTGGCAATGGCCAAAATGACCCTTTGTGCCTTCTTTAACTTGGTGCAACATTAACATTACAGAAAAAAACTGCAACAAACATTATGCAATAACAACATTGCTGCATGCCTACATTAACCTTGATTAGGCAACAAAGGGTGAGCTCCATCACCAAAATAAAGTGAATAAGATAACACTCACATTACCTCATAATGTTTTCCAATCATAGAAAGCTTCCACCATGACAGGCAAGGCTAGCTCACATCTTTCACACAGATATTACCTGTCTATAGAACAGACAATATTTAAGCATGCTATTCTGGAAAGGATGAAAATACAAAACTCACTTGTTAAGACATAGAGAGAGCGTGATATTGTGAATGCTGGTCGCCTCAAATTGTTTTACTAGAGAATGCTAATAATAAAGTTGACTACTTAACTAAAGGCCAGCACGCCTTTCCTATGCATTAGCAAGTGAGTAGTGTATTTTCATCCTTTCAGGTAACAGTATAGCGCATTTAAATCTTCTCTTTTCTACACACATGTAATATCTGTGTGAAAGGCGTGAGGTAGCGTTGCCTGTCATGATGGATTGTTTCATATGTTTGGAAAACATTGTTTAAAAATGTGAGTGTTAAATTATGTTCTAAATGTTGGTGAAGGAGAACACCTGTTTTTTTGTCTAGATTAGAAGCACCAGTTACCTGTTACTGGACATCTCCAAACTTTTGATTCATAAATCCTCATATGTAGGGGAAGGGGAACGGGGAGGATCAGCCTGTGGGTGCTGCTGGACATTGTGGCCAACATCGCCCTGTGTGGGGCCATACTGTTGCCCATGATGCTGTTGTCCAGCCTCCTGGGCCTGTTGGTGATACTGGCCAGAGTAATGATGATGATGGTGAGGGGCTTCTTGTTGGCTCTGGTAGGCCCGTGGCTCATACCCACCAAGATAGCCAGATCGTCCCCAACCAGGTTGGGACCAGCCTCCAACACTGGGTGGGTACAAGTGGCCATATTGGTGGGGTTGGCTTGATGAAGACATTTGGGGCTGCGGAATAGAAGGATGGGTAGGGGGAGGAAGGGGTTGAGGTGTTGGCCCATGTATTAGGGGCTGCTCAGACCCTGCTTGAGCAAGCATCTGTGTGGATGGTCTCATGCGCATTAAATTTCTTGGTGAGAGCTGCCACCTCTCCAGAAATTCAAACACCTCATATGGGGTATTGGGGGGGGCATCAAGCAGGATCTGAATACACCCCCTAATACGGAGCCTGACCTCACGGGTAAGGGCATGGATATAAAGGGTGAGGCTACGTGCATAGGCCTCCTCACCATCATCTGTAGTGACTCTGGACAAGTAATTCAGCACCCCAGTGTCCACATTGGTCCTGCTCTCTTGAATGGTGACCTGGCGCCTTCTTATTCGCCGTGATGCTAGAGCAGCCTGTGGGGAGGCCCTGATCTGGGCAGTTGGGCTGCTGCTCCAGTTGCCCATCTCTTCCAGGATGGGTGAGGTTGCAGCTGCAGACCGTCCTGGTGGTGTGTTGTGTAGGGCAGCCATTGTGTGTTCTGGTGATGCCTCCTCTTCAGCCATCCTTCTTGTAGGGGGAGAAGATGGGCCAGCCACCTCATCCCCTACAGGATCTATAATGGGCTCTGCCTCTGAGGCCGTTCCTCGATCCGTAAGGTTGGATTGAGTTCTGTTATGAAATAGAACAGAGGCAAAAATACATCAATATTTTTGTCCCTGTAAAGTATTTGTGTAATGTTTTTGTGTCATGTGGTGTGAGGTATGTACTTACGGTCTCAGAGCCAGAATTGGGGTGAGGAAGTTCAGCCGGTCATAGTATATATATTTGCGCTTGACATGGCCAGCATCCCCACTCCTGGACCGCTGCTGGCGTTCCCGGCGGTACTGGTCCCGGATGCTTCTCCACCGTTTCATCACATCTTCCACTGCAATGTGACAGGAAAGATTGTCAAAATCAGATATTTGAGAGGTCACATTTTCTAACAGCAGTCTAGGCATGGGGCCTTCTGGGGTGTGCGTTCTACCCATGGTGGCATATGTAATTGTGCCGATACCCAGGGTCTCATTAGCTCCCCTGAAACTAATTTTAGTGGCTAGGAGGATGAGGAGCTTGTGGCCTAACCCCTAATTATGTCTGTGTGAAGCCACGTGTCACATCCAAATGTAACAGCCTTATGATGCTAATAAAATTACATGCCCAGGAAGGGGGGGGGGCTGATTGTAGAATCATTTTATAGTGCGCGCTAAGGTTAATTATATTTTTATGGTTGCACTTACGAATTTTATGCTGCTCATCACGTGGTCTGTCCCCAAAGTCATGGTACATCTGGCGTCAGATGCGCCTCCATGACGCCTCCTTTCTTGTCCGGTTCGCATAGTTTGCGTCGCGTGGGTCCCATATTTCGGGACGCTCCTGCACCAGCACAATGAGCATCTCTACATTAATATATGTGGACGCCATGCTGCTGCTGTACTCCGTGGAGGCGTACTTCCTGGATGTCTGGAGCGCTTTTGAGCTCATTTGCATGTCTAGGCTTCCTGATGATGGATTGGCCCATTTCCTGTCACCAGCCAAAAGACCTGCGTATTGCTCGCAGGTCACACGTGTGTTCAGTGTGTAATCCGTATTTTTTGCGCACCCATTGACTTGCATTGGCGTACTACGGGCGTAGTACGCTGACAATCGCAGAATGCTGCGAGTGGCACGCAGCGTAGGATACGGAGGAGAAATATACGGCTGGTGCGAGTGACCCCATAGAAAATCATTTGTCCGTGTCTAATGCGTGCTTTTAGCGCCTCTCACTCTCCCGTATTCCTCGCCAGTGTGACTCCGGCCTAATAGGCAGCTCCCGGTCTCGGCAGAAGTCTCCCGTGTCTCACCGTGATGTCAACTTATTACAACATGTCATTTCTGGATTCAACATTTTGATTATATTTTTTTATAGCTCTTAAAGCTACAAATCCCTTACATAGAGAAATACACAAACAACAATGGAGCCTGTAACCCATAACCACAAGTCTGCATATTTTCATTAGATATAAAGATATTTTATTAAATACAAAAAGGACTACAATTATTTATTTCATGTGATAACCATAAACAGAGAGCAGATGGTGAAGATCCAGGTGCACCGGTAAAACTACAGCGCACTGTGACATGGTCCAGCAAGAAACACCACCCTATAAAACGTACATATCTTGGTAAAGTGCCATATAAGTGAAGCCTCATAATCATATGCAATGCCAGTGCGTCTTAAACATGATAAAAAGGTCTATCCACAAAGTAGGGAACATAGGGGGGGATAATAAAATCTGATGGTTAATTACCCATGCTGGACTCCAAGCCCCTACGCGCGTTTCGCGATAGCTTCTCGGGGAGAGGAGAAGACCGGGTATTCTGATAGTCCCTCTTATGCCTCTTTAAATACCTGGCTGGAGCGCGCCATTGGTGGCGCATATCACGGGTTATCGGGGGCCGTACCAAGCGACACACCCGGCATCAAGATGGCGGCGCGGTCCATACTGCACCTGCTTGAGCCGCGACGTCACCAAGAGACGCCGGAAATGACGCTGACACCCGCGCCCGAGACATGCGCACTAGCAAGAGATGTCAGGCCCCGCCATATTGTTAAAGGGCAATTACTGCCCACTCTTCATCAATACATCAAATGGCAGCACAAGAACCATAATTCAATACATAAGTATGGGCCGCTATACCCGAAAGGGCCGTTAGAAATTACATTATAATTAAATATTCACACAAAAAATACATTTAAAAAGTATACAAAAAAAAATTTTCAATATGCAAATATAGATGTTGTTTGTCATTTCATAGCAATTCCAACTATGCAGCAGAATGTTAAAGGATTCCAGGCAGTTCCATACTCCATTCTTTCAAGAATTCGAGAGACCAGGCATATCGAGTAATTCTGAGAATATAGTATCACAGACTAAATAAAGAGAAACAATATAAATTAAAAACAAAATATAAAACACAGCGACCATTAGAAAGCAGATAATGCAAGCTCATAAATACGAGGCAAAACTAAGTTGTTCATTTAAGCCTGAAGGAACCATTGTACCCAAAGTTACTATCCAGCGGCATTCTTTTTGTGTAAGGAGGCGAATACTGTCGCCACCCCGAATCCCCATGTTGACATAGTCTATTCCTCTAATTTTCAAGTCAACTGGGTTACATCTATGTTTTAATCTGAAATGCCTAGGGATTGTTTTAAGAGAATCCACGTCCTCCACATCACGCGCGGCCTCAATATCCCTAATGTGTTCCCGAGTTCTCATCCTTAATTCTCTTGACGTTAGGCCCACATCGATCAAATTACAACTACAAACTGCATAATATATCACATGTGTAGTAGAAGAGGTGATATAATCTCTGATTGTAAATACCCTGAGGCCGTCCGATGATGTGAAAGTCGTGGACCTCACATGGTTCCTGCAGGCTAAACATTTACCACACGGAAAGAACCCATTATTCTTCTTATTTTTTTTTTGTATACTTTTTAAATGTATTTTTTGTGTGAATATTTAATTATAATGTAATTTCTAACGGCCCTTTCGGGTATAGCGGCCCATACTTATGTATTGAATTATGGTTCTTGTGCTGCCTTTTGATGTATTGATGAAGAGTGGGCAGTAATTGCCCTTTAACAATATGGCGGGGCCTGACATCTCTCGCTAGTGCGCATGTCTCGGGCGCGGGTGTCAGCGTCAATTCCGGTGTCTCTTGGTGACGTCGCGGCTCAAGCAGGCGCAGTGTGGACCGCGCCGCCATCTTGATGCCGGGTGTGTCGCTTGGCACGGCCCCCGATAACCCGTGATATGCGCCACCAATGGCGCGCTCCAGCCAGGTATTTAAAGAGGCATAAGAGGGACTATCAGTATACCCGGTCTTCTCCTCCCCCCGAAGAAGCTATCGCGAAACGCGCGTAGGGGCTTGGAGTCCAGCATGGGTAATTAACCATCAGATTTTATTATCCCCCCAATGTTCTCTACTTTGTGGATAGACCTTTTTATCATGTTTAAGACGCACTGGCATTGCATATGTTTATGAGGTTTCACTTATATGGCACTTTACCATGATATGTACGTTTTATAGGGTGGTGTTTCTTGGTGGACCATGTCACAGTGCCCTGTAGTTTTACCGGTGCCCCTGGATCTTCACCATCTGCTCTCTGTTTATGGTTATCACGTGAAGTAAATAATTGTAGTCCTTTTTGTATTTAATAAAATATCTTTATATCTAATGAAAATATGCAGACTTGTGGTTATGGGTTATAGGCTCCATTGCTGTTTGTGTATTTCTCAGTGTAGAGGAGCTCCATAGGGTTAAATGCCCATCCTGGATTATTGGCTAGGTATTTGGTCATATCATGTTTTCTGTGTTCAAGTTCTTGTTTCTTAAATCCCTTACATAGCTGTACTGTAAATGATCAAAGGGCGTCTACCTGCAGTGACCACTAGGGGACGCTTAGAATCTTACATCATACTGCGTAGTCATTTACTACTGTTTATGTACAGTATACAGTAAGCTCTTCTGCTCCCTCTAGTGGTGATTAACGGTAGGGATATGCAGTGAGCTCCAAAGCTCCACTAGTGGTGGCTCAAGGTAGGGATATGCATCTAGCTCCTAAGCTCCATCTAGTGGTGGCTGAGCCTAGGGATCCGTGGATTCCTCCCAAGCTCCCTCTAGTGGTAGAAGTTAGCAGAATTGTGTCAATTTTTGCTTTGTCTGTGCAGGGGATTTGGAGCTCTGTATCAGTTTGGGCTAGAGCAGAGAGCAAAGACTAATGTAATATCCATTCTTCAGTCTCATCCCTTTGTAAAGGGCTTTTGCAGATCTCGCCAACTAAATAAGCCTACATCATAAATACATTTCCAGGGATCCACTTTCTAGGGTCAACTGAAAGGACTTATCTGCCTCTCCGGCTCTGACACTGACATAATGGCTACTTATCTCCACTAGGTGGCACTGATGAGATAGTTTTATTTCCTTCCAGATGTAAGCTAGTTTGCCTGTTGGATTTCCCATGGTGCATTGCCATTAAGACTTCATACTCACCTGGTCACGAATTCCCCAAAAAAATAGCGACTTTTGGTGTTTTCACTCGTTTCTGCCAGCTCTGCCAAAATGGGTGGGATTGGGATCAGACCAGGATATTGTGACGCCGACTTGTCTAATTCGTGATAAGCTGTAGCACACCTTGACTGGCGTAATATTGGTGGCGAGTCGCACAAAAATGCATGACATTTCCAAGACACCTGATTCAATAGGAGGTGTGCGCCTCTTAATATATCAGACGCCTCTGACTCTAGTACTCCCCCTCATCAACAGGCTCCCTTTAAAGCATAATTAGAAAAACTTTCAGGGAACAACTTCACATATGTTCTCCCTTACTTTTCCTTCACAGATCCTAAGATGAGTGTCATGAGATGACCAGCTGTAAATAAAAAAACAAACATGATTTCATGATACTCTGTTGGGAGATGCTTATGCTTTATGTATCGCTCTGTGGCTACCCAGTGGTTGTGATGTGTGTTGCAGTTCATTTGTGGTTGTGTCATCATGGCATGAAGATGTATTGAATTTGTGAGTTCCTAAATTTATACCGTAGACTTCCTACTGATTTGAGGGATGATTCTCGGATTGTGATTGACTACTATGTTGACCTAAGTAAGCGAGGAACCTTTGGGTGAGCAGGTGACAAAGAAAAATACTATATGACTTCTAATATGTCTGACTTTGCTGCTTGCAACTTATTGTCCTGGTGTGCATCGGTCTGGAGCACAGTCGACTGTTTGCGATGATAAATTTTGTAAAGAACTCGCAGCAGTAAGTTGTTCCAAACACAGATGTATATTACACTGCAGGTCTCCTCACAGGGGGGAAATTTATCACTGCTCACTTTACTTTTATAGAACTCAAGCAGTGGGAGACTGCTGTATATACATCCCATAGGAGACATGGAGACTGCTGTTTATACATCCTAGTATAGGAGACACAGAGACTGCTGTATATACATCACATTGGAGGCCCCGAGACAGCTACATATACATCCCATAGGACCCACAGAGGCTGCTGTATATACGCCACATAGGAAGACCTGAGACTGCTGTATATTCACCACATTGAAAACACTGACACTGCTGTATATACACCACATAGGATGCACTGAGACTGCTGTATATACATTACAGAGGAGACACTGATACTGCTGTATTTACACCACATAGCAGTAACAGACTGCTATATACATCACATAGGAGTCACAGACAGTGCTGTATATACACCACATAGGATGCACTGAGACTGATATTTATATACATCACATAGGAGTCACTGGCACTGCTGTATGTACACTACTTATAAAGCACTGAGACTGCCATGTATACATCACATAGGAGTCAATGACACTGCTGTATTTACACTACTTAGGAGGAACTGAGACTGCTATATAGACATCACACAGGAGTCACTAATACTGCTATATATACACCACATAGGAAGAACTGAGAATGCCATATATACATCACAAAGGAGTCACTTAAACTGCGGTATATACGCCACACAGGAAGTGAGACTGCTATATTTACACCACATAGGAGACACTGAGACTGCTGCTTACCTCACATAGGAAACACTGAGACTGCTGTATACATCACATAGTACCACTGACCAGGGTCAAAATGTAATCCAGAGTTGCGTTTGACATAGCCTTCCATAGTGAATGCGGCATGAGCATGCATGAGCTTGCACGTGCACACTAGGGATGAATAAAAGGGCCACTGGCTGGAAAACCAGGATTGGTGGCCCAAGCATTGTGGCCCATCGTTCCCAAGGGCTAGAGCAATTGACATTTCATGTCTGCAAACTGGAGGTTCCCCACCACAGGACTATTGTCCCTGAAACTAAAAGCATGGAATGACTGCGCCCAGTTACTGCCCATAAGGAATCAAGAGCACAGCCAGGATTCAGTTTCGTACAGTGACGGTATATGTAATAATGCAGAATCCTTAGAACAGATGGGGGTATAAAATAAAGAAAACAACTGCAGACCTGGAGCCGCCTCGTCACCGGCCCCAGCAATGTGCACTATTAAAATATAATGCGCTCATGTTCCATTCCAGAACCCGGCGAGATCTTCCCTCATGTGTGATTTCCATCTTCATAAATTGACTTTTGAACTTGTTATCCCGGATTCTAGAGCAGCTAAAATATTTACATATTTAGCTAATAGTGTCTGTCTTGTCCTCTTGTCACCATATGCGGAGAGGTTACAGAATAACCACAGGGCTGCACACAGTGTAATATATCAGTATAATACAATCCTGCCCAAGAAATGCGAGACTAGATGGCATCTTCTGCTACCTAGCAAGTGGCGTCACATCTGTCGGATATCTTACATACATTTATTGTGAATATAAGATCGCTGGGGGTCTGCGATCAGACCCTCACTAATTTTGTGAGTAGAGGTCTTATAATCCCAGGAGTGAAGTAGCAATGCACATAAGTGACTGCCGATCCTGCGTCTTTTAAATTTGACCCCTAATGAGCGGACATTGAGCCCTTAGTCCTAAAATTATTTGTCCTTGATTCAGCAGGACTTTCTCAGCTTTTTATGACCACTTCGGCTGTTCTGGAAGTCAACTTCTCTGTCCCACCGAATTCCATGAGTTGAGGTCCCTTTGGGATATAAAAAGCCACAATCATTATGTGTTGTTTTAGAAGAGGATTAATAAGTTATAGTTTCATATTTTTTTTTTTTAAGGTTGAAGGTAGATTTAGTGCATGTGTCTGCACCTATGCTGGGTGTGTGGCGGCACTGTATGAGCGAGGATGTAAGACATATATATAGGAAGAAATGTGTTTGTGTTATTTTTTGTAACGTGCTGCTGCAGTGCAGTACAGTGCAACCTCAACCAGGGGGTGCTGGTGAGGGATGAGAGGTTGCACATACACACAGCATAGTAACACAGAGCAACAGCATAGGTGTCACAGGTAACGAAAGAGTGGTTAGACTAGCCGAAGTCAGCAACTGTCAGGAGCAGAAGTACCAAGGGAGACAGCAAGGGCGTAGTCAGGGACGAGCGAGAAGTCAGGACCTACCAGGAACGTGGTATCAGAAACGTAAGACGTAAGCCGTTGTCGGGGTACACGCCAGAGGGTCAAAAGCCAGTCGGAAAGTGTGGTATCAGAAACGGAAAAGCCAGAAGCAGAGTCCAGAGAGCAAGCCGGGTCATGCACAAGTCCAGGTAATCAGGGGACAGGAGGAACACTTAGGCTATGTGCACACGTATGCAGAAAATGTCTGCATGAAAACCGGACTCCTTCACGGAAAACGAGTGTTTTTTTCCATGCGTTTTTGTACAAAAGAGGAAAAGAGCATGTACAAAACAGGGATCACCAGACTAAAGTAAAGAAACCCGCAATAGGGTTGAAAAGACCCCTGCCAAAACCCACTACTAGAAAGGACAATGAGAGATGAAGGCAAATACCACTCCAATCATGAAATAATGACTGAATTTTTTTCCGCGCATCCCCAGACACATAGAAAATAGCCAGAAATGCGGAATTTACCACAAAATTAATGAGCACGCTGCATTTTTTTCGCGGAAAGAAATGCGTCAATATGCACAGAAAGTGCAAAAAAGCATTAAAATGAATGGGAAGCTTCTTTTAAGCGTTTTTTGAGCGAATTTTTTTGGTAAGTCCGCAGGAAAAACACGAAAAAAAATGCTGTGTGTGTGTGAACACAGCCTAAAGGAATACAGGTCAGAGGCACTAGCTTGGAAGCTTGCAGTATAGCTGATGCTGGCCCGCAGGCTGCTGAGGACTGAAATAGCCCAGCCAGCTCTAGAACGAGGCAGAGGGGATTAACCCTCGCATGACCAGTCCAAAGAGAAGACAGCAGAAAACAAACTCTGGACTGGATCATGACATTTTTCAGGTGCATGTGGCCGCAATGTATATAACTTATGGTGGGTATGTGGTTGTACTGTATATGGGGGATATGGTTAGTATTCATGTTTGGTATTTGGCAGCACTGTATTGGTGTGTATTGGACGTATTTAGCACTTACCGTATGTTGATTACAGTATGTGGCTACACTGTATTTGGGGATAGCACTTTTACTTTGCATGTTGCACACTATATGGGGGATGTAGTTAGCTCTTTTGTTGGGTATTTGGCTGCACTTTATATGGGGGTAAGTAGTTATCATGTCGGTTATGTGGCTGCATTGTATATGGAGGGCTTTTTAGCTGTTACTATTTATCCAAGGATTCTACATCCAGCACCAAGATTGAAGATAGAATCCAAAAACGTAATACATATCTAAAAGTACTATTTGTTGGCAGCAGTGTGACCAACGCGTTTCACGCAGTACTGCTCTTAGTCTGTCCCTACCTCAGGACACACATTGCAGTCACTGATACAACTCCTGTGAAGCAGCCGCTGTGTAATGTACCAGAGATCTTCTTCCATTAGTTAATTTCTTGTGAGTAATTAGGTAAAAACAACCCACAACAGATATTTCATGCTGCGACCAAGTTAATGACAGCCTCATTATCTGGACGAGAGAAGGGCACTTATCTGCTCAGTGTCTTCTGCTCTGAATCTGTGTGTCACCTTTTATCCCGCGAGCTGTAATCCTTGCTGACACGTTGGCAGTCAAAGTGGTCGGTGTGCCAATTATTATCCTATTCAGTAAGTCTGTGGTTGGCGTCGCCATCTGATCAGACACCTGTTGGCAGGATGTTATTAGATTAGATATTAAGAGAATAACGCTGGAATCACAGAGCTAGAACATCTCATCATCTCCACTGTGTACTTTACATATCATCCTTATTAAAAATCCCAAGTGTTTTCCTACGACAGATTGTATTTCCGTAACATAAATTGTAGTTGTTCCCTCAGATTTCTGCCTGTGTTTAGCGCCTGGATGTTTAATTTTGGATGCAAACTGCAAATATGCTCCAGAAATTCAAGCTCTCAGATTTATGACAATGACTTTCTTTCAAATCACTGATAGGTTTTAGTTGCAATCAATTTGATCCCTGAAGAAGCCACAGTTGATGGTGAAACACATGAGACTGTGCACTGTGTTCCTTTAGATCCTTTTTCCTTGGGGATCTCACTTTCCCGTTATTCTTACCTTGGTAACTATAGACATGGACCTTTGTCTCTTATCTCCACATGTTGTATTGCTCTGAAATATAAAAGTGGTACAAAAAAGTCAGTGTACCTCTTACTGAGTATTTTGTCTGGACACCGTCCATTATAAGGGGTGCGCGCAATCAGCAATGGGATTTTCGTAAAACCAGACCTACATTTTATTATGTAACATAATTTAGATTGGTTGAAATCTAACCAATCAGAGTGATCCTAGAATTCCTGAAAGTGCTCAGACCCTTTAAACCATAAGATATTTTGTTGGGATCATCTGTTATGTTCGTCCTAAAATGTCATCATGTCTTCGATAACTTTCAGATGTAGTTTTAGTTCAGCAGTCATTCTAGTTGTCAGAAGAGTTTTCACCTACGTCAGATCAGTTTTTCAGGCAGATGAGACAGATTTTAATCATATCTATTGTCCATGTGCACACACGAATTTAAGTTGATATTGGTCTGATGGACAGAAATTGGTCTAATATCTGTACGTGTAAAAGTCCTAAAGGGTAAATATTTTTTTTTAACTTTTGATCGGCCTTTGCACAGTTATGAATCTTTGTAATATTTTTCCTTACGTTATTTTGCTTCTTTCTCTTCCAAACGTCATGCTGAAATTGCTGTTTTAACTTCCTAGTTCATGCTTCTTTACAACATGCTTTGAACTGCTGCTCTCTCAAGAATCGTACTGAAACGCTATATACAAACACTCTCTCTGTGCTGTGTGCGCTTATCTTTTCCCCTCTCCCGTGTTCACACAGAGAGACAGTCTGAGTACAGATTCTTGATAGAGCAGCAGTTCAAAGCAGCTTCTAAAAAACATGAACTAGGCAGTTATAAGGAAGGAAGCAAAATAAAGTAATGGAGTATATTAGAAAGAGATAAGTCTTTATAAATCTATCAAATGTAAAAAAAAAATAGTCTTTCATTGAATGACGAATTCAGTTCTGAACGCCTTACTGAATATGGTATTATACCGTTACTTGTACCAGGGGAAGAGACGAGGAGAGTGTTCTGATCTGAACTGACAGACAGAGCCGGGCCGCCGCACTTACTCTGTCTCCGCAGACCTGGTATTAAGAATACGTTGCGTGAATGTAGACATAGAGTAAAATCTGTGTAGACTCGGCGCATCGGCAGTAAGTGTTCACGCGGCGTTCTCCGCGGCTTTCTCATGTATTGATGTCTTGTTAAATATATTTTCATTAACAGTGTGACGTAAACACAAGCGACACATGTCCTGGGAGCTTTATTACAAGCGTGGTTCATTTTGCGGCTGTGTTGTGCAGCGGTGAGGTCGGCGCAGGCGTAGCCAGCGGGTGTGGGTACCTGAGAGCGGAGTATCTATTGCAAGTGCGATGATGGGAAATACTTGTGACAGCCGAAAAGATGGAACCTGTCTGAGAGCAGAGCGACTCCTCAGATACGGGATCCACCGGCTACAGCAATTATCTATCCCTAAATATACAGGAGGCAAAGACCCGCAGCGGGTCTGTACTGTAGACATAGCCGCCAACACATGACAGTCCTAGTGTGCAGAAGAAGGGGAGAGTTACCAGATGTTCTAAGAACATTTTCTTTTTTTTCTGTAGAGGATCCAATAATAACAATCATTTTTATTTCTATAGCGCCAACATATTCCTCAGTGCTCTACAAATGATTAAAAAAGAAGTATGAGAGAGTGAATAGACCGACATAGAGGCTGATTCATCAAGACTGGCGTAGAGCGCGCTCAACGCGGAGCGGAATTCATTAAGAGGCGCACGTCACATAATGAATGTGGTGCTACTCTTCTGTGGCGTGCGCCAGAAATGCTATTAATCAGGAACTGGAGTGGCATTTCCGGTGTTCAAACCGCCAGCATTTTTGACAAATCTCATGGGCGGAAAAGGCCGTGTCTAATCCCGCCAAGCTCTGTGATCTGCTTCTCTGCCTTAGATATCGGGCAAGCGCCATCATTCCTTTGGGTGGTGCATGTGAAGTAAGATCCTGATGACATTGCTAGAGCTAGACTATCGATCTGCGCATGCACCACCCCTGGCTGGGACTGAAGTCTCAGGCGGGGGTGCAGGTCACACGGAAAGTGTGACAGGAGGCCCGCGGAGGGAGAATAAAGAAGGAGAGAGACCTGAGAGCTAAAAGTGCCGGACCACCACCCTACACTCACAAGCTCATTTGCATAAATATTCGCTGATTAATTTCTAGTTAATGAAGAATCAGACTTATAGTACAGGGTGATTCGTTTGCTACTTTGCCTGTTAAAATTGCATTAGCTTGTAAAAGAGACGGTCAACCGTACTGAAATTTGGACTGTACATATTTTGGTTCATGAGAAGTGAGAATGCAATGAACCTCGGTGACGAGAAACATCCTTGCGCCTAGACGCCTCCACCAACTTGTCGCCCCGCTGATTGTCTCCATTTTGAGATAGACTTGCTCGTTGGGACTTTGTGTTGTGTTTGCATTTTACTCCTGCAGAATTCCTTCTTCATTCATCAACAATGTACAGATACAGCATGGAGGGGTGGGTTTTCATTGTGAAAACTTATTGGAATATGAAGTCCTTAAAGAGGTGTCAAAGTGAGTTTCTAAAGAAGTATGGAGGTTGAAATCCAATTCAAGATGCGAAACAGCGACTTCTGGCACCTCCACGCAAATCGTTGCAGAGGTTTTCCCAGGAGACAGGCATGTTCTATTCCACCCGTCAACGAGTGGCCAAGAAAGGTCGTGTTCGACCATACATAGTCTCTATTCTTCAGGAATTGAAAAGATCCGATCAAGAGAAAAGAATTTTATTGACAAATTTTTTCCTTTGTAGCCCTTTGAAGGGTCGGGTGTTCAGTAACAAGCCACAACATTACAGCACTCCGAGAGAACATAGAGCAAGAAATTCAGGCTATGACCCCAGACGTCTTGGGAAATACATTCAACAATATGGAACTGTGCATGCAGGCTTGTTTCTCATGAACCTCAGTTTCTCATGTGTACAGTCCAATTTCAGTACAGTGGATCATCTCTTTTAGAAGTTTCAGCAATTTTTTTAGGTAAAGTAGAGAGTTAATCAGCCAGTACAAAAGAATAGAGGTTATCAACATTTCAGATGCTTTACACAGATGACATTAATTTTAGGGTCACTGGTTCCGTTTCAAGGACATGGGGCGCTCCATGTTGGTAAATTGGTGGTTGACGCTCAAGAATTCTGTGACTGTAAGTAGCGTAGCGCCCATCTGATGCCGCTCATCACTGTGAAGCCCCGCTATATCTGAGAGCAACACTTGTCACATCCTTTGTTAGAAGATCCTATGTGTTTCATTATATTACCCCTATATAGTAACCACCGCGCTCACTAATAAGCCGGTGTCCGACCTCTCAGCCTGGAAGATCTTTCATAAAACAACCGCGCCACAATGATTCATAGACCATTTCCTCTTTCTTCTTCCCTCGGCTCCCGCTGCTATTTGTCAATGACTGGTGGAATTATTCTTAGAGGGCTTACTGTTATTTTTAGCTTTTTATTCCATGGAAGACATCAGTAATATACAATCATGTTACTGTAGCCTCTATGTAGGGTTATTTATAAAGAGAAGTGGATTCTGTATGTGACGGCTCCTCCGGATGATCGTCTGCCCTCAGGTTGGCGTTCATGGAAATTTACATGTAGAGGGGCAGCGACATATAGACAGACTTAGCGGGAAGTAATCATACAATACTGTATATTAGGAGTATTTATAAATATACAGAGACATGAAGATGGATAGAAAGATAGATAATAGATAGACAGATGATAGATAATGATAGATAGATAATAGATGGATGATAGATAGATAATGGTATGTAATAGATACGAGCTTTATAGTTCATAAATAGATATCGTAGATAGATAAGATTTTAGATAGACTGATGGAGAGAGATGCATGGATGGATAGATACAGTAGATGGAGAGATTAATAAATATGTATTTATGAGATGGATAAATAGATGGACAGACAAAGGGAAAGACCTTAGGCCTGTTTCACACTTCAGTTTTTTTACGCCAGTCAAAATCCGCCAGTTTTAGAAAAAAACGGATCCGCCCGTTTTTTGGCGGATCCGTTTCCCCCCCCCCCCATAGACTTGCATTAGCAGCGGATTTTGACTGACGGTCGTCCGTTGCATCTGTTTTTGGACGGATCCGTTTGAATTGTAGTGTCTCCCGGGCGGAGCAGACGGACTATATAACTTTTTTTGTAGCGGCGGACCACTATTTTTAAGTGCACATGCCCGGAAGATTTGCTCTGAGAAGCCTTTTAACCCTCAATAGCTGTCATGCCCGCCATGTCTGTTATGCCGCATGACTCCTGGAGCGGTGTGCACGTGCACTGAATTCTCATGCCGGTTATGTCTCGTGCTGCAAGAAGCCTGGAGCGGTGTGAACCCGCGCCTTATCTCATGGCTGCATGCCGTTGCTAGGTAACCATCCGTCTCTGCTCTGATTCTGCAATCCTCTATGTATTCCTGGAACCCCTGATCATGTGACCTTTCCTATGTTCCAGCACTGTCTGATTCTGCAATCCTCTATGTATTCCTGGAACCTCTGATCATGTGACCTTCTCTATGGTTCAGCCCAGTCTGATCTAGCAATGCTCTCTATGATCCTGGAGGAACTGAACCGGAAGTCCTTCCCTGATCCTCACCCGGAAGTGCAAGTGCAATGGTGCTATATCAGACCGCTCCTTCCTATGGTCGGGGCCTGAGTATCGTGTTGCTTCCCTGCATGGCTGCTTGGTCTGCTTGGTCGCTCCCTGTATTCTGTGCCCCTGCACTCTGCTCTGTAGTGCGTCTCTGCACACGCTCTGTGCTTGTACTCTGCCTCTTGCCTCGTGCCATGTCTTATGTTGTCTCTCGTCCCATGTTTGTCCTTGCCTTGCTTTGCCTTGTAGTACTTCCGCTGTTCTCTGCCTTAGCCTGTTTCGCTATGTCTTGCCTAAGCTCTTCCTTGCCTTGTTGTTCGTCCTATGTTCCGTGTCTAGTCTCAAGGCTCCGCCTTGACCCGGCTCTGGGCGTCGGCCTACGCTCCGCTGCTAGACTCTGTCCTATCGTGCTCTCTTGCACATTTCCACGCTCCGCTGCTAGCACTGTTCTCGCTCTGACCTGGCTCTGTCTTTCTGCCTTTGTTCCGCTCTGTGTTCCATACCTTGTCTTGCCTTGTTTCTCGCCTAGCCTTGCCTTGTTTCTTGCTTTGCCTTGCCTTGTTTCTTCGTGTGCCCTTTGCATGCGCCTGGCCTTCCTAGCCTCCTGCTTGTGCCTCAGCCGTGCCCGCCCTAGCCGTTCCCGCCTGCTTGTGCCTCAGCCGTGCTCGTCAGTCAGTGACAGCTTTGTCGCCTGCTATGCCCCAGTCGGGTTCGCTGGACTCTTACCCGCCTGTTTGTGCTGCAGCCCGTCCAGCTAGCCAGTGCCCCAGCCGTGCTCTCTGTGCTTCCTTGCACTCACGTTGTCTCTGCACTGTGCTTTCCGTGCTTCTCTTAGCACGCACAGGCCCTCGCCTGCCCCGTGGCATACCTCCCCGTGCTTCTGTAAAAGTACGCACAGGTCTTGCCATGTACACTGTCTTGCCCTTTCGCACGTACAGGTCCTTGCCTGTACTCTGTCCCTGGCGTGTCTCTCTGCACGTGCAGGACTCTGTCTTGAACCCTGACCCTGGCGTGTCTATCTGCACGCGCAGGACTCTGCCTTGAACCCTGACCCTGGCGTGCCCTGTGCACGCGCAGGACTCTGCCTTGAACCTGACCCTGGCGTGTCTCTCTGCACGCGCAGGACTCTGTCTTGAACCCTGACCCTGGCGTGCCCTCTGCTCGCGCAGGACTCTGCCTTCAACCTGACCCTGGCATATTTCTCTGCAGGAGCAAGACTTTGCCTTGAACCTGACCCTGGCGTGTCTCTCTGCACGCGCAGGACTCTGCCTTGTACCTTGTGCCTTGGCGTGTCTTTACACATGCACCCTGTCTTGTTTGTTGAATTTTGAACCCTGGCGTGTCCCCTACACACGCACCTTGCTTTGAACCTTGGCGTGTCCCCTGCCTTGCACCTTGCCCTGGACCCTGGTGTGCCCCTAGCACGCACCCTGCCTGGAATCCTGCCTTTGACCTCGGCGTGTTCCCTAACATGCACCATGCCTGGAGATCTGTCGTGCCTCCTTGCCTGAACCCTGGTTTGCCTGCCGGATGCCCAGGACCTGCCGATCGCTGCCATAGATCGTAAGCCTGATGACTGTAGCCTGATGTCCGGAGCTGATGTCCGCAGCCTGATGCCCTGATCATGTCGATCGTTGCCAGCTGTCCGGAGTCCGATGCCATTGTGCCTTTGCCTGTACCCAGGTGTGCCACCTGGCACGTACCATGCTATGGACCTTGGCGTGCCCACGCACGCACCTTGCCGTGTTTGCTTGTTCTCACGTTTTTGCACTGAATGTTATCCTGAAGTTGTCTTAATGAAGATACCTTGAACTTACATCTTGTCTTGTCTTGCTTCCTGCTCGTCCTTGTTGTCAGACACTCGTACCTAGTGTCTACCTGAGCCGGCCATCTGGTGCCAGCAGTCATGGTGGCTCACCCCCTTGGTCTTGCCCCTGACACTCCCTGTATAGGGGGTGGTTCCTCATAAGGTCAGCTTGCCCTAGGTGGGTGGGTGCCACGACCCAGAGGGTCCACTCTAAAGAAAAAGTTGACTCAGCGTAAGCTGACCTCGTCACAATAGCGCTGTAAAAATTCTCTCTCTCTTTCTCTCTCTCTCTCTCACTCTCTCTCTCCTTTTCCAGACCGCGGTACCTTTAAATTTCATGACTTTGCCGGCGACAGCAGATCCGACCAAAAATCGGATCCGGTGCATCCGTTTGTTCACAAATGGAAACGGATCTGTTTTTTTAATCTTTAGCGGATTTCAACTGATGTCGAAAAACTGAAATGTGAAAAAGGCCTTAGAAGTAACGGAAATGTTTCTTTTTCCATGATTCTGGCAGATAGCTTGCTAATAGTCACAGCTGAGAGTTGTAATTACAGCATCCTGGATCTCTTATGTGCAGTGACCCTGAGAAGCTCCTGAATATACGTCTGGAACACAAGAATGATATTGATCCTAATAGAAACATCAATACCTTCTTGGACCTTCAGAATAAATATCATGCTTGGCTTCCTCTGATACCAATTTAACAAGCGAAAAGAGAACAAAAATGCTAAGATCTTACAGCGGCTGCCAGTCACTGTAAAGCCTTGAGCATGTTAAATGAATGAATGGTGGAAAGGTGCAACATTTTTCTATGCTGGTTCCACCAGGGGCACATTCACCAAGGATCCTCCAGGAGCCCACAGACCAAGGATCCTTCTGGCGCCCACCGATGAAGGATGCTTCTTGGGCCCATTGATCAAGGATCCTCCAGGAACCCATCAATTAAGCATTTTCCAAGGGCCCAACAATCAAGGATCCTTCAGGGGACCACAGACCAAGGACTCTACAGGGTACCACCGAGACCGGCTCTAATCCAGATCATATGTCATACTCACAATTCCTGTTCTATGAGTGCCAACAAGAGAGTTTATTGTCAATGCGCCTTGTAAGACAAATACCCGGCTATCCAAGACCAGCGCTGCCTCCGCAAGTGATGTCACTGCTGGGTCCGGTGCTGATCTGTGGGTCCAGCAAGAGAACTTTGCACAGTGCACATTGCCCAGGGACTAGGCCAGCCCCTGAAATGAAGGTTAATAATGATGCCACTTCATTTGACTATCCCAGCATTCAGTTGGATTCTGAAACAAAGAGTCATCAAAAAGGAAGTTGTAATAAAAATTACATCTAATAGGTGGTGCTTGAGATTACATCCTCTCTCTCTGAAGAGGCTATTTGCATAGTTGAAGTCCCAGAGGAGGAGCATTGCATGGCCTTTAAGTCTCCTTACATATTGTGGCACCCTTTATCGCCACAAAAGGGTTAAATATGTACTGTTTTGTATGTGTTTTGTGAGCAATGGGAGTTATGCTTTCTCTGCTAGAGACCACAACACACACACACAATTTACACCACTCCCTTACTTGTGGGAAGCAGAGAGCTTTGCAGACATACTCTAACTGGGAGGGGGAAGGGTGGTGAGTTGTTTTTTCAGTGAAGGAGAAGAAGGAGGAAGAACGCTCTTGGAAGTCATTATTAGACATGTGCTCTATACAGGGGTACAGCTAAAAAGAATCGGGGAACCAGCCCCTAGACCATCCATGCTTTCAGAGCAGGGTGGTAAGCTGAGAGACTGTGCGGGATTATACAACCCCCAATAAAGTGTTTTCCCTCGGAAATACTTCAACAACCTAGGATCAGTGAAGGATAGTGCAAGTGGGAACTTGAGCTGCTTGACATAGGATTCAAGCTGCAAGTTGCCGGAGGAGAAATACACAGTGAGTACAGGCAATATTGGAAGTTCTAAACTCCAGGAAGACTTGGTCCCAGAAGGAATTAGAATAGCAGGAAGTTACACTGAGTCACAGCAGAGAGAAAGATAACCCCCATTCTCCAGAGCAGATGGAAACCTGGTGAGAGTTGTAATATCTCCTCTGAACTGCACCTGAACTACAGTAAATTATAAAGTGACTTTCCTTGTCTCCTGCCTTATTACTCCGTGCCTTCTATTTCCATCACAATCTCTGGGGGTCTGCCCTGGTTGGAGAGGGTTTAACATCTGCACTGACATCACAATCTACTCCCCCAGGGATCATCTGCAGTGCTGGCTATACTACAGTTGAACACTACAACTGGCGTCACGAATCACTACATAAACTTTATCCCCATCCAATTCATCCCCTTTTACATGACCGCCTGGGGCCACGGATCGGGTCACCGCCACTGTGACACATCCCTTTAAGATGACCGGCCCGGTACCGAGTATCCCACGGCACGTGGGGCACGTCATGGAACAGACACCACCAAAAATACAAACGACACATAGCACATGTGGACCCCATTATAGATTTGGGGACACAGTAACTTCAAGTCACACGAATGGGAATCATATTTTTAGTAGGGTCATCTAGTTTGGTGTATGTATGGATTACCGTATGTGACCTTCATAGTCATAAATATATCCCACACTTTTAACCTAGAGCTGAACTAAAATTTTAATACACGGTATTAGACTCCTGAATTTTTTTTTTAATAAATAGAAAAGCCTAAAACTATTGAAAAAGATCATTAGATTGTTTTCATCAAATGATATTGTTAGGAAAACATCTATAGCAATTCTACTTTTTTTTGGTTTAGTGTTGTGTTTTTCAGCAAGGCATAAAGTAATTTAGCCATCGAATGCTTTTCTTTCCCTAATTTTACCACCTTAATAATGCCTTTGTGTACAAACAGTCACAGCGACCGCAAATGGATCACTGCGAAGCCGAGCGAGAAATAACATAACAGAAATCCTCATAAGCACCGAGCAAAACATCATGTTTTATTTTCACGCCGACCGAGGTATTGTTATTTCATCAGTCTCATTTTTCTCTCTGCGGAAAATGTACTGTAGATGCAAAGCAAACCTGGCTTTAATCAGAGCGGGAATCAAATCACTAGCGGAAAATACACACAGCCATTCATCTGGAAACAAGATATCTGCTCCGTCCATGAATGGACTGCCCGGTCAAATAGAAATCTCAGACATCGGTCTGGTCTCATCATGGCTGAACCACCAGCAGATTACAGGTTTTCGAAAGACTTGAGATAACGGTTAATTAAAGATCATTTTTAGAGGTTGAAGACATCAAGAAATTTTTCTCATTGTTCCATAAGACGTCGTTAGAAAATAACATCAGATCTGTTTTTTTTTTTAATTTGCTGTATTTTCTTTAATTTTTTTTTGTACTATTTACGTAAAAGGAAGCTTGAAATATCCCACTTTCCATAATGGCCAACAGATCAGTCACTATAGGGTATAGGGGAGCACATTTTGTTTTCTGCAGCTCACTTGTCGACTTTGCCGCACAGACTAGGACAGTATGAGCAGAGTCACCTAATGTTAGATATTAGTGGGTGAATTAATGGTAGCTCTGCTGTACTACTGGAAGTCTAGATAAGGCAGGATGGTTCTTTTGTATTGTATTTTGGCAAAAAAACGATGTTAAATATGGTAGTCTCTAAATGGGGCATAGAGGAATACAGGTGGTTTGTGGCAGAAAAGGGGGCTGGCTTAGGCTGCTTTCACACATCCGGCTTTTCGAATCCGGCACGATGCGGCGACATTTGGAACAACTGGATCCGGTAACGGATTCGGTTTTGTCCCATAGAGTTGTATTGTCGCCGCACCGTGCCGGATGGGTATGCGGCGCATCCGATTTTTGCCGGATACAGCAAAAAGTAGCAGTCCGACGTCTGCAAAAAGCGTTTGCTGCAGCGTTTTTTGACAGCGCCGGACCGGTTTGTTTCAGAGCGCATGCGCGGAGACTCTGAGTCTCGCACTGCTCTTTTAAATGTGGGCGCCACCGTATCCGGCCACACAGGCATCCGGTGTCTCCGGCACATCCCGGATCCGCACGTCGCCGGAGACACAAAGCCGGATGTGTGAAAGCAGCCTTAGCTGTTTAAATGCGTAGTCAATTGGCCTCTCTTCGGCTTTGTGTTGAGTATTTGTATTATCGGCAAAAAAACAGAATGTTGGCATGAAAAACTATGCACGTTTTTTACTTGCATTTTTTTATGCTTTTTTATTTGTTTGTTCGTTTGAATGGGTGAAAAAAATGCTGCCAAAGCACTGAAAGATTTGACACGCTGCAGAATTTTAAAAAAATCTGCATGGAAAAAAATAAGCAGCGTGTGCATGAGATTTCAGAAATCTCATTCATTTTGCTGGTACTGTAAACTGCTGCTTTTTTTTTTCCCTCTGAAAAACTGCAGCATGTGAACAAACGCTTACACAGCTTTAGTCGTGTCCAAGGAGGGAATGTTTTCCTGTGCTGGACACAAACCAGATGAGGACCATGGTGGGACCCAGATTTCGTAGCTAAAGATTCGTATATCAATTAACTGAATAATTTAATAAATTAAGCATATATGTTTTTAAACCTGGACAGTCCATTTGGCCACTAAAAATCCATGGACAATGTATTCGGTTCCAAAGAAAATATTTTGTCCACTCGCACGCTGAGAAACAATGGACAGATAGCTCAAAATTGTAAAAAATAAAGTGCAGCAAGATGTCTGTCAATACAAAGAAATGTTTAACATTCTCGTCCTTGAGAACAAAAATGATGGAAAAGATTTTTTTTCCCCAATTTTCATTAAGCTACAGTATGCGTTGAGTACATGAAATCTCCAGCGCAGTCTTCAGATCTGGCGGCCATGTGAACACGTCCTATAATTTGTGCAGTAATACCGTTTATACCTTCCGGGCCATCGTACAACACATTTCTAATGTATGATTTGCTTTTATGCACCATTGGGTTTATGACCCGGCGCCTGTCGACAGCTCACCGGCTTGTCTTGTTTCTTTTGTGGTCTGGTCTTAAATCATCACACCCCAGATGCAGACAATTTAGGAATTGCAGAACTCCCCATCTTCATTAAGTAGATGCAGTGCAGTATCGCTCAGTGGATAGCCGCGCCGCGCTCCCATCTTGGATCTATTTGTTTAATTGCTTCAGGCTAAGTTTCATAATTAGATATTAATCGAAGAAATGACAGTACACTAGGACGTCTGTAGACTTGTGGGAAGCCGCTTCTGGCTGTACGCTTCCACTTCTGCAGCAGCTCTAGTATTACATGGCAGACACTCGTATAAATTGATAACCATGCAATGCATACCGGAATGGAAGCCATAGCGGCGCACCAAACTCTGGGTCATGCCGAGGGTGTACCGAAGCCTCATTTACATGTGAATTTAAAGTTATTTTCTAAGGCACTGTACCAGTCCCCTACAACACTGTATAACCCAATTAAAGTGCCTTTTTTTAGGGGGGGGGGTGACAGACTCTCTTTACATAAAACAAACCCAGACCCCCTGTGCTTTACTCACTCTCCTTGGGACCAACCAAGTCTCCACCGCTGCTCACGGTGCATCATCGTCAGCATTGTAGCCAATCACCGAGTTGATGACACAAACTGATCAACCCATTGTTTGGCTGCAGGACAATAACAGCCCGTTGGAGCAGCGGCGGAGACTCAGCGCTGTTCCCAGGGAAGATTTTTTTTTAAACGAATTGCAACCAGAGGACAGGGGTCTTCCAAAACATGAAAACCCCTTTAAATAGAAGCATTTTGACTTCCACAGTGAGTTTATGTAAGACTCAGGTCCCTTTACACGGGGTGACAATCGCCTAAATCGTCCTTCATCAGAGTGATCGTTCCCGATCATTCGAGTTCAGTGATCGGATGATTACCTATGCTTTTCTCCATGACTGCTGATCTTGTCTTCCATGCCCCATCGCGGGGCTATACATTTAATCATATAAATTGGGGGGCATATGCTGCCCACAATAATGTGATGAGTTTCCTACCACTGATAGCGTGAATTGTAAAACACATCAGTGTTACTAACGAGAGACGATCGATTTCCTAGATCTTTGACCGTTGTTCATTGTAATTTATCAGCCCGTATAGAATAAAACTCTCGAACAAGCTGTTTTAATTGGCGTGATAAAGCGCGATAATAGCCTAAAATGTGAATAACGATGGAAGCTAATAAAGCAGATGAGAGTATTGATCTGATCATGGTGTCACGAGCCGCTCTCTTTCCTGCGTTTTACATTGAGTAGCAAAGTATCGAGTCATGATCACAAACATTCCAAACACATCGATTCCTGAATGTGATCTCCGCTTCTTCTCCACAGGCCGGGAAATATAACCACCAGAGTGGGATTGGTGAAGCCTGAAGTCAACCACATGTAAGTCTTCTCTTCAACCTTTTCCTTGGTTTCCCGTTGCTTCGATTCTGAACCGATGCCCAGGACTCCTGGAAGGGAGAGTTTACAGGTCTGCCACCCTTGTAGATGATAAAGGGACTGGTTCCCAGGAGGGAACAATGCCAGCGATTGTCTGCAGTGGTCATATGCCGTGAGGAGACTGGAGGGAGACAGTGCCAACTTTTGGCTGCTTTGGTCACTTTCTGTAAGTGTAAGAGGAGACTGGAGTAGGACATTGCCAGTGATTGGCTGCAGCGGTCAGATGCTGTAAGAGGAAACTGGAGGGGGACATTACAAGCAATTGGCTGCATTGGTGACATTCTGAAATGTGAGACTGGAAGGATCATTGCTAGCGATTGTCTGCAGTGGTCACATGCTGTAAGAGGAGACTGGAGGGGGACATTGCCAGCGATTGGCTGCATTGGTCACATTCTGGAAGAGACTGGAGAGGGACATTGCCAGCGACTGACTGCAGTGGTCACATGTTGTAAGAAGAAATTAGATGGGGACATTGCCAGTGATTGGCTGCAGTGGTCACATATTGTAAGAAGAGACTGGAGGGGGACATTGCCAGCGATTGGCTGCATTGGCCACATTCTGGAAGAGGAGACTAGAAGGGGGCATTGCCAGCGATTGGCTGCAGTGGTCACATGCCGTAAGAAGAGACTAGAATGTGACATTGCCAGTGATTGGCTGCAGTGGTCACATGCTGTAAGAAGAGACTGGAGGGTGACATTGCCAGTGTTCACACGCTGTAAGAGGAGACTGGATGGAGACAGTGCCAGCGAGACGAAGGATCAACGGGGGGATCAGTAGATTATTTTGTTTATCACACTGGGGCCACGTGTAAAGAAATAGACAGAAAACCTCTTTGATTTCTGAATAATCTACTCTATCAATGTTCTAAACTGGATATGCTAGATTTTTCTTCACCATTGGGGGGAAAAAAATACATTTTCCACCTTATTAATCCCTTAGTTTTTTTTCTTGGGTTACAGAAGAAATGGCCTGACTCATCATTTGTGTTTTGTTTTCTTTTAAAGTAATTTTTCTTTTTTGTCTTGTGGTATTAGTTGCCATTTTTGGAATTAAATTAATCAAAATGTCGCACGATATTCATTAATTTGTCGCAAAGTAAAAAAAATTGGCTTTACCCCTGTGTTGAATTATCTTTTTCACCTTTTGGCACCAAAAACTCACAAAACTTTTGCCAAAAAACTGGCTCCTCGACACTACACGAGGGGGAAACTGGATGAATCATACCAAATTTGGTTATTTTTTTTTTTTTAAATCGCAATTGATGAATCAGGCGAAATCATCTGGAATCGCTAAACTCCTCCAACAAAGCGGAAAAAAAATATACAAAACAGACTTTGTAAAAGGCTCAAATAGAATAATGAATTGGGTGCAAAGAAAAAAAGATGCAAGACGCAAAAAAAAACTACAAAAAAACAGGCACAAAGGCAATGATGAATCGAGGCCATAGTGCTTTTTTCGAAATACGCTTTTTTTAAAAATGATCTTTTTTGGGGGGGGTTTCTTATTGTTCGCTGTAAAATAATAAATGTATTCTCTTTTTTTAATTTGTAATAAAATAAAGTTCACATTTTTTTTGTTTTGTTTTGAGGTATAAATTGTGTAGTCTCGGATTGCAGGCTGGTGGTGACAGTTTGGCGTGGGGAGTATGGGTTTTGTTTCTTTTTTCATAGTGTGTATTTTACTTCCTATAGTTTTTCTGTGTGAATTTTTGTTGCAGCCCCTTGGCACCCAGCACCCCGGGCACCTTATCCTCCAACATTCCCCCAGTGTTAACTTATTTTTCAGCCCATTATCTAATGACGATACACTGTGGTTCTCCTCTCCATAATAGCTAGCAGCAGGGATTGATTGCAATGCTCCCATGCCGTAATTCTTGAGAGACCCTCGTAGAGAAATGGAGGCAGTGGGTAACAAGAAAGAGAGAAAGGAAGGAAAAAAAGAACAAAGAAAGAAAAAGGAAGAAAGAAATACAGTAAATAAAGAAAAATGGAGAAAGAAAAGAAGAAAGAGAGAGAGAAAGAAAAAGATAAAGAGAGAGAGTGAAGAGAGTGAGAAAGAGAGATAAAGAAAGAGAAAGAAAGAATAAAAAAAGAGAAAGAAAGAAAAATAGAGAAAAAAAGATAGAGAGAAAGAAAGAAAGGAGAGAAATGTCCTGGATGTTTCTTTCTTCCAGTTACTTTGTATTGGGCTGGAGAAGTACACAAGGAATCTGCTTCCCATTAGCCGCCACAATGGAGCCTGTCGTTACATGGATCATGCAACACTCTTGTAAAGTTATTTTATGAGGTTCACAATGGTACGGAAAAGAACAACTTTTGTTTTACTAGACAACGGTGAACTGGAGGAACAGAATTGTTGATGCAATCGGGGAACCGGCATCTATCTACTGCTTGGTTTAACTATTTCAATGCCAATCTATATAATGAAAACTCTTTAAGTCTCCCATCTTAAAACTAGAAAGAAGGTGTGCCATTACCCATAGTATATGGGGGATAGGGAAGAGTGAATCTCCCGAAATTTGTTTTCAGGCAGATTAGATTCGGTTCAAATTAAAATCAAAAAGTGCTCATTTATTATTACTCTCTGAAGTGTCTCCAGATCCCAAAACATAATTGACAGAAGGGAGATAAGGGGTCAAAAATAATAAAACACGTCATACTCACCAGTCCTATGCCCTTACCTGTCCTTATGCTGCCTCGTCACCTCCACAGTTCCCCTGTCCTCTACTCCAATCTTTGGTTCCTCAGGGTCTGATGTCAGTCATTGACCTCACAACGTCATGTCGAGGTCAGTGCACATCAGTGACGGCAGAGGAAGCAGTGGCGTGAGGACATTTGAGGGCCCGGGACAGGTGAGTATAATGTGAATTATTATTTTATTCCATTCTCAGTCCTCTGAAGACTCAAGTAAAATAGCAGCCGGCGGCTGGCCACTATTCTGATGGATTTGTGGGAATCAGGTCCCGAACGTTTTTCGGAGTCTCTGGAATCCAGAGTTTTGGGAAAATTCTTAATGAATTTGACTTGTTATGGATCAATTCACTCATCTATAAATGAGGAACTAAAAATCTGTCACCTGAAAATCTGTTTTGGATAAAGAGGTGACTTCTGAAAGCGGTGGTCTTCTATACTTCATTATAAACTGTTACTGTATATGTTCTACTTTGGAGCAATGTGATGCTCGCTGATACATTTTTTCCCACCTTAAGAAATTTGCGAGTTGAAAGTAAAGTAAATTCGACCCAGAAGACAAAAGATTTCATGGAACTGGCAGAGGATGTTGTTCCATCAGTCCCATAAAATAAATGAAAAGCTATCCCCTCCATTCACACCGAGGACTTTGGAACCTATGGTCTCAGGATTGCTGGAGACCCAAGCAGATGGATGCCATTTTGTTTTTTTTTTATTTGATATGCAAATATCCTCTTTCCAGACATACAAAACAAGGTCCGATATCATCTATTAAAAGTAGAAATCCTATAAGTCAATATCAACCCTTTAAAGAGCTATACCATGTAACGTAGGATATGAATCCAAACCAGAATCTCCATTTCCATTCAGCTGTTTCTGGGCCTATTGCTCCTCTTCAGCGCAAAGTAAGAGAGCTGTTGGCTGGGCGAGAAGCCTTCAATGGGGGGGTTTAACTGGTAAAGTTGCTCCTCAACTCATTTAAGCTGCCTTAAAGCTGAGGACCCACCTCAGTTTTGGTAAGACTCACTTACCTTCTTAATGTTACTGAAAGTTTCCAAAAAGTTCCTTGCCACCTGCAACTGTCAAACTAAAGTGTGATGTAATCCATTATAGTTGCCTAATCTGGTAAAATAACATATGTAGGGGGGACGCCTTCTTAGAGTGGAGGACCCCTGTAAAGTGTGTATCTTTAGGAGGCGTCACATCCATGGGAACCGATGTTTCATGGATTCATGCTAGATTTTAGAAAGACATATTATCTAAAAAGCCATTGGTCGCTTACCACAAAGTCCTAGGTAAGTGGATTGTCATGAATTAGTTATATTTAGGATATTTATATCTATTAGTTATATTTATTCCTTTTTTATTTTTGTTCGATTTGCAGAATTCCTGCACGGAACAATTTCACGACCAATGTGTTCTGCAGAGACATCCTGGATCGCCTCCTGTCAGTGTCCCTGAGGAAAAGGTACGTGATTGTGTCTTGTGTCTCTCCATTGAGAACTTTAAGCCTCGTTCATCAAAACGTAGAGAAAAAGATGTGTTACCTAACTAATCAAAGTTCAGCTTCCATTACCTAAACTGAAAAATAAGACTGGATTGGTTGCAATGAGCAACATGACCTCAAGCTGCTATGAAGGCTACGAAAAATTCCCCCTCAACTGTTTTGTGTGCCTACTCCCCTTGATGGGACCCTAACTTGAGACGTGAAGGTCTGCACTTGAGACCCTCATAATAAACAAGTTGTCCTTCTTTCGACAATCGTTGAAAATAAAATAATTGTCCTGGGAATCTTAAGCTGCCAATATGTAGATCACTTTCAGACAAATGGCTATTTCTCCCAACTCTACCCATCCATCCGCGAGATCTCGGCCACCTATTCATGTGTTTTCAGTGGAGAGAGAGGAGAAAGGGTCGGCCATTAACATTCCAATTCCTGATTTTTTTCATCTCTGATGTCATTTCTGGGTGACGGTTTGGGAGCCCCCCAAACAAATCAGATGATCAACTTGTCCCTCTGAAATTAGCAGGTTTGTAATGTCAGGATGTGCTGGGTCCTACAGCTACAAAATCTTTCTTTGTCTAGTTCTATCTAATTAAAGGGTTTTTCCAAGACTATTTAATTTTTTTACTACGGTCCTAAGAACTTACAGGCAGGTAATTGCTAACTACCTGCCTTTTGTGTCTGGCGCTGATCTCTACCGTCACAAATTGGTCACTGACAGCCCCTGCCGGTGATTCAGCGGCGTCTGCTGATGTCACCTTAACAGAGTAGCAGATTCTCTTCTGCTCTTTAGAAGGGGTGTGACTGCAACATCAAAATTGACCGGTGGCTACCCACTGCCTAACTGTGGGAAGCCGATGTCGGCAGTCACACTACACCAACAGAACAGCCCGGAAGAGGCAGAGCTGCTCTGTTGATGTGCAGCAGATGAAACACCACCAGGAGTGGTTGTTGACTTCTCTGAGCTGTCACCAGTTAGAACAGGCAGGTTATGTCTGTTAGCAACTACCTGCCTGTCAGTTTTTAGGCCCATACGAATAAAAAATACAATAGTTCAGGACATCCCCTTTAATAGAGCTTCTGCTGATGGACTCCCCTGTACGAAGTCAGAATTCTGAAATTGGCCACTTGAAAATGTTTTTTTTTAACCAGATGACCCCCTTTAAATAACTCAATTAGTTAAAGGCGACCTGTCACGGGGTCAAAAGTGGCCAGTTTTTTCTCTTCTTTTATTCCCGCTAATCCCCTTAATATTAATTTTTTTTCTCTCTTTTATATTCACCATACGGTTCCGAAGACATGAGCCTTTTTATTTAGGGCTAGTTCCCCAAGGGGGCGTAGCTCTAAGGGTAATTATGTAAAGCAGCCTAAAGACACGCCCCAGAGGATCGGTGAGCCACGCCCCTTTAGTAAAAAAAAATCCTAACATTTAGCACTAAATAAAAAAGCCAATATTTCTGGAATCTTATGACAGATTTTTAAGAATAAAAAAGTGGAATACTCAACGGAGCAACGGGAATAAAATAAGTGCAAAAAATGGCCACTTCTCTACTGTTGACAGATTCTCCTTAAAAATTAGTAAAGCATGCACAAACTACACAGCTATTCCTCATTTTATATTGGAAACCATTTTTTTTTTTTGTCGTTTGATCAAAGTGCCCACAAAAAGTAGAACAAGAAGCTGTAAGCTACTATTGTAAATAGCCCGGAGGAAGGCTTTTCTGAGAAAGTCGCACATACTCGTTAGTTATAATGTAATTACCTGCAAAACAGATGTGACCCGTGATCACTTTATTACATAACCCCTGGCAAAATTTCTCAACCCCTTTACTACCAGGAACCCTCAGCAGGTCCTGTGTCCTCAATAAAAAGGTTCACTGACTCTTTAGGTTCTTGACATCCCTTGGAGCTTTCCCTTTTTTTCTATCATCCTCGTAGGTTTTCTAGGAAGAGTTGTAAATCTCACGGAGTAGATGATTCCTTCCTCGATCTATAAGCAATTTGATTATGCTGTGATAAATGGATACGGGGTTACTATAAATAGGGAAGGCTCGCCGGGGAGCCAAATTGCCTACAGAACACACTCCGAATGATGTAGTCGTCTTCTAATCCTGTTAAAGGGGCTGTCTGAGTTTGAAAAACAAAAGATCTTTTTTTATCTCCAGCTCTGGTATTGCAGCAGAACCATGGGCATGTTAATGGTGCTAGCCTGCAATACCACAAACAGCCTGTAGTCAAGAGTGGCGCTATTATTTTAGAACACAGCACATTATATATATATATCTAGTCTACAACTCTTTTATCTGTACTGTTCCATCTAAAGTTATGACTATATGCTTATATAGATTGTTATGTTACCATTCTTTATGTTCAGTTTTGCATTTGGTCTGCTGCCACCTGCTGTCCTTTTTCTGTATAGCAGACTGCAGCTAATTCTGGTACATGCCTTCCACTTCCAGGTCAGGTCAGTCCTTCTCTTCCTGCCAGTGCCCATTACTAGTTTCATTTTCTCTGGGAGAGACACGCTAACCAGGCTGTGGAAGGCATCAGTTTTTTTACCATAATTTCACATACAAATCTGTTGCTCACCTTGCTGCATCTTGCTGTACCACCTGGGTCGTTATACCTGCATTTCTGGAGAAGTACTGCATTACCAATCATACGCTGTATGTCCAGATTTCCAATAAGCAAGTCTGGACTTCACAATATCTGGTGTGTATCATCTCTCCGGACGCATGAACAGCAAAACAGCAACAATGGTCCTGTCTGCTCTGCATTGAGGAAACGGAAGGTAGGAATCTCTCCCAACCTCAATCAACTACACCTCCATTCGCCTCATGTGGGGACAGAATAGTCAAAAAACTGCCTTGAAGCCCAGCAAAAAATCACCCTTATATCCTAACCCATCTGCCCGTTCACATACTGCAGCCCTGCTCTGCTAAAAAACTGCATCGTCACCCCAGACCTCATTGTGCATAGAGACTGTCTGTATATTATACAACTTTGCTGCAGATTGTCGGACTGCAAAACCCCACAATTCTCTAAAAATACATTGGGGATCTTGTCAGGACGTCTTAACTAAGCTGCACTGCGATTTCCAGCCCCCAATTCAAAAGTTCAGTTTCTTAAAGAGACAGTGCACCTTAAATCAAAATGGCCGAAAAAGACCATGCACAGTCTCCCACTGCTGAAACAGAGCAAATACTACCCGATACTGTCCACTATGAAGAGGGGGAAACAGAGACAGCTTCAGAAACAGACCAAGACTCACGACCAAGACGCTCTGTCAAACCAACCATAAAGGCTGTAGAAAACTATCACAGTACAAAGGATGAGTTCAATGACAACCTGGACGATCTATGGGAACGAGTCACCTCCCTCATGTCAAGCATCCATCGCCACAAAAATGATGCAGCGAATCTACAGGACACTATAAAATGGCTAGACACGGCCCACGGAAGATACAAGAGACTGTCCGCAAGGTACGTTGATTTCATTAAAGACTCTAATATTGATGAAGCCTCATCAGAATTAAGCAAAGTGGATTCCACAGAAAGAGAAAGGGACGCCGCTGCGCAAGACGCCAAAGATAAAGCGGAGCTCCGTATCGCTTGTCTGCAAGAAGCTGGATCTCACAGGTCAGGCTCATCCAGACACTCTGCTCAGTCATACAAATCATCCTGCTCAAGAACTCAGCGACAGAATCCTAGAGGCCCGTTTAAACGCAGAGCGATCCAAACTAAGACGCTCCTACACAGCCAAGAAAGCGGAAGCAGAGGCAGAAAGCAGAGGCAGAAGCCAAGAAAGCAAAAGCAGAGGCCCAAGCAAAGATCCTTCAAACAGAAGAAGAGGCTCGGGCAAAAATTCTTCAAACAGAAATGGAGGAAAAAATCGCATTAGCTGAAGTAAAAATACTTGAGCAAGCATTGAATCAAAACCTCGACCCGATTTGCCTACCACCACTGGAAGAAGAGGACCCAGCTGTCTGTACCAGTGATTACGTGCAGAAACAGATATCTGCAGCACACAACTCCTTCTCCAGCGACGTTCAACCCAACAATGTGGAAAAGTCCAAGTCAGCCCAACTTACGGTGCCAGTGTTACCCACAGCATCCGCAGAGACCCAAGACCAATGCCATAATGTGTCCCCTCAGGTGCAGCAATCATCACAAGACGATCACAAGACGCATTCCAGTCCATCTCCACAGTTCAAGCTGCAGTCATCAAAATCTCCAGAGGTTAAACAGCAGCTCAACCCTGCAGCAACATCATTTTGCCCGGGAACAATTCACCCTTCCACGCCACACAGCTTATACGCCCGAGAGGCAACACAAGGTAACACGTAACAAGGAGTGAAGGATCGGACATGTCCGAGTTAGCCAGGTTTATGGTGAGCAAAGAGCTAATCAGTACCAGCCTCTCAAAGTTTGAGGACTGTGCGGAGAACTACAGAGCCTGGAAAGCAACCTTCAAGGCCACCATTGCTGACCTCAACCTATCTGCAGAACAGGAGCTCGACCTCATGGTAAAATGGTTGGGTCCTGACTCCACAAACCGTATCAAGAGTCTTCGGACCGTCTACGTGGGGCAAGCTGAAGCAGGTCTCGCTGCTGCCTGGCTGAGACTCGAAAGGACCTATGGCAACGCTGGAGCCATAGAAAAGTCCTTATTTAAGAGACTGCAGAATGTTCCAAGGATCAACCTGAAGGAAGCCCACAAGCTTCTGGACTTAAGCGATCTGCTTATGGAACTGGAACTCGCAAAAGGAGCCCCTCGTCTGTCTGGATTATGCTACCTGGACACTGCCCATGGGGTGAACCCAATCGTCTCAAAGCTGCCGCATAGTCTGCAAGAGAAGTGGGCAGTATGCCTTTCCAGGTACAAAAAGTCACATGATGTCACCTTTCCTCTATTCAATCAGTTCTGCAAGTTTGTCGACGAACAGGCCCAAATGAGGAACGACCCTAGCCTAGACTTCCTGGAGTCTAACACTGCAGCTCCAGCAACACCGTCATCAAAGTACGAAAGCGTCTCACATAGACGCAAGGACTTGAGGAGCAGTATAAGTGTCAGAAAGACTAACCTGCCACCACCTGCAGTAACTGCCGATAAACAGTACACTATTCCATCGAGAGATAAGTCTTTCAATCGTGAGTGTCCCATTCACAAAAAACCACACTCATTGAACAAATGTAGAGGCTTCAGGTCCAAAACCATGCAGGAGCGCAAGGAAATCCTCAGCGAACTTGGGGTATGTTTCAAGTGCTGCGTCTCATTAGAACACATGGCCAAGGGCTATAAATCTGCCATTAAGTGTGAAGAGTGTCATAGTGACAAACACCCATCAGCTTTGCATCCAACCTCAGCCACCAGCGATCCAGCAGTTGCAGTTACCTCTAGTCCGGCTACAAGCCATGGCGGGGAGCCACAGAATAACGCCAAGTCTACCACGGCTGTCTCCTGCTCATGCTCAGAGGTATGTGGGGAGAGCCAAAGTGATAAATGCTGTGCCAGGATATGCCTAATCAAAGTTTATCCAGAAGGGCAACCAGAGAAGGCAGTAAAAATGTATGCCATCATTGATGATCAGAGCAATCGATCCCTAGCTGGACCTAAGTTCTTTGAAGCCTTTGGAATCAAGGGACCAGCAACGCCCTATGCTCTGAACACTTGCTCAGGCCGCATAGAGACTAGCGGCAGGAGGGCACAAGGTTTCATTGCTTCTCCTGTCAATGGAGGTGTAGAAATACCCCTACCTACGCTAATCGAATGCGATCAAATACCCAGCCAAAGGGATGAGATTCCTACCCCAGAAGCTGCATTCCACCAACCACACCTAAGGCACCTAGTCAGCGTTATCCCACCTATGGACACAGATGCTGAAATCCTACTTCTGCTCGGCAGAGACAATTTAAGGATACATAAGGTACGCCAACAGTGTAATGGTCCTGACTATGCCCCCTACGCACAGAGACTCGACTTGGGGTGGGTAATCATAGGTAATGTGTGCTTGGACCGAACAAGAGTCGATTCCTTTAAAACCTATGTACGCAGAGACGGACGAGCTACTTTCTGCAAACCATGCCCTCATCACTATGAGGTGAAAGAGAAGCCTCCAGATCCCGTATAGCTGCCTGATGTCATTCCTTCTCCCTATGCAGATGACTTGGGAAGATCGGTGTTTCATACAACTAAGGATGACAACAATGTAGCCCCATCAATGGAAGACAAGGAATTTGTCAGGATAATAGACAATGAGTTCTTTAAGGACGAGACCAATCACTGGGTTTTTCCCCTACCCTTCCGAGCTACCAGGGTAAGACTCCCGAACAATCGTGAGCAAGCCTTGTCCAGATTCAACTCTCTCCAGCGCACACTTAGCAACAAACCGGAGATGAACGAACACATTGTCACCTTCATGAGCAAGATATTCCGGAATAACCATGCGGAGCCAGCGCCTCCCTTAAAGGAAAACGAGGAGTGTTGGTACCTACCCTTATTCGGAGTATATCACCCACGGAAACCTAAGCAAATTAGAATTGTCTTTGATTCAAGCGCCAAACATCAAGGCGTATCTCTCAACAATGTCCTCCTCACGGGTCCTAACCTTACAAACAACCTAGTAGGAGTGTTGATGAGGTTCCGGAAAGAGCCCATCGCCATCACCGCCGACATTGAACAGACGTTCCACTGTTTCATAGTAAGAGAGGACCATAGGAATTTCCTCAGGTTCCTGTGGTACAAAGACAATGACCCCAGCAAAGAGATGGCGGAGTATCGCATGAGGGTGCACGTATTCGGGAACAGCCCTTCCCCCGCAGTGGCAAACTATGGCCTGCGGAGAACCGCTCAAGAAGGAGAGTCTGAATATGGAACAGATGCCAGAGACTTTGTAGAGAAAGACTTCTATGTAGATGATGGACTAAAATCTCTGCCCACAGAAGAAGCGGCTATCGATCTACTCAAGAGGACCCAAGGTCCTAAGTTTCTGTTGGAACAGAAGGGAAGTGAATGTGTCCAGGAAGTCTTCAGCATCCAGGATCCTGATGGCGATCCAGAAGTCCGCTCCAAGGTCAGTGCTTTGGCGACGAACACTAAACCAACCTCCAGCCTCGGTTGCCAGGGCTTTGAACGCTTCTCCAATTGGATGAAACTCATCAAGACTATAGCAAGGTTAGTCTACATTGCGAGATCGTATCAGAACTCACTTGGAGACAAAGAATGTCACGGCTGGCACGTCTGCCGTAAACCACTCTCTGCTGAGGACATTTCTCACTGTGAGTCCCTTATAATATGTTACGTCCAGCAGAACGTATTCAGTACTGAATGGGAATGCCTACACCACAAACAGCAGATCCCTCTGAAAAGCCCCATTGCCCATTTGAATCCAGTAATGGACAGCTTCGGTTTGCTTAGAGTCAGTGGTCGTTTAAATCAAGCCAAGATTGCGGCTTCAGAGCAACATCCTTGCATCATTCCCACTAAACATCATATCACTGATCTACTGATCTGGGACTTTCATGAAAAAACCGAGCACCAAGGCAGGCAGATCACAGAAGGCAAGTTACGGTCTGCAGGGCTTTGGATCATAGGTATGAAAAGACTTGTAGCAGGATCACTACATCGCTGTGTGCAATGTCGGAAAACCAGAGGAAAACAGGTACATCAACAAATGGCCCACCTGCCTTCTGACAGATTGAGTGCTGAGCCGCCTTTCACCTACGTTGGCCTAGATGTCTTCGGGCCATGGATGGTATCTGCACGCAGAACTCGAGGTGGCCATGCCAGCAGCAAACGATGGGCCATACTTTTCACTTGCATGAGTGTCCGTGCCGTCCACATAGAGGTAATAGAGTCTATGGACACATCCAGCCTGATCAACGCTCTCCGGCGGTTTCTAGCGATAAGAGGACCGGTGAAACAGTTGAGGTCTGACCATGGAAGCAACATCATCGGTGCATGTCGAGAGCTGGATATTGACTTCAGGCCAATTCAGGATCAACTGGAAGAAAGAGGTTGCACCTGGATCTTCAATCCTCCGCATAGTTCTCACATGGGAGGTTCCTGGGAAAGGATGATCGGGATCTAACGCAACATCCTGAATTCTATGTTTATGGATGTAAACTCTTCAAGGCTTACGCATGAGACCTTGGTTACTCTTCTGGCTGAAGTTTCTGCCATAATCAACTCAAGACCACTCGTCCCAGTGTCCATGGATCCCGAAACACCGACCATTCTTACGCCAGCTACTCTTCTCACCCAAAAGATCGGGAACCCACTAACAGTTAGTGGAGAGTTTCCTCGTGCAAACACCTACCAGAAACAGTGGAAACGTGTGCAGTACCTCGCTGACTACTTCTGGAGCCGGTGGAGAAAGGAATATCTCGTGACTCTCCAAGGAAGAAGAAAATGGTGACAGAATAAACCGAACTTGAAAGAAGGAGACGTAGTACTAATAATAATAATAATAATAATCTTTATTTTTATATAGCGCTAACATATTCCGCAGCGCTTTACAGTTTGCACACATTATCATCACTGTCCCCGATGGGGCTCACAATCTAAATTCCCTATCAGTATGTCTTTGGAACTAATGAAATTGTACTAATTGTACTAATGAAAGAACAACAAGCCCGAAGGATCGACTGGCCTATGGGAATTGTTACAAAGACTTTCCCTAGTCAAGACGGTAAGGTCCGGAAGGTGGAGTTGAAGGTCCTTAGGAAAGGCGAGCCTAAGACATTTCAGAGGCCAATCCACGAGCTCGTATTGATACTACCAACTGAGGACATTCCGGTAGGATGAACCATGAACACAACACTGCCCTACTAATTCGTTCATTGAATTGCTGTTGGGTCGGAGACAGTTTGGCCTAGTGCGGCTTCTCCGATCCGAAGATGGGTTTTCATTGGATTGTCTCAGGAACTGACTGTCATCTACCTCGTTTTGAAGTTGTCATTATTGCATGCATATTTGTGTTTCTTTTCTAGGTTATTGAACTTTATTTAAACAAAAAACTTTAATATAGTGAAATCCCTTACGGAATTTCAGATGGGGAGTGTGCTGTTCCATCTAAAGTTATGACTATATGCTTATATAGATTGTGTTATGTTACCATTCTTTGTGTTCAGTTTTGCATTTGGTTTGCTGCCACCTGCTGTCCTTTTTCTGTATAGCAGACTGCAGCTAATGAATTCTAGTACATGCCTTCCACTTCCAGGTCAGGTCAGTCCTTCTCTTCCTGCCGGTGGCCATTATTAGTTTCATTTTCTATGGGAGAGACACGCTTACCAGGCTGTGAAAGGCATCAGTTTTTTACCATAATTTCACATACAAATCCGTTGCTCACCTTGCTGCATCTTGCTGTACCACCTTGGTCGTTATACCTGCATTTCTGGAGAAGTACTGCATTACCAAACATACGCTGTATGTCCAGATTTCCAATAAACAAGTCTGGACTTCACAATATCTGGTGTGTATCATCTCTCCGGACGCATGAACAGCAAAACAGTAACAATGGTCCTGTCTGCTCTGCATTGAGGAAACAGAAGGTAGGAATCTCTCCCAGCTCCAATCAACTACACCTCCATTCGCCTGATGTGGGGACAGAACATTATCAACCTAAACTCAAAGTACAATGACAATTATCATCTTCGCTCCCCATGAAGTCCTACGCAGCTCTCGCTTACCGATGTAACTTTGCAGGACAGTTATGAAGGGAGCTCAGGAGCTGAGCTCATGTGATCACTTACGGCTGCTAGTTGTATATTGCACAGCAATAACAAAGTTGCACGTGGAGTCTTTTTATTGTCTTTTTGAAGCCGCAAGGAGCTTTGAGATTTTGGAAGGAGGATTTTGAGAGTTTCTCTTCAGTAGTTCTGTGTGCACAGTGTCTTTTAGTTTTCTTTTAGAAAGTCGGTGTTTTTGCGCCACTGGCGTCTCTTCGTTATATCTTCTTGGTGGAACCTGCCTAAAAAAAACATCATGCGCACATAGAGAGTTTCCACTCCAAAAACTCGTAAAAAAAAAAATCTCCTTGTGTATATGGCCTTAGGTTATGTGCGCACACAGGTATTTATGGAGGTGTTTTTTTTTTGGAGTGGATCAGTAAAAACGTCAACTCAGGACGCAAAAAATAAGCCCTCACCCAGCCCCGAGATCCCGAAAAATGAAAGTGTTATGGGACTCGTAAAATGGTGACTACAGCAAAGGTTTTTGTTTTTTTTTTTACAAATTTCCCCCCAATTTTTCACCACTTACGGTAAATAACAGAAAAAACTATACATCTTTGGTATCTGCGAAATCATACTGACCTGGAGAATCATATTGCCAGGCCGGTTTTACTGTATAGTAAACATGGTAAATTTAACAAAATAGAATAACATTTTTCACTTGCACTTTTTTTTTGCTATTTAAACGCACTTGCAATTTTTTTCCCACTTTCTAGTGCATCACATGATAAAATTAATGATGTTATTCAAAAGTACAACTCGTCCAATAAAAAAACAAGCCCCATATGGGCTATGGATTTTTTTTTTCTTCTCTACATCTGAGAATATCTGATCACAGTCTGATAAAAGACCATTAATGTAATCAGATCGATTTTCTCGGATGAGAGGTAATTGGTGGTGTGACCCGAGTCATTGGACCACTATGGACAGTGGCTTAGCTGATGTGTGGTCTCGCCGATTCAATGTTTTGGCGGCCATTAGTTTTGCACAGATGCTCGCGCCATCTTCACTTAAGCACGGCATCTCAATATAATCCACAGCTCTGTCTGGAGACATTATAGTGAGGTTTGGGCAGGTTATTATACTGCAGTATTACATTACGTCTAATCTTGTAGTAAACCATTTACTGGACCAGTGATGTGAAGCGCCATCGATCAGCGGACTGACCACATTGATTGGCGAGGTTCATTAGAGACGTTTCCTGGATGCGATGCTGTACACGGAAGTCAATTAGATTATCTAGATTTTCTGTGATGGTCTAAATTATATCTTGTACATAAAGGATATGAACACTCTTGGTGGATGATGTAGAAATTAGTAAAATACAAGACTTTAAGGTCAAAGGGATTGTGTGCTACCGGACATTCTGATGGACCTTTGCTCTGAGCTCTGTGTTCCTTTGCGTTTTTGTGACATAAAGAATGTCACGCGAGCGCTGCAGCCGGTCAGAGATCACTGATCGACTGCAGCCGTCACAATTCTGTTAGAGCGGATGTCTGCACCAGGCTTTGAAGGCTTTAACGGCACTTTTATGATGATGCCCAGAGCGCAGCATAAAAGCAAGTGAGCAATATTTCTGTGGATCAGTTTCTGGGTGAATCCACAATAACATTGGGGTAAAAAAAACAAACAAATGATCCGAGTGACTTTGGACCAGACATGATCATCAATGTTGTAGACATAGGTATTTCAGAAACTGCCAGTGTTTTGAGGGTTTTCTCGTGTTACTTGTAGACAGTATATCAAGAATGGTGTGATGGAGGGAAAACATCTAGGGAAAGTGGATCCAATGGACATAAAGGACTCAATGAAGAAAGGGGTAAGAGGAGGATGACAGAAATCGTTCTGGTGAACAGGCAGAGCACAATTAGGACAGGTGCAGACCACTGTTTTTACTCCATCCGACAAAATCAGTACTTTTATACTAATCAGACTCTGATCAGAGTTTGATCCAATTTTCTTGGAGGTGGAGAGAAAAAACAAAAAGGTTTGTCCACTTTCTCCATGTAGTCAGCGCGTGAAAATCAGATCACACTCGGGTGTCATCCGAGTGAGGTCCAATTTTTTTCACGGACCCATAGAGTTGAATAGGCGAGTGCCATCTGGTTCTCCTAGGCAAATCATGCATACTGTGATTTCTTTTTCCTCGGAACAAGAAAGGTCCAGTGAAAGACTCGGACATGAGCCCCATAAAATAACATGGGCACAAGTCCTTAAGCAAAGTCAAATGAATATACAATCAGGAAGGTGCCATTGATGTCCAAGTGACGCGCCCCCAGAGGCCGTGGGGTACTCGGTGCCGGGCCCATTGATTTCAATGGGAGATGTCACAGTGGCAGTGACCCGGTCCGTGGCCTCAGGCGGTCAATGTAAAAGGAGAAGAGTGATGGGGATAAAGTTATTGAGATGATTCGTGATGCAACCTGTGGTTCCTGGTCAGTTTGACCAGCGCTGCAGGGTTGCTTCTCTGGGACAGATGTTATGAGGCAGCAAGATGTAATAGCTCCCCACATGTAGAGCTGCAGTCCCAGGGCAGTAGAGTGTTGATGAAGAGGGTGCAGTGTGAGGCACAGAGATGTAGCAGTGCTGAGTGGGTTGGCGCAGGAAGAAGGCAATGAGAACAGCTAGGTGCAGTTCCAGTTCTTTTACTCATGTTCTCAGCACAAATAGGTACCCGCTTCAATGCCGCTGTCTCCAGATCAGGGGCTCAGCCAACTCCCAGGCAGATGGAATTAACCTTTCCAGCGCTCCCTTTCGTGTGCCTGTTCTGAACGTCTCCTCTCTAGCGCTTATTTGAGGTACTTGCAGTACTGAGTTACACTGAAGTTCCTCCTTATTGATATTGTTCAAACTCCACTCCCATGACAAGTGACTGTAGCCTGCTTCGGGGACTCCATCCGTCATGTCCCGGCTCACACTTAGGTTGCCACCATGTCTTCGAGTCTCAAAGGGGAATAGAGTGGTCACAACTCCTATTCCTCCGGTGTCTGCTGCAGGAACATCAGTTTCACAAACAGCCTCGGGGACCGGACTCCGGCCATGCGCTTCAAACTTGAGGAAGGGCTCTGTTCTGACCCTAGTTCTTAGTTCTCTTCTTCTCCTTACGTTCTGTACTAAACTATCTTCCCTCTGAAGAATCAGGCTTTCTATTGCTCTTTCCCGTGCCAGCAGCTCCAGGTCACAGGAGACTGCTGCATCACTTGCTCTCATCACATCCCTCTCTGGGGATCTTCTCTCACCAACTGACCACTTCCTAACATTCTCCCGCACTCTTGTGCAGTCTAAGCTCCACCCACCACCCAGCACCCTTCATGAACCAAAGCAACTGCCATAAAGGGTGCTCTGCTGTTCTAAGGTGTCTGTGCTGGATGCAGGTGTTGGAGGCTGGTGAGGTGTTACCATCTTACCTGGGGAGTGGGATACTACACCTCAGGAGGAGGTGCGGTACCTCTGTGGCGACTGAACCCTCAGGGGCGCCACACAAGGCTGCGTTCTCTCTCGTCCCAATGCTGTCTGTTTTTTTCTCGGCCATTAAATGTTACCGTAAAGTTTCATTGATCTCTACACACATCAGTTTTAGAAACAGATCCAACTCTCCAGTGTGTGAGACTCACAACACGTCCTTTCCTCATCAGTTTTATGGATCCGACTTCGACATTAAAATCTATGGAGCGCAGTAAAAAACGGATGAAAAATGGCAGAATTTGTATTTCACAACTTCCATCTGATTTTCATCCGTCTTTTACTGATCCATTGTTAAGGGTCAGTAGATAAAAAAAAAAGTTCGCACAATCTACCTGCTTCGGTGAAATAAACTGGATAAGAAAAAAATGGATGACACTCACATTGTTAGAAGGGAAACAGAAAGAAAAAAATCCAGTGAGCAAAAAACTTGGATCACTGAATAGTGGAAAAACATTGCTCGATCAATTGAATCCAGATGTTTGTTGCCACATGCGGATGGGAGGGTCAGAATTTGGCACAAGCAGCATAAATCGATGCCAGGTGCAACAGTCCAGGCTGGTTTAGGTGGAGAAATGGTGGCGAGCAATTTCTTGGCCCATCCTGAGTCCTTTGATACCTCTGGATGGACGTGTAGGCAGTAAGTCTTACCTAAACATTTGTGTTCAAGTTCATCTCTTCATGATAGCTGTTTGCCCAATGGGTCAGCAAGTCATGGATTAGTTCCAGGAACCTGACAGAGTTTTTCTTGTTTCTCTGGTTGTACCAGTGCCCAGATATAAACCCTACAGTGCAACTTTGAGATGAGGAAGAATGGGCTGTTCAGATCTTGTCAATACTTCTATTTAATTTGTGGTAAGACCTCAAGAGCTCCTACAAGCTACTAGATGGGTTTATCACTAATAAAGAAGCCATTCAGTGAAATAAAATATCTAAGGAAATTCAAGGGTAAATATTGTGAAATAATGCCGTCTGATCTCTGTTCCTACAGGTACTCAGAAGACTGCTACATCCAGGCGGTAAATGAAGTCCAGAACTGTACCTGGCAGAAGAAGCCGCAGGAATATAGTAGATTCAGGTACAGTGACAGATCTGTGCTCAGGATGTGAAATTGGTCAAGTAGCAAATCAGAAGTCCGAATCAAGTGCAATGCTGTACTGGTGTCATTGTCAACTTTTTTGCCAAACATCTTAAAAATTATTATACACGCACTGGAATATTGGAGTATAGAATCATAGAATGGTAGAGTTGGAAGGGACCTCCTGGGCCATCTGGTCCAACCCCCTGCTCAAAGCAGGATTCGCTAAATCATCCCAGTCAGATGTCTGTCCACTACAAGTCCTAACATAGCCTAGAAATAAATATGTACACAATGGAAAACCATCTTAGGGCTGGTGATGGAACGTGCAGGAGGACCTCAGGAGTCCTTTGCCGAGAATTTCTTGGCACTCCTGATGATGAAGCATCTGTATATGTGGCCATTTTTCTTCCGGCACACCACTGCTGATGTGACCGTATGCAGTAAGGGAGGACACTGTGCGTAGAGTGGTGAAATAAGGTACTAGAGTGGAGGTCAGACATTACTGATGATCTTGTGGAGGAGTCTGGTGAAGAGTATTTTGCCTATGAAATTAATGTTGCAGTTGAATAATTATTACTTACGTCCACCGCCCACTCCTAATTCCAGCTCTACCTTCATTGTTAATCTGACTTTTTTTTTGTTGTTGCAGATTTTACTTATCGTCTTGCTGCAATGCCGTCAACAACTTTATAGTGTCGCAGAACAATACCTCGCTTGGAAGTAACATCACTTATGAAGTGGAAAGTAAAAAGAACATTTTAATTGCAGAGGACATTCACCGAATGCTGCCGAAGGTAAGAAGCCTAAAATGGGATTAGCTTGTGTATTAGGAGATTAATTATAATGTATCAACGATAATGTAAATGTGATGTCGACTGCTTAGAAGCCGAGAAGTCCGCGAAGAAGAGTCTGTTATTCATAGGCTGCGCTGGTAGGGCCTCATTCAGACGTCAGTGCTTCACGGATAGAGCTCGGACCTATTATAGTATGTGGAGCTGTTCACATTACATGAATTTTTGAGGACTGAGTGATCCAAACATCATCACATGGACTTTGCCAATATTGATCTGAGTTTTGGAGCAAACTCGCTAACGCAAGTCTGTGGGTCTGTAAAATAATAGGAAACAACTTGGATGCCATCCATGTGCAGTATTATTTTCCAGTTTGCTTGATAGGAGAAGTTTTAAAAAAATTATTGTATGCAAAAAAAACAATGGTAAAAACTGAGACAAACCAAGGTGAGCTCTGATCCAAAAACACTGATGGAAATCTGATCCAAAAACACTGATGGAAATATGATCCAAAAACACTGATGGAAATCTGATCCAAAAACATTGATGAAAATCTGATCCAAAAACACTGATGAACTCTGATCCAAAAACACTGATGAAAATCTGATCCAAAAACATTGATGAAAATCTGATCCAAAAAGACTGATGAACTCTGATCCAAAAACACTGATGAACTCTGATCCAAAAACACTGATGAAAATCTGATCCACAAACACTGATGAAAATCTGATCCAAAAACACTGATGAGCTTTGATCCAAAAACACTGATGAAAATCTGATCCAAAAACACTGATGAACTCTGATCCAAAAACACTGATGAAAATCTGATCCAAAAACACTGATGAACTCTGATCCAAAAACACTGATGAAAATCTGATCCAAAAACACTGATGTACTCTGATCCAAAAACACTGATGAAAATCTGATCCAAAAACACTAATGAGCTCTGATCCAAAAACACTGATGAAAATCTGATCCAAAAACACTGATGCACTCTGATCCAAAAATACTGATGACAGTCTGATCCAAAAACACTGATGAAAATCTTATCCAAAAACACTGATGGAAATCTGATCCAAAAACACTGATGGAAATCTGATCCAAAAACACTGATGCACTCTGATCCAAAAACACTGATGAACTCTGATCCAAAAACACTGATGAAAATCTGATCCAAAAACACTGATGAGCTCTGATCCAAAATCACTGATGGAAATCTGATCCAAAAACACTGATGCACTCTGATCCAAAAACAAAGATGCACTCTGATCCAAAAATACTGATGACAGTCTGATCCAAAAACACTGATGGAAATCTGATCCAAAAACACTGATGAAAATCTGATCCAAAAACACTGATGGAAATCTGATCCAAAAACACTGATGTACTCTGATCCAAAATCACAGATGGAAATCTGATCCAAAAACACTGATGCACTCTGACCCAAAAACACTGATGCACTCTGATCCAAAAACACTGATGGAAATCTGATCCAAAAACACTGATGGAAATCTGATCCAAAAGCACTGATGAAAATCTGATCCAAAAACACTGATGCACTCTGATCCAAAAACACTGATGACAATCTGATACAAAAACACTGATGGAAATCTGATCCAAAAACACTGATGGAAATCTGATCCAAACACTGATGAAAATCTGATCCAAAACCACTGAAGAGCTCTGATCCAAAAACACTGTTGAACTCTGATACAAAAACACTGATGACAATCTGATCCAATCACTGATGAAAATCTGATCCAAAAAAACTGATGAGCTCTGATCCAAAAACACTGATGAAAATCTGATCCAAAAACACTGATGAAAATCTGAACCAAAAACACTGATGCATTCTGATCCAAAAACAAAGATGCACTCTGATCCAAAAATACTGATGAACTCTGATCCAAAAACACTGATGAAAATCTGATCCAAAAACACTGATGAACTCTGATCCAAAAACACTGATGCACTCTGATCCAAAAACACTGATGGATATCTGATCCAAAAACACTGATGGATATCTGATCCAAAAACACTGATGGAAATCTGATCCAAAAACACTGATGGAAATCTGATCCAAAAACACTGATGGAAATCTGATCCAAAAACACTGATGGAAATCTGATCCAAAAACACTGATGCACTCTGATCCAAAAACACTGATGACAATCTGATACAAAAACACTGATGGAAATCTGATCCAAAAACACTGATGGAAATCTGATCCAAACACTGATGAAAATCTGATCCAAAACCACTGAAGAGCTCTGATCCAAAAACACTGTTGAACTCTGATACAAAAACACTGATGACAATCTGATCCAAACACTGATGAAAATCTGATCCAAAAAAACTGATGAGCTCTGATCCAAAAACACTGATGAAAATCTGATCCAAAAACACTGATGAAAATCTGAACCAAAAACACTGATGCATTCTGATCCAAAAACAAAGATGCACTCTGATCCAAAAATACTGATGAACTCTGATCCAAAAACACTGATGAAAATCTGATCCAAAAACACTGATGAAAATCTGATCCAAAAACACTGATGAACTCTGATCCAAAAACACTGATGCACTCTGATCCAAAAACACTGATGGATATCTGATCCAAAAACACTGATGGAAATCTGATCCAAAAACACTGATGAAATCTGATCCAAAAACACTGATGCACTCTGATCCAAAAACACTGATGAACTCTGATCCAAAAACACTGATGAAAATCTGATCCAAAAACACTGATGAAAATCTGATCCAAAAACACTGATGAGCTCTGATCCAAAAACACTGATGAAAATCTGATCCAAAAACACTGATGAGCTCTGATCCAAAATCACTGATGGAAATCTGATCCAAAAACACTGATGCACTCTGATCCAAAAACACTGATGCACTCTGATCCAAAAACAAAGATGCACTCTGATCCAAAAATACTGATGACAGTCTGATCCAAAAACACTGATGGAAATCTGATCCAAAAACACTGATGAAAATCTGATCCAAAAACACTGATGGAAATCTGATCCAAAAACACTGATGCACTCTGATCCAAAAACAAAGATGCACTCTGATCCAAAAATACTGATGACAGTCTGATCCAAAAACACTGATGAAAATCTGATCCAAAAACACTGATGGAAATCTGATCCAAAAACACTGATGCACTCTGATCCAAAAACAAAGATGCACTATGATCCAAAAATACTGATGACAGTCTGATCCAAAAACACTGATGAAAATCTGATCCAAAAACACTGATGGAAATCTGATCCAAAAACACTGATCGAAATCTGATCCAAAAACACTGATGGAAATCTGATCCAAACACTGATGAAAATCTGATCCAAAACCACTGAAGAGCTCTGATCCAAAAACACTGTTGAACTCTGATACAAAAACACTGATGACAATCTGATCCAAACACTGATGAAAATCTGATCCAAAACCACTGATGAGCTCTGATCCAAAACACTGATGACAATCTGATACAAACACTGATGAAAATCTGATCCAAAAACCCTGATGAAAACTGATCTAAAAACACTGATGAAAATCTGATCCAAAAACAATGATGAAAACTGATCTAAAAACACTGATGGAAATTTGATCCAAAAACACTGATGAAAATCAAATCTGATACAAACACTGATCAAAATCTGATCCAAAAACACTGATGAACTCTGATCTAGGGATGGGCGAATCTACTCGTTAGGACTCGTTACTCTGTGAGTAGTAGGGGACTCGCAGGAGTCGGTACTCTGCGAGTTTCCAAGCGATTACTCGCACAGTAACGAGTCCAATGCAAATGAATGGCAATCCTAGTTTTTGCAGAGTTTCTTAGCGATTTTGTGACAGCAGCTGGACACAAAATCGCTAAGAAACTAGGATTGCTTGTATTAAACTGTGAAAAAACTAGCTAGGAGTTCTCTCTCTCCGTTTTGCAGCGATTCCTGTGCTGGAGGGGAGAGAGAGAGAGAACTCCTAGCTAGTTTTGTGTGTCCTGGCTGGACACAAAATCACTAAGAAACTAGGATTGCTTGTATTAAACTGTGAAAAAACTAGCTAGGAGTTCGTTCTCTCTCTCTCTCTCTCTCTCTCTCTCTCTCCTCGCATCCCCATTCTCCTCCTCCCCAGCACAGGAATCGCTGCAAAACAGAGAGAGAGAACTCCTAGCTAGTTTTTTAACAGTTTAATACAAGCAATCCTAGTTTCTTAGCGATTTTGTGTCCAGCTGCTGACACAAAATTGCTAAGAAACTCTGCAAAAAAAAAAATCTGCATCCCCATTCTCCTCCTCCCCAGCACAGGAATCGCTGCAAAACTCGCATCCCCATTCATTAACATTGGACTCGCTAGACTTGCAACGAGTAGCGAGTTTCCAAGTCGGACTCGTTACAGCCTAGCGATTCCGAATATTTCAGGATTCGCCCATCCCTACTCTGATCCAAAAACACTGATGAAAATCAAATCTGATCCAAACACTGATGAAAATCTGATCCAAAACCACTGATGACAATCTGATACAAGCACTGATGAAAATCTGATCCAAAAACACTGATGAGCTCTGATCCAAAAACACTGATGAAAATGTGATCCAAGGGGGGCGTGGCCTGCTTGCTAATGGCACCGGTCACTTAGCTGCTGAGCTCCAGCCACTTCGACTCCTAATCGGCTCATTGCGGCTCGCCAGCGGCACCAATCTCTCTGCACACGGGGGGGAGTGCTGCGGAGGTATCCAGGATCGTAGCATGCCAAGGGGAAAATCCCAGAAGAAGCCGTCCCCGGCGAAAGTTACAGACTTCTTCTCCAGCACGGGGCGAGGGAAAATGGCGGCAGCATCCTCCTCCACAGCTTCCTCACGCTCATCCAGGAGGGGATCCACAGCAGGCCCAGACTTGGACACAGACGCTGCAGATATACCGCTTACCAAAGGTACAATGCAGAAACTGCTCAGTGCCCTCCGCTCATCACTGCAGCAGGATTGGAAAGATATGGTGGCTGAGCTGAGGGGAGATATCACTGCCATAGGCAGCCGTACAGCACATATTGAATCTAAAATGGGGGAGCTGACAAAGTCACACAATAGCCTCATTGATGCCAATGCAGCACTGGAGGAACAAGTGCAAAAGCTCCATACCAAGGTCTTGGATTTAGAGGACAGGTCCCGCCGAAATAATATAAGAATCAGAGGAATTCCAGAGGCCATACCAGACAAGGGGCTGCAGAGTTTTCTGGGCTCCTTGATGCAGGAGCTGCTCCCAGACCTGACTGCAACTGATTTCCTGGTGGACAGAATACACAGAGTCCCTAAGCCTAAATCCCTCAGTGCTGATGTCCCTCGGGACACTTTAGCTCGCCTGCACTTTTACAAGACCAAAGAAGCCCTGCTGCAAGCCCTGAGAAAGAGACCCCCTCTGTCTGAGCAATTCCGGCACCTGTCCATTTTTCCAGATCTGTCTGCAGGAACCCTGGCAAAAAGGAGGGAATTTGCTCCTTATACCAAAGTTCTCAGGGATGAAGCTATATCCTATAGATGGGGTTTCCCTGTAAAGATCCTGCTTTTCCGAGCAGGAAATACCCACGCCTGCCATTCCCCACAGCAGTTGGCAAAGCTCCTATCCTCATGGAACTTGGCAAATCTCCCGGCCAGATCTCCAAGAGCTACAGGATCATCCCAACAGGATAAAGTGAATGAAGATTGGTCCGTCGTGTGAGTTATGTGATATGTTTGAGTCGCGGCTGAGACTTAGTTGCTACTTTTAAGGTCCGCTGGTTTTGTTCAACCAGGACCCTGAACCCCCATGGCGGTAAATTTCCACCATACCGCAGGCCCCTTTTTTGGGCTTTTTTTTTTGTGGACTGATGCTCCCTACATCAGTAATGTTAGTGATGTCAATATTGTTAGTGTTATCTCTTTCCTGCCTAACCTTCCTTTTCCCCCTGCAGCTCTAGGCAAGAGACTTTTTTTTCATGTACAATGGTACTGAACTGTATGTCTATAAATGTTAGGGGTCTGAACTCGCCATCCAAGAGATCCATGTTTTGGCGGGAAGTGGTTAAATCCAAATGTGATATAATATGTGGTCAGGAGTCTCATCTCCTCCAAGGGGACTCGCACAGGTTAAATAATGCTAAATTTCCTTTCATACTGCTGGCTTGTGGAAAAAAAAAAAAGGCTGGAGTATTCATTTGTGTAAAAAATACTGTTGCGTTCACACTACATTCACAACATTTAGACCCTGACGGTAGATACGCCATTATTAATTGCTCCATAAATGGATCTAAGTATACTATTGCAACCGTTTACGCCCCCAACTCTGGTCAGATCAGCTTTTTGCGGAGGTTTCTTTCCAAGCTTTCATCCGTTAAAGAGGGTAAGCAAATAATCTGCGGGGATTTTAACATGGTAATGTCCAGCACTCTGGATTGCTCCAATACTGCTGTAAGGAGGAAGGAGATGAGCACAATAATTTCAGAAAGGCATCTCCATGATATATGGAGCTACCAACATGCAAATGAGAGGGACTACACATTCTTCTCGCCTCGGTTCACCTCTTACAGCAGATTGGACTACTTTCTGGTTGATAGCTCACTTATTATGGATTGCTCAGATTCAAAAATTGGACTTATAGCTTGGTCGGACCACGCCCCCATATACCTGACAGTTCAGGAGCAAAACCGCGCGCCTGTTTTTACCCGGTGGCGCATGAATGACTCCCTCCTAGCCTGTAGACAAATCTCTGAGGAGTTGCAGGCCGACCTCGCAGAGTTTTTTAACTTTAATGATAACAAGGAGGTGACAGAGGAAACGCTTTGGTCTGCACACAAGGCCTATATTAGGGGGTCATTCATCAAAATTGCCACTAGGGAGAAAAGGAGGCGTCAGGCAACTTACAAAGCTCTACTGTCCCACATAGTACTTTTGGAAGCCCACAATAAATCTGCCCCAAACTTGTCGACATCTGACGAACTCAGGAAACTAAGAACACAGCTCCGCCAGGTGTTGATGGCAGACTATGAGAAAAACTTAAGATCCCTCAAACAGCGGTACTATGTGATGGGTGACAGGGCGGGTGCCTTACTAGCCAGGAGGGTTAAAAAACGAGAAATGCAAAATAAAATTGAATACCTCGTGACGGGTTCTAATGCCACAATACGCAACCCAACGGAAATAGCCAACGCATTCGCTGACTTTTACCAGTCTCTCTACAACCTTAAAAATGACCCCACTGCCCCAAAGCCTACCCAAACGGCAATTAATTCCTTCTTAAACAATATTAATCTTCCTCGGTTATCTGCAGTACAGCTGGAGCAACTAAATTCCCCTTTTTCTCTGGAAGAGGTTCGCCAGGCGGTGACCACAGCCAAAAGAAATTCAGCTCCAGGCCCAGACGGCCTCACTAACTCCTATTATAGGCAATTCACTGAAACCCTGTCTCCTTTCCTCCTGAGACTTTTCTCCTCTTGGCGAGCCACAGCAGATATTTCACCAAATAATCTAGAGGCCATTATAACTACCCTGCCAAAACCAGGAAAACCCCCTATTTCACCAGGAAACTTCAGGCCAATATCCCTCCTAAACTGCGACTTAAAATTGTACGCCAAAATAATCTCAGCTAGAATACATAAAGTTCTTCCATCACTGATTTCCCCGGATCAAGTGGGGTTTGTGGCGGGGAGGCAGGCGAAAGATGGGACGAGACGTATGCTGGATCTGATTGCGGTGGCTGAGGGGAGGAAAATCCCCAGTGTATTCCTGTCCCTGGACGCAGAGAAGGCGTTCGACAGGGTGCACTGGGGATATCTGAAATCTGTTCTGGCCAAGTTTGGTTTCAAAGGCCCCATACTTAATGCCATAATGGCGCTGTACTCTAACCCTAACGCCAAAGTTCTGGCATCCGGATTTATATCTCGGAGTTTTGAATTAACCAATGGGACACGCCAGGGGTGTCCGCTCTCCCCTATCATCTATGCCCTTGCTATAGAGCCTCTGGCGCAGACTATCCGTGAATGCCCTCGGATCTCGGGGATTCGAGTGGGGAGTATAAATCATGTGGTCAGTCTATATGCAGATGACGTGATTTTATCTTGCACTAATGTAGAGGTGTCCCTACAACACGTAATGGAGATCCTGTCCTCCTTCGCTCAAGTCTCGTATTACAAGCTTAATATTACCAAGTCCTTAATTTTTCCGCTCTTCTTGCCAGCCTCTACCAGAGCCACTCTTTCTAATCTTTACCCTTTCAAATGGGAAGACGAGGGAATCCCCTACCTGGGTATTATGCTGGCCCCGCTACACTCCGTGATCCGGAAAAATCTGCTGACCCTGCACACCTCATTGGATAAAGAACTTACTCGCCTTTCTCTTCTCCCGCTCTCTTGGGTGGCGAGAATGCAGACTTTTAAAATGATCTGTCTCCCAAAAATTATCTACTTACTTCGGTGCCTGCCCCTAACAATTCCGCAACGGTATCTCACCAAAATTCATTCGCTAATGAGTAAATTTATATGGGCTGGGAAAAAACCTAGAATAGCCCTGAGATGTATGCATGCCCCGTTCAGTGGTGGAGGAATGGGTATTCCTAATATTCTAACATATCACAGAGCTGCTATCCTGGAACTGGCTCGAGATTGGTGGAAGAATGATTCAGACTTGAGATGGTTACAGATTGAGTACACCTGGGCACAGGCCCCCTCCCCTAAACAATTCATAGACTCCCTGCTCCTAACCCCTTCGCCCCCCGGCGATCTTCTACCCACCACAGCAGCTCTAAAGAAAGCTTGGTCCTTATGGAGCAAGCCAGTGTCACAGGCTCTAGGTCCCAGCCTTCCCCTTAGATCGCTGGAAGCCTTCATTCCGAATTTGAATCTTGCCGCCTGGACACGTGGAGGTCCAATTACCCTAGCAGACCTATATAGAGAAGGCGTCCTACTCCCGTACTCAGAAATGTGTGTTAAATTTAACCTCCCCCGACACAGTTTATTCCAGTTTTTTTCAAATACGTCACTTCCTTCAGTCCGCTCCTCACCTACCGGTTCCCACAACAGCCGACCACGCTGCAATTAAAAAATTCTTTCAAAATAGCAAAATCAAAGGCCTTTCATACATCCATAACCTGCTAAACTCCCCGGAACCGGACAAACAATTGCCGTATATGCTCAAATGGGAAAAAGATCTAGCCTCTCAGCTTCCGTCGCAAGAATGGTTCGCGGCCTCAAAATGGATCCACAAATTCTCTTCATGTCTCAATCACATAGAGCAATTAAAAAAGGTTCATCTGCGGTGGTACAACTCCCCTACTAAACTGGCTTCTTTTTCCCCACATATGTCACCTTTGTGCTGGAGGGGCTGCAACCACAGGGGCACCTTGTGTCATATGTGGTGGTTTTGCCCTAAGTTATCTAACTTCTGGCAGGAGGTGTTCAATCTAATCCATGAGGTTACTAGTCTCCGTCTTTCCCCAAACCCAACCTTAGCGGTGCTACACATTGGCCTAGATGGGATCCCGGATCTCTTAAAAAATATCATTTCTCACATTCTCATAGCCGGCAGGTACTGTGTGGCATACAAGTGGAGGTCGGTGAGCCCCCCTACAAAAACAGAACTAATTGAGAGGACCAACCTACACTGGCTATACGAAACCAACTTGACCCACAATCTAGAGAAGAGAACGGTGAGACTTAAACAATGGCATCCGTGGGCCACTTCCCTTTATGCAACGGCCCTCCCCCAGATACAGACACCTACACCATAAATAAATTGATTGTGCCTAAGAATGCCATGCATGTAGAGCTGCTTCCCCTTCCCCCTCCCCCCTCTCCCCGCTTCTATGTTCAAGTTGTTGTTGGAAGGGGTATTTAATGTCCCAGATTGATATTCTAATAATGGCTCGAGGTTATTCCACCTCTTGCTACTCATTGCTCCTGTTCTTGATGTTTTTGTATGAGAAGTTTGTATTTTTTCTGAAAACTCAATAAAAACCTTTATGATAAAAAAAAAAATGTGATCCAAAAACAAAGATGCACTCTGATACAAAGCACTGATGAAAATCTGATCCAAAAACACTGATGAAAATCTGATCCAAAAACACTGATGCATTCTGATCCAAAAACAAAGATGCACTCTGATACAAAGCACTGATGAAAATCTGATCCAAAAACACTAATGAAAATCTGATCCAAAAACACTGATGCATTCTGATCCAAAAACAAAGATGCACTCTGATCCAAAAATACTGATGAACTCTGATCCAAAAACTGATGAAAATCTGATCCAAAAACACTGATGAACTCTGATCCAAAAACACTGATGCACTCTGATCCAAAAACACTGATGGATATCTGATCCAAAAACACTGATGTCTGAATGTGACCATTGTTTAAAAAAGTCTATAGTTACGTATATGTTCATGATGATCAGTGATGGTTAATGCTGATTGTAGTGCTGACTAAAGAGCCCGGGCCAAGACCAGTACACTTGTCTTTACAGCGGATGGGCTGGAGCAGGGATGTCAGGGGTTATTTTAGTGATGTCTGACTCTCTATGACAAGTCAAATATTCCTCATGGGCTGCTTTACAGCCCGGGCAGGGTGACTATTCACAGGATTAGCCCTCCTAGAAAACTACCAGCATACTGCATGTGCCACATTATCTTTTCTGAACATTAATATAAGAGCACATGTGCTATGCTGTAAAACGCAGGAGTAACCTGGTGGTTCCGGTTAAAGTATCAATCTGAAGTCCAAATCTTAGGATAATGGCTGAAACGTCGGTCATGGTGAAGTGTTACTCCTGTTTTTTCTATTTGTCAAAATTGAAGTAACAGTCATTAACTCACCAGTAAATGAGACGCAATGGAATATACTAAACCTTAAACAGGTTGTCCAATAAGCAACATTAATAGGGGTTGCCCACCCCTGATTACATTTTTGGGAAGCGCTACATCATGTTGAATCTTAAAGGTGTCTAATTTGCACACTGTTAGGATTTGTCTCCGCTTGCCAGTTCCAGTGATCATCACTTCACCCCATGTATGCAGTTTGTATACTTGTGGTCACGTGCCGACTAGACTCTCAACCGCATCTTGCAATGTCATATGGAGTGATGGGACTGAGAGTCTAGTTGGCATGTGACCACAGATAGACACATTTCTGCTGTAACCGGTCACTATTTCTGCAACCAGGGAGTGGGCAAAATCCTAACTGTGTGCACATTACAAGCTGAAGATTTCACCACATGTAGACAACCCCTTCAACCACCTATCAACAGAATAAATGATAAATCTCTAATTCGAAAGATCCCCCTATTGTTTCAAAGTCTATTTTGGGCGTGAAAAAGGTTGTGAGCATGTTCCACCACCAATCTTTTAGATAATGAATGAAGAGGTGGTAACACATGCCGGACCCCAATCATAAGTCAAGGTCTCAGCAGTCAGACCCCCAAGCATCAGACATTTGTCAACTATCCCTATATATTTATGAGACATCCTCTTTAAATATATTTATGAGACATCCTCTTTAAAGGCAAAGCGGGAATCAATATCAAACAGATACAAGGAACAACTATGATGGAAAAAGAGCAGGTAGATAAACTTGCTCTACATGTGTCAACCTGAGGATACGATAGCCAGGAGCCCATTACGTCACGCTATTGCCCACATTTTGTGGTCTGCGCTTGGGATTGTTTATCGTAGCTGTACATTTATTTCCTACTTAATTCCAGTTGAAAGACATTAAATTAATGTGCTATGACTATAAATTAGTGGGCACTCGTTCACTATTTTACTGATAGTAATATTAATTGGGTGGAACTGACGATGTTGGCACCGTGCCTCTCACTACTTTCCCTGTGTAAAACGAGCACACCGTGTGGGATGTAATCCCCTATAGTGTCTTACTTTCAACCTACGTTTTTTCCCACCATAGCCCTTCATAACTCCAGAACACATGAAGCCCACCCATTTCTCAGAACCTACTCTCAGCGATCATCATTTTAATGCACTGCACTAGCCGTAGGCACCATATCGACGTGAATTTTGTAGTTGAGATATGGAGACTGCTGGTTCCTGACACAGGTATTTTGTGGGATCTTTGGTTGTGTGTAGCTCTAGTACATACTTGCCAACTTTGAGCAATGTACTAATGGTAGAACAGTGATCATGGCACACCCATTCGCACGTTTCTGCCAAATCTAAGCGTGTGTTTGGACCCTAGAGTTCATCATCAGACTGAGTATCCAGGAGGCTTCCAACTTTTTCTAACTTTTCCTGGAGTCCTGGAGGTCTCTTCTTTTTCGGAGAAACACTACATGTACAGGAGGGAGAGTTGAAAAGTATGGTCTACTAGTAGGCTGGACTCTTAATGGACTCCATTGCAATGTTCTTATCCAGTTTACAGCCCACACATCAGCTGGTCACCCTAGACCAGAAATACTGTTATAGTTGGGTCGCCCCGTGCCAGGGCCGTGGGGTACTCGGTACCGGGCCGGTCTCTCTCTCAGAGGGGAATGTCACAGCAGCGGTGACCCAGTCCGTGGCCCTGGGCGCCCATTGTAAAAGGGGGTATGTGACCAAGTTTGTGAATAGATGATTCGTGACGCCACCTGTGGTGTTAAGCCGACGCTGTAGACAGATCCTCTGGGACAGATGGTGTGGTGCAGCAATGATGTTATAGCCTTCCACAGGCAGGGCTGTTGTCCCAGGGCAGAGTAGATGTAGTGACACTTAGATGGTGTAGTGTCCGGCGCAAGGGATGTAGCAGTGCTGGGCAGGTTGACGCGGGAATAAATGGAGGACACCAGGGCATGTAGTTCCAAAGCTTTACTCACAGTCTGTAGTGCCGCTTCCGTGCCGTGTCCTCCAGGTCAGGGACTCAGTCAACCTCCAGGCCAGGTGAAGCACTCCTTTCCAACACTCCGCCAATATGTGCCTTTTCTGAACGTCTCTAGCGCCTATGATGAAGTCCTCTCCGTACTGAGTTACACTGGAGTTCCTCCTTTCTGATGTTAACTCTACTTGTACGGCAGACAGCTGTAGCCTGCTTAGGAGACTCTCTGCTACCAAGTCCCGGCTCACTATCGTTGCTGTTGTACCCCAAGTCTTGTGTGGGAATAAAGCATTTACAGCTTCCTATTCCTCCGGTGTCTGTTGCAAGACCATTAGTATCCGAACAACCTCAGGAACCGGGCCTCGGCCTTGCGCTGCTTAGTACTTGAAAGGGGTTCTCCTCTAACCTGAATTCCACAGTCCTCTTCTACTCTTCACGCTCTGTACTTATCCTTCTTTCTAATGGAGAATCAGGCTTTCTTTCAATGTCTCTTTCCTGTGCCAGCAGACCCAGGTTACTGAGGCCTGCTGCAGCACTTCCATCAATCCATCCCTCTCCCGGGGATCTCCTTACACAGGTCCGACCTCGTCACACTCCTGTGACTAACTCTCTAATCCTATCTTCTTCCCTCTCTTTAGTGTAAACTCAGCTCCACCCACCTCCCAGCACGTTTCATGTTCCAAGCAGGGAGCTACCAAGGTGCTTTGCTACACTACTTTGTGGTGTGGGATGCAGGTGTTGGAGTGTGGTCAGGTGTCTCCACCTTATCTGGATGGTGGGGTACCACACCTCAGGAGGAGATGCAGTACCTCTGTGGCGACTGAACCCTCAGGGGCACCACATAAACATCTACCACCAGAAATATCTCCTCTACCTTAGCTCATCTCTCCTCTTCCTTGATTGACTACTCTACCTTTACCGGAGGCAGAGTGTCACTGAAAAGACACCGAAGATATCACTCACATTCCACCTCTGCCACCAGTTTGTCAGGGAGAAAACTGGAGAGATCGCACAGATCCCACCACTGCCACCAATTTGTCAGGGAGACACAACTCCGCTGCCTCCAATCATCAGGACAATTATGCAATTGACGAGATGTACGAGATGTACGAGTGATGGACGAGACCGCTACTGTTTCCACTACTAGGTCGGTTATTGAGGAACTCAAAGTATGGTATGTACACCTCCGATTCCAACACATGGAATATATATATATATACACACAGGGTGGTCCAAAAGTACTGTATTTTTCGGACTATGAGACGCACCGGACCATAAGACGCACCCCAATTTTCAGTAGGAAAATAGGGGAAAAAAAATAATGTGTCAAATGGGGGTCCGTCTTACAGTCCGAATTCAGCTTACCTGGGAAGGGATCCGGCACAGGTGGAGAAGTAGTCACAGGGGTCATTCAGTGGTCCAGGCTCGTGCGGTGGCGGCTCTGTGCTGGGGCAGGTTGGTTGTGCTGGGGCAGCTGTGCTGGGGCTGGGGCAGCTGTGCTGGGGTAGGGGCAGCTGTGCTGAGGCAGGGGCAGCAGTGCTGGGGCAGCTGTGCTGAGGCAGGGGCAGCTGTGCTGGGGCAGGGGCAGCTGTGCTGGGGCAGGGGCAGCTGTGCTGGGGCACCTGTGCTGAGGCAGGGGCAGCTGTGCTGGGGCTGGGGCAGGTGGGCTCTGTGGTGGTGGCAGCGGGCGGCGCTCTGCGGTGCGGTGGTGGCAGAGGGCTGTGCTCCGGTGCAGGGGCGGCGGCTCCGCCTGCATTTCTTCGCAGCCTGGAGGCCTCCGCACTTCCCTTGCTGGCCGCCGCCATGTTGCGGTGGCCTCCGGGAGCATGGACGCCGGAAAGATGGCCACCGGTCCGGGGACGGCGCATGCACGGGACCAGATCTCGTCCCGAGATCTCGGGGGACGAGATCTCGTTGCCGAGATTTGAATCTCGTCCCCTGAGATCTCGGGACGAGATCTGATCCCGCGCATGCGCCGTCCCCGGACCGGCGGCCATCTTTCCGGCGGCCATGCTCCCGGAGGCCACCGCAACATGGCGGCGGCCAGCAAGGGAAGTGCGGAGGCCTCCGGGCTGCGAAGAAATGCCGGCGGAGCCGCCGCCCCTGCATCGGAGCACAGCCCGCTGCCACCACCACACCGCAGCGCGCCCCCCGCTGCCACCACCGCAGAGCCCCGCCCGCTGCCACCAGGTTAGTACCGTGTATTGCGACCATAAGACGCACCCCCGACTTTCCCCAAAAATTTTTGGGGGAAAAAAGTGTGTCTTATGGTCGGAAAAATACGGTAGGTGGACAGAAAATAACAACATTTATTTTGATTTATATATAAAATTATATTTACCTACACAGGCATAACATTGACAATTACATTTTATTCTGAACAATAATACAAAAGCCCTTAAATTTTATCAGCGCAGGTGCTCAAACTGTTTTCCATCACAATTTGCACATCTTTGAAGTCTGCCTCTTTCGCTTCGACAAACATTTGGGTATTAATTTCTTGAAATGCATCTCTTATGTAATTTTTCAAATCACTGACACTTTTTGGTTTTCGACTATAAACTTTGTCCTTGTGTACTCCCCAAAAGAAAAAATCCATTGGGGTCATCTGGTGAACGTGCCGGCCAATCTAGTGGGCCTCTTCGGCCAATCCATTTATTAGGAAATGTTTCATGAAGATACTTGCAGACTACTCTTGAATAATGTGGAGGGGCCCCATCTTGTTGGAAATAATGGTCATTTGAATTAGGCTGTTGCTGCAACTGGGGAACAACTTGATTCATTAGAATTTCGAGATACTTATCTCCTGCAACTGTTCTATCAAAAAAAAATGGTCCAAAAACACCAAAACTTGAAATACCACCCCAAACATTGACACAAGGCTAATTTAGTTGTTGCTCTAATGTTAAATGCATGTTCTCATTATGCCACTAAATACAATTCTGTGTGTTAATATGGCAGATAATGTGAAAGAAGCTTCATCACTCCACATAATGTTATCTAAAATTACTGGATTTTCTTCAATTTCGTTAAGCATAATCTCACTAAATTGCAGCCGCCCTTCTGGATCATCCTCCAATAAACCATGAATTAGACGTGGATGATAAGCTTTCCACCCAATAGATTTCAGGATTCGCATGATGGAAGCTGGTGAAATTCCCAATTCTAAAGAGACTCTTCTGGTGGACTTTTTTGGACTCTGAACAAATGATTCAGCAACAAGTTGTTTATTATTTTCTGTACAGGCTGTTTTGGGTCGACCAGTTTTTGGAGCATTAAGGACTGAGCCAGTGGCATTGAATTTGTCACAAGGGCGGTAAATGGTTTGTCTCTTTGGGGCTTGAGTACCAAATGTTTCAACCCAATTTGCTCTGTTTAAGCATTTTGAGATTTCCAATACTCTTTTAAAATTCTTTTTCTTTGATCTGTATTTAAATTTTTTTTATTTGCCATTTTGGGGGAGATTTATCTGTGAAAACTGAATCTGTGAAACTGACTCAGTTGCCCTTAGCAACCAATCAGATTCCACCTGTCATTTTCCAAAGAGTCTGTGAAGAATGAAAAGTGGAATCTGATTGGTTGCTAAGGGCAACTGAGTCAGTTTCACTTTACACCATGTTTGATAAATCTCCCCCTTCATTACCCTATTACACATACTGTCCACCTACTTTTGGACCACCCTGTGTATATATATATATATATATATATATATATATATATATATATATATATATATATATATATATACCCGGTTGCTAATCGTTAATACAGGCCAATTGGACATCTGTTACAGGTAGCGTATGGCTTCAGGGGTGTGGTATTAGGAGGAAGAGGAACAAAGCTATTTCATTCTCTATATTTAATCCGGAAATGTAGGCAGTGATTTTAAAAAATATTATTAATGTTACAATATAGGAATAAAACAATACGGTAGATACAATCACATAAGATAAAAGGTACAACAAAAGAAAAAGTATTAAACCTGTGTTATGGAAATGGCTCAGAGCTTAGCAGTGGGAGGTACTACTTAGGAAAATGGACAGAACTATAGCAAGCTGTACCTTCCAGGACTGACAAACTCTGATTTTTATTAGATGAAGGTTACGCCCACATACCTCCCCTTGGTGAGCTCATATGGGGGCTGGTCGTGGGATGTGCTAGGTCTTTTAGAAGTTTATGAAATCCTTAACTTTGAGGATATTTTTACCCCTAGAGGTTCCAGGTGGGAGATTTTGTGGTCACGTTTCCTATCACGATTTTACCTTTCTATGTCGATGAAACATGGCATGGATAGCATCATCCATCTGACAATATTAAGTTGGAGGTCTTCGGCTGGCCTTTCAGTGATGTGAGTGAATGTTTTAAGTTGCAAAGCTACAATGCCAAAAATACATCTCCCTTAAATATCAGATCAGTGTAATCTACAATATTCCTCACTGACCACTGGCTCCAGAATGTCTGAGATAACTCGTGAACAGAACAAGCTAATTCCTTTGAAAATAGGAAGCCCCTGTCCTTCTCTGCTTCTGAGTACACGTAACCTAGGCTTGTTGTCTGGTTCTCATCAAATCTCCCTGTGGTAATTACCTGTTCATGGTAGGAGATCCTACTTCAATGGAAGTTGAAGTGTCGGCTCTTTCTCACTTCCCCAGTTACAATTAATCTTATATGTTCAATGTGAGGGAGATATGTCCCCTCTCCGGAGATGTCTTTATGGATTTTACGTTTTTTCTCTACAACACAGAGGAAGGCAGATATAGATGGATAACAAGAATCTGGAAGGTGTGCAGAACTGTTTCACCAGGTCTAAGGTGCGCCAAGCGCCTGTGCTTGGTTTCAGCAGTAATTTTGTTTTGACGCACTTCCTTTAACATTGAACATTTCTGATTATTGGGATCTTTTCTTTTCACGACCTACACTGATTGATTTTAAGACAATCTATTGTGTTGTAGATGGTCTACGGTGTCTGAGATATTAAAAAAGGGATGTTGTAGGAGATATTTTTTGTTTTGCTATCAGTTTGTTTTTTTTATCTTTGGAAAAACTGTACAGTAAGACAAAACTATTACTGTCCAATATATTGCATTACATCTTGTTCCATACTGAATCAGCTGATCAAAATTATGGATAAAATGGTTCAGATCGCTTCAAAATGATAAAAACGCAAGGATCCGCCACGGGTCCCTATTCAGTGATTACCCAGTCCCTTTTGATGTCTGCTTTCTGGTTCAGTTCTCGACATACTGGAAATGAGTATAAATGCCCATTCAGCCAATCACTGGTTGAGGCGACTCACTGTGGTGGCCAGTGATGGGCATTTCTGGTGTATCAAGGATGGGACCAAGAATCAGAGGTCAGTGGGGACCAGTTAAGCACTGGTGGAATTGCTTAGGGTGAGCATAATTTATGACTATTTTTTAGCTGTCTGAGCCTTTTTGAGCATATTTTTAATTGGCATGAATATCTCTGTAATGGTATAAAAGCATTACTCCGTTCCACTAACTACATGGCTTATTAGGCTGTAGATGAAGGTATCAGAAAATACATTTTAATGACACGTTCTGCTTTGTTTTTCAGTCACAACCCTTTGAAGGACTTCCCTTCAAGCAATGTGCTGTAGTTGGAAATGGCGGAATATTAACTAATAGCAGCTGCGGCGCCGAAATCGATCAGTCAGATTTTGTCTTTCGGTAAGAAACTGTCATTGATCATATAATCAATTTATTTCAATACAGAATTAAATGAATTTATAAAACCTGAGTAGTCTCGAAAGCTTGCAATGTGTTACCATCTTTTCAGTTAGCCATTAAAAGGTATCAACTACTGAGGACTCTCAATTCTGAATATTTTTCTATCTACTGGCTAACACGGTACAAAGATATACATTTTTCCTGTTTATAAAACCTGAAAATTTATTAACGATATTTCCATTCTTAGTATTTAAAGAATATCCACAGGACATGCCATAAATACCTGAGATGTGCAAGCCCCTCCCCTGCGGAGCCTCACCTATCAGGTTAATAGGATACCGCTGCCCCCCATTCTCTTGTTTCCAAATGCATTATTCTCTATATACTTTAATGGAGCAATTTCCCCATTTTACAAGACTATTGGAAGTTCTCAAAATATTGCCCCTTCTTTTACCTCACTTCCTCCTATGCAGCTATTGGCTGACACTGCACCCCAAAGACTTCCTGCTTTACTGCCCACTTTTATATACTATATCCATGCATGTATTTTTTATCTCTTTTCTTCATCTTTCATTTTTAATTGTTCTTGTTTGTAACTTTTAACCTAAATATTTTTTTTTAAATAAATATAGGTTTCCATATCAAAATATTACTTTAAGGGCCTCTGTTATATAGAGAACCTTGGAAACTTCCATTTGGAGTCTAGAGTGAAACAATGTGATTTGACCTTTTTAGCCTTCATTTTATTAGCTCTACAAATTTGCCCAGAGTATCATTTTAAAAATACACAAAAAATCCTCTTAATAAAAGTCCCATATAAATGATTTGAGGACATTCTGTTCTCTCCGTAAATCTGATTTAAGGGTAAGAACTCATCACTGTTCATTCTACTGTTGAGCAAATGTTAACTAAAACAAGGAGATGTAAGATCCTTTATTAGGAGTAATAAGTGAGGGCAGTAAAAATAGCATTATTTTTCTGGAGCCGCTGTGTAAGCATCCGTATTTACGAGCCATATTAATTTTTGTAATGTCCTCTTCTGGATGTGGCGCTCATCTGCAGACCACGATTTAGTGACATAAAATAATCTGATTAATTTCCTATGGCGGTTATTCCTCTTGTTGTAAATCTTTATGTATTAATGATCTGTGAGATTGAAAACACTGGAGATGTAAAGAACATTAATTCATTGTCCTTAGCTTGGTTCTTGAAGAACTAACATGTTTACGATTCATCTGCATTACGGGAGCGATTTATGGTATATTAACTACAGATGAGTCTCACTTATCCCATGAGATGTGAAAATCCCCCTCCCCTGGTAAATCATGGTGGTGAGAGAGCGCGGACACACAGCTAATATAGACTGTGAGGACAAGGGATAAATACACAACGCGTTAATTAAAGTTATCTCTGCTTGTGGAATCTGCTTGGAAACCTTGTTCTGTGACTTTGATGTTATACTAAGTACAAAAGAATGGGGGTTGTGGATTTACTGGTTTGCATGGTGGCTAAATAGTCACTTTCTGATAATTTGGTCTCAGATGATAGATAATATGGTAAATAGAAAATTTGCAAATCGCTTTATTTAAAAGTTATTTTTTGTTACCGCTAGGCGTCTGTAATACACCTCGGTCAGCAGAGACACCAGGACAGATTGCAGGAAATGAGGCAGGAGTTTGTCTGTCTATAGGAAATGAGGCAGGACTTTGTCTGTCTACAGGAAATGGGAGCAGGTTTGTGTCTCTCTTCAGAAAGGAGGGTCAGGTTTTTGTCTCACTATAGGAAGTGGGGGTTGGTCTTTGTCTACAGGAAGTGAGGGTGGGATTTTTTTTCTACAGAAAGTGGTGTCAGATTTATGGCTACAGGAAATGGGGGTTGGTCTTTGTCCCTCTTCAAGGGTAGTTACTTTGCATTATTATTTGTCCACCACAATAGAAACTTAGAATGCATTAGCAGAAGAGGTTGCCATAGGCGACACAATTCTAGATTGTCAAAAGAATGAAGGTAAAAGAGTATGAGGAGGTAACTTTGGATTGGTTCCTGAATGAAGCAGTATATCTGTACAATGTTATTTGAGCATTGTATGATAGTTTTGATTGTGAAGTTTTTAGGCTTTTATTAGGACAGTGTGCGTCTGTAAGGGGGACGACTGCACCACGGGTACATGCGTGCCGGGCCCGAAACTGATGAGGCTGTGTCCCCTTTTCCCGGGGGGAAGCTTGAGCTGGCAGGACCTTCCTCCTGTCCGAGGGGGCATGGCTAAGCGTTATCAGGGGCAGCGCTGGGCGCAGGAACAGAGAGAGTTGGCGGGTAGGTGCAGCACACGACTAAGGAGAGTGGAAGCTCCTGCTTCAGGGACCGTTAAGAGGAGAGAGGCGCGCACCCGGCCGTGAGGGAGATGGACCACAGAGACTCTGACGAGAAGCCCACCGTGTACAGGTTGGCTCTCAGACATCAAGGTGTCAGTCGCTCTGTAAACGTTAGTGCTGAGCGTGAGCCGCCTGAAAGAGACTGGGACATGGACCGAGGACTGCTTCCTGAATCCCCGAAGCATATTCGTCGAGCCTCGCTTAATTTTGGCAGGACTGTGGCCTATACATTGCTGGCCACCAGAGTCTCTTTTCTGAGGACTCCACGGGACGTTTCATAGACTCAACGTTGCCAGCCGGTAATGAATCATCGCCTTCTTCAGGACCCCACCGGATCTACGTTGTGCCAACGGCTGTTGGTGCCGTCATCTGCTCTGGGACCTATTCGGACAGGAAAACGTCTAATTGCTAAGTGACTCTTTTGAGAACAGTTTCACTTGTTATTAGTACGTTGATTTCCCCTCAACCAAACCCCTGTATTTCCTGTATTGCTCGTTATTTACCTCACATTTACCTATTTCCCTGCCTGGAGTAACTCCCTGTTTTATTAAATCCTGTTAACCCTTGCTCTGCCTCCTGTCTGTCACTGCATCTGCAAGCCTGCTCACACTTGGCGTGGTTGGCAGGATGCAGTCTACGGGCGCAGAGGTGGTGGACCAAGCGGTCAGGAGTGCCCCAAGGACAGTATACCGTTGGGAACAATATTGAGTAACCTCCCTAAGTTTACAGGAAGCAACATTCTGCTAGGGAGCTGGACTGAACGAGTCAGGAGTATGTTGAGAATGTACCCCATGGCCCCTGTAATGGAGGAAGAGGTTGCCCTGATGGCTCTGGACGGAGAGGCGAGGATCTCCGTTATGTTACGGCCTCCCCAAGAATGCGATACCTTTATCAATGTGCTACAGATTCTAGAAAAAATGCACGGAGACCCCACAGATGTTGGAGAGTTGCGCATGCGTTTGTTTAGTCGTGTCCAAAGGGAGGGGGAGACCGTGACCCACTACATGAATGCGCTGCGGAAGATCCACGCTGCAATTGGTAAGCGAGATGGCATAGGCGTAGGCCCCCCTGACATAGTGCTGCAAGACCAGCTAGTGACAGGCTGTAGAGAGCTTTGCATGAGTGCCTGCGAGTTAATCCACGCATGGCTTTTTCAGAGATGGGGGCGGAAGCACGCAAAAGGGAGCAGGAGCAGGGGACCGTAGCCTTGGCGGCGATGGTCCGGAGCCAAAAAGTATCAATCCCAAACTAAGAAGAGCCAGAGTGGTCCTGTGAATTACGGCAGGGAATGCGGAAAATATGGGCAGAAATCAGGAGCCTGAAGGAGGCCCTTGCTACAGTCTTGGGTCCAATGCCATAACCCGAGGTAATTCATGGCAAAAGATGAAAGAAGTTAGAGAAGAAGTGTGGAGCATGAAGAAAACTTCAGCAGCAGCTCCAGAATTAAACCCCATATCGTGGGGTGGAGAGCGAATGCAGAGGGGGTATGCTTCCCGTAGAGGACGGCGATCCCGACCAAAGCGCCCACCAGACAGGCGCAAAACTGGGTATTGGACATGTGGAAGAATGGGACACCTGTCCAGAAGTTGCCCTACCCAAGACAACCGGCGGCGAAGATCCACTCACCCCTCTGAAGGTCCTGCTAATTGGAGAGAACGCCGCCCATGGAAGAAATGGTATGGCGAGAAGAGAGGAGTCGCACCCAGAGCCAGACAGAGCCACGATGTCAGACTCCAAGAAGTGAGGGAGAAGGCGTCATCTGCCTACAATAAGATGTATGCGGTACTCAGGCGAGTGGAGGCGAATCTGGTGAAATGCCAAATTGGACCCAATGGTCCCATCTGTGAGACTCAACCCAAAAGGGAAGATGAGGTGTTTACCTGAATAGTCCACCGAAGTATGTCACGTCCCTGCCTGTTACAAGGTCTCGATGGAGGAGAACAAGTGCTAGGTGTTCCTGAAACGGCCGCTCCCACGGTTCCCGATTGTGAGGAGGAAGAGCCACTTACTGCGTTCCCTGGATTGGATAGCTTACTGCTCGCCAGCCCAAGGGATCCTGACCAAATGGAAGAGATGCAAAGTGTACCTGAGACATTTCCTCCTGCAGCTGTTGATTACAAAGAGGAAGAATCTCTTGTTGCCAGATGTTGACCCAGAAGCGGAACAGGATCCAGAAATGGCTGCTTCGTTGAACTCGAACGTACTCCCGCCCCCAAGACAAAACCTGACTCTACCACTCAGTCTAATGTTCTGAGTACCCCTAACAAGCAAATCCAAAAGGTGCCTCAAAATACTCAGTGTGACCATGCTGGTGATTCGCCCCTGCGGTATGCACAGAACAATTCCCTTTGGCAGATTGTGGTTCAAAAGAGGCAGAACTTAATGCGAAAACTGTGGGCAACTGTCCCATCTCTGGAGGACATAGAAGAACAAGAAGAGTTCTCGACCGTGGAATTGCAAGCTAAATGAGAGGGAGAGCGTGTAAGGGGGACGACCGCACCGTGAGCACCTGCGTGCCGGAGCCGGAACTGATGAGGCTGCGTCCCGTTCCTGGAGGGGGAAGCTTGAGCCGGCAGGACCTTCCTCCTGTTCGAGGGGCGTGGCTAAGCGTTACCAGGGGCGCAGCGCTGGGTGCGAGAAAAGAGAGTTGGCGGGTAGGTGCAGCATGCGGCTGAGGAGAGTGGAAGCTCCTGCTTCAGGGACCGTTAGGAGGAGATAGGCGCGCACCTGGCTGTGAAGGAGATGGACCGCAGAGACTCTGACGAGAAGCCCGCCGTGTACAGGTTGGCTCCCAGACATCGAGGTGCCAATCGCTCTGTAACAGTTAATGCCTCAGCATTACATTGCAGGCCACCGGAGTCTCCTTTCTGAGAACTCCATGGGACGTTTCATAGACTCAACGATGCCAGCCGGTAACGAATCATCGCCTTCTTCAGGACCCCACCGGATCTACGTTGTGCCGACGGCTTTTGGTGCCGTCATCTGCTCCGGGACCTATTCTGATGGGAAAACATCTGATTGATAAGTGACTCTATTGAGAACAGTTTCACTCGTTATTCCTACATTGATTTCCCCTCAACCAAACCCCTGTATTCCCTGTTATTTGCCTCATATTTACTTATTTCCCTGCCTGGAGTAACTCCCTGTTTTATTAAAACCTGTTAACCCTTGGTCTGCCTCCTGTCTGTCAATGCATCTGCCAACCTGCTGACACTTCGTCTAGCATTTTTTTTTGTAAATCTAGCCTTGTACTATCTAAAATCTTTTAATTTGCGTACTTTATTGTAACAATTTCTTCATTTCTTTCTTCATTCTTTCAATCTTTCTATGTAATTTATTTTAGCAAATTCTCACTTCCTTTCTTCTCTTTATTAATTTATTGTAGCAAATTCTTTCTTTCCTTCTTTTTTTGTCTTCTTTCTTTCTTTCTCTCTCTCTCTTTCTCTCTCTCTCTCGCTCTCTCTTTCTCTCTTTCTTTCTTTCTCTCTTTATTTCTTTCTACCTTTCTCTCTTTCTTTTTTCATTGATTTATAGCTGTCCTCTATTTTATAGATGTAACCTCCCACCTATCTGGGGTAATTCTGTTGTTGATGTTGGAAATAAGACAGACCTGGTCACAGTCAACCCAAGTATCATTGCTCTGAAGTAAGTGTTGGCATCTTATTTATTACTTTTCCCTATCTATCTGTTATTTTTTTTCCCAAGATAGCTGGGAATTGGGGGATGGAATCGATACAAGCTTTTGTTGTTTACGGCTGTCCAAAAGAAAAATTCATCTCACCAAAAAGAGCTGGTCTTCCCATCACTAACAACTAGCTAACTGCCTATTTCTTGTACCACTCCTGCCTACATTGTCCCACCCCTGCCTACATTGTCCCACCCCTGCCTACATTGTCCCACCCCTGCCTACCTTTCCTTACCCTAGCAATCTGTGAGATCACTGCTTTTAATTCGAAAGAGGCTCGTGGAGAATTATGCTGGGATCTGATTGGTTGTTATGTTGCCGTTTCCTATCAAGGAGGTCCATTATCTCTATGATTTGGATTATTAGAAAAGATCTATTATGAAAGGTCTAATTCTAATTAGTTTTAAGAATTTCCTGATTATCCAACTATTTAAATAAATGCCACACTAGTCACATATTAGAATATAAGATATCATGTTACAGTATTTCTAATATTAAACATATTTTATTATTGCATTTTTACTCTAAATGTTTATTTTTTTGCAGATATGGAAAACTTAATGAAATGAAAGCAGCCTTCCTGAGAAACCTGACAAGTTACGGCTACTCATTCCTCCTATTACCTGCATTTTCGTACAGCAGTAACACGGCCATCTCTTTTGAGGTTCATCATTTATTGCAAAAATACCAAGCCAAGCAGAGAGCTATTTTTTTCCATCCCAATTATCTTAAAAGCCTGGCTCAGTTTTGGAGGGGGAGGGGTGTAAGGGCCTATCGACTCTCTACTGGATTCATGATAACCAGCGCCGCCATAGAACTCTGCGAGGACGTCAAACTTTATGGATTCTGGCCTTTCTCCAAGAACCTGAACGGGAAACCAATTAGCCATCACTACTATGACAACCAGCTGCCAAAGCCTGGTTTTCATGCAATGCCCAAAGAATTTTATCAAGTTCTGCAACTCCATTACAAAGGGGTGCTCAAATTACAGATAGGAGCATGCCATAAGTGGTGAGGAACGTGCACGTATCACTCTGATCGGACACACCATTAAAATCCTGAAATTCGGATTTTCAGATGATGCACCCTCCTGAAAAGGAGGAAGATACTTTAATGAGGTCGTAAAAGGATGCCCACATTAACCAGCACGTGGGTTCTGTGCCACATCACCAAAGCGGGCTGCTGCTTTTCTTACCACATGCAGAGTACAAAACAAAAAGTTCGATTTACATATCGAGTATCAATGTATCAGGAGTATTGGTGTTCCTGAATGATAGGCTCATGCCAACTTAGCAATCAGCAATGTGCCATTTTAATTGGTAATTTCCTTGCAGTGCCATCAATGGGCAAATAAAGCATTACTGTCACACAGTGTCTAGGGACCATGGGCGCTTACCTGATCCCTCAAACTAGTGGGCACCCTAGTTTATTCTTTTACTCCTGATGATGGAGATACCAAGGTTTTATTCCTTGATATGCTCCTATCTTAGCCCTTATCTGTTCTCTCCCCACCCAGGGAGGTGTGAGGCCGAAGTGTATAGGATTACATTAACCAGACAGACAGGGATAAGAGAAAACTGCAATCATACAAATACACTCACAAAACAGAGTGGAACCAAATAGGTGAGGATAAGAATAAGCACTCAAACCAAATCCACGCAGCAATCTCCAGAACAACTCTCCAAATTCCTACTCCAAATGCGAACTACTGCTTCAACACCAAACCAGGGAGAATGAACTATCACTGGCAAGGTCAGTAGCAAGGAGAAAGGTTCTTACACCTGATGGAAATAATGAACTCAGAACAGCTGATACCATCCAAAACAGAGGAGTCCAGGAGTCCAACTAAGCAGTTTAACCCTTGCAGTGCCAAAGCAAAGAAAGCCAGAATTGCTAATAAGACGGTGAAGCCGTTCTACCGCAGGTTTATGTGTCATCAGATGCTGCGATCGACTGACCCCACTGTTGCCGTATCCCCGTGACAATTACACGGTGCCCAGTGCATTCATTGGGATGTGTGTAACACAGGACATTCCCCCCAAAAGAGAAATGTTATTTGTAAACTCTAGAGAAAAGGATCCTGAAAGTAGTCCCTTTAAGAGAAAAAGAGACCTTAAGTATTTTCACTGGCACATACCCTTTCCCCATTTCTTTGTTACATGCTGGCATCTGCCCTAAAACCTCAGCACCAAACCATGCCCACACACCTTCCAAGAATCATTCTCTTGTTATTATGTCTTCAGTGCCCACCAAGATTAAAGCCCCCTAGACAGACAATGGATCCCATTGGCCTCTTATCTAGCTGAGCCCTTCCCCTTGCTCTAATGGTCCCACCCTCGCGGTACATATAGATGGACTTATCAGCAGATACATTGCTAGAAGAGATTGTTAGGGCATGTGCACCAACAAGTCACCCTGCTTGAAAAATTTGTGCCAAATTGATTTGTCTTATTTAACATACAATCTTTTAACCAGGTCTGAACGAAAACCTAGCTACATCTTGGAGAAGATCACAGTGCAGAGAGGAGGCAATGTAGAACGTAGGGCACCTCCCAAAATAGTTCAAATGTAATCCCTATGTCCTCATGTAAGCAGATGTCCCTGCAACACGGTCCTGGTAGTGTACACGATAAGCCTGCTCTTCCAAGAACCTGGGAGCCTCTCGGCCACTCCTTGTGGGTGGGCTACATCTGACTACCAAGCAAAACCGTGCTTGCTCTGCCCCACCATTGATGGAGGTGTGTGATGGGGCCCCGTTCTCTCAGTGATGGGACCTGCATCTTTTAAACATGTGGGTAGTTCATAAATGTAGAGAGGACCATCCCTTTAAGGTTATCGGAAATGTTCTTATTGTGATTAAGGAGATCGCATTGTGCTTTTCCACTGATTATCATTTCTCAATGATGGGAAGAGTAGATATATTTATTCATTGATGTGCCAAACAAACTCAGGAACTCGGAGGAGGAATTTTACGACTGAAATTGTTTACATTTTTTATGCTCTTAAAGAGACATGAACTGTATTTTTCTTAGCAAATGGACATGTAAATAAAAAAGAATAATTCCGAATCCAAATTAATAATGGATCTATATGTATATAAATAAATGAGACGACGAGAACTTGCTTTTGTACATGTAAAGTAGTGTAAGATGCTTGTATGTCTTTTGTATACAGAATTGCTTTATTAATATTTCACAGTGCACAATACTAGAAAGTTCTATATGTATTTTATGTGACTCAGATTGGGTCAAATCATGACTGAAAACAAATCGAACCTTGGGCACTTACCATACATACAATATTTGGCCACCAAATCATCAGTCAGTAAACCTCTGTTCTCAGTGACCAATACTTCACTTGGCAATATGTATACTGCAGTGATGGAGTCTGATATTGGGAGAGAGGCTATGTTCTCAGAGTGCATGAACACACCCCCACTGCACTTCTATGATAATCTGTATTGTGGGTGTGTCTATATACTCAGAGTGCATGAACACACCCCCACTGCACTTCTATGCTAATCTGTATTGTGGGTGTGTCTATATACTCAGAGTGCATGAACACACCCCCACTGCACTTCTATGCTAATCTGTATTGTGGGTGTGTCTATATACTCAGAGTGCATGAACACACCCCCACTGCACTTCTATGCTAATCTGTATTGTGGAGGTGTCTATATACTCAGAGTGCATGAACACGCCTCCACTGCACTTCTATGCTAATCTGTGTTGTGGATGTGTCTATATATTCAAAGTGCTTGAATGCGCCCACACTGCACTTCCAGACTAATTTGTATTGTGGGTGTGTCTATATACACTCAGTGTATGAACACGCCCACATTGCACTTACAGGGTAATCAGCATTGGGGATTGTCTATGTAATTGGTGCATGAGCACGCCCACACTGCATTTCCAGGTTAATCTGTATTGTGGGTGTGTCCATATGCTCAGTGCATGAACATGCCCCCTCTGCACTTTCAGGTTAATCTATATTGTGGGTGTGTCCATATTCTCAGTGCATGAACACGCCCCCACTGCACTTCCAGGCTAATCTATATTGTGGGTTGTCCATATGCTCAATGCATGAACACGCCCCCACTGCACTTCCAGGCTAATCTGCATTTAGTTTCATAGCTGGATTTTTCAGGGTTTGTGCATCAGATTACTATGAGGTAGGTATCATTTCTTTGTTGTTCAATGATCTATACAGCTGTGTCATTAGTAAAATTATCCTAATTGATTCCCTTTAAATTAGTAAGTTGAGCAATGAACTAATACAACAACCTCAGGAAGGCCGGGCTGATCATCAGTTTCATACTCCTCACCTTTGTCCCAACAGGTCGTCTTTTGGTTTGTGTCAGACACAGCACATCGTCTCCTATGGCTACACATGACTAGGACTGTGTGTGAAGGGGGCTGGCTGACTGCTCATTTCACTGCCCCTTTTCTATAGAAGGGACACCGACAGAACATAAATTACATAGTTACATAGGTTGAAAAAGACTTAGGTCCATCAAGTTCAACCTTTACCAAGCCAAAGAAAATGTTGGCCCTGAGACTGTTGCTCTGTTGGGTGTCATATTTGCGTCTTTTGCGTCATTATGAGCACACAACTTACATTTCTTGATTTTTTCACCACGTGGGAGTACAAGGGTCACCTATTGGTCAGCTGTGGCACCACGGTGCCACGATCCTCCGTTGCTGCACTGGGCGGGTGTAGGGTCAGGCTGAGGGAGGCGATTAGGTGATGTTGAACAGGACTGGGGGGTGACCCACTTCGTGGCGCCGGCAGACACGAGACTGAGACAAGGGTTGTGTCCAACAGTTCAGATTTTATTGGCCGCTTTTCGGACGACCACCGTACTTCATCACAGGATTTGTCCACAATTCACTTTTACACAGACCCGGGTACCTTCTCTTTCTTATATTACCGTTCGTGGCGTCCTCTATGGCTCTTCCCCGCTGTGGCTGCCCTAAGCACTTTCACCACAGCGTTTCACCCTTTAGAGTACGCCGTCCACCTGACTCAGTGTCATGCCGCGCTCACCAGGAGGCGGGGATTCGGTCCCGACATCGCTCCCTCCGGTACGGCGGTCCCTCAGGGGCTCCCGTCGGGTGTGCACGCGCAGCTCTCATTTCCGAGGCTCCTCCTCCATGTCACGTTTGCACTTGCGCGCTCCTACCAGTGCTGTCTCCAGGTCGGTCCTCCCTATGGTAATGGAGGACCTGACCCGGAAGCTGCAGTGGTCATGTGCTTTCTGGCTAGGATCTGACCCGGAACCTGTCATGTGCTATATCAGGCTACCTTCCCCTATGGGAGGTGCCTTATTATTGTTGTGCTTCCTGGCTGGGTCTGCTTGGTCCCAACCTGGCTGTGCGCTGTTCTCAGGTCCTCTGCTCTGTCTGGTATTCTATTGTGCTCCTAGCACTCGCTCTGAACTTTCACGTTGCTTCATGCTCAGTTGTGCCTCCTGGCACACTCTCGTATCCTGTTCTCTGTCTCTTGCTCAGTCGTGCCTCCTGGCACTCACTCTGTCCCTCCACTCCATTACACCTCCTGGCACGACTGCTGCTCCATTCAGTACTCTGTCGTGCTTCTTGCACGCGTCCTGCTTTGCTTACCTCCGGACGTATTACTCGCTACACGCCATACGTGCTCACGTGTACCTATCTCGCACTATCCTGTAGTTAGCGCACTTCCGTGTACACCCCTGGTATTTCTAGTACCCAGTACCGTTCTTCAGACATACTCACCCGTGTCTCCTGTGAGCCGCCCCTCTCGGTACCGGCTGCCGTGGTACCCGAACCCCTGGGCTTGCTCCTAACGGTCCCTGTATAGGGGTCGGTTCCACCTGGCAGTTCGCCCGGGGTCCCTCGGTGCCACGGCCCAGAGGGTCCACTCCTGGAGTCTCCGGCTCCAGACCTACCATCCTAACAGTATAATCAGGACATGGACCCCGCTGGTACCACGGCTTCCGTCCAAAAGGAGCTGGCGTTCCCCCGGGAAAACCAGACTAGAATTATGTTATTTCTCAAGTCCATGGAGTCCTGTTTATCTACCTTACAGTCCTCTGAGCCTGGAAATGCTGCCCAGTTGGCCAGTCTCCAGCAGGAACTCGCGCAGCAACGCGACTCCCAGGCCCAGATCCTCAACTATATGTCCTAGGTAGATAATCGGCTCCTATCTATACAATCCGTTTCTGCCCAGGCCATGGTTCCTCTCTCGCTACCACGCTTATGTAAGCCACCTCGGTATGGTGGTGACCCTGTGTTGTGTCGCGGGTTTTTGAATCGGTGTCGTTTGCATTTTGAGTTTTTGCCGCAGCATTACCCCACCGATCGTGCTAAAATAGCATTTATAGTTTCTCACTTGGAGGGGAAGGCCCTTGCATGGGTTAATCCCCTTTGGGAGCGGGATGACCCTCTCGTCTCTCAGCTTTCCGTCTTTTTGGACACCTTCCGCAAGGTGTTCGACGAGCCGGGTCGCCTCGCTTCCACCACCGAGTCAATCTTTAATCTCCGTCAAGGTACTCTAACAGTTAGACAATACGCAATATGTTTTCGCACCTTGTCCTCCGAACTTGGTTGGAATAATGATGCCCTCGTAGGGGCCTTTTGGCGTGGTCTGTCCAGCCGGATCAAAGACGAACTGGCGGGCCGAGATACTCCTACCGTTTTAGAGGACCTCATCTCTCTCGCGACACGCATTGATTTGCGCTACCAGGAGTGCACCCGCGAGTTAGCCAGAGAGAGAGGGGCTTCCCGCCTCTTCTCTTCCACGCGCAGTTCTTCCCATCCGTTACCCGAGTTATCAGCAGTAGATCCGGTACCTGAGCCTATGCAGGTGGATCGTCTCCAGATAGCTCAACGGGGTCGTGTGAAGAGGCTGGCACAAGGGCTCTGTTTCTATTGTGGGGATGCCTCCCACTTCCTACGCTCATGTCCCAAGAGGCCGGGGAAGTTTCTCCACCTGGGACAGGTAAGTGAGTTCTCCTCTGGTGTATGTGATTCCTCTTTACCCCTTACCGTGCCTGTGTCCCTGAATTTTGGTTCCAAGAGTTGCACTGTGAAGGCTAATGTGGACTCTGGTGCAGTGGGTAACTTTATTAGTCTCGAGGCAGTTAAGAAGTTTCGGATTCCTGTCAGATCCCTGGAGACTCCTAGGTCGGTAGTTTCGGTCGACGGTAAGCCCTTGCAGGACACCGTTAACCAGGTCACTGAGGAAGTAGAGTTGCAGATTGGCACATGTCATCGGGAGCGAATCTCCTTCCACGTATTGCCGACTTTGGCTCATACCCTTCTTCTTGGTCTTCCTTGGTTACAAACTCACGGGCCGACCCTGGACTGGCAATCCGGTGATATACTCCGTTGGGGACCGTCCTGTCAAAAAAGTTGCCTGCTGTCCGTTCATCCGAAGAACCCTGCTTGCTCGTTTTCGGTGGTTACAGGTCCGCCGTCCGCTAACCGGTCTGTGACGTGTGACATTGTCGAGAAGGGGGCTGAGAGTCAATCTCCACATCTAGAATCATAGAATCATAGAATCGTAGAGTTGGAAGGGACCTCCTGGGCCATCTGGTCCAACCCCCTGCTCAAAGCAGGATTCGCTAAATCATCCCAGTCAGATGTCTGTCCAGCCTCTGTTTGAAGACTTCCATTGAAGGAGAACTCACCACTTCTCGTGGCAGCCTGTTCCACTCATTGATCACTCTAACTGTCAAAAAGTTTTTTCTAATATCTAATCTGTGTCTCCTCCCATTCAGTTTCATCCCATTGCTTCTAGTCTTTCCTTGTGCAAATGAGAATAAAGTTGATCCTTCTACAATGTGACAGCCCTTTAGATATTTGTAGACAGCAATTAAGTCTCCTCTCAGTCTTCTCTTTTGCAAACTAAACATTCCCAAATCCTGCAACCTTTCCTCATAAGACAGGGTTTGCAGACCGGTCACCATTCTGGTCGCTCTTTTCTGAACTTGCTCCAGTTTGTTGATGTCTTTTTTAAAATGTGGTGCCCAAAACTGGACACAATATTCCAGATGAGGTCTGACCAAAGAGGAGTAGAGGGAAATAATGACTTCACGTGATCTAGACTGTATGCTTCTGTTAATACATCCTAGAATTGCATTTGCCTTTTTTGCTGCTGCATCACACTGTTGACTCATATTCAGTATGTGATCTATTAGTATACCCAAGTCTTTTTCACATGTGCTGTCACTTAGCCCTATTCCTCCCATTCTATATATGCTTTTTTCATTTTTATTGCCCAGATGTAGTACTTTGCATTTCTCCCTGTTAAAAACCATTCTGTTAGTTACTGCCCACTTCTCCAGTTTATTTAAATCTTTTTGAATCCTCTCTCTCTCTTCTCTAGTATTAGCTATCCCTCCTAGCTTTGTGTCATCAGCAAATTTAATCAGTTTACCCTCAATTCCTTCATCTAAATCGTTGATAAAGATGTTGAACAATACAGGGCCCAGGACAGAGCCCTGTGGTACCCCACTTGAGACATTCTTCCAACTGGATGTGCAGCCATTTACGACCACTCTTTGGGTCCGATCACTAAGCCAGCTATGAATCCACCTAACAGTTGCCTTGTCCATTCCATACTTAGTCATTTTTTCAATAAGGATTGTATGAGAGACTTTGTCAAATGCTTTGCTGAAGTCAAGATATACTATATCTACAGCATTTCCTTGATCCACCCAATCAGTGATACCGTCATAGAAGGAAATTAAGTTAGTCTGACATGACTTATTAGTTACAAACCCATGCTGACTCTGTTTGATCACTTCATTCTTATCCAGGTATTGACTTAAATGTTGTTTAATAATTTGTTCAAAGATCTTTCCTGGTATAGAAGTCAGACTCACCGGCCTATAGTTGCCTGGGTCCACCTTCTTCCCCTTTTTGAAGATAGGAACAACATTTGCTCTTCTCCAGTCTTCTGGCACTTCTCCTGTTCTCCAAGAATTTTCAAAGATTATGGAGAGTGGTTCAGAAATTTCTTCTGCTATCTCCTTCAGTACTCTGGGGTGTAATTCATCTGGACCTGGAGACTTGAATTCATTTAGGTTAGCTAAGTGTTTCCTCACTATCTTTCTGTTTATAGATATCCTGGATTCTTCTATTCCCTCAATAGGACAGTGAATAACAGTTGGTGTTACATTTCCTTTCTGAGAGAAAACAGATGCAAAATAGGAATTTAAAAGTTCAGCCTTCTCAACATCCTGTCTTACCATTTCATCATTTTCATCCTGTAAAAATCCTATAGCATCTTTGACTTTTCTTTTACTTTTGACATATCCCCAAAATCCTTTATTATTGCTTTTGACATCTCTTGCAAGCCTCAATTCATTTTCAGCTTTAGATAATCTGATTTGTGCCCTGCAGATTCTGCAGACAGCATTATATTCTTCTTTAGATATGCCTCCCTCTTTCCATTTTATAAACATTTTTTTCTTCCTTTTTAGCATGTGCTTAAGTTCTGTGTTCACCCATCCTGGTTTCCTTAAATGCTTCCTATTCTTCCCTCTTTTCGGAATTGTTAACAACTGTGCTTTGAGAATTTCATTTTTCAAGATTTCCCATCCTTCCTGGACATTTTTGTCTTTAAGGATATCCAGCCATTGGATCCCTCCAATTCTCTTTCTGAATCCCTTAAAATCTGCCTTTCTGAAATCTAACCTTGACGTCTGAGTCTTCACAGGTCTTCCGCCTCTAGTTATCCAAAATTCTAAAATAGCATGGTCGCTACCTCCTAGGGTTCCAGCCACTTTTACCTCCTCAACCATTTCCTCCCTGTTTATAAGGATTAGATCCAAGGTAGCAGTTCCCCTTGTTTTCTCCCCTACCTTTTGGAAGATAAAGTTGTCAGCAAGAGAGGATAAGAATTTCCTTGACCTGTTAGTTTTGCCTGAGAGAGATTCCCAACAAATGTCTGGATAGTTGAAATCTCCCATGACAACTATGTCATATTTTTTGGAGAACTTGGCCATTTGATGCATAAAGAGTTCATCCATATCTTCAGCTTGCACAGGCGGCCTGTAGTAAATGCCTACAATGGTGTCCTTTCCATTGTTCTGTCCTTGTATTCTTACCCAAACAGTTTCCACAGAACTCCCAGTCTCTGAAGCTTCAATCTCTGTGCAGATATACGCGTTTCTAACATACAATGCAACACCCCCTCCTCGTTTATCAAGTCTGTTTCTTGCAAATAAGTTGTATCCTTCTAGTCTTGTATTCCAATCATGTGTATCGTCCCACCAAGTTTCAGTGATTCCAATGACATCATATTTCTTTTCCTGTGTTAGTAGTTCCAATTCTCCTTGTTTGTTGCCCATGCTTTGTGCATTAGTATAGAAACATTTTAGTTTGTGATTGGTTTCTCTTTCTCCAATATTTTTATTAATTAGATTCTTTCGTCTTTGTTCTTCCTTTCCACTTCTATTAGCAGAGTTCTCAATAGCATTTGTCAGGTGTATGGCTTTTTCTGGTCTTTTGCTTCCCTTCCCATGTTGTTCTAGTTTAAAGCTCTCCTTACAAGTGTAGCAAGGCGACTTCCAAATACATGCTTTCCAGTCTTCGTAAGGTGCACCCCATCTCTAGCAAGTAGTCCATCGTATAAGTAGTTCACTCCGTGATCCAGAAATCCAAATCGTTGCTGACGGCACCATCGACGTAGCCAGTTGTTCACCTGCAGAATCTTATTCCACCTCCTTGGTCCATGGCCATCCACTGGGAGGATGGAAGAGAAGACTACCTGCGCTCCCAGTTCTTTCACTTTCTTGCCTAAGTCTTCAAAGTCTCTGCAGATGGTTTCCAGGTCATTTCTTGCGGTGTCATTTGTCCCCACATGTAGTAGCAGGAATGGGTAGTCATCTGTAGGTCTGAAGAGTCCTGATATCCTGTCAGACACATCTTTAATTTTTGCACCTGGAAGACAGCACATTTCTCTTGAAGTTATATCCGGTCTGCAGATAGCGGCCTCTGTTCCTCTCAACAGGGAATCCCCCATGACCACCACTCTCCGTTTCTTCTTCACAACATTTTTCTTTCTCCATCCAGGAGGACTCTGAAGGCGTACAAGGTTGCTGTTTGTTGGCAAAGTCTTATCCTGATGTATTTCTTCATCATTTTCCTGCGTGAGAGCCTGGTACTGGTTTCTGAGCAGTATGGGTGCTGACTGCCTCCTGATCCTCCTGCATCTCTGGGTCACATGTCTCCATTCCTCTGTTTCTTCAGGTGCACTTCGAATTTCTTCTCTTTCTGTAACATGAAGAGATAATTCTGCTCTGTCTAAGAACTCTTCACCTTCCTTAATGATCTTCAACGTAGCCAACCTCTCTTCGAGATTTTGCAACTTTTCCTCCAACAGGGACACAAGCTTGCATTTGTGGCATGTGAAGTTTGGCTTTTCCACTGGTAAGTCTGTGAACATGTAGCAAGAAATGCAGCTCACCAAATGGCTCCTGGCCTCTTCCATCTTGAGATTTCTTAAAAACGCTGAAAGATGAGCCAAAATTCGCGCGCCTATCGGCGCGCGGTTTTTCCGATTTCCTCTTTTCAGCTGCAACGGCCAAAACCCAGTGATCGTTGAGCTCGCGGAGACTCTTCACTTATCCCAGAAGGCACTGGGAATATGCAAATGATCTCCTCAAGACTCTTCCCCTGGTTTTCCGATTTCCTCTTTTCAGCTGCAACGGCCAAAACCCAGTGATCGTTGAGCTCGCGGAGACTCTTCACTTATCCCAGAAGGCACTGGGAATATGCAAATGATCTCCTCAAGACTCTTCCCCTGGTTTTCCGATTTCCTCTTTTCAGCTGCAACGGCCAAAACCCAGTGATCGTTGAGCTCGCGGAGACTCTTCACTTATCCCAGAAGGCACTGGGAATATGCAAATGATCTCCTCAAGACTCTTCCCCTGGTTTTCCGATTTCCTCTTTTCAGCTGCAACGGCCAAAACCCAGTGATCGTTGAGCTCGCGGAGACTCTTCACTTATCCCAGAAGGCACTGGGAATATGCAAATGATCTCCTCAAGACTCTTCCCCTGGTTTTCCGATTTCCTCTTTTCAGCTGCAACGGCCAAAACCCAGTGATCGTTGAGCTCGCGGAGACTCTTCACTTATCCCAGAAGGCACTGGGAATATGCAAATGATCTCCTCAAGACTCTTCCCCTGTTTTGTTAAGCAACCGGTCTGTGACGTGTGACATTGTCAAGAAGGGGGATGAGAGTCAGTCTCCACATCTGTCAAGCAACCGCTCTGTGACGTGCGACATTGTCGAGAAGGGGGCTGAGAGTCAGTCTCATCTGTCAAGCAACCGGTCTGTGACGTGCGAGATTGTAGAGAAGAGGGCTGAGAGTCAGTCTCCACATCTGTCAAGCAACCAGCCTATGACGAGTGACATTGTCGAGAAGGAGGCTGAGTGTCAGTCTCCACATCTGTCAAGTAACCGGTCCAAGGTAATTACCGTGGCTTCCATCAAGTTGACATCCCAGCGCCCGGGGGAGACCTTTGTGTCTAAAGGTAACCGTAAAGGTGTGTTATCTTGGGGACATTCTTCTCCGGTGGCCGGCCATGTTGGTGTCAAGAGGACACTCTCCCGTTTATCCCACTACTACTGGTGGCCGTCTATTGCTCAGGATGTCAAAGACTTTGTGGCTGCTTGTCCGTCCTGTGCCAAGAAGGAAGTTCCCAAGCAACCATCCTACGACAGCTTGCCTCTTGGGGCTGATAACCACACCATCACTTCCCCCTCCAGGCATCTCGGTGTGCCTCTGCCGGTTCGACCTGTCTCGGGCATACCTGCCCCCGACTCTCTGTCCGTGGAGTTCTCCGGGGTATGGCAGGACACCAAACTTTCTTGTATTGAGACTCTGGATCTGATTGGTCCTCATTCACTTAGGAAGTGTTTGGATCCCGCTCCTAGTGTCAAGGTGTTATTTTCCAGTTCTGGAAAGAGGGGGCGTAAAGGAGGGGGTACTGTCATGACGCGCTCACCAGGAGGCGGGGCTTTGGTCCCGACATCACTCCCTCCGGTACGGCGGTCCCTCAGGGGCTCCCGTCGGGTGCGCACGCGAAGCTCTCGTCTCCGGGGCTCCTCCATGTCATGTTTGCGCTTGCGCGCTCCTACCAGTGCTGTCTCCAGGTCAGTCCTCCCTATGGTAATGGAGGACCTGACCCGCAAGCTGTAGTGGTCATGTGCTTTCTGGCTAGGATCTGACCAGGAACCTGTCATGGTCATGTGCTATATCAGGCTACCTTCCCCTATGGGAGGTGCCTGATTATTGTTGTGCTTCCTGGCTGGGTCTGCTTGGTCCCAGCCTGGCTGTGCGCTGTTCTCAGGTCCTCTGCTATGTCTGGTATTCTATTGTGCTCCTAGCACTCGCTCTGAACTTTCACGCTGCTTCATGCTCAGTTGTGCCTCCTGGCACACTCTCGTATCCTGTCCTCTGTCTCTTGCTCAGTCGTGCCTCCTGGCACTAACTCTGTCCCTACGCTCCATTACACCTCCTGGCACGACTGCTGCTCCATTCAGTACTCTGTCATGCTCCTTGCACGCGTCCTGCTTTGTTTACCTCCGGACGTATTACTCGCTACACGCCATACGTGCTCACGTGTACCTGTCTCGCACTATCCTGTAGTTAGCGCACTTCCGTGTACACCCCTGGTATTCCTAGTACCCAGTACCATTCTTCAGACAGACTCACCCGTGTCTCCTGTGAGCCGCCCCTCTCGGTACCAGCTGCCGTGGTACCCAAACCCCTGGGCTTGCTCCTAACGGTCCCTGTATAGGCAGGCAGTTCGCCCAGGGCTCCTCAGTGCCACGGCCCAGAGGGTCCACTCCTGGAGTCTCCGCCTCCAGACCTACCATCCTAACACACAGTCTGTCTCTGTCCGCAGCCACTGTCCTTTTGGGTCACCCATCGTGACCGTCTTCACTGTTAGTAGCTCTCTGTAGGCCTTTTCCGTCTTTCTACCTACAGCAAACTCTCCTCTCTAGTGAGCTCCCTTGGCTGACTGGAACTTCCAGAACCTTCCCTGACCTCTTATACTCTCCAGTCCCAGTAGCTCCGCCCACTATCACCTGACAGTAACCCTTAAACAATGGCAGTGACCTTGACCCATGGCAGTTACATAACCACTCTCTCCTACGCTCCCCACTGCCCTCTAATGGTCAAACGGCCACATGTCGCCCTTGGCTCTATATCTCAGCCTACACTGCGCTGCTCCTCTGCCTCTCTCCTTAGGCAGATCCGTCCGTCAGACCAACCTCCCCACATTCCCCCTTCCTTAGTCTATCGTCGTCTTCGACAATCTTACTCTGAGGCATGCGTGATACTGGGGGCCTGACTCTTGTACCCCAGTCTGTCTACACTCTTCCTGTCTTGACATCCTGTCCTCTTAAATACGTCATGGAAGTCATACTGCATGCACCCGGAACCTGTTGAACACACACATTTTTTTTTTTAAATAACACTTTACCATATTTGTTGCAATACTTTTTTTTTTTAGAACAATACTCTTTAAATACACAGCAAATCAAGCACAAAACAAAACAAAAAAAAACTATTATCAGAATGAGTACAGGGGCGCTCCCCCTTCCTTTGACATAAATACTTCCCCGTATGCGTCCCCACTGTAATATCCACACGTTATGAAGAATTCAAGGTATTAAACTTTAGATATGTTTTATTCTTCGTCCTCCAGCACACAGCATAACAGTTGCATTCCCATGCTACACAGAAGTGAAAGTGAAACTTCCCTTCTCATCCTTCTTGTCTCCACCCCCCAAGTCCCATAAGTCTGGCTTGCTTAAAGAGACAGATCTAATTATTATACATTACATCATCCCCCTTTTTTTTTTTTTCTTCTTTTTTTTTTTTTTTACTATAAATAACCCATATTACTGATAAATGCAACAACATGAAAACATCCAAAGAAATCATATGTCCATTTTGTCTTATTTGTTCAATTCAAAAACCAGAGAAACAAAAAAAAAACAAAACAAACAAAACTGTAGTTACACTTCTTCAATAAGCCTCGATGGAGCTCTTCTCTCTCGTGTAGGATAACGTCTGGGCTCATTGAGAGGGTTCATTATTGATGGACCAGCTACCTCTTGTTGGTCCTCTCCACCATCGGATACCAAATCTTCCACCAAAGAGAGTTCATTGTCATCATTCTGCGGTATGACTTTAAAATATGAAGAATTTCGCGTTATGGAGTGTCCATCTCGTTCAGCTGTGATCATGCTGCCTTTCCTTTTAGTAACATAATATTTTGCAGGACCATATACAGGTGAGGTCTTGTTGGTTGGTCTTTGACGTACCACCACGACATCCCCTCTTTCGATGGCACTTGACTGTGTCCTTCGCCTTCTGTCTGCATAACGTTTCATGGCTTGTTTGTTGGAGAAATCTGTGGATCTCACTGAGGAGTCACTCGGTCGGGGATGGCTGGTCACATCAGTGAGACGTATACGCAGGGTTCTGCTGAACATTAAATGAGCTGGAGCAGCATTAGTAGTGGAGTGTGGCGTATTGCGGTAATTACGCATGAATTTGTATAATGACTGTTTCAGTGGGATGTGCTCCAGACTCGCTGCCTTGATACGTTTCCCCAGAGTACGCATAAAACGTTCCACAATTCCATTGGCTTGCGGCCAGCAAGGTGTGATTTTCCTGTGATTGAATCCCAAGTATTCAGAAAATTGTGTAAACACATGTCCATTGAATGGAGGTCCATTGTCTGTTTTGACCACTCTTGGAATACCATATGCCGAGAAAATGTCGTCCAGCTCTGGTATGACATTATTAGCAGATGTTGAAGAGATAAATGAAATGACAGGGTATCGAGAATATTCATCAATTGTTACGAGAATGTATTGGCCATTTGGCAATGGTCCATATATATCGACTGCCACTTCCTCCCAGACAGCAGTGGGTAACGGAGACATTTGTAATGGCTCTAAGTTTGATGATGGAGTGATTAATTGACAAGTAGAACAGCGTCTAATCTTTTCTACCACCAAGTGATCCATATTTGGGAACCACACTTTTTCTCGGAGTAACTTCTTTGTACCAACAATTCCTAAATGACCTTCATGTGCTATCTGTATGACTAAGTTACGCAAAGTCTTAGGTACAACTAGTTTGGTACCTCGAAGATAGAGGTGTTGTTCAGTGACTGATAATTCCTCACGTACGTTTGAGAATAGTTTTAACTCTTTCAGATCAATCTCAGAATCAGGAAATTTTTCCTTTTGAATTTCATGCCACCTTCGATTTTGGATGATTTGTATTAGGGCACAGAGTGTCTTGTCTTTTGTTGTTTCATTTATAAATTGATCAAGAGAAAGTGCTTTTGGCACGGCATGATCTGTAACAAAACGTAGGTATTCTTCAATGGAGGAATGCACAGGTATATCATCATTAGTAGGATGTCTTGAAAGATAATCAGCCGGATTGCTGTATTTTCCAGGTTTGTGAACAATTTTATAGTTGTAGTCCTGTAGACGTAGGCCCCATCGTTCAATTCGTGCAGGCATTTTAGCTCTGGGATTTCCAAAAATTGTAAGAAGTGCTTGATGATCTGTGACAATGGTGAAGGGAGCTCCATAGAGAAATAAGTGAAAGTGTTCACATCCCCAGACAACTGCCAAGCTTTCTTTTTCAGGTTGAGAATATTTTCTTTCAGTGTTTGTTAAGCTCTTACTTGCATAAGAAATGATGTGAGGATTTTGATTGTTATCCTTGTACTGCGCTAGAATAGCACCCAGTCCCACGGGACTGGCGTCCACAATCAGTTCAGTTCGAAGAGCTGGATCAAAATAAGCCATAGTGGTTGTCGAGCAGAGTTCATTTTTAATTGTTTCAAAAGAGGCCTGACAGTCTTGAGACCATTGAAAAATACAACTTTGTTTTGTAAGTTCCCGTAGTGGATTGCTGATTGTTGAAAAATTCGGAATATATCTAGCACAGTAACTTGCCATTCCAAGGAAAGAACGCACTTCACTGGCATCCTGTGGAATTGAGGCTGTTCTGATAGCTTCCACTTTCTTGGGGTCTGGTTGTACTCCTTTTGCCGAGAAGATGTGACCATAGAATTCTAATGAACCCTTGTCAAACTCGCACTTCTCTTTGTTTTTTTCTGTTTGAGATTATGCACATGTAATTTATCCCCATTCTCCATTACGGTAGCCTGATGATCTGCTATTTCTATAGCACGGGCCATTTTGAGCAAATCATGTAGAGAGATATCCTGCTGCAGAGCCTTACGCCTTAGGTTATTAGACGAGCAGGTGACAATTATTTGAGTTAGGATTTCATCATCTACATCTGTAAAGGCACATCCATGTGCTAACTCTTTCAGCCGTGTGACATAAGTGTCTATGGACTCTTCTGGAAGCTGCTTGGCAATCCTGAATTTATATCTTTCATATCTGATGTTCTGTTTAGGGTTGAAGTAGCCAGTGAGAGCTTTAGTGCAGTTGTTGTATGTGTCTGTTTCTGCTGCAGGTAACGTACTGTATATGTCATAGACTCCTGTGCCTGCACAATGCAGGAGCAAAGCTCTCTTTCTTTTCTCCTCCTTTATGTCCATGGCTTCTAGGAAATTCTCAAATCTGTTTAGCCATTTTCTCCAGTTATGGGAGAGATTAATGACATCAGTCATATCAAATTGTGGGAATGTGTGCAAGTAGTCAGCCATGATAGAGTCTCTCAGTGGTGCTGGCGTGTGAAGCGGTAAAATATAGTCCGTACTCACAGCAGTAGGTGATTATATCCCATCCTCGTCGCCAGTTGTAATATCCACACGTTATGAAGAATTCAAGGTATTAAACTTTAGATATGTTTTATTCTTCGTCCTCCAGCACACAGCATAACAGTTGCATTCCCATGCTACACAGAAGTGAAAGTGAAACTTCCCTTCTCATCCTTCTTGTCTCCACCCCCCAAGTCCCATAAGTCTGGCTTGCTTAAAGAGACAGATCTAATTATTATACATTACACCCACTGTGTCAGGAGAAAACATCTTTCAACAAAAAAAACATTTCTCTTAACATGGATGTAGAAATGTCCTGTGAACTGCACAACGGTGCAGCGAATTCCCGGTAGTCCGGGCCATCTCCTGACTGCCGGTGTTCCGCCAACTCAGCAAGGGACTCCACAGCCGTGAAGTCCCGGGAGTCTAGGGGTGTCTGTGAGTCCTTTTACGGGGGCACGTAGTCTTCAGGAGAAGCGATCACTGCAACGGCGTAGTAGCCTCGGGGGCAGTACTCCTTGGAATAAGAGACCCAGTCTCCTTCCTGCAGAGCCCGGCCGTGACGGATGGAAGCTTCATTCAAATATACTTTTTCACCAGTGGCGAGGTCCCGGATGAATCCATATCCTTTTCCCTGTTCGTGTGCACCAGCCGCCTGATGGAACGTGGAACCGCCATGCCAGCCTCCCCTTTCTCATGAAGCAGCAGCAGCCCCCAGATCTCTTGCTCTCTGGCCTTCTTTTTCTCGATGACCTCTGCAACCCAAGCGGAGGGTCCGGTATAGGCCACAGAGTCCGGTGGGCGGGTCGAGGGCAGGGAAGAAGCGGCCGCAGGCTCCGGTGGTAAGTAGGCCGCAGCTGGCTTTGACAGTGAAGTCGGCGGGGTCGCGGGGGAGGCCGCAGCTGGAACCAAGGCGGCCACAGGCTCCGGAAAATCAACCGCAGGCAGGGCCGCAGATGGAGCAGCGACCACAAACTCCGGTGAGTCAACCGCGGCGGCTGACGGCCCGATTTCAGCAGTGACCGGGAGTGGGGCCGATGTAGCGGAAGTCAGCTTGGCGGGGGTCACGCCGTCATCCAGAGCGGGGGACATCGCAGTGTGATGAGTTGGGCGGGGAGGCCGAGGGCCGGTGTCGGGGTCCCAAGGTCTTTCTGATACACGGAGCATGGAGACTGGATTGGTCTGGGGTGTCACCGGCAAGGCCAGGAACACGCTCACCTTCCCCAGCCGTTGATCTTCACCCCGCCGTCCGACAGGGCTGGCCTCCAGGTTCGACGATACCGCGGAAAGACTCCCTGGGCAGGTCTCCCGACGAGACTGAATCGCCTGGCGCCACCGCCATTCCAGGCGTCCGATACCCCGACAGCTGCAGCGTCTCATTCTGTCCAAGGTCCAGTAGCTGACTGGCGCCAAACAGCCGCAGCAGGTCTCTCCACCCAGGCCACTCCCTTTCTTGGGTGGTGCGGTGGTGGGTTTCTCCACCCATCTTACAGGGTCCAACATGAGGGTGCGGTTCTCTCCAGATGAACCCCACCCCCCCAGGGGTGGATTTGATATAGCCCCGGATCATCCAGTTCAATTGTAAACGCCTGTGTCCCTTTCTTTTGATGCCAAATCACCACAGCCATTTTTCCAGTTCTTATACCGCTTCGGTTCCTCTGGTGGCAGAAACCAAGTCCCAAATTTGTAATCCACAAGTAAAGCAGCTCAAGTCTTTTTGTCTTTCTCTGTCACAGGCTTGCCACTGAAGTTGAAGTATTGGTGGCGGCTGTCCTGCCGACTATGCCAAATGTAGTAGGGTTGGGCTGAGGGAGGCGATTAGGTGATGTTGATCCAACAGGACTGGGGGGTGACCCACTTTGTGGCACCGGCAGACATGAGACTGAGACAAGGGTTGTGTCCAACAGTTAAGATTTTATTGGCCGATTTTCGGACAACCACTGTACTTCATCACAGGATTTGTCCACAATTCACTTTTACACAGACCCGGGTACCTTCTCTTTCTTATATTACCGTTTGTGGCGTCCTCTATGGCTCTTCCCCGCTGTGGCTGCCCTAAGCACTTTCACCACAGCGTTTCACCCTTTAGAGTATGCCGTCCACCTGACACAGTCTGTCTCTGTCCGCAGCCACTGTCCTTTTGGGTCACCCCCCGTGACCGTCTTCACTGTCAGTAGCTCTCTGTAGGCCTTTTCCGTCTTTCTACCTACAGCAAACTCTCCTCTCTAGTGAGCTCCCTTGGCTGACTGGAACTTCCAGAACCTTCCCTGACCTCTTATACTCTCCAGTCCCAGTAGCTCCGCCCACTATCACCTGACAGTAACCCTTAACCAATGGCAGTGACCTTGACCCATGGCAGTTACATAACCACTCTCTCCTACGCTAACCACCGTCCTCTAATGGTCAAACGGTCACATGTCGCCCCTAGCTCTATATCTCAGCCTACACTGCGCTGCTCCTCTGCCTCTCTCCTTAGGCAGATCCGTCCGTCAGACCAACCTCCCCACACGGGCACAGTTTCGAGCCAGTGCCCATGTACGGGGATCAACTGCACTGTATCTCATAGTTACAGATCCATTAGGTAGACAGGGACAGGTTTTATAAAAGAGTGATGTGAATTGTGCCAAGAACAAAAATACCCAATCCGCTGCCATTCTGTACCCACTCAGTGCCAGCTGGTTATTACTTCACTGCCAACTCTGCAGACAAGTGGAAGCTGTCAGTGATTACACCCCGAGGGTTGTTACATATTTAGTAGATCATTTACAACAAATCTGTTTTATATTGAAAATGCACAAAAGAGAATGAAATTCCTGTTATTTTATGATGAATTTAGAAATCCAGTCCTGACATGAGAAGAGCAATCGCCACACTCCGCTCTCCAAAGCCATCGATCGTCCTAGGTCCTGAGAATTGTTGTTTTTCCACAACTGGAGAGACACTGATTGCAGATCATTGTCATTTCTTGTCTTATACACGGACACTAAAATTCGGCTTTTCCAGCCCTATCTGTCCATGATCCTATCTGTCCATGATCCGAGATATATAGAAACTAAATAAAGATGCATTAAAGGTCGTTACAAGATGTGAAGAAATGAAACACTGGGTTTAATAGCTATGAGTTTATCATTATACCGGGAGCCAGTGTATGAATATATCATTATACCGGGAGCCAGTGTATGAATATATCATTGTACCGGGAGCCAGTGTATGAATATATCATTGTACCGGGAGCCAGTGTATGAATATATCATTGTACCGGGAGCCAGTGTATGAATATATCATTGTATTGGGAGTCAGTGTATGAATATATCAATATACTGGGAGTCAGTGTATGAATATATAATTGTACCTGGAGCCAGAGTATGAATATGTAATTGTACCGGGAGCCAGTGTATGAATATATAAATATACCGGGAGCCAGTGTATGAATATATCATTGCACCGGGAGTCAGTGTATGAATATATCATTGTATCGGGAGCCAGTGTATGAATATATCATTATACCGGGAGTCAGTGTATGAATATATCAATATACTGGGAGTCAGTGTATGAATATATAATTGTACCGGGAGCCAGTGTATGAATATATCAATATACTGGGAGTCAGTGTATGAATATATCTTTGTACCGGGAGCCAGTGTATGAATATATCATTGTACTGGGAGTCAGTGTATGAATATATCATTGTACCGGGAGTCAGTGTATGAATATATCATTATACCGGGAGTCAGTGTATGAATATATCAATATACTGGGAGCCAGTGTATGAATATATCATTGTACTGGGAGCCAGTGTATGAATATATCAATATACTGGGAGTCAGTGTATGAATATATAATTGTACCGGGAGCCATTGTATGAATATATAATTGCACCGGGAGCCAGTGTATGAATATATCAATATACTGGGAGTCAGTGTATGAATATATCAATATACTGGGAGCCAGTGTATGAATATATAATTGTACCGGGAGCCAGTGTATGAATATATCATTGTACTGGGAGTCAGTGTATGAATATATCATTGTATCGGGAGCCAGTGTATGAATATATCATTGTATTGGGAGTCAGTGTATGAATATATCAATATACTGGGAGTCAGTGTATGAATATATAATTGTATTGGGAGTCAGTGTATGAATATATCAATATACTGGGAGTCAGTGTATGAATATATAATTGTACCGGGAGCCAGTGTATGAATATATCAATATACTGGGAGTCAGTGTATGAATATATCATTGTACCAGGAGCCAGTGTATGAATATATCAATATACTGGGAGCCAGTGTATGAATATATAATTGTACCGGATGCCAGTGTATGAATATATCAATATACTGGGAGCCAGTGTATGAATATATCATTGTACCGGGAGCCAGTGTATGAATATATCATTATACCGGGAGTCAGTGTATGAATATATCAATATACTGGGAGCCAGTGTATGAATATATCATTGTACTGGGAGCCAGTGTATGAATATACCATTATACCGGGAGTCAGTGTATGAATATATCAATATACTGGGAGCCAGTGTATGAATATATCATTGTACTGGGAGCCAGTGTATGAATATATAATTGTACCGGGAGTCAGTGTATGAATATATTAATATACTGGGAGTCAGTGCATGAATATATCAATATACCGGGAGCCAGTGTATGAATATATAATTGTACCGGGAGCCAGTGTATGAATATATCATTGTACTGGGAGTCAGTGTATGAATATATCATTGTATCGGGAACCAGTGTATGAATATATCATTATACCGGGAGTCAGTGTATGAATATATCAATATACTGGGAGTCAGTGTATGAATATATAATTGTACCGGGAGCCAGTGTATAAATATATCAATATACTGGGAGTCAGTGTATGAATATATCATTGTATTGGGAGTCAGTGTATGAATATATCAATATACTGGGAGTCAGTGTATGAATATATAATTGTACCGGGAGCCAGTGTATGAATATATCATTATACCGGGAGTCAGTGTATGAATATATCAATATACTGGGAGCCAGTGTATGAATATATCATTGTATTGGGAGTCAGTGTATGAATATATCAATATACTGGGAGTCAGTGTATGAATATATAATTGTATTGGGAGTCAGTGTATGAATATATCAATATACTGGGAGCCAGTGTATGAATATATAATTGTACCGGGAGCCAGTGTATGAATATATCAATATACTGGGAGTCAGTGTATGAATATATAATTGTATTGGGAGTCAGTGTATGAATATATCAATATACTGGGAGCCAGTGTATGAATATATAATTGTACCGGGAGCCAGTGTATGAATATATCAATATACTGGGAGTCAGTGTATGAATATATCATTGTATTGGGAGTCAGTGTATGAATATATCAATATACTGGGAGTCAGTGTATGAATATATAATTGTACCGGGAGCCAGTGTATGAATATATAATTGTACTGGGAGTCAGTGTATGAATATATCATTGTACCAGGAGCCAGTGTATGAATATATCATTATACCGGGAGTCAGTGTATGAATATATCAATATACTGGGAGCCAGTGTATGAATATATAATTGTACCGGATGCCAGTGTATGAATATATCAATATACTGGGAGCCAGTGTATGAATATATCATTCTACCGGGAGCCAGTGTATGAATATATCATTATACCGGGAGTCAGTGTATGAATATATCAATATACTGGGAGCCAGTGTATGAATATATCATTGTACTGGGAGCCAGTGTATGAATATATAATTGTACCGGGAGTCAGTGTATGAATATATCAATATACTGGGAGTCAGTGTATGAATATATCATTGTACCGGGAGCCAGTGTATGAATATATCATTGTATCGGGAGTCAGTGTATGAATATATCATTATACCGGGAGCCAGTGTATGAATATATCAATATACTGGGAGCCAGTGTATGAATATATCAATATACTGGGAGCCAGTGTATGAATATATCATTGTATTGGGAGCCAGTGTATGAATGGATATATCATTATACCGGGAACCAGTGTATGAATATATCATTGTACCGGGAGTCAGTGTATGAATATATCATTATACCGGGAGCCAGTGTATGAATATATCAATATACTGGGAGCCAGTGTATGAATATATCATTGTACCGGGAGCCAGTGTATGAATATATCATTGTACCGGGAGTCAGTGTATGAATATATCATTGTAGCGGGAGCCAGTGTATGAATATATCATTGTACCGGGAGCCAGTGTATGAATATATCAATATACTGGGAGCCAGTGTTTGAATATATCATTGTACCGGGAGCCAGTGTATGAATATATCATTGTACCGGGAGTCAGTGTATGAATATATCATTGTACTGAGAGTCAGTGTATGAATATATCATTGTACTGGGAGCCAGTATATGAATATATCATTGTATCGGGAGTCAGTGTATGAATATATCATTATACCGGGAGCCAGTGTATGAATATATCAATATACTGGGAGCCAGTGTATGAATATATCAATATACTGGGAACCAGTGTATGAATATATCATTGTATTGGGAGCCAGTGTATGAATATATCATTATACCGGGAACCAGTGTATGAATATATCATTGTACCGGGAGTCAGTGTATGAATATATCATTATACCGGGAGCCAGTGTATGAATATATCAATATACTGGGAGCCAGTGTATGAATATATCATTGTACCGGGAGCCAGTGTATGAATATATCATTGTACCGGGAGTCAGTGTATGAATATATCATTGTACCGGGAGCCAGTGTATGAATATATCATTGTACCGGGAGCCAGTGTATGAATCTATCAATATACTGGGAGCCAGTGTATGAATATATCACTGTACCGGGAGCCAGTGTATGAATATATCATTGTAGCGGGAGTCAGTGTATGAATATATCATTGTACTGAGAGCCAGTGTATGCATATATCATTGTACCGGGAGCCAGTGTATGAATATATCAATATACTGGGAGCCAGTGTATGAATATATCATTGTACCGGGAGCCAGTGAATGAATATATGATTATACCGGGAGCCAGTGTATGAATATATCATTGTATTGGGAGTCAGTGTATGAATATATCATTATACCGGGAGCCAGTGTATGAATATATCATTGTATTGGGAGTCAGTGTATGAATATATCATTATACCGGGAGCCAGTGTATGAATATATCAATATACTGGGAGCCAGTGTATGAATATATCATTGTACAGGGAGTCAGTGTATGAATATATCATTGTACCGGGAGCCAGTGTATGAATATATCATTATACCGGGAGCCAGTGTATGAATATATCAATATACTGGGAGCCAGTGTATGAATATATCATTGTACCGGGAGCCAGTGTATGAATATATCATTGTACCGGGAGTCAGTGTATGAATATATCATTGTACCAGGAGCCAGTGTATGAATATATCATTGTACCGGGAGTCAGTGTATGAATATATCATTATATCGGGAGCCAGTGTATGAATATATCATTGTGCCGGGAGTCATTGTATGAATATATCAATATAATGGGAGCCAGTGTATGAATATATCATTGTACCGGGAGCCAGTGTATGAATATATAATTGTATCGGGAGTTAGTGTATGAATATATCATTATACCGGGAGCCAGTGTATGAATATATCAATATACTGGGAGCCAGTGTATGAATATATCATTGTATTGGGAGCCAGTGTATGAATATATCATTGTACCGGGAGTCAGTTATGAATATATCATTATATCGGGAGCCAGTGTATGAATATATCAATATACTGGGAGCCAGTGTATGAATATATCATTGTACCGGGAGCCAGTGTATGAATATATCATTGTACCGGGAGTCAGTGTATGAATATATCATTGTACTGAGAGCCAGTGTATGAATATATCATTGTACCGGGAGCCAGTGTATGAATATATCAATATACTGGGAGCCAGTGTATGAATATATCATTGTACCGGGAGCCAGTGTATGAATATATCAATATACTGGGAGTCAGTGTATGAATATATCATTGTACCGGGAGCCAGTATATGAATATATCAGTATACCGGGAGCCAGTGTATGAATATATCATTGTACTGGGAGCCAGTGTATGAATATATCATTGTACCGGGAGTCAGTGTATGAATATATCATTGTACTGAGAGCAAGTGTATGAATATATCATTGTACCGGGAGTCAGTGTATGAATATATCATTGTACTGAGAGCCAGTGTATGAATATATCATTGTACCGGGAGCCAGTATATGAATATATCAGTATACCGGGAGCCAGTGTATGAATATATCATTGTACCGGGAGCCAGTGTATGAATATATCATTGTACCGGGAGTCAGTGTATGAATATATCATTGTACTGAGAGCCAGTGTATGAATATATCATTGTACTGGGAGCCAGTGTATGAATATATCAATATACTGGGAGCCAGTGTATGAATATATCATTGTACCGGGAGCCAGTGTATGAATATATCAATATACTGGGAGTCAGTGTATGAATATATCATTGTACCGGGAGCCAGTATATGAATATATCAGTATACCGGGAGCCAGTGTATGAATATATCATTGTACTGGGAGCCAGTGTATTGATATATAATTGTACCGGGAGTCAGTGTATGAATATATCATTGTACCGGGAGCCAGTGTATGAATATATCATTGTACTGGGAGTCAGTGTATGAATATATCAGTATACCGGGAGCCAGTGTATGAATATATCATTGTACTGGGAGCCAGTGTATTGATATATAATTGTACCGGGAGTCAGTGTATGAATATATCATTGTACCGGGAGTCAGTGTATGAATATATCATTGTACCGGGAGTCAGTGTATGAATATATCATTGTACCGGGAGCCAGTGTATGAATATGTCATTGTACTGGGAGCCAGTGTATTGATATATAATTGTACAGGGAGTCAGTGTATGAATATGTCATTGTACTGGGAGCCAGTGTATGAATATATTATTGTACCGGGAGCCAGAGTATGAATATATCATGACATATGTGAAAAAGTAATGTTCAGCTCACCCAAGAAGGATTCCCAGCAGATTACATATAACAGAAAACAGGATCCTGTCTCTGCCAGACGTAGAAGCAAGGTGCACATGTAGAAATGAAGATCCAGCTCCGGTAAAAAATTCAAGACTTTATTAGAGTGTTATAGATGTAGTTGGAGGTTTGGAAGGTGCAGAGGAATGCGAAACACCGAACGAAATTCGAACACTGTCAAATGGAACAATTGAAGATGACCCCCTTCCTACCATTCGTTCTGGGCGACCTGATGAAGCTTCTTCAGAGTAAATGTGCCGTAAAGTGTAGGCCATGATTTTGGAAGATCGTCGGGTCAGAGTCAGTGCCATAGCTTATGAACCAGCTATTTCAGTTGACACGGTTTCCAGTATCATTCTTGATGTTTTGAGGATGTCACAGGTCAGTACCTGGTGAGTGTCACGAATGTTGACCCCTGCGCAAAAAACATGTAGCCAGAAATTTAGCCTTGAGAAATTAGACCTGCTAAGAAAAAATACAGGAGACTTCTACTCTCAATTATTATGGGTGATGAAACATGGATACACAAGATCCTGAGACCATACATGAGTCCATGCAATGGAAGCATAATTGGTCTTCAACTCCAAAGGAATTTCATGTCCAGCAGACAGCTGGAGACACCATGCCATACAATTACTGGACAACACGAAACAATCACTGACCTCAGGGAGACCAGTCAAAGAAAACACTGCGGCAGCCGGCAAAGGCGCTCATTCAGTGAAATCCTAGGTGCATTGCTCCCTGGCAAATACAAATTTTTTATACATTTTTTATGTTTGTTTTCTAATCTGTTGGAACCCCGCAGCAACACGGACTGTGCCATTTGTTTTTGTTTTACCGTTAGGCCAGAAAGGTCATATTTATGTTGCTAATCCTACTCTGGTTTATGCTGTGCCTCAATAAACCAGTGGAAAATTTAAAGAGACAGCGTTCCTGTGACTGCCACAATGAACAGTCAAGTGAATGATCTACCACAGTGGGCAACAATTTCCAAATGATAATGCAGACAAAGAGGCAGTTACAGAGTTCTTGCAGCAGCAATAAGTCTCCTTATATCCTCCTGAGGACGTCTGATCAGTGGAGGTGAAGTGCAATAAGTGTGTTGAAGTCAAGGGCATTACATTGAAAAGTAGAAAGTAAATTGTTATCAGAAAATTTGTTTTTCATATTCAGGTAGATAAATTATTAATCACTCCTCGTATGAAGGATTGAGCCCTCAACCCTTCTCTGGATCAGGCTGAAAGGAAACGGGCTAACATCTCAGCTCGGCGGATAGCTCCTCTCCTTGGATGCTCAACTGAAATTGGGCTGCTGTCTACAAAATATGACCTGTTAGGCTACTTTCCCACATCCGTCTTTTTGAATCCGGCACGATGCGGTGAAAAGTGTGAAAACCGGAACCGGAATTGGATCCGGTTTGGTCACATAGAAAGTAATGATTGCCGCATCGTGCCGGATGTACATGCGGCGGCCCCGGTTTTTTCCGGATATGGCAAAAATGCGCCGTCCGGCGTCTGCAAAAAACGTTCCCTGCAACGTTTTTTGGCAGCGCTGGAACGGCTTTTTAAAGTGCGCATGCCCGGACACTGTGATTTAACCCCACAGGTGCCCGGCAAGCGCAAGACTCTCTCTCCATACCTTTCTTTGTCTGACTCACTCGTCCCCCCGCTCTCTCCAGATGGCTCTCATCGCTGCGGCTTCCGTCTCTACAACTGGCTCTCGTCGCCCAGTGCTGCGGCTCCTTTAAATTTTATCCAGGCCGCATCCGGCGACGCATTCACATCCGGTGTCACCGCTACAGGCCGGTTCCGGCGGCACGGCTTTTCGCCGCACGCCGCCAGAACCCTAAAACCGGATGTGTGAAAGAGGCCTTACTCCCACACATGTAGGCATACACCCCAAACTCTATACACAATCAGCACAGTAGTGTCTATAGCTTCACTGTCTATATAAAAGTAGTATATAAACTAATAACATATATAGTAACAATCTGCCTCCGCCGAAACCTTGTTATGTCTCTAAGTAGATTAATCAGAAATATAAATAGATATATACATGCATTACTCATATAGACATACATACAAACAGAATACACAAACATACACATGCATACACAAAAACATACACACATAGATCCATATACGTGCCTACATGCAGAAATAAGCAGAGTCAAAGCTACACACATTTATATATGCATACACAAAAACATGTACACCTAGTGTGGTGGATCAGCTCGCACGGAGGTAGACAGGGGAACACTGTCTCTTTAAGAACTTCCTTGGTTTATTATATGCAGCCTAAACCAAGCTGATCTAAAAAGTAAACATGCCCCTCTGGGCAAAAAAAAACAGCAAAAAAAATAAAGTGGTAGCAGAAAGCACAGTTCTTGTGGTAACAAGGATCAACCCGCTGACTGTTAGCAAGAACCACGGTTCAAGTTTTAGCCCAAACACAAAAAACACTTCTCTAGAGTTAGGGCCCCGTCACACATAGCGATCTCGCTAGCGAGATCGCTGCTGAGTCACAAGTTTTGTGATGCAACAGCGATCTCACCAGCGAGATCGCTGTGTGTGACAGCGATCAGCGACCGGCCCCCCTGCCGGTATCGCTGATCGTTGTAGGAAAGGTCAGGACTTTTATTTGGACGCTGGTCTCCCGCTGGCCAGCACGCATCGCTGCGTGTGACAGGCGGGAGACCAGCGATTAGCTGGTAACTAACGTACACATCGGGTATCCAAGAGATGCGGATCCCTTAGAAACCCGATGTGTATGTTAGTTACCAGCGAGCTGATGCAGGGAGCTGGTAACTAACATACACATCGGGTATCTAGGGATGCATGTCCCTTGGATACCCAATGTGTACGTCAGTTACCAGCTCCCTGCATCAGCGCGCTGGTAACTAACGAACACAGCGATGCCGCGCGCTCTGCGTCGCTGTGCTGATCCCTGGTGAAGCTGTCTGTTTGACAGCTCACCAGCGATCACATTGCAACTTACCAGCGATCCTGACACGTTGATATCGTTGTCGGGATCGCTGGTGAGTCGTTATGTGTGACGGGGCCCTTAGCCTCTCAAGACACTGAACTCTGAACACCTCAGGAGGCCAACTATTCAAACCCCAGACCAGACCCTGGGGTGGAGATAAGGTAGACTACCTCCCACCCGCTCTATGGTTGTCCACAAAAACCAACCCTTAAACAAAATGACAAGTTAGCCACTCGCAACACTTAATGTGCTGGAGGAATCTTTTGGGTTCACATCACTGAAGCTAATAGCCTCCTTGAAACATATCTCCCCTCCAGCATGTTGCCAGTCACTTTATCACACTAGATACACACACAAAAACACATACATACATAAAAACATGCACACAGATAATCAAATACATGCACAGAAACATGCACACATACAGTATACACCAACATAGAAACACATACATACACAGAACAGAAACATGCACACATAAACATGACTGATGAGACAGAGATGCACCAAAACTAACAAGATTCCCATGAATAAATAGCACACACACATAAAAAAATCATAAAACTCTGTTCTTTTAATGGATGGAGGTCGGTCACAGCATAAAGAGGTATATCAACAATAAGGCACTCTTGGCCTGGTGTAACATTTGCTACAAAGCGTTATGAGACCAGCCAGACTCCCGGCACAAGTCAGCCTTCGTACAGGAAAAAACATCAGAATTGTAAATTTGACTGCTGATGTGACTTAATAAACAACAACTATACTGAATGATAACATAAATGATAACAAGGGAGGAAGGGTGGGACAATATCCTCCGGCTCCCATGCAGTGAGGAGAGACCGGAAGAGGCAGGGATAGGACTTATATTGGGAGGTAGGATGGAAGGAGAGCAGGAAAAACAGGAACTATTGGCCAGGAGGAAGGGGAGACATGGGAACGTAAAACATTAACCCCTTATAACGAGGCAAATCGAGGGGCATCCAACTGAATATTGGACTGCCCTAAAGATATAGACAGAAATATGCACACATTGATACGTACACTGTTAAATATACTTATTTTGTATTTTAATTTATTCAGGACTTCTTACCAGATGTGATACTTCTGATAAAATGTCACAAAAGTTCTTATAAAAAAATGTAATGGTTTATTGGATTATCCTCCAAAAAGAATCATTGCAGTAAAACATAAAATGGCTGAAGTAGTTATGAAGAGATTGTCCATTTGTCCATAATTAACTCATTAGTTGAAGTTCATCAGTCTTTTCCTGGATTCAGAATGGTAGTTTGTGTCTGTCTGTGTCAATATCATGGCTGAAGATGTTGCATGAATAGGAGCACGTGTGTCAGGCCTTCATCCATGAGTGAATGTTCAAGTTCCAATCCCAAGAGGAGCTCATCTCAGCTGTCGCAGGGAGACCCTTCTAATGAATGAGGTGAGTGAAGAGCCCCCTCGGTGTGTCCTGTGGTTTATATACAGTATGTCTCACATAGCACCTGTTTCTATAGATGGCCCTACAATCTACCCAAAGTCAAGTGTCCGGAAATAACACATGCAATGACCACTAAACCTTCCATGAGGGAGCAGCAATGTACCAATACAGAGTTGAGAGTAAAAATGAATACCCATAATTAATATTTAATACACACATAAACACATGCATACACACAAACAAACATGCACATATAGCCATATATACATACATACACAGAACAGAAACATGCACATATAGATACACACATACACATGTGTGGCGCCCCTGAGGGTCCAGTCGCTACAGAGGTACTGCACCTCACCCAGAGGTGTGGTATCCCACAACCAGGTAAGGTGGATGCACCCAACCAGATTCCAACACTCACATCCCACACTCACTGGTAGTGTAGCAGAGCACCCTTTATAGCTCCCTGCTTGGAACAGGAAGAGTGCTGGGAGGTGGGCGGAGCGTAGCTTAGAGCGGGAGCAGGATAGAAAGAGAGATGAGATCCCTCTTAGGGGGGAAGGAGGAGGACGTGCCTGCAGCAGCTCTGCAGATTAGGATCTGCTGGACTGGTTGGATTACTACAGAAAGCTCCCTAAAGGAAGAAGGTTCTTCTGGGACACGGCTGGAGCGTACTCCCCGTGGGTCCCTTCTACACACTGCCTACAGGTCAGGTGGAGGGAGAAACTGGTCGCAAAGGGAACGGCCCCTAGCCTAGTTCGCATTCCTCAGGGTGCCACTAGCAAACTGATAGCTTTGGTTACTTTATGGACCATCGCCCCTACCACAGTTAGTCCGAGTGGAAAGGCGCTATATATAATCACAGAAACGGTGAGGCGTTGTCTGAACAGGATTCGCAGCTGCTGGCCCAGAACGATAATTGTGAAGTGCTGGAGTGGAAGGAAGGAGTTAAAAAAGCAGCATATTGTTTGGAGATGGCCAGGAATGGTACATACTGACAGGGAAGGCTGGAAAGGTGTATTTCATCTAATCTGGAAGTTGACTGGACCCCTCACCTGGAGGACGCAGCATCAAAGCGGGCATCTGTGTGCATCAGACTGTGAGTAAGGCCTTAGGAACTACATGCAGTTGTGTCCTCCACATTATTCCTGCGTCTTCAACTCAGCACTGCTACATCCTCCACTCCACACTACCTTACCATCTTCAAACTCATCTCTACTGCCCTGGGACTACAGCTCTACCTGTGGAGGGCTTTAACATCTTGGCTGCACCACACCATCTGTCCCAGAGAAGCAACACTGCAGCGCTGGTCATCATTGATCAGAAACCACAGGTGGCGTCACGAATCACTACATAACCTTTATCCCCATTCAACTCTACCCCTTTGACATGACTGCCTGGGGTCACGGACCAGGTCACCGCCGCTGTAACATCTCCCATTGAAGTTAACGGGCTCAGTACCGAGTATCCCACGGCCCCTCGGGCGCGTCACATGCATACGTACTGTGTTCAGTTTTGGGTGCCACATTTTAAAAAAGACATTAACAAACTGGAGCAAGTTCAGAGAAGAGTGACCAGAATGGTGACTGGTCTGCAAACCCTGTCTTATGAGGAACGGATACAGGATTTGGGAATGTTTAGCTTTCAAAAGGGAAGACTGAGAGGAGACTTAATAGCTGTCTTCAAATATCTCAAGGGCTGTCACATTGTAGATAGATCATCTTTATTCTCATTTGCACAAGGAAAGACTAGAAGCAATGGGATGAAACTGATTGGGAGGAGACACAGATTAGATATTAGAAAAAACTTTTTTTGACAGTTAGGGTGATCAATGAGTGGAACAGGCTGCCACGGGAGGTGGTGAGTTCTCACTCAATGGAAGTCTTCAAACAGAGGCTGGACAGACATCTGTCTGGGATGACTTAGTGAATCTTGCTTTGAGCAGGGGGTTGGACCAGATGACCCAGGAGGTCCCTTCCAACTCTACCATTTTATGATTCTGTGGTTCTATGCACAAAAACATGCACATATAGATACAGACACATACACAGAAATATGCACGCATAGATGCACATGCACGCAGAAACAAATGCACACGTAGATACACACATGCGCACACACATATACAGTATACATACATACAATGAAACATACATCGTAGGGTCGGACTGACCCACCGGAGAACTGGAGGATTCTCCGGTGAGCCCAGGCACTGACACCTGCTGGCATACTGGCCAGCAGCTGCCTAGGATCCCAACTGCTCCAGGGACCCCCAGCCAGTGGCGTGTCGCTAATAGCGGCACACCCTGCTGCTATGGCGCCCCAAAGTCAGGGGGGCCTGCCTGGTGCCAGTGGACCATAGCTGGAGACAGGAGCCTGTCCCCGCTGCGAAAGAGAAATGAATATTCACACTTCCCTACACCCCTATGGGCGTGGAGAGGAGTGAATACTCATTTCACTTTAATAGTGGACAGTTTTAGCCGCAGGCTGAGGCTAACACTGCCCGCATATAAAGCTGGTGTGGCTGCATCGGTGCCCCGGAGGTGGACCCGTGCAGGGCAGCTAACCCTGAGGGCAATCTGCGGGTAGGGAGCGGTCCCTGTAGCGTTGCAGCGGAGTGGAGCTGCAGGGATCTGGTGCTGGCTGTCCTGCTTCCTGCCCAGTGCTTCCTGTCTGACACAGCGCAGCTGGATGATGTCATCATTCAGCACGCCGCTGTTTCAGAGAAAAAGCTGCCGGCGCTGAAGATGGTGCCAGGATGTGCTGCGGGTGCGGGGTATGTGCGGAGAGGTGAGTGGTGCTGTGTGTGTCTGTCTGCGTGCGTGCATGTGTATGTGGTGCGGTGCTTTGTGTGTGTGAGTGAGAGAGTGGTGAGGTGCTGTGTGTGTATTGGAGATTGGCAATGATGGGGGTGGTGGGGGAGAAGGCAATGTTGGTGGTGGTGGAAAGGGTGATGGAGTGGTGGGGGAGGAGGCAATGATGAAGGTGGTGGAATGGGCAATGATGGGGTGGTGGGGGGGAAGGCAATGATGGGGGTGGTGGAATGGGCAATGATGGGGTGGTGGGGGAGAAATAAATGATGGTTGTGGCAGAAAGGACAGTGATGGTAGTGGTGGAAAGGACAATGGTGGTGGTGAGGAAGGAGGCAATGATGGAGGTGGTGGAATGGGCAATGATGGGGTGGTGGGGGAGAAAGCAATGATGGAGGTGGTGGAAAGGTCAATGATATGGGTGCTGGGTGAGAAGGCAATGATGAAGGTGGTAATGAGAACAATGATGGGGTGGAGGGGGATAACAATGATGGAGGTGGAGGGGGGCTGCATTTTCCCCTATGAGGGGGGGCAGCATTATACCCTATGAGGGGGGCTGCATTATACCCTATGAGGGGGGCTGCATTATACCCTATGAGGGGGCTACATTATATTTTGTGGGGGCTGCATTAAATTCTGTGTGGGGGCTGAATTATTCTCTCAGGGAGCTACATTATATTCTGGGGGGCTACATTACACTATATGAGGGGGTCTGCATTATATTCAACATTATATTCTATGGGGGAGCTGCCTTATACCTTATAAGGGGGTTGCATTATATTTTGTGGGGTGCTGCATTATACCCTATGAGGGGGGCCACATTATATATCATGAGGGTGGCTGCATTATATTTTATGAGGAAGGCTGCATTATATTCTATGAGGGGGGCTACTTTATATCCTATGAGGGGGCTACATTATATTCTATGAGGGGGCTACTTTATGCTCTATGAGGGGGCTACCCCAACCCCTGCTACATAATTAAAACGTGTACTACCTTATATTATACCCGGATATTAGCGTGTTTTACCACACAATTGATGGTCTCGTATTTCTTTCTATGTAGCTATATAGTGGACCCCAAGAATGATTTTCTCTGGTGAGCCTAAGATGCTCCAGTCCGACACTGCACATAGATACATACACATACATACACAAAAACATGCAGAAACATGCACACAATAAACATAAAAACACATACTCACATAAAGACACAGAAAAAGCACACATTAGCTCTACAAAGTAATTTTAATAGTTATGCTTCTATCTTAAAACATTTGACCACAATTCTGTCTATTTCCATGCAGATTCACTATTGAAAATGTTAAAGAAATACTGTCTCAGTCTGTGCCATCGTCAAATGGCTGTGCCAATTTCGCACTTAAGTAAACATGTTCCCTAAGGTCTTCACTAGGAAAGCGCTAGCCTCTAAATTATTTAATTCCAGCTGAGAAACATCCAAAAAGCCTCCAGAACCTGTTTGCACTGTTTACATAAGATTTGAGCTCTCTTCGATTTTACCGGAGCGGCCACATGTCGATCAGTGGCCCCTGGAGCCCGGCCAGGAGACACACGCACTATGACCTTAATTTACCGGAGGTACATGTTGCAAGGAGGAGCACTTCAGGTGAAAGTCTGCATGCGACTTATATAAATTATTTTGGGTTTTTGAGGTTGTCGAGTCTGGAGTTGGTGCTGGGTGGGTGTCTGGTCTATCAGGAGAACACAGCACTTGTATAGTGTAGGTGGTATTTTGGGTAAACACTAGCAGCGTTATTTCACCAAGCAAAACCTCTTATTTGTGGAACATGTTGGACACAAACTCTGCTCTCAGTGATGCGGAGGCAGCAAAACTTTAATTATGAGGAAGACAGAGGGTGAACTGTACTGATTTGTGAAGGCCCCTGCACACATAAGATAAAAGTCTGCAGAAATGGGTGATTTTGACCATAGCGAACGATCAACAGCCATTTTGTCTGATGCCCCAACAACCATTTTCATTCAAAATACTGATCGTCATAGATCATCGGCCATAAAATTCCAACACACACGATACGGTGGTGTTTTTTTTTTCTAATGATGACTGACCATTTGCTGGCCCAATTTTGTCTAATGTCTCCGGCAGTGATGTGTAATTTGTGGTTAGGTGGTCAGTGATGTGGACCTTCAAATATATTATAAGGGTACCTGACGCACTTGGTGGTAGAGTTATTCCTCACTCGGGGAAAATGGAGGCATACCCAGAGGACAGTACAACAACACTGCACCCAGGGGTGCAATGGACTTGATGGTTCCAAAACAGAGGTAGACAAGGTTTGGCTATCACGTGCAACACATTACGGTTTCTTGTGATAGCCTGCTGGCAATGTTTTCAGCAACACTTTAGTCACTCTGCAATAGCGTTTGCTTCACTATACAGCTAAGTCTACATTCACAATGCTTTTCACGGTCCCTCTCATGGTCACCTCTCCTGGAGGCATTCTTCTGCAGTAGATTGTCTGGTTATTGCCCAGGCATGACTGTCCCTCTCGCAGAGGCACCAGTTTCTTAGTCGCCTATGCCATGTAATGCCAAACTAAGACATGAGCACTGAGACTCCTCAAGATTGACTACTCCTTGTTACCTCTAGACTAATCCCTTGCCAATCTGGAGGATGTACTCTTCACAGCCATCAATAAATTGCACTCTGCTGTGCCAATTCTTGTCCTCGTGTAATGGAGGTGCCCTCATGGAGGTGGGCTGCTGTTTGCTCCCCTATGATAAACTACATCATCTGAAGTTAAGACTAGAGCTTCTTCTTAAATGTTTCTCTGTGGCCCTTACAATGCCCTGGAGTCATCCAAGACTAAGATATCCATGATCTATCCTGAGGATAGGATAGCAATATCAGATCATTTGGGACCGGCCAGCTCATAACTGAAGGTGTAGCCAATGGCAGTTCACCAGTATATGGAGGGATTAGCTCTGCTCCATACATTTTTTAGCGGTCACTTTTTCGGGTACTGCAGTTTAGCCCCCATTAAAAGGCAACCTGTCATCAGGTTTCCCATTATTAAATTGCTGCTAGCACATTATCTCCCTCCAAGATCCTAAAGAATCCTGTACTATTGCAGCATACAGTTAAAAAATATCTTTGTTCACTGCTCTCCTATTTGGTGCCTCGTGCCGAGCGACCCAACGGGTATGCACAGATTAACCTGTTGTTCACTTGCTAACTGTTTCCTATCAATCAAAGGCAAAAGGGCTGAGATCACAAGCTCAATGCAAGCTTGGAGGTTGCTCCATACAAGGCAATCATTCTGTTCAGTGCCATGGTACCACATAGGAGAGCAGTGAAAAGAGATCATTTTTGGTGATATGTTGGGATGCAGAGGCGTATGGAACAGATTGTTGGTATCAAGTTAATAAGGACATTATTTGCTGGCAGCAGTTTAATAACGGGAAACCTGATAACAGATTCTATATAAACCGGGGAATATCTTCTAAATACTCATTATTAAATTTGAAACAAATCTGTCTGTACAGTTTTAGATGTGTTGTGTAACATAGGGCAATGAGATCTGCTGTTACTCATCGTGTACCTTCTGGTCAATCATGGTGCCTAGGAGAACTCATCCACGTGCGGCAAGGTTGAAGGGTGTCTTTCTATCCCTTAAGGCTCTATTCGTAAGTCTGTTTTTTTCTCGTACGTGAAAAAAAAAAAACATTAATTTTCATCAGTGTTAAGTCAATGCGTTCGTTTTTTTCCATTTGTGATTTTCTGGTTTGCCAAAAGAGATCGCAAAACTTTTCTTATCCATTGCGATGTTAAAACTGGACGGTACATGGAATGCTCAATGATGCCAACCGTGACTTTCAAGATCCATAGACTTGTAAGAATAATTTTAATAAGTGACTCAGATGGAAAACACATAATACACATAATCTAATTTGCAAGCCACTGTGCAATTGTGAAAAGAGCCTGGAAGAGATCTTATGAATAGAGCATGCTGCAAACTAAAGGTTTATGCTTCTTCAATATTTCAAACGCAAGATGCCCGGGAATACATTTATACCCTTAAAAAAAAATCTATTTTCCAATGATTTAACTGCCACCTCCTGGGCAAAAAATGGAAATACACAAGAGTTATTTAGAGTATGTGCACACATTTTTAGGTTTTATTTGAGAGATTCCGCTCTAAAAACCCCCCTCAAAAACTCTTGGAAAACACTTCCAACTCAATACTATGGGAAATACATTTTGCTGTTCATATGAGGAGTTGTTTTTTTTTCGTTTTTTTTCTGATGAAAAATGCCTGATGGAAAAAAAACAGAAAGTGCACGTCACTTCATTGAAGAGGAACCTAAAGGAAACCTTTCTAAACCAGGCATTGTCCAATCAAAAGTCTGCAAAGAACGGTTCAGGAAAAAAAAAACTCCTCCAAAATTGTTCAAAAATGTCTTCACCTCTTCAAGAAACACTTAGCTTTCGAACTCTTCAAAAAAGTGGAAGTTCTGCAAAGCACTGATATGGCCCCACAGATTATTCCACAGCAGAACGACGACCCCCAATCATAGAGGCAATGTTATTAAGAACTATCTTCAGGGTAAAGAAGAAAAAGGAGTTTTTGACTTGTTGATCCGGCCTCCACAGAGCCCTGATCTCAGCATCCAGAGAAGATCTGTGGTTAATTCTCCAAGATGTTTGGAATGACCTCCCTTTCTGCATCAGTTAAAACAGCACTCCGGTGTTTTGTTTTTTTTATTTCAGCCCCAGAGTGATATCACTAATGATGTTCCCTGCCCCTAGTAATATACTTAGGGTACCGTTACACCTAGCGACTCACCAGCGATCCCGACCAGCGATATGACGCGGTCAGGATCGCTGGTGCATCGCTAGGTGGTCGCTAGTGAGCTGCCACTCAGGCAGATCTAACCAGTGACATCGCTGGGGACGGGGATCGCTACTTACCTGTCAGACGCGGCGATCCTGCGTACTCCCGCCCGGCTCCACGCGTCGCTCGTCGTCACAGCAGGAAGCGCCGCAGGAAGCTGACGACGAGGAATAGTCCAGCAGCTTCTCGCGCGATCAGCGATAACCAGCGGGGGAGCCGGTCGGAGGTAAGTATCACATGCAGCGATATCACTAGTAATATCGCTGTAACGTCACAAAATCGGTGACTTTACAGCGATATTGCTAGCGATATCGCAGTGTGTAACGGGGGCTTTACTTCTGCTGTTCTCGGCGCTGCTCAGATCCTGTTCTGCTGGCTGAGACCTGCCGGTTGTCTGTTTACTGGGCGGACTAGACTGGAGGTCACTACTAAATGTAAGTCTATGAGAAACAGAACTGGGCGAGAAGGAGGCTCTCATAGACTTACACTGAGCTTGAGACAGTTACCTCTGACTTCCAGTCAGTCATGAGCTTTGGTCACCAGATGGCAGAACAAAGCTGGAGTGTTGCCAGGAACAGCTGAAGATGGTGGCCGGTAAGTCAAATAACCACACTAGATCGGGGCTCCAATGACTGTGCTTCAACCTACATATGAAAATGATGATCACTATCCCCTGTTTGGTATGATTGGTCACTCACACACCTGACTATTGTCCTACAAAATCCTTGACTTTACACAATTCCCCTTCTGCCACTAATTTTTCTTTCTCTCTTTCTTTCTCCTCTTTTCCTTCGTTCTTTCTTTCTCTCTCTTTCTTTCTATTTCTCTTATTATTTCTTTCTCTGTCCCTTTATTTTCTCTTTCTTTCTTAGTTTTTCTTTCTTTTTCTCTCTATTTCTTTTTTTCTCCATCTTAATTTTTCTTTCTTTCCTTCTTTCTTTCTTTTTCGCTTTCTTTTTTATCACTTTCTTATTTCTTTCTTTTTCTCTCTACTTTTATTTTTCGCTTTCCTTTTCTCTATATTTCTTTCTTTTTCTCTTTTTTATCTTTTCTTTCTTTCTTTCTTTCTTTCTTTCTTTCTTTCTCTGTCCCTTTATTTTCTCTTTCTTTCTTAATTTTTCTTTCTCTTTCTTTCTTTCTTTCTTTCTTTCTCTCTTTCTTTCTTTCTTTCTTTCTTTCTTTCTTTCTTTCTTTCTTTCTTTCTTTCTTTCTTTGTCTCCAGCATAGAATTACATAAAACTGTTTTTAACCCATACACTGCATAGTGTAAATATATTGTTGTGTAGGATTTTATATTCTTATCCATTATATATTATTTGGTCATTACAGTTTCATGTTAGCTACTAAAATTGTCAAATATACAAGTTTACTATCACTGTAAAATGCACACTAGACAATACACTGTATACATGATGGTTAATGGTGAGCTCTGCACATATTCTTACTGTTGGTCACTAACATGGTACACAATACACATCTTTGTACCCAGGTACCAGTTGGCCATCTATGGTGCTGCACTCCTCTTCCCTCTCAGGTATCAGCATCCAGGTAACTCAAGCTGCTTCTCAAACCTTACAGGAGCCATCTCCTCACCTCCTTTCCATCAGGAATAAAACTCTTCTCCTCTTGGTTATTGCAAACATCATTCTCTACTAAGAACGACTCTTTCTTGTACCTGTGTCTCTGCCACTTAGGATAGATCTTACACACTAAAGCTCAGGCTGCTTCTTTGTGTTCCTGTCTAGGACCTAGGATGGCACACCATATTAACAAGTGCTTACAGTCCACCACTACCTAATGTTGTTGGTGTTTACCCTGGTGTCACAACCCTGTTGTCTTATATCCTGGGGGTAGGGGCTCCTTCACTATCCATAATGGCTATCCCTGCTCCCTGGATTACTTCAGCCTTGCTGAACTCCTAGATCAGCCTTAAACTGTCCCTTCCCCCACCCACGGAAATGGTAAGTAGTAGCATATAAGAATACACAACCCAGACTTACAAGGGAATACTGTACGTACAGGGATAATGGAAAATATCAATCATACAAATATGCACTCACAAACAACAGAGAGGAACACCAGGAAGTAAAGCAAGGAAAAAAACAAATAGGAGAGGATGAGGATATGCATACAGACAAAACACCAACCGACAGTCTTTAGAACAACTCTTCAAACGCCTCCTCAAACAACATACTCCTCCTCACTCCTGAACCAGGGTGGAATGAACCTAACACTGACAATCCTGATTGCCAGATGACAGTATAAATAGGAGAGGGGAATGGCCAATACTGAACAGCTGAGACATCAAAGCTGGAAGGCTCCAGAGACTATAAGCTGAACAGTTTAACCCCTACACTGCTAGCAAAAATCTGCACCATTTAATATGACGGTGAGGTGCTTCTAATCCGTGCAGGAGTAGGTAAAATCAGATGCTGAGGTCTTCTGGCCCCTCTCTGTTGCGGTAAACCCGTGACCCCCGGATAATCTTCTCCAATGCCTTTCCCCGCTGTCCATAAATCTATCTTCTATGCCTACTAAGTTTACCCCACGCAGCCTCATAACCAACCTTCTAACCTGCAGCTTAGTGCATATCTACAGTCATGGCCAAAAGTATTGACACCCCTGCAATTCTGTCAGATAATACTCAGTTTCTTCCTGAAAATGATTGCAAACACAAATTCTTTGGTATTATTATCTTCATTTAATTTGTCTTAAATGAAAAAACACAAAAGAGAATGAAGCAAAAAGCAAAACATTGATCATTTCACACAAAACTCCAAAAATGGGCCAGACAAAAGTATTGGCACCCTCAGCCTAATACTTGGCTGCACAACCTTTAGCCAAAATAACTGCGACCAACCGCTTCCGGTAACAATCAATGAGTTTCTTACAATGCTCTGCTGGAATTTTAGACCATTCTTCATTGGCAAACTGCTCCAGGTCCCTGATATTTGAATGGTGCCTTCTCCAAACTGCCATTTTTAGATCTCTCCACTGGTGTTCTATGGGATTCAGGTCGGGACTCATTGCTGGCCACCTTAGAAGTCTCCAGTGCTTTCTCTCAAACCATTTTCTAGTGCTTTTTGAAGTGTGTTTTGGGTCATTGTCCTGCTGGAAGACCCATGACCTCTGAAGGAGACACAGCTTTCTCACACTGGGCCCCACATTATGCTGCAAAATGTGTTGCAGTCTTCAGACTTCATAATGCCATGCACACGGTCAAGCAGTCCAGTGCCAGAGGCAGCAAAGCAACCCCAAAACATCAGGGAACCTCCGCCATGTTTGACTGTAGGGACCGTGTTCTTTTCTTTGAATGCCTCTTTTTTTTTCCTGTAAACTCTATGTTGATGCCTTTGCCCAAAAAGCTCTACTTTTGTCTCATCTGACCAGAGAACATTGTTCCAAAACATTTTAGGCTTTTTCAGGTAAGTTTTGGCAAACTCCAGCCTGGCGTTTTTATGTCTCGGGGTAAGAAGTGGGGTCTTCCTGGGTCTCCTACCATACAGTCCCTTTTCATTCAGACGTCGACGGATAGTATGGGTTGACACTGTTGTACCCTTGGACTGCAGGGCAGCTTGAACTTGTTTGGATGTTAGTCGAGGTTCTTTATCCAACATCCGCACAATCTTGCGTTGAAATCTCTTGTCAATTTTTCTTTTCCGTCCACATCTAGGGAGGTTAGCCACAGTGCCAAGGGCTTTAAACTTCTTGATGACACTGCACATGGTAGACACAGGAACATTCTGGTCTTTGGAGATGGACTTGTGTAAGGTACTCCTGGGGTGGACCCACTAGACCGTGGCAACGAACCTCCCGAGGGCGAGCTGACCAGGTGGACCACCCCCTATACAGGGAGTGTATGGGGCAAGCCCACGGGTAACTATCACCACGGTAGCCGGTACCCGGGAAAGTATAAGCGGACAGACGGGTAGATCCAAATAGCAGGCACTGGACAGACGACACGGCTCGGAGACACAGGAGAGACGGCACGTCCTGGCGAGACAGGAGGGATGGCACGGCTAGAAGACACAGGAGGAACGGCACAGCTTGGCGAGACAGGAGGGATGGCACGGCTTGAAGACACAGGAGGGAAACGGACGAGGACTGAAGCCACAGAACCTAGGAGAGAGAGCACAAGAGGAACTGGGTAAATGCACGGGAGAAAGCTAGGGAGCACTAGGAGGGCGGCCAGAGTCACTAGCAAGTTCTAGTGACAGTCAGGCATCGCCTCCAGAAGGAGGCGGCCTGATATAGGGAGAGAGAAGGGCTTCCAGGTCATGACCTCCAGCTGGAGGAGGAGACGCGCGTCCTCAGGTGGGGGAGGGCGCGCGCCCGGCCATAGCGAGGAAACGCGCCCCCCGAGGAGGAGGAGCGGGAGCGCGCACCAGGGGGCTGGACCGAGGCGGCCGTGGGCCGTGGACAGGAGACCGGGAGAGACCGCGCCGAGGCCTGCAGCGGCCGGCGCGGCAGCGAGGAGACCCCCGGAGAGCGGGTGAGCCGGGGCCGGAGGGAGGTAAGAGGAGAAGTCCACGGCAGCCGCCGCATGACAACTTGTAGCCTTGAGATTGCTCATGCTTCCTCACAATTTGGTTTCTCAAGTCCTCAGACAGTTCTTTGGTCTTCTTTCTTTTCTCCATGCTCAATGTGGTACACACAAGGACACAGGACAGAGGTTGAGTCAACTTTAATCCATGTCAACTGGCTGCAAATGTGATTTAGTTATTGCCAACACCTGTTAGGTGCCACAGGTAAGTTACAGGTGCTGTTAATTATACAAATTAGAGAAGCATCACATGATTTTTTGAACAGTGCCAATACTTTTGTCCACCCTCTTTTTTATGTTTGGTGTGGAATTATATCCAATTTGGCTTTAGGACAATTCTTTTTGTGTTTTTTCATTTAAGACAAATTAAATGAAGATAATAATACCAAAGAATTTGTGTTTGCAATAATTTTCAGGAAGAAACTGAGTATTATCTGACAGAATTGCAGGGGTGTCAATACTTTTGGCCACAACTGTAAGTACTAGAGGTGGGCCCGATGCTGTCACATCTGGAGGGCAGTGTGTGTGTGTGTGGGGTGTGTGTCCCGCCACTGCCTGCCCACCCACCTCCGTGCAGTCAGAGCCGGCAGGAAAGATGGTGGTTTGCAGTCTGTGCTGGAGATGGGGTTCGGCGTCACCGGAGGGCGCTCGCACCCCATCTCCAGCACAGGCCGTAAGCCGCAGTCTTTGCTGCCGGCTGTGACTGCATGGAGATGGGTGGGCAGGCAGCGGCTGGATCCGGCGCGTGTAGTCAGGAGGCGGCAGGCCCTAGCGGAGGTCCGGCGGCAGGTCCTGGAGGCGGGTCTGGTGGTGGTTCCTGGCGGGGGTCCAGCGGTGGCGGGGGGGTCCAGCGTGGATGTCCCGGCGGTGTCTCGCTGGTGGTACTGTGGAAGGGCCTGGTGAAGATGAAGACATGGGAGGATGGGGAACTGTGAGGAGAAGATGAAGGCTGGGGACGGATGAGAATAATTTTTGTTTCACATAATAAGGCACAATCTATACAAGTAAATTTTCCCATCTGAATTCAAGAGATTTTGCTGAATTCGCATTTCGGTATATTTTGGGGAGAAAACCTATATATCCCTCCCCCATGTGTCTTTCGATTTTACCAATTCCCCATACTGTATATGTTGTGAACATTTCAATCCCAGATTATCCCCATCTCTTTGATAACATACTGTAGAATGATATCGGGGTGACGTAGGCAGTATGCAAGATTTAGATTTTGCCCCGTTCTGAAGAAACGCACCATGTGATCAGCGGAATATGATATGACATGAGTGTGGCGTAAAGATAACTACAAATAGTTTTTTTCTGGGTTCTCAGCTATGTAATCAGTCTGATTTGCTGAGAAACTCAAACCTGGTGATTGATAGAATGATGTCAAGCGTAGCAGCAAAATCAGAAAAGCTTGGGGCATAAAAGCTTTGAGTAGAATGATTTCATTGCAGTAGATTGGAGACCGCACTACATCAGGCTTTATGGGCCACACGCAAGTTAAAGCACTTTGAATATTTTTTTTGTTTAAATTAAAGGATTCGGCCATTTTTCTTTTCTTTCTTTTATTTTAGCTTAAATGCTTATATTTTGGACTAAAAATTATTTTTGATATTGAGTCTCATTAAAAATTGAGCACCACTTTTCCAGGTTGTTTCCCTGCACATTGCTGACTGCGGAATGAGTTAACTGAGAATACGTCGGTGAGCTCGTTCCCTTAGGAACTTTTTCATCTGTACTTTTCTGAGCTCCTCTCTTACAACCACATCAAAGTTCAAAGGTATTATACGAGTTTGAAGATTTTTTTTTAGATGTAAGGCAAATCTCAGTTTAACATTCTTTTCTCATCTAGAAGCAGTGGAATAAACTTGGGCAAAAAGGTTGTAACTTTTTTAAAAGTCATATGTTATTATATACACTCCAAAAAGTTTACTTAACATTGCTCCTGATCACATATTACCCCATAAGTTTTCATACTAGAGTTTTGTTTTTTTTTAAATTTATCAATGTTCTGGAACTTTTAAGACGGTAAAACAGAAGACTGTAATACTCAACTTCTACCATATGGTGGCAGCAGCATTTCACTCAGATTTTTTTTTTTTCATTAGTACCTTATGTGAATGATTATGCAGACCATAGAGATTTATAAGCATCAGCAGTCAGATGATGGTGGCCAGGCAATACCAAGCGGATTCAGCGCCTAGCTGGCCATGTGTGTGCACCGCCCACTCCATTATAGTCTATGGGACTTCTAGTAAACCTGTGTCGGTCTTACTATATGACGGTACACCATATGGCGGTACTAATAAAAGGTACCATATGAGGACCAAGCAATCAAAGGCTGGATCTGGTTGGTGCAATAGTCTCTTTAAAACCAACCCCTTTGCAATCTGCAATGTCTTAAAGGCTACGTTCTACTTTGTAACTATTGTATTATAATCCCTATGCATCTGAAATAAACCATGAAGCAACTTTATGAATAGTCTTGATTCAAAATCTAATATCTCATGTCTGCAGCTCTTATACAGACCTATGTGGCGCCATGGTAACAGTCTTCAAGCAGCCCCTGTGTAGTCTGACATTTGTAGCTGCCCCCTAATTTATATGTGCTGATACTACTGAACGTCGTAGAAATGGAATTGCGCATGATCGCTGGGTCATTGTTATGTCTCGCCGCCTGCGGAGGCGGATCCTCACAACCCTTGGACCGGGTGACCAGGTGTTGTACAGCACGGACTGATGGCGTTGGTGCAGCAGAGTAGGGACGCTGAACCGAAGGGGTTGCATAGTAGTCCACTAGGAAACTTGAGACTCCGCGTAGGGAGACTGATGAGATAGCAGAGTAGACCTAATGTCCCATGATGAAGGGGTAAGTAGTAGAGCCCAGTGATGTAGCAGAGCTCGGTGTGTCAGGAGGCTCAATGGAAAGAAAATCAGGAGCGATGCGTATTATAGCAGAGCTAAGCCATGCATCAGTGAATCAAGAGGCTCAATGAAGCTATGCTCATCAAATTGAATAATGTAGCAGAGTCCAGAAATATAGTAGGTATGATTATGTCAGGAGACTCACTGCGGTGATGTAGCAGAGCTCAGTGATGTCAATGCACTGAGTAGGTCAGGTGAATCATTGTGGTGATGTAGCAGGGCAGAATAAGTCAGGAGATTTACTATGGCTATGTAGCAGAGCCCAGCATTGTAACGGAGTTGAGAAAGTCAGGATACTTACTATGGAGATGTAGTAGAGCCCAGCATTGTAGCAAAGTTGAGTAAGTCAGGAGACTTACAATGGAGATGTAGTAGAGCCCAGCATTGTAGCAGAGTTGAGTAAGTCAGGAGACTTACTATGGAAATGTAGTAGAGCCCAGCACTGTAACAGAGTTGAGTAAGTCAGAAGACTTACTATGGAGATGTAGCAGAGCCCAGCACTGTAACGGAGTTGAGAAAGTCAGGATACTTACTATGGAGATGTAGTAGAGCGCAGCATTGTAGCAAAGTTGAGTAAGTCAGGAGACTTACAATGGAGATGTAGTAGAGCCCAGCATTGTAGCAGAGTTGAGTAAGTCAGGAGACTTATTATGGAAATGTAGTAGAGCCCAGCACTGTAACAGAGTTGAGTAAGTCAGGAGACTTACTCTGGAGATGTAGTAGAGCCCAGCACTGTAGCAGAGTTGAGTAAGTCAGGAGACTTACTATGGAGATGTAGCAGAGCCCTGCACTGTAACGGAGTTGAGTTAGGAGACATACTATGGTAATGTAGTAGAGCCCAGCATTGTAGCAGAGTGGTAGCAGTGGAAAATAATAGCATTGACCCCAACTACCTGAATATCCAATCGCCCGAGCCAGCCTTTAAGCTAGGGAGCGTGGTATCATTGTCACAAATTACCATGGTAACCTGCTGTGCAGAAGAACCAGTGGCGGCGGACATGGAAGGAGGGATACTAAGAGACAAGAACCAGAACTGGTTGAGATGAGCAACACTCAGACTACTCAGAGTTTGTTCGCTGTCTGTTACCATGGAAACATAGAAAACTGGATTGCAAAACATTAGGACGCCTTTGTTTGATCTTCCCAACAAGGATGTAACTATGGGGGAGATGGCGGGCGCCCAGGTGCTGCGCGGTCTATAGAATGCCACAACTAGGCGGCTGAGCATGAGGCAGACTGTTCCATAGGGGAATGAGACCGAGGAGATATGTTTTGTTGCCCATAGCAACCAATTCAATTTTTTTATTTTCTATTTTGCGAAAATGAAAGCCGTGCTGTGATTGGTTGCTATGGGCAACAAAAAGAACATTTTCAATTAGACAGGATTTTATATTGGCCCCAATTTTACAAAAAAAAAAAACACTTAGCTTCTCCTCTGCTCCCATGTATCAGTATCATTACTTCCGTAAGGTCCAAAAACTCCTTCAAAAACATACAGTAGGTTGTAATTGATGGAGCTGGAATTGTACACGGAGGCCAAATCTACAGATCTTAAACAGAAATTGTGCTTACATCACGGTCCTGGCTGGGAAATGATCAGACGGGTGACATCCATCCTTCAACTTAAGAAACTAAACGCAAAGATAAGCAGCGGAGACGTGGCGGAAGGTTCTGGAGGCTTGCCACTTGCTTTTTATCATCCTGTCACAGATGGCGGATGGCAAAGTGATGAATTCTGGGCACAGAAAAAAGTAAATAAGGGAAATAGCTTTTTGCCTGAACCACCCTACTTACAGCATTAAACCGTTATACAAAAAGAGGAAGAACTTGAAGCTCCTGCACCTTGGCCCCCTAGACAAAATCTGTACCAGTGCCCCCCACCTGCTATATTACTGATGACAAACCCTTAAACTAGGACCCCGAGTGGCTGCCACCTCTATGTACCCTCTGTAGCTTCATCCCTGGCTTTATGCAATAATCTAGTCTTAACGTTACTGTGATATGTACCTGACCATGGACCCCCGATCATAAATCAAAAACATGTGGTGGACACATAAAAGAGATAAGGGGGTGATTCAGTAAAAATGAGACAATCAATTCAGGATAGGTGATAACTTGATGATTGGCAGGTGTCGGACTGTTTACCGAACCAATCGCAGAATTTCTAACCCCAATTACAAAATGGCACACAGGTTGGACACCTGACCACTACTTCATTCATTTTCCTTGGCGCTGCCAGAAAAAGTCGAGAGCAGTGCTCGACATCCCCATAAGGAATGAATAGAGCAGTGGTCTATCAGGCGCACTGCCGTTCCATTCTAATGCACCATTCTGTTGATCAGTGCAAGTCTCAATGACCGGACCCCCTCTAATAAACAATTGTTATGCCTCTGGGTTTGAACCCTTGAGCCTGTGCTTTGTGTCCAGCTTTTCTGTCCACCAAGCCACAGCAGATATACCTTTTGTGTTTAATTTCTGTTATCCTTGTCTTTTCAGACTAACAGGTGTTTTTAATTAGTAAATTCCTCTGCCCTATCACCTTTTGGGTGCGGCTTTATATTCTTTCCCTCTGATGGTATTTCCTGCTGGTGATATTCTCATTTGTATGTTCTGCCATAGTTTAAGCCAGTCAGTGAAAGACCAGATAGGGTTTATCTCTCTGCTGTTTATGTTCCTTACCCTACATCTATCTTCTACTTCTTTTTAGGAATCAGGCGGCATATTCTCTAACAGTACATTCCTAATCCTTTATTTTGTGATTTATTTTACTCACACTGGGATCTCTTTCTATTTCAGCACACTATCCCTTCTGTAGGTAATTTGCACTCTGCTCTGCTCCCCCGGTTCTTTAGGAGGAACGTGAAGCACTTGACGGCCTTTCAGGCAGGTTAGGTCTGAGTTGCCATCATCTAGTCTGTGGTTAGGGCTAGCTCAGCTCATGCAGGAACAACTAGGGACAGCGGGGTCAGGATCACTAGTCTATACCGGAACTGGCAAGGTTAGTTACAGTTTTTAGTTTATTTTCCGGAGTGAGTTGATACCTATTATAGCAAGTTATGACCTATTGTTTGATAAGTTGTTTTAACTGAACAACCCTTAAAAAGGGTTTTAAAAAAAATGATTGTAACCTGTTGGGTTTAAAAAATGATAAACCCTTTCAAATATTCCTCTGTCCTTCATGGTTGGTGTCTGCTCATCCTAGGTACTTGCTCGGCCTTTGAAGGGCCTCATCCAAGTAATGTTATTCACTCCAGTAACAGGAGGCCACCATGAAATTTTCATATATAGGAATTTAAGTCAAGAGCTCCACTTAGAGAAACTAGGTCGCCCTCCCAGGGCTGTGGGGTACTCGGTACCAGGCCCGATGAGCTTCAATGGGAGATGTCACAGTAGCTGGGACCCAGCCCGTGGCCCTGGGCGCCCATTGTAAAAAGGGGAAAGTTTGTGAATGATTCGTGACGCCACCTGTGATGTTCGGCAATGAAGGTGTAAGCCGACAGATGGTGTGGTGCAGCAGAGATGTTATAGCCCTCCACAGGCAGGCTGTAGTCCAAGGGCACAGTAGGTGAAGTGACACTTAGATGGTGTAGTGTCGGGTGCAAGGGATGTACCAGTGCTGGGGGGGCTGGCGCAGGAATAAGTGGAGGACACCAGGGCATGTAGTTCCAAAGCTTTACTCACAGTCTGTTGCAGATACAGGTGCCCGCATCCGTGCCGTGTCCTCCGGGTCAGGAACTTAGCCAACTTCCAGGCAAGATGAAGTACTCCTTTCCAACACTCCGCCAACATATGTGCCTTTTCTGAACGTCTCCCTCTTAGCGCCTTTAGTGAAGTACTCACAGTACTGAGTTACACTGGAGTTCCTCCTATCAGATGTTCCTGTGAACTCTACTTGTACGGCAGACAGCTGTAGCCTACTTCGGGGACTCCTTACTACTTAGTCCCGGCTCTCTCTTATGTTGCTGTTGTGCCCTCAAGTCTTGTGTGGGAATAAAGCGGTGACAACTTCTATTCCTCCGGTGTCTGCTGCAGGACCATTAGTATCCGTACCTCGGGGACCGGACCCCGGCCTTGCGCTTAGAACTTGGGAAGGTGTTATGAATGAGTCACCATAGGAGGCAAAAACAGAAATACTAGCTAAGTCCAGAAAACCAGAGAAGTTGGCAGCTATCGGATTGCAGACCCCTGAACCTAACAACACAACTAGCAGTAGCCGTGGGGGGTTCCTACGGTGCCCCAGACCCCTCGATCACAGCCGGAGAACTACATAGCCCAAAGACAGAAAGGGAAATCTAAACTGCCCCAGAGCAGACCCCAAAGCAATAGGCAGCCCCCAACATATAATGATGGTGAAGCAAGATGAAAAAACACTCACACAGATAGAAAGATAGGCTGAGCAAATGATGGGGCCCAAGCTTACTAAATAGGACAGGATAGAAAAGCTGCTGTCTGCAATCCGCCAAAACCCTCTCAAAACAAGAGCCAACAGACTGATAGGGAAAAAAGCCCTGAAGACGCTAGGCTTCAAAAAGACAATATCAGTACTCAGGTATTTTCTGAAGACAGAGCAAAAAGGAATTCAGCTCACCCAGCAGGGAAAGGCAGAAATCCAGAAAAACAAGGCAAAACAAAACCAAAACACAAATGCAAAAAGCAGAGCAGAAAACTTAGCTTTTGAGGAGCAGGAATCAGACTGGTCTCCAAGAATCCCTCAGAGAAATCACCCGCAAGGCAGAAGGGCGTCGGCTGCCTTATATCCAGTCAGCAATTCCAGTCACCCAGTCATCATCATTATGCTCAGGTGCTTTGTAATCAGCCTCACTACCTTCCTTCACCAGAAGAGGGAGTTCATCAGACCTCAATGGTGAAGGGGAAAATGAACTCACAACAGGAAGGGTTCTCTCTTCCAACCCTGATCCTTGTTCTCTTATTCTCCTTACGTTCCATGCTAATCCTTCTTCCCAATGGAGAATCAAGCTTCCTTTCTCTGTCTCTTTCCTGTGCCAGCAGACCCAGATCACTGTGGCCTGCTGCAGCACTTCCTTCTTACATCCCTCTCCCGGGGATCTTCTCTGTACTGAACCACTGACTACTATTCCCGCTCTTTTATGTAAACTCAGCTCCACCCACCTCCCAGCACGTTTCGTGTTCCAAGCAGGGAGCCACCAAGGGGTGCTATGCTACACTCCAAGCAGGGAGCCGCCGAAGGTGCTTTGCTACACTACTTTGTGGTGTGGGGTGCAGGTGTTGGAGTGTGGTCAGGTGTCTCCACCTTACCTGGATGGTGGGTACCACACCTCAGGAGGAGGTGCAGTACCTCTGTGGCGACTGAACCCTCAGGGGCGCCACAAAACCAACCAGGAACCATCTTGAATAAAAGGAGCAACACAGTCAGCAGTTAGCCGAACAAAGATGGGCATTTCCATAAAGGGCGATCTGGACCTGATAAGAGGGTGACGAGAGTCCATCTACAGACTCTCACATATGGACACGTTTAGGCTTCCGTCATGTAGACTGCTCTTTATAACGAATGTTCCTGTAGCTGTTTCTTCTCGCATATGTTGCACAGCCGGCTATAACTGAGAAGAATCATCTTGTCAGCAGCAGGAAAAAATAGAAGATTAAGGAAAGAATGCAGTCTACGGTAGGCAAATGGGTAGGAAGAAGTGGCTGCCATAGTGTAGGAGAGCAAGACCTTACACCGCAAGGCGGGGGAGAGTTTCCACTATAATGTGAGTAATTGTGCATTTGTCTTCCTGGCAGCTGATACTGTGAGCAGAATAGGACCTTGGCATGAGTAAATTATACACTTCATCAAGGGCATTTAGCTGTTTAATATGACACTATGGTTGCTTTTTATGACTACACTGTGGCTAGGACTTTTACATGAGCAAATAACTGGAAATATTGTAAAAGCTCTATGGCTGGCACTGAGCGATTGTGGCTGGCACTGAGCGATTATGGCTGGCACTGAGCGATTATGGCTGGCACTGAGCGATTATGGCTGGCACTGTTTTATTGGCAGTGTGGCTGAAACAAATCCATTGGCAGCATGGTTGGTACTTTTATATTGACTTTATGACAAGTAACATGATTGGGACTGCGTAACAGACTCCATTGCCTCAATATTGTGTGTGCCGCATAGCTGGTGTTATTATAACAAAGTTATTACTACTATTACGGTCATTATATCAAGACAGAGAAAATGATCTCAAGATAAAACAACTCACACTCCAGAACTAGAAAGAACAAGACGACTATGAAATCTTCAGCATGAGCGCTACAGTATGGACACAGGGCTCTGTCCCAAGGACACGGGATTAGAGTCCTTCTAGTCCACTAGCGGTGCCAGCACGGGATAATAATCCCAAATAAGTGTGCAGGTACGCACAGAGCGGCTCAGGCAGACGCCTCTAATCGCCGAGGGTTGGGCCAGATAAGCGCACAGGTTGCGCAAGGCGCTGCACAGGCGGTAGCTGCTACTTGCCGTGGTACGCTAGTGCCCTGCAGAGGGTGACACCATAGGACGCTAGTGTGTTCAGAGTACTAGGAGCACAGTGGCGTGAGCATAGCCACCCATTGGCGCTGACTCTAACTCTGAATCCCTAACCAACATGCGTAACCAAGGAAGGGGAGTTTTAATGAGTCAGATACATGCATCCAACATCATACACACAAATAAGCATGAGTCCATACTAGCGCATGGCTGTGCGGCCATGCGACTCTTTTATAGCAGCGTCCTTCCGGGACCTTCCTAGTGGTCCAATGGGAGCAGCAATAGGACCTGAGCATGTGACCTCAGACCTCCAATGAGAGGACTTCCCACGGGCATGCTCAGTGAACCGAAAGAAGGACTTCGTCCCAGGAGCTGCTCGCTGCAGGCTATTGCAGGTTACTATAGCTGAACTCATTAGCAGCAGTAACCAAGCCACCAGTAATAAACTGAGCAAGATGCTGGGAATGACGCCTTTGTTGAGCAGGCTTCTCTGCGGCCGGAGAGGAATGGGAGACCGCAGATGGCAAGGCTCTGGATTCCTCCTGTGCAGAGGCAGGAACCCAACGCCTAACAACCACTCTAGTGATATGTCGTTCGCTAACGAACTGAGATGAAGAGCCGACTCTCTGCTGTAAATGATGGGAGCTGGCACCCCAGTGAAAGCCACTAAAATCCCTGAATGGCTCTCACTGGGTGTAAAATCCTGGTGTTCAGCAAATGTAACCCTGCCCACGTGAGCAAAATTCCACCCTCTCAACAATTTAATTGGCTGCTAGCAAGTGGGTGGAGTTTCTGTCATAGGAGGGCGGGGCATCGTACGCCTTACATCAGCATAAATATGTGTTCACAAATTTTGAACACCTATTTCTTAGTGATCCAAAAAGAGCCGGCTCTTTTTGGTGAGCGGAGCCATGAGAGCCAGATCACTAAAAGGAGCCGGACTGCCCACACTCCTCTGTCTTCCGACTTCCTGCTTTTTGGGGGGCAGGACTCTCCTGCTTGATTGATAGTTCAGACCAGAAACATCATCAGGTGGCTGCACCCTGATATAATATAGCATTGGAGGGGCGCATGGTAAACTGAATCTGCTGGATCAGGAGCTAACAGTGCGCTCCAGCAATCCTGCCAGCTTCAGAGCAGTGCGTGCAAGCTCTATTGGAAGGAGCTGGTAAGTAGTGATAAGCGAACGTGCTGGGATAAGGTGTTATCTGAGCATGCTCGGGTGCTAACCAAGTGACATCAGTGTGCTCAAAAAATATGCTCGAGTCACCTCGGCTGCATGTCCCGCGGCATTCCTTGCAACTGTACTTCCAAAGTCTAGCAGCTGGCGGATAGGTTGTAGGGGAAATCCAAGAGGAGGGTGTATTGTAGGGTTTGGGCGGGGCTGAGGGAGATGAGGCGATGATGCGGTGGTGCTGCTGCTGATAGGCGGGAGAGGTGTGCTGATCCCACAGAATTGGGGCTGGGTGACCCACTTCTTGACGCAAACTGACTGGAGACTGAAACAGGAGCTTACATTCAACAGGTCTGTGTTTATTCACCACCCCCCTGACGACTTCCACAGTTCATGGCAGGACTTTTGACAATTTCTTTTCACACAGACCCGGGTACCTTTACTTGCTCTGTGTCACCGTCGTGGTGTCCTCTGCAGTTCTCCTCACTGTGGCTGCCCTAGGCACTTCCACCACAGCGCTTCACCGTTCAGAGTACACTGTCCCTTAATTTGCTCAGACTGTCTCCGTCTGATGCTACTGTGCTTTTGAGTCACCCCCCGTGACCGTCTCCACTGTCTTTCCCTGCGCAGCAGAACCTCCTATCCAGTGAGCTCTCCTGGCGAACTGACTCTTCTGGAACCTTCCCTCAGCCTTTATACTACCAGCCTAGGTAGCCCCGCCCACTGTCACCTGACAGTCACCTTTGACCAATGAGAGTGACCTTGACCTGTGTCAGTTACATAACTACTCTCTTCTGTGCTCCCCACTGCCCTCTAATGGTCACACTCAGTACGGCACCCTATTCTTCATCTCAGTGCTTCTATTCCTACACTGAGCTATTCCCTCTGCCTCTCACTGAGAGCAGATTCATCGGTCAGGCCAACCTCCCCACAGTATGACAAGGGCACTGGTAGGAGACAGGAGTCCAGGAGATAATCGCCCTATGATGAAGGATAGGTGGGCATGGGCCTGGGGATGGCTATCAACAGATTTAGATTAGTGTGAGGACTCCGAGAGAATCTTTAATTAATTACAGAGCTAATGTCACATCGACACCACTGCAGCCAATCAATGAGCTCAGCAGCAGCTCATACCGTCAACTGGGCAGAGCTACTGAGCTCACCGATTGGCTGCAGCGTCAGCACTGCAGATACCAGGAGCAGAGACTTCGTGCTGGACCTGGGAAGGAGGAACACATTTTTTTTTTACTTTTTAAACAAAAAATTGGAAGACCTGTAAGTAAACAAGGTTCTATTTAAGAATCCTGTGTTGGTGGATTGTCATGTTAGGGAGCCGATTAATCTCCCAGACTACAGGGGGCGCAGCAATCTCTCTTGTGCCCCTCATTACATATGTAAGGGAGAAGTGATTTGTAGTTTCCATGAGCTACAGTATTTTTACATGGGAGCATTTATTTTAGTTATCTCACTATTTGTCTTTTATATTATTATTACTTTTCTTATTGTTTGTGACTGTTTAGAACCAAGTACTAGTTTTCCATAGAGTTACTGTCTCAGGTTTCAATAGTTAATCTGGAACCGATTAATATTGTAACTTGAGGGGCCGCTGTTCTGCATTCTTCAGAAAGTACTTCCATATTAGCACAATGATTTCTTATGGGAAAATCTCGACAGTAACTAAATGGATATCTTGTGATGTTGTCATGTGGCCTCCTTAGATCTTCAAGGTCTTATCTTCTCTTTAGCTTGTAGCATCACATATGATGTCCATGAAGAACATTGCGCAGGACATCTGACCACATAAATGGCATCACTGACATAAAGCTATAGGGCCCGATTCATCATTTGCGGTTTCTTTAAGTAATTTTTATTTTTTTGAATTGTGGTTTTCGCTATTATTTATTACGTCAAATCCATCAAAATACCACCCGCGATTGGTAAATTTTGCGTAAAGTTTTTTTTCTTGATTTTAACTACACGTTTTGCAAAATGTCACGGTCACGAATAAATGGGCTAAAATTACTGCAATACATTAAATCATTCTAAGACTAGAGTAGAGTTGCTCCAAATTTTGCAATTTTTTTTTTTTTTTAAATCACCTTTGATGAAATTGTCTTAACCATCTGGAAAAGCCACATTGACGTAAAAATCAGAAAACGAACCGAACGGCAAAAGACGACTTGAAAAAGGCGCAAATCGTTTGCTGACTTTGATGCAAAAAAAACTGTTGGAAATGCATTGATGAATTGGGCTCGTAGGTTGTTATTCCAGAAAATATCCCCGAATGGAATGACGTGTGCGCGGTTACATCACTAAAGTAACACAACCTGCCGTGGAAACACCTTGGGAAGGACAATCTGCCCTTGTCATGTAGAGGGGTGCTGGTTAATGTGGTGGGACTTCATCGTTTTCTGGACAGGATCCAACCGTATCTCGTTTTCACTTAGTTTAGGTTGACGAAAGACACAGGTCCATCAAGTTCCACCAGTTCTACAGTCTCAATATTCGGTAAACCAGTGGCGTCCAGGCCCCAAGGCATGATGAGAATTATAGCATTGCCTCAGCTATATACTCTCACAATCTGTATGATCTAACATTTTATAACATCTGGTAACTCACGACTCTGCGTACGCACGACTGGACCCCATTACCCAGACACATATTTCCATGCTTTCATAAGTGCAGATCGTTTGCATTAGGAAAATATATAGAAATCAGGCAAAGTCTAGAAAACTATTTTAGCTAAACTATGGTTTGAAATTACGGAATATTCCACCACCAAGTCAACTGTGGAGCATGATTTAATGCAAATGGATCATCTAACTTCTGTCTCGTTGAAAATAAGTTAGCGTAGGGTCACACGATCATTTTCTCTGCATCCGAGAAAAACAGTCCGACTATTCTTCATTCTGTCAGTCCGTGAAAATGTCATCCGATTTTTAACAGACCCAACGACCTGTATTGCTGATTTTGATCCAACACTCAGATCACAATCCGACATGTATCCAATTTTTTCCATGGAGCATTTTGTTTGAGGAAAAAATTGGACAAGTAGACAACCCCATGGAATATCATAGGTAGCAGCGCTATCCGTAAAGGCCACAGATATCACTCATCCGAGAATATAATTTGTGTGTACCAGCCTTTAAACTATCAGGGCTTTGTTATCGTCATTGTTTGCCAGGCTCAGAAGGCCGAATTTCATGGACTATGTAGACTCCACGATGTCTGGACCAACCTCAGGTTTCTTCACTGCCTTTTGAGGTTGTTAGTTCAGGTTAAGGAGCCGCAGTCATTCCAAACATTCCCAGCCTTCAGAAGAAATCCCAGGGGCTACAAAAGACTGACCATCAAGATTTCTTCTTAAGACCGAGAACCCAAATGTTGTATTGAAAAAAATGATAATTTCATCAAGTATTTCTTCCATGATGGAACAAAAGTGGAGAAAAATCACCAATTCCATTCTCATTTTTTGCTATTATTTTTTATTCTTTTGATCATGCTGGTCATCAGGTTGATACATAAAATGAGAACAATGGGGATAGGGGAAAATATGTGTAGGTGGGTTAAGAGCTGGCTCACGGATAGGAAACAAAGGGTGCTTATTAATGGAGCACACTCGGACTGGGTCACGGTTAGCAGTGGGGTACCACAGGGGTCAGTTTTGGGCCCGATTCTTTTTAACATATTTATTAATAACCTTGTAGGGGGCATAGAGAGTAGAATTTCTATATTTGCAGATGACACTAAACTCTGCAGGGCAATCAATACAGAGGAGGACAATTTTATATTACAGGAGGATTTATGTAAACTAGAAGCTTGGGCTGATAAATGGCAAATGATCTTTAATGGGGATAAATGTAAGGTCATGCACATGGGTAGAATGAACAAGATGTATAATTATGTGCTTAATTGTAAAACACTGGGCAAAACACTGAAAAAGACCTGGGTGTATGGGTGGACGACAAACTCACATTTAGTGGCCAGTGTCAGGCAGCTGCTGCAAAGGCAAATAAAATAATGGGATGCATTAAAAGAGGCATAGATGCTCATGAGGAGAACATAATTTTACCTCTATATAAGTCACTAGTGCGACCACACTTAGAATACTGTGTACAGTTCTGGTCTCCGGTGTATAAGAAAAACATAGCTGAACTGGAGCGGTTGCAGAGAAGAGCGACCAAGGTTATTAGGGAACTGGGGGGTCTGCAATACCAAGACAGGTTATTACACTTGGGGTTATTTAGTTTGGAGAATCGAAGGCTTAGGGGTGATCTTATTACAATGTATAAATATATGCGGGGACAATACCAAGACCTTTCTAATGATCTTTTTACTCTTAGACCTGTGACGGGGACAAGGGGGCATCCTCTACGTCTGGAGGAAAGAAGGTTTAAGCATACTAACAGACGCAGATTCTTTACTGTAAGAGCAGTGAGACTATGGAACTCTATGCCATATGATGTTGTAATGAGTGATTCCCTACTAAAATTTAAGAAGGGACTGGATGCCTTTCTTGAAAAGTATAATATTACAGGGTATATACTCTAGTTTCCTTAATATTGCGTTGATCCAAGGAGCTAGTCTGATTGCCGTATGTGGCGTCGGGAAGGAATTTTTTTCCCCAATGTGATGCTTACTGTTTGCCACATGGGGTTTTTTTTTGCCTTCCTCTGGGTCAACATGTTAGGGCAAGTTAGGATAGGATATGGGTTGAACTAGATGGACTTAAAGTCTTCCTTCAACCTTAACAACTATGTTACTATGTGATGGAAATAATGTGATTTTTTTTACAGGTTGTTATGATTATACCAGTACTACATTTGTATATTTTATATGTATTCATAATTATGGACAGTAAAAGCCTTTTTAAAGAATAAATCATTATATTATTTTCTTGGAAGACATCTGTAAAAAAAATACTTAAAGTGGTTGTGCACTACTAGGAAAACCTAGCTTAATCAATTCAGGGCACTGATTAACGAAGCCCCCCTCCTCCTCCTCCCATTAAAGTTTTTATACTCTTAATATATTGTAATCAGGGCCGGCGCTATGGGCAGGCAGACCAGGCAGCTGGCTAGGGCCCCCCAGCCAGCGGCACATCACACAGCCGCTATGGGGCCCCTGTGAGGCAGGGGAGCCCGCCTGCCCCCAGCGCCGACTCCCGCCGCACTAAAGGAGGCAGTGATGGAGGAGAGAGCATCAGCTGACGCTCCCTCTCCCATCATTCCCCGCTCTGCCTCTGACACAGCAGGGGCGCGATGACGTCATCGCGCTCTCACTGTGTGCCAGACAGAGCAGGAGGAGACAGGAGCAGCCAGCAGCACGGGCACGATTTGCCGGGATCCTGCTAATTAAAAAATTAAGTGAACTCCACTTTTTCGCAACAGCCATGTCACATCAAGGTCACCATAACTTTTAGACTGTGATCTTCTTTCAGAGGTATTAGGAGACAATGGTGCCATTATCTGCCATTAGATGTCAACACTTTTTGTATGTATTTGTTGTATTGGTCAATAGATCTGATTTTTTTTCTTTCCCAACACCCACATCATTGCTCCAAGTGAAGATGCCAAGGTTCCCTGCAGCCATAGGACCCCCACGTACAGGTTACATAGCTGTCGGACGGACTCCTCTGGCAGAGCTTGTCTCCAGCAGAACAAAAAGACTGGATATTGGAAATCCAACATGTTGGATCCTTCTCTCCTCCGTCACCCTGTCTGTGAAGAGAATCAGAAGGCCTCCAAACATATTAGAGTGTTGAGTGATCTCTCCGATATCAGTGGGTTTGGTCATCATTAATGTAAAGTGTATGGTGGGACCTGTAGGACTCCTTTAACTCCTGGTCACAAATCTGCAATAAGTTTTGAAAACTAACCCAGTAAATGTAAATGGCACTGAATATGGTAGTAAGAGCCTACGAACGATTTCTTCTGAAGGTTCCTGGAAAAAAGCAAAGACCTCCCAGAATCCTAGAAGAGATGACGGATCTCCAGTGCTCAACTGATACCAGAAGGTTTCTTGTGTTAGATGGAGCCTGACATCCAGCGGCACATTTGGGGCTCTTGGTTTAAGAAGAAGCGATCCAGCTTCTTCTTTCATTATTGCTGTGCAGCCAGGGCAGGGCCGGATCCGAGTCTGAGGTGCGGTGAGGTCAGACGTGGGTGAGCTGGACTTCTATACAAATCTCTTGGTTTAAGGCCTTATTTGAAGCAGTTAATGGGCATGAAAGAGTGTTGCCTCTAAAATGAGCCCCCATCGTAGCTGTTGACTGAACCATGATTCCACCATTCGTTTCTTGCTTATCTCTCCCATACAAAGGAGCATTCACTCTGGCAGTGGGCTTTCTCTTAAGCCCCCGTTACACACTGCGATATCGCTAGCAATATCGCTGTAAAGTCACCGATTTTGTGACGTTGCAGCGATATTGCTAGCGATATCGCTGCATGTGATACTTACCTCCGACCGGCTCCCCCGCTGGTTATCGCTGATCGCGCGAGAAGCTGCTGGATCATTCCTCGTCAGTCACTTCCTGCGGTGCTTCCTGCTGTGACGATGAGCGACGCGTGGAGCCGGGCGGGAGGACGCAGGATCGCCGCGTCTGACAGGTAAGTAGCGATCCCCGTCCCCAGCGATGTCGCTGGTGAGATCTGCCTGTGTGGCAGCTCACTAGCGACCACCCAGCAATTCACCAGCGATCCTGACCGCGTCATATCGCTAGTCGGGATCGCTGGTGAGTCGCTAGGTGTAACGGTACCCTTAGAGAAGGATTGTGTCACGCACGGTGAGGGAAAACCAAGTGTAACATAAAGGGAAATGGGGAAGGGGGCCCAGACACTAAGGAAGGGATTTGGAGACCCGTAGGCTAGATCTAATCTCTCCCTAGAACTCCTAACGAGTCCCTATATAGGTTCCTCACCAATCGCTGAGCTGGAACCTGGGGCCTAGTCCTGAATAGGGAAAGGGAGGGAGATGCTCGCTAGGCAGTCTCCGCTAAACTAAAGATGGTAAGGTGAGACAAACGGGAATACTTAGCTAAATCGCCAGATACGGATACCAGCAGAGTGATTCCCGACACCAAACTGGAGCACTCTGAAAAGGTCCAACACTCTAGCAAACAGAAGTGGAAATGAAGCTATTACCTGCACTGGGTCACAGCTGAGCCACTAACTAAATAGATCCAAACTTCTCAGGGCTGAAGGAGGTCGACGCTGGGTCCTAGAGGAAGATGGTTCAGGGAACAGTCTGTTTGGACGGGCGCTCAGACCTTCTGAGGCCTGACACAAGATGATAGCCTCTCACCTCTGAAGCGCTCGTGACAGATTGGCCATCCAAAATCGTATCCTTATGTCCCCCGATAATGATCTGTTCAGGGCCATCACATATATTGGGCTGTAGACTGAACCCATCGATATCGGTGTTAGTATAGGAAAAAGCCAAAGGCTAGATCGGCAAAGCACAAGTGTGCTATGTGAATGTGATAGGGGTCCAGTGTTGAGGCTCCTGCAGACATCCATGCCAATGGGTCCAAGCACGGACTACTAATGTACGGACTGGCACAACCCCACCATGACAGCTTCACTTATTTCTATGAGGCTGGCCAGTCTATGCATTGCGGTCCAAGATCAGACTAAATCCACCGACGTCTGCATGAGCCCTTAGGGGGTCCGACTCGTGCCCGGAGATTCCCCTGCAGTCCACTAATTGACTATTACCATATAAGTCAGGGTTACACAAAACTAGATGAAGAATTGAGATACGACACAGTTCTTATTTCTAAAGATTTATTTAAAGCACTGACGGGTTGCCTGGAAGTAAAAAGCTTTTTCTTGGGAATTGTATAAACAGTATTGCAGCACAAGATATTGCTATTAAGTTTTCTTTGTAAACTAGACTGAAGTAAAACCACCGTCGTTCACAAGTAAGACGTCACTCTGCAAAACCCCCAAAAGACTAATCCCCCTCTACAGCAGGCTTAGGCAACCTATAGTTCTCCAACTGCGAAGGAACTAGAAATCCCAGCATGCCCTACCAGTTGGAGAGCTACATGTTGCCACCTCCGCTTCTGAAGGAAGTCTATCCTCCCGCTCTTGAAGTAACAGCAAAAGGCACTTGAAAGCTGGTTTTCTTCAAAAGGTGAACACGGGACAATATTACTTTGCTGGAATATCAGGAATACGTTCAGGTTTTAGTCCTCATAGTCATCATGGTGCTGGGAACTTTCATTAATGACCTATGAAAAGAAAATATCATTAAGGTTAGGTTGTATTGCACTCCAGAGCTGTATTCATAATTCTGCTGGTTGCCGTTGGATACAGTCAACAAGCTTGTCGACAGGCACATCCCTAACAGCTGAACTAAGATCTGCATTGCAGTAGGAACTTCATTTTTCCTAGACCGGACTCTTACCAATATGGAAATACCTCATTTAGCTCTTTGAACTCATTAAGCCAGCAAAGACTGCTGGGAGATGTCAGCTCTGAAGCCAGCAGAATCGTGAATTTAGCTCTGAGCTATAAGTTGTAAATCAGTTCAGATATAATAACTGCACTTACAGTATAACCAGCAAATAAGCAAGCAAAACACCAGCTCCTCACTAAGGGTAAAGCTCATTAATTGTACAAACTGCGCAAAAAGAAAACCTGAACCTAACATATACTGTAAAACACTGATTGGTTTAAATTAACACTATAACTTCCCTTCTATGTCAGGATTAAAGGGGATATGTCACCAGATTTTGCTATGTAATCCGAGAGCAGTATGATGTAGGTACAGAGATGAGACTCTGATTCCAGGGATGTGTCACTTAGTAGGCTGTGCTGTTGTTTTAATAAAATCGGTGTTTTATCAGCAGGACATTATCACTCGAGGTCTAGGTGTTTTGTGTCATCTAGTCCTCCTGCTCTGTGTAACTCCGCCCCCACCACTGATTGGCACCCTTCTGCCTATGCACAATGTACTAAAAAACCTGCCAATCAGTGGTGTGGACGGAGTTATACACAGCTCAGCATTTAGAGAACTGCAAGATGTGCAGCAGAGAACACTGGGATTTTATCACAACTGCACCAAGTAGCCCAGTAGGTGATTATCACTGGTATAAGGATCTCTTGCCCTTTATTATGCTTCTCTCAGATTACACAGCTAAGACCTGCTCACAGATTCCCCTTGAAGGGAGAAGAAACATTTCTAGTACAGTATAAGACCTGGATACGTTTCCAAAAGTTTTTTTAGCTGAAATGAAGGTATACCTATTCAATGGAAGCAACACTTTATGAACCCCACGGACGTCACTGTCGAACATGGGGTCATTGTAAACTGCACCACCATTACACCTTTGCAACTTCCTCTAAACCAGTGGATTTAATGATTAGAAAATCCATACTGGCACAACACACAACACTAGCGTCCCACTTTCCTCTCATTTTGGGTGCATAATATAAGCCTCCAGGGTATATAAGATTTACAGCATACACCTTACCTGACCATCTCTGGTCTCCACGGTCTTGATCAGAAGTGTTCTTTTAGAGTGGGATTCTGACGCTGGGTGGGAGTCCAGGTTACTTTCTGCAAAACAAATGTTTTTTGTTATATGTCAGGAAAAAGGTTTTAATAACAGTGGAAATAAAAGTACAACTAGAAATTAGTGCTACTGAAAACAATAAACTGTCTAGTTGTTAGACACAGCCGTAAAGCCTGTACTGGTAATATGTTTGTAGATGATTTTGGAAATTTCTGTACAGCCAGAAAAAAATCTGTGTGGTACAGGACTGTGGGGAGGTAAAGTACAGAACTGTGGGGAGGTACAGTACAGGACTATGGGGAGATATAGTACAGGACTATGAGGAGGTATAGTACAGATTTATGGGGAGGTACAGTACAGGACTGTGGGGAGGTATAGTACAGGAATGTGGGGGGTATAGTACATGACAACGGGGAGGTATAGTACAGGACCGCGGGGAGGTATAGTACTGGACTGTGGGGAGGTATAGTACAGGACTGCGGGGAGGTATAGTACAGGACTGTGGGGAGGTATAGTACAGGACTGCGGGGAGGTATAGTACAGGACCATGAGGAGGTAGATTACAGGACTGTGGGGAGGTATAGTACAGGACTGTGGGGAGGTATAGTACAGGAATGTGGGGAGGTATAGTACTGGACTGTGGGGAGGTATAGTACAGGACAGCGGGAAGGTATAGTACAGGAATGTGGGGAGGTATAGTACTGGACTGTGGGGAGGTATAGTACAGGACAACGGGGAGGCATAGTACAGGACAACGGGGAGGCATAGTACAGGACTGCGGGGAGGTATAGTACTGGACTGTGGGGAGGTATAGTACAGGAATATGGGGAGTTATAGTACAGGTGTGTGAGGAGGTATAGTTCAGGACTGAGGGAGGTATAATGCAGGACTGTGGGGAGGTATAGTACAGGACCATGGAGAGGTAGAGTACAAGACTGTGGGGAGGTATAGTACAGGACTGCGGGGAGGTATAGCATAAGACTGTGGGGAGGAAAAGTACTGGACTCTGGGGAGGTATAGTACAGGAATATGGGAGGTATAGAACAGGACCATGGGAAGTTATAGTACAGGACTGTGGGGAGGTATAGTACAGGACTGTGGGGAGGTATAGTACAGGACTGTGGGGTGCTATAGTACAGAACCGTGGGGAGGTATAGTACAGGACCGCGGGGAGGTATAGTACAGGACCGCGGGTAGGTATAGTACAGGACTGCGGGTAGGTATAGTACAGGACTGTGGGTAGGTATAGTACAGGACTGTGGGGAGGTAAAGAACAGGACTGTGGGGAGGTATAGTACAGGATTGTGGGTAGGTATAGTACAGGACTGTGGGTAGGTATAGTACAGGACTGCGGGGAGGTATAGTACAGGAATGTGGGGAGGTATAGTACTGCACTGTGGGGAGGTATAGTACAGGACTGCGGGGAGGTATAGTACAGGACTGCGGGGAGGTATAGTACAGGACAGCGGGAAGGTATAGTACAGCAATGTGGGGAGGTATAGTACTGGACTGTGGGGAGGTATAGTACAGGACTGTGAGGAGGTATAGTACAGGACAACGGGGAGGCATAGTACAGGACTGCGGGGAGGTATAGTACAGGAATGTGGGGAGGTATAGTACAGGACTGTGAGGAGGTATAGTACAGGAATATGGGGAGTTATAGTACAGGTGTGTGAGGAGGTATAGTTCAGGACTGTGGGAGGTATAATGCAGGACTGTGGGGAGGTATAGTACAGGACCATGGAGAGGTAGAGTACAAGACTGTGGGGAGGTATAGTACAGGACTGCAGGCAGGTATAGCATGAGACTGTGGGGAGGAAAAGTACTGGACTCTGGGGAGGTATAGTACAGGAATATGGGAGGTATAGAACATGACCATGGGAAGTTATAGTACAGGACTGTGGGGAGGTATAGTACAAGACTGTGGGGAGGTATAGTACAGGACTGCGGGGAGGTATAGCATGAGACTGTGGGGAGGAAAAGTACTGGACTCTGGGGAGGTATAGTACAGGAATATGGGAGGTATAGAACAGGACCATGGGAAGTTATAGTACAGGACTGTGGAGAGGTATAGTACAGGACTGTGGGGAGGTATAGTACAGGACTGTGGGTTGCTATAGTACAGAACCGTGGGGAGGTATAGTACAGGACCGCGGGGAGGTATAGTACAGGACCGTGGGGAGGTATAGTACAGGACTGCGGGTAGGTATACTACAGGACTGCGGGTAGGTATAGTACAGGACTGTGGGGAGGTAAAGAACAGGACTGTGGGGAGGTATAGTACAGGATTGTGGGGAGGTATAGTACAGGACTGTGGGTAGGTATAGTACAGGACTTTGGGAAGGTATAGTACAGTACTGCAGTGAGGTATAGTATAGGAATGTGGGGAGGCATAGTAAAGCACTGTGGGGAGGTATAGTACAGGACTGTGGGGAGGAATAGTACAGGACTGTGGGGAGGAATAGTACAGGACTGCGAAGAGGTATAGTGCAGGACTGCAGGCAGGTATAGTACAGGACTGTGGGGAAGTATAGTACAGGACTGTGGGGAGGTATAGTACAGGACTGTTGGGAGGTATGGTACATGACTATGGAGAGATATAGTACAGGACTGTGGGAGGTATAATACAGAACCTTGGGGAGGTATAGTACAGGACCGCGAGCAGGTATAGTGTAGGACTTCGGGGAGGTATAGTACAGGACTGAGTGAGGTATAGTACAGGACTGTGGGAGGTATAGTACAGGACTGTGGGAGGTATAGTACAGGACTGTGGGAGGTATAGTACAGGACCATGAGGAGGTAGAGTACAGGACCATGAGGAGGTAGAGTACAGGACCATGAGGAGGTAGAGTACAGGACCATGAGGAGGTAGAGTACAGGACTGTGGGGAGGTATAGTACAGGACTGTGGGGAGGTATAGTACAGGGATATTGGAGGTATAGTACAGGACCATGGGAAGGTATAGGACAGGACTATGGGGAGGTATAGTACAGGACTGTGGGGAGGTATAGTAGACGACTGTGGGAGGTATAGTACAGGACTGTGGGAGGTATAGTATAGGACTGCAGGGAGGTATAGTACAGGACTGAAGTGGTATGCTGGCACGAATCTACTGTAGAAAAGTGAAAATTGTCCTATCAAGGCTGCAGTTATCAGCCCACAATATACTGTTTTTTCCTATGGATGGAGAGGACCATCTATCAGACACCTCCAGCATTGCTCCTCTATAATAATGTGAAAATCAGCTAAAAAATCTTCCCACATCACATAAACATATCCTCCCTCGTAAAGGAACCACATATACCCAAGCGACAGAAACTCCCACAAAATGCATTATCGCTTTTGAATTTTTACAGAAAATAATATTTACCTCTCAAGCTCATGCTGGAGAAAGAATGAACTGGAATAGTAATTCTGAAAACGAGAAGAAATAATTAATCCAATTTGTACCGTACATAATAAAGATATGTGTGATCCAGATGCCACTGCAGAATTCCTGTTACCTGCTCTCCTCTCCTTCCAGCAGTTTTCTGTAAGTTGCGATTTCAATATCGAGAGCCATCTTCACGTTCAGGAGGTCCTGGTACTCGCGCAGGTGGCGAGCCATCTCCTCCTTCATGTTGTGGATTTCCTCTTGCAGACGGTTAATAGTGTCCTGGTAGTTAGCAGCTTCAAGGGCGAAGTTTTCTTCCATTTCACGCATTTGGCGGTCGTAGGACTCATTCTGGAACACAAGGACAATTCTTTGAATGATTGTGATAACAGAATTTTAGAGAATTGTTGTTCATTTTCACAACAACTTTTTTTGTATTTTGCAGGACGAGTTGTAGTTTTGTATGGTACCATTTAGTTTACTAAATAATGTTCTTAAAATCGGTAAAAAAAAATCCCAATGTTTGATGAAATGGTGAAAAAAATGCAATTCTGCCATTTTGGGCAGGAAATTTACTTTTACAGCTGAGCAACAGGGATCTTCAGCAGACCCCCGGCTGTCATTGTAAGTACCCATCGGTCCCTAGCGATCGCTTTGGGAGCAGATAGGAGGAGAAGCGCGAGGACACTGGTGCTCGTTCCATTTATATGCTGCTGTCAGAGATTGACAGTGGCATATAAATGGTTAACAGCAGCAACCAGAACTCGGCACTGGCTGTGGCTTTCAGAGACAGATACTGGCTACATAATATAGTCAGTACCTGCTGTGTGTGGTGGAAGGTCAACTCCTGAGCCCCCTCTACAAGTGAAGACCCCTTCCCAGGACATGAATTACATGTCCATTTGCGGGAAGGGGTTAAGACTGTTTGCAAGGTTACTTTATTCTGCATTTCAGTGGCGATGGAGCAGTAAAAATGGCTTCATGCAATAGATATAATACATTATATTATATTACTTACAGATCCTTTCATTGCATCCACCTCACAGGTCAGGGCCTGGATCTGTCTGCGGTAGTCATTAGTCTCCTGCTTAGCTTGACGCAAGGCATCATTGTTGCGGTTAGCAGCTTCAGACAGGTCAGCAAACTACATAAATAAAAAGTTTTAGTTAATTAAAGCCTAGCTGTCATTTCAGGTGACTGTTCACAATAAGCTGTTGTGTGTGTCTTGAGGAATGATACTATCTTTGGCCATTATGTGACTTGTATCCTGTTTTCCCCTTTGTAGACTCCATCTTTAATTTTCAGTTGTCTCTGAGCTTGTGAGTGCAGACTAGCTGCTATGATGTCTCCCATACACACACATAATGGATTCTTGCTCTCCGGTCTCTATATAGCACTTCTTGATATGCAGCTGCGGCATGGAGAGGATATTATACAGTAGTACTGAACAGTGTAGCTGTAAATCCAGCTCTTTACTGAAATGAACACCTCACTGCTACATAGTTCTGTAAATTTGTCTGTGCCTCTCGTTCAACCTTTTTCTCACTCTGCTTCCTTCTTTCTCTACAATTCGCTCCTCTTCATAGTCCTCAATACACAGCTGTATTCTGATCCCTCAGTGAGCTGGCAGTCTATCTTGTATTGGCCAGAATGGATTTTATCTAGTTTTTAGGCTGAATGATGAGTTCAGGCAGAAAAGGGAAGGAGAAGTGGCTCATAAGTGGAGAAAGAGACACATTCCTCTGAGATGATATTTTACAAGTTTCTCATATTCACTTGTACTATAAACTTATGCCAAGTTTGTTGAAAAGACATTGACCATTTACGATAAAATGTCATCATCAGCTACACGTTGTCATGCAATTAATGAAGTTTTATACTATTAGTGCATATGGATATCATAGGACTGATCTTATTCTCTGTATCCCCCTGTATAAGTCAGTGCAAAAGTCCTTGGACCCTTCACATATTATATTGGAATTCTCATGTATTTCTTAACACGTGTATTTCCCCTCTTACCTTGGACTTGTACCATTCTTCTGCGTCTTGCAGATTCTTAGCAGCAACATTCTCATACTGCTGGCGGACATCGCGCAGAGCGGATGTGAGGTCTGGTTTGGCGACATCCATGTCAATCTGGACATGTTGTTCCTGGAGTTGAGCTTGAATTTCTCGGATTTCCTGAGGAAAATAATAAAGAAATATTAGAAATTCAATAAATGCATATGATATCCCCAGTGGGTTGACATAGCTTTGGGTTTCCTTGATGGAACTAGTGAAGTCACCATATCGGAGATGGCATTATTTAGTCTCCACAGCTACTTTCCATTATTTGGTAGAGTTGAGCAAAAAAATTTGCAGGACCCTAGTCTAACAACCACGTTAGTAAGCCATGGCCGCCAAACTAATGCCCTGTGAACCTTCTCCTACCTGTCAACACCCTTTTCTGATTAGTAAGCCTGCGCGATGTCATACATATTTCATGCCACAACGATGACAACACGCCGTGCCTACTAATTAGAAGAGACACCAAGAAAGGTGACATACACTAGGAGGTTTGCAAGGCTTTGGTCTAGAGGCCAGTTGTTGCTCAACTCCTGTAGACAGAAGATCAGGTATGGTAAAACCCAACACTCTGATCTTTCTTTCATCCAACATCGACATCGGGGGGACGATTGGGACACCTCCAGATCCATTTGATGATTGACCGGTTTACCCAACACTAGCATTCATCTAATGTGTTTGGCCACCGATGGAAAATGGCACTTAGGTTCGGATGTGTCAATAATCTGTGAGACCTGGAAATTTAGCTATCACCGTTTTGATGATATCTGAGAAGGTGAAAAAGACCTGATGGTGGACCACAAAGTAAAAAAGACAGCAGAGAAAAATGAGTGGAACATTAAAGAAATCACAGCTATGGATATGCCGCAACCAGTAAGACTGTAAAAGGGACAGTAGTCTTCATGGAAGTCCATTCTAGATCAAAGAAACCTACTTTTGTCTCCTTGCCACATGACTACGGATAACTTTTTGTATTCTCAGTAGAAATGTTCTTTTTCACTTTGAATGGTCCAATATATCACAGTTTACATCACATTTATCCAGCAGAAGCCTAATGTAAAGTACGGTCCATGTGTCTTGAAGATTTTTTGGAGGGGACTTACCTCATCGTGTAACTTCTTCAGGAAAATGATTTCTTCTTGGAGAGATTCCAGTTTGCGTTCCAAGTCGACACGAGCCAGACTTGCGTTGTCTACATCCTGCAAGCAAGAAACAAAAAGTTGACTTTATAGACTTTACATATTTATAGATGTGATTTAGGTCTTCTTCATCAAGGTACAACTCTGGGGTGAAGAAGACTCCACCCTCGGTAATCACCAGTAGTCAGTCTGGTTTATCTCTTCATTTTGGTTAGGTATATGGGGCGGTGGCAGTGTGCACCAATATTATGAGACTCTGAAGCCCTTTTAGGGTACCTGACTCCTCTCCCGACATGTCTGTTACGTAAATAATTGCATTTCCCAAAAAATAACAGATCTGGAACATCTTTTCTATTACTCTTCCTGTCACTCCTCTTGGAAATGTATGAGTAAATTGTCAAGTGGATTTGACCAATACCCTTGTCAATGGGATGTGTCAGCACTTATTGGATGCTGTCAGAATTTTTATAGACCCACCTCACTGACAAGGGCGATTGTAACAAAAAGGGGGCTAATTTATTTATTATTTTTCAGGATGAATAAAGGAGGACTCAAAGGATCAAAAGGGTGAAAAATAAATCCAACCTATATGATCTCTATAAAATTCAGGTTCAGTCAGAGGAAGGCGCTCATATAAATGGGATTCCCCACTAAAAAGGTCTAATGGTTTATGGTAGGTGGAAGCAACCTCTGACGCTCCAGCCGTGGTGACAATTCAACTCCCGGGCATGCTGGTAGTTGTAGTTTCTCAACAGCTGGAGGGTGCAGGTTGCTGTCTTGAGATACTGCCAGATTATAGAGAAAAAGGATTCTCCCAGTGCTCCTCCAAGTTAAGCATAACTTAAAGTAACGTAACCAAGAACATAAACCATCATCCTCCTGAGAAGAAGACGATTCTGCTGTTTGGAGATGTCTATACAAATATTCTGTAAATATGACCAGTATCTACATCTTCAAGTGCATCTTCATAGGATGGAGAGCGACACATTATCCGTTATGTGCTCATTTCAGCTATTAACTTCTGAACATAAATACAGAGTGATGGCTTTATAGCTTTCAATGAATAGTCACTAATTATCTGCTCTCTCTATGAGACCCCCGCCCCAATGTATTATAGATTCGCTTTACTCATCTGTTTGAAAGACCACAACTCAGAGACCCCCAGTGTGTGGACAACTGCTATGGGAACCAATTGTGTCACTGCCTAATCTCCCATTGTATTAATGACCGCTCCTCAAATAATGGAGCTCTGTGCTAGGGATATAGCTGTTACCACTGTGTAAGAGGGTGGACAAGGAGTCCTGTCCTCCTCGTGAAGACGTTGTGGCAAGTGTGCTGAAAATAATTTTGTGTGGTTATATTTGTGCATATTATAAAAAAGTATTTTATCCCTATGGCCGTTGTGTGTGTCAAGTTTCTGCAGGGTTAACTGCAAGGCCAACCACTGGGAGTGGGGGAGGGCGGCCCTATAGGGGAACCAGCGGGAAGGTTTTAGGCCCCACTCCCAGAGGACGTCCTTACAGTTAACCCTGCCAAGATGTCTTCATGAGGAGGGCTGGACTCCTTGTCCACTCTCTTATAACTAGATAGATTTTTGTAATCCCCTTACATTTTAGTTGAGATTAATTATTGTGAGATCTCATTTCTATTGCGGTTTTACATCAGAAGGATTTCCTCGCCGCTATATTAGAAAAGTCTGTTGGGGGTAAGTAGATTGTAGATGTGTATAGAGGATGTCACAATGCCTCTCCATAAGTGTCTGACTGGTCAACCTCAAGCCCAGCAGGACACAGCATGGATTGATGGTTACGTGCACTCTCTATCATAAGGCTAGAACCCGCGACCTCCAGAGGATCCTAATTTCCTTTATTGGACTGCACCAATCACGTCTGCCTCTATCCAGACCATCTCTGCCTATGTTTCAGGCCAGACAAGGGGACAGGTAATAAGTAGTCCAGGCTTCGGTCACGTAAAAACCAACTTTTATTCTGCCATAAAAGATGCAATGCTTCGACCTGATGGTGCGCTCTTGAGTATCTATACTGTTGTTTGCACCGTTTTGCAGCCTGAAAAAGGCCCGTATTAGGCCGAAACATTGCATCCCGTATGGCAGAATAAAGTTGTTTTTTTTGTATCACCCAAGCCCGGACGCTGTCAACTACTTTCTAGTTTTACATATTTCCAAGTGACCACCTTGGGATTTGGGACGACGCGTCACCTAATGGGTAAAAAAAATACCCGGATTCTTACTAATCCAAGATGAGTGCTCGGGGTAACCTTTTCTTACTATTGATCTCACAGGAAATGTCAGAGCTCCTTCTTTACAGCTGGACGACGTGCATTAACTTATGGGATGCTAGGAGTTGGCCACATTTTTGCATTTACGGTGAATTTAAGGGGAAAAAAAATAATTTTGCTTTGCAATGAAATATAAAAAGGGTTAAGCTTCTGTGGGTGGGACGCGTTGGCACATCAGCTATCTCCGGATTGCACAACTTTTATTTTTTTTTTCATCCGCGTGATCGTTAGCTCCTTAACAGGAAAATTATGTAATGCACAAGGACTACTGCCTGCAGAAAATCACATGATATATACAGTATATGTATTTGTTTTTTTTTTCATGGCCATCTAATCAAAAGAATAGAATTTCCTTTGCGTCCCACACATAATAAAATGCTGCGAGCAACAAAACCCTACAATAATCCCATAGAGAGAGCTTTTCTTCCAGGCTATTGGTTTAGTTCCCACATTCCGCAGAGAAGGCGTGAGAAAGCGGCAGTGCTAGTCAGGAAAGGAAGCAGATGGGTCCTTAGCGCTATGGATGCAGTGTAAGATACTTTTGTTCCGGGCCATGCGGAGGGGACGCCTCTTTGTGTAAAGGAATGGGCGATGGGAGTTAAGACACAGACTGAGGACCCTTTAAGGATCACATAAGTGGAGGCCATTGTGTGCAGGCCTCTAGGAACTAAATGCTTAGGGCTCGTGAATCCTGCAGCCGGGTAACTTATTCTGCTGCTCAGGGCCGGCCCGAGAGATTACGTCGCCCTAGGCGAAACTATTTTGTTGCGCCCCTACTATTGGCAGTAGATGAAAACTTGGGATATAAATTTAGGAGCAAAATAAACCACAACAACAATGATTAATTAACTCTCTCCTAACTCTTTAATCTTCTGAGAAGTTGTATAGGACAAATATATACAAAGTAATCAATAACACAAAACAAAAACGACCATAGGTAATTAAAATTTTTGCTTCCTTGCCTTTTTTTTGAAAAGGATGACACTAAGTCACCGAGATTAATTTGTTTAGCAACTTCAGATTCTATTGAAATTGTTGCCAACCCAACCAACCTCTCTTGCGTCATATTTGCCCTTAAATATGTACACTTTTCTTTCCATCCCTAAAACTTTTTGCCTTTTGAAAAGATTTTTTATAATTTTTTCTATTTTTTCTCTGGCGCTCCCTTTGGGTCGGCGCCCTAGGCGGCCGCCTAGTTCGCCTATTCGTTCGGGCCGGCCCTGCTGATGCTTGTCTTTAGTCTTGAGACTAAACCAGACTTGTTAGACTATCTGATAGTTATGAGACTTTTAATTAATGCTCCCATAGAGGGGAGGACTGTCACATCCTCCTTATGAGCCGGTGCCGCACAGTATTTGTGGACCACGTGGAATTGACTCATCCTTATATTAAATGGAAAAGGGAAAATGTCCTATTACACGTAACGGCGACTGCAAATTTAGAAGCCAGATCCACAGTAATCACTCCAGTGCCAGGACTGTGTATCATTCATAAAAAGGTTTTTCATGACGAAAAAAAAAAAGTATTTGTCTTAAATATGTAAGGCTGGTTTCACATTTGCGCTTTTGTGCGCAGCGCATCGTGCGCACCCGTGCGCATGCGCACTGCGCACCTATGTTTAACATGACGTGCGCATGTTTTTGCGCACACTTGCGTTTTCGTGCGCATGCGTTTTTTTGTCTTTTGCGCCAGGTGCGCCAGACGCAACATGTTGGATTTTTTGGTGCGCCCTGTCTCGGCAAAAAAACGCATGCGCACGCTTGCGCACGGAATGCGCAAAAACAACACATTGAAGTCTATGGTAACGCATGCGTGCGCATGGTCTTGCGCACGGTTGCGTTTTTTTACGCATGCGTTTTTGAGTGAAACAAGTCTAGAATGTTCTCTAGACAATGGAAAAAACGTCACACTTAAAAACGCATGCGCATAAAAAACGCCAACGCATGCAAAAAACGCATGTAAAACGCAAACAACTCTGCGTTTTTTTTACACATCAGCGTGCGCATGACGTTAAAAAAACGCGCGTTTGTTTTGCGTTTTTCTTTGCGTTTTTTATGCGCCCGATGCGCTGCGCAAAAAAACGCTAATGTGAAACTAGCCTAAGTTTTTTCCAATCTGATAAAAAATGCCGCTGTTCTCCTGAATCCAGCGATGTATTCCTTGTGTTCCTGCGCCTCTCCGTTCGCGAGATATGGTCCTCTCTTCTGTGTATATAAAACTAGTCTCCCCAATTAAGTGGGTGTGGTCCTCCGCTCTTGTCTGTGGGCGTTTTCTCAAGGACCACACCCACTTGACTAACAAGACTAGTTTTGTACTCGAGGAAGAGAGAGCCGCATCTCAGGAACGGAGAGGCGCAGGAACAAAAGAAAAACATCGCCGGATTCAGGAGAACAACGGCATTTACATCAGATAAAGCATTACATATTTATGACCAATTTTTTTTTTTCAGCATAAAAACCCTATTTACGAACGCAACAGGCATTGGAGTAATTACTGTGGATCTGGATTCTAAATTTGCAGCCTCCATTATATGTTGACTGGAGTGTTAAAGAAAACATTTCACTGCCATAGGGGCTGGCTGGGATTCACATCAGTTCATGGGTGTGACAGCCGAGATCTCAGAGTCTTGCTGCAAGTTTCATGCAAAACTTAAAATTTATCTGAATGGGGTTAGTTTGGGGGCGCACATATGGATTTCTGCAAGCCCCGTTCACATGATTTTCTGGAATGCAGGAATTTACTGTTATACAAACTTTCTATTCTTTTATGCAAAATTGCCAAAAATTAGAGAAAAAAAAGTCATTTGACATCACGCTGGCTTTTTTTCATTTCTACATGAAACTTATTAATGTTACAATAATGATCAACTAAATATTTTACAGTAGAGTTGAATGCAAGCTATTGTTCTCTATTATCAGCTACTCATGATATTCTTCTAAAAAGTGTAAAAAAAAAAAAAAAAAAGCAAATAAAAATAAATCCCTTTTCCCCGGTTTCTTTAAACTGTGTATATCCAGTGTTAAGAAGCACCGGAAATATTATACGTGTGCGACTAATATTAGTGGCATTTTATATAAGCCGACGACTAAAGTTACGTCTCCTTTAATTAGTTAATTTATACAGTTGGCCACTAGGGGGCACAGAAGAGAAAAGCCTCATGGTGCCAACAGGAAAGAAGGGGGTGTCAGGGAGTGTCAGTCAGCATTTCCTGGGGGTTGTTTTTGAGTATCACATCTGCAAAGCCACAAACCTGTCGGAATGACTGAAGATTGCTCTCGGCTTCTTCTTTCTGAATCATTTCATCTTGCAGCCTACAAGCAAAAAAAAAAAAAAAAAAAAATGGATAATGAATTTAATCCTATAAGAATAAAATAAGAGACCCCCGCCCACCATAAAAGAATTTTGCGTAACCAAATTGATTATTTTTATCCTATAAGGAACGAAAGAAGAGACCCACCCCCATCAAAATAAGAATATTGCCTACCAAAAAAGTCAAGTCAGCTACCAGAAAGTCATATCTAAATGCTATAAAGACCCGTAATCCCTACAGATGTAGCAGAGTTGACTTAGTTAATGTAGTAAAGCTGAGTTTGTCATCCTGGGATGAGTTTTACATAGGGCTGCAACTCAATTTTGCATAGTAATATCTAATAATGTCTCCAGAACATAGCACGTAATCAATGTAATTCTAATAATTGATTATCTGATAGGATATTAATTAAGGATTGTGTTACCCCATACATATAAAACATTACCCGTTCCCACCATCATACTGCAAGCTAGGCCCCGATCCCAATTCTGATCTGCCACACCCATCCAGACATGGACCTACAGACAGTTTTGGAGCCAAGATCTCTCTCTCTTTTTCTCTTGCCTCGGGCACCGCCACTAGGATCCCAGACCTAATATTATCCTGCATGGCTGGAGTTTTTCATCTTTTTTTTTTTGTTTGGACCAGCAATCTAAACACTGATGGATAAAGTGCCCCTTGTTCCAAGCCCCCCCCCCAAAAAAACATTAACCCTAACGGTCAACGCTGGCCTGACCTAGATAACTTCAACAACTTCTTTTGGCAAGAAAATTTTCCTCTATTTTTTTTTGGGGGGGGGGGCGCAGGTTTATGAAAACGAGTCATTCTGAAAACTAAAGTGAAGCAATTTAAGAAGAAAAAAAAGAAAAACAATCATACTGGAGAAAGTAACCATTGAGTGGTGCAAAACAAGAAACTTTTTGTAAATATTTACACCACAGATTGGGGAAAGTTCAGCCTTCAAGAAGAAACTTTAGAACTAACTATTCACTCTAAGGATCGCCGAGCTACGACTTGTCGACTTTGGACGCATCATACGAAAAGAGTAATCACTGGTGATGGACATTGTGGTTGGAAGAATAAAAGGAACAGGGTGAAGGAAGAAGAGAAGGAACAAAGCAAAGGAAGAAGAGAAGGAACAAAGCAAAGGAAGAATAGAAGGAACAAAGCAAAGGAAGAATAGAAGGAACGTGGAGAAGGATGAATAGAAGGAACAAGGCGAAGGATGAATAGAAGGAACAAGGCGAAGGATGAATAGAAGGAACAAGGCGAAGGGGGACCGATACCCAATGGCTTGGTACTATCAAGATAATGGTGGAGAAGACCCTGGTGGACCTATCTAGACTTGCACAGAATCGATCTTCCTACAGATCGTTTACCCATTATCAAGTCGCCATGGCTCGAGGTCGAGACGAAGGCTGTTAAATAAATACATTTAGACAAAGGATGTGTACAACATTGTATAATTCAATGGCAAGAAACTTACTTTTCTCGGAGTCTTTGCAGATCATCTCCCAGGTTATCTCTTTCCACTTCCACCCTGGCTTTCTCATTAGTCAGAAGATCCACTTGCCTCCTGAGGTCCCTCATTTCTTCTTCGTACAGGTCCCCCACCCTGGAGGTCCCCTTTCCTTTCAGCTGTTCTAATTCAGCCAAAAGTATTTTGTTTTGCTGCTCCAGGAACCTAACTTTGTCAATGAAGTTGGCAAACCTGTCATTGAGCTCCTGCATCTCAGCCTTCTCATTGGTCCTGTTGGCTTTGAATTCCAAGTTGATGGCATCTGCCAGGGAGAAGTCTACACTATCTGCTAGCCTGGCTGGAGGAAGGCTGCTCCTCAGCCTGACAGAGGAAGACTTGGTTATAGTAGCTGGGGAAGAAGAGGTTGTGTAGAGCACTCTGCTGGTGAGGCCACCACCACTGCTGTATCCAGGGCGGTAGGCACTGCCCAGGGTGTACCTGTTGCTGGAGGTGACATAGCGACTTCCACCAGAAGAGCTGGATCTGGGGTTCCCCCCAAAGAGCCTCTTGTATGAAGACTTGGTACTCATGGTGAGAAGATGTTCCTTTGTATGAGGTGGCAATGCAGGCTGCAGTGGTCCCCTGTGCAGACCAGTCAGTGCTTCAGCAGGAGACAGGACTGGCATCTAGACTGGCATTTATAGTGCAGATAACGGCACAGGGGTGAGGAGTGATGCCACAGGCGACCAATCTGCTGAGCCTGATGGGGACCTTCACTAATCCACAGCCAATAGACTCACACTGGGCTGGACCTCAGAGCTGGAGCATCGTTATTTGTCTCCTGCCAGTGAGAGCTCTGCTTCTGCGAAACTTTTTTTTAACTTCTGAAAAGTTTTCAAAAGTTTCTTCCAACTTCTGCGTGCTATAAAGAAAAGAGCAAAAACCTTCTAAAAACAGGCTGGGAGGCAATGAGACGCAAAGAATATATATTTCTTACACTGTAGAATGCAATAAAGTCAGGGCATGCTGGCATTTGTAGTACTACAACAGCATCACTTTGGACTAATAGTTCGAGGATGTTATGACAGGGTTTGATAATTGATACATATGACTAATGGCACATGCTGGGATTTGTAGTTCCACAGCATTAAGCCTCATGATATGCAACACAAGTCACTGACTGTTTCTGGGATAGTTTGTTTATCTGTAGTTCAGTTTGCTGGGCATGCTGGCATTTATAGTACTACAATAGCATCACTTTGGACTAATATATTCAAGGATGTTAGATCAGGTTTATGCAGTCAGAGTTGGCAGCTGCAGCCCCACCATAATTGATGTAATGGCACATGCTGGGATTTGTAGTTCCACAGCATTAAGCCTCATGATATTCAACACAAGTAACAGTTTCAAAAATGGTTTGTTTAGCTGTAGTTCAATTTGCTGGGCATGCTGGCATTTGTAGTGCCACTGCAGCTGTTAGGAAGGCTGCTTGCCTCACCCCATTGTAAAATGGTGATGTCATATCCAGTCCCCAAGTGTGTTCTTCACCATAGCAACCCAGTATAACATGACAAAAAGTTTCCTCTTCTGAGATGAGTCCATCCCCCCACACTGGGGTTCCTATGCTATTCATTGGTTTTATCAGTCATCCTAAAATGTAGATTTCAGTAACCAGTGAGGGATGGATTTATTTATTTTTGCAGAATGTGAAATTTAGGAACACAGGCAAATGCTGCTCTGTAGACAAAGGATCCCAGGGAGACCTAGCCCAGTCTGGGGATGGGTGGGAGCTGGGGGGATTCAGCAGCAGAGTCCAGCCCCTGTCTGCCTCCATCCACAACCCATCCTCCCCTACACATGAGAATTTCATTAGCCACATCCAGATGTAGCAGAGCTGAATCTCATTTAACTCTTGGGGGAACTGAAGTTTTTTTTGAGCAACAAAATTTTCTTTCTGTGCTAATTCTGTTATATTCATGGATGTGCCATAAAAGTGTCCTCGGTGGGTGGGCGTCTAATTGTTCTCGGGTTAGTCCACTGAAATGAATTAATAAGGGCTCATATAGTCCTCTGACTTTTCCACGTGTGAAAAAAACAAGACTGATTGCTCTGATCAGAGTGTGGTCGAGTGTCATCCGATTTTCTTGCGAGTGGAAAAGTTTAAAATAAAAAAAATCTCCTTTCTCACAGGCCGTGAAAATTGGATCGCACTCAGATGTCATCCAAGTGCAATCCGATTTTTTTTTCCCAGGCCCATTGACTTCTATTTCGGATTTTGATCCGGCCCTCGAATCAAAATCGGACATGGGACCGAGATCACGGACATGGGAATAGCCCCATAGACTTTCACAGTTACAAGTGATATACGTGAAAATCACGGATAAATCTCGCATGTCAAAACTGCACGTCTGAATGAGCCCTAATAATGAAAAAGAATGGCCAAGATGGCTCGCAACATTTTTCATTGTTTTCTCAGTTTTTTTTTAATGTAAAAAAATATAGAGCAAGTCTGTAGTCAATATTGTCTGTGTTGGGGCTTTTTTTCCTTTTGGCTTTTCCATAGAACTGAAAAAATGCACACATGTCATGTTACAAAAACAAAGCCAGAAAAATAACTACAAAAATTCTACTATAATAAGATCTCGTGCAGTCGAGCGTATATTTGGTCCGAGTGTGCTACGACAAAATATCGGATCACACTTGGACCAATGTTATTCTATGGTTCCGTGCGCATGTCCTATTTCCATGACAATTGTGTACAAGATAATTGTGTACGGACAATTGTGTACAGAAAATTGTGTACAGGCCAATTGTGTCCAAGGACAATTGTGTACAAGGACAATTGTGTACAGGGCAATCGCCTTGTACACAATTGCCTTGTACACAATTGTCATTGTACACAATTGGCCTGTACACAATTGTCTGTACACAATAGTCCGTACACAATTATCTTGTACACAATTGTCCTGTCACCGTTGGTTTTTGATCCGAGTCAAGAATTACATTTACCCATTCAAATCAATGGAGTTTGTGAAAAAAAAAAAAAGAAAAACAGCACATGGAAGCCATCTGTGTGTCTTTTACTGTTTAAGGGTTGGAGAAGTTTGTATTTTTTTTGCGTATGGAACACTGATAGTGAAAATGGTCATGACCAAAAATGGATAAAAATTGGATCCAGCGCGCTTTTGAAAAACGCCCCATTGTTTGTCATATATGAAAAAAGCAGATGTCTGAATGAGGCCTAAATCACATAAAAAAAATTCTTTGCTGCAAATTTACCGGCAAAACACAAAAGATACTTTGTAACGTCATTGGTTGCGTAAATGACAAACTTAGCTCTGCCGTTCCCTCGTTTATTTGCGACAAACTCAGCTCTGCTGTACCTTTACCCATTTTTTTTCTACATCAGAAAAAGCAGCAGACGTTGCGATTTCTTGGTAAAACCGCTACAGAGACCGATTCGTGCTTTCAATGGTTAAGCCAGACGTTTCTGCATCTGGGTGACTTGACTCGAGGCGTGGCAGTCTTTTCTTGTGGGGACAGCCCTTCTCAGTCATTTCCTTCCTCCATTGTAGCGCGGGAAATCTAGGGAGGGTTTCCAAAAAGAAAAAAAAAAGAAAAAAACAACTTCTAAAATGTGTATCCAATACTTGCAGAGATTACTCCTTCCTCCCACAAGGTTTTATGGTCCAAGTCTGAGGCAAGAAATTTCCATGACTAAGACGTTCAGTAACCGCTGCCATGAGAGAGGGATATAGCGGTGGAGAAAGAATCCGAATTTTGCATTTAATAGCTGACCTTTAGTAATTGTCTCAGTGAAAGCAAATCAAGTCAATTCACAACAAGAAGCGGTGATAAATGCTGCGGAGATGAGAGTGAAATGACTCCGCCATTAGGCAATGCGCACATGGCGTCTTTTTCAGGCCTGCGAAAGTGTCCCATAAAATGAACCTAGTGCACAGCAATGTCAAAACAACCCTGCTGTGCACATTTCCGTCTTATGTCATTTCTTTTACCGCTTCAGGGTTCAGCATGTTCATTCTTCAGGCGCCTTCCGCTTGCTCTCTATACTTCATATTTTAGAGCGAACGATGCTGGTGGCTGAGCCGCCACAAGAACAACGGCAAGATCGCCGCCGGTGAAGCCGCTTTAGGAAAATGACTCCTGACATCTTCACTTGGGAAAACCTGGAGGCTGCGCCATGGTCTAATAGACACCATGCGCACATAGCCTTAGAGCAGCATGCTAGAGCTGGTGGAGGTCGGAAGGGCACCTAGGGGCATAGATTTGGAGCACTTGTTCTCTGGATCTGGTTCCGGATGGAAACCAAAGTCTTATCTGTCAAATGGGCAGCTCTGGTGCTGCATTCACTTCAATAGGAACCAAACTGCTGTACTCAAGAACAGCCACTACACGGTGAACAGAGCTGTGCCATTCCGGTTCTACACACTGTGTGCAATTTGGGACCTGTAGTAATGTGGGTGCCAGGTGTTGGACCCCTGTCAATCCGATATTGATGGCTTATCCTAAGGTGTCATACTCCTCTACAAGTTTTGGCCATTTACACATTCTAGAGGGAGGTTCTTGCTGTACAGGACCTGGCCAGTCCATCTATTTCATGGTCATTGAAATAAAAGGCATCCAGTGAAATGTAAGACCACCTCCAGTTTCTGAAGGCAGATCCATAATGAGCTTTTGTCTTGATTTGCAGTAGATTTGACTGGTGGGTGTCCATGGATTACATTGCAATGGTCCTTTTTGTGTTGTAGCTGGGTCGCACCTCACACCCAGGGCAGCGGGGTACTTGGTACCGGGCCGGTGTCAGGGGGATGTGTCACAGCAGCGGTGACCCGGTCCGTGGCCCTGAGCCCCCAATATCAATGGCGGTGATGTCAATAGTGTTATAGCTTAGTTGAATAGTTTGTGACGCCACCCGTGGTGTTTGGCAAGGGAGATGGTAAGCCAACGCTGCATACAGATCTGCTGGGACTGATGGTGTGGTGCAGCAAAGATGGTATAGCTCCCCACAGGTGGATCTTTAGTCCCAGGGCAGTGTAGGTGCAATGGATGAGGAGAGGCGCAGAATGGTATAGATGCTGGTACTCAGATGTAGCGGTGCTGAAAGTGTTAGCGGCGAATGAATGGAGGACACCAGGGCTTGCAGTTTCAAAGCTTTACTCACAGTTCGTGGTACCCACTGGTGCCTGCCTCAGTGCCGTGTCCTCCGGGGTAGAGACTCAATCAACCTCCCGGGCAAGTCAGGGTTCTCCTCTCTAACACTCTGCCAACATGTGCCTTTCCTGAACGACTCCTCTATTGCGCCTTTTAATGTGAAGAACTCCAGTACCGTAGTTCTCTGGAATTCCTCCTGTCAGATGTTCCTAGAACCTCACTTGTATGACAGACAGCTGTAGCCTCTATCGGGAACTCCTCTCAGAGTCCTGGCTCGCAAATCGGTTGCTGTTGTGTCCCAAGTCTTGGATGGGAGTAGTGCATTTACAGCCAACTACTCCACCGGTGTCTGCTGCAGAACCATAAGTGTCCATACAACCTTGGGGACCGGGCCCTGGCCTTGCCCTGAGAACCTATAGGCAGGGTTCCTCTTCCAACCCACAACTCCTCTCTATTCTCTGAGGCTAAGTGCACACGTACCGGAACTCTCGCGGAAATTACCGCGAGAATTCTTGAATTCCAGTCCGCGGGAAAATCGCATTTTAAATTCCCGCGATTTTCCCACGGAAAAACTAGCATTTTGCAAGCGTATTTAGCTTGCAAAATGCTAGCGTTCTCCAAGCAATCTGTAGCGTCGCTTGGAGAACTGATTGACAGGTTGGTCACACTCGTCAAACATAGTGTTTGACAAGTGTGACCAACTTTTTACTACTGAGGCTGCCTATGCAGCATCAATAGTAAAAGATAGAATGTAAAAAAAAAATAAAAAATGGTGTTATTCTTACCCTCCGACGTCCCGCGCATCCGATCCCAGTAATCCTTTGCGAAAATGCCCGCGATGACGTCAGTTCTCGCGGGATTGCGACGTCTCGCGGTCATTCGCGATGACGTCGCGCGAATGACCGCGAGACTTCGCGATCCCGCGAGAACGGATGCCATCGCGGGCATTTTCGCAAAGGACTACTGGGAACGAGAGCGTGAAGAGAAGCAGGAAGGATGCGCGGGACGTCGGAGGGTGAGAATACAATATTTTTTATTTTTAAATTCTATTTTTTACAGGGATATGGTACCCAGAGCCCGGAGGACAGTCTCCTCTCCTCCGGACCGTGGGTACCATCCGCAAATGTTCTGCTTACTTTCCGCATGGTGTGCACAGCCACATGCGGAAAGTAAGCGGAACAATGCATTCCTATGGGTGCGGGATCGCCGCGATTCCGCAAATTAATGAGCATGCTGCGATTTTTACCGCGAAGCGATTCCGCCGCGGTAAAAACCGCAGCATTAGTACAGCATTGCGGAATCCCATAGGAATGCATGGGATGCTTATTTTTCGCGTTTTCTCGGCAAAATCGCGCGGTTAAAACCGCCGCAGAAACGCGAAAAAAACGCCACGTGTGAACTCAGCCTTACTCCTTCGTTCCACGCTGTTCCTTCTCTCCCTTATGGAAGCTTAGGTTGCAGGTCTACGTTTTTCTCTTCTCTTTCCCGTGCCAGCTGGCTCAGATCACTGAGGCAGCTGCAGCACTCTCTCTTCTATCTCTCTTCTAGGGAACTCGTTCCACTAAGACCAGTCCTCGGCCTCGCCTGACTGACTGCCTTCCTCTGCCTTGAGCTCCCCTCAGGCTGACCTCCTGTCAGCCTGCCCTCTCACTGGCCTCTGCCAGACTGAACTGAACTCCCAATCTAAGCTTTCCCCCTCTTTTATACTAACTCCACCCACCTCCCAGCACATCTCGTGTTACGAAGCAGGGTTCCACGAAGGGTGCCCTGCTACCCCCAGCCTGAAGCTGCTAGGTGGACCTACTGAACTATCCTGTGTGTGGGATGCAGGTGTTTGAGTGTGGAAAGGAGTTCCCAACTTACCTAGTTGGTGGGGCACTACACCTTAGGAGAAGGTGCAGTACCTCTGTGGCGACTGAGCCTCAGGGGTGCCACATAGCCATTGTGACAAAGTCACTCGCAAAGTGCTGGACGGGAGATGTGTCTCACTGAGGATATTTGCTTCAGTGATTTGAATCCCAGGAGTTTGCTCCAGCACACAATGCGTTGAGAGGGGTTAATCAGCCTTTTTTAAGGGCTGGGTTTTTGTGGACACCAAGGGTGTAGTCTGTGGTTTAAATAGTCTGCCTCCTGAGGCATTTAGTGTTCAGTATATCCGGAGATGTTAAGGGTGCCATCACACTAAACGATGCACCAGCGATCCCGACAACGATACGACCTGGTCAGGATCGCTGGTGCATCTGTAAAAAGAGGGGCCCCTACCAAGTGTCCGGGCCGGAACCAAGGGGACCGTCATTTAGGTTCCTAGGGGGTCTGTTTCCGGGGAGCAGAGTTAGGGGACGGACTGCTGAAACTTCCAGGACGGCTGGGGGAGGAGTCTCTATAAAAGGGGCGGGGAGCACCAGGCAGAGTGAGTCAGCAGAAGGGGAGAGAAGGAGCTGGAGACCGTGGGAGTGCCAGGGAGCCAAAACCCCAAGCAGCAACAAGAGAGGAGGACTGCGACAGCAGGGAGACTCTCGGTGGACCGCAGAGAGATGGCGCCAAGCCAACCGTCAGAAGCCCACCACTTAACTCCAGCCCGCGGCCGTTGCTGCCTTGCTCCAGCCTGTGGCCGTGGCCTGCCCGCAGCTACCCGTGGCCGTTGCTGCCTCACTCCTGCTCACGGCTGCGGCCTGCCCGCAGCCACCCGCGGCCGTCGCCGCCCCACTCCAGCCCGCGGCTGCGGTCTGCCCATTGCTGCACGCAGCCATTGCCGCTCCACTCCCAACCGTGGCTGCGGCTTGTCCATTACCGCCCGCAGCCGCCACCGCCCCACTCCAGTCCGCAGTGGGAGGCGGCCCGGTCCCCTAGTGCAGCCACTGGCTGCGCCAGTGGCCAACCAACCGCCACTCAGTACCGCCGCTGCCCGCTCCTGTCCGCTCCTGTCCACTCGCCTACTCCACGGCGGTTTCCTGCTGCCCCTGCTGGGGGACACTCCGCCAAAGGAGTCTTCTGGGGCCTGCTGTGCCCCTGCTCCGCCTGGGCATCGGAGCGCCCGAAGGCTACGCCAGATCCTCAGTGGCTGGGCCCAGCGACTGCGACGCCGACGCACCGCCGAACAGGACGCCGAGGGACTTGGGTACGGATAAGTGACACTTCATAACTAAGGACCCGTAGTCGGCCACACCGCGGCCCTATAGTGACCGGCCTTTGCCGGGGTAGTCGTGTTCTCATAATCAGTGTTTGCTTGTATTTGGTCCCTGCGAGGACAATTTCTGTTATCTTGTTTGGTTGCTTAGAATAGCCCCACGAGCGTCTATCTATAAAAGTTACTACCTAAAGTTCAATCGGTCTCGCGTCTCGTCACTGCATCCCGCGTACCTGCTATTACCACACATCGCTACATGATCGCTGGGAAGCTGTCAAACAGGCAGACTCACCAGCGATCAGGACCAGCGAGGACGCTGGTATCCAAGGTAAATATCGGGTAACTAAGTGCGCGCGTCGCTTAGTTACCCGCTGTGTATCTTAGATACCAGCGTGCTTGTGCGAGCACGCTGGTATCTAAGGTACACAGCGGGTAACTAAAAGACGCGCACGCGCTTAGTTACCCAATATTTACATTGGATACCAGCTCCTAGCGTCTGCTTACAGCGCTGGAAGCTCGCTGATCGTTGGTCTCCCGCTGCCACACGCAGTGATGCGCACTGGCTAGCGGGAGACCAATGATCAAAAAATGGCCCAGGACATTCCTGCACGATCAGCGATACCCGGCGGGGGGGGCGGTTGCTGATGCATGTCACACACAGCGATATCGCTGGTGAGATCGCTGTGGCGTCACAAAATCAGCGATCTCGCTGTGTGTGACGGGGCCTTTACTCCCTGGAAATGTTTGTGCTAACCTGAACCGTGTGTTTTTACTAGTCCTGAGCAGGCGGATCCCCGCTACCACAAGGACTGTGTTTTGTGTTACCACTTTGTTTTTCCTGTGTTAGCCGAAAGGGCCATGTTTATTTTTACTTCTCTGCCGTTAATGTTCTAATTATAATAAACCAGTGAAGATCTAAAAGAGACAGTGTTCCCATGTCTACCGCCGTGCAAAGCTGAGTGAGCTGATCTACCAAATCATGTTGCATTGGTTTTATATTTTTATATATCTCTTGCTTTTAGGAGATGGTTAGAACTGAGCAAATCTCCGGAGCTTTATCTCAATCCCAGCATGTCCTCAGTGATGGTGACAATACAGCTCCTTGTTGTCCTCACAACTGTCACAAGGATCTCATTAGTTCCTGTTGGGGAGCTGACCTCTTTTTTTTGGAGAATTTGCAAATAGATGAAGACCTAGGTTTGTCTTTCTACTGCTATCCAAAAAAAATCCAAAAATGTTTGTGAACATCGCAGGCCATGACCTTGCAGCCAATTCACATGTGAGCAGGTTGCAGGATGCAGTGACGGCCAGGAGACAGAGCAAGGAGCAAGGGTTAATGCTTTTAATTAACAAAAGTATACTCCGCACAGGGAGTTTAAATGGTTAATGGGGGGGAAACAGGCAGTTCTGAGAAGCAGGGTATGCTGATTTAAAGGAACAACGAACATGGCCACAGTATAGTTCTGTAAGATGTAACTTATCCCATCAGGCGGTCCTCATGCATTAGGGACCACGCAGCAAACGATGGCGCCAGCAATGACCGGCACAGGTTTGGTCCAGTGAAGTCCTGTAGATGACGATGGTCCAGGTCCCAGCGGCAGCGGTTAGTCTCTGGTATCTTCTACGGAGTCCTCAGTCCATATGCTGATGTGACAGAAGGGGTACAGGCCACGGCATCATCAGAGCCCAACGTGGCTTGGTAAACATACACTGGGGGGTCAGGAAACAGTTCACGTCACTCATCCGGTCTCTATTAGGCGGCACACGCGCAGTACCAACGGGCCCAGAAGCGTTTGGCAATTTGTCACGTCACGTATATGCTCACAGTCTCTGCGGATGCCAGCGGAGACGCTCAGGCACGGGCCTGCACTGCTACGGCGCCCGAGGTACGGGGCGCCTCCTTCTCCCTGCTGCGCGCAGTCTGTTCCCACCAAGTCTGACCGCTTTCACGCGCGCTGAGTCCCCAGCAGCTTAGCCACACCCCATACTTCCAGAGGCAAAGGTTGATCCGGTCCTCTAAGCTTTCCCCCGGACAACAGAGGAGACAGCCCCGACAGTTCCGGACCCGGCACAGGACAGGTACCCACGGTCCGGTCCTTCATCCTACACACATAATTATAATAAGGGCATTCTGGGCTACTGCACGGGGGGCCAAGGCTCCGGGAAGGAGGAGGCATTGTCAGATGGCTTGCAATATAATCTTTAGCAATGCAAGCAGTAAGGGACGGATTCCTGCAGCTCCGTTACCTGCCCACTGTAATTTGTCTTAAGGATGCAGAATTAATTGAAAACATGCTTCAGAAAGCCACCCACGGCCGCCTGCCCGGCACCATCTTTGAGATACAGGTGGCTTCATTGTGCCATCAGCCATGTGTCATTCAGCAGGATCTCGGGAAGAAGTGATGCCACATGAAATCATCAAGTTCATTTTTTTTTTCTTATTTCTTTGGCGCAATTAATTAAAAGAGGGCAAGTTGATTAACATCCTGTAGGGGGCACAGTGGTGTAATGAATTTATATTTTTAAAAGGGGTGTGCGTAGTGGATAACATTTTTATTGGGCAGGGAAGAGTAGTTCATGGATTTGTAGTTAATAGGGGGTGCACAATGTTGACTTTATAATTTATATTTTCAATGGAGGTGCACAGTGGTGAATTATATATTAGTGGTGTGGGGCATATTCGGCTTATTTGTATTCAGGGGTGAGCGTGGCGAGTCATACATATGTAACTGTTACAAATTAATTTGAGAATATAAACAATTTTTCATGAGATATATAACCCCACAACTTTTGGTTACACTTTCAGTTCCGGGTAGATACTTGCAGCTCTCTGGCGCCCCCCCTTATCCTCAGGTTAGTCAGGGAACTGCACCTAGGATAAGTAGTCGCCAGAAGGGTTGCCTTGTCGCCTACTGGCTATCGGGCACTCTGCAGTGAGGGCGGTGTGTATATCACCAGTCCCAGGCAGGGAATACACTCATAAACCTCTGATACGTCACTTCCAGGGTTCCAATTACCCCCAAGACGCTATGCTGAAACCAGTTCCTTGTTTGATACTAAAGCCTATATCAGGTCAGGAACCAACGCACAGGTAGTGTGATTTGGCGCGGAGTACGTGTCGGTTCGATCATAGAGCAAAAAGAACAAAACTAGTAAATTTATAAGTTTACTCCAGAAAATATATGCAGTGTTTTACAAAAATACAAAAGATATTACAAAAGGAGACAAAATACAGTATGTACAGACAGTTACAAATAAAAGGGATTCAAATAAGAAACTTACTCTATCTCAGACAGTCACGTATGACGTGTCGATAAAGGGGAGGAGGGCCTTCCCAAGAAAATTGTTCATCAGCACAGCATCTTAGCTGGCTCTCCTGGCATCTAACACCTCCCCAATGGGGCGTCTCTGTTTTATGCTTTGACCCAAAACGAAGGGACACCTCCCTTGCTGACCTCACTTGGTGGGCTGTGTTAGAGGACAGACACCCCTTTTGAAAAGTTATTAAAACTCCTATCTTTCCATATCTTTAGCTGGAGGCTCATAGGGTGATGACAGTGGCATTACATTTTCCCCTGCAACGTGACCATTCTTTTGAGACCAAATATGACATGTCTGCGTGTTACTGGGGGGCAGGAACTATTTCCTCGGTTTCTGATGGGCGTTCCGGCTAACAAAACACTGCCATGCGTAGCCCTAATTATACTGATTCTGGAAATAAACTTTTCCTGTCTCTAGGATTATAGTTTGTTATTAAATTCGACCTGGAATGAACAAAGGAAATCTTGGCGGGAGAAACCGCACTTAACTGGCCAGATGCAATAAAAGTGACCATCTGCTGAAGGGGAGGGGGGAGACTGGATAGAGTTTCACAGAGGCAGAAAGAGAGGGGCTGCAGCTGCGATGGGAATCGCTGGGGAAGCTTGCTCTTTACAAACCAATGGGGGGGAGGGGCAGTAATTCAGTTCTGGATGTGTACCTGGGATATTAGGAAATAACTCATATTTTCCTGACAGTAACCTTTTATTTCAATGCCATGGAGATCTGCTGAAAAAGCATGGAGAAGCCGACTTCCGTGCATCAAACTTTGCAGAAGCAAGAGGTCATGGCTGTAAAAAAAATCAACTTAAAGATGGGAGTAATAATTTTCTTTGTAAAACAACCTCCCTTATTAAGTACATAGCTGCATACATTTTTACATATTGTCTTATCTAGTTATATATAGCACTGTCCATGATTACATAGTGTGACACAGTGTCATCCATTAGTATGTATAGCAGTGTCCATTATTATATAAATGTGCTCCCTTATTTTGTATTGCAGCATCAATATATAATTTACTCCCTTATTATGTATAGTTTCATCCATTATTACATAGTATCTTCCCTTATTATGTATAGTGTCATCTGTTATTACAGTGTCCTCCCTTATTATGTAAAGTGTCATACCTTATTACAGTGAACAAATGAAGTAACGGTCAGCGGAGCGCTAGTAACACAATGACAAGGTTGTTTCTCTTTAGCCCACTGTCCATTACTTAATTTGTTCACTTCACTTATCCCCTGTAGGAGGTTTACGGCTGGAGCTGTGGTGGATCCCTTATCTACACATTAATTTGATAGTCCGCCCGCCTAGCGCTCCCTAGTGACCGCAACTTTCCTGGCTCATACCTTATTACAGTGTCCTCCTTTATTTTGTATAGCTGCACCCATTATTAAACAACTCCCTCCCTTATTATGTATAGTATCTTCCATTATTACATAATTTCCTCCCTTATTATGATTAGTGCCATCCATTATTACATAATTTCCTCTCTTATGCATAGTGTTGTTATACATTAATATATACTCCCCTCCCTTATTATATAAAGTGTCATCCATTATTACATAGTGACTTGCCTTGTTATGAAGAGTGTCATTCATTATTACATAGTGTCTTCCCTAATTTTGTATAACGGCATCCATTATTATAGTACAGTGTCCTCCTTTACTATGTATAGTGGTGTCCATTACTACATGGTGTACTCACATATACAGTTGTGGCCAAAAGTATTGACACCCCTACAATTCTGTCAGATAATACTCAGTTTCTTCCTGAAAATGATTGCAAACACAAATTCTTTGATATTATTATCTTCATTTAATTTGTCTTAAATGAAAAAACCCAAAAGAGAATGAAACAAAAAGCAAAACATTGATCATTTCACACAAAACTCCAAAAATGGGCCAGACAAAAGTATTGGCACCCTCAGCCTAATACTTGGTTGCACAACCTTTAGCCAAAATAACTGCGACCAACCGCTTCCGGTAACCATCAATGAGTTTCTTACAATGCTCTACTGGAATTCTAGACCATTCTTCTTTGGCAAACTGCTCCAGGTCCCTGATATTTGAAGGGTGCCTTCTCCAAACTGCCATTTTTAGATATCTCCACAGGTGTTCTATGGGATTCAGGTCTGGACTCATTGCTGGCCACCTTAGAAGTCTCCAGTGCTTTCTCTCAAAACATTTTCTAGTGCTTTTTGAAGTGTGTTTTGGGTCATTGTCCTGCTGGAAGACCCATTACCTCTGAGGGAGACCCAGCTTTCTCACACTAGGCCCTACATTATGCTGCAAAATTTGTTGGTAGTCTTCAGACTTCATAATGCCATGCACACGGTCAAGCAGTCCAGTGCCAGAGGCAGCAAAGCAACCCAAAACATCAGGGAACCTCCGCCATGTTTGACTGTAGGGACGGTGTTCTTTTCTTTGAATGCCTCTTTTTTTCTCTTGTAAATTCTATGATGATGCCTTTGCCCAAAAAACTCTACTTTTGTCTCATCTGACCAGAGAACTTTCTTCCAAAACGTTTTAGGCTTTTTCAGGTAAGTTTTGGCAAACTCCAGCCTGGCTTTTTTATGTCTCGGGGTAAGAAGTGGGGTCTTTCTGGGTCTCCTACCATACAGTCCCTTTTAATTCAGACGCCGACGGATAGTACGGGTTGACACTGTTGTACCCTCGGACTGCAGGGCAGCTTGAACTTGTTTGGATGTTAGTCGAGGTTCTTTATCCAACATCCGCACAATCTTGCGTTGAAATCTCTTGTCAATTTTTCTTTTCCGTCCACATCTAGTGAGGTTAGCCACAGTGCCATGGGCTTTAAACTTCTTGATGACACTGCGCACGGTAGACACAGGAATATTCAGGTCTTTGGAGATGGACTTGTAGCCTTGAGATTGCTCATGCTTCCTCACAATTTGGTTTCTCAAGTCCTCAGACAGTTCTTTGGTCTTCTTTCTTTTCTCCATGCTCAATGTGGTACACAAAAGGACACAGGACAGAGGTTGAGTCAACTTTAATCCATGTCAACTGGCTGCAAGTGTGATTTAGTTATTGCCAACACCTGTTAGGTGCCAAAGGTAAGTTACAGGTGCTGTTACACAGATTAGAGAAGCATCACATGATTTTTCGAACAGTGCCAATACTTTTGTCCACCTTCTTTTTTATGTTTGGAATTATATCCAATTTGGCTTTAGGACAATTCTTTTTGTGTTTTTTCATTTAAGACAAATTAAATGAAGATAATAACAAAGAATTTGTGTTTGCAATCATTTTCAGGAAGAAACTGAGTATTATCTGACAGAATTGCAGGGGTGTCAATACTTTTGGCCACAACTGTACAGTGAAGGATACCTTTGTATGCAATTTGTATTAGTATGTAGGGTGTGGTTTGTATTCATTTTGAGGATTCACATGCAGTAGGTAGGGCAATACATCCGTTTGTTGTCTCCTACATCTGTGTGTTTCGACATGACCCATCAAATAACCGAACATATGCCTCCTTTCCCTCCCCACACGTCACATGACCCACTTTGAGGAGCCTGAGGTACCTTTAATCCGCACGATACCATGCGTCCAACATGTGCATCTACTTAGTGGCCCGTGCAGGATACCTAGTCTTGCATTTTTAAAGTGTCTTGTATTTATCAGGGAGTTGAGCACAATTAGAAAAACATGGCTAGTTTTTCCGTGTGTTGTGTCTGGTTTTGCAGCCCAGCTCGGTTGAAGTAAATGGGGATGCACTTTATTACCACACTCAATCTGTAGACAAGAATGGCGCTGTTTCTGAGAGCAGCCAAGTTTTCTAATCATCAGCAACCTGGTTATCAGGTTCAGAGCCAGTCAATCAGCTCATGTTACATAGTAGTCATTCCAAAGCTGCCATCATTTACAGGGATTAGTTCTGATTCTGATTAACCCCATATAAATTTTGGCTGCTCTAGGAGGATGTTCCTGGTATTTTCTTAATTATCTTACAGTAAAATCCACAACAGCAGACAACACAGCAAAGGGACCTCATTGTAGAAAGTTATCAGTCAGGAGAAGGGTACAACAAAAATTCTAAGGCATAAGATGTTATGGCCACTGTGAAGAAGTCATCAAGAAGTGGCTTAGCTTTGGCACAACAATGATATTACATAGAATTGGACATCTCTCAAAAATTGATGAAAATTGTCTGGGAGGCTGCTGCGGTTACATCAAAGGAACTGATGGATTTTCTGGCAAGTACTGGTTGTGTACTGCATGTGACAGCATTCTCTTGTATTCTTCAGATGTCAGGCCTGTGGTGTAGGGTGGCAAGACGGAGGCCTTTTCTTCTAAACAAAAAATTAAAGCCCGGCTGTTTTGCCAAAACCTACATCAAGTCTGCTAAAAACATGCTGAAAAATGTGTCATGGTCCGATGAGACCAAAGTTGAACTTTTTGGCATAATTCCAAAAGGTATGTCTCGCACAAAGTCAACACAGTGCATCACCAAAAGAACACCATACCTACAGTGAAGAATGGTAGAGGCAGCTGTCATGTCGGACACTGTTCACACCAGGGTATCCGGCAGACAGCGGTAATACCCTGTTGGGTATTCTGTTCCAGTCGGGATAGGGTTAACCAGGTTATCATGCTGGCTGAGGGCTGGGCCACGCCCTTGGTCTTTAAATAGTTCGTCCTGACTATGGGCGTCGCCGACTATAGCTTTAGCCTAGTGCTAGCAATACCGGTCAGCAGTGGTGGTGTTGGAGCGTCTGATATCTGGTGCAGTATATCCCTCAGTGGTTCTTTCTCCAATCTGTTATACATATATTTGGTTGCCCTTGCACATTATTGTATTCCCTTGTGTATTAACTGTGTGGTGTTTCTTTTACCCCTGTCCATACGTATTTGTGGGGTCTGGTGTCTGGTCCCCTCACTGGGTGGGGGGAGGTGGGTTCAGCTTAGGGCTGGACAGGAGACAGGGACAGGGTGGAGGCTCAGGCAGGCACACCTTCAGTGTAAACCCTGGGTAGAGGGACAGACAGGGTTCCCCTAGTCTGAGGGACATCGCAGGGGTCCCGGGGTTTTTGCCTAAAGTAACCTAGGCATACCATGACATTATAGTCGGCCCAAATAATAAAGTGAGAGAAAAAAAAAAAAAAAGGTAGGGAATATAGGGGTTACTTACTATGGATCCTATACTTTCCCTAACCAAGCAGCTGGAGGCTCTATCCATACAGGTTACTGAACTCAGGGGGGCGGTCCAGCAACAAGGTCTGTCAGCTCCTGCAGTACCTGCTGAGGCTGCAGCCAGGGCAGCTGAGCCCAAGTTTCCCCTTCCTGAACGATTTGCTGGTGATCGTGGTAAGTTCACGGTGTTTCGTGAATCATGAAAATTGTATTTCCGTATGCGTCCACACTCCTCAGGTAATGAGGCTCAACGCGTGGGCTTGGTGATTTCTTTGCTGAGTGGTGACCCACAGGCCTGGGCCTTTTCACTCCCTTCAGACTCACCGGCATTTGAATCTGTAGATTTTTTTTTCTCTGCTCTGGGTTTGATCTATGACGATCCGGATAGATTAAACTTAGCAGAGTCTAAGATACGCTCACTGCTACAGGGTGATTGACCAGCTGAGGATTACTGCACGGAATTCCGGCGCTGGGCGGTGGACACGCAGTGGAATGACCCTGCGCTTAGAAGTCAATTTTTGCATGGGGTTTCTGGAAGGGTTAAACAGACTCTCCTAATGTACGAGACTCCCGCCTCTCTGGAGGCTGCGATGGCACTTGTAGTACGCATAGAACGACGTCTCCGTCAGGGGGCGCTGGTTTCGTTGCCTCCGGGAGGTGGGGGAGTGGTCGGTGAGGTTGCCGCGGGTGAATCCGTGGAACCCATGCAGATCGCTGGTATAGCACAGTCACCGAGTAACAAGCCTAAACGTCCTTGGCACAGAAGGCAGGGGCTCTGTTTTTTTTGTGGCAAAGGAGGACATTTTATTAACGCTTGCCCCCTGGTACCTAAGAAGGGCGCGCCGGCGGAAAACTGATAGGCTCAGAGGGTTTGGAGGAGTCTAGTCTGAGCCTTTGTGTATCCTCCGTCATGGTTTCCCAGTGTATGCTCCCTGCTAGGGTGGTACTTGGGGGGCAAATGCTCTCTATTACAGTATTTATTGATAGTGGCTCAGCTGATTGGAAGACCCAGGACATAATTCAGTGGAGCAGGGAGTGTCAGGAGAGGTGCCTGGCTACATGTATTTCCGCTTTGACCCCCAGTATCCCGGAGCCGTTGCTGGACTATGCGGATGTATTTTCTGAGAAGGGTTGTTCAGAACTACCACCGCATCGCCCCTATGACTGTGCTATTAGGTTGAAACCAGGGGCCAAGTTACCTAAAGCTAGAATGTTTAATATCTCAGGTCCCGAGAGGCTAGCTCTCAAGGAATACATTGCGGATAGCCTGAGCAAGGGTCATATTAGACCTTCCTCTTCTCCTCTGGCTGCTGGCTTCTTCTTTGTTAAAAAGAAGGATGGCGGTTTACGCCCGTGTCTGGATTTCAGAGAACTCAACCAGATTACGGTCCGTGATCCTTACCCTATGCCACTTATACCCGATTTATTCAACCAAGTGGTTGGTGCCAGGTGGTTCTCCAAACTGGACCTCAGGGGGGCGTACAATCTTATCAGAGTCCATCAGGGGGATGAGTGGAAGACGGCGTTCAATACCCCTGAGGGTCACTTTGAGAGTTTGGTAATGCCGTTTGGGTTGACTATGGCACGGCGGTCTTTCAACACTTCATCAATGATGTCTTCTCTCAGCTGTTGGGGAGGTTCGTTATAATTTATCTTGACGACATTCTCATTTTCTCTCGCGACCATGATACACATATAGAGCATGTTAGACAGGTTCTGCAGTTGCTCAGAGAGAACAGGCTCTATGTCAAGCTTGAAAAATGTGTGTTTTTCGTACAGGAGCTACCGTTCTTGGGTTATATAATCTCCGCCTCAGGTTTTAAGATGGACACCGCAAAGGTGCAGGCGGTACTACAATGGGATCGGCCTGATAATCTTAAGGCGCTTCAGCGATTTCTTGGCTTCTCCAATTACTATAGGAAATTTATTAAGAACTTCTCTATGATTGCCAAACCACTGACTGACATGACTAAGAAGGGTACCGACTTTTCTGACTGGTCTGAGCCTGCGGTACAGGCGTTTGAATTCCTCAAGAATAGTTTTGCCTCAGCGCCCATTCTGGTGCAGCCCGATGTCTCCTTACCGTTTGTCGTGGAGGTGGATGCGTCGGAGGTTGGAGTGGGGGCTGTACTGTCTCAGGGCCCTTCTTGGGCCAAGTTGCATCCGTGTGCCTTCTTCTCCAAGAAGCTGTCGCCTGCGGAGCGTAATTATGATATTGGCAACAGGGAATTATTGGCCATCAAATTGGCATTTGAGGAGTGGCGACACTTCTTGGAGGGGGCTGTTCATCAGATTACTGTGATAACCGACCATAAGAATTTGCTTTATTTAGAATCTGCTAAGCGCCTGTCCTCCAGACAGGCTCGCTGGGCATTATTCTTCACCCGGTTCAACTTCATTGTTACCTATCGACCTGGGTCGAAGAATGTTAAGGCAGACGCTTTATCCAGGTGTTTTCCTGGTGGAGAGTTATGTGAAGAGCCGGTGCCTATTCTCCAAAAGGGTGTGGTGGTATCTGCCATCACGACAGAGATTGAGGCAGAGATTGCGGAGGCTCAGGAGGTGGTACCGCCGGGGTTGCCTGCTAATAAATCTTTTGTGCCGCTACATCTACGCTCTAGAGTGTTGGGCGAACATCACGACACGGTACTGGCAGGTCATCCAGGGGCTAAGAGCACTCTGGAACTGGTATCGCGTCGTTTTTGGTGGCCTAAAATCCGGCAGGATGTGGCCTCATATGTGGCTGCCTGTACCACGTGCGCACGGGCCAAGACTCCTCGTTCCCGTCCCGCTGGTAGCTTGCAGCCTCTCGGGGTGCCCAGTAAGCCATGGACTGAGATTTCCATGGATTTTATTACTGACTTGTCCGCCTCGGCAGGGAACTCGGTCATTTTGGTAATTGTTGATAGGTTCTCCAAAATGTCACATTTCGTTGCTTTACCGTCTTTGCCCAATGCTAAGACTCTTGCTCAGATATTTATTCGCGAGGTGGTCAGACTTCATGGTGTCCCGTCTGACATTGTGTCTGATCGAGGTACGCAGTTTGTGGCAAAGTTTTGGAGAGCTTTTTGTTCTCGCCTTGGAATCAAATTATCTCATTCATCGGCTTTCCACCCTCAGTCGAATGGACAGACTGAGCGGATGAACCAAAACCTGGAGCAATACTTGCGCTGCTTTATTTCTGACAATCAGGAAGAGTGGTCAGCGTTTCTTCCTCTGGCAGAATTCGCAATAAACAACCATTGCCAGGAATCGTCTGGGGAATCTCCTTTTTTTTGTGTGTATGGTCAACATCCTCAATTTTGCACCTTGCGTCAGGGGTGCTCAGTTGGCGTCCCTGAGGAGGACCAGTTGGGAGCTCAATTGTCGTCTGTTTGGAGGAGAGTCAAGCAGCGCTTGTTGAAGGTGGGTTCCAGGTACAAACGGGTGGCTGACTGCAGACGTGTGCCAGGTCCGGACCTGTGTGTGGGTGATTGGGTGTGGTTATCTACTAGGAACATTAAGCTCAAGATACCGTCACTTAAGTTGGGTCCCAGGTTCATTGGCCCATTTAGAATCTCCGCAGTGATCAACCCCGTGGCATTTCGTTTGGAGTTGCCGGCTGTGTATAAGATTCATAATGTATTTCACAAAGCATTGCTAAAGAAGGTCGTGGGTTTGGTGGATGGTTCCCCCGGGCCACCACCTCCCGTCTTGGTGGATGGCGCGTTGGAATTTGAGGTGTCCAAAGTGGTGGACTCTAGGGTTGTGCGTCGCACTCTACAGTACCTGGTCCACTGGCGTGGCTATGGTCCTGAGGAGAGGACATGGGTGCCTCTGACATTCATGCTGATCGACTGGTTACTATGTTCCATCATCGCCATCCGGACAAGCCAGGTCCTCGACATGGTGAGGTTCCGGAGGTCCCTCGTAGAAGGCGGGGTACTGTCATGTCGGACACTGTTCACACCAGGGTGTCCAGCAGACAGCGGTAATACCCTGTTGGGTATTCTGTTCCAGTCGGGATAGGGTTAACCAGGTTGTCATGCTGGCTGAGGGCTGGGCCACGCCCTTGGTCTTTAAATAGTTCGTCCTGACTATGGGCGTCGCCGACTATAGCTTTAGCCTAGTGCTAGCAATACCGGTCAGCAGTGGTGGTGTTGGAGCGTCTGATATCTGGTGCAGTATATCCCTCAGTGGTTCTTTCTCCAATCTGTTATATATATATTTGGTTGCCCTTGCACATTATTGTATTCCCTTGTGTATTAACTGTGTGGTGTTTCTTTTACCCCTGTCCATACGTATTTGTGGGGTCTGGTGTCTGGTCCCCTCACTGGGTGGAGGGAGGTGGGTTCAGCTTAGGGCTGGACAGGAGACAGGGACAGGGTGGAGGCTCAGGCAGGCACACCTTCAGTGTAAACCCTGGGTAGAGGGACAGACAGGGTTCCCCTAGTCTGAGGGACATCGCAGGGGTCCCGGGGTTTTTGCCTAAAGTAACCTAGGCATACCATGACAGCAGCATTCCGGTTTGGGTGTTTTTAAGCAGCAGGAACTGGGGCTAAGTCAAGGTGGAGGGAATTATGAACGGTTCTCATTATCAGTCAATTTTGCAGCAAAACCTTCAGGCCTGTGCTCAACAGCTGGGGATGAATTTCACCTTTCAGCACAAGGACACTAAGCATACCTCCAAATCAACAAAGGAATGGCTCTGCCAGAAGATCAGAATTTTCAAATAGCCCAGACCTGAGTTCAATTGAAAATGTGTAGGTGTTAGGAACGGTGGAACGCACTAAATAAATAAATAATAAAGTGCGTTCGCCGCTCGGGGTCCACCGTGCAGTAGGTGTTAAAACCGCTGCTAGACAATGGCAGACGCGCTATATGGTGGTATAATGCGCACGGGTTCAACGTCACCCGATGTGCGCAGAGTGGACTCTGTTAACTCTCAGAGGCGCTGTAACATAAACATAAACACCGAGCCTGTTAGACTCACAGGTCTCAGCGAAATTGCATGCACGGTATCAGGTCACAGGACAGGGTCCAAGACGGGACTGTGTCCGTCTAGACCTACCGTGCATGCAGCGTCGCAACTGCGGACGCCGGTAAGTGCTGCTGAATGCAGCGTGGTGGCTGACACAGCCGCTATGCGATAGTGCCGTGAGAGACGTGAAACCACCGGACGCTAGTGTAGAGGTGCGGTGTGCACAGTGGCCTATGGCTTGCCTCTGACTGGTGCTGACTCTTTCTATAGTTCCCTATCCACATGCGTAATATCAGAGGGAGGGGAATCTTAATAAGTCAGTCACCAGAATCATACATCCATCACCATTCACACATCTAGCAAGAAGAGAATATACTAGCGCATGGCCGAGTGGCCATGTGGGCCTTTTATAGCCGTGCGCTGCCGGGACCTTCCAGATCTCTGAGATGGACCAATCAGATCTGGAGAAGGACCTGAGCACGTGACTCCCGACCTCTAATGGGAGATCGTCTTGTGAGCATGCTCAGTGGAGCGGCAGAGGAACTTAGCCTCAGGAATGACTTGCTGCAGAGCAGCATGTGAGGCTCTGGATTCCTGTTGTGTAGCTGCAGGAATCCGACGACTAACAGTAGGTGACCTGTAGAGGACGTTGTACACAGGAGCTGCCATCGCAATCTGACAGATTTGGAGCTACTGCAAGGAAGAGTGGGCGAAGACTGACAATTCTAGATGTGCCATGCTGATAGATTCAAACCCAAAAACCTAAGGATGGAAAAAGTTCTGAATTGATTCTACTTAATAAGATTTTTTTCACATGACAAGAACCTGGCATTTTAACAGAGGTGTGTAGACTTTTTATTTATATTAACATGTACACATCTGTATGAAAAATCAATATAAAAGATTATAAACTACATATACGATAGTAAAGCCACTGACATGTTAAGTACAATGTCTACAGTTATTTTGGCGGTGAGCATAACTTCATACTTTCTAATTACTGCACGCTTGCATTTTTATATCTTGGCATGCTCGGATAATGTGGAATCATGGAAAGAAACAGCTTCCAAGAAAAATAATTTGTTGAAACTGCAGTGTATGTACACCATATATGGCTACAAATAGGTCCGCAGATCAGAGCGCATATATTTTATGGGTTATATTCTGTAGAGCAGACTTGTTTTTGGCCTCATTAAACACCCATTTTTTGTTTATGAACATGTTTTAGCCATGTTTTTTTTAATAGATAGCTCAGTTACCCATTATCGTCTATGGCTGGGTTCCCCAACTCCAGTCCTCAAGGCCCACCAACAGGTCAAGCAATTATCACCTGAGCAATACAAATGAAATCCTGAAAACACGATCTGTTGGTGGGCCTTGAGGACTGAAGTTGGGGAACCCTGGTCTATGTGGCTGTTCACGTTTCTCTGCATTTTGTGGATCGAGTGTCCATGAAAAAAACAGACATGGTCGATTTTGAGTCATGAAACAAACAAGCCAATTCTAATCAATGAGTCCATGAAAAAGCAGAAATCGACAGAAATGTACTCCAGCCCCTGGAGTGGAGTAAGTTACAAGGAAGTTGTACACCAGCCCCGGAAAGGAGTAAGATACAAGGAAGTTGTACACCAGCCCCCCGAAAGGAGTAAGATACAAGGAAGTTGTAAGCCAGCCCCCAGAATGGAGTAAGATACAAGTTCTACACCAGCCCCCAGAGAGGAGTAAGCTACAAGTAAGTTGTATGCCAGCCCCAGGAGAGGAGTAAGATACAAGGAAGTTGTACGCCAGCCCCCGGAGTGGAGTAAGATATAAGTTGTACGCCAGCCCCCGGAGTGGAGTAAGATATAAGTTGTACGACAGCCCCCGGAGAGGAGTAAGATACAAGTAAGTTGTACATCAGCCCCCCAGAGTGGAGTAAGATACATGGAAGTTGTACGCCAGCCCCCGGAGTGGCGTAAGTTAGAAGGAAGTTGTACACCAGCCCCGGAAAGGAGTAAGATACAAGCAAGTTGTACACCAGCCCCCCCGAAAGTAGTAAGATACAAGGAAGTTGTAAGCCAGCCCCCAGAATGGAGTAAGATACAAGTTCTACGCCAGCCCCCAGAGAGGAGTAAGATACAAGTAAGTTGTATGCCAGCCCCCGGAATGGAGTAAGATACAAGGAAGTTGTATGTCAGCCCCCGGAGAGGAGTAAGATACATGGAAGCTGTACGCCAGCCCCCCAGAGTGGAGTAAGATACATGGAAGCTGTACACCAGCCACTGAGAGGAGTAAGATACAAGTTGTATGCCAGCCCTGCAGAGGCGTAAGATACAAGTAAGTTGTACGCCAGCCCCCAGAGAGGAGATACATGGAAGCTGTACTCCAGCCCCCGGAGAGGAGTAAGATACAAGTTGTACGCCAGCCCCGCAGAGGAGTAAGATACAAGTAAGTTGTATGCCAGCCACCAGAGAGGAGTAAGATACATGGAAGCTGTACGCCAGCCCCGCAGAGGAGTAAGATACAAGGAAGTTGTGCGCCAGCTCCCGAAGAGGAGTAAGATACAGGGAAGTTGTACGCCAGCCCCCAGAATGGAGTAAGATACAAGGAAGTTGTATGCCAACCCCTCCGCAGAGAGCAAAACATGATGAAGAATTTGATGAGCAGTCGTGACCATTGGTGTAGCTAGCTGGGACTGGCATGTAAATGCCGAAAGCGCACAAGTGCTGAGTTTCGCAAGAATATTTTGATTTATTAAAGGTGATTATGCAAAATTTCAGGCATAAGCACCTTGAGGAAACACCGTCAATGCCTTGAGCCATAAAGCTCACATTAATTGATTCAAGACCTTTTGAGTGTGTTCACACAGTCGTTTTGCTGTTTTTTTGGAGTGGAAACTGAGCAGAAACTCCAGGTTTTTGAAGATTTGGGATAAATGCACAGGATGTCTTTTCAGGTGGATTTCACCTGGAATCCGCCTACTTAAAAAAAAAAATGAAAATAATGCACATCAATGTAAAAACAACATTGCTGTGCACGTTTTCTGCCTTTTGTTACCTTTTCCAACCGCCTCAGGATTTAGAAACCGTAGGAGTATTACCGTATTCATTTATTGGCTACATACACATGACATGACATGACATCTTTTAAACTCAGGAGAACCCGACGAGTTTTTCAAGTAGAAGACACTTCAAGACACTATGGAGGTTTTTTTTTTCAAAGCGTTTTTTAACCAAAAATCATGACAAAACGCTCAAAAAAATGGCAGCGCGTTTTTTGAGCTCTTTTATTGACTTGTATTGTAAAGTAGAAAGCGTCTTCCATGCGGAAAAAAAGCCAGAACAGACATGTCACTTCTTTTTACTACCTGGTATTTTTAGAACCATAGTAATGTGTATGGATGTGGAATATAAGGTCAGAGAAGCTCCTGTAGGTGTTATATGGAGGGGGCACATACTTTTCTCCATACATTCTATATCGGCCACTTATCCTCTGCCTTCATTAATAAACGTAGGCAAATTTCAGTCCACGTAATAGTAAAAACCAGAAATGCTGAGAATATATTAGTTTTCTTGATATTCTTCCGGACAAGGTCATGAAGTGAAGAGAGCCGCAATGCCAAAAATGATCAACACCCAACGAAGACACACATGTGCGGAGAAGATAAAACTCACATCCAGTGTGCAATACCCAACACTAGTGGCTGCGGACTAAAATAAGACACTCATGCCAACAATTAAAGGGGGGGGACATTACATGGTAGCTGACCTGCATATGTGCAAGTAGTAGGTCATATGGACAGGGGTCATCATCAGGAGACAAACCCTTTAGGCTCCAATTTTTAACCATAAATTTGTTTGTTATTTTCTGCGGGGTTTTCTCAAAGTCTGGAGAGAAAGGAGGGCACATGGAGAAGGGGGCACTGGAGGGAGAGGAGGGCACCTGGAGTAGGGGGAACTAGAGGCAGAGGAGAGCACATGGAGTAGGGGGCACTCGAGGGAGAGGAGGGCACATGGAGAAGGGGACACTGGAGGAATAGGAGAGCACATGGAGCAGGGGGCACTGTTGGGAGAGGAGGGAACCTGGAGAAGGGGACACTGGAGGGAGAGGAGAGCACATGGAGCAGGGGGCACTGGAGGGAGAGAAGGGCACCTGGAGCAGGGGTACTGGAGGGAGAGGAGGGCACCTGGAGCAGGGGGCACTGGAGGGAGAGGAGAGCACATGGAGCAGGGGTACTGGAGGGAGAGGAGGGCACCTGGAGCAGGGGGCACTGGAGGGAGCTGAGGGCACCTGGAGCAGGGGGCACTGGAGGGAGCAGAGGGCACCTGGAGCAGGGGGCACCTGGAACAGGGGGCACTAGAGGCAGAGGAGAGCACATGGAGCAGGGGGCACTGGAGGGAAAGCAGAGCACATGGAGCAGGGGGCACTGGAGGGAAAGGAGAGCACATGGAGCAGGGGGCACTGGAGGGAGAGGATATCACATGGAGCAGAGACCACTGGTAGAGGAGGGCACCTGGAGTAGAGGGCACTAGAGGGAGAGAGCACCTGGAGTAGAAGGCACTAGAGGGAGAGGAGAGCACCTGGAGCAGGGGGCACCGGGGCGGAGGAGAACACCTGGAGCAGGGGGCATCGGAGGGAGGACGGCACCTAGAACAGGGGGCCCCGGAGGGAGAGGAGGGCACCTGCAGCAGTGTCATCATTCATTTGCTCTGAAAAAAGGACAATAAAGCAAAAATTCTGCTGTGGTATGTAAACTTTTGAGCACAACTGTATACATCTGCATGCATGTATTTGTCTACATACCAAGGACTGAGTTTTATTATAAATGTGGGCAAAACTCCTCCAATAAGTCTACAGATATGGATATGGATTAGATAGATGTTCAAGACTTTAAAAATGACTTACCTGTAGGCTAGGTCATCAATATCAGAGCAGGGGATGACCTATCATAAAGGCAGATCATCAGTATCGTGATCCTGTGCAAGCCCGTTAATGATCATTTTTCACTGACCAATAGAGTTGCACTGCCACTAACACAAGATCATTGCAAAATATCCTATCCTTTTGAATTGTTGGTCGCCGGTGGTTCGGTTCAGGTGGCCTCTGATCATAGTCACTTCATTGTCACATGTGATTGGGATCTCAAGCAAACCTTTTTTTCTTTAGCAATATAGCAGGTCTAAAACAGAAACACAACAGCAACGTGCACTAATAATTTTGGTGGTGCTACCTAAATATGGCCTCATTTGGATGGCAGTAATGTAGCCACAATAGTGTTCATATTACAGCCGACCTGACCGTAGATATAACCCAGCACAAACTGGGTCTGTGCACTACCTATGCAGTCTCCATTACTGCCTGCTTTTCTATTTTCACGATGTTTGATGTCCTAGAAGACCCTTCTGCTTAGAGTTGGTGTGGATCGATTTGCAGGATCCGGTCCAGGTCAGTAATCTGTGGCTCTAGGGATGGGATCCTTGAGAATTGCCTCTTACCTCCTTGCATCTGCGGTTCTTCTTTTAATTAGCCAAATGGCGTAACATCACACCGTCAGACGTGCATCATGGTGCAACAATTTGCACCATCTCTACTCCTGATGCCTTCTGCTTCTAACCCTACTCTCAAACATCAGGCCTGGAAATGGCCACACCTATATATCTTCATCCTTAACCTTTATTACCATTACCTATACATACTCTGCATTGCATGGGTAGCAATGGCCGGCTCGGGCTTCTTACGAGGTCTACAGGAGGGCGAGACAGCGAAAAATGAAATTAACTTCTTGGAAACGGATATAGGGCACCAAAATTTCAGACAAAATTCCTTATTCTGTTGTGATACTGGGTCGCCCTCCCAGGGCTGTGGGATACTCGGTACCGGGCCGGTATCAGCGGGATGTGTCACAGCAGCGGAGACCCGGTCCGTGGCCCTGGGCGCCCAAGTAATGGGGGAAATGTAATGGTTTGAATGAATAGTTTGTGACGCCACCTGTGGTGTTCGGCAAGGGAGGTGTTAAGCCGACGCTGCATGCAGATCCGCTGGGACTGATGGTATGGTGCAAGATGTAAAAGCTCCCCACAGGTGAAGCTATAGTCCCAGGGCAGTGTAGATGTGGTTGGCACAGGGATGTAGCGGTGCCAGAAGGGTAGGAAACAGACAAGACACAGCGGGGTGCAGTTTCTGTACCTTTACTTGACAAATGCAATCCAGGGTCCTGACTACAGGTGGTACCGGAGCAGGATAGCCTGGAAGCAACTCAGGGATTCTCTCTCAGTAGATGGGCTGTGCAGTCTCCTTCCTAGCACCTTTAAGTGTGAAGTACTCCTAGTACTGAATTACACTAGAGTTCCTCCTTTAAGATGTTCCCAAGAAATCTACTTGTACGGCAGACAGCTGTAGCCTGTTCCAGGGACTCCTCACTCCTAAGTCCCGGCTCACTATCAGTGTTGCTGTTGTGCCCTCAAGTCTTAGATGGGAGTATTGCATTTACAGCCTTCTACTCCTCTGGCGTTTGCTGCAGGACCATCAGTGCCCATATAGCCGTGGAGACTAGGCTCCAGTTCATGCGCTCTTGCGGGAGACGAGCTCTTCCTCTCAGCTCTATCTCAGCGCTCCTTCCTCACGTCTGCACACTTCACCCTTCGCAGACTAACTCACTCCTCCTTCCTCTTGGCCCTCAAAGAGCACTCCTCCCCTTATTTCCGGTTCAGAGTCAACCCTGCTGGCCTGGAGTGGAACTGTGTTGCATGCATAGATTGACTGCGAGAGAGACCGGTAATTGCCTCCAAGCCTGACATCACCCTCCCTGGAGGAAGGCAATGCCATTGTGGCGGCCATACTCCTGGGGGTGCCACATTCCCCCCTGTGCAAGTCAGCATTCCGGGGCTGAACAAGACATGAAAAACATATAAACAGTTAAACAAGGTGAACAATTATAATTGTACAAGATTGAAAAAGGAAAAAATACAAAAAACCAAGAGCTCCAAAAATAGTCCTATGATGATAAGTCCAAGCATCAATGTCCATGGTCCATTCCTGGGCAAATGGTGAACTAATTACAAAGAAAGTTTTTGACCACACACAGTCCTGTGGTTCAGTGTCCATGAAACAAGGTAAAACTGGAAAATTTTAAAGGAAAGTCTTGCAGGTTACCTGTAGGCACAAAACTTGAGAACAGTTACATATATACATACAATTTCAACATTAACATTTATTTATCTATATATGATATCTGATGGGTGGTATACCTTGTGTGGTACGGGTAGACCTGCATAATACTGGTGTAGTGTGTAATGCACTGGATACACTACTGGTGGTTCTATGTAACACAGGGATACTAGATTGTCTAGGAACTCTTAGACTCACCATGGGCATAACAGGTTCACCACTGGCAGGGCGAGGGTTCTCTGGCTCCACTGCTGGTGTGGCATCTGCTGCCTGATTTTCCTGGTCTTCAGGATTTTCTTGAGTCACGCCTTCCTGTGCTACCAGTTGGAGAAATGTCAACACTGGCACCACTATAGCATCATTTACTTTAGTCCAATTGGCAGGAAACTCTCCAAGTATGGTGCTGACCTTTTCTTCTTCTATGGTTTGGATGTTATCTTGTTCTTCCATTCTTTCTCTTAACTGATCAGGGCATAATTTCAAATGATCCCTTGATACGGCTGCTGAGGTTCCCCCTCCATCTTTGCTAATGAGGCACACCTTGGTATTATCAAAATTTGAGGGTAGAATGGTGTAGGGTTCAGCTTCCCATTGGTGATCCAATTTATGCAGTCTTCTTTTCCTCTTGAGAACTTGCTCTCCTGGTGAAAAGGGGACTGCCGATGCATGCTGATTGTAGTTCCTTTCTTGTTTTTGTCTTGCCTGAGTTAGACTCTTCTCCACACACTCTTGTACTCTTCTGTACTGTTGCTGCCTCTCTGTGTCCCAGTCAGCATCTGGTGATGTTACTTCAGGTGTCAGGACTCCCATGTCCAAATTAATAGGCAGTTTACCAGGCCTTGCTCTCATGAGGTAGGCTGGGGTACAGTTGGTGGAATTCACAGGGATATGGTTGTAGAGGTCTACCAGATCTGGCAACTTTTCTGGCCACAGATTTCTCTCCTCCAAAGGCAATGTCTTCAGTAGGTCAATCACTACCTGGTTCATCTTCTCACACATGCCATTGGTCTGTGGATGGTACAGGGTTGTCTGGATCTTCTTGCAACCATACAAGTTACAGAATTCCTGGAATACTTCTGCTTCAAAAGCTGGACCTTGATCTGTAAGTACTCTTGCAGGGTAACCATGTGGTCTACAGAAGTGCTGTTGGAATGATCTGGCTGCCGTCCTGGCTGTCTGATCTTTGACAGACTCAACTACCTGGAATCTTGAGTAGTGGTCCACGATGGTAAGAGCAAAGATGTAGCCCAACCGGCTTGGAACCAGCTTCACATGGTCCAGGACTACCAACTCGAGTGGCTGTTTGGTTACTATTGGCTGCAGAGGAGCTCTCTGGCTGTCTCGATCCTTTCTGCGCAGGTTGCATTGTACACATTCTCGGCACCACTTTTTAATGGCTTTCCTCATACCAGCCCAGTAGAATCTCTCCCGGAGCAATGCTTCCAACTTCTTCCATCCGAAGTGTCCAGCTCCATTGTGGTATACTTCCAAGACCATTGATGCCTCTCTCTTCGGGACTATCACCTGCCAGACCAGCTCATGAGTACGGGCATTGATACTCCTCCGACACAGCTTTCCTTCATAGATGAACAGCCGGCCTCTTTCCTTCCACAACTGCTGGGTTTCTTCAGGAGCATCCGACTCTGGGCGTGAGTCAGCTTGGGACAGTAGCTCCTTCACCAGGCGGAGTGCAGGGTCACTATCTTGCGTTTCTGTCCAGTCATGATGAGGTAAAGGATTTAGGGTGACCTCTTTCAAGCCAGACCGTCTGTTTTTCATTCCTTGGGCCCGTTGGGCGCAATTGGCCGGTGGAAGGGAGGTAGCTCTACTTCTTCAAGAGCCTCAGGATCTTCTCCTGCATCAGGCAAATTAGGCATCCTGGACAGCGCTTCCACGTTGGCATTCTTGTGCCCTGCTCGGTACTTGATGGTGAATTCATAGTTAGATAGCCGAGCCATCCATCGCTGTTCCAGTGCACCCAGTTTTGCCGTTTCCAAGTGAGTCAACGGGTTGTTGTCCGTGAAGATGGTGAACTTGGCCGAGGCTAGGTAATGTTTGAATCTTTCGGTGACAGCCCAGACTATGGCAAGGAACTCCAGCTTGAAGGAACTGTAGTTGTCAGGGTTCCTTTCAGTGGGACGCAGCTTCCTGCTGGCATAGGAGATCACTCTTTCTTTTCCATTCTGTACCTGTGACAGCACTGCTCCAAGTCCCACGTTGCTGGCATCAGTGTACAACACAAAGGGCTTGTCATAATCTGGGTAGGCCAGAACTTCATCACCTGTGAGAGCCATCTTCAATTGAGTGAAGGATCTCTCCAACTCCTCAGTCCATTCAAAGGTGGAAATTTTCTGTTTGGTCTTCTTGGACTGCCCCACCAGAAGATTTTGCATAGGGGTGGCTATTTCAGTAAAGCCTTTGATGAATCTTCAATAGTAGCCTACCAGTCCAAGGAATTGGCGTACTTCCTGGAGGTTGCTGGGCTTCGGCCAGTCCCTGATGACTGTGACTTTGTCAGGATCTGGTGCCACTCCTTCTGCACTCACCACATGACCGAGGTACTGTACCTTGGGCTTCAGGAGGTGACATTTGGAAGGCTTCACCTTCAAGCCAAAATTGGACAAAGCTTCAAACACTTCAGCCAGGTGTTCCAGATGGTCTTCATAATCTTGGAGAAAACAATGACATCATCAAGATACAACAGGACTGTCTCGAAGTTCATGTGTCCCAGGCAGCACTCCATCAGCCGTTGAAATGTTCCTGGGGCGGTGCAGAGCCCGACTGGCATATACAGTCATATGTTAAAGTTTGGGCACCCCTATTAAGGTTAACCTTTTTTCCTTCTAACAATTTTGGTTTTTGCAACAGCTATTTCAGTTTCATATATCTAATAACTGATGGACTCAGTTATATTTCTGAATTCAAATGAGGTTTATTGTACTAACAGAAAATGTGCAATCTGCATTTAAACAAAATTTGACCGGTGCAAAAGTATGGGCACCTCAACATAAAAGTGACATTAATATTTCGTAGATCCTCCTTTTGCAAAAATAACAGCCTCTAATCACTTCCTGTAGCTATTAATGAGTTCCTGGATCCTGGATGAAGGTATTTGTGACCATTCCTGTTTACAAAACAATTCCAGTTCAGTTAAGTTTGATGGTCGCCGAGCATGGACAGCCCGCTTCAAATCATCCCACAGATGTTCAATGATATTGAGGTCTGGGGACTGGTATGGCCATTCCAGAACATTGTAATTGTTCCTCTGCATGAATGCCTGAGTAGATTTGGAGCGGTGTTTTGGATCATTGTCTTGCTGAAATATCCATCCCCTGCGTAACTTCAACTTCGTCACTGATTCTTGCACATTATTGTCAAGAATCTGCTGATACTAGGTGAATCCATGCGACCCTCAACTTTAACAAGATTCCCGGTGCCGGCATTGGCCACACAGCCCCAAAGCATGATGGAACCTCCACCAAATTTTACTGTGGGTAGCAAGTGTTTTTCTTGGAATGCTGTGTTTTTTAGCCTCCATGCATAACGCCTTTTTGTATGACCAAACAACTCAATCTTTGTTTCATCAGTCCACAGGACCTCCTTCCAAAATGTAACTGGCTTGTCGAAATGTGCTTTTGCATACCTCAGGCGACTGTTTGTGGCGTGCTTGCAGAAACGGCTTCTTTCGCATCACTCTCCCATACAGGTTCTCCTTGTGCAAAGTGCGCTGTATTGTTGACCGATGCACAGTGACACCATCTGCAGCAAGATGATGCTGCCGGTCTTTGGAGGTGGTCTGTGGATTGTCCTTGACTGTTCTCACCATTCTTCTTCTCTGCCTTTCTGATATTTTTCTTGGCCTGCCACTTCTGGGCTTAACAAGAACTGTACCTGTGTTCTTCCATTTCCTTACTATGTTCCTCACAGTGGAAACTGACAGGTTAAATCTCTGAGACAACTTTTTGTATCCTTCCCCTGAAAAGCTATGTTGAATAATCTTTGTTTTCAGATCATTTGAGAGTTGTTTTGAGGAGCCCATGATGCCACTCTTCATAGGAGAATCAAATAGGAGAACTACTTGCAAGTGGCCACCTTAAATACCTTTTCTCATGATTTGATACACCTGGCTATGAAGTTCAAAGCTCAATGAGGTTACAAAACCAATTTAGTGCTTCAGGAAGTCAGTAAAAAGTAGTTAGGAGTGTTTAAATCAAGAAAATGATAAGGGTGCCCATACGTTTGAACCGGTCAAATTTTGTTTAAATGCAGATTGCACATTTTCTGTTAGTACAGTAAACCTCATTTGAATCCAGAAATATAACTGAGTCCATCAGTTATTAGATATATGAAACTGAAATAGCTGTTGCAAAAACCAAAATTGTTATAAAGAAAAAAGGTTAACATTAATAGGGGCGCCCAAACTTTAACATATGACTGTAGTTGAACTCACAGAGACCCACCGGAGTGGTAAATGCTGTTTTCTCCTTGTCTGCCTCTGCCACAGGAACCTGCCAATACCCACTAGTGAGATCTAAGGTGGAAAAGTAGTTAGCGGTTTTAAGTGCAGCTAATGATTCCTCAATTCTGGGTAATGGGTAGGTATCTTTATGTGTAATGCTGTTAATTTTCCTGTAATCAACACACATTCTCATGGTACCATCTTTTTTCTTTACAAACACTATTGGAGCTGCAACTGTCTCTGATCACCCCAGCTTCCTTCATCTCTCTCAACATACCTTTAGCACATTGGTATTGTGTTGGGGGTATAGGCCGGTACCTTTCTTTAATGGGTGGATGATCTCCAGTGGGGATATGATGTTGCACCCCTTTTGCCTGCCCAAAATCTAGTGGGTGTTTGCTGAATACCCGCTCATACTCTTGTGTCTCTCTGTAAACTCAACTTTTCTGGTATGAAGGTGTAGAGTCAGTCCCCACCTGCAGTTGCTGACCACTCCTCCATCTGCTTCACAGGGCCATTGTCCTCCACCTGATCGGATGAGACCAAGGGCTCTGCTGCCTGCAATGAGTTATTAACAGTGAGCAGCTTGGAAACTGTGGCATACCGAGGAATTGTGGCCTCCTCCCCACAATTCAAAAGGCGTACAGGTACCCTCCCTTTACAGACATCAACGACCCCTCTGGCTGTCAGGACAGTGGGCCTGCTATCAGAGTACACTGGTTCTACCATTGCCTGGTAATCTTTTCCTCTGAGACCTATCACTGCCCGACACCAAATCAACATTTCACATCTGGGGGGTATTGCAATGGGGAAAGCATCACTCACTCTGACACTGCCAATTTCTCTGCCAGAGAGTTCTACCTGTTGTCTTTGCATCAGGGCTCGGATCTCCTTCTGCAGGACTCGTTTTTCACTGGAACCAGCAGTCTAAGCCACCTGTTGCAACAAGACAATAACCTCGGACAGACAGTTTTCAATTACATTTGTGCCAAGAGTCATCATGGGATTACATTCACGTCGATCAATAGCCACAACTATCAGACCTTGAGATTTTACCTCTACCTGCCCCACTTTAACAGTAATCTCTTTACATCCTATCTGCGGCAAAGACTGACCATTACTGACAACTACTGTCAGTTCATCAGTTGGGCCACGGGTAAGTTCAGAATCAGCCCAATACCGCTTGTAAAGGATATACGGCATAGTGGTCACCTGGGAGCCAGTGTCCAGCAAAGCGTTCATGGGGATGCCGTCAATCACCACTGGAAGGACCGGTCTCCCTCCAACATACTTGGCTCTCCAGTTCTTTGGGCCTGGGGATCCTATTCCTGGGGGTTGGCCCTCTGCCCCAGGGGTTACTCGTTTAAAGGACAGAATCTTGCAAGATGACCGGCCTTGTAGCAGCGACGACAGATGGGACGTCCGTCCTGGTCATAGCGATCGTTGCTCCTCCCTCGGAGTGGCGGGGCTCTCCTCCTCCGGAGCCACGGGACATCCACTGGACTGGAAGCCAGCTGGATCTTCTCCTTGGAGGACACTTGCAGGGACTGCACGGCTTTAGTAAGTGCAGCCATTCCCTTGGTCAACTCCTGGACTTGAAGACGCAGCTCTTCAGTTGGATCTTTATCCAGAGTCTGTGCATCAGCCTCCACAGGGATGGAAGGGAAAGATGTTGCTTCCTGGTGGTAGGTGATCGCTGGGCGCCTAGGGGGCGCTGGTCGGCTGTCAGTGGATTCCTGCAGTACATGAATAGCCCTGCCCTTAAAATCAGCAAAGTCCAGATCAGGGTTTTGCAGGGTTATGATGCGCAACTGTCCCCTGTGGGTACTGGATAGGAGTCCTTCAATGAACTGCTCCTTTAACAGTTTATCTTCCTCCTTCACACTGTCAGGATCAACTTGCTTAACTGCTCGCAGTGCAGGACTTCACTGCTTCGCGCTCTCTGAGGGGCTCCACCCACGAAGGCCCGCCCCTTTTCTTCCCGCGCACGCCAATCAGCGGGATAATGGCGGCAATGGCGCCAATTTCACAGTCTTTTACACAAACACAGTCTATGGCACACAGGACCCCGGGGTTACTGGGCTCCATAATCCTGTTCGTGACCCCAAGTTGGGTCTCCCTCCCAGGGCTGTGGGGTACTCGGTACCGGGCCGGTATCAGCGGGATGTGTCACAGCAGCGGAGACCCAGTCCGCGGCCCTGGGCGCCCAAGTAATGGGGGAAATGTAATGGTTTGAATGAATAGTTCGTGACGCCACCTGTGGTGTTCGGCAAGGGAGGTGTTAAGCCGACGCTGCATGCAGATCCGCTGGGACTGATGGTAGGGTGCAGCAAGATGTAAAAGCTCCCCACAAGTGAAGCTATAGTCCCAGGGCAGTGTAGATGTGGTTGGCACGGGGATGTAGCGGTGCTGGAAGGGTAGGAAACAGACAAGACACAGCGGGGTGCAGTTTCTGTACCTTTACTTGACAAATGCAATCCAGGGTCCTGACTACAGGTGGTACCGGAGCAGGCTAGCCTGGAAGCAACTCAGGGATTCTCTCTAAGCGCTCCTTCCTCACGTCTGCACACTTCACCCTCCGCAGACTAACTCACTCCACTTTCCTCTTGGCCCTCAGGGAGCACTCCTCCCCTTAATTCCGGTTCAGAGCTCCCCCTGCTGGCCTGGAGTGGAACTGTGTTGCATGCATAGATTGACTGCGAGAGAGACCTGTCATTGCCTCCAAGCCTGACATCACCCTCCCTGGAGGAAGGCAATGCCATTGTGGCGGCCATACTCCTGGGGGCGCCACAATACGGTTTAAGGACCTGAACTACAAAAAAAAAAAGGATAGGTCATAAATATTTAGTCGCACCTCATCAATCACTGGGAAAAGGGGGTTATAGGATCCCGAAGGAGCAATGGAGAAGCATTTATGCTTTGACTTCTACTCAATGTCCATGGGGCCGACAGAACTAATCCTGGCTAATTCAGGAATGTCCCGTTACTGTAAGGGGCAACATTAACACAAAACCCACACAAAATTAGGTGCAACTGGACAGTTTGGGGTGCAAACCAGACATAGATATTCAAGACCCGACGTTCTGGTCAGTTTGCGTATGGAGCAGTTTTTATTATTTGTGCCAAAGGTTCAGAAACTGCTCCACTCAAGATAGTGGTCATACATCCACACGAGGGTGGGTAGAGGATTGGGGGGCTAATGTGAAGGGACGTGAGTGCACATAATCAGCCACCAGTGCTGCAACAAGCGTAAAACATCGGGAATGCCCTCAGAAAAACTAGCACGAAATCCCTGAAGTTTGCACATTCTTTCCAATTTTTCACATTATTTCCAGTGTGAAGAAAACCTTGACCTGTAGACGGACATTTTCTATTTAATTTTTATATGTTGGTCAGAGTTAAAAAGGAACCTCTCAGTTTTTTTATTATGTTTATTACGAAGATTCCCACATTGAGCACCTGGAGCAGGGGGCACTGGCGAGGAATACGGGAGAGTGAGAGGCGCTAAAAGCACGCATTACACACGGACCAATGATTCTCTATGGGGTCCCTCGCACCAGCCGTATATTTCTCATCCGTATTCTACGGTCCGTGCCAAACGCAGCATGCTGCGACTGTCAGCGTACTACGCCCGTAATACGCCAATGCAAGTCTATGGGTGCGCAAAAAATACGGATTACACACGGACCACACATGTGACTTGCGAGAAATACGCACCCGGTGTCTTTTAGAAACCCTGTCATAGGGCTCCATTATATGTCCATTTTGCAAGGCAGCGAGAAAATCTCACCATACGGATGCTTACATGCGCAAAATACGCGACCACATCTTGATTGCGGATGACATACGGAGCACTGTTTAGGGGCCATTCATCCGCATTACGCATGTAAACTACTGACCGTATTTTGCGCAGGTTAGTGTGACTCCAGCCTAAGGAGGAAACCTGGAGCAGGGGGCACCAGAGGGAGAGGAGGGCACCTGGAGCAGGGGGCACCAGAGGGAGAGGAGGGCACCTGGAGCAGGGGGCACCAGAGGGAGAGGAGGGCACCTGGAGCAGGGGGCACCAGAGGGAGAAGAGGGCACCTGGAGCAGGGGGCACCAGAGGGAGAGGAGGGCACCTGGAGCAGGGGGCACCAGAGGGAGAGGAGGGCACCTGGAGCAGGGGGCACCAGAGGGAGAGGAGGGCACCTGGAGCAGGGGGCACCAGAGGGAGAGGAGGGCACCTGGAGCAGGGGGCACCGGAGGGAGAGGAGGGCACCTGGAGCAGGGGGCAACGGAGGGAGAGGAGGGAACCTGGAGCAGGGGGCACCGGAGGGAGAGGAGGGTACCTGGAGCAGGGGGCAACGGAGGGAGAGGAGGGCACCTGGAGCAGGGGGCACCGGAGGGAGAGGAGGGCACCTGGAGCAGGGGGCACCGGAGGGAGAGGAGGGCACCTGGAGCAGGGGGCACCAGAGGGAGAGGAGGGCACCTGGAGCAGGGGGCACCAGAGGGAGAGGAGGGCACCTGGAGCAGGGGGCACCAGAGGGAGAGGAGGGCACCTGGAGCAGGGGGCACCAGAGGGAGAGGAGGGCACCTGGAGCAGGGGGCACCAGAGGGAAAGGAGGGCACCTGGAGCAGGGGGCACCAGAGGGAGCGGAGGGTACCTGGAGCAGGGGGCAACGGAGGGAGAGGAGGGAACCTGGAGCAGGGGGCACCAGAGAGAGCGGAGGGTACCTGGAGCAGGGGGCACCAGAGGGAGAGGAGGGCACCTGGAGCAGGGGGCACCAGAGGGAGAGGAGGGCACCTGGAGCAGGGGGCACCAGAGGGAGCGGAGGGTACCTGGAGCAGGGGGCACCAGAGGGAGCGGAGGGCACCTGGAGCAGGGGGCACTGGAGGGAGAGGAGTGAAGAACCTGGAGCAGGGGGCAACGGAGGGAGAGGAGGGCACCTGGAGCAGGGGCACCAGAGGGAGAGGAGGGCACCTGGAGCAGGGGGCACCAGAGGGAGAGGAGGGCACCTGGAGCAGGGGGCACCAGAGGGAGAGGAGGGCACCTGGAGCAGGGGGCACTGGAGGGAGAGGAGTGAAGAACCTGGAGCAGGGGGCAACGGAGGGAGAGGAGGGCACCTGGAGCAGGGGGCACCAGAGGGAGAGGAGGGCACCTGGAGCCGGGGGCACCAGAGGGAGAGGAGGGCACCTGGAGCAGGGGGCACCAGAGGGAGAGGAGGGCACCTGGAGCAGGGGGCACCAGAGGGAGAGGAGGGCACCTGGAGCAGGGGGCACCAGAGGGAGAGGAGGGCACCTGGAGCAGGGGGCACCAGAGGGAGAGGGCACCTGGAGCAGGGGGCACCAGAGGGAGAGGAGGGCACCTGGAGCAGGGGGCACCAGAGGGAGAGGAGGGCACCTGGAGCAGGGGGCACCAGAGGGAGAGAATCATAGAATCGTAGAGTTGGAAGGGACCTCCTGGGCCATCTGGTCCAACCCCCTGCTCAAAGCAGGATTCGCTAAATCATCCCAGTCAGATGTCTGTCCAGCCTCTGTTTGAAGACTTCCATTGAAGGAGAACTCACCACTTCTCGTGGCAGCCTGTTCCACTCATTGATCACTCTAACTGTCAAAAAGTTTTTTCTAATATCTAATCTGTGTCTCTTCCCATTCAGTTTCATCCCATTGCTTCTAGTCTTTCCTTGTGCAAATGAGAATAAAGTTGATCCTTCTACAATGTGACAGCCCTTTAGATATTTGTAGACAGCTATTAAGTCTCCTCTCAGTCTTCTCTTTTGCAAACTAAACATTCCCAAATCCTGCAACCTTTCCTCATAAGACAGGGTTTGCAGACCGGTCACCATTCTGGTTGCTCTTTTCTGAACTTGCTCCAGTTTGTTGATGTCTTTTTTAAAATGCGGTGCCCAAAACTGGACACAATATTCCAGATGAGGTCTGACCAAAGAGGAGTAGAGGGAAATAATGACTTCACGTGATCTAGACTGTATGCTTCTGTTAATACATCCTAGAATTGCATTTGCCTTTTTTGCTGCTGCATCACACTGTTGACTCATATTCAGTCTGTGATCTATTAGTATACCCAAGTCTTTTTCACATGTGCTGTCACTTAGCCCTATTCCTCCCATTCTATATATGCTTTTTTCATTTTTATTGCCCAGATGTAGTACTTTGCATTTCTCCCTGTTAAAAACCATTCTGTTAGTTGCTGCCCACTTCTCCAGTTTATTTAAATCTTTTTGAATCCTCTCTCTCTCTTCTCTAGTATTAGCTATCCCTCCTAGCTTTGTGTCATCAGCAAATTTAATCAGTTTACCCTCAATTCCTTCATCTAAATCGTTGATAAAGATGTTGAACAATACAGGGCCCAGGACAGAGCCCTGTGGTACCCCACTTGAGACATTCTTCCAACTGGATGTGCAGCCATTTACGACCACTCTTTGGGTCCGATCACTAAGCCAGTTATGAATCCACCTAACAGTTGCCTTGTCCATTCCATACTTAGTCATTTTTTCAATAAGGATTGTATGAGAGACTTTGTCAAATGCTTTGCTGAAGTCAAGATATACTATATCTACAGCATTTCCTTGATCCACCCAATCAGTGATACCGTCATAGAAGGAAATTAAGTTAGTCTGACATGACTTATTAGTTAGAAACCCATGCTGACTCTGTTTAATCACTTCATTCTTATCCAGGTATTGACATACATGTTGTTTAATAATTTGTTCAAAGATCTTTCCTGGTATAGAAGTCAGACTCACCGGCCTATAGTTGCCTGGGTCCACCTTCTTCCCCTTTTTGAAGATAGGAACAACATTTGCTCTTCTCCAGTCTTCTGGCACTTCTCCTGTTCTCCAAGAATTTTCAAAGATTATGGAGAGGGGTTCAAAAATTTCTTCTGCTATCTCCTTCAGTACTCTGGGGTGTAATTCATCTGGACCTGGAGACTTGAATTCATTTAGGTTAGCTAAGTGTTTCCTCACTATCTTTCTGTTTATAGATATCCTGGATTCTTCTATTCCCTTAATAGGACAGTGAATAACAGTTGATGTTGCATTTCCTTTCTGAGAGAAAACAGATGCAAAATAGGAATTTAAAAGTTCAGCCTTCTCAACATCCTGTCTTACCATTTCATCATTTTCATCCTGTAAAAATCCTATAGCATCTTTGACTTTTCTTTTACTTTTGACATATCCCCAAAATCCTTTATTATTGCTTTTGACATCTCTTGCAAGCCTCAGTTCATTTTCAGATTTAGCTAATCTGATTTGTGCCCTGCAGGTTCTGCAGACAGCATTATATTCTTCTTTAGATATGCCTCCCTCTTTCCATTTTATAAACATTTTTTTCTTCCTTTTTAGCATGTGCTTAAGTTCTGTGTTCATCCATCCTGGTTTCCTTAAATGCTTCCTATTCTTCCCTCTTTTCGGAATTGTTAACAACTGTGCTTTGAGAATTTCATTTTTCAAGATTTCCCATCCTTCCTGCACATTTTTGTCTTTAAGGATATCCAGCCATTGGATCCCTCCAATTCTCTTTCTGAATCCCTTAAAATCTGCCTTTCTGAAATCTAACCTTGACGTCTGAGTCTTCACAGGTCTTCCACCTCTAGTAATCCAAAATTCTAAAATAGCATGGTCGCTACCTCCTAGGGTCCCAGCCACTTTTACCTCCTCAACCATTTCCTCCCTGTTTATAAGGATTAGATCCAAGGTAGCAGTTCCCCTTGTTTTCTCCCTTACCTTTTGGAAGATAAAGTTGTCAGCAAGAGAGGATAAGAATTTCCTTGACCTGTTAGTTTTGCCTGAGAGAGATTCCCAACAAATGTCTGGATAGTTGAAATCTCCCATGAGAACTATGTCATATTTTTTGGAGAACTTGGCCATCTGATGCATAAAGAGTTCATCTATATCTTCGGCTTGCACAGGCGGCCTGTAGTAAATGCCTACAATGGTGTCCTTTCCATTGTTCTGTCCGTGTATTCTTACCCAAACAGTTTCCACAGAACTCCCAGTCTCTGAAGCTTCAATCTCTGTGCAGATATACGCGTTTCGAACATACAATGCGACACCCCCTCCTCGTTTATCAAGTCTGTTTCTTGCAAATAAGTTGTATCCTTCTAGTCTTGTATTCCAATCATGTGTATTGTCCCACCAAGTTTCAGTGATTCCAATTACATCATATTTCTGTTCCTGTGTTAGTAGTTCCAATTCTCCTTGTTTGTTGCCCATGCTTTGTGCATTAGTATAGAAACATTTTAGTTTGTGATTGGTTTCTCTTTCTCCAATATTTTTATTAATTAGATTCTTTCGTCTTTGTTCTTCCTTTCCACTTCTAATAGCAGAGTTCTCAATAGCATTTGTCAGGTGTATGGCTTTTTCTGGTCTTTTGCTTCCCTTCCCATGTTGTTCTAGTTTAAAGCTCTCCTTACAAGTGTAGCAAGGCGACTTCCAAATACATGCTTTCCAGTCTTCGTAAGGTGCACCCCATCTCTAGCAAGTAGTCCATCGTATAAGTAGTTCACTCCGTGATCCAGAAATCCAAATCGTTGTTGACGGCACCATCGACGTAGCCAGTTGTTTACCTGCAGAATCTTATTCCACCTCCTTGGTCCATGGCCATCCACTGGGAGGATGGAAGAGAAGACCACCTGCGCTCCCAGTTCTTTCACTTTCTTGCCTAAGTCTTCAAAGTCTCTGCAGATGATTTCCAGGTTGTTTCTTGCGGTGTCATTTGTCCCCGCATGTAGTAGCAGGAATGGGTAGTCATCTGTAGGTCTGAAGAGTCCTGATATCCTGTCAGACACATCTTTAATTTTTGCACCTGGAAGACAGCACATTTCTCTTGTAGTTATATCCGGTCTGCAGATAGCGGCCTCTGTTCCTCTCAGCAGGGAATTCCCCATGACCACCACTCTCCGTTTCTTCTTCACAACATTTTTCTTTCTCCATCCAGGAGGACTCTGAAGGCGTACAAGGTTGCTGTTTGTGGGCAAAGTCTTATCCTGATGTATTTCTTCATCGTTTTCCTGCGTGAGAGCCTGGTACTGGTTCCTGAGCAGTATGGGTGCTGACTGCCTCCTGATCCTCCTGCTTCTCTGGGTCACATGTCTCCATTCCTCTGTTTCTTCAGGTGCACTTCGAATTTCTTCTCTTTCTGTAACATGAAGAGATAATTCTGCTCTGTCCAAGAACTCTTCACCTTCCTTAATGATCTTCAACGTAGCTAACCTCTCTTCGAGATTTTGCAACTTTTCCTCCAACAGGGACACAAGCTTGCATTTGTGGCATGTGAAGTTTGGCTTTTCCACTGGTAAATCTGTGAACATGTAGCAAGAAATGCAGCTCACCAAATGGCTCCTGGCCTCTTCCATCTTGAGATTTCTTAAAAACGATGAAAGATGAGCCAAATCGGCGCCCGGTTTTTCCAATTTCCTCTTTTCAGCTGCAACGGCCAAAACCCAGTGATCGTTGAGCTCGCGGAGACTCTTCACTTATCCCAGAAGGCACTGGGAATATGCAAATGATCTCCTCAAGACTCTTCCCCTGGTTTTCCGATTTCCTCTTTTCAGCTGCAACGGCCAAAACCCAGTGATCGTTGAGCTCGCGAAGACTCTTCACTTATCCCAGAAGGCACTGGGAATATGCAAATGATCTCCTCAAGACTCTTCCCCTGGTTTTAGAGGAGGGCACCTGGAGCAGGGGGCACCAGAGGGAGAAGAGGGCACCTGGAGCAGGGGGCACCAGAGGGAGAGGAGGGCACCTGGAGCAGGGGGCACCAGAGGGAGAGGAGGGCACCTGGAGCAGGGGGCACCAGAGGGAGAGGAGGGCACCTGGAGCAGGGGGCACCAGAGGGAGAAGAGGGCACCTGGAGCAGGGGGCACCAGAGGGAGAAGAGGGCACCTGGAGCAGGGGGCACCAGAGGGAGAGGAGGGCACCTGGAGCAGGGGGCACCAGAGGGAGAGGAGGGCACCTGGAGCAGGGGGCACCAGAGGGAGAGGAGGGCACCTGGAGCAGGGGGCACCAGAGGGAGAGGAGGGCACCTGGAGCAGGGGGCACCAGAGGGAGAAGAGGGCACCTGGAGCAGGGGGCACCAGAGGGAGAGGAGGGCACCTGGAGCAGGGGGCACCAGAGGGAGAGGAGGGCACCTGGAGCAGGGGGCACCAGAGGGAGAGGAGGGCACCTGGAGCAAGGGGGCAACGGAGGGAGAGGAGGGAACCTGGAGCAGGGGGCAACGGAGGGAGCGGAGGGCACCTGGAGCAGGGGGCAACGGAGGGAGAGGAGGGCACCTGGAGCAGGGGGCACCGGAGGGAGAGGAGGGCACCTGGAGCAGGGGGCACCGGAGGGAGAGGAGGGCACCTGGAGCAGGGGGCAACGGAGGGAGAGGAGGGCACCTGGAGCAGGGGGCACCGGAGGGAGAGGAGGGCACCTGGAGCAGGGGGCACCAGAGGGAGCGGAGGGTACCTGGAGCAGGGGGCAACGGAGGGAGAGGAGGGAACCTGGAGCAGGGGGCACCAGAGGGAGCGGAGGGCACCTGGAGCAGGGGGCACCAGAGGGAGCGGAGGGCACCTGGAGCAGGGGGCACTGGAGGGAGAGGAGTGAAGAACCTGGAGCAGGGGGCAACGGAGGGAGAGGAGGGCACCTGGAGCAGGGGGCACCAGAGGGAGAGGAGGGCACCTGGAGCAAGGGGCACCAGAGGGAGAGGAGGGCACCTGGAGCAGGGGGCACCAGAGGGAGCGGAGGATACCTGGAGCAGGGGGCACCAGAGGGAGCGGAGGGCACCTGGAGCAGGGGGCACCAGAGGGAGCGGAGGGCACCTGGAGCAGGGGGCACTGGAGGGAGAGGAGTGAAGAACCTGGAGCAGGGGGTAACGGAGGGAGAGGAGGGCACCTGGAGCAGGGGGCACCAGAGGGAGAGGAGGGCACCTGGAGCAGGGGGCACCAGAGGGAGTGGAGGGCACCTGGAGCAGGGGGCACTGGAGGGAGAGGAGTGAAGAACCTGGAGCAGGGGGGCAACGGAGGGAGAGGAGGGCACCTGGAGCAGGGGGGCAACGGAGGGAGAGGAGGGCACCTGGAGCAGGGGGCACCAGAGGGAGAGGAGGGCACCTGGAGCAGGGGGCACCAGAGGGAGAGGAGGGCACCTGGAGCAGGGGGCACCAGAGGGAGAGGAGGGCACCTGGAGCAGGGGGCACCAGAGGGAGAGGAGGGCACCTGGAGCAGGGGGCACCAGAGGGAGAGGAGGGCACCTGGAGCAGGGGGCACCAGAGGGAGAAGAGGGCACCTGGAGCAGGGGGCACCAGAGGGAGAGGAGGGCACCTGGAGAAGGGGGCACCAGAGGGAGAGGAGGGCACCTGGAGAAGGGGGCAACAGAGGGAGAGGAGGGCACCTGGAGCAGGGGGCACCAAAGGGAGAGGAGGGCACCTGGAGCAGGGGGCACCAGAGGGAGAGGAGGGCACCTGGAGCAGGGGGCACCAGAGGGAGAGGAGGGCACCTGGAGCAGGGGGCACCAGAGGGAGAAGAGGGCACCTGGAGCAGGGGGCACCAGAGGGAGAGGAGGGCACCTGGAGCAGGGGGCACCAGAGGGAGAGGAGGGCACCTGGAGCAGGGGGCACCAGAGGGAGAGGAGGGCACCTGGAGCAGGGGGCACCGGAGGGAGAGGAGGGCACCTGGAGCAGGGGGCAACGGAGGGAGAGGAGGGCACCTGGAGCAGGGGGCAACGGAGGGAGAGGAGGGAACCTGGAGCAGGGGGCACCGGAGGGAGCGGAGGGTACCTGGAGTAGGGGGCAACGGAGGGAGAGGAGGGCACCTGGAGCAGGGGGCAACGGAGGGAGAGGAGGGCACCTGGAGCAGGGGGCAACGGAGGGAGAGGAGGGCACCTGGAGCAGGGGGCACCAGAGGGAGCGGAGGGTACCTAGAGCAGGGGGCACCAGAGGGAGCGGAGGGTACCTAGAGCAGGGGGCAACGGAGGGAAAGGAGGGAACCTGGAGCAGGGGGCACCAGAGGGAGCGGAGGGTACCTGGAGCAGGGGGCACCAGAGGGAGAGGAGGGCACCTGGAGCAGGGGGCACCAGAGGGAGAGGAGGGCACCTGGAGCAGGGGGCACCAGAGGGAGCGGAGGGTACCTGGAGCAGGGGGCACCAGAGGGAGCGGAGGGCACCTGGAGCAGGGGGCACCAGAGGGAGCGGAGGGCACCTGGAGCAGGGGGCACTGGAGGGAAAGGAGTGAAGAACCTGGAGCAGGGGGCAACGGAGGGAGAGGAGGGCACCTGGAGCAGGGGGCACCAGAGGGAGAGGAGGGCACCTGGAGCAGGGGGCACCAGAGGGAGAGGAGGGCACCTGGAGCAGGGGGCACCAGAGGGAGCGGAGGGCACCTGGAGCAGGGGGCACTGGAGGGAGAGGAGTGAAGAACCTGGAGCAGGGGGCAACGGAGGGAGAGGAGGGCACCTGGAGCAGGGGGCACCAGAGGGAGAGGAGGGCACCTGGAGCAGGGGGCACCAGAGGGAGAGGAGGGCACCTGGAGCAGGGGGCACCAGAGGGAGAGGAGGGCACCTGGAGCAGGGGGCACCAGAGGGAGAGGAGGGCACCTGGAGCAGGGGGCACCAGAGGGAGAGGAGGGCACCTGGAGCAGGGGGCACCAGAGGGAGAGGAGGGCACCTGGAGCAGGGGGCACCAGAGGGAGAGGAGGGCACCTGGAGCAGGGGGCACCAGAGGGAGAGGAGGGCACCTGGAGCAGGGGAGGGCACCTGGAGCAGGGGGCACCAGAGGGAGAAGAGGGCACCTGGAGCAGGGGGCACCAGAGGGAGAGGAGGGCACCTGGAGCAGGGGGCACCAGAGGGAGAGGAGGGCACCTGGAGCAGGGGGCACCAGAGGGAGAGGAGGGCACCTGGAGCAGGGGGCACCAGAGGGAGAGGAGGGCACCTGGAGCAGGGGGCACCAGAGGGAGAGGAGGGCACCTGGAGCAGGGGGCACCAGAGGGAGAGGAGGGCACCTGGAGCAGGGGGCACCAGAGGGAGAGGAGGGCACCTGGAGCAGGGGGCACCAGAGGGAGAGGAGGGAACCTGGAGCAGGGGGCACCGGAGGGAGCGGAGGGTACCTGGAGCAGGGGGCAACGGAGGGAGAGGAGAGCACCTGGAGCAGGGGGCAACGGAGGGAGAGGAGGGCACCTGGAGCAGGGGGCACCAGAGGGAGAGGAGGGCACCTGGAGCAGGGGGCAACGGAGGGAGAGGAGGGCACCTGGAGCAGGGGGCACCAGAGGGAGAGGAGGGCACCTGGAGCAGGGGGCACCAGAGGGAGCGGAGGGTACCTGGAGCAGGGGGCAACGGAGGGAGAGGAGGGAACTTGGAGCAGGGGCACCAGAGGGAGCGGAGGGTACCTGGAGCAGGGGGCACCAGAGGGAGAGGGCACCTGGAGCAGGGGGCACCAGAGGGAGAGGAGGGCACCTGGAGCAGGGGGCACCAGAGGGAGCGGAGGGCACATGGAGCAGGGGGCACCAGAGGGAGCGGAGGGCACCTGGAGCAGGGGGCACCAGAGGGAGCGGAGGGCACCTGGAGCAGGGGGCACTGGAGGGAGAAGAGTGAAGAACCTGGAGCAGGGGGCAACGGAGGGAGAGGAGGGCACCTGGAGCAGGGGGCACCAGAGGGAGAGGAGGGCACCTGGAGCAAGGGGCACCAGAGGGAGAGGAGGGCACCTGGAGCAGGGGGCACCAGAGGGAGCGGAGGATACCTGGAGCAGGGGGCACCAGAGGGAGCGGAGTGCACCTGGAGCAGGGGGCACCAGAGGGAGCGGAGGGCACCTGGAGCAGGGGGCACTGGAGGGAGAGGAGTGAAGAACCTGGAGCAGGGGGCAACGGAGGGAGAGGAGGGCACCTGGAGCAGGGGGCACCAGAGGGAGAGGAGGGCACCTGGAGCAGGGGGCACCAGAGGGAGAGGAGGGCACCTGGAGCAGGGGGCACCAGAGGGAGTGGAGGGCACCTGGAGCAGGGGGCACTGGAGGGAGAGGAGTGAAGAACCTGGAGCAGGGGGGCAACGGAGGGAGAGGAGGGCACCAGGAGCAGGGGGCACCAGAGGGAGAGGAGGGCACCTGGAGCAGGGGGCACCAGAGGGAGAGGAGGGCACCTGGAGCAGGGGGCACCAGAGGGAGAGGAGGGCACCTGGAGCAGGGGGCACCAGAGGGAGAGGAGGGCACCTGGAGCAGGGGGCACCAGAGGGAGAAGAGGGCACCTGGAGCAGGGGGCACCAGAAAGAGAGGAGGGCACCTGGAGAAGGGGGCACCAGAGGGAGAGGAGGGCACCTGGAGAAGGGGGCACCAGAGGGAGAGGAGGGCACCTGGAGCAGGGGGCACCAGAGGGAGAGGAGGGCACCTGGAGCAGGGGGCACCAGAGGGAGAGGAGGGCACCTGGAGCAGGGGGCACCAGAGGGAGAGGTCACCTGGAGCAGGGGGCACCAGAGGGAGAAGAGGGCACCTGGAGCAGGGGGCACCAGAGGGAGAGGAGGGCACCTGGAGCAGGGGGCACCAGAGGGAGAGGAGGGCACCTGGAGCAGGGGGCACCAGAGGGAGAGGAGGGCACCTGGAGCAGGGGGCACCGGAGGGAGAGGAGGGCACCTGGAGCAGGGGGCAACGGAGGGAGAGGAGGGCACCTGGAGCAGGGGGCAACGGAGGGAGAGGAGGGAACCTGGAGCAGGGGGCACCGGAGGGAGCGGAGGGTACCTGGAGCAGGGGGCAACGGAGGGAGAGGAGGGCACCTGGAGCAGGGGGCAACGGAGGGAGAGGAGGGCACCTGGAGCAGGGGGCAACGGAGGGAGAGGAGGGAACCTGGAGCCGGGGGCACCAGAGGGAGCGGAGGGTACCTGGAGCAGGGGGCACCAGAGGGAGCGGAGGGTACCTGGAGCAGGGGGCAACGGAGGGAAAGGAGGGAACCTGGAGCAGGGGGCACCAGAGGGAGCGGAGGGTACCTGGAGCAGGGGGCACCAGAGGGAGAGGAGGGCACCTGGAGCAGGGGGCACCAGAGGGAGAGGAGGGCACCTGGAGCAGGGGGCACCAGAGGGAGCGGAGGGTACCTGGAGCAGGGGGCACCAGAGGGAGCGGAGGGCACCTGGAGCAGGGGGCACCAGAGGGAGCGGAGGGCACCTGGAGCAGGGGGCACTGGAGGGAAAGGAGTGAAGAACCTGGAGCAGGGGGCAACGGAGGGAGAGGAGGGCACCTGGAGCAGGGGGCACCAGAGGGAGAGGAGGGCACCTGGAGCAGGGGGCACCAGAGGGAGAGGAGGGCACCTGGAGCAGGGGGCACCAGAGGGAGCGGAGGGCACCTGGAGCAGGGGGTACTGGAGGGAGAGGAGTGAAGAACCTGGAGCAGGGGGCAACGGAGGGAGAGGAGGGCACCTGGAGCAGGGGGCACCAGAGGGAGAGGAGGGCACCTGGAGCAGGGGGCACCAGAGGGAGAGGAGGGCACCTGGAGCAGGGGGCACCAGAGGGAGAGGAGGGCACCTGGAGCAGGGGGCACCAGAGGGAGAAGAGGGCACCTGGAGCAGGGGGCACCGGAGGGAGAGGAGGGCACCTGGAGAAGGGGGCACCAGAGGGAGAGGAGGGCACCTGGAGAAGGGGGCACCAGAGGGAGAGGAGGGCACCTGGAGCAGGGGGCACCAGAGGGAGAGGAGGGCACCTGGAGCAGGGGGCACCAGAGGGAGAGGAGGGCACCTGGAGCAGGGGGCACCAGAGGGAGAAGAGGGCACCTGGAGCAGGGGGCACCAGAGGGAGAGGAGGGCACCTGGAGCAGGGGGCACCAGAGGGAGAGGAGGGCACCTGGAGCAGGGGGCACCGGAGGGAGAGGAGGGCACCTGGAGCAGGGGGCACCGGAGGGAGAGGAGGGCACCTGGAGCAGGGGGCAACGGAGGGAGAGGAGGGAACCTGGAGCAGGGGGCACCGGAGGGAGCGGAGGGTACCTGGAGCAGGGGGCAACGGAGGGAGGAGGGCACCTGGAGCAGGGGGCAACGGAGGGAGAGGAGGGCACCTGGAGCAGGGGGCAACGGAGGGAGAGGAGGGCACCTGGAGCAGGGGGCACCAGAGGGAGCGGAGGGTACCTAGAGCAGGGGGCACCAGAGGGAGCGGAGGGTACCTGGAGCAGGGGGCAATGGAGGGAAAGGAGGGAACCTGGAGCAGGGGGCACCAGAGGGAGCGGAGGGTACCTGGAGCAGGGGGCACCAGAGGGAGAGGAGGGCACCTGGAGCAGGGGGCACCAGAGGGAGAGGAGGGCACCTGGAGCAGGGGGCACCAGAGGGAGCGGAGGGTACCTGGAGCAGGGGGCACCAGAGGGAGCGGAGGGCACCTGGAGCAGGGGGCACCAGAGGGAGCGGAGGGCACCTGGAGCAGGGGGCACTGGAGGGAAAGGAGTGAAGAACCTGGAGCAGGGGGCAACGGAGGGAGAGGAGGGCACCTGGAGCAGGGGGCACCAGAGGGAGAGGAGGGCACCTGGAGCAGGGGGCACCAGAGGGAGAGGAGGGCACCTGGAGCAGTGGGCACCAGAGGGAGCGGAGGGCACCTGGAGCAGGGGGCACCAGAGGGAGAGGAGTGAAGAACCTGGAGCAGGGGGCAACGGAGGGAGAGGAGGGCACCTGGAGCAGGGGGCACCAGAGGGAGAGGAGGGCACCTGGAGCAGGGGGCACCAGAGGGAGAGGAGGGCACCTGGAGCAGGGGGCACCAGAGGGAGAGGAGGGCACCTGGAGCAGGGGGCACCAGAGGGAGAGGAGGGCACCTGGAGCAGGGGGCACCAGAGGGAGAGGAGGGCACCTGGAGCAGGGGAGGGCACCTGGAGCAGGGGGCACCAGAGGGAGAAGAGGGCACCTGGAGCAGGGGCCACCAGAGGGAGAGGAGGGCACCTGGAGCAGGGGGCACCAGAGGGAGAGGAGGGAACCTGGAGCAGGGGGCACCGGAGGGAGCGGAGGGTACCTGGAGCAGGGGGCAACGGAGGGAGAGGAGGGCACCTGGAGCAGGGGGCAACGGAGGGAGAGGAGGGCACCTGGAGCAGGGGGCACCAGAGGGAGAGGAGGGCACCTGGAGCAGGGGGCAACGGAGGGAGAGGAGGGCACCTGGAGCAGGGGGCACCAGAGGGAGAGGAGGGCACCTGGAGCAGGGGGCACCAGAGGGAGCGGAGGGTACCTGGAGCAGGGGGCAACGGAGGGAGAGGAGGGAACCTGGAGCAGGGGGCACCAGAGGGAGCGGAGGGTACCTGGAGCAGGGGGCACCAGAGGGAGAGGAGGGCACCTGGAGCAGGGGGCACCAGAGGGAGAGGAGGGCACCTGGAGCAGGGGGCACCAGAGGGAGCGGAGGGCACCTGGAGCAGGGGGCACCAGAGGGAGCGGAGGGCACCTGGAGCAGGGGGCACCAGAGGGAGCGGAGGGCACCTGGAGCAGGGGGCACTGGAGGGAGAAGAGTGAAGAACCTGGAGCAGGGGGCAACGGAGGGAGAGGAGGGCACCTGGAGCAGGGGGCACCAGAGGGAGAGGAGGGCACCTGGAGCAAGGGGCACCAGAGGGAGAGGAGGGCACCTGGAGCAGGGGGCACCAGAGGGAGCGGAGGATACCTGGAGCAGGGGGCACCAGAGGGAGCGGAGGGCACCTGGAGCAGGGGGCACCAGAGGGAGCGGAGGGCACCTGGAGCAGGGGGCACTGGAGGGAGAGGAGTGAAGAACCTGGAGCAGGGGGCAACGGAGGGAGAGGAGGGCACCTGGAGCAGGGGGCACCAGAGGGAGAGGAGGGCACCTGGAGCAGGCGGCACCAGAGGGAGAGGAGGGCACCTGGAGCAGGGGGCACCAGAGGGAGTGGAGGGCACCTGGAGCAGGGGGCACTGGAGGGAGAAGAGTGAAGAACCTGGAGCAGGGGGGCAACGGAGGGAGAGGAGGGCACCTGGAGCAGGGGGCACCAGAGGGAGAGGAGGGCACCTGGAGCAGGGGGCACCAGAGGGAGAGGAGGGCACCTGGAGCAGGGGGCACCAGAGGGAGAGGAGGGCACCTGGAGCAGGGGGCACCAGAGGGAGAGGAGGGCACCTGGAGCAGGGGGCACCAGAGGGAGAGGAGGGCACCTGGAGCAGGGGGCACCAGAGGGAGAAGAGGGCACCTGGAGAAGGGGGCACCAGAGGGAGAGGAGGGCACCTGGAGAAGGGGGCACCAGAGGGAGAGGAGGGCACCTGGAGCAGGGGGCACCAGAGGGAGAGGAGGGCACCTGGAGCAGGGGGCACCAGAGGGAGAGGAGGGCACCTGGAGCAGGGGGCACCAGAGGGAGAGGAGGGCACCTGGAGCAGGGGGCACCAGAGGGAGAAGAGGGCACCTGGAGCAGGGGGCACCAGAGGGAGAGGAGGGCACCTGGAGCAGGGGGCACCAGAGGGAGAGGAGGGCACCTGGAGCAGGGGGCACCAGAGGGAGAGGAGGGCACCTGGAGCAGGGGGCACCGGAGGGAGAGGAGGGCACCTGGAGCAGGGGGCAACGGAGGGAGAGGAGGGCACCTGGAGCAGGGGGCAACGGAGGGAGAGGAGGGAACCTGGAGCAGGGGGCACCGGAGGGAGCGGAGGGTACCTGGAGCAGGGGGCAACGGAGGGAGAGGAGGGCACCTGGAGCAGGGGGCAACGGAGGGAGAGGAGGGCACCTGGAGCAGGGGGCAACGGAGGGAGAGGAGGGAACCTGGAGCAGGGGGCACCAGAGGGAGCGGAGGATACCTGGAGCAGGGGGCACCAGAGGGAGCGGAGGGCACCTGGAGCAGGGGGCACCAGAGGGAGCGGAGGGCACCTGGAGCAGGGGGCACTGGAGGGAGAGGAGTGAAGAACCTGGAGCAGGGGGCAACGGAGGGAGAGGAGGGCACCTGGAGCAGGGGGCACCAGAGGGAGAGGAGGGCACCTGGAGCAGGGGGCACCAGAGGGAGAGGAGGGCACCTGGAGCAGGGGGCACCAGAGGGAGTGGAGGGCACCTGGAGCAGGGGGCACTGGAGGGAGAGGAGTGAAGAACCTGGAGCAGGGGGGCAACGGAGGGAGAGGAGGGCACCTGGAGCAGGGGGCACCAGAGGGAGAGGAGGGCACCTGGAGCAGGGGGCACCAGAGGGAGAGGAGGGCACCTGGAGCAGGGGGCACCAGAGGGAGAGGAGGGCACCTGGAGCAGGGGGCACCAGAGGGAGAGGAGGGCACCTGGAGCAGGGGGCACCAGAGGGAGAGGAGGGCACCTGGAGCAGGGGGCCCCAGAGGGAGAAGAGGGCACCTGGAGCAGGGGGCACCAGAGGGAGAGGAGGGCACCTTGAGAAGGGGGCACCAGAGGGAGAGGAGGGCACCTGGAGAAGGGGGCACCAGAGGGAGAGGAGGGCACCTGGAGCAGGGGGCACCAGAGGGAGAGGAGGGCACCTGGAGCAGGGGGCACCAGAGGGAGAGGAGGGCACCTGGAGCAGGGGGCACCAGAGGGAGAGGAGGGCACCTGGAGCAGGGGGCACCAGAGGGAGAGGAGGGCACCTGGAGCAGGGGGAACCAGAGGGAGAAGAGGGCACCTGGAGCAGGGGGCACCAGAGGGAGAGGAGGGCACCTGGAGCAGGGGGCACCAGAGGGAGAGGAGGGCACCTGGAGCAGGGGGCACCAGAGGGAGAGGAGGGCACCTGGAGCAGGGGGCACCAGAGGGAGAGGAGGGCACCTGGAGCAGGGGGCACCGGAGGGAGAGGAGGGCACCTGGAGCAGGGGGCAACGGAGGGAGAGGAGGGCACCTGGAGCAGGGGGCAACGGAGGGAGAGGAGGGAACCTGGAGCAGGGGGCACCGGAGGGAGCGGAGGGTACCTGGAGCAGGGGGCAACGGAGGGAGAGGAGGGCACCTGGAGCAGGGGGCAACGGAGGGAGAGGAGGGCACCTGGAGCAGGGGGCAACGGAGGGAGAGGAGGGAACCTGGAGCAGGGGGCACCGGAGGGAGCGGAGGGTACCTGGAGCAGGGGGCACCAGAGGGAGCGGAGGGTACCTGGAGCAGGGGGCAACGGAGGGAAAGGAGGGAACCTGGAGCAGGGGGCACCAGAGGGAGCGGAGGGTACCTGGAGCAGGGGGCACCAGAGGGAGAGGAGGGCACCTGGAGCAAGGGGCACCAGAGGGAGAGGAGGGCACCTGGAGCAGGGGGCACCAGAGGGAGCGGAGGATACCTGGAGCAGGGGGCACCAGAGGGAGCGGAGGGCACCTGGAGCAGGGGGCACTGGAGGGAGCGGAGGGCACCTGGAGCAGGGGGCACTGGAGGGAAAGGAGTGAAGAACCTGGAGCAGGGGGCAACGGAGGGAGAGGAGGGCACCTGGAGCAAGGGGCACCAGAGGGAGAGGAGGGCACCTGGAGCAGGGGGCACCAGAGGGAGCGGAGGATACCTGGAGCAGGGGGCACCAGAGGGAGCGGAGGGCACCTGGAGCAGGGGGCACCAGAGGGAGCGGAGGGCACCTGGAGCAGGGGGCACTGGAGGGAGAGGAGTGAAGAACCTGGAGCAGGGGGCAACGGAGGGAGAGGAGGGCACCTGGAGCAGGGGGCACCAGAGGGAGAGGAGGGCACCTGGAGCAGGGGGCACCAGAGGGAGAGGAGGGCACCTGGAGCAGGGGGCACCAGAGGGAGTGGAGGGCACCTGGAGCAGGGGGCACTGGAGGGAGAGGAGTGAAGAACCTGGAGCAGGGGGGCAACGGAGGGAGAGGAGGGCACCTGGAGCAGGGGGCACCAGAGGGAGAGGAGGGCACCTGGAGCAGGGGGCACCAGAGGGAGAGGAGGGCACCTGGAGCAGGGGGCACCAGAGGGAGAGGAGGGCACCTGGAGCAGGGGGCACCAGAGGGAGAGGAGGGCACCTGGAGCAGGGGGCACCAGAGGGAGAGGAGGGCACCTGGAGCAGGGGGCACCAGAGGGAGAAGAGGGCACCTGGAGCAGGGGGCACCAGAGGGAGATGAGGGCACCTGGAGAAGGGGGCACCAGAGGGAGAGGAGGGCACCTGGAGAAGGGGGCACCAGAGGGAGAGGAGGGCACCTGGAGCAGGGGGCACCAGAGGGAGAGGAGGGCACCTGGAGCAGGGGGCACCAGAGGGAGAGGAGGGCACCTGGAGCAGGGGGCACCAGAGGGAGAAGAGGGCACCTGGAGCAGGGGGCACCAGAGGGAGAGGAGGGCACCTGGAGCAGGGGGCACCAGAGGGAGAGGAGGGCACCTGGAGCAGGGGGCACCGGAGGGAGAGGAGGGCAACTGGAGCAGGGGGCACCGGAGGGAGAGGAGGGCACCTGGAGCAGGGGGCAACGGAGGGAGAGGAGGGCACCTGGAGCAGGGGGCAACGGAGGGAGAGGAGGGCACCTGGAGCAGGGGGCAACGGAGGGAGAGGAGGGAACCTGGAGCAGGGGGCACCGGAGGGAGCGGAGGGTACCTGGAGCAGGGGGCAACGGAGGGAGAGGAGGGCACCTGGAGCAGGGGGCAACGGAGGGAGAGGAGGGCACCTGGAGCAGGGGGCAACGGAGGGAGAGGAGGGAACCTGGAGCAGGGGGCACCAGAGGGAGCGGAGGGTACCTGGAGCAGGGGGCACCAGAGGGAGCGGAGGGTACCTGGAGCAGGGGGCAACGGAGGGAAAGGAGGGAACCTGGAGCAGGGGGCACCAGAGGGAGCGGAGGGTACCTGGAGCAGGGGGCACCAGAGGGAGAGGAGGGCACCTGGAGCAGGGGGCACCAGAGGGAGAGGAGGGCACCTGGAGCAGGGGGCACCAGAGGGAGCGGAGGGTACCTGGAGCAGGGGGCACCAGAGGGAGCGGAGGGCACCTGGAGCAGGGGGCACCAGAGGGAGCGGAGGGCACCTGGAGCAGGGGGCACTGGAGGGAAAGGAGTGAAGAACCTGGAGCAGGGGGCAACGGAGGGAGAGGAGGGCACCTGGAGCAGGGGGCACCAGAGGGAGAGGAGGGCACCTGGAGCAGGGGGCACCAGAGGGAGAGGAGGGCACCTGGAGCAGGGGGCACCAGAGGGAGCGGAGGGCACCTGGAGCAGGGGGCACTGGAGGGAGAGGAGTGAAGAACCTGGAGCAGGGGGCAACGGAGGGAGAGGAGGGCACCTGGAGCAGGGGGCACCAGAGGGAGAGGAGGGCACCTGGAGCAGGGGGCACCAGAGGGAGAGGAGGGCACCTGGAGCAGGGGGCACCAGAGGGAGAGGAGGGCACCTGGAGCAGGGGGCACCAGAGGGAGAGGAGGGCACCTGGAGCAGGGGGCACCAGAGGGAGAGGAGGGCACCTGGAGCAGGGGGCACCAGAGGGAGAAGAGGGCACCTGGAGCAGGGGGCACCAGAGGGAGAGGAGGGCACCTGGAGCAGGGGGCACCAGAGGGAGAGGAGGGCACCTGGAGCAGGGGGCACCAGAGGGAAAGGAGGGCACCTGGAGCAGGGGGCACCGGAGGGAGAGGAGGGCACCTGGAGCAGGGGGCAACGGAGGGAGAGGAGGGCACCTGGAGCAGGGGGCAACGGAGGGAGAGGAGGGAACCTGGAGCAGGGGGCAACGGAGGGAGAGGAGGGAACCTGGAGCAGGGGGCACCGGAGGGAGCGGAGGGTACCTGGAGCAGGGGGCAACGGAGGGAGAGGAGGGCACCTGGAGCAGGGGGCAACGGAGGGAGAGGAGGGCACCTGGAGCAGGGGGCAACGGAGGGAGAGGAGGGAACCTGGAGCAGGGGGCACCAGAGGGAGCGGAGGGTACCTGGAGCAGGGGGCACCAGAGGGAGCGGAGGGTACCTGGAGCAGGGGGCAACGGAGGGAAAGGAGGGAACCTGGAGCAGGGGGCACCAGAGGGAGCGGAGGGTACCTGGAGCAGGGGGCACCAGAGGGAGAGGAGGGCACCTGGAGCAGGGGGCACCAGAGGGAGAGGAGGGCACCTGGAGCAGGGGGCACCAGAGGGAGCGGAGGGTACCTGGAGCAGGGGGCACCAGAGGGAGCGGAGGGCACCTGGAGCAGGGGGCACCAGAGGGAGCGGAGGGCACCTGGAGCAGGGGGCACTGGAGGGAAAGGAGTGAAGAACCTGGAGCAGGGGGCAACGGAGGGAGAGGAGGGCACCTGGAGCAGGGGGCACCAGAGGGAGAGGAGGGCACCTGGAGCAGGGGGCACCAGAGGGAGAGGAGGGCACCTGGAGCAGGGGGCACCAGAGGGAGCGGAGGGCACCTGGAGCAGGGGGCACTGGAGGGAGAGGAGTGAAGAACCTGGAGCAGGGGGCAACGGAGGGAGAGGAGGGCACCTGGAGCAGGGGGCACCAGAGGGAGAGGAGGGCACCTGGAGCAGGGGGCACCAGAGGGAGAGGAGGGCACCTGGAGCAGGGGGCACCAGAGGGAGAGGAGGGCACCTGGAGCAGGGGGCACCAGAGGGAGAGGAGGGCACCTGGAGCAGGGGGCACCAGAGGGAGAGGAGGGCACCTGGAGCAGGGGGCACCAGAGGGAGAAGAGGGCACCTGGAGCAGGGGGCACCAGAGGGAGAGGAGGGCACCTGGAGAAGGGGGCACCAGAGGGAGAGGAGGGCACCTGGAGAAGGGGGCACCAGAGGGAGAGGAGGGCACCTGGAGCAGGGGGCACCAGAGGGAGAGGAGGGCACCTGGAGCAGGGGGCACCAGAGGGAGAGGAGGGCACCTGGAGCAGGGGGCACCAGAGGGAGAGGAGGGCACCTGGAGCAGGGGGCACCGGAGGGAGAGGAGGGCACCTGGAGCAGGGGGCAACGGAGGGAGAGGAGGGCACCTGGAGCAGGGGGCAACGGAGGGAGAGGAGGGAACCTGGAGCAGGGGGCACCGGAGGGAGCGGAGGGTACCTGGAGCAGGGGGCAACGGAGGGAGAGGAGGGCACCTGGAGCAGGGGGCAACGGAGGGAGAGGAGGGCACCTGGAGCAGGGGGCAACGGAGGGAGAGGAGGGAACCTGGAGCAGGGGGCACCAGAGGGAGCGGAGGGTACCTGGAGCAGGGGGCACCAGAGGGAGCGGAGGGTACCTGGAGCAGGGGGCAACGGAGGGAAAGGAGGGAACCTGGAGCAGGGGGCACCAGAGGGAGCGGAGGGTACCTGGAGCAGGGGGCACCAGAGGGAGAGGAGGGCACCTGGAGCAGGGGGCACCAGAGGGAGAGGAGGGCACCTGGAGCAGGGGGCACCAGAGGGAGCGGAGGGTACCTGGAGCAGGGGGCACCAGAGGGAGCGGAGGGCACCTGGAGCAGGGGGCACCAGAGGGAGCGGAGGGCACCTGGAGCAGGGGGCACTGGAGGGAAAGGAGTGAAGAACCTGGAGCAGGGGGCAACGGAGGGAGAGGAGGGCACCTGGAGCAGGGGGCACCAGAGGGAGAGGAGGGCACCTGGAGCAGGGGGCACCAGAGGGAGAGGAGGGCACCTGGAGCAGGGGGCACTGGAGGGAGAGGAGTGAAGAACCTGGAGCAGGGGGCAACGGAGGGAGAGGAGGGCACCTGGAGCAGGGGGCACCAGAGGGAGAGGAGGGCACCTGGAGCAGGGGGCACCAGAGGGAGAGGAGGGCACCTGGAGCAGGGGGCACCAGAGGGAGAGGAGGGCACCTGGAGCAGGGGAGGGCACCTGGAGCAGGGGGCACCAGAGGGAGAAGAGGGCACCTGGAGCAGGGGGCACCAGAGGGAGAGGAGGGCACCTGGAGCAGGGGGCACCAGAGGGGGAAGAGGGCACCTGGAGCAGGGGGCACCAGAGGGAGAGGAGGGCACCTGCAGCAGGGGGCATTGGTGGGAGAGGAGGGCACCTGGAGCCGGAGTGATGCAGTGTACAGTGAGCCCGGGTTCTCATACACAGCTGGGCTCTGCACAGTGGAGCGCGCATACATGCAGCACACAGGTGTACACGGTGTACAGTAGAGACTCGCTCAGGGTAGCGCACATCCGCCAGAGCTGAGACCCGGGGAGCGATACAGGCTTCGGCGTTCTCACGCGGTAGTGTCCGGGCTGTGGAGCTGGAGGAGGCCCCGTGTAGGCCGCAGACAGCCGGGACCAGGGATGGCGCCGCTGCGGGTGCTGGAGCTGTACAGCGGCATCGGGGGCATGCACTGCGGCCTGACAGGTACCGGTGACCCGGGCAACGTAGACTCGTGACCTGGAAACCTGTGTATAGCGGTATATAGTGATCCTGGTCCTGTGTATAGCGGTATATAGTGATCCTGGTCCTGTATATAGCGGTATATAGTGATCCTGGTCCTGTATATAGCGGTATATAGTGATCCTGGACCTGTGTATAGCGGTATATAGTGATCATGGTCCTGTGTATAGCGGTATATAGTGATCCTGGTCCTGTGTATAGCGGTATATAGTGATCCTGGTCCTGTGTATAGCGGTATATAGTGATCCTGGACCTGTGTATAGCGGTATGTAGTGATCATGGTCCTGTGTATAGCGGTATATAGTGATCATGGTCCTGTGTATAGCGGTATATAGGGATCCTGGTCCTGTGTATAGCGGTATATAGTGATCCTGGTCCTGTATATAGCGGTATATAGGGATCCTGGACCTGTGTATAGCGGTATATAGTGATCATGGTCCTGTGTATAGCGGTATATAGTGATCCTGGTCCTGTATATAGCGGTATATAGTGATCCTGGACCTGTGTATAGCGGTATATAGTGATCCTGGACCTGTGTATAGCGGTATATAGTGATCATGGTCCTGTGTATAGCGGTATATAGTGATCCTGGTCCTGTGTATAGCGGTATATAGTGATCCTGGTCCTGTGTATAGCGGTATATAGTGATCCTGGACCTGTGTATAGCGGTATATAGTGATCCTGGACCTGTGTATAGCGGTATGTAGTGATCATGGTCCTGTGTATAGCGGTATGTAGTGATCATGGTCCTGTGTATAGCGGTATATAGGGATCCTGGTCCTGTGTATAGCGGTATATAGTGATCCTGGTCCTGTATATAGCGGTATATAGGGATCCTGGACCTGTGTATAGCGGTATATAGTGATCATGGTCCTGTGTATAGCGGTATATAGTGATCATGGTCCTGTGTATAGCGGTATATAGGGATCCTGGTCCTGTGTATAGCGGTATATAGTGATCCTGGACCTGTGTATAGCGGTATATAGGGATCCTGGACCTGTGTATAGCGGTATATAGTGATCCTGGACCTGTGTATAGCGGTATATAGGGATCCTGGACCTGTGTATAGCGGTATATAGTGATCCTGGACCTGTGTATAGCGGTATATAGGGATCCTGGACCTGTGTATAGCGGTATATAGTGATCCTGGTCCTGTGTATAGCGGTATATAGTGATCCTGGATCTGTGTATAGCGGTATATAGTGATCCTGGACCTGTGTATAGCGGTATATAGGGATCCTGGACCTGTGTATAGCGGTATATAGTGATCCTGGTCCTGTGTATAGCGGTATATAGTGATCCTGGACCTGTGTATAGCGGTATATAGTGATCCTGGTCCTGTGTATAGCGGTATATAGTGATCATGGTCCTGTGTATAGCGGTATGTAGTGATCCTGGTCCTGTGTATAGCGGTATATAGTGATCCTGGACCTGTGTATAGCGGTATATAGTGATCATGGTCCTGTGTATAGCGGTATATAGTGATCATGGTCCTGTGTATAGCGGTATATAGGGATCCTGGTCCTGTGTATAGCGGTATATAGTGATCCTGGACCTGTGTATAGCGGTATATAGGGATCCTGGACCTGTGTATAGCGGTATATAGTGATCCTGGACCTGTGTATAGCGGTATGTAGTGATCCTGGACCTGTGTATAGCGGTATGTAGTGATCCTGGTCCTGTGTATAGAGGTATATAGGGATCATGGTCCTGTGTATAGCGGTATATAGGGATCCTGGTCCTGTGTATAGCGGTATATAGTGATCCTGGACCTGTGTATAGCGGTATATAGGGATCCTGGACCTGTGTATAGCGGTATATAGTGATCCTGGACCTGTGTATAGCGGTATATAGTTATCCTGGACCTGTGTATAGCGGTATATAGGGATCCTGGACCTTTGTATAGCGGTATATAGTGATCCTGGACCTGTGTATAGCGGTATATAGTGATCCTGGACCTGTGTATAGCGGTATATAGTGATCATGGTCCTGTGTATAGCGGTATGTAGTGATCCTGGTCCTGTGTATAGCGGTATATAGTGATCCTGGACCTGTGTATAGCGGTATATAGTGATCATGGTCCTGTGTATAGCGGTATATAGTGATCATGGTCCTGTGTATAGCGGTATATAGGGATCCTGGTCCTGTGTATAGCGGTATATAGTGATCCTGGTCCTGTATATAGCGGTATATAGGGATCCTGGACCTGTGTATAGCGGTATATAGTGATCATGGTCCTGTGTATAGCGGTATATAGTGATCATGGTCCTGTGTATAGCGGTATATAGGGATCCTGGTCCTGTGTATAGCGGTATATAGTGATCCTGGACCTGTGTATAGCGGTATATAGGGATCCTGGACCTGTGTATAGCGGTATATAGTGATCCTCGACCTGTGTATAGCGGTATATAGTGATCCTGGACCTGTGTATAGCGGTATATAGGGATCCTGTACCTGTGTATAGCGGTATATAGTGATCCTGGACCTGTGTATAGCGGTATATAGGGATCCTGGACCTGTGTATAGCGGTATATAGTGATCCTGGACCTGTGTATAGCGGTATATAGTGATCCTGGTCCTGTGTATAGCGGTATATAGTGATCCTGGACCTGTGTATAGCGGTATATAGTGATCCTGGTCCTGTGTATAGCGGTATATAGTGATCATGGTCCTGTGTATAGCGGTATGTAGTGATCCTGGTCCTGTGTATAGCGGTATATAGTGATCCTGGACCTGTGTATAGCGGTATATAGTGATCATGGTCCTGTGTATAGCGGTATATAGTGATCATGGTCCTGTGTATAGCGGTATATAGGGATCCTGGTCCTGTGTATAGCGGTATATAGTGATCCTGGACCTGTGTATAGCGGTATATAGGGATCCTGGACCTGTGTATAGCGGTATATAGTGATCCTGGACCTGTGTATAGCGGTATGTAGTGATCCTGGACCTGTGTATAGCGGTATGTAGTGATCCTGGTCCTGTGTATAGAGGTATATAGTGATCATGGTCCTGTGTATAGCGGTATATAGTGATCATGGTCCTGTGTATAGCGGTATATAGGGATCCTGGTCCTGTGTATAGCGGTATATAGTGATCCTGGACCTGTGTATAGCGGTATATAGGGATCCTGGACCTGTGTATAGCGGTATATAGTGATCCTGGACCTGTGTATAGCGGTATATAGTGATCCTGGACCTGTGTATAGCGGTATATAGTGATCCTGGACCTGTGTATAGCGGTATATAGGGATCCTGGACCTGTGTATAGCGGTATATAGTGATCCTGGTCCTGTGTATAGCGGTATATAGTGATCCTGGACCTGTGTATAGCGGTATATAGGGATCCTGGACCTGTGTATAGCGGTATATAGTGATCCTGGACCTGTGTATAGCGGTATATAGTGATCCTGGACCTGTCTATAGCGGTATATAGTGGTCCTGTGTATAGCGGTATATAGTGATCCTGGACCTGTATATAGCGGTATATAGTGATCCTGGTCCTGTGTATAGCGGTATATAGTGATCCTGGTCCTGTGTATAGCGGTATATAGTGATCCTGGACCTGTGTCTAGCGGTATATAGTGATCCTGGACCTGTGTATAGCGGTATATAGTGATCCTGGACCTGTGTATAGCGGTATATAGTGATACTGGACCTGTGTATAGCGGTATATAGTGATCCTGGACCTGTGCATAGCGGTATATAGTGATCCTGGACCTGTGCATAGCGGTATATAGTGATCCTGGTCCTGTATATAGCGGTATATAGTGATCCTGGACCTATGCATAGCGGTATATAGTGATCCTGGTCCTGTATATAGCGGTATATAGTGATCCTGGACCTGTGCATAGCGGTATATAGTGATCCTGGTCCTGTATATAGCGGTATATAGGGATCCTAGACCTGTGTATAGCGGTATATAGTGATCCTGGACCTGTGTATAGCGGTATATAGTGATCCTGGACCTGTGTATAGCGGTATATAGGGCTCATGGTCCTGTATATATGAATCCTGGACCTGTGTATAGCGGTATATAGTGATACTGGACCTGTGTATAGCGGTATATAGTGATCCTGGTCCTGTATATAGCGGTATATAGTGATCCTGGACCTGTGTATAGCGGTATATAGTGATACTGGACCTGTGTATAGCGGTATATAGTGATCCTGGTCCTGTATATAGCGGTATATAGTGATACTGGACCTGTGTATAGCGGTATATAGTGATCCTGGTCCTGTATATAGCGGTATATAGTGATCCTGGACCTGTGCATAGCGGTATATAGTGATCCTGGTCCTGTATATAGCGGTATATAGGGATCCTAGACCTGTGTATAGCGGTATATAGTGATCCTGGACCTGTGTATAGCGGTATATAGTGATCCTGGACCTGTGTATAGCGGTATATAGGGCTCATGGTCCTGTATATATGGATCCTGGACCTGTGTATAGCGGTATATAGTGATACTGGACCTGTGTATAGCGGTATATAGTGATCCTGGTCCTGTGTATAGCGGTATATAGTGATCATGGTCCTGTGTATAGCGGTATATAGGGATCCTGGACCTGTGTATAGCGGTATATAGTGATCCTGGTCCTGTGTATAGCGGTATATAGTGATCATGGTCCTGTGTATAGCGGTATATAGTGATCCTGGACCTGTGTATAGCGGTATATAGGGCTCATGGTCCTGTATATAGCGGTATATAGGGTTCCTGGACCTGTGTATAGCGGTATATAGTGATCATGGTCCTGTGTATAGCGGTATATAGTGATCCTGGACCTGTGTATAGCGGTATATAGTGATCCTGGATCTGTGTATAGCGGTATATAGGGCTCATGGTCCTGTATATAGCGGTATATAGAGATCCTGGATCTGTGTATAGCGGTATATAGTGATCCTGGTCCTGTGTATAGCGGTATATAGTGATCCTGGTCCTGTGTATAGCGGTATGTAGTGATCCTAGTCCTGTGTATAGCGGTATATAGTGATCCTGGACCTGTGTATAGCAGTATATAGTGATCCTGGACCTGTGTATAGGGGTATATAGTGATCCTGGACCTGTGTATAGCGGTATATAGTGATCCTGGACCTGTGTATAGCGGTATATAGTGATCCTGGTCCTGTATATAGCGGTATATAGTGATCCTGGTTCTGTGTATAGCGGTATATAGTGATCCTGTACCTAAGTATAGCGGTATATAGTGATACTGGACCTGTATATAGAGGTACAGGTGCATCTCACAAAATTAGAATATAATAATCTTTATTTATATAGCGCCAACATATTCCGCAGCGCTTTACAATTTAACAGTTTCAAAACACAAGTCATAAGTAACAACGTTAACAATACAATAATTAAAGCAAACTAAGCCGCCCCTGCTCGTGAGAGCTTACAATCTACAATGAGGTGGGGGAAATACAAAGCACAGGTGTGTATTTACAATGAAGGTCCAGCCATCTTGAGGGAGTGAGGGATGGATGGAGATAGTGAATGGGCTACACACACACACTTAACACACAGAATGACTTTGATTAGTGAACGTGATAAGCCGCTCTGAACAAATGTGTTTTGAGGGAGCGCCTAAAACTGTGCAAATTGTGGTTAGTCCTAATTTCTTGGGGTAGAGCATTCCAGAGGATAGTAGCAGCACGGGAGAAGTCTTCGAGTCGGGAGTGGGAGGTACGGAGTAGTGCAGAGGTTAGTCGAAAGTCGTTTGCAGAGCGCAGCGATCGGCTAGGCCGATCGACAGAAATGAGGGAGGAGATGTAGAGGGGTGCCTCACCGTGGAGAGCTTTGTGGGTGAGAACAAGTACTTTGAATTGGATCCTATAATGAATGGGCAGCCAGTGTGTTGACTGACGAAGAGCGGACGCGTCCGAGTACCGATTAGCCAGATAGATGACCCTGGCTGCTGCATTAAGTATGGACTGGAGAGGGGATAGTCGAGTAACGGGGAAGCCAATTAATAGAGCGTTGCAGTAATCCAGGCGGGAGTGGATCAATGCTACAGTGAGGGTTTTTGTTGTTTCCATATCATCAGAATATCATCAAAAAGTTAATATATTTCACTTCTTCAATACAAAAAGTGAAACTCATATTCTATAGAAAGGGGGGAAAGGAAGGGAAAACACAATAAGGGATGTCAAAATATACTTAATGAATCAGTACAATGAGCATGTAAAACGCAATGTGCCCCCTCCCAATAAGAGTGGATGGCAGACCATCTGGTATAAGAAAGAAAAAACAAATTAAAGATGGCAGTGAAATATCTGGCAGTAGCCGTGTGTATATGTAATGAAGAAGAATAAAATTGCTTTGATAAAAAAAAGCCTTTATTAATGATTTATATTTGGCCAAACAACATACAATTATAAATTAAAAAATGAGTGCTGAAGGCAATAAACCGCTGTAATATACTGAGTAGCTAGCTATACCAATATATAGGATAAATCCAGACAGTGTATATTCAAGTAATAATCATCTCTATACCGCGTAGACAGATTTACTAATAGTATATTGGGAAAATATACCGATATATAGGATAAATCCAAATAATACATACTCAGATAGTAATCATCTCTACCACATAGACAGGTCGCAGATGAATTAAGCCGTGTTAAAAATCAATATTGTAGCAGCAAAAACAAATATAAAGTGCAAAAGTAGTGCAAGATACGACCCCAACGAATAAAACGTTATATTTATGTAAAAAGATGATGTGAATGAACTGCAAAAAATGTAATATAGCTGTGCAAAATATGCAAATATAACAAAAAAAATGTGCAGATAACACAATAGTGGTATTGAAAATGCACAAAATATATATCAATGGGGAAAAATGCAAAATATGTACTAAGTGCAAACAAATATCACAGTTGTGTGCACTGCTAAGAAGAAATGTACTGAGAATTACACGTGCAAACATATGTCACAATGGTGTGCGCTGCTAAGGGAACATGGGCCGATGGATAAAGCCACAAAACACAATGATGGGCTGAATACCTGCGGATCTGAAACAAGTGGGATAAGCGGTATGCCGGTTGAACGCGCCCCGACGCGCGTTTCAGAAAGCTCCTTTGTCATATTCTATAGAGTCATTCCACACAGAGTGATCTATTTCACGTGTTTATTTCTGTTAATGTTGATGATTATGGCTTACAGCCAATGAAAACCCAAAAGTCATTATCTCAGTAAATTAGAATACTTGATAACACCAGCTGGAGAAAGGATTTTAAAATCTGAAATGTTGGCCTCCTGAAATGTATGTTCAGTAAATGCACTCAATACTTGGTCGGGGCTCCTTTGGCATCAATTACTGCATCAATGCGGCGTGGCATGGAGGCGATCAGCCTGTGGCACTGCTGAGGGGTTATGGAAGCCCAGGTTGCTTTGATAGTAGCCTTCAGCTCATCTGCATTGTTGGGTCTGGTCTCTCTCATCTTCCTCTTGACAATACCCATAGATTCTCTATGGGGTTAAGGTCAGGCGAGTTTGCTGCCAATCAAGCACATTGATACTGTTGTTTTTACACCAGGTATTGGTACTTTTGGCAGTGTGGACAGGGGCCAAGTCCTGCTGGAGAAAGATATTTCCATCTCCAAAAAGCTTGTCAGCAGAGGGAAGCATGAAGTGCTCTAAAATGTCCTGGTAGACGGCTATGCTGACTTTGGTCTTGATAAAACACAGTGGACCTACACCAGCAGATGACATGGCTCCCCAAACCATCACTGATTGTGGAAACTTCACACTAGACCTCCAGCAGCTTGCATTGTGGCCTCTCCACTCTTCCTCCAGACTCTGAGTCTGAGACCTTGATTTCCAAGGTCTAGTGTGAAGTTTCCACAATCAGTGATGGTTTGGGGAGCCATGTCATCTGCTGGTGTAGGTCCACTGTGTTTTATCAAGACCAAAGTCAGTGCAGCCGTCTACCTGGACATTTTAGAGCACTTCATGCTTCCCTCTGCCGACAAGCTTGTGGGTGTAAAAATGATATAGGTAAAGATCCGGTCTAAATAACAAGCAGTATTAGTAATTAGAAAAATGCTCATAAAATAGTACAAATGAGAAAGTGCTGCCTATATGAATGTGAACAACCCATAAAGAATAGGGTGTTATCCAGGAGCTAGAAAAAGTGCAAAATGCCAAAGTGCTATAGTATACTAGCAAAGGATACCATCAATGAGCTATAAAGAGTACTGCTGAAATGTAAACAATATCTGGTGCTATGGTTGCAAGGAGAGAGGACCCCGGCGCGCGTTTCGCTTTACCCCTTCTTCCAAGGGGGCATAGTGATCCTGGTCCTGTGTATAGCGGTATTTAGTGATCCTGGACCTGTATATAGCAGTATATAGTGATCATGGACCTGTGTATAGCAGTATATAATGATCATGGACCTGTGTAAAGTGGTATATAGTGATCCTGGTCCTGTATATAGCAGTATATAGTGATCATGGACCTGTGTATGGCGGTATATATTTTCATTTTACACTCGATTCCTAAATGCAGTAGATCCATGCTGAGTTTTGGTCTCTCTGTCGCCCCCTGTATTTCAGTCCGTGCAACGCAGAAGGTTGAAGTCTGAGATGTTGGACCTGGACCCTTCATTTTTTCCTGTCGGTGTAAATGTAAAAGGGGAGATCCCTTTTAACTCCAAATGCTGCCCTAATGGAGTTGTCCACCTTATTTCTTACGTATTTGGGGCTAAAAAATAATAAAATTTTTTTGCTATTAGTTTTATTACAGATTTTTCACTGTTCAGCTCTTACATGTTTTTTTTTGTTTCCCAGCTCATTCAAGCTTAATGTGTTCTGTGGTCATGTTTCAGCTGAGAGCAACTCAGAAAAAGATACCGTAGATAAAAGTTAGAAACTCACTGCTAAATCTGCAGAAGAGCTCGCTGGCAGATTCTCAGTTTACCCTGAGACATCTGAGCTTGTGGAAGGAGAGTGACCATGCTTCGTAACCTTTACCCGTTTACCTCCGGACAGTAGGGGTCATTGTAATGGTTAATTATCTGCCTATACCGCCATACTGCGCTGCTCTCATCTTCACTAATAGCTGCATTCTGTGACTTAACCCCTTCCCACACGACACCACACGGCCGCTTCTCCTCCTGTGCAGGGCACATTTTCGGCACAGCTGTCCAGTGCATTTTCCTGATTACACCTGGAAAATACATTATGATCATCATAGATGGGTGCGGGTCACTTTTATGTCTGTTGACCCCTGTTTTTGTCTTTGAAGGACAAGGCAAATGACTGCAGTGTTTTCCAAAAAATCAAGTTATACCCTGTCCATAGGATCCCGTTTCAGCAGTCGCACCTCCAGAGATCCCGAGATCGAGGCTTTTACACCCCGAGAACTGAACTCTGCACCCCCGTCCTGAGTGTAGTGAAGTTTCACATAATCGGCCTCCCTTCCATTTATTGCCTATAGTGCTGACGGAAAAAACTGAGGCTGAGCATGTGCACCTCCGCTCCATCTAGGACCCGCTACAGAGCGCCGTTCTCAAGCTGCCAAAGCTTGAAAAGGGTCCCCAGCAGTCTGACCTCCAGCGATCAGAGATAGGGCTCCCAAATAATTTAGGATGGGTACTAAGCACCCGAACAATTTAGTTCTGACAAGCCTTTTAATAGTAGTCCATTGCCAAACAGAAGTGTTCAACGTCGGCCACTGTTCACTCTGAACAGGCTGCTGCTCCAACACACAGACTGCTCAGCTTCCCTAGCTGACCCATGCAGTCTTCAATCAGAGGGAGACCCTGGGTTGTCTCCCAGCTACAGCTCACATTTTATCTGGTCACTCACCAGCTTCAACACATTCGATTATGCGCAACACCCAGAAGACTGACCCCTCTCCCCAAGTGGTTCTTGGTCCAAGCAACTAATCCAAATTTGCAGTGTTCGGTTTTAACCCAGTACTGCCTGGCTTTGCGACAATATATATTGCATATGTTTTATAGTGGACTTGTGCGGTATAGATATATAAAACGTTGGAGGCACAGGTGTAAAAACATAAAAAGTCACCAAATTTTTGTGCAATTTCAAGATGGTGAAAAATTTTGCAAAATCTGGTAAGAGTTTCTGATAATCTCTAACTATTTATCCCACAGCCTTATCCATAGTGCAGACCTTCTATAGGCGCCAATGACTAATCTGATTACTGCCCCCTCGCTCTGTAAAGAAGGGGCCTCCGCGTCTCCAGATTGTCTCTGTTTTTTTTGGCTTCATGACATTCAGTATGATGAAAAAAGCCCAGTAAAACTGAGAAATCTGCTTTTCCTAAATATTTGTACACCCCGCTATGTAACACCCTGACAACAGGCAGAATTTCCTGGTAGCGTTCCTAATTAAGAGTCACCAGAAATGAGTGTGGGGGTCGCGTCCATTAGTTCAGGTACATAGAAGGAAATTTTCCACTGGGTCACGGGAACTTTCTAAGGCCACACATGGACAACGTCTGGAAAGGAAAACAAAGCGACCAGCGGGTCAGTGACTGGACCTCGGATTTCTCTCCGTCTCTCTCTAATGTAAAGGCTCGATAATAATGAAGCAAGGCTGGAAATGTTTGAAGTTTTTGGATATTGGAGAAGGCAAAAATATGGTCAAATTTACCAGGAATGAAATCCTCTTAAAGGGGTTGCCTCAAGTGATTGTGAACTTTGCAAACTCTTACTAACAACCTTCCATGTTTTCAAGAACAAAGGCATTCCTAATGTCCTAAGTTCATCTTAATGCTTTATTTAGTGGCCACCTCTGTAGTCTATCAGCGGTGGCCGCTCTCTTAGGCAAGAAGCGTGCACTTAAATCAAAGCAACCTGGGCTTCCATAACCCCTCAGCATTGCCAAAGGCTGATCGCCTCCATGCCCCGCAGTAAAGCACGGTGGCTCAGTGGTTAGCTCTTTGCTGTAGAGCTTGCACACTCTGTTCTGAAGCTGGCCGGATCCTCAGTTTTCCATGCTCTCCTCCTTTAAGAATCTGTCAGATTTCAGACGGCCTATCCTTATGTTCTCCCGGAGATAAACCGCTGACATATCGTGACATTTTTGGTCTGGTACTGCTCCATCTGCTGCCATCGCATTTTTTACTCCATCGTATCACCTTGTTTACTGGGTGTGCCAGAATCGCAGTTTTCTCTCCTGCAGAGCTCGAAATGCTGAGCTCTGTATAACCCCGCACACACCGCTGATTGGCTGCTTTCTGTGTACACTGTGCATCAGTGGCAGGCTTGGACTAATGGGCACAAGGCCTCTTGTCCTGTAGTGATAATCTCCTGCTGATAAAACACTGATTTTATTGAAAAAGCAACACACAGCCTAGTAAGTGCCACATCGCTATAATCAGGCTCTCAGCCCCTACACCATGTTCCTCTCAGATTACATAGAGAAAACCCGCTGACACATTCCTTTTAAATCAGACACGTGAGAGCTCATGATAACTAGCGACATAATCCCAGGAAAAAGCTATCGACAGATATTCCCCTTTTAGCCATAGATGCCTAATATTCAATGGAGTATAGGGGTCTGACCCCTGCCAGAATGCTCGACGGCCGCTCCATTCATTCTCTATGGGACTGCCGGAGAAAGCATAGTACCGTATGGAACGAATGGAGCCGCCATGGAGCTTGTGCATTGCCGCTCCATTCAGATGGAGGACAAAAGCGCCCTGTTCTGGCGATCGGTGGGGGTCTAGACGATATCGCCTTTCTTGTGGGTGATGGACCGGAATACCCCTTTAGTATCAAGGCGGAGGTGTGAAGTTCGTGAAATCCCTCAGTAATTTTCGTGGATATGCGCCAACGTCCCAATTCTTCTACCTCCTTAATAATGACGATCGAGCCTCTTTTCTGGCCGAGCGGGGTGCGGCTCCCACCAGTATAGTACTTCTTTATGTAAGAATAACCATATTGTTAGAAATGTTCATTTTTCATCCTCCCGCCCGAACCCTCTACTCTGCAGCCCCCAACTACAATGTTAAGCTAGCTGGTATGCGATGGCCCAGCCATACAGCGTCCTCCCCCATAGCTGCAGAGGCTGACTTTTCGCTAATTGCTGAGGTCACGGAGAGTGCGGTGCCTCAGTGCCTCCATTGTAGGAGTGCAGGCAGGAAGATTAGACTTTGTGACTCACTTACACTGGTATGGGAGCCTTTCAGCGGTTATTAGTGGGGGCATCTGCTATTTTGGGACACTGATATTCAATGAAAACACAAGAAAATGTACAGCGTGTAACGTGTCCTAAACCCAAGTGACGCCCAGTGTGCCCGGGACTGACTTACTGCAGTAATATCTCCTCCATGTGCACGGTTATGGAGGTCTGCAGGGCCCCTGGCACTTACATACTGATGGCCTCTGCTCTCCATCTAGCCCAGACCATCATGACAAGTTTTTCTCAGCCTTGTATCCCTCTTCATGCTGCGATTGTTGATATCCCGACCCTCTCTGATAACTCAAGATGCCATGCTCTGGCAGCACCCACATAAGAGCTGCCACTGTGCCCCTATAAGACACTGCCCCCTTCTGGCAGTACCAGCCTTATTAAAGAATAATCCTTCTGCACTGACCCTATATAATATTCTGTCTAATAACAAAGGTTTGTTATGGCGGCCCCCATAGCTTGCTATGGTGCCCCCCCCGGTAATGAAGCTTGCTATTGTGCCCCTGTAATGAAGCTTGCTATGGTGACCCCCGTAATGAAGCTTGCTATGGTGCCCCCGTAATGAAGCTTGCTATGGTGACCCCGTAATGAAGCCTGCTATGGTGACACCCGTAATGAAGCTTGCTATGGTGCCCCCGTAATGAAGCTTGCTATGGTGACCCCGTAATGAAGTCTGCTATGGTGACCCCCGTAATGAAGCTTGCTATGGTGAACCCGTAATGAAGCCTGCTATGGTGACCCCCGTAATGAAGCTTGCTATGGTGACCCCCGTAATGAAGCTTGCTATGGTGACCCCGTAATGAAGCCTGCTATGGTGACCCCCGTAAAGAAGCTTGCTATGGTGACCCCGTAATGAAGCCTGCTATGGTGACCCCCGTAATGAAGCTTGCTATGGTGAACCCGTAATGAAGCCTGCTATGGTGACCCCCGTAATGAAGCTTGCTATGGTGACCCCCGTAATGAAGCTTGCTATGGTGCCCCCGTAATGAAGCTTGCTATGGTGACCCCCATAATGAAGCTTGCTATGGTGACCCCCGTAATGAAGCTTGCTATGGTGCCCCTGTAATGAAGATGCTATGGTGCCCCTGTAATGAAGCTTGCTATGGTGACCCCCGTAGTGAAGCTTGCTATGGTGACCCCCGTAATGAAGCCTGCTATGGTGACCCCCGTAATGAAGCTTGCTATGGTGCCCCCGTAATGAAGCTTGCTATGGTGACCCCCGTAGTGAAGCTTGCTATGGTGACCCCCGTAATGAAGCCTGCTATGGTGACCCCCGTAATGAAGCTTGCTATGGTGCCCCCGTAATGAAGCTTGCTATGGTGCCCCCGTAATGAAGCTTGCTATGGTGCCCCCGTAATGAAGCTTGCTATGGTGACCCCCGTAATGAAGCCTGCTATGGTGACCCTCGTAATGAAGCTTGCTATGGTGCCCCCGTAATGAAGCTTGCTATGGTGCCCCCGTAATGAAGATGCTATGGTTCCCCCGTAATGAAGCTTGCTATGGTGACCCCCGTAATGAAGCTTGCTATGGTGCCCCCGTAATGAAGCTTACTATGGTGACCCCCGTAATGAAGCTTGATATGGTGCCCCCATAATGACGCTTGCTGTGGTGCCCCCATAATGACGCTTGCTGTGATGCCCCCGTAATTACTTACCGTAGCTTACTATAGGGCCTCCATAATGAAGCTTGCTGTTGTTCCCCCATATTGAAGTCTGATATGCTGACACCTGTTTGCAGAGCATGTTAGGCTGGCCGCTAGCAGAGTCATACAGGTACAGGAGCATGAAGAGCTCGCACACTAGATGTCAGTGCTCCCTTACCCGTGCAGGTGGCCACATCGCACGACTACTTACCATGAGGGCCGGTTACACTGCTACCAAAAATGTACATTAAAAAGGCAGAACGTTAGTATTCAGGCCATTTGTGAGCAAAACACAAGACGGTATGAGAATGGGAATTATACGCGGTAACTAGTTACTGTAATTATTTTATTTTCTAATGTTATAAAACATTTATATTTATGATAAAATCACAAGATAGACCCCAATTACCTGATTGGGGGGGGACCTTTTTAATGTAGCAAGAACAACACACGTACTGGTGCTGGGGGGAGAGTGGTGGGACTGCCGACCTTCGTCATTTACAGATCTCTGCTCTCGGACCTCTTTGTTTTTAGATGACACCTTTGTCCAATTCCCTAATAATTTTAGAAAAACTCAAAGTGCAAAAGAAAAGCAATTACTAATGACTCTGTCTGTGACTGTTCCAGAAAGCGGAGTATCTGCTGAGGTGGTGGCAGCCGTGGACGTGAACACCACCGCCAACGAAGTGTACAAGCACAACTTTCCTAACACCCCGTTATGGCCCAAGTCCATAGAGGTACGTGTGTATTTATGGGCACACTCGTGTATGTGCAACCAATCAACTTCAGCCTATATTCGGCTTTGCATGGCGCCACTTCTATTCACTTGCATAGCGCCGCCATGTAGCAGCGGCACCGAGTGAACTTCACTCCCACGATGGCTGTTGCGGTCAAAGTCACCAAGTGGCCCCAGCCTTCAGGTCTTATAGGTGCAGGTCCCAGATATTAAACCCGCATCTATCTCGAGAACGGGTGCCTGCCTTGCACCACCAGGAAAGGCAAGGTGGCCTCTATTCACTTCTATGGGGTCCCGAATATGAGGAAGTATGTGTGGCAATTTTCGGAACTCCCATAAAAATGAATGGAGAGAACCACTCACACAAGAGCAACTCTACCGGCGGCACGTTGATGAGAAAGGTGTGGGTGCAGAGGTGGGACCTCCATGTATTAGACCTTTTTGGCGTACTTTTTGGATCAATATTCTGAATTATTAGACAGTAATAGGAAAGTTAACAACCACCATTTTTTACTTCGTTGAGGTTGTCCCCCATCTATTTTGCATGGCTCGTTATATAGTGATACCACCGGACACGTGTGTCATGGAGACCACTCTCTCCTAAGCAGGGGAGATACATGGAGATACTGAATATTTGGGAACTGGTCATTCTTCTGAAGAGTCCTCATCTCTCTTTAAACCTGAAATGGTAAATGTTAATAGTCCACGGACCTTCAGCCAGCATGTACAGCGCACATTGACCGGCCCATAGGACCTTTCCATAACGTCAACAGCTGCTTTCGCCACATCAGACAAATGTAGTTGTGCTGTGATATCCCTATTTCATGAATATTGCTCCAAGGATGGACCAGCTGTAGAGTTCTGGTACCAGGAACATCACTGGGGTAGCTCATCCCTTTGTCATCAATCTGACCTCTGGTACTCTGACTGATCCTAAGAAGAGAACGTAGCGCTTGGTCCAGTAGCGTATCTTTAAGTTCGGGGGCACCAATGCAAAAGCTTCAACACCGCCTCCAATAATCACATGTTTTTAAATAAGTCTTTTCATATGGACCAAAGGAACTTTGTGTGCAAGCTTAAAATACAGGTTTCAAGTACGATTGCAACCCCTGCACCTATTCTAGTTTTACCCCTGGCTTGGTCGCTATCTGTGTTTCTCCTGCCCCATTCTAGTTTTACCCAAAGACATACTGATAGGGAATTTAGATTGTGAGCCCCATCAGGGACAGTGATGATGTGTGTGCAAACTGTAAAGCGCTGCGGAATATGTTAGCGCTATATAAAAATAAAGATTATTATTATTATTATATTATTACCCCTGGCTTGGTCGCTATCTGTGTTTCTCCTGCCCCATTCTAGTTTTGCTCCTGGCTGGGTCCCTATCTGTGTTTCTCCTACCCCATTCTAGTTTTGCCCCTGGCTGGGTCCCTATCTGTGTTTCTCCTGCCCCATTCTAGTTATGCCCCTGGCTGGGTCCCTATCTGTGTTTCTCCTGCCCCTACTCTAGTTATGCCCCTGGCTGGGTCCCTATCTGTGTTTCTCCTGCCCCATTCTAGTTATGTCCCTGGCTGGGTCCCTATCTGTGTTTCCCCTGCACCTATTCTAGTTATGCCCCTGGCTGGGTCCCTTTCTGTGTTTTCCCTGCACCTATTCTAGTTACGCCACTGGCTGGGTCCCTTTCTGTGTTTCTCCTGTCCCTATTCTAGTTACGCCCCTGGCTGGGTCCCTTTCTGTGTTTCCCCTGCACCTATTGTAGTTACACCCCTGGCTGGGTCCCTATCTGTGTTTCTCCTGTCCCTATTCTAGTTATGCCCCTGGCTGGGTCCCTATCTGTGTTTCTCCTGTCTCTATTCCAGTTATGCACCTGGCTGGGTCCCTATCTGTGTTTCCCCTGCACCTATTCTAATTATGCCCCTGGCTGGGTCCCTTTCTGTGTTTTCCGTGCACCTATTCTAGTTACGCCCTTGGCTGGGTCCCTTTCTGTGTTTCTCCTGTCCCTATTCTAGTTACGCCCCTGGCTGGGTCCCTTTCTGTGTTTCCCCTGCACCTATTCTAGTTATGCCCCTGGCTGGGTCACTATTTGTATTTCTCCTGTCCCTATTCTAGTTAATACCCTGGCTGGGTCCCTTTCTGTGTTTCCCCTGCACCTATTCTAGTTACGCCCCTGGCTGAGGTCCCTATCTGTGTTTCTCCTGTCCCTATTCTAGTTATGCCCCTGGCTGGGTCACTATTTGTATTTCTCCTGTCCCTATTCTAGTTACGCCCCTGGCTGGGTCCCTATCTGTGTTTCTCCTGTCCCTATTCTAGTTATGCCCTTGGCTGGGTCACTATTTGTATTTCTCCTGTCCCTATTCTAGTTACGCCCCTGGCTGGGTCCCTATCTGTGTTTCTCCTGTCCCTATTCTAGTTATGCCCATGGCTGGGTCACTATTTGTATTTCTCCTGTCCCTATTCTAGTTACGCCCCTGGCTGGGTCCCTATCTGTGTTTCTCCTGTCCCTATTCTACTTATGCCCTTGGCTGGGTCACTATTTGTATTTCTCCTGTCCCTATTCTAGTTACGCCCCTGGCTGGGTCCCTTTCTGTGTTTCCCCTGCACCTATTCTAGTTATGCCCCTGGCTGGGTCCCTTTCTGTGTTTCCCCTGTACCTATTCTTTTTACGCCCCTGGCTGGGTCCCTATCTGTGTTTCTCCTGTCCCTATTCTAGTTATGCCCCTGGCTGTGTCCCTATCTGTGTTTCTCCTGTCTCTATTCTAGTTATGCCCCTGGCTGGGTCCCTATCTGTGTTTTCCCTGCACCTATTCTAGTTACGCCCCTGGCTGGGTTCCTATCTGTGTTTCTCCTGACCCTATTCTAGTTATGCCCCTGGCTGGGTCCCTATCTGTGTTTCCCCTGCACCTATTCTAGTTACGCCCCTGGCTGAGTCCCTTTCTGTTTTTCCCCTGCACCTACTCTAGTTCCGCCCCTGGCTGGGTCCCTATCTGTGTTTCTCCTGCGCCATTCTAGTTATGCCCCTGGCTGGGTCCCTATCTGTGTTTCTCCTGCCCCATTCTAGTTATGCCCCTGGCTGGGTCCCTGTCTGTGTTTCTCCTGTCCCTACTCTAGTTATGCCCCTGGCTGGGTCCCTATCTGTGTTTCCCCTGCACCTATTCTAGTTATGCCCCTGGCTGGGTCCCTATCTGTGTTTCCCCTGCACCTATTCTAGTTATGCCCCTGGCTGGGTCCCTTTCTGTGTTTCCCCTGCACCTATTCTAGTTACGCCCCTGGCTGGGTCCCTATCTGTGTTTCCCCTGCACCTATTCTAGTTATACCCCTGGCTGGTCCCTATCTGTATTTCCCCTGCACCTATTCTAGTTATGCCCCTGGCTGGGTCCCTATCTGTGTTTTCCCTGCACCTATTCTAGTTACGACCCTGGCTGGGTCCCTATCTGTGTTTCTCATGTCCCTACTCTAGTTATGCCCCTGGCTGGGTCCCTATCTGTGTTTCTCCCGTCCCTACTCTAGTTATGCCCCTGGCTTGGTCCCTATATGTGTTTCTCCTGCACCATTCTAGTTATGCCCCTGGCTGGGTCCCTATCTGTGTTTCTCCTGTCCTTACTCTAGTTACGCCCCTGGCTGGGTCCCTATCTGTGTTTCCCCTGCACCTATTCTAGTTATGCCCCTGGCTGGGTCCCTATCTGTGTTTCCCCTGCACCTATTCTAGTTATGCCCCTGGCTGGGTCCCTATCTGTGTTTTCCCTGCACCTATTCTAGTTACGACCCTGGCTGGGTCCCTATCTGTGTTTCTCCTGTCTCTATTCTAGTTATGCCCCTGGCTGGGTCCCTATCTGTGTTTCCCCTGCACCTATTCTAGTTACGCCCCTGGCTGGGTCCCTATCTGTGTTTCTCCTGTCCCTATTCTAGTTATGCCCCTGGCTGGGTCACTATTTGTATTTGTCCTGTCCCTATTCTAGTTAATCCCCTGGCTGGGTCCCTATCTGTGTTTCTCTTGTCCCTATTCTAGTTATGCCCTTGGCTGGGTCACTATTTGTATTTCTCCTGTCCCTATTCTAGTTACGCCCCTGTCTGGGTCCCTATCTGTGTTTCTCCTGTCCCTATTCTAGTTATGCCCATGGCTGGGTCACTATTTGTATTTCTCCTGTCCCTATTCTAGTTACGCCCCTGGCTGGGTCCCTATCTGTGTTTCTCCTGTCCCTATTCTACTTATGCCCTTGGCTGGGTCACTATTTGTATTTCTCCTGTCCCTATTCTAGTTACGCCCCTGGCTGGGTCCCTTTCTGTGTTTCCCCTGCACCTATTCTAGTTATGCCCCTGGCTGGGTCCCTTTCTGTGTTTCCCCTGTACCTATTCTTTTTACGCCCCTGGCTGGGTCCCTATCTGTGTTTCTCCTGTCCCTATTCTAGTTATGCCCCTGGCTGTGTCCCTATCTGTGTTTCTCCTGTCTCTATTCTAGTTATGCCCCTGGCTGGGTCCCTATCTGTGTTTTCCCTGCACCTATTCTAGTTACGCCCCTGGCTGGGTTCCTATCTGTGTTTCTCCTGACCCTATTCTAGTTATGCCCCTGGCTGGGTCCCTATGTGTGTTTCCCCTGCACCTATTCTAGTTACGCCCCTGGCTGAGTCCCTTTCTGTTTTTCCCCTGCACCTACTCTAGTTCCGCCCCTGGCTGGGTCCCTATCTGTGTTTCTCCTGCGCCATTCTAGTTATGCCCCTGGCTGGGTCCCTATCTGTGTTTCTCCTGCCCCATTCTAGTTATGCCCCTGGCTGGGTCCCTGTCTGTGTTTCTCCTGTCCCTACTCTAGTTATGCCCCTGGCTGGGTCCCTATCTGTGTTTCCCCTGCACCTATTCTAGTTATGCCCCTGGCTGGGTCCCTTTCTGTGTTTCCCCTGCACCTATTCTAGTTACTCCCCTGGCTGGGTCCCTATCTGTGTTTCCCCTGCACCTATTCTAGTTATGCCCCTGGCTGGTCCCTATCTGTGTTTCCCCAGCACCTATTCTAGTTATGCCCCTGGCTGGGTCCCTATCTGTGTTTTCCCTGCACCTATTCTAGTTACGACCCTGGCTGGGTCCCTATCTGTGTTTCTCATGTCCCTACTCTAGTTATGCCCCTGGCTGGGTCCCTATCTGTGTTTCTCCTGTCCTTACTCTAGTTACGCCCCTGGCTGGGTCCCTATCTGTGTTTCCCCTGCACCTATTCTAGTTATGCCCCTGGCTGGGTCCCTATCTGTGTTTCCCCTGCACCTATTCTAGTTATGCCCCTGGCTGGGTCCCTATCTGTGTTTTCCCTGCACCTATTCTAGTTACGACCCTGGCTGGGTCCCTATCTGTGTTTCTCCTGTCCCTATTCTAGTTATGCCCCTGGCTGGGTCCCTATCTGTGTTTCTCCTGTCCCTATTCTAATTACGCCCCTGGCTGGGTCCCTTTCTGTGTTTCCCCTGCACCTATTCTAGTTATGCCCCTGGCTGGGTCCCTATCTGTGTTTCTCCTGCACCTATTCTAGTTACGCCCCTAGCTGGGTCCCTATCTGTGTTTCCCCTGCACCTATTCTAGTTACGCCCCTGGCTGGGTCCCTATCTGTGTTTCCCCTGCACCTATTCTAGTTACGCCCCTGGCTGGGTCCCTATCTGTGTTTCCCCTGCACCTATTCTAGTTATGCCCTTGGCTGGGTCCCTATCTGTGTTTCCCCTGCACCTATTCTAGTTATGCCCCTGGCTGGGTCCCTATCTGTGTTTTCCCTGCACCTATTCTAGTTACGACCCTGGCTGGGTCCCTATCTGTGTTTCTCCTGCCCCATTCTAGTTATGCCCCTGGCTGGGTCCCTATCTGTGTTTCTCCTGTCTCTACTCTAGTTATGCCCCTGGCTGTGTTCCTATCTGTGTTTCTCCTGTCCCTACTCTAGTTATGCCCCTGGCTTGGTCCCTATATGTGTTTCTCCTGCCCCATTTTAGTTATGCCCCTGGCTGGGTCCCTATCTGTGTTTCTCCTGCCCCATTCTAGTTATGCCCCTGGCTGGGTCCCTGTCTGTGTTTCTCCTGTCCCTACTCTAGTTATGCCCCTGGCTGGGTCCCTATCTGTGTTTCCCCTGCACCTATTCTAGTTATTCCCCTGGCTGGGTCCCTATCTGTGTTTCCCCTGCACCTATTCTAGTTATGCCCCTGGCTGGGTCCCTATCTGTGTTTCCCCTGCACCTATTCTAGTTATGCCCCTGGCTGGGTCCCTATCTGTGTTTCCCCTGCACCTATTCTAGTTATGCCCCTGGCTGGGTCCCTATCTGTGTTTCCCCTGCACCTATTCTAGTTATGCCCCTGGCTGGGTCCCTATCTGTGTTTTCCCTGCACCTATTCTAGTTACGACCCTGGCTGGGTCCCTATCTGTGTTTCTCCTGCCCCATTCTAGTTATTCCCGTGGCTGGGTCCCTATCTGTGTTTCTCCTGTCCCTACTCTAGTTATGCCCCTGGCTGGGTCCCTATCTGTGTTTCTCCTGTCCCTACTCTAGTTATGCCCCTGGCTTGGTCCCTATATGTGTTTCTCCTGCCCCATTCTAGTTATGCCCCTGGCTGGGTCCCTATCTGTGTTTCTCCTGTCCTTACTCTAGTTACGCCCCTGGCTGGGTCCCTATCTGTGTTTCCCCTGCACCTATTCTAGTTATGCCCCTGGCTGGGTCCCTATCTGTGTTTCCCCTGCACCTATTCTAGTTATGCCCCTGGCTGGGTCCCTATCTGTGTTTTCCCTGCACCTATTCTAGTTACGACCCTGGCTGGGTCCTTATCTGTGTTTTCCTTGCACCTATTCTAGTTAAGCCCCTGGCTGGGTCCCTTTCTGTGTTTCCCCTGCACCTATTCTAGTTACGCCCCTGGCTGGGTCCCTTTCTGTGTTTCCCCTGCACCTATTCTAGTTACTCCCCTGGCTGGGTCCCTATCTGTGTTTCTCCTGTCCCTATTCTAGTTATGCCCCTGGCTGGGTCCCTATCTTTGTCTCTCCTGTCCCTATTCTAGTTACGCCCCTGGCTGGGTCCTTTTCTGTGTTTCCCCTGCACGTATTCTAGTTACGCCCCTGGCTGGGTCCCTTTCTGTGTTTTCCCTGCACGTATTCTAGTTATGCCCCTGGCTGGGTCACTATCTGTGTTTCTCCTGTCTCTATTCTAGTTACGCCCCTGGCTGGGTCCCTTTCTGTGTTTCCCCATCACCTATTCTAGTTATGCCCCTGGCTGGGTCCCTATCTGTGTTTCCCCTGCACCTATTCTAGTTACGCCCCTGGCTGGGTCCCTATCTGTGTTTCCCCTGCACCTATTCTAGTTATGCCCCTGGCTGGGTCCCTATCTGTGTTTCTCCTGTTCCTATTCTAGTTATGCCCCTGGCTGGGTCCCTATCTGTGTTTCTCCTGCACCTATTCTAGTTACGCCCCTGGCTGGGTCCCTTTCTGTGTTTCCCCTGCACCTATTCTAGTTACGCCCCTGGCTGGGTCCCTATCTGTGTTTCTCCTGTCCCTATTCTAGTTATGCCCCTGGCTGGGTCCCTATCTGTATTTCTCCTGTCCCTATTCTAGTTATGCCCCTGGGTGGGTCACTTTCTTTGTTTCCCCTGCACCTATTCTAGTTACGCCCCTGGCTGGGTCCCTATCTGTGTTTCTCCTGTCTCTATTCTAGTTACGCCCCTGGCTGGGTCCCTTTCTGTGTTTCCCCTGCACCTATTCTAGTTATGCCCCTGGCTGGGTCCCTATCTGTGTTTCTCCTGCACCTATTCTAGTTACGCCCCTAGCTGGGTCCCTATCTGTGTTTCCCCTGCACCTATTCTAGTTATGCCCCTGGCTGGGTCCCTATCTGTGTTTCCCCTGCACCTATTCTAGTTACGCCCCTGGCTGGGTCCCTATCTGTGTTTCCCCTGCACCTATTCTAGTTATGCCCCTGGCTGGGTCCCTATCTGTGTTTCCCCTGCACCTATTCTAGTTATGCCCCTGGCTGGGTTCCTATCTGTGTTTTCCCTGCACCTATTCTAGTTATGCCCCTGGCTGTGTCCCTATCTGTGTTTCTCCTGTCCCTACTCTAGTTATGCCCCTGGCTTGGTCCCTATATGTGTTTCTCCTGCCCCATTCTAGTTATGCCCCTGGCTGGGTCCCTATCTGTGTTTCTCCTGTCCTTACTCTAGTTACGCCCCTGACTGGGTCCCTATCTGTGTTTCCCCTGCACCTATTCTAGTTATGCCCCTGGCTGGGTCCCTATCTGTGTTTTCCCTGCACCTATTCTAGTTACGACCCTGGCTGGGTCCCTTTCTGTGTTTCCCCTGCACCTATTCTAGTTACGCCCCTGGCTGAGTCCCTTTCTGTGTTTCCCCTGCACCTATTCTAGTTACGCCCCTGGCTGGGTCCCTATCTGTGTTTCCCCTGCACCTATTCTAGTTATGCCCCTGGCTGGGTCCCTATCTGTGTTTCCCCTGCACCTATTCTAGTTATGCCCCTGGCTGGGTCCCTATCTGTGTTTTCCCTGCACCTATTCTAGTTACGACCCTGGCTGGGTCCCTATCTGTGTTTCTCCTGTCTCTACTCTAGTTATGCCCCTGGCTGTGTTCCTATCTGTGTTTCTCCTGTCCCTACTCTAGTTATGCCCCTGGCTTGGTCCCTATATGTGTTTCTCCTTCCCCATTCTAGTTATGCCCCTGGCTGGGTCCCTATCTGTGTTTCTCCTGCCCCATTCTAGTTATGCCCCTGGCTGGGTCCCTGTCTGTGTTTCTCCTGTCCCTACTCTAGTTATGCCCCTGGGTGGGTCCCTATCTGTGTTTCCCCTGCACCTATTCTAGTTATGCCCCTGGCTGGGTCCCTATCTGTGTTTCCCCTGCACCTATTCTAGTTATGCCCCTGGCTGGGTCCCTATCTGTGTTTCCACTGCACCTATTCTAGTTACGCCCCTGGCTGGGTCCCTATCTGTGTTTCCCCTGCACCTATTCTAGTTATGCCCCTGGCTGGGTCCCTATCTGTGTTTCCCCTGCACCTATTCTAGTTATGCCCCTGGCTGGGTCCCTATTTGTGTTTTCCCTGCACCTATTCTAGTTACGACCCTGGCTGGGTTCCTATCTGTGTTTCTCCTGCCCCATTCTAGTTATGCCCCTGGCTGGGTCCCTATCTGTGCTTCTCCTGTCCCTACTCTAGTTATGCCCCTGGCTGGGTCCCTATCTGTGTTTCTCCTGTCCCTACTCTAGTTATTCCCCTGGCTTGGTCCCTATATGTGTTTCTCCTGCCCCATTCTAGTTATGCCCCTGGCTGGGTCCCTATCTGTGTTTCTCCTGTCCTTACTCTAGTTACGCCCCTGGCTGGGTCCCTATCTGTGTTTCCCCTGCACCTATTCTAGTTATGCCCCTGGCTGGGTCCCTATCTGTGTTTCCCCTGCACCTATTCTAGTTATGCCCCTGGCTGGGTCCCTATCTGTGTTTTCCCTGCACCTATTCTAGTTACGACCCTGGCTGGGTCCTTATCTGTGTTTTCCTTGCACCTATTCTAGTTACTCCCCTGGCTGGGTCCCTTTCTGTGTTTCCCCTGCACCTATTCTAGTTACTCCCCTGGCTGGGTCCCTTTCTGTGTTTCCCCTGCACCTATTCTAGTTACTCCCCTGGCTGGGTCCCTATCTGTGTTTCTCCTGTCCCTATTCTAGTTATGCCCCTGGCTGGGTCCCTATCTGTGTTTCTCCTGTCCCTATTCTAGTTATGCCCCTGGCTGGGTCCCTATCTGTGTCTCTCCTGTCCCTATTCTAGTTACGCCCCTGGCTGGGTCCTTTTCTGTGTTTCCCCTGCACCTATTCTAGTTACGCCCCTGGCTGGGTCCCTTTCTGTGTTTCCCCTGCACCTATTCTAGTTACTCCCCTGGCTGGGTCTCTATCTGTGTTTCTCCTGTCCCTATTCTAGTTATGCCCCTGGCTGGGTCCCTATCTGTGTTTCTCCTGCACCTATTCTAGTTACGCCCCTGGCTGGGTCCCTTTCTGTGTTTCCCCTGCACCTATTCTAGTTACGCCCCTGGCTGGGTCCCTATCTGTGTTTCTCCTGTCCCTATTCTAGTTATGCCCCTGGCTGGGTCCCTATCTGTATTTCTCCTGTCCCTATTCTAGTTACGCCCCTGGCTGGGTCCCTTTCTGTGTTTCCCCTGCACCTATTCTAGTTATGCCCCTGGCTGGGTCCCTATCTGTGTTTCTCCTGTCTCTATTCTAGTTACGCTCCTGGCTGGGTCCCTTTCTGTGTTTCCCCTGCACCTATTCTAGTTATGCCCCTGGCTGGGTCCCTATCTGTGTTTCTCCTGCACCTATTCTAGTTACGCCCCTAGCTGGGTCCCTATCTGTGTTTCCCCTGCACCTATTCTAGTTATGCCCCTGGCTGGGTCCCTATCTGTGTTTCCCCTGCACCTATTCTAGTTATGCCCCTGGCTGGGTCCCTATCTGTGTTTTCCCTGCACCTATTCTAGTTATGCCCCTGGCTGTGTCCCTATCTGTGTTTCTCCTGTCCCTACTCTAGGTGTGCCCCTGGCTTGGTCCCTATATGTGTTTCTCCTGCCCCATTCTAGTTATGCCCCTGGCTGGGTCCCTATCTGTGTTTCTTCTGTCCTTACTCTAGTTACGCCCCTGACTGGGTCCCTATCTGTGTTTCCCCTGCACCTATTCTAGTTATGCCCCTGGCTGGGTCCCTATCTGTGTTTTCCCTGCACCTATTCTAGTTACGACCCTGGCTGGGTCCCTATCTGTGTTTCTCCTGTCCCTATTCTAGTTATGCCCCTGGCTGGGTCCCTTTCTGTGTTTCCCCTGCTCCTATTCTAGTTACGCCCCTGGCTGGGTCCCTTTCTGTGTTTCCCCTGCACCTATTCTAGTTACTCCCCTGGCTGGGTCCCTATCTGTGTTTCTCCTGTCCCTATTCTAGTTACGCCCCTGGCTGGGTCCCTTTCTGTGTTTCCCCTGCACCTATTCTAGTTACGCCCCTGGCTGGGTCCCTATCTGTGTTTCTCTTGTCCCTATTCTAGTTATGCCCCTGGCTGGGTCCCTATCTTTGTTTCTCCTGTCCCTATTCTAGTTACGCCCCTGGCTGGGTCCCTTTCTGTGTTTCCCCTGCACCTATTCTAGTTACGCCCCTGGCTGGGTCCCTATCTGTGTTTCCCCTGCACCTATTCTAGTTATGCCCCTGGCTGGGTCCCTATCTGTGTTTCTCCTGTCTCTTTTCTAGTTACGCCCCTGGCTGGGTCCCTTTCTGTGTTTCCCCTGCACCTATTCTAGTTATGCCCCTGGCTGGGTCCCTATCTGTGTTTCTCCTGTCTCTTTTCTAGTTACGCCCCTGGCTGGGTCCCTTTCTGTGTTTCCCCTGCACCTATTCTAGTTACGCCCCTGGCTGGGTCCCTTTCTGTGTTTCTCCTGTCCCTATTCTAGTTACGCCCCTGGCTGGGTCCATATCTGTGTTTCTCCTGCACCTATTCTAGTTACGCCCCTAGCTGGATCCCTATCTGTGTTTCCCCTGCACTTAGGCTGGTTTCACATTTGCGTTTTTTTTCGCGGTATTTTAGCGCTAAATAGCGCATGCGTTTTTTTTTCCTATACTTTGCATGGGATGCGCTTATGTGCGCATACACATGCGTTTGTACGCGTTTTACCGCGCATGCGTTTTTTTTCGGTATGCGCTCGGGCGCACAAAATGCAACCTGTTGCATTTTTTGAGCGTCAGACTTGCCTCAAAAAAACGCATGCGCGCGCAATGCGTTTTTTTACAGCAAGACACCCATTATAAGTCTATGGTGAGCATATGTGCGCATTGGCATGCTTATGTATGCGTTTTTTTGCACATGCGTTTTTTTTTTACCATTAGTTTAGACAATGGAATTTAGGGGTTTGGGTTAGAGTTAGGGTTAGTTAAGGGGGTTTAGGGTTAGGGTTAGGGTCAGGGTCAGGGTTAGGGTTAGGATCAGGGTATGGTTTGGTTAAGGGTTAGGGTTAGGGTTAGGATCAGGGTATGGTTTGGTTAAGGGTTAGGGTCAGGATTAGGGTTAGGGTCAGGGTTAGGGTTAGGATCAGGGTATGGTTTGGTTAAGGGTTAGGGTCAGGGTTAGGGTCAGGGTTAGGGTCAGGGTCAGGGTTAGGGTTAGGGTTAGGATCAGGGTATGGTTTGGTTAAGGGTCAGGGTTAGGGTCAGGGTTAGGGTCAGGGTTAGGTTTAGGGTCAGGGTTAGGGTTAGTTAGGGTTTGGGTTAGGGTTAAGTATGGTTTGGTTAAGGGTTAGGGTCAGGGTTAGGGTTAGTAAAGTCATGGTTTGGGTTAGTGTGAGGGGCCACCTAATGTTGGAAAAAAACGCAAACGCGGTAAAAACGCACTAAAAACGCATACAAACGCATAAAAACGCTGCGTTTTTTCCATGCATGCTCATAAAAATGCTTGAAAAAAACGCATCAGTTGTATGCTTTTGTATGCGTTTTTTCAATGCGTTTTTTTGCGGGAAAAACGCGCTGCAAAAAAAAGCAAGTGTGAAACTAGCCTTATTCTAGTTATGCCCCTGGCTGGGTCCCTATCTGTGTTTCTCCTGTCTCTATTCTAGTTACGCCCCTAGCTGGGTCCCTATCTGTGTTTCCCCTGCACTTATTCTAGTTATGCCCCTGGCTGGGTCCCTTTCTGTGTTTCTCCTGTCCCTATTCTAGTTACGCCCCCGGCTGGGTCCTTTTCTGTGTTTCCCCTGCACCTATTCTAGTTACGCCCCTGGCTGGGTCCCTATCTGTGTTTCTCCTGTCCCTATTCTAGTTACGCCCCTGGCTGGGTCCCTTTCTGTGTTTTCCCTGCACATTGGAGGTCCATGTTGCCGGTTGTGTAGTAATTTTCAGCAGGACCTGTTCGGTGCCAGATGCACGGCTATACAATTAGAACTGTAAATGGTGATGCAGCCGTAAACCATCACTGCATCCTCTCTATTCCCAGAAGTCAGACCCTTCGTAGTGATAAAATGATGGCATATCCCAGTGATATCCAGTAGCAAAAATCCCTTTAAAGGGTTTGAGAGAGTTCCTTTCCTTCCGCCCCATTCGGGAATATAGCCTTCGTAGTTGGGGCTTGGCCTCTTTAAGCACAGCGCCGTTATTCTCCATGATCCCCATGTAATCATGTATGACTGCACGATTCCTCCGGAGGCCACACGTGGCTTTCCCTGGTTGGATCAGCTGATGTCTGGGGTTAGACACATACGTGGTTATAACATGATCAGCAATTTTAACCACAGTGCAAAGTTCCGCAGATAAGCCGGTCCTTACATTACTGCACTCATTATCAGTGCAGGTCACAGTGACCCCGGCAGGCTACAGCCCCGGCAATACTGCATCCACATTATCATTACTGCTCTTTTCTTACATAATCCAAGGAGAGGGCCGCAGATCTGGCTGAGAATGGGTTATAAGACCTGGCGGTACCCAACACAATATATACAATGCATGATCTGCACACTCAACCTCTCCATGAATGGTAGAAGGTGAATATACAGTTTAGGTCTTTGTGCACTTTTGCAGCCAATATTTCAATTATTCAAATTTATCTAAAATGTATCTGCCGTTTTGCGCATACAGCTTTTCTGCAGATCTTCGCATCTCCATAGTAAGACTGCACCGATGGAGAGGGATAAGCAAGAAGAGGGCTACGTGTTAGGGCCGTGTTCTCATATTCAGTAGCGAACACTTAACAACAAATCCAGCAGAAATCCTTTGGCAAAAAAGTTGTGCAAACAAAACTTTTTAGTCCGTTTTTTAAATAACTGATCTCTTCTGGATCTGTTTTTTTTTTTTTTTAACATTCACGTCTATGGAAAAAGGATCTGCTAATCAGCCATCAGTTTTTCTTTCATTTGGAACGGATCCGTTTTTTTTGTGTAGGGAGGGGGAGGAGGTGAGCTGTGAATGCTGGATAATGTGCTATCTATACAGAGGTGTTTTTGTAATCCTGCCTGTGATGACGAGATGACTGCGGAGAAGAGGGGACCTCTGCAGAACGGGATCTCTGCAGAACAGGATGTCTGCAGAACAGAATCTCTGCAGAACAGGATGTCTGCAGAACATGATCTCTACAGAACAGGATCTCTAGGATTTCTGCAGAACAGGATCTCTGCAGAACAGGATCTCTAGGATCTCTGCAGAACAGGATCTCTGCAGAACAGGATCTCTAGGATCTCTGCAGAACAGGATCTCTGCAGAACAGGATCTCTAGGATCTCTGCAGAACGGGATCTCTGCAGAACAGGATCTCTGCAGAGCGGGATCTCTACAGAACAGGATCTCTAGGATCTCTGAAGAACAGGATCTCTGCAGAGCAGGATCTCTAGGATTTCTGCAGAACAGGATCTCTACAGAACAGGATCTCTAGGTTCTCTGCAGAACAGGATCTCTGCAGAACAGGGTCTCTGCAGAACAGGATCTCTGCAGAACAGGATCTCTAGGATCTCTACAGAACAGGATCTCTGGGATCTCTGCAGAACAGGATCTCTACAGAACAGGATCTCAAGGATTTCTGCAGAACAGGATCTCTGCAGAACAGGATCTCTAGGATCTCTGCAGAACGGGATTGCTGCACAACGGGATCTCTACAGAACAGGATCTCTGCAGAACGGGATCTCTGCAGAACAGGATCTCTAGGATCTCTGCAGAACGGGATCTCTGCAGAACAGGATCTCTGCAGAACGGGATCTCTGCAGAACAGGATCTCTGCAGAGCAGGATCTCTAGGATCTCTGCAGAACAGGATGTCTGCAGAACATGATCTCTACAGAACAGGATCTCTACAGAACAGGATCTCTGCAGAACAGGATCTCTACATAACAGAATCTCTAGGATCTCTGCAGAACAGGATTTAGCCATTAAAAGAGTCAATGAAAACTGCAAGATTTCCAGATTTTTTTAAAATAAAATTTATGAAAAAATGTTAAAAATAATCACTAAAGCGTAAAATATGTTTAATTTAAAAGCTTGGTCATTTTCTGATGACCCTTTCCCTTTAATGTTGGTACGCCATCTATACTGGTGAGTCGTCAGCTGGCCATTTGCGGCTCACACGACGAGACCATGGTGGTCTTGTGATTTGCCATCTATGTAGAGAGCAGGTAAGGGTCTGTAGTGGGATCTCTACCTGGATTGGGGTAAAAGATGTATGAAATTCTCCTTTTTGTGGTAATTAATGTGATAACAATGATAACTTTATTGGTAGTAAAAAAAAAGCAGTCACTGGGGACGAGATACAATTATAATCCTAGTTCCCTGATTAAAGGCTCATACGGCCACATAGGAGTGTGTGAGCCGCCGTACAGCGTGCCGTCTGAGCAGGTTATTTACTGCAAATCTTGTGTATTACATTATCTTATCCAGACGGGATTATCGCTTCATAGCTTTCAGCATTTATAATGTGAACTGTGGACATAATAAGGGATAATTCAGTGCAGTGCAGCGGGTTTTATAATTCAGCCTTCACAAGAGACTGAGTGTGACCATTGTATACGCCGGCCACTTACCCATCTTCGCAACAGGTGTGTCTGCCAATTGCCCATTCCCTGTAGCCATCGTGCCTGGGCGTGCCGGCCACTTACCCATCCTCTGTGACCACTGTTACAATGGGCGTGCCGGCCACTTACCCATCCTCTGTGGCCACTGTTGCAATGGGCGTGCCGGCCACTTACCCATCCTCTGTGACCACTGTTACAATGGGCGTGCCGGCCACTTACCCATCCTCTGTGACCACTGTTACAATGGGCGTGCCGGCCACTTACCCATCCTCTGTGACCACTGTTACAATGGGTGTGCCGGCCACTTACCCATCCTCTGTGGCCACTGTTACAATGGGCGTGCCGGCCACTTACCCATCCTCTGTGACCACTGTTACAATGGGCGTGCCGGCCACTTACCCATCCTCTGTGACCACTGTTACAATGGGTGTGCCGGCCACTTACCCATCCTCTGTGACCACTGTTACAATGGGTGTGCCGGCCACTTACCCATCCTCTGTGGCCACTGTTACAATGGGCGTGCCGGCCACTTACCCATCCTCTGTGGCCACTGTTACAATGGGCGTGCCGGCCACTTACCCATCCTCTGTGGCCACTGTTACAATGGGCGTGCCGGCCACTTACCCATCCTCTGTGGCCACTGTTACAATGGGCGTGCCGGCCACTTACCCATCCTCTGTGGCCACTGTTACAATGGGCGTGCCGGCCACTTACCCATCCTCTGTGGCCACTGTTACAATGGGCGTGCCGGCCACTTACCCATCCTCTGTGGCCACTGTTACAATGGGCGTGCCGGCCACTTACCCATCCTCTGTGGCCACTGTTACAATGGGCGTGCCGGCCACTTACCCATCCTCTGTGGCCACTGTTACAATGGGCGTGCCGGCCACTTACCCATCCTCTGTGGCCACTGTTACAATGGGCGTGCCGACCACTTACCCATCCTCTGTGGCCACTGTTACAATGGGCGTGCCGGCCACTTACCCATCTTCTGTGGCCACTGTCACAATGGGCTTGCTGGCCACTTACCCATCTTCTGTGGCCACTGACACATTGGGCTTGCCGGCCACTTACCCTTTCCAAGAAGCTAGCATCCCGACCACTTACCCATTTCCTGTAGTCAAGATCCTAATCGGCACACCATCCACTTTGCACATTCCCTGTAGTCAGCGTCCTGACCTTTGTAGATATGGACCCATGTCCCTTTAATTAGACAAAACCCAAGGAAGAAAAATAAAATAAAAGAATGCAAAAAAAAAGAGCATTTACCCTTATCCATGTCCTGCTTTCCCCGGCACAGAGAATGAAGGGTGCAGTGTCCCACTTGCAGAGCCACTGGTCTATTCCGATTTCACAGTCCAATTCTCAGCCACGATCAGACCCCCACCGATCAAAAGTTATCGCCCCTCCTATATATATATATATATATATATATATATATATAATGTATGAAGGCAGTTTTCTCATGGAGATTATTCCTTTATTGTCCCAGGGAATATCCCTAGAAGAGCTGGACTCCTTGGCACCTGATATGATCCTGATGAGTCCTCCCTGCCAGCCTTTTACAAGGTACGGTAATATTGCGCTGACTATGAATGGTTACGTTATCCACAAGTGTGTTTTTAATTTTTGTGTGTATTAATAGATGTGGCAAGAAGTAGGCTGGGCGCAGACGAAACAGCCTTTACCTCATCGGTAAGGGGATCCTTATGTACAAAGCTCTCCTCATCTTTTCTCTCTTAGTAGTGACAGCACAGGTTCAAGTCCTGCTACAGGCTATAAAAGTAAAAAATAATATTTTGTTAAAAATATTAAAAAAATTTTAAAAAAATTAATAAATAAGAACAAAAAAAGTTTGAAAAATGGTGACACAAACCAAATTTTTTTTAAACTATGTTCTGATTTTTGTTCTAGTCACTAAAGTATATAAATGTAAGTGTGTGTGTATATACAGTTGTGGCCAAAAGTATTGACACCCCTGCAATTCTGTCAGATAATACTCAGTTTCTTCTTGAAAATGATTGCAAACACAAATTCTTTGGTATTATTATCTTCATTTAATTTGTCTTAAATGAAAAAACACAAAAGAGAATGAAGCAAAACATTGATCATTTCACACAAAACTCCAAAAATGGGCCAGACAAAAGTATTGGCACCCTCAGCCTAATACTGGGTTGGACAACCTTTAGCCAAAATAACTGCGACCAACCGCTTCCAGTAACCATCAATGAGTTTCTTACAATGCTCTGCTGGAATTTTAGACCATTCTTCTTTGGCAAACTGCTCCAGGTCCCTGATATTTGAAGGGTGCCTTCTCCAAACTGCCATTTTTAGATCTCTCCACAGGTGTTCTATGGGATTCAGGTCTGGACTCATTGCTGGCCACCTTAGAAGTCTCCAGTGCTTTCTCTCAAACCATTTTCTAGTGCTTTTTGAAGTGTGTTTTGGGTCATTGTCCTGCTGGAAGACCCTTGACCTCTGAGGGAGACCCAGCTTTCTCACACTGGGCCCTACATTATGCTGCAAAATTTGTTGGTAGTCTTCTGACTTCATAATGCCATGCACACGGTCAAGCAGTCCATTGCCAGAGGCAGCAAAGCAACCCCAAAACATCAGGGAACCTCCGCCATGTTTGACTGTAGGGACCGTGTTCTTTTCTTTGAATGCCTCTTTTTTTCTCCTGTAAACTCTATGTTGATGCCTTTGCCCAAAAAGCTCTACTTTTGTCTCCTCTGACCAGAAAACATTCTTCCAAAACGTTTTAGGCTTTTTCAGGTAAGTTTTGGCAAACTCCAGCCTGGCTTTTTTATGTCTCGGGGCAAGAAGTGGGGTCTTCCTGGGTCTCCTACCATACAGTCCCTTTTCATTCAGACGCCGACGGATAGTACGGGTTGACACTGTTGTACCCTCGAACTGCAGGGCAGCTTGAACTTGTTTGGATGTTAGTCGAGGTTCTTTATCCAACATCCGCACAATCTTGCGTTGAAATCTCTTGTCAATTTTTCTTTTCCGTCCACATCTAGGGAGGTTAGCCACAGTGCCATGGGCTTTAAACTTCTTGATGACACTGCGCACGGTAGACACAGGAACATTCAGGTCTTTGGAGATGGACTTGTAGCCTTGAGATTGCTCATGCTTCCTCACAATTTGGTTTCTCAATTCCTCAGACAGTTCTTTGGTCTTCTTTCTTTTCTCCATGCTCAATGTGGTACACACAAGGACACAGGACAGAGGTTGAGTCAACTTTAATCCATGTCAGCTGGCTGCAAGTGTGATTTAGTTATTGCCAACACCTGTTAGGTGCCACAGGTAAGTTACAGGTGCTGTTAATTACTCAAATTAGAGAAGAATCACATGATTTTTCGAACAGTGCCAATACTTTTGTCCACCCTGTTTTTTATGTTTGGTGTGGAATTATATCCAATTTGGCTTTAGGACAATTCTTTTTGTGTTTTTTCATTTAAGACAAATTAAATGAAGATAATAACAAAGAATTTGTGTTTGCAATCATTTTCAAGAAGAAACTGAGTATTATCTGACAGAATTGCAGGGGTGTCAATACTTTTGGCCACAACTGTGTGTGTGTGTGTGTGTGTGTGTGTGTGTGTGTGTGTGTGTGTGTGTGTGTGTGTGTGTGTGTGTGTGTGTTTTATCGCAGGAAATATATGAATATACCCCCGTTCCCGTTATGGTCATTACTACCTTCACAATAACCCAGGAACTACTCGCTGCCACCACCAGTCGTTTTTATACAGGCTGACTGGACGCCTGGTTCTGGTAGCGTATGGGTTCAGGGTGCAGTTTACAGAACAAAAAGAACAGAACTATTACATTTTATATTTAATCCAGAACGATAGGTAGTGTTTATAAAAGTATACAAAAGATTTTGCAAATGGGACAAAGTAATACAGCATGTACAGTTACACAAAATAAAATAGCTTAATAGAGAACTTACTACACTGGTCACAGAGATGGCTAAGCTAGCAGATAGAAACAATCCAATTGAAAATGTCTGGTTAACGGGATCAAGCCCACACTGGTATTTTCCTTAGCATTGAAAACAGAGCATAATTCGTCTTGACCTTTTATCAGCAAATGAGTTACACCCACACCCCTCCCCCTGGTGACCTCACCTGGGCCGGCTTGTGGGATTTTCTGAGCCCTTCAGGACTTTTGAAATTCCCAACGTTAACGATATCTTCACTCCAGATGATTGCAGAAGTTTAAGATTGCTGCCATATTGTCTATCGGGATTTTACCTTTCCATACATAGTTAACATGACATAGCTGGTGTCAGTGATCTCGCCACTGTTGATTTGAGGCTTATAGGCAGGTATCGCAGTTATGAAAGAAATATGCATATTCTTCCCCAATTAGTCCTGAAGTTGAAAATGTATGTCCAATCACTATCAGATCTATACAAACCCCAATATCTCTATCTGGACCCCAGATGGCTAGCAAAGATGTTTTGATGAAAGGCAGCTCATCCTGGATGAACAATAGTTACTCCTAAAGGTTATAAGATTTCCTGCTTCTTTTCTCCAATCTATAAATCCCAGTCTTGCTCACAATAGACATTCTGCTTGGCACTGCAGTTCACTGATTCAAAAGGAGCTTCCTGCATTTTAATTAAGATTTCTCACTACACCATAAGTTAACTGAGCAATTCTATTTAAAAGAGACTCTTAGATTGACTTGTATTGGAAGAAAAAGCTGGCAATGTGAGAGAGGAGGAGGGAGGTGGGTGAATGCCCCCTCACTAGTGTGGCTTTATGGTTCTAAATGTTGTTTGTAATATGTAAGTTTGGTATTGCTGTACTAGTACTGACCTGACAAAATCATGTTTTGTCACACAGCGATCGCTATAAAATCAAACCAACCTGAAAAAGGTGGAATTGCCTTAATTTTTACCTTTTCAACCCACCCACATGGGAGTTTTTTTATTTCCCGTTTTACAGTACATTATATAGTAAAATTAAAGGTGTCATTCAAAACTACAACTCGTCCTTCAAAAATAAACCAAGCCTTTATATGACTGTCATTGTTAGAATAAAAAAAAAGTTATGGATCTTGAAAGACAAAACAAAAGTGCAAAAAAATTAAAATAGGTTCCAATGGGAAGGAGCTAAAGACATGTCAGGAAAGACGATATAATAAAACCTCCACAGATATCAAAGGAAGGAGACAGGACTCTGACGTACGTTTCGCTATGTGGCTTTCTCAAGGAGTACTCTTTGAGAAAGCCACTGAGCGATATGTATATCGGAGTCCTGTGGTCTCTGAGGTTTTATTATGCTTATTATTTACCTATCCATTTGAAATATATTTATATATACCCATTTCCTGTAGTGTTTATTAATTTTCTATGTAGCTATAAAATTATACCTTTTTAGAATAAATATTTTTGATTGGTCTGTGGTTATTCAGTATTTGCGTAGTGAATATCCACATATGTAATATTACGTTATCTGTATCCTGGTGTTTGTTTGTGTATATGTATTTTTATGTGAATATGTATATAATATTTTACTTTTTTTTTTTAACTGTGAGCACAGGGGCTGGCACATACTACACCTCCCATCACCAGCACCTGCTGTCACTGTCGTCAGTGACAGCAGACATAGCCTGACGGGAGTAGTAGTCTCATCGCCCACGCCTGCTTTTTTTTTTTTTCCCGCAGGTCACCGCTGCGGGTCACAGTCAGCTGCGGGATCAAAAAGAATTGACATGATGCGGAAAATAAGGACGAGAATTTCCGCAGCATGTGCACACCAATACCGGATTCACATTGATTAACATTGCTTAAGTAATCACTTGCTTTTTTGGAGCATTTCCGTGCGGAAAAAACGCTGCAGAAACACAAGAAAAATTGGCAACGTGTGCACATATCCTAACACGTACATGTTTGAATTCATTTTGCAGCTTTATATTTTTCATACCCGCTTAAAACATGTATATAAGTGTATATATTATGATACTTTTTGCTGTTTTCTATAAGAATATTCTACGTTCTTCCTGTCTTAATGGCTTCTGTTTCCTTTCAGGATCGGCTTGCAAGGGGATGTGTCTGACCCAAGGGCAAAGAGTTTCCTGTACATTTTGGAAATCCTTCCAAGGTGCAGTGTCTGCTTTTTGATAGTGATAAGTCTCGTGATACTTAATTAGTTTATTAAGGGCTTTATCTCAGCATCATAAATGTGCGGTGCTTCCTATATTCTGTATTGATATTAGGTCCGTGTTCTCTTAGGGACTGTTTGTATATATACGGCAGCCTTTCCCCGGCCAGGCACGGCGTCCGTGTGCCGCCCCGTGCGTTTTTCCGGCACATATGTATAATGCATACTGTGTTCTGATTGGGTTCAGTGTAAAGGCTGTATGCAGTCTACTCTTCGGCTCCCCCTGGTGGAGACTTTTATATATCATCTTTACAACACTCACAATTCTGTTTGACATTTGCAGACTACAGAAACCTCCTCGTTATATTCTTCTGGAGAACGTGAAGGGATTTGAAACCTCCGAGGCGAGGTAATGGTATGTTCTATAACTTGAACATGCTACATGACTGTGAGACAAAGAAGGGTTGTCACTCCTGGGGACCATAGCGATCAGCTATTATATTTGGGTGAACCACTGCATAAGGAATTGGGTTCCCCAAATTACCACTGAGTACAGTGCTCATTGAAGCGTAGTCATTTGTTGTGAGTGGATGCCTGTGATATGCTAAGAGCCACATGGGTCACATCTCTCACCTTTTGCTAAAAGTATCAGCTAAATTGAAGTCAATGGAAGGTCCACAGCATAGCACTGAGGTCTCTTATGCTATCATTTCCACTTTTGCTTATTGTGGGGGTCCTAGAAGTCAGACCCTACAGATCATCCTATTATATCATACCCTAGACATATGTCATAACATGTAATTTGGGAACACCCCGTTGGTGCGTGGATGCAGCCTCTCAAATATGGTACAATGTTCATTTCGATTTTCGGATTTTTTTTTTTTTCTTTTTTAAATTTATGCAGAGACGCACTGATCAGAACATTAGAGAACCACGGATACATTTACCAAGAGTTCCTGCTATCACCGCCTTGTGTAAGTAGACTTCTCTAATCTACCATGTGGCATGCATTTTTTTTTTATTTAGAAACTTTTAATTTTTTTATCTATTTTTTAATGTCTTTTACTAAAGATATTAAATTGTGTAATATTTATTTTTATAAGTGAGGTTTCAGGTTACACCTGCTATTATAATCTATAGAAATTGGGAATGAGGAGCAGGGTGAGAAAACAAGCAGAGGGAGATACCGAAAGGAAGTGCTGATCTTTCTAACAACTTTTTTTTTACACTAGAGCTGGATTCACATCTACACTGCTTAGTAATGCATTTTCTCCATTCTGCTGCAGATTCTGTGTATAAACTAAGAAATGAAGAGCAGTAATGCCTCTATGAACCTGTGTATGGGAGACATCATTGCAGAGTGTCTCCACCCACCAGCTCAGAGTCATTTGTAATTTAATAGAGCCTACAGAGGGGATAATTAATGAAAATGCAGGATAACATAATGGCCAGAAATGGTGTTTTTCCTCATGTACACACAGAACATCCTATCCTGAAGAGTTACTTGAAGTCTTTTACACTACCCTAGAGCTGGAATCACATCTACACTGCTCAAATGCTGCCATTTCCTTCATGTTGCTGAAGCTTCCTTTTGTGTGTTAACTAAGAAATGAAGAGCAGTAATGCCTCTGTGACCAGTATGTGGGAGACATCATAATTGCAGAGTGTCTCTACCTACCAGCTCAGAGTGAATTGTAATTTAATAGAGCCTACAGAGGGGATAATTAGTGAAAATGCAGGATAACATAGTGGCCAGAAATGGTGTTTTTCCTCATGTACACACAGAACAGCTTATCCAGAAGAGTTACTTGAAGTCTTTTACACTACTCCAGAGCTGGATTCACATCTACACTGCTCATTGGTGCCATTTCCTCCTTGCTGTTGAAGCTTCTTTCTGTTTGTTAGCTAAGAAATTAAGAGCAGTATTGCTTCTGTGACCAGTACGTGGGAGACATCATCATTGCAGAGTGTCTCCACCTACCAGCTCAGAGACAATTGTAAATTAATAAAGCCTACAGAGTGGAAAATAGGTGAAAAATGCAGGAGAAAATTCATAATGGCCAGAAATGGTGTAATTCTTCATGTACACACAGAACAGCTTATCCTGAAAAGTTATCCTTTAAGTACAGAACGGTATATTTGAAAAAAAATTAGTTATTCCTTACACTTTTACTCCTGTTGTAAGACAAGACTGCCAAGTTTTACAGTAAGGTTCTCATTAAATCTTTCACTATTTCAATGTTTTACAAGCTCGGAATCCCAAATTCAAGGCTGCGATACTTTCTCATTGCAAAGCTTCAAGGGGAACCGTTTGCTTTCCAGACCACCAATAAAGTGAGTAGCCATCTGTTTGCTTTTTTATTCCTTTTAGTTTTCCTTTTTAAAGCGCCATCAGGCCTATAGATTGGGACTTGTGTTACTCTTCATGTTTAAAACAGATTTATCATTTCTTCAATCTTGAAAATTTAAGAAACACTTTCTGCCATAGGGAAAAAAAACAGTCTGAAACCTTCATTCCAAACTGTAGCACCCACCAGAATGTAGGACGCACCCAAGTTTAGACAACAAAAAAGTTAAATAAAGAATTTTCCGACCAATTAAAATTTCCAAGATGGTAGAGGGGATAAATAACACCAGCATTGATCATTGAGGGTAGTAAAGTGGTTAATATTTTATTACCTATTGGTCTGGAGTAGAAGAAAGGATATAATTTTATTCCCTGGTGTTCTAGGGTACAAGACTGATTATTTTTTTATATTCCCTGGTGGTCTTAGAGTACAAGGAGGGTATTTTTTTTCATTCCCTGGTGGTCTAGTGTGGAAGATGGGTTATTATTTTTTGTTCCCTGTTGTCTAGGATAGAAAATAAGTACACTTTTTATTAAGTAGTAGTCTTAGTTATTGGTATAAAGTAGAAGAGGAGGAGTTGATATTATATTCCCTGGTAGTCTAGGGTAAAGCGTCCTTCCTTGGTGGTCTAGGGAAAGTTACTAATGGTAATGTCTCCTTTCTTCTGGTATAGTGGGAATGAATGTCTTTTGTTCTCCGTTTAGATACTTGAGGAGTTTCCTCGCTCTGATACATCGGAGCCGGCCTGTCCTAGCAGCGCTGTCTGCCGGCAAAGAAACTTACAGACCGATGAGAAAAGTCTGCGCCACAAGCAATGGCCAGAAGGAGCCTTTCTGTACAAACTAGAAACTGCTGAGCAGCTGGAGAGAAAACGGAGTCAGGACAATGACTGCTCTGTGCAAACCCTGCAAGACTTTCTGGAAGACAGTGTGGAGAGCGGCCCCTACCTTCTGCCCCCAAAGGCTTTACTCAGATATGCGCTCATTCTGGATATTGTTAAACCAGCATGTAGAAGGTCAACGTGCTTTACAAAAGGGTGAGCGTGTCCGCAGGTGTATATGTATGTGCAAGGGAAGCCCTGCTAGTCCATAGTTTAGTACCACTGCAGTGTGTCATGGGGGTAAAATACATAAGAAGCTGGCGAACCTTGTAGATAGAATGTAATTTTCTCATACTGATCCCAAGTTACATTCTGTATTATACTCCAGAGCTGTGCTCACTATTCTGCTGGTGCAGTCACTGTGTACATACATTACTGATCCTGTACTGATCCTGAGTTACATCCTGTATTATACCCCAGAGCTGCACTCACTATTCTGGTGGTGCAGTCACTGTGTACATACATTACTGATCCTGAATTACATCCAGTATTATACCCCAGAGCTGCACTCAATATTCTGCTGGTGCAGTCACTGTACATACATTACATTACTGATCCTGAGTTACATCCTGTATTACACTCCAGAGCTGCACTCACTATTCTGCTGGTGCAGTCACTGTGTACATACATTACTGATCCTGTACTGATCCTGAGTTACATCCTGTATTATACCCCAGAGCTGCACTCACTATTCTGGTGGTGCAGTCACTGTGTACATACATTACATTACTGATCCTGAATTACATCCAGTATTATACCCCAGAGCTGCACTCAATATTCTGCTGGTGCAGTCACTGTACATACATTACATTACTGATCCTGAATTACATCCAGTATTATACCCCAGAGCTGCACTCAATATTCTGCTGGTGCAGTCACTGTACATACATTACATTACTGATCCTGAGTTACATCCTGTATTATACCCCAGAGCTGCACTCACTATTCTGGTGGTGCAGTCACTGTGTACATACATTACATTACTGATCCTGAATTACATCCAGTATTATACCCCAGAGCTGCACTCAATATTCTGCTGGTGCAGTCACTGTACATACATTACATTACTGATCCTGAGTTACATCCTGTATTATACTCCAGAGCTGTGCTCACTATTCTGCTGGTGCAGTCACTGTGTACATACATTACTGATCCTGTACTGATCCTGAGTTACATCCTGTATTATACCCCAGAGCTGCACTCACTATTCTGCTGATGCAGTCACTGTGTACATACATTACATTACTGATCCTGAATTACATCCAGTATTATACCCCAGAGCTGCACTCAATATTCTGCTGGTGCAGTCACTGTACATACATTACATTACTGATCCTGAGTTACATCCTGTATTACACTCCAGAGCTGCACTCACTATTCTGCTGATGCAGTCACTGTGTACATACATTACATTACTGATCCTGAGTTACCTCCTGTATTATACCCCAGAGCTGCACTCACTATTCTGCTGGTGCAGTCTCTGTGTACATACATTACATTACAGATCCTGAGTTACCTCCTGTATTATACCCCAGAGCTGCACTCACTATTCTGCTGGTGCAGTCACTGTGTTCATACATTACATTACTGATCCTGTGTTACATCCTGTATTATACTCCAGAGCTGCACTCACTATTCTGCTGGTGCAGTCACTGTGTGCATACATTACATTACTGATCCTGAGTTAAATCCTGTATTATACTCCAGAGCTGCACGCACTATTCTGCTGGTGCAGTCACTGTGTACATACATTACATTACTGATCTTGAGTTACATCCTGTATTATACTCCAGAGCTGCACTCACTCACTATTCTGCTGGTGCAATGACTGTATACATACATTACATTACTGATCCTGAGTTACATCCTGTATTATACCCCAGAGCTGCACTCACTATTCTGCTGGTGCAGTCACTGTGTACATACATTACATTACTGATCCTGAGTTACATCCAGTATTATACCCCAGAGCTGCACTCACTATCCTGCTGGTGCAGTCATTGTGTACATACATTACATTACTGATCCTGAGTTACATCCTGTATTATACTCCAGAGCTGCACTCACTATTCTGCTGGTGCAGTCACTGTGTACATACATTACATTACTGATCCTGAGTTACATCCTGTATTATACTCCAGAGCTGCACTCACTATTCTGCTGGTGCAGTCACTGTGTACATACATTACATTACTGATCCTGAGTTACATCCTGTATTATACTCCAGAGCTGTACTCACTATTCTGCTGGTGCAGTCACTGTGTACATACATTACATTACTGATCCTGAGCTACATCCTGTATTATACTCCAGAGCTGCACTCACTATTCTGCTGGTGCAGTCACTGTGTACATACTTTACATTACTGATCCTGAGTTAAATCCTGTATTATACTCCAGAGCTGCACTCACTATTCTGCTGGTGCAGTCACTGTGTACATACATTACATTACTGATCTTGAGTTACATCCTGTATTATACTCCAGAGCTGCACTCACTCACTATTCTGCTGGTGCAATGACTGTATACATACATTACATTACTGATCCTGAGTTACATCCTGTATTATACCCCAGAGCTGCACTCACTATTCTGCTGGTGCAGTCACTGTGTACATACATTACATTACTGATCCTGAGTTACATCCAGTATTATACCCCAGAGCTGCACTCACTATCCTGCTGGTGCAGTTATTGTGTACATACATTACATTACTGATCCTGAGTTACATCCTGTATTATACTCCAGAGCTGCACTCACTATTCTGCTGGTGCAGTCACTGTGTACATACATTACATTACTGATCCTGAGTTACATCCTGTATTATACTCCAGAGCTGCACTCACTATTCTGCTGGTGCAGTCACTGTGTACATACATTACATTACTGATCCTGAGTTACATCCTGTATTATACTCCAGAGCTGTACTCACTATTCTGCTGGTGCAGTCACTGTGTACATACATTACATTACTGATCCTGAGCTACATCCTGTATTATACTCCAGAGCTGCACTCACTATTCTGCTGGTGCAGTCACTGTGTACATACTTTACATTACTGATCCTGAGTTAAATCCTGTATTATACTCCAGAGCTTCACTCACTATTCTGCTGGTTGAACCACTGTGTGTATACATATATAAGCATTCATTACTCATTCTTTACTGAATGATTCCTTTACTGATATTGATTTTGAGTTACATTTTTTTTTTTTTTTACTTTAGAGCTGCACTCATTATTATGCTGGTTGTTTTTGGTATCAATTAACAATTTGTCGGTAGAAATTACGCAGCAGAGCTCCTGTAATAAATGGCGGCTGATAGGAATCTATACACTTTGCAGAATGCCAATATAGTGCCTGTGCTATGAGATTTTCGAGACTCTGTGGATGATCCTGGGATGCAGATCTCTCTCATTGTTAGCGCTATACTACTTTGATCTGGTTTTAAAGCAGACCGCTCATCAGATTTGACAATATAAATTTCTTACATTATTAATCAAATCTGTCAAACCTGATGTGGTTGGTGTGCTTACATTAAAAATCTATGCAAAATGGCTGTATAACCCCTTTTTTTAAGATATCCGCCCACCTGCCCTAAATGACAGTTCCTCTGTGTCTCCTCCCTGCTGCTGCTGAGACCTCACACTGCTCAGTGTAAGCAGCAGCTGTCAGTCAGGCAGGGTGTGCGGAGACTGAATACACCTGGATTCATCATTAGCTATTTCACTCTATAGCTGGACTGATAAAATACTAATTTTAATATCAGGATTACACAGACAGTCTTTACTTGGATTTTCAAAGGAAATACATCAGCTCCATCAAGTCTAAGCAGCTGAATTAAAAATATATTCAGCTTTTCATGTGAGATCGGATGTCTGAGCCTCTTTATGAAGTGATAAAATGACCGTCTGTTGTGATTTTTTTTTTTATAGGTATGGACATTATGTGGAGGGAACCGGTTCGATTCTTCAGGCAGCAACAGATGTCGAGGTGTGAATCTTCTCCTTTCTTCATATGAAAAATTGTACTTTGGGGGATTTTTTTTATTATTATTATTTTCTTACCCCCTGATGTGTTTTTAAAAAATATGTATATACGTGTATTTTGTGGACTATAAGACGCACCCCAAATTTTCAAAAGGAAAGTAGGGGAAAAAAATTAATGTGTCAAATGGGGGTCTGTCTTACAGTCCAAATTCAGCTTAGGAGAGAGAGAGAGATTTTTTTTGCAAAACGGTGGATTTTGACTGAAATAAAAAAACTGAAGTGTGAAGCAGGTCTTACCGGGTGGGATCGGCAGCAGTGGTGGAGCGTGGTCACAGGAGGTGTTCGGTGGACCGGCTGTATGACTCCCATCCCAGACTGGTTCGGCGGTGCAGGGGCTCCGCCAACATTTTCTGAAAGCCCGGAGTCCCCGCTCATCCATTGCTGTGATGTTGTGGACTCTGGGAAATCCCGTCCCAGACTGGTGCAGCAGGTTCGGCGGTGTGCTGTAGTGCGGGGGTCTCCACCGGCATTTTGTGAAAGCTCGGAGCCCCCCGCACATCCATTTCTGCGATGCGGTGGCCTCCGGAAAAATGGCCGTTGGGGGCGGCGCATGCTCAGATTGCCGAGCTTTCACAAAATGCCGGCGGAGACCCCCCACACACGACAGGGAACACTGCTCACCCCATGTGATCGCTGGGTCCTACAGAAGCATCGGCACTACCAATAACTTATATTCAGTGCGTTACGCTCAGTGAACACTATGTATTCAGCAAAAACAAGCCGTAGTAAACCGTATCTAACAGCCGAAAACTGGACCTGGTCCTGCACGAACTTAAAGCCCAGGACCAAACTCTGTAATTTTCAGATTATCATCAGATTGTTATATTTATCTGATTACGTTGTTATTATTGTTTTGCCCTTTTGATTCCTAGCATTTAATTTTATTTTTTTTTTACACATACTTTTACAATGTCCAATCATTCGGAATGTCTCGCGTATCCACGTTCAACAGGTCCAGATCACCGAAATGCTTCAGTCTGTCCATATAAGACAGTGTGCGCCTCCGGGAGAGATCATATAGTATAATGGCACAAACAGTTGTGAAATGCTGCATTATTCCTGCTGTCCAGAGAGCTGGCAGCCGGGGGCCGCCTGTCTCTTCTCGCTTTATTGCTTCTGGACAATGGCGCTCTCATCAACTGCATGAGTAAAATGTTCAGCCAAGTGGGCAAAAATGTCTCTGTGCCGTCCACAAACACTGCGTCAGCTCGTGGGGGGGGGGGGGGGGACATTTATTAGGCATGTGTTGACAGATGAATCTGCCTGGTCATTGTGAAATGCATTGAGGGGCCAGTACATACTGGGGTCTATCACTGTTACAGTGCCTTTGCAAAAGTATTCACTTCCCTTTGCTTTATACCTATTTTGTTACATTACCACCTGTGTTTACATATTTTTGTAATCCGATTTGTGTGTAACGCATCAGCACTAAATAGTCTAAAGTTGGTGAAGTGAGAAAAATATAGGCATAAATTAAATTTATGGGATCAAATAAAAATTGGCATGTGCATATGTATTCACCCTTTTTGCTATGAAGCTCCTAAAAATTTCTGTTGCCATCAATTTCCTGGTCACATATCCGTCAGTATATACACTTTACCTTTTCTGAAAGGCCACAGTGGCTGCAACGCCATTAACAAGAGGCACCACTAACCAAACACCATGATGGAAGAGGCACCACTAACCAAACACCAAGGAGAACTCCAAAGTCAGGGACAAAGTTGTTGAGAAGTACAACTTAGTCAGGGTTGAGTTATACAAAAATATCCCAATCTCTGATGATCCCTGGAGCAGCATTATCATCAAATGAAAAAACATGGTACCACAACAAACCTGCCGAGAGAGGGCCGCCCACTGAAAATCTCAGCCCGAACAATAAGGGCATTAGTCAGAGAGGCAGCACAGAGACCAAAGATAACCCTGAAGAAGCTGCAGAGTTCCCAATCAGAGACTGGAGTATCTGTCCATATGCCCACAATAAGCTGTACACGTCATAGATTTGGCTTTTATGGAAGAGTGGCCAGAATGAAGTGGTTATTTACATACAAAAATTTTACGGCTTGTTTTTCTTTTGCCAAAAGACATGTGGGAGACTCCCACAAATGTATGGAGGAAGGTGCTGTGGTCAGATGAGACCAAAATTTAACTTTGTGGCCACTAAGGTAAACGGTATGTCTAGCGCCAACACAACTCCTCACTCCAAGAACACCATCCCCACAGTGATACATGGTGGTAGCAGCATCATGCTGTGGAGATTTTTTTTGGCAGCAGGGACAGTGAAAATGGCCTGAGTCAGGTGAAAGATGGTGTGAAATACAGGGATATTCTTGAGAAAAATCTGTGTCAGCCTGTCAGTGATTTGAGACTGGCATGGAGGTTCACCTTCCAAAAAGAAAATGACCCAAAACATACTACTAAAGAAACACCCGAGTTGTTTAAGGTGAAATGTGTAAATGTGTTGGGAGTGTCCTAGTCAAAGATCAGACCTGAATCCAGATGAGAATCTGTGGTCACACTTGAAGATTGTTGTTCACCAGAGGAAACCATCTAATGTGAAGGAGCTGGAGCAGCTTTCCCTTGAGGAATGGGCAAAAATCCCAGTGGAAAGTTCATAGAGACTTATCCAAAGAGACTTGCAGCTGTAATAGCCGCAAATGGAGGCTCTACAATGTACTGACTTTAGTGGGTGAATAGTTATACACACTGACGTTTTCAGTTATTTTGTCCTATTTGTTGTTTGCTTCACAATAAAAAGAAAACCCAATGTTCACAGTTGTAAACATGTTGGTTACATGAACTGATACAAACCCTCAAAAAAGCAGTGGAATTCCAGGTTGTGCGGTATCAAAACACAACAAATGCCAAGGGGGTGAATACTTTACCAAGCCACTGTTCTGCGAGCCATCACTCTTATATACAGACCTGTGAATGTTTCAGCTTGTTTCTCATTTTCACACAGATTAGTTCAGCGTATGAATCATTGGAGACCTTGTGTGACGAGGAGAAACTCGCTAAACTGTCCACACTGAAATTGAGATATTTCACGCCAAGAGAAATCGCAAATCTTCACGGATTCCCAGCGCAGTTCGGTATGTGGAGAGCGGGACATGTAGAAGTCATTGATATGAACAGCTCCTTAAGGGGCAGAGTAATAAAGTTCAAATGTGCCTGTCTGCTCTCCATTTTAGCAAATACCTGAATAATTATGCTGGAATGTCTTCTGATGTGTTTATTCCTCTGATATTCCTGATATTATTAATGTTCCTTTGTAAACGGAGCGTTTCCTAGCACAATCTGATATTGTCAAATCAGTGTTCTCAGTGTTGACGAGAAGAATTGCTGCACTTCACCCCCTAAGATCGTTGGTCTGTGGTTCTGTGTAATGCATGGAAGTGTCAGATCTTCCCGGAGGGAGGCTCTTTGTGACCCATAGAGTGGTCAGGATAACTGAGTCTCTTCTTTTACAAGCACATGGAAGATAGTTGTCTAGGGATGACATCCGCTTTAAATGAGTTCTATATATGCCATATTTGGGACAAAGGGTCACCTGATGACAACCCCACCTTATTAACAAGAGAGGAGAACCGCTACAAAACTGACTACCACTTAGGAAGACTTGACTAATGCATTTGATTAATTTCCTGCTTGTCGTCCACGTCGTCGGAGAACTTCTTTACAAATATTAGAGAGGACCTTTCGACTCTCCGGACATGTCTATTTCAGTATATACTTGTATTTCTTTATGGAATGAGACCACTGTAGCATCTTTCCTTTGAAATTTACCTCTCGTTCCTCTGTTACTCCTCTTGGAAATATATGAATAAATTGACAATGGGGTATGTTTGTGTATACAGTTAGGTCCATATATATTTGGACAGAGACAACATTTTTCTAATTTTGGTTTTAGACATTACCACAATGAATTTTAAACAAAACAATTCAGATGCAGTTGAAGTTCAGACTTTCACCTTTCATTTGAGGGTATCCACATTAAAATTGGATGAAGGGTTTAGGAGTTTCAGCTCCTTAACATGTGCCACCCTGTTTTTAAAGGGACCAAAAGTAATTGGACAATTGACTCCAAGGCTATTTCATGGACAGGTGTGGGCAATCCCTTCGTTATGCCATTCTCAATTAAGCAGATAAAAGGCCTGGAGTTGATTTGAGTTGATTCTTTGCTGGTACGTTTGGTGTTGCTCAGTTTTAATTTATTCAGGAGGACTATCAGACGTATGGCAAAATGCAGAATTAAAAGAAAAAGATGCTATATAATTATTTTTTCATAGCGAAAGCAAATATTGAATAAAATAGACATTACAGTATGAGGAGAGGTGACAAGTCGTCTTTAAGTAAGCTTCCTGCCGATAGACTGCAGAGGTAACCGGTAACCTCTGCAAGCTGCAGTAAAATATAGAATGGAAAATTCTCCATTGTTGAGAACATAGAGGATTTTTTAAAAACAGATAGATTGCAAAGTTTCTTGTCTTTACTGTCACTTTTCAATGTTACACATTTCTGATGATAATATAAGTAATGTATTACAATATATATGTGTCTCATAAAGATTATGCTGTAATTTTCTGTCGTCTCCTTACTTTTTAGATTTTCCTGATAAGATAACAACCAAACAGAGATATCGTCTCCTGGGGAACAGTCTGAATGTGCACATTGTGGCCAAGCTGATATCTCTTCTGCTGAAAAGCACAATGTAACGGTGTCGCCTCAAGGATCTCCGTACAGAATACCCCCGGGATATATAATAAATTATGCAATAAAGTTTTTGTATTTTTACAGTGTATGATGAGCGTATTTCATGCACCATAAAAGGGGTCTTTTTTGCATCAGTGCCATAAATTTTTTTTCCAGCTGTTTCTCTCTGTTTAAAGGGTCTTTTCTGAATGGGATATTTATTGTTAATCCATAGGATACACTAAATGTCTCAATGGGTCCTACAGTCAGGACTTGCATCCGGAAAACAGGGCTCCATCGCATGCAACTATCAGTGGACGCGCATTAAGCAATTTTTGGAACTCCCATAGAAATAAACAGGCATCATAGGCGGCTACTAGAAATGACCAAAAATATTTGCATTAGCCAGATGAATAGTCTGTGGTTGCAGCACAGGAATCCTGCAAACCCTTTCTTTCCTGCTAATTTCCCGATACCTTTTTTCATTAGTAAACTTGGCCCAATATAGTCTTTGTGGCTCGACACACACAAGGGCCAAGTACAAGAAGATGGATTCAGGATCCAGTATTGATAAGCGTGCTTTGTTATTGCATCACTAATGCAGAAGCAGCAGTAACGCTTTGACCCCCCGGTTTAGATCTGGTTTGTGGTCACGCTGGGGCTTCTATTCAGAAGAGGCTCCAGGGATGTCAGCAGGTATGAGGGGGTTTCCAGGGCTCTCGGCCAGTGACCATGGAGTACCATTATGACCCTTGTACCTTGTGTTCTCTATCATCCACCTCTGACAGCAGAGCTCAACTGGACCCATTCTCATAGAATGGTAGAGTTGGAAGGGACCTCCTGGGTCATCTGGTCCAACCCCCTGCTCAAAGCAGGATTCACTAAACCATCTCGGACAGATGTCTGTCCAGCCTCTGTGCGAAGACTTCCATTGAAGGAGAACTCACCACCCGTCTTGGCAACTTGTTCCACTCATTGATCACCCTCACTGTCCAAGGGGTAGGACCAACTTCTATCAAATATTGCTGCAATATCCAATGTACATTCCATAAATGTTCAGGCTTGTGCAACCCCATTTATGACTTTCCTCAATTTATGCTGCCACACAGAGCCATGGCTGTACAATTGCGCGGTATGTTTTTCGCTATATTTCAGGGAGAGAGCTGGAGACTGTACAAAGAGATGATTCTCTCAGCACCGCTCTTTGTGATTGACAGGTCTCTTTCTTTGTACATACATGATAGAGATCGGTCAATCCACTGCAGCCAGGGAGAATCCGGCCGCCTCTTCAAACAAGGTTTTCTCTGAAACGCGTTTCGGTCAAAGACCTACCTGGCTTCAGTCTTGAAGCCATGCTCTGATTCATGCTTCCTGGACCAGAGCAAAAGTCAGGAAACACTTGACAGACACATGGGTCCTAATTTATGATTCTCGCGGGGCCCTGCCATTGGGGCAATAGTGGTCATTCTGTTGTACTAAACTGTACCCAATAATGCAAATGTTCCCTGTGTTGTGCAATCGCGAAGAATATTTTTGTTATATGAGATTTTGCATGTCATTTCCTGATTGGAATCGATGGGGAAATGCAACGCTGAAAGAATTTCATAAGAAATCTCTATTCCTCCTGAAAAATCTTTTCAAAATCATTCTGACTGTTCGCATTATTTCTTTTTATAAAACATACCGGTATATGAGCATCAACTTCTTTTAGCTCATTTAGGATCATTCCTATTTTGGAGCAATAGTCCACAGAATTTTTATTTTAGTTTTGCAAGTAGAGAGCAATAGTTTTTTTTTGTTTTTTTTAAAGCTTTCCCCCAATAAACAGCTGTATGAGTGCTTGTTTTTTTTTTTTTTTGCGTGCTAGCACCATTTTCTGATATATCATTTGATGATGGAATGGATAGTCCTTGTACATTTGTGGCACATCTACAGGATGCCTTATTCAAGCCGCCTGTGGTCCTGGCAGCATGAATCTACTGTCAGATTCTTTTTAAAAGTGATTCATTATCTAATCTTCAAAAAATAGAATTTTTAAACTCCACATACAATCTTCTCGTGATACAAACATTTTCAAAATAATGTAATTTTTTTACTTTAATGTGTAAGCTCCGTAATACAAGATTTTGTATGCCGGTAGCAGAAAATCATCAGAATTCTGATTTTATCTTTAGGACGTCGAGAAAAAATATATCCTGCAAGTAGGAAATAGTACACCCCCTGTTCGCTAGAATGGGAGCTCCATGCGCCTATTCTTCAAAAATGTGGCTAGTAGTGATGAGAAAATGTGCTCGGATGACGTCTTATCCGAGCACGGTTTGGTATTATCTGAGCATCTGGGAGTGCTCGTATATTATGTTCGAGTCCCCGCAGCTGCATCATTTGCGGCTGTTAGATTCAACACCTGTTGGGATTGCTTGTTTCTTAGGGAATCCCCACGTGTTGAAGATGTCTAACAGCCGCAAATCATGCAGCCACAGAGACTCGAACATAATATACGAGCAGGCCCAGATTCGACATATTCCGAGCACGTTGGCTCATCACTGGTAGTTAGAGATTGAATGGAGCTGTCACGCTTACGTCAGCCCCTTTACTAGGCTCACTTGGTGAGGTAGATTCACAAAGTCACAGGTCAGGGTGGTCACACGGACCCAGGGTCTTAGTATAGATGGCTGGTGGGCATGTGGAGAAGTGAGGATTTGGACACACTGGAGCTGTAGGAATAGGAGGGCAGACAAAAGGGAAATGGCAAGTCGGCAGAAGCACACATAGGAACTAGAGGTATATTGCACAATATGAACAGAATCAAATAACAGGAGGTTAACTGGAAGGAGTCAGGAGCATCAAAACATGACTGAACTGATGCTGGAACACTCCAAAGAAATCAAACTCTAAAGTCTCAGTACTAAGACACGGGTGTATGTTTAACTGGCCTTAAGGAGATGATTTCACAGAGAAACGCCGGGCAACTTGTAAAACAAAACGTGGAGCACAGAAAAGGGTGGTGCACATAGGGAAAAGGAGCAGAGTCTGACCCAGCCAGGACAGGAGCGTAACACCCTTTGACAGTGACCAGAGCTGTAGCGTGGAGGCTCAACTATTCCACTTCAATTAAAGGGAATCTGTCACCCCATTTTTCGAGCATCAGCTGCCGGTACCGCCATCAGGAGCTTATCTACGGCATTCTGTAATGCTGTTGAAAAGCCCCCGATGTAACCTGAAAGATAAGAAAAATGAGTTAGATTATACTCACCCAGGGGAGGTCCGATTTTGGTCCGATGGGTGTCGCGGTCCGGTCCGGCTCCTCCCATCTTCTAACGGTGATGCCCTCTTTGTGACTACCTGTCGTGGCTCCTGCGCAGGCGCACTGCTCTGCCCTGTTGAGGGCAGAGTCCTGCAGTGCGCAGGCGCCAGGAGAGGTCTGGCGCCTGCGCACTGCAGTACTCTGCTCTGCACTCAACAGGGCAGAGCAGTGCGCCTGCGCAGGAGCCATGACAGGCAGCAAAGAGGACATCACTGTTAGAAGATGGGAGGCACCGGACAGCAACACTTATCGGACCGAGACCGGACCGCCCTCCGGTGAGTATAATATAACTCATTTTTCTTATCTTTCAGGTTATATCAGGGGGCTTATCTACAGCATTACAAAATGCTGTAGATAAGCCTCTGATGGCGGTGCCGGCAGCTGATACTCGAAAAATGGGGTGACAGATTCCCCTTAAGTTCTGATCTCTGAGAAAGAACAGGATTCCCTTTTTTTGTGAAAATAGGGGTCCCAGTAATCGGACAATTTGGATAATTGGTAAATGTAATTCGTGAGAAAACCCCTTTAATGATCATTATGTTTCTGATCGACAACCAAGAATTCTTCAGAAATAAAGTCATAGTAAAGGACTGGAGACATAATGAATCAGCCTCTTGTATAGGTTCTGAGGCATTCTTCTATGAACCATTAGAAGCTTACAACAGAGATCATTCTGTGGTTATGATTATATCCTTGATCAAAGAGTCCACGGTTAGTACAAATCCTTAGAGACGATGGATTAAATAAATACAAGTTTAACTGCACTCAAATCATAACTGTGCTCATATCACTGGACATAATATGTAATTACTATAACATTTCACACCCCTTTCCTGAAAGTCCTATAGTTTTGATGTAAATGTTCTTGCTATTCATCTTTGACATATGAAATCCACCCACAGCACTCACCAATCCACATGTGTCTACCCACTGGGCCAATTAATAATTTTTAAATCTTGAACTATTTTAGTACATTAAATCTGTTACTTGTAAAGGTCAAGGTAAACTTGGTCATCAAATAATCAAGAAAAAGAAAGGTTATGTGGGACCGCTATGGGGGCAGGTGGTATTCCTATCATGGGCCAAAAATCTGCTACATTACCTTGGAGTTAAGAAATTTCAAGGTTTCTGTTTAATGAATAACAATGGGCAAAACCTAGTTCCCAACATGGTGCCTTTTCTTTCACATATGCCCCCTTATTAGCTTCATACAAAAATTGCCACTTATCAACTAACTTAATAGATTTATGGTGGTGGCTTGAATGGCTGAATAAATATTAGATAATTCCTTTTCAAACCTTTCTCAGCTGTCCTTCAAAAGTATCAGGGTACGAGTTAGAGGCTGATTGTAGTATGGTAGTGTGCATGGCTGCCTTAGACCGTCAAGGACAAACAGGTCAGAATCCATCAGCCCAATGTCATTTTGCTCCGAAATCTGCCCATAGAGGCAAATCAGGAAACCTTCTTACACATTAGATGGTTAACCTCCCCAGAGACATGAGGCAAAATGAAATCCATCAACCCAATCTTCTTTTTCTTTCTTGATATTAGCCATCAAGGGAAAAATCCTAAATTGTCATATACAATAGATGGATGACCGGGCCTGGCAGAATTGACATATTCAGCAGACATTCTAAAGTTTATGGCTCTCTATAGACAATTTGCATCCATTTGCGTTAGGGCTAACCAGTGGAAGTTAGGGTTTGGGTTAACCAGTGGGGGTTAGGGTGAGGGCTAACCAGTGGAGGTGAGGGTAAGGGCTAACCAGTGGAGGTTAGGGTAAGGGCTAACCAGTAAAGGTTAGGGTTAAGTAGTGGGGGTTAGAGCTAATCAGTGGGGGTTAGGGTTATGGCTAACCATTGGAGGTTAGGGTAAGGGCTAACCAGTGAGGATTAGGGCTAACCAGTAGAGGTTAGAGCTCACTAGTGGGAGTTAGAGCTAACCAGTGGGGGTTAGGGTTATGGCTAACCATTGGAGGTTAGGGTAAGGGCTAACCAGTGAGGATTAGGGCTAACCAGTAGAGGTTAGAGCTCACTAGTGGGAGTTAGAGCTAACCAGTGGGGGTTAGGGTTATGGCTAATCATTGGAGGTTAGGGTTATCAAGTGTAGGTTAGGGATAGGGCCCCATTTTTTTTATAAAACCATCCATGAATGACTTTACCATTACACCTTTCAGAAATGGGAAGCTACTACTCTTTCACTTGACTTTTCAGTTATGTATAATAAATATTTTGTGATTTACTACTTTATAAATGAGTTACGGTACATACGAACTGTCGCAGCCTCCTACGATGCACTCTCTATGAATACTGACATATTTTGACTTTTTAAAGCAGATGATTGCATTTTGTTGGGGTTATTTTTTTTGTTGCAAAGGTCATGAAGCTGATGGATAACAGACATGCAGCATTCATAGGTGTTTGATGTGTAACTAGTCAGCCCTTTGTCCCTTTCCATTACCCGCAGTGAACAATTAATGTGAATGAAGAGCTTGCGTTAACTATTTTCTGCAAGTTACGTGGGAATGATCAGATCCACAAGACCAAAGGGCGGCTCTGTATAAACCTCCAAGACATCTACTTGGACAGCTCTGCCTGGAGGGAGCCAGCAGCACCATGCTTTCTCCAGGCCGGATCCACAGGCACCTGAGAGTGGCATTATTAATCCTTTCTGGACTAATATGTCAACTGGGAGAACCTGTGAAAACAAGAGAGAAAAGAGATGTGAATACTGACCAGTAAGTGATGAAGATTGGATTCATTTAATCTCGTATGTGTGTATGCTGGACAGATTAACAGCCTCTAGTGTTTTCTGGTATCAGCCATTTGTGACTAGGTAGAGCGTGACCTGTATTCTTCGGGTAAATATTCCTCCTTGATCAGAGCAAGACTTCTCTTTAGGACGATTGCACGTCGGAGTGATGTTTATTTTAGATGTTCTTTTCTTCCTTAGGCCCCGAATGTCTTCTGAAAATGGAAATTTAATATTTTGCGTAAGCCAAACCAAAAGTATTGAATTCAAAACCAATTCCTATGGGAAAATAAAAATTAATGATGATGACCTGACAGAACTTCTGACCCAGGTAACGTTATGATAATTTCAATAATAATTTTATTTATACAGCTCCAATATTTTCCGCAGGACTTTGCAATCAATAACAGAAAGTCAACTTTATAATTAGCGGATGTGTTGGGAGCTGTATTTCATTGCAATAGACATGTCTGTACTGCGGTGCTCTTTATGGGGTCTTTCTCATACTTTCGGTGACTTTCTCATGATGGTGGGGTGCTTATCTCATGTAATGGGGGTGCTTTGGTTGGCTCTGTTGGGGGGGTGCTGTGGATGGCTCTGTTATGGGGGCAAATCCAAAGGGAAAAAGAGGGGGTCTCTAGCACCAAAATTAGTGAAAAAAGCTAAAACTCACATTTATTAGGAAGGTTTTAAAATCATATTAATAAGCCACCATGACAGCAAGGCTACCTATTTTTTCCTCTTTTTCTGTTATGTGGGGTGCTGTGGTTGGCTCTGTTATGGGGGGGTGCTGGGGTTGGCTCTGTTGGGGGGGGGGGTGCTGTGGTTGGCTCTGTTATGGGGATGCTGTGGTTGGCTCTGTTATGGGGTTGCTGTGGTTGGCTCTGTTATGGGGGTGCTGTGGTTGGCTCTGTTATGGGGGTGCTGTGGTTGGCTCTGTTATGGGGGATGCTGTGGTTGGCTCTGTTATGGGGGGTGCTGTGATTGGCTCTGTTATGGGGTGCTGTGGTTGGCTCTGTTATGGGGTGCTGTGGTTGGCTCTGTTATGGGGGGTGCTGTGGTTGGCTCTGTTATGGCGGTGCTGTGATTGGCTCTGTTGGGGGGGTGCTGTGGTTGGCTCTGTTATGGGGTGCTGTGGTTGGCTCTGTTATGGGGGTGCTGTGATTGGCTCTGTTATGGGGTGCTGTGGTTGGCTCTGTTATGGGGGTGCTGTGGTTGGCTCTGTTATGGGGGTGCTGTGATTGGCTCTGTTATGGGGGGTGCTGTGGTTGGCTCTGTTATGGCGGTGCTGTGATTGGCTCTGTTGGGGGGGTGCTGTGGTTGGCTCTGTTATGGGGTGCTGTGGTTGGCTCTGTTATGGGGGTGCTGTGATTGGCTCTGTTATGGGGTGCTGTGGTTGGCTCTGTTATGGGGGGTGCTGTGGTTGGCTCTGTTATGGGGTGCTGTGGTTGGCTCTGTTATGGGGGGTGCTGTGGTTGGCTCTGTTATGGGGGTGCTGTGATTGGCTCTGTTATGGGGGGTGCTGTGGTTGGCTCTGTTATGGGGGGTGCTGTGGTTGGCTCTGTTATGGGGGTGCTGTGGTTGTCTCTGTTATGGGGGTGCTGTGGTTGGCTCTGTTGGGGGGGTGCTGTGGTTGGCTCTGTTATGGGGGGTGCTGTGGTTGGCTCTGTTATGGGGGTGCTGTGGTTGGCTCTGTTGGAGGGGTGCTGTGGTTGGCTCTGTTATGGGGGTGCTGTGGTTGGCTCTGTTATGGGGGTGCTGTGATTGGCTCTGTTATGGGGTGCTGTGGTTGGCTCTGTTATGGGGGGTGCTGTGGTTGGCTCTGTTATGGGGGGTGCTGTGGTTGGCTCTGTTATGGGGGGTGCTGTGGTTGGCTCTGTTATGGGGGGTGCTGTGGTTGGCTCTGTTATGGGGGTGCTGTGATTGGCTCTGTTATGGGGGGTGCTGTGGTTGGCTCTGTTATGGGGGGTGCTGTGGTTGGCTCTGTTGGGGGGGTGCTGTGGTTGGCTCTGTTATGGGGGGTGCTGTGGTTGGCTCTGTTATGGGGGTGCTGTGGTTGTCTCTGTTATGGGGGTGCTGTGGTTGGCTCTGTTGGGGGGGTGCTGTGGTTGGCTCTGTTATGGGGGGTGCTGTGGTTGGCTCTGTTATGGGGGTGCTGTGGTTGGCTCTGTTATGGGGGTGCTGTGGTTGGCTCTGTTATGGGGGTGCTGTGGTTGGCTCTGTTATGGGGGTGCTGTGGTTGGCTCTGTTATGGGGGGTACTGTGGTTGGCTCTGTTATGGGGGGTGCTGTGGTTGGCTCTGTTATGGGGGTACTGTGGTTGGCTCTGTTATGGGGGTGCTGTGGTTGGCTCTGTTATGGGGGTACTGTGGTTGGCTCTGTTATGGGGGTGCTGTGGTTGGCTCTGTTATGGGGGTGCTGTGGTTGGCTCTGTTATGGGGGTGCTGTGGTTGGCTCTGTTATGGGGGGTACTATGGTTGGCTCTGTTATGGGGGTGCTGTGGTTGGCTCTGTTATGGGGGTGCTTTGGTTGGCTCTGTTATGGGGGTGCTGTGGTTGGCTCTGTTATGGGGGGTGCTGTTTCGCACTGATGTGGACGATACTGTCGTTGGGTCAGTGGGAGGCATTGTTACTAGGGCATTGTGATGGGCTCTGCTGCTGGAACCCTTTGGGGAAAATCTGAATAAAGTATTTTCATTGTGTAATAAGAACTTCATCTATAAGAATTACACTTTTCATATCAATGCCTGTCACTTTTTATGACCTCTGCTGTCATTTAATAGAACCCTAAATAAAGTAAAAAGTATGTGATGGACACGCCGGTGGTGCTCGGCTTGTTACGTTTGCACCGCTGTTATCAGAGTCGTGTTTTGTATCATCACATCTCACATGTCTGATTCTTATCATCTCCAGAACACGGTTCCAAGAATAAAAAATCTTCAGACCATAAACTGCGGACATTAAACTGCAGACCTTGGGCTCCGGGGCTCTCTTACTGAACCTTTCAGTGGTTAGATTAGATCATAGTTTATGCAGATGATCTCTAATAGGTTCTAGATGATGTAATTATCGTTTTATAACTTTCACACGTAAACACACCGATCAGCTGGCAGCAGATAACATGTCCAGCATACTGCCAGGTAGTGTTAGCCTTATCACTGTTCTCCATGATATCTGTCTGTCACTAATGCTTCTATAAACAGTCGCTCACTAACTGATTGATTCTATCACTCCCCACTGACATTTACTGAGTAGTCCAAGGTCTGAGTAAGCAGCTGAGGTTGTGCAGCTGCAGCAGGGAGGAGTCGGCTGCCAGAAGCAGCTGGACTCCCCAGAGAGAAGGCAGAGATGGTTCATTGCCATGTCTGCCTTTCTGATCAATGTATACACAACACTGAATGAACAATATGTATATAGTATAGGAAGCACCAAGGGCACACTCACATGAGTGGATAATCCGGATGAGTGCTATGTGATGTTTTATTGGATGCGAGTGGCTTCAGAGATTGATTCACGTTCGCCCATTCAAGTCTATGGGTACTGGTAAAACATTGGACTGCACTAGGATGCTATCCGAGTGCAGTCCGATTTACGTGGACACAGACAATGGAGAAGATGGAGAAATTAAGTTCTCCATCTTCTCACCTGTGATGTGATTCTCTCATCTCAGAGGATCGGATAGGCTGGGATCCCACTTGCGTATGGCATCCGATGCGAGAGTATCAGATGCGATATGCTAATGACCCTTGGCTCCTGCTCTGCTGTGAGCAGGAGCTGAGTGTTACTCTTCTGTTCTCTGAGTCTCTCGCACAGAGAGGATCGGAGCACAGCTGCGGAGGAGGCAGAGAAACTAATTTCTCTATCTCCTCCATTGCCGGGGTCAGCGTATAGCACACAGCACTCAGAAGATATCCGAGTGATGTGCGCTGTGTCACTCGCACCCATATAAGCATATGGGTGTGAGTGAGCCGAGACACGGCCGAGTGTCGGTGCAAATCACAGCATGCTGCGATTTCACTCGGACGCTCAAAACGGCCGAGAAAAAAACATTTATGGAAGCTGCCCCATAGATGAATACTGGTCCGAGTGCTATGCGATAGCACTCATCCGTATTCCTCCCTAGCGTGACTCCAGCCATAAACTGACACTCTGATCAGGTCAGATCAGAGTTGGAGCAGATTGTCATTACCATAATCAAACCGATTCTTTCAGAAGAGAGAATCATCGCTCGTGTGACTTTAGCCTAAGGCTACTTTCACATTTCAGTTTTTGAAATCCGGCGGGCTGCGGCGAAAAGTTGCCAAACCTGATCTGGTAGAAGCCGCAGCCCGCCGGATCATCTGTTTAGGCTGGAGACGGTGCAGGAGAGGGAGAGGGAGAGAGAGCCTTCGGGCATGCGCTGTGGAAAAAAGCGGTCGGGCGCTGTCAAAAAAATGTTGCAGGGAACATTTTTTTGCAGACGCCGGACAGGCATTTTTTGCCGTATCCGGCAAAAGCCGGACACGCCGCATGGCCATCAGGCGCAATGCGGCGATAATGCTTGTCTATGGGAAAAAAGCCGGATCCGGTGGCAACCGGCGCCGGATCTGGTTTTTACATTTTTCGCCACATGGCGCCTGATGCAGAAAAACTGAAGTGTGAAAGTAGCCTTACAGTGATTTCTCCTCTGGACCCAGCAATTGTGTGATCTTTGGAGCTGCTGGTTCCTAACAGACCTGAACCAGCTCTGCTGTGCAACCAGGAGACTGGATTTCCTCTGTAACTAGGGCTAATATTCCAGCCAAGTTACAGGGGAAATAAGATATATATAATAATAAATTAATGTTTAAATAGCCCCAAATAGTCTTTTCATGACCTTACGGGGGAGACAAAAAGTAAAATACATCAAAAAAGAATTAAAGTAAAAAATTATAATAATGTAAAAAAAATTGAGAAAAAAAATTAATAAAAAAGAAACCCATTGCCAGTTTGAATAGCTTTTTTTAGCCAATACAGGTTGAAAAAAAAGAACAACACGTGTCTGATATATAAAATTGATTTTAATAGAAAGAGGAAAAAAAAAAATATAAAAATGCATTTTAGTGTGGACGTAAAAAGAGTGGAAAAATTTGTATTTCCTTTTTTTCTGCATATTTTCCTCATTAAAAAAAAAAAATAAGATTTTAGAGCTCTTAAAATCGCATGTACGAAAACATTCGAAAATGTACTTGGTCACGAAGGGCTTGAAATTGCCTTGTGTTGTACAAATTAAAATAGAAGTGTCCTGCATGGATATGCTTATACTGTAAAAATGTTTAGTTCTATATTCCCAGAGGGGAATTTATAAAAATTGGTAAGAATGGTTTAGAGCTACATTGGAGATACCGCCATACCCTGATACCAATAAAGCCACCAAGTTCTCATTTATGGCATATTATATGGATGCTATAGAGGGCGCAGAGGTAACAGTCACACCTGGGAACTCAGGTGACCTAAAAAGTGGCCTCTTTGACTATCTGAATTCTTTGGATGGATGGTAATGTATGTTGGGGAAGGTTAACATCGCCCAACTTTTTGAGCGTTTTGAAAAGGCAAAAATGAGATGCCCACTGCATATAATCATATATAGATGGTTTGGTAGACTGATGAATTTATTGCAGCAATCGGCAAATAACTGATAAAAATGAGAATTCTAAGACATCAATGCGTTTTGGGAAGGCAAGATTCCCTTTATCAAGCTAAAAAAGATAGCTCAGAATGGTTTCTAATGGAGATAAGCAGCCCCTATTTCTTCTCCATTATTTGCTAGTTCAGCAAAATTGCATACGGTAATTTATTTTTTGTTTAAATCATGGAATATATATAAATATATCATTTTTTTTCTATTACAAAATATTGTAATAATATTCATTTTGATTCCAGATACATAAAAATAAAGAGGAAATTGCTGTGTTAAATGCCGGTGTTGTTGGAAATAATCAGACTGTTATGAGCCAAATTGCCCTACTCAACACAAAGGTTTGTGATTATTGATGGCGCTTTGACAGCTGATGTTAGGTAGTTAAAGAGATTTACATGGACTGTAATATTGATGCCTGGCACATGAACAAAGAGGTTGTGGTTCTCCCTGATCTATCAGTATAATTATTCATACCTTACCGTAGATCCTTGTGATTTCAGAAATGCATTTTTTTTCAAGCGCTCCTGTCACCAGAGTTTACAATACAAAATGCATACACGATTACATAAGTCTCTTAGACCTGATGAGGTTTGTGTACTTACGGTGACAATCCATATCAGAAAGGTCATACAATCCATTTTGAAAATGTTAGTCTTAAGCTTTACCCACCCAGTCTGATTGACAGCTTCTTTAGTGTCCCTCCTCTTTACCATTCCGCCTAAATCAATACCCATCAAACCTGACAGCTCTCCAGTGTCCCTCCTCCCTGCTGCTGCTGCTAAATCTATGTTTATCAAGCCTGACTGACAGCTCCTCAGTGACTCTCCTACCTGCTGCTGCAAAATCTATGCCAATCATTCCTGGCTCCTCAGTGACCCCCCTTCCTGCTGCTGCTGAATTTCTGTCCACCTAACTTGATTAACAGCTCCTCAGTGTCCCTCCTCCCTGCTGCTAAATCTATGCCCATCAAGCCTGGCTGACAGCTCCTACCTGCTGCTGCTGCTGAATCCTTGCCCACCTAACTGGATTAGCAGCTCTTTTGTGTCCCTCATTCCTGCAGCTGAATCTCTATACACCCAGTATAATTGACAGCTCCTCGGTGTCCCTCCTCCCTGCTGCTGAAATATCATACTGCTCAGTACAAGCTGCAGCTGTCAGTCAGTACGCTGGGGGAGCACATACTGGATACACTTGGACTGATTAGCTCTATCTTTAGCTGTACACCAGCCTCATTAGGTCTAAGAGCTTCATTTAAAAACAAATGCAGTGAAATCTGGTGACCGATCCACTTGCACACATTTTACTGGCAGTTCCACTTTTCACCATTACCGTTAACAATAATTTCCATAGACGCCAATGCAATAGCACCCAAAAACCTTAATCTTGCAGTCAGTGTCAGACTGAAGAACACTGGGCCCACCAGAGGATTTTATTCTGGGGGCACACCTTTCTCCCCTACTCAAAGTTCCCATAGCAGCTGCAAGGTTTGCACTTTGAACTCTCCTTAAGGAGAAGCCAGGGCCCACCGAAGGATTCTCCGGTTCTCTGGTGGGCCAGTCCAACCCTGCTTGCAGTGATCAAATTGAAGAAAATGCTGATCTTGAGGCCTATGCACACAACCGTGGTAGGGCTTCACACATCCTTTAAGTCATACACAACCATGATTCCATCCTCATAGAAGTCTATGGGGCCTTCCTGTACCTCTGCTTATCTCAGAACCAAGGGACCAGGTCTGAGCCGCAGGTCCATGAGTATGAATGTCATTGTGACAGGTACTGAATGCATTTCTCATTTTTTTTTTTTTTTGTCGCTTTTGCCCTTAGTTTACAGATGTTGAAAACCGAGTTCAACAGCTACAAGAGGTAAGACACGAATAAAGGTAGAGGAATAAATATAGCATGTCACACCCGGCCCCGGAGCTTACGGAGGCCTTCATAAGAAGACTAATACTATTAAAGACTCATAATAGTTGGGGGCCATGTTGAAGATTTTTTTCCCATTGGGGCCGTTGAGCTTTCAAGTTATGTCGCTGTTTATATAGTGATAAAATACATATAGTTGCCTCATCGGCCAGAATAATCATGTACAGTTAATTGACAAAGCAGCTTTCCTGGTTTCTTATGTGTGCTGTGGTGTAGCCAAAATGACACATAGAAAACAAAGATTCATGATCTTACATTAATACATGACTTATCTGCTGCACAATTTAACCCTACTCGACAAATTATGGACATGCCCTGTAAAGAGCATTAGTTAGGTGTATTTTTATTTTTAATGATCAAGCCACTTTCTCATGCCTCGCCCCCTCCTCGTGATCAAAGGGTCTAATAAAGGCCAGATGAACTATAAATGATGAGAGTTAGTGAACCCTCGGAACATGTGCTAAACTCGATTGTTTCTGTGAGGCCCATAGATATTGAATAAACTCAGCTGAGAGCCTTAATGCGGCATAAGCTTCCAGGAGCTCTCAACTGAGCAGATTAACCCCTGATCTGGTAAAAGAAACCTGCACCGTTTAATATGAAGGTGAAGTCCTTCTAAACAGCGCAGGAGTAGGAGAAATCAGATGCTGCGGTCTTCTGGTTCCTCTCTGTCGCAGTAAACCCATAACACTCTAACTCCATACAAAAATGAATCCAAAACGGTGAAATTTGGTGTATTTACCGAAAGATGGTATCAATAAAAACTACCGCACAGCATTCAAAATAAAATTACAGGTCTCGGAAAATAGCGGCACATACTAAATTCTTCTTTACAAAGTTCAACATATTTTAAAATCACTAAAATAATAAAAATCTCTACAAGTTTTGTACCTCCACCATCATACTCACCCAGAGAATCATATCACCAGGTCATTTTATATTACATAACGCTGTAAAAGCGAAACTTCAAAGATAGAATCGCGTGGGTTTTTTGTTTCACCATTTCACTTCACTTGGATTTATTTTTTCTGTTCTTTTCCCGTTTTCAGTAAATAATACGGTAAAGTGAACGGTGTTATTTAAATCTACAACTTCTTGATACTACAGGCTATTATAGAAGAAGAGCAAACAAAATACAAAAAAAAAATTGTCCCTGCCCTTGACGGGATTGACTTATGATTATTCTTCAGGAGCGCACCGCTCCCGTGCCTCCGTGCTTCCTGCTTGCTGGGGGATTGGTGCACTCCAGAAGATTGACAGAAAAGCGGCAAGCGTGAGCATAGAATCATAGAATCGTAGAGTTGGAAGGGACCTCCTGGGCCATCTGATCCAACCCCCTGCTCAAAGCAGGATTCACTAAATCATCCCAGTAAAGGTCATTATCTCAGTAAATTAGAATACTTTATAACACCAGCATAAAGTAATGATTTTAGAATCCGAAATGTTGGCCTCCTGAAATGTATGATCAGTAAATGCCCTCAGTACTTGGTTGGGGCTCCTTTGGCATCAATTAATAATAATAATAATAATCTTTATTTTTAAATAGCGCTAACATATTCCGCAGCGCTTTACAGTTTGCACACATTATCATCACTGTCCCCGATGGGCTAACAATCTAAATTCCCTATCAGAATGTCTTTGGAATGTGGGAGAAAACCGGAGAACCCGGAGGAAACCCACACAAACACGGGGAGAACATACAAACTCCTTGCAGATGTTGTCCTTGGTGGGATTCAAACCCGGGACTAACCGCTGAGCCACCGTGCTTTACAAAATATCACGTTTATTGTTTTCCTCTTTATTAAAACCTTCTGCCCGAACAGGGACTTGAACCCTGGACCCTCAGATTAAAAGTGTGATGCTCTACCGACTGAGCTGAACCAGAACAGCACAGAGATACTAAAGCTGACCCGATCTAGCTATTCGGCCACCTTCAGAGCAGAGCTTGCACTAAATCCAAGAACTTGCAAGTACGCGCTCTTTGCTTAGGAAGCCAGCCACCGCTAAAAAGACTACAGAGGTGGCCGGTAACTAGGAAATGAGCGGTAAGCTATAAAATTCAAAATCTGTCCTTTCTTGAGATTGGAGAGAATTTTTAATAAGAAGTAAATCGCAAAATGGTTTGATTTTTTACAAGCATTTTACATTTTTACCCATTTAACAAAATGAGAATAACCTTTTAAAAGGAATCAGTAGGATCAACTCCCCTAAAGCGTCTATATGGGCATGTACCTCATAGAATGTTGAATATATCTTGATATCTGCACTCCGATGTCTTATTCCAGAGTAATCCATATTTTTCTTAATATGTGAATGAGCTGTAAAGATCATTTACATATTAAGAAAAATGTTATGAACAAACATTGAATACGTAAGTCCTTATCTATGATCAATGATGTGCATTTTTTTGTTCTCCTACTGGCAGCATCAGAGAAGTCAATTTAGTGTTCATCTTTTTTTATTTCAGAAAATCAGCCGGAAAACCTGCACTACTAATCCGTGCCAGAACTCTGGAACGTGCCTCGATCTTGTAGATTCCTTCTTTTGTATGTGCTCCAATTATTGGACGGTAAGGAACCGACCTAGTGTTCAGTCACCTAGCAATGTTACAATCAGATCCACATAATCTGGCTTCTCAGCTCCGGACAAGATCGGCAATAATACGCAAACCTGGCAGGGCGACAGTTAACCAATCCCTGCAGCTTTTAAAACGATTGCTGTGTTTACAAAACTCGTAACGCAACATTCCGGCCCGATTCCGACTTCTGCTGTGATGACATTCCAACCACCAGTCACCAAACTGCCGGAGCCACTGATTGGCTGCAGGATTAGGTGACTGGTGGCCGGGATGTCATCTTTTCTGGTCCCAACGGAGAGAACAAAGGAACGGCAGCTCTGGACCGGAGGAGAACTCCAGTGGGGAGTATCCTCTTTTCTACAATGCTTCCTACCCTCTTTAATGTTTTCAACAAGAGTTCCTCCTTCTGACGGACCTGTCCTGCATTACACGGTCAACCCATCGGTTTAATGGGCATCCTATAATGTCACTTACCATAAATATGTTTTCTTTTTAACCTGGTGTAAATGCCGCCGTTCTCCTGAATCTGGAGATGTTTTTCTTTTCTTTCTGCGCCTCTCCGTTCCCAATATACAGGTTCCTCTTCCCTTTATATAAATCTAATCTTATTAGCCAAGTGGGTGTGGTCATCAACTCTTTTTTTATGGGCGTCTTCTTGAGGGTCACTCCCTCTTAACTAGACACATACAGTATATACATGGTGCAAAAAGGAAAAAGATGTTTTTTTGTGACATAGAGGACTATATTTTTAAAACATAGGTATTTTTTTATATTCAGTTATTTTTTTTATTTTGAAAATTCTAACTTAAATTACAGGCGATCGCTATTGTGTGTTTTTTTTTCATACAAGTAAAGAGTTGAGCGATTGGAGGAAGTGAGGGGTGCGGTTTGTGTTCATAGCGGCGGCGTGTTTTTACATAATTTAATCTTTTATCTAAATTTTGGCAATATGTCAAAGGACTTTTTTTTTTTAATTTATCTTCACCATCTAAATTGACCTTGCTTCTGGATTGGCAACTGGGTCGCTATTTGGTTTGTCTTTACTTATTGGCCAAATTAGATCAAATCAAGACATTACGCACTGTGGTATTAAGCGAATTGATAGGAGAGTAAAGTGGAACCATAAAGGGTTATTCCCATCTTTGTTGGATAGGCCTTGTAAATACAAGCAATTTCGCAATTTACTGTTTATTTAAATTTTCATCCGTTTTTGAGATATTAACAGTTTTCTTTCGTTTATAGCTCATTGCCTTGGTGATCGAACACCTCTGCTAGACAGTATAACACACACATTGCTTACAAGCTCTTTTCTATTGAGCTTGTAAGTACTGATTTGATGCTGTTACTTCCTAATCACCAGCTAGCTTCAGCACAGTGTTTACAATTTAGATGGGAGTAGAGGTCGGTTTCCATGTAAACAATCAATTAAGAAAAGTTTTTATTGCTCGAAAATGGCTGAAAATTTTAATAATCAGTAAATTGAAAAAGTGCTTTTACAAGCTCTATCTAACAATATCCATCTACAAAGATGGGAGTAACCCTTTAATAGTTTTCCTTAATTAGTTTAAAGAGTCAGCGTCTCCTTTGTGCAGGGATTGAGTCTGGTACTACAGCTCATCCCTATTAAAGTATAGGAATCTCAGCTGCTATACTATATGCAGCCCATAGACAAGAGTGGCGCTATTTCTCTGTCCTTGACCATTTAATGCCATATTATTGTAGTCAGTGGCAGATGATTTTCTGCCTGATTGGTCAGACCTAGGAATTATTTGTTCCAGTTTGTAATAAGCTTGTATTGTACAGCAAGATACTACGACTATAGCACTTACCGTGTAATAATTATGTTAGTTCCATCCTGTTTGGCCGAGTGACCATATAGAACAAGATCAGGACAACTGAACGCCATGCAGCCATTTAGTTGAAGTTATTTCAACTCCGATCATTTTTGTTGGCTCCTACAATTCAGTTCTGTCCTTGTAATCAATTATAAAGACCTACGGAGATGGAAGATGAATATATTGACACATAATGACGGTTCTTTCAAATGGCTGCATACATATTCTGAAGTTAGAACCTGATCCCTGGTCCTTGTGAGGCCAGGTCCTGAATCTGCTCCCTTGGTCCGTGTGCAGCCAGTTCCTGAACCCAAACCCCTGGTCCTTATCTGGCCAGTGCCTTAACCTGCTCCCTTGGTCCATGTTTGGCCAGTTCCTGAACCCGAACCCCTGGTCCTTGTGAGGCCAGTGCCTGAACCTGCTCCGTTGGTCCGTGTGCGGCCAGTTCCTGAACCCAAACCCGTGGTCCTTATGTGGCCAGTGCCTTAACCTGCTCCCTTGGTCCATGTTTGGCCAGTTCCTGAACCCGAACCCCTGGTCCTTGTGAGGCCAGTGCCTGAACCTGCTCCCTTGGTCCGTGTGCGGCCAGTTCCTGAACCCAAACCCGTGGTCCTTATGTGGCCAGTGCCTTAACCTGCTCCCTTGGTCCATGTTTGGCCAGTTCCTGAACCCGAACCCCTGGTCCTTGTGAGGCCAGTGCCTGAACCTGCTCCCTTGGTCCATGTGTGGCCAGTTCCTGAACCTGCTCCCTTGGTCCATGTGTGGCCAGAGTTCCTGAACCTGAACCCCTGGTCCTTGTGAGGCCAGTGCCTGAACCTGCTCCCTTGGTCCTTGTGTGGCCAGTTCCTGAACCCAAACCCCTGGTCCTTGTGAAGCCAGTGCCTGAACCTGCTCCCTTGGTCCGTGTGCGGCCAGTTCCTGAACCCGAACCCCTGGTCCTTGTGAGGCCAGTGCCTGAACCTGCTCCCTTGGTCCATGTGTGGCCAGTTCCTGAACCTGAACCCCTGGTCATTGTGAGGCCAGTGCCTGAACCTGCTCCCTTGGTCCTTGTGTTGCCAGTTCCTGAACCTGAACCCGAACCCCTGGTCCTTGTGAGGCCAGTGCCTGAACCTGCTCCCTTGGTCCATGTGTGGCCAGTTCCTGAACCTGAACCCCTGGTCCTTGTGAGACCAGTGCCTGAACCTGCTCCCTTGGTCCGTGTGTGGCCAGTGCCTGAACCCAAACCCCTGGTCCTTGTGCGCCCAGCGCCTTAACCTGCTCCCCTGGTTTTTGTATGGCCAGTTCCTGAATTAGTTCCCAAGTGTGTCTATCCAGTACTCCTTGCATCTTTCCTTCTCTCTCAAAGAAGCAGGAGCACTGGCTGAGGGCTACTTCTCCAACACTAAAGACGAGTTCAAAGATTTTCTATTGATTGTCCTCACTTTTTTTTAATTTCCCTTAGTGCGTACAGTATGCATTCTCACAGCCATCTCGTAAAGCAAAATAGAGTGTATGAGGCAAAAAAAAGTTAAGGGAGTTGTGATTTATGTAGACTTTTATTATTTCTTCAATATGAAGGGTTCAACATGTGCAGAAGATGTCAATGAATGTCAGATATATGGCGGAACAGGACTGGGATGTCAGAATGGAGCGTTATGTGAGAACACACCTGGAAGTTACAGGCAAGTCTCTATCTATCTATCTATCTATCTATCTATCTATCTATCTATCTATCTATCTATCTATCTATCTATCTATCTCATATTTGCCATTTACCTTACCATATGAATTCACCATATGTGATACAGCTGCTCCTGTACTCCAGAGTGGTATGGTCCACATTGTACCTCCAAGTATGACGACTGTAAAGCAGGGTCTGAAGAACTCTGTGTGCATGGAGTCTGTATAGATTTGGACAGAACACAGCAAGGCCAGGTATGTAATTGACTTCAAATCAACTTTTATAATTTATCAAATGGATAAAACCGAAGTTAATTAAGCTTTATAATGGAGTAACTCTAACATGGGATGTGACAAATTCCCCATGGTCCACGGTAAGAGTAAAGTTGGCTATACACATGAGATAGCTGGTGACACATTTGGCCCTCTACACCCCCATACCTTAATGCTTGGCTCACCCGGGATATGCGTTTTCAATAGGCATCAACCTACAGAAGGAATTTTAACTGCCCAATTCTTAAGTTCCCTGACACCATTGTAAAGAGGCCACCATATTTAACGGGTCGTCTGCATGTCTCAACAATGTTGGTGGATTTGTTCAACTATCAACTAATATGTATAGGGGCTTTAAACCTGTTTATCTTTCTTTCTTCCTTCATATAGCAAGTCTGTCTATCTATTATCTATCTATCTCCTCCAAAGAAAAGCAGAAAGCATTCACCGGTCTTTTGAAGAAATTCCGCTCTTTATTGACAATAAAAAAGCATGTTGGTCGGGGGAGTGAGGACGGGAGTGGGCAGAAACTTGACGACGGCCGTTTCGCGCCAAGTAGCGCTTCCACGGGTCAAATTAAGTGACCCGTGGAATTGACCCGTGGAAGCGCTAGTCGGTGCGAAATGGCAGTCGTCAAGTTTCTGCCCACTCCCGTCCTCACTCCCTCGGCCAACATGCTTTTTTATCGTCAATAAAGAGTGGAATTTCTTCAAAAGACCGGTGAGTGCTTTCTGCTTTTCTTTGGAGGATTTATTACCTGTGTTTTCTTGGACAAGCACCTGAGGTCATGAGGCGAAGTCTACAGCACGGTATAAAGCGGCAGCGTAGGATTTCATCAGCACTGGCGGTGCCGCCCGTCTTTTTTTCTTGCAGCCCAGTGGCTATCTATCTATCTATCTATCTATCTATCTATCTATCTATCTATCTATCAATCAGAGTGGTGGACTGTACTATTGTGTTCCTACCCATCTCGCTGTGCTGCATATTATAATTTGAATAGAGTCATGCGATTTTAGATATATTTTGACATATATGGTGTGGAGCAGGTATAGGTTAAGAATAAGAATGTAAGGTAGTGACTATAGGGTAAGATAGACTCTGGTAAGCATTATAAGTATAATATGTTTAAAGTATGTAAATATATTGTATAATGTTTGTGAAGGAGATCTGCCCAGCAACATATTGTAGGGGCAGACATTGTTAAAGTTTAGGATTAGCCCATAGTGGGAGGGGAAAGCCCCAGTAAAAAGGGACCGTTACCTGATAGCAGATTTGAGGGGAAATAGAGTAATTAAACCATAGAAAACAATGTCTCCTTTAATCCTATTCTATACCCAAATAGAAGACTTCACAGATATACTATGAAAAGCTACAATTATTTATTAATTTAACATTACAATAGAGTTTTTCTTTATATACATTTATTTCAGTTTTAATAATATATAATCTGTACATTATTTTATACAAATTTGAATTTACAGTCATATACTTTGTTTCTGATCATTGCTATTGACCTCGCAGCCCAGATACAGCTGTGTATGTGACGCTGGATGGACGACACCGAGCGGAGCGTCTTCATGTACGGAAGACATCGATGAGTGTTCTCTGCTCAGTCCTCCCTGCTCTCAGAATCCTCAAGTGCCGTGTGACAACACTATCGGTTCCTTTACCTGTGGACCTTGCCCGGCAGGTATTGCCATGCATCTCAATGGAAAAAAAAATGGGAATACTGGGAACTTACTGTACATGCATACGTGGAAAAAATAAAAGCTTGACTTAAAACGTTTACTGGTTAGCTAGTTATATACAGCTCGGAGAAACTTGTCTGACAACCCATACTGCTGACTCTATATATGTTGTCACTCAGGTTTTCTGTGCACCGTTTTGATCAATTATTCTCAGTCTCCTGATTGTGCTTTGACTCCTTATAGGTTGGCAAGGAAATGGGTACAGTTGTCAGGATATTGATGAGTGTCAGACAGACAATGGTGGCTGTTCTTTGGCACCCCTGGTAAAATGTATGAACACTATGGGCTCCTATCATTGTGGCCCTTGTCCTTCAGGTACGTTACTTATTATATGTCGCTCATAACTGACTTTGTTTTATGATATTTTGCTCTGAAAAAGTAAAATTATTACCCTAAACAGGTTATGAAGGTGACGGTCAAACCTGCAGTCAAGTGGACGCCTGTTCTGTCAATAATGGAGGCTGCCACCCATTGGCTTCATGTGCCCCAAGAGAAGGTAACATTGTTGTCACGATTCCGCCTATCGAGGTTTGACTGACAGTTCAGCAGTCCATTCTAGGACAGGAGTGTGCTGAGCTGTCAGTATGGTGATGGACTGCTCTTCCGTCCAATCGGATGCTGGGGCATGCTGGGCTGTCAGCGTCTTGAGTGACAGATTAGCTGTCCAAGGGTCAGGGTGTGTCAGGGCTTCGTCCATGTGTCTCCTGTTCATAGTAATTAAACAGCTATTTAGCCGACTCTCTTTCTTAGATTTCTTCGAATCGTAGCTTTGCTCAAGAGCTGTGTGTTTGCTCTGTGATCCTAGTCTTGTATTCTAATCTTTGCTGCTCAACCTTGGATTTCCTTGACCATCCTTTTGCCTAGCCCTTTTGTCGTGATCCGCTACCTTCTTGGGATTTTGACCTCGGACTGTTTCCTGACTATGCCTTTGTCTCTCCCCTCTGTCTATGACTTACTCCCCTGGCTTTTGACCTCGGACCTCTTGACAACCCAGCCTCACGGTTTCTCCATGAGTAGCGACTACCTTTATTGATTTAATTGATCTTAGAGAAGAAAATCCATGCATCACCTGGCTAAAATTATGACTTAGTTTCTACTACTTTTTGTGTTCTCTCAGAGGGTACCTTGCCAATCTGTGTCTGTCCGCCTGGGTACTCTGGAAATGGATACGGGGAATATGGATGTCTGCCTATCAGTGACATTTGTGAGAAGGACAATCCTTGTGTAAATGGAGTTTGCAAGGTGGGTCATTATATCATATCTGTCTTCTTCAAATATTGGGGTTATTTCATAATGACAGCTTGAAAAAATATGGACAATATGTGAAAATTGTAAGTTTACTAGAAATGAATCAAGGCTTGAATAAGTGCCGGCCATAGGAATATAACATAAGTTGCTTCATCATGACAAACCGTGCACTTTAGCACCCATTTATTGTTGTACAGGGATCACCGGAGTTCCATGTGCTTCTAATCAGATGGATATTCACCGCTGTTACAATACGTGACTCTTGAAGAAATGTCTTATCAATGTTGTATCTGTAGTCAAAGAATTCTGAAAGCTCAGCAAAAAAAGAAAAGGACCGTTCACCTATCACCAAAATGCCCTCTGTATAATAGAGCAGTGCACATAGGAAGGAGCAATTCATGCCAACATTGTATACTAAATGGGAAAACCTGGGCAAAACTGATATGGAAAAGGACTTAGGAATATTGGAGGAAAGTAAACTTCACAGTATCAACCAGTGTCAGGCAGCTGCTTGCCAAGGCAAATAACATCGTAGGATGCATCAAAAGGGGCAAAGATGCTCATAGTTCTACCATTTTATGGCTCACTAGTCAGACACATATAGTGCGTACAATTTTAGGCACTGGTGCTCAGGAATGGCATAGTAGAGCTAGAGTGATTCATAGAAAAAATGGAATGGGTGAACTAAAATTAGGGGTTTAGTTTAGAAAAAAGTATGTTATTATGTAATTATACACAGGACTGTAGTTATAGCAAGAGATAAATCTACTATTTCTACAGGAAAAGGTTTTTATATCGATGTAATTGTGGACTCTAAGAGCAGTTAAGCATGGATTCTTTACTGTAAGAGCAGTTAGGCATTGATTCTTTACTGTAAGAGCAGTTAGACAAGGATTCTATATCGTATGAGCAGTTACGCATGGATTCTTTACTGTAAGAGCAGTTAGAAAAATAATTCTTTACTGTAAGAGCAGTTAGGCATGGCTTCTTTATTGTAAGAGCAATTAAGCATGGATTCTTTACTGTAAGAGCAGTTAGACAAGGATTCTTTACTGTAAGAGCAGTTAGACAATGATTCTTTACTGTAAGAGCAGTTAGGCATGGATTCTTTATTGTAAGAGCAGTTAAGCATGGATTCTTTACTGTAAGAGCAGTTAGACAAGGATTCTTTACTGTAAGAGCAGTTAGACAAGGATTCTTTACTGTAAGAGCAGTTAGGCATGGATTCTTTATTGTAAGAACAGTTAAGCATGGATTCTTTATTGTAAGAACAGTTAAGCATGGATTCTTTACTGTAAGAGCAGTTAGACAAGGATTCTTTACTGTAAGAGCAGTTAAGCATGAATTATTTACTGTAAGAGCAGTTAGACAAGGATTCTTTACTGTAAGAGCACTTAGGCATGGATTTTTTACTGTAAGAGCAGTTACGCCTGGATTGTTTACTATAAGAGCAGTTAGACAAGGATTCTTTACTGTAAGAGCAGTTAGGCATGGATTGTTTACTGTAAGAGCAGTTGGACAAGGATTCTTTATTGTAAGAGCAGTTAGACAAGGATTCTTTATTGTAAGAGCAGTTAAGCATGGACTCTTTACTGTAAGAGCAGTTAGACAAGGATTCTTTACTGTAAGAGCAGTTAAGCATGGATTCTTTACTGTAAGAGCAGTTAGACAAGGATTCTTTACTGTAAGAGCAGTTAGACAAGGATTCTTTACTGTAAGAGCAGTTAGGCATGGATTCTTTATTTTAAGAGTAGTTAAGCATGGATTCTTTACTGTAAGAGCAGTTAGACAAGGATTCTTTACTGTAAGAGCAGTTAAGCATGGATTCTTTACTGTAAGAGCAGTTAGACATGGATTCTTTACTGTAAGAGCAGTTAGGCATGGATTCTTTATTGTAAGAACAGTTAAGCATGGATTCTTTACTGTAAGAGCAGTTAGACAAGGATTCTTTACTGTAAGAGCAGTTAAGCATGGATTATTTACTGTAAGAGCAGTTAGACAAGGATTCTTTAATGTAAGAGCAGTTAAGCATTGATTATTTACTATAAGAGCAGTTAGGCATGGATTTTTTACTGTAAGAGCAGTTACGCCTGGATTGTTTACTATAAGAGCAGTTAGACAAGGATTCTTTACTGTAAGAGCAGTTAGGCATGGATTGTTTACTGTAAGAGCAGTTGGACAAGGATTCTTTATTGTAAGAGCAGTTAGACAAGGATTCTTTATTGTAAGAGCAGTTAGGCATGGATTCTTTACTGTAAGAGCAGTTAGACATGGATTCTTTACTGTAAGAGCAGTTAGACAAGGATTCTTTACTGTAAGAACAGCTAGGCATGGATTCTTTATTGTAAGAGCAGTTAAGCATGGATTCTTTACTGTAAGAGCAGTTAGACAAGGATTCTTTACTTAGAGCAGTTAAGCATGGATTCTTTACTGTAAGAGCAGTTAGACAAGGATTATTTACTGTAAGAGCAGTTAAGCATGGATTTTTTACTATAAGAGCAGTTAGGCATGGATGTTTTTACTGTAAGAGAAGTTACGCATAGGTTGTTTACTATAAGAGCAGTTAGACAAGGATTCTTTACTGTAAGCAGTTAGACAAGGATTATTTACTGTAAGAGCAGTTAGGCACAGATTCTTTATTTTAAGAGTAGTTAAGCATGGATTCTTTACTGTAAGAGCAGTTAGACAAGGATTCTTTACTGTAAGAGCAGTTAAGCATGGATTCTTTACTGTAAGAGCAGTTAGACATGGATTCTTTACTGTAAGAGCAGTTAGGCATGGATTCTTTATTGTAAGAACAGTTAAGCATGGATTCTTTACTGTAAGAGCAGTTAGACAAGGATTATTTACTGTAAGAGCAGTTAAGCATGGATTATTTACTGTAAGAGCAGTTAGACAAGGATTCTTTAATGTAAGAGCAGTTAAGCATTGATTATTTACTATAAGAGCAGTTAGGCATGGATTTTTTACTGTAAGAGCAGTTACGCCTGGATTGTTTACTATAAGAGCAGTTAGGCATGGATTTTTTACTGTAAGAGCAGTTACGCCTGGATTGTTTACTATAAGAGCAGTTAGACAAGGATTCTTTATTGTAAGAGCAGTTAGGCATGGATTGTTTACTGTAAGAGCAGTTGGACAAGGATTCTTTATTGTAAGAGCAGTTAGACAAGGATTCTTTATTGTAAGAGCAGTTAGGCATGGATTCTTTACTGTAAGAGCAGTTAGACATGGATTCTTTACTGTAAGAGCAGTTAGACAAGGATTCTTTACTGTAAGAGCAGCTAGGCATCGATTCTTTATTGTAAGAGCAGTTAAGCATGGATTCTTTACTGTAAGAGCAGTTAGACAAGGATTCTTTACTGTTAGAGCAGTTAAGCATGGATTCTTTACTGTAAGAGCAGTTAGACAAGGATTATTTACTGTAAGAGCAGTTAAGCATGGATTCTTTACTATAAGAGCAGTTAGGCATGGATGTTTTTACTGTAAGAGAAGTTACGCATAGGTTGTTTACTATAAGAGCAGTTAGACAAGGATTCTTTACTGTAAGCCGTTAGATGAGGATTCTTTACTGTAAGAGCAGTTAGACATTGATTCTTTATTATAAGAGCAGTTAGGCATGGATTCTTTACTGTAAGAGCAGATAGACAAGGATTCTTTATTGTAAGAGCAGTTAGACAAGGATTCTTTATTGTAAGAGCAATATAATACTATAGAAATCTCTGCCAGTAAAAGGGGTAAAATTCACTTAAAAAGTCCAAAATGAGGCCTGAATACCCTTCTTTAGAGTATTAATATTACAGTATTACACTCATGGTGCCAAAGATTGTATCTTGATTGTGAGTATATAAAAAAAAGTGTAAAAACTGTGATTAAAAAAAGTAAAGAAATGTGAGCGGAACCAACAATTTGAAGAATTCACCTATAGCTCAGATGGGAAGTGTGAACTAACTTTACTCACTTAAAAACAAATCTGAATTATGCCAATGTACCAAAATGCCACATTGTCCTACCAAGGCTATATATGAATCAGATCCCAGGCCATAGCTATAGGGGGTACAGAGGGAGCAATCACACCTTGGCTCTCCATTTGGATTTGCTATGGGAAAAATTCCCCCAAAACCTTAAACTATAGCAGTTATGGTTAGGAGTGAATTGTTATCTGTTTTTTTCTTTTTTCTCTCTTTCAGCCTGGCATCTCAAGCTATACTTGTGAGTGTCATTCAGGGTGGAATGGTACCAACTGTACAGAAAACATTAATGAATGTGCCAGCAATCCGTGTCAGAATGGAGGCATCTGTATAGATGGAATCAATGGTTACACATGTGACTGCTCCAGCGGATGGACAGGATTCCACTGCGAAATCCAAACACAAGGTGCAGAGCTGCTCGCTGTTACTATTTAATGCATTTGTTATTGTTCCTTACACTCACTTATTTATAAGCATGTTTTGGTTTTGTTGTTTTGTATTTTTTACATAAGTGAGGCTGAAGCATTATTTTGGATGTGAAAAATATATTAAACCTCTATGAAAAAATGCCGGACAGGATAGCCTAATAGCGATTGTGGCTTTGTAAAGAGGACACCATGATTGTAATGGGAACTGAGCTGTACGCTAGGGTCAGAGTGTGATCAGAGTGTGTGATCAGAGTGTGTGATCGGAGTGTGATCAGAGCGTATGATCAGAGCGTGTGATCAGAGTGTGTGATCAGAGTATGTGATCAGAGTGTGATCGGAGTGTGTAATCGGAGTGTGATCAGAGTGTGCGATTGGAGTGTGACCAGAGTGTGTGATCGGAGTGTAATCAAAGTGTGTGATCGGAGTTTGATCACAGTGTATGAACGGAGTGCGATTGGAGTTTGATCAGAGTATTTTTCGTCATCTGATTGAATCAGGCCGATTATGCTAATCACACTGTGATCAGAGTGTGTGATCAGAGTGTGTGATCAGAGTGTGTGATCAGAGTCTGATTGAAGTGTGATCAGAGTGTGTGATGAGAGTGTGATCAAAGTGTGTGATCAGAATGTGTGATCGGAGTTTGATCAGAATGTGATCAGAGTATTTTCTGTAATCCGATAGAATCAGGCCAAGTATGCTAATCACATTCTGATCAAAGTGTGATCAGTGTGATCTGATTCTCTTGGATGAGAAAAACTAATTTCTCCATCTTCTCCATTCTGTCACTCCATGGAAATCGGACTGTACTCAGATGTCATCAGAGTGCAGTACAATGTTATCCACAAACCAAATATCAGATCCAACTCGTGCATGCTGCGAGACTGTGGCGACCCCCAGAGACCCCCAGAGCCAGGACCCCAACCCCCACCTTGGCACACTTTCAAAACAACGAAACCCAAACAAATAACGAACACAACACGGAATGATGGGTGAAGGTCGGTCACAGCTTTATTATTTTTTTTCTTTAATAACAACCATTAGAAAGGCACTTATTTATTAAGACGCGTTCGTCACCCAATGCCCTGTACCAAATTCACAGGCAAGTCAGCCAACGAGCCGTAAACTTGTGTCCTTTCTTTTCTTTTATCGCTGTGACTTGAAATCTAGAAAAAACAAACAGAAAAACATTACAAACTTTTGACAATAAAGGAGGGAGGGTGGGACAAGCGCCTCCAGGACCTGCTCAAAAAACCTGGAGGAAGAGGGAGAAAGGAGGGGAAAACACTTTATCTATATATATATATATATAGCCCAAAAGGGGGGGTCATCAACCACCGCTGTCCCTGATTGGGCCCACAAAATTCCTCGCTCCGCCCCCATATACCCCACCCGTGGCAGCTAACCAAAGCATGCCTCAGGAAAACTTGGGGGAAAAAGGGAGAGGAAAAGGGGGGGAACAAAACAAGGGAAAGGAGGGCGCCACAGTCAGAGGCACCCTCCATAAACAGTGCGGTGCCTGCCATTTTGTTCAAGGACCGGCTTAGTCTGAGGAAAATTTCGAACTTTTACACCGCCCGTAGACTAACGTTGGTTTGAGTGTGATCCGAGTTTGTCACATCGCACTCTGACTAAAAATACACTCATGTGCTTTTTCCATAACACCCATTTGTGGTCAGTATTTTAAAAAAGCAGCCAGGACTAAAATCAAGCCTTTCTCGTGATTGCGTGCTTCCTAATGGCTGAGCCTCCACTTATTGGCATTAGTTATGCCTTCGTCAACCTTTGCAGACATTTTTTTGCATTGCTCCAGTACTTTGAAAATGACAAAAATGCAGAAAATTTTCTTTTATTAGAACTCAGCATCTTGTGTATTCGGCTCAAATGCAAACCTATGTGTTTCCATGGTAACAGACTACAAACAAAGTCTGCGTAGTCTGACATTTCTATCATCCTCCTTTGCATCTATCCCTCACTTCTTGCTTACAAGCAAGTAGTAAGTTATCAAGTAGAGGAAAGATAGACGGCAATATGATTACATAACCGGACTGCACGGCTTTTGTTTGCCGTCTGCTACCTTGGACGCACATTGGTCTGCACGGGAGCTGTAGACACACAACAATTGCCAAAGTATATATTATTTTAATCTCTCTATTCATGTATTTCTAGAATAAAAATACCATGGTTTTTTTTTTAATATGGAATCATTACAAACATTAATTGTTTTTTAATAGTAGAACGTTTTCCAATCCTATATACTATATAATGTGCATATAATATATTGTGTATATGTTGTATTGTGTTACTTATGTGGCTTATTATTTTAAGCTAACATTAGTTTTGTGTCTCTTTTTAGATTGTGGAGGTGTTTTAACTGGTATAAATGGGACATTCAGTTATCCAAGCAATCCAGGCAGTGAATCATATGGAGAGAATATGAACTGCTATTGGCTCATAAAAACTGAGGCCAACAAGGTGAGTACGACATATTACACATATAGCAATTATATTTCCGAATGCTTTCAGGAGAATGAAAATGGCCAATCTTTGTGTTAAAAAAAAGAAAAAAAAAAAGCACCAAGCCAAATTACCCAACCCCTTCCCCATAATGGTGACCAGAGTACAAAAAATGAATGTCTTCTTTTCCCTAATGTGGAGGCAGTAGACGAGGGGGGTAGAGGGAGTCAATCAAATAGCGAATAACTGGAGTATCCGACTACACACAGATTTGTTTGTAGTCTGTAACTATGGAGACATGTAATCTGCATAGGAGCTGTACACAACAAGGCTTAGGCTACTTTCACACTTGCGCAGTGCAAACGGGCATAAAAAGCTCATCATGCGTTTGCTTGTTTTTTGCGCATTGGTTTTTGTAAAAAAAATGCATGCTTTTTTTGCGATGACGTGCGCATGACCATGCGCATGTCAGCGCTCCCATAGACTTTAATGTGTTTTTGGGTGAATTTCGTGCGCATGCTTTTTTTTTGAGACATGAGGACGCACAAAAAAATGCAACAGGATGCATTTTGTGCGCCCGGGCGTACACTGCAAAAAAATGCATGCACGTACAAACGCTTGACAATGCGCACCCATGTTAAGTATAGGGGGAAAAAACGCATGCGCCTTTATGCGCAAAAACGCAGCGCAAAAAAGCGCAAGTGTGAAAGTAGCCTTAGCTGCACAATTTTTCTGAAATTGCAAAGTCCTATCACTTGCATTTTTACCAGCGCAGTGAATTGCAAGAATTTGATTTCTCCTTTTGCTTCCATAGATTCTGCGCATTTCATTCCCGTATTTCAGCTTGGAAGTGAGCCAGACTTGCAGTTTTGATTTTCTTCAAATCCACGATGGACAAACAATATTGGATAACATGTTGGGAAAATTCTGCGGGAACACCGTCCCAGAAGAACTTTTTAGCTCCCATAATGCGTTATATCTCTGGTTCAAATCAGATCACAAATTCAATAATGGAGGATTTCGGATTAACTGGGAAGCCAGGGATCCAGGTGTGTAGTAATTACGTTAACAAGTCTTCAGTTCACTTGCAGCACCTCCGCAGGGGAGATGAGGCATTACACAGTCGGTCTGCCTTATTGACACAATTTTACATTATGTCCATTCAGTGGAGTTATTTTCTGGTCCCTTACACCCCCAAATAGATGATATGTTAATGTTGCATAATAATTACCCTGTTTTCTATTTAGTGTGTGGAGGTGAAATCACAGAAACTCATGGATCCATATTTTCCCCGGGTTATCCTGGCAATTATCCTCCTAGTCGAGACTGTTACTGGACAATCTCTGTTGACCCCGATCTCTACATCACCTTTTCTTTTGGCGTATTAAGTCTGGAAGAACACAGCACCTGCAAGTATGATTACCTGGAGGTATATACACCTGCACTCTTATCAGTGTACTGATTTATGTGCTCTTCGCTCCATTGGCAAGCAATTCTTTCTTACAAACATGTGTTTTCTTTGTTTCGTACATGTTGCCATCTCATCACACTTTGTTACTCTACTGTATAATCATTTTTCTTCTTAGATTAAAGATGGTCTTCTGCCCAGCGACCCTACCATTGGTAAATATTGTAGCGCAAGCTCTCCAGCTCCTGTCCACACATCAGGTCCATATGCTTGGGTTCACTTTCATTCTGACAGTTCGACAACGGACAAAGGATTTCATATCACCTACATAACTTCTCCATGTGAGTAACAGTAACCAATGTCAAGGATCATAAATTGTGACTGTGCATCCAGACAAACGGCAAATCATTGTAAAAATTATGTTGTCCTACTCCTAAAAAGATCAGTCTAAGATACCGGCCACTGGAAAGCTCCGTTCTGAGGATCTTCTCCGCTGCCTGTCATAAATATAATGTGTCTACGGCAGTAGAGACCCTGAGACGGATTACCGTAAGTGAGGACAGGTCTATGTCTCTACAGGAAATGCAAGCAGGTTTTTATCTCTACTGGATGTGGGGATGGGTCTTTTCCTCTGTACAGGAAGTGGAGGTGGGTCTTTGACTCTCTACAGGAAATGGAGCCTTTTTTTGCTGCTCTACGGGAAGTGGAGGTGGCTCTTTGCCGCTCTACGGGAAGTGGAGGTGGGTCTTTGCCTCTCTCTACAGGAAATGGAGCCTTTTTTTGCTGCTCTACGGGAAGTGAAGGCGGGTCTTTGCCTCTCTCTACAGGAAGTGGAGGCGGGTCTTTGCCTCTCTACAGGAAGTGGAGGCCGGTCTTTGCCTCTACAGGAAGTGGAGGCGGGTCTTTGCCTCTCTACAGGAAGTGTGAATGATTTTTTTCTCTCTACAGGAAGTGGGATTGAGTTTTGGTCTTTCTGCTCCTGCTTTCCTGTCTGTCAAACCACATTCACAGCGATAACAGTGAAGTAGACTTTCTGCTCAGGGCAGGCAAGAAATTGAAAAATGGCAGGAGCAAAGCATGTCAGGATGTAAGAAAAATTATATTTCAGCATCTATATTGCTGTTTTTTGTCTCTACAGGAGAAAGGGGCAAGTCTTGCCTCTCTAAAGGAAGAAGGGGAGGGTTTTTTCTCCCTACAAGAATTGGGGGTGGGTCTTTCACCTCGGACAGAAAATGGGGCAGGGCTTTGTCTCTCTACAGAAAGTGGGGAGGGGTTTTTATATTTCTACAAGAAGTGAGGGTGGGTCTTTGTCTCATTTCAGGATGTGGGGGCAAGTCTTTGTCTCTCTATAGGACACTTGAATGGGTTTTTATCTCTCTGCAGGAAGAAGGGTGAGTTTTGGTCTTTCTAGCAAAAACAGTGAAGTGGGCTTTCAGTTCAGGTCAGGCAAGCCATTGCACAATGGCAGGAGCAAAGCATGCTGGGATGTAAGAAAAATGATATTTCAGCATCTATACTGCTGGTTTTTGTCTCTACAGGAAGAGGGAGCAAGTCTTTGTCTCTATAGGAAGAAGAGGTGGGTCTTTGACTCTTGACATAAAATGGGGCAGGGATTTGTTCCTCTACAGGAAGTGGGGGCAAGTTTTTGTCTCTCTACAGGAGGTGGGGAGGGTTATTTATATCTCTAAAGGAAGTGGGGATGGGTCTTTGTCTCTTTACAGGAAGTGGGGGCGGGTTTTTGTCGCTACAGAAAGTGAGGCGGGTGTTTTCTCCACAGGAAGTGGGGTGAGTCTTTGACTCTCAACAGAAAATGGGACAGGGCTTTATCTATCTACAGGAAATGGGGGCAAGTTTTTGTCTCTCTGCAAGAAGTGGAGGAGGGTCTTTACCTCTTTTCAGGAAGTGGGACAAGTCTTTGTCTCTATAGGAAGTGTGAATGGGTTTTTATTTCACTACAGGAAACGGGGATGAGGTTTGGTCTTTCTGCTCCTTCTTTCCCGTCTGTCGAACCGCATACATAGTGATAAACAGTGAAATGGGCTTTCAGTTCAGGGCTGGTAAGCCATTGAACAATAGCAAGAGCAAAGCATGCTGGGATGCAAGGGGGAAATGATATTTCAGCATCTATAGTGCTGGTAGATGAGGATGATGAGGAACCTCCTACTGAAAGAGTGTGGATGGCAAATTGCAGAGCATGAGAATCAGGACAATTCCTGGATATTTTACTTTTGTGTGCACTGAAATATTTTGCTCGTCTACAGATATTGTGCAAAAGGACAAGTAAATTTTAAATCTTCAACTATGAACCTTTGGGGATCTAATATAACCATTTATTTTACAATAATGATTGCAAAGCATAGGGAATCTCTCTCCAACCAAGGGCCTCATTGTTAAACAGATGGTTGTACAAAGATAAAGTTAGTTTATGAAGACCATAGTGATGGAGAGCACATTATGGTCCTAAAGCCTGGAAGGAACTTCTTAGGGCTCTTTCTCTCCACTGGTCCACAAACTATAGAAGACCACCAATATAAACACAGTGAGATAGTCCAAACAGATATATATTGCACAATTTTATTTATATCAAAAAGATCATTGACAGAAAAGAGGGCTAAAAGTGACAAGCAAAAACCGCATAAACCAAGGCGGTAAAGACAGTGCAGGGGACCTGATAAATATTGGAAATATTCACATCTGCAATCCAATGTAACAGGACTCTATGTAGAATTTATAGTAGTTGTAAACAGGTGCAAACTAAGGCAGTAAATACATCAATGTTATATACTCCATATAGACCCCCATCACAGAAATGGTTAAACATCCAGAGTGTAATCAGAGATTGTAATAAACATACCCGATGGTAGTACACAGGACACCATGCTGTCTCCCGCCCACCCTGACGCGCGTTTTGGAGATTTCCTTCCTCAGGGGGCGTCGGTCCACAAACTAGCATACAAGGGAGAAGGAAACCAGATCATGGGCTTAAATAAAAATATTCCATCATAAAGGACAGGAAATATACAGTGATAATAGTGTACAGGACAAATGTGACATCTTCTACTCTCTAATTTCCCATTCTCCGCGCAAGTCACTTACAGTACTTGTCTAGCTTCTCCAAGTTTTGCAATTTTTGGAGACAGCCAACCTCTTTAAACCATTTTTTTGTCTTTGATGTAACATTGGATCTGTTTGGTTGTTGATGACATCAAATACGTTCTTGATAGCAATTTTCCAATAATATCATATTGTTATTCTAGATGATATGTAATCACCAGTGGACACAATAATATAAAAATGGTATGTTTTTTGCCTTTGGCATAAGTTTAACTGCGTTTGTGCCTTTTTGACATAACAGCCGGACCTGCTTGTGGAGGAACTTTCACGGATCCTGAAGACTTCATTGTGTCTCCGGCATGGCCTGACGCTTACACTGGAGACAAGCAGTGCATTTATATTATCACGCAGGGATCAGCTGAAAAGATCAGCCTTAAATTCACTGTCATGGACCTGCAGAGCAGCACGGGGTGCTCCCTAACTAATATAGAGGTAGAGTTCTACATTTCTGCTCTAAAGTGAAACCTGGCGTGAGGCCGGACAGTAGAAATGAATACAAGATTATTCTTTAGATGCTCGTTCATATCACAAAACTCTCTTTTGGACCAGTGGTTATTGGTCCCTACTCGTTTCCATTTCATAGCTTGTGTAGTGGGGCCAACTGGGTTCACCTACTGGGAAATGGGACCATTCTATGAGCAAATTCACACTTTCCCAATATTGGAAAAGGTAATTGGAAAGGCTGCATATTTTCTTTTGAAAACAAGCCCACTCGCAGCCATGATTTTCAATTCCAGTGTAATCCCTTTAACCACAGCTTTGTTGTATGTTGTAGGTTAGAGATGGAGGTACGGAGTGGTCGTCCCTGATTGGCAGATACTGTGACAGCACAATCCCTGCTCCCATCACGTCAAGTTCAAACAAACTTTGGATAAAGTACAAGTCCGATGCTTCTGCTACGAGTTCCAAATTTCAAGCCTTTTACCAAGTCGGTAAGGTCATAGCCCTTGGATTTTATGAGCTCGTTACTGTATGCATGTACCTAAAAGCTTTACGCAGGGGAATGAGCTTGAAACTTTTCAGAAAACTTTTAGGTATAAGCTTTGGTAGTTCTAAAATATCAAACTAAGTATTAGTTACCCTCCCCAGGTCCAGCGCTGAGGCTCCACTTCTGCCCTGGTCTCTTGTTTGTCTGCAGCAGTAACGTCGACAGCACTTCAGCCAATCAGTGAGTTTATGTCATTTACAAAGGCCGATCTGCAGCACTGTCAGCGTCACATCAGTGCTACAGACAAACAGAAACCGGCGCAGCGACTCATCGCTGGATCCCTAGAGGATAAGTAATACTCAGTCTGATTTTTTGATAACTTCCAAAGTTTATACCCAAAAATTTGCTTAAATCAATTTCTGGTCACATCGGTTTAGATAATGAAATGTGATCAGTTTAGTAAGACGTCATAGACAATATAGTGGTATACGCAGAGTCTGAATGGAGGCTTTAGGAGCCTCTGTGTACTACAGAGCCACGGGCAATCTACTGTACGTGGTGCAATCACATAAGGCCACGTTCACATGTTCAGTATTTGGTCAGTATTTTCCATCAGTATTTGTAAGCCAAAATCAGGAGCGGAACAATCAGAGGAAAAGTATAATAGAAACTCGTCACCACTTCTGGATTTGGCTTCTAAATACTGATACTGACCGAATACTGAATGTGTGCTGTAAAATTACAGAAAAATTAAAGGGAATCTGTCAGTAGCATGATGCATCTATGTGGGTGTGTAGGTCATAGAAAGCTGAAAAAAATGATACCTTGATATCTGCGATCCATAGTAACATAGTATCATAGTTAGTAAGGCAGAAAAATGACATTTGTCCATCCAGTCCAGCCTATATTCCGTCAGAATAAATCCCCAGATCTACGTCCTTCTAAAGAATCTAATCACTGTAAGATACAATATTGTTACGCTCCAGGAAGACATCCCGGCCTCTCTTGAACCCTTTCGACTGAGTTCGCCATCACCACCTCCTCAGGCAGGGAATTCTAAATTATCACTGCCCTAACTGTAAAGAATCCTCTTCTGTGTTGGTGGAAAAACCTTCTCTCCTCCAGACGCAGAGAATGCCCCCTTGTGACCGTCACCTTCCTTGGTATAAACAGATCCTCAAAGAGATATTTGTATTGTGTCCCCTTAATCCACATTCTTCTTAATATGTAAATGAGGTGTTAAGATCTCTGGGCAGGACAGAGATCTTCCAGCAAGTCTGCCTCCAGAGCTATGTTAATGCTTAGCGATGTAAATTGATTCCTTTGCTGCATGTGGGACATCAGGCTTGATTCTTGAAAGCTTGGAAGTGCCACAGATCGCCACTGACCTTACTGCTGGACACTGGCTTCTCCATCATTCTGCCCAGGCGATGCCCCACCAGGCAGGTTTTTTGTTTTTTTTTTTTTAATAAAGGAAGAGTATTCCAAGAATATTTAAAGACATTTTTGATTTTGATTTTGGATTGGACCCTCCTAAAAAAAACCCTCCATGTGATCCCTGCCTTATATTATGGCATAAATGCAAGACGTTATGGCATTAATATAGTCTGTTTTATTTTGCAGCATGTGGCGGCACATTGTCTGGATCAGGCGACATCCGTAGCCCTCATTACCCCAATCCATACTATCGGGAGCGGTCCTGTGAGTGGGTTATTACTCAGCCAGAAGGAAAAGTGGTCATGTTTACGTTTGAAAAATTTAATGTTTCCAGCAGCTACGTGTGCGGCAACAATTATGTGCAGGTAAAAAAAAAAGTGATTTTCCCCCTTTCCCTGCTGCTCTCCCTAGCTGTAACATGAAACATGTATTTTAGCTGCAAATGGGTAGTGGGTCATATATAGGAAACAGCGCCACACCTGGCCACGGCATTTCACTGCAGCTCTAATACTCTAATAAAAGGCACAACAAAAATGACAATAATATAAAAGTAATGTGCTTACTCCTTACTTTTCATCAGAAAATTTGCCCTTGGTTGCGTAGATCACAGCATAAGTACTTTCATTAAAATAATCCCGGCTGATAATGATCACTTTATAGTCTAATATTTGAGACATCGCTTCAGTTTTATACAGTAGGAACAATATTGTTTAAAAGCTAAGGACTCATTTGGAAAAAATATATTTTTACGTACAGTGGGTTAGTATTTACCTTTACAAAGCAAAAATTGCCAGTTCCCTTCTGCATTTTTCAGTCATTCATTTTCACGCCCTCTGATATGCAGTTTGCAGCCTGATCCAAGTTTCAGATTTTTCGCTTGTCGGATTGTCTCTCCCAGTAATATAGGCTGGATGGTTTGTGTGTGTCTAGTGTTCTGCTATAAATACAGCTTCTATCCTGCACTTATTTCTTGTCCGTGTGCTTTCCACTTTATCTATAGCCTGTTTTATCTGCCCTCCCTGAGACAGTGCATACTTTTATTCTCTGTGTACAGCCCCTTTCCCTCGCTTCCGCTATCTCTAACACTGAGAGAAGGGAGTGAGGGGGCAGAAAGACCTGTCAGAACCAGGAGCCGTGCTTTGACAGATTTTTAACATTTTTGCAAAAGCATACAGCTAGATCGGACAGCATGGTGGCTCAGTAATCAGCAATGCTGCTTTGCAGCGCTGGGGTCCTGGGTTCAAATCCAACCAAGGACAACATCTGTTTGTATGCTTTCCCTTGATTTGTGTGGGTACTCTGGTTTCCTCCCAAATGCCAAATACACACTGATAAAGAATTTATATTGTGAGCCCCAATGGGGACAACAATGCTGAAGTCCGTAATACGCTGTGTAACTAATGGTGCTATATAAATGAGTAAACTAAAAAAAAGAAAAATGGTTGAAAATATTTAATGAAGACTAATTAGAAGGTTGCCTATCTTTGTATTTAAGAAGCAAATGAACAATTTAAAAAAAATGTGTACAAAAGAGTACCTATGTAAGAGTATGTAAATATAATCTCATTTAATCTGGAAGGTTTAAATGGATTATATGATGTCCTGTTATCCGCGGATCAGTTGTGGTGTGTATAGGAACCTGGTAGCAAGTGTTTAATTTCCCTGCAGTGCCACCATAGGCCAAGTCAAGTATTACACAGCTACTGTTTAAAATCAATGGCCAGACCATATAACTCAGGGATGTGCTGGGTCCTCCAGAGCTGGAGACATTCTTAGTAGCTATGCTCTACTTTGAATAATAGATGAGAGTCCAGAATGGGGGGATAATATATCGCTCTGTATCATAAGTCTCTCTTAGGGCATCTGAAAGTGTGTTTTGTAAAGTAGACAACCCGTTTTACGCCAAGAAAAAAGGTCACTGTGTGTAAGCATGGCTTATTATAACAAATGTGTTATTTTATTGACAGGTTAGAGATGGCTCTTCTGCAGACTCTACACTCATTGAAAAATATTGTGGTTCCGAGGTGCCCCCCACTATTTATTCCTCTAAGAGGAGCTTGTATGTCCATTTCGTCACTGACGGCTCCAGCACTAATTATGGTTTCATGGCTTCGTATCAGGCTGTGGTAGAAGGTAACTCTGCTACTTTACATTATTATAGTCCAGAGCTATATTCATAGACCAAGCTCGGACTGGCCCATAGGGGAAAAGGGGAATCCTCCGGTGGGCCCCCAACCCCACTGTATGGTCAGTACTTGGTATAATTCACATGATTTACTCTGTACAGAAAAAAGCAGCATCTCATCATTCATTAACCAAACTACCCAGTTTATTATTATATAGAGATATAGGTAAATTTGTGAACGAGGGTAGTGTAATATTAGTATGCAAGTGAAAAGTGGGCCCCTCAAAGTCATTGTTACTGGTGGGCCCTTGGCACCCCAGTCCGATACTGCATAGTACTGCTGGTTTGTATTGATTACAGTCAGCATTCTGTCACCAAACTCACCACAAGCATCTTAACTAAACTCTTAATGCTGGGGAGCAGGTAATTTTAGCAATATCAATGACTGAATACACTTACCTGTTATGATGAGGCACCGAAGGAGGAAAAACAAAATACTAGCTAAGTCCAGAAAAACCAGAGAGGTTGGCAGCTATCGGATTGCAGACCCCTGAACCTATCCACAACAACTAGCAGTAGCCGTGGGGGGTTCCTACGGTGCCCTAGACCCCTCGATCACAGCCGGAGAACTACATAGCCTAAAGACAGAAAGGGGAAAAACTAAACTGCCCCAGAGCAGACCCCAAAGCAATACTCAGCCCCCAACATATAATGACGGTGAAGCAAGATGAAAACACTAACACAGATAGAAAGATAGGTTGAGCAAATGATGGGGCCCAAGCTAACTAAATAGGACAGGATAGGAAAGCCACTGTCTGCCATCTGCAAAAACCCTATCCAAAATGTGCCAACCAACTGATAGGAAAAACAGGCCCTGAAGTCGCTAGGCTTCAAAAGGCTATATCGGCACTCAGGTATATTCTGAAGACAGAGCAAAAGATCAACAGATCAGAGACAAAAATGAAATTCAGCTCACCCCCGGCCGGGGATGGCAGAACTCCCAAAAAACAAGGCAAAACAAAAACAAAACTGAAGTGTACAAAGCAGAGCAGAAAAACTTAGCTTTGAGACGCAGGAATCAGACTGGTCTCCAAGAATCCAGCAGGATCACCAGCAAGGCAGAAGGGCGTCGACTGCCTTATATCCAGTCCTCAATTCCAGCCACCCAGTCATCATCTAGCTGCCCAGGTGTTTGGTAATCAGCCTCACTACCTTCCTTCACCAGAGGAGGGAGTTCATCAGACCTCAACGGTGAAGGGAAAAATGAACTCACAACACTTACCACTAGGTAAATTACCGGGCCTGGAGACTGTCTCTTCAGAGAGGAAGAGGACTAGAACTCTAGTGCCACCTATTGGAAGTAGCAATCCTAAAAGTCAATGTCGACCCTTTAAAGGGAATCTGTCACCCATTTTTTCGAATATGAGCTGACGGCACCGCCATCAGGGGTTTATCTACAGCATTCTGTAATGCTGTAGATAAGCCCCCGATGTAACTTGAAAGATAAGAAAAGAGTTATATTATACTCACCCAGGCGTCCGGTCCGATGGGTGTTGTGGTCCGGCACCTCCCATCTTCATACGATGCCGTCCTCTTCTTTCCTTCCTGTCGTGGCTCCGGCACAGGCGCGCTGCTCTGCCCTGTTGACGGCAGAGCAGAATACTGCAGTGCGCAGGCGCCGGACCTCTCCCGGCGCCTGCGCATTCCAGGACTCTGCTCTGCCCTCAACAGGGCAGAGCAGTGCGCCAGCGCAGGAGCCACGACAGAAAGGAAAGAAGAGGACGGCATCGTATGAAGATGGGAGGCGCCGGACCGGACGGTGACACCCATCGGACCAGACCGTACACCGGGGTGAGTATAATCTAACTCTTTTTTTCTTACCTTTCTGGTTACATCGGGGGCTTATCTACAGCATTACAGAATGCTGTAGATAAGACCTGATGGCGGTGCCGGCAGCTCATATTCGAAAAAAGGGGTGACAGATTCCCTTTAACGAGCCTTGTCATATGACTTAGGATAAAAGCCAAAACTAGAATCTCAGTTTGCAGACACTGTGTTTCGGGGTACTGCCCCTCGTCAGTGCAAAGTGTGAGCTCTGGTTTGGCTGTTTGAGAGGCGTCTGACCGGGATCAGGGCCTGCAGGGAATGCTGTGAGATCTCAGCTCTGAAGGTTGCAAAAGTAAGAATTCAGCTTTAGACTATAATATAGGCTGTAACTTAAGATCAATACATCATACTGTAGGTGCAATGGAAGATTTAGGCAAGGCTCAGAATCTCCAGGCCAGGTTTATGATGTAGTATTGGGGCTTTCTGATTCTAGTTATACTAATTTCAATGAGATCTTGTAGTTTCTAACAATTAATGTTACCTTTTATAATAAGACAAATCCTCAACCTTTCTTACTCTTTCTTACTCTTCCCACTTACGGTAAACTCTAAAATACAAATATAGCAAAGCTGTTTTGGTGAAGCGATTGTCTCACCGCAAGAACTGCTAAAAATGAAGCTGGATTTGGTTTTTGAAGCCTTTAGTGATCAGCAGTGATCGCTGCTGGAAGCTATGTCGTCCATCTGTACTTCTCCCATAGAGTGGCCACTAGAGGAGAAATATAGTATTACATAATAACTAGTTAAAATGTTACCTCGCCCAAAAAAAACAAATTACCCCTTTTCATAGGATGGGTTATAACTTGTTGATCGCTGGGAGTCTGACCACCGAGATCCCTAGCTCTAGAACCCTCAAGAAGGGAGTTCTGCCTCCCAAACTTGAAGGTGTGCATGCTTGACCTCTGCTCCAATTATTTTCTATGGGACTGCCGGAGAAAGGCAGTGTTATCGATCCCCTATGGATAGGGGGTTACTTGTTTCTTTTTTGGGGGAAAATAACCCACCAAATTAATTCTCATCCATGTAATGCATGGGAGAGTAGGGTCTACCAGAATGAGTAATTCTTCATTCTGGCACATAAAGGTGCACCCCAAGTAGTGCCCCCCATCTACAACATCGCTATGCTCTAATATGACATATCAACAGGGATGTTAAACCAAAATGTAATATTATTTTTTTGAGGCTGAATTTCATTTTTTTACAGGTTGTGGAGCAATACTGAACACCCCAGAGGGCACCATTAATAGCCCAGGTTACCCCAGTGTGTACCCACATGGCGTTCGTTGCATCTGGGTCATTTCAGTCGCTCCTGGAAATCTAATACGTCTAACCTTTTCTGCATTCGATCTCGAGCATGCCGACTCGTGTCAATACGATTATTTGGAAATATACGATAATGCAACAGACACCACAGGACAGAGCACAGGAAGGTAATCCGATGTATTTCATCACTGTCCTGTTTCACATACAGATTAATGTGGGGCCCTTGGAGCGAGGGGGTCCAGTCCTCTTTGCTGCTACCCCTTTACTTACAGTTGTGGCCAAAAGTATTGACACCCCTGCAATTCTGTCAGATAATACTCAGTTTCTTCCTGAAAATGATTGCAAACACAAATTCTTTGTTATTATCTTCATTTAATTTGTCTTAAATGAAAAAAACACAAAAAGAATTGTCCTAAAGCCAAATTGGATATAATTCCACACCAAACATAAAAAAGAGGGTGGACAAAAGTATTGGCACTGTTCGAAAAATCATGTGATGCTTCTCTAATTTGTGTAATTAACAGCACCTGTAACTTACCTGTGGCACCTAACAGGTGTTGGCAATAACTAAATCACACTTGCAGCCAGTTGACATGGATTAAAGTTGACTCAACCTCTGTCCTGTGTCCTTGTGTGTACCACATTGAGCATGGAGAAAAGAAAGAAGACCAAAGAACTGTCTGAGGACTTGAGAAACCAAATTGTGAGGAAGCATGAGCAATCTCAAGGCTACAAGTCCATCTCCAAAGACCTGAATGTTCCTGTGTCTACCGTGCGCAGTGTCATCAAGAAGTTTAAAGCCCATGGCACTGTGGCTAACCTCCCTAGATGTGGACGGAAAAGAAAAATTGACAAGAGATTTCAACGCAAGAGTGTGCGGATGTTGAATAAGGAACCTCGACTAACATCCAAACAAGTTCAAGCTGCCCTGCAGTCCGAGGGTACAACAGTGTCATCCCGTACTATCCGTCGGCGTCTGAATGAAAAGGGACTGTATGGTAGGAGACCCAGGAAGACCCCACTTCTTACCCCGAGACATTAAAAAGCCAGGCTGGACTTTGCCAAAACTTACCTGAAAAAGCCTAAAACGTTTTGGAAGAATGTTCTCAGGTCAGATGAGACAAAAGTAGAGCTTTTTGGGCAAAGGCATCAACATAGAGTTTATAGGAGAAAAAAAGAGGCATTCAAAGAAAAGAACACGGTCCCTACAGTCAAACATGGTGGAGGTTCCCTGATGTTTTGGGGTTGCTTTGCTGCCTCTGGCACTGGACTGCTTGACCGTGTGCATGGCTTTATGAAGTCAGAAGACTACCAACAAATTTTGCAGCATAATGTAGGGCCCAGTGTGAGAAAGCTGGGTCTCCCTTAGAAGTCATGGGTCTTCCAGCAGGACAATGACCCAAAACACACTTCAAAAGCACTAGAAAATGGTTTGAGAGAAAGCACTGGAGACTTCTAAGGTGGCCAGCAATAAGTCTAGACCTGAATCCCATAGAACACCTGTGGGGAGATCTAAAAATGGCAGTTTGGAGAAGGCACCCTTCAAATATCAGGGACCTGGAGCAGTTTGCCAAAGAAGAATGGTCTAAAATTCCAGCAGAGCATTGTAAGAAACTCCATTGATGGTTACCGGAAGCGGTTGGTTGCAGTTATTTTGGCTAAAGGTTGTGCAACCAAGTATTAGGCTGAGGGTGCTAATACTTTTGTCTGGCCCATTTTTGGAATTTTGTGTGAAATGATAAATGTTTTGCTATTTGCTTCATTCTCTTTTGTGTTTTTTCATTTAAGACAAATTAAATGAAGATAATAATACCAAAGAATTTGTGTTTGCAATCATTTTCAGGAAGAAACTGAGTATTGTCTGACAGAATTGTAGGGGTGTCAATACTTTTGGCCACAACTGTATGTTTCTTGGGAACCTGTATGGTACTCCTCTCTCAAAGGGGCGATGTAATAGCTCAAGGGACATAGAAAGAGACATAGATTAGGAAACGAACATCTAACCCTTCTTTCTTGGGGGGCAAAAAAATGGCACCATAATGGTGAGCCAGTCTTAATCTTTGCCATTATGAACCCTTTCTTCTATGCATTCAACTGAGTTGACTGCGTTGTTAATAATTAAAGGGGTTATCCTCTCACCTACGTGATGGGTACTTTTTGTAAAAAAAAAATCCTCTAGACAAACCTTTTAAATGGATTCTCTGTTAAAAACAAGTTATCACCTATCCATAAGATAATAACTTGTCGATTGGTGGGGGTCTGAGCACTGGGACCTGTACTGATAGACAGAAAGAGGAACTTTATTCCAGTTTGAATCGAGAGGCAGTGTGTATACCCCCACCGGGTAAGAAAATTCCCCTTTTTGCTGTTCGAAAGTGGTCCCAGTGCTCAGACCCCCACCTGGACAACCCCGCTAGGTGTTATTTCCCTATTTAATGTTATGACTAAAAAAGTCACTTGTAGAATTCCCATGCCACATCCATTTAAACCCCTATTGCCTGTTTGACAAGGTTTGATTGAAAAATACCCAATAGTTCCACATCTTTATTAAGCCTGCCATCTTGTTCTCTAAATACATTAACTTTGGTGGAGATCTATATCTCTTCAGCACATTATATATTTTGTCATAAATAAGTTCACGTCGTTCAGAAGTGATGTAGGATGTGATAAATGAACAAACATGATATGAATGTGTGAACTCATGCCATTTGTAAAATATCCTACAGATACTGCGGGAGATCCATCCCCCCATCAATAACCAGTAGTGACCGCACCATGGTCGTATTGTTCGTTTCCGATACGGTCAAAGCTACTGAAGGATTTTCAGCTAACTATGTGTCCATCAATGCATCCATTGGTAAGTTCTACTAAGAACAAGTATAATCTGGTGTTAAATCCTATCTAAGTACCCTAAATACACATCACTGAAATGTTTTAAGCAATTAATCTTTCTTGTAAAGAAGAATGTGACAAGAGCTAATGCCACAATTATGGTAAAAAAAGATTTTTGGGTCTAGTAAATATACACTGCTCCAAAAAATAAAGGGAACACTCAAATAACACATCCTAGATGGGGGTTTTTTTGCCTTCCTCTGGATCAACATGTTAGGGCAAGTTAGGATAGGATATGGGTTGAACTAGATGGACTTAAAGTCTCCCTTCAACCTTAATAACTATGTTACTATGTTACTATGTTACTAGATCTGAATGAATGAAATATTCTCATTGAATACTTTATTCTGTACAAAGTTGAATGTGCTGACAACAAAATCACACAAAAATCATCAATGGAAATCAAATTTATTAACCAATGGAGGCCTGGATTTGGAGTCACACACAAAATTAAAATGGAATGTAATGTCCTTAAAACAAGTCAAAATGATGCTCAGTAGTGTGTGTGGCCTCCACGTGCCTGTATGACCTCCCTACAACGCCTGTATGACCTCCCTACAACGGCTGGACATGCTTTTGATGAGGCGGATGGTCTCCTGAGGGATCTCTTCCCAGACCTGGACTTAAGCATCCATCAACTCCTGGACAGTCTGTGGTGTAAGGTGATGTTGGTGGATGGAGCAAGACATGATGTCCCAGATGTCCTCAATCAGATTCAGGTCTGGGGAACAGGCGGGCCAGTCCATAACTTGAATGCCTTCATCTTGCAGGAACTGCTGACACACTCAAGACACATGAGGTCTGGCATTGTCCTGCATTAGGAGGAACCCAGGGCGAACCGCACCAGCATATGGTCTCACAAAGGGTCTGAGGATCTCATCTCAGTACCTAATGGCAGTCAGGCTACGTCTGGAGAGCACATGGAGGGCTGTGCGGCCCTGCAAAGAAATGCCACCCCACACCATTACTGACCCACTGCCAAACCGGTCTTGCTGAAGGATGTTGCAGGCAGCAGATCGCTCTCCACAGCGTCTCCAGACTCTGTCACGTCTATAACATGTGCTTAGTGTGAACCTGCTTTCATCTGTGAGGAGCACAGGGCGCCAGTGGCGAATTTGCCAATCCTGCTGTTCTGTGGCAAATGCCAAGTATCCTGCACGGTGTTGGGCTGTGAGAACAACCCCCATCTGTGGACGTCGGGCACTCAGACCATCCTCATGGAGTCGGTTTCTAACCATTTGTGCAGACACACGCACATTTTTGGCCTGCTAGATGTCATTTTGCAGGGCTCTGGCCTTGCTCCTCCTGTTCCTCCTTGCACAAAGGCGGAGGTAGCGGTCCTGCTGCTGTGTTATTGCCCTCCTATGGCCCCCTCCATGTCTCCTGGTGTACTGGCCTATCTCCTGCTAGCGCCTCCAACCTCTGGACACTACGCTGACAGACACAGCAAACCTTCTTGCCACAGCTCGCATTGATGTGCCATCCTGGATGAGCTGCACTACCTGAGCCACTTGTGTGGGTTGTAGAGTCCATCTCATGCTACCATGAGTGTGAAAGCACAACCAACATTTAGAAGTGACCAAAACATCAGCCAGAAAGCATTGGTACTGAGATGTGGTCTGTGGTCCCCACATGCAAAACCACTCCTTTATTGAGTGTGTCATGATACCGTATATACTCGTGTATAAGCCGAGATTTTCAGCACATTTTTTTGTGCTGAAAATTCCCCCTCGGCTTATAGACGAGTCATTGTGCAGAAACCAGCAGGGGAGGGGGAGCGGCGGCAGGAGCCGGTGGCTGGGACATCATACTCTCCCTGCTGTGCCATCGCTGAACATCCCCTGCATCCTCCGTTGTCCCAGGGCTGGCAGCTTCTTCCTGCGTTGAGCGGTCACATAGTACCACTCATTAAGGTCATGAATATAGACGCAACTCCACTCCCATAGGTGTGGCGTCCATATTCATGACCTTAATGAGCGGTACCATGTGACCGCTCAACACAGGAAGAAGCTGCCGCACCAGGACAACAGAGGATGCAGGGACGTTCAGCGATGGTACAGTGGGGTATGGAAGGGGAGGAGCACAGAGCAGGATGGGTGAGCACAGAGGAGGACGGGGGAGCACGGAGCAGGATGGGGGAGCACAGAGGAGGACGAGGAAGCCCAGTTGAGCATGGAGCAGGATGGGGGAACACAGAGGAGGACAGGGGGAGCACAGAGGAGGATGGGAAAGCACAGAGGAGGTCAGGGGGAGCACAGAGGAGGATGGGAAAGCACGGACGAGCACAGAGGAGGATGGGGGAGCACTGAGGAGGACGGAGAAGCACAGAGGAGGATGGGGAAGTATGGAGGAGCACAGAGGAGGATGGGGGAAGCACTGAGGTGCACAGGGGAGGACAGGGAGCTGAGCAATACATAGAAGGATGGGATGGGGGAGCTGAGCCATGCATATTGGGAGGGGGGAGAGCCACGCAGAACAGGACAGGGATGAGGGGATAATGTACACCCGGCTTATACTCGAGTCAATAAGCTTTCTCAGTTTTCCATGGCAAAATTAGGGGCCTCGGCTTATACTCGGGTCAGCTTATACTCGAGTATATGCAGTAATTGCCAATCATTTCCATCTGTTGTCTATTCCATTTGCACAACAGCATGTGAAATTGATTGTCAATCAGTGTTGCTTCCTAAGTGGACAGTTTGATTTCACTGAAGTTTGATTTACTTGGAGTTATATTCTGTTGTTTAAGTGTTCCCTTTATTTTTTTGAGCAGTGTATAACCCGGATTCATTATTGCATTTGTGCCGTTTTTTTTTTCTAGTTTTTGCTGTTTTTCGTTTATTTTTCATTTGCACCTTATTCTTTTAATTTGCACGTTTTGCTTTTTAAAGTCAAGTCGATTATATATTTGTTCATCCGTTTTTAGCACAAGCATTTTAACAGAACATGTGATTTTTTGGGGGGGCTCTAAAAAGTTGCGAAACAGGTTAAAAACAAAGAAAAAAAACCTTTTGAATTTTACACAAAATTCCTGAAAAATTAATGAATTTTGCACAAAATTCCTAAAAAAATTAATGAATTTTGCACACAATTCATTAATGCGCCATACTTTTTTTTTATAGTATTTGGTGCCAAAAAATGTCAACAAATACTACAAAACAAAAACAAAACTAGAAAAAAATTATGACTCGGCCCAATGAATGCAATCGCACCTGGGACTTTTAACCCTTGCATGTACTATAGCTGTATTAATTCCTACTCGTACATACTGTCCTCTGCATTTTTGGGATCTATAACAAGCAAGTATGTCTAAAACTGCAAAAATGCAGAAATAATTATAAAATGTCCCAGGAATTCCTCTCCTTTTCCTTGGTATAAAGAAGTCTTCTATGATCAATCATTCCCCCTCCTTCTCCTACATTAAGTTATCTATGCATTATTTGAAACTGTAACTAAGTAGGGGGTCCCCATGAAACTGTTTCCTTAGTCAGGGATCCCCCATCAATCTGTATCCAGGCCTGTAGAAAACCTATGGAAGCCAGAAATATACAAATATATAAACCGTCATCGTTGTCCATAGCAATCTATCACAGCACAGCTTTCATTGTACCAGTGCTGTTTAAAATATGAAAGCTGAGCTCTGATTGGTTGCTATGAGGATCAAAGACCCATTTTGATAAGTGAGGCCTAAAGTTTTTTTTTCCTGTAATTTTGAGACATAAACGAGTATAGGGCCATGTTCACACATTGCGTTTTTGCACCTTTTTTTTTTTTAATGCAAATTTTAAACTGCATTTTACAGTACTAGCAAATGAGATTTCAGAAATCTCATGCACACACATTGTTTTGTTTTTTTGTTTTTATCCCTGACTGATTTGGAAAACTGCGTTTCTGCAAACTGCAGCATGTCACTTCTTCCAGCATTTTTTCAGCGTTTTTTCACCCACACAAAACAATGGGTAAATGCAAAAATGCAGCAAAACACTCATGTGCAGGCATTGCAGGACCTTAGGTATCCATGGTTACAACCATTGATATAGTGACAGCTAGTTGCTAATGGCTGTAACCAAGGATACCTAAGGTCCTGCAGTGCCTGCACTTGAGGAAAGCGACATAATAAATCAGAAGAACTATACAAAATTTCTAATTGGAGGTATTTGCCGATATTAATATTATTAATACGTACTACATATTGGGACAGGATCTTGGAGATGGGAATAACCCTTTAAGGAAGTTAAATCGTGCTTTTTTTGGGCCACTAAATTTTATCAACGTGCACAAGAGACAAAAAAAAAACGCAGCAAAAACTCAGAAAAACCTGCAAGATGTTGAATATAGACTTAAAGTTGTCATATTATTCATTAAATTTGTACCTTTGGGGGTAAGTTGCCTCTTGGTCATACAAAGCTTAAAACAAAGAAAAAATATATATTTTGTTAGAAACGTTGTGGTAGGATTAGAAGGCCGTAAACATGTCGCTGTAATCCCAGGTGGATACTGTTATGCGGCGTTTGGCATCTGCATCGCAATCCCTGTAATGGGCCTCTGTGCTGGATTTGTGGCAAGCCCCTGCTCTGAGTATGTGCCAGCCCTGGCCACCGGCGTCCAGGAATGAGTGTTCCCGTTCCCTGCGGTCATGTAGTTATGAAAGATATAATATGGATTCTATTACTTTTTTTTTGCCATCCTGCCAGGTCTTGAATATAAAAGCTATTTGTTTTGCATTTCGCTAAGACCCTGGAAAAAGTTCTACAGTCGGAAAATGAGACCAAACACGCAACGGGATTTCTATATGTTTGTTGCTAGGCAACACAGCCTATTCCGGCGTACAAGGCAATGCCCTGTGTGAACGAGGCATCATATTAGCTGTATGGAGCAGATGTTACTTGCAGGATGGTCGTTTGAGATCCCAGCGCAAAGGGTTAACGGGAGTGATGGAATCAGGAGGCGGTGGATCGGCAGCCGTCCCGTTTCCCACACATGTTGGGGTCTTTGCAAAGATCCGAGGCTCAATTAGGGCTAAAACACAACGCACTGTACTGAATACAGAATATAGTCGCCTAGTCCTCGGGCGCTGTATATTAACCCCTTAAAGACTGAGCTATTTTTTCCAAGAGTCATCACCGTCTTTTTTATTTTTTCATAGATATAGCTTTATGACAACTTATCAAAGAGAACAGTGAAATGATAAACAAACAATGCAATACAGTCATTGGTTTTGGGTTATGTTTTTATAGCGTTGATGGTGTGCAAAAAAAATGAATGTTAGGCTAGGGTCACATGAGCATATATTGTCTTATGTGAGAAAGTCACTCCGATTCACATTCTGAACAGAATTTGTGTGATTTGATTTTCTTGGATAAGGAGAAAAAAAAATGTCTCCATTCCATCAGGGTTTTGTCAAAGCGTTCAACTAACCCGTCAGTCTGAGGGTGGTACACCAACGTGCGTAACTGCTTTATCTTGAGGAGCCTGCACAGTTCCCTCATCACCTTGGATATGAAAGGAGTCCCCTGATTAGTGAGTATCTCCTTCGGTAGCCCAAGGCGACAGAACATGGCAAACAACTCCCGGGCGATAAGTTTAGCCGAGGTGTACCGAAACGGAATGGCCTCTTGGTACCGGGTGGCGTAGTCTACGACTACTAATATGTGTTGGTGGTCCTGGGCGGATTTTACTATTGGCCCTACCAGGTCAATTGCTATCCACTCAAAAGGTACCTCTATGATAGGCAGAGGAACCAACGGATTCTGGTAGCTCGCAGTGGATGAGGTTAGTTGGCACTCCAGACACGTGTCACAGCGCCTCTGGACCGCCGCATAAACTCCAGGCCAAAAGAAACTCTGCAGTATGCGCTCCTACATCTTTTTGGCCCCCAAATGCCCTCCCAGCATGTGGGTGTGAGCCATGTCGAGTACCGCCTAACGGTAGGATTGGGGCACCACCAGTTGTTCCATCACCTCATCCTGGATTTTATCCAGCCTGTAAAATTAATACTGGTGGATAGCCATGCGGGGAAAAAATGTTTCTGCCCCCAGGTGTTGAGCCACCCCATTTTTTCCACCACCCTTACTCGGGGCCGTGCCCGGGTTGTATCCTGGAGCTGCGCTGTCCCGAATTTACCAGGACACACTTCCAGCTGGGGTTCTGTGGGGTCTCCTTGACCTTTCCTGCCAATACCTCTAGGGGAACCTATCAGAGTTACACTCTGTCCCAAGGTTAGCGACCCCTACAGCAGGTATCCCCGACTCGGGATCTTTGGGTTCTGCGTCTGGAATATCACTTACCTTGGGATTGTTTTCCCTGGTCTCCCACAGGAACCAGAACAGGGGCAAGTCTCTTCCCAACACAGTCTTTACCACTCCCACCACATTCTTATTTTTCCACACGGGATGGAAAATGTAACCTCCGCTGTTGGGTACTCTCGGAGTTCCCCATGTATGCACACTACCACCACTTTCTGATCTTTCTGACTAGTGGCCAATGGACCAGAGTCACTAAGCTCCCTGAGTACAGGAGAGCCTCCGTTTGGTACCCATTCACGAGCACCTGGCACAGTTGTGGTTCGTTGCCAGTAGTGCCTGTAGTCACGGTGTATACTGGCTGGGTGTACATCGATGTACGACAAATATACCTGCAGTCCGTGGGTTCAGCTGTCAGGGGGCAGTTGGCAGCCATATGTCCGTGCCCTTGGCACCACCAATACTTGATGGCTGCAGCAAACTAGACCTTGGGGCCAATTTAGGGGAAGCGGGTCGGCTGTCACTGCCACTTCAGGATACCCCCTCAGTACGGGCCTGGTCCTGATTGCCCCCCGGGCTGTCAGTGTCCGACGTGACAGCCAAAGTGGATCAGTGTCCCGTATTAAAACCTGAGTGGCCGTATACCGCTCAATCAGCCCCACCACCTGGTTCAGAGTGCCCGGGTCCCCTTGCCCCACCCAACGCTGTATGGCTGCTGGCAGAGCCCTCACCAGTCAGTCAACCACTACGCTCTCTACTATCTATAGCGGGGTTAAGGTCTCAGGTTGCAGCCATTTTTTTTACTAGCACCAGTAAGGCATATGCCTGAGACCTGGCGGGACGTGACTCCACAAAGGACCACTGGTACACCTGCTGAGTCCGCACATAGGTATTAACATCCAGTCGGGCAAGGATCTCACCTCACAGCTTCTTGTAGTCCACTGCAAGGTCCCTACTGCGGTCCAGGTAGGCCTTCTGGGCCACCACTTCAGCCCACTGGGTCACCGGCAAGCTCTCCCGCTCTGCAGTGCGTTCGAAGATGATGAGAAAGGCCTCCATGTTGTCCTCAAGACTCATCTTCCTCAGCGCTGACCGGACTTTGTACCAGGCCTCTGAATGGAACATGGTCGCTGGTGTGGATGTCTCTCGCAGAGCCACGATCTGCTGCATCAACAGGTTATTTGTTTGCTGCTAGGAGTGGAGAGAGGTGAATATTCATTTCCCTTAAGTAAGGAGCACACGTGACCGCCCCGTAGTTGCAGGAAGTCGGCTGCTGCCGCTGACACTGTGTGCCCTATTACAGACAAATGAATATTCGCTACCAGTGCAGTGAATAGTAATTTCTCTTTAGCATCGGGAAGAGGAGTTATCCGCAGCAGTCGGCTCCTGCCTCCTGTGACCCGTTGCTCCGCCGCTGCCGCTCCTCTTTCATGCTCTGGACCCTCACTTGAGAATAAGCCAAGGAGGGAGTTTTCAGCACAAAAAAATGTACTGAAAAACTCGGCTTATACTTGAGTATATACGGTATGTAAACTTTGTATAGTCATAAGAGGTGACCCACAGAATAAAGATCACCCTTTATTTGGCCAGGAAGTGAATTGCGCCAAATTTAAAATGTCAAAAAATAGTAGAATTGCTCTTTTTTACATTTCTCCCCATGCAGATTAAAAGAGATATTCCCATCTCCAAGTTTCTATCCCAATATGTAGTAGATGTAATAACAATAATGTTAGGAAATACCTCCAATTAGAAATGTGGTATAGTTCTTCTCATTCTCTACATCTCTTTCTCTATGTGCAGGGCATTACCGGACCTTAGGTAATCTTTTCTGATTATTGTGTTTTTGCTACTTTTTTTTTTTACAGGGATTTTCTCCTCCTTTGATTATGTAAATTTGAAGAGGCATTTTTTTATGCATTTTTTAGGTAGAGAAAAGTTTTTATTCTGTACTTAAAGTCCCAATTGTGTTTCTTCGTTTCCGGGTATTTTTACATGAGTCTTATTTTTTCTTACTTCCTTGACAAGCCCATAGAAAGAAAAATCACACCCCAAAGTACACACTGTTCAACTTTGCGTGGACAGTTAAAGACCGTAGATTTTCTGTCTAAAAAGATGCATTGGAAAAAATGCAGTAGCTACACTATGTGCGAACACGACCTAAACGTCCAAAGTTTAGCTGTAAAATCAGGCAGGATGATGGTTTCTTAGACCCACACACATTTCGGCCTTGCAGCAGCTGATGCATAAAGAATCCCGGCGAGACATAAAGTCAGTAATAAGCCTGACATGCTGAAAATGACATGATTATGTATCTTGTAACCTTCCAGACATTACTCAATTAAATAGTTTCTGGATGTGCAATTAATGTAGTGTGTCCTTGTAAAATACTTGCCTAGACTTACTCTGGACACAGATTATGGCAACAATAAGCCTGGTCCGATATAATACAGCAAGGTGATAGTAGAAATGTGTGTACCATGAATCACAAACTTGCCCGAAATTAACGGCCCCAATTCAGCAAGCAGTTTACGACAATTTTCAAGTGTAAAACTGCTAGAAAAATGACAAAATTTTTGCAATACTTGTAGTTGCGCAAAAATTTGAAAACTTTTTGGCGTGTTCATGCCACTCCTGGCCAGTTACATCTATTTTTCATAAAGAAGACAAAGTTTGCCCAGGAGAGGGCATGGCCATGCTTCGCTAAAAGCCAATTAAATTACCACAGATATATACTCTTGAGTACATTGCTTTCAGTGGCACACATGATATAAAAGATGCCGCAAAATCATTAAGAATTTTTCTTTATCAAGCTGTCGTATCATGACTACACCAGAAACAAAAACTTCACTACACCAAACTCCAGACTTGACAAATCGGGGCCATAATTACTACACGTTTACCTTCTGGTGAACACATTTCATCTATTTTTACTGCTTGGCAACTCATTCTTCAGCCAGTTGTGTGCCTGTAAAAGCCAAACGGTGAAACATTTTTAATTAAACCCAAATGCAAAAACATATTTTTAACCCAAAATGCATGCATTTAAGTAAAAAAAAAAGTCTGCAAAGGTATCCATATCCTTAGGCTACTTTCACATTAGCGTTTTTTAGCGCAGCGCTTCATGCGCAATAGAAACGCATGCAAAAACCGCATCATGCGTTTTGCATGCATTTGCTTTTTTTTGCACATGCGTTTTAACCAGTTTGCAGCCTTGTTAACTCTTAAAACGCATGCGATTTTAAACGCAGACGTGCGCATGTCCATGCGCACGCCAGTGTTCCCATAGACTGTAATGTTATTTTTTTTTGCGCATTTGTGCGCATGCGTTTTTTTGACACAGGTTGGACGCACAAAAAATGCAACATGTTGCGTCCGGCATGCCTAGGCGCAGACTACAAAAAAACGCATGCGCACAAAAATGCATACAAACGAGTGTTAAACATAGGGGTGCAGGACGCATGCGCGCGCACGATGCGCTGTGCTAAAAAGCGCTAATGTGAAACCAGCCTAAGTTTCACTGACATGACTATTTACAGTACTGTAATGTTTTCTTATGTAAGCTTCAAAATGATATCTCGGACTCTCCTGTAGCTGAAATAAAGCTACTGGATCAGAGACACTTAAAAGATCTAGAAGTACAGATATGTAATGTTTCTTTTTGTGCATAATGCTTTCCCAGCAGTCTATAAAATACTAAGCTTTTAAAGGGATTGTTCATTTTTTGCTAGAGAGTATTCCCAACATAGGCGCCATCATGTGCGAAAGGCAGCACCTAATGAAATCAATATGCTGTACTTGTAATGCACTTCAGCAAAAGATAGTCTTGCTAGTTTTGCATAATATGTGCAGATTCTACTTTGGGGGACTTCCTTGATTTCACCCTTTATTAAAGTCGTCTCAACTTGAGAAAGTTTTTCTGAAATGCTCCACTGGAGCAGAGCATTGAGGGAGCTCTACTCTACTGTCTCCAGCAGTCCACTGGAATGGAGCAATGAGTGAGCTTTACTCCACTATCTCTGGCAGTCTATTGGAATAGAGCAATGACTGAGGTCTACTCCACTGTCTCTGGCAGGCCATTGGAGCAGAGCAATGAGTGAGCTCTACTCCACTAACTCCAGCAGTCCATTGGAATGGAGCAATGAGTGAGCTCTACTCTACTGTCTTCGTCAGTCCATTGGAACGGAGCAATGAGTGAGCTCTACTCCACTATCTCTGGCAGTCCATTGGAATAGAGCAATGACTGAGGTCTACTCCACTGTCTCCAGCAGTCCATTGGAGCAGAACAATGAGTGAGCTCTACTGTCTCCAGAAGTCCATTGGAACAGAGCAATGAGTGAGCTTTACTCCACTATCTTTGGCAGTCCATTGGAACAGAGCAATGAGTGAGCTCCAATGTCTCCGGCAGGCCATTGGAGCAGAGCAATGAGTGAGCTCCAATGTCTCCGGCAGTCCATTAGAATGGAGCAATGAGTGAGCTCCAATGTCTCCGGCAGGCCTTTGGAACAGAGCAATGAGTGAGCTCCAATGTCTCCGGCAGTCCATTAGAATGGAGCAATGAGTGAGCTCCAATGTCTCCGGCAGGCCATTGGAACAGAGCAATGAGTGAGCTCTACTGTCTCCAGAAGTCCATTGGAACAGAGCAATGAGTGAGCTTTACTCCACTATCTTTGGCAGTCCACTGGAACAGAACAATGAGTGAGCTCCAATGTCTCCGGCAGGCCATTGGAACAGAGCAATGAGTGAGCTCCAATGTCTCCGGCAGTCCATCGGAACAGAGCAATGAGTACGCTCTTCTCCACATTTTAACTGGGTATTTCAGAGTCCCGTTCCCAGAATTGGTGGGCATCTCAGCAGCTGGCCCCCCCATCGACCAGTAAGTTATCACCTATCCTTGCAGTAGTTTTGGTAAAGTTCCCCAATATCTTGTCCTGTCCTATGTAGTCCCACAGGCCATAATACATTTGCAGTCCTGCTGTATTATTATACAACGTATAATATTATGTTTATAAAAGTTGTGTAAAAAAATTGAATGCAACCATTTTTTTTTCTTTATTAAAACAGTTTGCAGTGCGGTGTACACAGAAGCCACTGGTGTCTTCTCGTCTCCAAACTATCCTAATTATTACCCCACTAACAAGGAATGTGTATACAGCATCAGTGCCGAATTCAACATGCAGATTAAGCTGAACTTCACAAGCTTCAGTCTGGAATCATCACCGAGTTGTGTTAATGATTATGTGGAAATCAGGCAAGTAAAGAGTCGATACTGGTGTAGAGACAGACACCGATGTTGTCATAAGTGTGAGTTCAAAGGTTCACAAACGTCATAAGGTCAGGGAACTCCAAGATGGCTAAAGACCACAATGCGTAATCCGAAGTCATTCTCCATATGGGCAGCAGGCTGTCACCCGATTGTAGCCGCTGTGTTGCCCAATGCTGCAGTTGGCCCCCATGGAAAAGTTGCGATTCATCAGTACAACGAACAAGTCGTCATTAAGCAAAATAACATGTCATCGCCCAATCGGTTTACAGGCATGTCCCCAATCCTTTTTTTAGGCCAGTTTCTCCAAAATGCTCCACAACATAATGTCCAAGTGGCGAAAGTGACTGCTTTATTAGGCGCTGTCTTATCAAAAACAACTTTGGGGATATGTTCAATGGATCGATTACCTGGTCACCATGGGCCCTGTTTTCGGTTTCCCTGACAAACTACTGATTTTATCTGTGACCAAGCAGGAAGGGCCTTATTACATGGTGAAAATGTCCAAGTAGTGAAAGTGACCACATTATTAAGCCCCACAATTAGAGGCTTTGTCTTCAAAGACGACCATTTTCGGGATGCATTAACTGGGATGATCAGTTGATTCTGGCTTCCCTGGCAAACTACAGATTTTTTCCTGGGCCAGTTGGAAATTGTAGTATTACGTGAGATGATTGACTATCCATACAGTACATGAGGGCTGGATTCCACCAGAGCCTGAGATGTACGTACCTAGCGGCTCTCCATTGTAGCACATAGATGGGTCCCAAGCAAAGGCATATGGGCAAGAGTCGTCCTTTACAAGACCACCACTTTAAACCTAAAAAAAAATTTCAGAATTCAAAAATCATTCTTCAAATAACATGTTGGTCGTGTACCTAAATTATATTGTCATATTTAGCACAACTACCAATAGACTAACAATTAGAGGTTTGAAAGCCAGCCCACGTGGAACGTTTTTAATACTTCAATCACCTGGACCAACATAGACATGATCGATAGTAGTGATCTTACACTAATAATTCTCTTTACAGTGAAACATTTCATTGTATGAGGTTCCTATATAAATTGCAATTTATTTTTTCAGAGATGGCGGTTATGAAATATCTCCATTACTTGGACGCTTTTGTGATGAAAGTCCCCCATTAATTATTTCCCATAGTAATAACCTATGGGTAAAATTCAGAAGTAATTCTGTTTCTACATATAATGGATTTGAAGCTCATTGGGAAAGCGCTGCCACAGGTAAGATTATATAGTTTATTTCACAAGTGTTGATGATGTAAGGTTTATATACCTTACGTATGTAATAATGCAAGTTTATTTTTTTTTTATAAAAGAAATAGCATACCAGTAATCATGTTAGAGGGGGCGTATGGACCCCTTAAGAATGCAGTCAATGTTTTTTTCTTTTCGAGTTGAATTTTTTATGCTTACATATACTTTTGAGATACAATTATATACGTTTTTGGAGTAAGAATGTAAAATAAATTTCAAAAAAATGTTTTTTCCTAATGTGCTACGAATACAAGATACGGGAGAGTTGTGACGTCATTAGGCTACTTAGGTGGATTGTTATCTATGAGAGAAAATTGTGGTCCAGGAAGATGGCGTCTTGATATTGTTTTTAGCTGTATTCAAGGCATGATTTCACAAGAAACCCACGTGTCACAGGGTTACTGCAGCAGACAGGCGTCAGAAGACAGCAGCATCTGATTGCTCCTACTCCTGCTCTGAATAGAAGCACTTCGCCTTCTTAGTAAACAGTGTAAATTTCTTATGGCAGTACAGGGGTTAATCAGCCATGTTGGGAGCTCTGGGAGCTAGGGCTCTCAGCTGAGCATGGTTAGCCACTCCTATCCCCTATATAATCTGGGTCCTGTCTGACACACATTGTCAGAGCTAGCTTATGCTGCATGGCTGGGAGGATAGTATTTGGTGGTTATATGAATAGGCGTTTGGTGGATTTATCTGTAACAGTTGCTTGGTTTTCTGAGTGTGATAATTTCCTTTCTTCTACTTCGGTTTAACCCCATCCTCCGCTTCCTGGTGCATTTCTCTGTTATATTTGTGTCTATATTTGTATGCCTGGTATTTTCCGTTTCCCCTGTTTGTGTTACCTTTTTTGTCTGGTTGGTGTATTACGGTGCACAACTACTCCCATCTTCCCTGGGTGGGGGAAGGGTACAGATGGAAGGCGGATTCAGGAGATAAGGCAAGGTACATGTACCGGCATCTTCACCTTCAGAAGTAACCTGTGGAACAGGGCGAGTTAGGGCGCCCTCTATCTGTAGGGACAGGGAAGGAGCACCTGGTCCCGGGTCACCCGACAACAGAGTCGTGACACCACGGCTGCCATTATGATCTTATCAACCATGCCATATGACTGATGATGGGATTATAAAAGGGAGCCTCTTCCTTTTTTGATGCCCTGATCACCATTGGCATCACAGGGGTTGAACAATGCCGGCAGTTGCCTATGGGTGCTAGTTGCCTTAATGCCCACTATCCTTCTAGCAATGTCACTGGGTGCAGTATATGTCTTATGTGTAGTTTATTACATCCCTAGTCTTTATGAGACCTGACTACTACAGAGATTTTTTTAAATTTTTTTGCAGGATGTGGTGCGACCTTGACGGCACTATCTGGTGCTTTTGCATCTCCAAACTACCCCATGCCGTATTACCGCAAGTCTGAATGTTACTGGCTGCTGAAATCTTCCAGTGGTAATCTACTTGAGATTGACTTCCAACACTTTGATTTGGTGGACAGTTACAGTACTTGTTATTATAGTTACCTTGCTGTAAGTATCACATGTTGAACGCATCAAGATGAACAGATAACAAATTTTCTCATTAGTGCCCCCAATTCCTACATTTTCACCAGTTTTTACCAGCACACACAGAAATTATGGATTCTGGCTCCACTATCTCTACTTAGCAGAAATTAAGAAGCAGCAGCTGCATGGAGGACTTTTTACTGTAGTACTGAGCGGTCTTGCTGTGAATCCAGCTCTGGAGTGAGATCAAATAGTACAGCGATAAAATAATCACTACAAAGTAGAATAAACTTCTGCATATATTTGTCTCTCTCTCTCACTTAATTCCTTACTCAGTCTCCTACCCTTTCACAGACAATAAAAATAGGCAGCTGTAATCTGATCCCTCAGTTGTTTTTTTTTTTTTTAAAGACAGATTTTCATGGTTGTTTCATGTGTTCAGTAGGGACAGGGGAGGAGAATTGAGAAGTAAAGAAAGAAATATATTTCTCTTAAAGGGAATCTGTCACCTATTTTTTGGTATGTAAGATGCGGCCTCCGCCATCAGGGGCTTATCTACAGCATTCTGTAATGCCCCGATGTAACCTGAAAGAGAAGAAAAACAAGTTAGATTATACTCACCCGGGGGGTCCAGTTCGGGTCCAGAGGGTGTCGCGGTCCGGCACCTCCCATCTTATAGCGATGACGTCCTCTTCTTTGCTTCCCGTTGCGGCGCAGGCGCACTGCTCCACCCTGTTGAGGGCAGAGCAGAGTACTGCAGTGCGCAGGCGCTGGACCTCTGCGCACTGCAGTACTCTGCTCTTCCCTCAACAGGGTAGAGCAGTGCGCCTGCGCCTGAACTGCGAAGGGAAGCAAAGAAGAGGACATCACCGCTAGTAGATGGGAGGCGCCGGACCGGACCGTCACACCCTCCGGACCCGAACCGGACCGCCCCAGGGTGAGTATAATAAAACTCATTTTTCTTCTCTTTCAGGTTACATTGGGCGCTTATCTACAGCATCTGTAATGCTGCAGATAAGCCCCTGATGGCGGTGGTTGCATCTCATATACCAAGAAATAGGTGACAGATTCCCTTTAAAATAAACTTTTAAATATAAACTTTTAAATATATCTTATATCTTCTTGTGCTAATGCTCTGTGCAAACATGGTTAAACTTCCCATAAATCAGTAGTAAATGTGAATGCACAATTGTTCTGGGATCAATGTTTAGTGTCTAGGTCAATAGAGTTCTAAAGCTGTGCGGCCGCCATGCTGAAAGCCCTCCAGGTGGAAAAAAAGGTAATTTCCTCCTAGTATCTGCATTTTTAATGTGAGGGCAGGGCAGATTTAAAAGGCTATTAACCTGCACCCCAGTGCACTTAACCTGCACGTTAACCCTATAATTGCAGGTTGATAGCAATGGAGTGTTTTCTTTAACCTAAATATTAAAAATACACCTCCAAGTCACAAAAAAAAACAGTTTAAAACTGGAAATGTAAAATAAGATGGAGGCAGAAAAGGGTGAACCTGGAGTAGTATATATCCTTATTAGGCCGGCGTCACACTACCGTATAACATGGCCGAGTGCTATGCGATAAAACATGGCATAGCACTCGGCCCAGTGTTATTCTCTGGGGCAGTGCAGATCATCAGTCATTTTCTCATGCCGATTCGGCAGCATGCGGCTACTGGCAACGAGATGCGGCTCACACGCACCCATGCAAGTCTACGGGTGAAACATTCGGATGTCAGCAAAGTGCAGTCCAAATATGCGCAGAATAAGGCCAAGGAGGAGATGGAGAAATAACTTTCTCCTTGTCCTCCACACCGATGCTGTGATTCTCTCATGCGAGAGGATTGGAGCACAGTAGCATGACACTTGGCTCGCGCTCCCAGCAGAGCAGGAGCCGAGTGTCATTAGCATATCACATCCGATCAGGGCCGGCATTGGCGGCAGGCAGACCAGGCAGTTGCCTTGGGCCCCCGCTCCCCCAATGCCCCCCCAGCTAGCGGCACATCACACAGTCGCTATGGGGCCAGTGAGGCACGGGGGCCCGCCTGCCGCCAGCGCCGACTCCCCCCACCGCCGCATTGAACTATACCGGCGTAAGCTTATGCTTTCCCTGCACAAACGCAGGCATTTTGGGCGCTTCTAAGCAATTCCAGGATCAGGGCTTTCAATTTTTTGCACTAAAACTTTGAGGAACCTGACTCTGGAAGTTACTTTTCCCTTTGAAGCCATGTTTCCCAAACTCCAGTCCTTACGCCCCCCCCTCACAGGTCATGTTTTCAGGATTTCCTTAGTATTGCACAGGCAAGAGAATTCCTGATGCCTTGGTGATACTTCTACCACCTGTGAAATACTAAGGAAATCCTGAAAACATGACCTGCAGGGGCCGCGAGGACTGGAGTTCGGGAAACACTGCTGGAGTAATGTTCATACCTCTTTGTGAAGCTAAAGGCAGAGATCTCGGATCCCGTGAAAAATGTATAAAATACACTTGACAATTGTATAACTTTTTTATTAAATTGCTGATGAAGGCCACTCAAGGATTTACCAACTGTGATTTGTAGGTGGAACTATGTTTCGAGATTTATAATATTGTTATTAGACCGGTAATTTTACTATCGTTTTGAAGGTTTACGATGGCAACACTACAACGTCTAACTTGCTGGTAAAACTCTGCGGAGTGACACTTCCAGCTCCAATTCGTTCGAACTCCAGTGCTATGTATGTACAGATGATTACAGATACCTCCAAGCCATACAGCGGATTTCTGGCTAATTACAGACAAGGTGAGAGGCAGCTGAATAACGATGGTCATTTTGGGGTTCTCTCTATTTAAACATGTCCACCATCACCTTTTCTTGACTTTGGTAAGGACTATAATTTCTTACGATATAATTATAACAACATGCAATCAAAACCCACAACAGGCTACAAATCCACATCACAACAAATGGGTGGCCACATATAGACATATATAACGTACACATCTCCAAACAGAGTATCATGAAATTATGTTTTTTTTTTCCTTTCTTAAAGTTGGCCATCCCCATATACATATCTCAGACTATGTTGAGCCAAGGATAAAGTTGATGAAGGACACATCTATACTGCATCTCTTCAAGGAATAATCCTTATTTTCTCCTTTCTATGATTAGTATGTGAAGGAGTCGTGATAAGTAACCAGAGCCGAGGAATCTTGGAGAGTTTAAACTACCCAGAGCCATACCCGAATAACAAGCACTGCGACTGGACGATACAGACCACCCTTGGGAATACGATCAGCTACTCGTTCAGGACCTTCCAAGTAGGAGGCCACGACTGCTATAATGATTCTGTCAAGGTATGGTGACCGTTTATCCAATAATCAAGATATCAATAGTCCATCATTTGCGTTTTTGCGTATGCTGACACTGCTTGATACGGGATATTTTATTTTCCAACCCTATTGCTATTGTATGGTACTTCCAACATGACAATGTATCGCAAAGAGGAGGAACTTCGAAAAGGTTCTTTTGGGCTTTCGATAACTATCACTTTCACAGGATAGGTGATCATTGTATGATCACTGGCCATCCGAACACTGGGACCTCAACTAATCCTTACAGTACAGTTCAAAGTCCCCTGTGGGACCACCACTGCACCCACTACTATGGGACCGTTATCTCTTATCCAGTTTGGTTCTTTTATTGGATTGACCCCCATTTTACTGGAATCATCCCCCAACCTTAACGTTAAACTTTTTGCAAGGCAGGCAAGTTGAATGTTTTTTTTTTTTGGAACCCCAGTTTGCACCCCCATTACTCCCCCAGTTTGGATCCCCATTAATCCAAAAAATTGGATGATGATGTATTTTCTTTCTTCAGATACATTTCTTCTGCACAATGTGCCATATACTGTGCAAAAGACTGCAGCATAGGATCATTCAGGTCCCTGCCCTGTAGATGACTAGCAGTATCTCGCCAACAAATAATCTGTGAAAAAGATACAAATCCTTCATTCTAGATAATTCATTTTTGGTTTTGTTAACCAGCCATAAATTTCAAGAAATAATGGCACTTGCCTTGACTGGTTCGTACATCAGGGCTACTACCCACAACAATATATAAAACAGAATAACAGAAGCACTCAGCTAAGTTTTCCTATCCTTAAAGAGGTTGTCCACTACTCAGACAACTCCTTCTGAATCCTTATGTTTTCCTCCAGTAATATAACAATATCTATACTCGCCACCAGTGCCAGCGTTGTTCAAGCGGTATCGGCACTGGCTCTCCCAGGGATCACGTGATATTACGTCATGCGATCCCAGAGGTTAATCAATGCTGGCTTCTCTCTCCTCTACTGCGGACAACTAAACACATCCGGACAAAGTGAGAGACGGCTCCCAATTCCTGATGTTAATTGCGACCGTAGTAGAAGACAGTGACATCTGCTCTGATTGGACTCAGGGATCGAGTGACATAAGAATGACATGACACATGATCCCTGAGAGCGTCAGTGCCTGCACTGCTGTAATGGTGCCGGCATTGGAAGTGAGTATAGGGGGAAACAGAGGGATTCAGAAGGGGTTGTCTGAGAAATGGACATCCCCTTTAAAGACTGAAGATTGAGTCAACAGAAAGCCTGCGAGCCAGATTCATCAAGGTGGTTTCGTAACTTTTAGCGTTTTCACGTCACTCCCGGCCAGCTTTGCCATCTTTTAGAAGCTTGAATGGTGCCGGGCGGGATGGGACATACCCAAGTGCACCTGAAGAATTCCTAAATCTGTACATCACTAAAGTGCCATACATTACGCCAGAAATGTACTCCAGGATCTACTGGCGGTGTTACACGGCAGTTGAAGGATGTGTCAAATTTCTGATTTTTCAAGAATTCGGTGCCTCTCACTGCGGTGCACACGTACGAATTGCCAGGCCTGATGAATCGGGCACCAAGAGTCTGCCCAAGCAAACAAGAAGAGACCGTTCTCAGCTGAGTACTTGGACCCGAGGTGTTTTGTGAAAAATTATCATCAGTGGGAAAATAGCATAATGTATAACAGGAAACCCATCAACATTTCCCTTTCAAAGCAGCGCTCCCAGGCAAACATGGCACCATTTTAGTAAATACAGCTAGCTTACTTTCCTGTATATTTGGTGGCCACAAGTGACACAGGGCAAGGAAAATAATGGGCCGACATCGATTGACTAGGTTTAAAAATGTCTCAGATTTTGTAATAAGACAGTCTTAAGAGATGAAGTTCTGCAGTCTTCCCCGGCTAATAACGGAGACACAATAGCTTACTGGTAACACAGAAGACCTTTATCATTCATTCCTCTATGGAACTCTGCACAGCTACATTTGCCCCATCCTTCATTAATAGGACACGTGTGATTAGTGAAGTGATACAACTGCTGATGTCTGGATGAGGAAACTGAGTCATTGCGGTCACATCGGCAGGATGTACACATTTACCAGCCTCGAAACCTCAGCAAATTTGGGCTACCGTCCAGAGAATGAAAAGCAAGTGTCCTTAGTTTGCAAGCGGCATTCCACTACTATTATAGTCATTAATATGCATAATGATACTTCTGTCTAGAACTAATTGAAATTTTGAGGGCTAAAGAAAGATCTGTCGACAGACCGGGCACTTCTGATGCCACGTTCGCACAAAAGCATTTTGGTCAGTATTTTTCATCAGTATTTGTAAGCCAAAACTACGGGACGTCTATGAGAGGATGTTGTGGGCCTGCTCTGTGATCTGTGCAGACGACACTGCGCTGGGAGGTGGGAGGAGTGGGGTGTCACCATCACCTTTTGTGAATGAGGGATTCTGTGTTATGTATATATAGGTGACACCTATCAGTAATGATAAAGAGATGATTGCTGTTTTAAACAACAAGAAGTTTCTGATAATTATGGGGCTTAGTGTCGAAAGTGAAATTTTCACAAGGTAATTTCCTTTCCTTCTAATTTCCTGTTGCGTACCGAGCACCTACTGAGAAAACCTTCGTCACAAAATCATGAAAATGGTGATAAACTTGAATTTATTTAACCGACCCATGTAAGGCAAAGTACCGTATATTCCAATGTTTCAGCCCTTCGGGCCTTTATCAAGGAAGTCTGCCGAGTTCTCCGTTGTAGCACCAACATATTTTGCAGCGCTGTACAAATTCATCATTCACAGAAGTCCGTGTCCCCAGTGGGGCTTATAATATAAACCCCTAGACACACTTAGTGGAGACCATTTCATTGGAGAAAAATGAAAGCGGTTGTCCCAAATCACAATTTATAACCGGTCTTCATAGGTGATAAATGTCCGATTACTTGATATCCCACCGATCATGAGAACGGGGGTCCTGTGTCTCTAGGTTGAGTGGATGGGAGGTTTAGGATGTGTGCTGCCACTACATTTGTTGTCTATGGTTCTGACAGCAGTAGCCAATTACACCACTCAAGATTAGTGGGGGTCCCAGAGGTGGGATTTCCAGTGATCCAGCATGTTTTTTGGTGTGTCAGCGGAAACTGGGAAATCTATGCAAACCCCGTGGAGAACATACATGATTCCAGTAAAGGCGGGAACTCTTCCAACCGCTCCCATTAAAGTGGTCAAAGGTACTGTCGATCAGTGGATCCTGACCAGCGTGAATTTAATGCCTAATGTGATGAACGGGCCATGGAAGTCCATGTTTGGAAAATCCCACCTAATTTAGTGACTAGATAGTAATGGAAAATGTGGCACCATGCAGTTTTCCAAGACAGAATTACTCACCATCTACCGAGTTATATTTAATATTTTGGCGACTAGGCTTGTGGCTACATCCAAAATTGTCCCTCTTGGGTAGGTAAACAGGAAAAACCCTGCCAATAGGTGACAAAGTGAGGTGAGAATGAGCTCCCAGAACAACTGGAAAAGAAGTGCCTGCTTTTCTATAGTAGTAGAAGCGTTAAGATTTTTTTTTTTCCTGAATTTCCGCCATCTGTTTCTGCAGCAAAACCAACACAAATCCTTAACAAAATGGACATTCTGTACTAGTAAATCAGTAGCGGTGGGCCCTACTGGGCACGTTTTAGTTAAAGCAGTTGCCAAATGTTCCAAAAAATTGTTTGCCAATTAAAAAAAGCACATACTGTACCAAGGCGGAAAAAAATTATATTCCAGTTATTAGTACATTAATCTCTGTTGGTTAGGACTTTGGAGGTGTATATGTTTCGTACTGTAGAAAAAGACTAAATTACTATTATAAATGTACTAAGTAACTACAAGATGCAGGGAGTGTCTTGTATGTTTCATTAAAGTGCTTGTTTCGTCTTCTTAACTGGATGAAATTACAAAGTGAATGTAAAAAAAGGCAAGTTTGCTGTTTACTTCTTTTTAAAAATCAAATTTAGTTACAACTACATAGTAATTTTTTATTTTATATTTTAGAGCTCATTGCCTAGGTGACCGGCCACCACTTCAGTCTGTCAGAGGTGGCAGTCTCCTAGGCACAGAGCACGCTTGTAAGCTGTTTTCTATACTGCCTTGAATAATGGCCACAGCACATCAGTGCCCATACCAGTCCCATAATAAACGTAGTTCTTGTAGGGCTGCTTGCGTTCATCACATGCTTGCTAGCTCTTCTGTAATGTCCAAGATACCCGTCTTAAAAAAGGAGACCTACCGGACTATTGGAAAAGTTGCCAGGTACTGCAGAAGAAAGCAGAAAGTTTTGTTTGCTTTTACGTTCACCATTATGGGTGCGGTTTGGGTCTCCAGATATTTTCTGCCGATTCATCAATTGCGACTTTTGCAAAGTCACAAAATTTTTGCTTAAATGTATTCCAGTCCCCTCCCTGGAGTGATTTTATGTAGGCCCGAATATTTTTTTTTTTTTTAAACAAATTTTGCATCATTTTTGCAAAACACGCTAAAATGCACTAAACATGTCAGAAAAAAAAAGGTTAAAAACAAAAATAAAGAAGATTTTTGAATTCGGTCAAAACTCTTGAACCACAAGCGCCCTTTTGAAGAATTTGGTACAAAAGACGTCCACGAATATCAGATGAGAAAGAAAATGAAAAGGGACTTAAGTGATGAATCGGGTGCTAAGTTTGCAACTATTGCACAGGACTAGTAAAATCTGCATCCCATCAGTCTCCTCTAGGAGCGGACCCATGATATTGTTTGCAAGTTTCTTTTCTGAAGATGGATCAGCAGACTACAGTTACTATTTATGTGTTTTGTCATCCCCCCCCCCGATCCACTATCAAACCAATAGTTAATAACCACGACTCACTAGCGGCCAAGGAAGCTTTCCCATTTATTACTTTACACAGCGGCTTTGATCTTGCGGATAATTTGAAGTTTCTGCGTGCAAATGAAGTCCTGATCCTTACGAGAGCCGAGCATGCCATATGTTAAAAATAAAATCTCAAAATATTCAGATTCGCGATGGTTTGCATTCAGACATGCGAGCCGGGTAATGAATGACTCACTTCTATATTTTTTTTTTTTTTTCTCTTGTGATCTCAAAAAAAAAAATCTGCGGCTGACCCCACCCTGCCAGCTCAGAGCAATGTGACTTTTACTGTTAGCAATTTAGAATAAAAGACTGTTCTGTGCTTGATCACAACGATACGTCTGGATAAAATCATAGGCAGGACATGAAGACAATATAGAGAGGTTAACTCCCTCCACAGTGGAGACATCACATGTAGGATGGCCTCGATATAGCCCCAGATTACTCTACCGAGGTCTCAGGGATGGCCTTGATATAGCCCCAGATTACCCTACCGAGGTCTCAGGGATGGCCTTGATATAGCCCCAGATTACTCTACCGAGGTCTCAGGGATGGCCTTGATATAGCCCCAGATTACTCTACCGAGGTCTCAGGGATGGCCTTGATATAGCCCCAGATTACTCTACTGAGGTCTCAGGGATGGCCTTGATATAGCCCCAGATTACTCTACCGAGGTCTCAGGGATGGCCTTGATATAGCCCCAGATTACCCTACCGAGGTCTCAGGGATGGCCTTGATATAGCCCCAGATTACTCTACCGAGGTCTCAGGGATGGCCTTGATATAGCCCCAGATTACTCTACTGAGGTCTCAGGGATGGCCTTGATATAGCCCCAGATTACCCTACCGAGGTCTCAGGGATGGCCTTGATATAGCCCCAGATTACTCTACCGAGGTCTCAGGGATGGCCTTGATATAGCCCCAGATTACTCTACTGAGGTCTCAGGGATGGCCTTGATATAGCCCCAGATTACTCTACTGAGGTCTCAGGGATGGCCTTGATATAGCCCCAGATTACTCTACCGAGGTCTCAGGGATGGCCTTGATATAGCCCCAGATTACTCTACTGAGGTCTCAGGGATGGCCTTGATATAGCCCCAGATTACTCTACCGAGGTCTCAGAGATGGCCTTGATATAGCCCCAGATTACTCTACCGAGGTCTCAGGGATGGCCTTGATATAGCCCCAGATTACTCTACCGAGGTCTCAGGGATGGCCTTGATATAGCCCCAGATTACTCTACCGAGGTCTCAGGGATGGCCTTGATATAGCCCCAGATGACTCTACTGAGGTCTCAGGGATGGCCTTGATATAGCCCCAGATTACTCTACCGAGGTCTCAGAGATGGCCTTAATATAGCCCAAGATTAGTCACCGGGATCTCAGGGATGGCCTTGATATAGCCCCAGATTACTCTACCGAGGTCTCAGGGATGGCCTTGATATAGCCCCAGATTACTCTACCGAGGTCTCAGGGATGGCCTTGATATAGCCCCAAATTACTCTACTGAGGTCTCAGGGATGGCCTTGATATAGCCCCACATTAGTCACCGGGATCTCAGGAGACCATACAAATCACATGAATGAGAGCTTATACCGGTCACATAAAGGTGACTGCTGATATCCTTAGAAATTACGTTGGGAGGTATTTAATTTTGGAATTAGATATTGATGGCCTATCATTTGCAGAGGTCATCAATATCATAGGTCAAAGGGGGTCCTACACCCGGCACTCCCTCTTCAAAGTGTATGAAGATGTGTCATCATTACAGCTCTGTACACCATGTAGTGGCCATTCTCAGGTACTGCACCTCAGCTTTTATTGAAGTGAATGGGGTGCCGGGTGTTGGATGGAGCTCCAAAAATATGATTAATATATCCTTAAGGATAGACGATCACTGTTGATGTCCACTTTAATTATATTACACACCTTAACTGCTGCAGAACCTCATTTACAAGCAAGAGTATAACTACCAGGGAGACCGCACCCAGGTCTTAGAACCTAGAAGAAGTCCAAAGTTCCTTTTGGAGCGTATGAGATGACCAATACTATAAAAGACAGGTGACAGTTTGGGGCCACGTTGGAGTTCTTGGGTCCTATAAGCTTCATGTTAGGCCACTGTATGGCCACAATGCAGCTGCTGCAGAACCTCTTTTAGGGAGAAACTGAGCACCTAATGTCAGTAAAAACAGTGGTTAAAAAAGGAAATGAAACTTCCTGAAAAAGTGGTGTGTGGCAGGCCGCTCCTGCAGCAGGAAATAAGCGGCATCTGCACAGCACCGCCCCGTCTCTGGAGAATCGCCAGGTCCTGATATCAGAATCCAATTTTAATGTTTTTGCACGTGTCTTTGGGAAGTGTCCTAGAGCACAGTAGAAAGAACAATGCAAAAAGTTTTTTAGGATCACCACACAAAATACCAATATATATATATATAGCAAAATATAGTTGATTGTTTTACTGAGCCAAAAACACAACACACAGTTTAAAAACACTTAAAAAATCCAAGGGACTGAAACAAATGTAGTCCCCAGAATATAAGATGGTCATAGTACTAATATAGCCACTAGCTGCTAATAATAAAATATCACACAAGCAAATATAAAATAATGCAAGTATGCTGCTAATATAGGCCCCCTAATATCAGAGGTAAAGCCACATTTCTTAACGGGGGAGAAAAAATATAATAATAACCAGCCCCCAAATCAGGACCTAGTGTATAATGGGCTCCTAAGCACTGGATAAAAGAATAGCACGGTACAAAAAACCATTCTTATGTCTGCAAGCAGTCAGGCAGAGTGATACATCACCGCAGACCAGTCCAGTTAGTAAGGAGTCATAGTCGCCCCGTCACCCATATCCAGCAGTCAAGCAGGCAGAGTGGCATAGGAGGACCCACGCGTTCCGACACTCAAGGTGTCTTTTTCAAGGTGAGTGAAACCGATTCTGTTAAACCCAACTTTCTCCTTCGTCTCATTGGGGGACACAGAGACTGTGGGTGTGTGCTTCTGCCGTCTGGAGGCTGACACTAAGTATACAAAAAAAGAGTTAGCTCCTCCTCCGCCGCATACACCCTCGCCCCCAGACCGGGCGTAACTCAGTTTTTTGCTTAGTGTCTGATGGAGGCACACGCAGTCTGGAGCTCCAGACTAGATTTTTTTTTTTTTTTTCTCTTTCTATGAAGATAAGATAGGGGCGACGGATCCTATAGAGAGGGTCCGATCTCCCCAAATCATCAACGGGCGACCACGTGTGAGTAGCCCTCCACGTGTTTCCTCTCCCGCACCGAGGGACACATCTGGGACTTTTCCCCAGACAACCATTTTTCTTTGTTATTTTTTAAAGAAACGCATCCTGATAAGAGGATTCGGTTTCCCCATAAACCCCAACGGGCGAGCACGTGTGAGCGATCCTCCACGTTGTTCCTCTCCTGCAGCGTGGGAATTCATTAATGCCCCTACCACCCCTAGGTAGTGAGACCAGGGGTGGAGTTGGAGGCGCAGGTGAGCCAAGGGATCGAAGCGTCCCGGTACCAGTAGCCTCCCCCTCCCTGCCAGGGATGGGGTTGAGAGCACCTCAAGAGAGCCCCCACGGCGGCCCGGCTCACCTTTGTTAATAGGAAGACCGGGACCAGGTAGTCCGCCTCTCACCCGGCGCTGCCCCCGGCGGGTAACGCCGCACGCGGAGTGCGGCCAGAAGCCCCGCGGGCGGCCGCGGCCCCCACTGTATGGGGAGGTCCGTGAGTTCCGCGCGAGGCCCCGCCCGCCGACTTCCGGGGTAGTCGGAAGCCCCACCCACTAACTTCCGGTACGGGGGGCGGAGAACGGCGGGCGCGCACAGTTACCGGAGAGCTCCGCCCCCCTCCCCCTCCTTGCATTTCCTCGCCGGAGTGCGGCCGGAAGCCCTGCCGCCTCTCTCCCAGAGTGCACCGCAAGTGTCCCCGGCGAGTAACGCCGCACGCCCCGTGGAAGAGACGCAAGGTGGGACGTTACCGGTGGGTGAGTGCAACCCCATTTCGAGTGCCGCACTGGTAGTCAAGGAAGGGGTTACCCTCCTCCTCCTACCCTACCTTGCAATATGTCTGGCAAAGGGAAAGCTCACTCTTTCCTATACGCTGTTTGCGTTTCCTGTGGGGTCAGGCTGCCTAAGGCGCAGCCGGGTAAATTTTGTGAAGCCTGCGAGTCGGAGCGAGCCCAGGAGCCCCCCATTGTTGCAGAGCCCAGGGGTCAGGACCCCCCAGAATGGGCGGTGTCTTTATCACACTCTATGATGTCCCTTACAAGGGCAATTGAGTCTCTTCGAGGCCCGGGCAGGGACAAGGATGGTGGTCTGCCAGCGGAAGACAGCTCGTCCACGTCTCAGGACCCTCCGTCCGTTAGGGGCCGCTCCAGCACCAGACAAGCTCATGGCAAGAGAGCTCGTTCCCCATTGGCCGGGCCCTCTGGGGCTTCGGCGGCGGGTATTAGGGTATCTCGTTCCCGTCGCCGAGCTCAGGAAGTGAGCAGGATGAGGGCGAGGAGGAGGAGGAGGCCTGGAATCCAGAAAGCCTGGGATATCAAGACTCGGTGGACAGCCTCATTGAGGCAGTCAACCAGACATTAGAGATCGAGGACGATGTGTCCACGGCCTCAGGTCACAAGGTCTCCTTCAAGAAGACCAGGCGACCGCATAGAAAGTTTGCCACGCATCCGGAGTTCGAGGATCTAGTCCAGAAACATAGGGAACACCCGGATAAGCGTTTTGCAATGCAAAAAGCGCTGCAAGCAAAGTATCCGTTTCCTCCTGAACTCCATAAAGGATGGGTGGAGTCGCCAGTAGTGGACCCACCGGTATCACGTTTAGCATCAAGATCGCTATTGTCGATACCCAGCGGTTCTTCTATCAAGGACCCAACTGATCGCCTCATAGAGGGGCTTGCCCGCTCGGTGTATGAGGCAGCAGGGTCGGCTCTGGCCCCCTCCTTTGCGGCTACTTGGGTGGCTAAGGCCATGGTTTCATGGGCAGACGCTCTGCATAAGGCCCTCCAAGACAGGGATCTGCCCGCGGAGGTCTTGGAGGTGACAAATCAGATATCAGGGGCAAGTGATTATCTCATCAGCGCCTCTCTGGACGCGGCCGAGTGTTCTGCTGTGGCAGCAGCAAATGCGATCGCCGTCAGGCGAGCATTATGGCTGAGATTGTGGAAAGCGGATTCTATCTCTAAAAAATCCTTGACCTCATTGCCTTTTCAAGGCAATCGGTTGTTCGGTGAGAAGCTTGATAAGCTTATCTCAGAAGCCACAGGGGGGAGGAGGAGTTTCCTCCCGCAGCAGAGGACTTGGCCAGCATTCAGGCAGACGCAGAGGCGTTTTCGGCCTTTTCGTAGCCCCTGGAGGGGGACTTCGGCCAGGGCATCCACCTCCGCGAACGATGGTCAGATTAAGGAAAGGCAATCTTCTTACAGGGCCAATCCGCTGGGTAGAGGCCGAGGCCGTTTGCCCAGAACGGGGGGGGCCAGATCCCAAAAGCCTCCAGCAAAATGACTCGAGGCGCTTCGTACCTACGGACGACAGAGTGGGCGGACGCCTACTAAGGTTCAGCCACGTTTGGGTCGCAGTGGCACGCGACGCTTGGGTGGCAGAATTGATATCGTCCGGGTACAAGATAGAGTTTGTCGGACTCCCGCCACGACGATTCTTCCGTTCCCGGCTTTCCGGAACAGAATCGCAGGCGGAAGGTTTGTTACAGGCCATAATGACGCTACAGCGCAACGGGGTCATTGTCCCAGTGCCGGAAAGCGAAGAGACGCAAGGTTTTTACTCCAACCTGTTTTCGGTCCCCAAAAAGGACGGGACAGTAAGGCCAGTTCTGGATCTAAAGATCCTGAACAAATTCATCAGGGTCAGACGGTTCCGGATGGAATCCCTCCGCTCGGTCATTGCAGCCATGGATCCAGGGGAGTTCCTAGCCTCGATCGATGTGCAGGATGCATATCTACTCATTCCGATTTTTCCTCCACACCAGAGGTTCCTGCGTTTTGCGATCGGAGGGCGACATTTCCAATTTGTTGCTCTGCCCTTCGGTCTGGCCACTGCCCCCAGAGTCTTTACAAAGGTAATGGCGGTGGTTATGGCCATCCTGCATGCTCGGGGCATAACGGTACTACCTTACCTGGACGACCTTTTGGTAAAGGGGCCGTCGTTTCAGGCGTGCCAGGAGAATGTCAGTATCACGCTGGATACCCTGGCCCGTCTAGGCTGGTTGATCAATCGGAACAAGTCGTCCTTGGTTCCAGCCCAGAGAATCGTATTCCTAGGCATGGTTTTCAGCACCTCCCAGGGGCTGGTGATCCTCCCTCAGGACAAGGCGCGAAGGATCAAACAGGGGGTACGGAACCTTCTACAGCCGGGCTCCAGATCCATCCGGTACGGCATGAGTGTGTTGGGCAGAATGGTGGCGGCGATGGAGGCAATCCCGTTTGCCCAGTTCCATCTCCGTCCGCTTCAGCATGCGCTCTTGTCAGCATGGGACCGAAGGCTGCTATCTCTCAGTCATCGGTGCAATTTGTCTCCGCCGGTCCGACGATCACTCCGATGGTGGACTCGCGACTCGTCTCTGGTCCAGGGGAAACCCTTTCCCCCGGAACAGTGGTTGGTGGTGACGACCGATGCAAGCCTGCAGGGTTGGGGAGCAGTTTTCCAGAGTCACACAGCCCAGGGGCGGTGGTCCATTCGGGAGGTAATTCTCCCGATCAACATTCTGGAGATACGAGCGATACGATTGGCCCTGCAACATTTTCAGCGTTTGCTGAGACACCGGCCGGTGCGCATTCAGTCGGACAATGCTACAGCAGTAGCGTATGTGAACCATCAAGGGGGCACGCGCAGCCAAGCAGCCATGCGCGAGGTTGGGCTGGTACTGCGTTGGGCCGAGAAAAACCACGTGGTAATTTCAGCGGTGCACATTCCGGGAGTCGAAAACTGGGCGGCAGATTTTCTCAGCCGACAGGGGGTCGCGGCAGGGGAATGGTCCCTGCACCCCGAGGTTTTTCAACAGATCTGCCAACGGTGGGGGACACCAGACGTGGACCTTATGGCATCCAGAGAGAACGCCAAAGTACAAAGGTTCGTCGCTCGATCCCTCGACCCGCAGGCAATCGCAGCAGACGCTCTGGTGCTCCCGTGGAGCCAGTTTCGTCTCCCGTACTTGTTCCCCCCGCTACCTCTGCTTCCAAGAGTCATCAGAAAGATAAGGAGAGAGAAGGTTCCAGCAATTCTGCTGGCCCCAGACTGGCCTCGGCGGGCCTGGTATGCAGATCTGGTTCAACTAGTGGTGGACGTACCCTGGCGTCTCCCAGATCGGCCGGACTTGCTGTCCCAGGGGCCGATCTACCATCCGAATTTAGGGGCCCTGTGTTTGACGGCGTGGCCATTGAATCTTGGCTGTTAACACAGGCAGGATTCAGGCGCGATGTGGTGGCCACGATGGTGAGTGCCCGAAAGCCTTCCTCGGCGAGAGTATATCATCGGACTTGGGAAGTGTTTTTCCGTTGGTGTAGGGATCGCGGAGTGGCTCCTCTGGTTTTTTCGATCCCCAACGTACTGGCTTTTCTGCAGGCAGGGCTGGACGCAGGATTGGCTCCGAGTTCGCTCAGAACGCAAATCTCGGCCCTGTCGGTGCTGTTCCAACGAAAGGTCGCTTCGGTCTGGCAGGTTAGGACGTTTATGCAGGGGGTCGCACATTTAGTACCCCCCTATAAGGCACCGACGGAATCATGGGACCTGAACTTGGTGCTCAGGGCCCTTCAGGAGCCTCCTTTCGAACCGTTACAAGAAGTCTCCTTACCTTACCTGTCCAGGAAGGTCGTTTTTCTGGTAGCTATAACGTCTATTAGGCGGGTTTCGGAATTGGCGGCTCTATCTTGTAAACTGCCGTTCCTGACTTTTTATAAGGGTAAGGTAGTTTTAAGGCCAGCTCCTCCCTTCTTGCCGAAGGTTGTCTCGGCATTCCATATCAACGAAGACATTGTCTTACCCTCGTTTTGCCCGGCACCGGTGCACAGGGTAGAAAAGGCATTGCACACCCTGGATCTGGTAAGAGCCCTTAGGAGGTATGTGACAAGGACAGCGCCTTTCCGCCAGACAGACTCTCTATTCGTGATTCCAGAAGGGCGGCGGAAGGGGCTCGCTGCCTCCAGAGCGACTTTGGCCAGATGGGTTCGCCTGACGGTCCAAGAATCTTATCAAATCAGTGGCACGCCGGTTCCGGCAGGGATCAAGGCACACTCGGCTCGAGCAGTGGGTGCCTCATGGGCACTGCGACACCAGGCTTCAGCGGAGCAGGTGTGCAAAGCAGCTACCTGGTCCAGTTTGCATACGTTTGTCAAACATTATAACGTACATACCCAGGCATCCGCGGATGCAAGCCTGGGAAGAAAGATTCTCCAGGCAGCAGTTGCGCACCTCTAATCAGGGGCGCAAAATAGCATGGATTGGGTGAGCTAAGATCCCGCCCAGGGACTGCTTTAGAACGTCCCACAGTCTCTGTGTCCCCCAATGAGACGAAGGAGAAACATGGATTTTTGTGAGTACTCACCGTAAAATCCTTTTCTCCGAGACGCTCATTGGGGGACACAGCACCCACCCTACTAGCCAGTTGGCTTTTGCTTATTTTTGAGTTATACAAATCCTTATGTAAGGATCAGGGTGGTCCCTTTTCCAGACGTATAATTTCTTGCCTGAGTTTAAGGCGCGTTCTCCTACTGCTTATGCACTAAACTGAGTTACGCCCGGTCTGGGGGCGAGGGTGTATGCGGCGGAGGAGGAGCTAACTCTTTTTTTGTATACTTAGTGTCAGCCTCCAGACGGCAGAAGCACACACCCACAGTCTCTGTGTCCCCCAATGAGCGTCTCGGAGAAAAGGATTTTACGGTGAGTACTCACAAAAATCCATGTATTTAAACAAAATTCATTAGGAATAAATCTTTACCAGCTGATGGCTAGCGGCAGGAGAACGGCGTGAAGCGGCATGATGACGCGCAGTGAGCTACCCGGAAGTGCTCACCCGTCGGGGTCAGAGTATCCAGAGCGCCTGCGCAGCCAGTGTGTCAAGACGATTGTATATATGTGTAAGGCGCTTGCGTGACAAGATATACAATGCGCCTGCGCAGTCAGAGTATCTCACAGAGGTCTCACATAAGTGCATGACGCTTGCGCAGAAGATAGCCAACAGAGGCTAAGAGCATTATCGCCAACAGAACAAACAAATGCGCATGCCCACGGACATGAGCCAGTATTGTTATATATGAGGTCTCACATAAATACATGATGCTTGCGCAGAAAATAGCTGATAGAGGCTGGGAATATTATCACCAGCAAAAGAAGCAAATGCGCATGCCCACGGACATGAGCCAGTATTGTTATATATGAAAATCATACACACATACGCCGATAAATATAATATATAGATACTGATCGATGTGGCACAATATAATGTGTAATGATTGCACATGAGTATCCAGCGGATGTGCACTGTTTTATTCACAAAGATATAAAGCTGTTGTGCAACAATTAACAAAGGCTATAAGAGCTGATAATGCCCATATAGACAATTGGGCATGCCCATACACATAGACAGACATTACTAAATGAAAGGCACACGTAGTTGCACCAAAGATGGTAGACATGCTCATGGCTTAAGGGAAATGCAGTACATCATGATCGCTCACGAATATGCAAAAAGCATTGACTAGCTCACAGAGGTCTTTATTTGTAAGCATGCACATTAGTGTAAACAATCGCAGTGTTTCTAGACCTCAGTGAGCTAGTCAATGCTTTTTGCATATTCGTGAGCGATCATGATGTACTGCATTTCCATTAAGCCATGAGCATGTCTACCATCTTTGGTGCAACTACGTGTGCCTTTCATTTAGTAATATCTGACTATGTGTATGGGCATGCGCAATTGTCTATATGGGCATTATCAACTCTTATAGCCTTTGTTTGTTAATTGTTGCACAACAGCTTTATATCTTTGTGAATAAAACAGTGCACATCCGCTGGATACTCATGTGCAATCATTACACATTATATTGTGCCTTATCGATCAGTATCTATATATTATATTTATCGGCGTATGTGTGTATGATTCTCATATATAACAATACTGGCTCATGTCCGTGGGCATGCGCATTTGCTTGTTTTGCTGGTGATAATATTCCCAGCCTCTGTCGGCTATTTTCTGCGCAAGCATCATGTATTTATGTGAGACCTCATATATAACAATACTGGCTCATGTCCGTGGGCATGCGCATTTGCTTGTTTTGCTGGTGATAATATTCCCAGCCTCTGTCAGCTATTTTCTGCGCAAGCATCATGTATTTATGTGAGACCTCATATATAACAATACTGGCTCATGTCCGTGGGCATGCGCATTTGTTTGTTCTGTTGGTGATAATGCTCTTAGCCTCTGTTGGCTATCTTATGCGCAAGCGTCATGCACTTATGTGAGACCTCTGTGAGATACTCTGACTGCGCAGGCGCTTTGTATACCTTGTCGCGCAAGCGCCTTACACATTTATACAATCGTCTTGACACACTGGCTGCGCAGGCGCTCTGGATACTCTGACCCTGACGGGTGAGCACTTCTGGGTAGCTCACTGCGCGTCATCATGCCGCTTCACGCCGTTCTCCTGCCGCTAGCCATCAGCTGGTAAAGATTTATTCCTAATGAATTTTGTTTAAATAGTTGGGTTTAACAGAACCGGTTACACTCACCTTGAAAAAGACACCTTGAGTGTCGGAACGCGTGGGTCCTCCTATGCCACTCTGCCTGCTTGACTGCTGCATATGGGTGACGGGGCGACTATGACTCCTTACTAACTGGACTGGTCTGCGGTGATGTATCACTCTGCCTGACTGCTTGCAGACATAAGAATGGTTTTTTTGTACCGTGCTGTTCTTTTATCCAGTGCTTAGGAGCCCATTATATACTAGGTCCTGATTTGGGGGCTGGCTATTATTATATTTTTTCTCCCCCGTTAAGAAATGTGGCTTTACCTCTGATATTAGGGGGCCTATATTAGCAGCATACTTGCATTATTTTATATTTGCTTGTGTGATATTTTATTATTAGCAGCTAGTGGCTATATTAGTATTATGACCATCTTATATTCTGGGGACTACATTTGTTTCAGTCCCTTGGATTTTTTAAATGTTTTTAAACTGTGTGTTGTGTTTTTGGCTCTGTAAAACAATCAACTATATTTTGCTATATATATTGGTATTTTGTGTGGTGATCCTAAAAAACTTTTTGCATTGTTCTTTTTACTGTGCTCTAGTGTATTTTCTACATGCAATTTAGTGATCCCAGTGGGGTTTATTTCCCCTGTCATTTAATGATTGTGGCCGCTTAATTACCTTATACATTCTTTGGGAAACGTCGTTGCAAAACTTATGATACAAGTATAGTACGGGTGGGGTGTGTTAAGGGAAGCTGCAATAATTCAGCATCTTGAATTTTGCAGTTTTTCCAGAGATAAAAGTCCTGCCTAAAATTTACCACCCAATTGCAGCAAGGAGTAAGCAAGGCGGGGGTCCGTCTCTCCAAGGGCCCCATAGTCTGCCTCTATAGAAGCTCCCCCATTGGACTAAGCTGCACGTTAAAAGGTTTCCTGCCACTTTAAGTCTGTGTTACTAAATCTTGTGACATAGGAACTCGCTCTCGCCCGCTGCCAGGGGGAGTGATGACTGTGTATCAGACGTTTCTACAGAGATGAGGATTTGTATACCAGCACACATGGTTGGGAGGAAATGGTGTACGCAGAGCACGAGAGTGAATATATTGTTTTTTGTGGTTGTCGCTAGGAAGCAAAATGTAAATTCAAATATTTTTTTTTCTTCTTATTCAGAGATTTGTGAAGTTACAATTTCTTTGAAATCAGTCTTGATAGGCCTAGAGGAATATCAGACGGATATTATAAATTAGATTAAATATTACATTAAAGATAATTTTAGCAATATTACTAATTTCCATTGTTTAACGGGGTTGGCGACTACTTTAAGGGAATCTGTCAAGAAAGTCGGATTCCAAGGATGTATCACTTACTGGGCTGGGTGTTGTACCGTCAATACAATCAGTGTTTCATCAGCAGGGGATTATCACTACAGGACTAGGTCTCACGTGCTCAGCAGTCCCTCTGTGTAATCCTGCCCCTACCCCTGATTGGCAGTGTACACAGGAAGCTGCCATTGAAGGGTGTGGGTGGGATTACACACAGATCAGCATTTTCACCAATGCTACATATACAACAGAGAAAACAGGGATTCTATGTAAATTACACCAAGCAGCCTAGTAAGTGACATATCGCTGGAATCAGGCTCTCTTGCCCTGTATGTTGCAGCTCTCGAGTTACATAGCAAAAACCTGCTGACATATTCCCTTTAATGGTAGAAAAGGCTAAAAAGTAATAATCCATACTCGCATACACTAACTCTGCGCTGCACACTGTGTCCCCAGTCGGTCTCACAACTTCCTTTTTTTCCATAGTTTTTCTACAATCACGATCACAAAAATGTTACACTTATACGACGGATGAGGCATACAACTTTCTGCAGAATACTGCTATCTAATACAACTTTCTGCAGAATACTGCTATCCAATACAACTTTCTGCAGAATACTGCTATCCAATGCAAAATGTCAAGTTTGCCTTAAAGCATATGCAACTGATCCAACTGCTAGGACTCAACAATGTGCGTACAGCATACCTTTTTTTTTCCTTTATATCTTTAATTTTACCACAATCGTTACCATTTGGCCACTAACAGGTTACAAGTACGCTGAGCAGCAGCACTCAATGTCAAGCAGCAGATGCCAAAGGAAGCAAGATTTTAGAATGTAGAAAAAGAAAGAAAATCTCCCGATCCCAACATATTGTTACCACAAGAGGTAGTAATGGCTGACACTATGACAGCTTTTATACAAGGGCCGGATGATTTCCTCAGTACACCTAACATTGTGGGTTATAGTTGGATTAGTGATAAAATGCACAATTGATGGAGAAAAGTTAAACATGATGGACCAAGGACTTTTTTCCACCTATGTACTGTAACTATGTAACAACAGCAACTAACATGAGACAAGGTGCTGAGTCAGAGGTTGGGTGCTGGTGTTGTTGGGGTGGACTCAAGCAGACCTACTGAGCATTTTTTTGCCACTCTTTTCCAAAAGTGTTATTGAAAACTGTAGTGGACCCCATTCCAACTGTGGGCACAAAGCCTAAACCATCTTGTTGTGGAAGAATCCTCTTTTCCCTTTTTGGTCACATTATGAGGCACATTAGGATAGGTGGGGGATAGGCAGCTTGGTGACCATGGGTAGGTTAGGACACAGGTTACTGTAAATTCACTCGGAGCAGACGTGTGGCAGATTTTCCATCCAAATTTGTGGGAAGAAAATCCACAGCCAATTAGGGTATATGTGTAAGAGTATGACCGAAGAAGAACCAACCCCTGAAGATATTATGATGACTGTAATGTGTTATTTTACTGCATTTTCTATACAAAAAAGAGCAATAGAAATGGAGCCACATGTTGTGGACCCAAGACAGCTGGGAGGAGTGGGGCTGAAGAGGCAATGTGTAAGCTGGTCCTGGAAGCATAGGAACAAGACTTAGGCTTATCGGGTCAGGGAAAAGGTACTACAGCAGAAGAGGGCTACATGGAGATGGAGCATTCAAGTTGTTTATGTTTTGTAAAGTCTATGTCGCCCCTTATATTATTATATATACGTTGTACCAATTTCATCACTACAGAATGTTCCCCTTTAACAAAATGGACTAAGATCTTCCTTGTTTGCTACATAAACACGGTGGGGTTCCTATACTGTATCATCAAACAGTATGTGGTCTGTGTGAGGAATACCGGAGTCAAACCATAAGGCTGGGGTCACACTTGCGAGTGTGATGCGAGAAACTCACGCATCAATACCCGGCACTGCCGCCGGCACTAGGGACCGGAGCGTGCAGCTGCATAGAAATACATGCAGCCGCACACTCCGGTCCCAAGTGCCGGTGGCAGTGCCAGGTATTAGGCCGGAGTCACACTACAGCGAGATACGGCCGAGTCTCGCAGGTTAAAACCAAGCTCTGGCACCGGCACTCCGGAGCGGAGCGTGCAGCCGCACAGCAATACATGGAGTTGCACGCTCCGCTCCGGAGTGCCGGTGCCAGAGCTTGGTTTTAACCTGCGAGACTCGGCCGTATCTCGCTGTGTGTGATCCCGGCCTTAATGTGAGAGATTTGCGGGAGTTTCTTGCATCACACTCGCAAGTGTGACCCCGGCCTAACACACACACCTAAAGTAAGCCGTTTCACTGGCACCTGGGATCACAGCGCTGCACCTTGACCCGCGCGGCCCTTACATACGCACACTTTGTCTTTTTCTGGCGACCAGCATTGATAACACAGGTCAACGAAAAAAAATTTTTTTTCTGGTGTCCAAAATATTTTAATGAATTTGGGGTATTTTTGGGGTGCTGATTTTGAATATGTCATCAGTTTTGCCAGATTGGCTCAAGTTTTTGAGATTTTTGGTATCTTATTTATAGCACTTGTTGGTAAATGCGACGCATCATCTCATTAATTTCTTTGGATTAGTACTTGAACTGAGCAGTTCTCAATATAGTTTTGTGTTAATTAGTGTTCTAAAAGTTTGTTCATAGCTTGATTTTTGCACTAACTTTATGTTGTTGTCTGTTTTCCAGTGAAAAGCATGAACTCATCATGAAGAAGTTGTCTTAACGATCCAGACTCATTCTGTTACATTTGTGGTGAATATACACTGCCAAAACATAGAAGAAACATAACACACTTCGTAAAAAAAGTGTATTTTGCCTATTTTGGGGTTATGCTTGGGGACCAAGACAAGTTTTGGGCACCACACATAGTGTGCAAAGCATGTATCGAATTATTACGAAAATGGAGCAAAGGACAAAGAAAAAGCTTCAAATTTGGTGTTCCAATGGTGTGGAGAGAGCCAAAAAATCATCATGATGACTGTTATTTCTGTGCAGTGCAAGTGCAAGGATTCAATAAGCATAAGAAACGAAAATGGGAGTAACATGGAATCTGCAAGAAGGCCTGTCCCTCATTGTGAAGATGTGCCTGTACCTGTGTTTACCATAAATAACAGTCATCATGATGATTTTTTGGCTCTCTCCACACCATTGGAACACCAAATTTGAAGCTTTTTCTTTGTCCTTTGCTCCATTTTCGTAATAATTCGATACATGCTTTGCACACTATGTGTGGTGCCCAAAACTTGTCTTGGTCCCCAAGCATAACCCCAAAATAGGCAAAATACACTTTTTTTACGAAGTCTGTTATGTTTCTTCTATGTTTTGGCAGTGTGTATTCACCACAAATGTAACAGAATGAGTCTGGATCGTTAAGACAACTTCTTCTTGATGAGTTCATGCTTTTCACTGGAAAACAGACAACAACATAAAGTTAGTGCAAAAATCAAGCTATGAACAAACTTTTAGAACACTAATTAACACAAAACTATATTGAGAACTGCTCAGTTCAAGTACTAATCCAAAGAAATTAATGAGATGATGCGTCGCATTTACCAACAAGTGCTATAAATAAGATACCAAAAATCTCAAAAACTTGAGCCAATCTGGCAAAACTGATGACATATTCAGAATCAGCACCCCAAAAATACCCTAAATTCGATGAAATATCTTTGGCACCAAAAATGCTGTTGACCAGTGTAATGAATTGGAACACTCTATATTGTATTCTCTGAGAGATTTTTTTTCAACCAGTTTTTTTTGAGCGGATCGGCTGTAGAAGACTCTGTGCTCACATCCCTTTATGGTTTCAGGAAAGTATGTGAGATTTTAGCAAATCTCATCCACATTCATTCAGGAAAAATCTTCAGCTGAAATTGGTGAATGATTGAGATTTTGAACCATGCTATGTGAATTTTGGCTGCAGATTTTCACCTTTTGGGCGTGTCCTCAACTGTTCTAGAAAAAAATAAAAAAAAAATTCTTCTGTTCTTGATTTTGGTGGGAGTTCACTACTGTAGAAATTCAGGGTTATATCAATATTATAACCAGGACACATTTCTTTTCAGCTTTATGATGGACCGAATGACCAAGCCAGACTGATCGATACATACTGTGGGAGTGAGTTGCCTCCGGATGGCACTACTAACAGTACAAGCCTTCATGTTGTCTTCCAATCAAGCAGTGCCACCGCATATCAAGGATTTCAGCTATCATGGAGCATTAATGGTAAGGGAAAGTTTAGGAAGATGTTTTTTATTACATATTCAGTCATTGTGCTAATAGAGAATGTACCCATCTCACCTTATAGGTTTTATTGGATTCTCAGTGTACTCTGTCGGACATCGTTTCTGGCCAAATATGTCTATTGGAGGCGAGCAGCAAGACATAGTTGCTGCCCATCTCATTAGGCGAACATAGCCAAAAATGATGTCTGAAAAGGCACACTGTGACTCCGTCTCCATCATTATAGTCAATGGCCCTGTTAGCTCTTATGCCTGAATCCCATTTGCAGGGAATTCGAATGTAAGCCCGAACAGAGCCACTGAACATAGTGGTAAACGCTATGTGAACCCAGCCTTGCGGGTGTACTTTCATAAAGACTTAGAGAGTACCTATCATATCAGGTGACTGCTCTGAATGAGCTGTCCTGTGTGTGAACACGACGAATAACATTTTTTCTGGCCATTATAGCATTTGCATCCTGCATCTTTCATTGGTTTTCCCCTTTGTAACCTATACTGCAAATTTTCAGTTGACTCTGAGCTAGTGTGTAAAGACTAGCCGGTATGATGTCTCCGATACACAGTGCACACAGATATGAGGGATTCCCACTCTCCTCCTCTATGCAGCACATGTTCAGAAGCAGTAGCATAGAGGACATTATGCAGTGTTACTGAGCAGTGTACCTGTGAATCCAGCACCGGGGTGAGATGAATACTTAATTGTAAGCAGCACCACCATCTCTGTATGCCTTTCTGATTCTCTCTCTCACTTTTCATTACCACCTATTTTTTCAACATTATTGTTTAAAATGCTGTTTTTTCTTTTCTAGTTAGTTAGATAAATGGAGGTATGGATAGATTGGTAGAGCAATGGTGACTGATAAAAATAAATTCTGGCCAAAAAAAAGTCATAAGCAGAAATGCCAGAAAAAAAAGCAGCACCGAAATAAAAATACGATGGAAAAATAGATAATAAATTGATAGACAGATGTTTTTACTTAAAAAAAAAAAGAATGGAAAAAGCCAAAGCAGCTGTTTCATGTATCTCCAGTCACTGCATATTCCGGATTCCACAGACAGGAATTCCTTGTGTGCAAAACTTCCGGATCTCTATCTAAATACAAGGATTTCAGTCCAACTGATGTAATTTCACACACCAGACAAAGGAAATTATAGGTTTTCTTGTCTGTTTAGGCTGTGTTCACACGTTGCAGTCACATAGCATTTTTTTTTTTTTTTTTGCTACAATCACAGTAAAATAATAACTTTTTTGCCACAATTTTTGAAAATCGCTGGAAATCCACATCACTGCCGCAATGTGTGAACTCAGCTTTAAGGATCATGCTGGTGTACAAAATTATATAATTATGGGAAAAAATTACAATTATCACTGATCAGCACACGTATACTGTTAATGAAATCCATAATGACTTTCGCAATAATATATTTCTTTAATTATTCTAATATTTTATCATTTTTTATTTTTATGTCCTACATAATGATGCAATAATTTCATAGTGCACGCGAGCCCTCCCCTGTTGACCTTGAAAATGCCCCCAGCCAATAGCTAGTGGGCATCTAGTATAAAAGGCACCCTCCCCAGTTGGGAGGTGCCTGACCAACCCCTGTAGTTTCCCAAAATCTCTTGTGTATGCAGCTGCATGTTGTCAGGTGAACCGTCCTAATCTAGTGAAGTTAGTTCTTTATCCTGAACCAATTCCCGTATTCCTGTATGATGTGTGCGTATTAATCGGACGAGTGCAATCCAGTACAAAATTGGATTGCATTTGTACCAATGTTATGAGAAAAAAAATTGTGAGTGGCCGCATATATCGGATGAGACTCACCAATGCAAGTCAGTGGGTGTGAGAAAAAAATTGCATGGCACACCGACCATACGTGTGCAGCTCGATTTTTGTACACATCTCAAAGGAAACTTGACTTTTCATCAGCTAAGTACAGTAAACTCACAGCCTGAACCATCAGAATAGAATAGATAGACAGAAATATGTCAGTGAAATATTTTGTCAGTGCTTTGAGTGTGTAGTTTTCTACACTTGTATTTAGCTAATAAATAAATTAAAAAAACCTATGTGGGGGCCTCACTTATTTTTAAAAACCAGCTAGGGGAAAGCAGACAGCTGATAGTTGGTCTTTTTAGCCTGGGAAGAGGCTAATATCTATGGAGCTTCACAGCCTATTAATATAAGCTCACAGTTGTCTGCTTTGCCTTTACTGGTTATTTAAAAGAAATGACGTGGGGTCCTCCCCCTATTTTTAATACCCAGTAAAAGCTAAGCGGACAGCTGCGGGCTGATATTAATAGGCTGGAAAGGTCCATGGATATTGGCCCATTCTCAGCCTAATTAGGCCAGCCTTTATCCACCCCAGAAATGGTGCATCCTTTAGATGCGCCAATTCTGGCACTTAGCCTCAGCTGTTGCCGATTGCCATCGTGCGGTGGCAATCACAGTAATGGTTTTAGGGTTGATGTCATCTGTGTAATGTCCGCTGGCATGAACCCCAGGGGTTAATAATTGAGAGGCATCTATCAGACACCCCCCATTACTAACCCCGTAGTAAAAAAAAAAGAAACACAAACACAAGTCCTTTATTTGTAAAAATTACTCTCTATTTCCCTCTTTTACCCATTTATTACCATAAAAAAAATAATCCACAGGTTCTGCCCTAATCAAAATGGAGGTCCCATGACGATCTCCTCCTTCGTCCAATGTATGGAGCACTGTTCAGCGAACACAGCTCCACAGACTGGAGCAGCAGCCACTGCTGGGTCTCACGCTGCCCAGCGCATGAACCTGTTTGCTGTGATGAGTGGTGATATCAGTAAGGTTACCACAGTTCAGTGCAGTTCAAACCAAAAACCATTACCCCAATTGCCACCGCACCAGGGAAATTGGGAAGAGCCAAGGCGAAGCTTATTAATATGAGCCCGCAGCTGTCTGCTTAGCCTTTGCTGGTTATTAAAAATAGGGGAACCCCGTGTCATTTTTTTACTGTCCCCCCTTTTTAATAGCCAATAAAGGCAAAGCAGACAGCTGTGAGTTGATATTAGTAGGATGGGAAGCTCCATGGTTATTGGCCCTTTCCCAGAATAATAAACAAACACGATCTTAGGATGCATAAAAAGAGGGAGAAAATACTACAATCTCAACGTATTGTTACCCCTTTATAAATCACTGGTGAGGCCACATCTAGAATGTGAGATCCAGTTTTGGGCTCCACATTTGAAAAAGGATATTCAGAAGTTAGAATCAGTTCAAAGGCGGAAAACTAGATTATGACAAGGCATGGTAGTCCTCTTACATGATGAGAAGTTGGAAAAGTTGGGCTTGTTTAGCTTGGAAAAAAGACGCCTCAGAGGAGATCTCAAATATATGCTTGGTCAGTACAAAGGACTGGAACATGACTTATTCCTTCCAAAGACCATACTTAGGACCAGGGGGCAATCATTACAAGTGGAAGAAAGGTGATTTTGGCAGCTAAATAGGAAAGGGTTCTTTACAGTTAGAGCAGTCAGACTGTGGAATGCCCTACCACAAGAGGTATTATTTATTTATTTTACTTATTTATCAAGCCCCATTAATTCCACAGCACTTTACACACATTATTGGCACTGTCCCTGATGGGGCTGACAATCCCCTATCAGTACGTCTTGGAATGTGGGAGGAAACCCACGCAAACTCAGGGAGAACATACAAACTGCTTGCAGATGCTGTCCTTGGTGGGATTTAAACCCAGGACCCTAGAGCTGCAAGGCTGCAGTGCTAACTACTGAGCCACCGTGCCCGGTGCCGCCAGGTAGTAAAGGCAGACATTATAGCAACTTTTAAAAAAAAAAGGACGTAACATTGTGGGTTATAGTTAAGTTAGGGACAAAATGTACAGTTGGTGGAGGAAGATTGAACTTGATGGACCTAGGTCTTTTTTTCAACCTACAGGTGCTTCTCACAAAATTAGATTATCATCAATGTAATAATATTCTAGATAGATAGGTAGATATATAGAGACACAGAGAGAGAAAGCTGTCATAAATTTAATAAATTCTGTGGAGCTTATCTGGCAGCTTTTTAGGAATAAATGTTAAAAAAATGGTGTAAGGTCCCCCTTTTTTTTATTAACCAGCTAAGATAAAGCAGAAAGCTGTGAGCTGGTCTTACATAGTTACATACATGTGCATCTCACAAAATTAGAATATCATCAAAAGGTTAATTTATTTCAGTTCTTCAATGCAAAAAGTGAAACACATATATTATATAGAGTCATTACAAACAGAGAGATCTATTTCAAGTGTTTATTTCTGTTAATGTTGATGATTATGGCTTGCAGCCAATGAAAACCCAAAAGTCATTATCTCAGTAAATTAGAATACTTTATGACACCAGCTTGAAAAATTATTTTAAAATCCGAAATGTTGGCCTCCTGAAATGTGTGTCGAGTAAATGCACTCAATACTTGGTTGGAGTTCCTTTTGCATCAATTACTGCATCAATGCGGCGTGGCATGGAAGCGATCAGCCTGTGGCACTGCTGAGGGGTTATGGAAGCCCAGGTTGCTTTGATAGCAGCCTTCAGCTCGTCTGCATTGCTGGGTCTGGTGTCTCTCATCTTCCTCTTGGCATTACCCCATAGATTCTCTAAGGAGTTAAGGTCAGGTGAGTTTGCTGGCCAATCAAGTACAGTGATACTGTTGTTTTTAACCCCTTCACGACCAATGATGCCACATAGGCGTCATGAAAACCTGTGCCAATCTGACCAGTGACGCCTATGTGACGTCATGACTTTAAAGCCCCCCTGCGGGTCGGGTGCCCGGGGTCACTAAAAGGTCACCGACCCGCAGATACAGGGGGCTTTGTTCTTCACCACAGGGGGCGTGGCTTCGCCCCCACGTGGCTAGGATCACTCTGATTAGCTGTTAAAAGTGAAATAGCCAATCAGAGCGATAGTAATATTTCATCAATGAAAATTGATGAAATATTACAATCCAGCCGTGGCCGATGCTGCAGTAGCATCGGACATGGCTGGAAACAGTAATGTGACCCCCCACACACCGGCTGGCGGGGGCGATCGGCCCCCGCCACTTAACAGCGGCGATGTGCCACCGCTGTCATCATCAGCTCCCCCCGCCTCCCTCCGCTCCCCCCTGCAGTCTGATCACTCCCCCTCCCACTCCCTGGTGCCTACCGAGTGCCGCTGTCGCTCCCGGTGTCCCGCGGTCCCGGATCATGGGTGCCGCCATCTTGGAAAATGGCGGGCGCATGCGCAGTGCGCCCGCCCGAATCTGCCGGCTGCAGACTCGATTCATTCATTTTGATCACTCTCACAGTGATCAAAATAAAATAAAAAGTAAATAAACCCACCTCTATCACCCCCATAGGTAGGCACATATAATAAAATAAAGAAAATATTTTTATTTTTATTTTTCCATTAGGGTTAGGGCTAGGGTTAGGGCTAGGGTTGGAATAAGGGTTAGGGTGGAATTAGGGTTAGGGTTGGAGTTAGGGTTAGGGTGGAATTAGGGTTAGGGTTACAGTTAGGGTTGGAATTAGGGTTAAGATTAGGGTTAGGCTTGTGGTTAGGGTTATAGTTAGGGTTGGGATTTGGGTTAGGGGTGTGTTGGGGTTAGAATTGAGGGGTTTCCACTGTTTAGGCACATCAGGGGGTCACCAAACGCGACATGGTGCCACCATTGATTCCAGCCAATTTTGCGTTCAAAAAGTCAAACGGTGCTCCCTCCCTTCCAAGCCCCGATGTGTGCCCAAACAGTGGTTTACCCCAACATATGGGGTATCAGCGTACTCAGGACAAATTGCCCAACAACTTTAGGGGTCTAATTTTTCCTGTTACCCTTGGGAAAATAAAAAATTGGGGGCTAAAAAACTATTTTTGCGGAAAAAAAATGCTTTTTTTATTTTCACGTCTCTGCGTTATAAACTTCTGTGAAGCACTTGGGGGTTCAAAGTGCTCACCACACATCTAGGTAAGTTCCTTGGAAGGTCTAGTTTCCAAAATGGGGTCACTTGTGCGGAGTTTCTACTGTTTAGGCACATAAGGGCTCTGCAAACGTGACGACGACTGCAGACCATTCCATCAAAGTCTGCATTTCAAAATGTCACTACTTCCATTCCGAGCCCTGATGTGTGCCCAAACAATGGTTCCCCCCACATATGGGGTATCAGCATACTCAGGACAAATTGGACAACAAATTTTGGGGTCCAATTTCTCCTCTTACCCTTGTGAAAATAAAAAATTGCGAGCTAAAAAAATCATTTTTTGAAGAAAAAAAATGATTTTTTATTTGCACAGCTTTGCGTTATAAACTTCTGTGAAGCACTTAGGGGTTGAAAGTGCTCACCATACATCTAGATAAGTTCCTTGGGGGGTCTAGTTTCCAAAATGGGGTCACTTGTGGGGGGTTTCCACAGCTGAGTCACATCAGGGGCTCTGCAAAAGCAACATGACTCCCACAGACCATTCCATCAAGTCGGCATTTCAATACCTCACTACTTCCCTTCCAAGCCCCGACGTTTACCCAAACAGTGGTTCCCCCCACATATGGGGTACTAGCGTACTCAGGACAAACTTGACAACAACTTTTGGGGTCCAATTTATCCTGTTACCCTTATGGAAAAAAATTGCGGGCTAAAAATCATTTTTTGGAGGAAAAAAATGATTTTTTATTTTCACGGCTCTGCGTTATAAACTTCTGTGAAGCACTTGGGGGTTCAAGGTGCTCACCACACATCTAGATAAGTTCCTTGGGGGGTCTAGTTTCCAAAATGGGGTCACTTGTGGGGAGTTTCCACAGTTTAGGTACATCAGGGGCTCTGCAAATGTAACATGACGCCCCCAGGCTATTCCATCAAAGTCAGCATTTCAAAATGTCACTACTTCCCTTCCGAGCCCCAACGTGTGCCCAAACAGAGGTCTCTCCCCACATATTGGGTACCAACGTACTCAGGACAAACTGGACAACAACTTTAGGGGTCCAATTTATCCTGTTACCCTTGTGAAAATAAATTGCGGACTAAAAAATAATTTTTTGAGGAAAAAAAAATATTTTTTATTTTCACGGCTCTGCTTTATAAACTTCTGTGAAGCACCTGGGGGTTCAAAGTGCTCACTATACATCAAAATAAGTTCCTTACCGGGTCTAGTTTCCAAAATGGTGTCATTTGTGGGGGCGATCCAAAGTTTAGGCACACAGGGACTCTCCAAACACGACATGGTGTCCGCTAACGATTGGAGCTAATTTTCCTTTCAAAAAGTCAAATGGCGCTCCTTACCTTCTGAGCCCTGCCGTGCACCCAAACTGTGGTTCCTCCCCACATATGGGGTACCAGCGTACTCAGGACAAACTGGACAACAACTTTTGTGGTCCAATTTCTCATGTTAGCCTTGTGAAAATAAAATAAGTGTGCTAAAAAATCATTTTTGAGGAAAAAAAATTATTTTTTATTTTCACTGCTCTGCGTTATAAACTTTTGTGAAGCACCTGGAGGTTCAAAGAGCTCAGTACACATCTCGATAAGTTCCTTAAGGGGTCTAGTTTCCAATATGGTGTCACTTGTGGAGGTTTTTCACTGTTTAGGCACACAGGGGCTCTCCAAACGCGACATGGTGTCCGATAACGATTGGAGCTAATTTTTCATTCAAAAAGTCAAATGGCGCTCCTTCCTTTCCGGACCCTGCCGTGTGCCCAAACAGTGGTTTATGACCACATATGAAGTATCGGTGCACTCAGGAGAAATTGCCCCACAAATTTTAGGATCCATTTTATCCTGTTGCCCATGTGAAAATGAAAAAACTGAGGCTAAAAGAAAATTTTTGTGAAAAAAAAGTACTTTTTTTTTACGGATCAATTTGTGAAGCACCTGGGGGTTCAAAGTGATCACTATGCATCTAGATAAGTTCCTTGGGGGGTCTAGTTTCCAAAATGGGGTCACTTGTGGGGGAGCTCCAATGTTTAGGCACACAGAGACTCTACAAACGCGACATGGCAACCGCTAAATATTCCAGCATATTTTCCATTCAAAAAGTCAAATGGCGCTCCTTCCCTTCCGAGCCCTGCCATGTGCCCAAACAGTGGTTTATGACCACATATGAGGTATCGGTGTACTCAGGAGAAATTGCCCAACAAATTTCAGGATCCATTTTATCCTGTTGCCCATGTGAAAATGAAAAAAATTAATGATAAAAGAAAATTTTTGTTGGAAAAATTAAAATGTCCATTTTTTCCTTCCACATTGCTTTAGTCCCTGTGAAGCACCTGAAGGGTTAATAATCTCCTTGAATGTAGTTTTGAGCACCTTGAGGGGTGCAGTTTTTAGAATGGTGTCACTTTTGGGTATTTTCTGCAATATAGACCCCTCAAAGTGACTTCAAATGTGATGTGGTCCCTAAAAAAAATGGTTTTGTCAATTTTGTTGTAAAAATGAGAAATCACTGGTCAACTTTTAACTTCCTAACAAAAAAAAATTTTGTTTCCAAAATTGTGCTGATGTAAAGTAGACATGTGGGAAATGTTATTTAGTAACTATTTTGTGTCACAACTCTCTGGTTTAACAGAATAAAAATTCAAAATTTGAAAATTGCGAAATTTTCAAAATTTTCGCCAAATTTCTGATTTTTTCACAATTAAACGCAAAAAATATTGACCTAAATTTACCACTAACATGAAGCCCAATATGTCACGAAAAAACAATCTAAGAATCGCTAGGATCCATTGAAGCATTCCTGAGTTATTACCTCATAAAGGAACACTGGTCAGAATTGCATAAAATGGCCAGGTCATTAGGTCAAAATAGGCTTGGTCATGAAGGGGTTAAACCTGGTATTGGTACTTTTGGCAATGGGGACAGGTGCCAAGTCCTGCTGGAGAATGAAATTTCCATCTCCAAAAAGTTTGTCGGCAGAGGGAAGCATGAAGTGCTCTAAAATTTCCTGGTAGACGGCTGCGCTGACTTTGGTCTTGTTAAAACACAGTGGACCTACACCAGCAGATGACATGGCTCCCCAAACCATCACTGATTGTGGACACTTCACACAAGACCTCCAGCAGCTTGGATTGTGGCTTCTCCGCTCTTCCTCCAGACTCTGGGACCTTGATTTCCAAATGAAATGCTAAATTTACTTTCATCTGAAAACAACACCTTGGACCACTGAGCAACAGTCCAGTTCTTTCTCCTTCGTCTAGCGTTGTCTATTGGTCATGAGTGGCTGACACAAGGAATGCGACACTTGTAGCCCATGTCCTGTATACGTCTGTGTGTGGTGGCTCTTGAAGCAATGACTCCAGCAGCAGTCCACTCCATGTGAATCTCCCCAAATTTTTGAATGGCCTTTTCTTAACAATTCTATCAAGGCTGCGGTTATCCCGGTTGCTTGTGCAGTTTTTTCTACCACACTTTTTCCTTCCACTCCACTTTCCATTAATATTCTTGGATACAGCACTCTGTGATCAGTCAGCTTCTTAGCAATGACCTTTTGTGACTTACCCTCCTTGTGGAGTGTGTCAATGACTGCCTCCTGGACATCTGTCAAGTCAGCAGTCTTCTCCATGATTGTGGAGCCTACTGAAACAGACTAAAGGTACTGTCACACTAAGCAATATCGCTAGCAATATCTGTTGTGAGTTCATTTTCCCCTTCACCGTTGATGTCTGATGAACTCCCTCTGCTGGTGAAGAGAGGTAGTGAAATTGATTGGGTTGAGAAGAACCTGTCATCTGAACAGGTGGAGCCTGATTGGACACCCGGAATCACTGAGTGGATATAAGGCAGCCGACGCCCTACAGGGGTGATGGTGATCCTTTCTGCTCTGAGCTCTTGCAACCAGTTAGTCCTGTCTACTGAAAGCTAAGTTTTTGCTCTCTTATTTTTCCATGAGATTTTGTCTGTTTGCTTCGTGTTTTGTGTTCAGCCTGCCTTTGTTGGGACGGGCTGAGCTCCATTTTTGTCTCTGATCAGTTTATCTCTTTGCTCTGTTTTCAGAATATACCTGAGTGCTGATATAGTGATTTTGAAGTCTAGCGACTTCAGGGCCTTTTTCCCTATCAGACGGTTGGGACATTTTTGGTAGGGTTTTTTGCGGATTGCAGCCAGCATCTTTTCTGTCCTTTCCTATTTAGCTAGTTGGGCCCCATCGTTTGCTCAACCTGTCGTTCTGTCTGTGTTTGTGTTTTCCTCTGCTTTTCACCGACAATACATGTTGGGGGCTGTCTATTGCTTTGGGGTCTGCAGTGGGGCAGTTTAGATTTCCCCTTTCTTTCTTTGGGCTTATTTGGTTCTCCGGCTGTGAACGAGGGGTCTAGGGCACCGTAGGAACCCCCCACGGCTACTGTTAGTTGTGGTGAATAGGATCAGGGGTCTGCAATCCGATAGCTACCAACCTCTCCGGTTTTCTGGACTTAGCTTGTATTTTTGTTTTTTCCTCCTTCGGTGACTCATTCATAACAAATATCGCTATAACTTGTGACGTTATAGCGATATTGCTGCGGCGCTTCCTGTGGAGAGGCAAGCGACGAGCGTGGAGCCAGATGGGAGGACGCAGGATCGCCTAGTGTGACAGGTAAGTAGCGACCCCCGTCCCCTGCGATGTCGCTGGTGAGATCTGCCTGTGTGGCAGCTCACTAGCGACCACTTAGCGATGTACCAGCAATCCTGACCGCGTCATATCGCTGGTCGGGATCGAAGTGTGACAGTACCTTTAGGGACCTTTTTAAACACTTAGAAAGCCTTTGCAGGTGTTTTTTGTTAATTATGGTAATATACTGAGATAATGACTTTTGGGTTTTCATTGTCTGTAAGCCATAATCATCAACATTAACAGAAATAAAAATGTGAAATAGATCACTCTGAGTGTAATGACTCTATACAATATATGAGTTTCACTTTTTGTATTGAAGAACTGAAATAAATTAAATTTTGCTGATATTCTAGTGAGAAGCACCTTTATGTAACTATGCAAGACCAGCTCACAGTGGTCAGCTTTACCTTAGCTGGTTAATAAAAAAAATGGGGACCTTACACCATTTTTTTTTACATTTATTCCTAAAAAGCTGCTGGATAAGCTCCACAGAATTTATTAAATTTATGACATCTTTCTCTCTCTATGTGTCTCTATATATCTACCTATCTATCTAGAATATTAACATGAGTCCCCAGCCATGGGCTTTACATCAACTGGTTATGAAAATTACAGAAGAGCCCACGCCATTTTTATTTATTTATTTATTTAAAAAACAGATACAAGTACAGAAAAATAATTTCGCAAAGCACTGATTAGAAATCACACTTACATCTATCTATCTATCTATCTAATATCTATCTATCTAATATCTATCTATCTATCTCTCTCATATCTATCTCTGTATATAAGATTGCTTTATTAGTTAGAAAACTAGCTTTAAATTACTTAGAGATTACAGTATGCAAGAGATGATAACAATGCATTGTATACGGATGTCATGCGGATTCTATGTGAGAAAAACCACATTGTAATCGCATGACACTTGTCCTACTTTTTTTGGATCAACATCGGAGCGATTTTTTTTACACAGATGTGAGAGAGGCCTTACCCTGAAGCTGCTCCAGCGGTACCCGAACTCTGATGCCGCTCAGGCGGTACCTGAATCCTGAAGCCGCTCTGGCGGTACCTGAATCCTGAAGCCGCTCCGGCGGTACCTAAATCCTGAAGCCGCTCCGGCGGTACTTGAACCCTGAAGCCGCTCCGGCGGTACTTGAACCCTGAAACCGCTCTGGTGGTACCCGATCTCTGTCTGGTGATTCTGAATTGTACTGTCTGAGTAGGCTCTGAATCCAGTCCTGCCTGTGACTCCGAGTCCAGCAGTCCGTGCTAGCGAACCTGACCCTGGTGTCAGCAGCTGCGGTACTGGGTACTGCCTAGGTGAGGCTTCCTGCAGCTCCAGCCTGACTCCACCATCAGGTGCTCCAGTGAAAACCAAGTAGCCGCTTAGCTATGCCCCTCCTAGGTAAGCCAGACCCCGTGACACAGTTGGACCAGGATCCACATGTGCCACCCGCATGCGTGACATTCTTTATTGGTCATCTCTGTCCAGCTTTCTGCTTCTAGTGTTGGGCAATAATGGAAACATATCAGGTTATGAAACTTTTTGGATCATTGGATTAAAGGAATATTACTGTGTACAAGTGAACATGTATATATGCACACATCCCAACATTTGAACTACTGTCTTCTTCCAGAAACATCAAAAAATTAAAGCCCAGAAAAGCCCACTTTGGGACACATTGCCATAAACTTAGGGACAATTTTCCACTATAATAGAGTGGAAAATGCGACTGTTAGGTGATATTATATACATGACTACCAACATACAGTATAAGAGCATCAATTTCAAACTGTAACGATGTGATGGTCTGGAGTAAGGATGAGGGACCTGGGTTCCTTACTATCCATATCTCAGGGGTACTCTTGAAGGTAAAGAGGCCTGGGTTTACAACCTTACTATGTTCCTATTAGGCTCTAATCTGTCCCCTTCTCCACCCCATGAGGCATGGGACAGAAATGTAAGGGAAACAAGACACAAAGTCAGACAGGGGTAACTGAAAACCTCTATCACACAAAACACTCACCAAAAATAGGGAGGGAGGAATAAACAAACCAAAATAGGAATAAGAACAAAGGGATAAACTCTCTCACAAACCTACTGCACACCGAACTCTCCAATAACTACTATAACCTCCAACTACACAGCTCAACACTTTTCAGGAAAAAGATTCTTTCACCGGCAAGGAAGAAATGCCCAAAGCCAGTTTATGTAGTAAGAGTAAATGCTAAGCAGTTACAGCTGAGAACAACCACACTGCATGTTCTCAGCCAGCATGGAAAGAGTCCTTAACCCTTTCAGCACTGATGGAAAGGAAATCCATTTAAAATAGGACATGAAATTAATCGTCTCTAAAGAGGACCTGCGATTCATTACCCAGGGTGACCTTTTAACTCCAGGTATTCCAAGGGGACGTGACCCCCTCTTGACAGAAGCAATAACTTGTAACTAGAGACACACCTCTAACCGAGAACACCAAAGAACAAAGTAGGTGCATATAGCCTCTTACAATGCAATATTTATTAAATTTGAACAATTAAAAGCAATTACATCCTAAACAGCGTAACCCTATGGAATACCACATTAGATATATTTACATGAATACTTGTGTTATCACTATTAGCATATCATAACTAAATTATGTCTTGTCCAAATACATATGCATGACTCTCTAGTCCATATGAGTAAAATTGAAACACTAGCGGCAAACCGTGTTCAAAAGATGAGGGAACACTTACAAATCTGTCAAGCTAATGTAGCATGTGGTCCTGGTGCCCCAATGCATGTTTCACCCTTGCTTCATCAGGGGATGTGTTAGAAAAGGTGGGTATATATAGGTAAGTGTGTGCAAATTAACCTAATTAGCTAATTGCAACTTGACTGTTATATGTGTGACGCATAAACCAATTAAAGGAATTATGTATGTGATTGTCATCCTACATCAGCCAGTACCATCATATGTATAATTTGGGTTCATCAAAGTAACCTATGAGGAGGTCCTTAATACAAATATAGTTGGACACTCCCCATAAGTGTGGCATTATTTATCTGCCTATCATTTGCTCTATCATATGTGCTGTGACTTTATTACTGTGGAACTCCTGCCATGCACCCATTGGAGGCCACGCTGTGTAAGGACATAGGATACCCTCCTCCCATTCAAAATAAAGCACTGCATCACGCTGTGTACTGCGGCGTCATACCAATGAGAATCCATATAGCGGAGCACGCACAGATGGTGTCCCACCCGGCAAGGATACACGATTTCCACGACCGTCTGTAGGGCAGAGAGCAGATGTCACGGCATGGGCCGTTACAAAAAGAGAGCTAGAAAAGGCAACCACTATCTGCTCCTTTGTGCAAGAAGCAGAAGAACTGCCGGAGTCCTACAAAAATTATCTCCAGTGACTACCTGTATGCATGTATCTGACCAAACTGTGAGGATCAGACTACATGAGGGTTGCATGACGGCCCAAAGTCCTGCATAAACTTCCACGTGATAGCCAATTGTGCCAGCTGCTGTTCGGTCCCGGGATGAAATCCTCAGAGTCATTGTGAGTCCTTATGTTGGTACAGTATGCAATGGGTTCCTCCTGGTACAGGACAATGCTCGGCCTCATGTGGCCAGAGTGTGCAGGGAGATCATGGATGACGAAGGCTTTGACGCCATTGACTTTCTCTCACATTCCCCAGACCTGAATATTATTGAGAAACTCTGGGACATTATGTATCAGTGAATCTACAGAAAGTAACAATAATCCATAAATATTCTTCAACTACATAAACAGTAAGAAATTCAAAAATGATAGTGTTGGACCCCTCAAAAATAATCTGGCAAAAATGGTGGAAAAGGATGAAGAAAAGGCTAATCTACTAAATGCTTTTTTTCTCTGTAGTTTTTACCAGAGAAAATCCCATGACAGATGACATGATCAGGGATAAATTCTCAACTACCATATATACTCGAGTATAAGCCGACCCGAGTATAAGCCGAGGCAGCTAATTTTACCACAAACCACTGGCAAAACTTATTGACTCGAGTATATAAAAAAATAAACCATCCTACTTATCATCCCTGCTCTCTCTCACAGTGTCTTGTTCCGGTGCTAGCAGCTGCAGTGGCGGGGAGATCACATCTGCCCGCTACTTAAGGGAATGAACATTCACTGCCCTCCACGCCTCCATATGGGCGTGGAGGGCAGTGAATATTCATTCCCTTAAGCAACGGGCACACATGATCGCCCAGACTCTACTGGAAGCCAGCAGTTGTGACTACTGTGCCCGCTATTACAGAGAAATGAATATTCACTGCCAGCACAGTGAATATTCATTTCTCTTTAGTCGCTGCTCTGCCGCTGCCACTCCCCCTCCATCTTCTGGGACCCTCACTCGAGTATAAGCCGATGGGGGATTTTCAGAACAAAAAATGTGCTGAAAAACACGGCTTCTACTCGAGTATATACGGTAAATGTCACCTGCTTAACCCAGCAGGAAGTAGAGCACCGACTCAGAAACACTAAAATAGAGAAATCTCCAAGCCCGGATGGGATGCACCCCTGAGTACTGCAGGAATTAAAGGGAATCTGTCACCCCTTTTGTGAGATATCATATAATGATGTCATTCAATTGTGTGTCACATAAGGATTCTCTTAGTAATTTTGCTTCCCCCTGACCCCGCACCTTTCATGCATAAATACCTTTTTTATATCGGTTCAGAGGTATGTAAATTGCCGCGGTCCGGTCCGATGGGCGGGGCTTAATCACCTGCCCCACCCCTCCCTGTCTTGCTCTACGCATTTCTTCTTCCTGCGTTCATGTAGTGTTTCAGCGCTTGCGCATTGCAAAGGCCTCCGGCGCTTGCGTAGTATGCTTTGCCAAACTGTGGGCAAAGCATATAATCGATACTGCGCATGTGCCTGTGTTTTTCAGCGCGGTCTATGTTTGGCTTCCTCAGCTTCCGGGGTACACAGGGCTTTACTAGGCAGCCGACGTCCAGGAAGTGCATCCTGCATGTGAAGATTTCCGGGGCATAGACAGCGCTGAAAAATACCGGCGCATGCGCAGTAACGATTTCATGCTTTGCCCACAGCTGGGCAAACCATACTGCGCAAGCGCCGGCTGCCTTTTCAATGCGCAAGCGCTGAAAAACAACAGCATCTGTGATATTCACAGATGAAGTTACGTTCAGCAAGCCTAGGAGGGGGGTGGAAGAAGGCAAATAAGCCCCGCCCATCGGACTGGACCACGGCAATTTACATACATCTAACCGATATAAAAAAGGTATTTATGCATGAATGGTGCGGGGTCAGGGGGAAGCAAAAGTACGAAGAGAGTCCTTATGTGACACACAATTGAATGATATCATTATATGATATCTCAAAAAAGGGGTGACGGATTCCCTTTAAGTACAGTGATAGATAAATAGCGATGAGCGAATAGTGAAATATTCGGATCCGGGAAAATCGGCACTAATAATTTCTAATATCCGTGTAATCATACCGAATAACGAATCCAATGCAAGTCAATAGGAAAGCCAAATATTTTTCTGCTGAACCCAACAAACAGGTCTGGGGACCTGAGAGAAAAGCTGAAATGGATGGGAAAGAGCTAAACCTAAATAGGAACAGCATGGAGAAGATGCCTGCATGCCTTTCTGACTCACATATGGTACCTGGGAATAATGTTGTTAGACTATTGCGCCAGTTTTACAGATTTTTAAAAAGACCTACCAAACCAAACCTATTTTTTTTTGGTTTTAAAGGTAAAAATGCTAGGAAACATTTTTTGAATACAAATAAAAGTAATAAAAAAACCTTATACCTCCCCTTTAGCATATGTTCACACGGAACGTTTTGGCTTCAGTTTTTCCTTTAACAATTGTGAGGGCTCTCGCTCCTACATTTGGGAGATCCCTCCCTCATTTCAAATCATTAGCAAGATAGTGGAATACATATTCCCCATCCATTTACAATGCCATCTCAAACATGCCCATTTGATTTTTGAGCTTTGCCCGCCACCACCACCACCACGTCGACCACCATGTCATTGTGCGGCCCTCGCTTCACATTTTCAGAGGGCCAGCAGGTGCTGTGAAACCTGCATTTTGTGAGCTCCACAGTTCATTTTTTGCCACCTGATCCCAGTGGAGCCACTGTCATAGCGGGTGAAGCCACTGTAAGGTGAGTATAATACAGGAGTTGGGGGAGCTGTATGATCAATGATTCTGCCAGACAACAAAAACATTAGAATTTAATTCTGAATACAGTGTATGCAAGAGATGGCCTGTATTGTGCTCAGTCTGTCAGGCCTGAAACCCATGTCAGGAACATATACAAGCCTCATATTACTTGGAAGCAGCCTCCTAAAAGGGAAAGAGCCAGGAGAGCCATTGACCAATCTCCACAAGCCTACACACTTCTTCTGGAAACTACCCAACCAGGCAGAATGCATCTTTTGCATGGTTTTCAGCAACAATGGAGTAATTACAGGATATGTCCCAGAGAGTGTCGATGTCTGTGGAGTGCATTACTCAGGTGACAGGCAGTGCTACAGAGCTCAGGTAAAGGCCTCAGCGTGGCAATGACCATGCTCCAATATGTGTAAGGCTGCGGCCTGAATAGGTCTGTGGAGCGTATCAACCCAGTCTCTTAGACGTGCTTAAAATGTACATAAACTGGCCAATACCCCACCACCATTTTTTGGTAAGGACCCAAATTTAGAAAATGTAATGTAAGCGACAGCTTAATAAAGAAACATAAATCTCATTCAGGAGCCTGGAAAAGTCAGCAGCGGTCTTTGTCCAGCAACGGACAATGTAAAGTGCTAGCGAATATGTATGCCCTATCTAACTGTTTGTGAACAGACATATATGCTGACAAGGAACAATTGAACGCTGCGCTGGGACAACGAACAGGACGTGGCTGCTAACTTGTGTCTGTGCAACTGCAGGTTGTGGGCAGGAGGCCTCAGCGCCTCGTTCCTGGTCAGCAGATTGGGAAGGCGACAACACACGGGAAGGGGCAGTGGTTTCACCCTCAGACAAAGATTTTGTACCCAGGCGTTCCGCCCACCTATTGGGGTGCTTGGCTGCCATGTGCTTTTGCATGCTGGTGGTGCGCAGGTTGGCAGTGTTCTTGCCACTTCTTTGCTTGGTTTGGCAGATGCTGCAAATTACAGTTATTTTGTCTGAAGGTATTTAAAAAAAACCCTGCCATACAGGGGAACAACGCACCCTTGGCCTGTTATCTAGCTGAGTGGGGGGGCCTCTGTGGAACAGTTGACCGAGTTCTCCCTCTGGGTAAACCACTACCTCTTCTTGCCTGTTTTCGTGTTATGGATCCATCCCTCTCTGCACTGCTGTGCTCTCTAGGCGTGCCACCATGCCAGGTTGGATCAGTGGCCTCATCATCGACTACGTCGTCTTCCTATTCCTCAATCTGATCCTCCTTCTGAGTTACGATTTGAGGCTGACCTGATGGCAACTGTGCATCATGATTATCCTCTACCTCTTCAGACATTATTATTATTATTATTATTATTATTATTATTATTATTTATATAGCACCATTGATTCCATGGTGCTGTACTTGAGAAGGGGTTACATACAAATTACAGATATCACTTACAGTAGACAAACTAACAATCACAGACTGATACAGAGGGGAGATGACCCTGCCCTTGCGGGCTTACATTCTACAGGATGGTATGGAAGGAGACAGTAGGTTGGGGGGTTGCAGCAGCTCCGGTGTTGGTGAGGCGGTAGCTCCAGTAGTGGTGAGGAGGCAGCAGTGTCATTGCAGGCTGTAGGCTTTCTTGAAGAGGTGGGTTTTCAGGTTCCGTGTGAAGGATCCAAATGTAGTTGATAGTCGGATGTGTTGGGGCACAGAATTCCAGAGGATGGGGGATATTCGGGAGAAGTCTTGGAGGCAGTTGGGTAAGGAGCGAATAAGTATGGAGGAGAGAAGGAGGTCTTGGGAGGATCGGAGATTGCGTGAGGGAAAATATCAGGAGATTAGTTCAGAGATATATGGAGGAGACAGGTTATAGATGACCTTGTATTTCAATATTAGTCATTTGAATTGGATACGCTGAGGGAATGGGAGCCAGTGAAGAGATTTGCAGAGGGGAGAAGCGGAGGAGTATCGAGGAGAGAGATGAATTAATCGGACAGCAGAGTTATGGATGGACTGGAGAGGTGCGAGGGTGTTAGCAGGGAGGCTACAGAAAAGGATGTTGCAGTAGTCGAGGCGGGAGATGATGAGGGCATGCACAAGCATTTTAGTAGATTGAGGGTTGAAGAAAGGATGGATTCTGGAAATATTTTTATGCTGGAGGCGACAGGAGGTGGAAAAAGCTTGGATGTGCGGTTTGAAGGACAGGGCAGAGTCAAGGGTTACTCAGAGGCAGCGGACTTTCGGTACAGAAGAAAGTGTGATGTCATTAATTGTGATAGGTCAGGTAAGGAAGATCTGTGAGATGGAGGAAAGATGAGGACTTCAGATTTGTCCACATTGAGTTTGAGGAAGCGAGAGGAAAAGAAGCAAGATATGGCTGATAGACACTCCAGGATTCTGGACAGCAGATAGGTGATGTTTGGGCCAGAGAGGTAGATCTGAGTGTCATCAGCATAAAAGTGGTACTGAAATCCATGGGACTTTATGAGTTGCCCCAGGACATGAATTGACCTTCCCCAAAGTGGCTTTCTCCTGACCATGGGTGCTCAAATGTTGGGGCATCACTACACTCCAGCTCATTACCCACTTTAATGGTGCACGTTGAGAGGCCTGACAAATTACAAGGGAATGTAAAGAGTTCCTCAGGGTGGCCAGCGTTGGGGTCATATGCCCCCTGGGACTCTTGATGGTGGGAGGAAGGAGGATCAGGTTGAGGATTGGCTACTGAGACTGGACTGTGTGGAAAACTTTGTGGTGCTGCTTGTCAACACACTGGAACCTTTGTCATCCAACCCACAACATACTCGCACTTGTCTGGGTTCGTCAGTGGTATAGCGTGCTAACCAAATTTTGACAGGAAGCTAGAACGAGATACAGTCACCTTCGGATCTGTCACACGGCCTAGTCGGGCATCACCACATCCACGTCCCTTAACATCACCCTTTCTCATATTGAGAGCGTTATGCTTATGAAAAAAATACTGGCTTCATTTTTCACAAGTACCCTCACAAAGGTCTTATGTACAAATTCACTGTATCTAGCAATGTCTGGCTATTTTTTTCAGCTCTCAACTTTGTTATACACTGCAGCAGCAGACTGACATAAATTACAGGTAAATAGTCGCGTTTGCGTATCTCTGCAGGCTTTGCGCCAGTCGCACTACTGCTAGATAAATATACGCTATTTATTAAACCAATAGAAAATTATGATTTTTATTTATATTGCCTTACTGACACACTGCAACAGCGGAGTAATTAATATTATTGCCTGTTGTGAACTCTCTTAATCCGACTTTTGAGGCAAGGCCCCCTCTGGTGGATACTGCTGGTAGTGGAGCTGGTCAACATGATGTTAATCCAACAGTTGCAGAGGATGATTGGAGGAGTGGGAGTAGTGACTGGGAGTAATCTGTCTCCTGCCTGATCCTGCATTCTCCAGCTAAGTGTCATTTGCTAAACCCTTTGCATCTGATTTTGCCTTGCTGTCAGGGGTCAGCTTGCTCCCCCTGGGGCTGCTGGCTCCTGCCCTGTATTTTGGTATCTTGTGTTTGTTTGCTCAGTCCCCTGCTATATTAGCCTGTTGTTAGCCGCTAGTTCACACCTGAGTGCTGATACTGTATAGTGGGGGCGAGGTTGTGCAAACCGCAGTATTTTTGTACATCAGTCGTGTTGGAATTTTAGGGGTTTTTGCGTGATTGCAGACAGTGCCTTTTCTGTCCTGTCCTATCTAGTCAGTGTGGGCCCCATCATTTGCTCAGTCTATTTTCTGTCTGTGTCTGTGCTTCATCTTGTCTCACCGACAATATATGTTTGGGGGCTGTCTATTCCTTTGGGGATCTGCTCCGTTGCAGTTTAGATTTCACCTTTCTGTCTTTAGGCTTAGTTAGTCCTCCGGCTGTGACAAAGCATCTAGGGCAGCGTAGGAACGCTCCACGGCTACTGCTAGTTGTGTTGTTAAGATCAGGGGTCTGCAATCCGCTGAGTGACCAACCCCTCTGGTGTTCTGGTGGCATAGCCTATTGCGCTCTCCTCCTCGGTGACCCATTTATAACAATTGCCGTTGCTAAATTGTCTCATTTGATTATCTCTGCCAGGATTGCGCCAGTTGCACAACTGCTAGATAATGATACGCTATTAAACCTGTAGAAAATTATGATTTTTTTTTAGATTGCCTTGCTGACACACTGCAACAGCGGACTAATTAAAATTGTTGCCACTGCTAAATTGTCACATTTGATTATCTCTACCTGGATTGCGCCAGTCGCACAACTTCTAGATAAAGATATGTTATTTATTAAACCAATAGAAAATTATGATTTTTTTAGATCGCCTTGCTGACACACTTCAAAAGCGTACAAATGAGAATTATTTCCATTGCTATATTGTGACATTTGATGATCTCAGCCCAGATTGCTGCAGTCGCACAACTGCTAGATAAAAATATGCTATTTGTTTAACCAATATAAATTTTTTGGGACTTTTTTACATTGCCTTTATGAAACATGACAACAGCATACTCAGGGAAATTAATGGTAAATAGTGACGTTTCCATTGCTCAACAGGTTTTGCGCCAGTCGCACAACTGCTAGAGAAATATTAGGTATTTAAGCAATAGAGAAGGAATATTATTTAGCAATTAGCTTTTAAAATGGATGTTACTATATGTTGGCACTGAGGAATATTATTTTGCAGTAAAAAAAAAAAATTATAGGCTGCTACACAGGAATATTATACAGCTCAAAAAAATGGTTTTGTATATGCTGATACTACCTAATATTATTTGCCTCTAAAAATAGCTGATTTGTATATTTTGCTAGTGGATGAAATCCTCCCTATTTCACCCTAATCCCACAGTCTGTTCCTAATAGTAAACTATACAACACAATGGAAAACAGCAGAGATCTGCAGCATGTACTTGCAATGTTGAGAACACCCAGGTGCCTGCCTTTCACTCTTCTTCCTATTAAATCTCTCTCTATGCTATCCCCACCTAACAAATAACTAACCTTCACAATCTTCAGCTCTTAAAAGAGCTTTTTGGAATAAATAACGCTCCCTATAAGCTCCTATCACTCTCCCTATGCTCACACTACGCTCTCCCTACGCTGTTTCTGGCTGCAATGTGCGCAAGATAGCGCTGGCAGCCTTTAAATATCCCCTATGATGCTGTCAGGCTAGCTAATCACAGTAATGCCACACCAAAGATGGCGCTCATATTACTGTCATTCGGAAGCCAACCCAGCATGTTCATTGGCTGCAAATAAAGCGCCAAACATGCTGGGCGGGTCACTCGAATATACCGAGGCGAATACCTAATTAAATTCAAGGATTCCATATGTAACACCCCTTTAGGGCTACCACAGTACATTGGGTGTTATGGGGGGAGGTCTCACCTCTCTAGGGCGCTGTGCCACCACCCAAATCTTGATTGGAGCTCTCTCTCTGGGACTGCAGAAGGACAGTTATCTACTGCCAGGGGCTGATTCGGGAAACCCCTGCCACAGCTCAGTACACACACTCAGGGAACAGGAGTAAAACAGTTTAACAGCTTTATTGCTATGAAGCAGAATTGAGGTGGGTTTAAAGGAATAACATACAATACAAGTAACGGTGCTCTATAAAAGTCAGATACACATCACAGTCTACTTCTACCCTGACCCTGCAAATATAATGTAGCAGGTTCCCCCTCTTTTGTATTAACAGTCCAAACGTTGGGGCCCACTTGCCGCGGATGTTGGCGCGCAAATTAGAACCGTTGGTGCACTTAGATGATTATTACTGTCAATAGTCTGGGTTGTAGTGTACTCACTGTAAATAGCGCTGGTAGAACCACAAGTCTCAGAAGGGTACTCACTGTGTGTCTCAAACGGTCGGAGGGTTCTCTGGACACCAGCTGGGGGCAGCAGGATTTAAGCCTTTATGCGGTGGGAGTGCCGGCAGAACTCTCCGGGTCTTTGATGCTAATTGCCTCGAAGGGTGACAGGACCGCGCTCTCTCCAGCAGCGCGGGTATCACTCTGCAGCGTTGAGGAATGCAGATCCACACCGCTCTGTCTCTCACAGCAAGCTGCCACGCTCCCTCTCCTCTGAACATTTTCTTTCACTTCCTGCCCAGCTCCCTCCCCCAAGTCCCTCCTCCTCCAATCCTCTCTCTCTCCTTCCAGGCCGTGTCATCTGACTAAAACAAGGGTCCCTGGGAATTGTAGTCCACTGCCGCTCTGGGGAAAAACGGTTAATGTCTGTAGGTCCCTGTTTAACAGCCGCTGCAAAACTCTTCTTAGTGTCTGTAAGCTCCAGTAATCCGGTAGCTGCTCTGACAGTTCCCTGTGCAGGTGTTACACATAACAGGGTCTGTACCATAGGACTGGTACATAGCAAATGTGGTGCCATTATTCAAACGGCATAAATTGGGAATCTGGAAATTATAGGTCGGTAAATTTAACCTCTGCTATGGGTAAAGTCCTTGAGGGTTTCCTAAGAGACACTATCCTTGGGTATCTCAATAAGAATAGCATCATGATCGAGCATTAACATGATTTTTTGAGGGATCGGTCCTGTCATACTAATTAGATCAGCTTCTATTAGGAGCTAATCCAGAAAGGACAAGGGTAACTCCATGAATGTTGTCTATCTGGACTTTTCAAAGCCGTTTGATTACAGTGCCACATAAAAGTTGGTACATAAAATGAGAGAATAGAACTAGGGGAAAATATGTGTAATTGGGTTAATGACTAGCGCCATGGTAGGAAACAAAGGGTAGATATTAATGGAACACACTCTGGTTGGGTCACAGTTAATAGTGGGGTATGACAGGGGTCAGTATTGGGCCATCTTCTTTTTAACATATTAGTTAATAACCTTGTAGAGGACATACAGAGTATTATTTAAATTTGTAGATGATGCTAAACTGTGCAGGGTAATCAGCACAGAGGAGGATAATTTAATATTACAAAGGGATTTAGGTAAACTGGAGGCTTGGGCTGAGAAATGGCAATTGAAGTTTAATGTAGATAAATGTAAGGTCATACACTTGGGCAGAGGAAATTAAATGTAGAATTATGTACTAAATTGTAGAACATTACCGAAAAAGACACAGGCACTTGGGGGCCGTGCACACTACTGAGTTACAATATGAGTTTCAGTGATAAAATTTACATTGGATCTGCCTATGATTTCAATTTTTTACTTATTGTTCTGGGTGATTTGGAATCCAGACCTCGATTGGTTTATGATTTTGGTTTTCAATCATTGATCAGTCATTGTACACAATTTATACCAGTGAAGATTTCCAACTTGAATCGTTCATGCACCCCTATCCGATGTGTGATTTTTGTATTCCCTTCCTTGTTTTGAGCATTGAGTTACCCTGTCTGTCGCTGTTAAAGAGAAGCACATGCCATTCATTGCCTTTATGAATCACTTGTCCACGTCGCTTGATATGACTGCCGTGAATAACCCAGCAATCAAATCTTTACTACTTGCTGCCAAATCATACCCACCGCCGAGTCACAAACTACGGTACTTATCATTGTGTTTTACTAAAAACTATACTTTGCCCAACAGCCCACATGAAATAAGAGCTCGCTGTGACTCAGACTTGTACAATCCGCGGTGATTGCTGACATTACCAAGAAAAACTAAAGTACTACACAGACTTCTGGAAATGATCTATTTATTGTCTGGTAGCTAAGCAACACGTTCTGGGCCAGACTCTTTGGTGTAAAATCCCCCGGGGATCACCTAAATTCTTCTGAGCAGGTTTTCATGAACATAGTTAGGAGGGGAACACACGAGGAGGCTCTTCTGCCGTTTCTCGCTGTAGTTCTGCTTTGTGGTTTCCAATTAGGAAGCGATTGGATTAAAAATTAAATTGGGAAATAATGTTATGTTGCCGATCCGTCCAGGAATAACAGCGGCCAGTTTTGTAAACTTTTTTGACAATGCATTAAGTTCTAGTTAAGACCACCCAGTTTCTGAAGAAACAGCCGACAGCACATACAGGATCATACAGGAGATGCACGCTTCCAGTCCAAAGACCCAAATGGACGTAAAAGTTCCAAACAAATAATGTAGAGGAGCAGCATCCAATCCGGGTGAAAAAATGTTTACAGAAGTTTATTCTGCCATTGAAAAAACATACAACGTTTCGACCACAATATGGTCTTTTTCAAGTACCATATTGTGGTCGAAACGTTGTATGTTTTTTCAATGGCAGAATAAACTTTTGTAAGCATTTTTTCACCCGGATTGGATGCTGCTCCTCTACATTATTTGTTTGGCACCCAGTTTCTGAGTCCTAAAACAAACAAAAAAAATCTCCACCTTTCACTAGTCAATATATCAGGCAAAAATGTAATTTCGGAGAAGTAATCAGTGATTTTCGTGGCAGTTGTACAAGGGTGTCTACGTCACTGTGATCATGGGTTTTTTTTTTGGGTGGTCTGGGATTGTTTGAGTCTAAAGGGTTGTCCCTCCCCCCCCAAAAAAAACATTATCCCCAATCCATTGAATAGTGATAGTAAATTGATGTAGAACTCGGCAGTCAGAATGACTTTACAGAAAAGAAGAATTTTATTTACAATTCAAAAATCCAGAATAATTTTTTTAAAAATCCAGAATTTAACGTTACGGTTCTATACCTGGACCTTCATCAGAAACGGGGAAGATTGTGTAGAAGATAGTGGAAAGGAGGAAGAGCTGTGTGGAGTGCGACATCTATCACTGTAAGTAGGGCGCACTGGTCGATGGTAGTGACACATACCACCTCCATCCCGTCTCTTATTCCTGACCTCCGAAATGCAGATGTCACAATTGACAGCAACATCTAAAAGGTTAAACTGTTGATATCGGAGCTCACTGGATGTTTCACTGCATGTCGTTGAATATCTTTTAGTTGCTCGTTAGAATTTATTACTTAACTGTTCCAACATAAATAGGGTAATACACGTGGAATATACACCTCACATACCCAAATAGCAGAATCAGAGCTGTAAATGTGGAATGTGGGAAATCTGTGACATTTTGAGCGGGCGTCTTGGAGTTTTCAGAAGGAAATAGAATGCATGAAGCCTTAACTTTCCATATTTCTGTTCCAGCTGAGTCATAAAGTAATTCGGTTGAAAACATCTTATACATCAGTCTCCATCTCAATGTGGGCACCACAAGAATTTGGGAATGACTCACTCCGGACAATAAGTTTTTGTGCTAAAGGGACATGACTTGTATAACTTAGAGCCAAAAATCAAACTTGAAATCCAGAAAATATATTAACCCCATAATTCCAAGTTACCCTCAGAATTATAAGGAGCAGAACAACGCTAAAATGGGTGTTAAAAAAGTAACTTTTATAACTGTAGTGCCCCGATCGTCCAGTCCTGGGTTTAGCTGCTCCACCGCTGTATAGGGCCATGACCAGGGCTATATGTGAAGGGGGCAGGCCAAGTCCTCATTATAATATCAAAGCCAGTCGTTTTATGGATTGCAGGCTCATGGGTATTTCACAATAGGGACACTCGGCGTTATTGACCTACATTAGTAAGTTATATAACTTGGCTTCTCACAGTTATGTTTGTTTTTTTACTTGCCAGGATTGTTTTGTCTTATGAACACTTTCTTTTTTTTGCTTCACTGTACTCAAAGTAGAGAAAAAAAATGAAGAAACTTTGCAAAAATAAGTCACAACTAGACATACTGCACTGTTGTTTGTATGCAGAACGTATACAGAGCTATGTGTTTCATAGCTACAGACAACAGGCATCTGGTACTTCACGCCTTCTGTTCCTTACTCTTGATAGTTATCAAAAGCATACTATCACAAATCTGTTGTCGGATATCTCGGGGCCAGGGGCTCCTACCCTGTCTCTTGCTCTAGAGGTGCCCTAGCTGTCCCTGCTTCCCGGATTACTTCTACTGGTGAAGACGCCGGAGCCACGTACCTTTCTGAGCCCCTGAATCTGGCCTAAGTCTGTTCCCTCCCCCCCCCAGGGAAGAGGGGAGTAGTAGTGTATGGAAATACACCAGACTACCAAGGGAATACGTACAAGGATAAAGGAAAATACCAAATATACAAATATGCTCTCAAAAACAACAGAGGGGAACATAGGGGAGGGAAGAAGAGAAAATCCAAAGTAGGAGAAGAAGAGGATTTACATAATCCAAAACCAAGCAACAGTGTTTAGATAAATCCACCAAATGTCTCCTCAAACAACAAAACTCCTCCAGCTCCTGAACCATGCAGCATGAAGCTAATTCTGGCAATGCTTACCAGAGGCCAGTATAAACAGGAGGGGGGAGTGACCAACTCTGAACAGCTGAGAGAAATAAAAGGAAGGAAAGCTTCCAGGAACTCTGAACTGAACAGATTAATCCCTGTACTGGTAGAAGAAACCTGCACTGTTTAATATGAAGATGAAGTCTTGTAATCAGTACTGGGGTAGAAGAAACAGACAGTGCAGGTTTCTGGCTCCTCTCTGTCGTAGTAAACCTGTGTCAGTACCCCCCCTTCTGCAAGGGACCTTTGGAACCTCAGGGCTAGGTTTATCATGGTGTGCTGCCTGAAAAGATTGGATCAACCTGACTGCATGGACATCAGATGCTGGTACCCACTCTCTTCAGGACCGTAACCCTTCAAGTGTACCAGATACTGAAGAGACCGACGAACCAAGCGAGAATCAACAGTCTTAGCAATCTGAAATTCCAAATTCCCATAAACAATGACCGGAGATGGAGGTAGTGGTGATGGTACAGAGGGTACAACGTATTTTTTGATTAGAGACTGGTGAAATACATTATGAATCCTAAAGGTGGGCGGCAAAGCAAAGCGGAATGCTACAGGATTGACGACGTCCACACTCTTATAAGGACCGATGAACCTAGGCCCCAGTTTCCAAGAAGGAGCCTTCAACTTAATGCTTTTTGAAGACAAACAAAATCACCAACGCACAGGTTCGAACCCACAAAAGGTTTCCCATCAGCCATATACTTATATTTGGAACTCATCTTCTTCAAATTATTCACAATCCCTTGCCTCACAGATGTAATAGATGATGAAGAATGGTCATCTTCAGGTAATCCTGAAGACTGATCTCTATTAAAAGAGCAAAACTGAGGATGAAATCCGTATGCCCCGAAGATAGGGGACGTACCTCTTGCTGAATTTGCAGTGAATAACCATTGTCATGAGTCTACTGGTAAGTAAGTAACCCAAATCTCCTAATTCTCAGATACAAAACACCTATGGTAAGTCTCAAGGTTGTGGTTAAAACGTTCAGTTTGCCCATTAGACTGTCGATGAAAAACTGAAGAAAACGACAGATGAATCACCAAACGAGTGCAAAACGCTTTCCAAAATTTGGAAATAAATTGAAGCCTCCAATCAGAAATAGTATCAGTTTGAATCCCATGTAATTTTACGATCTCTTTGATGAAGATTTGGGCCAAGGTCTTGGTGTTGGGTAAAGCAGGTAGCGCAATGAAATGTGACATCTTGCTGAATCTGTCCACCACCACCAAAATTACGGTATTACCTGCCGACACAGGTAAATCAGTGATGAAATCTAAGAATAAATGAATCCAAGGTCTACTGGGAATCTCCAACGGTTGAAGAGACCCAGGTGGACGTGTATGAGTGGTCTTAGAACACGCACACACTACAGGCAGCTACATACTCCCGAACAACATTTTTGTGTACCCCTGACCATCAATACGCTGAGTAAGGAGATTTGAGGTGGCTTTACTACCAGGATGTCTGGCCAAGACCAAATCATGATGCTCACTTAAAACTTTTAGATGGAGATTCACAGGTATGAACAGTTTACTTAATGGACAGGCAGTAGGGGGCATCCCCCTGAGCTTCTACAACCTCCTTCTCAAGATAGGAACATATAGACGCAATAACCACTCCTTTTTGTACCATAGGAACTGGTTCACAATTATCTCCACCCCCAGGAAAACAACTAGATAAGGCATCCGCCTTAATGTTCTTATTTCCTGTCCTATATGCAACAAAAAAGTTACATCTAGTGAAGAACAACGCCCACCTTGCCTGTCTAGGTGTTTGACATTTCACAGATTCTAGATATACAAGATTTTTATGATCCATCATGATGGGATGAACTGCCCCCTCCAGAAAATGACACAACTTTTCAAAAGCCCATTTAATTGCCAAGAGTTCCCTGTTGACAATGTCATAGTTTTTCTCAGAGAACGACAATTTCTTATAAAAATATGCACATGGATGCCATCTACAAGGAGATGCACCCTGTGACAATACAGCTTCTACCCTCACTTCATACTCGTCAACTTCTACAATAAATGGCTGAGTGACGTCAGGCTGTAAGAAAATTGGTGCAGATGCAAAACACTGTTTTAAGGTATCAAATGCCTACCTGGCCGGACTGGACCATTTGGAAAAGTCAGTCCCTTTCCTGGTCATATCCGTCAGAGGTTTGGCCACTAGTGAAAAGTTTTTGATGAACTTAAGGTAGTAGTTGGTGAGTGAAATCCAAGAGCCTTTGTACCGCCTTTAAGTCCTCAGGACGATCCCAATCCAGTTACTCCGGACTTTCACCTCAACCAAAAACATACATTTCACTGGTTTTATTTGGTTTGAATAATTTATTGTCTCTGAGTATCTGTAAGACCTGCCTGACATATACTTGATGTGACTCAAGGTCAGGCAAATAAATTAATATGTCAAGATAGATCACAACAAATTTTTCTGCCAGGTGACTAAAAATGTCCTTTACAAAGTGCTGGCAGACGGCAGGAGCATTAGACAACCCAAATGGCATCATGAGGTTTTCATAGTGTCCATCAGGTGTATTGAATGCTGTTTTCCATTTGTCCCCCTCCTTAATTTGAATGAGATTTTACACTCCCTGAGTTCCAGTTTAGAAAACAATTTTGCTCCTACGATCTTGTTAAATAGGTCTAGGATAAGTGGGAGAGGATATGGATCCCGGACCGTGATCTGATTGAGTTCACAGAAATCTAGGCAGGGGCGTGACCCCCATCTTTTTTCTTTACAAAGTAAAAAACCCCGCAGCAACTGGGGATGAGGATAGTCTGATATGACCCTTTGCCAAACTTTCTACAATATAGTGCTTCATGGCCTACCTCTCTGGACCAGAGATCTTATGTAGTCTGCTCTTTGAGAGCTTGGCCCCAGGAATAAGATTAATGGCACAATCATAATCATAAGGAGGATTTGGAGGAAGTTCTTGGCTTCCCTGCTCCAAAAACACATCCCGAAGTCAGAAAGGTATTCAGGCACAGATTCTGTATCCACCTTGGCTAGCCAGGTGCCCTAGCAGTGTCCTTGATAATACTCACTTCACTTTACCACCTCCCAAGTCTGCCAATCTACCACAGGGTAATACAGCATAAGCCAAGGTGGTCCAAGAACCACAGGAGAGGGTAGAACCTCTAACAAATAGCAGTCAATACATTCAGAGTGCATAGCCCCTACTTCTAGATGTAACCCTCTGACAACTTGAGCAAATTATCCCTGGCTCAAGGGTACGGCGTCAATGGCGATTTCGGGTATATATCTAGATAGTGTATGTGGTTTGAGGCCCTGGACGTGGACGAACCTAGTGTCGATCAAGTTAAACCCCACCCCACTGTCCAGAAAGACAGACGTATCCACCTTAGTTTTGCCCAGATGGGTCTCGGCCAAAAGAAAAAAATTGTGATCTACCCACGGAGGAGATATGTACACCCAGGTTGCTAACCTCCCTGCAACTCGGGCTCCTTGGTTTTTCTACAGTAGTTTACGGTATGGTAGGGAAGGACAAGTACCCACAAAATGATCCCTTCTACCACAGTAAAAACACATTCCCTTTACATCGAAGTACAGTTGGACCAATAGAACAAGTTGCCCCACCGAACTGCATGGATTCCTCAGTGGACTCAGACCAAGGTTCCCGAGACCCCAGACGCCCACAAATTGGAGTGTCTCTTTAGGTCTCTGGCGAAGACATCGATCCACTTGGATAGCCAGAGACATGGCCACATCAAGGGAAACCGGAGTCTCATATAAAGCAAAGGCATCCTTTACCCTTACAGATTGTCCTTTACATAACTGGCTATGAAGTGTGGTTTCATTGTATTTAGTATCTGTGGACCACCTCCGAAACTCTGAGCAATACTCCTCAGCTGGGCGGTCTCCCATCTGAAGCTGACATACTGTGTACTTGGCCATGGAGATGAGGTCGAGGTCATCGTATATATGACCTTGTGCTTGAAAAAAATCCTCAACTGTCAGGAGCGACAGAATCAGAACTGAGAGAAAGTCTTGGGGTTCACCCTGAAGGAGGGAAATTACAATTCCCACCCGTTGCTCCTCGGTTCCTGAGGAGTGAGGACGTAACTTAAAGTAAAGCTTACAGGCCTCCGGCTCCCTGAAAACAACAAACTTGTCTAGCCCACAAAAGAACCTGTCAAGCAGAGCGATCTTGGGCTCCACTAGGGGTTGCCTGAGAGTCACGGTACTCAAGCCTGATGGGTTAGGGTGCTGCAAAACTACAGTCTGTAGGTCTGCCACCTCCAGGCTGAGTTGCTGCAGTTGTCCTGCCAAAGCAGGCAGTAACAGGATGCATGATGGATAAAAAAAGGTATGGGGCAGAGTTAATGTTACGACTCTGTTGTCGGATATTCGGGGCCGGGGGTTCCTTCACTGTCCCTAGTGCTAGGGGGCCCTTAGCTATCTCTGCTCCCCCGGATTACTTCTAATGATACGTACCTTGCGGACCTGAATCCCTTATTAAGTCTGTTCCCTCCCCCCACCCAGGAAAGAGGGGACTAGTAATGTATGGAAATACACCAACCAGATTACCAAGGAAATGCATACAGGTATAATGGAAAATACCAAACAAACAAATATGCTCTCACAAACAACAGAGGGGAACACCGGGAAGTGAAGGAAGGGAAAAACCAAAGTAGGAGAAAAAAAGAGGATTTGCATACAACCATAAGTAAGCAACAGTCGTTTGATGAATTGATCTAACGCCTCCTCCAGCTCCTGAACCATGCAGCATGACGCTAAGGCTGGCAATGCCTGCTTTCCAGAGGCCAGATTATATATAGGAGAGGGGAGTGGCCAACATTGAACAACTGAGAACATCAACACAGGTAAGCTTCCAGGAGCTCTCAACTGGGCAGATAAACCCCTGCACTGCTTGAAGAAACCTACACTGTTTAATATGAAGGTGAAGTGCTTCTAATCAGTGCAGGGGTAGGAGAAATCAGACAGCGTGACCTTCTAGCTCCTCTCTGTCTCAGTAAACCAGTGACATATACCAATAGTTTTAAGAGAACGTGTCAGTACATTTTACATGTAGAAGAAGTCGCGTGGCTGTATAGACTCTTGCACCCTATAAAAATAATACTTTTGTTTCGAGATCTGATGTGACAAACATGAGAAATTTTGTGTAGAATCCATATGCAAAGCAGATTGTGGGAGTGTCAGTGCACTTGGCCTTCTTCATCTAAGTGCACTGACACACCCTCAATGCACTTCCTGCCTGGTTTCCATGTGTCTTCTACACTATATTTCTCATGGCTGGCACATGAGATTTATACAAAAAAGATATAATTTTTATTGAGGGACAAGTGCCTATACAACAATACCTTTACTTAAATATGTATATGTTTCCTTTAGTAAAGAATATACCAGAACTGAAAACCTTCATTAAAATCATTAAAAAAAAAAAAAATAAAGTAACTGCATTTTTTGATGGTGATACTCTTGGTGTCTTTAGAAGGGTGTTGTTCTGATTTGGTTGCGACACTATTAGTGAGTCAGTATGTATTCGGATTGCTCACTGGAAGGTGGCGGAGATGAGATCACATAGCAGTCAGATGGTGGAGCATGGCTTTGATCATGATAGAATTTCCACTAGTTTAGCAGAGAAGTAACAGTTCCTACATGGCAAACCTGCTATTTTCTATACAGCAGTGGACTCTAACCCGAGCAGCTTCAGCATGATGAAAGTTTTGCAAATGCTGGCGTGCCATTGGTAAGAGACCACTGATATTCAGAAATAAAGGTGAATTACAAGTACTAAGGAATAAACCCCTTACATAGTTTTTCCCATCTTTAGAGATGGATATTGTAGGATAGTACTCGTAAAAGCAAGCACTTTTGCAATTTGCTGTTTATTAAAAAATTTTCAGCCATTTTAGAGATATATTAACTCTTTTCTTTTGTTTACAATTTGTTGCCTTGGAGACCGACCATCACTACTATATTGCCCTGCTTCAAAACAGTGCTTACAAGCTCAATAGAAAAGAGCTTGTAAGCACTCCACATGTATGGCCACTGCTGCAAGACAGCAGCAGTGGTCAGTCACCAACACAAGGACAGCAAACAAAAGAAAAATGTTAATATCTCAAGAATAGTGAACAATTTTAATGAACAGTAAATTGCAAAAGCGCTTGCTTGTTCAAGCACTATCCAACAATATCCATCTGTAAAGATGTGAATTACCTTTTAATGGGATATTCCCTAGATAATAGTTACCTCCGCTTCCTGGGATAGGGGATAACTTACTAATTGCAGGGGATCCAACTGCTGGGACAGTTAATGATTCTGAAAATGGGGCTCTGAAATCGAGGATTCTGCAGTGATCCATCTTGAAGCGAGCGGAGATGTGCATGCTCAATCTCCACTCCATTCCAGAATAAGTACAGTGCGTAGCAGTTAATGGAACAGTCCTAAGTAGAGATAAGTTTGGGGTGCTACACATCGGACATTGACTTCTCCCGGCAGTCCGTTGCAAAGTTCGGCGTTTTGGAGGTAGTCCAAGAGAGAGATAGAGGGTAGAGGGAGGGGTTTTTTTCTCCAGCTCAAAAGTTTGGGTCCCCATTGCTTTGAATGGAGTTTGTGTGGCGCCCCTGAGGCTCAGTCGCCACAGAGGTACTGCACCTTCTCTTAAGGTGTAGTGCCCCACCATCCGGGTAAGGTGGGAACTCCTTTCCACACTCCAACACTCGCACCCCACACAACAGGGTAGTTCTGCACAACCACATTGTGGCTCCTTGCTCAGAGGGTAGTAGAGCACCTTTGGTGGTTCCCTGCTTGGAACACTGTACGTGCTGGGAGGTGGGTGGAGTTAAGATACATAAAAGAGTGGGACAGTGTAGGATGACAGGGTCAGTCTGACAGGAAGTCAGGGAGGAAGAAAGCCACTCGGGAGGAGTGGGGATCCCTGGAAGAAGGGATGGAGGAAGGAGTGCTGCAGCTGCCTCAGTGATCTGAGCCAGCTGGCCCGGGAAAGGAAAAGGAGAAAGACATAGAACTGCAACCTAAGCTTCCATAAGAAAGAAAGACAAGTACGGAATGAAGGAGTAGAGAGAACAGAGAGGACGTGGGTTAGAAGAGGAACCCTGCCTATAGGTTCTCAGTGCAAGGCCGGGGCCCGGTCCCCGAGGTTGTATGGACACTTATGGTTCTGCAGCAGACACCGGTGGAGTAGTTGGCTGTAAATGCACTACTCCCATCTAAGACTTGGGGCACAACAGCAATTGGATAGAGCCAGGACTCAGGAGAAGGGAGTCCCCGAAGCAGGCTACAGCTGTCTGCCGTACAAGTAGAGTCTTGGGAACATCTGTCAGGAGGAACTCCAGTGTAACTCAGTACTAGGAGATCTTCACACTTTAAGGCGCTATAGAGGAGACGTTCAGGAAAGGTACATGTTGGCGGAGTGTTGGAGGGGAGAATCCTAACTTGCCCGGAGGTTGATTGAGTCTCTGACCCGGAGGACACAGCACGGAGGCGGGCACCAGTGTGTGTGTACAATGGACTGTGAGTAAAGCTTTGGAACTACAAGCCCCGGTGTCCTCCATTCATTTGTGCGCTAACACATTCAGCACCGCTACAGCTGGGTACCATTCTCCACACCGCCTGCACCTCTCTTCTTCCATTGCATCCACGCTGCCCTGGGGCTAAAGCTTCACCTGTGGGGAGCTACACCATCTAGGCTGCAACACACCACCAGCCCCAGAGGATCTGCATGCAGCGTCGGCCTAACATCCTACTTGCCGAACACCACAGGTGGCGTCACGAACTATTCCATTAACTACATTCCACCATTTACATTCCCCCATTGATTTGGGCGCCCAGGGCCACGGACCGGGTCCCCGCTGCTGTGACACATCCCGCTGACACCGGCCCGGTACCGAGTACCCCGCGGCCCTGGGAGGGCGATCCATTTGCGTTCTGGTTCAAGTTCTGATATCTGAAGCGAACATTTGAATAAAGTTTGGGTTGTGTACCAGAACCCGAACTTCAACGAGTCCGCTCTTCTCTAGTCCTAAGAGGTCTGACATGGTAGCGCCTCCCTGTCTGGTGCAAGAGATAGTCTTGTATCGATGTACCAAAGTTTGGCCCATCTGTCCAGTGACTGCTAGGTCGCTTGCCAGGGCTGGCCACCATCTCAGACCCACTGAGGACTACAAGTGAAAAACTTCCCTCTCCCACCTAGAAATATTCATAGCCGTGACTGCTGCAAAAATGCCCTGCTTGGCCGTCTGACTGATTCTGGTCCCCCGCAAATCCTATGAGATGCCCACTCCTGCTGCCATATAGGCGCACACCTACTGCCATTCACAAGCTGGCCACTAATCTCGAATGAACACGATGGGTGGACATTAATGCTTGACCACCACCATGCTCATCCAGTGCAGTTGCATCCTAAAAGTATTCCCAGGACCTTATGCTACGTGGTACATTAATATTTTTACTAATGTACCATATAGCATAAAATGTGCAACACATAGTAAACCATACAGTACAATAAAAAAACAGCAAAACAATATCCAAATCCCAACTATAATTGGGTGCAAAAGTAGCACTCACTCCCAGGACCTGATGCCTAAAAGAACCCAAAGTCCTTTAAATCAAATTAGAAGATATCGGGAGTTTAAATGGAAGGTTGCGAGCCTGGCTACAGATTTTACATCAGCTTTATGTTACCTTTGGCTTTTACAGACAAACAAGTACAAAGAAGATGCAGATTTCATCTACAATTATAAACTGTACAGTGATGTAACGTGGACTGTATTCATATCATATAACTGCAGCACGTGACACAAGCCGTTCTGCTATTACACATATGATGCAGCAGCAATGACACTTGATGAACCACGAGATAAGCATGTGACGGTCTTGGGACTTCCTGACATCTGAATAATATTTATGAAACTGCCGATATCATTTTATTCTAGATTTTCTCCTATGATTTTATTCCTCAACAGTTTTTCCATAAAATTCTTCCCAAATCCAAATAGAGAACACAGCACTGAAAAAGGGGGCTGTACTTAGGCTCAGTGCACACAACGTCTTTTACAGGCAGACTCTGCCAGGAATTCGCCTGAAAAAGCGCGGTAAATTGCTATACTCATTCTGTTCACTCTCTATACTTCAGAGTATAGCGTAAAAGACGCTGCCGGCGGAGCCGTCTCAACGACAACGGCAAAAGCGCTGGTGAAGCAGTTTCAGGAAAATGACCGCCAGAGTTTTCCTGTAGCGATTCTTACTGGGAGAACTCGACAGCCTCGCCAGTGTCTTTTATCCTTAGGTGGGTTTCACACATCCATGTTTCGCAGTGCACAAGCATCGGCAGCGGGTTTCCTGCCTTGAACTCAACAGCTTCATATATTTGCTTAAGAGATTTTCAATTTTGGATCAGGAGAACCGCAACCAGTCCGTGCGTATTCAGATCACGAAAGACATGGACAACCACTTTAAAGGGAGTGTGTCGGCCCAGACCTGCAGCATAAAATAAGCACATAGACATGCAGCGGAAGTATCCCCAATAAAAATAACACATTTAGTGATCTAGTAGCTTCCTTCATTCTGTGGAAAATATTATAATCAAATATGTTAATTAGATTGCTCTGTGCTCCCTTGATGTGGCCAAGATGCTCAATGCACCGTTTTGCCCACTGGTTTCGCATGTCTCCCCTCCCTCTCTGGTGTTTGACAGCACTGGCTCACCTGAGATTTCTCTACAGACAGTGCTCACTCCAGGCAGGCCAGTGCTGACAATCACCAGTGAGGAAGATGGGGACATGCGAAACCAGTGAGCGAAACGGTGCACAGAGCCTCTTGGCCACATGCCTCACGTGGCAAAATTGAAAAAATAACATAAAAAATAATAAGCGAAAGCCAGGACAAAAGAAAGTTGTAAAAAATGGATAAAAACATTCAAAATTCTGCAAAAAAAAGTATATAAAATACTAACAGATGTAATTAAATCCAAAGGAAAAGTCTATTTATGAATACATAAGGGCCATATTTTTCGGCACTGAACCAATGCCTTTCTAGGGCATAACCCATGTATTGCCTGAGGAGGGCATTAGTGGCAAAACTCATAGCCTTATGGATGTATTTTCATCCCTTACCATTTTTTTTAATTTTTTTTTAAGAAGCAGCACCCATTTTTCCACCTTTTTAAATTAGTCTGGCTTATTCTTTGAAAGAGGAATATGTCTTCATTGTGATAAATGATATCTTTGATCACCTGACTGTGTCCCTGAATGATTCTCACAGGATGTGGCGCAGATCTGTCCGGTCCCAATGGAACCTTTACCAGTCCCGATTATCCTAGGAAGTATCCAAATAACCGTGAATGTATCTGGCATATAACCACGTCCCCCGGAAGCAGCATTCAGATCAGCATTGTGGATTTCGATATAGAATATCATACGACGTGTAACTATGATGTGCTGGAGGTAAGGTCTCACTATTGATGCTGTATGTGATGGTCCTGTATTAATAGAATATAATCTCATGTGATTGATCAGTGATCCTTCATCTGGTAATACCTAAGTGTAGCCCCCCCAAAAAGGCATTAGATGAGTTATTACAATATATCACTTATGGGAAAACCACTCTTGAAGTTGGCCAGAGTGACTACAAAGATGGTCTCCTGCCCCGGAGGACCTGTCCTGTTCTGTATTACACAGGAGGAGAGTAATCCAGCTCACCCTCATCACATGTCCCTGTAGTTCAGAGAACAGGAGATATCTAGATAACCCCTTTAATTCTGCAGCAGAATACAGACGTGTCCTTCCTTACGGTTCTGCTTGGATTGACATATTAAAAGACGTTGCAAGATACTCAGGTTGGAAACAAACATGGGGTGATACTCTGTCGGGAGATGTTTAAGTTATATGTGGCTTTACAGTTTTGCTTTCATGACCCCATAATGTGTATTGAGAGATGTGCATGGAAAGGTAAGGGTGAACAAAAATCTGTATAAAGCCCCCCATACAAACTAATGATCCTTAAACTGACAGCTATCCCTCCTGACTCCTCCATATACAGTATTGCTTGGCAGAACGCTCCTGTGTTCTCTATGAGAGTGCCACTATCAGACTCCGCTGTCGGATGCTTAAACAAAAAGATCGGCCACTGAAAATCCAATAGGTGAAATCCTTCTTTCCCATGATTAGACTGTCGGCCTCGTCATCCGATATTGGCAGGTTCAGCCAACTTAAATCTATTGTATATGGTGGGCAAGGGGGGGGGGGGGGGTCTTTACTAATCTTCTTACTGCATTCGGCCGGATGATTGACCCTGTATTAGCCTAATTTAAGTAATAGTACAGCCATCGCCTGCTCTATCCTGACATATAGGTGCGGAGAAGGTTCCCCCTGAATTGTAAAGGGTCAAATCCTTCCCCGGTTGCTATTATCCAGCAGTGGAGGCCGTCCTGAGCTCATATAATACTGCGCTGCGCTCCATAAATTGGGCCTCCATTGCTCAGAACTTTGGAATGCCGACCGAAATCCATCAGTAAATGGAGCTAACAAGGCAGAAGAAAATGCTGCAAACAGCTTAAACCATCAGCCTCACTGACTATACAGCGCGGTCCAGCCGAAAACACCAACTCTGCATGCAGCGTACACCGCCCCCTCTGCGTACACGGACATCTAGGCTTTTTATTTTTTTAGGGGGATTTGTTTCATTTGCTTTTTTTAAAATTTTTCATGCAAAAGTTAAGAACTTTTGTTATAAAAGGATGCATGTTATAGAATCTGTTCCGCCCGGTCCATTGGCAGCATGTATCGCAGACTGGCTGTATGATGCAGCGATGTACGCTGCTGCGTTTCAGAGAAAAACCTTAACTTTAAAAGCCGCACAGGAGACTAGTCAGACAGGCGGGTCCCCAGTGGCTTCTCTCCGCCCACGCCCCTGAAGTGACTAGTGACTGGTCTGTTCCTATACTTGCATGCAGGGAGAGACCTGTGAATCAAGAGGAATGGGCAGGGAGAAGCCGCTGGGAGCCCGCCTCTCTGACTAGTCTCCTGTGCGTTTTTTCTGAAACACCGCTGCGCTTCACAGACAAACATACCGGATTGAACTCTACAGCAGGGTCTGCTTTGGGCAGCAAGTATTAGATGTCCGGTTCCCTTTAAAGGAGTATTCCGGTCATAAGAAGTTATCACTTATCCACAGGATTGTGGGCGTCCAATCACTGAGACCTCACCAATAGAATGGGCACAATCTGAAAGGAGCGTCACTGGGCGCTGGATCGTTTCTCCACTTATCCACTACGGGACCACCGGTGATAGCCAAATGAAGCAGTAGACAGACCCCCCTCCTCTCACCACCACCAATGAGTTCTGTGGATTTTACATTAAATCTTCATGTAGACAGATGTAACAGATGCTAATAGTAATATAATACCCCATAAAAGTGTTTGCTCAAATTTTGGCAAATGATATCCTAAGAGATTAAAATATTAAAAAGTAAAGTAGGCAGAACATCCTGCCACATGGAAATGTCTGACTCACCGCCCTCAACTGCATTTTCATGACAGTCCAAAATATATTTGGGATTTCTGTGCTCCTCTAGTGGCTGTTATATGTAAAGAACATACATTTAAAAAAAAGAAAAAAACTTATTTGACATTGACAACTTTTAGGAATAAATCTGGAGAGATAGATATGCCATAAATGTCCCAGTTTGTGAAAAAACCTAATAAGAGGATTCTTATCTATCATCGCTAGGATAAGCCAGCAGTTTGTGATTGATGGGGGAGCAGACCTAAGCCCCCTTCCCCACCTATCATGAAAATATAGGGGCTCCAGTGCTGGTTTGTTGTAGATTTCAGCTTTCTGCAGAATCATCAGCTCAGACATTGTATGAGAATGAAGTGCTTTGCTTGGGGTATACAGCGCTGATATAAAGGAGAGAGGTCATACAGCACATTATCGTTGCCATATGCCGTCCCTCCAGCTTAGCTGAAGCTATTGCTATAGGCAAACAGCATCCCCGATACTGTTCTTCCCCGGCCACTTGCTGTGCAGAGCTGTATTATGGTCCCATGTAAGTCAATGGAGCTGCCTGCAGTTTTCTGTACGGTGAGCGCTATGCTCCTTTCGATCTCAGGATCAATAGGGGGTAACACCGGGGATAAAGAGATATCACGTCATAGTGATGATCGGAGGATATCCCAGCTGTGGGACCCCCAGCAATCATACATTTATTGTGTATCCTGTAGATAGATGATAAAGAAAAATGAGTGAATCCTCCAAAATTCATTTCAGGCAGATTCACTTGAATCCGTGGATATAGATTAAATTCCATCCGAAGAAAATGTGCTTTGGATTAAATCTGCCACCAGACCCCAAATCATAATAAACAATGGACTGGGAAGGGGTAAAAAAAATGTATACATAGATTATATACCCTTGTCTTAGGGCTCCTCCTCACCTGTCCTAGGGCCACTGCTCACCAATCCAAGGGCCACTCCCCATCTGTCCTATGGATGCTCCTCAGCTGTCCTAGGGCCACTTCCCACCTGTCCTCGGGCTGCTCCCAACCTGTCCTAGGGCCGCTCCTTGCCTGTGCTATGGACGCTTCTCAGCTGTCCTCGGGCTGCTCCCCACCTGTCCTAGGGCCGCTCCTTGCCTGTGCTAGGGCTGCTCCCCGCCTGTCCAAGGCCGCTCCTCACCTTTCCTATGGACTGTCCTCACCTGTCCTAGGGCCATTCCTCACCTGTCCTATGGACACTCTTCAGCTGTCCTAGAGCTGCTCCTCACCTGTCATAGGATTTCTCCTCACCTGTCCTTGGGCCGCTCCCCACCAGTCCTAGGGCCGCTCCCCGCCTGTCCTAAGGCCACTCCTCACCTGTGCTAGGGCAGCTCCTTACCTGTCCTAGGGTTGATCTTCACCTGTTCTTGAGCCTCGCCTCACCTGACTTGACCGCCGCAGCTCCCCAACTGCTCCTCCACTTGTTTCGGATTAGTCTTTGCTCCAATTCAATTAGGCCTCACTTAATTTTATGTGGGGTGTGAGGTACTGTACATCATGGACGAATATGACATGCATGGCACTCCACATTATCATATGAGGCCTGGGCAATGCTGGAAAATCTGGACCAAAGAGAAGGCCGAACCCAAAGCGAGTGGAGGAGCAGGCCAGGAGCATGAGTTATTTTTTATCTACTTCCAGCAAATTGGCATTCCAATCTGATGAATCTGCAATTTTGGGGAATTTAGTATTTAGTGATAAAACCCATTTAAAAAAAAAAGAAGAAAAGTTTTAAAATAGTTATTTTCATTTGGAACCAAACAAAAATCAGTACCTGTGCTCTGTTGTATATACCGGGCCTCATACACGTATATAAATGGGAGTGTATATATCCTATATAAACTCATTTCCACTGCCGTGGATTTTTTTCCCATGACTAATATTTCCTGCCTCTGGTCCCCAGAGATGTGCACATGAGATATACTTTCCCATTACTATATTATGATTGAAAATCTTTTTAGTATGTAATAAAATTGCAGCTTTGTTTCAGAGCTGGAAACCTCATGCAGAGAGACATGGCATTAAAGCATAGGACAATGACTGCAGTACCTCTAACTACCACTAGAGGGAATATAGGAGCTACCTGCATACTGGTCATATACACTGACCTCAATAATAACCCAGTATGCCGTAAGCTATCAAGCTCCCCCTGGTGGTGACTGCAGGCAGCCAGAATGTTAGCATTAAAAGGGTATTTCACTTAGTAATACATTATCTGTAGGATGTATCATCACTTTATGATCAGTAAGAGTCATTCCTCTGTTAACCCATCATTCTGAGTAGGAAGAGGATAGTGCTGTGTCCCTTTAATTTATTTTTTACTGCACAGTGCCCCCTTCTCCATCTGTCTATACAGGGAACTACAATGTAATTCCATTAAAGCAAAAAAAAAAGCGTCCCTAATGCTTGTGTGACCTTTCTCTGAACAGTGCTTCAAAATATGTTGGCGCTATATAACCATCAATAAATAATAGTTAATAGCTGGCCCCAGATAATGCATTTTTAATTTTTTAGGGGACCTGTCACTTGCATTAATATGTCATTGTTTTACCTGGTGTAAATGCTGCTCTTCTCCTGAATCCGGCGACTCTTTTGTTCCTGCTCCGCTCTGTTCCTGAGATACGGCCCCTTCTTTCTTGCTAATAAATCTAGTCTTGTTAGCCGAGTGGGAGCGGTCCTCATGAAGACGCCCACAGAAAAGAATTCATAACCACGCCCATTTGGCTAAAAAATACTCAACTTATATACAAGGAAAAGGAGGCCATGGAGAGGAGCAGAAACCAAAGAAAAATAACATCGGATTCGGGAGAACAGCGGCAATTACCCTAGGTAAAAAAATACATATTTATGGCAAATGACAGGTCCTTTTTAAGTGCCAGATCCTTACCAGGATCCCAGAGTCTATGACACCTTTGTGCAATCCGGTCATCTTCATGGTTGCGTGAGCGAAAGGGACTCAACTAAATCAGTATAGTATTGAGAAACTGACTGAGCCACCTACAAACATGGAGGTAGAACATACCAAAACACTAATTATTCTTCTACTATTTCACTGAAACACAAAGAAAAAAAAAATAAAAATTTCACTGTTTCAGAAAAGTCTAAATATTCCCAAATTCCGACAATCCAGCATTTGTCCGAACCTCTAATCTAATTTTTATTTAATTCTTTTTTTTTTTGCATTTTTGCTTGTTTTTTATAGCTTGTTCTTTGTTTTTTTTTTCATCTAGCCTAGTACATATTAATATTATTATATCCAAAGACATAGTCAAAAGAATAGTGGAAAACAATAATTATACAATGGCTATTGTACTTTGGCTAAATTTGCATAAAACTTTTCCTATTTTACGTATTTTCTTTCTATTGTCTCAGTGGTGCAAGAATATTTTCAGTTAGTGAAACTAATGTGTAATAATGTGTATTTCAGATTTACAGTGGTCCTGAACTGTCCTCTCCGAGGCTGGCTCAGCTCTGTACGTCCAGAGCGCCGGGGAATCCTCTGCAGGTCTCCAGCACTGGGAACGCCGTTACTGTTCGGTTCAAGACTGATATCTATGTGAACGGAAAAGGGTTTAATGCCGCTTGGCGGGAAGTGCCTGGAGGTGCAGGGAACTTTATTGCTTGTGACTTTTATATCTTTATAACTTGTGGTGGTGTAAAAAAAGAGAAAGTGCCTTGGGTCTCATTCAGAAGTCCGTACTCGTGGTTTTCACGGATCGCACTCGTACCTGTGATGATCTATGGGGCTACTTACATGACCGTCTGACAGAAAAATCACAGATTCATGTTCGATTTTGATTCGAGGGTCTTATCAAAATTGACAATGCAAGTCAATGAAAAAAAAAAAAAAAAATCCGACCGCAGTTGGATGACATCCGAATGAGGTCCAATTTTCACGGACTGTCAGAAAGGAGAAGGAGCAAAAACTTTTCTTTATTTCTCCACGTATGAGAAAATCTGATGACACTCAGACCAAACTCTGATCAGAATAATCGGATCGATTTTTGAAAAATCGGATGTATTAATGAGCACCTGGGGTAATTTTATGGTGCGTTTTTGACGCAGACCATTTTTGGTATGCCGGAAACGTAGTGCCTTACGGTTCTAGCATAGTGGATGGGATTTATCGAAATCTCATGTCCACTGTCCTTCTTATTTTTTTTTGGGACGCAATGTAAACTGAGCTGCGTTATTTATTTTTTAAATCTATCAATATCAATCAGTTCTATATGTGGATTTTCCCCATAAAATTGCCTTAGAAAAAAAGAAGTGCATACGTTTGCAACCATTTTATTAATCCGGAGCTTCTAGAACAATAAAATAAAGCAATTTTGAAAAGACTTAACTCAAAATATCCTACAAATACAGCTTCTATACATTGAATAAGAATGCAGTCTGACTACAAAGGGTTGTTTGTAGTCTGTAACCATGGAGACACATTCCTCTACATAGGAGCTGCCGAAACAAAATTGTTTTTTTTCAGTAATTTTCAATCAAGTCCATAGCTCTTTGTTTTTGTTTTTTAAGAGTTGACTGACTGATTAGATTGGATAGGCAGATATGGCCTAAGTTAATCGATATCAGCTAAAATTTTGAGAATAAACCGAAACTTTACCAAATATTTTTTGACGTAGTATTGTCACTGGAGCTGTTTGTATTCAGGACACTAATAATTTTTTTTTTCTATTTTTCAGGTTGTGGAGGAGTTTTTCAAGCACCCAATGGAGAAATCCATTCTCCAAATTACCCATTACCCTACAATGACAACACAGAGTGCTCATGGCTGATCAGAGTTGATCCCGGACACAGAGTCTTCCTCAACTTTACAGACTTTGACATCGAGCCTCACTTTTTCTTTTCACTCTGCAGATATGACAGTGTCAGAGTAAGGGAAGTCTACGATTACTTATGATGGTCATTTTTTAATTGAGCTGTATGACCATAAACATGAAATCCAGCAGTACAAACAAGGCCGGGATCACACATGCCAGAAACTCGGACGAGGCTGGCATCTTAATACCCGGCACTGCCGCCGGCACTCGGGAGAGGAGCGTGCGGCTGCATAGAAATACATGCAGCCGCACGCTCCGCTCCCGAGTGCCGGCGGCAGTGTCGAGTATTAACATGCGAGACTCATCCGAGTTTCTCGCATGTGTGATCCCGGCCTAAGAAAGTGTTCACTAACCCATAAACATGAAAGCTGATCGGCTGAGCATGCATGTTTATTTTAGCGGGGAGAAAAAAATAAGGCAGGCGCTGCCAGGATATATAAAAGGAGTTGTTTTGGGAGTCTATTTTTTATTAGAAAATGGTCAGATTGGGTTCCCGCACCCTTTCCACTTTTGCCCAGTTCCCCTCCAGTCTCTACTATCAGCTACATTGACGACATCCAGACAAAGCAACAAAGGGACATGTGGGCTAATCACTGGCTGCAGTGGATCACCGTTGAGGCCGGTGATTGGCTTCAGACCATATGTCCTTTTGATGGAACATTATCTACGAAGCAGAAAGTAGAGATCGGCTGGGGACTGACAGCATCGGAACCTAAGCGGTGGCGGATTGGTGACGCGAGTATGCTTTTCAGATTTTTTTGTAAATTAAAAAATGAATCAAAAAATTTCAAATATTCATCACAGGCTCCCACACACAATTTGAAAAAAAGAAGTCTTTACTGATTTTCATCGTAATCTACATTCAGTTTAGTTGTACATCACTGGATCCAGATATTGCAGCCATAACACAGACCCTACTATTAGGGCTTATCACTATTCATGACTGGTAAGACAAGAGGAATATTATATTCTAGACCTATGCGGAGGGGTTGGAGACATTGATCCCTCTGGTATGTAAAGACCCCAGAGAATGACATCTCTCTCTGTCAATGGACTAGAGAACATGACACCCCGTGACCTTCTCTGTCATGTCTGAAATCTCCGAACAGTACTCAGTTTGTGTTGTCTGCGTGTGTGTAGACAAGAGAGAGCAAAAGAACCTGCCAAGCTGAAGTAGTTGAACCGAACCAATTAATCTTCCTTAATCATCAGATCTCTGATATAAACATGAGCGTGGAGCTCTTCTCACAATGCTTCCTTTGGAAACTAAAAGTTATTTAGAAGCTGGAAGATGAACAATGGGAAAAGTGAATGTTCTGCTGCTACTCAGAATCTGGTCTTGCACTTGTATTACATATGAAGAGCCATGTTACTATAAGGTGGTCAATGGGAAGTCCAACTATTATCTCATCAATAAGATTGTGGAACGTTGAACGCAACGTGTTGCGATTTGTTGCGGTCGCCGCATTGTCATACATCCGCACGGCCTGCGTACCCAATGTTAAAGATAGGTATGCAGGCCGCATGCAGACGTAGGTGGAGCTGACTAGAGGAGGTGCGGCAGTGGGCGGAGCTTCACAGAGGAACTACGCAGCCCTGTTGAACGCTAGTGTGAAACTAGCCTAACTCCTCCCAGTCTGGAAAACCCCTATGCTAACTATATCTACGCTAAGGCTCTTATTCCCTAGCTCTAGTATGCCCCATCTATTCTAATCCAACTATTGTTCTATAGTACCTTCTATTCTATCCCTAATTCTATACATAGCACATATCAAATACATTCACATTGCCGTACATGAAGACATTAATACTTAGAAATGCTCTAGAACCGCACAAACTACATATGAACAGTGTCCAAAAATGGGGAGGTATGTAACGGCCTCGGTCACCTCCTTACACTTCTCCCTTCTAAAATATGGTCGTCCCCGACCATGGTGGCACCTGTAAACTTTAAAACAGTTAACATCCTTAAGACATTTATACAGTTGATACAGTCTATGTCCAACTCTTCTTATTGGTCAACCGTGACCTCGGTTCCACTCAGTTGGAACCCTGGAATCAAAAGAGTTCAAGTTCTTTAACAAAGGTCCGACTGACCCCAGTCCCCTTGCTCCTGGGTCCCACACACGCATTGTGCTCACTTGCAACACTTCAGGTCCATGGGCCAGTCCTTATATGCTTCGGGTGTCCAAACACAGGAAATCAATGACAACGAACACACTAGCCCAGTGGTCAACTCAGCAACTGTCCATATAGTCCTGACCCAGCTCGCTTCTCGGGTCCTCCAGCTCATGTTTTTCCCCCTCCTTCCTTTAGTAGAGTACGGTCCCTTTAAAACAAGTGTGCTACTCCTATGCCCTCAGGGGCAGTCCAGGGTTAAAATAACACAGCACTTAAAGCAGCCGCACACAGTCCATCCTTGTTGCATAAGGTGACTAACCCCTTTGGAGTTTTGATTCTGTAATCCAGCAGGGGATGCGCAACTGTGCACAAGGAAACTTGGAGGAGGGTGGGAACCAAAATCACTCAACTGCACTGACACCTAGTCCTGGTGCCATTCGGTGCTCCTTGCCCCTCAGGAGATGCAGAACAGTCTCTCATTTTTACTAGTGCAGCTAGCACAACACAACGCAACTAAAAGGGGTTGCCTTCACTCAATACAGACCCTGCGACTGGAATAGTGGGTCGCATTCTGGCCCTGAACTATAATAAAGGTGTCGCACTCACTGTGTTGGTATCCGGCTGCAACGGTCCTCCACTGCGGCTGCTTGAACTCGGCATCACGGCCAAGACAGTCCCTCTCTCCACAACTTCTGATTTCTCAACCACTTTTTCCGATCCAGGCCTCTCCGCATCCGTGGTGCTCCAGCTCCCAAAAATCTTCCTCCGCTGCATAGGGGCAGGTAACTTGTTCAATAATGGCGTCTCTCTTCCTGGCACGCCGTCCTTCTCTTCCGGACTCCACCCATTCATGGGTTGAGCTACTTCTGGTTGCTCCACCAATTCAGCTTCAGGCCGCTCCTGTTCCTCAGGGATCTGCTGCAAGGGTCGGGGCTTCTTTTTTCGTCACGTCCAGTGACTAGGAGACGTGGCCTCGGCTTAGACCACTGCTTCTGCCAAGCTGATCTTCGTGCCCTTTTCTGTTTAGTACACCCACAATGGATGGCACCACTTCCATCTTCATGTCATTGTTCAGTGCCATCTTTAAGTCTCTAACGGCCGCCATCTTTGCCGTCTTCAAGGCTCCTCCCCTCTCGGCATACGAAGCATCTCAATCCTGCCGACTATGCCAATTCTGTAAGGTGGCCAGGGTGGTAGTCTTGGCAATGGGCTGTAGTGTTCCCACACCCTGGCGCCCCACAGATTAACTACAATGTCCCTTCTGCTGCATGTGCAGCGTGTGCAGCAGTACACTCACATTTAGTGTCAGAGTCCCCTCGGCTTCTGTCACTCCAGTTCTGTATCCACATACTGTATATAAATATATGTGTGTCACTGACCTCTATATATCTATGTATTCTATGTGTTTATATCTATTCTATCTATTCTATTCTAACCTGTCACTCTGTGATTTTACAATACACGGCACATGAATTGCCGACGTTTATTCTATTACATACAGTATATATAATATATGTGTGTGTTTTGACGAATATTTCTTTTGAAAACAATGTGTAAGTGACAGAGAATTGCTGTATGTAAAAGCTCATGTTAAAATCGCACTGCATTCGGATGTAAATCGGATGCTAGGTGTGAAAAATCGGATTGTAATCGCATGTCTCTCGCATTACACTCCTGCAACTCTTGGCAGGGAGACTCGGACCGATTTTTCATACGTTTAATGTGACGCCGGCCTTATGGCGGGTCTCTGGACTCGGACTTACCATCTCATAGACACAAATGAGCATGTTAGTTTGGTCAGGAGACCCGCCGTCAGCCCGGGCCTTGCAGTCTGTATATTGATCCGAACAATTATATGAGTATAACATATGGGCTCACCTGCGGTACAGCACAACAGTTTACAATCTTACAATCAATTACATCTATTCCCAAAACCAAACATTCTCCTTTATTATTTTTTACCATTATAAAATTATTTCTCAAACTGGATGAGAACGCAAATCTGGTCAGTCCAGCCAGTCATAAACACTAACCATATGGAGTCTTGTGGTACCACACTGTGGTTTGCACAGAGCCGTAATTTTGCACCCATAGCATTATATGGCCGCTGTCTCCATTTGCCTCTGATTCCATGCAGAGCCTGAAAGAGATTTTTTATACAGAATTACAATTAGTAACACACCACATATGAGCTCCACAAGTCAGGTGCATGTTCGGAGAGTACAGGACCCCAGGAGCCAAAAAGAAGAAAGGAAAAGTTCCAGCACTGCTGCATTCTTGTAAAAGTATGAATAACTTTTATTCCATCCATGCAGGAACATGTGCAAAACACCTGGCTATAGCTATTCCTCATAGCCAGGATCAAACATTAGAAATGAAAACCTTACGTAAAGACATCCTAATAAGTCATCTTAACCAGGAGTCAGGACGAGAAACTAAAAAATGTGTGAAAACTGTGAGCAGTAAAATGTTACGATGTTGGGGCTCATTCAGACCTCAGTTTTTCTCGCATGAATGCTACCTGTGTTTTTTTACAGTTAGCACTTGTTCCGATAATAGTCTATGACGTAGTTCACATGTCCGATTTTTTTTCCTCAGACCGAGTGGTCTGAACATCATTATGGAGGCTTGTCCGATATTGATCACCAATGCAAGTCTATGGATCTGTGGAAAAGATTGGACAGCACTCAGATACTTTCCGCATGCTGTCAGTTTTTCACAGACTGTTTGATAGAAGAAACATGAGAAACCGCCTTCAGGTTTTGTTTTTTTTTAACCGAGAAAAACTGGTGAAACTCTAACCAAACTCTAATGACTAAACTCAGATGACCCTTAGGTAAAAAAACACTGATGAAGCTCAGACCGTCTTTGCGTACGAGAAAAATAACGTATGTGTGTAAGAGTCAATACTCAGAAAGTGAATATTTCCAAGGCACTAGGGTAGTTGTTTTCTTCCTTTATTGTCCAAAGCACATCAAAAAGCTGAAGAGCACGTTGACGTTCTTTAGTCAGTGTGTTGTCTCTGTGCGGAACATTGTGCATACGGACAAGAACACTGTCCAAAGATACATATATCTAAGTGTGTCCTAAACCCAAATTTTCAGTCTTTGTAAACTATTCGTTCACTTCCAAGTCTCCTTTCCTTATTACATTTTGTCTGGTAGGTTTATGATGGTGAAAACAGTAATGCTCAATTGCTTGAAACTCTGTGTGGAAGCCAAATTCCCAGTGCAATTACATCTACCAAAAACTCCATGTTTGTCCGCCTACAATCCGACAGCAGCAGAAGTCACCGAGGCTTCAGTGCCCGGTTTAGGGAAGGTAAGCTCTTGTCTGTTAACTTCAAAACCCAATGGCAAATCTCGTCTGCTCGTCTACTAATAGTATACTATGAGAACATTACAAATAATAATTACCTTTAATGTTTACAGTAGGTTAGCCTATGCTACTATTAATTAGTTATTTGCACGAATAGCAATTGATTTCTTAAAAGAAATGGACCTATCAAGACAGACAAACCCAGGAAGCCACAGGGCAATATACTGTAAGATGGTAATGTAACAGACTTGAAAGGAGCGGTCTACAAACCCTCTTACAAGAAACAGTTGTTGCATGTATTCCCCGTTTTCCCCCATAATATGTTATGTATTTTATATACGTTGCAGCCATGTTTCCTTGTGTGGGGCATATCACTCCTCTCAAAGCTACTTATTACAGTTTCTTGTTGTACTTTACTGTATGGATGATGTTTTGGGGATATTTACATAGTGGGAAATGAAAAAGAAGGAGATGATGCTCGGCTGGTGGCTCTGGACAGTATTCCTGTGCGAGCGCATAAGTGGCGGTGCGAATGGTTAATGCTGAGTGTGGCATGCGCTTCAGATGAGAGAGGCAGAAAACTCCCAGTGTGTCAAAGATTATTAGGGTCTCTGTTTCCCAAGACTCTGGGTCAGTCACAGAGGGCACAAGCAGCAAGTTGAAGCTGTGGCACCCTGAATCACTTGCTACTTAAGGGTTTGGACTAGATGGCCCAGGAGGTCCCTTCCAACTCTATGATTCTGTGACTTCTAGGTGCACATCAGTTGGTAAGGTTTTTTACATCAAGCTATATCAGGGAGGGGAGATGGATCACCCTTGAGTGAATAGTGACCCCCACTTATTATGGGAAGGAATAGGAGAGGAAAGACCCCGATTGAAGAGGAGTGTCTGCAGAACAATGTCAGAACCCGAGACAGAGGATTACTGCAGGTTACTCAAGTAGATACGGCCAAGTATATGGGGGCTCTAGCCGACAGATCATCGGAGTAAGAGTTTGGACTGCCGATCACATTGTTCTAATGGAGATAATCCACCAGCCTACATCATCCGGCAGCTTTCTCATAGAGAACAGAGAAGCGCTCGGTCAAACGGACACTCCTGTGTATGAGAGAGTCTGCTAAGATGGCATCGCTCATCCGACAGCCATCTGAAGTTTACGGCCAGCTTAAGATACAGTCACTAAGAGCACAATTACCATACCCGTGAGGCTGAGAGAAGGGAGTTAGGGCTCTGAGCCTACAATGTGTGCCTTGACAACCATGAGTAGACCTTAGACACCCAACAGAAGCATGTCCGAGAGAACGAACATGTTGTGGATGTCGGCCATCTGCTGTGAGTGTGACAAAGGTAAGTGTGTGAACACAATCTGGCTGCGGATGGTAAAAGAAGAGAGGTCACTGAGAGAATGTATGATCCCGTAAGGTACCGAGCTGGAAGAGGTGATACATGAGTAAGTGATGCTGAGAGAAGTAGTGGTAACTAATCTCATGAAGAAGCAGCCATTTTTATTTTTTGTTTTTACGTTTACTTTCTTCTTGCATTGTTCTCCGATTATTGTCCCATGCAATGGACCTTTAGCAGGTCTGATTACATAGATGACGCCATATTAGGGAATATCCTTTCAGCGCCTCACTGATGTATTCATAGATTTCCTCCTTTTATGAGTAAAAGTCCATATTTATATTATTACTCATGGTCTGACCTATGCTTGTTTCCCTTTGATTCTCCTGCAGTATGTGGAAGCTCTATTGTAAGTGATTCGATTGGCGGCGTTATTTCCTCTCCATTGTATCCAGTCAACTATCCCAACAATCAAAATTGTTCATGGATTATAAAAGCTCAAGATCCTTGTAAGTTCCTAGTGTACACATTACGCTTAACTTTAGTAACTGCTGTCAAAGGCACTAATTCATAACAGATTGCTCACTTTCAGAAGTTATTGTCAGACATGACAGTGCTCAACTTTTTACAGATCCATACATAGTTTTCTCCAACAAGACGAAAATAGAAAGCGGCACTCACCACTGGCAGATCAAAAAAAATGTTGTGGTCAGAATAATCATAATTACACTTGACAAAATAGTATAAAATGTAACAGTCAAAAAGAACTGTCTGCAAACCCTGTTTTTCCATGTTTCATCCCATGACCATGTGCAATGAATAAAAGGCAATCTTGGATCTGTCAGTGGTGAGTGCCGCTTTATTTTTCATCTGGTTGGAGAATATTATACAAGAAATTTATTTTACTAACACCATTTTAGATTTCTGTATAGATCACGCTGTTATTTGCTCACTGTATGTTATTACTTGAGAACTGCATGATGGTATTTTACTTTTGCATAGTATTGCACTTTTAATTAAGCACTGCGTGGTTTATTATTTTTGCACCCTAGCATTTATATATGACTAAGAAAGGGCACAGTTATCTCGGTAACATGTTGTGTTGAGCTTTTAATTAAAGGTGTAGTCCAAAACTAATATTCATTTTAATATGAAATGTCCATCTATTTATTATAATAATCCAATCGCTTTTTCTAATATACTGTCCCTACCGTTCCCTCTCTAATCTATCTACATGCTTTTTTTTTACATCCTGAACTTCAATTTAATGGCATTTTGATGGAGAATTCCCAGTGTACGCTGGGATACTCAAATGGTACGTCATCAGGAGGTAGTAACTGCTTTCACTGCGGTAGCCTCTAATCCCATCCTGAAATATCATCACCAACGTCCCTTTCAGGGACTGGGCTAGTCCTGGCTCTACAGAGCCTGAGTCGGTTGTCATTGCTGACGTATGCTCAATGCGAGCTCCCTCGTCACTTTGCAATATTCTTTTTAATGCAAAGTGACAGTGCGCTCCCTCACCAGCTCTAATGAGAAAAGTCATGAGTCGGAAAGAGAGCGCACTGTCAATGCACACTGTAGGAAAAGAATGTGGTGAGCAAGGAGAGCAGAGATCAGTCACACCCCCAGAACAGACATCATTCTCAGAGATCGGCTGGTCACTTCTCGCCGCTTTCTCTCTTACAATAAATAGATAAGACATTTAGGACTAAAATCAGTATTAGTTTCGAACCACCCCTCTAAGTGCGGCATGGTATTTTTATATGTATATTATAAGATGGTACACTATTTTATGAGTGGGCACCAAAAGAGGGTAACGTATAGGGAATTATAAAACAAATATTTTTGTAGCTCAGTTCTGATTTTATGGGTATTTTATACTATTTATACTAATTATGATTTATGTGTCACTTCTCTCTACAGATAACCATGTTACCATTTCTTTCACCAATTTCCAAACTGAAGACAGGAATCAGAATTGTTCTGAAGATTTTGTAGAGATTTTAGATGGAGATAATTATGGATCCCCTTCTAAGGGTATATAGAAGAAATGTATATACTGTATATATCAAATATTATATAGTGACTGGCAGAGGAATCATGGGTCATTTCTGCTTTATGTTTCCGGGATCCCTTCAAAGTCAAGATAAACTATAGATGTTAATAATATTTTTGGTTTGTATCCTCTCTTTGTTCCCTTGCGCACGTTGTAGGAATGGTACAAAAAAAAATGTGCCTGCTTTTTTGCAAAAACACAGCCTCACACCTAACTAGCTAACTAACATTAACAGCAGGTCAAGCTTCCTCTGGATGTAAGTGATTTGTGCAAATATATATGCAAATATACAAAAACAGGGACTCTAGTGCCACCTATTGGAGGTAGCATTACAGATATTATATTGGAGGTATATGTCAATATTAACCCTGTAAAAAACCTTGTCACATAACTGTGAATATATAATGTCAAACCCAAATCTTCATCAACAGTAAAAGATCTCCATTTGCAGACAACTACAGTATTTCTGGGTACTAGCATGGAATATGAGGAAAGGGGGCGGTTTTCTTAAAGGGAGTCAGTCAGCAAAATTTCACCCCCCAAAGTATTTATATGCACATGTAGCTCTTTCAAAGACAAGTCTAGATATACCTTTACATGGCCAGTCCGTTTCTCCGTTATGGAGAAATTAGTGTTTAAAATTGCTGAGGAGCTATTGGTAGATCTGAAGCCTCTGTCACTCCAGCTCTATTCCCCGCCTCGAGCTGTCTCCTCTTGCTTGACTGACAGCCCCTATGCAATGTGATTACAGGCAAAAGAGAAAGCACTCAGTGGGAAATAGACCTGGAGTGACAGAGGTGTCAGATTTACAAATAGTTTCATCCTCATTTCCATATCAATTCAAACGCTGATTTCTCAGTAACAGAGGAACGGAACGGTCATGTAAAGGGATCCCAGGACTTATCTTTGAAAGAGCTACATACATATAAATAGATTGAGGGCTGAAATCCTGCTGATGGATTCCCTTTAAGGAGAATCTTTACCCCGTAGATCTTCTTTCAAAGGTCTCGCTCCCAGCCAACCAGTCTCCTACTTTACACTGACGAGGGGCAAGTAGATCATTGGTCGGTGGCTTTACACATAGCGTTTGTTCTTGTCTTTAGGACGTTTCTGTGGCAGAGTAATACCCCATCCCGTCACGTCATTCAGTAATGCCCTGGTGGTCAAATTTGTCTCTAATAACAATACAAATATGAAGGGCTTCCACGCATCGTACTCAGCATCAATGTCGGGTAAGACTCATAATATTCCTTTAATAGGTCCTACAAGCCCCCATTTTCATCCAGACAGTGGGTCTAATGATTACCTCCACCTGAAAATGTCAGTGGAGCAGACAGTGACATCACTGAGCTGAGTGACATCACTGAGCTGAGCTGAGTGAAATCAATGAGATGAGCAGAGGGACATCACTGAGCTGAGCTGAGTGACATCACTGAGATGAGCAGAGGGACATCACTGAGATGAGCCGAGTGACATCACTGAACTGAGCAGAGTGATATCACTGAGCTGAGCAGAGTGACATCACTGAGCTGATTGACATAACTGAGATGAGCAGAGGGACATCACTGAGCTGAGCCGAGTAACATCACTGAGCTGAGCAGAGTGATATCACTGAGCTGAGCAGTGACATCACTGAGCTGAGTGACATTACTGAGATGAGCAGAGGGACATCACTGAGCAGAGTGTCATTACTGAGATGAGCAGCGTGACATCATTGAGCTGAGCAGAGTGACATCGCTGAGCAGAGTGACATCACTGAGCTGAGTGACATCACTAAGCTGAGTGACATAACTGAGATGGAGATGAGCAGAGGTACATCACTGAGCTGAGCCGAGTAACATCACTGAGCTGAGCAGAGTGATATCACTGAGCTGAGCAGTGACATCACTGAGCGACATTACTGAGATGAGCAGAGGGACATCACTGAGCAGAGTGTCATTACTGAGATGAGCAGAGTGACATCACTGAGCTGAGCAGAGTGACATCACCGAGCTGAGTGACATAACTTAGCTGAGCAGAGGGACATCACTGAGCTGAGCCGAGTGACATCACTGAGCTGAGCAGTGTGATATCACTGAGCTGAGCATAGCGACATCGCTGAGCAGAGTGACATTACTGAGATGAGCAGAGGGACATCACTGAGCTGAGTGACATTAAAGAGATGAGCAGAGGGACATCACTGAGCTGAGCAGAGTGACATCACTGAGCAGAGTGACATCACTGAGCTGAGCAGAGGGACATCACTGAGCTGATTGACATAACTGAGATGAGCAGAGGGACATCACTGAGCTGAGCCGAGTAACATCACTGAGCTGAGCAGAGTGATATCACTGAGCTGAGCAGTGACATCACTGAGCTGAGTGACATTACTGAGATGAGCAGAGGGACATCACTGAGCAGAGTGTCATTACTGAGATGAGCAGCGTGACATCATTGAGCTGAGCAGAGTGACATCGCTGAGCAGAGTGACATCACTGAGCTGAGTGACATCACTAAGCTGAGTGACATAACTGAGATGGAGATGAGCAGAGGTACATCACTGAGCTGAGCCGAGTAACATCACTGAGCTGAGCAGAGTGATATCACTGAGCTGAGCAGTGACATCACTGAGCGACATTACTGAGATGAGCAGAGGGACATCACTGAGCAGAGTGTCATTACTGAGATGAGCAGAGTGACATCACTGAGCTGAGCAGAGTGACATCACCGAGCTGAGTGACATAACTTAGCTGAGCAGAGGGACATCACTGAGCTGAGCCGAGTGACATCACTGAGCTGAGCAGTGTGATATCACTGAGCTGAGCATAGCGACATCGCTGAGCAGAGTGACATTACTGAGATGAGCAGAGGGACATCACTGAGCTGAGTGACATTAATGAGATGAGCAGAGGGACATCACTGAGCTGAGCAGAGTGACATCACTGAGCAGAGTGACATCACTGAGCTGAGCAGAGGGACATCACTGAGCTGAGCTGAGTGACATCACTGAGCTGAGCAGAGTGACACCACTGAGCTGAGTGACATAACTGAGATGAGCAGAGTGACATCACTGAGCTGAGTGACATTACTGAGCTGAGTGACATTACTGAGATGAGCAGAGGGACATCACTGAGCAGAGTGTCATTACTGAGATGAGCAGAGTGACATCACTGAGCTGAGCAGAGTGACATCACCGAGCTGAGTGACATAACTGAGATGAGCAGAGGGACATCACTGAGCTGAGCAGAGTGACATCACTGAGCAGAGTGACATCAGTGAGCTGAGCCGAGAGACATCACTGAGCTAAGCAGAGTGACATCACTGAGCTGAGCAGAGTGACATCGCTGAGCAGAGTGACATTACTGAGATGAGCTGAGTGACATTACTGAGATGAGCAGAGGGACATCACTGAGCTGAGTGACATTACTGAGCTGAGCAGAGTGACATCACTGAGCAGAGAGACATCACTGAGCTGAGTGACATAACTGAGCTGAGCAGAGGGACATCACTGAGCTGAGCAGAGTGACATCACTGAGCTGAGTGACATTACTGAGCTGAGCAGAGGGATATCACTGAGCTGAGCAGAGGGACATATTCAACATCAATTGTAGGACCCAGTGGAGCTTCATTCCCACCTGCTCCTCCTGAGTGACTTCTGCATATTATGTGACCATCATCACCTTCTCTTTTAGCGTGTGGAGGGACCTTACATATGGAGAATGGAGCATTTAACAGTCCCGGGTATCCAGACAATTATCCAGCCAATACGGAGTGTGTGTGGAAGATTCTCAGCTCTCCTGGCAATCGGCTCATGCTCTCTTTCATGTAAACGTCTTCTCACTTCATATTATTTCCATTTTAATGGCCTTCCAGGAAGGAAATGTAACATCTGGCAGGAAAACTGTTATTATTAATTGGAATCTGGAAAGATAGCAATCCTCCAGAGCGTAGCATTATTAACTCTACTGTTAAAGTGCAAATGTACTCGTATGGATACATCATAAGAGGTGCAAGTTAGACCGGGAAATCAGCTTTAATCATTTTCTGATGTGCTACAGATGCATGTAAGAAAAGAATATGAAAGTGGTTATGAAGCTCAGAGTCCCATAAAGGCTAGGTACACACAACCATTTTCTCTCTAGCCGAGAAAAATGGTCCGATTCCAATCCGACTCCGTTTGATCAGAGTGGCATTAGTATTTATCGAAGGTGGAGTGGGAAAAAAAAAAGTTTCTCCACCTTCTCCATTCTATCAGTCCATAAAAATCCATAGACTTGCATTGCCGATATGATCAGACACAAGGATCAAAATCGGACATGTCTCAGTTTTTTTTCTTGAAAAAATATCAAAAGACTGACCGTCACACCCAAACATAAATTAGGTCTGAACAGGTGCTTATCTAGAGTAGCCAACTCACAAATAATCAAGCAAAAAGTAGCACTCTGTAGCGCTATAGCATGTAAACATGAAATATGAAAAATGAATTGCATTACTGCACTAGAAATATGAAAAATTGAGAATGCTTAGCACATAAATTGGCCAATTCATGTGTACCCGGCAGCCATGATAAGGCGATTCTTGTTGCCATGACCTTATGCCAATCCTCTCTTAGACTGAAGTCTACATCTCTAAGGGAACCTAATGTGAATCCACTCTCATATATAGACTTCAGTATAAGAGTGAATTCACATTAGGTTCCATTAAAGATGTAGACTTCAGTCTAAGGCTACTTTCACACATCAGGTTTTCGGCGTCAGGCGCGATCCGGCGTCGTGCCGGAACGCCGGATCCGGCAAATGTTTCGTAAAACCGGATGTGACGGATCCGGTTTTCTGCCGGATCCGTCTTTTTCTTGACAGACAAAACCGGATCCGTCTCATCCGGTTCATCCGTTTTTCTATCAGTTTTTCGTCGGATTACGCCGGATCCGGTTTTTAAAATTGACCCTTGTGGCCTTCCGAACGGGATTGGCTACTGGAAAACTATATATAGCATGTTCCTACAGCCCTTCTTTGACAGGTTGTAGAGGAGAAAGTGCAGGTTGGAGAGAAGAGCAAGTTATTGGCGAAGATGGATGTTGTCATTGGAAATATTTTGAAGAATTTGGCGGATTTTATAGCGGAGGCGAATCGTTTGAGGGTGATTGTTCTGGAGAAGGAGAGAGCGAGACAGCAGCGCATCAGGCATCGTAGACGACATTTGTGGATCCACCCCATCACAGCCAAGAGAATGATGCGTGGGGTCTATTCTACACTCTGCATGGACCTTCGACGAAACCCGGATAAATTTTTTGGATATGTTCGGATGAAAATGGAGAATTTTGATTACTTGGTGGAGCGCATTGCACACCTCATAAGAAAAGCGGACACCTATTGCCGCTTCTCTGTTTCACCCGCAGAGCGTCTGATGGTGACTTTAAGGTAAGCCACATTTATTGGATATGCTCGCATCAGAGCACACTTTCACTGCAATCTTGTTGGTGGTAGTTTGTATCTCCAAGTGTTATAGCTGAGTTTTGGTATGTAATGCTGTGATTTAAAACTAATTTATTGTTTTTTAATTCCCCACAGATTTCTTGCAACTGGAGAATCCCTTTCGTCACTGCATTTCCAGTACAGACTCGGGATTTCCACCATATCTGGAATTGTGAAGTACACATGCCGTGCACTGTGGGACTCCTTAGCTGAAGAGTTTTTACCAGAGCCCACAACAGAGAGGTGGATTGAAATTGCTGACAAGTTTCAACAGATATGTCAGTTTCCAAACTGCTTGGGCGCTGTGGACGGGAAACATATCCGCATTGTAAAGCCAGCTGGATCGGGATCGGAATATTTCAATTACAAGAAATATTTTTCAATTGTCCTCATGGCCATCGCTGACGCGGAATACAAATTTATTGCGGTTGATATTGGGGCCTATGGCCGCTCCAATGACTCTCAAGTTTTCAAACTGTCTGCCATGGGGCGTAAACTGTATGGAAACACCTTCCAGTTCCCACCACCTAGACCGCTGCCGCAAACATCTGGTCCACCTATGCCATTTGTCTGTGTAGGGGATGAAGCCTTCCAGCTGTCAGAACACCTTTTGAAACCGTACTCTAGCAGAGGATTGACAAGACCAAAACGCATTTTTAATTACCACCTCACAAGAGCAAGAAGAATGGTTGAATGTACCTTTGGTATTCTGACAGCCAAATGGCGGGTCCTATTGACTGCGATCAACCTCAAGACAGAAACTGTGGACGAGGTGATCAAAGCGTGCGTGGTACTCCACAATTTTGTTATCTGCAAGGAACCCATTTCCATTGAGGACACCTCTGAAGAAACCACCTTGCAAGATTACCATGACATTACCACTAGAAGTTCTGTGACGGTTTCAGTAATGAGGGACAATTTTGCACTATACTTTATGTCACCTCAAGGCAGAGTACACTGGCAGGATGACAGAGTGTGAAAGATTTGTGCCCTAACCAAACTTGTGTACCTTCTGGACCAACAGTATATACCTTTGCCAACCAAAGTTGGCTATCTTGTCATGGTCTTACTATTTTTAGCTTTAGGCCACAGGTGTGTACCTGGTTGTGTTTTATGCAAAGTATTTCACCTTTTAACAAAAGTTGTGTACATTGTTAGGAAATCACCAACAATAAACACAACTTTTTAGGTGAAATACTTTGCTTCAAACACAACCAGGAACACAACTGTGGCAAAAAGCTAAAATTTACCCACAGTGATATACCTGGTTTTGAATACCATTTCACCTTTTAAATACCCTGTATTTAACCTTTTTCGCCGCAGAAAGAAATGACAGACAACCAGTGTAAAATAATTTAACTTTTATTGGAAAATGTTTTTTTTAGTAAACTTTTTTAAAATTTTAATAAACTTGTTTAATAAAGCTTTGAAACCATAAAACTGAAACCATAAAACTGGTCATTTTTATTTAAATACACACATTATAAATCTGTGTAGTGTGTGGTGGAAATACTGCTGGAGGGGCTGCGGGACACTTCGACACTGGGAGTGTGGAGAGAGGACTGGGATCGTGGTGGGGAAGGAACAGTTAGAGGTGAAGGTGTGGAAAAAAATACAGAATGGGTGGACATGTGGGAAGCAGAAGAGGTGGTGGGTGGTGGAGTGGAGGGTTGGGCAGGGACTGTAGGAGCAGATGATGTTGATGGCAAGTTGTATGGGGAAGGAGTTTGGTACGGGGCAGGTTGCTGGAAGTGGGGAGATGTCTGGTACGGGGCAGGTTGCTGGAAGTGGGGAGATGTCTGGTACGGGGCAGGTTGCTGGAAGTGGGGAGATGTCTGGTACTGGGGAGGTTGCTGGTACTGGGGAGGTTGCTGGTACTGGGGAGGTTGCTGGTGCTGGGGAGGTTGCTGGTACTGGGGAGGTTGCTGGTGCTGGGGAGGTTGCTGGTGCTGGGGAGGTTGCTGGTGCTGGGGAGGTGGATGGTGCTGGGGAGGTGGATGGTGCTGGGGAGGTGGATGGTATGTAATAGGAGGGGGAGGATGGAAAGTGGCTGGAGGGGGTGTAGATGTAATAGGAGGGGGAGGATGGAAAGTGGCTGGAGGGGGTGTAGATGTAATAGGAGGGGGAGGATGGAAAGTGGCTGGAGGGGGTGCAGGTGGAGGAACTACTGTGGTGGGAGGAGGAGGTTGGGAGGTAACTTGCTGGAGAGCAGCGTGGCATGAATGCATTACATGCATCTGCTGGGCAGGAGAGAGCGTTTCCATGCGCTCCACAACAGACCTGAAAAAGGTGTGGTTTGACGATGATCTTGCTTCTGAATGCATGGTTTGCAGAAGTGTCTTCACCTCCACAATGCTGGAGTTGATCTGCTGAAAGCCTGCGGAGATTTGCTCTGACAAGACTTTTAGACAGTTCTGGAAAGATGCATTCAGATGCAAGAACTCTGGCGCATAAGTCTTTTCCTGACCCCTCTGCCGCTGCCGCCCAGTACCCGCAGGTGTACTAGAGGTGGCAGGGGCAGAAGGGTGGGGTAAAGGGAAAGCGATCTCCTCACCAGCAGCTTCATGTAATGTAGGCGGCCACGATGCTCCTGTGCTGGTGGATGGGACAGATGGGTCGAATGTGTGGGAAGGCGCAGATGTACCGGGGCGGTCGAAGTGTCCCTCGGTGCCGGTCTCCTCAGGGATCGCCTCAGAAGGGTCCAATCGTGCAGGCTCCCGAGTGCTGCTCACCGTGCTGTGGAATAAAGAGAAAAAAAAACAATTAAAATACTGACATGGTATGGCCCTGGCTGAAAAAAAAAATTTACATCTAACATTTTTTTTCACATGTGGTGTGTAATATTTACCTTCTAGTGACCATTGTTTCCCGGAGGAACGACAGGGCTTGTGCGTACTTGTACTTGCTCCTGCGTCCTCCAGATCCACTCGGGGCCCGCATCTCTTTATTGAACTCCTTCTTGAAACGATCCCTCACAGACCGCCACCGATTCACAATTCTGTTCCCTGAAACGAGAAAGGACAAAGTGGTTAGTATACAACATCAGTGTTTCCCAAACTCCAGTCCTCATGGTCCCCAGGGGTCATGTTTTCAGGATTTCCATAGTAAATAGAAATCCTGAACACATGATCCGTGGGAACCACGAGGACTGGAGTTCGGGAAACACTGGTTTACATCAAGCAACCGGTACTGTATATACTTACGCTCTTTAATCTGGGCCCGAACATCGAGGTCCTCCCAGCGGCCCACAAGGAGCGAACAGATTTCCTCCCAGAGTCGTCGGGTAACGATAAGGTCAGCATGGCGGCGGTCAGCCATATTCCAGAGCGGCTCCCTTTCTCTGACGAGATCGATGAGGTGGTCCACATCGAGTCCTCCATCCTCACCGTCAGAGTCGGGAGCACGCTGTGAAGGCTGTTAAAGAAAAAGACAAAAATAACATAATTAGCCTCCACATAAGAAATGAAATAAAAAGTGCAAAAAAACAAAGCAAAAATATTTATACTTACACGCTGGTGACCGCCGCGTTGCTGTCGCCGACTACCCTGGGAGGCACTGCGAGGACCTCTTGGCCGAGCACCAGATTGGGAAGACTAGAGAAGAAAACAAAAAATGTTATGTCTTTGGATGTAGGCATTTGTTTGCTGTGTGTGGTCTGCAGAACATTGTTTTCTATGTGTTGTGTGTAGTGTGATGTTGTGTTTCTGCGTTTGATGCAAAAAACTTACCAATTGTGAGCCCACTCCAGGTGTCTGTCCACCCCTTCCTTCTTCTTCTGGGAGCTCCTCTTCATCTTGTGATTCCTGTTTTGAAATAAAAGGCAATGAATAGACATATATTACAGAGATGATGGATTTTGGAAATAAAAACTTACCGTCAAACGCTGACGATGCGAGGGAGGGCTCCCAGAAGATGATGTGCTGTCTTCCTGGTGGCCACACTCCATGCCTGTGGGTGGTGTTCCAGCTGCTGCCATTGCTGCTGCTGCTGCTGCTGCTGCATCTATTGGGCGGCTGTTGAATAAAGAGAAACAAAGGGCCAATGAATATCTTGATATTCAATAGCCCTAGTTTGGAGGAATGGGGGATTTGATAATTACCGTCTCTCATCTGCTGCTGGCCTCCCCTCCTCAGCATGTTCCATTTGCTGCTCCATTTGGGGTGGTGGTGGTGCTGATGGTGCTGCAGTGGTCTCCTGCCTTCTCCTGCTGCGCTTGGTTGCTTTCTTGGGTGGCATGTTGGGTGTGACTGTGGGTCCCACAGTCTTGCTTTTATATATGTCTTGTGGGCAGAGCTACTGAGCATGCTCAGACCAAAAAACCGGATCCGGTGGCCGGATCCGGCGCATTGCGGCGCTCATAGGCTTTCATTGTGTAAAAAAGCCGGACTCGCCGGATCCGGCGTGTCCGGCTTTTACGCCGGAGACAAAAAACGTTACAGTAGCCGTTTTTTCCAGACGCCGGATCGCGACACATTGCCGGATCCGGCGAAAACCGGATGAAACGCATGGCCATCCGGCGCGATCCGGCGCAAATGCAAGTCAATGGGGGGAAACCGGATCCGGCATTGCATTTCGCCGGATCCGATTTCTGTCAAAAGCGCCGGATCGCGCCTGACGGCGAAAACCTGATGTGTGAAAGAGGCCTAAGAGAGGATTGGCATTAGGTCCTGCCAACGAGAATCGCCTTATCATGGCTGCCGGGTACACATGAATTGGCCAATTTATGCGCTAAGCATTCTCAATTTTTCATATTTCTGGTGCAGTAATGCAATTCATTTTTCATATTTCATGTTTGCATGCTATAGCGCTACAGAGTGCTACTTTTTTTATCCGTTTTTTTCTTGGACTTAGTCGTCCAAGTAAAAAAAAAAAAAAAAAATCGGAAACATGTCCAATTTTGATCCTAGTGTCAGATAAAAATCGACAATGAAAGTGTAAGGATCCATGAAAAAATCGGATATGTGCACATCCCCAAAGAATGTCATGGGTATGAGTGCTATCCACGAAAACCCCAGATAGCGCTAGTCCAATATAACCGGACGTTTACACGATTCCTAAGATAAAGCAAAGATTGGGGAGATTATGAGCATAGTTGGAGGAGACTAAAAGAGTAGAAGAGGATCCTCAGGTTGGCCTTGGCTCAGACACATTATGGAGGTCCTTGTTGGCAGCAGAAGACCATCACACTTGCCACTAGGGTCTATTGGAACCTGTTACATTGAACATGGTGCCTGATATGTCAGCAGTATGTCATAGATAGATAGACTGATAAATAGGTTTGCACAAAAATATTCAGTATTACATGTATTTTATCAATTAAAATTCCTGCCATTCAGGGCTTAGGAGTCAAGGGGGTGGTACTAATCAGTCACTGATGGCCTACTCTGTATTGTGGTGGGTCCACATGAGGGATGTCTCCACATCCGAGAAAAATGACCCAATTATTCTGATCGGAGTGTCATCAATTTTTCTCGGAGGTGGAGAGGAAAAAAAAAATGTTTCTCCACCTTCTCGTCTGTCAGTGAAAATCTGATCGCACTCAAATCTTATCCTAGTGCAGTCCGATTTTTTTTTTTCATGGATACGTAGGCTTCTGTGAAAACCAAAGCTAGCACTCATCTGAGAAAATCAGTCCTGCGCATGAGCCCCTGAGAGTGCCTACAGAGATAGATGCCAGTCACCAATTAGCGCCACCTACTGGACACCTTAGTCATCAGGCTTGTCTCCTTAGTCATCAGGCTTGCTCTGTACATGAGGTAGGCAACATAGCTAATCAGTAGAACTATGCTACATTACTAAATGGAGGTATTTGCTAATATTATTATACCTACCACTTATTGTGATAGTATCTTGGAGATGGGAATACCCCTTTAATGATGCTGTTAGTTTAGGACATAAATCCTGGTTCTTCTGAACTTCCTTGGGGTATTACAGGCACCTAATAATTTAAGCTGAAATCTCACGTTCTGCTATGGCAGAACCTTTTCGCTCACAAGAAGGACATGTCACGTTCTGAGTATTGTTTGACCTCTCTGAAATCTCCCTACATTCCACCCCCCTCAGGTCATTCTCACTTCAGACCAGTGACAACTGTTCCAGTGACTTTGTGGAAGTTAGAGAAGGAAATGACACCGGTGTATCTTTAGGACATTTCTGTGGAAACACATTGCCAAGTAATGTCTCCTCAATCATCGGTCACATCCTTTGGGTGAAGTTTTTGTCTGATGCTACTGTGAGCGGCCCTGGGTTTCGAGCCACCTTCTCCCACTGTAAGTCTGTCAGTTCACCTCATTTCCATCCTTTCTCAAAATACACAATAAAAATGTAAATAAAAAAAATTAGATAAGAGATAATAATAAATGCAAAAAAACTTAAAGGAAAAAAAAAATGTTTAAAGGGGTTTTCCAGTTTCAGAAATCCCCTATTTCCGATACTATAGTTTGTTTTAGAAAAAAACTGCACTATCCTCACCCTCCCTGGGTCCAGCACTGAGTCTCCACTACAGCTACCAGTGTCCGTCGTCATTGTCATCATGTCGACAGCATGGCAGCCAATCAGTGAGCTCAGAACGGGTGATATCAGTAATTGGCTGCAGCGCTATCAACATGACGTTGACTCTGCAGACAATAACAGACACCGGGAGCAGCAGCTAAGACTTAGCACTGGATCCAGGGTAAGAAAGGCACAGTTTTAAAAAAAAAAAAAAAATTGAGGCTGTGTACCCACGTAAGCGTTTTTTTTCCGCTTTTCTACTGGCAAAAGCGCTTAAAAAACGCTTACAAGAAGCATCCCATTCATTTTAATGCATAACGCACTTTTTGTGCACATTGATGAGTATGAGTATGAGTATTTTTACCGCGAAAAAAACGCATCGCGGTAAAAAACGCAGCATGTTCATTAATTTCGCGGAAAAATCCACATTTCTAACTATATTGTATGAGCAGGAGGATGCTCCTGGAAAAAACGCATAAAAAAAGTGCAAAAATGCACAAAAATCGCGGAAAAAAACGCGTGTTTTTCCTGGGAAGGAGTCAGTTTTTTTTCTGCATATGTGGGTACATAGCCTCAAGCTCGGGAAGAGAGGTTTTCTTAAACTGGAAAACCCCTTTATACTGCTGGAAAAATATAATCAAAATCTTGGCATGCTGCATAAATCAGATCTATAGAACAAAGCAATATGCTGCGTATCTTGATATTGTAGCTCAGCTCCATTAAGATGAATAGATTTGGGCTGCAATACTATCAACAACCAGCGGCTGGAGGAGGCGCTGTTTTGGAAAAGAAGGTATACGTTGTTTCTGTAATATCTAATCAATTTTTATTCCATGCCTTTAGTATTTGGGAACAATATAGAAGGAAGCTCTGGACAAGTTGCTTCTCCGCTGTGGCCCAGGCAGTACCCTCACCATTCTGACTACACCTGGAATATCAATGTGGAATCAGGTCGCATCATCGAGATTACAATTTTGGAGATGGACATTGAAGACCACGCAAGGTGCAACTATGACAAACTAAGAGTAAGTTTTAATCCCTATCATTTATGGGATAAAACTCTTTTGATATTATTATGGTCGCTTCATTGGGTATTCCTACTCTAAGGACTTAGGTCACATCCACATACCCACCAGGAAGGTGCAGACCTCACCTAGCTACAAGACCGGGGGTCTAGTGATCACTGTTCTTCTATTCTCACCATCATTCTCCATACATTTCAATGAAGAAAGGCTATGGTGAAGTCTATGGAGGAGCCCTGCAGATCCTTGTTCAGTAGAAGAGGGTCCCGGAGATTGAACCTGAATCTAATAAATAGTTCGGCATTTCCTTGAACATAAATGGCAGAGATGGGAATATGCCTTTAGAGAATAAACTTTTTTTTTAAATTATTGATCAGTCTTTTGCAAACTTATCAATTCTTGTAATATAACTTTTACCTTATTTTGCTTCTTTCTCACAAACACCAGGCTGAATGTGCAGATTTAAACGGTTATTCCCATATTCGCAATATATATATTTTTTTTCACAAAGCATGACTATTGTTAATATACAGTAATAGCCTGACAAAAAAGTTCCTTTCATGTACGTTTTTGTCTTTTTCTTCATGTCCTGCTAATCTGTGCATCCAGCTTCACAGAGATGAATGGGTGGTCATATTCTTAGCTGCTAAAACTACATTTCCTAGCAGCACACTGCTTCTCCTCAGTGCTGCATGTCTCTCTCTCTGCTCTCCTGTGGGCTTTCTCATCAAGACAGATAAGTAGTTCACAAAATGTAGAGACACAGGTGAGAGATGCAAAGAAAGAAAGTGGGTACGAAAGTAAGGTGAGAGAGATGTACAGAGAAGAGAGAGATGGAAAAACAGAATGAAGTAGAGAAAGAATGAAAGAAGGTGAGAGAGAGGTACAGAGAAGAGAGGGACAGAACAGAAAGAAAGAGAAAGAAATGTGAGAGAGAGGTACAGAGAAGAGAGAGATGGGAAAACAGAATGAAGTAGAGAAAGAATGAAAGAAGGTGAGAGAGAGGTACAGAGAAGAGAGAGAGGGACAGAACAGAAAGAAAGAGAAAGAAATGTGAGAGAGAGGTACAGAGAAGCGTGAGAGGGGGAAGTCAAACAAAGAATGCAGGGTGAGAGGGGTACATAGAGGAGAGGGAGGGGGGAAACAAAGGAAGAGAAAGACAGACAGAAAGAAACAAAGGTGAGTGAGCGGTACACAGCAGAGAGAGGGAGAAACAAAAAAGAAAGCTGAGAGGAGGAAAGAAAGAAAGAGGATGAGAGAAAGGTACAGAGAGGAGAGGGTGGAAGAACAGAAGGAAAGAGAGAGTAAAAAAGGCGAGCGAGAGGTAAAGAGAGAGGGAAGAAAAGAAAGAAAGCAGGGTGAGAGAGAGGTAGGTACAGAGAGGGAGAAAGACAGAAAGAAAGGAAGAAAGAAAAAGAAAGAAAAATTGAGCTAGAGGTACAGAGAGGGGGAAGAAAAGAAAGAAAACAGGGTGAGAGAGAGGTACATAGAGGAGAGGGGGGAAACAAAGGAAGAGAAAGACAGACAGAAAGAAACAAAGGTGAGAGTTACAGAGAAGAGAGAGGGGGAAAGAAAAAAAGGGAGAACGAAACAAAGAAAGAAAGGTGAGAGGAGGAAATAAAGAAAGGATGAGAGAAAGGTACAGAGAGGAGAGGGGGGAAGAACAGAAAGAAAGAGAGAGTAAGAAAGGTGAGCGAGAGGTAAAGAGAGGGGGAAGAAAAGAAAGAAAACGGGGTGAGAGAGAGGTAGGTACAGAGAGGGAGAAAGAGAGAAAGAAAGGAAGAAAGAAGGAAAGAGAGAGAGAAAGGAAGAAAGAAAAAAGAAAAATTGAGCGAGAGGTACAGAGAAGAGAGGGGGAAAGAAAGGGGAGTGAGATGTACAGGGAGGACAGAGGGGGCAAGAAAAAGAAAGCAGGATGAGAGAGGTAGAGAGAGGAGAGAGGGGAAAAGAACAAAATAGAGAAGAACAAACATTATAAAATGTCACCAGCTTACATTTGCTTTTACGTTTGTTAAAAACATATATTTCCATATCAAATAATCAGTGTAATGGGTAATAAGTGGGTTGTGTACAATGTATAAACCATTCTCTTTCTTACAATGCCTTTGAATGTTCCAGTTCCCCTATGATCCTGCTCTCCTGAATGCATAGCAAAGTTAACACCGCTGAGGGAGCAACGAGGAGCCTGTGACCGTGTCTGAGGGCTGTTTTATTGGACACTGTCATTAGGTGCATCTGTTTTTCATGAATTAGACCGGGTCACTAGTGGAGTTGGTGCAAATCGATTTGCAAGTCCCATTCCATCGGCTACAGCAGGGGTCCGTGACTGCTGCACGGCGGAGGGAGGGCGCTCCACCTCTTACCTGCTGACCTCCGCGGCTCTTCTGTTGATTAGTCCGTCCCTCGTAATGTGAGGTTCCAGAAATTTCAGAACAGTCTGTAAAAATAAGGCGTCTTTTTCCCCCATCCATAAAAAAAATGTAAGATGTCCGTTATGTGTTTGAAATTCAAGAAACATCTACAGATTATTTTGATTGTAATTATCATCTTTGTACAGTGACTGCAGCTGAATTTTGGGCTGCAGACATGGATCACTTATAATAATTTATTATGGTTTTCCAATTCGTCAGTAAAAAATATTGTCTGGATAGGTTATCAATGTCTGATCGGTGGGGATGCGACACCCGGCACCCCTGCTGATCAGCAGTTCTCAGTGTCAGCCGGATCTGCTCAGTTATGGAGCCGCACAGCACAGTTTCGTCTGCTTGTATAGGCCGCAGACGGGTATTGCACATCCGCCACCTATTCACATTAATATGGGGCAGATGTGCAGTACCCGGTCGGCGACACATTACAGTAGACAGAGCTGCACAGAGCAGCTCTGTAACAGCAGTTCTAGCCACTACAAGCACTATCAGTGCTCAAGGTATGTAGATACAACACCCTAATGAGAAAAGGAATGGCAACACCCTTTTGCCAATTTATTCATTATTATTTTCAGAAGGAATAACAGAAGAACATCAAAATACAGATTTTTAAAAAACAGATAATTTTGAATTGTTTCTTCATGGGGCTTTATACTAAGACAGATGGATTGCCCGCCAGGCAATGACACAAGAGGGTGCAGTTTCCTTTACCTTTACTTTGCTTTGTAAGTGCAGTCCAGGATCCAGATTACAGATGGAACAGGAGTTGATCAGCCTGGAAGCAACTTAGGAATCTCTCTATGCAGATGGGTTGTGTAGTCTCCTTCCTAGCGCTTCTCTGAGGTACTTGCAGTTCTGAATTACACTGAAATTCCTCTTGCTTGCTCTCTTTTAGAACTCCTCTCGTATGGCAGACAGCCGTAGCCTCCTCTTTCTGGCTGACACGTTGCTGCTGTGCCTCCGAGTCTTATGTGGGAACAGAGCAATTACAGCCTCCTGTTCCTCCGGTTTCTGCTGCAGGAACATCAGTATCCATACAACCTCGGATACCGGACTCCGGACAATGCGCTTCAGCTAGGAGTGAGCCTGAATTCTGCTCAATCCTCCAGCTCCCCTCTCCCACATTCACACACTTCGCCTTCTCCATACGAACTTCACTAACTTCCCTTTCCTGGCCACAGAGAGCAGCTCCTCAGCAGCTTGGGTTCAGAGCTCCCTCTGCTGGCCTGGAGTGGGAACTGTGCTGTGTGTGTTCCTAGGAGGAAGGTAATGCCACTGTGGCGACCATACTCCTGGCGGCGCCACATAGACATTTTAGAAGAACTGTCAGGCCCATGTAAAGTTTGCCCCCACCTTGACTGTGGGCTTTATCATGCTGCCGCTGCTTTTTGCTAGTGCAGCAGCTGTTTTGTACACTATAATCATGTGTTTTCTTATCTGTGTGTAATGCTGTTTTGAATTGTACTTCTTTTTGCAGATATTTGATGGACCTACCATACACTTTCACGTGATTGGCACGTATTGTGGCGTTGTCCCTCCACCTTCACTCTTCTCCTCTGGTAGCACAGTGACAATACAATTCCTGAGTGACAACAGTATCAGCAATAGGGGGTTTCTCCTGGAATGGAGAGCAGTCAATGTATCCCCGGGGCCAGTACCCACCATAGCTCCAGGTATGAATCTTAGCTGCCTGTAAGGAATTATAAAAATATACATTTTTCAAGTATTTTTTTTTAATTGTTATAACAAGGCTATTGGTATCAAAATTTGAGATTGAGGGCGCCATTTCATTTTCCATCTCTAGAAGATTTCCTGACAAGGCTGATCTACTACTGCTGTTTATTCGTTGTATCACAGGTGCATGTGGTGGAGCTTTACGGACCGGAGAAACACCATTATTCCTTTTCTCTCCTGGGTGGCCCAATATGTACGCACCAAGGATCGTATGCACCTGGGTGATCAGGTCTCCTCAATCCACGGTGGAGCTGAATCTCCTGTCAGTGGATATTGAAGCACACACCACTTGCAGTAATGACAAGCTAGTCATCAGAGATGGTGAGAGATTATTCTATAAAGAATATAATAAAGTGAGTGTCTACTATTTATTATCATATTTTTGTTTGTGATTTTGTACTTCACTCTTCTGAAGCAGATATTCAATTTCCAGGACACCACTAGAAGGATCATAGTCTGCATTATGCTCCAGTGCTCCCTCTAGTGGTGACTGCAGGCATCCAGAATGTTATCTATTAAATCTATGTCTATCCATTATCATTATTGTTGTTGGTAATATAATTTTCAAATTTTATTAATATATTGTATTATTTTTTTGGCATCAAGGAGACAACAACATTGCCCCCATACTTGCCACTATCTGCGGTAGAGAGATTCCAGGACCAATTCGATCATCTGGTGATGCTATGTTCTTATACTTTGCTTCTGATGCCAGTGTTTCTGGAAGAGGGTTCAATGCATCTTATCACAAAAGTAAGTATTCTTTAATCTTATTCTGTACATTTAGGGTTGGTGACTGACTCCATCCCCCCTTGGTACTGATTGATAAAAACCTGTTTAGCACTCCCCGCCCCTGAGGAGCTGTATTCATAGCAAATAAGGGGTAAGGAGTTGGAAATGTGTCATAGTAGCAGCATGCAAACCTCATCTTCCATAACAAGGGTCTCTAATTTGATTTTTGCTATGGGGCCCCCTCTCTTTTATATACACTCTATACAAAAAAAGACAAAAGTGGCAAAAGTGCCGTACACCCACAAAGAAGTGGGTTTTTCTTTAATGTACTTTTTCCTTTTATTCAGGTTGTGGTGGATATTTACATGCAAACAGGGGACTGATCACATCACAGAATTACCCCGAAAACTACATCCCCAATCAGAACTGCACGTGGCACGTCCTGGTCACCACTGGATTCACAATTGCCGTCCATTTTGATCAAACATTCGAAGTACTGAACAACGATGACTCCTGCGGAGGAGGAGACTACTTGGAGGTACCTTAAAAGGGAGACAGATTTATCCTTGTGGCTGTTGTTGGATAAATCTTTTACATCTTTTGACTTTGTAGTCTAAGTTTACACATCCTACTAGTTAGTTTACTGTGTTCCAAAATTTAGAAACATAGCGTTGCACGTAAGGCCACACCCCTTTTACAACAAACTACACCTACTTTTTTGCAAAGCCACATTTCCTTGCACAGAAAATGAAAAATAGAAATGTTATAAATGTGGCGCAACATAGTTTTTGCTGCAAATTTGCAAATAACACCCACTCAATCGCTGTCTGCACCCACCGACACCTTAAATGATTCCGTCACCGTTCACCTGTTTCAGGATCGCGTCCGTATTCAAAGTGGGAAAATATTGTAATGAATCAGAACACAACAATGAATTTAACTCAAATTGTGTACTTTACCAGATGAAAAATGGACCCGATGAGTCAGCCCCTCCACTTGGAAATGGAAAATTTTGCGGCAGGAACGCGCCGTCCACCATGCACACCTCCGACAATGAACTCTTTGTCCGATTCATCACAGACGCCAGTAATGAAGGGAAAGGGTTTAAATTCAGATACGAGGCAAAAAGTCTAGGTATGTGATCATTTAATTCAGATGGCCTCCGGACTCTCACGAGTAAATATGACTTTCTCTGGTCATTCTCCCGTGTGTAGATCTTGCTGGTTGTACACTTGTTACAGCGCCCCCTGCTGTTTTTGAGACTCCTTCTCAGAACGTCCATCTAATGTGTCCACTGCAGGTGAGAAGAAGTTACCGTAATGCTAGTAGACAGATTCTTAGCGACTGCTCTTCACAGTAACAGGAATCAATCTGCCACCTGCGGGAAGGTGATAGAAGTGAGCTACTGAGCATGTGTGACCCCCGACACGGACACATCAGGATGACGTTCTGAGAGGGAATTAAGAGAACGCCAGAGGGCGCCCTAACAAGTGTGGAATGGCAGCATCAACACCATTTCTCATGATTTTATTGTTATGTTTTGTGATCCAACAGACACATTTAATACTTATTGACACAGCCCCTTTAAAGAAAGGTCAAATGTCCAAAAGGCTCATTTTCTAGTGGCTCTAGTGTGTCCCTCATAACTCCTTGTGGTGAACCAAGCATGAGCTGCACCTTATACTTATTAGAGGGGTACTCCAGTAACATATTCATTGTATAATGGAAAGTTAATAGTTTTTTAAAAAAACTGTCAATTTCTAACAACTGTGAAAATTCCTGCTTATGGTCATTAAACAGGTTACCATTTGTTTTTTTACTTAAAGGGGTTATCCGGGAATATTTATTTTTTTACTATGATCCTAAGAACTAATAGACAGGTAGTTGTGCCTATGGTTGTTGTGCCCGCTGCAGACCTTAGCCGCCACTGTGCAGTCACTGACCAGTGCTGTCACCCACTCTGCTTAAGTCACATCGACAGAACAGCGGCTTCTGCTCTGCTTTGTTGGCAATGCGTGACTGCCGATGTCATGCTGATTGACTGCCGGCATCCTGCTGTGTGGAATCGGCTGTCAGTCAGCATGACATCAGAAGTCACACCACGCCAACAGAGCAGAGAGGAAGAAGAAGAGTTGCTCTGTCGATGTGACATCAGCAGAAATGCCGGCAGCACTGCTCAGTATATATACATACTATATATGTCGTGATAACATTTTGTTTATGATTGTGCTTATTTCCAGCGTGTGGAGGAACCATTTATGTCACAGACTCCAATCCCAATGGTTTTGTTACATCACCAAATTATCCTAATCCTTATCCTCAAAATACAGACTGCGTGTGGGCCATCATAGTACCGAATGGTGAAGCTGTGGAGATCCACTTCCAAGATGAATTCTACATTGAAATTTCTGACAAGTATTTTTACTTTCCTAATACTTTCTATACATTTAATGAAAAAAAATTAAAGCTATGGACACCTTCATGTAATTTTATTTTTTTTTTAATCCACCATTCGGTTCCAGAGATATGGGCCTTTTGATTTAGGGCTAATTTCTATGTTTTTTTTACAAGAGGGTGTGGATCCTCTGGGGTGTGGCTCACATGATCCTCTGGGGCATATCTTTAGACTGCTCTGGAGTATTATCCTTTGATCCACGCCCCCTGGATGAATAGCATGAAAATTTACACCAAATAAAAAGGCCCATATCTCCGAAACAGTATGGTGGATTTAAAAACGTAAATAAATAACTGAACAATGAGAGAAGCAGCGGGAATAAAATAAGAGCAAAAAACTGGATACTTCCAGGGAAACAAAGAGTCAAATGGTGCAAACGTTTTTGATAAAACCCGATTTTTGTTCTGTGAATTTCCTTACCACGTACGCAGCAAAAAAAAAAAAAAAAAGCCAGGTGTGCAATTTTAAAACTTCCGGCCACATGCCAACTAGACGTTTCCGGCCTCTCTCAATACACTTGCATTGAGCCAGGCTGCCCACATCTAGTTGGCATGTGACAGCATGTATGCAAATAACATACTTGTGGTCACAAACCCACACCGGAGAATTCTCACAGTGCACAGAGTGTCACAAAGAGTGACTGCAGACTTATAGTCTAAGGCCGGTCAACCCCTGATGAAGCTTAGCTGTCACATTACTATGGAGTCATGGATAGTCCCATTTTTAGTACATTTTTACATCATGTTTTGACTTCTAATACAAAACACATTTTCTTAGTTGCAGCAGCAGTTACCTGGAATTAAGAGATGGTGCGGATTCTGCCAGTAGGGTCCTTGCAAAACTGTGTGGGAACACATTACCTGTCACCTATAAATCCTTGGGCACAGCTATGTACGTGAGGTTTAGAACAGATGGCGGCACACCCCGTGCAGGATTCAATGCCCAGTACTCAATAGGTAAGCTGCTGGACCACCATAATCTACCATCTGCTGCAAAGAGGAGAGGCTCCTGCTGCAGACAGTTGTCTTACAGCCAGACACAGGAAAGTAAGGATGAGATGGAGGACATGACTGATCTTCTGGGGCACACAAAGACATAGTTTCACCAATTTACTAGGTCACTAGATACTTTATCCTCTTATATTTGATAACATTTTAATTTTACGTGTTTGCAGCTACTTGTGGAGGAGCACACTATGGGCAGAGCGGCATCATCCAGAGTCCTGGTTACCCGACTCAGAATTACCCCGACGCCTCCTCGTGTGAATGGTTTCTCCATGGTCCCACAGGGCATTACCTCATCATCAGATTTCAGTCTCTGGATCTTCAGAATTCCTCAAATTGCTTAAGTGACTTTGTAGAAATCCGTGAATATGACGCATCTGGTGAGTTCACTCGTATGTCACATTCTATAGCAGGGCTGGAGTACCTAGGTACGGTGAGGCCCAGAAGTATGGAGGGACTGGGCATCTGTCTCCTAATTAACTCCTAGATCTTATAGTGCAAGGGTCGGCAACCTGCAGAACTCCAGCTGTGGTGGAACTACAACTCTCAGCATGCTCTGACAAGTTTTTTCCCTGTATCCCCTTTTCTAATGCTTATTTCCAGAAAGTAAGCCAGTGCCAGGCCCCACTAATGCTGCATTAGTTATTTAAAATGTCATATTGCATTTTCTAGTGCAGACATTGAGGAGAACGCCATGCAAATAGAATATTCATTTTTTGGTGTAATTTTAGCCCATTATTGACTCATGAACATAATACTTTCCAGTACAAAAAGTACATAAAAATATATATATTTTTTCTTTACTTATATAGGTAAACTATTAGGAACATTTTGCAATAACACAACACCAGGAGAGGTGAGGACCTCCGACAGCTTCGCCTACGTGAAATTTGTCAGTGATGGATCTGTGAATGCCAAGGGATTCCGCCTCCACTATGAAGCCAGTGTAGAAGGTGCGACACTCAGGGCAGTGGAACTCCCGTAATCTCGGGTAATCCCTGGCTGGATGCTTCAGGGGGTAGGGGTTGTGAAGAGTTGTAAGCAGCACTTTGCTATGGATTGTCCAGCGGGTCAATCATCAGATTATAATTTCACTTATTATTCATGCTGATACTATAATACAAAGGTAAAGTTCTACATCTCTACACCTCTTCTAGCTAGGGCTGTCGGCTATTATGCAGCGTCAAGCCTACCAGCTGACTCCATTATGTGGAATATGTCATCAGAAAATGTCCTATTGTTTAAATCAGGTTTTATGTTAAATATATTTTATTTTACTTTTTGATATTTTTTTTCAAGTTTGTATCTAAATAAAAAAAATGGAAATCTCACCATTTTCACACGGGACACTAGGTCAATTACTAAACTCACACATCCTGTTCTTTACAGATGAATTTCAAGCAGTCTCATTATCATCACAGACAGGATTACAATGACTGAAACCACCTGATCCACCATTCAAAATAGGGCATGTCACAGCTCACCTCCTCCCCATCCTGTATAATGACTAATAACACCACTATATACAGTAGATAGCACAGGATCCACCATTCACAATAGGTGATGTCATAGCTCCCCTCCTCCTCCTCCTGTACAATGACTGATAAGACAGGATCCACCATTCACAATAGATGATATCACAGCTCACCTCCTCCCCATCCTGTATAATGACTGATAACACCACTATATACAGTAGATAGCACAGGATCCACCATTCACAATAGGTGATGTCATAGCTCACCTCCTCCTCCTCCTGTACAATGCCTAATAACACAGGATCCACCATTCACAATAGGTGATGTCACAGCTCACTTCCTCCCCTCCCTTCACAATGACCTTTGCCCAGATCATAAAGCTTTAACAGAAATACTTGTATACCAGTCAGTAGGGTCAGATCCCGACTCTTGCTGATTATTTCCATGTAGCTGAAAACAGGATATATGAGTTTAATATTTGGCCTAGTGATGATGATCAGTACGAAAATTGCAAAATGTTAAAATTTTTCTTTAATCTATTTAGAGATAAGATAAATTATGAATAGAACATTAGAAAATAATACATTGAATATAGAAACTTGATGTAAACAATAGGTGCTTTCCTGCCCTGTTATTGTATGTCTGTGGCGCACCATCGTGTTTTTAGAAATACTGTTTGAAATCAGAAATGTGGAAACGCTTTATGTTACAGAGTGCGGAGGGGATATTAATGGAATCACCGGGACATTACATTCTCCTAATTATCCCAATCTGTACCCTCATAATCGTGTCTGTGAGTGGAGAATAACAGTACCAGAGGGGAAACGTGTGACACTGACGATTCACGACCTACAACTGCAAGACCACCAGAGCTGTACTAATGACTATGTGGCTGTAAGTCCTATGGAGAAGTTCTGGGGTGTTTATGGGGTATTTATGATGCACACTTCAAGGTAATGTTCAAATGGGGGCAATAATCAATCCCAGTCAGACCAGCTACCATTCAGGAGACGCCAGAATCCATGGCACAGATTACAATCTCAGATTAGGCAGAAAAGAAAGTTTATACTCAATTAATCCAAGAGATCTGAGCAGTGTTGCACAAGACAAGCAGTAAGGCTCAAGTCACACAGTATGGCACAAGCTGAATGGTATGGCTCAAGCCGAGCAGTACATATAATTGACAAAAAAAAAGAGAAAGAAATAGGCCACAAACGGGATCACCCTGGATAGGAAATAGCATATATGATACAAATTTTATTGAACACAGCAAACAACTGCAAAAAAAACTTTAAAAATGGTCACACATGTGACACATACACAGATGATACAATGCTCATAATAGAGCTACCTACCTGCTACCAACTAACACCCTCACCGAGAATGATACCTGTAACCCTAGGTCCATGTAAACAAGATTCTCAATAGGAAAATTAGTGAGCCCACACAAAGATAATATAAGTCAAAAATGAGTCAGAAACATCAATAATATAAAAGTGCAGTGAACAAATGATGCATTTCCAACAATAAACAATACATAGGATAATGTAGACCCAAAAGGAATCCTGATCAGTATGTGGTGTATAAGAGAGATAGAAATGTACACCGAATAAACCACACATATAAATAAAGATACCCAGCCCTAGATCAAGTATAGGGAACAACAATGACCAGATCAACCAGACCATTAGGGGCTAGAGGGGGTCTAGGTGGACAGAGAAATCTCCATAGCCACCCTCAATGGTAACCACATACGCCAATCAGCACAATACAAAACCCATGTGAAGTGAAGTGGAGCAGGTAAGGCCAGAGACCCGACGCTTGTCGCCACTCTAGGTGACTTCGTCAGGAGTGAGCAGTACGACACAAGCCACGCAGTACAGCACAAGCCGAGCAGTACGGCACAAGCCAAGCAGTACGACAGAAGCCAGAAAGTATAACACAAGCCACGCAGTATGGCAGAAACTGAGTAGTATGGCACAAAGCCGCGCAGAACGGCACAAGCGGAGCAGTACAACACTAACCACGCAGTACCACACAAGTAGAGCAGTATGGCACAAGCCGAGCAGTGCAGTGATGTCATTGTGCCGTCTGCGCCGGGACTGTTTGGAGGCCATATGTCTACGCCAAACTATGGCCTACAGGACAGGTAGTGGTGGAGCATGTGGCCTAAGGGTGTGTGCACACGCTGCAGACTGCTCTGCAGATTTGTGAAAAACCGCAGGTAAATCTGCAGGTCAAAACACCTGCGGTTTACCTGCAGTTTTTCTGCGGATTTAGCCTGCGGTTTTCCCCTGCGGTTTGACACCTGTCATGGAGCAGGTGGCAAACCGCTGCGGAATCTGCACAAAGAATTGACATGCTGCGGTTTTGAAACTGCAGCAAATCCGCGCGGAAAATTCTGCACCGTGCTGTGGATCTGCAGGACCAAATCTGCTGTGGATCCGCAGCGTGTGCACATAAGGCTCCCTGATCTAACACATCATCAAACTGTTTTGATGTTAAAGTATCACTTGCCTGGATCACCACTGCTACTTCTATGTTCCTTTTGGTTCCCCCCTACGTCACCATTGATTCTTGCTCCCACGTGCTGTAAGTTACAGTAATACTTCCGTTACTTTGTCTTCCGATCTGATTACAGGTGTACAATGGTTATCGCCATCAGTCGCCTCTTTTGGAAAAACTTTGTGGTAGCATCGCTCCAGACACAATAATCAGATCTTCAGGCAACACCATGAAAGTGTCATTTATCACAGATGGGTCCATGTCCAGCGGAGGATTACAGGCTACATTCACTTCATTGGAAGATGCTGGTAAATAACTATTAAGGGCTCATGCACATGGCCGTATTTTTGCTCCGAATGCGATCCGACAACCCATCGGACTAATGTTAATCTATGGGGCCGTGCACATGTCTGATTTCTTGCATGGACAGAGCCGCTCCAATGAAAAAAATTGCAGATGGATCCAATTATTGGTTCACACTCGTCCACGCAAGTCAATGAGTCCATGGAAAACATCGGGCTGCACTCGGATGACTTCTGAGTGCAGTTCAACTTTAAAATGTCAAATTTTGACCATTGCTTTACGCTTTAGTTCAAGCTGATACAGCTCGGTTATATATCCGCCCCACTAAAACCTTGCACGTAACGCCAGACACATTTATCTTGCAGTTTGCGGTGGGTCACTCATGGAAGCTACTGGGGGAAACTTCACATCTCCAGGATATGATCAGGTGACGAATTACGCAAAGAACCTGAACTGTGAATGGACCATTCACAATCCAAACACCTATAACTCAACGACATACATCGAGTTCAAGGCCCTGCAGCTGGAGCCGCACCAGGACTGCCAGAGCGACTTCATAGAAATCCGCACGGATCACGCAGAAGGCGAGGTCATCGGCCGAGTGTGTGGACGGACAAATCCGTCTGTTCCTCTCGCTCTTGTTGCTGCCAGAATCTGGGTGCGTTTTGTAAGCAACGCGGAAGTGGAAGACCGTGGATTTGTGGCTGATTATTTATTTACAGGTAAAGATCACAGTCGGTCATATCTGTCATATTTGTGTTGTTGTCGGACATGGCTAGTAGCACTTTAGCTGATGGCCTCTGAAGTCGGTCCAATGATCAGAGCTTTATTCAAACAGGTTCCATTTGACAATCATATATAGGGGGTTGGATTCCATCAGGGAAATCCTGATGAGATCCCTAGATCCCATTTTAAAAGTAAAGATGTAGCAGGCGCAAATTCACAACTTCCGCACTACAGTACTGTCAATATCTCCAATGGTTAAAATTGCAAAGTGCTGGTAAAAATCAAGCAACTTGCTAATTTACTCGTTAATAAAAGTCTTCTACGTTCTCAAGAACAGGTGGATTTTACTATTTAATGCTCACTGTTTAGGTTACTGGCCTCCCCCACAGTCTAGCATTGGTGGTTGAGCATGCACAGTGCTTACAAGCTCTTTTTAATAGAGCTTGTAAGTGCTGATTTATAACTGGCGGGATTGATGCTGCAGAGGCAAAGCTTCCTCTGCTTGCAGCATCAGGGAGACGCAGCCATGCTGCCGGTCCAAACTGTCAATTTTCAGGAGCACACCGCACCCGGCAATCACGAAGTCGGGAGGCAGGGGAGCAGATCAGCGGCTCCCAGTTTGCACGGCAGTCTTTTTCCATACCAAGAGTCACTGGGTAAGTTTCTCTATTCTTTAGAGTGCAAGCTCTTATGGACAGTAAAGTCCTCTAGTGATAATCTCCTGATAAAATAGTGATTTTTCCTGAAACTACAGCAAGCAGCCCAGTAAGTGGCACATCACTGGAGTCAAGGTCTCTGCCCTTACATCATGCTGCTCTCAGATTAGGTGGCAAAAATCTGGTAACAGATTTTCTATAACGATTCCTTATAATAATAGTTCCTGCTCTGTTGTAGGTTGTGGCGGAGTACAGAGTGGGGCGTCCGGAGTTGTCGCTAGCCCCAACTTTCCTGAAGAATATCCAGCTCTCAGCCACTGTGCCTGGCTCTTGGAGGCCCCAGAAGGAGATATAATTACTGTGAGTCTTTTCTGAAAAATTCCAAAAAGTGCTGATCAGATCGTAAATGAGCAGTAAGTGTAGAGTCACCGAGCATGACCACTACTAGAGGGGATGTCCTACTGTATCCGACCTTAATTCATGTGAAGACCCAAATCCTAAATCTGTTGGTATCCTGTGCACAGAATCCATACCCCATAGACCACCGGAGCCTTAAGGGGTACAGAATATGCCCATAAAGTTTTTTGGGGGTGTACCATAGACCTATAGAATATTGAAAACATTTTGGGAGTGTTCTTAAATATCCCCATTATCTACTCATGACTGTTTGCTCTGGTGGTCATGCTAATTAATAATAATAATAGTCTTATTTTTATATAGCGCTAACATATTCCACAGCGCTTTACAGACATTATCATCACTGTCCCCGATGGGGCTCACAATCCAAATTCCCTATCAGTATGTCTTTGGAGTGTGGGAGGAAACCGGAGAACCCGGAGGAAACCCACGCAAACACGGGGAGAACATACAAACTCCTTGCTATTGTCAGAACCATACAACAACGTGTAATAACGGGTCCAAAAAAATAAACTAAATAAGTAAAAACTTCAAAAAGTTCCATTGATCCTCTTACACGTTTTCTTCCTTAGTGACAATATTAGTATAAAGTCAACGGGTCATGGTGTGGATGTAAAACTATATCACATTGTCTTCATTTCTAGCTTTCCTTTGCAAATTTCAACCTGGAGTATCATTCGGTTTGCCGCTGGGATTCAGTCACGCTCATGAACGGAGCGTCACCCGGCTCACCCGTTATAGGACAATACTGTGGCACCACTTCTCCGGGAACAGTACAGTCCGCATCTAACAAGCTGTTCGTCATCTTCAATGCTGAGCATTCAATGAATGGTGGAGGGTTCTATGCCAACTGGACATCCGACTCACTAGGTGGGTAACACGTCCTTCTTCCATGGTCCCTGTTTACCAACCAAAATACGAACCAAGGACACATCATAAAAGGGGTGACATCTGCTTTCAAAATGGGGCAAACATGACCGCCCCAGACCCCATTCTCTGCCCCCTGGTCAAAGAGCGGATATTCCCACCACCTGCCTGGACAAGGAGGCTGCCATGGCTTTCTAGTCATTACATGGCCACCATTATTATGTATAGCTGTCCTTGTAATATAAGAATAGCTCAAATCTGCCAAATCAGGAGCCGCACACAGCCAGATCCCAAGTGGAGGACCCCTGCTTTTATGATAGCCATACAATATGTGTCAGTAGGGCATAGGGACATACATTTTTCTTGATGGACCACCTGTACAATCTCAGTAGTGTTCATCATTACTATTCTAATAATTTTTCTTGTATATTTCCAGGGTGCGGTGGTTACATCAGTGCAGACAGCGGCAATATTAAATCTCTAGGTTGGCCTCTAAATTTCCCCGTCAACAGCAGGTGCACATGGACCATCCGGACACAAGAGAGCAGCCATTTTGAACTGGATTTCAATGAAAACTTCAATATTCCAAATAGCAGAGGACAATGTGAGAGAAGCTTTGTGAAGGTCAGTACAAATCAGTTATGTTCCATAATTCATAGCTACATTCAACTTTTTTTTTTAAAGTGACCGTCCAACTTTTATGTCTGTATATTTTTGGATGCAGCACTTAGCTGTCATTCATATCTTAAATCAGTTGGCCGACCATAACGATATATCACCTATCAACTAATCTAGCCAATACGTTATTGTTCGCTTGGGACTCCCACCGTTGCTGAGAGCAGGACTCCGAAGTCTCCCATTTGATGGGAGCATGAGTCCCAAGTGCCCGCCGCTTCTCGATTCATTGTCTATGGAACTGACAGATGCTGTTATCTCCATCAGTCCCATACACAATGGGACCCATGATAACTGAAAGCCCTCTAGGAGATTTTGCACTGGGGGTCTATGAACTTCATGTTACGCCAGTAATATGTCTATATGTCTTGATGCGGTCACCTATGCCGATGGTAGGTAGGTAAATCTCTAGTGCATAATTGAGGACTCCTGAACCTCAGTGTCTCTTATAAAGCAGAGATATTTCCTTCAAAAAAGTCCCAGCTGTGATATAGATTTTGGTATCTTACCCCCAAGATCCAAAGAGTTTACAATTTTTTATTTCTCTCTGTGACCTTCGACAGGTATGGAGCGGTGCTGAAGAGACAGAGGAGGCCCTGTTGTTAACAGCCTGTGGAAACACCATGCCCAGTCCTATCATTTCTCCCGGCAATACCGTAAAGTTGACCTTCCAATCACAAGATGATCCAGGAAACGGCTTCATGACCAGCTTCAACAGTAGTAAGTAGCAATCCCAAGTGGTCCATAAACAGGGCCGGAAGGGCATTTTAACCCCAAACTCCAAACATCTCTTTATGTATTATAGTATTATACAATAGGGGTAGGCTTTGTTAATTTTCTATTGATCATTCTTAAATGGATTCAAAATGTTATAGTTTTGTCTCAAGCCAGAATTAAGATCTGGATCTTCACGCTGACTTTTGTGCTTGTACTATGTGTGCTTTGGTCAGATAATCACAGAGATCAGAGGTAATGAAAAGCAGAAACATGAGAGCGAGCGTCGTAAATAGCTAATATAAGACTAATAACACAGTCGCAGAGCCGAACACGTGTCAGCAAGATGTCGGGAAATGATGGCCATCTGTGTTTAAAAAACTGCTCAACCTGAAAAAAAAGTTAAGAATAACTATTTATAGGGCTCTTTTATCCTAGAAATTAGCGATATAGCATTAGAATGTTCCAATAATAACCATTTGGTGGGAATCTGACCGATGTTACCCCCAATGATCACAGCAGTTAGACCCCCTCCTTGATTTTAGTTCTTTCTGCCATCAGTTTGTTCGGCCCTTTTGGGCACAGAGAGGTCCATTTCCTTGTGATATTAATGATTTTATTTTGCAGGGTGCGGTGCAAACTTCACAAAGTTGAGCGGTCGGATTGTTTCTTTGAATTATCCTAATAAATACGAGAACAATCTAAACTGCAATTATACCATCCACGCCGACGACAGCATGTTCATCGCCCTCACCTTCCTTGCATTCGAAGTTGAGGGTGAGTGTTTGCAGCACATCAAAACCACGGAGATTATCTAGTGAAATCCGCATTAGCGGTGTAGAGTTGGTAGAAGTATTCCAAAACCATCTCCGGCTTCAAAATAAAAATAATACAGCTGAAAGCAGTAAATGCAGTAGAGCCAACTGTGCGGACAGCACCTAGGATTAGAAGAGATATTTAACATGCAGGTATCTTGAAGCAGCAAAGCTCAATTCACCTATATTGAGCAAAATCGCACACGTCTAGTTGGAATGTGGCCAGAAGTGTTATACTGAGCAAAATCGCACACGTCTAGTTGTAATGTGGCCAGAAGTGTTATATTGAGCAAAATTGCACACGTCTAGTTGTAATGTGGCCAGAAGTGTTATATTGAGCAAGATCACACACGTCTAGTTGTAATGTGGCCAGAAGTGTTATATTGAGCAAGATCACACACGTCTAGTTGTAATGTGGCCAGAAGTGTTATATTGAGCGAGGCTGCACACATCTAGTTGTAATGTGGTCAGAAGTGTTATATTGAGCAAGATCACACACGTCTAGTTGTAATGTGGCCAGAAGTGTTATATTGAGCAAGATCACACACGTCTAGTTGGAATGTGGCCAGAAGTGTTATATTGAGCGAGGCTGCACACATCTAGTTGTAATGTGGCCAGAAGTGTTATATTGAGCAAGATCACACACGTCTAGTTGTAATGTGGCCAGAAGTGTTATATTGAGCAAGGCTGCACAAATCTAGTTGTAATGTGGCCAGAAGTGTTATATTGAGCAAGGTCACACACGTCTAGTTGTAATGTGGCCAGAAGTGTTATATTGAGCGAGGCTGCACACATCTAGTTGTAATGTGGCCAGAAGTGTTATATTGAGCAAGATCACACACGTCTAGTTGTAATGTGGCCAGAAGTGTTATATTGAGCGAGGCTGCACACGTCTAGTTGTAATGTGGCCAGAAGTGTTATATTGAGCAAGATCACACACGTCTAGTTGTAATGTGGCCAGAAGTGTTATATTGAGCAAGATCACACACGTCTAGTTGTAATGTGGCCAGAAGTGTTATATTGAGCAAGGCTGCACACATCTAGTTGGATTGTGGCCAGAAGTGTTATATTGAGCGAGGTCACACACGTCTAGCAGGAATGTGGCCAGAAGTTTGCATATGGTTCTACATGATTACATAGAGTGACTACAGACTTTTATTGAAAAACATGGACAACCCCTTTAAGCTGTTCCCTATTTAATGCTAAATATCCAATTAAAAGGGATATAGCCTTATAATGCCCATATGGTGTCATAAAGTGCCCAAAGATGACATACTTTGTTGGCATATAGAAATATTTGTCTATATAGTGCAAGTGTCCATACAGTGCTAATCTGTGTCTGTACAGTGCCCCATAGTGGTGTATATACCAGTACCCATATAGTGCAAAACAGTCATACACAAGATGGGCCCAATGGTGCTTAACCTGATCGTTTGGCTGGCAGACATCTCAGCCAACACTCCCACACAGAGGTCCGCTCGTTTGGCCAGGCGCTCCTGTGTGCTCTATGAGACATGTCAGCTGGCGGCTTACCTCTGGGGAACAATCCCATCAACAGTCTTTAATCAGACATGTCGATCGACATCTCCCTTAATGTCGGCCGAATGTGTATGAGGGCCTTAAGAGTACATTGCATTGTCCCGATGTCTCACAGCGGTGGCCGAACATGTGCAATCTCTCTCTGTAAGCTCTGCCCTAAGGCTGGCTAGAATTGCCAAAGCACATTGTTAAATCTCGATCCCGGCCAGCTCAGTGCTTGTGCAATGCAAATCCTGCCAGCAGCGCAACGGCGCTCACTTAGGCAGAGGTGCCTGTTCTTCCAGCAAGCAGGAGGCGGGGGAGCCGTGCGCTCCTGTTCCAGAAGATTGGACTAACCCTTTAACTGTATCATCTCTTCATTACAGACAGTACATCCTGTAATAGGGACAGAGTGAAAATATTCAGCGGTACGTCAACTTCTGGAAGCTCCTTGGCGAACCTGTGCGGAGACACCCTGCCTGCACCGGTCAGCAGCAGAGGGGCAATGTTCATTAATTTCTATACAAACGCTAACATAACCATGCACGGATTTATGGCGACCTACAGAATGTACTGTGAGTAACTCCAATCAATGTGTGACTAACCAGCATCACTTTTTCGGTCCGGAGACAGAAACCATCAAAGGGAACTTGTTGACATGTTTTTACATATTAATGCGGTGTTATGGCTGTGTAGGTGGATGCCCCAGCAAAAAACGATACCGATACCTTTTTTTGTAGAGATCTGATGTACCAGTCATGCATAATCTTGTGTAAAAGCCATATGCAAATCAGGTGGGAGTGCACTGGGGGCGTGCCAATGTCACTTGTACTGCAATAACACGCCCCTAGTGCACTCTTGGCCTGTTTTACATAGGGCTTCTACATTACATTTCTTAAGGAGACAAGCACCTACACCGCTGTACCACTACTTCCATACATAAAATGTGCTCTTTTGTGATCAACTCTATGATTATTTTTTATTGTTTTTTTAATTAATTTATTTTCATTTTTAAAAAATATATTTATTGTTATGTTTGTTTTCATGTGCTCTTTTTCCTTTCTGTTCTTTGGTGATCTTTACCTATAATTTGCCCATTATTACTGTGTTTCAGCTTGCGGAGGAACATATAACAGAACTTCTGGCGTGTTACGGAGCCCGATGCACTCAATCACTAACTACCACAACGACATGAACTGCTCCTATCTCATCACCGTAGAAGAAGACAGGATCATTGAACTAAAGTAGGATGAGAATTTTTTTTGTAGATATTTTTTTGTTTTCTGACAACCACAAAACGAGACCCTTTAAGATTCTGCCCTGTTCCTCCACCATCGACCTCCGTGGATCCCGATCTCTCCAGTGTTATGATCTTGATACAATGAAGTGTCGTCCATTATCTCCGACCGTGGAGGAAGAATACTCCTGGTCACGGAGCTGGTGTCAAAATGTCTGTGACTGTAACACTGCAGCATCAAGGATCCAAGGAGGTCGACAGTAGAGGAACCTGGTGGAGGTATGTAGATACTTTTGTGAGGTTTGAGATTGTACGAGGGCTACTCTAACCCTATATTATCTGTATATTATAGATCTTACTCTGCTCGTTCACAGATTCAATGAGTTTGATGTGCAGGAGTCAAGTTCTTGTTCATATGACTATGTTTCGGTCTACGATGGATCAAATATCTACGGCACACATCTCGGCAAGTTCTGCGGGAAAGTTCCACCTCCAGTTGTAAGAAGCTTAACCAATAACCTATTCCTGGTCTTTTTCACCGATTCTCATGATGGTGGCGGTGGCTGGAGAGCATCCTATAGACAGACATTAGGTACGTAGTTAGTTATTTCCTACTAGACACAGCTGGTTTGGGCGCTACTAGACCTCATGGTCCCTTCTCTGTCCTCCACTCCTTGCCAATATGGCCTCAGACAATGGTGCTCCCTCTTTTGGACCCATCTATCGAAGAGACAGGTCATCAGGTCCTAGATTTGCCCAAGGTACAATATAAATCTTCAAGGTTTTCTGCAGTGATCTCCCAACACAGGACCATTGCACCACATTTCCCCATAGAGGAACTGCCATCTTACAGTGATCTACACAATGCCACCGGGCCGTTTCTTGGAGCACTAGATGGAGTTCAGTTTAGTCTTATATTAGTTTATACCTTTCAGAAATTCAGAACAGCACAACAGTCCCAAATCGATATATGGACAAGGGTTTCTCCATACTTTACATACTAATAAGCAAGGGGGTCTGTGCAAAGATGAAGATTTCCTGTGCCGTGTATATTGTCCGAACCTTAAAGGGTTTGTCCCGTCATATGATATTTATGGCCAGTCATTAGGATAGGTCACTAATCAGCTTTTTTTAAGCTCCTATTGAAGATAATACCAGCTGATCTGCAGTGCCCGGCTGCGGCACATTTCAGCTCCTTTCAATATGTACCATCCGACTGCCAGCAGAGGTAATAACAGCTGATCAATGGGAGTGCCGGGTGTCAGTGCTGGACTCCAGTGATCTGATATTGATCACCTATCCTAAAGACTAGTTGTAAATATAATTTGACCAGATTACTGCTTTATAGGGTGTTTACCAAATAATAAAATTAGGGTACCTCCTTACCAATGGATAGGGTCTAACTTGTTGATTGCTGGGGTTAAATATAATATAGCAAGGAGTGGGAGTGACTGCCCATGTAACAGTACAATAGTTGCCAATAATCTCACTTAATCAATAATACCATAGCAAAGTGTGAGAAAAATAATAATTAGGACATAACTTTTAATGTTCAAACGTAAAATAGGGGGGAACGCAACACTCAGTCCAAGAACTCAGTTCTCTTTTTTATTTTTAAGGTTGAGGGTCTGTCCTCCCTAATAATTAAAATACAGTAGATATGTGATCCGACTTCCCCTGCAGTAAGAGAGTCAAGATCAATCAAACAGGACTTGTATCATGGGGCGAGTCGAGTATTGATCCAGTTGTGAAATGCTCCTCACACCCGTTCATAAGTAGAAAAATATCTATGTATGCATAAGTATATGGGACAATAGATTCCGGACTAAAATATCCCCACGAGTGGATTAACTTTCTGTGACGGCCGTCTGCGAATCTGGGCTGCAGTAGGAACAGCACCCCGAGTAACCCCGACACCCTTAGCCCCTATACAGGGATCTGGAATTGTAGCAAGGCCCAGGGGGTAGCTGTCTGGTGGAGCAGTGGACCAGAGCAGGACGGCCGCCAAGGGGTTAAAACTAAAACCCGTAATCGTGGTCAGGAGGCAGGAGTCGGAGGCCGGAGGGCAGCAGAGGTACCAAATCAGCAGGCAGAAGAAGAGTCAAAAGTCCAGGCCAAGGTCAGTAAAATCAGGAGGGCAGCAAAGGTACAGAATCAGCAGGCAGCAGAAGGGTCAGGAATCCAAGCGAAGGTCAGCGTCAAAAAATCGGAAGAGAGGCAGAGGTACAAAAACGGCAGGCAATAGAATGGTCAGAAATCCAGGCTGAGGTCAGAGTTAACTATAGCAAACCACACAGTAGCACGCAGGGGAACCAAGAATATATCCGGCGGCTTGCAAGACCAGTCCCAAGGTATTTGAGGGATCAGGTCATCCCGCACAGGTTCCCGGACTGATGATTTAATTAGGACCGCCCCCAGGACCAGGCCAGATGGTGATGCAGTAAGCCCTACATGACTGACAGAGGGGCGGAGCCTGCGCCCACCAGATGCCTGCGCAGGAGCCTCTTCTCTGTCACCACCCTCACCCAGGGGCGAACCACAGCGCCTCCCAGTGGCTGAGGCAGGAACAGCCGTCCTCGAGTCTGACGGCGACGCGACGGTCCGGCGCCTCCTAGTGGCCGAGACCGGAACAGCAGGCTCTGAGTCTGACAGCGACGTGACACTATCCATCCTTGGTTTAAATTCAATGGTCAGATGATGGCCGCTTCTGGGGAAATAATAGGTGTATCAAACCATATCAACAGTACAGTAGGTGTTAAGTTTAATACATATTACATGTCAGGTAAAGGAAGGGAAGAGATTGGAAACTTCTCACCAATTCGGTCATCCACTTTCCTGGTGGGAGTGTACGGTATTTTCTCCTGGTTTGGTCCTCCAAGGAAACAGACAATGGGATTCAGAATAGCCCTATATGTCTCTGTATGGCTTCAAGCTAGATCTGACCCAAAGCACTCCCGCCCTGACAAGGGCAATCCACAGCGAGCCCAGTACTGGAGGCCCGGCACTTTCCGTTATTGCACATTCCGACGCGTTTCGTTCAAGCAAACTCTTCAGAGGACCATCTTGTACTCCTATAAGTATAAGGTGCTAGTTGCAAAAACCATGTGCGCCCCTCCACTCTCTGTCCTGTTCTGCTGGGGGTCCAATCATTTGTAGGGGTCCATTATTTGTCTACTGGACTGGCCGAGTACAGCATTCAGCTATTTCGGATCGGACAGTCACATAGACAATGAATGGAGCGTGCGCACCGCTGCTTCCTTCAGGACAGGGCAGCACAGCCATGGTCTTGGGGTTTTAGAGCACTAATCTTGCAATCGCTGGAGATCTAATTTACGGTATCTCCTTTGTGGAGCGATGGTTGCTTACCCACTGACATTGACGTTCTCATAGACTTACATTGGGAAAGGGACTTCCAGTCAACACAAAAGACGTATATGGTTCAGAAGAGAATCGGGGCGACCCTGAAACCGGTGATGGCGGTCCGTCTGTAATCAACAAACTGTGATAAAACTCAATATCTCGTGGTCACACTTTCCATGAGAATTTAGGACCAGTCACATCAGTAATCTCAGCCTTTTGGATTAGTCATAACAACTACTGTACTGCTCGGTTCCCCGATGTTCAGTAACATTTGGGACATGGAATTTTAATCCTCACTTTGAAGTCAGAATTAGTTCCTAAAGGAGGTTACAATTACTAAAGGAGTCCATATCGGGGTACGCGCAGACGGAGGGATTTTTTTTCTAGGCTGACAAAAGTTGTTGAGTGGAACCCACTTTGGGAAAATGGTCCCTCCTAGGTGAAGCCACTTTAGGAAAAAAGGGCAATTTGTTTTTTCCCGTTGTTTTTTACGGCGCCTTTTTTCCCCTGCGATTTACACCATGACTAGCGAAAATAAACAGGATACTGCTTTTAACCACTTCATGTGTGGGGAAGGTGACTTGACGGACAGACTTGACTGGAAGTAGGAGGGGACGATGTGGGCACTACAGACGAAGACTGGCAATGACAGAAAGGTAACAGCAGGGAGAGACAGAAAAGGGAATGCAGTACCGAAATTTGACCACAAGATGGCAGGGGGAGTGTAGTTCAGGACTTAACATCAGCCTAGGGGCGGGGAGATAGGAACCCAGGAGGGAAATTCCCAGTGAGAGAGGGGATAAATAGGACAGGTTGGGGTTCCAGGCTGGGCTAGTCCCGGGAGGAGCTTAGCAGAGGATGACTCAGGACAGAAGATGGAGAACGGTGAAGAGCTCGACCAGGGGACTGACAGGAGAAGACAGTCAGGGGGGTGGCCCTGACACGACGTACCGCAGGACAGACGAGGCCCCGGGAGTATCGACTGGACGACGACCTCGGGCAGGTGAAGCACTGGCGGTAGATTGGTCTAGGACAGCCCCAGTGAAAGATCCGCAAGGGACGTCATCACGACTAAAGGATAGGTGGAAGGTACCCGGGCCTGGAAACTGAGAGCTGTAAAGGAACTGCTGTGCATGGCTATGGTCGTCAGGAGGACGACCAATAAACCCGGATCTGTTACAGCTGAATTCTGCCTCCGACTCGTCTTTGCCGCGTCCGGTCGTGGTAAGCTGTGGACCACCCCCCAATCCAGCCCCCTACCACACATGGATTTCCAAACCCTGAAGAGGTTAAAAGAAGCGGTCGACGTCTGAACTCGAGCACAGCAGTGTCATTTTTACATTGCTGTGCATTATGGTCATTTTTTTGCTGTGCTTTTTCAGGCAGAATTTGCCCTTCAAAAGACGTCATGTGCACAGAGCCTTGGGGAAGTTGTTGGAACAGTTTTTAGTTCCTTGAAGCGATTTTGGAAGAGTTTTTTTTTTCCTAAAACATTTTTTTTGCAGTCTTTTGATTGGACGTTGATTTTTTTTTTTGGAGAGGAATCCATTAGAAGACCCTTGGGCACTTTTCTTTTTTTCCCCCCACTGGATAAAGCAGAAAAACACTGATAAGACTGAACTTACGTACAGTAGTTTTACAAAAAAAATTAAATGGGAGTCTTTAATGCATTTTTTGAGCGATTTTACAGGCATGTTTGTAGAAAAAAAATTCTTCATGCATGTTTTATCTATCATTCTGTAAAATAATAATTACACATTACCGGTTTCCTAGGAAATCTGATGGTCTTGTCCCGGCTGCTGCCAATCACAGCTGCACAACAATGCCTATAGAGTGGTAGTTTGGATGTTTTGTTGCATTGCAGTGCCCCCTGCTGGACTAATGCAATAATGACCTCCACAGGCCTCAGTACTTTATTAGAATGTAGTTGAGTTAAAAGATTTTTTTCTTGTCTATTACAGTTTAAAATAGATAATTTTTCATCTGAATCTAAACTTTTTTTTTTCTTTATTCAATTATCCTTCAGGCATCACAAAGTTATGAATTCTCACCTCTCCTACCCAAGCAAATAGAAAAAAAAGTCAACCTCGAAATGGTATCAATTAAAAAAGTTGTGGCTCTTAGAATCAGGGGTGGACAAAACAATGGCGCATAAATGAAAAGTGAGCTGTCGGGAAGTTTTTATGTTCACAAAACTTTTCAGGATCCAGCCGGTCACTTCTACGCTATGATCGATCGATCACAGATTCTTTTTTTCATTCACTATTATAACAATTTCAGTGTGTCTTTCCTCAGGACCAGGACAAGGATGTGGAGGCTACCTGACTAATGCCACCGGCCGATTTGGCTCTCCGGATTCGAACGGCGATGGGAAATATGACAAGAACCTGCACTGTGTCTGGAACATTTTCGCCCCCGTTAACAAGCAGATAACCCTGACGTTCAGCTCGTTCTTTTTGGAGGCACAGTTCCTGAGAACGTGCAGATATGACTTTGTCAAAGTAAGAACAGAAGATATCGTGTAATGTTAGTTCTGACCTAAGAAAATTCTAGATACAGAACATCTAGAACTAAACTAACAAGTCTATTTCCTTTTCTGCCAGGAATCAGCTGCAGTCGTGGGGCTTCATGAAAGGTAGCAAGACTTAAAAGGTTATTTCCATCTCAAAGATCCTATCCCAATATGTAGTAGGTGTACTAATAATAATATTAGCAATTACCTCCAATTAGAAATCTAATACAGTTTATCTGATTAACTATGTCTCTTTTCCCATGTGCAGGACCTTAGGTATGGTTACGACCACTGATATAGTGACAGTTAGTTGCTAGTGGTCATAACCATGGATACCTAAGGTCCTGCAGTACCTGTACATGAGGAAAAATACATAGTGAATCAGAAGAACTATACTTTATTTCTAATTGGAGGTATTTGCCAATATTATTATTAGTACACCTACTACATTTTGGGAAAGCAGTTTGGAGATGGGAATACTCCTATAAGAAGTTTTTCTGATCCAATCAGAATTTGAGAGAGACATTCTATATACACTGGTGCAGAATATGACAGCACTTAATTGATTTTCCATGCTTAAGGTACTGATGACCTATCCTGGGGATAGTGGAATAGATACACAGCTCTCGAAGAAAAAGATACTGGTGCTCAAGAAGGGTTCCACCCCATGCAGATGAGGAAATTATACGATACTTGGCACTTCAAAATGTGTAGAGGAATTTTTATTAGGTAATCCAAGCAATCGCCTAGTAATCCGTGTTTGATGAAGGCTCTTGTTTTGGGGCCGAAACATCACTGACTTGTTGTTTGTATTACCTAATAGAAATTCCGCTACACATTTTGGAGTGCCAAGTATCTTATAATTTTCTCGCATCCTGATGATAGGTCATCAATATCAGATCGGTGGGAATCCAACCTCCGGCAACCCCACTGATCAGCTGTTTTTGGCTCCAGGAGCCACCGGATGTAAATGATGGATGGAGCCGGAACAACACAGTTCCATACACTGTGTACTGGTTGTTACCAGGTATTGCAGCTCAGCTACTGTTCACTTCAATAAGAACTGATCTGAGAACAATCAATACGCATGTATGGAACTGTGCTGTTCAAGATTCGTTCATTATTTATAGAGTTTATAATTGCTGATCGATGGGTTGGTCGGGTGTCAGCCCCAAACCAAATATCATTATATTTACAAAGCCAAAGAACGTGTAACACCCAATAATTGTAAAAAATTTTTTACTTCTTTATTATTACAACAAATCAAAACAGATAAAATAAGAGGGGGACAAAGATACCACAAGTAAACACAAAATGCAGTTTTTAAATGAAGATCTTCATTATTAAGGGAAAAAGAAATCCAAACCTACAGGGCCCTGTGTGAAAAAGTGACTGCCCGCTAAACCTAATAACTGGTTGGGCCAAGTTTAGCAGCAACAACTGCAATGAAGCGTTTACGATAACTGGCAATGAGTCCTTTACAACGCTCTGTTGGAATTTTGGCCACTCATCTTTGCAGAATTGTTGTAATTTAGCCACATTGGAGGGTTTCCGAGCATGAACCGTCTTTTTAAGATCATGCCACAGCATCTCAATCGGATTAAGGTCGAACTTTGATTAGGCCACTCCAAAATCTTACTTTTGTCTTTCTTAAGTCATTCAGAAGTGGACTTTCTGGTTTGTGTTGGATCATTGTCCTGCTGCATAACCCATGTGCGCTTCAGCTTGAGGTCACAAACAGATGGCCCGATATTCTCCTTCAGGATTTTTTGATAGACAGCAGAATTCATGGTTCCATTTAACACAGCAAGTCTCCCAGGTCCTGAAGCAGCAAAACAGCCCCAGAACATCACACTGCCACCACCATATTTTTACTGTTGGTATGATGTTCCTTTTCTGAAATACTGTGTTACTTCTACGCCAGATGTAATGGGACATACAGCTTCCAAAAATTCAACTTTACTCTCATCAGTCCACAGAGTATTCTCCCAAAAGTCTTGGGGATTATCAAGATGTTTTCTGGCAAAACTGAGAAGAGCCTTTCTGTTCTTATTGCTCAGCAATGGTTTTCGTCTTGGAACGCTGCCATGCAGGCCATTTTTGCCCAGTCTCTTTCTTATGGTGGAGTCATGAACACTGACCTTAACTGAGGCCTACAGTTCTTTGGATAGTGTTATGGGGTCTTCTGTGACCTCTTGAATGTGCTGCCACTGCACTCTTGGAGTAATTTTGGTTGGCTGACCACTCCTGGGAAGCTCTCACTGTGGTTTTCTGGGGATCCAAAGCTTTAGAAATAGCTTTGGAACTAGGGATGAGCGAATAGCTTCGGATAACTCCTTATACAAATAGCTATAGTGCTTACCGAATAGTTGCATCGGGAACCCGGATACCTGGAGCGCTCCCGATAATCAGCTGTTCGGCTCCGCGGCTGCATGTGTCGCGGCTGTGTGACTGTCATAACACATGCATGGATAGCCAGTTTGTTGGGCTCTCCATGCATGTGTTGCGACTGTCACAGAGAAGCGACACCTGCAGCTGCTGTGCTGAACAGCTGATTATCAGGAGCGCTCCAGGTATCCGGGTTCCCGATGCAACTATTCGGTAAGCACTATAGCTATTTGTATAAGGCGTTATCCGAAGCTATTCGCTCATCTCTATTTATAACCTTTTCCAGACTGATAGATCTCAATTACTTTGGTTCTCATTTGTTCTAGAATTTCTTTGGATTGTAGAATGATGTCTAGCTTTTGGTCATCTTCTCTTTGTCAGGCAGGTCCTATTTAAGTGATTTCTTGATTTAGAACAGGTGTGGCAGTAATTAGCCCTGGGTGTGACTAGTGAATTTCAACTCAGCTTCCCAAAGATGTGATAAACCAGTTATTTTGTGTTTTAAGGGGAAGCATTCACATGTTCACACCCATTGCATCCTGCTCTAGACCTTTCTGTCGCAGACTAAACATCATACTCAACATGGCAGGTGAACTTTCATGGGTAATAATAACCATGGTTTACCCACTCTATATGGAGATGACCAGTTCTCATGATTACATCACTCATTTCAGATATTTGACGGCAGCAGCACTAATAGCAGTTTACAGGGAACGTTTTGCGGCTCTGATGTCCCGACACAGTTCGTCTCCAGCACCAACGCTCTCACAGTTTGGTTCGTCAGTGACATAACCGTGGAACTGTCCGGCTTCAATGCTACATATATCACAACTGATAGTGAGTATTATTGTAGTGAATGAGGATTCTGCAGTGAGACGTTATAATCATATAATCGGTGGTGCACATAATAAAAGAGAGGTGGCTTCATAAATGGCTCCATTCTAACAAGGCATTTCAGAGTCCGGTTCAGGAGATCAGTGGGGATTATAGTAGGGGTCCCAGAAGTGAACCCACCACCACAACTGTGCTTCACTCCCCAGGTCCAGTGCTTAGTCTTTACCGTTGCTGCCGGTGTTTATTACTGTCTGCAGCACTGACGTCACAGGGCTCAGGGCTGCAGTGAATCGGGGAGCTCAGCGGCTCATGCCGTCATCTCGACAGAGCCGCTGAAGTCAGTTATTGGCTGCAGCGCTGTTGACATGTTATCACAAAATGACTGTTTGAACCAGGCACTTGGTGCACCCTTGCAGTGGCCGAGCAATCTTCCCTCCTACTGCCCTCTGCTGGCTCTACAAAGCCAGAGCTGTCAATCAAAGTAGAGGAGGGGTGTAGCTAGATGGAAAACCAGTGGATGGGATGCTGCATCAAACTGCTCGGCCACACCAAGGGTGCACCAAGCGCTGGGTACGACGAGAAAGTGTCTTGATGGGAATTTTCCTCATTGCAGTAATATGTGGAGGGATCTACAATGCGACATCATCCATGACGACTGCAACATCACCAAATTATCCAAATGCCTACCCACCGTTCACAAGCTGTATGTGGACCATTGACTCCCCGGAGAACGAGAATGTGAAAGTCACGATTCAGTCCTTCCACCTCCAGCCTGGGCTACACTGCTCCAATAACTACCTGGAGGTTAAGGACTCACCTGTGGTAAGTCGTAAGTGCGATTGGCATGCAGAATAAGCCGGTGTCTCATAAGAAGCCAACAGAAACCTAAGGGTTAATCCACTTCCGCATTGGGAGTTCAGCAGCGCAGGTCACAATGAGAATGCAGTCTGACGTGTCAGCAGCATGATATAGAGAAGGTGAAGCCGAGCAGATTGATATAATATATATATATATATGTATTATAGGGAAAAAGTTAATTTAACTTGCATTTTATGCAGTGAAGCCCCTGCTCTATCATTAGGAGTCCAGTGGGCGGTCCTAATCAGTGACTGATGTCATTAGTGATTAGGACCACCCAATGGACTCCTAATGATAGAAAATTCAGATTCAAAAGGAATAAATTTCCAATTATACTCAAAATCCCCCCCACAAAACTACAGCATACAATATATCAATCTGCTCCTCTCCTTTTGCTCTATAACATTGCAGATCAGACACGTTTAATGTGACAAGTTTCCTTTAAGGGAGTATTCACATGTTGCACCATTACATTCTTTGCTAAGATTCGGGCCAAATCCCAGGAGCCGCAATATGCTGAGTACAGCAGTGTGTGGATACAGATCGTTATCATTTACCGTGTGCTTTTCCGCGCTCTCGTCTGCAGGGAGATCTCGGACAGGTCCGTAGATACTGCGGCACTGAAACATCTGAAGTACCGGAGTTTTATTCCTACGGCCGCACGGCTGTTGTAACCTTTAAGTCGCAGGAATTCACGGCTGGCAATGGGTTGAGTTTCACGTATCAAATCTCAAGTAAGCGTCATTCATTTTTTGGCTCAAATTTGTTATTTTCGCCATTTTCTAGTCTATCGTGGACCAGTGATCGAGTATTACAGGAAGTGGTTATTTTGGGGAATAATGGACCTTTCTTTTCTTCACAGACTGCAGCCGGGAATACAACCAGTCATTTGGTTACCTAAAAAGTCCCAACTGGCCGGGGAGCTACCCGAACAAGCTGGAATGTGAGATAATCCTGCGAGCTCCGGAGAACCACTCAATATCGCTCTTCTTCCATTCATTTCATCTAGAAGCCATCAGCTCATGTCCTCACTACTTAGAAGTAAGACGTCCTGGGGGGATTATTAACAGTTATGCACCAGTTCTTTTTTCACTATAAAAAAAAGTGTCAAAAGCAGGAGAAGCGGCAGGCCCAGGAGAGGCGGCGGGCCCAGGAGAGGTGGCAGATTCAGGAGCGGTGGCGGGCCCAGGAGAGGTGGCAGATTCAGGAGGGGCGGCGGGCCCAGGAGAGGCGGCAGATTCAGGAGGGGCGGCGGGCCCAGGAGAGGCGGCGGGCCCAGGAGAGGTGGCGGGCCCAGGAGAGGCGGCGGGCCCAGGAGGGGCGGCGGGCCCAGGAGAGGCGGCGGGCCCAGGAGAGGCGGCGGGCCCAGGAAGGGCGGCAGGCCCAGGAGAGGTGGCGGGCCTAGGAGGGGCGGCGGGCCCAGGAGAGGTAACTGATTCAGGAGGGGCGGCGGGTCCAGGAGAGGCAGCAGGCCCAGGAGAGGTGGTTGGCCCAGGAGAGGAGGCGGGCCCAGGAGAGGCGGCGGGTCCATCAGTCAGGAGGAAGAAATTAGCGATTTACTTCTCCCTGCCCTGGTCAGCGTTCAGTCCAGTCCTTAATGACAGGCAGTCTTCACTTCTGCTACAGCTTTACAAAAGTGATAGCTGGAAAGAAAAGGAGGAGATCGGGGGCATTTCAGTATATCTGTACTCACCTTGTGTGACTAGGAGATGAAGCATATCCATATATAATTCTTCTGGTTTAGCAACTTCTATAGGAAGGATAGAAGGTGCGTGTGTTAAAAATCCTTAAAGGGAATCTGTCAGCAGGTTTTTGCTATGTAATTTAAGAGTAGCATGATGTAGGGGCAGAGAGCCTGATTCCAGCGATGTGTCACTTACTGGGCTGTGTTTTGCTGTTTCAATATAATCAGCGTTTTATCAGCAGCAGATTATCATTACAAGACTAGGTGTCTCGTGCCTCCTAGTCCAACCCCGCCTCCAGTACTGATTAGCAGCTGTCAATATACAGTGCACACAGAAATCAGCCAATCAGTGGTGTGGGTGGGATTATACAGGGCTGAGCATTCAGAGCTCTGCTAGATCTTCAGCAGAGAAAACTGTGATAGTTTACTGGGTGCAGCAGTTGTAATACAAAGTGACACATCACTGGAAGCAGGGTCTCTGTCTCTACATCATGCTGCTCTCAAATTACATAGAAAAACCTGCTGACAAAAAAAAAAAAACCTGTCAGAAAATAAAAAGGATGTTTTCCTGCAGCCATAGTGGTAATCTGCAGGTAAAAACCATGTTATCATTTGTGGCTGTGTAATTGGGAGGGCGGCTGCAGGGAGAAAATGAACATTTGTCAGAGCTGTGTGTGGGAGAGTGGTGTCCATTCTGGATTTCCACTCCACAGGTTTCTATCCTTTTCTATGGATGTTGGGGGGCACCTTTACGTCTAGTGATCATTGAAAGTCCTAGCTCTTGTTTGTTAATGGGGTCTTCTTACTAAATACGCTCCTCCCATCCCCAGGATAGGGGATAAATGTTTGATTGCTCGGATCTTGCTTATGGAACCAACAAATCTGAGAACAGGGGCCCTGGGGGGGTCCGGAAGTCCCCCGTGTGTGAAAGTAGTGATTACGCATGTGCGTCCATCACTTTATTAAATTCCATGAGACAGAGAGAGAGAAAGCCGTCCCCCCAGTCCGATGTCTCACTCCCATAGGATAGACAGGAGATCCATTTTTTTTTGGAACTTGTTTGGATATTTCCTTTCTAATTTCATTAGAATTGTGTCTCCTTTTTGGAAATTTGCAGGTGAGAAATGGCAGCGCCCGCGACTCCCCGCTACTCGGCAAACACTGTGGAAACAGTCTCCCTGACCCAATATTTCCTAAAAATCATATTCTTCATCTGGTTTTCAAATCCGATGTTATTGCAGCTGGACATGGATATGAAATTACTTGGACGTCATCTCCAAAGGGTAAATAATGCTGCGGGTGGGGAACTACAAGTATCAGATCGTAAATATGAAACCATCTTCAATATGTGACGATTGCTGGGTCTAGCGTCAAAACGACACAATATGGCTGGTTTCACATTCGCGTTAAAACAACGCTGCGCACTGCGTCGTTAAGCCCCGCCCCGATCCGGCTCCCTGCCCGCCCCATCCGGGATCACCGCCTACTTTCGCATTTGCACGCATGCGATCGGCGCACCCTATCTTTAGCATAGGGTGCGCAGATCATGCGCTGCCAGTGTGAAAGTAGCGTGCTGCGCACTTTTGACGGTGCGCCGTGCGCGCCGAAATGCAGCATGTTGCATTTTGGCACGCACGGCGCACCGTCAAAAGTGCGCAGCACGCTACTTTCACACTGGCAGCGCATGATCTGCGCACCCTATGCTAAAGATAGGGTGCGCCGATCGCATGCGTGCAAATGCGAAAGTAGGCGGTGATCCCGGATGGGGCGGGCAGGGAGCCGGATCGGGGCGGGGCTTAACGACGCAGTGCGCAGCGTTGTTTTAACGCGAATGTGAAACCAGCCTATGGGAGGGGGGCACTTACTTTTTCAGAACAGTCAAGTTATAGTTTATTTAAATTTCAACCACATAATAATAGTAATAAATCATAATACGTTAAGGATAACTAAATATTAATAATAATTGGGAATTAATAATTTAATTGGAATATCATTGCATATTAATAATTGAATAATAATTGGATTATAATAATGAGATAATTGTAATATTTAGATATTAAATAATTTTAAGAATTGGATAATAATTAAATAATTTGATAATGATAATTAGATGATAATAATGAAATAAAAAATATTACATGACTTATATGATAATAATAATAATAATAATAATAATAATAATAATAATAATAAAATCTTCCCAGGAATACCAATCATCCCCCATCCATAGGTTAAGTAATAGGTGTTGCCACAAATGGGGTCTAACTACATAGTTAATGGGCCCCATATTTTTTAGCCACAAAATGTTAAAGAAAAAAAAATGGATGAAATGGAAAAAAAACGTAAGATGCAGGATGGGAGAGGAGAGGTAATTTAATGGAAATCCAGACCCCACACCAGTCCCCTAGATCCATTCAGAGCGTAGTCCAGACTTCTACATTCATAATACAGACCCCAAAATAAATTTATCCCCCAAAATAAAATGCTGCAAATACTGGTGTGCACAGGCCCAGAATCATCCAGGCAGCTGACAGCAGCCCAAGACGGCACAGGATTCCCTATTTATACCCATAGATTTGGAATCTGTAGGATGATTCTAGGAAAACACCAATGTACAATATGGATTATATGATCCCCTCTATTAGCACATACCAACCGGATTTATTTGAGAAAAAAAAATGCCACCACTGTTCAGGAGTTGTGTTTAGTTATGCAGCGAAGTTGATTGGATTGGCGCGGTGCTGCAGTATCGGTCATGACCTAAGGTCAGGTGTGGCGCTGTTTTTCTAATCTTATTGAAGGTTTTGCCTAGGATAAAACTAGAAGGGTCTGCTTTTTACAAGTCATAGTGCAAAAAACTATCCATGGGTTGTGTCTGGAATTGCAGCTCATTCCTATTTATTTCAGTGGGGCTGGGCTGCAATAAAAATCACCTCCAATGGCCTAATATGATGCAAACAAACAGACCCTTCTTCCTCTGCCTGGACAACCCTTTTAATTGCATGATTCCGTGTTCTCTCTATTAAGCAGGGTGCCATGTTGGTGGCTGTAGTACCACGTGGCCATTGCAGGCGCACTCCGGCCATTGCAGGCGCACTCCCTAGTCAGCTCTTGCTTGTATGCACAGACGGGGACTGCAGTTCTTCGGGGGTGTGCTGCAGGTTTGCAGCTGTAGGTGGTGTATCCAATCCAGAAGGGGCAGAGTTTACCTAAATCCTGCTCAAAAGTGAACTTTCCGCATAAGTAACCTTGGTGTCACCTTCAGGTTGCGGAGGAACCTTGTTTGGGGATCACGGCTCATTTACTAGTCCCGAATATCCGCAGAGTTACAGCAACAACACAGACTGTGAATGGACAATAGCGGCTCCTCCAGGGCGGACGGTCGCCATAAGCCTGGCTGCATTTAGTATTGATGATCCAGGAGACTGCGAGAAAAATTATCTCAGATTTTACGATGGAGCGGCCTCCACCTCACCGCTGATGAGAACGTTCTGCGGACTGGTAGGTTTTATCTAAAAACATTTGTAAGTTTTTTACTAGAGGCGTGAACGCCATCTAGTGGCTACATGGAGCTTTTCAGGTTGAGAGTTCTCAACCATCTCAGCACTGGTATAGGAACAGTAGTAGACTTTCCAAAGTTCTGCAGCCCGGATCACATGCACTTCAATAGGAGCTGAGCTGCAGAACCATTTCGGGCCATACACTCGTTTCATCCAGCCAACATTTTTTTTGCTTTAGTTTTTTTCCTCCTTTTCTTCCAAGACCCATAACTTTTATATTTTTCTATTGACATAACCATATGAGAGCTGTCTTTTTTTGTGCAGTTTTGAATGACACCGTTCATTTTATCATATAATGTGCTGAAAAACGAGAGAAAAACAAATCCAACTGGTGAAAGAATGCATATTCAACATTGTTTTTGGGGATTCTTTCCCATGGTGCCGTTTGTGAGATTGTTTGTTTTTCTTATGCTTGGCGAGCTGTAGTGTTTGGTGCCATTTAATTTGGGTATATATAATTTTTTATTGATTTTAACAAATTTTGGGGGGAGAGGTGAGTTAACTGAAAAACTGATGTTAACTGATGTTGTAATTAGTGACTGACAGCGGCATCTAAATGGTTAAATAGCAGTGATAGGAGCTAGGCCTAGTCGCTGCTTGTTAGAGGCAGGTGCTGGCTGTGTAATAAAGCCAACAATAGCCAAGTATGGAGCAGGATTGGCTCTTAATGCCATACACACACTACCTGCATACAATACACATCAGAGAGCAGGGAAGGGTTAAAAGATACCAGCATCCACCACTAGAGGGAGCCCATTACAACACCCTAAGTATGCGCCCTCTAGTGGTGGTTTCAGCAGATTTGGAGCTCCGTATCAGAAACATTGAGGTCGGACTGCTATAAAGATCTATTATGATGTTCAGCCTGATTTTAGATCTAAAAATTAAGTTAAAAAGTAACCGCTTTTCTCAAACTTTTCCATGATGATTGTGAGCTGGGAGGGATGGAGGCGGGGGGCTTTTTCTTTACTGAAATAGCCGTTTAAGAACAGCTTTTCCTTGTTTTACAGGATGGAAACATCGCTTCATTCAGTGCCACGTCCCATCAAGTGTTCATCAAATTCCATGCGGACTATGCTGTGATCCCGTCATATTTTAGAATTATCTGGAGCTCATAGAAAAGAAAACTGGAAATTCTACTGAAGCATCAGAGTCGCACAGCGGACGGTCCACCGTCACTACGGTCCAACTTGCGACATCCCCCCCCCCCATATGTCCTTTTCCAGGACTGGATAATGCACCATGTCATGTTGTACTGTTATTCAATATTATACAATCTTTACAAATAAAAATATTTTAATAAAATTAGTTTAAAAGTTTTCAATATACTTTGTTTTTTTTGTAGTTCTGGAATTTACACAACGCTTGAGTTCTTTGAGGAGCTTTGCATTTCCTGAACAAGTTTTGTAGAGTTTTCGAAGACTTTTGGAAGAGTTTTTCGTGAAACTTTTTAGCAGCCTTCTAATTGGACCCGGCTTAGTTTGGAAAGGATTCAACCAAGAAGATTCAAAGTCATCACATGCACATTGCTTTTTTCCCACTAAGCGGTTTTTTTTTCAAAACCTGAAAATGCACTCAAAAGACTGAATGTATGAACAGCTACATGGTTTCGCAATAGAAATAAATAGGAACAATGATTTTGGAGAGATTTTTCATAGCCTAAGGCTAGATTCACACACCCACGTGAGTCTAAGGCCACGTTCACACATTCAGTATTCGGTCAGTATTTTACATCAGTGTTTGTAAGCCAAAACCAGGAGTGGGTGATAAATACAGAAGTGATGACGAGTTTCGATGATACGTTTCCTCTGATTGTTCCACTCCAGGTTTTTGGTTTACAAATACTGATGGAAAATACTGATCAAAATATTGCTGTGTGAACGTGACCCGATCATCATTCAGGCATCTGTGATTTTTCACGTTCACAAAAAAAAAAAAGTACAGATGTCATCAGTGTTTTGGATTCTGATTTAGATCGGTTATCAGTACTCAATTGAAAATGGACCAAAAGACAGGTGAATAGCATTACAGACTATAATTTGTACGTGTTCTATCCATTAAAATCACAGACAGAACAGGTATAGGATTCACAGAAGTCTGATTGAGGCCTTAGAGGTTTTATTTTCTACTCTTGAATAGAGAATTCAACACAGCATCAATACTTGGGGCTCGATTCAAAGCTTTCACGTGGGAAAATTCAAGCCTCAAAGCTTTGAAAAGTAGCAAAAATGTTGTGAGTTTTGGCGCTTTCACGCCAGTTTCTACCAGATCTGCCAGAACGGGTGAAGCTGGGGTGGGATGGTCCAGGGGAAGGGACAGCTCGTCTAATTCATGATGAGTGGTGGCGTTCCCTATGCCGGAAACCTGACTTCAGTCCCAGACGGAGGCGCACGCCACTTGTCAGACACTTCTGATTCATGACTCCAGCACACTCCCTCATCTAGACTGGCGGGAACAATTCTTTCACTCCGGACCTATAAATGGAAACCTGTGTACGGATGTGTAAAATATGAACCCCCCCCCATTGGAGCCAATGATCTATGTACTGTATACCCAAGGCCCGATTTGCGTCACAGTGCAGCCAAGTTGTTAGAGTGCCAACAACCTCGCTGTTTCTAATAACGACCCACAATACTGTGTATGCAGCTTTTGAATATAATAACAGGATTTAACGCAAGACTTGTACAAGATAGGAAGGTTTCCCACCTTTTCGCACAATTTGTTTTTACTTAAATTCGTGTAACTTTGGCTAAAATTATTTTATTTTTAATTGGCTTTAAGTAAAAAATGTTTCACTGTTTGTGCCGCACACAGGCTATAGATCGTGATCTTGCTTTTTGTAGAAGGATTTACGGCAAAATCCATCAGTGAGCTCATCCTGATGGTCTGATGAGAGAATTCTAACCCTTGTATGTGTTTTTTTCTTTTTCTAAAGAGGTTGTCCACTACTTCATCATTGATGACGTATCCTTAGGACAGGTCATCAATTTCTGATCAGTCGGGGTCCAACATCCCCACCAATCAGCTGTTCTCTGTGTCAATGGCCGGAAATAATTAATAATTAATTTTCTCCCATTACCTGCGTTTTTCAGTAAGACGGTCAGATAGCATTGTAGCATTTGGAAACATGACCGGTTCCCTTTAAGGTCTTTTCTGAACTGGTCATTAACCCCTTACTGACATTGGGCGTACATTTACACAGATGTCGGACTCCCTCCATTTGATGTTGGCTCTGGTGGTGAGCCCACATGTTTTGAACAGCTGACATGTGCCTGCAATAGCCATGGGTGGATTCAAGAGCCACCCACAGCTATTAACCAGTTAAACGCCGCTGTCAAACAGTGACAGCGGCATTTAAATGGCGCTTCTGGCAATCGCACCGGAAATATGCACACCGGTGACCTGCGTCAAGCGATCGCGGGTCACCGGTGTGCCGGCATGACAACCCGAGGTCTCCTGGAGACGTCTATGGTTGTCTGTGCCGGCTTGCTGTGAGCCCACCCAGTGGTCGGCGCTCATAGCAAGTCAGTAATTCAGAAACATGGAGGCAAACTCATCATCGCCTCCATGTAGCTGAGCCAGTCTAAAAAAAAAATATAAAAGTTCAAATCACCCCCCCTTTCGCCCCATTCACAATAAAACAATAAAGAAAAAAAACATACACATATTAGGTATCGCCGTGCTCATAATCGCCTGATCTATCAATAAAAAAGGATTAACCCGATCGCTAAACGGCATAGCAAGAAGAAAAATCAAAATGCCAGAATTACATTTTTTGGTCGCCGTGACATAGCATTAAAATACAATAACGGGCGATCAAAAGATCATATCTGCACCAAAATGGTATCATTATAAAATTCAGCTCGGCGCGCAAAAAATAAGACCCCACCCAACCCGAGATCACGAAAAATGGTGACGCTATGGGTATCAGAAAATGGAGCAATTTTTTTTTTTTTTTTTTTTTTTTTTAGGAAAGTTTGGAATTTTTTTCGCCACTTACATAAAAAAAAAAACCTATACATGTTTGGTGTCTATGAACTCGTAATGACCTGGAAAATCATAATAGCAGGTCAGTTTTACAATTTAGTGAACCTAATAAAAAAGCGAAACAAAAACAAGTGTGGAATTGCCCATTTTTTGCAATTTCACCGCACTTGGAGTTTTTCCCCCATTTTCTAGTACAAGACATGGTAAAACCAATGGTGTTGTTCAAAAGTACAACTCGTCCCGCAAAGAAACAAGCCCTCACATGGCCATATTGACGGAAAAAGAAACAAGTCATGGCTCTGGGAAGAAGGAAACGAAAACGCAAAACTGAAAAAAGCTCTAGGGGTTAAGGGGTCACCTTACATCAATGATGAGCAGAGTCTCGTGTCTATAGCCATTCACGATACTGTCCCAACCTGCTGATGCCGTTAAGTCGGGGGAACATTTCCGAGGATTGTGAGGAGTGGGAGACACATGCTATATTGAAAAATTATTTTTTGTTAACAAAATTTTTTTCTAACTGTAAATCATTAAAAAAAAAATCTATTGTTGTTTATGATCACCGTAATCACTTTTCCAGGTCATTTTTAGCGCATAAAGAACACGCAATAAAAACAATGGCAGAATTGCATTTGTATAATTCCGCTTGGATTTTTTTTTTCCCCGATTCAGTTTAAAACTACAACTCGTCCGGTCCTCGAGGACAGAAAAAAAAAAAAGTTATGTAAGAGGAGGACAAAATGCAGATATTGGCCTGGCAATAAATAGGTTAATAATTCTGAGATGCAATGTCAGGATGCCAAAAAAAGGGATCTTCATGACTTTTACCTCTATATAACAACCCCCCAAAACCCCTCTCATAAATAAGAGCGGGCCTCTCTTCCCGGACACATTATTACCCGCAGGACGGAAGCAAAACAACCCGCCGCAGTCAATCACTTCCTCCAGAGCTGCTGCTACATTGTATCCACTACTCTTCTGCGGGGCTGTGATTGGCTGCCGCTGCGTTCCATAGTTTCCGATTGGTTGCAGTCATTAGAACGTTGCAGATCCCTGCGCGCCCATTGGCTGACGCTTCTCCAGCGTTCCACGCTCTCCGTCCAGCAGTACACGGGGCTCCAGCGGGTGGAATTTGCCTTATTAGGACTGTGAGTAATGTTACAGCCCGGGGCGACTTCCTGTAGGGTGTGTGCGGGGACTCGGGGGTGAGTGTGGGGCAGCTTTTCTGTGGATCTAATAGGCAAGTGATCCCCCACAGTCCTACATCCAGTCTTATAGGATGACTGTATATTTGGTGGAACTACAACTCCCAGGATGATCAATAGAAGCTGTGTTTGCCGGTGCTTGTAGTGCTGCTGAATTGGGTTTTTATTGGATTAATCTGATCGCTTCTCTCATATTTAGAAATCACAATGTCCAAGTCCCTGAAGAAGATTGTGGAGGAGAGCCGGGAGAAGAATGTTACCGATATTGACATGTCTGACCGAGGCATCGGTAACCTGCTGGACGTCCCCGGCCTGTGTGAGTATCGCTAGGGGCGCTGGTCAGATCAGCGTCACCCGCTATTGTATCACCTGACAAACGCTTATCCTGCCGTCCGCTGCTTGTCCCAAATCCACCACCTAGATGCGGAGAAGAATAGGGGTGTGTTCACACTGAGTTTTTTTAAAATCCTGGAGAAGTTTAAAAACATGGCCCTGATTCTTCCAGACCGACGTTGCTCACGTCAGTCTTGATGGTTGGGGATGAAGTCAGAGGCGCCTGATTCAAGAGGCGTATGGAATCAGGCATGTATTAAAAGTGGCGTGAAAGGGACTGGAGTAATATTAAGGCCACACGCACACCCTGATCTAGCTCTAACCCATTTTGGTGGAGCTGGGAAAAATTTTTGAGCAACCTTCTGTTCCGAAAATTTTTTTTGCAACTTTTCAAAATTTTTTATGACTGACTTCCGACATAAGCACTTTGATAAAACAGAGTCTGTGAATTTTGATTAAGAGTTGGAGAATTTCTGCTTTGAGAATTTGGCAAAAGAACTTAATGTGATCCCAACCTAAGGCTACGTGCACACGCTGCGGATTGGGATGCGGATTTGGCCACGCGGATTTTGTAAAATCCGCAGGTAAATCTGCAGGTCAAAAGACCTACGGTTTTACCTGCGGATTGCTCTGCGGTTTTGCCCTGCGGTTTTTCATCTCCACAATGGAGGAGATGGCAAACCGCAGCAGAATCCGCAGAAACAATTGACATGTCGATTCTTTCTGCGGTTTCAAAACCGCAGGAAGACCGCGCAGAAAAAGCCGCACCGTCTGCACTGCGGTTTTTTATTCCCATAGGAATAATGGTACTGTACACCGCAGCAAAAACTGCTGCGGACCCGCAGCGGCCAAATCTGCTGCGGAACCGCAGCAGAATCCGCAGCGTGTGCGCACACCCTTACTGATCCTTAGCAGCCTCCACATTTCATCCAAACTTGTTTCTTTTGTGCGGATGAAATATGACCGCTGCAGCTGATCAGATGTTGATGCCAGGAGATGTGCAGACTTGAGAATCAAGGAGCAGCATCAGTATTGGAGGTGAATATCGCTTTCTTTTTGAAACCCCTTAATTTGTGGTTACCTAGCAGTAGAAAAGCCCATTTAAGAACATCATAGATCAAACCCACATGGATCATAAAGTAATGGAATGTCTTCACTTTATAAAATGGGAATACTCTTTTAAGGTAAGTCAGAAGTTGGCATATTTGTTGGACCGGATGCTGCGATTTTCGCCCAATTTTTTTTTTTTTTTTTTTTTTATTAAAGGGGTTCTCCGGTCATATGATTCTCTCGAATAGCAGCTGATGTGCGGTGCTCAACAGCGTCCATTACATCATGAATGGAGCTGCTCAGTGTTACATCCGGGTGTCGGAGGACAGGTCATCAATATCATATGACTGAAAGATCCTTTTAAGGAGTTTGTATGTTCTCCCCGTGTTTGCGTGGGTTTCCTCCCACACTCCAAAGACATACTGATAGGGAATTTAGATTGTGAGCCCCATCAGGGACAGTGATGAAAATGTGTGCAAACTGTAAAGCGCTGCGGAATATGTTAGCGCTATATAAAAATAAAGATTATTATTATTTAATTTGTGCCTGTGGCCATTGGATAAATAATAATCTTTATTTTATTTTTATATAGCGCTAACATATTCTACAGCACTTTACAGTTTGCACACATTATCATCGCTGTCCCCATTGGGGCTCACAATCTAAATTCCCTATCAGTATGTCTTTGGAATGTGGGAGGAAATCGGAGTACCCGGAGGAAACCCACACAAACACGGGGAGAACATACTGTTGTCCTTGGTGGCATTTGAACCCAGGACTCCAGCACTTCAAGGTTAACCACTGAGCCACTGTGCTACCCATTGGATCTCACCAGCTTTTTCTAGCCTGACTTGGGAGCGCTTAGCCAATATTTACATGCGGCAGATTTCATGCACAAATTATTGACACTGAATTTCTGCAAGCCCCACACAGATGAATGGAAGAGTCATAATGATTGCATGCACAAATCTGCCGCATGTAAACATAGCCCAAGACTCGTCTTCATCTCTGTTAATTAAAGGGGTTCATTAATGGTTAAAATAGCAAAGTCTTTGTAAGAACAAACAACGTTGGAATTTACCACTTATTGAAAATCCTTTTAAAACAGTGCTGTTCTTTATCTGGTTGGATCTGGTCGGCTTATGTGTCCCCACACTGTGCTGTCGACCCAAACTTTCAGGAGTGCAATGACCTCTGGCAGGCGGCCGACAAGAAAACTGTGTTTTGTCTTCCCTGGGTCCACATCCGAGTCTTCATCGCTGCCCCAGGCTATGCTGTTTGGTTGTAGCGGTGACGTCACTGAGCAGCACCGATGTAGAAGGCACGAGCCGCTAAGTGTTCGGTTGCAGCTCTGTCGACATGATGTTAAAGCTGCATCCAAACAACGGAGATCAAAGCAACAGTGGAGACTCGGCGCTGGACTGGGGAGGGTGAGTAAAGCCCAGTTTATATTACAGCTAACAGCAAATGGGGGGGGGGGTTAGTTTTCTGAATTGGAATAACCAATTTAAGTATAAAGCTTCCCACAGGGAACAATACTGCCAAAATAATTAATAATATATTCACCCTCCATACCCAAAATGCTCTCTGCTGGTATATTGTTAACATTGGCTGCAGACATCATGGCTTATATACCACTGCAGCCAATTACTGGCCTCAGCGGTGTTAGGCTCGAGCTCTGCTGAGATCAGTGATTGGGTGCAGCGGTCTTGTGATGTCTGCAGTCTTGTCGCTTATTATAGTGACTCCCTTACCAATTTCTTTCTTGCTGTCCACTGCCTGTTACCAAGCATAATCCTCCTCTAGCAGCAGACATGCCGAGAGGGATTACGTTTTTTTCATCTAGTTGATGTTTTGGCCCATTTCTCTTGATTATTTACTCTATACAGATATGATGTATTGTAATACATTTCTGGTACTTATGGCTCCATCTTTTTTCTTCCAGTCTCGCTGTCGCACATCACCCAGCTGATTCTCAGCCATAACAAGCTGACCAGTAAGTACATAGTGCAGTTCATTACATGGTGTTGTCTCATACTCTGAGATTTACTGGGGTCTTCTACAAATCACCGGTGTATTGTGTTTTGCACATATCAGACTTTCAGGGTCCAGCAGCAGGAAGACCTGACAGTATAGAGCATGGTGTACTAGGCCTGTCCAAGACCTTTACACACGTGTGGTTACTACTTCACTTCTGTTGTCTCATTAGAGGCAAAACTTTTACGTTTAGAGGCCCCTGCTCAGTGACGTAACTAGAGTCTATTGGCCCTGTTGGAAGATTTGGACTGCTCCCTCCCACCACACCGCCGCACGTTGGTCAGTTGTATCTTCCCTTGTAGCGCTCTAAATCCTACAAGGACATAAGAGTTGCACCTCCTCGACCATTATGTAGTAATGTCCCTCATCTTGGGCTCCTCTCTGGTATATATGTCTTCCATCCTGGTATATGTCCCTAATTCTCACCCCATCCTGGTATAAAGTGGCATTTAAAAGTTTGGGCACCAAATAATAAAGAGGTAAGAGGTGCGCTCACAGCCCGGGGTCCACCGTGCAGAGATGGAACCTGCTGCTGCCAATGGCGGAACGAGATGGATAATGAACGCTAGCTCACACGTGGGTAAACTGGACCCAGTGTGAATGCAAGCGAACTCTGTTGCTTCACAGAGCTGCAAGGACAGATGCCAGAGCCTGTTAAACTCACAGGGCTCGGCCGAGTGAGCGCTGATTCAGGTCACAGAACTCTGAGCCCGAGACACAGGACTCGAGTCCCTCTAGACAATCAGCGCTCGACACCGTGGCTGCGGTGCTAGCAGAAGGACATATAGTGTAATGGCGCCAAGTGCACACAGGACTGCTTCGGCAGATGCCACTAACCACCCAGTGAGGGGAGGAAAGCACTAGAACTGCACGGCGCCGCTCTGGCGTGTAGTGCTACCTGGCATGGTACGATAGTGCCCTACAGTGGGTGACACCATCGGACGCTAGTGTGCTGAGGAGTGGACCTCACTGTGGCGTATATACACAAGCCACTGACTGGCTCTGACTCTAACCTCTAAACCCTAACCACATTCGTAATATCAGAGGGAGGGGAGTCATAAGTCAGTCACCAGTCTCATACATCCATCGTCACTCACACACAAAATAAGAGTCTATACTAGCGCATGGCCGAGCGGCCATGCGGCCTTTTTATAGTTGCGTCCTTCCGGGACCTTCTCCGTAGTGGACCAATCCGAGCAGGAACGGCACCTGCGCATGTGACCTCCGACCTCCAATGAGAGGTCGTCCCACGGGCATGCTCAGTAGAGGAAAAGCAGGACTTAATCCCAGGAGCATCTGCTTGCTGCTGACTCACGCATGATACAATAGCAGAGCCAGGAGAAGCAACCAGACGCCTAGCATTAGGCTGGGCAAGGCGCTGGGACCGACGTCTCTGCTGAGCAGCCTCCTCTCTGGCTGGAGAGGAATGGGAGACCAAAGAGGACGTGGCTTGAGATTCCCCCTGTGCAGTGGGGGAAACTTGACGCCTAACAGCCATGGGTTCTTCTAAGCAGCTAGACACTCCAGAGCCCACAAAGGAGAGCACAAGGAACGTGTAGAAGAATATATCAAAATTTTTATTAATAAATCAATTGATTGCCAAAATGTATAATGGATGCTACTTGTCAAAATAGAAGCAAGAAGCAGCAGGGTTGACACATGTTACAGGTTATTATTATTAATAATAAAAACAGTGGTTTTTACAAAAATTAATTGTCCATCAGAAACCATAGCACAAGAAAATCCAATAATTGGAAATCTATATTCCCATTGGAAGCAAAGCCTGCCCACCAAAATATTACAGTGTACATAAAATTAATTATCTTGTTTGGTGAACAAATCCTTCACTACCAGTGAAAATATAAATTAGAAAAAGGTCCTCAAAAATCAATCAGCTAGGTAGTAAAATGGGACATTATTCTTAATAATAGAATGCCAGAATGCATATGAGCGAATAAATAGCGCGTGTGATAGAATTCTTCTTCCACCCCCGGAAGAAGAAACGGCGAAACGCGCGTTGGGGTGGATGCAGCAGTCCTGGCACATTAATAAGGTTTTTGTTTGGTTATTTACATTACATGTGGTTATAGTGTCTGAGTGACTTGAAATTCAATCACAGGCTCTGTTTATTCGCTCATATGCCTTATGGCGTTCTATTATTAAGAATATTGTCCCATTTTACTATCTAGCTGATTTTTGAGGACTTTTTTCTAATTTATATTTTCACTGGTAGTGAAGGATTTGTTCACCATACAATATAATTTATGTACACTGTAATATTTTGGTGGGCAGGCTTTGCTTCCAATGGAAATATAGATTTCCAATTATTGGATTTTCTTGCGCTCTGGTTTCTCATGGACAATTAATTTTTGTAAAAACCACTGTTTTTCTTAATAATAATAACCAGTAACATGTGTCAACCCTGCTGCTTGTTTCTAGTTTAGCAAGTGGCATCCATTATACATTTTGGCAATCGATATATTAATAAAAATGTTGATGTATTTTTTCTACACGTTCCTTGTGCTCTCCTTTGTGGGCTCTGGAGTATTGGTTTTCATGCGGAATGTGCCTTATGTGATTTGAGGACTAATATGTAAATTGTCTTCTAAGCAGCTGTCTAGCACTCTGAAAATGGTGGAGGCCGACAAAGTAGGAGAAGGGTATAAGAAGATAGCAAAGCATTTTCAAGTTGCTCTTTCCTCAGTTCAGAATTTAATTAAGACATGGCAGTTGCCAGGAACAGTGGAGGCCAAGATAAGGCCTGAAAGACTAAGCAAAATTTCAGTGAGGTCTGCTCATAGGATTGCTAGAGAGGCAAACTAGAACCTCCGCTTGACTGCAAAAGACCTTCACAAAATTTAGCAGACTCTGGAGTTTTTACAATGTTCTAATGTTAAGAGACACCTGCACAAATATGGCCTTCATGGATGAGGCATCAGAAGAAAACCTCTCCTGCGTCGTCACCATAACATTCGGCTTCAGATGTATGAAAAAGAACATCTCAACAAGACCGATGAATTTGGAAACAAGTCCTGTGGACCGATGAGGTTAAAATACAACTTTGGACACAATGATCAAAGATATGTGTGGAGAAAAAAGGGCACAGAATTTCAGTAAGGCCGGGGTCAGACTTGCAAGTGTGATGCGAGAAACTTGCAAGAGTGTCTCGCATCAATACCCGGCACTCGGACCAGAGTGTGCGGCTGCATAGAAATACATGTAGCCACACACTCCGGTCCCAAGTGCTGGCGACAGTGCTGGGTATTGATGCATGAGTTTCTCACATCATACTCGCAAGTGTGACCCCGGCCTAAAAGAACATCTCACCAACCATTAAGCATGGGGGTTGATCAATCATGTTTTGGGGTTGTGTTGCAGCCAAAGGCACGGGGAATATTTCACAGGTAGAGGGAAGAATGGATAAAATGAAATTTCAACAAATTGTTGATGCAAACATAACACCATCTGTAAAAAATAAAAAAATAAAAAAACTGAATGATAAAAGAGGATGGCTCCTACAAATGGATAATGATCTTAAACACACATCAAAATCCACAATAGACTACTTCAAAAGGCGCAAACTGAAGATTTTACTATGGCCCTCACAGTCCCCTGATCTGAACATCGTTGAAAATCTGTGGCCAGACCTCAACAGAGCAGAGGATGCAAGAGGACCCAGGAATCTCACAGAACTGAAAGAATTCTCCAAGGAAGAATGGATGAAAATCCCTCAAACAAGAATTGAAAGACTCTTGTCTGGCTACAAAAAGTGTTTACAAGCTGTGATACTTGCAAAAGGGGGTGCTGCTAGGTACTAACCATGCAGGGACCCATTTTCCATTTTGTAATTTTTAAATTGTAAAAGATGATAAAATATATATACTGTACATACCGTATATATAATATAATTTTTATATTTTTTTTTTTTGCCTAAAATACAAAGGAATTATGTTATTAACTTTAGGCCTTTTAGAGATCATTTCATCTTCAACTTGCTTAACTATTCACAGTAAGAGTCATTTTCACTAGGGGTGCCAAACTTTTACATGCCACTGTATATTTCCCCCATCCTGGTATATATGTCTCTTATAGTGTGCCCTATGCTGATGCATGGCACCCATCCTGGTCTATGTCCCCTGCTCTGCCGCTCTTCTTTTATGATTAGAAAAGAAAAAACAGATTCTGCTCGCCTCCCCTCTGCTTTCCTGCCGCCCTGCGTCCTCTTTTGAAGCCGGCACCTGACTTCAGCGTGCAAGTGACTGGATCATGTGACGTCACTGCCATGCGCCCTCAGTCACGTGCACACTGACGTCATCTGCTGGCCAACAGTGTATATTGCAGCGCTGTGCAGCAATACACTTTAGGCCTGTTTCACACTTCAGTTTTTCCTGTCAGTCCGAATCCGCCAAAATAGCGGAAAACGGATCCGCAGGCGGACTGACAGGAACGGGTGGCATCGGATCGGCGGATGTACGGATCCGCCGAAGTTGAAAAATGAAAGGAACCGCGCCTGTGAAAAAAAAAAAAAAGTAAAAATACCGGCGATGTAGCGCTGTCCGGGAGCCGGCATAGTGACGCGGGAGCTGTGGGCACGGCGGGATCAGCAGCTGTGAAGTAGCGGGAGCAGCAGCGGTGGTCGCGGCATCAGTAGGTGCGCTGTCGTGGAGAAGGTGCCGTAAAGGAGCGGCGATGTGGAGGAGTGTGCCGTGGAGGAAAGATCTCGCGGGACAGCAGCGGCGATGTGGAGGGGTATGTCGTCGTGGAGGAGAGAGAGAGAATATTTTCTCCAGCAGCCAGACAGAAATGCGGGTAAATTTAGTAAATCGTGGATCCGGAGAACAAAATAACGTTACATGCTCTGTCCGGGCCGCTGAGCGGACGCCAAAATCTTGGCGGATCCGTACAAAAGCGGATCGAACGGACGACTATCCGTCAAGATCCGCTCATAATACAAGTCTATGAGGAAAAAATGGATCCGCCAAGAAAAATGGCGGATCCGTTTTTTTTTTTCAAATCGGCGGATCTTGACTGATGGTCACAAACGGAAGTGTGAAACAGGCCTTAGGCGCCTCTCCGTCTCCCTCCCCCCTACGGTTCCTTTAAAATTCTTCATTCATCGGATCCGTCAAAAAAAAAACGGTCCGGTGGCATCCGTTCACATCACTTTAGCTACGGATCCGCTTTCCGCTATTTTGGCGGATTTTAACTGACACAAAAAACTGAAGTGTGAAACAGGCCTAAGAGTGAGTCTTATTTAAGTATGTGGCTGTACTACCAATGTCCAGCCAATGGTGGCGCCACTGATCAGGAGAGTGAATGAATATGGACTTTATAACTTGATCATGATCCTGTTTTAGTTTCTCCGCATTGCTCCTTGGATGTAACTTGGAGGTTGGACGGGTATGTCGGTGTCTGGTGTTGATGAGATCCCTTTAGTTTAGTATTATTGCCTTTGAATTGAGGACGTTGTGGGCACAGACGAGTTCTTCTGAAAGCTGCTGTTAATCCTACACAGTTACTGGTCTTGTACTTGCAGTAAAGGGACTCTGTCTGCCCAGACTGACTGTTCAAACCAAGTACAGGCGCTCAGGGCATCACGGCGGGGCCAAACATTTTAACTTCACCTCCCCACCTGCTTGGTTTCCATCTATCCCCTCCCTTCTCTGGTTTTATGATGCGAAAGCTGTCAATCAAAGTCTGGGGGTGGGAGGGGGTGGAGATAGTTGGAAGGTGCATTTAAAATGATTGGCCCGCACCATAAAACACTGAGTGCCTGGACTTAGTTTGAACAGTCATTCTGTACTGATATCCCTTTAAAACGCGCTTGGGGTAGAATTGAGGGGTCAGACCTATTGCTCTGCAGCACCAGTATTATACACCTGTAGCTTTACTGCACGCACATTACGTACACTCTCAGCAGCACATACATACACGGCTCTGCTACATGCATACAGCTTTGCTATACACACATAATTGTGTTACATGAACACACACAAACGCATCTCTGGTTCATTTGCGTGCGCACACACCCACAACTCTGCTACGTCAACGCACACAGCTCAGCTAGATATACACACAAAGGTCGGCTACATCAACATACACCACTGCTCTACATTTACAACCACACATACTGTATACACTACCCCATTTTTCTTTCCAGGCATCTGACTGTTCACATGACTTTGCCAGGATCTGAAGCCTCCATGCAGCTTTTAGGGATGTGCAGGTCCTGGTAGCTTTTGGGATGTGCAGGTCCTGGTAGCTTTCTCTCCTGCCCTGCTCTCATCCGTGTCGGGCTGGAGGAGAGCGAGAGCTGCACGGCTACATGGTTCTCTCAGTGATTGGGAAGGATCCTGTGTCGGCGTTCTCCTCCATCAGGGTAAGTTGCCTCTGGATTATAAGATGCAAACATTTTTATCAAGGTTTTTTTTTTTTTTCTTGCTGAAAAGTGCGTCTTCTAGTCTAAAATGTAAACGTGTGTATAAAATGATGTAATAATTATCTAATAAAGCAACAGATGATTGCACAACCATGTAGGCTCCAAAATAGAAAAACTATACAAAAAAGGGATGATATTAAAATCCAAACCAAGTTTGGTCCATCAGGGGTTAAAGAAGAATAAAAAAATAAAGTCCTCCGAGTTTTTTTTTTTTTTTCAGGCCACCGTCCCTCCTGTCATAGACCTTCTCATTGTTTTTCTGTGGCTCGTTTAGCCAGCGTCCGCTCTCCACCTGTCGGGAGATGTTACATTAGCTGCCATTGTGCTTGTTCCTAGATGTCCAGGTTCACATTAACAGAGATTCCGACATTTTTGACCTAATCCAATAAAGTGCATTAATTAACTGTCTGTGCGGATGACGCTCTCCGTGACTTGATCCTTGCTGGCGGAGGCGAGTGTTCTGTTATTCTAAGGTCAAATTAGCATCTCTCCTCTTGATTTGTGGCATTTAAGCGCACGCATGTTTGTCCCTGTTTGTCTGGTTTTGGCATAAATACGTCCAATTGACGGTAAGGCGATATGTGTGCCGGGTTCTGATCCGGAAGGGAATTCTGGGAAAGCTCCTGCTTGACGTGACCAAAGATAAAAATAATTTTTCTCACTAATTAATTGTGTCCATGGAGTCAGCAATTGGTAAAATACATTGTCACTCATCAGACTCTACGGTAATGGCTGCTGATTGCCGTGTCGTGGGAAATTCTGGCTGTCGCCATTTTATACCTGGTCTGCTATATATTGCCGCCTTTTCCTCTTGTGCTAAAAATTGAGCAGCCAATTAATTGAAGGAAAGTCATTTTCGTCAGGAGCTCGTCTTGATGGAGGTTTTTCCTGGCCTCTATATTCAGACTGCAGAGGTCGTTGTACTACCCACAGGTCACCATGCTCATTAGTCCCGCAGCTAATGGACTAAACATATGGGAAAGATGGAGTCTGAAAAACGGTTGATTTTTGTGAAGAAAAAAAAACCTCCATAATAAGTAAAAATTATATTATTGCTTCAATGCATCTAAAATAAAGCAATTAGTATTGGTCTGGATTGAAGAAAAATCTAATGTTTTATGTATACAGCTCCACTGCAGTTCTAGGTGTCTCCTTGGTCCCACACTACAAAAATAAAACTGTCTTGTGGGTGTATTTAAAGAATCTCATGAAGGGAAAAAAAAAAAAAAAAAATCACTTGTGATCAGATGTTATTGCTAGGTATGACCAAATCTTTACACTGCAGAAACTGCTGCCGGTACATGAAAAAATAAGTTGTTAGTTCTGCCTCCAAAGTGGGCCCCCAACGCAACGTCTGTATGACTTAATAGAGCATGTTGATAATGGGTTCATGAGATGAGCCAAACCCTTAAAAATCACCAACAAGCAAAGTGCTTTTTGGCCGAAAACAATGTTTTCGTTCCTCTAAGGCGGTACAGTTCGGTCATCCAGATAGCTCCATGTTATGAATGGGTCACCGAGGAGGATGGCAGGACCAGGCTAAGCCACAGAAAATCAGAGAGATTGGTAACTAAGCGGATTGCAGACCCCTGATCCTATCCACACAACTAGCAGTAGTCATGGAGCATACCTACGATGCCCTAGATGCCTCAGCACAGCCGGAGAGCTAACTCAGCCTAAAGCAAGAAAGGGTAAATCTAAACTGCCCCGGAGCAGACCCCAAAGGAATAGATAGCCCTCAAACATATATTGTCGGTGAGACAAGATGAAAACACAAACACAGGCAGAAAAATAGACTGAGCAAATGATGGGGCCCAAACTGACTAGACAGGAAAGGAAAGACACTGTCTGCAATCACGCGAAAAACCCTGAAAAAACCAACACGTCTGATGCATAAAAAAACACTGAAGTCACACGACTTCACCCCTACTATATCAGCACTCTGGTATATACTGAAAGCAAAGCAAAAAGAGACCAATATAACAGGGGACAGAACAAAATGACACAAGCAGTAACATATGGGTGGTGATCCAGCACAGCCACAGCAGGAGCAAGCTGACCCGCACAAAGCAGAGAGACAAAACCAGATCAAATGCAAAAAGATTAGCAAATGAACCACTTAGCTGAACAATACCGGAACAGGGCAGTAGACATCAGACCTCAGAAGGAACAGGAAGAAAATCACCAGCAGGGATTGAAGGAAGTCAGCTGTCTTAAATACACCAGTCAGAAATCCCAGATCTCCAATCGTCGTTATCATTATCAGGTGGCAAGCCTCTGTCAATCTGACCAGCTCCACTACCTCCAGTAACCACCAGAGGGAGCCCAGAAAGAGAACTTGCAACACCTCTGTCAGTCTGACCAGCTCCACTACTTTCAGTAACCACCAGAGGGAGCCCAGAAAGAGAATTCACAACAGCCCCACCCCCGAGCAGCCAGATTGCATATAATTTATTATCTGTTCATAATGATTGGATGTTCTTTGCAATGAACATGTGAAACCATATCTGATTTATCATTTACAATAAACCTAAACCTCCTTTTCTTCCTACATTCTCTCTGCCAATTTACCTTTTTAATGTACCGTACATTTTGTTATCTTTGTAATTGTTTAGGAATGATTTTGGGATTATTAAAAGTTATCACAAAATTGGAGATGAATGTGAATAATTTGAAATTCCAACATCTGTAATTTTTTTTTTTTTTTTTTGCTGGAAACCTAAATATACTGATTGTGATGTGCAGTTTATAATATTGGAGCTTTCTAGATAAGTGCATTCGGTCATTCTGTGTGCACTCGTGCATTAACGTTTTTTCAAATCATGTCTATTGGATTTTGTGTGCCTTTATGACTAGACTTTTTATTTTTTATTGGGTGTAATTCCCTTTGCTGATACATTTTTGTATCAGTAACTTAATTGCTGCAATGGACACCACAACTAATATACGTGAGGAGACTTGTAAGCCATGCATGCTCCTCTGGCAAATTTCATATGCAAATTGTGTCTTCAGAGAGGAAGAGGACTAGAACTCTAGTGCCACTTATTGGAAGTGATTCCAAAAGTCAATATTGTATCTTTTAATGAGCCTTGCCATATGACTTAGGGCCCCTTTACATTTAGCGATGCACCAGCGATCCCAACAACGATACAACCCGGTCAGGATCGCTGGTGCATCGCTAAATGGTCACTAGTGAGCTGCCACACAGGCAGATCTCACAGCGATGCAGCAGCAATACAGCTGTCGTTACTTACCTTTCAGACGCGGCGATCCTGACTTTCTCCCGCCCGCGTCCACGCGTCGCTCGTCGGCGCCAGCAGGAAGCGTCCAACGAGAAATGGAGCTGCGCGATCAGCGATGGACAGCGGGGGAGCCGGTCGGAGGTAAGTATCACACATGGCGATATCGCTGCTGCGTCACCAAGTCGGTGATGCTTTAGTGATATTGTTAGCGATATCACTATGTGTAAAACCCCCTTTAGGGGTACTTCACACTAAGCGAGATCGCTGATGCGTCACCGATTTTGTGACGCAACTGCGACCTCGCCAGCGAACTCGTTACGTGTGACACTTAGCAGCGACCAGGCCCCCGCTGTGATGTCGCTGATCGTGCTCGAATGTCCTGGGCCATTTTTTGATCGCTGGTGTCCCGCTGGCCAGCATGCATCGCTGTGTTTGACACCGGCGAGCGACCTCTTTAGCGACTCAGAAATCATGGACGCAGGCGGGAGTCGTCAGAGTCGCTGCTGTGTGACACTAAGTGATGCACCAGCAATCCCGCCGAGATCGTTGCTGCGTCGTTGGGTAAATTTGACTGTTTGACAGCTCACTAGCGACCTGTTGTCGGGATCGCTGGTGCGTCGCTTAGTGTAACGGGACCCTTAGGATAAAAAAAAGCCAAACCAGAATCTCAATTTGCAAACGTGGTGTTTCCCTCTCATCAGTGCAAAGTATGACATCTGATTTGGCTACGTGAGAGTCTCTGGACGGGGATCTAAGGGGTAACGTTTCTCCTTGTGGAGAGTGACAAGCCAAGCCTGGCATGTCAGAGTGAGGAGACACATAAGCCATGAATGTGCCTCTTCTGGGAAATGAAGTATGAAAATGATCTCTCCAGAGAGGAAGAGGACTAGCACTGTAGTGCATGGTACAAAGGGTGAAATCCGCAGCCAGTCTGAGTCAAAATTGTGCCGTTAAAGTGCATCCCCCCTATGCAAGGTGTGAATTTTGAGAGAGGCTATTTTGAAGGGGCTGTGCTAGTATGTGATATTGATGAGCTTCCATAGATCTATTAACAAAAATAATCTTTAATTCTATATGATCCGCTTCTTACTCCATGCCGTACATGCAAAACTTTGAAGAGATAATTTGCATGTCTTTCTCAGCCGGATTTTTTTACAAGCTTCTGATATTTGCACTGTGATTAATTTTCAGTAGGGGGCACTGTTGTGCTACAATTTAAATATATAATGGGGGGGGAAGCTTTAAAGCAATGTTGAAACGGCTTCAGAGCAGAAGAATAGTAATGTATTTATAACAACGGTAATTCTGCAATATTAGTGGCTGTTTACTCCTCTCGTACTGACCAAGCGACTTGTTTGTTATCAATACTAAGTAAACGTAAAAAAAAAAAAAAACAACAAAAAAACCCCCCTCAAACCTAAATTTCTGTTTTTGTGTAATCTCTCAAAATGTATCTCGTAGTTATTTGTTGGGGCAGCAAGAAGAGGGGTTCTATGGAAATATTAATAAGCATCTGAATATGGTTGAGGGTCACGCCTTTCTTTAGTTTTCATAGATTTCTCTTTTTGTTTTTCAGATTAGTAAGTGATCTCCACACCCAGTATTAAGGATTTCCCTTTGAAATGAATTGGAAAAGCTTTGTGGGTTTTTTTTTTTTGTTTTTTTTTAAGGAATATTTTAAAATAAATCTAAAAATCGGGTCGAAAGAAATCTCCTTAGGAACGCGGCCTCAGATGCTGCTAAACCAACATAAAAATAGAAAACATACTTAGAGTTAAAGAAAATGTTTATTCCCCAAGAAAATTTTTCTGAATTTTCACTTTTTGTAACTTTGTGAAAACTAATAACACTTACCGTAATTATAAAACGCCAGTTTAGAAAATGTGAAATTCTTAATCATTTTTTTTCAAAATTGTTTATTCTTGGCTGATGATATTTCTAATTGAAATGGTGTTACGGAGCCGTCACAATATCCTCAAGGTCCTTCTATCGCACGTTCTTCATCAGATGCTGACAACACCGCTGGGACATTAGTTAATATTGAAGGTCAGAAAATATAAATCGCATCTGAACTTGAATTTGAACTGAAAAAAAATCTCGGAATATATATATATATATAACACATATCTACCCAGTTATATTTATACATAGGTGACATGTATCACCCGACTGAGTTTCAACATTTTACTTTTAATTGCTCTGTATCTGCAGTTTCTGTCAAGTTGATTTCTCTTTGCTAGGATACCTCGGCTTAACACTGGGAGAATTCCATCAGACTTTGACTTCATTGTTTTATTCTCTGCTATATTAAATTTACATTTATGCCTAATGAAATCGCTCCCCGAACCCCAGTATTTAAAGGTTCGGCCTAATGGAGTAGAGAATTTGTGGTCCTCCTAAGTGAAAATGTAAATATGTTCTCTGGGGATTTGGGGTTAAATGGCTCATTCTTAGGCCGGGGGTCACATGACTGTAGATAAGGTCATCCCAGAGAATCGAGCCGATTTATGCTAATGACACTCTGATTTAAACTCTGATCAGAGTTTGATCTGAGTGTCAGCATAATGCGATTCGATTCTCTCCGGATGAGAGAATAGGTGTACACTGAGGAGAAGATGGAGGAAAAAAAAGTCTCCATCTTCTCCATTGCACTCAGATGACATCCAAATGCAGTTCGATGATTTCCACCCATAGACTTGAATGGGTGCGTCTCATCTGATTTACATCTCAATTCACAGCATGCTGCAATTTTTTATTTATTTTTTTTTTTTTTTTCTCTCATGCCGAATCGGTATGAGAAAAAAAATCGCAGATCTGCACTACCTCGTAGAATAACATTGGTCCAAATACTATATGATAAAATGTCGGATAGCACTCGTCCGATTAATTTGGTGGTGTGAACGAGCCCTAAGGCTGGTTTCACATGTCCCTGAAGTACGGAACGCTTTGGGGTCAGACCTGTTTTATGCCAATGACAAAATGACTGACTGGCACTTCCAAGCTAATGTGAACAGGTGCCAACTAAAAGCAGCTACCTCCATATGCAATAAACAAAAAAAGTTGCACTCTGTAGCGCTAAGGCATGTCAATGTGAAATATGACATATGAATAGCAATACGGCTTCTGGATACTGGGAAAAAATGAGACGCTTGGCACATAATTTGGCCAATTCACTCATGCCCATCAACCAACGACAAGGTGACCTCAAAACTGATGGGTCTTAACATATGTAACTGTGAATACCTCTCTAAGGCTAGTTTGACACTAGCGTTTTTGAGCGCAGCGACTGCGCCCCCAGTGATAAAGATAGGGGACGCAGGGCGCATGCAGCGTCATGCGCCGGTAGGCGGAGCTACCGGTGGAGGCAGGGGGCGGGGCTTAGCGGCGGCCGTGCGCAGGCCGTCGCTGCGCTCAAAAACGCTAGTGTGAAACTAGCCTCAGACTGAAGTCCGAATTTTTGGGTAGATGTGACTACCTCTCTTCCAAATCTGATTTTAGGGGTAGGTAGGACCCTACTGCAATTAAAATCCACCACATGCTGAAGGGCGGAGACCTCGGTCAGAAAGCTAATGTACAATGACAAAAAGACTGACTGGCACTTCCAAGCTAATGTGAACAGGTGCCAACTAGAAGCAGCTACCTCTGGATACTAGGAAAAAATTTGCTAAGCGTCTCATTTTTTTCCTTGTATCCAGAATCAGTATTGCTATTCATATTTCATATATTTAACATTGACATGCCTTAGCACTACAGAGTGCAACTTTTTTTTGTTAACTTCTTCATTGACATAAATGGTAATGTCAGGTCGGGACTCAGTGGTCGGACCTGGTCTTCAGAACTGGGCACAATCCATGTTTTCACAGAATTAGGATTGACAATCAATAAAAACCAATGTCCCCTGGCTTCATGTAAATTTAAAAAAAAAACCAAGAATTTATCAGTGTTTTACCCACTTTCTTGAGATGCTGAGCTCAGTGATGGTCTGCAGCGTTGTTGATGTGACATCATTGCTGCAGACAATAAAACTGTGTCGGAGGCTCTGTGCTTTACTCACCCTCAACAGGTCCAGCACTGTTTTTTTTTTTTTTTTTTTTTTTTTTTTTTTTAAACAAACTGCAACTGGAGGAATATGTCAATGCTTTAAAGAATAACCGTCATTTTATTTATTTTTTCCTTAAATGAATTGTACAAGTGCAAATAAGAAAATAAATGAATCTGCTTCTTTCTCCTTCTGGACTGATCGATCAATCTCAAAATGGGTAAAATCTATATTCAGTGAGGACAGGTTGTTACATTGCTGAGATGAGATGGAAGATGCTACTGAGGAGGAGGCAGCAGAGATACAAAGAAGTTGCCAATTACTACTGATATGATTCTATTACATTTATTTAAAAATCTGTCTTCACTGAAGACAAATTTTACCTTTTTGAATTCAGAATTTTGACGATGAAAGATCAGTCCGGGATCAGAAAGAAGCCGATGTCTCTGATAAGATTTATTAGAAAGTTTCTTATTTTCATATACATAATAAAGACTTAAATGACGGCTATTAGATTTTAATAATGAATCCCAGAGCTTTAGCCTTCAAATGATTAACAGGCTCTTCCCAAGGTGCAGTGATGAAACTAATTAAATATTTTTACTTTTTGGTTCTGTGTCTGTGGAGAAGGTTAAAAAAAAGAAAAAAGATGGAAATGGCAGGTGACAGTCAAAAAAAAAAGTGTTTGCAGGTACATGGTTCTGTTGTCACTCTGTGTGATCAGCCTCCAGTTAATCTCCATAGGAATAATACAGGAGCTTTTCCTCATGTTATCAGCCCAATTTCTAATTTTCTAATGGGAGGTTGCTGTGCCAATAGAGAATCACTAACTGGGACGTATACTATCTGCACATCTTGTACTTAAATTGTTTGACTTTTAACTACAAACGTTAATTTTTATGATTTTTTTTTTTTTTTTTGTATTTATTTTTACAAAACCTTGCGCTTCAGTGCAGAATTGCGTAAATATGGTATTAAAAAAATAAAAATTTTGGGCTTGGTTCTTTCTCGATCTCTATGGAGCATTTTGGTACCTTTACCATTAAGCCAGGGCTGTACACACCGATCTGTGCTGACCCAGGATGTACCCATTCAGTGATGGCAAGCAGAACTCTTGAAAATAGTGGGAGATTAAAGCACAGACTTCATTAGAAAGTTTTAGAAAGTTTTCTTAAAATTGGGTAATCGGATCACCCCTGTCATTCCTCGGTAAAACTTCTCCTATATCTGTATTTTGCCAATTTTAAATGCCGAGCAGATGTTAACAGATGATTTAGAAGAATGAAGTGAGAGGTATGAATTCTGAGGCCCGGAACACATTTACCATAATTCACTGCTCTAAATTACAGGATTGATTTAGAAAGGAGACTGAAATAATCTCTCATCCTGTCAGGAGGGTAATACCTTAGATCCAAATTTAATTGCATCTGCAGAAAAACACGGGGAAACGTCTGCACGTGGTGAGGGGGGATTTTCGGCCTAGTTACATTTCATTTCATGGCTGCTCACATTGAGAGCCATTGTAACATACAGTACATGGGACACAACAGCTCCAAGGTGGAGGATGAAGCGGTATTATTGGGGGGCGGACGAGTGATAGTGCTGCTCATAGACCCCCCCCCCCCCCAGTCATGCTAATCTCTTACCTGTTTCTACAACATTCAAAGAGGATAGTTTTTACATCCCATCTAGACAAGTTCATATGAAGGCAGTAATGGCGGAAAGTATGTGTAGGAGGCTTATTCTCAATGCAACACTCTAGGAAATGTAATATGCAATATTGCACGGTGAATAAGCCTTCTTACTTTGGCATGCCTCCTCCTTACTTTCTCCACAAGGAGAAACGTTGCCTCTTAGACCTCAGTCCAGAGCTTCTCACCTAGGCAAATCAGTTCTCATACTTTGCACTGATGAGGGGCAATACCCTGAAACACCGTGTCTGCAAATGGAGATTCTGATTTGGCTTGTATCTTAAGTCACATTTCAAGGCTCGGGAAAGGGTCGACGGTGACTTGTAACATTGCTGCTTCCAACAGGTGGTGTTATAAAGTTCAAGTCCTCATCCTCTCTGTAGAGGCAATTTGCATATTAACATTTGTTGTAACTTTGTTTCTTCGTAACAACTTTTATATTGTCTGACCTGACAAATCCAACACGGTTTGGGCTACTCAGAGCTCTTATTCACAGTGCATGCCAACACATTGTCCTATCATTTTGATACAGGCAGTTTATTGCTAGGGTTTAAAGATAGACTGAACCCTTCCCATAATTCTATGATCACCATTGTTCTGTTATGACTGAATAAGCACACTCAGACGGTTAACATACAAACCAGGAGAGACCGCCACCTGAACCCAACAGGTCCCTGTTCGGACTAAGAAAGTCTTTAATCTGACCCCGATTTGTCCCTGCCTGCCATTGGTGGTTGGCACCCTAGGTATATGCAATGGCACCCTCACTCCATCTTGATTTATCCTGAATGTCTGTAACTGCACCCTCTCTATAAACAATGTGCAACACTAAAGCAATAATACCTATGAAGTGAAATACACGAAAATCACAGGAAAAGGCACAGGCCTATGAACGTGTTCACACATACACGCAGGAAAGACAAGCGAAAATAAGAACCACACAACAAACGGAATACATGGAAAACTTCCCAGACCCCAAACATGAAAGAAAGGGTACTGAGGCGGAAGACTCGCAAGCTTACAAACAAACAATAGGAAAAGCAACAGATTAAAAAGGTAAAATAATCCCTAGCTGAGGAGCTGGATCTCCAAACAACATATGTCTTGAAATATAGCCAGCAAAGATGGCAGGTACAAGGTGAGTGTAAATACAGTAGCCCTTCACAAGAAGTGATGGGGTAGAACCAAATTGGAAAGTGACAGACAACAGAATAGAAGGCAACGAAAGAAAGAAAAGACTAAAGAACCATCAGCAGTTGGAAAGAGACCAAACAGGCTGAGGCTCAGTAGAAAGGGAACCTGACCACTCAGCAAGAGGGCACCATATTGAGTCCCGAAACCGAGGCATGACCTGATTGTGATGATCTCCTCTATCGCCGTTTAGTGCAGTGGTCAAAAGCATAAGCGGCCAGGATCAAAGATGATCACTGTTATAACTGTAGCTAAGCTCTCATTAGATAACGTTTATGAAATTGGATGTTTTTGGGAGTAGAGAAAAAAAAACAGGTCCCTGTGGTTCTAGTCTGAACAATGACCTTGATTTATACCTTCTTGATGTGAATAATATTGCTTAACCCTTTATTTCCCCCGATGCTGAAGGAATTCGGATGAATCGCGGCACACTCTCCTCTTACAGGAATAATTATACCCGTGCCCTCTGTTCAGGCCGATTTTTAAATCCTTCCAGCTAAATTAACCTTTTATCTGTGGAGTGGTATTCACCGTGCACTGTCAGACGGCATCCTCATATTTCTAGATAATAGCTAAACATTGATCTGTTACTAATCTGATGTAACCTTTTGTGTGTATTGATCACAGGTTTATCCTCCGGAGAGGGAGGCCAAAAAGACTGTTTTGGTTGAATAAGATGTTTTTTTCCATTAATTTTCTTCTTGAATATGTAATTTTATTAACCACTTCACAGATCATCATATTTTAGTAACACTCCACAATAAAAAAAAAAAAAATAGTGACTTTTATATCTCCTTTATATCCACATAGATATCTGTATTTAAGATCTGTCATCACTTCTGATACATTTGTTGAATTCTGGTGTATCTACTGATACATTTCCTTTTGTTATTCCTCTTGGAAATATTCAAATGATCAAATAGGAATTACTATTTTTCTTATAAACGTCCAATTCATGCTGATTGTGAATGAACACACTGAATATTTCATTCACTTCCGGGAGGAATAACATAGGAATTACATGCTCCGTCGTTATTTAATGGGAAATACAAGTATTTCCAAAAAATCAGACATGTCCAGTTGGTGGCAGGTTCTCCCTTCAAGAAGTTGTCCACTACTTGGATTACTTATACCACTAGCTCGGCCCCATTAACATATAATGAAGCTTATGCTCACTGCCCCTTCCCATGCTGGCACCGTTCCCATGGTGTTGGCACTCGCTCTCCCGGGTCACTCGTGCGGTTGTTGTGATGCATGACGCTGGCGTCCAGTCAGCTCTGGCATCACTGTCCCCACCTTCCATCAATAACCACACGGGAGCCCCAGGACCGCTAATGCCAACACCGCGGGAACGACCCTGGCAAGGGAGGTGAATATAGGCTTTATTATTTCATGGGGGCCAAACATTTTGCTCAAAAACCGGTTGACATGTGGTGCTTTGCTCCTGTACATCAAACAGATAGCATTTTGCAAAGAATATCTGTGGCCCTTCCTTCCTTCCTTCCTTTCCTTTCCTTCCTCCCCCGGGTGACCCGTACGGTTGCAATGCTTGTGGATTGCCCATAGAGCCCCCATGCACATAAGATAAGTTTACCAAATCTGTTGATTTCATTGGGACTTTCTGAGCATGTTAAGTGCATGGGAAGCCTAATGGTCGTACAGTTTCCCCAGTTTCTCAAATTTTCAGTTATTTTAGAGCAAGTGGGTAGAGCTCAGCTAATGCAATGTCTCTCATACACAATACACCGAGACACCTGCTTACTTGTCTCCATGTAACACATATTTAGAAGCCACAGTATAGAATATATATAGCGGTACTGAGCAGTGTAACTGTGAATCCAGTTCTAGGGCGAGATAAAATGAAGAAGAGCTGCTACACCATTTTTTGCTTCGCTACACTTGTTTTTCTCCTCTCTCCTCGCCATAGGCCGCTGTAATCTGATCTTTCATTGAGCAGGCCATCCATCTTGTCTTGAACAAAACCTACAGTATTTTAGCAGTTTTTTTCAGAGTGAATGATGAGTTCAGGAAGTGGAAGGGTGTTTAAGACTAAAGCGTTGAGAAAGAAGTAGATTTATCTGATGGTATGTTACAATGTTTCTTCTATTCGCCTGTACTATAGTTTTATGCATAGTTGACTTGTCAAGTGAATATGTAAAGCGAACCGGTTGGTACCTAGCAGGCAGCCATGACAAATCCCTTTTCATATGTATAAAGTGTTCCAGTCCTAACTTTCTCGGGTTTTTCTTCTTGTCCATAGGTGTTCCGGCCAATATTGCAGATTTGAAAAACTTGGAGGTGCTGAACTTCTTCAATAATCAGATTGAGGAGCTTCCGACACAGATCAGCAGCCTGCAGAAGCTTAAGCATCTTAATCTGGGGTACGATTTTTGGCCTCATTTCTGGTCATTTTATGTTGTTGCTGTTCTACTTGACTGCAGAATTTGCCTTTTTGATGCTGTTTGTTGAATATGTAGAAAAGTCTCCATGACAAAATTGTGACCTAACATTTGACAAATTGACAACCCCTTTCCATGCATATTGTGAAGGCAATAATGACCTCCTAGAAAGGATCCCTGAACGGGCACAGTGCTATATTACATTTACCCAGCAGTTGCCACTCTGAAGGAAATGTGTGGAGGTGTCATCAGGGAATGTTGAATATACGGTATATATTTTTTTTTTATTTTTCGTAATGTATTTCATTTTTTGTAATATATAAAAAAAAAAACAAACAAACCTTGCAAGTACAGACCAAGTTAAAAGAAGAAAAAACATGTAAATGGGTTTACCAGCTTAAAAAAAGTTAAGTGCCTAAATTTAACCCCTTCCCAAACAATGTGGCGGTCATCAATTGATTGCCCCCCCCCCTGTGGGTCGGGTGACTGGGGGCACTGAAAGTTCACCCGACCCGCACATACAGGACCTTTTCAAGAAAGCCTACAGCCTGCAATGACCCCGCTACCTCCTTCTCTCTCACCATTACCGGAGATATCACCTCAACCAACACCGGAACTTCTGCAACCCCCCAACCTACTGTCACCTTCCCCACCATCCTGTAGCATGTAAGCCTCAAAGGGCAGGGTCCTGTCTCCCCTCTGTATCAGTCTGTCACTGTTAGTTTGTTTACTGTAAGTGATATCTGTAATTTGTATGTAACCCCTTCTCATGTACAGCACCATGGAATCAATGGTGCTATATAAATAAATAATAATCACTGTGATAAACTCACAGTGATCAAAATAAAAAAGTAAATAACCCCCCACCCTTTATCACCCCCATAGGTAGGGACAAATAATAAAATAAAGAAAATATTTTTATTTTTCCATTAGGGTTGGAATTGGGGTTGGGGTTGGAATTGGGGTTAGGGTTGGGATTAGGGTTGTGGTTAGGGGTGGGTCGGGATTAGGGTTAGGCTTGTGATTAGAGTTGGATTAGGGTTAGGGGTGTGTTGGGGTTAGGGTTATGGTTAGGGTTAGGGTTAGGGGTGTGTTGGCGTTAGGGTTGGAGTTAGAATTGAGTTGTTTCCACTATTTAGGCACATCAGGGGGTCTCCAAACGCGACATGGCGCCACCATTTATTCCAGCCAATTTTGCGTTCAAAAAGTCAAACAGTGCTCCCTCCATTCCGAGCTCTACCATGCGCCCAAACAGTGGTTTACCCCCACATATGGGGTATCAGCATACTCAGGAAAAATTGTGCAACAACTTTTGGTGTCTAATTTCTCCTGTTAACCTTGGGAAAATAAAAAATTGGGGGCTAAAAAAATTATATTTGTGGAAAATTAATGTTTTTTTTATTTTCATGGCTCTGTGTTATAAACTTCTGTGAAGAACTTGGGGATTCAAAGTGCTCACCACACATCTAGATAAGTTCCTTGGGGGATCTAGTTTCCAAAATGGGGTCACTTGTGGGGGTTTCTACTGTTTATACACATCAGGGGCTCTGCAAACGTAACATGACGCCCGCATACCATTCCATCAAGTCGGCATTTGAAAACGTCACTACTTCCCTTCCGAGCCCCGACGTGTGCCCAAACAGTGGTCCCCCCCCCCCCACATATGGGGTACCAGCGTACTCGGGACAAACTGGACAAGAACTTTTTGGGTCCAATTTATCCTGTTACCCTTGGGAAAATAAAAAATAGCGGGCTAAAAAATCATCACTTTTGAGGAAAACATTTTTTTTATTTTCACTGCTCTGCGTTTATAAGCTTCTGTGAAGCACTTTGGGGTTCAAAGTGCTCACTACACATCTAGATAAGTTCCTTAAGGGGTCTAGTTACCAAAATGGGGTCACTTGTGGGGTTTTTTCACTGTTTAGGCACACAGGGGCACTCCAAATGCGGCATGGTGTCCGCTAACGATTGGAGCTAATTTTCCATTCAAAAAGTCAAATGGCGCTCCTTCCCTTCTGAGCCCTGCCTTGCGCCCAAACAGTGGTTTATGACCACATATGAGGTATCGGTGTACTCAGGAGGAATTGCCCAACAAATTTTAGGATCCATTTTATCCTGTTGTCCATGTGAAAATGAAAAAATGATGCTAAAAGAAAATTTTGGTTGGAAAAATTAAAATTTCCATTTTTTCCTTCCACGTTGCTTTAGAATGGTGTCATTTTTGGGTATTTTCTGCCATATAGACCCCTCAAAGTGACTTCAAATGTGAGGTGGTCCCTAAAAAAGAAATGGTTTTGTAAATTTTGTTGTAAAAATGAGAAATCGCTGGTCAACTTTTAACCCTTATAACTTCCTAACAAAATTTTTTTTTTCCTAAAATTGTGCTGATGTAAAGTAGACATGTGTGAAATGTTATTTATGAACCATTTTGTGTCACATGCCTCTCTGGTTTAACAGAATAAAAATTCAAAATTTGAAAATTGTGAAATTTTCAAAATTTTCACCAAATTTCAGTTTTTTTCACAAATAAATGCAAAAATTATCGACCTAAATTTACCACTAGCATGAAGCCCAATATGTCACAAAAAAACAATCTCAGAATCGCTAGGATCCGTTGAAGCGTTCCTGAGTTATTACCTCATAAACGGACACTGGTCAGAATTGCAAAAAATGGCCAGGTCATTAAGGTCAAAATAGGCTGGGTCATGAAGGGGTTAAAGGGAATCTCACCCCTTTTTTTGGATTATCAGCTGCCGGCATAGACATCAGGGGCTTATCTACAGCATTCTGTAATGCTGTAGATAAGCCCCCGATGTAACCTGAAAGATAAGAAAAACACGTCAGATTATACTCACTGGAGGAGGCGGTCCGGTCCGATGGGTGTCGCGGTCCGGCGCCTCCCATCTTCATACGATGCCGTCTTCTTCTTTCCTTCCTGTAGTGGCTCTGCCCTGTTGAGGGCAGAGCAGAATACTGCAGGGCGCAGGAGCCAGACCTCTACCGATGCCTGCGCACTGCAGGACTTTGCTCTACCCTCAACAGGGCAGAGCAGTGTTCCTGCACCGGAGCCGCGACAGGAAGGGAAGAAGAGGACGGCATCATATGAAGATGGGAGGCGCCGGACCACGACACCCATCGGACCGGACCGCCCCCTCCGGTGAGTATAATCTAACGTGTTTTTCTTATCTTTCATGTTACATTGGGGGCTTATCTACCGCATTACAGAATGCTGTAGATAAGCCCCTGATGTCAATGCCAGCAGCTGATATTGAAAAAAAAAGGGTGACAGGTTCCCTTTAAGAAAAGGATTGGACGAGGTTGATAAACTGTCCCTTATAGGGAAAACTTATTGATTACTGGGGGGATTCTGACAGCTGGGACCCCACCAATCCTGAGAATGGAGCTCTTCAGAGCTGTGTTCTTGAGATCAATGAGGTAGGAGATTTTCAGTGATCAATTAGTTAACTCCTATCGATAGGAATGAACTTGATGCAGCCACTTTTAAGTTGTGGAATTGTATTAATATTTTTCAGGTCTAAATGTCCCTCAGTCCCAGCACATTCTCTTATATTTTGTGTCCCGACGGTAGGAACCATATGTAAAGGGGGTTGACTGACTGCTCATTTCAATAACTAAACCAGCCCCCTTCTCCATCACAGCAAATTTATAAACTGAAAAGGTGGCCGGCTTAGTTACTGAAAAGAAAATCAAACTTTTCCCGCTTGGGACTCAAAGCGGAAGAGGAACTGCTAATATCTGGAATTGGGCTCGTTGATTACAATCAGGTGATTTTAAAGAGCTCCTCCTTCTCCTAATCCTCCTCCTCCTCTTCCTCCTCCCATCAAAGTTTTTAGCCTCTTAATATATTGCTGTCACCATATTATACAGAACTGTGTACTTACAATTGATAATTTTGCCTTTCTAACCAGATAATTCTTCTCTTTTCTCTGTTCTATGTAGAAACAATAAGTCTCTTGTCCCTACGTAAATAATTCCCCCCCTTCAATTCCTGACCATCCTTCACCACCCATTGACTTTTGCAGTGACTTATGACTCCTACAGGGAAAATTGACCTCCTGTTTTTACATACTGCTTAGGCTATGTGCACACGGAGTTTTTGGGCTCTGCGGATTTTGTATTGAAAACCACAGATAAATTCGCAGGACTAAAGTCCTGCGGTTTATCTGCGGTTTTGCCCTGCGGTTTTACACCTCATAATGGATGAGGTGTGAAACTGCAGCGTTTCAGCACTAAAGAATTGGCATGCTGCGGATTGTAAACCGCAGCAAAACTGCGTGGAAAAATTTGCAGCATGTGTACTGCGTTTTCCAGTTTACCATTGAAAACAATGGTACTGTACAACGCACCTAAATCTGCTGCGGACCCGCAGCTGCAGAAATGCTGTGGATCCGCAGCAGAATCCGCACCATGTGCACATAGCCTTAGATGGATTCAGCTAGTCCGTTTTTAATCACACAATGACATAGAAATAATGGAAAAGAGAAGAATCTTGCACCATCGTGGAGCTGAACATTTTCTCCTTTTCCTCACATTTATCAGTCTTTGGTGTATGCACATGCAATGTATTACATCTCCTGACTCACAGGGCCTAAGGTCGTTCTGGCACACTGTAATAAATCTACTTCCACAGCACAACTGTACCACTCAGCAGCAGCAGTCTGGGTACTGGGAGACCAAAAGTGCACAGTGCTATATAATATGGTGATACAAACTTTGATGAGATGGCTTCTTTAAAAACGTGAAATATATTAGTAAACTCCTTAATTCATTGAGTTGATCTCATTTATTGGCAGTTGTTTTTATTATTGTTATCCTTGGCCAAACCGTTTAACATAAATCAGTTACTTTTTAATCAAATGGTTTTCCAAATCTGTTTTTTATGCTTTTAAACATATGACAATCCACATAGTGTTTCAGTTCCGTGTTGGGTGGGGAAAAAGTGCTGGATTATTAGAATTTCTGGATTATTGGATGTTGGATTAAAGGGAAGCTGCCATATGATTCATGCTGCCTGAATCGCGCCTTATTGGAGCCCTGTATGTTCTACTGTGAAACGCAGCCACTCCAAAAGGCCGGTCACGGCAGCTTCTATCCGCTGCGCTCCCCTAACTGATAGGTCTCATCTCATGTATGTGTATAGTTCATGGGGGTGGGTTTGGAGACCCCAGGGTGCTGCCTTACACTGGTCATCTAAGACACATAGTCTCCGACCGACTTCTCACTGCAGTGTTTCAGACTAAATCATACGCGGCTTCAGTAACACAAGGAGTGTCTGACTCATGCTGCCCATGCTTCAGACAACAGGTTCCTTTTAAATGAAGTGTAATGTATAAAGGACGGAATACAATAATGTAAATCTTCCATAACAAATCTATAAATCTTTAAAGCATACCTATTGACATACATAAAAAAAAAAACTCATTTGTGAAAACCTCGTTTGAATATCTTATTTCTGTTCTGAGATCTGATAAATTGAAGTTGCAGGCTCAAGACTTGAGGCTGCACTACCTAGTGTTTTATTTTTTCATTTCTTTTCAGTGAAATGTTGTCAGGGAGACCTAGTCTAAGTCCTATTCTCCATGTCCAATGAGGCCTACATCCTACCTGCCTGGAGCAGTGTCTATTATTTGTGTAAACCGTAAGGCAGTTTGGTCTTTTGGATCCATTCTTAGTCTCCATAGCAACCTGGAACCCGACAGAAACCAGAAAAGGAACTATCGTAGGATGTTTTCAGTACTGTGACCGCAGGCTTCTGGCCTGTAAAGTTATAACATCTGTGTGTATACATATAATATACTTTTATAGCATATCCTAGCTGGGAGATAGGTTTTCCTATATTGGGAGCTATGGTGACACCTAGGCCTACAAGATGGCAGAAGCCCATACAATGGCAGGGGTCAGACACTTTGTCATTAGGTTGAAACCCCCCTCCGCCCGCAGTATAAAAAAATAAATATGTGTGTAATAGTGCAGAAGGGGACAACCACATGTCTGGCCCCCTAATATTGCATTGTGTAGTGATGGCCTGCCGCGACGGCCATCTTGTAGGCCTAGATGTCACCATGGTGCCCCGTTTAGGAAAACCGATCTCCTAGCTAAGATATACTATAAAGAGAATCCACACAAAATAACACTTCATTCTTTGTCTTCTTTTTCTTCCAGCATGAACAGGTTAAACTCCTTGCCTAGAGGATTTGGTTCCTTGCCAGCACTAGAAGTCCTTGATTTGACTTACAACAACCTGAGTGAGAGTTTCTTACCCGGGAACTTCTTTTATCTGAGTAAGAACATTTTGTGAATTATTTAAATAGCCATAATCCTACTGCCCGCAAATCCGTCATCCGGGCCCAAGATCTGATTATGAAAGTGCCCATATCGGAGCAAAGTCGGCCATATAAAACTGAGTTCTGATGCACTGGTTGACTATTTTGGGGACCTTGTTATAGGGCATGTTTAATTTTCAACTCCTGGTCCTTTTGCTTTTAGGGGATACAATCTGTCTCATGAGGTGTCTGGCAATGTTTTAGGCTATGTTCACATTTTTAGCAAACAAAATCTTTGGACCAGCATACATATTTATAAAGGTGGCCTCAGGCCTGGGTAACCAAACCACCACATGCAATATCCATGGAACTACTCCCGATAATATTGTATACAGACAAAGAATTGGAGTACCAAATCCACCAGAAAAGTAAAATCTAAGTAATTTTTATTAAACTAATAAATATAAAGGCACCGAAACAACACAAGACAAAAATGATATCATAAACAAAGTTTTGGTTAGACAAAGATTCAGGTGCAGCAAAACCACATGCAAACACACAGCACAACCTAGCAAGAGAAGGTTACAGGATATACAAATCCCAATAAAGTGACAGTTCTTCAAGTATACCCAGAGTAGTAAAAAAGTGATAAGTGTAGCCGGGTCAATTTCAATGTGACAAGTGTAGTACAGTGCCTTGCGAAAGTATTCGGCCCCCTGGAACTTTTCAACCTTTTCTCACATATCATGCTTCAAACATAAAGAATCCAAATGTAAATTTTTGGTGAAGAATCAACAACAAGTGGGAGACAATTGTGAAGTTGAACGAAATTTGTTGGTTATTTTAAATTTTTGTGAAATTCAAAAACTGAAAAGTGGGACGTGCAATATTATTTGGCCCCTTTACTTTCAGTGCAGCAAACTCACTCCAGAAGTTCATTGTGGATCTCTGAATGATCCAATGTTGTCTTAAATGACTAATGATGATAAATATAATCCACCTGTGTGTAATCAAGTCTCCATATAAATGCACCTGCTCTGTGATAGTCTCATGGTTCTGTTTGAAGCACAGAGAGCATCATGAAGACCAAGGAACACAACAGGCAGGTCCGTGATACTGTTGTGGAGAAGTTTAAAGCCGGATTTGGATACAAAATAATTTCCAAAACTTTAAACATCCCAAGGAGCACTGTGCAAGCGACCATATTGAAATGGAAGGAGTATCATACCACTGCAATCTACCAAGACCCAGCCGTCCCTCTAAACTTTCATCTCAAGCAAGGAGAAGACTGATCAGAGCTGCAGCCAAGAGGCCCATGATCACTCTGGATGAACTGCAGAGATCTATAGCTGAGGTGGGATAGTCTGTCCATGGAGAACAATCAGTCATACACTGCACAAATCTGGCCTTTATGGAAGACTGACAAGAAAAAACCCTTTTCTAAAAGATGTCCATAAAAAGTGTCATTTAAAGTTTGCAACAAGCCACCTGGGAGACACACCAAACATGTGGAAGAATCTGCTCTGGTCAGATGAAACCAAAATTGAACTTTTTGGCAACAATGCCAAGCCATATGTTTGGCATAAAGGCAACACAGCTCATCACCCTGAACACACCATCCCCACTGTCAAACATGGTGGTGACATGGTTTGGGCCTGTTTTTTTTCAGCAGGGACAGTGAAGATGGATAAAATTGATGGGAAGATGGATGGAGCCAAATACAGGACCATTCTTGAAGAAAACCTGTTGGAGTCTGCAAAAGAACTGAGACTGGGACGGAGATTTGTCTTCCAACAACACAATGATCCCAAATATAAAGCAAAATCTACAATGGAATGGTTCACAAATAAACATATCCAGGTGTTAGAATGGCTAAGTCAAAGTCCAGACCTGAATCCAATCGAGAATCTGTGGAAAGAGCTGAAAACTGCTGTTCACAAACGATCTCCATCAAACCTCACTGAGCTTGAGCTGTTTGCCAAGGAAGAATGGGCAAGAATTTCAGTCTCTCGATGTACAAAACTGATAGAGACATACCCCAAGTGACTTGCAGCTGTAATCGCAGCAAAAGGTGGCGCAACAAAGTATTAAGTTAAAGGGGCCGAATAATAATAAATTTTATTTCTTTAGCGCCGACATATTCCGCAGCACTTTACATTTCAGAGGGGACTTGTACAGACAATAGACATTACAGCATAACAATAATCACATAGATCATAACAGATACCAAGAGGAATGAGGGCCCTGCTCGCAAGCTTACAATCTATGAGGAAAGAGGTAGACACGAAAGGTGGGTGGTAACAATTGCCCTGATTGTTCGGACCAGCCATAATGTTAAGTGTGTAACAGTACAGATGCAGAGGGCTAATGGATGCATAAAGCATGTCGGAACATGATGCGGGGAACCTGGTTATGGTAAAACTTTTGAATGTGCCACACAGGGATAGTTAGGTTAATGTGTTGAGGCGGTAGGCCAGTCTGAATAATGCGTTTTTAGGGCACGCTTAAAATTGTAGGGATTGGGGACTAATCTTATTGACCTGGGAAGTGCATGCCAAAGAATTGGTGCAGCACGTGTGTAGTCTTGGAGACTGGAGTGGGAGGTTCTGATTATTGCGGATGATAACCTCAAGTCATCAGCAGAATGGAGGGCGCGGGTAGGGTGGCATATTGAAACAAAGGAGGAGATGTAGGGAGGTAGGCAGGTGCTGAGCCATAGAGAGCTTTGTCGGTGAGGATAATAAGTTTGTACTGGATTCTGGAGTGGATGGGTAGCCAGTTTAATGACTGGCACACGGTAGAGGCATCGGTGTAACGATTGGTGAGGAATATGATCCTGGCTGCAGCATTCAAGACAGATTGGAGGGGGGAGAGTTTGGTAAGAGGGAGACCGATTAGAAGAGAGTTACAATAGTCCAGACGAGAATGAATAAGAGAAACAGTAAGAGTTTTTGCGGAATCAAAAGTAAGAAAAGGTCGAATTCTAGAAATGTTTTTGAGGTGCAGATAACAAGAGCGAGCCAGTGATCGGATGTGGGGGGCAAAGGAAAGTTCGGAGTCAAGTATGACTCCAAGACAGCGGGCATGTTGCTGGGGAGTAATAGTGAAACCACACACGGAAATGGCAATGTCGGGTATAGGTATATTAGTGGAGGGAGGAAACACAAGGAGTTCAGTCTTTGACAGGTTCAGTTTCAGATATAGTGAGGACATGATGTTAGACACAACGTTTAGACAATCGCCGGTGTTTTCTAACAAGGCAGGCGTGATGTCAGAAGAAGCGTGTAATTGGGTGTCATCAGCATAGAGATGGTACTGGAAACCAAATCTACTGATTGTTTGACCAATAGGGGCAGTGTACAAAGAGAAGATGAGGGGGCCTAGGACTGATCCTTGAAGAACACCAACACTAAGGGGAAGATGAGAGGAGGAGGAACCAGCAAAAGATGCAGTAAAGGAGCGGTCAGAGAGATAGCAGGAAAGCCAGGAGAGAACGCCCCTTTACTCTGTCGCCTTATTGGAGGACACAGAACCGTGGGTGTTATGCTGCTGTCCACTAGGAGGCGACACTATGCATAATCTGAAAAAGATTAACTTTGGCTCCTCCTCTGCAGTATACACCCCTGGACGGCGTCAGCCTTCTCCAGTTTTTGCTTAGTGTCGCAAGGAGGCACACCTTTTTTTCTTTTTTTCCTTTCGTCGGAACAGATGAAGAAAAGTGGGTCTCCAGCGAGACTCCCGGCATGGCTCCTTCCTTGGCCCCCTTTTTAGGGGTGCCCAGTTGAAGTAGAGATGGCGGTCCCCCATGTCGCTCCTTCCCCAGTCCCTCGGGTACTGGTCCGAAGTTGAGACCCCCCCCTCCTTCCCCAACCCCCTTCAGGGTCTGGGTTGAGGTTGAGGCAAGGATGAAGACCCCCTGACGGTGACAGACGCACCCTCCCTAATCCCCCGCAGGGGGCATTAGGTTGAGACGCAGCAGGTAGGGTCGGAGTACAGACAGCATTCTGCACCAGGGACCCCAGCCCAGCTGTGGGATCCTGCTGGGGCCGGGGGAGGGTGCAGGCAGACGTGGCACAGCAGAGACAGGGCTTTCTGCGCCCCTGCCTCTGCAGCAGCAGTGGCTCCATGGCGCTCCAGGGACCCCCCACACAGGAACCGCTAGCACTGCTGCCCCCACCGCTAGCCAGTCGCCCATTCTGGGGGGGTCCGGGGCAAATCCGACCCCCTCCCGGACTACCGCGCCGCTCTGGAGCCCTCCTGGGCATCAGGCCTCTAATTTAGACCGCGGCTTCGGCCTAGCCGAAGCCGCCGCCTTTTCCCCGCCCCCCCGGCCCGCCCCTGGCACGCCCCCCCGGATGACGAAAATGACACTGCAGTGTCATAGAAGGGGCGGATCGAGGCAGGAAGGGCGCGCTTTTACATGGCCCAGCGCGCCCTTTTCCAGCTCTCCGCCCCCTTCCCTCTCCACCTCAGAATCCGGTGGCCATCTTGCTGCACCTGGAGGAAGGCAGCACAGAGTCTCCGGGGGGGCACAGGACATGGGGCTTATCAGCGCTGGACCTAAGGGGAGCACCGGTGGGGTAAGATCACAGCTGGGTCCTTGGTACTCAGCTGTGAATTCCTATAACCTATAGCGCTCTCCTACTCCTTTTTCCTCTGCGTAGATACCCCTGTAGGGTCTCTATTAATCAGCCTAGGTACTATGTCGGGCTCAAAGAAAAGAACCAGGCAAGACTGCTTTTATGCAGTCTGCACAGCCTGCAAGGCCACTCTCCCCAGCGGCAGCACGTATCCGCACTGCCGGGACTGTACCCAAAAAAACGGAGCAGAACCCCAAGAAGTCCCTACCAACGCTTCTGCGACTGCTACTGCGCTGGAATGGGCAACTCAGATGTCGCAGTCTATGACACAGTCTATAGATAACCTGACCTCCACATTACTGCAGGGTCATGTCTCCGCTATGAACGTTACCCAGCAAAGGGACGTCCGGTCTCATGATCAGGGCGCTTCCGACAGTTCGAGGCGTAAGCGGACCCACAGGTCGCGTTCAGCTGTGTCCTCACATAGCAATAGGTCTTCCCCCTCCAGGGAAAGACACAGTGGCCTCAGGTCACCGAGGCCGTCCCCTGATAGAGAAGGACAATGCGGATCTCCACAATGATCCCAGACTACGGGAAACCTCCGCTCTAGTTCGCCCGCTAGGGAGCTCCTTAGCGATGCGCAGGACTCAGAGGGCATATGTGACTCCAATTCAGATAATGAAACAGAGAACGCTTTGCTCCCTAGTCCCCCTAGCAATACTGCGATAGTTGAGGATATCGTCTCTTCCATCCTTCGGGTGCTGGACATTTCAGATCCAACCCCGGAAGCACCAGAACACAACATTTCCTTTGAAAGTGTTCAGAAACCATCGAAGGTCTTCCCTAATCACCCGGAATTCCAAAAAATCCTTTCTAAGCATTTTTCGCAGCCTGAGAAAAAATTCGCCAATCGCAAGTATTTGGAAGCAAAATACCCCTTTCCACAGAAAGACACCAAGGATTGGACAGATCCGCCTGAAGTGGACCCTCCAGTCTCTGGGCTGGCAGCACAAACGCTTCTCTCGCTGCCGGACAGATCAACCCTCAAGGACACGGCAGACAGACAAGTCGAACGCATGGCTCGTTCAATCTTTGAAGCGGCAGGTGCCTCTTTGGCTCCCGCATTTGCTTTAGTCTGGGCAGTCAAGGCCATCATGGCTTGGGCTGCTCTATTGCAAAAGGGCCTTCAAGCTTCAAATCCTCAGATGGCGGACCAGGCGGTGCAAATTGCAGTGGTGGCAGATTACATGGTCCTTGCAGCGTTGGACTCTGCAAGAGGAATAGCGGGAATAGCATCAAACGCCATTACAATCCGGCGTATTCTCTGGCTAAGAGAATGGAAAGCGGATGCGGCCTCAAAAAAGTCCCTAACAAATCTCCCGTACTTCAGTGGCCGTCTTTTCGGTGAAAAGCTGGATACAATGATATCCAATGCTACCGGGGGCAAAAGTACTTCCCTCCCTCAGCTAAGACCAAAACGCACGTTTAAAAGACGTAATCAATCTCGTTTCCGATCCTTTCGGAATTCTTCGGGCTGGTCCGTCTCACGCCCAGCACAAAACCGTAATCGTTCCCCCCGCAGGGACAACACACGGCGGCACAGAGGCCGGACAGGAACTGGCAATCAAAGGCAAGCCAGGCAAAACCTAAAGGAGGAAAACCTCAGACTTTTCCCTCGTCCTGACTCATGCCCTCTCGAAGACACCCCACTTGTTGGCGGACGACTGCTACTCTTTCAGCAGGTCTGGCTGCCTATTACAGAAGACAAGTGGGTCAAGGAAATAGTGTCTTCAGGATACAAAATCGAGTTTACTACCAGCCCACCGCACAGGTTTTTTCCATCTGTCCCTCCAAAATCCCCGCTCAAAGCTCAGGCCTTCCGTCAAGCGGTTTCTTCCCTCCTGCGAGCAGGAGTCATAGTGCCAGTCCCAGCAGAAGAGCGCTTCCGAGGGTTCTACTCCAACCTGTTCGTGGTGCCCAAGAAGGGAGGCAGCATCCGACCCATACGAGACCTCAAGCAACTCAACAAGTACGTTCGAGTTCGTCACTTCCGCATGGAATCCCTCCGGTCAATCGTTGCGTCTATGGAAAAAGGAGAATATCTTGCCTCCATAGACATACAGGACGCATACCTACATATACCAATTGCTCCCGCCCATCAGAGGTTTCTCAGATTCGCAATCAACCAAGACCATTATCAGTTTGTGGCCCTCCCGTTCGGTCTGGCCACGGCCCCCAGAACATTTACAAAGGTCATGGCAGCTACCATGGATGTTCTGCACTCCAGAGGCATAGTAGTCGTTCCATACCTGGATGACCTCCTCATCAAGGCCTCCACCGTCAAGGACTGCGAGGTCAACGTCTCGATCACGATCGACACTCTGACGCGCCTGGGATGGTTAGTCAATTTACAGAAGTCCTCGACTACCCCGAGTCAGTCTCTGACCTTCCTGGGGATGCTATTCGACACCTCCAAGGGTCTGGTGATCCTCCCCAGGGACAAGGCACTGGCTCTCCGTCTGGGAGTTCACACACTCCTCTGCAAGTCCCCCAGATCTCTCCGGTATGCCATGAGAGTACTTGGCAGGATGGCAGCAGCAATGGAGGCGGTACCATTTGCCCAGTTTCACCTCAGACCCCTTCAACTGGCCATCCTCAAGTCCTGGGACAGGAATCCGTTCTCCCTCGACAGGGAGTTCCGGTTATCAGCAAACACCAGGAGGTCCCTGCACTGGTGGCTCAAGCCAACCTCGCTTGCAAGGGGAAAATCCTTTCCGGTCAATGGAAGGTTTTGACCACCGACGCAAGCCTTATGGGTTGGGGCGCGGTGCACCTACATCACAGAGCGCAAGGCAGGTGGTCACCAAGGGAATCGACCATGCCCATCAACATCCTGGAAATTCGGGCCATCTTCCTGGCGTTGCAAGCCTTCCATCACTTGCTGGCAGACTTTCATATCAGAGTACAGTCGGACAATGCCACGGCAGTGGCATACGTGAACCATCAAGGCGGCACCCGCAGCATCCAGGCGATGACCGAAGTAACGCGTATCCTACAGTGGGCGGAGGATGCAAGGTCGGTACTCTCCGCGGTCCCCATTCCGGGCGTGGACAACTGGGAAGCCGACTATCTCAGCCGACAAGGAATGGACTCTGGGGAATGGTCTCTCCATCCCGAAGTCTTCGGTCAGATCTGTCATCGTTGGGGGACCCCGGACGTGGATCTGATGGCATCCCATCTCAATGCCAAGGTTCCCAATTTCATGGCCAGGACGCGCGATTCGCGATCGCTCGGAGCAGATGCCCTGGTTCAGGACTGGACCCAGTTCCAGCTTCTGTACATTTTTCCACCCCTCCCCCTGATCTCCAGAGTCCTGAGGAAGATCAAACAAGAGGGTGTTCCCACCATTCTGATCGCTCCAGACTGGCCCAGGCGTACATGGTACGCCGACGTCGTGCAACTCACAGCCGACGCTCCCTGGCGTCTCCCCACACGTCCCGACCTCCTGTCACAAGGCCCGTTCTTCCACCAGAACTCAGGGGCTCTCAATTTGACGGAGTGGCCATTGAGACCTGGGTTTTGACCCAAGCAGGTTTTTCACCGGACGTTGTTAAAACCATGATCAGGGCTCGAAAGCCAACTTCAGCCAGGATTTACTATCGTACCTGGAAGGTTTTTCTTCACATGGTGCGACTCTCGTGGGCAGATTCCACTTCCCTATTCTCTTCCAAAGGCCCTCGGGTTCCTTCAGTCAGGCCTGGACGCCGGGCTATCCCTGGGCTCGCTGAAGAGCCAGGTCTCAGCGCTTTCAGTGCTCTTTCAGAGGCGTATTGCTAACAAGCCGCAAGTGTAGACTTTTCTCCAAGGGGTTTCCCGATTGGTTCCCCCCTACAAACGTCCGTTGGAGACGTGGGACCTCAACCTGGTCTTGACAGCACTACAGTCACCTCCTTTTGAACCCCTTAGGGTGGTCTCACTCCGCTTTCTATCGCAGAAAGTGGTTTTCCTGGTGGCAATCACCTCGCTACGCAGGGTGTCTGAACTTTCAGCTCTTTCCTGCAGACAACCCTTCCTGGTTTTTCATCAGGACAAGGTGGTTCTCCGTACAGTACCATCCTTCCTTCCGAAGGTCGGGTCCAGCTTCCACCTCAATGAGGAAATATCACTACCGTCTCTTTGCCCGGCTCCCGTTCATAGGGTAGAGAAGGCTCTGCATACGCTTGACCTTGTCAGGGCATTGCGTGTTTACGTGTCTAGGACTGCTCCTTTCCGGAAGTCTGATTCACTTTTCCTTCTTCCAGAAGGCGTTCGCAAGGGCCTACCGGCTTCCATAGCCACCCTTGCTAGGTGGATCAAGTCCACCATTCAAGAGGCTTACCGCCTCAACAATTCTCCTCTTCCGGCCGGTATCACGGCACACTCTACGCGGGCGGTAGGGGCCTCTTGGGCCATTCGGCATCAAGCCTCAGCACATCAAGTGTGTAAGGCAGCCACTTGGACTAACCTGCACACATTTACAAAACACTACAGAGTGCATACCCAGTCCTCAGCGGATGCGAGCCTGGGTAGACGGGTCCTGCAGGCGGCAGTACTCCAAGTCTAGGGGACTGTCGGCACAATATTCGTCCACTGCTTCCCACCCAGGGACTGCTTTAGGACGTCCCACGGTTCTGTGTCCCCCAATAAGGCGACAGAGTAAAGGAGATTTTTGTGTACTCACCGTAAAATCTCTTTCTCTTAGCCTTTAATTGGGGGACACAGCTCCCACCCTGTAGCCCTTGCGGGCCGTTGTTACGGTTGGGTTCTCATATTGTTGTTTGAGCCTGTTTATAGTAGCCTTTTTTTTTACAGGCATGGTTATGTTTCTGGTATATTCCTCCTAATGCTTTTGCACAAAACTGGAGAAGGCTGACGCCGTCCAGGGGTGTATACTGCAGAGGAGGAGCCAAAGTTAATCTTTTTCAGATTATGCATAGTGTCGCCTCCTAGTGGACAGCAGCATAACACCCACGGTTCTCTGTCCCCCAATTAAAGGCTAAGAGAAAGAGATTTTACGGTGAGTACACAAAAATCTCCTTTTTCAGTTTTTGAATTTCCACAAAAATTTAAAATGACCAATAAATTTCGTTCAACTTCACAATTGTGTCCCACTTGTTGTTGATTCTTCACAAAAAATTTACATTTGGTATCTTTATGTTTGAAGCATGATATGTGGGAAAAGGTTGAAAAGTTCCAGGGGGCCGAATACATTCGCAAGGCACTGTATCTATAATATAACAGGCTAAGCGTCACTCTGTCTGAAGCCTTTATAGACTGCGCAAGCGCAACGCGCCTGCGCTGTCTGGCTCCAGACAGAATGAGGCATCCAGCGGTGAGGAGTGTGTATGGCGTCGGAGATGGCGGTACGTGTACACACTGCATACCGCTATGTCCAGCGTCATACTTACTTGACCGGGAGGAGTGTTGCCGCGGCGCTTCTCTTTGGCCGGAGACCAGGCCAGGAGTGTGGCTGGAATCGCACCTGCGCATAGCGCGATCCGGCGCCATTTTACAGAAGACACATTTGCAGTGTGTCTTCAGCAATATGGCGCCGGACGCAGCTATGGGCATGCGCGTACTCCGGCACCAGACTCCTCCCCAGCCTCCAGCAGAACGTGGTGACAGCGCTGGAGCACAGGAAAAAAGGGTGAGTATAAATGTGTTTTTTTTTTTTTTTTTTTTTTGTATGTGTGTAGTTTAATAGGGGTGAGGGGGACCATACATATCAGGATAGGGGTGTGAGAGGACCATTCATACCACCAGTATTGGGGGGTGAGGGGACCATGCATACCACGAAATGGGGGTGAGGGGACCATGCATACCACGAAAGGGGAGTGAGGGGACCATGCATACCACGAAAGGGGAGTGAGGGGACCATGCATACCACGAAAGGGGAGTGAGGGGACCATGCATACCACGAAAGGGCAGTGAGGGGACCATGCATACCACGAAAGGGGAGTGAGGGGACCATGCATACCACGAAAGGGGGAGTGAGGGGACCATGCACACCACGAAAGGGGGAGTGAGGGGACCATGCACACCACGAAAGGGGGAGTGAGGGGACCATGCACACCACGAAAGGGGGAGTGAGGGGACCATGCACACCACGAAAGGGGGAGTGAGGGGACCATGCACACCACGAAAGGGGAGTGAGGGGACCATGCACACCACGAAAGGGGAGTGAGGGGACCATGCACACCACGAAAGGGGAGTGAGGGGACCATGCACACCACGAAAGGGGAGTGAGGGGACCATGCACACCACGAAAGGGGAGTGAGGGGACCATGCACACCACGAAAGGGGAGTGAGGGGACCATGCACACCACGAAAGGGGAGTGAGGGGACCATGCACACCACGAAAGGGGAGTGAGGGGACCATGCACACCACGAAAGGGGAGTGAGGGGACCATGCACACCACGAAAGGGGAGTGAGGGGACCATGCACACCACGAAAGGGGAGTGAGGGGACCATGCACACCACGAAAGGGGAGTGAGGGGACCATGCACACCACGAAAGGGGAGTGAGGGGACCATGCACACCACGAAAGGGGAGTGAGGGGACCATGCACACCACGAAAGGGGAGTGAGGGGACCATGCACACCACGAAAGGGGAGTGAGGGGACCATGCACACCACGAAAGGGGAGTGAGGGGACCATGCACACCACGAAAGGGGAGTGAGGGGACCATGCACACCACGAAAGGGGAGTGAGGGGACCATGCACACCACGAAAGGGGAGTGAGGGGACCATGCACACCACGAAAGGGGAGTGAGGGGACCATGCACACCACGAAAGGGGAGTGAGGGGACCATGCACACCACGAAAGGGGAGTGAGGGGACCATGCACACCACGAAAGGGGAGTGAGGGGACCATGCACACCACGAAAGGGGAGTGAGGGGACCATGCACACCACGAAAGGGGAGTGAGGGGACCATGCACACCACGAAAGGGGAGTGAGGGGACCATGCACACCACGAAAGGGGAGTGAGGGGACCATGCACACCACGAAAGGGGAGTGAGGGGACCATGCACACCACGAAAGGGGAGTGAGGGGACCATGCACACCACGAAAGGGGAGTGAGGGGACCATGCACACCACGAAAGGGGAGTGAGGGGACCATGCACACCACGAAAGGGGAGTGAGGGGACCATGCATACCACGAAAGGGGAGTGAGGGGACCATGCATACCACGAAAGGGCAGTGAGGGGACCATGCATACCACAAAAAGGGAGTGAGGGGACCATGCATACCACAAAAAGGGAGTGAGGGGACCATGCATACCACAAAAAGGGAGTGAGGGGACCATGCATACCACAAAGGGGGGTGAGGGGACCATGCATACCACGAAAGGGGGGTGAGGGGACCATGCATACCACGAAAGGGGGGTGAGGGGACCATGCATACCACGAAAGGGCAGTGAGGGGACCATGCATACCACAAAAAGGGAGTGAGGGGACCATGCATACCACAAAAAGGGAGTGAGGGGTACCATGCATACCACGAAAGGGGAGTGAGGGGACCATGCACACCACGAAAGGGGAGTGAGGGGACCATGCACACCACGAAAGGGGAGTGAGGGGACCATGCACACCACGAAAGGGGAGTGAGGGGACCATGCACACCACGAAAGGGGAGTGAGGGGACCATGCACACCACGAAAGGGGAGTGAGGGGACCATGCATACCACGAAAGGGGAGTGAGGGGACCATGCATACCACGAAAGGGGAGTGAGGGGACCATGCATACCACGAAAGGGGAGTGAGGGGACCATGCATACCACAAAAAGGGAGTGAGGGGACCATACATACCACGAAAGGGGAGTGAGGGGTAGCATGCATACCACGAAAGGGGAGTGAGGGGTAGCATGCATACCACGAAAGGGGAGTGAGGGGACCATGCATACCACAAAAAGGGAGTGAGGGGACCATGCATACCACAAAAAGGGCAGTGAGGGGTAGCATGCATACCACGAAAGGGGAGTGAGGGGACCATGCATACCACGAAAGGGGAGTGAGGGGACCATGCATACCACGAAAGGGGGGTGAGGGGACCATGCATACCACGAAAGGGGGGTGAGGGGACCATGCATACCACGAAAAGGGGGTGAGGGGACCATACATACCACGAAAGGGGAGTGAGGGGTAGCATGCATACCACGAAAGGGGAGTGAGGGGTAGCATGCATACCACGAAAGGGGAGTGAGGGGACCATGCATACCACGAAAGGGGAGTGAGGGGACCATGCATACCACGAAAGGGGAGTGAGGGGACCATGCATACCACGAAAGGGGGGTGAGGGGACCATGCATACAACAAAAGGGGGGTGAGGGGACCATGCATACCACAAAAGGGGGGTGAGGGGACCATGCATACCAGGCTAGGGATGAGGGGTGCCATGCACACCAGGATAGGAGGGGGCAGCACATACCAGGATGGGAGACCATATACCAATAAAAATGCTCGCCACTATAGTATAATACCAATCATATTGTTACCACGGCAAACACTAAAATTCACATCAGTTCAATAGTTCTTACCCATTGTTGTACTGCACATCGCACGTGTAAGGTTACACGGTACTATACTATATACTACACTTGTCACATTGAAATTGACCCGGCTACACTTATCACTATTTTACTACTCTGGGTATACTTGAAGAACTGTCACTTTATTGGGATTTGTATATCCTGTAACCTTCTCTTGCTAGGTTGTGCTGTGTGTTTGCATGTGGTTTTGCTGCACCTGAATCTTTGTCTAACCAAAACTTTGTTTATGATATGATTTTGTCTTGTGTATGTTGTTTCGGTGCCTTTATATTTATTAGTTTAATAAAAATTACTTTGATTCTACTTCTTTCTGGTGGATTTGGTACTCCAATGCTTTGTCTATATACTATTTTTACGTTTTTGCAGGATTTTTTTTTTTTTTATGCCAGATTTTGCTGCATTTTTGTTTCGTTTTGCTTAGTTTTTGCAGGATTTTTGATGCCTTTTTTTTATTTTTTTTACTGCTATTTTTGTCAGGGTACATTTGAGTCTTGTGCATGCTAATAAAGTTTAGTGCTTAAAAAATATGATTTCAACTTCATCAGGTTTTGGCAGCAAAACCTGATGACTGCATTCTTTGCAGCATTTTTGCACTACCAGTTGCTTTTCAATGGGTGAAAAAACGCTGAAACATGTGACATGCTGCATTTTGCAAAAATCAAGCTCTTATGACAAAACGGTCAGGAAAAAAACAAAACAAAGTGAGTGCATGAAATCTCAATGACTATTCCAAGCAGAGATTATCTATCAGATCGGCCTGATTCAATATTGCACTTGCTCCTGTTTTCTTTTAATTTTTGGTATATTCCGACTGTCTTTAATTTGCACCTTATTATTTTATTTGCGCCGTATTAAAAAGTCTATATTTTATATCTGTCTTTGTTTTTGCTTTTGTTTTTTTTGTTTTTTTTTCTCTAATGTCTGCCGTTTGGGGGTTTTCAGCTGATTCAACAAGGTCCGACATAGTCCAGCAAATCCGACTTAATCTAGCGAATGGAAACCTGAAAAGAACACACAAAATATAGAGAAATAAAATAGACATTTTAAGGCCATGTGCACACGATGCATTTTTCCTGCGGATCCGCAGCGGATTTTACCGCACAGAAATGTAAAGTGATTTACAGTACAATGTAAATCAATTAAAAATAAAAACTGAGAGAATAAATCCGCAGGAAAAATGCATTTCTTCAAATCTGCGCCGAAAAATCCGCAGGAGGAAAATCCACGTGTGCACTTAGCCTTACATTAAAAAAAAAAAAAAAAAAAAAGTTCCTATGCAGGTCCGACGTAGTCCAAGCGAATCCGACATACAAAGTCTGTGGAGTCTTATTCTGACATAGACTTTGCAAACAGCCACTTCTGGGACTTTATGCAGAAATGGTGCAGAAATTTCTGCATCCAAATACTCCAGCACCCCTAGGATATGTTCACATGTCCAGCAATTCGCACCAGCAGCAATCCGTTGTGCAGACACAACTTTTTAGTTTTGCTAAAGAAAACGGATTTCAACTGGAACTTTTTTTTTTTTTAAGATTGAAGTCTATGGAAAACGGATCTTTTATCCATTTTGTTCCATTTCAAACTGAAAAGGATCCGTTTTTTGCTTACCGGATCATTGTTCCTTTTTGAGTGATTTCCCGGACGCCAGATATATATATATTTTTTTTCCTTTAGCAGAAACGGTGCAATATTTTAAGCGAAACCTGACTTTTTGCGCTATAAAGTTGCAAAATCCAGTTAAAGGCAAAAAAATAAAGAGCATTTTTGATTTTGCACAAAATTCGTGAACCATCTGCTCCATTTTGAAGAGGCAAAAAAAAAAGCTAAAAGACAAAAAATAAAAAGTGTCTGATAAAAACCCAGAAGTGATTAATCCACTCCAAAAGTCTGTTAGAAAGATGTTTGAGATTACAGAAAAGGGCTGCTCCTTATAGCGCCTCTCACGGGTTATGTCTGGTATTGCAACTCGGTCCTGTTTAACTTGCTGCAACACAAAACGCATCCTGTTGACAAGAAGAGCTCCATTGTGATTTTTCTTTAAATTCATAAAAATGGAAAACTCCTTTTAATAAGATTGGTGGAATATTTGCAGGATACCAGGAGAGTATGAATGGAGTAAACCCAAGTGGATATTGACCCCTTCACCTGACAACGGCTCTCGTGTGTATTTTATAACCTTCTTTCTCATTTTTAAAGGTCCCCTTCTGTCATAAAATGCAAATTTGCCTATAAACCTGCAGCATTTGTCCATAAAGGCACAAAGCGATCAAAGCCCGCGACCCAAGCTGCCACATTTTACTACAGCGCAAATTGTTAATTGTGTCAGTCCCCGAGATATAGATGTTTTCCTGTACACGCGAGGCGTACAATAAGTCTCTAAATCTGCGTTTGACCTGCTTGTTATTACTGTGATCCCTGGGTATGTCAGAGGCTTTTCACCAAGTTGGGGTTATTAATCAGAGCTGACTGGCGGTATTGATCAGGGCCGCCGCTCGCCGGCTCCGCTCCACTCTGCTTATATATTGCTCTTTAATTTGCAGCCACCCTGCGTGCTCTCTATCTAAGTGACAACGATTTTGAAGTCCTGCCGTCCGATATTGGGAAGCTCACAAAGTTGCAGATAGTAAGTAATTTATCTAAATTCCCGGAAAATCAATTTTTGCTTTCACAGCTTGCAGTAAACTCCAGTCAATTTGAGAAGTAGCATAGTTTATTTTTCCGAAATGAACTACCGCAGCGACGCCTATTGTCCGGACTGTCAGTACGCGGAGGAGGCATCGTTTTCTTAGGGGCTCGATCTGATGTTCTTGTGTGGGTGGTATTTGTGGTTTTCACAAATGACACTCGTACTGGTGATAGTCTGTGGGGGCATTCGCTTGTCGAGAAAATCACGGAAACGTCCAATTTTGCTTCAAGTGCCAGATCGGAATCAGCAATGCATCCGTGAAAAATAGCAAACCATACTAAGATGACATCCAAGTGCAGTCCGATTTTCAAGGACGGACTATCACATGGGAGAAGGTGGAGATTGGAAAAAGGAGAATGACGTCAGCTCACCCATGGGGAAGTCTAACACTTGGAGCTTGCGGCGCGGCAAGAGGAGGCAGGGAAAACGGATGAACCAGGGTAGAATCTGCCATAAAAGCCTTTGTTTTATTCAAGAAATTCACATAAAAGAGAAGTCGCAGGTTCATATCCTAAAGTTATCAGATGCGTTTCGGGTATCTGACCTTTTTCATTACATATGATTAAGGTCACATGACCGAAACGCATCTGCTCCTGATTTTAGCCTACTTTAGGATGTGAAGTTTCACTTATCTCTTTTTAAGTGAATTTGTTGAATATAATGAAGGTTTTTAAGGATTCTTCGCTGGTTTATCTGTTTTCCCAAACTTTTTAATAGTCTCCGCTTACAAGAAATGGACCATGCTGATCAAAGTTTGATCAAAATAATTGCTTGTTTTTCTCCTACGTGTGAAATGCTGATGTCTGAATGACCAGTTACACTGGGATCTTTAAGTGGTTACTAAAGTGAATGTAAAGCTTACATTTTCTGGTTAATTTTATTTATTTATTTTTTTTTTAAATCGTCAACATTCTCAAGAATCGAGGTATCTTTAATTCCATAGTTTACTGCTAACTGCCTAGATCAGTGGCAGATCTGGAAGGGAAGGAGAACAGCACTTGCAAGCTCTTTGCGATGGAGCTTGTAAGCGATGCCCTGAAGCTGTCATGATCGTTTCAGTGCCCCCCTACTCTCTTCCGATGTTGCATAGGTAAAGCTGCATCAGGTTGCAGCATCGCATAGCGCACAGTTTTGGATAGAGGCGCAACAGTACTGCTGGTCTGAAATGTCAATCATTAAAACTGATCCGCCCACTGGCAAGCAGAAAGCCATGAGGCTGGGGAGCAGTGCGTTCCTCAAGACAACCCCTTTAAATAAATCATCAAAGACCTGTCATTTTATTACAGAGCTCCAAATCCCTACTATGAAATAAGGTGACGATTCACTCATCTCTAATCTCATGAGTGCCACGGGATCGGCCGCAGGAGCTGTCCTGTATCACACAACAATGTGACTTCCGGATCAGAGATCAAGATAATGGGGTCCTGGTCACACATGCGCACTGCTGCGCCTTTTATGTCTATGGAAATAATCAAGATAGGGGATTAAATGTTAGTTCATGTCCCAATCCCTATAAGACGTTAAGGAAAGTAGTGAGCTACATTAGTAATATTCACATATTGGAATGTTGAAGACTCCCAACATGGGGGCCTGAAATTTGGTAGCAGTAGGAGGAGGACTATTTTTTTTTTTTTTTTTTCTTTTAAGGGCTTTGTGGTGTGAAGCTGTCTTTATCTAGGAGGAGTTATGATTAAAGGGGTTGCCTCATGAGACACCCCCTTTTACAATGAAAATATATGGAGTAAAACGTGGTAGCCATGCGGATGAATGGCCACCCATGTAATTCATAGAGGAATTGACCCCACAAGAGAAGAAGCCCATCTTACAGAATTTCCATTTGATTGCTGTTCATTCTCCGGTATAAAAGGTGGATGATCAAGTTTATTATAGGGATATATACATAAAAAATACAAATAACACAAGTACCTTCTAACTCTGATCATTTTATTTTCCCTATCAAGATCAGCATGCGGGATAATGACCTGGTTTCCTTACCGAAAGAGATTGGGGAACTGTCTCAACTGAAGGAGCTTCACATACAAGGAAACAGGCTGACTGTTCTTCCCCCTGAGCTCGGTAGGTGGCGAAAGCAATAAATATAACGTCTAACTGTAACTAAGCCTAATATTTTGAAATGTGTAACAGCTTAATGACACTGTTGATTGGCTGGGGGTCTGGATCCTGAGGCTTCCATCGATCTCTCAAACAGAAGTGGTCAGCTAATGAATGAGTGCCCACAGAGTGGTGAACAGACCCATAGGCTTTTTGAACGCTTCTGCCTCCTGTTTTTTTTTTTTTTTTTTTCATTTGGTGGCTGAGTAAAGGGTATTTGGCACAGTTATTTGAAGGTACCAATACTTTTCAGTAAAAGCAAAAAAACAAAAAACATTTCTTGTAAGATTTAGGCATCTCCTCGAGCCAAACAAAACCCTACTCTGTACTGATGAAGTGCAAGGTGCGAAGCATCTGACTACAGATGGGTGTCTCTGGTTTGGCTGTTATCACAAGTCCGGTTTTGAGACTCTAAAATAGGTCGGAGGTTTGTTTCCTTCTAGGGGAGGACAATTTGGACATTTTCGGAGCAGGAACCAACCATGTGTAGGACTACTGCTTTGCTAAAGTGATTTGATCCTCGATTAATAGTTTGTGAAATGTTTTTTTTTTTAAAGAGATTGTGGCTTTCACAAGATTCATTCTTCAATAAATCTGAAAAGGATTTATCTTTTAGTAAAATGTTGCGAGATTGGTATTTAAGAACTGATATAATTTACAACAATAATAAAGACTACAAATAATAGAGGGTTTCATCGTGATTGATAACCTTTCCAGGACTTAATACCAGTTTAATTGATGTCACGCAGAAGGGTAATTGGCGTTTTATTGTGAGGGGTATCGTATTTGTACAGAATACTGATGGAAACTGAGGGGCTGTATCGATCATCAAAGTTAATTAGCTCAGGCTATGATAATGAGTTCAGCTATCTATCATGATTAATGGCAATATTGTCTGTATATATAAAACATGACGCATGTGATGGGAGAAGTGTTAAATTGTTGAAAGGTTATATTCTATAATCTTATTGTTATAATGGATATATAGGGTGGAAACCATTGCACCTTCTATTAGAAAAAAGGGGGTACTGTGCCTCACCCCTCCATGTGGGATAGCAAAGAAGAATAAATAGGAGACAGTAGGTAGATCCGACATGCTGCTCCTGCTAAAGTCAGTGTGAGTTACCAAAACCCCTGAGCCAATTGCCATTTCTCCTGCCACAACAGAAGCTTCGGACCAATATTGTTCAGCACTTTTCAGAAATCACTGTGAGGCTTTTACTTGGTTAAAGAAGCAAGTTTGCAAATACCTTGCAGCAGTGATCTGGCTTCAGTTTCCTTTCCTTTTCTTAGCATGACCCTTGTGATCACCATAGTCTATATTCTATCCACTGCTGGCAAGGATCCATAGATAGAGTTCAGCTTTGTCTTCTGCTCTGGGTGTGCACGAGACGTCATTTCTTCAGGCAGCAGATTACGCTCTCATTCAGCGCATGCGTGTTTTTGGGGTGAGAGTAGTGGTATAAGTAGTCGGGATTTCAAAGTGAGGGTGGAGACAGCGCTGACTGACTACCAGAACTTCGCTTTGTCTTCTGCTCTGGGTGTGCACAGGACGTCGTGTATTCAGGCAGCAGATTGAGCTCTCATTCAGCGCATGCACTCTCTTGGGGTGGTAATACTAGTGGTAGAGGTATGAGTAGTTGGCATTTCACTCGGTGAGGGTTGAGAGAGCGCTGACAGACTTCAACTTTGTGATCTGCTTTGGGTGGGTACAGGACATCATTTCTTCAGGCAGCAGTGTAAGCTCTCATTCCGCCCATGCGCACTTTAGGGGTGGTAGTAGTAGTGCTATTAGTAGTCGAGATTACGATACGTGAGGGTGGGGAGAGAGCTGGCTCAGCTTTGTCTTCTGCTCTGGGCGTTTACAGGACATCTCTTCAGGCAGTAGACTTGGTTCTCGTTTTGCGCATGCACACTCCTGTGCTAGTAGTAATCGTAGGAGGAGGAGTTAGCGGAATTACACTTCGTAAAGGTGGTTGTAGCACTGACTGACTAAGGGTAATAGTCCAGGAATCTCGAAGCTTTGGAGGGCTCAAACATCAGTTTTAGGCAAACAGTAAACCAACGGTGGCAGCTAGGAGACTGTTGAGAAGACACTGAAAGCAAATACAATGTTGGTAAACCCCTCTAAGAACTTAGGAAAAAAATATTTCCTTTGCAAGTAATAATCAGTGTTTTTTACACTGGGGAAAGTAATGACATTATCCCATAAATTTTTCATCAGTAGGGATCCAATTGCCAGAAACTCCTGTTTCGAGAATGCAGGAGTAGTGGCCTTTTCACCGTTTTTGCTACATAAGTGCTTCACACAATCGTTTGTGCCGGAAACCACACCTTGATCTTACCGCACAGCGGTTAATGTGTAGGGGGAAATCTCTAAAGGAGATGCCACACCAAATCCCGGTCCTAGTAGTCATATCCTCAACGATCAACGTTTGGTCCCAACAAATGAAAAGTTGGAACAAGTTTAAAGAGCTTTGACCTCGGTCTTGGAGAGGCAGTGCTCCACGCAGATCCAACCGTCCAGCGCCCGGCAGATATTGAATTAGTTTGGCTCAAGTGCCAGATGGTGGCCTCGGAAAGTGTCCTGCCTGCCGTTGAGCTACTCCTATCAATGTTTGATGTTAAATTGATAGTTAAAGGGAGGTTATAGACCGCTATGGGAATGATCACTCAACATCAAAACGTCAATTCATGTATATTTGCTGTTATTACAGTTCTGGTTGGCTGTGGAGGGGAACAGATGATCTAATCCATTACTGGTTGTATTCATGCAATATCCCAATTCCATGCAGAGAAGCACACCTCAGGCATATATGCAGTATAAATCATGGGAGAATCTCTAAAATGGCTCATTGTGCATTCTTACTGTTAAACAATTAGAGCGCTCTCTAAAGAAGAGTCCAGACGGAGCCCACAAAATCAGAGTAAGCGGCAGGTACAATTAGTATGATCAATGCGGCTCATTTAGCTATTGTCAGCAGTTGTTTCACTGACTATATATAGAATCCATAACATCAGGATGTCGGCGCTTATATCTCCGCAGCACGTAAGATCCGACGGCCTCGCCGCTGCTCCAGCGCATTAATAACCCGTCCTGTCTGCAGTAAATTTTGCGCGGAGAAGCGAATACCTGTGTTATAGGCTATGACACTCTCTCGATCCACAGAGTCACATCCAGATTTCATTATTTTTTATTTTGCTTATTGTCCGTCTCCGAATCTGCAGATTTCCGGGACAATGGATTTCCCAAGGAAGTGATGTGCACGTTGATGCATCTCTCGACGGCGCTTCAGGGACAATTGAATGCGGGGTAAAAAATGACAGTTGGGTTAAAAATGACTATTTAGTACAAGTTATTTATTTCTTGAAATAATCCTGCGGTGAATGACACATGAGAGCACAGATTTCTACTTAATGAGGTTTCGCTCGCTTTTCTTACCTTTTGGAAATGGAAAAGCCTAGAAAGTTCCCTTCAGCGGCACTACGGGAAGAAATGTACCGGCGCCGGAGTATGGAGACAATCCCTGAGAGGGCTATAGGACAGAATGGATACAGCACCGATGACCACCGCCTGCCATAAAGATAACTAAGAGAGAATTTATCCTTCCTTCCCCCATAACTTCTCCTCTGTTTACAGCTTTGTCCCCTATTATCCTTCCGAAATGTATTGAAATGCCATTTAGAACTGCTTTGTGCTACGGGGTCTTGTAGTTTTATTTTTCCCATGAAATTGTAAAGTTGATGCCATTTGTCAGGGACTCTGGATAGAGTTTTTAAGCAGCCATTTATTTTTACCGCAAGGAGTTTTCCTATTACGCCATGTTCACACCTTCAGTATTTGTCAGTATTTACCATCAGTATTTGTAAGCCTAAATTAGGAGTGGAACAGTCAGAGGAAAAGTGTCATAGAAAGACGTCACCACTTCTGTATTTTTTTCACCCAATCTTGGCTTTGGCTTACAAATACTGATTTAAAATACTGAATGTGTGAATGTGGCATTGAACTGACATCTTTGGGCATTTCTGGGATGGATACATCAATGATATATTGTGATTCACACTCTCTATTTCATTTTCATAGTCAGTCCATTTGCCCCATTACACCAGAAATTCAGCCATGTTGCCGTTTCCCTTCCCATCTCTATAGGTCCGCCTGAGGCCGGCAGATTCCCCGCTGGTTAGGCAATGGTTTAGGGTTCAGCTGCTTTGTGGATCCACAATTCCTAAAACATCGCTTTTCTACCTCAACTTTAAATCTGTTATTACAAGTGACTTTGGCCTGGGGTTTTAGTACGGGATAGGTAATTTATGGATTATGTACTAATGTACAGGGTATGGAGGCTTCAGGCGTATCTCCAGTTGGCCCATATGGCTACCGATAGGTGGAACTTGACCCTCTCGATCGAAGCTATGAACTGGGATATTTGAAATCTTGAGATGCTAGAAAAGTTCTCCTGAAGTGGTTACAATTGGGGTGTCATAACTCGCTGACACCCCAAGGGCACTTTGCACTCGCTTCACTATTAGTCGAGATTCTCGTTTGTTTCTTTAGTGCAGGTTTCTAAACGGAAATTCTCAGCATCTCTGCAACTAAAATTAGTATAACCAAACAATACAGCGGTTTAACCTATGGCGCTGCCCGGGCATGGTAACTAACTACGGTTAGTTATAACAAATTATAATGATACAGCTGAGTGTAGAGCCCCGCCCACTCCGCATAGCCACATTCACGATCATATCCCACATCATCCCGTCAGCCAGAGCTACCGGACTACTCCCCCTAATATCCCACATCATCCCGTCAGCCAGAGCTACCGGACTACTACCCCTAATATCCCACATCATCCCGTCAAAGCCACCTGACTACTACCCCTAATATCCCATGTCATCCCATCAGCCAGAGACACCGGACAACTACCACTAATATCCCACATCATCGCTTCCCAGCCGCCGGTCTACTACCCCTAATATCCCACATCATCCCATCAGCCAGAGCCACCGGACTACTACCCCTAATATCCCACATCATCCCGTCAGCCAGAGCCACCGGACTACTACCCCTAATATCCCACATCATCCCGTCAGCCAGAGCCACCGGACTACTACCCCTAATATCCCACATCATCCCGTCAAAGCCACCTGACTACTACCCCTAATATCCCATGTCATCCCATCAGCCAGAGACACCGGACAACTACCACTAATATCCCACATCATCGCTTCCCAGCCGCCGGTCTACTACCCCTAATATCCCACATCATCCCGTCAGCCAGAGCCACCGGACTACTACCCCTAATATCCCACATCAGCCAGAGCCACCGGACTACTACCCCTAATATCCCACATCATCCCGTCAGCCAGAGCCACCGGACTACTACCCCTAATATCCCACATCATCCCGTCAGCCAGAGCCACCGGACTACTACCCCTAATATCCCACATCATCCCGTCAGCCAGAGCCACTGGACTACTACCCCTAATATCCCACATCATCCCGTCAGCCAGAGCCACCGGACTACTACCCCTAATATTGCACATCATCCCGTCAGCCAGAGCCACCGGACTATTACCCCTAATATTGCACATCATCCCGTCAGCCAGAGCCACCGGACTACTACCCCTAATATCGCACATCATCCCGTCAGCCAGAGCCATCGGACCACTACCCCTAATATCCCACATCATCCCGTCAGCCAGAGCCATCGGACCACTACCCCTAATATCCCACATCATCCCATTAGCCTGGGGTCAGAACCAGAGCGCTGAGTGGAACAGTCCTAACTTCCATACCGGGGGATCCCTTTAAGAAAGGCCTGGCGTCAGAACCAGAGCGCTGAGTGGATTTGCCCTGACTTGCATACCAATGATCCCTTTAATAGAACACTGGGGTCAGAATCAGCGCTGAGGGATTTGCCTTAACTTCCGTACAGGAGATCCCTTTAAGAGAGCCTGGGGTCAGTACCAGAGCATTTGAAGGCAATTGCACTGACTTCCATACCGGGGATCCCTTTAAGAGAGGCATGGGGTCAGAACCAAAGCACTGGATGGATTTGCCCTGCCTTCCATACCGGAGATCCCTTTAAGAAAGGCCTGGGGTCAGTACCAAAACGCTGAGTGGGTTTATCCTAACTTGCATACCAATGATCCCTTTAAGAGACCCTGGGGTGAGAATCATAGAGCTGAGTGGAACGGTCCTAACTTCCATACCGGGGATCCATTTGTCATGTGCTCTCTGCTCCTTTCAGGGGGGCAGACAATGGCTGGGAGCTTATGTTCCTGGGGATGCTAGATTTCTCCCACCATGTCAGTGTCTGCTGAGGTGTTGTCAAGTGGGAAAGCTTGCTCATAGCAACCAATCACAGCTCAGCTTCTTTTGAACAGTTCTGGTGAAATGAAAATGAAAAATGCTTCGTGATTGGTTGGTGACACACACACACACACACACACACACACACACACACACACACACACACACACACTGACTTTTATATATAGAGATGGCCGAAAGTGTTGACACCCTTGAAATTGTTAAAGAAAGGGAAGTACCATATTTTTCGGATTATAAAACACTCCGGATTATAAGACGCACCCCAAATTTTGAGGAGAAAAATAGGAAAAAAACCTTTTTTTAATGGTGCTTCTTATAATCCATGCGTCTTATTGCTTACTGGGGGTGGTGGCTATGGTGAAGCGGGGTCCCAGGGTCTCTGCTAGAGGAGGCAGGAGTGGGTTGTTGCTGCAGGCCGCAGGCTGGGATGAGGGGGTGTTCAGATGTGCGGCGCGCCATGGGTGTTCGGTACTACGGGGTCTCTGCTGACATTTTGTGAAAGGCCAGAGCCCCCGCAGTTGCATGGTTTCCTATGTGGTGGACTCCGGGAAAATGGTTGCCGGGGGCGGCGCATGCGCAGATTGAGATCTCGGCACGAGATCTCAGCTCTGAAATCTCATCTCCTGAGATCTTGGTGCCGAGATCTCAATCTGCGCATGCACCGCCCCTGGCAGCCATTTTCCCGGAGTCCACCGCATAGGAAACCATGCACCTACAGGGGCTCTGGCCTTTCACAAAATGTCAGCGGAGCACCTGCAGCACGGAACACCCTCAGCGGCGCACCACACATCCGAACACCCCCCTCATCCCAGCCTGCGGCCTGCAGCAACCCTGGGATCCTGCTCCATTGTGGACGGTAATTTATATTTGCATTATAAGACGCACCCCAGTTTTCTTCCAAATTTTGGGGAAAAAGTGCGTCTTATAATCCAAAAAATATGGTATTTCTCCAAGAAAATTATTGCAATTACACTTGTTTTGTTATACACATGTTTATTTCCTTTTGTGTGTTGGAAAAACACAAAAAAAACCTGAGGGTTTTTCCCCTCAGGTATTGGACACAATTTCACACAAAACCCTCAAAATTAACCGGACAAAATTAATGGCACCTTTTAAAAAAAGTGGGTGAACAACTTTGTTTTAAGCATGTGATGCTCGTTCAAACTCACCTGTGGCAAATAACAGGTGTGGGGAAATATGAAAATCATACCTGCAACCAGATGAAAAGGAAAGTTGACACTATCTTTGCATTGGGTGTCTGTGTTCCACACTAAGCATGGAGAACAGAAAGAGAAGAAGAGAATTGTCTGAGGACTTGACAACCAAAATTGTTGAAGAATATCAACAATCTCAAGGTTACACGTCTATCTCCAGAGATCTTGATGCTCATTTGTCCACGGTGCACAACATAATCAACAAGTTTACAATCCATGACACTCTAGCTAATCTCCCTGGACGTGGATGGCAGAGAAAAATTGATGAAAGGTTGCAGTCCAAGATAGTCGGGATGGTGGATAAGCAGTCCCAATCAAGTTCCAAAGAAATTCAAGCTGTCATGCAGGCTCATGGTGCATCAGTGTCAGTGTGAACTATCCATCAACATTTGAATTAAATGAAATGCCATGTCAGGAGGAGGCCCAGGAGGACCCCACTGACGACACAGAGACATAAAAAAGCTAAACTGCAGTTTACCAAAATGTACATGAGTAAGCCAAAATCCTCCTGTGAGAGCATCTTGTAAATAGGTGAGAACAAGGTAGTGTTTTTTTGATGAAGCACATCATTCTGTTTACTGAAAATGGAATGAAGCCTACAAGGAAAAGAACACAGTACCTACAGTCAAATATGTTGGAGGTTCAAATATGTTTTGAGGTTGTTATGCTGACTCTGGCATTGTGTGCAAGGCATCATGAAATCTGAACATTACCAAAGGATTTGAGGTTGCAATGTAGTGCCCAGGGTCAGAAAGCTGGGATTGTATCCTAGGTCATGGGTCTTCCGGCAGGACAATGACCCCAAACATACTTCAAGAAGCACCTAGAATTGGATGGAAACAAAGCGCTGGATAGTTCTGAAGTGGCCAGCAATGAGTTTGGATCTAAATCCCATTGGACACCTCTGGAGAGATTTTAAAACCGCTTCTGTGAGATGACACCCTTCAATTAGTTTGCAAAAGAAGAGTGGTCCAAAATTCCAGCTGAGGTGTAAGAAGCTTTTTGATGGTTATAAGAAGTGATTGATTCCAGTTATTTATTCCAGAGGGTGTACAACCAATTAAGTTGAGGGTGCCAATAATTTTGTCCGGTCCATTTTGGGGGTTTTGTTTGAAATTATGTCCAATTTGCCTTTTTTCCTCAGTTTTTTTTTTGTGTGTTTCCAATACACAATGGAAATAAACGTGTATAACAAGACGTGTATTTGCAATATTTTTCTAGGAGAAATGCTTAATTTTCTGGAACAATTTCAAGGGTGCCAACACTTTCGGCCATGACTGTATAGTAAGTGGTTTAGCAGTGGCATAGGGTATAAGATAAGGACAATAGGTTTAGCCTATAGGATAGTATAGGATATAGTTAATGGATAAAACTAACCCAGTGGTTGTCAATAAAAGGTGGGCTCCTCCTGGTAGTAAGGGAGATAGAGACGTGTATCAATAAGTTTAAGTCCAGTGGGATTTTTGGGACAGCATGTGTCTACCATTCGAGGCAGCGGGACACCATACTGGAATCCTGAGTGAACTCTCCGATCGCGCCCGGAGCACAAGGTCTGGCATAATGGCTTCCTGGCACATCGTGTCATTTGCGTATAGGGGAAGATGGACAGGGACCTGCCAAGACGAAAGGTAAGGTATCCCGGGTGCACTGCCGAATGGGAAGGGAGATCTCTGGGGCTAACAGAGCCAGTGGGGGAAGGGATACTCAAGATAGAACTGTCATGCTTAGGACATGGTTAATGTCCTGTTCTCACAGGGTTAACTTTTGCCAGCCTCTCTTTGGATCTGGGAGGGGTATTTATACTCACTCCAGACCAGGATTCCCTGTCAGCTATACTGTTATTCTGGCTGTGTGTCTGACCCCCTGGTGTGCTTGTATACTGCGTTGCTTGTTTGATTCCCGTGTATGACCCGGTCTGTCCCCTCACTCTGTTCTCCGTCTCTCGTTTTGGCACTATTGTCTTCTCCGGTTCTGACCTCCTGGCTTGGCTATTGTTACTCTGTTACAGTTTGTCCCTATTGTACCGTCCATTGTCCGTTCTGGTTTTCTGATCTATTGCTACGTCCTGACTATTCGCTCTGTCTAACCCTTTGGTACTGTCCTGCTATCTCGTGCTTTGACCCGGCTTGATCTGGTTTACGTCCCTGTCTATGCCCCTTGGTAACTTGTCCCGTAGTTACCTTTCTAGGAGTTTCCCTGCAGCTCCTAGCTCTGTGGAGCTTAGGCCACGCCCCCAGCAGTCACGTGCTTCAGGTCCTGTTAGTCTGAAGCACGCATCGTCACCGCTGCTGCCCCACTCCACAGGTATCTTTGAGCACTTTTTTTGTACTCAGGACACGCGCACTGGCTCAGTGAGAAAGTGCGGTGTTCCTGACCGGAACTAATGATGGGGCCGAAGATGTTTTGTGATAAGTAACATGAAGTGCTGTGCCCTATCCCGCGTATTACACCCTGATGAACATGAACTGAACAGTAAATGTTTGCTTGTTCCAATGAACTGGGTGTTGCCTGAATTCTGTGCAGTGACTCCTGAAGATGGAGGCCTGGAAGCAACAGAAAGTGAGTGTGAAGCACCCCACACCTGGCAGCATACTGGGACACCGTTTACCTGTAAAGTGCCAGCGCGTAACGCGACAGCAGCTCAGTCATGACTACCGCTCGTGGCAACTTCACAGCAGCTGACGCCCATTTCTTGGCAAATTCTGTCCCCCCACCCAAAAAAAATGCAGCATGTGGATGAGATTGTTCACAATCATCCACTTTGCTGGTGCAAATACACAATATGTGAACCTGGCCTTATACATATGCACACATACCTCTGTTTGCGAGTGATAAGAAAAATTTTTTTTTTCTTAATACAAGATGTTGATTTAAAGGGAACCTGTCAGCAGGATTAATCACTGTTCTTCATGTTATTGATCAAGTACAAAAAAAAAATCAACTTGAAAATGGCGCCTGCGCAGTAGCAATTATGGGTGTGTATAGAGATCCGACAGGTGCTATTGTGCAGTCACTGGCTGCGCCATCTTGCTGGAGAAGAAGGCACCCACCCGCACAATAGTAGCTAACGGATTTGTATACACACCCATAACTGCTACTGCGCGGCGGGCGCCATTTTCAAATTGATCAATAACGTGAAGAATGTTGATTACTAGGACACTAAACATGCGATTATGCTGTAGCACAGGAGCCACGGCCGGCACCAGCCAGCAGGAGGTTTTTTTTTTTTTTTTTTTCCTTCAGTATGTACAGGTATTCATTATGTAAACTAGAGGGCAGGTCAGTGAGGGATCAGTGACTGTCAGCAGTCTTCAGTATGAATATCTAAGCAGAGCACCACATGAAGCCCCCCCCCCCCCACAGCCCTGCCCCGGAGCACGAGCATATCATTAACTAAAAACTGAAAGTAAAGATTAAACAACAACCACAAGACGGATTTCATCACCAGGTAGCATTGTAATCAGTATGACGGCGCCGACCTGACACTGCCTGTAGGTTACTATGCACAATCCTGCTGACAGGTTCCCTTTAAACTACTACAGGAAGAGCCATTGTTTGCCGGAGGTCATAGCTCTGGTTGATAGAGGGTGGGCTCAAGCAGGAGATCTTCACCCCTGTAAATGCCTCTAGTATATGGGCATAGGTTATATGATGGCTTCAGTAATGTATACAGTAAAGTATCGTTATCTAGGGTATTGCTAGTTCCAAAAGTCACCAAAACTTCAGCCATAGACTTCTCTAATTTGGAAGTCCTCCATGTTGGCCTTTGTGGTTTTCAGAACCACTTTTTAGCTTGTCGTTCCTTGGTTTTATTACTGGGAAGAGTATTCTTTTAAGATCTCCAACTTTTGTTGTGGAAAAGAACCAAAGGGTGAAACTTATTGGAAGGCATTGGGATTTTAATGAAAATGTATTCTTTATATATGTATCTAAACCCTCTTCATGTGGATACATAATATCACTTTAGTGCCGACTATACAAACCCATTTAGCTACTACACTGCAATGATCTAGATCAGTTTTCGGAGCTTGGTCTTTATGACAGAACATGACCTTGTGTGTCCATCACAGAAAGAGGACTGATTTTTATTAACTGGAATTATCTTTGAAGGTTCCCTGATGCTCATGTGGCATAACAATCAGCGGCCGCTAATGGGCGGCAGTTCACACACTTCCCTTGAACGTCTGAGTTTTGTTGGAGAGAAGTGTGATGCAAGCCATAAGTGGCCCCTGATTGTCTGCAGCGCTCATGTGCCAGGAGACCCTGTTTCAGCATTGCTGTAATGGCGCCATTGTGGGAGATGAGTATTTATTATTTTTTATTTTACATTGAGGAATACAGTATTTAAAGGAAATCTGTCACCAAGTTTTTACTAGCTCTTCTTAGAGCAGCATAATGTAGGAAGGGAGACCCTGAATCCAATGATATATCACTTAATTTTCTGGGTGCAGCAGTTCTGACACGATCAGCATTTAGAATGCAGCAGAGCTGAGAAAGCAAGCCCCACCCACACCATAGAAAATGCTGGGTGGAGTTGGACTAGTGAGCCTGACATGTGACACATGGTTGAATTCTGTGTTTTAACCCCTACCTTATGCAGTCCTCAGAACACATAGCAAAGACCTTCTAACAGATTCTCTTTAAGAAGGGGTTGTCCAAGTCATGGCTAACCCTTTTAAATTTGTCAGTTCATTATATATATATATCAAAAGCAAATCTTGCACTAGTTTCTGGGGCTTAATTTCTCGCAATTCCATTGTCTGTTTTGAGAAGTCCTTCGAACACAAAAAAAAAATAGAAAACCAAAAAAGTTGCAAATTTTAATTCCCCGACTATATTTGTTTGCTGTGATTGAGAACACTCAGAGATAGTAAACCAGTCCATAGCTGGTCCTGCTGTCAGCCGAGAATTGAATTAAATGGTATCTGGTGTAAACAATGCTCTGTGAGCTGAACAGTCTGGATTCCAGACCGATATCCAGTCTAAACAATGCTCTGTGAGCAGCAGCTCTGCTTACTTTGCTACTACTGAATCCACTTCTCGGCTGAGAGCCGGACTAGTTATTGTCTCTGTATGTAATGTACATATTTATGCACAGGAGCCGTACTGCCGCTCTCCCGCTTCTCCGGAGTTGTGGAATGATCCCAATTTGCCCAGGTTCATTTTACTGCAAAGCAAAAGGGGGGGAAAAAAAAAGAATAAATGAAATGACAGGAGCCCACACCGAACGTTTGTCGAAGTCTGTTTAATGAGGTTGGATTGAGGGAATTTTACATAGAAACGTCTCTTCTCCGCAGGTCATTTTTGGTTTTTCTTGTAAGTCTCAATGAATCTCAGACATGAGCATAATTGGAGGAACGTGAAAGCCGAGTTCTGTGTCGCCATTAGGTGATTTCTTCTCGCCGTGTGAATGCAGAATTTAATATCCTGTGCCATGCAGTAATAGGGTGGTATGTTGTTTTCCACAGGGGCAGATATGGGGCAATAAGGAGCCATACACATGCTTTACTTCTTTGTTCAGAAAATCTGGTAATATAACATTAGTTTCCAACACAGAAGAGGAATAGAATATGGAATTTCTTAGTTTTCAAATATATCAAATACTATATAGAACTGATACTTATTTTTTTTTTCTTTTTTAACCAATAACAACATTAGAGAGTCATGAAAGAATTAGCAGTGGAGGGTCCGTCCGTTAGGACCCTCATCTACTATCGAGAGCAGTGTGACTACAAAGAGCTTCTCTCTCTGGAGGACCAAACCTGTCCATCCATTACATGTACAGACCAATGGATTTGGTTAAAAAGGTTGTAATTCTTAATTCCCCCTGTTGTGGTGCTGCAGGCAAGCTGAACATTTACTGCTGCGTTCCTGCACAGATCACAGCTGATCACTGAGCGTTCCCGCACTAGGAGAGTTTATGATCTGGTATTTATCAGGGGACTCTGATAAAGGTGGGGATCCCCTTTAACAATCTAACTTTCTATTTTTTTTTACCATCTAGTAATCAAGCACAATGGCCCTCCATAGATTAGCACTGTAAGTTGAAGATCCTGAGCCCAATGCAAACTCTCCAGGGGTCTTTAATAGTATAGTTCTTCACTATGGTTCAGAGGAAGACTTTTGGGCCCCCCACAAACTCCAGGATTGGGTGCAGCTGCACTCTCTATAGTTACTCTCCTGGTTTGTGGATCCTTTACATCTCCACTGCATGCCCCGATGAGGCTCCGTTAGAAGATTTTGAATTGCGTATCAGGGCTGTTGGATGAACAATGCTTTGGTTGACTAATTTGACCGACCGCGATCTCAGCCAAGTGTCCCATACACAGGTGGGCCCGCTCAGTGTTCCTGTGTTTCCTATCAGAATGCTGCCGACTGACACATCAGCTGGTGGTTTACATCTCGGACAATGGTGCAATTGGCAGATTGAAATCTGACATGCACGACTGACATCTCTCCCAACCATCATTCGGCCGATGATCCCATACACTGCACTTGTCACCTGTTTTGGCCACTATAAGATGTGGCCGCTGCCTTTCAGGGCTTATCTACAGTATTCTATAATGGTGTAGATAAGCCCCCGATCCAACCTGCAAGATAAGAAAAATTAGATTATACTCACCCAGGGGCGTTCCGAGTCTGGTTCGGGTCCGGAGGGAGTCGCTGTCCGGTCCAGTGCCTCCCATCTTGCAGCGATGACGTCCTCTTCATTCCTGCCTGTTGCGTCTCCGGTGCAGGCGCACTGCTCTGCCCTGTTGAGGGCAGAGTAGAGTACTGCAGTGTGCAGGCGCTGGACCTCTTCCGGCACCTGCGCACTGCAGTAATCTGCTCTGCCCTCAACAGGGCAGAGCAGTGCACCGAAGCCGCGACGGGCAGGAATGAAGAGGATGTCATCGCTGCAAGATGGGAGGCACCGGACCGCGACTCCCTCCGGACCCGAACCGGACCCAGAACGCCTCTGGGTAAATATAATCTAACTTGTTTTTCTTATCTTTCAGGTTACATCGGTGGCTTATCTACAGCATTACTGAATGCTGTAGATAAGCCCCTGATGGCGGTTGCTGCAGCTGATAGGTGAAAAATAGGGTGACAGATTCCCTTTAAACCATCAGACAAACCCATCAATATCGGCTTGATCAGCTGGCATTATACGGTTTATGGGGGCCTTCAATGCAAGTCTACCATATTGTGAAGACTTCTAGATGGGTGTTCCAAGTGCAGATCCACCTCCCTTTTTATGACCGCCAGTTACTGCTTAAAGGGAACCTTCCACAGGATTTTTTTGAATTTAAACTGAGCACTTGCTCCAGTTTTGCTGCTCCACTGATTCTGGGACAGTTTTTCTTCTTGTGTGTTTCCCCGTTCCAAAGTTAAGGTGCAAACTTTGCCTTCGACCAACTGGGCGTGTACTGCAGAACTTCTCTATTCTCACAGCTGTTTTGATTGGCCAGCATCAGAGGAAAAAAAAGTGAACACCCACAGAGAAGATCCAATTGGTTGAATTGAAAATTTGCATCTTTATGGACAGAATTTTGGAACGGAGTCAGTGGGAGAGATCCTCAGGGATAATCCAGATGGGAGAGCAATAAAGATCCAGTAGAAAACCAGATTGTCTCGCCAAGTCATGAAGGCCAAATGGTTATTAGATGTGTACTTCACTAACCTGCAGTAAACACTGGCACCACCAGTGGTGACATCTTCTCAGTCCTTTAAGAAAACAGAAGGGTTTTTCTCTATGGAATCATGTGTTCTCCTCCCACAAGACCCCAAAATGTTATCCCTGGTGTGCCACGTAGCCGACTATACAGTTTGATACATAATATTCCATACAGATGATTTCTGTTCCTTTATGGCAACATGGCGGCCATGACTGTGAGTAGTACATATAGCGTGACGGATGTGATTGCTAGCTGTTTGGTCAGCTCATGTCATATTATTAGGCAGCACCGTCACTCTTCCGCTCTGTTATGCATCGCCATCCATTACTGCGTAAAGCGAGCGTCCCAGGTAGCCATCATTCATGACCCATTAAGCTGCGCGTCACGTCTGCATTAACAATGTTTATTGATGAAGCCCAAGTACTTTTTCTGACGTTATAACGATGGTGAAATGATGGATTGTAACCTCCACCAAAACATATCCCTTTTCTATCACTCCGGAATAGACAATGTATCACTTTAAAATGGCTGTCAAATAATCATGTTTAGACAGAATAACAAGCAGTCAATATTCAGATATCGCTCCCCCCCATCGCTCTGTGGTCAACAGGATCTGTAGACTTCATGCACAAAGCTCTGTGGTTCCTTTTATCACCGAGCCATGTGCGCTCGCTGCAGTGCCTGCGTTCGCGACTGTTTTTTTTTTGTAACTGCGTCCTTATGAATCCAGGAGAAAAAATGTCTGTTTACCTCCAAATATTATTGGAGATGCAAGGTGGCACGGTATATTAATGGATCTGTGATATGGAAACAAGCAAGGGTCTTCTCGGACAATTTTAGGAGATCCATTGGATATGGCCACGTTATTGGGTGGGAAGGAGGTCAAGAGACTTCCGTTCTCATTTATTGTATAGAAAAGATTGTGCCCCTCTCGACCCTCCACACGAGTTTTATGACCTCCCATTCTACATCCATAGACAGTAATATGGAGTCTGTACCTTTGCAGATGCAACAGCTCCCACTCTTCAGGGAACGATTTTGTGTTTTTTTTTTTTTATAAAATTTTGGAGATGTCCTTGAGAATTTTTGCCTCTTCATCCAGAATGTGTGAGGTTAGATCCTGATGTTGGAGGAAAGGTCAGGCTCACAATCTCCATTCTAGTTTATCAAAATGGTAATGGATGGATCTGAGGTCCGAGCTCGGTGTGTCCGGTCATGTTCTTTACCCCTCCATGTCTGTATGAGCTTGTGCTCTGGGCACTGTCATGAGAATCAGAAGAAGAGTCTTCCCCACAGATTGGTAAAAGTAAAAATGTCTTTCTTGTTTGCTGAAGCATTAGGGTGAGTGCACACAGTGCGGATTCACCTGCGTTTTTTTCCGCGCGGCTTTGCAGGTAGAACCGCAGGTAAAGTGACCTGCGGATTTGCCAGCGGTTTTCCCTTGCGGTTTGACACCTGGACAATGCATCAGGTGTCAAACCGCTGCGGAATCCACAGAAAGAATTGACATGCTGCGGATTTAAAACCGCAGCAAATCCCCTCTGAAAAATCCGCAGCATGTGCAGTGTGGTTTTTAAATCTTATTGATTTGCATTGTACTGTACAATGCCTGCGGATTTGCAGCAGATCCGCAGAGGCAAATCTGCAGCAAAACCTGCACCGTGTGTACAGACCCTTAAGATTTCCCTTCACTGGAATTAAGAGGCTGAGACCGTTCCCTGATAACAAGCACATGGTATTATCCCTCCCTTTCCAAACTGTACGGCGAACTCCTGACATTCACCAAACCCAGACTCGATCAGAAGTTTGATGCATCACTGCTCAGAACACATTTCCTCCAGAGTCTGGTGGAGACTTTACATCACTCCGTCCGATGCTCGGCATTGCGCTTGGTGATGTATGGCTGCATATGCAGCTGCTCCTCCATGCAAACCCATGCGACGATGCTCCGGGTGGGATCCCAGTTCTTGTGCTGATTAATGATAGAAGCAATTTGGACACGAGAGTCCGAAGAACTGATATCTTCATGGTTCAGATAAATATGGAATATCCTGTGGATGAGGCTGAAATCTCTCTGGTTGGGGCCCCAAGTTTTTTTTGTTTTGTTTTGTTTTTATTTAAATCCACCATACTGCTCAAGAGATATGGGCCTTTTTATTTATTGCTAATTTTTATGGTCTTTACCAAGGGATTGCGTGGCTCACAGTGTAATTATGCAGAGCGGCTAAAGACCTGTCCCCAGAGAATTGAGTGAACCACACCCCCATGGTAAAGATGATTCAAAATCGACTTTAAAGGGTTAGTTCCATCTCCAAGATCCTATCCCAATATATAGTAGGTGTAATAATAATATTAGCAAATATAGTGTAGTTCTCCTGATTCGCTATGTCTCTTTCCTCATGTGCAGGCATACAGGACCTTGGGTATCCATGGTTATGACCACTGATATAGTGACAGTTGGCTAGTTGATAGTAGTCGTAACCGTGGATACCTAAAGTCCTGCAATGCCTGCACAAGGAAAGAAACCTAACGAATCAGGAGAACTATACTACATTTCTAATTGGAAGTATTTGCTAATATTATTATGCTTACTATATATTGGGATAGGATCTTGGAGATAGGAACACTCCTTTAAATAAAAGGGCTCATATTTGGAACTATCAAGTCTGACCCATTCCTATTATCTGGCCTTTGTATGTGATCTATCATAAAGCCGCCATGATCCGTCCTCCACTCTTTCCCCTTCCCTCCCTTCTCCACCATTGCTCATAAGTCAGAAGATGTGAAGATTTGCGTCCATCACTTCCGCCAGCCGCTCCCTCACCAGATTACAGCCTGTTTAGCCGTGATTGATTGTTGATGAGAGAAGTTAGATGATGGCTCTATTCCGCATTCATTTGATCATCTCCATTTGGTCTTTAGCTTTTTAATCTCTCCTCTCTTTATTGTTTTATAGAAATAATGTATTACCACAACCTGCCCGGCACGAGGGAATGATTCACACGACCTTTCCTGTGATCTTGAGTATTTTACATAAGTTGATGTGTGATTGATTTTGGGTTGTTTTGTGCTCCTTAGATCTTATTATTTTGTGATTTTTGCAGTTTTTCTAATTGCTATTTTTGCAGGTTAAATGCTTTAATCCACCATCTGATTATGCGGCACTTATTTCTGGGGAAATAAATTACATGATTGTCTTATATTTTACAGCCAAATGATACTGCAAATTCATAATCTGTTTTGGGACAGGATAGGTTATCATGTCAGATTGGTGGGAGACTGACACCGAGCGTCCCTATTGATCATCTTCTATAAGCTCTGGTGGTGGCTGGATGTAAACACCTGTAACGGAGCAGCACTGTGCAGCTGTAATTATTGCGTAGTGGTTGGTGCCGGGTACTGTCAAGCAGCTCCTATTCAATATTTGGTATCGGGACAGCCCTTTTAATCTGGATTGGTGATGGATGCACTGTAAGTTAGTCAAATAGATAATTCTACTAAAGTCTTACTCCTGTTTTATATTGCAGCTCTTCTGTGCCTGGTTCTGTAGCTGTGTGCATGTTCTGTAGTTGTGTGTAGGTTCTGTAGCTTTGTCTAATTTGCGTAAAGGGGTTTTCAAGTTTCAGAAAATTTCTCTCCCCTTGAGGAGTTGATTTCCAAATCAAAAATTCTGTGCTTTACTTGCTGTCCTGAGTCCTCTCCTCTGCTCCCTGTGTCTGTTATGATCTGCAGCTCTAACATCCCAATCACTAAGTCCATGGCACAAGCCTCTCAGAGCCGCTAAGTTCACTGTTTCTCTGCAGCGTTGTCAACATGACGTCGGTGTTGCAGACAGTAACAGTTACTGGGAGCAATAGTGGAGTCTCAGCGCTGGACCTGAGGAGCGCGAGTACAAACAATCTACATTGGGGGGGGAACAAAACAGGCCATGATTTTCAAGATGTCTGGGATATTTGACACATCTGCAGGGAGAAGTGCACCCTCATAGAATGAAGACATGGCTGTGCTTACATGGCTCTCTCCATTCATTTCGTCAGGAGCATCGAAATTTCCCAAAGATGCTATACCGAAGAATGGAGAGATCCTCGACATACATGACCACCTCTTCATTCCGTGAGAGCAGATTCCGGGAGGAGGGAGGGGGGGGGGGGGGGGACTTATTTTTTATATAAAAATTGAACCAACATTTTTGGCATAGCCCATCGATGAGCAATAAATGCCAAAGATGGGACGACACCTTTCAGAGCCCAATTATTACGATGCTGTATGGGGACCCCATACAGTCCCATACCTTACAAATCACACAGAAGTATTGTATACTATTACATAAACTTTGTGTATTTACTGCGGAATTCATTTTTATTTTAATTTTTTTTTTTTGCAAAACGTCATTTGAGTATGTTACAATAGCCATAAAACTGTAGCATTTGTTTGGGCTTCTGTTTATCATGTTGTTTTGTTACTATGTTTGCTGACTTCTGTCTATATACCGTATTTATGTAGTATACTGTAGATTTTTTTTTTTTTCCGTTCTGTGTTCTAATATTCTTCTCTTCCTCACCAAGCCTTAACTCCAGGCTCCAAAGTAATAAAAATACAAAGCTCTGGGGTAAAGAGCAACATTTAGGAATGTGCAGGGTCCCCGTCCTAATTTTTCATGTCGCTTACTTCTAGGTTGCAAAACACATGTTCGCTTTGATCCCTTACTTAACCTTTAATAAAAGTGGAATTTAGTTACTTGCGCAGGTGTGGAGTATTACATTAATATGTCAGTCGTACGCTCTGCCTTTAATTAAGGAAGTAAATCCCTGTTTCCTGCGATTCGATATAGGGTATAAAAGCTTTCAAAGCGCACCTCTCCCAACTACTGCTGCAGGACGTCCCTTATGTTTGTCTGCTTTCTTTCTCCTATGAGGCATAAATGGGAACTCCATCAACTAACAATTATAGTTTGGTATTGAAAAAAGAAAATCTCACAGTTCTTTTTGTACCTGATAATTCTTAAAAGAACAGGTGATGTAGAAGGGAGCACTAATAATACTAAATACTGAAAATCCAGATATTGTGTTAGAGTATATGGGAAAACAATAATTAATTCCATTGACATTTCTAGACCCATTACCTATAACATGCTATTTGTAATAAAGAGTTTAAAGCCTCGGAGCCCTGTGGATTCCGGCAAAACACAGGGAGAGGCAAGATTAAAACAGATTCTAAATTTAGATTAATCATGTTTTTGATAAATTACTTTTTATTATACACTTTCATGTATATACTTTTTAGATTACTTTTTATTATACACTTTTGCACATACACTTTTAAAGTTTCATGTTTATACTTTTATATATGTGCACACTTTATACATTTTACTACACAGTTTTACATATACACTTTTATTTACGCTACCGTTCAAAAGTTTAGGGTCACTTAGAAATTTCCTTATTTTTGAAAGAAAAGCAGAGTTTTTTCCAATGAAGCTAACAATAAATAATTCAGAAATACACTCCATACATTGTAAATGTGGTAAATGATTATTCTAGCTGCAATCATCTGGTTTGTAATGAAATATCTTCATAGGTGTATAAAGGCCCATTTGCAACAACCATCACTCCAGTGTCCTTATGGTACTTTGTGTTTGCTATCTGTGTAAGAAGGCTAATGGATGGTTAGAATACCCTTGAAAACCCTTGTGCAAGTATGTTAGCACAGCTGAAAACAGTTTGGCTGATTAGAGAAGCTATAAACCTGACCTTCCTTTTGAGCTAGTTGAGAATCTGGAGCATTACATTTGTTGGTTCCATTAAACTCTTAAAATGGCCAGAAAAATAGAACTTTCATGTGAAACTCGACAGTCTATTCTTGTTCTTAGAAATGAAGGCTATTATTTCCATGCGAGAAATTGTCCAGAAACTGAAGATTTCCTACAACGGTGTGTACGCCTCCCTTCAGAGGAGAGCACAAACAGGCTCTAACCAGAGTAGAAAGAGAAGTGGGAGGCCCCGCTGCACAACTGAGCAATAAGACAAGTACATTAGAGTCTGTAGTTTGAGAAATCGTCGCCTCACAGGTCCTCAATTGGCAGCTTTATTAAATAGTACACGCAAAACCCCAGTGTCAGCGTCTACAGTGAAGAGGTGACTCCGGGATACTGGCCTTCAGGGAGTGGCAAAGAAAAAGCCATATCTGAGACTGGCTAATAAAAGGAAAAGATTAATATGGGCAAAAGAACACAGACATTGGACAGAGGAAGATTGGAAAAAAGCGTTATGGACAGACGAATCCAAGTTTGAGGTGTTTGGATCACACAGAAGAACATTTGTGTGACGCAGAACAACTGAGAAGATGCTGGAAGAGTGCCTGACGCCATCTGTCAAGCATGGTGGAGGTAATGTGATGGTCTGGGGTTGCTTTGGTGCTGGTAAAGTGGGAGATTTGTACAAGGTAAAAGGGATTTTGAATAAGGAAGGCTATCACTTCATTTTGCAACGCCATGCTATACCCTGTGGACAGCGCTTGATTGGAGCCAAATTCATCCTACAACAGGACAATGACCCAAAGCACACCTCCAAATTTTGCAAGAACTATTTAGGGAAGAAGCAGGCAGCTGGTATTCTATCTTTAATGGAGTGGCCAGCGCAGTCACCAGATCTCAACCCCATTGAGCTGTTGTGGGAGCAGCTTGACCGTATGGTACCAAAAATGGCCCGTCAAGCCAAACCAACTTGTGGGAGGGGCTTCTGGAAGAATGGGGTGAAAATTCTCCAGATTACCTCAGCAAATTAACTGCTAGAATGCCAAAAAGGTCCGCAATGCTGTAATTGCTGCCAAGGGAGCACTCTGTGACAAAAGCAAAGTTTTTGAAGGAGAAAATTATTATTTCAAATAAATATCTTTTTTTTTTTTTTTTCTAACCTTGTCAATGTCTGGACTAGGTTTTAAATTCATTTGGCAACTCATTTGATTAATAAAAGTATGAGTTTTCATGGAAAACACAATTGTCTGGGTGACCTCCAAAATTTTGGACGGTAGTGTATATACTTTAATTTTTATTATACACCTCTACTTTCATGCATGTACTATTATTCACAATTTAAAAAAATATATATATATATATATATATATATATATATATATATATATATATATATATACACTCTGCTCAAAAAAATAAAGGGAACACTTAAACAACAGAATATAACTCCCAAGTAAATCAAACTTCTGTGAAATCAAACTGTCCACTTAGGAAGCAACACTGATTGACAATCAATTTCACATGCTGTTGTGCAAATGGAATAGACAACAGATGGAAATTATTGGCAATTATTAAGACACCGTCAATAATGGAGTGGTTTTGCAGGTGGGGACCACAGACCACATCTCAGTACCAATGCTTTCTGGCTAATGTTTTGGTCACTTTTGAATGTTGGTTGTGCTTTCACACTCGTGGTAGCACGAGACGGACTCTACAACCCACACAAGTAGCTCAGGTAGTGCAGCTCATCCAGGATGGCACATCAATGCGACTACATGACACTACACATTTGTGGGGACCGCCATCTCAGGTATCATAATTTGAACTGGGGTTTTCATCTTTGATATGGTTATGGAGCAAATGGGTGTTTTGAACGCCTGTTAGGCTTGTATTATTAGCTAAGACTCATGTTATTTTTTTGATAGTCCGTTTTGGACTTGTTGGTGTTATCATTGCACCTTAATTTATGCACATGCACTTTATTGTCTACCAGCAGTTAAGCATTCCTAATTACATAGGAATGTTGTCTCATATTTTGAGGTCTTATAGCCTAACAAGCACACCTTGTGCAATATATTGAATATTGTAATGATATGTATGTATAAAATGGAATACCCGGTCTCCTGAGGATTTTGGTTTGTTTTGTTTCCCCTTTACCTGATTCCTTCATTTTTTTGTCTGGTTTGAGGCACCAACTATTATCTTATTGTGTTAATTCTGTGCTATTTTCAATAAAATTCTTTTATATTATTTTGTGTTAGACACTTCTTGATCAAACCAATAGTTTAGCAACTATAAGATCAGTATGTTTATTGATTATGCAGAGTGTTACCCTTCCTATGTTTAAGGAAATGGGTTTGGGTGGTGTGTTTATTACTTTAGTTTATACTTTTATACAGTGGGGAAAAAAAGTATTTAGTCAGTCAGCAATAGTGCAAGTTCCACCACTTAAAAAGATGAGAGGCGTCTGTAATTTACATCATAGGTAGACCTCAACTATGGGAGACAAACTGAGAAAAAAAAATCCAGAAAATCACATTGTCTGTTTTGTTTTCATTTTATTTGCATATTATGGTGGAAAATAAGTATTTGGTCAGAAACAAAATTTCATCTCAATACTTTGTGATATATCCTTTGTTGGCAATGACAGAGGTCAAACATTTTCTGTAAGTCTTCACAAGGTTGCCACACACTGTTGTTGGTATGTTGGCCCATTCCTCCATGCAGATCTCCTCTAGAGCAGTGATGTTTTTGGCTTTCCGCTTGGCAACACGGACTTTCAACTCCCTCCAAAGGTTTTCTATAGGGTTGAGATCTGGAGACTGGCTAGGCCACTCCAGGACCTTGAAATGCTTCTTACGAAGCCACTCCTTCGTTGCCCTGGCGGTGTGCTTTGGATCATTGTCATGTTGAAAGACCCAGCCACGTTTCATCTTCAATGCCCTTGCTGATGGAATGAGGTTTGCACTCAAAATCTCACGATACATGGCCCCATTCATTCTTTCATGTACCCGGATCAGTCGTCCTGGCCCCTTTGCAGAGAAACAGCCCCAAAGCATGATGTTTCCACCACCATGCTTTACAGTAGGTATGGTGTTTGATGGATGCAACTCAGTATTCTTTTTCCTCCAAACACGACAAGTTGTGTTTCTACCAAACAGTTCCAGTTTGGTTTCATCAGACCATAGGAAATTCTCCCAAAACTCCTCTGGATCATCCAAATGCTCTCTAGCAAACTTCAGACGGGCCCGGACATGTACAGGCTTAAGCAGTGGGACACGTCTGGCACTGCAGGATCTGAGTCCATGGTGGCGTAGTGTGTTACTTATGGTAGGCCTTGTTCCATTGGTCCCAGCTCTCTGCAGTTCATTCACTAGGTCCCCCCGCGTGGTTCTGGGATTTTTGCTCACCGTTCTTGTGATCATTCTGACCCCACGGGGTGGGATTTTGCGTGGAGCACCAGATCGAGGGAGATTATCAGTGGTCTTGTATGTCTTCCATTTTCTAATTATTGCTCCCACAGTTGATTTCTTCACTCCAAGCTGGTTGGCTATTGCAGATTCAGTCTTCCCAGCCTGGTGCAGGGCTACAATTTTGTTTCTGGTGTCCTTTGACAGCTCTTTGGTCTTCACCATAGTGGAGTTTGGAGTCAGACTGTTTGAGGGTGTGCACAGGTGTCTTTTTATACTGATAACAAGTTTAAACAGGTGCCATTACTACAGGTAATGAGTGGAGGAAAGAGGAGACTCTTAAAGAAGAAGTTACAGGTCTGTGAGAGCCAGAAATTTTGATTGCTTTTTTCTGACCAAATACTTATTTTCCACCATAATATGCAAATAAAATGAAAAAAAAACAGACAATGTGATTTTCTGGATTTTTTTTTCTCAGTTTGTCTCCCATAGTTGAGGTCTACCTATGATGTAAATTACAGACGCCTCTCATCTTTTTAAGTGGTGGAACTTGCACTATTGCTGACTGACTAAATACTTTTTTTCCCCACTGTATATGTACACTCTTTCAACATTTTATTAGTTTTACATATATACTTTTACACTTTCATTTATATACTTTCATTACTATACACTTTTACTTTTCCATGTATATACTCAGATATAAACTTGTTATACATTACTTTTTTGTTATGCACTTTTGTGCTTTCATCGACATTCTTTTATATACACTTTATATACATTACTTTTTACATATACACTTTGAACTTTCATGTGTATACTTTTAGATCCTACGCTTCATGCAGTCATACATCATTTTTATACACTGTGTGCATTATTTAATTAGCAGACAATATTCAGCTGTCCCTAATATCCAAGCTCAGTCTGAAACATTAAATTAATTAGCAGGCAATTGTTGGCATTTATTTCAAGTTTTTTTTTTTTTTTTTTTTTTTTTTTTTGTGGTAGAGCTGGAAATCCTTAGTATGCACATAAATGCTAACATTATGGTTGAAGTCATTTGCCACTAAGGGGCGCTACAAAGTTTACTGCATACAGCTTATAAAGTGAGCTTAATAAGGGCTTAGATTTTGTAAACAGATTCATAAAAGAAGTGATACTTGGATCATTTTTGAGGCTAACACCCTGTTACCGCTAGACTCTTCTTCTTGGCCCCATCACAACAGCGGGTATGCTTGGACAGCCAATCCCGAGACACAGTGGTGATCCGCCTCCAGCCAGTGATTGGCTGAGTGGGCATTTCCTGTGTGTCAAGACGAGGCCTGGAAATAAGTGGGGACCTATTACTTGTTATAGGATCAGTGAATGTGAGAATCCCTTTTTTTTTTTTAAATCCAAACCTTTAAAGGTTTGGCACCAATAAAATAAAGACTATGCTCGCCTCCCGTGCCAGCGCTGTTCCAGCGGGGTCTGCACTAGCGGTCCCGGTGCTCTCATGCGGTTGTTGTAACACTTGAGCCTGGCACCCAATCAACGCTGGCGTCACTGTTCCCACCTTCCTATGAAGAGATCTTGAAGAGGATGTTCAATTTGTATGAAGGCGGGTACAGTGACGCCAGCGCTGATTGGTTGCCAGGCTCACATGTCACAACAACCGCATGAGATCCACAGGAGTGCGAGTGCTGACCCCGCTGGAACAGCGCTGGCACAGGAGGTGAGTATAGGCTTTTTTATTTTATTGAAGCCAAACTTTTATTGGAGCCAAACTTTTAAAGTGGGGTGTTGCTTTATGAAAACTACTCCGTTAGCGTTTGTGCACATATTTAGTATTTGGTGCAGAAACTGCATCAGTTGTGGGTACATTTTTGGAAGATTTTTTTCCCACTCATTAGTATGGGTGAAATCTCCAGCAAAAATGCTGAAAGAAATGACATGCTGTGGATTTAATTTTTTGCAGCTTTAAAATTATATCTTTAGTTTTTGTTGGAAACTGATCTTACAATTGCACATGGTTTTCTAATTTCTACATGCAATAAACTTAAATTCCTTTTTGTTTTTTGAGCTCCCATGGATGTCAGGCTTGTGCCCGTCTGGCTATTTTTGCAGCCTCTTCTGACCATTTTTCTCTGACAACTTAATAGATGTTCCCGACTTCCTCTTGTTTGAATACTCCGAAGAGCGGCGATTCGCCAGCCAGGCAATTTGCTTGATTAAAACTAACTGCGGTCTCTTGCTTGTATTAAACACTTCCTAACACCTCCTTTGAATGACTGAAAACTTTCTTGCAAAGCATATGGAAGTGAAGATTGACATTAGTGGGCAGGTTATTTCTGGATACGTACGGTGGGAAAAATTCTCCAGATTTCTTAGAACGAGCTGTTTAGCAACCGTCATGTACAATGAGCATAAAAAAGAAAAAAAAATAATCACCATGCACAATGCCAGAGGCAGGGTTTTTTTTAAATTGTTTTTAAACTGCTTCATCACCCTCCCCGGGTCCAGTGCCTCTGCTGCTGCTCCCCGTGTCATGTTGATGGTGCTGCAGCCGATTACTGAGATCAGCTACCTTTTTATGTCTTTTGCTTGTTTTTCTCTTGTGCCTTTTTTGTTTTCAGTCCATTTTATCTTCGTTCACCTGTTTTTGTTTCTTTGGTCCATCGCTGGGCGCAGTTTTGGGGGATTTCAAAATTGTTTTTGCCCAATTTATCAGTGGTGACCTTTTGAAAAATCATAACATTTTGGGGCAAATGTACTGAAGTTTCTCCCCTGGAGTCACTCTATATACATCTAAAATGTGCCAATATTTGCAACGTTTTTTAGCAAAACTGGGGACTTTTTGTGTTTAAAAAGTTGCAAAACTGGTAAAAATAAAGAGCATATTTTATCTTGTGAACCATTCATGAACCACGTGCGCATTTTGATGAATTCGCACAAAAAGTCAACGAATACCACAAAAGTTAAAAAGACAAAAGTAACAAACGCAATTGATTAATTGGAGCTAAAATGTCTGCTTAGGGTATTTTATATTTATTTTTATGCTGTTTTATATTAGATCCTTACATTTTCCACCATCTCTATGTACTCCATCTAATTCTCTAACATTTCTAGACGATGGCAGTGACCGAATAGAGCATGTGCTAATGAGTATATGTGGAGGACACTTTTACCTCTGTTATTTCCTTCAGCCATTTCTTACCAATATGGATAATGCCTTGGGACCTCCAGTACAAAATTTTAGCTTAAAAAGAATTATTTGTCATTATTTCTTACCTAATTGGGTACTGGTGTAATATGGCTTTGCTGTGCATGATGCTGGGCTGCAGTACCAGATGGAACCCATGATCAAGAGTGGCGCTCTTTCTGAAAGAAAAAGTAGGATGTTTCATGTCCATAAGCCCTGATGTTCCCAGCCTGTGAGTTTTTTTTTTTTTTTTTTTTTTTTTTTTTTTTTTGTGAGCATATGGGTCGCCCTCCCAGGGCTGTGGGGTACTCTGTACCGGGCCGGTGTTAGGGGAATGTGTCACAGCAGCGGTGACCCGGTCCGTGGCCCTGGGCGCCCAAGTCAATAGCGGAATGTATATGTTGTTAATGGAATAGTTCGTGACGCCACCTGTGGTGTTTGGCAAGCAAGATGTTAAGCCAACGCTGCGTGCAGATCCTCTGGGGCTGATGGTGTGTTGCAGCATAGATGGTGTAGCTCCCCACAGGTGAAGCTGTAACCCCAGGGCAGTGTCATTGCAGTAGATGAGGATAGGCGCAGGCGGTGTGAGGAATGCTGGTACTCAGATGTAGCGGTGCTGACGGTGTTAGCGCACAAATGAGTGGAAGACACCAGGGCTTGCAGTTCCAAAGCTTTACTCACAGTCCGTGGTACACACTGGTGCCTGCCTCCGTGCCGTGCCCTACGGGGCAGAGACTCAATCAACCTCCCAGGCAAGTCAGGATTCTCTTCTCCAACACTCCGCCAACATGTACCTTTCCTGAACGACTCCTGTATTGCGCCTTAAGGTGTGAAGAGCTCCAGTACCGTAGTACTCTGAAGTTCCTCCTGTCAGATGTTCCTAACAACTCTACTTGTATGGCAGACAGCTGTAGCCTCTCTCGGGGACTCGCTTCTCCGGAGTCCTGGCTCTCTATTCAGTTGCTGTTGTGCCCCAAGTCTTAGATGGGAGTAGTGCATTTACAGCCAACTACTCCACCGGTGTCTGCTGCAGAACCATAAGTGTCCATACAACCTCGGATACCGGGCCCAGGCCTTGCTCTGAGAATCTATAGGCAGGGTTCCTCTTCCGACCCACAACTCCTTTCTGTTCTCCTACTCCTTCGTTCCGCACTGTTCCTTCTCTCTCTTATGGAAGCTTAGGTTGCATTTCTATGTTTATCGGTCGTCCATGACAGCACCACCTGAGAGAGGGGATCCGCCCTTCAGGAACAGGAAACCTACAGATACAAAAGGGCGGCACCTCTCCCACGCATCAGTTGGTTTCCTGTCCCTAGAGGACGGGACTTCCTTCAGATCGTCCATCATGGAGTCGTCGAGGGATTCCCAGGCCGGCTGACCGACTCAGGTAGCGGGGGGATCTCCTACCTCGGTCAAGCTCGGGGTACCTGGAAGCGCCACGGTGGGGCCGGGTAGGTCGCCACAGCAGTGGTTAGAGCAGGCGGAGCAAAGGGTCCGGTGGACAGCCGTCTCCAGAATGCGGGCACCAGGTATGTATGCAGGCCCCTCCTGATGCGTTTTCCCCCGGGGTCCGGTCTCAAACCCCCTCCGGCCGGGTCGGCGGTTGCGTCCGGTCGCCAAGCGCAGGCTGGCGCGCATGGGGGCGGCGGGCATACCGGAGCCGGGGGCGCCGTGCCGGCTCCTTTCCGCGCGCTCCCGCGGCCTCTGAGGCGCGGCGGAAGTGACGCGGTGGAAGGGGCGGGGCCGGGAACGCCAAAACCGGAAGTCAGGTGCCGGCCGCCTTCCTAGTGTGCGCGGCGATCCGGGGGGACGCGCGGTACCCGAGGCGGTGGGGGGGACGGTTCATGCGGGGGAAGGTCGCGGGAGGGTTCCTGGGGGAGGTGCTGCGCCAGTGCCCTGCTGACCGGATACTGGGAGGCCTTAAAGGGCACGAGGTGATGCTGCCGGGGTGCTTCTGAAGGCCCAGCGATGGATGACAGAACCCCCATAGAGCAGCAGGACGTGCAGGAGCACCCACAGAAGGAGGCCTCGGTGAAGCCTCATACGAGTGGAAGCAGACGAGTGAGCAGAGCCGCAGAAGTTCCTCCAGTCTAAAGGATTCCCCCTGCCTCCCTCCGTGATCCGGTACCTGCCTCATCTGCATGGGTAAGAGATCTCCGTGAATGTACCCTGATGCAGTATTCCCTTATGCTGGTTTCGCAGGGGAGGAAAGCTACGGTAAAACAGAAGCACAGGGAATGTGCGCTCTGTAGTTGCCCCTTACCAGACGGCCACCCCAAAAGACTATGTCAGCCATGTGTGCGACAGACGGTAGGGGTTGGAAGGGGACCAGAGCCCAGGCATAGACTGACAGACCCTTGCACTCTCCCCCATCCTTACAGGGACAGAGATGAAAGCCCTATCTAAAAGGGACTCTTCTAGGGGGAGAGAATTTAGTTTCTCAGGGTCGGAGTCCTCAGCTGCCCCTAGGAACAATTACTCCTCGGATTCCCCGGCCTCCACTTCATCCTCTTCGGATGAAGACTCAAGCCGATTCTGCTTCCCATTAGACCAGATGGACAAGCTAGTTAAAGCAATAAGGTCCACCATGGCAGTAGCAGACTCAAAGCCAGAGCTTTCGGCACAGGTAATGTTCGGAGGTCTAGATCCCAGGAAACACAAAGCTTTTCCATTAAATGATAAGGTCCAGAGCCTGATAGAAAGGGAATGGAAGAGACCCGAAAAAAGGGGCTCCTTACCACCTGCCTTCAAACGGAGGTACCCATTTGATGACCCAGTGGTAAACAGATGGGATAAGGCCCCTAAGCTGGACGCGGCAGTAGCCAAAGCCTCCAAAAAGTCCTCCATACCGTTCGATGATATGGCCTCCTTAAAAGACCCGCTGGATAAAAAAGCGGATTCCTTTCTAAAGGGAACATGGGAGATGTCAGCAGGCGCCCTAAGACCAGCGATAGCTGCCACTTGTATAGCCAGATCCGTGATGGTCTGGCTAGATCAACTAGATTCCCATCTGAAGGACGGAGCCCCAAGAGCATCCAGTCGGAAAACTCTACCGATCATCCAGAGTGCTGCGGCTTTCTTGGCTGATGCCTCAGCAGACTCGGCAAGGATGGCGGCTAGATCAGCTGGGTTATCAAACGCAGCTCGAAGGGCCCTCTGGTTAAAATGCTGGCCAGGAGATATCCAGGCCAGGTCACGACTCTGCTCCATTCCATATGAGGGGGAATATCTGTTTGGCCCCGTCCTGGACGAACTTTTAGAGAAAGCCGGGAACGATAAAAAGAAGTTCCCCAGCCTCCCGAATCCTTCTTATAGACGCCCCTTCACCAGGAAAGGATATTTCCATAGAAGGCCGTCCAGAGAGCAGGGCAGATGGGACGACAAAAGAAGGAGAGGTACAGGTTTCATGTTCGGAGGAGGGGGGCGCCAGGAATGTCCATCACGTGACACTAAAAAACCGCCCCAATGACTAGATGCTGTGGGGGGAGACTAGCTGCCTTCTACCCAGCCTGGTCGCTGATCTCTAGCAGCAACTGGATACTGGGGGTGATAGCTGCGGGTTTATGACTAGAGTTCACCCGGGTTCCCCTAGATCGATTTAAGGTCACCCCTCTCAGGTCTTCCACATCAGAACAAGCTGCCCTGGAGGCCGAGGTTCATGAGCTTTGCCACAAGAAAGTCCTGACTATGGTTCCAGAGGGAGAAAGGGGGAAAGGTTTCTACTCCCCTCTGTTCCTGGTCCACAAGCCAGACGGCTCCTTTAGGACTATAATTAATCTCATGTCCCTCAAACGATTTCTTGGTTATACGGCCGTTCAAAATGGAAACAATCAATTCAACAATAAAGTTGTTGTTGTTTCAAAACTGCTTTATGGTGGTGTTAGATTTAAAAGATGCATACTACCATATACCCATTCATACAGCCCATCAGCGCTTCCTCAGAGTAGCGGTTCAGTTAAATGGGTCAGTTGAACATTTCCAATATGCGGCCCTCCCCTTTGGGGTGGCAGTCGCTCCCCGGGTGTTTACTAAAGTGGTGGCGGAAGTTATGGCCTATCTACGTGAATCTAACATTCTAGTAGTCCCCTACTTAGATGACTTCCTGATTATAGGGAAAACGGCAAAACATTGTAAGGAACAGCTACAGAGGGCAATGTCGGCCCTAGAGCAGTTAGGTTGGCTGCTTAATATCAAAAAATCTCGGTTACAGCTGATGAGAATTCAGCAATTTTTAGGCCTGATTCTAGATTCTGAGAAACAGGCTGCCTCCGGAGAAGCTTGTTCGCCTACACTATCAGATCCTAAACGCTGCCAATAACCCCACCATGTCCCTCAGGAAAGCCATGTCCCTTCTGGGTTCCCTTTCCTCCTGTATCCGGCGGTCCAGTGGGCCCAGTTTCATTTAAGAACACTACAGGGGAGGTCTTACGGCATCAAAAAATCCTTGGAGGTTACTTGGAGCGCCAGCTAACTTGTCCCGAAGCACAAGGGAGTCCCTAGAGTGGTGGCTAGAAAAGGATAATTTGTCCAGAGGGGTTCCCTGGGAGTGTGACATATCCCCCATAGTCACTACGGATGCTAGCCCTTCCGATTGGGGGGCTCCTATGGGTGAAGTCCTAGTCCAGGGCCTATGGGACCATCACCAGATAAAAATGTCATCTAATCTGAAAACAACTGACAGCAGTAGAGCAGGCAGCTAAGAAGTTACTTATGTATCTGCAGGGCCATCATGTGCGAGTGTTCTCCGACAATCAGGTCACAGTGGCTTATGTCAACCACCAAGGTGGGACTCGTTCCAAACCCCTGAGGAATGTGGCAGAACGGTTGTTCCAACTAGCAGAACAGCCATTCTAAGCTGAATGTGCATGCCCTCGTCAGAGCGCAGCCGTTAAGCAGCTTGAGGCCGGGCCAGTACCGGCATGGGAGACTGGCTGGGAATCCCTTGTCCTGTTGACATAAATGCCGCAACCTACTAAAACAAGGAGAATGGTCCCTAAACAATTCGATCTTCGACCTGATTATACAAAAATGGAGACAGCCAGAGGTAGATCTCTTCGCCACCAAGGAAAACAGGAAATTAAGACTATTCTGCTCCCTAAATCCCAGAGAGAACCCCCTGGCGGTAGATGCCTTTCTGATAAAGCGGGACTTCAGGCTAGCATACGCCTTCCCTCCCCTATCGCTACTACCCTTGGTGTTGAGAAAAATCAAGAGAGACAGAGCAAGGGTCATAGTCATTGCTCCATTTTTGCCCAGGAGGGCATGGTTCTCATGCCTCAGGACCATGTCGGTGTCCGATCCTTGGGTTCTTCCGGACATCCCGGATCTCCTATCCCACGGCCCAGTCTTCCACCCTCAGGTGGCTGGCCTACATCTGACGGTGTGGAGTTTGAGCGGGCACTCTTAAAAGAAAAAGACTTCTCCCCAGACTTGATTAACACCCTACTTAAGAATAGGAAAGCCATTACTACCAAGATCTATGCTAGAATTTGGAAGAAGTTCCTGCAGCGCTCTGAAATAGTTGCTGGGGGTTCAACTCCAATAAATCAGATCTTAGAGTTTCTTCAGAAAGGTCTGGATATGGGACTTTCCACTAGTACTCTTAAAGTACAAGTATCAGCTTTGGGGGCTCTCTTTAGCTGCAACATCGCAGGTAATTACTGGATCAGTAGGTTCATTAAGGCAGCAGGTAGGTCCAGGCCAGTAGTGAAGGATAGATTCATGCCATGGGACTTGAATCTAGTCCTTACGGCCATGACGGAAGCTCCATTCGAACCTATTTCATCAGCTTCCATTAAAAATCTGTCACTCAAAGTAGCCTTCCTGGTAGCTCTAACCTCAGCTCGCAGAGTAAGCGACATCCAGGCATTATTTAGGCGTCCTCCTTATATACAGGTTAGGACGGGTAATAATCAGACCTGATCCGGCGTACTTACCTAAAGTGGTTTCTAACTTTCATAGGACTCAGGAAATAGTCCTTCCATCCTTCCTCCCTAATCCAGCTAATGAGAAGGAAGAAAAACGACATACCCTGGATGTTAGGAAATGCCTCATAGAATATCTGGCAGCTACCGATCCTTGGAAGAAAGATAATGCCCTATTTATTTCCCACCAAGGCCCTAGGAAAGGTTGTAGAGTGTCAAAAAATACACTAGCCAGGTGGATTAGAGAAGCAATTTCTGTAGCATACACTTCAAAAGGCAGGTCGCCACCTGGGAAGCTGAGGGCGCATTCCACCAGAGCCATGGCTACCTCGTGAGCCGAGAGATCAGAAGTCTCCATCGACCAGATATGTAAGGCGGCTACTTGGTCCTCTCCGAGCACCTTTTATAGTCATTATAGGCTAGACCTGGGTGCTTCCACAGACCTCTCTTTTGGTATAAGGGTACTGCAGGCTGTAGTCCCTCCCTAAATAGTTATTACTCTCTGTAATTCTCTCAGGTGGTGCTGTCATGGACGACCGATAAAGTCTTAGTTACTCACCGGTTAACGGTATTTTTCGGAGTCCATGACAGCACCCGTATATTCCCTCCCTTTTAGTCTATTTTGGGTGTGCACTCCTTCCTCTTATACGTACACGGGTAATTTAAATAGTCGTGTATAGTATTGTATATAAGTTATGCTATTAACCATTGTGGTCCTCTGTGCTCTGTAATCCAACTGATGCGTGGGAGAGGTGCCGCCCTTTTGTATCTGTAGGTTTCCTGTTCCTGAAGGGCGGATCCCCTCTCTCAGGTGGTGCTGTCATGGACTCCGAAAAATACCGTTAACCGGTGAGTAACTAAGACTTTTTCTCCTTCTGTTCCTTTCCCGTGCCAGCTGGCTCAGATCACTGAGGCAGCTGCAGCACTTCTTCCTCCATCCATTCTTCCAGGGATCCGTCCTCAGACTTTCCTGACTGACTGACCTCCTGTCAGACTGACCTCCTGTCAGACTGACCTCCTGTCAGACTGACCTCCAGACTCCTCTAGACTGATCTGTAATTCTAAACCTTCCCAACCTTTTATATGGATCTCAACTCCACCCACCTCCCAGCACATCCAGTGTTCTATGCAGGGAAACACCAGAGGTGCTCTGCTACTCTCTAAGCACTATGGTTGTGCAGAACTACCCTGTTGTGTGGGGTGCGAGTGTTGGAGTGTGGAAAGGAGTTCCCAACTTACCTAGATGGTGGGGCACTAGACCTTAGGAGAAAGTGCAGTACCTCTGTGGCGTACCTGTGCCATCTATTTCTATGGCTAGGTTTAAAGTAAAAGAAATTAGACCGCATGGAATACATTTTTTTTACAAAAACAAGGTAGTCTTCCCTGGTGGGATGGATCCACCAAGCCCTTGGTCCGGATGAGCAGGTCAGTGCAGCATGGACTGATGACATTGGGGTAGCTGAGCGATCCAGTTGGAATAGTAAAGCATGATGCAGCAGATTGGCAACTTGTGTAGCAATCTTGAAAAGCCGCTTAGCAGATTTAACTCTGCAACAAAGAACTAGAGAAGCAGAGCTGAGTGACACGGGAGGTTCTAAGGCCAAACTGGTCTAGTGATCAAGTAAAGTTAACTCCGTAATAAAGCTGAGCTACGTTTGTCACAGAGTCCAGGCAGAACTGACTAGGGGGTGTAGCCAAGTTACCTAGCAATAGATTTGTCCTGTAGTCCAGACAGCTAGCCAGCCAGCACTGTAACAGAAGTACCTAGCGATTTAGCAGAGCCGGGTTTGTCATAGAGGTTTGGCAGAAATGGCCAGCAAAATACAAGTTAATCAGTGAGGTAGCAAAGCTGGGTTTGTTACAGAGTCATGATAGGACAGGCCATTGACGTATCAGTGTTACCCAGTGTTGTCCTATTCCTCCGATTTGCCTAAAAATCGATATTTAAATAAATGCAAAGTAATTATTTAGCTTTTCCCTTCCCACTTATTTAGTATGATGTTCCTTATTCAGTTGGACACTGTCAGCGCTGATTTGGACACACCCCGTTAACAAGGGGAATGATAACATCCATCTGCGGTTTACTCATTCATTTTCAGGAGGAAAAACAGAATTATTTCATCGGGAAGACAAACATCTACTGCACCGTTTGTCTGAGAAGAGCTGAGTAGAGATGGTACGAATCGATTTGCAAGACATGGTCCATTGGCCACGACAATAGGAACCGTGGATCCAGTCCGCTAAGAGGCGGTCCAAAGTGCTCCTATCCCGTATGTAGGCAAAAAACCTCAGCACCGGAATGACAATGGAGAATGAAGATGCAGTAAGTGAATGGTTGTTTTAGTTTGATCCAGCAAGAAAAGAACCAACATTTCCACCAACAAAAGTCTTTTTCAAGGACCTTTGTATTGTAGAGGAGCTGGGTATGAGGTAGATGTGGCTGTGGTCGAAACATTGGACCTTTTCTTGACTGATCAAATAAAATATTCAATTTATTGGATCAAGATCTTCATTCTCATTGTAATTCTGGTGCTGGGGGTTTTTTTTGCCCACGTTAAGTCATGACTGCAGTCCTTACCTCGAGCGCGTACACTTAAGGAGCAGTAATGCCCGTCTTTCCTCAAGAAGCTCCTATCTAGTATGTAGCAAAAAACCTAAGCACCAAAATGTCGACGGAGAACGAAGATCTTGATGCAAGAAGTGAATATTTTCTTTTGATCCGGCAAGAAAAGAACCAACATTTCCGCCAACAACTTTCTTTATCGAGAACATTAGTATTGTAGAGGAGCCAGGTATGAGGTAGATGCATCTGTGGTCAAAACGTTGAGCCTTTTCTTTCCCGATACATATAAAATATTCACTTTATTGCATCAAGATCTTCATTCTCCGTCGTAATTTCCCTGCTGAGGTTTTTTGCCTACGTTGGATCAGGACTGTGGTCCTTCCCTCGAGCGTGTACACTTCAGGAGCAGTAGTGGCGGTCTTTCCTCCCAGGAGTTCCTATCCAGTAGCCACCGATTATCGACAGGACTTACAAATCTATTCGTGCAATTTTTATAACTGCCCCCCCCTTAGAGCTCATAGATTCATCCTTGTAGATATTGACTTGGCTGCAATTTTGTTGCACGTGCCGTTGTTTTACTGCAATCCCTTACAGGATGGAGAGTCTTACTTTTATATGACTTTGCAAACAAAGACGTGTTGTTCCGTTTTAAGCAATAAACACAAAATCCAATTTGCGATTGCAGAGTAGACCTGTGAGTGATATATATCTTTATGGCAGAGGCGGTCAGGAGGTGACTGCTAATCACAGAGCTCCTTGCTCTCCTGTGGTCTGTGCCTGGAAAGCTGAATGCGAGCGCCTTTCCTGCAGCCAACAAGCATCATTTGAGATTCACTGGTTCCTATCTTATTAGGTTCTCCTTGTCACGCTGCTTAATCTGGCTGCCTGCTGCTTGGTCCTTGTTAAACACTATTGCTTCTGAACTCTCTAATAAAGGAGACGGTCTCAGGCAGGGCTACTGAGGCGTTCAAAATTTTCGGGCAATTGTTGCATGATTGGTGGAGAGTGAAATGCGTTGTACATGCTCTTCTGCGATTTTTAACCTGTTCCAATGCCGAATTGGTGCACTCGTCTGCCGCGTTGCACTCTTTTTATAGTGGGATGTGAGTTGCATTTGCCGTAGAAGTCACTGTGGGATTTGTCTTGGCTTTGATTGGGCTGGAGGGGATCATTAGGTTATGCCTTTTAACTAGTAGCTGAAGTAGGGGATTTCCATGCAAGGTCATTTTACGCCCTGGAAAAATGCGGCACAAATAGTGTGTTTTTTATATGCAGATTTAGATGCAGAATTACTGCTTTGTGGTACAAAGAGTGGGGTCACGTTTCTCCTTGTGGAGAGTGACAAGCCAAGCATGGCATGGTAGAGTGAGGAAACTTCTAAGCCATGCAAGCTCTTCTGGGAAATTTTGATATGCAAATTGTCTCTTCATTGAGGAAGAGGGTTAGAACTCTAGTGACACCTATTGGAAGCAGCGAACCTAAAACACAATATCGACCTTTTAACAAGCCTTGTCACATGACTTGGGACAAAAGGAAAACCAGAATATCAATTTGCAGACAGTGTTTTGGGGGTGTTTCCCCTCATCAGTGCAAAGTGTGAGATCTGATTTGGCTAAGTGAGATGTTTTGGACTGGGTTCTAAGGAGTAATGTTTCTCCTTGTGGAGAGTGACAAACAAAGCCTGGCATGTCAGAGTGAGGAGACTTATAAGCCATGTATGCTCCTCTGGGAAATTAAATATGCAAATAGTATCTTCAGGGAGGAAGAGGGCTAGAACTCTAGCACATTGTACAAAGCGTGAATCTGTAACAAGTCTAAGTCAAAATTGTGCTGCTAAAGTGAATCCACCCTATCCAGGATGTGACATTCTCTAATTTAAAGAAGTTGTGCAGGTATATGATATTGATGAGCTGTAATAGATCTGTGGAAAAAAACAAAACCTGTAATGGTATATGAGCCACTTCTTGCTCCATGCCATGCATGCATGACTCGGGCAACAGTTTCACGTATGTACTCTACACTGATAATCGACATTCTGCTGCAACCACCATGATCGCCGATACTGGCCATTTTACCCATCTTATATGGTGGTCAAGTAGTGACCAGAGCGCCTAAATCGTACCTGTCATTTTATACAAAACCTGGACTTGCTTCCCCTTATTCCCCACAACGAGTTAAAACTTGTTTTGTGCTAGTTCCAGTCTGTGTACATACAAGAACTTTTCAATTTTCATTTTGTCATTTGCCATCCATAAATTTTCTGTGGGCAAATTCTGTTCATCAGCATTTTGCCAGCCCTTTAGGATTCTGGAACTTCCTTTCCCGTCACTTCTCAGCATGTATTGCTCCTACCACTGTCCAATGGCTTGCCTGCCCTAAATTGAAAGTCGCCTGTCAATGATACCTGTATGCAGTTTAACAGACAGGAGAGCAAGAGCAAGGAAATGAATACCAGCTCTCCGCTTTCTGTAATCCATCCCGACACCTCTGCTGCTGCAGACATATTACGCTTGACAACAGGCAGTGTCCAGTGGCTTGCCTGCCTTGATCTGAGAGTCGCCTGTCTCTGATATCTCTATGCAGTTTGGCAGACAGGAGAGCAAGAGCAAAAAGACAGATACCAGCTGCCCGCTTCCTGTAATCTCTCTCGGACAATAATGGAGAAATGTAGTGACCGGCACTTTAGAGGGAGTTTGGAGGATAAGACAACATATACTTTATTTAATTTAATTATTAACAGTCTTAATGTTACTATGGTATTTCTTTTCCGTTTTCTACTAAAAACTTTTTTAGTCAATTCCCCTGAAAAGTTTTGTTGAAATTTCTACTCTTTGCAAATGTAAAAGTCGAGAAATTTGTGAGTCAGGTGTGTGCATCTTGTCTGACTGTGAGTGATACCACGGAGCTGATGCTACCTGCAGAGCGGGGACATTTGTAGCATGCGTGGGAAGCTGCATTTATTAATGCACATCTGTTACTTCACACCCGGCTGCTACTGTAGAGATCTTATTGAGAATTCCTACTTACAGAAGGATATTTATACACATACAGATTTTTCTTCTTATATATTGTAGGAACAAAAAAATGATATTACAGTATATTTAATTTGTATTTTTGAATATCCGTGTACATTTTTATTTTTTGGGGGGGCTATGCTTATACTTCCCATTTCTGCCGCAAAAGACTCGGCATTTTACTGTCTCAGCAAAATTTTATATATAGTGTATATGTATATTTTTTTAATGAGATCTCATGCACACATTGCTTATTTTTTACCTGAAGCCGTGTCAAATCTGCAGCATGTCAATTCTCCCAGCGTTTTTCCAGCAAAGGACACGGTTTTGGTGCAGAAATCTCTGCAGCAAATACTTATCGTGTGCACATAACCTTACGTCGGTTCCAAATTATTTAGGAATTGCCATATATATCCAATGTTCCTAAGTCTAAGGGCTCATTTAGACGTCAGTGACTTTTCTCATGTGCAAAAAAACCTCTGATGATTTAGATCAAATTTTGATCAGTGTTTGGTCAGATTGTCAGTTTCCACCATCAGAGTTTCATTAGTTTTTCTTTTATGCAAAACAAATAATTGTCGGTTTCTCAAGCTTCCTCTTCTCCTTCCTTCTTCCTCTTCTCCTTCCTTCTTCCTCTTCTCCTCCATTCTTCTTCCTCTTCTCCTCCATTCTTCTTCCTCTTCTCCTCCATTCTTCTTCCTCTTCTCCTCCATTCTTCTTCCTCTTCTCCTCCTTTCTTCTTCCTCTTCTCCTCCTTTCTTCTTCCTCTTCTCCTCCTTTCTTCTTCCTCTTCTCCTCCTTTCTTCTTCCTCTTCTCCTCCTCCTCCTCCTTCTTCCTCTTCTTCTCCTCCTCCTCCTTTCTTCTTCCTCTTCTCCTCCTCCTCCTTTCTTCTTCCTCTTCTCCTCCTCCTCCTCCTTTCTTCTTCCTCTTCTCCTCCTCCTCCTCCTTTCTTCTTCCTCTTCTCCTCCTCCTCCTCCTTTCTTCTTCCTCTTCTCCTCCTCCTCCTCCTTTCTTCTTCCTCTTCTCCTCCTCCTCCTCCTTTCTTCTTCCTCTTCTCCTCCTCCTCCTCCTTTCTTCTTCCTCTTCTCCTCCTCCTCCTCCTTTCTTCTTCCTCTTCTCCTCCTCCTCCTCCTTTCTTCTTCCTCTTCTCCTCCTCCTCCTCCTTTCTTCTTCCTCTTCTCCTCCTCCTCCTCCTTTCTTCTTCCTCTTCTCCTCCTCCTCCTCCTTTCTTCTTCCTCTTCTCCTCCTCCTCCTCCTTTCTTCTTCCTCTTCTCCTCCTCCTCCTCCTTTCTTCTTCCTCTTCTCCTCCTCCTCCTCCTTTCTTCTTCCTCTTCTCCTCCTCCTCCTTTCTTCTTCCTCTTCTCCTCCTCCTCCTTTCTTCTTCCTCTTCTCCTCCTCCTCCTTTCTTCTTCCTCTTCTCCTCCTCCTCCTCCTTTCTTCTTCCTCTTCTCCTCCTCCTCCTCCTTTCTTCTTCCTCTTCTCCTCCTCCTCCTCCTTTCTTCTTCCTCTTCTCCTCCTCCTTTCTTCTTCCTCTTCTTCTCCTCCTTTCTTCTTCCTCTTCTTCTCCTCCTTTCTTCTTCCTCTTCTTCTCCTCCTCCTCCTCCTTTCTTCTTCCTCTTCTTCTTCTCCTCCTCCTCCTCCTTTCTTCTTCCTCTTCTCCTCCTCCTCCTCCTTTCTTCTTCCTCTTCTCCTCCTCCTCCTCCTTTCTTCTTCCTCTTCTCCTCTTCTCTTCTTCCTCTTCTCCTCCTCTCTTCTTCCTCTTCTCCTCCTCTCTTCTTCCTCTTCTCCTCCTACTTATCCTCCTCATAATTGGACATCGCACTATATTTTGGTGTGGACTACTCAGTCCCCTCCCCCCCCCCCCAAAAAAAAAAAAAATGGAATGTTAACAACCCCATAGACTCTAATGGATAAATGTTCCATCTTTGAAAAACACGGATAGATGTCCTACATAAAAAATTTGCATCTGAATGAGCTCTTGCTGAACAATGCCTTAGTTGTATCTGGTTCAGGGAAAGATGGGTGACTAGTGCCATGCAGCTTTCCTGAAATTATGAATGGAAAACCGTTTTAGTTAGGAAGTAAAATAAGAGGAGAGAATGTATCGTGCATTAGTGAGAGGTAATGGACCGCTCCGCACATCCACTGAGAGCTGTAATGATGGCTCTATCGAACAGATATACGGTAACTAAGAAACGAATGGAAAGGAAAAAAAAGGCAATAAAAATTAGCAATTTAGAGAAGGGCATATTAAGTAATTCTGAATTTAATAAAGTGAGTCCCCACATAGTAGAAGAATAAAGGGAGTCCCCCAGTAGGAATACTTGGATAAAGAAGCAGAGAAAAGACTGGAGACAGTCGCCTACTTTGAGGGCTCATTCAGACGTTCCAGTTTTGCTTACAGGGGGCTCTTTGTGTTTTTCACAGATGGCACTTGTACCTGTGATAGTCCATGGGGGACCATTCATGTGTCTGTGATTTTTCACAGACACAGGTCTGATTTTTCTCCTTAGGTCGTTTCAATATCCTCAATAGATCCGTGAAAAAATCGGACTGCACGGATGACATGGAGAAGGTGGGGATTTTTTTTTCTACTTCTCCACGATTGAGAAAAATGGCTGACACTCGGACCTCAATCTTATCAAACTCTGATCGGAATAATCGTTCTGTTTTTCTCGTCTGTGGAAAAATTGGACTTGTGAATTCAAGTGTGGACCGGCCGCCGGTTTTATACATTCTTGAAACCAGGACCATACTTGGATTCCAATAGCCGTCCGGACCGCTGTGTCTCCTGACTGTCGCTAACTGCCTTACGGGCTTATATAGCCAGTTAGCTCAGGTGAAGAGACCCAGCGGTCTGGCCAGGTATTGCGATCTGAGCACGTTTCGTGCTTCACAGACATATGAAACCTGCCTAGTGCAAACAGACCATTAATTTTAGGGAGAAGTAATGCTTTATTTCTCGGGTGGTGGCGCTGCAGGATAATTGGAACAGTTGCTTCTGGGTTCTTCTCGTTGATCCGCTAATTGTCAGGGGACTAGTTTAAAACAAGGTAATGTCCAAAGAGGATAAAGTTTCTTAAAGATTTACTTTTATAGTAGTAAGTATTGTAATGTAGTTTATTGATGCTGTAAACAGTTGTAAATATTTTTATACAATGCGGAAAAAATTATGGAAACATTTACGGTATTTTTCGGACTATAAGACGCACCAGACCATAAGACGCACTTGGGTTTTAGAGGAGGAAAATAGACAAAAAAAAACGGAAGCAAAAAATGTGGTCATAGCACACTTTTTGGGTGGGGAACTGCTCCAGACCCTGCGTTAGGGGTAATAGTCCCTATCCTGATATATGTCCCCATCCAGGTATACATAGCCCCCGCCCCTGTGAATTGGCTGCTTGTATCCCAGCTGCTGATTCTGTGACTTTCTGCTGTGAGAGAGGCAGATGGAGCTGCAGAGTTCAGTGTACGGACACAGATGTTTATTCTTTTTCTCTGTGTTCCTCGAGGAAGTGTATGGTAGTTTTTTTTGTTACTGACTGACCGATGCAGGATGATTAGGCTGAATAACAAAGATTTAGGATTTTATTATGCTAATTTTCCTAAGGAAACCAGTGTCCAATGAGAACATCGTCTTGATTAGAAAGTTTGTTCTTTGGGTTGAGGAACATTCAGAAATTCCGTATCAAATGCCAGAAAGTTGTGTTGAATAGACAGGGACCAACAACATTGAGGAGGAGTCATAGAATCATAGAATCGTAGAGTTGGAAGGGACCTCCTGGGCCATCTGGTCCAACCCCCTGCTCAAAGCAGGATTCGCTAAATCATCCCAGTTAGATGTCTGTCCAGCCTCTGTTTGAAGACTTCCATGGAAGGAGAACTCACCACTTCTCGTGGCAGCCTGTTCCACTCATTTTGAATTTTTTTTCTTTTTTCTTTGGGGTGTAATGTTGCAGTTTGTGTGTAAATATTGTAATTCATCCTTTTTGTTTATTTCTCCTCCAGGAAATTTGGATCTGACTGGTCAAAAGCAAGTTTTTAAAGCCGAGAATAACCCCTGGGTCACGCCTATCGCCGATCAGTTCCAGCTCGGAGTGTCTCACGTCTTTGAATACATTCGCTCTGAAACCTACAAATAGTGAGTACTTTGTTTTATAGCGAAATGTGTTTTTTATTTTGTGTTGAAGTTTTTTTTTGTTTTTTTTTACCCCCCCTGTATTCCCATGATTGAAGCATATTGGCATGAAAAGAAAAAAAAACACTGACTGTCTCGGTCTCTTCCATCTGGTGGACCAAGAAATTCACTTTGTAGATATATTGTATATCTTGATGTTCAAGTTGCAGGTAGTCTGTCAGCACAAAATGACTTCTCAAACAAAGCACAGTGTTTTGGTGCACTCTTGGGTGTGGCTGAGCACTTTCGTATCTACTTGTTTTCCATCTGTCTCTGCCCTCCTCTTTCTTGATTGACAGCTCTGGCTTTCCCGGAGACCGAGGCGGTAAATGGAGAAAAATTGGTGGGAACATATACTGATCTATTTTGCCGCACCAAGGGTACACCAAGCACCTGTGGTTGGTTTGAACAGTCAGTTTGTGCTGACGGTCTCCCTGTAAGGGTGTACTTACATCTGCGTGTGTAAAGTAGCTGAGATTCTCAACCAGAAAAGTTGGAGAATGTCAGGCTTTTCTTTTCTCACCTAGCATCCGGATGACATGTGTATGCAATCCGTATGCAAAGCGTTTTTAACATCAGCTATTCCGTAATTCTCTCTCATTTCAAGCTAGTTTATTAACTAATAAAACAGTCGTAGATACAGATATAGATGGATGATAGAAATATGTCAGTGAGACATGTAATCAATGCATTGTGTGTGTGTAGTTTTCTGTACGTGTAGCTACTAAATAAAAGAAAATGCATACGGTCGCCCTTATTTTTATTAACCAGCTGAGGGAAAGCGGACAGCTGAGAGCTCGTCTTTATAGTCTAGAAAGGGGGCAGTAAACATGGAGCTTCCCAGGCTGCTATTATCAGTTCACAGCTGTCTACTTAGCCTTTACTGGATATTAAAAAGGGGGGACCCAAAAAACAAATGACGCAGGATCCCCCATATTTTTAAGAACTAGCATCTTGATCTAAACTATACGTATGGGCAACGATAAACACCAGACTTCTCGAAGTATCACTGCCATCGTCTTCTATTCTGGGAAGAACCTTTGCGAACATCTGCATTTTGTGACTTCATACTCATTGATTGCTAATTGGTTTTTGATCAGGCTGTGTATAATTTATTATCCCGGCACGGCTCCAGTTTACTTGATATAAAAGCTCGGTAAAAATATCTGGAAGAGGCGAATCTTTTTCATATGTGGTCTTCTAACGTGACCCTTAACTCTCATCAATGACTAGCAGGAGTCACAGTATCAAGATTCTCATTAAGCTGATCGCCGGGCTGAAAAGGCGCTCTTTTAATCCTCTCACAAGTTGATAACCTCATGCTAAATCCAGCGTTTTCATGCAACGGGAATCAGCCAAGCAAGATCAAGCTGGAGATGTTGACCCAGTTGACAGCTCGGAGGAGTTCTCCTAGATTATTGATTCTAAAAGACAGAGATATGAAGAAAAGGAACTGATATTTTTAGAGATGATTCTTAAATCTGTTCCTAGCGTGAGGAGCGCTGATGTGTTCATTATTGGGCTCGGGCAACCTGTGGCTCTCCTGATGTTTGGGATTTATAGGGCCCAGCATGGTACCTCTACCGAAGCCCTCGGCCAAATTGGCAATATTTCAGGAAATAAATATCAGACCCCGTGTTCTAATATTAATGTAGCTATTCCTGTCCGTAAGTTATGTAGTCATTAAAATTGGGGTCCCGATCTGCTCCGGTAAGCAAAAAAAAAAATAAATGAAAAATCAAAATGCCAGAATTGCTGTTTTAACTCCTTCCTGACGTGGCCAATTTCCGTTTTTACGTGTTTGTTTTTCCTCCCCTTCTTCCCAGAGGCAAAACAATTTTTTTAAATTTTTCTGTCCACATAGACATATGAGGGCTTGTTTTTTGCGGGATGAATTGTTCCTTGGCTGACACCGTTCATTTTACCACATAGTTTACTGAAAATACAAACAAAAGAAAACACAATTCTGACATTGTTTTTTTGTGAATTGTATATACGACGTACATTGTGTGTTAAAAATGACCCGGTGTTGTGATTCTCCTCAGCAGTACAATTACGGTGAGGTCAAACATGTATAGCTTTTTAAAATTATTTTACGGTTTCAAAAAAAAAAAAATAAGGGATATTTGTCAGAAATTTTTTTTTATTATTGTGTCGCCATTTTCAGAGACCGGAAACGTTTTCTTTTTTCCGGTTTATGGAACTGTGTGATGGCTGAATTTTTTTTTTTTTTGTGAAACGTTTTAATTGATACCAGTTTGGGATTGATATGATGTTTTGATATGATGTTTAGATCGCTTTTTGCAACTTTTTTGCAGTGTTGTGGCAACCAAAAAAAGCACAATTTTGACGTTTTTAATAGTGTTGCTGCATATAGTAGAAATCACGGCCACAGTGGGTGGCTCAGTGGATAGCACTGCAGCCTTGCAGCGCTGGGGTCCTGGGTTCAAATCCCACCAAGGACAACATCTGCAAGGAGTTTGTATGTTCTCCCTGTGTTTGCGTGGGTTTCCTCTGGGTTCTCCGGTTTCCTTCCACATTCCAAAGACATACTGATAGGGAATCTAGATTGTGAGCCCCAATAGGGGACAGTGATGATAAATTCAGTAAAACGCTGCGGATTTGATGGCGCTATATAAGTAAGATAAATAAAATAAATGATGACCGCCACAGAGATTTTCAACAGACCCCTTTCATTGTGGCTAATGTACGTGTTATGTCCTGAAATAATTAACATGTGTTCTTTCCTGATGAAATAGGAAGTTAGTCTAAAAAAGCCTCAGTGACCGGTGTGAGAATTGCAAGTTTGTTTTTTCAAATTTTTTACAGATTGTGACATGTAAAAGAAAAATTAAGAATTAAAAAAAAAACAAAAAAAACATTTTACATAAAACCCTAATTTTAAACAATATTTTTTTCTGGTGACACCTTCCTTTTTAAATAATAAAAAAAAAAATCTGGCACGTTGCCAGGTTATATTTACCACTCAGTGAACACTGTAAAACCCCAAAAACAATGGCAGAATTTTTTTTTCCACTATTTTACCACACTGTTAATTATACAAACAAATGTCACACTTGTATCTACACAAACGGTGGCTGCCCCTTTAAATGGCCCCTGCATTTTAAGAGAACTTGCCTGTTAATCTGTTAATGCGATAGTCAATCTGCTAAGTTCATTCATTTCAAAATTATGTTGTCTTGCCCCCCCCCCCCCAAAAAAAAAAAAAAAAGAAAGATGGCGGTAGGCCGTCAGGTGTCTCCCTTCTGTGCATCTAATTGCCTACTGCCTGTTGTCAAGTGTAATCTGTCTAGTTGCAATGATGCCGAGCTTTATTGCAGAAAGTGGGACTTGGACTGCATAGCTCCTGCCATTTTCCAATTGGCCTTTCAGTTGAGGGGGACAAGCCAGCCATTGGAAAATGGCAGGAGCTATGCATTCTTGGGGAAAAATTAGCACCTATAGTGCAGGCAGAATGCTGATGAAGTGGGGTTGCCTACTGAAACAGAGTGGGTGGAAAGTTACAAAGCATGAAATATAGTACCCTTCCTGACCATATTCAATGGGGTTGACTAATAATCTTACATTTAGGGACTATTACTAGAGATGAGGGGAAAGATTTGTGTTACCTGGCAGCTAGACCGGAGACCCATGTATCTCTTACTTTTGGTCATCCCCAGCGTGACTTTAGACTATCCAGATGACGTTGCGCCAGCCCTATCCTAACTTTCATGCTTTCTAACTTGTCGAACACCTTGTTCAAGTAGGCGACTCCTCTTAATTAGAATTCTGCCTGAACTATAGGTTCTTGAACTTCCTTTTCCAAACATGCATTGCTCCTGATATTTTTCCTACATGGACTCTGGACCGCAGTTCCAACACTCGTTCCGCTCATCCTGAACTATTATTTTTTGCCATAAACTGATTTGTCCATTGCAAGTTACTGCACAAAAAACAAACAAACACAGATTAACAATACAGTAATGTCCACCGAGTAAACCACGGGTACGGTGCCTGCTGATCAGCGATCTTGGCAAAGTCATCTTTTAATCTTCTGAATTATCAGGAGAGATTCCAGAAACAATAGTTTGGCTCCTGATTAACAGAAGTGTACTGTATTAGAACACCGGTAAGCTACAACGGACGGCCTGTGCACTAATGATTCCTATTAGTATCTGCCCACCACCCCAAGGTGTGTGTCTTTTTCAGTTTTCATTTTAGGGCGGTTTGACATGACCAGATAATTCCGGTACCGGAGCTATCCGTGTCAGGACCACATGGACGGCGCCGGGAAGAAGCGCTACAGTAAGCGCTGTTCCCGGCGACTGGTGCTGACCGTGGCTGTAATTCTTCTCTCCCTCATTTTCTGAACCAACCAGACGAAACTTACAGCTGGGGGCTGCAGCCCTCAGCTGTCCGCTTCAGCCAGGTTGGTTGTGAAGAATAGAGGGGTCCCCATGCTATTTTTTTAATTATTTAAATAATTTAAAAAAACGGATTGGGGTCCCCCATATTTTTGACAACCAACCTGACTAAAGCTAACAGCTGATGGCTGATATTCTCAGGCTGGTAAGGGGCCATTGATCTTGGCTCCCCCAGCCTAAAAACAGCAGCCCCCAGCTGCCCAGAAAAGGCACATCTATTAGATGCATCTAATCTGGAGCTTTGCCCCGTTCTTCCCACTTGCCCTGTAGCGGTGGCAAGTGGGGTAATAAAGGTGTTAATGCCAACTTTCTATTATAAGGTGACATTAAGCCTGGATTAGTAATGGAGAGGTGTCAATAAGACACCGATCCATTTCTAATCCTACAGTAAAGAAAGGGTTAAATAAGCACACTCACTAAGAATAAATTATTTTAATGAAATAATACAACACATACATTTTTATAATCTTTATTACACTGGTAATTCCTTAGCGAAGCCCTCAATCTTCTGAAAAAAAAGTTGAAAATAATAAAGCAAATGTATACATTACCTGTCCGGTGCTCAGTCACTTCCCACGGCGTAAATCCATCTCGGGGGTTAATACATTTACAGTCGGAGCGCTGCTAATACATCCGCTGCTGACTGTAAATGACTGGGGAATGAATGGAGCAGAGCGCACTCAGTGATGAGCGGTGACGTCACCGCTAGTTACTCAACATGCTTCGGTTGCTCCAATCATTCCCCAGTCATTTACAGTCGGCAGCGGCTGTGTTAGCAGCACTCTGACTGTAAATATATTAACCCCCGAGATGGATTTACGTTGTGGGACATGATCCAGCGCCGGACAGGTTTATGTATATATTTGCTTTATAATTTTCAGCTTTTTTTCAGAAGATTGATGGCTTCGCCAAGGAATTACCAGTATAATAAAGATAATAAAAATGTATGTGTTGTATTCTTTCATTAAAATTATTCTTATTGTGTGAGTGTCTTTATTTAACCTTTTATTTACTGTAGGATTAGCAATGGATTGGTGTCTTACTGACACCTCTCCATTACTAATCCGGGCTTAATGACACCTTATAACACAAAGGTGCCATTAATCCCTTATTATTACCCTACTTGCCATGGCTCCAGGGCAAGAGGGAAGAGTAAAGGTAAAGCTCCAGATTAGACGCATCTAATAGATGCGCCTTTTCTGCGCAGCTGGGGGCTGCTGTTTTTAGGCTTGGGGGGGGGGCAAGATCAATGGCCCCTTATCAGCCTGAGAATATCAGCCCTCAGCTTTAGTTAAGTTGGTTGTCAAAAATAGAGGGGACACCACACCGGTTTTTTAAGTTATTTAATTAATAAAACAGCGTGGGGACCCCTCTATTCTTCACAACCAACCTGGCTGAAGCTGACAGCTGAGGGATGCAGCCCCCAGCTGTAAGTTTCGTCTGGTTGGTTATGAAAATGAGGGGTCCCCACGTCGGGTTTTCATTCATTCTTCTCTCCTGCCGGCAGAGCAGGAGAGCAGAATGTCAGATGCGGTCAGCACCAGCCGCCAGGAACAGCGCTTACAGTAGCGCTTCTTCCTGACGGCCGTCCGTGAGCATGGAGGACTGTGTGAACAGTTCTCCGTGTGCAGCACGTGTTGCGGGCTGTGTGTCCGTGTTAAAACGGACATGTCTCCGTGTTTTGCACATGGACACACGGTCCGTGAAAACACGCTGACATCTGCATAGACCCATTCATTTGAATGGGTCTACGTGTGTCAGTGTCTCACGTACGTGAGAGAACTGTCACTACATGTAACCTTCTCCTCGCAACTGTTCCTCCCCATACAATCCTTTTTCTCCAGACATGCATGGCCACATCATGTCCTATCCTCCTCCCACCTTCTAATGCTCTGTCTACTACTCCTCATTGCTGGTACATATCCCCAAATCCTGGCCCCCCTCAACACATCCCTATACTCACTTCTACCACCCTGCCACGATCCTCTACACGTCTTCGCAACCATGACAACCTCATACCTATTCATCCAGCCCCTACTCCCCCAACCCCCTTACCTGGAGCCCTATGGAACGCACGCTCTGTCTGCAACAAGCTGTCATTTATCCATGACCTCTTTATCACCAACAAACTCTCCTTCCTCGCCATCACTGAAACCTGGCTCACTCCCTCTGACACAGCCTCTCCAGCTGCGCTCTCCTATGGCTGACTCCATCTCTCTCACACCCCTCGCCCCAGCAATAAACATGGTGGAGGAGTTGGCTTGCTCCTGTCTGATACCTGGTCCTTTACCCCAATTCCTCTGCCACCCTCCGCTACTCTTCCCTCGTTCGAGGTGCACTCCGTCCGCATCCATTCCTCCTCCAACCTCCAACTGGCTGTCATCTACCGCCCCCCAGAACTAGCCATCTCCACCTTTCTCGACCACTTCACCACCTGGCTACTCCATTTCCTTTCTGCTGACATCCCCACCATCATCATGGGCGACTTCAACATCCCTATTGACACTTCCACCCCAACTGCCTCTAAACTTCTATCGCTCACGGCTTCCCTCGGCCTCACTCAATGGTCCTCTGCGGCCACTCACAAAGATGGTCACACGCTGGACCTTGTCTTCACCCGTCTCTGTTCCCTCACTAATCTCAACTCACCCCTCCCCCTGTCTGACCACAACCTACTGACATTCTCTTCCCTCTCCTCTCCTACTGCGCAACCCCCGCTCCATAATCTCGCTCACCCTGGCAGGAATCTCAAACACCTCAATTTACAATCACTCTCTGAATCCCTTCTCCCTCTTACAGTCATAGCTTCCCTTCATGACACAGATGCTGCTGCCACTTTTTATAACCCCACAATAACAGCAACACTTGATTCGGCCGCCCCCCCTCATGCAGAGCAAAACTCGAACAATCAGCAGGCAGCCCTGGCTGACCAGCCTGACCAAAGAAATGCGACGGGTTTCCACGGCCGCTGAGCGGAGATGGAAGAGAACCCATTCTACTGAGCACTTCAATGCATACAAGCAGTCCCTTGCCAGCTTTAAGTCCACGCTCTCTGCCGCAAAACAAACTAACTTCGCATCTCTCATATACTCCCTGTCTCATAACCCTAAACAGCTCTTCAACACTTTCAATTCTCTACTCCGTCCCACAGCACCTCCTCCCCCTCCTCTCATCTCTGCTGAAGACTTTGCCTCCTTTAAGCAGAAGATCGACACGATCAGACAAAACTTTGGCCCGCGGCCCCCAATGCCCCTCTTAGCCACTCTGCAAAAGCCAGCTTCTCCACCATGACAGAAGATCAGCTCTCCACCCTTCTGTCAAGATCACACCTCACCACTTGTGCCCTCGACCCACTCCCGTCTCACCTCATCCCTAACTTGGCCACAGTCTTCATCCCATCTCTAACACACCTATTCAACCTTTCACTTACAAATGGTCTTTCCCTCATCCTTCAAACATGCCTCAATCACACCCATCCTCAAAAAGCCCTCCCTTGACCCATCCTCTGTGTCTAACTATCGCCCAATATCTCTTCTCCCTTATGCCTAACTGCATAATAATAATAATATGTTTTTGTGCACTTAATATTTCTTTCGGGGTGCAGTTGGGCCCAAATAGTTTTGTAAACTGTGGCCTCTGTTCACACGGCATGCATTATAGTTGGCACTGGGCAGCCCCCCTATATGGTGTTACTAAGAGGCTGTGAACCAGATGCTCTGCATTCCCTGTGTGAACACTGCCACATGCGATTATTTTTTCTGCACTGGGGTGCCACACGGCCAATCCCTGATTGTAGGCTGGCTGTCTCATTTGTTATTGCACCTGTGCAGTTGCCATTTTACTTGGGTACGCTGCACCCTGTATTAGTGCAGATGCATTTAGGCCTATTTTTTTACCTGCCACCCCTGCAGTCTTTCCATAGTGTCCGGTTTCCCAAGCAAGCAGTGCAGCACTTGCAAGTTTTTTTAATTTTTTTTTTTAATTTTTTTTTTTTTTTTAACTCTAGAGCCTGAAAACATTGCTCTGAAGCTGGTTGGATAGCTGGATTCCCGACCAGACCCATTCCTCCTGTGATCTTCCAATTGTAGGGATTCGCTCTGGTAGGCAATAGCTGGGCGGCAGTAACGAGGCAACACACAGGCATAAAGTCCAATTTCAGTGGTTTTAATGTCACTCAGTAACCAGCAGCTTAACAAAACATGAGGGAAATAAAACACATACTCCAGCTTGGAGAACCACTGGTCCCAGACTCACCCCTTGCATGGGACGGGCATAACTAAGCGGCTGCCAGGTCCTGCGGCATCCGCCAGGTGCCATTCCCGGGGTTCTTCCGAGTCTTGCTGCAACAGTCCTGCAGCATGTGAATCCTATATACAAGTTGCAGGCTGCGTCCACACAAGTCCCTGTAGTTTCCAGAAACACACTCACACTGTGGCATTTACCAACCTCCATTACATAGGGCCTAACCCCTCCCACCAGTGAGGTAGACATCACATGGGCTGATCACGTGACCCTGACATCATCGCAGGTCCCGTCTTTAAGGAAAAACCGGCCAAACGTTAATCTGCTAGGAGAAATATATCTTCCATCGAGTAAAACACCCTTTACTGTACCACATACCTCCCCCTATGTTCAACCCTAGAGGGGTGGACGCATGACAGACAGTGAACTCTGGACAGGGCATCTGCATTCCCCTGTAATCTGCCTGCGCGATGTTCTACTGAAAATTTAAAGTTTTGCAGGGACAGGAACCACCTGGTGACTCGGGCATTCCTCTCCTTAGCTTGACTCATCCACGTAAGAGGGGAATGATCTGTCACCAACCGAAATGTTCTCCCCAGCAAATAGTAGCGCAATGATTCCAGTGGCCACTTGATGGCCAGGCACTCTCTCTCCACAATACTGTACCAGGTTTCAGCTGGGGTAAGCTTCCGGCTTAGGAAACTAATGGGATGCTCTTCCCCGTTAACTTCCTGAGACAGCACGGCACCGAGGCCTATCTCAGAGGCATCAGTCTGCACCACAAACTCTTTTTTGAAATTTGGAGTGATCAGGACTGGTGTACCACACAGTACCCCTTTTAATTTTGTAAAGGCCTCCTCTAACTGATCATTCCAGTGGACCATCACAGATTTTTTTCCTTTTAAACAATCTGTTAAAGGCGCGGACAGGGTTGCAAAGTTGGGAATGAATCGCCTGTAATATCCCACCAAACCCAAAAAGGCCTTTACCTGCTTTGTTGTGAGGGGACGGGGCCAGTTCTGAATTGCCTCGACCTTGTTCACTTGAGTCTTGAGAACCCCCCTCCCAATGACATAACCCAAGTATCGGGCTTCCTCCAACCCTATGAAACACTTCTTTGGGTTGGCAGTTAGCCCTGCTTGTCGCAGGGAGTCTACCACTGCCTGTACTTTTGCTAAGTGGCTTTCCCAATCGGTGCTGAACACAATAATATCATCTAGGTAGACTGAGGCATAGCGGCGATGGGGATGGAGAACAATATCCATTAACCGCTGTAACATTTGCTGGAGTGCCATGCAACCCAAAGGGTAACACCTTATACTGGAACAGCCCCTCAGGTGTTATAAACGCCGTCTTTCCCTTCGCCGCCTCTGTTAGGGGTACCTGCCAATAACCTTTTGTGAGGTCCAGAGTTGTAAAATTCCGTGCTTGCCCAAAGCGCTCTATCAACTCGTCAGCCCGGGGCATGGGGTAGGCTTCAAACTTTGAAATGTCATTGAGTTTTCTAAAATCATTACAGAATCTTAGAGACCCATCAGGCTTGGGTATTAGAACTATTGGGCTGGCCCACTCACTGAGACTCTTCTATGACCCCTAACTGTAGCATCATTTTTACCTCTTCCGAGATGGCTTGTCGCCGGGCCTCAGGCACTCGATATGGCTTTAATCGGACCTTGGCCTGTGGCTCTGTGACAATGTCATGTTGGATTAGGGAGGTGCGTCCAGGGAGCTCCGAAAAAACATCTGTATTTGGGCTGATGAACTCCCGGACCTCCTGAACCTGTTTAGGAGACAAAGTATCTGCAATTTTGACCGCGGGTTGGGCTTCTCCTGCCTCGCCCCGAGGTAACGGAGCCTTTTCCATCTGAAACGCTGGCAGCGGACTATCCCCACCAAGGTGCTCTCTATCTTTCCAGGGTTTAAGCAAATTAATATGGTAAACCTGTTCTGGCTTTCTCCGACCTGGTTGGTGTACCTTGTAGTGTACTGGTCCCACCTTCTCCTTGATCTCGTAGGGTCCCTGCCACCTTGCGAGAAATTTGCTATCTACGGTAGGCACAAGCACCAAAACTCGATCCCCAGGGCTAAAGGTTCTTACCCGAGCCTCCCGGTTATAGACCCGACTCTGTGACCGTTGTGCTGCCTCCATATGTTCCCGGACCAAAGGTAGGACTGTCTCCATTCGCTCTTGCATTTTTGCAACATGTTCTATCACACTTTTGTGGGGAGTAGGTTGGTTCTCCCAGGCCTCTTTGGCTACATCTAGTAAGCCCTGTGGATGTCTGCCGTACAATAGTTCAAAGGGCGAGAACCCCATAGATGCCTGAGGTACCTCCCGCACTGCAAATAACAAATATGGCAATAACAGATCCCAGTCCTTCCCATCTTTGAAAACTGCCTTTTTTAACATGCTCTTCAGTGTCTTATTGAATCTTTCTACCAGACCATCTGTTTGGGGATGATAGGCCGAGGTACGCAACTGTTTAACATTTAACAACCGGCAGAGTTCCTTCATAATTTTTGACATAAAGGGGGTTCCCTGGTCTGTTAAAATCTCTTGCGGAATTCCCACCCGTGAAAACATACCCATGAGTTCCTTTGCTATAAGCTTAGCTGATGTGTGGCGCAGAGGAATGGCCTCAGGATATCGGGTAGCATAGTCTAGAACTACAAGAATGTGTTGGTGTCCCCTTGCCGACTAAGGCTAGTTTCACATTAGCGTTTTTTTGCGCAGCGCATCGTGCGCATAAAAAACGCAAAGAAAAACGCAAAACAAATGTGCGTTTTTTTTTCTTCATGCGCACGCTGATGCGTCAAAATAACGCAGTGTTACTTGCGTTTTACATGCGTTTTTGCATGCGGTTGCGTTTTTTATGCGCATGCGTTTTTAGGTGTGACATTTCACAATAGCAAAATCTTTGACCACCAATGGGTCACCAGTGGGCGTGTTTCATTGGAATGTTTTATAGACCCTGTACTGCTGAATTCATCAGATTTTGCTGCTGTTTCCGGTGTCAAGATGGACTTGCGTCTGGATAATTTCCGCTTCAAGCTGGATCTTGACATTGCGCTGTCTCAGGCGTATGTCTTTTGTTGCCAGCAAGAAAGGGAGAGGGAGAGACAGCAGAGACGGCAGCGGCGTAGGTTTTGGAGGCATCCAATCATCGAACTCCGGCCAAGCCGTGGAGCATATCACACGCTGTACAGCGAGCTACAGGAAAACCCGGAGAAATTTGCTGACTATACACGGATGTCCCAGGAAAGCTTCCTTGACTTGCTGGGTATGGTTGAAGGAAACATCCGGAGAAGGGACACTCAGCTCCGGCGTGCCATTCCTCCCGAAGAAAGGCTCCTTGTCACCTTACGGTATGTATGTTGTTATGTTTGCATAATTTTTTTGGCTTTTTATTTTTTTTTTTTTTGGTCCAAAAAATTAGGTTTTTTTTGGCTATTGATTTTTAACATTATTTTTGTGAAATTGCTTTTTTGCATAATGGTTTTTCTTCTGGCATGTACTAATCCCAAGCCTTTATAAAATGTTTTTTTGCTATGTTGTATTAAAAAAACATGCAAAATAGTTAGGCCATGTACTTTTTTATTTTCAGTGTTTTTAGTAATACCCAAGACAGAAATATAATTATTTTTTCTTTTTATGTTTGGCAGGTTCCTGGCAACTGGAGAGAGTCTTTCATCCCTGCATTTCCAGTACCGGCTGGGAATCTCAACTTTATCTGGGATTGTTGCCGACACCTGCAGGGCTCTGTGGGATGTTCTGTGTCCGGAGTTTCTGCCATTGCCCACTGCCGAAAAGTGGCTTCAAATATCGGAGAAATTCTGGGCAGTCTGCAATTTCCCGAACTGCCTAGGAGCGGTGGACGGGAAGCACATCCGCATCACAAAACCCGCAAGAAGTGGCTCCGAGTACTACAACTACAAGAAGTACTTTTCCACAGTCCTAATGGCCATTGCGGATGCAGACTGCCGGTTTGTGGCGGTGGACATAGGGGCATTCGGACGGGGCAACGATTCACAGACTTTTAAGAACTCTGATATGGGCTGGAGGTTGTACGGCAACCATTTCAATTTTCCACTGGCACGGCCTCTTCCCCAAACCCAAACTCCACCACTGCCATTTGTAGTGGTTGGGGATGAGGCATTTCAGATGTGCCCAAACCTGCTGAAGCCGTACTCCAGCCGTGACTTGGACCACCGCAAGAAAATTTTCAACTACAGGCTTACGAGGGCTCGCAGGACTGTAGAGTGCGCCTTTGGCATTCTAGTGTCCAGATGGCGAATTCTCAGCACCGCCATCAATCTCAAAATGGAAACAGTTGATGAGGTCGTGAAGGCATGCGTGGTTCTCCACAATTTTGTTATGGCAAAGGAGCGGCCGAACTTTGACATGGATGAGCCTGCTGCCAACCCTTTGCCAGATTTTACTCAGCACCCTCTTCGGTCCTCAGTCGAAGTTGCCCAAATGAGGGACCAATTTGCGGACTACTTTTTATCCGATGTTGGTCGTGTAGCATGGCAGGATCAAATGGTTTAATAGTTTTGTTGTTTGTTAAAAATAAAATACATGGTTTTTTATACCTGTACCCAGTGTACTGTGTCTTAATAAACTCCACTACTCATCTGCCCAGGTTAAATTGAAGAAAGGGAAACCACCATAAAAAAAAAATATATATATATATATATATATATATATATATATACACTCACTGGCCACTTTATTAGGTACACCATGCTAGTAACGGGTTGGACCCCCTTTTGCCTTCAGAACTGCCTCAATTCTTCGTGGCAGAGATTCAACAAGGTGCTGGAAGCATTCCTCAGAGATTTTGGACCATATTGACATGATGGCATCACACAGTTGGCGCAGATTTGTCGGCTGCACATCCCTGATGCGAATCTCCCGTTCCACCACATCCCAAAGATGCTCTATTGGATTGAGATCTGGTGACTGAGGAGGCCATTTGAGTACAGTGAACTCATTGTCATGTTCAAGAAACCAATCTGAGATGATTCGAGCTTTATGACATGGCGCATTATCCTGCTGAAAGTAGCCATCAGATGCCTGTTCTTAGCTGAGAGGAGTGGTACCCAGTGTGGTCTTCTGCTGCTGTAGCCCATCTGCCTCAAAGTTCGACGCACTGTGCGTTCAGAGATGCTCTTCTGCCTACCTTGGTTGTAACGGGTGGCAATTTGAGTCACTGTTGCCTTTCTATCAGCTCGAACCAGTATGCCCATTCTCCTCTGACCTCTGGCATCAACAAGGCATTTCCGGCCACAGAACTGCCGCTCACTGGATTTTTTTTCTTTTTCGGACCATTCTCTGTAAACCCTAGAGATGGTTGTGCGTGAAAATCCCAGTAGATCAGCAGTTTCTGAAATACTCAGACCAGCCCTTCTGGCACCAACAATCATGCCACGTTCAAAGGCACTCAAATCACCTTTCTTCCCCATACTGATGCTCGGTTTGAACTGCAGGAGATTGTCTGGACCATGTCTACATGCCTAAATGCACTGAGTTGCCGCCATGTGATTGGCTGATTAGAAATTAAGTCTTAACACACAGTTGGACAGGTGTACCTAATAAAGTGGCCAGTGAGTGTGTATATATATATATATATATATATATATATATATATATATATATATATATTTATTTATATATATATATATATATATATATACATACACTCACTGGCCACTTTATTAGGTACACCTGTCCAACTGTGTGTTAAGACTTAATTTCTAATATTTATATATATATATATATATATAAATATATATTATATATATATATTTATTTTTATATATATATATATATATATATATATATATATATATATATATTTTTTTTTTTTTTTGGTGGTTTCCCTTTCTTTACTTTCTACCGGATGGTCAGCCATCCAACTCTGAAAGGGATACTATATTTCATTTTTGTTTTATTTATATATATATATATATATATATATATATATATATAAAAAAAAAAAATAAATATAGTATCCCTTTCAGAGTTGGATGGCTGACCATCCGGTAGAAAGTAAAGAAAAACAAACCATAGTGTAGGGCGCAGTGTGTGCAGGCGGCGAAAGACACAATAACCAAACATTATTTTGAAAAAAAAATATAACATTTATTTAAATTATTTTTTAGTTGCTGGAAACTGGGGGGTGTGGAGGGATGAGGAACGGCTTTGGGTGGAGTAAGGGGTTCTAGGGGAAGGAGGAACCAAAGAAGTGGGGGAAGGGAGCTGAGGCAAGGAAAGTTGTGAAGTGGGAGGTGAGGGAGGAGGGAGGGTAAGAGTCCTCCTCTTTGTTTTTTTAGGACGGTGGCCCGTCGTCTTCCTGCTGTCCTCGCTTGAGCCTGAGGACTGGCTAGACCCCGGGGACCGCCTTGAGCCTCTGGACCGCCTTGAGCCTCTGGACTGCCTTGAGCCTCTGGAACGCCTGGAGGCTGGGGACTGGCTGGAGCTGGGGGACCGCCTGGCACTTGTTGACCGCCTGCCAGGATCTTGTTCCAGCTGTGGCATGCTGGAGGTGGTGGATGTCCTGGCAGGGGCTGTAAATATTGAATGCGGGTCCCCCAGCTGATGCTGCTCCGAGGTGGTGGTGGTGGTGGTGGCGGTCCATGCAGGCGTGGTGGCTGTGGCGGTCCATACCGGGGTGGTCCTCCCGCTGGTGGTGGTGGTTGCGGCGCTCAAGGCAGGGGTGGTGACGACGGGCCATCCAGTGGTGGTGGCGGCAGCAGTGGTGGGCCAGGCAGGAGCAGCGCTTGGCATGGTGTTGGCGGGTAAGTGTCCAGCTGCACTCGGACTTGGGGCGGTATATTGGTGTCCGGCGAGGCTTGGAAGTGTGGTGGCTGTGCAGTGATATGCAGCAGAAGTAGGTAATGCTGTAAAACGAGTCAGTGGTGGCACCGGTGGAAATGCCACCACTGACTGCTGCATAATCCTACTCTGCTGCATAGCCTGCATAAAAGCATTGTTGCAGGCCTGCATGACAGTCAACTGGAGGTCAGGGGTAAGGTGTTCCGCCGTGTCCCGAGCTATTTGGGTATAAAAATGATGCGCTGGTCTGGCGAGGTCGACTTCCAGGCGCTCAAGGCGACCCTCGATAGACTTGTAGCGTTGGTCCAAAAGGAGGAAACCACTCTCAAGTCTATCGGAGAGTGCCTTGAGGCTACTCTGAAAGACCGAGCTCAATTCAACGAACTCGGGCATGAGAGGCCTGTCCAAGGTCCTCTGCCGCTGCTGGCGGGAAGTGCCCGCAAAACCAGTGGCAGAGACCTGGGACAGGGGAACACCTGAGCGACCAGCTTCCTGGTCTCCAGATGACTGTGGTGCAGACCTGCAAGGTGCTTCCTCGCTGATGGATGGCTGGGACGGGTCCGGGGCAGCTTGATGAAGGACCGCTTCGGGACCAGGTTGCAGGGTGCTGCTCCAGGTGCTGTGAAAAGAAAAGAAAGAAATTACTACAATAAATTAACAATCGCCAACTCCTGTGGAATAGAAAAGCACAGAATAAAACACAATACAACTAGAAAATACTTACGTTCGGGAGGCAAGGACCGGTCTTAAAAATGCCAAGGCACGATGGTATCGGTACTTCGTGCCGGTCCTTGCCGCAGCACCACTGCGAACCTTATTCTCCTGACGGATATCCCTGTTGAAGCGGTCCTTCATCGAGCGCCAACGGGTTCTGACTTTGTTCACGGTGATGGAAAAAAAAAAAAAAAAGAAAAAAAGTAAGACTATGCACTGGAGGCTGTGATCATCCAACTGTGTGTGATGATAGAAACTCCATGGAGTTAATAGCATCACACACAGTTGGGTGATCCCGGCCAAGATCACTGCTGCATCACACTGCATTTAAATACTTACGAAAATCCTTGCGGACCCGGGGAGAGGCGTTGTCCCAGCCATCCATCAGCGATGCGGCCACCTCGTTCCAGAGCCGCCGGATCACCACGTTGTCCGAGTGCAGTTGGTGACGGGTGTCCCACAACGGGACTCGCTCCTGGACTAGACGGATGAGCTCGTCGTTGTCCAGGGCGAGGTCCTCCTCCCGCTGTGGAGCCTAGAAAAGAAAGACAAACATTAATCTTTGAAAGATTTTTAAAAAAAAAATATCGATAACTAGCTGAAGAGCCCGGCGCTGCCCGGGCATAGTAACTAACTGTGGTTAGTTATATAAATTTAAAATTATCCTCCATCCCATAGTCCCGTGCCCATATTCCATCATACATATCCTCCATCCCATAGTCCTGTGCCCATATACCCATCATACATATTCGCCATCCCATATGCCTGTGCCCATATACCCATCATACATATTCGCCATCCCATAGTCCCGTGCCCATATACCATCATACATATCCTCCATCCCATGCCCATATACCCATCATATATATCCTCCATCCCATAGTCCCGTGCCCATATTCCATCATACATATCCTCCATCCCATAGTCCTGTGCCCATATACCCATCATACATATTCGCCATCTCATATGCCTGTGCCCATATACACATGATACATGTTCGCCATCCCATAGTCCCGTGCCCATATACCATCATACATATCCTCCATCCCATGCCCATATACCCATCATATATATCCTCCATCCCATAGTCCCGTGCCCATATTCCATCATACATATCCTCCATCCCATAGTCCTGTGCCCATATACCCATCATACATATTCGCCATCTCATATGCCTGTGCCCATATACACATGATACATGTTCGCCATCCCATAGTCCCGTGCCCATATACCATCATACATATCCTCTATCCCGTGCCCATATACCCATCATATATATCCTCCATCCCATAGTCCCGTGCCCATATACCCAAACAAACAAACATACACACACACACACACATACACACTTTGAGCCCTAGATATTGATAAACAATCCATGAAAAAATTATTTGTTTTAAATGGAAATAAATGGAAAAAAAACAACAAACATCGAAAAAAACAACCATGAAAATTTTAAAAAAAAAAACTAAAAAATACCAAAAAAAAAAAAAAAAAAAAAAAAACCAGACTAGAAAATAAGTAAAAAAAAAAAAAAAAACAACAGTCCGTCTGTACTTACATCACGTCTACCCGCCCGCACTTGGCCTTGCTGCTCCTGCCGTTCCTCCGGTGGTGGTGGCGTGATGGAGGATGAGCTCTGAAAATTAAACCAAAAAAATTAATCACATGTGTTTATTTTTTCAAATCCATACGGAAGCATAGTACTCACTTCTTCTGCCTCTTGCCCTGTCCCGGGGACATATTCTTCACCAGATGAAGACATGCTGCAATAAAAAAAAAAAGAGACATAAGTACATAGAAATGTATTGAAATTTCAGCCAGACATTAGGTTTTTCATACTTACATTGGTGCAGCTTGTGCTGTGTGTCCACTAGTGAGCAATCCTTAAAGTATTGTGGAATCCCAGTGCCCACACCATTTTATCACCTTGGTTCATTTTTTTTTTTTACTGTCTAGACCAAATTTCAGTCATGTTTATGTAAAAAACGCATGCGCATAAAAACGCAAGACCATGCGCAAGTATTGCGCTCCCATAGGCTCCAATGTGGTGTTTTTGCGCATTCCGTGCGCATGCGTTGTTTTAACGAGACAGGGCGGAACCAAAAATGCAACATGTTGCGTCTGACGCGCCTGGCGCAAAAGACAAAAAAACGCATGCGCACGAAAGCGCAAATATGCGCAAGACCATGCGCACATCATGTAAAATATAGGTGCGCAGTGCGCATGCGCACTGGTGCGCCCGATGCGCTGCGCACAAAAGCGCTAATGTGAAACCAGCCTTATTGAGGCCCCACCAGGTCCATGGCCACTCTCTCGAAGGGTACCTCTATAATTGGCAAAGGCACCAAAGGGCTCCGAAAGTGAGGCTGGTGACTGGTTACCTGGCATACTGGACAGGAGCTACAGTACCGTTTAACTTCTTCATGAGCCCCTGGCCAGTAAAATCGCTGCAGAATTCGGTCGAGGGTCTTCTTTTGGCCCAAATGCCCCCCCAAGTACATGCGCATGTGCTAAATCCATTACCAGCCTTCGATATGTCTGAGGTACCAGTAACTCTTCTACCATTTCCCCACGTATTTTCTCCACTCGGTACAACAAATCCTGATTCAACTCAAAGCGTGGAAACACCGTATCTGCCCCAGGTTGTTGGGGTGCCCCATTGACAAACAGTACATTTTCTCTGGCCCTGGCTAAAGTGAGGTATCGGAGTTGCGCTGTACCAAAATTATCACCTGATACATTCAAGTCTGACAACTCGAGTCCCAGCGGCAAGTCTTCCACCTCTCCAGCCAATATTTCTATGGGAGAACTCTCCCCCTCCTCCACCGAAGGGAAGGTTATTCCTACCACCAGCACTTCTTCCTCCGGGCCACCAGGCTCATGCCCCCCTTCGGGAGAATGTAACCTGGTTGCCTCTGGTGCCGGCAGTTGCTCAGTGGACGGGACAACTGAAGGCCACAGCACAGAAAACAACAGAAAGTCTCTTCCAATTATCACTACATAATGTAAATTACTCACCACCCCCACCTCGTGGCACCGCCTCCCTGCTGGCGTGCTGATTACCACTAGTGCGGTGGGATAGTCTTTTAAGTCTCCATGCATACACAACACCCCAATTTTCCGACCCGTATACTCGCTGGTGTGTATCCAGCTGGCTCGTACCAGGGTTACAAGACTCCGAGTCCAATAGGGCCACAGCCGGGGTGCCCTCCACTTCCACCTGACACAAATGTTCCATATTGGGGCCTTTTGGGGTGCCCACTGCACACATTGGTTCGGCAAATTGGGACTGGCGGTACCCAAAATTGGTGTCCATGGGCTCAGTCAGGTGGGGGCAATCAGCTCTCATATGACCTGGTTCCTGGCACCGCCAGCAGATTATTGGGCTCCTTACTTCCCCAGATAAGTCCTGAGCAGCCTTCCTGGGCTCCGCTCGCTGAACCAGGGGCGGGGACTTAGGGAACCTTCCGGTTACCTTTCGAGGGGTCCCTCCCTGTAACTCTTTGGTAGCCCCATACCTTTCTATGAGGTCTATCATCTGCATGGCATTAGTAGGGGATGCCTGACCGACCCATGTCTGGAGGGAGTGGGGCAAAGCCCTCCAAAATTTATCAGTCACTATGCGGTCCAGCATGGCTGTGGGGGACAACACCTCAGGCTGCAACCACTTTTGTAATGGGTGCAACAGGTCGTAATACTGGGACCGGGCCGGCTTGGAGGGGGTAAACTCCCACTGGTGTACCCGCTGGGCCCGCACTAACACATTTACCCCCAAGACGAGCCAGTATCTCACCCTTGACGACCGTGTAGTCCACCCTTTGCTCGGTGGGTAGGTCCTGATATTCCTTCAAAGGTCCTGGGGTCAGAAACGGAGCGAGGACATCCGCCCAATGGTCTCGGGGTAGCTTCTCTCTCAGCGACTCCTTCGAACATCTCCAGGTATGCCTCCACATCGTCCGATTTCTCCATCTTGGGAATCGCTATACGAACCGCTTTCTGGACCTCATGGATTCCCTGGTCAGCTCCTTTGGTCTGCGCTGCCGTGATATGCTGTATCAACAGCTGATTGGTTTCCTGCTGCTGCATAGCCTGCTGTCGCATGGCCTCCTGTTGCTGCTGCATAGCCTGCTGCTGCTATTGCATGGCCTCTATGAGCGTTTGTACCGTGACCTCCATTTCTGGAAAGTTCCCCGCCTGGGTCTCTGCCACTCGTTTCACCCAGGACATAGGCTGGGGTGCCAATCAAAAATAAAAACAGCCTGGCCTCACTGCTTGTGCCCGCATTCAGTCCACCAATTGTAGGGATTCGCTCTGGTAGGCAATAGCTGGGCGGCAGTAACGAGGCAACACACAGGCATAAAGTCCAATTTCAGTGGTTTTAATGTCACTCAGTAACCAGCAGCTTAACAAAACATGAGGGAAATAAAACACATACTCCAGCTTGGAGAACCACTTGTCCCAGACTCACCTCTTGCACGGAACAGGCGTAACTAAGCGGCTGCCAGGTCCTGCGGCATCCGCCAGGTGCCATTCCCGGGGTTCTTCCGAGTCTTGCTGAAACAGTTCTGCAGCACGGAAATCCTATATACAAGTTGCAGGCTGCGTCCACACAAGTCCCTGTAGTTTCCAAAAACACACTCTGTGGCATTTACCAACCTCCATTACATAGGGCCTAACCCCTCCCACCAGTGAGGTAGACATCACATGGGCTGATCACGTGACCCTGACATCATCGCAGGTCCCGTCTTTAAGGAAAAACCCAGCCAAACATTAATCTGCTAGGAGAAACATATCTTCCATCCAGTAAAACACCCTTTACTGTACCACACAATGTTGCAGGGGCAAAACTGCTTCTGCTTGCGGCGTCATAGAGGGCGCGCTCTGCTTGCGGCGTCGTAGAAGGCGTGCTCTGCTTGCGGCGTCGTATAGGGCGCGCTCTGCTTGCGGCGCCGTATAGGGAGCGCTCTGCTTGCGGCATCGTAGAAGGCGTGCTCTGCTTGCGGCGTCGTAGAGGGCTCAGTTTGGACTATGCCACCTCGTCCCCCTCTTGCCATTGAGAAGCTGGGAGACAGAGGAGTGGTGCAATCCTGAACAGCTATTACGAGACATCCATTTTGCCTACCGCTGCTTACTCATATTTGGATAAAGTTGCATTTTTAAGTGGTTTTTTTTTTTCCGCAATTATTTTATTTTTTATCCAAATTTTTTTGTAATAATTTTACAAGGAGAGAAAAATAATCTAAAGACAAAAAAGTCATACGCAGCCAACTATAATTCTAGATAATGACGTGATTGTTGCCCTGATGCCTTGATACGATGTATGTGTGATGATATCGGCCGCAGGTTGGGACGAGGGCGCAATGAGCTGATGAATGAGTCCCCATTTATTGCCGTGTCTAAAGACTTGTAGAGCGGCAGTTCCAGATCTCGGCTTGTATCCTGACACCCGGTAAAGAAGATTGATGCCCTGGTACATTTTTTGTATTAATCTTGCTCTCCTATCTGTTCTAAAGAGACAATCTGTCTTTGTGGTCTCTGGTCGAGGGAGACGGGGGAAAAAAATAAAAAATATTCTGCTGGTGTCGTCTCATTGTCCAGAACGAGTCGTTATCCATCATTATTTCATGTCAATTTGATTGGAATTTCTGGGGAAGTAGATGAATTGGGGGAATCTGAATATTATTGAGAGAGTCATAAAAGAGAGCGGATTATGTGCTGAATGCTGACAAGTTCATCAGCGGCCGGACAATTCCTTAACGACTCTTGTCTCCTTGTCTGACCTCGCTGCAACATGATAAAAAAGTCAACATTTTTAATGTACCAAGATTTTTTATTTTTTTTTTTCCCCGGGAGGCGGTCAAGTATCAATCTAGATCTCCGATGAGATCGTTCCAAACAGGATGTGCATCTTCTTTCATATATTTATCAGCTAGACAAGGGAGACGGGGCCATTAAGATGATGTTAGTCCTATAAAGTGACGCATTTCAGGTTTAGTTTTCCTCTGTTATCAAAACTCACTTTGATACTGAATGTAACGGAAATTCTCTTGTCTGTATGTAGCAGAACGAAAACTTTAAAGGAAAGTTCCATTTTGGAAACCATTTTTTTTTACTCTTTTGATTCATCTAGCATAGAGACTTAAAAGATTATTCTCAAGATTGCTTGATTGTTTTAGAAACCCCCCCCTCCATGGAAATTCATATAGAAAGCTACGCACGGCCAGCACTTCATTCATAGACACGGTGAGTTCTGATAACAGGTGCTGGTTGCAGAGGTGGACCGGGGTTGCAGAGGTGGACCTGCATCTAAATGATATTTGTGGCTTATTTTGTGGGATTGCCATACATGGCTAAGATGGGAGGCCCACTATGAGCAACTTTACTAAAAGTCATAATTCAATTTTTTTTATTGTTTTGTGTCTTAAGTCCTTACAGAAACTCATGTGTCACCATAGTTTCAGACTACAAACAAAGCCTGTGGTGTAGTCTGACTCTGCAGGTATACTCCGTGTCATATGTCCTTTATTTCTAGCTATCGTACATTTGGTAAGTACACCAATCGATGTCTACAACCATCATGGAGTTACGTAGGAACCTTGGACCCAAGGCAGATATTGTAAAGTTGCTTCATTTAGTGATCCGCATCAAAAAGCATATTTTGCTTTGGAGGACCCAACACGTTAATGCAATACTGGGGCAGACCATTGAGTAAACAATTGTGTAAGTCTTCATTTCTCCTGCGGTGGCGCTGCAGTAGAATTGAACAGTTGCAGCTAGATACTCCACCCTTTGATTGTTGATTGGACACTTGCAGCTATCACATCCTTCTTCACAACAATGGTTTGTATGGACAACTCTTGCGGCCCCATGCGCATTAGTCTTACTTTGGCCAGATAACTTTTCAATTTCTGGTGATTCCGACAACAGTGGCTCCACCAATCCCAAGAACTGGGGGCTGACTGGCAGGAGCCGAGGGCAATCGTGTGCACTTCCAGTCCACTTTTTTTTTTAACGGGAGCGTTAGAGATTGCCTAGCACAGCACTTGGCTGATCTCCGGAGCTTCTATTAGAGCGAATGCAGAGGAAGAGCGCATGGTCGACTCTCCATTCGCACAAGGCTCTTCAGATTTCTAGTTCTCGGGATCGGTGAGGACCACGGAGGTTGGAAATTTATCACCTATCCCATAGGTTGGCTATAACTTTTATACTTAAGAACACCCCTTTAATTTATATATGAGAGTTACCGGCTGAGCAATCACTTGGTTGATCGTTCAGCTTACAGTTATATCTCCCCACTCCTCCTTACACAGAAGCATTCGAATCTGTGTTCTATATGAGAGAATCGCTAGCAAACTCCTCTGGCGGTGGCTTATCTCTCCGAGAACAAAAGGATTGGCAATTCCAAATCCGACATGCTGGCTCCTTATCTCTCCAATATGATCTGTCAAGGGAGAATCTGAGACACCCCCCCCCCCCCCCCCCCGCATACAATTAGACTTGATGGCTGAGCCTGCTGATATCAGCATGTCCAACCAATGTTAGTCTCATGGGGGCATTAAAAGTTGTCCACTTCATATAATCCATTTTTGTTAGGAAGGATTTGATGACGACCAGCATCCCCATTAATCAACTGCAATCAGCAGGAGGATCTCACGGCAATTGTTCAATTCCACTGCAGCGCCACCACAAGAGAAATGAAGCATTACACAATGTTCGAATCAATAGGACTGTCCTGGGTCTTCCAGACTAAGTTATGCTCTTTGACGTAGATCACAGAATAAAGCAACTTTCCAAATAATCTGATTAAAAAAAAATCTTGGGTCTAAGGTTTTTAAGTAACTTTGGACAGGAAATAACTTTCAAACTCGAACACTGCTTTAATGATGTTCCCAACAATAATATCTTATCACCTGTACACAGGATAGATGAAGTGTCTGATTGCTGGGGTGCCGGAGTCCTATTTGTATGGGACCATTGTCACGTATGTGTTCCACCGATTCCCAGCCCAGTGATCAGGAACTTAGGATCGTAGGACAACCTCTTTATTTGCCAGAATTTGTGGGTCGTTGATGTCACAGATTCCCATTAGTCACGGATCCCAATTGCCATCACATTTTTCTTCCATCCATAACAGGGCTCGGCTTTCCTGTATTCCTACGATTTCTCAGTATCTTCGTACTTCTCCACAGACCATATCTAGCTCATTAGGGATTCTGCACCTTGTATGCCTCAAGAAACAGATGACATTCTCAAATCTGCACCTGTCAAAAACCTCAAGATAGCTTTTATTAAACAATAATCTTCCTTTCTCATTCCGCATATTCAGCATTTAAGGAACATACTCGTGTCTCGTGGCTCCTTCTTTCACCTGTGGAAATTGCCAACTGCTCTGTTCAGGCAATAACATATTGGCAATTCGTCCCCAGGGGGTCTCGCTACATATTTACTCATTGTTCCATGTGGACCCAAGCCAACACGTGTACATGGGAATACATAATCAATGTATCCTCAACTCCACTAGTCAGCAGGCCTGAAAGTCAGACTATGGTGTGCTGGAGGAATTAGTTAATTGTGCAGGAGCAAGGAAATTAGTTTATTTTTTCCAGCTGCTTAGCTGTTTTTCAGCTTCAGAGTTGTCGCACTTTCAAGATATAAGTTCTTATATAATGCACGAATTATATAGCTCAATGGGAGTTATTTTATTATACATTCCCTATTATGGCATTAGGAAATACTAAAGGTGGGGGAAATGAGAGCGTGAAAAGCCATATGGTGCCCTTACACAGCAATACTACTGACAAAAAGGCTTGCAGTCTTCAGCTGTATCCATGTAACTTGACATACAATGGGTAAAATCAATCAGGAAATGGGGAACTACGCCACAAAATCCACTGAAGACGCAACTTTTACTTTGTATGCATACCCCGTTGAATCGTATTATGGCCATGTGCATGAGTCCTTAATTTGTACATACCGTACATTACATTACATTACTCATTTTAAGCTACACCCTGTATTATACCCCAGAGCTGCACTCACTATTCTGCTGGTGCAGTCACTGTGTACATACAGTTGTGCTCAAAAGTTTACATACCCTGGCAGAATTTTTGCGTTCTTGGCCTTTTTTCAGAGATTATGAAAATAACGCCAAACCTTTTTCTCCATTCATTGTTAGTGGTTAGGTGAAGCCATTTATTGTTAAACTACTGTTTTTCTCTTTTTAAATCCTAATGACAACCCAAAACATCCAAATGACCCTGATCAAAAGTTTACATACCCCACTTCTTAATACCGTGTATTGCCCCCTCTAACATCAAGTCTTTTGTGGTAGTTGTAGATGAAGTTCTTTATTTTCTCAGATGGTAAAGCTGTCCACTCTTCTTGGCAAAAAGCCTCCAATTCCTGTAAATTCCTGGGCTGTCTAGCATGAACTGCGCGCTTGAGATCTCCCCAGAGTGGCTCCTTGATATTGAGGTCAGGAGACTGAGATGGCCACTCCAGAACATTCACTTTGTTCTGCTGTAGCCAATGACAGGTCGAGTTGGCCTTGTGTTTTGGATTGTTGTCATGTTAGAACGTCCAAGTACGTCCCATGCGCAGCTTCTGGGCTATTTGCAAATTTGCCTCCTGTATTTGCTGATAACATGCTGCATTCATCTTTCCTTCAACTTTGACCAAGTTTCTTGTGCCTTTTGTAGCTCACACATCCCCAAAACATCAGTGATCCACCTTCGTGGTTACAGTAGGAATGGCGTTCCTTTCATCATAGGCCTTGTTGACCTCTCTCCAAATGTAACGTTTATGGTTTTGGCCAAAAAGTTATATTTTGGTCTCATCACTCCAAATTACCTTGTTCCAGTAGTTTTGAGGCTTGTCTCTGTGCTGTTTTGCGGATTGTAGGCCAGATACTTTGTGGCATTTGAGCAGTAATGGCTTTCTTTTGGCGACTCGACCATGCAGCCGTTTTTCTTCAAGTGCATCTTGAAACAGCCACACCGCTAGTTTTCAGAGAGTCCAGTATTTCAGCTGATGTTATTTGTGGGTTTTTCTTTGCATCCCGAACAATTTTCCTGGCAGTTGTGGACGAATTTTTTGTTGGTCTACCTGACCGTGGTTTTGCTTTTACAGAGCCCCTGACTTTCCATTTGTTAATCACAGTTTGAACACTGCTGACTGGCATTATCAATTCCTTGAATATCTTTTTGTATCCCTTTCCTGTTTTATACAGTTCAACTACCTTTTCCCATAGATCCGTTGATATTTTTTTGCTCTCCCCATGACTCACAATCCATAAATGCCAGTGGCTGGATGAAAGATGCAAGAGTCTGTTTGGATCCCAGAAACTCACTCACCTTTTATGCACACACTGATTACAAGCAAACAGGTCACAGGTGAGGATGTTACCTTTAGTAGCCATTCAAACCCACTTGTGTCAACTTCTATGCATGTTATCAGGCCAAAATCACCAGGGTATCTGAACTGTTGATCAGGGTCATTTGGATGTTTTGGGTTGTCATTATGATTTAAAAAGAGAAAACACAGTAGTTTGACAATAAATGGCTTCACCCAACCACTAACCATGAGTGGAGAAAAAGTTTTGGTGTCATCATTCATATTCTCTGAAAAAGGCCAAGAAAACAAAAATTCTACCGGGGTATGTAAACTTTTGAGCACAACTGTACATTACATTAATGATCCTGCACTGATCTCAAGTTACATCCTGTATTATACTCCAGAGCTGCACTCGCTATTCTGCTGGTGCAGTCACTGTGTACATACATTACATTACTGATCCTGAGTTACATCCTGTATTATACTCCAGAGCTGCACTCACTATTCTGCTGGTGGTGTCACTCTGTACATACTTTAATTATCCTGTTCTGACCTTAGTTTCACTCTCCATTATACTTAAGGATTGAATTTTTTAGGCTTCAGAGCTAAAATCTCAGCGTTTCTTATTGGTAGTGTCTGTACAGCACTATTTCTGATATTAGAGAGGCGGAGGAGATCACATTTGTTTAAAATTACAAACCTGATTTCTAGACCTTTTTTTCAAAGTACGGTAAATAAAATATGTACAGATCTTGGAGAGAATTAACAACCCATCTAATGATTGATTTTTTTTTTTTTGTTGTTTTATAACTCTTCTTCCAGCACTTATACATTTGCCACATTTATTTGTTATGATAATTCCAAACGTAAATTAAAAGAAATAAATGGAAACAAGATAAAAATGACCAAACCAAGCCTTTTCCTCTTTGTTTTATGGCATATCTAATCCACTTCTGGCTGTAATTTACTCTGATTCATGAATTCTTGACAGTTTCGATGCTCTGGAATTATTCATCAAAGTAGTTGGCACCCGAGCAATTTTATAGGAGTTACCAGTCATCAAAAATGTATTAGCCAATAAATCGGCGAAACAGCCGGCTTTTTAATAGGCTGCACCATGTGGTATGTAAGAACGCTTTATGCATTGGATCCCGAATGTTTTCTTTATTCTTTGAAGCAATATGTGGCATAAACTTGAAGAGACTGTATTATATTTTGGTTCCACTCAATCACAGTAGTAATGACAGTTATCCAATTAGCAACTCGAGGGCATTAACTGGCGTATTGATTAGAACGGAGCATTCAATACCTCCGAGATAATCCAAGAAGTCAGTAAGTTTTATTAACAAGATGGGATGTGTCACGCCTCTTCTTTTAACCCTCTTCTGCACCACCCCTGTGGAGCGATCACCAATCAACCTCCAGCACAGGGTATATCAGGCGGCTCCTCCCTCATGGAGGCGCCTGATTATCGTGTGCCTTCCGTACGGTACTCTGGCCCTGTCTGGTCGCTCCTGACTCCTGTCGCTCCTGACTCCTGTCGCTCCTGACTCCTGTCGCTCCTGACTCCTGTCGCTCCTGACTCCGGTCGCTCCTGACTCCGGTCGCTCCTGACTCCGGTCGCTCCTGACTCTCTGCCTTGTCTGTCTCACCCGCTCCTGAGCCACCCCTCTTGGTATCAGCTGTCACGATATTCGACTCCTTCGGGCCTGCTCCTATCGGTCCCTGTATGGGGGTCTGCACCACCTGGCCAGCTCGCCCCAGGGATCCCGGTACCGTGACCCAGAGGGTCCACTCTTGCTACTCATAACAGGATGCTTGGAACTCTATAAATATGATACATTAGTGTAACATATAAAGAGAAATGAAATGGAAATACATGTTTATTATTTCAAGGTGATTTTTATTAAAATGGTATTTGCAAGTTATCTCTTGAGCAGCTCAAAACTCTACAGTCTCCTTACTTCATGGTTTCTGGCAATGCAGGTTCTCATTCAGTAGAATTATGAAGCTCAACACAAGTTCTTCTATAACACGTGTATATATCAGTGGTTTGGTCTGTTATAGAGAGAGCTGCTGTGTAGAAATCTGTGGCTGGAGAAAGATGGCTGGGATGTTGGGTGTTAACACCTCTCCTGGAATTGAACTGTTGCACACTCTTGGCCAAGCTCCATGAAAACGAGCTGTACACTATGTAAAATAAAAGCTGTCATTCCATGAGAATGACAGCAGATAGAAAAAGCAAGTCAATTGCAAACTTGCTTATTTTCATGCTGTCTAATGAAATCAATTTAACCCTTTCATGACCTTGGACGTATAGACACATCATGGCGTACAGGGGCTATGCGCATTCGATCACTGACGGGTGGTCAGCTGATATGACAGCTGACACTCGGCACTCACTGCCAGGCAGTTGATCCCACTAAATGCTGTGATCGCAGTATTTAGAAGGCAGAGGAAGGGAGTCCACTCTGCTTTCTGATCGGCGACCCTGTGATGTCATCGCCCAATCGTTGCCATGGTGACCAGTTGTCGTCATAACGACATCCGGGTCACCAGATCTAGCAAGCTTGATACACCGTGCTCTGAGCTCGTCAGTGCAGTGCTGACAATTTTTATAAAGCATGGCAAAGCTCGTGCATTGCAATGCTTTCTAAGGCTAGGTTCACATTAACGTTCGGGGGCTTTGCAGAGGGCTGCATACTTCCTCCGTTAAGCCCCGCCTACTTCCACATACTTCTGCATGCGTCCTGTGTACCTATCTTTAACATCGGGTACGCAGGACATGCGGATGCGTTGTTTTGACGCACCCATCGTCTGCGCAAAACGACACTTGTTGCGTTCCCGTGCGGTCGTCGGGCGCGTCAAAACAACGCATCCGCATACATCCACATGTCCTGCGTACCCAATGTTAAAGATAGGTACGCAGGACGCATTCAGAAGTAGGTGGGGCTTAATGGAGGAAGTATGCGGCCCTCCGCAAAGCCCCCGAACGCTATTGTGAACCTAGCCTAAGCGATTAGAAGCCATCAGAGTAAAAAAAAAAAAAAAATTAAAAGTCCCATACAGGAACTTAGTACAAAAAATTTGAAAAAAATCACAAAATTATAGTAAAAAAATATGTACCGTGTTTATATTGTAGATGATTATTTTTATGGGGAAAAAAATACACATATTTGGCACTGATGGGTCCAGAACTTCCCGACTTATCAAACTGTCCCTCTAGTTAACCCCTTCAGTGAGCTCCGTAAAAACAAAAAGGCAAAAAACTATGCTTTATCAACATACAGCCGAACAAAAAGTGGAATAAAACCCAATCAAAATGACAAATGTAAATAAAAATGGTGTTGCTGAATGTCTGTTTCGCCCCCAAAAAGACGCCATACAGCTCTCAGTGGAAAAATAAAAAAGTTATAGCTCTCAGAATAAAGCGATGAAAAAATAATTATTTTTGTCTATAAAATAGTTTCTGTAAAAGCGCAAAAAATCACAAAAATTATATAAGTGTAGTGATGTAATTTTACTGACCCAAAGAATAAAGATGCCGTAACAATTTTACCACATGCAGAACTGCATAAAAAAAAAATTCTGAATTGCTGGTTTTTGTTCATTCTGCCTCCCAAAAATCAGAATGGAAAGCGGTCAAAAAATGTTATGAGCCCAAAAATGGTACCAATAAAAATGTCAACTTGTCCCGCAAAAAACAAACCGTCACATGATTCTGTGGGTCAAAATATGGAAAAATTATAGCTGTCAAACTTTTTTACTGTGTGACGGCAGCCAAGCAGAAGAAAAACAATTAAATCTGTAGTCTCACCCACCCGAAGAATAAAGTAATCTAATCACTTATACCGCACGAGAACAGCATAAAAAATAAATAGAACCAATTCTTCACCTTCTGGTTTTTGTTTTTTTTTCATTCTGCCTCCCAAAGATCGCAGTAAGGCCGACATCATACTACCGTGTGTGATGCGAGAAACTTGCACGAGTCTCTGGCATCAACACCCGGCGCTACTGCCGGCACTCAGGACCGTAGCTGATGCCAGAGACTCGTGCGAGTTTCTCGCATCACACAAGGTAATGGGATCCCGGCCTAAGGCTCGGCAGAACATTTATCCTGCACTTTGCACTGAGTGCTTACATCGTGGTTTCCGTGTAAATCTCTGAAATATGTGATTCAGATGTAACTCCCAACGGAAGATTCCCTATAATGAGGCAGATGGAGGCACTGTGGATGTTGATTCGGCGGTGTCTGTCATTTCAGGCGTGCATAAAAGTGCTGTCTGCCACAGTTCTATACACTTCTAAAAAGAAGGACAAAGGCCAGAGTCCAGAGCACCTCTGCGGCTGCTGCCTCATTACAGTAAATGGATCCCTCGGGGGTTTCATCACTCGGAGATTTTGGGTAGAAACCCCAAAGTGCTCAGCGTAGAGCACAGGATAAATGTGATCCTAAATGTTGTTTAAAGTTTTCCCAACAAAAGCTTCAAATTAATCCAGAAAAAAGCGAGTTCTCACTCAGGTCCATCATCTGTTAATGGAAATATAGGGGGCTTTCATGTTACTGGTAGTACAAAGGCTCTGGAAAAGCGCTATGGCTCCTTACCCCCCAAAACAAGTTCAGTAAATTTTGTGCTCCCAAATCCAAATGCTCCCCACCTTTCTGAGCACCACAGCGTGCCTAAACTACATTTAGCATCAACATGTTTGGCATTCCTGTAGTGATGAGGGCCCGCCTAATTTACGGGTGCATGTCTACAGAAGAATGAGCTGGGCATAACGAATTGGTCACTATAAGGCACTGGTCACTACAGCGTACTGGTCACTACAACGGCAGTTTGCAATTTTTACGCAAACATGCACTACTGCTTATTTCTGGAATGCACCCATGGAGTCAAAATCATCACTACACTTGTAGATAAATTCCTAAAGGGGTATAATGTTCAAAATGGGGTTACTTGAGGGGGGGGGGATTCTGCTCTGCTAGTACTTAGGGGCTCTGTATGTGGAGTCCACAAACTATTCTAGGAAAATCTGCACTCCAGGAGGCAAATTCAGAGTCTAGTCATGTGGCTAAGTAGTATTGTACAGCCACGTATGGGGTATCTCTACATTCAGCAGAAATTGTGGGACAAATTTGTATGCCATTTTTACCACTTTCCCAGTGTGAAAATGTAAAATCTGGGGCTACAATAAAATTTTGGTGGTAAAAATGTAATTCTTTTTTCTTCAGTGCCCAATGGTATAAAATTCTGTGACACCTGTCACCTGTGGCGTCAATATGATCGCTGCACCCATAAATGAATTCATTGAGAGGCGGTGTTTGCAACATGGGGTCAATTATGGGGATTCTGCTATTCTGGCACCTCGGGGGCTGTTCTAGTGGATCATGACACCAGCAAACCATAACAGTAAGCTGCACTATAATATGGCACTTTTTCCCTTCTGAGCTTTGCACTGTGCCAGAAAAGTATTTTTCGATTACATGTAGAGTATTAGCAATAAATAAACTGAGGTCCATTTTTTTTCTATTAGCCCTTATAAAATTAAAAACTTTGGGCTGAAACAACATTTTAGTGGTAAAAATGTAATTTATTCTTTCTTCCCTGCCCCATGGAATAAAATTCTGTGAAGCTCATGTGGTGTCAGTATGATCACTGCACTCATAGATTAATTCATTGGGTGGTGTAGTTTTTAAAATGAAGTAATTTATGAGGGGTTTCTCCTGTTTTGGCACCTCAGGGGCTCTGCCAATGTGACATGGCAACCTCAAACCATTCCAGCAAAATCTGAACTCCAATATATCGCTTCTTCTCTTCTAATATTCGTACTGTGCCTCAAAAGTAGTTTTCGACCGCATATCGTTGTACTTAGGAGAAATTGTTAAAATTTGAGGGTCCATTTTCTTCTGCTATCCTTTTCAAAATGAGAAAATTTGGGGCTAAAACAACATTTTTGTGGAAAAATGTATATATTTTTTTTCAAGGTGCTCACCACACAGCTAGATAAATTCCTTAAGATGTCTAGTTTTCAAAATGGGGTAACTTGTGCAATGTTTCCATCATAGTCTCTCCAAACGCGACGTGTCGTCCGCTAATGATTTCAGCAAATTTTGCATTCAAAAAGTCAAATTGCGCTCCTTCCCTTCCGAGATCTGCCGTGCTCCCAAACAGTAGTTTTCCTCCACTTATGGGGAGAAATTACACATCAAATTGTACAGTGCATTTCATCCTGATAACATTGTGAAAATTAAAAAAAAAAAAGGGTCTAAAGTAACATTATTGTGAAAAAACATTAAATGTTCATTTTTTTTTCCTTCCACATTCCATTAATTCCTGTGAAGCACCTGAAGGATTAATAAACTTCTTGAATGTGGTTTTGAATACCTTGAGGGGTGCAGTTTTTAGATTGTCACTTTTGGGTATTTTCTGTCGTATAGGCCCTCAGTCACTTCAAACGTGATGCACTCACGTGTACTCACTCCCCATAGTACTTCATATAGTATAATGCACTTCCCTTATTTCTCCATGTAGTATAATGCACCCCCCTAGTCCTCCATATTGTCTAATATACCCCATAGGCGTCTAGCAGCCCTATAGCCCTCCATACAGTATTACGACTACTACAATGTACTCACTGTTTTAAAAAAAAAAAAAAACTACTCGCACTCTTCCTCTTTTCCCCGTTGCTCCAGTGTCTTCGGTGAGCATTCTGAAACCTCTCGCAACTCGGCACAGCGCCAAGGAAGAGTGATGGGGGAGGAAGCGTCAGCTCATAGCTCCATTTTCATCATCATTTCAACTGTATCGGCATCCAGGATGTTGATGCAGGTGAATGTCGGGAGGGGGTGGTGCCTTCATGGACCCTATAGTGGCGCCGTGGCTTGCCGACATTGCCGGTACGCCACTGCCCTGTGAAGACCCTTGCAATGACTGTGCATTAATTGACGGAGATCCGACATGTATTTTTCAGAGAGCAGAGTGTCTTCAAAAAGCTGTCTCTCCTGTATATATGTGTGTGATTTTGAATATACGCTACTTTGTGATTTCCCCTTTCATTGGTAACATTTAAAGCTGTAGTCCCATGTCAGACACTAATGGCATCTTTATATGATATGTAATAAATATCTGACAACACTGGCTATTTCCAGAACTCTTTCAGTGCATGAAGAGAACCGCATGTGTGCCACCTCTCGTAAGAGCAGCACAAGACGTGTTTCTTGTTCTATAAATTTCTGGGTCCCAGAAGTGATCCCTGCATCTATTAGACATTTTATGGCTTATCCAGTGGCTAAATGGGTCACCCTCCCAGGGCCGTGGGGTACTCGGTACCGCGCCGGTGTCAGGGGAATGTGTCACAGCAGCAGTCACCCGGTCCGTGGCCCTGGGCGCCCAAGTAATGGCGGAATTGGATGTAGTTTAAGTGGAATGGAATAGTTCGTGACGCCACCTGTGGTGCTCGGCAAGGGAGGTGTTAAGCCGACGCTGCATGCAGATCCGCTGGGTCTGATGGTAGGGTGCAGCAAGGGTGTAAAAGCTCCCCACAGGTGAAGCTATAGTCCCAGGGCAGCGTTGAGGTGGATGGCACGGTGGTGAAGCAGACAAGATACAGCAGGGTGCAATTTCTGTACCATTACTTGATAACTGCAGTCCAGGGTCCTGATTACAGATGGTATTGGAGCAGGCTAGCCTGGACGCAATTCAGGGATTCTCTCTCAGCAGACGGGCTGTGCAGTCTCCTTCCTAGCGCTTGTTTGAATGAAGTACTCCAGTACTAAGTTACTCTGAAGTTCCTCCTGTCAGATGTTCCCAAGAACCTTACTTGCACGGCAGACAGCTGTAGCCTCTCTCGGGGACTCCCTTCTCCGGAGTCCTGGCTCTCTATCCAAGCTGCTGTTGTGCCTCAAGTCTTAGATGGGAGTAGGGCATTTACAGTCTCCTACTCCTCTGGTATCTGCTGTAGGACCGTTGGTATTCGTACAGCCGTAGAGACCAGGCTCCAGTTCTTGCTCTCTCGCTGCGAGGGAGCTCTCCTTTCCTAGCTCAACCTCCAGCAGCTCTCTACACGTCTGCACACTTCACCCTCCGCAGACTAACTGACTACTCCTTCCTCTTGGCCCTCAGAGAGCACCCCTCCCCTTAATCCTGGTTCAGAGTTCCCCCTGCTGGCCTGGAGTGTAACTGTGTTGCATGTATGGATTGACTGCGAGAGAGACCCATCATTGCCTCCAAGCCTGGCATTACCCTCCCCTGGAGGAAGGCAAAGCCACTGTGGCGACCATACTCCTGGGGGCGCCACATAAATGTGTGAGATCGGAGCACCCCTTTAAGGGAGGAATTTCCCACCCTGAGAAGATCGGGGCAAGTGTGATCAGAGTATGTGAACATAATGTGGTCCGATTCACTCTGATGAGAAGATGGAGAAAAACATTTCTCCACCTTCTCTATTGTATCAGTCCATGGAAATATCACTCCACTCAAATGTTTTTTGTGGACTCATTGACTTGCCTGGCCGAGTGCGATCTGAATATGAGCTCAAACTTGGGCATGCAGCAATTTTTATTTTTTCTTTCCTCGGACTGGCTCTGTCTGAGAAAAAAGTCGGACGTATCCACGGCCCCGTAGAATAGCATTGGTCTGAGCCCGATATGATTTTTTTTGTCTTGTCTGCAGGAACCCTAATGATGAGGGCTACATAACTCCTATCTTTTCGCCCTCCTTGTAAGGTCTTCCTAGCCCCAGTTGTTAAACTTCTAGAAAAACAATACAAATGGTTAATTTAGGCGCTACGTCAATGTGTTGCCGTATAATAAAAGGGGCTCCTTCTCCACATTAACACTCTCTTAAGTAGCAAACATTTGATGCTGAGCCTTATTTTCCCGAAAAATAAACTCGACTTCTCTTTGAAAAGCGCCAACGGCTTCTTTTATGTCACTTATGTTAGGTGATAAAAAAAAACAAGAAAAAAAAAGAAATAAAAGACCATCAGCTTATTAAATCCATCACACCCGTAGTAAAAGGGCCGCAACGCAATATTATTAGTGCTCGTCACCTGACAGCCAGACTAATTACAGTTCATAACTACAGCGGATGTGTTGAAATGTGTAGCATGCTCCTGGACAGGTGTTAATAAGCAAAGAGACTTGACGTGCGAGGCGATACAGCGAGGAGCACATCGCCGCTCTCCCCGTCGGGTGATAGAAATACTCTGCAGCGAGATGGTCTTGATGGAGGGGGGGGATCATAATTTTAGAACAGTTTCAAACATTAATTAAAAAAACTTCCGAAACGATACATCAAATAGACGGAAAAAATATTTTCAGAACATATATATATGTGGCTGCACAAACTGTTAGAAACCGACTCCATGAGGATGGCCTGAGCACCCTACGTCCACAGATGGGGGTTGTGCTCACAGCCCAACACCGTGCAGGACACTTGGCATTTGCCACAGAACACCAGGATTGGCAAATTTGCCACTGGCGCCCTGTGCTCTTCACAGATGAAAGCCGCTTCACACTGAGCACATGTGACAGAGTCTGGAGACGCCGTGGAGAGCTATCTGCTGACTGCAACATCCTTCAGCATGACCGGTTTGGCAGTGGGTCAGTAATGGTGTGGGGTGGCATTTCTTTGGAGGGCCGCACAGCCCTCCATGTGCTCGCCAGAGGTAGCCTGATTGCCATTAGGTACCAAAATGAGATCCTCAGACCCCTTGTGAGACCATATGCTGGTGCGGTTAGCCCTGGGTTCCTCCTAATGCAGGACAATGCCAGACCTCATGTGGCTGGAGTGTGTCAGCAGTTCCTGCAAGATAAAGGCATTGAAGCTGTGGACTGGCCCGCCTGATCCTCAGACCTGAATCCGTTTGAGCACATCTGGGACATCATGTCTCACTCCATCCACCAACGTCACATTGCACCACAGACAGTCCAGGAGTTGGTGGATGCTTTAGTCCAGGTCTGGGAGGAGATCCCTCCGGAGAACATCCGCAACCTCATCAGAAGCATGCCCAGGCATTGTAGGGAGGTCATACTGGCACGTGGAGGCCACATACAATACTGAGCATCATTTTGACTTGTTTCCACTTTCATTTTGGGAGTCTCTGCAAATCCAGGCCTCCATTGGTTCAAAAATTTGATTTCCATTGATGATTTTTGTGTGATTATGTTAACAGCACATTCAACTTTGTACAGAACAAAGTATTCAATGAGAATATTTCATTCATTTAGATCTAGGATGTGTTATTTGAGTGCTCCCTTTATTTTTTTGAGCAGTGTGTGTGTGTGTGTGTGTGTGTGTGTGTGTGTGTATGTGTGTGAGATATATATACACACACACACACACACACACACACACACACACACACACACACACACACACACACATATATATATATATATATATATATATATATATATATATATATATATAATGTGTGTGTGTATATATATATATATATATATATATATATATATATATATATATATTTTCATTCTCAACTCTTATATATATTTTGATTTTTGGGGAGTTTTAGTAAGTTCCCTATCAAATGCCTAAAACCACAAAAAAAAACTTAGAACCCCACATGGAAAACAGATCGTCGATGCAGGGCCTACGATAGCGGTGAATGCCTGGGGGAGCCGCATCTGGCTATATGTTTTATCTCCAGCAAGGAAAGGGCGACCGTGTGGCCAAATTCATCCACACACACGCAAATCACATGGCTCTGCCTACCTCTCCTCTGTATGGTGACATACGTAGTAAAGGGCCTAGAAGTAGCATCTCTCTTGTCCATAGGCTGTGCAAAGAACCATGAGCTGCAATTTGAGACGCAACAACTGAACAGGTGTGGTGTCGTTTCTGTGTTTTTGGAAAAAAAAAATCATTGGTTTTCAAGGAAAACTGAAGACATTACTGTTTTTTCTTTCTGAAACATCGCTCAAATTTGTCCAATGGTCGTGTCTAGTGTTACATCTAAGCTCCATGGTAGTAATGTGACGGAGCTAAAATACTACGCAACGCCATGGACATGAGATGAGCGGCAGCAAGGTTCAAGGTTTCTCTGATTGGTTGTTGAATTTCTGATTCCACGATTCTTCTCTCCCCTGATGACACTTGTTGGGGAGAAACTCTGCACATCGGATGGTCGGGCATTCTCCCCAAAATTAACAAGTTTGGATGACATTCATACAATGTGTAAATGTGTAATGGCACCTTAAAGCCATATTTTACAGTCGAACAATTCCTGTAGCCAGACTGCAGGTCTCCTAACTAGGCGTACAGTATATGAGGGTAAGATACCTACGATCGGGCCCCGAATTATTGTCCACATATGGACCGTAAAATAAGGATGTTTCATACTAGCCTACTCCTTCACAGACCCATCAATTGGTGAAATTCCTCCATATAGGAGCCATCGATTATTACATTCTGTTACCCTATGATTGCAGAAAATTTTTAGAAAATTTGAAGTTCGAAACTAGGTCAAATGTTCATTAAAATTAATTGAACTTTAATGTGTGTGTATGTATGTGTGTGTATATATATATATATATATATATATATATATATATATTTCTGCGTCTTGCACATCATTGTATTCTGCTGTCATGACAACATACAGTTCCCTGCAGATTTTATATTATATTTCCTAAAAATAATTCCATTCCAACAAATGTATACATATGGTGATCTTTTGAATTTGATATCATGCTGATCTTAATCTGTGTGCCAAGAAAATCCAGACTAAATATATATTGCGGGTCTTCTGCTGTTTTCTCGGTACATCCGCATAGTAATATCTGTGTATCCTGCAAGATGTTTAGTATTCTTGTTTAAAGGGACACTCCATGAAAACATGGATACCAAGTGCAGGGCATTTTAAGGGTATGTGCAAACGACATCTTTTTCAGATGAATTCCTCCTGAAAAAGCGTTCGTAAAAAAATGCCAAAAAGAATGAATCTCCTGACCTGAGCATTCTTCTGGCGTCTTACATAGCAAACAGGCTACCCCTGCATATGTTGCAGCTCTCAAACAGCTGAGACAAGCAGCTGTGGGGACTTGAACATATTATCCGAGCACGCCGAATACTCTGTTAGCACCCGAGCATACTTTGATGACACGTTATCCGAGCACGTTCGCTCATCACTAGTATCTACTGCTAGGTTTTTTTTAAAACAATGGGGGTGCCAGAATTAAGAAAACAAAAACATACTTGCCTAAAGAACCCTTCTGTGCCATATTGGTGTTGGTGTCCACAGGTCTCAAAGCTTTCTCTTCTGGGATTGTCTGCAGCGGTCAGTAGCCACATTCAGTCTGCTGGCATTTTCCTTCAGTTCAGATGGAAAGTGACCACGGAATATCGCAGATACATGTCCAGTTTTGATCTGAGGGTCAGGTCAGAATCTGCAATGTGAGTGAATGGGTCCGTGAAAATATCGGACTGCACTCAGATAACATCTGAGTGCGGTCCGAATTTCTCAGACTGGGAGAAGATGTAGAAAATTATGACACAATGGATGACACTCTGACCACAATCTGACCAGAATAATTAGTCTGTTTACCCCTTGAGAAAGCAACGTGTATGCCAGCGAAACACGCGTCGGGGTGACATCCGGCTGGGGGCTCACCCTCTTACTTGCCTCTCAACTCTGGTAAGCCTCTCCCTTATTAATTATACCCGTTACTTTTGTACATTTATACATTTTACTGTGGGCTTGGCTATCCTTGAGTGAAACCCCCTTTACAGGGGAATTTGTCTATCTTCCAGTTGACTCTGAGCGCATTATCCATTATTTCAGAGACGCCTTGTAGTGAGCCGCTGCCGTTCTTGCAGTGCCAGTAGCTTCCATGGAGCAGGGCAGTATTTTTCAATATTACACTTTTCCGGCCCTGACATTGAGCCGCACTTTCCGTTGTGCTTTTGTGCCGTCTGCCCGTCGTTGCCCCGCTGACGGCTTCTTGTAATTTTCCAGCTAATGGCTCGTAATCATTATTTGCCGACAGGTGAGCGTCCTGCTGCTCCTGTTCAGTTCCCGCGCCAGATGGAGTCAGATGGCAGCTTTCCACAGAAGCGGGAGCATTTCATTTTGCACACGTAGAAGCTTGGTAACTTTTCAACAGGCAATTAATTAAGGGTCCGCGATAATCCGCTAACCTGAGCTTGTGCAGTTTGTTTCATCGTTTGTTTGCATTTCTTTACGCTTTTTTTTTTTTGTCTTGCTAAATTGCAGTTCCCTCTCGGTAATCAGAGCCGAGCTCGGTGTTTTGTCTTCATTTTCCTTTATGTTTTTTTCTTTTTTTTCTTCCTTTTCTTTTCTGGTTCTCGCTCACGATTCTGCTTTTTATTTTAAGAAATTTAATGGGGTGAGCTATTGTTTGCTTAAGTAGATCTAAAGGGCCGTTAACCTCAATTAGCTGCGGTACATGCATTATGGTGACTGCTTAGCTCATTCATTGCAGGCTCGTGCCTGTAGGTGAGGTGGGTAAAAATCATCAGATCGGGTGAATTGTATAAGCTTTGCTCTTTTTTTGTGTTTGTTTTTAATACTGCACTTTTACCTTTTGTTTTGTTTTTATAACTTTTTTTTGTCCTCAATCAGTGCAGTCTTTGCATAGACCGGTGCCATATAACGGCATTTATCACCCAAAATGTCCCATAGTAAAAGAACGTATGCATTGCTGTTATATGGAATATTATACTTTATTGCATTATGCCATCTATTGTTTTTTATTTTTATGTTTTACTGAGATTTATGCTCTTTTGGCTTCTGAAATACAAATGTAACCCAATGCATATTGAGCGTGCATCCTACTGTGAGCATTGCTTTTTCTGTTAGGGCGTACAGTAGTCATTTGCTCTGATGGAGATGCTTGGATTGCCATGCATTGGAATGGCCGCCATTTAGTACAAATTTTGGAAATGAGCATCCATACGCTATAATATTGAAATCTGTTGTACAGGATTAGAAAAATGACCTTTTTGCAATATCACAGCACCTCCCGTGTTCACAGGTTATGCCTGGTATTGCGTCCCAGTCCTAGCTCATTTGCAATACAATACCAGACACAACCCATGGACAAGGGGTTGCGCTGTTACTACAAATGGTTATTTTTTTTCCTAATCCTTTACAACCCCCATAGCAGCAATAACCCTATATTCTGCACTTGCCTATTGCATTCCTGCTATTATCGGTCTTCCGCCTTTTAATAAAGCTTGGCCGTGTTTCCTAACTGCAAGGACGGGTGAGATTTTTTTGAACAATACAGCATTATTCTACCCATATTCAACATGGTCTCCAGTAATAAATGTTCCGAATGTACACGGCCACCGCGGCTATAAATCGCTGCACCATAATGCAAAAAAAATGAGGTGGCATACATCACGCTGACACCCGGCAGGGACCATTTTTTTTAGTATTCTGCTTCATCAGTGGAGCCTGAGCTGAGGCCGGGACCAGACCACAACCCTACGGCTCAGGTCTGTCCACATTCACACTGTAATGATTGCTGACACCAGTTATAGGGGTCGGATAAGGACAACCCACCGGTCTAATACTCTATGGCAGGGGTGGGCAACTGATTTCCCGAGGAGCCACGTGAGAGACCGAGACTGTTGTTGAGGCCGAAGCAATGGGCTGAAATTAATTCTGCTCCATACCAATATTAACATAATAATTATAGTTAGTTATATTATTTGTATCATTTAAAGTGGTTGTCCACCACTAGGACGACCCCTTCTTAAACTAAATATTCGACCCTGATAAAGTCTATACTCAACTCCCATGCCAGCTCCATTCCCATGGGGTTGGCACTCGCTCTCCGCAGTGCTGTGATGCGGTGTTGTGACACATGACGCCGGCGCCCAATCAGTGCTGAGGTCACTGTCTCCGCCTTCAGACAAACTGATCATGAAGAGGAAGTTCTGGATGAGCTGCAGCCCTGACTTCCTCTTCATGATCAGTTTGTGCGAAGGCGGGGACAGTGACGCCAGTGCTGATTGTCCTCCAGCGTCATGTGTCACAGCCCCGGTGTGAGCGAGTGCCGACGCCGTCGGAACGGAAGCGGCTTAGAAGGTGAGAATAGGCTTTTATTATTTTATCGGGGCAGGACGTTTAGATTAAGAAGGGGTTTTCCTAGCAGTTGACAACCCCTCTAATATTGAGCAGAATTAAGTATGCTGACATCTCCCTGTATACTGTAAGAGCCCAGACACAGCCCCCTATATACAGTATGAGCCCCCACATAGCCTGCTATATACAATTATAGCCCCCTATATGCAGAATGAGCCCCCACATAGCCCCATATATACAGTTTGAGCCCCCACATAGCCCTATATACAATTTTGGCCCCAAAATAGCCCCCTGTAGGTAGAATGAGCCCCCACATTGCCTCTGTATATATAGTGTCCCTCATTTAGCCTCCAATATCAGCCTCCACATATCCTTTGTATATGCAATATGAGCACTCACATAGCCTCCTATACATACAGTTGTGGCCAAAAGTATTGACACCCCTGCAATTCTGTCAGATAATACTCAGTTTCTTCCTGAAAATGATTGCAAACACAAATTCTTTTGTATTATTATCTTCATTTAATTTGTCTTAAATGAAAAAACACAAAAAGAATTGTCCTAAAGCCAAATTGGATATAATTCCACACCAAACATAAAAAAGAGGGTGGACAAAAGTATTGGCACTGTTCGAAAAATCATGTGATGCTTCTCTAATTTGTGTAATTAACAGCACCTGTAACTTACCTGTGGCACCTAACAGGTGTTGGCAATAACTAAATCACACTTGCAGCCAGTTGACATGGATTAAAGTTGACTCAACCTCTGTCCTATGTCCTTGTGTGTACCACATTGAGCATGGAGAAAAGAAAGAAGACTAAAGAACTGTCTGAGGACTTGAGAAACCAAATTGTGAGGAAGCATGAGCAATCTCAAGGCTACAAGTCCATCTCCAAAGACCTGAATGTTCCTGTGTCTACCGTGCACAGTGTCATCAAGAAGTTTAAAGCCCATGGCACTGTGGCTAACCTCCCTAGATGTGAACGGAAAAGAAAAATTGACAAGAGATTTCAACGCAAGATTGTGCGGATGTTGGATAAAGAACCTCGACTATCATCCAAACAAGTTCAAGCTGCCCTGCAGTCCGAGGGTACAACAGTGTCAACCTGTACTATCCGTCGGCGTCTGAATGAAAAGGGACTGTATGGTAGGAGACCCAGGAAGACCCCACTTCTTACCCCGAGACATAAAAAAGCCAGGCTGGAGTTTGCCAAAACTTACCTGAAAAAGCCTAAAACGTTTTGGACGAATGTTCTCTGGTCAGATGAGACAAAAGTAGAGCTTTTTGGGCAAAGGCATCAACATAGAGTTTACAGGAGAAAAAAAGAGGCATTCAAAGAAAAGAACACGGTCCCTACAGTCAAACATGGCGGAGGTTCCCTGATGTTTGGGGTTGCTTTGCTGCCTCTGGCACTGGACTGCTTGACCGTGTGCATGGCATTATGAAGTCAGAAGACTACCAACAAATTTTGCAGCATAATGTAAGGCCCAGTGTGAGAAAGCTGGGTCTCCCTCAGAGGTCATGGGTCTTCCAGCAGGACAATGACCCAAAACACACTTCAAAAAGCACTAGAAAGTGGTTTGGAGCACTGGAGACTTCTAAGGTGGCCAGCAATGAGTCCAGACCTGAATCCCATAGAACACCTGTGGAGAGATCTAAAAATGGCAGTTTGGAGAAGGCACCCTTCAAATATCAGGGACCTGGAGCAGTTTGCCAAAGAAGAATGGTCTAACATTCCAGCAGAGCATTGTAAGAAACTCATTGATGGTTACCGGAAGCGGTTGGTCGCAGTTATTTTGGCTAAAGGTTGTGCAACCAAGTATTAGGCTGAGGGTGCCAATACTTTTGTCTGGCCCATTATTGGAGTTTTGTGTGAAATGATCAATGTTTTGCTTTTTGCTTCATTCTCTTTTTGTGTTTTTTCATTTAAGACAAATTAAATGAAGATAATAATACCAAAGAATTTGTGTTTGCAATCATTTTCAGGAATAAACTGAGTATTATCTGACAGAATTGCAGGGGTGTCAATACTTTTAGCCACAACTGTAGTATGAGCCCCACATAGCCTCCCTACATACGTGAACCCCACATAATAAGTGATGAGCCTGGTAACACCAGTTGTTAATTTATTAATCATTTCCAGGAGGAGTAATAGAGCGATATATTCCATAACTTTTTGAAAAGAATGACTAAAATAGACCTATCAGGAGAACTCCTCTTTCATGGAAGCTTAGTATTTTGTATGCTTTTTACTTCTAAGTCCATACCGTCATAAATGATCTTACAATTTGCCTTTTCCCTACATTAGTGCCCCATGCGTAATAGTATGTGCAGACATGTATATGGGAAGGTAATGCGCTGATCTACTTTACATCTTATGGGACGGGACGGCCTGTCATTTACACGCCATGAATAAGTCATGATTTTTCATATCTGCAGGTTATCATATATTTACCTGGAAAAGTACTCTCTCACCATGTAAATTGTTGTTTGTTTTTTTTTGTATTTAATTTCTATCCGTTTTCCATCTATCATCTTCAGACGCTATGTTAACTGCTTGTCCTTTAGCAAAAGAAAAAAGATTATTTCTTGAGATATCAGCAGAACGTCCATATTAATGTGAAGAATAATCAACCATTTTATTGGCAAACCCGCCTTATATATATATATATATATATATATATATATATATATATATATATTTTTTGTTTTTATAGATTTGAATAATTCATTTTGTAGGTTGTATAAATATGAACGTTTGCTTTTTCTGGCATAAATAATTTTTAATACATTTACCTTATTGACAAAAGACTCGGGTCAGTCAAGTACAATCTATAATCCTGCTGTTTTGATTTTGAGGAAGGAAAAGAACTACACGACATGGATGTGTACTGTCCCATATTTCTGGAAAAAATCCTTCAAAAATCCAAATATGGATCAAGGTTCCAGAACTCTAGTCCCTGTCCTGTAATATTAGAACTGTCCAGAAAGGCATCCGGGCCCTCATTGAACTTGTTTAGTGAGTTGACTGTTACAACGTGATGTGGCATAACGTTAGTCTCCCTGCTCGTACAGTGAAGAATCCATACTTTCACTGTCCATACAGTAAAGAATCAGTCTCATTATGCATACAGTAAAGAATCATGATGTACAAAAAGTGAAGTATCCATATTTCACTGCTTGTACAGTAAAGAACCCGTAGTCTCACTGTTCAGACAATAAAGAATTCATAGTTTCACTGCTCTTACAGGAAATAATCCATAGTTTAACTGTTTGTACAGTGAAGTGTCCATAGTGTTACAGCTCGTAGAGTGAAGAATCCATAATCTCACTGCCCGTACAGTAAGGAATCCATAGTTTTGCTGCTCTTACACTAAAGAATCTATAGTTTCACTGTTTTGTACAGTGAAGAATCCATAGTCTCGCTGCTAACACAGTAAAGAACTTAGAGCCTCAGTGCTCGCATAGTAAAGAATCCATGGTCTCAGTGCTCGTACAGTAAAGAATCATAGTCTCATTATTCATACTGTAAGGAATCATGGATGTACAAGCAGTGAAGAATCCATATTTCGCTACTCGTGCAATAAAGAATCCATAAAATCGCTTCTCTTGCAATAAAATCGTACTTTAATTGTTCATATAGTAAAGAATTTGTAGTCACATTGCTCATACAGTAAATAATTCATAGTTTTACAGCTCTTACAGGAAAGAATCCATAGTTTCACTGTTTGTACAGTGATGTAGCCATAGTCTTACAGCTCGTACAGTGAAGACTCCATAATCTCTGTTCATACAATGAAGAATTCATAGTCTCACTGCTCGTACAGTAAGGAATCCATAGTTTCAAGGCTCTTACTGTAAAGAATCCATAGTTTCTTTTATTTGTACAGTGAAGAATCCATAGTTTTACTGTTTACACAGTAAAGTATACATAGTCTCAATGCTCAAACAGTAAAATCTGTCTGTGATTATTGAATGTTCCCACTAGATTCCGAGGTTGTCCCCTTGTCAACGTTGCAAGCCTAAGTGTAAAAAAAAAAAAATCATTAGAAGGATCTTTGTGCTATCCATTCATATATTTGTGCATTGGAAAAAAAAAATAAGGTTTAGGGGAATTCTCACTGGAAACTGAATAACATGAAGTTTGATAACCCGTCTTCTGCAGATCACCCATTCCCTTAATAACCTAGCTTGCTCTTCTCTGCGCCCGCTCTAGTTCCACAATGTCCTTCTTATAATTCTATATACAATTCTGGACTCCAGTGTATAAATTGGGTCACACTAGTGACTTGTATAGAGGAATTGATGCATCCCATTATTTTATTTGCCTTTGCAGCAGCTGTCTGGCACTGGTCACTAAAGCTGAGTTTGCCGTCCACCCGTACATCCAAGTTTTACCCACTGTTTTACCACTTAGTACATAATTATATGTTTTGTTTCTTTGACCCAAGTGCACGACCTTACATTGATCTACATTAAACTTTCATTGCTGTTTCTTCTTCTGAGCCTCCAGCTTCCCCAGACACCTCTGTAATATTAAATTATCCTCCTCTGTGTTGATTATATTGCAGAGTTTAGTATCATCTGCAAATATCCGTTAATTCTAATATTCTGTAAGCCCTCAGCGAGGCCATTAATAAACATATTAAATAGTAGGTTTAGATTGTTAGAAACAATTCTTAATTTGTTCACAATTAGCACTAATATATATATATATATATATATATATATATATATATATATATATATATATAGAACTACTGTATATAAGTAATGTAAAAAATATAAATTATATAGTTTAATAATTGCTCACTATTTTTGAGTGTTGCTTTTGCCCATATTTATTAACAATAAGGATGGCTGTAGACCGGAAAAGAGCATAGTCTGGAGATATTTATGTTCTTTTCCTTGACTTCAGGTTGAAAATGTCAGATTGCTGCTATTCCTTTATTGCCCGGCTGTAAATGTGCAGCACAGACTATGGGCACGTATCTTACAGTGAAATTCTTGACGTTACATATATAAACCAAGCAAATAATATAAATCCGATAATGTAGATCCATAAAGGGCATTTCGACCCGTCCCATATCTTTGTCAAGAATCGCTACAAGGTTGTAGGTATAGAGGGGATAGTTTGTTAACCTAAATGCAGAATGCAGCCGCCCGTGTTAAAGGGATGACTGGTCTTTATAGGACTACGTGTGGTTTATGAACTATTTTCTATGTTTTTTACCCAGGTTGGCATGGCCAGGGACGGCCATGTTTAAGGAGGGGGGAGTGTAAGAAGATAGCCAATCCCCTCAGTTGCACCCTCTCCTTCTGCCTTCTGACCCCCTGTGCGCTTCTTATGTACACATGTTATGTCCCTGTAATGTTTTATATGTGTCTTATATTTTGTAATGTATTGTATTGTCATGTGTATGTTTCCCTTTAAATGCCTGTATACAGAGTGGGCCATTTATATGGATACACCTAAATAAAATGGGAATGGTTGGTGATATCAACTTCCTGATTGTGGCACATTAGTATATGGGAGGGGGAAAACGTTTCAAGATGGGTTGTGACCATGGTGGCCATTTTAAAGTCGGCCATTTTGGATCCAACTTTTATTTTTTTCAATGGAAAGAGGGTCATGTGACATATCAAACTTATTGAGCTTTTCACAATAAAAACAATGGTGAGCCTGGTTTTAACACAACTTTATTCTTTCATGACTTATTTACAAGTTTCTCTTTGTTTACAGCCATTGACATGTCGCAGAGGTTAACACGTGAGGAGCGGATAGAAATTGTGTTGATGTCTGGTGAACGCAGTACCCGGGTCACTGCAGCAGATTTCAATGCAAGACACCCTACGCAATAAAACTGTCACCATTCCAATTTTATTTAAGTGTATCCATATAAATGGCCCACCCAAAAAAGTTTGCCTCATCACTGAACATAATGTTCTGTGTAAACTGAGGGTCCTTTCCAATTTTTATTTTGCCCATTCTGCAAGTTCAGTCTGCCAATCTGGTCACCAACCATTCCCATTTTATATAAATGGCCCAACCTGTAGTTAGGGACAGCAATAGTTAATAAGGGGCCTGGACCTGCAGCTACAAGGAAAGAGGAAGCTGTTGTTTCCTCAGAACTGCCCGGATCACTGGCCAGGGCAGACGTGTATTACAGACTGGGCACTGCCAGTCCCCCCTGGGCGGGAGAGGTCTGTTGCCCCAGGCTAGGATCTAAGGACCAAGGAATAAGGACTAGGGACTGCAACATGAGCCCCAGGACTCGAAGGGGTTATCCCGGCTTGTGAACTGCTGCAGATCTTCGGCTGCTGCAGCTGTTGTGGGTAGGGCTATAGAGAATGTCAGGGAGAGATCATTAATCCAGTGTTGTACTCTTTTATTCCTATTTTTTATTTCTGTTCATTAAAAAGTTATTCCCTGCTGGACAACAGTTGCCTTCTTGGACTCTGATTTGCCTGGACTACAGTGGACGGAGAGAAGATAAGTGTAAACTGTTGGAAAAGCTGTGTCTGTCCCGTCTATTCATGTACAAGGGGCCGGGGGTGCTCAGTGGACTGTGACTGTGAACTGTGCCTTTAAATAACTCACCACAACTACCCCCCCCCCGGTTGCCCTTGTTACAGGGTAAGCAGGCGCATCCCTCGTTTGGCTCAAAAATCTCTGTTCTAGTTCATTTGAAAGCTGCTGCATGGGGTTGAGGTCAGATCTCAGTGTGGCCAGTCATGTTCTTCAATACCAAACTCCCCCCAACCATGTCTATAATGACCTTGTGCACTGGCCAAAGTTATGGTGAACAGAAAAAGGGCCTTCCCCAAACCTTTCCCACAAAGTTGGAAGCTATAATTGTCCCAAATGTTTTGTTTGTTGAAACGTTAAGATTTCTCTTAAAGGGAATCTGTCACCCCTTTTTTCGGCTATGAGCTGCCGGCACCGACATGAGGGGCTTATCTACAGCATTCTGTAATGCTGTAGAAAAGTTTCCAATGTAACCTGAAAGAGAAGAAAAATGAGTTATTATATTCACGGGGGGGGGGCGGTCCGGTCTTGGTCCGATGGGTGTTGCGGTCCGACGCCTCCCATCGCCTCCTGTTGTGAGTTCATTTTCCCCTTCTCCGTCGATGTCTGATGAAATCCCTCTTCTGGTGAAGGAAGGTAGTGAGGCTGATTACCAAACACCTGATCAGGTAGATGATGACTGGGTAACAGGAACTTCTGACTGGATATAAGGCAGTCGACGCCCTTCTGAGTCGCTTGTGACTTCTCTGTTGGATTCTTGGAGACCAGTCTGATTCCTGCTTCCCAAAGATAAGTTTTTGCTCTGCTATTGAACTTATTAGTTTTGTTTTGTTTACTTTGTTTTTTGGAGTTCAGCCATCCCCGGTCGGGGGTGTGCTGAGATCCATTTTTGTCTCTGATCAGTTTGTCTCTTTGCTCTGTCTTCAGAATGTACCTGAGTGCTGATATAGTCTTTTTGAAGTCCTAGCGACTTCAGGGCCTGTTTTTCCTATTAGACGGTTGGGACATTTTTTGGTAGGGTTTTTTATGGATTGCAGACAGCAGCTTTTCTTTCCTGTCCTTTTTAGTTAGCTTGGGCCCCATCGTTTGCTCAACCTATCTTTCTATCTGTGTTAGTGTTTTCATCTTGCTTCACCGTCGTTATATGTTGGGGGCTGCCTATTGCTTTGGGGTCTGCTCTGGGGCAGTTTAGATTTCCCCTTTCTTTCTTTAGGCCTATTTAGTTCTCCGGCTGTGATCGAGGGGTCTAGGGCATCGTAAGAACCCCCTACGGCTACGGTTAGTTGTTGTGGATAGGATCAGGGGTCTGCAATCCGATAGCTACCAACCTCTCCGGTTTTCTGGACTTGGCTTGTATTTTTGTTTTTTCCTCCTTCGGTGACTCATTCACAACAGCCTCCCCTCTTCTTTGCTGCCTGTCGTGGCTCCGTCGCAGGTGCACTGCTCTGCACGGTTGAGGGCAGAGCAGAATAATGCAGTGCGCTGGCGCCAGAGAGAGGTCCGGCACCTGCGCACTGCAGGACTCTGCTCTGCCCTCAATAGGGCAGAGCAGTGTGCCTGCGCCGGAACCACGACAGGCGGCAAAGAAGAGGATGTCACAGTTAGAAGATGCAAAAAATAGAGAGAGGGGGAGCGCACTAAGGCGGTAAATGAGGGACATCAGCGTGTTTAACAAAGGTAATCCACTCACCTGGTGTGGTTGTGAAGGGTCACAACCACTTGAAGAAGTTTTGGCCGCTGCAGATCCCGGATTGCAGATACATACAGTGGATGAAAAGAAAAGCCGGGGTTTATCCGCGTTAGACCACAAGGAACCAACTGAAGATGCAAGCAAACCTTTATTCACACTCAAGCAAACGCGTTTCATGGCCACCTGGCCACTTCATCAGGGCAACAATGTACAATGTACACATTGTTGCCCTGATGAAGTGGCCAGGTGGCCATGAAACGCGTTGGCTTGAGTGAGAATAAAGGTTTGCTTGCATCTTCGGTTGGTTCCTTGTGGTCTAGCGCGGATATACCCCGGCTTTTCTCTTCATTCACCGTTAGAAGATGGGAGGGACCGGACGGCGACACCCATCGGACCGGACCCCCGGGTGAGTATAATCTAACACTTTTTTTCTTATCTTTCAGGTTACTTCGGGGGCTTATCTACAGCATTACAGAATGCTGTTGATAAGCCCCTGATGTCGGTGCTGGCGGCTCATAGTCGAAAAAAGGGGTGACAGATTCCCTTTAAGTGGAAGTCGGGAGCCGAGGCTGACACTGTAAAACAATCCCTTAGTAGTATCTCTCCTCCACCAAACTGTACAGCTGTCCAATGTTTGCGTGCAGCTGCTTGGCAATGGAAGTCCGAGCTATGTGGCTCCCGGCATGGACTCAGTGTTTGTACAGATATTCATGCCAGAGGAGGTTTGGACTCTGCAGTTATGGATTTTGCAAAGTGTTGGCGACTTGCACGCCCTCTGCTCTTCAGTACTTGGTGACCCCGCTGTGTAATGTTTACGTGACTGAGTTGCTGCAGTTCCTTTCACTTTTCAACAATTTCACTCTCAGGCGATGATGGAATACTCAGGAGGGAAGAAATGTCATGACCCAATATCATTCTGGGTTTAAAAGGGGTTAGTGCTTGAAATCATTGTCAATGTTATGGTTAAAAGAAGGCATCAAAAAGGCTTTACATTCAAGGACATTGCTGTTTGAAAGATTGCCCTTAAATCAACCATTTAATTGATCATCAAAAACTTTAAAAAGAGATGTTCAAATATTGTGAAGAAGCCTTCAGGGCGCCCAAGAAAGTACAGCAAGTGCCAGCACCATCTCTTAAATAGGATTCGACTATAGGATCAAGTTCAACACCAGGGCTGAGCTTGCTCAGGTATGGTAGCAGGTATCTACACTCACAGTTGAGTGAAGCCTTTTGGATGATGGTCTGGTGTCCAGAAGAGCAGCAAAGAAGCCATTTCTCTTAAAGAAAAAAATCAAGGACTGAAGAACATTCTGCAGGAAGAACAGTGATTGGACTGCAATGGACAAGGGGGGGGGGGAGTTATTTTTTACAATGAAGCCCCCTTTAGACTGTATTAGACATTTGAAGAATGCTTGTCCAGAGCAGAAAAGGTGATCACTACCATAAGTCCAGTGTCTGCCAACAGTAAAACATCCTGAGACCATTCATGTGCGATTTGCGTTTCATGAAAAAACAAATGGGATCTAAACATCCTCCCAGAGAAATTTTCTTACATTCTTCTTCCAACCATCCAGGAACCCATTGGTGATGAAAAAACCTGACCAGGAGAATCATGTTCTTACTTAATTTTTACAACTCAAATGAGCACCATAAAAAAACCCAATACAATGGCATAATTGCAATTTTTTTTTCGCCCTATCACCGTACTTGAGGTCGTTTTTTTTTTTTGTTTTTTTCCCCTGTTTTCAAGTATGTTATATGCTAAAATGGATGGGGTCATTAAAGTACAACTCTTGGGGTGTCTATGCTCAAATAAAAAAGATTAGAAATCTTGGAAGAAGGAGAGGAGAAAAGGGTCGAAATAAAAAAATTGGTGGTAGCAGGAAGGGATCAAAGAATCTGCACGAGAGCAGCTACGTAGTATGTAGGCACTTCATACTCCGCGCTCTGCGTCAGTGTTGGTACTTTACATACATTTACATATCAGTAAGCATATAGTATCTGATAGGGGTACATACGTGGTAAAGATTACTACACTATAGCATCGATGGGAGACGAAGCTGTTTGACAGATTTTCTCTCCGGAGAGCTTAGCGCAGATGAAAACGTCTCCAGCAATAAAGCTTTATGTGCGGGTCTTACCTGTTTGGGCTCATCCATCAGCAGATGACATATCAAGGATCTCGCTGTTGGCTTAGTTAATATATGGTGGAAATGTAGGAACGTTTGTACCCCTCTGAATTTATAGCCGATCCTTTCATACAGTCTTCCTTCGCTTTCTCATTTTAAACCAATATACATGTCACATATTTCTTTAAGAAAATAGACATCATCTCGCTTTATTTTATTTTGTGTGTGAAGTCTTTATAGACGGATTCAAGAACTGCGGAGAAGAACCCAGACACCATTATCCTCTTCGCGGCAAGTAAAAAACTATACAATATAAAGGCCGGGGTCACACTGCGTTATGGCAGTCCGTTAGACGAACTGCGTTACACCGCGGCATAACATGGTGTAACGCAGTCCGTTAACGCTGCCATTAACCCCCATTATCGGGCGCATCGCGACGCATGCAGTTTAGCGCATTTGCTCGCGATGTGCCGTCATTCAGTGACTGAGCCTTGGACGCGGGCTGCAGCATATCGCGTTATGCTATGCAGCCCGTCAACGCTATGTGTTGAACGGGCTGCCTTAACGCAGTATGAACCTGGCCTAAGAGGTGCGGAGGATGCATTTTCATCCTAGCCCTGGAACCTGAGAATGCCCAAAAAGTTCCTCTGTCCTCAAATTCCGAGGCCAGTAATGTAAGACCGGCTTCACACATTCAGGTCTCATGGCCTACTTATGGACTGTGATTTCCGAACTGGTCACAAGGCTAAAGCCTGAACTCAACAGATTCGTAGACTTATGACGCCAGTCCGAAAATGTGTGCCCAGAATGTAAGGTAGGTGTTTGAAGACGGATTTAAGTTACACCTCTGAGAATATAGCAAGACTGATTAAAGGGGTTATCCTCATAGAATAGGTCATCACTATCAGATTGGCGAGGATTCGATACCTATTACTCTTGCTAATAAGCCGCTCCCGCAGTGGCCAGACGTGGCTAGTGTACACAGCCACTCACTGTAGTGGTCATACTCGGGTACTACAGCTTAGTTCCTAGTAAAGTTAATGTGATCTGAGCTTCAGTGCACGGAGCCATGATGTTCCACCTATGTACAGTAGTCACATCCGGATGCCAATGTTGCGGCACACCACTCGCTGGGTGGGGGGGGCTGCTGCCGGTAGGGCCTCACAGATTGGTCCACACCTATCTGATCGCTTATTCTAATGATAAGATATAGATGACATATCGGTAGACAACTCCTGCAAGCTGAAAGACACTAAACGGTGAAGAACTATTATGTATGGGGTCCTATTGGCATTGAGGATAAAAATACAAATGAATCATTTTGCAATGGACGTTTTTGGGAGAGGGCTAACATGCATTCCTTGTTTTTCCCATGGACCATTGGTAATAAGACTCCATACACAGATGGTCTGCATAAGGATGACATGCTTCTTCACAGTTTAGTATCCCTCAGCATAAGAGCTTCAGGGCTGCAATCATCATTTATATGTCTCATCTCTAAATTTAAGGGCAGAGGGACTTTTCCAGAATCGGTACCACCCAAACATTTTGCCTGCATCTTTCACAAAGTCACAGACGACCTCTGAAATCTTGGGTTTTTTTTTCTTATTTTATGAGACATTTTGAGGCTTCGGATTAAGATTCTCTAAACCGGTCTAATAAGTGTGGGTGCAGCCCAACTCTCATGTGCATTGGTGAGTCAAGAAAGACCACTTTCGGCCGAATGATTGCTTGGCTCATAGCCATTGCGTGTGTATCGGGGCCTTTAGTCGTGAGTTGCAACCGGTCTTTCGTTGAAGCCTACTTACCGGAGATCTTCCCCCTGGCTCATCCCATCCCCAGTTCTGGTGATACAACACCACAGCCTTTTCTGGTTTTACGTTCCACATAGAAGTGATTTCACCTGTTATTTCACTGGGCCTTGGCAGTCAGGGATGTGTTGTGCAAGCAGCTAGGGAGCATGAAAACCAAATTTCATGACTTTTTTTCATCTTTAGATCTAAAAGGTAGCCCAAGAACAAAGGGAAACTTGACAAGACTGCTTTTAAAGTGCGTCACTGGAGACGTTGATGTCATTTTGTTTGAAGTAAAAGTTGTAGAAAATGTTTCGGTGAGAAATACATAAAGTAGAAAAGATTCAGGTAGCAGTAACGAGGTGGCCACCTTTTGTCACCTCGTCATTGTATATCCAACATAGTTCTGGTAATTGACATCTCCATGAGTCCTGATAACCTGAGCCCTGTTTTTTTTGTTTGTTTTTTTTGCATATGGAAGGCTCCTAACCACCTGCATAGACATGGAGTAACATTTCAGTAGGCTTCTCATCCTTAAACCCCTAGCAGTAGTTGGTACATTAGCTGTGTTGCTTTCTAAGGATGACCTTGTCTGTAGTAGAAGCAAGATTTTGTAAAATAGGCACACACGCTATGTAAATTGCCTTGCTGGAGTCAAGGAGGCGGAGCCACTTAACAGAAGAGTCAGAGTGGCGGAGCCAGTCGGAAAAAGAATCTAGAGGTCTCTTTATTATGACTTAATTGACTGACTTCCCCGGGACAGGGTACATCATCTCAAGAGCGTTAAAACTCTTTTGCTCTTAGCGTGTGCGCCAGACCTGAAACACAATGGGCACGTTCATGGGCTTTGGACCAGCATACGATGATGTAGTAAGTACTCATGGACCTTATTTTGGGTGGTGAACGTCACGTTCACATTGAACCTACTACAGAGTGGCTCCACCTCCTTGTCTCCAACATTATATTTTGCATACATCATGTGCAGTTATTTAAACTGCTTATTTTAGAAAAATCCTTCTAATACTACATACTATACAACATCTTTAGAACAAATTGCAAGCTTTCAAGACTACTCCGGTCTCTTCATCAGGCATAGAGTAACACAAAATCTGAAGTCGCATATTTATGCACACATTTCATTTTAATACCTGCTTTATACAGCCATTTGGCATTGATTTTTTTTTCAATGTAAGTATACCAGCTTCATCAGGTCTTTTAATCAGGCATAGAATAACACAAAATCTGAAGTCACATATTTATGTACAAATTTAATTTTGATATCAGGATTATGCAGCCATTTGGCATTGATTATTTTTCAATGTAAGTACACCAGCCTCATCCGGTCTAGAAGATCTATTTAATAATCCATTATAATTGATTCCGTTAATGCGCAAATTTCCATAAAATTACTGGACCTCGTTGGTGAATCAGCCCATGACTAATTCAGCTGTGTTACATCGGCACATCATGTGCTGTTACATTACGGGGCTGTATAGCTTGTCCTCGTAAAGTATTGTAAATTATATCAAATCTAGGACATTTCTGATAGATGAGGTTTGGGAAGACGTGGAGTCTTTTACTTGAAACCCCTATTTGGTCGCTCTGCCGGTGGAGTTAAATAGGACGGTGTGAGGAGCCGCGGAGGTAAATGGGCTGCTGACAGCGTGCGGATTAGGCTGATGGGAAGTAAGAGCAGTTATTTGACAATTTGGGAATCTATGTAGACAGCATCAGTGTTGCTGGCCGGCAGAGTCGGCTATTAGCTGACCGCCATGACAAAGTGTCATTTCCCAGAGAGCGCAGTTAAAGATATCAACGTGTCCATCTCCGAGGTCACCGTACCGATCTCTCACCACGGAGGAGCCGGCCGCGCCTGTATGACATGCAAAAAGCGGAAGTTGCCCTAGATGTAACTCATAAGAAATGTGAATGGTTAATCTGGCGCAGTAGAAAGCTGTACGTGGAAAAACTGCAATTATTTTTTACTTGAAATTCAATTATGCAGCCCTGTATAGATGAAGCTTCACGGACGTCTCACAAATCTGCTGTTTTTACAGAAAAAAAAGAACAAAGAAAATGAGCCGGAACAGATGTTTGTGTAAGTGTAATGTATAGGAGCCCGTTCACACTGTGGCCACGAGCTCATGTACATTGCACTTATACCACTTTATGTTCCGGCTCATTTCTTTTGGTTTTGCTGTAGTTTCTTGTACCTTGTACAAACAGGGGTGTGGCTCCCCATTTTTGAGCTAGACATCGCCTCTATATAGCTTCCCACGGACAGGTGTCTGCACAGTCGGGAATGTGTCTGCACAGTCGGGAATCAGTCTGCCCTGTCTGCATTGAGGTTGGCTGACACAAGGTGAGGTTTTCACACCAGAGATAGGATCACGTTGAGTACACCTTGTCACAGTGCGATAGATTTTAAACTTTTTTGATCAAAATGGTGGCAACAAAGTACCCCTGTGTTCTTTACACTTACTATTTACTTACTATAGGGTATATGCTCATTGTATTATGTTACAAAAAAAAAAATCAGTTGATCAGCTGATAGATGAAGGAAGCCTTGTGTGGCAGTATAATTCCCCAACAGTGGCCACTATAGGGGAAATGGGGTATTACATGCTGTACATGCGTGCAATATATGGACTGTCTGGGTCAGACACAATGTGAAAACCCAACTTTTGCCCCTAGAAAATTGCTGTATGACATAGCTGTTAGCCAAACGATGGTTCATCTGGCATCTGCCTCTCCTGAGTCTACCCATACACAGGAAAACTCGGCTCAGCCAATGGCTCCTATGCTCTATGAGAGCAGCATAATGTAGGAAAAGAGACCCTGATTCCAGTGATGTGGGTGCGGTAGTTGTGATACAGTTAGGACTTTCTTTGCTGTAGAAATAGCTGCTGCGCCCTGTATAACCGTCCACACCCCTGATTGGCAGCTTTCTGTGTACACTGTTTATTGACCGAAAACTGCTGGTGGGGGTGTGGCTGGACCAGGAGGCATGAGACAACTAGTCCTGTAATGATAATCTCCTGCTGATAAAACACTTATTGTATTGAAACGGCAACACACAGCCTAATAAGTGACACATCGCTGAAATCAGTGTCTCAGCCCCTACCTCTTGCAGCCCTCAGTTTACATAGCAAAAAACCTATTGACAGATTCCCTTTAAGGATATTATAGATATTATAGTTGAGGCATTAATTTTAAGATCTTTGTTAACCATTTTAATAACCAAATCTTGGATTTTCGGTGTTCCAGTGCAGAAATATAATTCAATGGGGCAAGAAAAAAAAAAGTATTATTGCTCGGCCCAAAAAAATTGAAAAACAATTGCTGTGATTGTCATACCGTAAAAATGCATATAAGTACACAAATGGGAGGATCTGCTATATAATGTCCGGACATCCAATACACAAGTCTACACCCACCCTACGTAGTGTCAGACTCAGTAATGTGATTTCTACGCTCTCCGACATTACGCTGGAAGTCCGTAGTGCGCCTGTTCTCGTACTGGTTAAGTTAAGCGGGAAAAAAAAGTAGTTTATTGGGATTTTTCTATGTAGCGATGCAAAATCTTAAGTGGGAAATTACAGCATTAAGCAAAATGTCATTTAATCTGAAAGGATCGCCTGTTTTCTTAAACGGTTAAGTAATGCGCCGGGCTGCCGTTATTGATTTCCTTCTGCATTTATTACTCGGAGGCTAAATTCACTGCCCTCTCCTGAGAGACCGCCGCGTGAACTGTACGCTTACCGGTGACAGCTGGGACCACCTGATACATAAGCAAGGACTTGGCCTAATATCCCTGCAATGGCTCTGGGAATTTTTATTAAGTAAAGGTACCATTAAAGCCGACAGGATGATAAAGCTTAATGAGCATCTTTCTCACATGATATTGGTAGCTTGCTGTAGCCGGCACTGGCCGCTCATTTGTCACCTCTGGCGCGGCCACCAGGGAGTCCACTGCCTCACTGTTTAGCTGTGTAGTCCTTCTCTTGTATCGTAGATACACATCAGACTGACGCATTCGGAAAACTAGATTTACTGTCTAATTCATTCGTAAGTTTATAAGTTTTGTTTTTATATTTTGGCAAATTCACCCGAAAAGCGTTAGAGAGGGTTCTCATGTTTGCTATCAATGAGGTTATTAATGGTCGTCTGATGAGGGCTCTGTTGCGCGGAATGCACCCGAGTAAATCATCAAGATCCACTGCTGGCAGCTGCTTTGTACTAGCTGACCAATGACATCACAGATGTGGATGATGGTAGACCAGTCTGGAGACTCTGCAGCCATATTCTGCTCTCAGGAGCAACATGTGGGTTTAAAAAAGGTCGCCTGGGAAACATTCACACTCCCTTGTGAAGGCCTCTTCATGGCCTAGCCCATGTGGTTTCGAGACCAATCTTTAGCTTTATTTGCATTAAATATCATAGATTCATAGAATGGTAGCATTGGAAGGAACCTTCAGGGTCATCGTGTCCAACCCCTTGCTCAATGCAGGATTCACTAAACCATCTCAGACAGAAGTCTGTCCAGATAAAACCAGGACACATTGATGAAGACGGCAGACCTCCATTTGAGCCTCCATTGCCGTCTTGCTCTGCAACATGATAAATTTTGAGAGTGATGGCATAAGGTCAGTGGAGCGCCTGAAGCTGGACGTCCGTCTCCTGGTCCAGTCTCATGCAGCGCCCTCTGTTTGGTAGATCTTGTGCATTCAGTGTGGCAGAACCTTCCTCAGATGACCATTAAGGACCTCATTGATAGCTGTTGAGGTTGTAAGTGGCGGGATTTTGCCACGTGACGCTTATACTTGAGATGTTTTGAAAATTATGTTTTTCCTTTCTGCAAACTCCATTTCTAATTTTTAGTTGTCTCTGAGCTAGTGGATGGAAACTAGTTGCTATGATGTTTCCCATACACCGCGCACACTGAAATGAGGGATTCCTGTGCTCATGTCTCTATATAGCACATGTTCAGAAGGAGCAGCAGCATGGAGGACATTATGTAGTGGCACTGAGCAGTGTAGATGTGAATCCTGCACTTGTCTGTGAGTGCTTCTCAGCTCTTTCCTCCTTTCTCTCAGACCTAAATAGGCAGCTGTAATCTCACCATCAGTGCGCTAGCAGTCTGTTTTGGGTGGATTTTAGCTATTTTTCAAAGTATATGGTGATTTTAGGAGTCACGGGGGGGGAGACGTGGCTCATAAGTGGAGAAAAAGTAGAGTTCTCAATTAGTATACAGTGTATCATAAAATTTCTTGACCATTTAAGATGAACATTCTCCTCCTATTATTAATAAGTGAAAAATAAACAGCCCCAAATGGCCCAATAAGAGTACAACTTGTAACACAAATATTGTAGACCATTTCATTAAAAAAAAGTTCTTTGCTTCCTGCATGGAGTTAAGATGCCGGGCAAATCTTAACAGAAGATTCTATTAAAGTGTCTTTTATTCTTCACTACAATATTCCAGTTGTCATAAAACTGACACTGGGATCCAGATGGTAAATCGTAATCATCTTATGCCCCCAAAATAGTCAGCGCTCTGCAGTCACGGTACATAAGTGCATGCTTGGCTGCATCTCAGGATAGCCACCTGCAGGCTAAAGCTGCTGAGATACTTATCCAAAGCATCAGTCCATGCCCTAATCTCACCCAAAGTAGTCCGACAGTAAACGACTATATCTGTATCCTACACGTATAAAAGGTGCGCAGCCTATATAAAGCTCATCAGTGGAATAATGAATATCGATGGCATCTGATGGAATAAAGCAGCTGTTGCTTTGCTGGTTCGCTGGCCCACTGGACAGCACTTTTAAGATTCTTTCACCGCATAGTGTCCACTTCTCTGTCCATATACAGAGGCTAATGGCCAGGAACCCCATAAACAGTATGCCGCTGTCGTAACGCTGCCAGAACTGAAGGGTAGGGCGGAAGTGGATGCGATAATCATGGATGTAATACTGGAGCCTCATAAAAGGGACAATATCCTTAAAAAAAAAAAAAAAAAAGATGGAAGAGGCAGTTTTTCTTATTTATGTAAATGTTAGCGGTTTCCGAAGTTTGGGATTTGTCCATTGCAATATCCCCTTTTTCTTGAAATCGTATAGGCCACCTGAGAGCCCTCCATTCTCTGTTTGTATTGTGTATTGGAGAGCTCGTAGCAGCTAGTAGTCACCCACTAGCTCAGAGACAGATGAAAATTAGCTAAAAAAACTGGTAAATAATGCTGGATACAAGTCATGTAATGGCCAGAAATATTCCTGAACGCACCTGAAACAAAAGTTCACTTTAAAGGGGAAGTCCAGTCTCGGAAGAAATGCCCCATTTAAACACACTCACCACTTGTCCCCTCCCTTACCTAGAAAAAAAAAATCTGGATTATATGAAATAAATTACAAAAAAAAAAAAAAGCAACTTCACAAACTAGTCACCATCAAAACTATAATAAACCTAAGGACTCATGTAACAGGTAATTTAGTGCAAAACATGGAAAGATTTAAAAAAAAAAAAAAAAAACCAAAAATATTTTTATTTCTAAATTTGTGTTAAAAAAAATCTGTAAATTACACCGTAATTTATATATACCCCAAAACAGAGCCAAAAAAATAAAAACATTTCTCCAAAATTAAAACAGGGCCTCGTGTTTCTGAAAGAAATTAAGTAATGACTGCTGAAAGGTGTAGAGCTAAAAGCAAAAAAAAAAAAAATTGGTCATTTAAATAGTTTTAGGCCTGGTCATTTAAAGGGTTAATATATCTTTATAGAGATCGGCACTGTTTTTTTTTTTTTTTGTTTTTTTTTTTAAATGCAAAATTCTTACATAGTCTTAGTTTTAAATGATATATTCTTAAGTACCTGTGATGACCACTAGGGGGAGCCTACTGCGCACGTTATTGTTGGGCTCTATGAAACAGTATGCAGTTGGCCCCAAAGCGCCCTCTATTGGTGGCGGCAGGAAATCAGGAATGAGCCCTTGAATTAAATCTTACGTCCATGCAGAAGGATTTGGAGCTCAGTATCCGAGAAACGCAGACTCTGATGTCTGTGAAGATAGAATAGGAAATTCACAGAATTTTAAGTCTATTTAAATGAATTGTAATGGTTCTTGGATACTCTTTATTTTTTTTTTAGTTTTTCTGACATTCAGTAGGCTGTTGTCCCTTAACATTAATGCTGCAAAAGGGAAAATGTACTATTTATATAAATTGCACTCACTAGTTTGGAGCCCATGTATGATTGACATGTGAAGATATGAGGGTATATTGCACAAGTTGCAGATGAAGCCTGGATGAGGTAGTCACCTGACATTCTGACCGTCCAACTGTATAGACAGGGCCAGAAGATAGACTGGTAGCACAAACTCCTCGTGTCAGATGCCACTCTGGTTTACGGCATGGACATGTCACCGTGGGCTCTGATTTCTTTGATTTATCAAGTAACATTTGATAAGCAATTACCTGCCCTAGTTTCTGCTCCGGTGGGATTTGCAGTCCTTTTATTATTTAAAGGAACTCTACCTTCATACCTTTTTTTGCTCAGTTGAATTACAATATTTTGCTCTCTGCTGTAACCGCATTCAGAAATAAATATTAGCAGCTGGCTCATTAATAAATGTTGCATGTAACTACTATAATACTGCCCCTATGTACAAGAATATACCTACTATAATACTGCCCCTATGTACAAGACTATAACTACTATAATACTGCTCCTATGTACAAGAATATAACTACGATAATACTGCCCCTATGTACAAGAATATAACTATTATAATACTGCCCCCTATGTACAAGAATATACCTACTATAATACTGCTCCTTTGTACAAGAATATAACTACTATAATACTGCCCCTATGTACAAGAATATAACTACTATAATACTGCTCCTATGTACAAGAATATAACTACGATAATACTGCCCATATGTACAAGAATATAACTACTATAATACTGCCCCTATGTACAAGAATATAACTACTATAATACTGCTCCTATGTACAAGAATATAACTACTATAATACTGCTCCTATGTACAAGAATATAACTACGATAATACTGCCCATATGTACAAGAATATAACTACTATAATACTGCCCCTATGTACAAGAATATAACTACGATAATACTGCCCCCTATGTACAAGAATATAACTACTGTAATACTGCCTCTATGTACAAGAATATAACTACTATAATACTGCTCCCTATGTACAAGAATATAACTACTATAATACTGCTCCTATGTACAAGAATATAACTACTGTAATACTGCTCTTATGTACAAGAATATAACTACTATAATACTGCTCTTATGTACAAGAATATAACTACTATAATACTGCTCTTATGTACAAGAATATAACTACTATAATACTGCTCCTATGTACAAGAATATAACTACTATAATATTGCTCCTATGTACAAGAATATAACCGCTATAATACTGCTCCTATGTACAAGAATATAACTACTATAATACTGCCCCTATGTACAATAATATAACTACTATAATACTGCCTCTATGTACAAGAATATAACTACTATAATACTGCTCCTATGTACAAGAATATAACCGCTATAATACTGCTCCTATGTACAAGAATATAACTACTATCATACTGCCCCTATGTACAATAATATAACTACTATAATACTGCCTCTATGTACAAGAATATAACTACTATAATACTGCTCCTATGTACAAGAATATAACCGCTATAATACTGCTCCTATGTACAAGAATATAACTACTATCATACTGCCCCTATGTACAATAATATAACTACTATAATACTGCCTCTATGTACAAGAATATAACTACTATTATACTGCTCCCTATGTACAAGAATATAACTACTATAATACTGCTCCTATGTACAAGAATATAACTACTATAATACTACTCCTATGTACAAGAATATAACTACTATAATACTGACTCATATTAGAAGAAAATGGAGCTGAGCGAGTTTTGTTCTTTTTTTGCTGTAAACCTTTCCTCTCTTTGATGGAAGTTTTATGTTGAAGTTTCCCTCAGAATTAGAGAATGTAAATGTTTCCCCTGACCACTTAGTTGTCTGTTCGGGCAGTCACCCGTGACAGATGTATCCATCATTTACCTCTTGTCTCAGTGTTTGCCCCTAGTGCCTGGTATTCTAATTGTGGAATAGTTTGTCAACATGTAATCAGTAGTACTTATTAATGTGGCATTGATGTGTTGGTAGCAGTGTCGGGACAATCAATCATGCGGGGAGAGCTGGGGAAGATTGTGACAGCATTATTCTGTCACATATTCGAGCCCTGGGGTCTTCTGGCGAAACGTTCTGCTTGCAGCACTGTTAAATGTCTTCACTATATCCAATCCTGTCAGATGTGCTTCTCTGTCAATGTTTGTAATACACCGGAAAAATCTGTGTCTGCTTGTAGGGAAAGGGCTCAGTGTGAGATACAATAATATCAGCGTGCTTATGTGCTGCAATAAATGTTATATGTGTGAGGTTGGTGGCGGTGGGAATTTTATAATAGCAATATATATATATATATATATATATATATATATATATATATATATATATATATATATATATATATATAGATATAGATATATATATATATACATACAGTGGGGAAAAAAAGTATTTAGTCAGTCAGCAATAGTGCAAGTTCCACCACTTAAAAAGATGAGAGGCGTCTGTAATTTACATCATAGGTAGACCTCAACTATGGGAGACAAACTGAGAAAAAAAAATCCAGAAAATCACATTGTCTGTTTTTTTTTCATTTTATTTGCATATTATGGTGGAAAATAAGTATTTGGTCAGAAACAAAATTTCATCTCAATACTTTGTGATATATCCTTTGTTGGCAATGACAGAGGTCAAACGTTTTCTGTAAGTCTTCACAAGGTTGCCACACACTGTTGTTGGTATGTTGGCCCATTCCTCCATGCAGATCTCCTCTAGAGCAGTGATGTTTTTGGCTTTTCGCTTGGCAACACGGACTTTCAACTCCCTCCAAAGGTTTTCTATAGGGTTGAGATCTGGAGACTGGCTAGGCCACTCCAGGACCTTGAAATGCTTCTTACGAAGCCACTCCTTCGTTGCCCTGGCGGTGTGCTTTGGATCATTGTCATGTTGAAAGACCCAGCCACGTTTCATCTTCAATGCCCTTGCTGATGGAAGGAGGTTTGCACTCAAAATCTCACGATACATGGCCCCATTCATTCTTTCATGTACCCGGATCAGTCGTCCTGGCCCCTTTGCAGAGAAACAGCCCCAAAGCATGATGTTTCCACCACCATGCTTTACAGTAGGTATGGTGTTTGATGGATGCAACTCAGTATTCTTTTTCCTCCAAACACGACAAGTTGTGTTTCTACCAAACAGTTCCAGTTTGGTTTCATCAGACCATAGGACATTCTCCCAAAACTCCTCTGGATCATCCAAATGCTCTCTAGCAAACTTCAGACGGGCCCGGAAATGTACAGGCTTAAGCAGTAGGACACGTCTGGCACTGCAGGATCTGAGTCCATGGTGGCGTAGTGTGTTACTTATGGTAGGCCTTGTTACATTGGTCCCAGCTCTCTGCAGTTCATTCACTAGGTCCCCCCGCGTGGTTCTGGGATTTTTGCTCACCGTTCTTGTGATCATTCTGACCCCACGGGGTGGGATTTTGCGTGGAGCACCAGATCGAGGGAGATTATCAGTGGTCTTGTATGTCTTCCATTTTCTAATTATTGCTCCCACAGTTGATTTCTTCACTCCAAGCTGGTTGGCTATTGCAGATTCAGTCTTCCCAGCCTGGTGCAGGGCTACAATTTTGTTTCTGGTGTCCTTTGACAGCTCTTTGGTCTTCACCATAGTGGAGTTTGGAGTCAGACTGTTTGAGGGTGTGCACAGGTGTCTTTTTATACTGATAACAAGTTTAAACAGGTGCCATTACTACAGGTAATGAGTGGAGGAAAGAGGAGACTCTTAAAGAAGAAGTTACAGGTCTGTGAGAGCCAGAAATCTTGAATGCTTGTTTCTGACCAAATACTTATTTTCCACCATAATATGCAAATAAAATGAAAAAAAAACAGACAATGTGATTTTCTGGATTTTTTTTCTCAGTTTGTCTCCCATAGTTGAGGTCTACCTATGATGTAAATTACAGACGCCTCTCATCTTTTTAAGTGGTGGAACTTGCACTATTGCTGACTGACTAAATACTTTTTTCCCCACTGTATATATATATACTATTTTTAAAATACACTTGTAATTAGTGTACCTGTCATTTTAAGGTGAACTGAGAAAAAGCCGTTGTGTATGCACATGAGGAATAACACTATTTCTGACTTTTAACCAGCAATTTCACCAGGTTTCACCTCTGCAGGCTCTGGCTCTAAATTTAAGTTGTCTCTGAGCTAGTGGGTGGGTAGAGACTAGCTGCTATGATGTCTCCCATACACAACATGCACAGGAATGAGTTATTCATGTTCTACTGTCTCGATTGAGCACATTTTCAGATGCATCAGCAGCATAGAGAACATTTTTTAAATCCGTACTGAGCAGTGTAGCTGTAAATCCAGCTCTGCAGTGAGCTAAAACACTTACTAGAATGCAAAAGCACCTTCTGAGTGTCGCGCTCTGCTCCTCCTTTCTCCTTAGGCAGCTGTAACCTGCTCCATTAGTGAGCTGGCAGTCTATCCTGTCTTTAAACAAGGGACGATGTCAGTAATTTTCAGAGTGAATGATGCTTTCAAGAGACAGAGGGGAAAAGAAATGGCTCATGAGTGGAGAAAGAAGAGGATTTTTCTTATAAAATCTTATAAAAAAAAATGTACTTTTACTGTTGATTTATGATCTCATCATTTAAAAGCAATGCCCCCCCCCCAGTAGTCACAAATTCAGCAATGCATAAAACTCCAATATCATTTACAGGACAGAATTGATTTCCTAAGTGACATAATTTTCACCTCCAACTTTCATTCGGTCCCATAGATATTTAATAGAACTGAGGGTGGTATTTTTTTTACACATATATTGGAAATGTCAGCCCACCAAACTAGATACCGTAATTTCAAGCTCCGGAGTACTGGGAGGATTCACATGGACTGTTAGTTCAGGTGACAGTCTCTCTATGGGCAGGACTCGTAAAATAGCAGAGAGAGAAATTTGGCCTTGATGCGATAATTATAATATTATGTCTTTGACCACCACTAGGGGGCGACACACTGTACAGTTTTATTATTACATTGGGTTTCCAAGAATAGTCACTTCACCTTTCCATATAGGATAGGTGACTCATGTCAGATTTCTGGGAATCCCGATGCTTGGATCAATCAAGGGGACATCTTTTAAGGATAAAAATGGAGAGGTGCCTGCGCTCGTGCACTGCTCTCCGACAGTTCTATTGACGCTAAATGGAAAATCACCTTTTTGCTTGGCCCCGCCTTTATTCCAGCCAGGAAAGGGTCCAACATTTTCGGCATCAGTAGGAGTCCCAAGTGATTTTGGAAAGCATTTGATTTTTTTAAAAATTTAGTTTATTAAATGTAATCTACAGTTCCTTGCAAAGTATTCACCCCCCCCCCCCCACCTTGGCCTTTTTTTGCATTTTGCTGCCTCACAACCTGGAATTTGCTGTTTTTATTTGAGGGTTTGCATCAGTTCATGTACAGAACATGCCTACAACTGTGAACATTTGGTTTTCTTTTAATTGTGAAGTAAAAAACAAGTATTACAAACAGTGTGCATAACTATTCACCTTCCAAAAGTCAGTACTTTGTAGAGCCTCCTTTTGTGGCAATTACAGCTGCAAGTCACTTTGGATAAGTCTCCGAGGTTTCCACATCTGGCCACTGGGATTTTTGCCCATTCCTCAAGGCAAAACTGCTCCAGCTCCTTCGCGTTAGATGGATTCCTCTGGTGAACAACAATCTTCAAGTCTGGCCACAGATTCTAAATTGGATTAAAGTCTGGGCTTTGATTAGGCCACTCCAAAACCCCCTTACACCACTCAAGAATTCCTTTAGCAGTATGCTTTGGGTCATTGTCAAACAGGGGCTCCAAACAGCTGCTGCTCGAAACAGCTGATTATCGGGAGCGCTCCAGTTAGCCAGTTTCCGAGGCAGCTTATTTGGTAAGCGCTATAGCGTGCCGAATAAGGAGGGAGCCAAAGATATTCGCTCATCTCTAGTGATGAGCTGTGTTGGTTTAGTGCCAGACATGGTGTTTACCATGGTGGTGTAAAAGTTCAATTTTGGTATCATCAGGCCTCAGCACCTTCCTACATACATTTGAGGGGGACGCCCACGTGTCTTTTGGCAAATTCAGAACGAGCAATACAATTTGTGTGTAAGTAAAGATTTTTTTCTACCCACTCTTCCATAAAGCCCACCTCTATGGAGTGTCCGGCTTGTTGTGGCTGAGAGTTTCGGTGGGCGGCCCCCTCTTGGCAGGTTTGTTGTGGTACCATGCTCTTTCCAATTGATGATAATGGATTTGTTGGTGCTCCAGGGGATAATCAGAGATTAGGATATTTTTTTTATAACCCAACCCTGACTTGTACTTCAGAACAGCTTTGTCCTTGACTTGTTTGGAGATCTCCTTGGTCTCCATGGTGGTGTTTGGAGATCTCCTTGGTCTCCATGGTGGTGTTTGGAGATCTCTTTGGTCTCCATGGTGGTGTTTGGAGATCTCTTTGGTCTCCATGGTGGTGTTTGGAGATCTCCTTGGTCTCCATGGTGGTGTTTGGAGATCTCCTTGCTCTCCATGGTGGTGTTTGGAGATCTCCTTGGTCTTCATGGTGTTTGGTTAGTGGTGCCTCTTGTTAATGGTGTTGCAGCCTCTGTGGCCTTTCGGTAAAGGTAAAGTGTATATACTGACAGACATGTGACACTTAGATTGTACACAGGGGGACGTCCTGTCACTAAGCATGGGACTTATGAAGGGAATTGCTAGCATCAAAATTTTTTAGGGGCCTCACAGCAAAACAGGTGAATACATATGCACCTGCCAATCTTTAGTTATTTGATCCCATAAATTTAATTTGTGCCTATATTTTTCTCACTTCACCATGTTAGACTGTTTAGTGCTGATGGATCACACACAAATTGGATGACAAAAATATTTAAACGCAGGTTGTAATGTAACAAAATGGGTAAAAAGCCAAGTGGGTGAATATTTTTGCAAGCCACTGTATATGTTTTCTTATATCATTTATAAATTTTTGATATATACTTTTGTTATATTTATGTTTCTTTACTTTTGGTTTAATGCATAATATGTGACCTTATCTCTTTCTTTTATTCTTAGCCTTTATGGAAGACACATGCAAGCTAACCCAGAGCCCCCAAAGAAGAACAATGACAAGTCTAAGAAGATCAGCCGCAAACCTCTGGCAGCGAAGAATAAATAGATTATCGATATGTCCTCGGCTTTCACACCCGGTTTCTGCATGTGCCTAATTATTTCTATTTATTTCACGAAATATCACATCACGGAGAAACAAAAAAAAGTTTAAGGCCGATATAGTATTGACCTTGTTTGTCTTCCCGATATTCTGCCGGAGAAGATGGCGCATTATTAGCTATGCATCTATATCTGTTACTCGTATATATTGTATATACAGTCACTGCCATTAACTCTTGCTGCTCTCCGTCATCTACGCAAAAGAAAAGTATTCTTATTATTCCATTTTATTGCCAAATGTGCAAATCCACCTGTAATATAAAGCTTACCTGTCATGAAGTTCTACTAGTGCACAATATGTAATCTGATGTTTATCTTTTTATTATTCCTTTTTTATATACGTATATATTTTTTTTCCCAGATTATTTTATAGCATCCAAGTGCCTATTTGCCATAGAATAGCCAAAGGGGAGTGATAGTAGAACTCGCATCCAGACCCTGTGCTTATCGCAGCCAAAGACCCCCCCAAAAAAATGGCCAGTGTTATAAATTGCACATGAAGGCTGGGGGTCCTATGATGGATTTTTGTATTGGCCCTTAGGGAAAAAAAAGTGTATGTTCGATTAAAGTAACCAATTAGGATCTAACTATCGTTTTTTGAGAACCGTTTTAGGAAATGAAGGGTTCAACCGATTCACTTTTTCCTTTTCACTAGTTTTGCGATGTCTCCATATACCGTATTTGCCAACCTATATTATAACACAACCTGCTTACATCTTTCCACTTGAGTAATAAACCCTGGTTTGATGTCTTGGAGTTATTTTTTGTTTTTGTTTTTTTTATCTTTACGAAATAATTTTGGTGCTCCTGTTTTTAAAGAAAAATGTATTGACAAAATAAATAATATTCTTTGCCGTATTGGTGTACATTATATAAACTGCCATGTCTGAGGATATAGTTTTACAATTTTTCTTTCAATTTTTTTTTTTTTAAATTAATTTACCCAGCTAAGGTGTGACCTTTTTGTTTAACCCTTTCACTGCCAAGGATGTATGTAATTAGGGATCATTTTCGAAACTTGCCGTTCATAGACTGTGAGATGTTAAAAATCAGAATCGTAGCTTTCAAATGATACCTATTGCATCAATATTCCATGTACAATGTACAGATGAAGTAAATGGCATCAGAAAGATGTTGTGGTCATCTCTTCCCGATTCTTGGTGTCCAGGAGCTTTTCTTCAGGTTATCCCCCCTTTATAAGTGGTAATGATGCCATTATTTAACGCCCTTCGGCTCTGTCTCGAGTCATGGCGACTGGATGGATGAAAGATCCTTGTAGGAAGATCGATCTTGTGCAAGCCTAGATAGGTCCACCAGGGTCTTCTCCACCTTTATCTTGATTGTATCAAGCCATTGGTTGCTGCTCTTCCACTTCGCCTTGTTCCTTCTATTCTTCTGACCATGATGTCCTTCTCCAGTGATCGTTCTCTTTGTATGATGTGTCCAAATTAGGCAACTCGTAGCTTGGTGATCTTTGCTTCCAGTGACATGTCTGGCTTGATTTGTTCCAAAAATTATACCAACTGGTATAATATTCCAGTTGCATTATAAGAGATGGAGCAAGTGACCCCATGAAAATTACAGCTTATTGTCCTCAGTCCATCTGGCCCCATGGGTTTACAGGAGCTTTTCTTCATGTTATCGCCCCTCACACAGCACAGCGGTCATGTATGCTCCGATTGTCACATTTAGGGTGTGAGAGAGGGTTTAAAATATAATCACACTCATACCTAATCGGGACATTTGTCAGATCCAGTGGTCCTGCTGGCATGTATGGCACTTGACCAACTGTGACGAGGTTCATCGGAACGACGACGCTGAAAAAGTGGGCGTTGTTTATTTGCGAGTTATGGTTATTTTATTATGGCATAACATTGCTTGTTTTTAGGCTTTGTTCATAATATCGCCACCAAGCTCTTCCTTTGTTTCTATCAGCAGGTGATGTCAACACTGAAAAAGATCAGAAAATTAGAAATGGTTAAATTCTATCACGAGCTTACACCAGAGGGAAGGAAATGAGTGAATCTGAAATGTAAAGTTGGGGGTTTGTACTGGACACGGACAAGGGACAGCGAGTCAGTGAGTTTGGGCAAGGTTCTAGTACCCAAACCGAACTTTGGACTAAAGTTGTTTTGAACCTGAACATCCATGGGTCCTCTTATCCCTAGAAATGACTAATGTAAAGTGGGAGAAGTCAGTGAGAGAATGAACAATAGGGAAACAAAAGGGTATAAATAGGAACATGGAAAAGGAAGATTTTGATCTTGGAGCATTTGGATTCTACAGCATCTGTGTATCACAATACATAGAAGACTGAAGAATGAGTTACTGGTGAATGTCAGTGACCCTGTAACTAGATCTCTCCTCTACTGAATATCTTCCAAACTGATTTTTGACCAAATGAATGTTCTACTTGTTTGCATGTGACTGTTGCCATGTGTGAATTGGACTGAATGACTTCTCATTTCAATAGCAAAGCCGGCCTCCTTTCTCTATCTCCATTGGCTTAATCATTGAGATGAGCAGTCATCCAGCCCCATTCATACCCAGCTCAGTTGCCACAGTTCATAGTTAATGTATGCGATTTCACACGACCCTGGCCAAAAATGGTATCCATGGAAGAGCTGCAAGATGCAAAAAATCGCTGACCACGAAGAACACAATAGTTATCTTTAGAGTTGAGCGAATTTTTGAAAATTCTGAAGAAAAAGCACAATAGTTAGCTTTAGAACTGAGTGATTTTTTTAAAAAAAAATTTGGCAGCAGTGAATATTGTATTTGCAATATTTGCCGAACACAGCCGTACGTCATTGGAGTCAATGGGAGTAGAAATGACCGAATATGTTCGGAATCGATCATCAAACATAAATTCGGCACAAATAGGGTACCAATATGGCAAATTCAGATTCGGTGACCAATTCCGAAAATATTTGCTCAACTTATCTGGCAAATATAGTATTTAGATGATCACTGAGAGTTTTGGGATATTATCAAATCAAAGGCAGAACGTGGGTACGGTTACATCTGGTGTAAAGCCTATACCAATCATCAAACATGCTGGCAAAAAGATGGTGGGACGCTGCTTTTCTTCTGTGGGACCTGGAGGACTTGTCATAACTGATGGAACCATAAATTCTGCTCTTTATCAGAAAATCCCAAACAAGGAATTTCCTTAGCTTGTGATATACGCTGATGTTGGGTTATGAGGCTGGACAATGATTGAAAAAATCAAGCAAGTCCAATAATGAATGGCTTCAAAAGAAACAAAATGAACATTTTGAGCCAAAGTCCTGACTTCCATCTCTTTGAGATTCTTTGGCAATAGGTAGTTCATGCTGGAAAACCTTCCTTCAAAATGCAATAATTGTTCCATTTATCAAAGAAAAAGATTTATTCAACATCTCTATCACCCATGTGAAAAAGTAATTGCCCCCCCATCAAATATGATAATTGATTGTGCCATCCTTGGCCAGAACAAGTAGCAAAGAAATGTTTGCGATAACTTTCCATGAGTTTGGCGCTCTCTTCTTTCCAGAAGCGTGAACTTTTTTTATTTTATTTTTTTAAGAAAAAAGAAGTTCTTTCTCCGATAAATGAAACAATTATTTAAAAGTTGAATTTTGAGTTTCCTCCTTTCGTCTGTATGTTACATAAAAGATTAAAATGTTTAAAATTAGCAATAATAGAAGTTATTCACATTACAACATATTAATTGGTTCCTTCTAATTACACAGGCAGAGTAATATTAAACCTCGAGGATGATGGGGATACATAGACCCATGGCGATTTAAGTTATTCAGGATCTATAGAAAGTTGAGTGATGAGAGACGAGATAACAGCGACGGAAAACGTTAAAAGATGACAATTCGAGCTCTTTCGTTTTCAGATATTTCTGTAGTGTGAAATACTCTTAGATACAAAGGGCTCAATAATAAAACCGCAGACGAGAATGCTGCATTATACTGTATCGTACCATTCTTCCCGGGATAATAGTCAAGTATGTTCCGAGATTAAATTGGAATTCTTGAGATCCTCATTAATTTTTTTTTCCGTGGCCCAAATGGATTAAATAAAGGATTCTCGTTTTCTGTCTGTAGAGCGAACACTAATGATAATGGCACCAAAAATAAATTCCGTTTCCCATGCGGATATAAATAGGAGTCGTCTCATACGGTAAATGGCTATGACACGTATAAGAATGCCATGTATATAACGCGGGCCGTTAATAGAGGTCACACTGTGAGAGATGGAGCCGACACATGCAGATAAGACTTCGGTAACCACTTGTCATGAAAGATAGTGGGAAAATAACTATTGCTTGACAAAAGGAGCTTGTTTTTATTTTGTTTTTTTTTTACATGGTTCGCTGTGTATTCTGGCGATACCAAAATGTATCCCTCCTAAAACAAGTGTATATGGGTAAAAAAAAAAATTGGTGTGTGTGTATGTATATATATATATATATATATATATATATATATACTAGCTGAAGAGCCCGGCGTTGCCCAGGCATAGTAACCAACTGTCGTTAGTTATAACAAATTATAATGATTATATTGCACATAAAAACATTTCACATCATATATTCACCACTACAGATTTGCAACACAAATTAACTAAACGATTACCCAAGTATTGATAGTATTTTATTTTCAACTCATTCAAGAGCCTTTTGATAAACAACATTTTTGGTTTTTCTTTTCGGTGCAAAGTTGATCAGATTTTTGGCAGTTCCAATTCTTGAACAGACCACGTAAAGTTGACCATGAGAAAAGCATGGAGATTGCAAATCGATCCCTACTACTTTCAAGGACTGTCCCTGAGCATTGTTAATGGACATTGCAAATAGCAGTTGAACTGGAAACTGGAGGCGTTTAAATCAAAAAGCAAATCAGATAGAGTGAGTGGAATTCTTGGAATGAAAATGTCATCTCCTTTGGCACATCCTGTTTCTGAGCTGTGTATCTAACCCTATCCTGTGTGATACTGACTGCTGAGCCGTGTACCTAATCCTATCATGTGTTACTGACTACTGAGCTGTGTATCTAATCCTATTCTGTGTGATACTGTGTGCTGAGCTGTGTATCTAATCCTATTCTGTGTGATACTGACTTATGAGACATGTGTCTAATCCTCTCCTGTGTGATACTGACTGCTGAGCTGTGTATCTAATCCTATCCTGTGTGATACTGACTGCTGAGCCATGTGTCTAATCCTCTCCTGTGTGATACTGACTGCTGAGCTGTGTATCTAATCCTATCCTGTGATACTGACTGCTGAGCTGTGTATCTAATCCTATCCTGTGTGATACTGACTGCTGAGCCATGTGTCTAATCCTCTCCTGTGTGATACTGACTGCTGAGCTGTGTATCTAATCCTCTCCTGTGTGATACTGACTGCTGAGCTGTGTATCTAATCCTCTCCTGTGTGATACTGCTGAGCTGTGTATCTAATCCTATCCTGTGTGATACTGACTGCTGAGCTGTGTATCTAATTCTATCCTGTGTGATACTGGGCTCCCCCTGCAGTCTGTGTCAGAGGGTGGTCTGTGAAGGCACGGTAATAAAGTGTGTTATTTCCAGCTTTACAGAAGGACGATAACACCATAGAAATGATAAGAATAATAGGCCAAATTAGTGAAATGGAACGCGCGGGGTTAAAATTTCGCCTCACAACATAGCCTGTGACGCTCTCGGGGTCCAGACGTGTGACTGTGCAAAATTTTGTGTCAGGAACTGCGACAGTGCAGACGCCAATCCCGGACATACATACATATATACATACACTTTTTCCCCATTATGTACCTAGGGGCAAAACTGTTTGGTGAATTGGAAGGCGCGGGGTTAAAATTTCACCTCACAACATAGCCTATGACGCTCTCGGGGTCCAGACGTGTGACTGTGCAAAATTTTGTGGCTGTAGCTGCGACGGTGCAGATGCCAATCCCGGACATACATTCATACACACATACACACACACACACACACACACACACATTCAGCTTTATATATTAGATATATAGGCTCACGGGGTGAGGTGGATCCTCTAAGCCCAAGGTCCTATTGGGCACCTGGGCGTCGTTGCATCAGGCATGTGCATCCTGGAAGCCTCAGGCGGACATGTAGCAAAAGCACACTAGCTGTCTTAACAGGCTATGTTCACACAGTGCATTTTTACGCGTTTTTTGCCGCAGGCAAAAACTGCTTTCTTGGCAGTAAGAAACTTGTTTCAAAAAAGTAGGTTTTGCTTAGTGTTTGTTGCATTTTTTGATGCATTGTTCCCCCCCCTTCAGTGTTTTGTCAGGGTACATTTCTCTTGTACATGCTGCTAAAGTTTAGTGCATAAAAAATGCTGATTCTACTTCAGGTTTTGGCAGGAAAAACTGATACCTGGGTTTTTGCGGTATTTTTTGCACCACCCATTGCTTTCAATGGGTGGAAAACACTGAACGAAGTGACATGCTGCATCCTGCGAAAACTATGGCATGACACAAAATACTGAGGACGAAAAAAAAGCTGTGTGCATGAGATTTCTGAAATTTCAGACTTTGTTGGTACTGTAAAACGCAGCTAAAAATTTGCATTAAATAAAATGCATTAAAAAAAACTGCTGAATAAATGCAACTTATGAATATAGCCATAAGGCTCTGGAAGCTGCAAGCAGACAGGAGACGTCCTGGAAGCCGCAGGCAATCACGTAGCAAAGGCAAATAAAAAGTCTTAAAGTCCTGAAAGCCATGATTGGACAGGAAGACACAGGCAGACATGAAGCAGGGTTACTGGAAGCCGCAGACAAACAAGTGAAGTCCTGCAAACCACTGACAGGTACTGTGCACAGATAGAAGAGTTACTAGCAAGTCTTATCACCAAGATTCAGTAGTGTCTTAAGAGGCGGTAGGGTGCATTTTCACATTGCTTTCTGTGTCTCACGTCATGGAATACATCTTAAATCCACCGCAAAATGGGATCCGGACGCACCGATGGGGCCACAGACTGTAACGGTGACGGATCGCAATGCTTGGACAGGTCAGCGGCTCTCCAAACCCAAACATGACCGCTTCATATATTTCTAATCAGGGTCGGGAGAGCCGCGGAAAGTCCAAGCATTACAATCCGATCTCGGTCCGCTTTTTACAGCCGTCTGACTGCACCCTTAGAGGCAGACTCTAGCTTTTTAACTCCATTCACTGCACCATTACCGTCACCCGCCCCTTGGACACGCAACATGACAGCACTTGAGCCCGATCTAGAAGGACACAGCCATATTTTTCCAGTCCTGTACGACCCCTTTATTTTGTTTTTTATAGATCCTCCTTCCATGGAGGTCACTCATTTTCATTTCATTTTTTTTTTTATTTACAACCCTTGTTGTTAATTTCTCCAGTCTGAGCAATGGCTTCCATATACATTTACTAGGTGACATAACTGCCTATCAGACTGAATATAGAGATTTGATTGCAGAACTGCCATTATATTACCATAGTATTACCGTATCGTGCAGTCCCCTGTGGTTCATGACCGCTATTAGAGCGGCTGTACACAGTTTTACTTAATTACCTGTTGGGTATTTATTGGTTTTATAAATGTGCTATACATTCATAAAGAACTAAGTGATGAGTCCCTGGGGATCAGACACCTAATGAATAATAGATTGGCACGGTGAATAGTAGGGAATATATGAAATGTTGGTTTGTGTTCTGTCCACTGTCTATGATGTTCATGTGACTTGATAAAGCATATGGAAAAAGTGTGTTTTCATGAGTCTTGACGATTTAACCTGTACCTGCGCCACAGCATATATTTACGTCGATCATCATACATGAGTATATGAAGCAGACTTGGGATCTGCTCCATGTTCAAAACAGTCTGATGCTAGTCCTATCCAGTCCCATTGCCCTTGCTGTATAATATCATGCACTATTACCCTCACCGTAAAATATACCAAATTCCTTGCCCGTCTCATATAATATCTAGCCCCATTGCCCCTGGTGTATAACATCTTGCCCCGTGGCCCCCTGGTGTATAACATCCGGCCCCATTTCCTCACTGTATAACTTAGTTTCATTCTCCCCACTGTATAACATCTAGCCCCGTTGCCCTCGCTGTATAATATCCAGTCCCGTTGCCCTATCCGTCCCCTTTGCCCTTGCTGTATAGCATCCGGCCCTGTTGCCCCCTGGTGTGTAACATCTGGTCCCATTACTCCCTGCTGTATAACATCTGGCCCTGTTGCCCCCTGGTGTGTAAAATCTGGTCCCATTACTCCCTGCTGTATAACATCTGGCCCTGTTGCCCTCGCTGTACAACATCTGGCCCTGTTGCCCTCGCTGTATAACATCTGGCCCTGTTGCCCTCGCTGTATAACATCCGGCCCTGTTGCTCTCACTGTATAACATCTTGCCCCCGTTGCCCCCTGGTGTATAACATCCGGTCCCATTGTCCCCTGGTGTATAACTGATACCAGCGCAGTCCTGTAATAGGAGACACCGGTGTAACTATTCCGGTCACAACATTTCTTCCCTTCTGACTCTTCCTCATCATCGGTGAGTGATATTATTGAGAAGTGGAAGGAGGCGCAGACCCCGTAACATTACAGAGTGGGGGCCGAGTGCTGAGGAGCAAAGGGCAGAAAAGTCACCACCGCTCTGCTGCTCAACTTTGTGAGAACAGTATGGGGAAGGCCCTTTTCTGTTCCAGGGCACAAGGTCCATGCAGATATGTTTTGGGGAGTACGGTGGGGAAGAACATAACCGGCCGCACAGAACCAAGACCTCAACCCCATCCAACACCTGTAGGATAGACCAGGATGGAGATTGTGAACCCTGCCCTCTCCTTCAACATCAGTGTCTGACCTCACAAATTCGCTTCTACAAAATTTTGTAGATTAAGTTATCCTAGAAGCCGCTGAGCTCAGTGATTGGCTGCAGCGGTGAGGTGCATTGCAAACACCTTCCAGTTGTACAGCTATAATATAACATCTATCCTAATAGATACTGCCTGATTAGGAGATCTGCCTGGATAAAGCATTAACACAAAAGGTGGTGGTCTGTGAGGTTTTTTTTTGTCACCATGCAGACTGTGACTGTGTTGAGCAGTCGAATCTCATTACCTTATTCTGACTACATGGGAGTTCTTTGTGGACTTTCTTCTCCTATATAGCGCCACTAAAAAAAATATAAAAAAGATTTTACATGGGCAATACTTTGGACTTATACTGGGACTTTTATCCCCTTTTTGTAAATTTTTATTGTGCTTACTATAATCTAAGCGGCAATATACAACCTAGCTGGGTCACAACAGATGTGCACCCACAGGCAGTGGTGCTGGCTGGCAATCAAAGTGTCAGGGAGTGGTTAAAACTCACATTGTAGTGGTTTATTTACAGTCACCGCTCCCTTCACCGACCCAATGACTGGCAGCGAGCGGCTGCTGGGAGGATAGATTATTTTCTCCCTGTAGCCCCTGCTCCAGTAAGGCAGGGAGGGATGACTTTGACTATTTACCTGTAGACTAACCCTACACCTGCAAGTAAATAGCATTTTTGGACATAATGGGTTTGCTTTAACTTTTTAGAACATTAGCTTAACTTAGCGACATATCTAACATGCAGTCAAACGTCCCAGTCAGGAAACCCCCAGCCAGTCCAGGTATTTGATACACTTTACCTGATGCTTACTGGATGCATTTAACAAAATTCTTGACTAGTTCCATGTGCTCCGAATTTGCAGATATGCGCTTTTATCTTTTCAGTGTGCTAAATAATTTGGTGACTGCCGCAGCCACTAAAATTAAAAGGCCATCAAATGTGTGGCACACCAGGTAAAGACAGGTCTGCTTTTCCATAGTTGTGTCATGATCCAGGACGGGGTTTCGCTTTGACCCGTACTGGTCAGACAGGGGGTTAATTCTTCTGCCTCTCTCTGGCAGAGGGCGGCTATTTAATGCTCACTGGACCTGGGCCCGGTGTCAGTTATACTCCTGCCCTCGGCTGAGTTAAGTGACCTCTTGTATACGTGTGCCTTGTGCCTGATAACTTGCTTGCTTGTTTGGTTGTGATCCGATTCTGTCCCTGTTACGAGTTCTGCCTGACCCTCTTGTACTGCGCTACCTCTCGTGTATGACCCGCTGCCTGTGACTCGACTGCTCTCTGCTCGTCCCTTTGGTACCGCACCGCCCTCTTGTGTATGACCTTTGGCTTCGTCTGACCTCCCATCTGCTTGTCCCTCCTGTACCTCGCTCGCCCGTATTGTGTATGATCTCTGGTTTGCCTGACTCTGAGTGTTCTTCCATCTTAGCAAGCAGGACACTAAGCCCCTCCCCCTTGTGGTCACATGACCGTAGGTCCCGTGCCTGCTTGCTAATACTTCAGCGTGCAGGTCCTGTGCATCTGTACTTTCCAGCTGCTACTGTCCCCGGGACCCATTCAGCACTGGTGAGTCCTTGCTCAGCGGAGGCTGCATGCCGGCGCTGTCAGGATCCTGACATTATAACTGACCATTACCATTTTTTTTTTCTCTGCTTCCATTCACCTGTGTGTGTGATGGATCCTATGCATGCTCTTTCTGAGCAGGTTAAGCACCTAACTCTGATGTCTCAGAAACTCCTTGGAGAACAACGAGTCCTGGCTCAGTCTCAGCAGCTGATCGCTGACACTGTGCAGGGTTTTTTTTCATCGGGGGCTCGGGATGTTACATTAATTTCCCCAGAGTCTCTGGTTAAGTTGCCAGATACCTTTTCTGGAGATAAAAGGGAATTCAGAGTTTTCAAGGAGGGCTGTAAGCTTTTTTTTTTCCTTAAGACCACACTCGTCTGGGAGTGAAAGTCAGAGAGTGGGGGTCATTATATCTCTGTTAAGGGGGGCTCCACAGGCTTGGGCTTTCTCCCTTCCGACCACGGCCCCTGAGCGTATGACTGTGGATGCATTTTTGAGGCCCTGGGGCTTATTTATGATGAGCCTGATCGGATACGTATGGCTGAGGACATGGGGATTAGTGTGTGACAGGGGAAACACTCAGCCGAGTGGTTTTGTTCAGAGTTCAGACGCTGGGCTGCTGAGGTCTGCTGGAATGATGCCGCCCTCCGTGGTTTGTTCTGTAGAGGCCTGTCTGAACATCTGAAAGACGCCTTGGCTCTCCACCCTCCGCCTGACTCCCTGGAGGAGGCTATGACCCAGGCCGTCCGATTGAATCGCAGGCAAAGGGCGAGGGGAGTGATGCAGATTGAGACACCGCTATTCTCCCAACGAAGGGGAGCCAGTCCTACATTGGAGACCATCGACCTCAAAGAGAAAGAAAGAAGACAACGACTCGTAGGAAAATGCTGTTTTTTCTGTGGCGATTCTAGACATTGGAAAAAGGATTGCCCCTCCTGTCCTCTGACCAACAAGCGACTGAGCCCGGGTGATTGTCGTGGAGGTCACCCAGGCTCTCAGGTACCCTTTTCTGCATTTTCAAAAATATTGTTGCAAGTGGAACTTTGTTGTGGGAGTGTCTCCACATTCACCTCTGCCTTCGTGGATTGCGGATCGTCATTAAACTTTATTGACTCTGACTTGGTATCCAGGTGTAAGTTAGGGACAGTTAGGTTGGAGACTCCTATTCACATTGTTGCCATTGACAAAACACCACTGGTTAAAAATGACGTTATGGTTCGTACAGAAGAGTTTCTCCTTAAAGTAAGTTCCTTGCACCAGGAACATATTTCATGTTTTGTTATGGACAACCTGCCTGCGGGACTGGGGTTGGGGTTCCCCTGGTTACAAGTGCATAATCCAGTGATTAATTGGGAATCTTGGGACATTGTTAAATGGGGTCCCTATTGTTCTGAGAAATGTCTTGTTACTGTGTCTGTGTCATCCGTGGGTCTGGAAGGTATTCCGGAGTGCCTGAAAGATTATACGGACGTTTTCTCCAAAAAAGAGGCCGAGGTTTTACCGCCACACCGCCCATTTGATTGTGCCATTGACCTGGTTCTAGGTGCTAAATTGCCCAAAGCCCGCTTGTATAACCTTTCAGGTCCAGAACGGGCTGCAATGAAGGAATATATTTCCGAGAGTCTCCGTAAGGGACACATTCATCCTTCTGTTTCTCCCGTGGCGGCGGGGTTCTTTTTTGTAAAGAAAAAAGTCTGTGGTTTACGCCCATGCCTCGATTTTCGTGAGTTAAATAAGATAACTGTGAGGAATACGTATCCCCTTCCACTTATTCCTGATTTATACAACCAATTGTCCGGAGCTAAGTGGTTTTCGAAACTAGATCTACGGGGAGCGTATAACCTTATCAGAGTCCGGGACGGAGATGAGTGGAAAACTACTTTTCTCACTACTGAAAGGTTGTTTGAAAATTTGGTTATGCCTTTCGGTCTGACCAATGTGCCAGCAGTCTTCCAAAATTTCATAAACTACGTGTTCTCTGATTTTATTGGACGTTTATGGTGGTATATTTGGATGACATACTGATCTACTCTCCTGATAAACAGGCTCACATTGGTCATGTTCGGGCAGTTCTCCAAAGGCTCCGGGAGAACTGTCTCTTTGCTAAACTTGAAAAATGTCTATTTTGTGTTCAAGAACTGTCGTTTCTGGGGTTCATTGTGTCTGCAGAAGGGTATCGCATGGATCCTAATAAGGTGCAGGCCATTGTCGAGTGGGTTCAACCTTGTGATTTGAAGGCTCTGCAGCGTTTCCTAGGGTTCGCCAATTATTATCGTAAATTTATAAGGGGGTTCTCAAAGGTGGTTAAACCCCTCACAGATATGACTCAAAAGGGGGCTGATATCAAGAAGTGGTCAGCTGAAGCGGTAGCGGCGTTTCCGTTTTTGAAAAAATGTTTCATGTCTGCCCCGGTTCTTATTCAACCGAAACCCGTCTGAACCATTTATTGTCGAGGTAGACGCCTCAGAGGTGGGGGTGGGGGCGGTATTGTCCCAGGGACCCACCACTTTGACCAATTTGAGACCTTGCGCCTTTTTCTCGAAGAAATTCTCTCCTGCGGAGAGAAACTATAATGTTGGGAATCGAGAACTTCTGGCCGTAAAGTTGGCCTTTGAAGAATGGAGGCATTTTTTGGAGGGGGCTGTCCATCCTATAACCATAATTACGGACCACAAAAACCCAGCTTACATTGAGTCAGCTAAAAGGTTGACTCCCAGGCAGGCTAGATGGTCACTTTTTTTTTCCCGATTCAACTTCTCGATCACTTTTCGGCCAGGATCCAAAAATGTCAGAGCGGATGCCTTGTCACGCAGTCTAGATCCGGTGTCCCCCCCGGAACCTCCATCCTCCATTCTTCAGCCTGGGGTGGTGGTGGCAGGTGTTTCTAATATGTTGGAACAGGAGATTCGGGAAGCCCAGTCTCTGGCACCTCCGGCTAAGCCGGGGGATAAACTTTTCGTGCCAGCTCAGTTTCGTCTCAAGGTCCTCCGAGAGTTCCATGACTCAGCTCTGGGTGGACATCCAGGGATCTCGGCTACCCGGAAGGCCATTGCTAGAGTATTCTGGTGGTCTTCTTTAGCCTCTGATATTGGGGAATATGTGTCTGCATGTGATGTTTGTGCCCGTGCAAAAACCCCCCATAACCGGCCGGCCGGGGAATTGGTACCACTGCCAATTCCTGAGAGACCATGGACCCATTTGTCTATGGATTTCATCATCAACCTTCCCCCCTCCAAGGGTAATACCGTCGTCTGGGTTGTGGTGGACAGGTTTAGTAAGCAGGCACATTTTTTACCTTTGGCAGCTCTACCAAATGCGGAAACATTGTCCAGATTGTTTGTTGAGCATGTGGTGCGGTTGCATGGGGTACCCTTGAATGTGGTGTCTGATAGAGGAGTGCAATTTGTTTCCAGATTTTGGAGGGTTTTTTGTAAGAGGTTGGGTATTGGTCTGTCCTTTTCATCCGCTTATCATCCAGAGTCTAATGGGCAGACCGAGCGGACCAATCAGTCTCTAAAGCAAATTCTGCATTGCTTGACCTCAGCCCGACAGGATGATTGGTGTTCTGTGTTACCGTTGGCCGAGTTTGCATTTAACAACCGCATTAACCAGTCTACGGGTACATCTCCCTTTTTCTGCAACTATGGGTTTCATCCACATTTTGGAGAATTTTCTCGTTTGAATTCTGGGTGTCCTGGGGCGGATGAGACGATCCAGCGGTTGGAGGAGGTATGGCGGGAGGTCCAGAGTAACATTACTAAGGCTCAGGATAAATTTAAATTTTTTGCAGACAAAAAACGGTCCGCAGGACCAGTGTTTCAGGTTGGGGATAAGGTATGGTTATCCACCAAGAATATAAGGCTCAAGGTCCCCTCCGCGAAGCTTGGACCCAAGTTTATAGGTCCCTATGAAATTACCGAAGCAATTAACCCGGTGGCTTTTCGGTTGCGTCTCCCGCCATCTCTGCGGATCCCAAACGTTTTCCATAGGGCCCTTTTGAAACCTGTGAGGTCCGGTGGGGAGGGACCATCAGTTTCCCCACCACCGGTTTTGGTAGACGGGCAGTCCGAGTACGAGGTGGAACGAATTGTCGACTCCAGGTTGGTCCGTCGTGCCCTTCAATATCTGGTACATTGGAAAGGCTACGGTCCGGAGGAACGCTTGTGGGTTCCTGCTCGATCGGTTCATGCGGATCGGTTGGTCCGGGCCTTTCATGCCAAGTATCCTGAGAAACCTGGGGGTCCGGTGGCCCCCCATTGAGAGGGGGGTACTGTCATGATCCAGGACGGGGTTTCGCTTTGGCCCGTCCTGGTCAGACAGGGGGTTAATTGTTTCTGCCTCTCTCTGGCAGAGGGCGGCTATTTAATGCTCACTGGACCTGGGCCCGGTGTCAGTTATACTCCTGCCCTCGGCTGAGTTAAGTGACCTCTTGTATACGTGTGCCTTGTGCCTGATAACTTGCTTGCCTGTTTGGTTTTGATTCGGTTCTGTCCCTGTTACGAGTTCTGCCTGACCCTCTTGTACTGCACTACCTCTCGTGTATGACCCTCTGCTTGTGACTTGACTGCTCTCTGCTCGTCCCTTTGGTACCGCACCGCCCTCTTGTATATGACCTTTGGCTTCGTCTGACCTCCCATCTGCTTGTCCCTCCTGTACCTCGTTCGCCCGTATTGTGTATGATCTCTGGTTTGCCTGACTCTGAGTGTTCTTCCATCTTAGCAAGCAGGACGCTAAGCCCCGCCCCCTTGTGGTCACATGACCGTAGGTCCCGTGCCTGCTTGCTAATACTTCAGCGTGCAGGTCCTGTGCGTCTGTACTTTCCAGCTGCTACTGTCCCCGGGACCCATACAGTACTGGTGAGTTCCTGCTCAGCGAAGGCTGCATGCCGGCGCTGTCAGGATCCTGACAAGTTCTACTTGGTAAGGTGGGTCAAAAACTGGTCACAGGTTTAATACCCCTATCTATCAGGCCTGGTCTATACAGAAAATTAGTTGTTTGTTTTTTTTTCTTATGCTTGACAGAACCCTGCCCGCAGTTCTCCGCATAAGGCAGGGGTCACACTTGCAAGAAACTCGCGCCCATACCCGGCACTACTGACGGCACTCAGACCGAAGTGTGCGGCTGCATGTATTTCTATGTAGCTGAGCGCTCCGGTCCCGAGTGTCGGCGGCAGTGCCGGGTATTGAGACGCGAGACTCGTGCAAGTTTCTCGCAAGTGTGATCCCGGCCTAACCCATACTTACCATCCTGTGTATATTTTTTGCATTTTTTCTCTACAGAGCATGATAGTGCCATATAGAATAACAAATAATATCGCATATATACAGTAGACTCACACAATAGTATCCATTAATCCATTTTATAGATTCTGAATGGACATGAAGATTGTGTTCTTACGAAATAGCCTCGTTGTTTATGTAGTGTTTTATATGGTTTTACGTCATGATATGGATTTCACGTCCACCATTCCGCAACGAAGACATTAAATTAAGAAAAGCCAAGGCACAATAGCGTTGTATATCAGTGATTTATGTCGTGTGCATACCTGATAGAATTACTTATTTGGAAGACAGAGGTGTCATTGAACAATACCCTCTATAGATTTCGAGATCAATCACTTCACATAGGATACATCCTCGTCACTCGCTATATTTCAAGCTTCCAGTTAAGCAATTAACCTTTTGCCGCCGCAGGACCTATAATACAATAAATTGGCAGCTCCTCCAGATATTACAGGAGAAGTTCACTCAATGACATTTATAGAGGGTGGAAGATGTCATTACGGATGAGCAGCACCTAAGTATTGTCTTGTTTTCCTCCTGTTTTGCTTTTGATGTCAGTTTTATCCTTTAAGGCCAAAGAATAAACTGTATCATATAATAAAATTATTCTACCTGTTCTGGACCCTAGGAGCGGTGTTATAGGGAATATTAATGGATTATCCATATACACGCGGAACAACGGTCAGTGATTGATTGGTTGGGTCTCAGAGGGTGAACTTTCCAAGGCACTTTCCTCTTTGTATTGCTAATCAGTGGAGGTCAAACTCCACCAATCGCACTGATTGCTCCATTTAAAGGGGTTGTCCTGCTGAGAAAAACATTTTTGCAAAAGGCTGAGTGTTTCAGAAAAAAACTAAACTGCTCCAGCTCCAATGCTCACTGGAATCACGCTTCTTACTTCCTGGTCCCAGCTCGACACACAGGAAATGCTCCCTTTGTGCCCCAACACGGCAAAATTTCCCCCTCTGTGCCCCTATATGGTAAAAATTCCTGCTGTATTACTGTAAAATAATGCATATCCTGTAAAATACTCAGGACTAGTTACCAGATAAAAATATAGTGGTTTATTTGGTTTCTTCCATCAAAGAAAGGTTATTACAGAAAAACAGGTGAATAAAAATAAGTGAAAGAGATATTGTCCATTAGATCATGCTCTGAGATCCCACATGGCAAAAGCAACATGTATTCTTCTTCTCTCCGAGATCCTGAATAGCAAATGGCTGCTGTGTCTCAGTTCGGCTTCTCACATCGCCGTCAAGTAATATACCAGCTGTTGTGTCATGTCATCTTGCGTCTGTCTCTCATGATGGTGAGGGAAGAAGACAGCACCCTCTACAGTTAGCCATGAATTATATACGTCTCTTGAAACACGTGATCTCTACATATATGGAGCTGTCTTTCTACCATGAGCCAAGCTTAAAAATAGCCTATGTCGTGTAAGCTAAAGCAATGTACAGAACTGGGTGTAATAAGAAATTAACGGATTATTAATATTTAACAATTCCCCCTTTTGAGGGAGACAGACATTAATTGGAACCCTCAAATATAACAAGATCTTCTTTCTTCTTTTCTTCTTCTTTGACAAAATAATTTAATATCAATAATAATAATAATAATAATAATAATATTAGATTACCGTTATAAGTACTCAATGACATAATTGATGTGAATTCATGTTATGGTAAGTTGTGAACAATATTCATATAAAATATGTATAATTATACTTCCCTAAGTCTAAATTGAAGCATCTCAGGTCCAGTCATCATCATCTGATGTCATCTGGTCTTCATTTTGATGTCTTCTGTCTTCTTCTTGGTTCTTTTAAAAATACAGTTTTCTTATAGCATATAGATGTGTTGTGTATCAAATCAAAGTCCATAATTTCAAATGTTAATACGAAAACAAAGTCTATGCAGCTTTAATATCTGTGCAGTGTTATCTTTAAAAACCTGGGCTTACATTGGCTCGCCTTGGATATTCTGGAATCCTCCATCGGTACTGGTCTTTGAACAGGTGTGACGTCTTTGGTCAGCAAAGCAAGGGTTAAAATGACTCTTCCTTGCTAAACATAGCACCATAACCAGTCCTTGTCCTAATGCACAGGACATATGTCAGGGTTGTAGCTTCCTGATAATTACCTTCATTGTTCACCAGCTTTCATCGAAGCTTTTCAGGTGATTGAAAACCTCTGGAACTTGAAAAGAACGTGATAACATCGTTCATCTCAGCATCATAGGATCATCGTCCTCTGGTTGTCAGGTTAGACACTTTAATTGTGACTGTCGGTGGTGGATACTGCACTTGTGACTGTCAGTGGTGGATACTGCACTTGTGACTGTCAATGGTGGATACTGCACTTGTAATTAACACAGTCTATTACTCAGTAATCATAGCTTTGTTACCTTCTGGGACTTCTGGATCGCGGCATTCTTCTTCTTGCAACTGATAAAAATCAATGAAGTTTAGAAATGTGAAAAGTCTTTATTAACATAATTTCAGTATCTTGCTTGAAGTCTTCATTCCCTATTCTATACCAAATCTGGTAATTTCCCTATCCCATAATATCACAGCGTACCATAGCAATCAGTAATATCCATAGAATTATTATTAGAATTTGTACTGTATATGGATTTCAATATTTGAAATAATAAACCAATAATAAGTGATAATACATTATTATCCATTTTTTCATGTGATAGAACATTTTTATATCATAGGTGTAATTACCTTTTTCAACCCATAGGTGTCACTGTGTTTTATGTAACCAGTGTTTTCATCTTTATTAATAAGGAATATATTTATTATACTAATAATATGTAGGAATGTATAGCCATGAACCAAAATAAGAATATATGAGTGAGCGAATGAATGAATAAAAGAATTGTTGCATATAACTCAGAAGTGAAACATTTTCCTTAGTAATAGAACCATATAATTGCTATATTTAATGAAGCAATATTCTCAGTAGATATTACTTTACTAAATATTGGTGAAAGAATTAAAAATAATGAAAAATAAGAATAAAAATAAAAATAAGAATAAGGCCTTTATGTTGATGCAGAGTAGTTATGTCTTCAAATTATGCAACTTTGCATGTAATTCCTCTTAGTGTAAAGAAATGACTCTTTATAATACTTGTTATTATACCCAATACTTATACCATTGTACCTTATTAATATTTTTTCCTATTAAAATGTGTGAAGAAGAAGTATTAATCAAATGTGATTATGTAGTCAGGATAAAAAACATATTTCTCCCTTAATACCAAAAAATATTGTTTCATGAAATAATTCATTTATCAAAACCAAAATTAAAAATAATTAATGTATAAATTATGTGAATTTATACCTGCTTATACCATTATTTGTCTGAAGATGTGTAACCATCAAAATTAATTTGAATATCATAAAATTATCCTTTGGAAAAATTAATTTAAATGTAACACACTTGGACAGAGAAGGAAGGTCCACTATTCCCAGATGCAGCTGGTGAATACCAGGCTCTGTGCTGGTGCCTGTTTAAAAGAGCTAAAGCTGATAAGGAAAGAATAGATTTTCTTCCTAAACTATTTTCTATTTTGTTGTGCGATTGCACTTATCCACAATTAACTAAATCAAGAAATAATAATTACTATAGAAATATAGAAATATATGTTGTATAGATAATATTTCATTATGTATCCTAATATTCTAATAATTTAACTGATCTGCATATTTCCTCCTAAAGATAAAAGCTTTTGGGGTTTTTTTTTTTTTTTTCTCTCATGCATTCAGGATCCTGAGGTCTCACAAACGTATCACATTACTCGCTCAGCAGCTGCTCATACACTCAGTCACTGTCACTCAGACTGTGTCACATATTAAGTTTAATACACGTATTTTAACCCAAATTATCCTAATTATCAATGCATTGTAAACTATTTCAATTTAGTCTCTTAATATTTCTTTGAATATTCCCCCTTTAAAATTCTTTTCCTAAGGAACAGGGACATAGTATACTGGTATGGTATACTTATTATTAGAACAAGGTTGAAATTTTCACCTGTTGAGGTTGTCATTCAAACCATGCAGTAAAAAAAACACACACCCAGAACATTTTAAAAGCAATTGGTTATTTCCTTTTAAGGGTTAGATATATATAAAATCATGCAATTATTGCAACATCCTGTGTAAATAAAGGCATAAATCCTTGGAAGAGAATTTTTCTCGATTAAGTCCTGCTTTGAAATGAAAATTCTAAGGAAACATAAAAAATAAGGTTAATATCATATTCATATTCTAAATATTATTACTGATGTAGATTTTAATTTTCATTAAAAAATACAGTTCTACTATTTCTACTTCTACAAACACTCTATATATATACTGTATGACTATGTATATATCCACAAACCATAAAACTACAGGATTATACTCTATAACTCACTAATTGTATAACACTGTTACACAATATATATATTACTTTTCCTAGCCAATTCCTACACCCATACTTATTTCTCTGCAAAAAATATCCTGAAAGGTTCTTGCCATTTTAAAGCTAATAGATTCTTGGAGCAGAGTATTCAGTTTACAGGCCATGATGTCACTCACCACCTGTTTCTGTCTGTTAAATTCGGCCATCTTTGTTACAGAAAGAAAATCAGAACTCATCATTTTTCTTAATTCAATTTGTGTCTTTTCGGTGTTCTTTTGCATCATTCCATATGGTTTATAACAAACATGTGATTTTCTTTTTCTTTCTTCGTAGATTTGATTTTGGGGAAAACTCATTTTAGAAGGTTTTGCTAATACAGGCTTCTGATAAGATTTTACTCTGCCTGTCTTTCCAAAATTAGCACAATTTATTTTCCTTTCACGATTCTCGTGTTTCCTGGCAAAATCAAGAAATTGCGCACATTCAAACAAAGAATCTTTTTGTGACGCAATAACACGAGATGCAGGATTTAGAAACCAAAATTTGCTTACAAAACTCCTTATGAGGGACGGTGTTTTGACATTCTCACTCAGCATTTTGTACAAACGTTCATATATGGACATGAATGTAAAAATACATTCCTTCCGACCAATCCTTAATTTTTGAAGAATATCAATATCTGGATGATTTTCATTTGATGAACAAAAAATGAGAATTTTTAATCTGTCCTTATCAGTTAAATTCTCATGTGTTTCACCAGATAACTTTAAAGACAATCTCCTAGCAAAATTTACAGGGATCCACATTTTGAACAACTGATTCTTCTCCTCGTTAGATAAATCAAAGTTATCAGAACAACTTTCAAAGATCTCAGAGTTTCTATAAACATCTATTTTGTTGTCATAAGCAGGAATTATTTGGCATATTTTTATCAAATTCTTCCTCACGCTATTTCGGGTTTGGGCCTGTGAGTCTTCTATTTTTAGTGGTACGTCTTTCCCTTGTACGTCCTCTACGTCAGTTCTGAAGTCTCCTCCTACGTCTCCATCTTGTTCCACGTCTGCAAGGTCACCTTCAATGACTGCTACAGACACTTGTAACTGTTTCTCCACATTACAGTGAATCTCGGGAATATCACTATCCTCTACACAATCATTTTTAGATTTCTCTGACACAGATCTATGAAATATATCTACCATCTGTAGAATATTTTTTAATCTCTCTCTTTCTCTATTGAAAAACTTAGAATCTAACCTCTGATTCTCGAGTTCACACTCGGCATATAAACTTAACCATAAAACTTCTGAATTAGAATTGTCTACAGACTTAAATTTCAATTTACTCTGCTTAGCAAGACAATTAATGACATCCATTTTATCTTACCTTGAAATGTCTCAGCTCCTTTGATGGACAACGCTGGGTTCCTGTCTTCACACGTCTGGCTTAGGTCTGGTACTTTTGGCACTTGTAGTACTTCTCAATCTATCTGGTACTTCTTACTTCTAGGTTCCATGTGATTCTTGTAAGTAGTGGAATTCCCGATAACTTACACATATGATTTGACGTTAGCAAAGTCCAATCCCCCGTGTGCAAGTTGAGGGAAATCCGCAAAAAAAGTACAAAAATTCAGATCTGGCTGGCTCTCCAATGTAAAATAATGCATATCCTGTAAAATACTCAGGACTAGTTACCAGATAAAAATATAGTGGTTTATTTGGTTTCTTCCATCAAAGAAAGGTTATTACAGAAAAACAGGTGAATAAAAATAAGTGAAAGAGATATTGTCCATTAGATCATGCTCTGAGATCCCACATGGCAAAAGCAACATGTATTCTTCTTCTCTCCGAGATCCTGAATAGCAAATGGCTGCTGTGTCTCAGTTCGGCTTCTCACATCGCCGTCAAGTAATATACCAGCTGTTGTGTCATGTCATCTTGCGTCTGTCTCTCATGATGGTGAGGGAAGAAGACAGCACCCTCTACAGTTAGCCATGAATTATATACGTCTCTTGAAACACGTGATCTCTACATATATGGAGCTGTCTTTCTACCATGAGCCAAGCTTAAAAATAGCCTATGTCGTGTAAGCTAAAGCAATGTACAGAACTGGGTGTAATAAGAAATTAACGGATTATTAATATTTAACAATTACCCTTGCCCTTTCACAATGTAACAGTAGCATAGTGTTATGATTGAGTCACCGAGGAGGAAAAAACAAAAATGCAAGCTCAGCCCAGAAAATCAGAGAGGTTGGAAACTAGCGGATTGCAGACCCCTAATCCTATCACACAACTAGCAGTAGCCGTGGAGTGTTCCTACGGTGATCCTAGACACACACTCACAGCCGGAGATCTAAATAAGCCTAAAGAGAGAAAAGGGAAAAACTGACTGCCTCAGAGCAGACCCCAAAGCAATAGGCAGCCCCCAACATATAATGACGGTGAAGCAAGATGAAAACACTAACACAGATAGAAAGATAGGATGAGCAAACGATGGGGCCCAAGCTAACTAAAAAGGACAGGACAGAAAAGCTGCTGTCTGCAATCCGAGAAAACCCTGCTAAAAATATTACCAACACAACTGATAAGCAAAAAGGACCCTGAAGTCACTAGACTTCAAACCCTATATCAGCATTCAGAATATTCTGAAAGCAGAGCAAAAGAGAACACTGATCAAGGAATAAGAATCCAGCACACCCCCGGCCAGGGATGGCTGAACTCCAAAACAAGGTAAACAAAACCAAAACTAATAAGTTCAATAGCAGAGCAAAAACTTATCTTTGGGAAGCAGGAATCAGACTGGTCTCCAAGAATCCAGCAGAGAAATCACCAGCCACTCAGAAGGGCGTCGGCTGCCTTATATCCAGTCTGAAGTTCCTGTTACCCAGTCACAATCCACCTGATCAGGTGTTTGGTTTCTTTCATCCAAATCAGCCTCACTACCTTCCTTCACCTGAAGAGGGAGATCCTCGGACACAAAAGGTGAATGAACAGATGAGCTCACAACAGCATAGTCACAGTAAATATGCCACCATTACTTCCCCCACAGAAATAATTCCATTTGTGTCACAAGAAAATAACGCCCCTCAATGTAATAATCCATTTTTTGAGTCCCCAAAATGTAGGAGTGCCCCCTCAAAGTATTAATACCCCTTGTGCCATGACAAAGTAGAAGCGCCCCTTCAAAGTAATAATATTCTTTGTGCCCCTTAAAAGTAATAATATTATTTTGTGTCCCCACAAAGTAGAGGTTCCCCTTCAAGGTAATAATCCCCTTTTGTTCTCCCCCAAATTAAAACGTTCCCCATAAAAGTGATGAGTAAGGGTCAGAGGCTCCTATACCTGGTTGGCTTAGCACAGGTAGCACGAAGATGTCCATGCATCATTCCATCTACAATGGCCTGAACACAGCCTTGGTTGCTCATGAACCTCAAGTCTAATCATCCCTGAGAAGAAGAAATGCCCAGGCGAGAAGGATGTAGACAAATAACTCCCCCCTACCCCCACGCCCCAAAAATCCAGTAATTGAGGGGGTCCTACTTTTATTAGAACTTCTACTCTCCAAGACAAGTGCCTTCTTCGATCAGCAGAAGCGTCTGCATTATTGGTCTTATCTACAGTGTTGACTCCTAGTTTTACATGTTGTCAATAAGGAACTCGGAGAATTGACCTCACTGAGTATAAGGAAAGCGATCGTTGACGAAGAGAGCAGCGCACAGGAGCCGGGGGCTTTCTGCAGCATTGATCTAGAGGTATATATTGTCATTCTGTCCCAACATGTTGGGGATATGACAACTAAACACGACACTAAGTGGCAGCATACGTCCTCGTTACCGCTAATGAGCAAATAGCAAAATCAGTTTTGTAACATACCGTGGAGCCTAAAAGTTTGTGATCCCTTCAGAAATTTTCCATACGTCTGTATAAATTTTGCCACAATCTACATACGGTTTTCACACGAGTCCTAAAGGTAGATAAAGAGAAACAAATGAGTTAAAAATAATAAATTTTGTCATTTTTTTAATGAGGAATATGATCCAATATCACATGTCCAAAAAGGCAAAAGTATGTGAATCTTTAGGACTGACAGATACATCAAGATGAAATTAGAGACTGATGTTTTCAATCAATGGGATGACAATCAGGTGTGAGTTGGCGACCTGTTTTATAAAGCGACCCTGTCACCAGATTTTCCCCATAAAAACTAAAGCAACCGCCTTTAATGACTCAGCAACCTATATATAAGAACAACACTCCCTCTACATATCCAAAAAATACCTCCTATAACCCCCTACAATAGATGCGGTGCAGTGTGATGGGTGTCGCAGGTTTTGCTCAGCACTTTCTCTATCCCCTCAACTGCTGTCCTCATTCCTTGCTTGTTGTGGATGATGCATCCTTCGTCATCCACACAACGCAAACAGGGTGTGGTAACGCTGTAGAGAAGAGCAAAGTCAAATTATGAGCATACGGCAGGAGAGAACTAAGGCTGGTTTCACATTAGCGCTTTTTAAGCGCACGCACGGCCGGGGGTAGCTCCGTCCCCGAGCCGGCTCTCTGCCCGGCGTGCCCGCCCCTTGCTTGTAGCGCCGCCTCCTAGCGCACAGCGGCGCCTGCGATCGGCGCACCCTATCTTTAGCATAGGGTGCGCAGATCGTGCGCAGGCCGTGCGCTAGTTGCGCTTTGACCTGCGCTGCGCACTTTTGACGGTGCGCCGTGCGCGCCAAAATCAAACTTTTCGGATTTTGGCGCGCACGGCGCACCGTCAAAAGTGCGCAGCGCAGGTCAAAGCGCAACTAGCGCACGGCCTGCGCACGATCTGCGCACCCTATGCTAAAGATAGGGTGCGCCGATCGCAGGCGCCGCTGTGCGCTAGGAGGCGGCGCTACAAGCAAGGGGCGGGCACGCCGGGCAGAGAGCCGGCTCGGAGGCGGAGCTACCCCCGGCCGTGCGTGCGCTTAAAAAGCGCTAATGTGAAACCACCCTAAGAGAGCCTGGAAGTAGAGCCGATGCATTACAGTACTCAGCAGGACAGAGTAAAGTGCACCTGCACAGGAGCAAGATTGGAGGCGCTGTGTGGATGACGTAGAACGCGTAGATGCACCATTCTCCATAGGTGGTCACAGCTCACTGTCTCCCCCTTCTGTACAATGACTGATAACACCTCTTTATACAATAGATAACACAGGAACCACTACTCACAATTGATTGTTACAGCTCACTCCCTCCTCCTTTACGACTTATAACACCTCTATATACAGTAGGTAACACAGGATCCACCATTCACAATAGGTGATGTCACAGCTCACCTCCTCCTCCTGTATAATGACTGATAACATCTCTATATACTATGGACAACACAGGATTTACCATTCACAATAGATGTCACAGCTCACCTCCTCCTCCTCCTCTACAATGACTGATAAGTCCTCTATATACTGTAGACAACACAGGATCCACCATTCACAATAGATGATGTTACAGCTCACCTCCTCCTCTACCATGACTGATAACACCTCTATATACTGTAGACAACACAGGATCCACCATTCACAATAGATGATGTTACAGCTCACCTCCTCCTCACTGCACAGTGACCTCTGCACAGATCACAGAGCATGCCCACAACAATTTCTTGTATGAGTCCATGAACATCTCCAGTTACTTTTGCTCCAAATTGCTGCCTTAAATCAAATCCCTGCTGCTAACAACATGCCAGCCAACGCCGCCTCCGCAATTATCCACAGAAAATAGAGTAATAATGAATACGTATCAGTATCTAGGTACGACCAGTAAAAAATATATAACCAATATGCTTCCTGTAAAGAGAATTATTGCAAGTGCAGATTATTTTATTTTGCTAATTCTCCAGACTTTTCCGCCTTTGGGTCCAGAAAGCAGATTTTTTTTTGCAGCCATAGGAGATATATGGACGGACAGGTTTTATGAGAGTCAGACTTATTCTCTGTATTGTATTTTTCATTAGTGGCCACACAACACACAGGAACGCTGACTCCATTATTTATGGGCCGGGACGGCTTTGATTTTACTTTTCGTGGTAATTGTAGGGTTAAATTTATGTCTATGTCGGGGATTTAGAGCTGATCTTTATAAAGAATACAGGGAAACGTTACATTTGGGCTTTGTCATGATTATCTTATGGCTTTGTTGGCGCCATCACAGCTCCATGGGCTCAACTGGTGAGGGTGGTCGTATATACACGGCGGTCCGCCCCTCTGCATCTGCGGGGCCGGCAGGATACCAGCTACAATTTGGAACATGTGGTGCAAAGATAGCACAAATTAGCCACAAATCTGTACAAATTCTGCCCTACTGTAATATGGATAATGTGATTGATGTTCTGGTTTTTGATTTTTATTAATCGGACGGGGGAGCGGTGGGATCTGTCTGATTTTATTGATTTAAGACCCGGTAGCATACGTCCTCCTGTAGCGAGCAGCCTACACAGTAAAATACTGCACCGCACATGCCGCACAGATCTACCAGATGGAAATGGTATTAGATAATATAAAAAACAGCGTTCGGAGCCAGGAAATAATCATTTAGACAGGTCAAAAGATGCATTAATATTGGTGAGAAATAATATGTGACAGAAGAGGAGCACAAATGTAAGGGAGTTCTAGGAAAAGCTAGAAGGGAGGGGAAAATATGATTTGAGGATGGATTAATTGGATGGGTGATAGATATGAAATAGAAGATGAATAAAGAAGAAAGAGAGAGAAATAAAGAACAAAAGGGAAAGAAAAAAGAAAGAAAAGGGAAATACAGAGCAAGATCAACATGTTAGGGCAAGTTAGGATAGGATATGAGTTGAACTAGATGGACTTAAAGTCTCCCTTCGACCTTAATAACTATGATACTATGTTAAATAAAGAACAAAAGAGAAAGAATGGAATCAAGAAAGGAAAGTAAGGGAAAGAAAGAACAAAAGAAAAAAGAAATACAAAGAGAGAGAAATAAACAACAAATGGGAATGAAAGGGAAAAAACAAAGAAGAGAAAGAAGGGGAAAGAAAGAGTAAGAAAGGGAAAGAAAGCGAAAGAGAGAGAAACAACCAACAAAAGCGAATGAAAGGGAAAAAACAAAGGAAAGAAAGAAAGGGAAGGAAAAAGGGAAAAAAAGAAAGAGAAAGGAAGAAAGAGAGAAATAAACAATGAAAGTAAACAAAGAAAAGAAAGAGAAATAAAAAAAAGAATGAAAGGAAATAAAGAATAAAAGAATGAAAGAAAAAAGAGAGAAATAAACAACAAAAGAGAATGAAAGGGAAAAATCAAAGAAAAGAAAGGGAAAGAAAGAAAAGAAAGAGAAATAAACAGCAAAAGAGGATGAAAGGGAAAAAAGAAAGAGAAAGAAAGGGAAAGAAAAAAGAGAAAGGAAGAAAGAGAGACATAAACACTGAAAGGAAAAAAGCAAAGAAAAGAAAGAGAAAGAAATAAAAAAGAGAATGAAAGGGAGAAAACAAAAAAAAGAAAGAGAAATAAACAATAGAAGAATGAAAGAAAAAGAGAAAGAAAGAGAGAAATAAACAACAAAAGAGAATGTAAGGGAAAAACCAAAGAAAAGAAAGGGAAAGAAAGAAAGAAAGAAAGAAAAAGCAGAAAGAAAGAGAGAGAGAACAAAAGAGAGCGAAAGGAAATAAACAAAGAGAAAGAAAGGGAAAAAAGAACAAAAGAATGAAAGAAAGAAAAGAAACTGAAAGAGAGAAATAAATAACAAAATAGAATGAAAGGGAAAACAAAGAAAGTGAAAGAAATGGAAAGAAATGGAAAGAAGCGCAAACAATTAGAACATTATATTTGTCATTCTTACATTTCCATAGTATCTCGCAAATATCGGGATAGGAAGTTTTCCTGTTGGTTTGGGGGCATCGCTTGCCCTCGCTGAGGAGCCCTCCTGTGTGCTGGTGAACTTTTCTTTGCTTGTACACCATGTCTTATTGCTTTTCTTTGCTCCTGGCTTTTACTTAAAGCTGAGGCCAGCACAATCCTTTGGGGGAGCCTGGTGAAGGTTTATATTTCAGGCACTATCTTGTAACTGATCCTGATATTCTGTATTATCTTTTTAAAGTTCTCCCTTGCTTCTGTCAGGACTTTACTATAAGTCTTATAATTTGGGTTGGAGTTTTGCGCCAATCTAAGTGAGTGCTTGTTTATTAAATTATCCACACCAAGTGAATCCTAGCTAGAAAATCCTCTGTGAGCTACCTGTAATTATTGACTTTTAAAATTAAGGCTTGAAATTATTTCTTATTCCTTTTTACATTTTTATGTACCATTCATGATTTAAGTACAGACCAAGTACTGTCCAGATTGGCAGTCGTTCTCTGACCAAAACTCATCTGTCTCATATGCCTATATAAGGCTGTTATGCGCGGGTGAGCAGGCCTGTTGTAATGTCCATTATCGGCGCCCCGGCATGGATCCCCTTCTCTCTTCATGTGGGAATGCCGTCATACCACCTCAGCCGCTGCAGCATCCACGCACTCCTTCCTCACCTTCTCCTGTGCATGCCGCACTGACTTCTGGCGGTACGCTCCCCTGCTCTTAAAGTTGCAGCAAGCGGCACCTGCAAAGATGCCCCAGCCAATAGCTGGAAGACATCTTGTATAGAAAGCACCCTCCCCAATAGAGGGCAAAAAAGGAAAAACAGCACCAGGTGATTTCCATAAAAATTCAAATTTTGTCTTTTATTTAATCCATTGTTTGTAAAAAGTTAAACACATACATGTCATAGAATGTCAAAGGGCAATAAGGAGGCGTCTGAGCAACCCCTATAGTTGATTAGTGGTAGTTTCTGTGCAACAGTATGTTGACAGGTCCCCTGTTCTTATTCTATTACAGTTATTATGTTATCTAATGTCCTCCCTTAGTCTGGTGTAGGTTATTCATGACCGTGAAGCTGCTCCGGTGGTACCTGAACCCTGTAAAAATAATATAATAATAATAAACTTTATTTCTATAGCGCCGACATATTCCGCAGCACTTTACATTTCAGAGGGGACTTGTACAGACAATAGACATTACAGCATAACAATAATCACATAGATCATAACAGATACCAAGAGGAGTGAGGGCCCTGCTCGCAAGCTTACAGTCTATGAGGAAAAAAAAGGTAGACACGAAAGGTGGGTGGTAACAGTTGCCCTGATTGTATGGACCAGCCATAATGTTAAGTGTGTAACAGTACAGACACAGAGGGCTAATGGATGCATAAAGCATGCGGGAACATGATGTGGGGAACCTGGATATGGTAAAAACTTTTGGCTGTGCCACACAGGGATAGATTAGGTTAATGTGTTGAGGCTGTAGGCCAGTCTGAATAAATGCGTTTTCACTGCACGCTTAAAATTGTGGGGATTGGGGACTAATCGTATTTACCTGGGAAGTGCATTCCAAAGAACTGACGCAGCATGTGCATAGTCTTGGAGACGGGAGTGGGAGGTTCTGATTATTGAGGATGCTAACCTCAGGTCATCAGCAGAACGGAGGGCGCGGGTAGGATGGTATACTGAAACAAGGGAGGAGATGTAGTGTGGTGCTGAGCCATGAAGAGCTTTGTGGGTGAGGGTAATAAGTTTGTACTGGATTCTGGAGTGGATGGGTAGCCAGTGTAATGACTGGCACAAGGTAGAGGCATCGGTGTAACGATTGGCGAGGAATATGATCCTGGCAGCAGCATTCAAGACAGATTGGAGGGGGGAGAGTTTGGTAAGAGGGAGACCGATTAGAAGGGAGTTACAATAGTCGAGACGAGAATGAATAAGAGAAACAGTAAGAGTTTTTGCGGAGTCAAAAGTAAGAAAAGGTCGAATTCTAGAAATGTTTTTGAGGTGCAGATAACAAGAGCGAGTCAATGATCGTATGTGGGAGACAAAGGAAAGTTCGGAGTCAAGTATGACCCTAAGACAGCGGGCATGTTGCTGGGGAGTAATAGTGGAACTGTGGCGTCCCTGAGGCTCAGTCGCCACAGAGGTACTGCACCTCCTCCTGAGGTGTGGTACCCCACCTTCCAGGTAAGGTGGAGACTCTCAACCACACTCCAACATCTGCACCCCACACCACAAAGTAGTGTAGCAAAGCACCTTCGGCGGCTCCCTGCTTGGAGTATAGCAAAGCACCCATTGGTGGCTCCCTGCTTGGAACACGAAACGTGCTGGTAGGTGGGTGGAGTTAGTTTATATTACAAAGAGCGGGAAGAGTTTAGGATTCAGTCATTCAGTCACTGAGAGTGAGTGAGGATGCAGAAGGACAGAGAGTGAGACAGAGAAGATCCTCGGGAGAGGGATGGATGAAGAAAGTGCTGCAGCAGGCCACAATAGCTTGGGTCTCCTGGCACAAGAAAGAGACATAGAATGGAAACCTGATTGTTCCATAGGAAGAAAGGATTGGTACGGAAGGTGAGGAGTAAAAGAGAACAGAGGACGTGGGTTAGAGGAGAACCCTTCCTAGAAGTTCTAAGCGCAAGGCCGGGGCCCGGTCCCCGAGGTTGTATGGATACTAATGATCCTGCAGCAGACACCGGAGGAGTAGAAGTTAACAATACTTTATTCCCACATCAGACTTGGGGGCACAACAATAGCAGAGAAGTGAGCCAGGACTAGGAAGCAAGGAGTCCCCGAAGCAGGCTACAGCTGTCTGCCGTACGAAGAAAGTTCATAAGAAGATTGAACAGGAGGAACTCCAGTGTAACTCAGTACTAGGAGTACTTCATTTATAGGCGCTATAAGAGGAGACGTTCAGAAAGGCACATGTTGGCGGAGTGTTGGAAAGGAGTATTCCATCTGGCCTGGAGGTTGACTGAGTCCCTGCCCTGGAGGACACGGCACGGAGGCAGGCACCGGTTTGCACAACAGACTGTGAGTAAAGCTTTGGAACTACATGCTCTGGTGTCCTCCATTTATTCCTGCGCCAACACAACCGGCACTGCTACATCTTGGTGCCCGACATTGCCTCACCTACGCCTTCCCTTTGCCTTTACATCTACACTGCCCTGGGACTACAGCTCCACCTTTGGGGAGCTATAACATCTTTGCTGCATCATACCATCAGTCCCAGAGGATCTGCATGCAGCGTCGGCTTAACACCTTCCTTGCCGAACACCACAGGTGGCGTCACGAACTATTCATCTAATCAACTACATTCCACCATTCAATCTCCCTTTTTACTTGGGCGCCCAGGGCCACGGACCGGGTCACCGCTGCTGTGACATTCCCATCTGAGAGACCGGCCCGGTACCGAGTACCCCACAGCCCTGGGAGGGCGACCCAGAACCACACACGGAAATGGCAATGTCGGGTATAGGTACATTAGTAGCGGGAGGAAACACAAGGAGTTCAGTCTTTGACAGGTTCAGTTTCCGATATAGTGAGGACTAGAGTTGAGAGACTTTTGGTTTTTTAGGGTCGCGTTTCGTTTCGTGAAACCCGACTTTTCCAAAAGTCGGGACGAGCAAGATCGTCCGATTATAGGGAAAAGTCGGGGTCGTCCCGAAACACGAAACCCAATGTAAGTCAATGGGGAATAAAAGTCGGCAGTGAGAGGAGGACAGGAAACACACCTACAGTGCCCATTTGAATGCCAAAAGCATCAATTCTTCTTACTTAAGCTTGTCAACCTTAATTAACTTCATAATACAAGTTACGCACTGAAAAATGGGGGTTATTTGGCTAAAGTTGTGGGGGGGGGGGCTGGCTGCAGGTTTTCATGTGCCCTGGGCGAAAGAGCCCCCCTTTAACACATACCACAACTCATCAATGATCATGCTCCGATACGGCAGAGAAATAGCGGTATAGTACAATGAAAAATACCTCACTTTTTACATCTCATGACGAGGCCCATCTATTTCTCCATACAGAATCACTGGTCCCATATAATGTTTGAAACAGTATATGATGAGCTCCACATAATGCTACAGTATATGTTGGTCCCCATGGATGAAGCTCCACTGTCTTATGGGCCCAAATAATGCTCCAAACATAATGGGCCCCATTTCTAATGCTCTAGTGTATAATGGGCCCTGTAAATGCTGCTCCAGTGTCTGATGTCCACCTTTGGAATGTTCCAGTGTATGGTGGGCCCCATCTATCATTCTCCAGAGTAACGTGCTCCCCAAAAATTGCTGTCCCAACATTGAAAACAATCAAATAAGTCTCCTCGCTAGGGAATCCCTGTACTAGTCTGGACTCCTCGTCGTCCCCATCTTCCATCTCACTGCACAGTATTTCAACCTTGCAAGTGCTGTGATCCTGAGCAAGCGGGGGGGCCCACTCGTTGGCGACGGCACTGGCACAGGGCCCCTGATAGTACGGTGGTGTGTCTGATGGCGGGTGGGCCGAACCTGCACTTTCATCTGCAGCTTCCTCTTTGTCACCGTGTAAGATGGAACTGTATATGGGAAGGGTAACCTGAGTTTCATCAGGGTCAGATTCAGGCCGTGTAGCGTGCGAGGGGAATGTAGTGGTCTGGGTCAATGTACCAGCAGATTCATCGAGCAGTGGCTGGGCATCAGTGCACTTGTGTCGCCCCCAGGAGTACGGTCGCCACAGTGGCATTACCTTCCTCCTAGGGAGTGTGATGTCATGCTTGGGAGCAACGAAGGATCTCTCTAGCAGGTTAACTGATTGGGCGGCGTTATTCCCACGAGTCATGACCCTCCAAACAGCGTTCATGAAGGCAAAGTGTTTGTTTTACGTGGGCAGTATGGTTGCAAAGCTGAACCTTAAAGGAATGTCCAGAAGGGCACCACCAGGAGTGGAGCCTACGGTTAAATTCGACTCCACCTGGGAAACCTCAACCATGCCAGCTACAGAACAGATGCACACATTGCAAGCTTAATTCCATTAACGAACGAGACTCCGTCATGCCCCGCGGTCCGAGTCCGGCTTACTAGAGGGACACGTGAGGCTCTGGCACATGAGATTGGCCAATAACTGGTGTGTCATGCCCTTACATGTCCGTGGCTGCATGTGCGCTACACTGAAAAGGCCAGCGTTTGTCGCTTACAGGTGCAGATAACCCGCTGAACAACGTTAGTGATGGGGATCACTGATTACAATTATTACCCGCGAACAATGATTTCCCAGTAAGTGCAGGTCAACTGCAGTTCCGGAATTAGGCCTAACCGTCATTCCTGAAAAAATGAAAAACTTACGTGTGCAAACCACAGGTGCTGTAGCTTGCTTAACAGCTCGCCAGCCGTTCTCACGCCCAGTATGGATTACACGTGATTGCACAAAGGTTAGAAAGGGTACCGTATCCCCAGATAACATGTATGGATAGCGTACACATTCAAAATATATGTCTCAGGAGGCAGGCTCAGACGGTGTTAGGCCCAGTATGGATTGCACGTGATTGCACAAAGGTTAGAAAGGGTACCTTATCCCCGGATAACATGTATGGATAGCGTACACATTCAAAATATATGTCTCAGGAGGCAGGCTCAGACGGTGTTAGGCCCAGTATGGATTGCACGTGATTGCACAAAGGTTAGAAAGGGTACCGTATCCCCGGATAACATGTATGGATAGCGTACACATTCAAAATATATGTCTCAGGAGGCAGGCTCAGACGGTGTTAGGCCCAGTATGGATTGCACGTGATTGCACAAAGGTTAGAAAGGGTACCGTATCCCCGGATAACATGTATGGATAGTGTACACATTCAAAATATATGTCTCAGGAGGCAGGCTCAGACGGTGTTAGGCCCAGTATGGATTGCACGTGATTGCACAAAGGTTAGAAAGGGTACCGTATCCCCGGATAACATGTATGGATAGCGTACACATTCAAAATATATGTCTCAGGAGGCAGGCTCAGACGGTGTTAGGCCCAGTATGGATTGCACGTGATTGCACAAAGGTTAGAAAGGGTACCGTATCCCCGGATAACGTATGCATAGCGTACACATTCAAAATATATGTCTCAGGAGGCAGGCTCAGACGGTGTTAGGCCCAGTATGGATTGCACGTGATTGCACAAAGGTTAGAAAGGGTACCGTATCCCCGGATAACATGTATGGATAGCGTACACATTCAAAATATATGTCTCAGGAGGCAGGCTCAGACGGTGTCAGGCACAGTATGGATTTGACGGCCCAGATTACACAGCGGAGGAGCAGGGAGAGGTAAAGATTGCAAATGCTGGGGCCCTGCCCAAGCAAGGGGGGCCCACTCGTGGGCGTCGGTACTGGCACTGGGCCCCTCATAGTACAGCGGTGTGTCTGACGGCGGGTGTGCACCACCACCGTCAAAGACACTTGATTGCACTATGAGGGACCCTGTGCCAGTGCCCGCGCCCAAGAGTCGGCCTACCCACTTGTCCAGGGCAACGGCACTCGCACGGTGTCGTGCGCTAGGTGGTGACCCCGGCCATGGGGGGGGAGGCAGCACAGTTAGGGAGTTTTAGAAAGTGGCATATGTTGATGTTGGACATTCAGCTGATGCAAAAATCGAAATAGGTCAAGTCCCAGGAAGAGGTGGACCAAAGCAAGCCATTTTTCTGTCACCCTATGTGTCATCAGGGGAAGGTGGGACAAAATCCTTGGAAACCCATGCATGGTTCATTTTAATGAAGGTTAGATCATCCACATTTTGGGTTGACAGACGGGTCCTTTTTTCTGTCAGGATTGATCCAGCTGCACTGAAGACTCTTTCCGATAGCACACTTGCAGCTGGGCAAGCGAGCTCCTGTAAGGCATATTGTGCCAATTCAGGCCAGGTGTCCAGTTTAGCGGCCCAATAGTCAAAGGGGAATGACCTGTGTGGGAGAACATCGATATGGGAGGAAAAGTAGTTTGTAACCATGGTTGACAACTGCTGTCTCCTGTCACTTTCCATCGATGCAGTATTACCAGTTGTGTGAGCGGTATTTGAAAAATCAGTCCACAACATTGTCATGAAACCCCTGTCTCCAACGCCACTTCTGCTGTGTGCACCACGAACACCTCTGCCAAGCTGCCCCCGGCCCGTACGGCTCGTGTGAGAACCATCACCGCTGCTGTGTGCTGGGAATGCCTCAAGCAACCGATTTACCAGAGTTGCTTGTTTATTAGCCAATATTAGGTCAAGGTTCTCCTGTGGCATGATGTTTTGTAATTTGCCTTTATAGCGTGGATCCAGGATGCTGGCCAACCAGTAGTCGTCATCGTTCATCATTTTGGCAATGCGGGGGTCCCTTTTTAGGATCCGCAAGGCATAATCTGACATGTGGGCCAATGTTCCCGGTGTCAATGATGCACTGCGAGTGCTGGTTGGAGGAGCACTTTCTGGCAAATCCACATCCCTCCAGTCACGCACAAACCCTGTACCAGACCTTGCCACGCCAACATTTTCACTTGCCCCACGAGATGCATCCTCCTCCCCTAAGTAATCATCCCCATCATCATCCTCCTCCTCCTCTTCTTCCTCCACCTCGTCCAGGAGAGGTCCCTGAGCAGACAATGGCTGAATGTCATCAAGGATTCCCTCCTCCTCTTCCTCCTCATCAACATTGGCTGCAGACGCCTGCTCCTTAAGGTGCGTCAAAGTTTGCATGAGCAGACGCATAAGTGGGATGCTCATGCTTAGGATGGCGTCGTCTGCGCTTACCAGCCGTGTGCATTCCTCAAAACACTGAAGGACTTTACAGAGGTCTTTCAGCTTCGACCACTGCACACCTGTCAACTCCATGTCTGCTCTCAAAGTGCCTGGCCGTGTATCCTCCCACAAATGCATTATGGATTGCCTCTGCTCGCACAGCCGCTCCACCATGTGCAGGGTGGAGTTCCACCTTGTTGCAATGTCGATAATGAGGCGGTGGTTGGGAAGGTGGAGCAATCGCTGCAGCTTCTGCATACGAACGGAGTGTACAGGCGACCGGCGGATGTGCGCGCACAGTCTTCGCACCTTCTGGAGCAGGGCTGTTAACTCCGGATAATTTTTGAGGAAGCACTGCACCACCAGGTTCAAGGTGTGAGCCAAGCAAGGTATGTGGCTGAGTTTTGAAAGGGCTATGGCTGCCACAAAATTATGGCCGTTATCACTAACTACCTTGCCTGCCTCAAGATGTACACTGCCCAGCCATGACTCAGTTTGTCGCTTCAAGTACTCGGCCAGCACCTCGGCGGTATGTCTGTCGCCCAAACACATCATCTGCAACACAGCCTGCTGACGCTTTCCACTAGCTGCTCGATAGGGGGACACATCGTGTGCAACAGTGGCAGCTGCAGATGGAGTGCTCGTACGACTGCGCTCTGTGGACGAGCTTTCGCTTCTGGAGGAGGAGGAGGAGGAGGGTGGAATGCCTACAGCCAACTGTTTCCTATACCGTGGGCTAGGCAGCACTGTCCCACCACCGCTGTCCCCTGTGGACCCTGCATCCACCACATTAACCCAGTGCGCAGTGATGGACACGTAACGGCCCTGGCCATGCCGACTGGACCATGCATCAGTTGTGAGGTGCACCTTTCCGCTCACTGACTGCTTGAGTGCATGGACAATGCGGTCTTTCACATGATGGTGGAGGGCTGGGATGGCTTTGCGAGAGAAGAAGTGGCGACTGGGTAGGTCATAGCGTGGTACTGCATAGGCCATGAGTTCGCGGAAAGCTGTGCTTTCCACCAACCGAAAGGGCATCATCTCAAACGAGATTAGTTTGGCAATGTGGGCGTTCAAACCCAGTGTACGCGGATGAGAGACTGAGTACTTTCTTGACCTACTCATAGTGTCTGGGAGGGTGAGCTGGACTTGAGAGCTGCATATGGTGGAAGTAGCGGTGGACAGGGCGGACTGAGAGAGGGTTGATGATGGTGATGGAGTTGGTGTTCTTTCTGATGGCCTAGAATCAGTCTTTCGTTGATATAACAGTGGGATTCCCTGACTGCTGTGGCCTTGCAACGACACCTCAACATTTGCTGCTGTGCTAACCGGTGGGCTTACAGTGGGGGAAAAAGTGTAGCGTTGATGACTACCTTCGTTGTGATCAGTTGCACATGTGGCACTTGAGGTTTGGTGTTGTGTCCACGCTTGCAAGTGCATGCTGGTTAAATGTCTAAGCATGCAACTGGTATTCAAATTTTTCAGATTTTTCCCTCGGCTAAAGGTCTTTGCGCACTTCTTACAGATAACCTTGGCCTGATCATGAGGATTTTGTTCAAAAAAGTGCCACACTGCACTCTTCCTACTTTGGCAGACATTTTGCGGCCTAGCACGCTGTGATCTTTTGACCCTCTGGACAAGCTGTCCAGCAACTCTTTTGATGTTTGGAACCTGTCTTTGGAGTGCTCCGGGCCTGCCAGATAACAGCTGTTGCGATGTCGATGTCTGCTGTGGATGCTCCTCATCTGAGCTATTGGAAGCAGCACCCTCTTCCCCCAATGGATGCCAATCTGGGTCAACAACTGGGTCATCCATCACCTCCTCTTCGATGTCATGTGCACCTTCCTCTGTGTCACCGTGTATGGTGGTATAGTGTGCGGGAAGGGGCACCTGAGTCTCATCAGGGTCAGAATCTGGCTCTGTACACTGCGAGGACAATGTAGTGCTCTGAGTGAATGTACCAGCAGAATCATCCATCAGTGGCTGTGCATCAGTGCACTCCATGTCAGATTCATCTTGGCCTGGGTAATTCACCATTTGACTTGATAATCCAGGCATGGTATGTGAAAACAGCTCCATGGAGTAATCAGTAGTATGGCCTGCGTCATCCTTCAATCTTGGTTGGGGTGAAGGACACAAGGAAAGGTGTGGTTCATGAACATGAGCCTCCAATGACGACTCAGTGCTTTTACTTTTTACAACTGAAGAAGAGGAGGCGATAGAGCTGGAGGCTGAGTCAGCAATGTAAGACAAAACTTTTTCCTGATGCTCTGGCTTTAAAAGCGGTTTGCCAACTCCTAGAAAACTAAGCGTTCGAGGCCTTATGTAGCCAGACGATGACGCAGGCTCAACACCTCCTGCATTCGGTCCTATTTTGCTCTTGCCACTACCATCAGATCCAGCACCAACACCATCATTACCAGCTGCCAACCCCTGCCCAATTCCACGGCCTCTTCCACCAGCCTTCCTCATTTTTGGAAGAAATGTAGACAAAATCCAACAAACTATATAGTATGTAAAACAAGGTACAAGGTGTCTATAGGACAGGGGAGATTTTGAATTTCTGCACACACTTTTGGACACTGGACACTTTTGGATTGTGTGAGGCCCAATGAATATCTGAGCGCTATGTGACAGGCTCGATGGCACAGCTGTGACCTAAGTGACTAGAGGATAAGTGAGATTTTGAATCTCTGCACACACTTTTGGACACTGGACACTTTTGGATTGTGTGAGGCCCACTGATATCTGAGCGCTATGTGACAGGCTCGATGGCACAGCTGTGACCTAAGTGACTAGAGGATAAGTGAGATTTTGAATCTCTGCACACACTTTTGGACACTGGACACTTTTGGATTGTGTGAGGCCCACTGATATCTGAGCGCTATGTGACAGGCTCGATGGCACAGCTGTGAACTAAGTGACTAGAGGATAAGTGAGATTTTGAATCTCTGCACACACTTTTGGACACTGGACACTTTTGGATTGTGTGAGGCCCAATGAATATCTGAGCGCTATGTGACAGGCTCGATGGCACAGCTGTGACCTAAGTGACTAGAGGATAAGTGAGATTTTGAATCTCTGCACACACTTTTGGACACTGGACACTTTTGGATTGTGTGAGGCCCACTGATATCTGAGCGCTATGTGACAGGCTCGATGGCACAGCTGTGACCTAAGTGACTAGAGGATAAGTGAGATTTTGAATCTCTGCACACACTTTTGGACACTGGACACTTTTGGATTGTGTGAGGCCCAATGAATATCTGAGCGCTATGTGACAGGCTCGATGGCACAGCTGTGACCTAAGTGACTAGAGGATAAGTGAGATTTTGAATCTCTGCACACACTTTTGGACACTGGACACTTTTGGATTGTGTGAGGCCCAATGAATATCTGAGCGCTATGTGACAGGCTCGATGGCACAGCTGTGACCTAAGTGACTAGAGGATAAGTGAGATTTTGAATCTCTGCACACACTTTTGGACACTGGACACTTTTGGATTGTGTGAGGCCCAATGAATATCTGAGCGCTATGTGACAGGCTCGATGGCACAGCTGTGACCTAAGTGATTAGAGGATAAGTGAGATTTTGAATCTCTGCACACACTTTTGGACACTGGACACTTTTGGATTGTGTGAGGCCCACTGATATCTGAGCGCTATGTGACAGGCTCGATGGCACAGCTGTGACCTAAGTGACTAGAGGATAAGTGAGATTTTGAATCTCTGCACACACTTTTGGACACTGGACACTTTTGGATTGTGTGAGGCCCAATGAATATCTGAGCGCTATGTGACAGGCTCGATGGCACAGCTGTGACCTAAGTGACTAGAGGATAAGTGAGATTTTGAATCTCTGCACACACTTTTGGACACTGGACACTTTTGGATTGTGTGAGGCCCACTGATATCTGAGCGCTATGTGACAGGCTCGATGGCACAGCTGTGACCTAAGTGACTAGAGGATAAGTGAGATTTTGAATCTCTGCACACACTTTTGGACACTGGACACTTTTGGATTGTGTGAGGCCCAATGAATATCTGAGCGCTATGTGACAGGCTCGATGGCACAGCTGTGACCTAAGTGACTAGAGGATAAGTGAGATTTTGAATCTCTGCACACACTTTTGGACACTGGACACTTTTGGATTGTGTGAGGCCCACTGATATCTGAGCGCTATGTGACAGGCTCGATGGCACAGCTGTGACCTAAGTGACTAGAGGATAAGTGAGATTTTGAATCTCTGCACACACTTTTGGACACTGGACACTTTTGGATTGTGTGAGGCCCAATGAATATCTGAGCGCTATGTGACAGGCTCGATGGCACAGCTGTGACCTAAGTGACTAGAGGATAAGTGAGATTTTGAATCTCTGCACACACTTTTGGACACTGGACACTTTTGGATTGTGTGAGGCCCAATGAATATCTGAGCGCTATGTGACAGGCTCGATGGCACAGCTGTGACCTAAGTGACTAGAGGATAAGTGAGATTTTGAATCTCTGCACACACTTTTGGACACTGGACACTTTTGGATTGTGTGAGGCCCAATGAATATCTGAGCGCTATGTGACAGGCTCGATGGCACAGCTGTGACCTAAGTGACTAGAGGATAAGTGAGATTTTGAATCTCTGCACACACTTTTGGACACTGGACACTTTTGGATTGTGTGAGGCCCAATGAATATCTGAGCGCTATGTGACAGGCTCGATGGCACAGCTGTGACCTAAGTGACTAGAGGATAAGTGAGATTTTGAATCTCTGCACACACTTTTGGACACTGGACACTTTTGGATTGTGTGAGGCCCACTGATATCTGAGCGCTATGTGACAGGCTCGATGGCACAGCTGTGACCTAAGTGACTAGAGGATAAGTGAGATTTTGAATCTCTGCACACACTTTTGGACACTGGACACTTTTGGATTGTGTGAGGCCCACTGATATCTGAGCGCTATGTGACAGGCTCGATGGCACAGCTGTGACCTAAGTGACTAGAGGATAAGTGAGATTTTGAATCTCTGCACACACTTTTGGACACTGGACACTTTTGGATTGTGTGAGGCCCAATGAATATCTGAGCGCTATGTGACAGGCTCGATGGCACAGCTGTGACCTAAGTGACTAGAGGATAAGTGAGATTTTGAATCTCTGCACACACTTTTGGACACTGGACACTTTTGGATTGTGTGAGGCCCACTGATATCTGAGCGCTATGTGACAGGCTCGATGGCACAGCTGTGACCTAAGTGACTAGAGGATAAGTGAGATTTTGAATCTCTGCACACACTTTTGGACACTGGACACTTTTGGATTGTGTGAGGCCCACTGATATCTGAGCGCTATGTGACAGGCTCGATGGCACAGCTGTGACCTAAGTGACTAGAGGATAAGTGAGATTTTGAATCTCTGCACACACTTTTGGACACTGGACACTTTTGGATTGTGTGAGGCCCAATGAATATCTGAGCGCTATGTGACAGGCTCGATGGCACAGCTGTGACCTAAGTGACTAGAGGATAAGTGAGATTTTGAATCTCTGCACACACTTTTGGACACTGGACACTTTTGGATTGTGTGAGGCCCAATGAATATCTGAGCGCTATGTGACAGGCTCGATGGCACAGCTGTGACCTAAGTGACTAGAGGATAAGTGAGATTTTGAATCTCTGCACACACTTTTGGACACTGGACACTTTTGGATTGTGTGAGGCCCACTGATATCTGAGCGCTATGTGACAGGCTCGATGGCACAGCTGTGACCTAAGTGACTAGAGGATAAGTGAGATTTTGAATCTCTGCACACACTTTTGGACACTGGACACTTTTGGATTGTGTGAGGCCCACTGATATCTGAGCGCTATGTGACAGGCTCGATGGCACAGCTGTGACCTAAGTGACTAGAGGATAAGTGAGATTTTGAATCTCTGCACACACTTTTGGACACTGGACACTTTTGGATTGTGTGAGGCCCAATGAATATCTGAGCGCTATGTGACAGGCTCGATGGCACAGCTGTGACCTAAGTGACTAGAGGATAAGTGAGATTTTGAATCTCTGCACACACTTTTGGACACTGGACACTTTTGGATTGTGTGAGGCCCACTGATATCTGAGCGCTATGTGACAGGCTCGATGGCACAGCTGTGACCTAAGTGACTAGAGGATAAGTGAGATTTTGAATCTCTGCACACACTTTTGGACACTGGACACTTTTGGATTGTGTGAGGCCCACTGATATCTGAGCACTATGTGACAGGCTCGATGGCACAGCTGTGACCTAAGTGACTAGAGGATAAGAGAGATTTGGAATCTATGCACACACTTTTGGACACTGGACACTTTTGGATTGTGTGAGGCCCAATGAATATCTGAGCGCTATGTGACAGGCTCGATGGCACAGCTGTGACCTAAGTGACTAGAGGATAAGTGAGATTTTGAATCTCTGCACACACTTTTGGACACTGGACACTTTTGGATTGTGTGAGGCCCACTGATATCTGAGCGCTATGTGACAGGCTCGATGGCACAGCTGTGACCTAAGTGACTAGAGGATAAGTGAGATTTTGAATCTCTGCACACACTTTTGGACACTGGACACTTTTGGATTGTGTGAGGCCCACTGATATCTGAGCGCTATGTGACAGGCTCGATGGCACAGCTGTGACCTAAGTGACTAGAGGATAAGTGAGATTTTGAATCTCTGCACACACTTTTGGACACTGGACACTTTTGGATTGTGTGAGGCCCAATGAATATCTGAGCGCTATGTGACAGGCTCGATGGCACAGCTGTGACCTAAGTGACTAGAGGATAAGTGAGATTTTGAATCTCTGCACACACTTTTGGACACTGGACACTTTTGGATTGTGTGAGGCCCAATGAATATCTGAGCGCTATGTGACAGGCTCGATGGCACAGCTGTGACCTAAGTGACTAGAGGATAAGTGAGATTTTGAATCTCTGCACACACTTTTGGACACTGGACACTTTTGGATTGTGTGAGGCCCAATGAATATCTGAGCGCTATGTGACAGGCTCGATGGCACAGCTGTGACCTAAGTGACTAGAGGATAAGTGAGATTTTGAATCTCTGCACACACTTTTGGACACTGGACACTTTTGGATTGTGTGAGGCCCACTGATATCTGAGCGCTATGTGACAGGCTCGATGGCACAGCTGTGACCTAAGTGACTAGAGGATAAGTGAGATTTTGAATCTCTGCACACACTTTTGGACACTGGACACTTTTGGATTGTGTGAGGCCCACTGATATCTGAGCGCTATCGCTATATGACAGGCTCGATGGCACAGCTGTGACCTAAGTGACTAGAGGATAAGTGAGATTTTGAATCTCTGCACACACTTTTGGACACTGGACACTTTTGGATTGTGTGAGGCCCAATGAATATCTGAGCGCTATGTGACAGGCTCGATGGCACAGCTGTGACCTAAGTGACTAGAGGATAAGTGAGATTTTGAATCTCTGCACACACTTTTGGACACTGGACACTTTTGGATTGTGTGAGGCCCAATGAATATCTGAGCGCTATGTGACAGGCTCGATGGCACAGCTGTGACCTAAGTGACTAGAGGATAAGTGAGATTTTGAATCTCTGCACACACTTTTGGACACTGGACACTTTTGGATTGTGTGAGGCCCAATGAATATCTGAGCGCTATGTGACAGGCTCGATAGCACAGCTGTGACCTAAGTGACTAGAGGATAAGGGAGATTGGATTGCTTTTAAAAAAGCAGTTTGCAGAGCAGTGGGTAAACAGCAATGCCAGCCTGTCAGGAAGCCTTAAAGGGCAGCCCAACAACCAACACCACTGATACACCACAATATAGCCTCCCCTTGCACTGCACACACAGTGACTGGTGTGTTGTGCAGGCCAAATTGCTATCAGCAGCAGAAGCAGTTTTTTTTTCTTCTCAGCAGGACAAAAAAAAAAAATTGGGATTGCTTTTAAAAAAGCAGTTTGAGGCCCAATGAATATCTGAGCGCTATGTGACAGGCTCGATGGCACAGCTGTGACCAAAGTGACTAGAGGATAAGGGAGATTGGATTGCTTTTAAAAAAGCAGTTTGCGGAGCAGTGGGTAAACAGCAATGCCAGCCTGTCAGGAAGCCTTAGAAGGCAGCCCAACAACCAACACCACTGATACACCACAATATAGCCTCCCCTTGCACTGCACACACAGTGACTGGTGTGTTGTGCAGGCCAAATCGCTAGCAGCAGAAGCAGTTTTTTGGTCTTCTTCCCTGCCTAACGCTCTCCCTACAGAATCAGCAGCAACCTATCCCTATACTGAGATCGGCAGAAGTAAGATGGCGGTCGGCGTGCACGCCCTTTTATACCCCCTGTGACGCCCACCAAAGCAAGCCAATCACTTGCATGCCCTTCTGAAAGATGGTGGTGACCCGTGCCTATGTCATCACGTTGCCCACAGTTTCCGTGGATCCTGATTGGCTGAAAAAGAGCGCAAAACAAACTTTTGAAACGCGACTTTGGCGTGTAAGTCGCCGACCTCGTGGCCGACCTCATCCTAGGGTCGGGTTTCGTTTCATGAAACCCGACTTTGCCAAAAGTCGGCGACTTTTGAATTTTTTCGACCCGTTTCGCTCAACTCTAGTGAGGACATGATGTTAGACACAGCATTTAGACAATCGCCGGTGTTTTCTAGAAAGGCTGGCGTGATGTCAGGAGAAGCAGCATATAATTGGGTGTCGTCAGCATAGAGATAGTACTGGAAACCAAATCTACTGATTGTTTGACCAATAGGGGTAGTATACAAAGAGAAAAGGAGGGGGCCTAGGACTGATCCTTGAGGAACCCCAACAGTAAGGGGAAGATGAGAGGAGGATTAGCCAGCAAAAGATACAGTAAAGGAGCGGTCAGAGAGATAGGAGGAGAACCAGGAGAGAACGGTGTCCTTGAGGCCAATGGAATGGAGCATAGTGAGGAGGAGCTGATGATCCACAGTGTCGAATGCTGCAGAGAGATCCAAGAGTATTAGCATGGAGTAATGACCATTTGATTTAGCTGTTAGTAGATCATTAGAGACTTTAGTGAAGGCAGTTTCAGTAGAGTGTAAAGAGCGGAAACCGGATTGGAGAGGGTCGAGAAGAGAGTTATCAAAGAGATAGCGGATAAGACAGGAATGGACTAGGCGTTCCATGAGTTTAGAGATGAAGGGAAGATTAGAGACAGGTCTATAGTTAGCAATATAAGGAAGAGGAACAGCATCCGGTCTGGGTGAAAAATTGTATCAAAAATTTATTCTGCCAGTACAAAATACAACGTTTCGGCCATATTGTGGCCTTTTTCAAGTATAACATAACAGTACATATGGTGGCCTTTTATAGTGTGGCACAGCCAATCACCATCTAGGTAACACCCATCACAAAGAATCCATACATAAAATACACATAAATACATCCATCAGTTACATGTATATTCAATAACATAGCTTATCCAATCGTTAACAATGATGATCATAATCATATTGAAAATATTACAAAAACATTTCATATATAAACATCAATCCCCAAATCGGCCCACCAATAGTCATAATGCATCAAAGGTATCCATAGCAATAGCGCACCAATCACTTGCAGTAATACATATCCAAGTATAAACCGCCAATCCCTAATCACACAATAGTGGCGCCAACCCCAATGGACCAATCATGTGTGGACTCACAAATCCCTATATCGGCAGAGTTCCCTCTCCCCATATGACAGCATCAGCCAGAGCCAGGCCACATCCGGAGCGCAGTCTAATGACGTGCGCTACAAGGCCACGGCGAGCGCGCCGCCCATCCCCGCCCAGGTCCGGTCACGTGAAGACTCCATCACCGAACACCGCGCATGCGTGTTGCTATGCGAGGAATCAGCCACACGAACCGCCCACCGGGGGTGACCGCGCACGCGCAGAGGCCCAGAGCGCGCGATCACACACCACACTCCCTAGTAAACCCGCACATGCGCTGATGAATAAGAGCAAATGTAATACCACATTTAAATTAATGAGTCCACACAGATAGACCAAAAAATGCTCCCAAGAAAACCGCAGCATATAAGAGACATTTAGAATCAGAAAACCCATATCCATGGTAAATTTAATAATATTCCATATTTCATGAGATTCATAAATGTTGTACATTATATAAGGAGCAAAACTGGGATATTTACAAAAAAGAAAAGAAAAAAGAAAAAAAGAAAAGAAAAGGAAGAAAGAGGGCACGGGGAATGGCAGGCAAGAAATAACGACAAAATTCAAAAAGGACAACATCCTCTTCATAATTTCAGGACTGTTCAGTCCCCGTGTCCTCCATTCTTTCAAATGTATCACCTGTAAACACTAAAAAATAAAAAATATATTTAATTAAAAAAAGACCATAAAGGCCACATAAGTAAATATATACCCATAACAGAGAATAATGACAAAAGGTGAGGGATTAGGTGACACAAGTATGCAAATTGTAATCCAAGTTCAAACCCCTTGGTTGCAACGTATCAAGAATCGATATCCATCTCAACTCCTTTTTTTTTTTTTTTCAGCATCTTAACCCTATCACCCCCACGTCTTAATACAGGAACCCCATCTATCACTCTAAATCGTAACTGATTCACTGAATGTCTACATTCTATAAAATGCTTCGGAATCGGCAACTCCACTAGTTTAGTACTAATCGTACTCTTATGCTTACTAATGCGAGCCCTAATCTCCATAGTGGTCTCTCCTATATACATAAGCCCACATGGGCACAAAATCAAGTAAATCACAAAACTTGACGAACACGTATACCTCTCCTTAATAGAAAACTTTTTTCCGGTACAAGGGTGATTGAAACTATCACCTTTTAACATATTGCCACAACAGGCACATCCCAAGCATGGAAAGTTGCCCATCTTAGGAGGACATATTGTCCTTTGTACGTTGACTTTTGATGAACCAATATCTGACCTTACCAATCTATCTTTAAGATTATGTCCACGTCTATATGAAAGTAATGGCCTATCCACAAATTCTGATATCTGGGGCAGACCCTTTTGTAAGAGGCTACAATGTTTATTCAAGATACCTCCAATCCTGCCACTAACTGGACAATATGTTGAGACAAAAGGAACTCGTCTCTTAGGCCCTTTGATTTGCTTACGGGTAGAATCCTCTACCGATATATTTTGAGCCTTAACTTTATAAGAATTAACTCGATCCATCGGGTAACCCCTATTAATAAATTTTGTACACATCTGATCCAATCTTAGGTCCAACTTATCATCCTCTTTAACAATCCTCCGTACACGTAGCATTTGACTCCATGGTAGTGACTCCACCATCTGTCTTGGGTGATTACTATCAAACACCAAAAGACTATTCCTATCCGTCTCTTTTATAAAAAGATCGGTATATAAAGACTCATCTTTCTTATAAACTAACGTATCCAAAAATTGGACCTGATCATAAAAGTAGGTCAGTGTAAACTTCAACTCAGAGAATACATTATTCAATTCATTTTGAAAATCAAGAAGATCTTCCAGACTACCATCCCAGATACAGAAAATATCGTCAATGTAGCACCACCAGGCCCGGACATGGCACCAGTGGGTGGAATTGTACACATACCGGTCCTCGAAAACCGCCATATAGATGTTTGCATAAGTTGGGGCCACATTGGACCCCATGGCGGTACCGCGCAACTGTAGGTAGTAATCATCCCCAAAGAGAAAGTAATTTCTCCTGAGGATGAAACCTAACAGTGCTAGGACCAGCTGTGCACACTCTGACGCCATGTCCGAGCCTGTCAGCACCACATCGACGGCCTCCAAACCCCTATCATGTTCAATGGACGTATATAGAGAAACCACATCAAAAGATGCAAGTATCATATGAGGAGTAACCTTAACGTCACTGATTTTTTGCAGAAAATCATTTGTTTCCACAATATAAGACCATGCTGAGGTAGCAAAACGTCGCAATACTTTATCGAGAAAAATCGAAACCTTATTACATAGTGACCCCCTCCCAGACACTATGGGACGCCCAGGTGGATTCTCCAAACTCTTATGTATTTTCGGTAGCGTATATAATATTGGTGTCTGAGGAGCATCCACTACCAAATATTCAGACAGCTTCTGATCAATGAGTCCATTGAGCAAGGACTCATCCACCAAAAGTCGTAATTCGCTCAAGAAACGGGGGGTGGGGTCACTCATCAATTTAACATACACTGCAGTATCAGAAAGTTGGCCAAGAATCTCCATCTTATATTTCTCTGTATCCATAACAACTACCGCACCACCTTTATCTGCAGCTTTTATCGTAATAGCAGTATTCTTTGAAAGATTATCCAATGCCTGTTTTTCAGAGTATGTAAGATTCCCCCTATGATGACCCCGAAACTCCCTTTTCAATTGTACAATATCTCTCTCGACCAACTGAATATATGATTCAACAAAGTTATTCCTAACAGGTGGTTGAAAATTACTCTTACTGTATAGTCCAACACCCTGGAGCGTAAAACCACTAGATTTATCATCATCATTAATTACACATGATTTTTCTTCCTTATCAGAGAAAAAGGACGCCAGTCGTAGCCTCCACCAAGTCTCTCTGTGTTGCTAGGTTCTCTTTTTCACCTCCATGTTCCTCGTTCGCATTGGTGCTTTGCGTGACATTCCTCTTTCTCCTATGCTTTCTACCTCCTCGACGGGTCCTCCTTTTCTTGTCGTATTGTCCAACTTGTCTCTTCCTAAAAAAGAAGATGAAGATGCTGCACCCATGTTAGAGTCATCCGTTGAATCAGACTCAGCAGTGGTGAACCCAAATCTTTGATCCTTAACTGGTGGTCTCCTTCTTCTACGCATTGGCAAAGGTCGATCTCTCTTAGAGTATGGAGTATTGTGCTGGCCCATCTGCCATGAAAACACACGACCAGATCTATAATCATCAGCATCGCGAAACCATTTCGTACGTTTCGTTTTTTCTATATCACCTCGATATTTCACCAACTTATCCTCCAACTGGGATTTAAATAAGTCCACCTCGTGTGCTGTCAATTCAGCTGTTAATTGCTGTTCCAAATCGACAATGTTTCTCTTCACAGACTCCACCTCTATATGAAGAAACTCAACATTCAGAAGCATTAAATCAAATGCAAATTTGTTTGTAATAGACTCAAACCTGCTGCAAAATTGTGAATTATCTGCAAGCAATGTAGGACGTAGATGCGGTCTTAAACCACGTGGAATCCTACGGACTTTGTAATATTCACATAATGTAGTAGCATGCAATTCATACGATATGTATTTCCTTCTTTCCATTTCATATTTCTTTTTAAGCATATCAGCAGTAGGTTTGTTTAAAAAGGACATATCTGTCCGGGCTCCAGATAAAATTCTTATCGCATCATCCTCTGTATAGGAAAAAATCATAGCAGTATCCAGTTCACCCACCTCTGGATTAGTAGTTTCCATGTTCAATCCGGTGCAAGCCCGCCAGAGTCCAAACAGTAACAGCAAAAAAGCAGCCGACAGCACAACGGAGGATTGGATGCCAGTTCAAAGGTTCATGGACCCAAATGAACAATAGTCCAAAATAAGGAAGAGGAACAGCATCCGGTCTGGGTGAAAAATTGTATAAAAAATTTATTCTGCCAGTACAAAATACAACGTTTCGGCCATATTGTGGCCTTTTTCAAGTATAACATAACAGTACATATGGTGGCCTTTTATAGTGTGGCACAGCCAATCACCATCTAGGTAACACCCATCACAAAGAATCCATACATAAAATACACATAAATACATCCATCAGTTACATGTATATTCAATAACATAGCTTATCCAATCGTTAACAATGATGATCATAATCATATTGAAAATATTACAAAAACATTTCATATATAAACATCAATCCCCAAACCGGCCCACCAATAGTCATAATGTATCAAAGGTATCCATAGCAATAGCGCACCAATCACTTGCAGTAATACATATCCAAGTATAAACCGCCAATCCCTAATCACACAATAGTGGCGCCAACCCCAATGGACCAATCATGTGTGGACTCACAAATCCCTATATCGGCAGAGTTCCCTCTCCCCATATGACAGCATCAGCCAGAGCCAGGCCACATCCGGAGCGCAGTCTAATGACGCGCGCTACAAGGCCACGGCGAGCGCGCCGCCCATCCCCGCCCAGGTCCGGTCACGTGAAGACTCCATCACCGAACACCGCGCATGCTTGGTGCTATGCGAGGAATCAGCCACACGAACTGCCCACCGGGGGGGACTGCGCACGCGCAGAGGCCCAGAGCGCGCGATCACACACACCACACTCCCTAGTAAACCCGAACATGCGCTGATGAATAAGAGCAAATGTAATACCACATTTAAATTAATGAGTCCACACAGATAGACCAAAAAATGCTCCCAAGAAAACCGCAGCATATAAGAGACATTTAGAATCAGAAAACCCATATCCATGGTAAATTTAATAATATTCCATATTTCATGAGATTCATAAATGTTGTACATTATATAAGGAGCAAAACTGGGATATTTACAAAAAAGAAAAGAAAAAAGAAAAAAAGAAAAGAAAAGGAAGAAAGAGGGCACGGGGAATGGCAGGCAAGAAATAACGACAAAATTCAAAAAGGACAACATCCTCTTCATAATTTCAGGACTGTTCAGTCCCCGTGTCCTCCATTCTTTCAAATGTATCACCTGTAAACACTAAAAAATAAAAAATATATTTAATTAAAAAAAGACCATAAAGGCCACATAAATAAATATATACCCATAACAGAGAATAATGACAAAAGGTGAGGGATTAGGTGACACAAGTATGCAAATTGTAATCCAAGTTCAAACCCCTTGGTTGCAACGTATCAAGAATCGATATCCATTTCAACTCCTTTTTTTTTTTTCAGCATCTTAACCCTATCACCCCCACGTCTTAATACAGGAACCCCATCTATCACTCTAAATCGTAACTGATTCACTGAATGTCTACATTCTATAAAATGCTTCGGAATCGGCAACTCCACTAGTTTAGTCCTAATCGTACTCTTATGCTTACTAATGCGAGCCCTAATCTCCATAGTGGTCTCTCCTATATACATAAGCCCACATGGGCACAAAATCAAGTAAATCACAAAACTTGACGAACACGTATACCTCTCCTTAATAGAAAACTTTTTTCCGGTACGAGGGTGATTGAAACTATCACCTTTTAACATATTGCCACAACAGGCACATCCCAAGCATGGAAAGTTGCCCATCTTAGGAGGACATATTGTCCTTTGTACGTTGACTTTTGATGAACCAATATCTGACCTTACCAACCTATCTTTAAGATTATGTCCACGTCTATATGAAAGTAATGGCCTATCCACAAATTCTGATATCTGGGGCAGACCCTTTTGTAAGAGGCTCCAATGTTTATTCAAGATACCTCCAATCCTGCCACTAACTGGACAATATGTTGAGACAAAAGGAACTCGTCTCTTAGGCCCTTTGATTTGCTTACGGGTAGAATCCTCTACCGATATATTTTGAGCCTTAACTTTATAAGAATTAACTCGATCCATCGGGTAACCCCTATTAATAAATTTTGTACACATCTGATCCAATCTTAGGTCCAACTTATCATCCTCTTTAACAATCCTCCGTACACGTAGCATTTGACTCCATGGTAGTGACTCCACCATCCGTCTTGGGTGATTACTATCAAACACCAAAAGACTATTCCTATCCGTCTCTTTTATAAAAAGATCGGTATATAAAGACTCATCTTTCTTATAAACTAACGTATCCAAAAATTGGACCTGATCATAAGAGTAGGTCAGTGTAAACTTCAACTCAGAGAATACATTATTCAATTCATTTTGAAAATCAAGAAGATCTTCCAGACTACCATCCCAGATACAGAAAATATCGTCAATGTAGCACCACCAGGCCCGGACATGGCACCAGTGGGTGGAATTGTACACATACCGGTCCTCGAAAACCGCCATATAGATGTTTGCATAAGTTGGGGCCACATTGGACCCCATGGCGGTACCGCGCAACTGTAGGTAGTAATCATCCCCAAAGAGAAAGTAATTTCTCCTGAGGATGAAACCTAACAGTGCTAGGACCAGCTGTGCACACTCTGATGCCATGTCCGAGCCTGTCAGCACCACATCGACGGCCTCCAAACCCCTATCATGCTCAATGGACGTTAACGATTGGATAAGCTATGTTATTGAATATACATGTAACTGATGGATGTATTTATGTGTATTTTATGTATGGATTCTTTGTGATGGGTGTTACCTAGATGGTGATTGGCTGTGCCACACTATAAAAGGCCACCATATGTACTGTTATGTTATACTTGAAAAAGGCCACAATATGAGGCCACAAAAGGCCACATAAAAGGCCACAATAAAGAAAGATGAGTCTTTATATACCGATCTTTTTATAAAAGAGACGGATAGGAATAGTCTTTTGGTGTTTGATAGTAATCACCCAAGACGGATGGTGGAGTCACTACCATGGAGTCAAATGCTACGTGTACGGAGGATTGTTAAAGAGATTGATAAGTTGGACCTAAGATTGGATCAGATGTGTACAAAATTTATTAATAGGGGTTACCCGATGGATCGAGTTAATTCTTATAAAGTTAAGGCTCAAAATATATCGGTAGAGGATTCTACCCGTAAGCAAATCAAAGGGCCTAAGAGACGAGTTCCTTTTGTCTCAACATATTGTCCAGTTAGTGGCAGGATTGGAGGTATCTTGAATAAACATTGGAGCCTCTTACAAAAGGGTCTGCCCCAGATATCAGAATTTGTGGATAGGCCATTACTTTCATATAGACGTGGACATAATCTTAAAGATAGGTTGGTAAGGTCAGATATTGGTTCATCAAAAGTCAACGTACAAAGGACAATATGTCCTCCTAAGATGGGCAACTTTCCATGCTTGGGATGTGCCTGTTGTGGCAATATGTTAAAAGGTGATAGTTTCAATCACCCTCGTACCGGAAAAAAGTTTTCTATTAAGGAGAGGTATACGTGTTCGTCAAGTTTTGTGATTTACTTGATTTTGTGCCCATGTGGGCTTATGTATATAGGAGAGACCACTATGGAGATTAGGGCTCGCATTAGTAAGCATAAGAGTACGATTAGGACTAAACTAGTGGAGTTGCCGATTCCGAAGCATTTTATAGAATGTAGACATTCAGTGAATCAGTTACGATTTAGAGTGATAGATGGGGTTCCTGTATTAAGACGTGGGGGTGATAGGGTTAAGATGCTGAAAAAAAAAAAAGGAGTTGAAATGGATATCGATTCTTGATACGTTGCAACCAAGGGGTTTGAACTTGGATTACAATTTGCATACTTGTGTCACCTAATCCCTCACCTTTTGTCATTATTCTCTGTTATGGGTATATATTTACTTATGTGGCCTTTATGGTCTTTTTTTAATTAAATATATTTTTTATTTTTTAGTGTTTACAGGTGATACATTTGAAAGAATGGAGGACACGGGGACTGAACAGTCCTGAAATTATGAAGAGGATGTTGTCCTTTTTGAATTTTGTCGTTATTTCTTGCCTGCCATTCCCCGTGCCCTCTTTCTTCCTTTTCTTTTCTTTTTTTCTTTTTTCTTTTCTTTTTTGTAAATATCCCAGTTTTGCTCCTTATATAATGTACAACATTTATGAATCTCATGAAATATGGAATATTATTAAATTTACCATGGATATGGTTTTTCTGATTCTAAATGTCTCTTATATGCTGCGGTTTTCTTGGGAGCATTTTTTGGTCTATCTGTGTGGACTCATTAATTTAAATGTGGTATTACATTTGCTCTTATTCATCAGCGCATGTTCGGGTTTACTAGGGAGTGTGGTGTGTGATCGCGCGCTCTGGGCCTCTGCGCGTGCGCAGTCCCCCCCGGTGGGCAGTTCGTGTGGCTGATTCCTCGCATAGCACCAAGCATGCGCGGTGTTCGGTGATGGAGTCTTCACGTGACCGGACCTGGGCGGGGATGGGCGGCGCGCTCGCCGTGGCCTTGTAGCGCGCGTCATTAGACTGCGCTCCGGATGTGGCCTGGCTCTGGCTGATGCTGTCATATGGGGAGAGGGAACTCTGCCGATATAGGGATTTGTGAGTCCACACATGATTGGTCCATTGGGGTTGGCGCCACTATTGTGTGATTAGGGATTGGCGGTTTATACTTGGATATGTATTACTGCAAGTGATTGGTGCGCTATTGCTATGGATACCTATGATGCATTATGACTATTGGTGGGCCGGTTTGGGGATTGATGTTTATATATGAAATGTTTTTGTAATATTTTCAATATGATTATGATCATCATTGTTAACGATTGGATAAGCTATGTTATTGAATATACATGTAACTGATGGATGTATTTATGTGTATTTTATGTATGGATTCTTTGTGATGGGTGTTACCTAGATGGTGATTGGCTGTGCCACACTATAAAAGGCCACCATATGTACTGTTATGTTATACTTGAAAAAGGCCACAATATGGCCGAAACGTTGTATTTTGTACTGGCAGAATAGAATCATAGAATCGTAGAGTTGGAAGGGACCTCCTGGGCCATCTGGTCCAACCCCCTGCTCAAAGCAGGATTCGCTAAATCATCCCAGTCAGATGTCTGTCCAGCCTCTGTTTGAAGACTTCCATTGAAGGAGAACTCACCACTTCTCGTGGCAGCCTGTTCCACTCATTGATCACTCTAACTGTCAAAAAGTTTTTTCTAATATCTAATCTGTGTCTCTTCCCATTCAGTTTCATCCCATTGCTTCTAGTCTTTCCTTGTGCAAATGAGAATAAAGTTGATCCTTCTACAATGTGACAGCCCTTTAGATATTTGTAGACAGCTATTAAGTCTCCTCTCAGTCTTCTCTTTTGCAAACTAAACATTCCCAAATCCTGCAACCTTTCCTCATAAGACAGGGTTTGCAGACCGGTCACCATTCTGGTCGCTCTTTTCTGAACTTGCTCCAGTTTCTTGATGTCTTTTTTAAAATGTGGTGCCCAAAACTGGACACAATATTCCAGATGAGGTCTGACCAAAGAGGAGTAGAGGGAAATAATGACTTCACGTGATCTAGACTGTATGCTTCTGTTAATACATCCTAGAATTGCATTTGCCTTTTTTGCTGCTGCATCACACTGTTGACTCATATTCAGTCTGTGATCTATTAGTATACCCAAGTCTTTTTCACATGTGCTGTCACTTAGCCCTATTCCTCCCATTCTATATATGCTTTTTTCATTTTTATTGCCCAGATGTAGTACTTTGCATTTCTCCCTGTTAAAAACCATTCTGTTAGTTGCTGCCCACTTCTCCAGTTTATTTAAATCTTTTTGAATCCTCTCTCTCTCTTCTCTAGTATTAGCTATCCCTCCTAGCTTTGTGTCATCAGCAAATTTAATCAGTTTACCCTCAATTCCTTCATCTAAATCGTTGATAAAGATGTTGAACAATACAGGGCCCAGGACAGAGCCCTGTGGTACCCCACTTGAGACATTCTTCCAACTGGATGTGCAGCCATTTACGACCACTCTTTGGGTCCGATCACTAAGCCAGTTATGAATCCACCTAACAGTTGCCTTGTCCATTCCATACTTAGTCATTTTTTCAATAAGGATTGTATGAGAGACTTTGTCAAATGCTTTGCTGAAGTCAAGATATATTATATCTACAGCATTTCCTTGATCCACCCAATCAGTGATACCGTCATAGAAGGAAATTAAGTTAGTCTGACATGACTTATTAGTTAGAAACCCATGCTGACTCTGTTTAATCACTTCATTCTTATCCAGGTATTGACATACATGTTGTTTAATAATTTGTTCAAAGATCTTTCCTGGTATAGAAGTCAGACTCACCGGCCTATAGTTGCCTGGGTCCACCTTCTTCCCCTTTTTGAAGATAGGAACAACATTTGCTCTTCTCCAGTCTTCTGGCACTTCTCCTGTTCTCCAAGAATTTTCAAAGATTATGGAGAGGGGTTCAAAAATTTCTTCTGCTATCTCCTTCAGTACTCTGGGGTGTAATTCATCTGGACCTGGAGACTTGAATTCATTTAGGTTAGCTAAGTGTTTCCTCACTATCTTTCTGTTTATAGATATCCTGGATTCTTCTATTCCCTTAATAGGACAGTGAATAACAGTTGATGTTGCATTTCCTTTCTGAGAGAAAACAGATGCAAAATAGGAATTTAAAAGTTCAGCCTTCTCAACATCCTGTCTTACCATTTCATCATTTTCATCCTGTAAAAATCCTATAGCATCTTTGACTTTTCTTTTACTTTTGACATATCCCCAAAATCCTTTATTATTGCTTTTGACATCTCTTGCAAGCCTCAGTTCATTTTCAGCTTTAGATAATCTGATTTGTGCCCTGCAGGTTCTGCAGACAGCATTATATTCTTCTTTAGATATGTCTCCCTCTTTCCATTTTATAAACATTTTTTTCTTCCTTTTTAGCATGTGCTTAAGTTCTGTGTTCATCCATCCTGGTTTCCTTAAATGCTTCCTATTCTTCCCTCTTTTCGGAATTGTTAACAACTGTGCTTTGAGAATTTCATTTTTCAAGATTTCCCATCCTTCCTGGACATTTTTGTCTTTAAGGATATCCAGCCATTGGATCCCTCCAATTCTCTTTCTGAATCCCTTAAAATTTGCCTTTCTGAAATCTAACCTTGACGTCTGAGTCTTCACAGGTCTTCCACCTCTAGTAATCCAAAATTCTAAAATAGCATGGTCGCTACCTCCTAGGGTCCCAGCCACTTTTACCTCCTCAACCATTTCCTCCCTGTTTATAAGGATTAGATCCAAGGTAGCAGTTCCCCTTGTTTTCTCCATTACCTTTTGGAAGATAAAGTTGTCAGCAAGAGAGGATAAGAATTTCCTTGACCTGTTAGTTTTGCCTGAGAGAGATTCCCAACAAATGTCTGGATAGTTGAAATCTCCCATGACAACTATGTCATATTTTTTGGAGAACTTGGCCATCTGATGCATAAAGAGTTCATCTATATCTTCGGCTTGCACAGGTGGCCTGTAGTAAATGCCTACAATGGTGTCCTTTCCATTGTTCTGTCCTTGTATTCTTACCCAAACAGTTTCCACAGAACTCCCAGTCTCTGAAGCTTCAATCTCTGTGCAGATATACGCGTTTCGAACATACAATGCGACACCCCCTCCTCGTTTATCAAGTCTGTTTCTTGCAAATAAGTTGTATCCTTCTAGTCTTGTATTCCAATCATGTGTATTGTCCCACCAAGTTTCAGTGATTCCAATTACATCATATTTCTGTTCCTGTGTTAGTAGTTCCAATTCTCCTTGTTTGTTGCCCATGCTTTGTGCATTAGTATAGAAACATTTTAGTTTGTGATTGGTTTCTCTTTCTCCAATATTTTTATTAATTAGATTCTTTCGTCTTTGTTCTTCCTTTCCACTTCTAATAGCAGAGTTCTCAATAGCATTTGTCAGGTGTATGGCTTTTTCTGGTCTTTTGCTTCCCTTCCCATGTTGTTCTAGTTTAAAGCTCTCCTTACAAGTGTAGCAAGGCGACTTCCAAATACATGCTTTCCAGTCTTCGTAAGGTGCACCCCATCTCTAGCAAGTAGTCCATCGTATAAGTAGTTCACTCCGTGATCCAGAAATCCAAATCGTTGCTGACGGCACCATCGACGTAGCCAGTTGTTCACCTGCAGAATCTTATTCCACCTCCTTGTTCCATGGCCATCCACTGGGAGGATGGAAGAGAAGACCACCTGCGCTCCCAGTTCTTTCACTTTCTTGCCTAAGTCTTCAAAGTCTCTGCAGATGATTTCCAGGTCGTTTCTTGCGGTGTCATTTGTCCCCACATGTAGTAGCAGGAATGGGTAGTCATCTGTAGGTCTGAAGAGTCCTGATATCCTGTCAGACACATCTTTAATTTTTGCACCTGGAAGACAGCACATTTCTCTTGTAGTTATATCCGGTCTGCAGATAGCGGCCTCTGTTCCTCTCAACAGGGAATCCCCCATGACCACCACTCTCCGTTTCTTCTTCACAACATTTTTCTTTCTCCATCCAGGAGGACTCTGAGGGCGTACAAGGTTGCTGTTTGTTGGCAAAGTCTTATCCTGATGTATTTCTTCATCGTTTTCCTGCGTTAGAGCCTGGTACTGGTTCCTGAGCAGTATGGGTGCTGACTGCCTCCTGATCCTCCTGCTTCTCTGGGTCACATGTCTCCATTCCTCTGTTTCTTCAGGTGCACTTCGAATTTCTTCTCTTTCTGTAACATGAAGAGATAATTCTGCTCTGTCCAAGAACTCTTCACCTTCCTTAATGATCTTCAACGTAGCTAACCTCTCTTCGAGATTTTGCAACTTTTCCTCCAACAGGGACACAAGCTTGCATTTGTGGCATGTGAAGTTTGGCTTTTCCACTGGTAAATCTGTGAACATGTAGCAAGAAATGCAGCTCACCAAATGGCTCCTGGCCTCTTCCATCTTGAGATTTCTTAAAAACGATGAAAGATGAGCCAAATATGCAAATGATCTCCTCAAGACTCTTCCCCTGGTTTTCCAATTTCCTCTTTTCAGCTGCAACGGCCAAAACCCAGTGATCGTTGAGCTCGCGGAGACTCTTCACTTATCCCAGAAGGCACTGGGAATATGCAAATGATCTCCTCAAGACTCTTCCCCTGGTTTTCCGATTTCCTCTTTTCAGCTGCAACGGCCAAAACCCAGTGATCGTTGAGCTCGCGGAGACTCTTCACTTATCCCCGAAGGCACTGGGAATATGCAAATGATCTCCTCAAGACTCTTCCCCTGGTTTTCCGATTTCCTCTTTTCAGCTGCAACGGCCAAAACCCAGTGATCGTTGAGCTCGCGGAGACTCTTCACTTATCCCAGAAGGCACTGGGAATATGCAAATGATCTCCTCAAGACTCTTCCCCTGGTTTTCCGATTTCCTCTTTTCAGCTGCAACGGCCAAAACCCAGTGATCGTTGAGCTCGCGGAGACTCTTCACTTATCCCCGAAGGCACTGGGAATATGCAAATGATCTCCTCAAGACTCTTCCCCTGGTTTTCCGATTTCCTCTTTTCAGCTGCAACGGTCAAAACCCAGTGATCGTTGAGCTCGCGGAGACTCTTCACTTATCCCAGAAGGCACTGGGAATATGCAAATGATCTCCTCAAGACTCTTCCCCTGGTTTTCCAATTTCCTCTTTTCAGCTGCAACGGCCAAAACCCAGTGATCGTTGAGCTCGCGGAGACTCTTCACTTATCCCAGAAGGCACTGGGAATATGCAAATGATCTCCTCAAGACTCTTCCCCTGGTTAAAAATTTTTGATACAATTTTTCACCTAGACCGGATGCTGTTCCTCTTCCTTATTTTGGACTATTGTTCATTTGGGTCCATGAACCTTTGAACTGGCATCCATTCCTCCGTTGTGCTGTCGGCTGCTTTTTTGCTAGGTCTATAGTTAGCGGCACAGTTTTGGTCGAGGGATGGTTTTTTAAGTAGTGGATGTATGACGGCATGCTTAAATGAAGAGGGAAAGATACCAGAAGAGAGAGAGAGGTTAAATATTTTAGTTAGGTGAGGAGTGACAGCAGGAGAAAGGGGCTGGAGTAGATGTGTCGAAAATGGGTCACTGGTGCAAGTGGTTGGGCGAGAAGATGCAAGGAGCCTGCTTATTTCTTCTTCTGTGACTGGTTCAAAATCAGAGAGTGAGCTAGATGCAGTGGGGGAGGGAGGACAGTGGTATGAGGTGATTGGGAGATAATTTCCTGTCGGATCTGGTCAATTTTTTCTTTGAAGTAATTGGCCAGATCGTCAGCTCGAAGCTCCGTGGTTGGAGCCTGTACTCTTGGGTTGAGTAGAGAATGAAAAGTGTCAAAGAGACGTTTAGGGTTATTGGACAGTGAAGTGATGAGGGTGTTGAAATAGGTTTGTTTTGAGAGGTGAAGGGCAGTGTTGTATGTTCGAAGCATAAACTTTTAATGGATGAAATCTTCGGGTAGGTTGGATTTTCTCTGCAGTCTCAACGGCAGTACCTGAACCACTTCCAGAGATCTGTGTGTCTGGACAAGAACTTATCCCTGAAGTCCACGTTGCCCAAACGGTCTGTCAATCTCCTAATCATTCCTGTCTGTGACTCTGCTCTCATGTTCACGTCCAGCAAACCCGACCCCTGGGATCGACAGCTGTGGTACCAGGGACAACCTGGAGGCTACCTGCAGCTCAAGCCTGACTCCACCTTCAGGAGCTCCAGTGAACTCCGGGTAGATGCTTAGCTATGCCCCTCCTAGGCAAGCCCAGCCCTGAGGCACAGTGGGTCCATGAACCATGTGCTCCAATGCCAAGCGTGACAGTTTGCTCAGGCCAAGGATCCCGCTAATCTCAAAACCCCTCAGGCATCGGAGCTGTATCAAGAGTTGATCCGACAGTGGGATTAGCAAGAAAAAATGTTTGTCTCATGTACAGACTGTAAATACCAGTTTGGATGCCCAGACCATGGCTTCTTCTGCAGCTCAGATTGCAGTACCTACAGCAGAGTCTACTCTGCCTGCAATCTATGCTCTGGGAGTTAATCTTCATTTATCGGCTCTACCACGATTCAACGGAGACCCTAAGCATGGTTTCTTAAACCAGTGAACCTTTCTCTATGAACTTTTGGCCCATCAGTTTCCGACTGATCAGTCAAAAGTGGGATTTCTGATGTCCTAACTAGCAAGACAGACCCCAGCATGGCTGAACCCCTTGTTGGAGAGAGAGGACCCGGTGACCATGGCTCTTTAAGCCTTCCTGGTCGACTTCTGAAAGGCCTTCGATGAGCCTGATCATGTAGCCTCCACCGCGTCTTCCAATCTCAGGCTGTGTCAGGGAGATCTGTCAGTAAGCCAATACGCCGCCAGTACCACACCCTGTCTCCCAAACCAGGTTGGAAACGACAAAGCGTTGGTAGCTACCTTCTGGGAGGGATTATCCAGAAGGATCAAGGAGAAATTGGCTGGTCATGGCAACCCTGCCCCTCTACACAAATTGATTTCCCCTGCCATCCGGATCGACCTGATGATCAAGGAGTGGACCAGAGAGCTGACAAGTGAGAAGAAGCCGTTGCATTTAGCTCTTTCTTTCCAAACACTACTTGTTTCCCAGTTTCCAGAGACTGCTATCTACTCTGAACCCTTGCAGGTCGATTGAGTTAGGCTGGCATTGCAGCATCCAGTATGTGGTAGTGCTAAGGGAGTGTCCTACGGCTGTGGTAGCTTAGATCATTACATTTGTTGCTGTTCTGGGTGGTCTGAAAAATTCTAAACCTAGGACCAGTAGATGAAGCTTCCCTAGGTGAGAGTAGAAATACTTTGCCATTCCTTTGAAAGTATCTGGTTCGACAGGAAATTTCCTGCAGCAATGCATCTTGGATCAGCATCAGTTTCCCATCTGAAAACTCCAGAATCTGCTAAGAGAATAATCCATTGAAGGAAAGGGCCTATCCGAAGCTGTTCAAGTTGTCATGGAACAAATAGACCTCCAGATGTAGCATTGCATATGGAGAATATCGCCTATTATGCGCTGTCTGATATATTTCATTCAATTCTCATAGTTCTTCCATGGCTGAGAACTCATGAGCCCGTTCTAGACTGGAGATCCAGTGAAGGGTCTCGTTGGGGACAGTCTTGTCACAAGCATTGTTTGGTCCTTTGACGTTCAGCCCGACCCCCAGTATTGCCATATTCTCTGCCAGGAACCTCCTCACCTCAAGGACGTATTCTCAGTGAGACAAATTTGAAGACTGACCAAGAAAAGGTATCTTTTGGTTTTAAGTGGTCGCATGATAAGAACGTCAAGGCGAAGGCATCTTCCGTGTCTCTACTATCTAATGATCAGGAGGAAGAAACCCAGTCCATCTTCATTTCTTTCAAGGGGATAGCTAGTCTTGCTGGGCTAAGAGATACTCAGCCATTCAAGATTACTGTTTACAAATCCGCTCCATTCTACTGGATGTCCAGTAGGTGGGAAGCATCCTGACCAAGAAGAATGTGTGAGATGTAGCCTTTCTTCCAGCAGACTGGAGGCATGGCACGTCTGCTCTCGATGCGGGGACGCTAACATACTCAGCGTCCCGGCCAAAGCAGCGTCCACGCACTCTTTCTCCTGTGCATGCCGCACTGACTTTCGGCGGCATGCATAATGTGAGTGCTCCCCCATTCTAAAAATGGCAGCAAGCAGCACCTGCAAAGATACCCCCAGCTAATAGCTGGAAGAAATCTTGTATAGAAGGCACCCTGCCCAATAGGGAGGTGCCTGAGCAACCTCTATAGTTTGTTAATGGTAGCTTGTGTGCAATAGTATGTTAACAGGTCCCCCATCCTTAGTCTATTATAGTTACTTCCCTGTCCCGTACTGTTCCTGTAGTCCTATGTAGTTTATTCGTGACCGTGAAGCCGCTCCGGCGGTACCTGAACCCTGTAGCGGCATTAGCAGTACCTGAACAGTTTCCTGAGATCTGTGAGTCTGAACCAGAACCTATCCCTGAAGTCCACATTGTCTGTACTGTCCGTCAGTCTCTGAATCCTTCCTGTCTGTGACTTTGCTCCCGTGTTCCCATCCAGCGAACCCCACCCCTGGGATCGGCTGTTGTGGTAACGGGGACTGCCTAGTAGAAGTACCTGGAAGCAACCTGCATCTCAAGCCTAACGCCATCATCAGGAGCTCAAGTGAACAACAGGAAGTCCCTTAGCTATGCACTTCCTAGGCAAGCCTGGTCCTCTGGCACAGTGGATTCCCGAACCATGTGCAAGACCTGCGTGCGCAACACCTGTGGCCGGTCCAGACTCAGATCATGACTGGTCAATGTGTGAAACGATCTGCTTGTGCTTTGGCATCTACAATGCAAAACCATCACTTGGAGCTCCAAACTCTATGTGGGATTGCAGAGGAGTAAATAACAGAAGGACACATACATAAACCCTCTTGGCCCCAAAAAGGGTCATGCAAAAGGACAAAACACCTTGAGTAATTCAAGTAACAAAAGCACATATTTCTTGCGGATTAGTACAGGTTAAATCCAGAGTGTATTACAGCACCAGACAAGGCATTATGGAAAATATACCAGAAAAGAAGAAGGAATGAAGATGGCAGACAACCCAAAAATACACAAAGTAAAAGGAGTAATACAATACTGTAAAAGCCTGCGCTTCACTATATAAGCAAATAAATGCTGGGGAGCCGAATTACATGTATGGGAACTTTATGAGGAACATGACTTGTTGACAAAGAATCCTGCAATCGAATTATTAGAAATGCAAAATTAAAAATCTCTTATGCATCAATTGTAAAAATATATGGGAAAAAATAAAAAAGTGCATAAAATATTCTTAAAGGGAGTTTATCACTCCTCCCCCAAAATGCAGACAAATGAAAAAAGGACAGTTACAGTATATAGGGGACGTAGCCCCTATAGAAATCATATTAACAGTATACATTTCATTGTTGCAATTAGTTTGTAAAATCTTAAAATTCCATATGCAAATGAGGGTGCACCCTTGGCGTCGCTGAGAGCTCGGTGCACGTTGCGCCTCCCTCAATATGCATGCTGAGCAATGCCGTGACTCCGATTGACGGCGCTCACGTGTCCTGAGTGAGCACTGCCCGAAACCTAACTGCAGCGTTAATCATGCACACTGACTATGAACGGGTCAGCGGCGCACGCACAGTACGGGGAAGGGCAAGCAGCCCCCAGAAGTGCTAATATTGACCTTTTCTGTGGATGCACTGAACATAGGAGGAGCATGAAACTGATTTTTCCTCCTCTTTGAAGACGCTCGCTATACTTACGGGTGTAGCAAACGGCGGCCGCTGACATCTTTTCCATATTTAAACTATAATGGTATAAAATAATGAATATTTTCAGACACAAGGCAAATAGTAATATCGGAATCTATTCTGGCATAGTCATCTACGACATCAGGAAGCGGAGTAAGACTTGAACAATTTTGCAACTTTTTGGGACAGAAACCTATATTGCCAGTGAAGATGAAAATTATATGAAAAATGGCACACAAAAAAAGTGAGGAAAAGGATTAAGTGGATCCGATTGTTTTAAAGTATGCTAGCAGGGAGGTGATTCAAGGGAATGTGTCATCAAAAAATGATCTCTTGTTTGATAAAGTTTTTTGTGTTAAATGATTTTTTTTTAAAGTGGCAGTGTTTTTTTTTACCCATATTGTAATCTATGTTAAAATAAAAATTATGCAACTAAAGTCTGTGGAGCCTCATTTAAGAGTCTCAAACACGGGACTAGCCAGATCTTCCACCAGGGAAGGACCCAGCCAAGGGGTGGATCCTTTCGGAAACCACCGTTACCACCATGGTGGTTTCCGAAAGGAGTCACTCCTTGGCTGGGTCCTTTCCTGGAGGAAGATCTGGCTAGTCCCGTGTTTGAGACTCTTAAATGAGGCTCCACGGACTTTATTTGCATATTTGTATTTCCCAGGGAGCAATTCACCTAGGATTTCACTGTGATTGAGCGCCTTTGCCGGCTGCCGCAGTGTTTTCTTTGACTGGTCTCCCTGAGGTCAGTGATTGTTTCGTGATGTTGGTCTACTAGGCATTGCTCTCACCTAGCCAGAATCCTACTCCACAATGATGAAGGGAAACACCCTGAAACAGCTGTCTGTGGATGGATACCTGGCCTTGGTATTTCCCTTGTCATATCTGTAAACTCGTAAAGAGCTGGATATTGACTGAAAGGGCCACTTATTATGGTGGCAATGGTGGTTTCCGAAAGGAGCCACTCCTTGGCTGGGTCCTTCCCTGGAGGAAGATCTGCCTAGTCCCGTGTTTGAGACTCTTAAATGAGGCTCCACGGACTTTATTTGCATATTCGTATTTCCCAGGGAGCAATGCACCTAGGATTTCACTGTGATTGAGCGCCTTTGCCGGCTGCTGCAGTGTTTTCTTTGGTCTCCCGGAGGTCAGTGATTGTTTCGAAAATAAAAATTAGAAATTTAGCTATTTTCACACTGACCACTGGGGCTATTTTGGAATCTAATTTCCTTTTGTTTCAGGAAACAACACATGTACATAGCAACATGTACATAGTACCATAGTTTTGAACTATAGCATCTAATGATAATGCAACTGCTGAATACTCTACCTGAAAGATCAGGAAAGAGTCTAAAGAGAGTCTAAAAAGACCCAAAGGCCAATGTGAAAATGGTAAGATTACTAATTTTAAGTTTAAAAATAACCAAAAAGAATTGCTAAATTTAATTTACAAAAGTTGCTGTAAATACAAAAGCCTAATTTAAACAATAGTTCATTTTCTGATAACACATTGACTCTAAGGATGAAAGAAAAGCTGGTAGTAGGTGCTAGGTGTGCACTAAATTCATCGTTCCTTGGCTAAAATTTTATTAAATTTTGTTGCACCTTTTTTTTTCTGTCTTCCTTTGCAGACTGTGTTATGTTTCATAGATCATATGTGTTACGTTCATGAGACACTAAAATCATCTTCCATGGTTTCTTCTTTATTAGAAAGCAGATGTTCCTCCTACATTCCTGCTCAGAAGTTTGTGCTCTTGCACTCCGAGATAAACACTCCTCCAATATTTTCCTGTACTTCTGCGGCACGCCAGACTCATCCGTCCTTGAATTATTGCTGAGAACATCTGATGGGGATTGAGAACTGAGAAGATCTCTATAATAAAAGCAGCTTCACACTTTCCTGTTGGGTTTTTATGCAGAAAGAGATTAGTCTGACTTAAAAACCTTTGCATTACACTGATGTAAATACCAGTATTGTTCTACATCACTTGTCATCTAAAAATTATCCCAGCGAGCCTCATAGGTTTTTCTCACAGTTATCTGTGCAAAACTTGAAACGTGTTCACACTGAGCCCCTTGGTTCATGAATAGAATGCCAGAACTGCAGTAAAAACTGACATCATCAAAGCATTGAAAAAAACAAGTTAGCCAAAAAGAATGCTGACATTCTGGATGGTAAGGATGGATGATAGAAAATTATTTTTGGACTTGTTTTAGATGTCAAACTTTTCATTGATATAGTGGTTAAAGGGTTTGTCCGGTTGATCATAATTCGCCATGATCTGCACTGATCGGCAGATAAGGGAATTTTTATCCCCAACCAGTCACTTGTATACTCATTAAAGATTTATGACGCAGGTCGGATGCCTGACCACTGCTCCTTCTTTAGGCCTCTTTCACACATCAGTTTTTTGCCTTCAGGCGCGATCCGGCTTTTTTTTGTAATGCCGGATCCAGTTTTTCCCCATTGACTTGCATTAGCGCCGGATCGTGCCGGATGGCATTGCGTTTCATCCGTTTTTTGCCGGATCCGGCAACTTGTCTCATTCCGGCGTCTGGAAAAAAACAGCTACTGTAACGTTTTTTGTCTCCGGCGAAAAAGCCGGAAGCGCCGGATCCGGTGCTTCCAGCTTTTTGCTACAATGAAAGTCTATGGGCGCCGGAATGCGCCGGATCCAGAAAAAGACGGATCCAGCCACCGGATCCGTTTTTTTAAGTCTGCGCATGCTCAGATCCAATTGGCCAGCCCCCAGGAACAGATATAACCTGCTAGACGGATCCAGCAAAAAAACGGATCCGTTTCTACAGTTCTCCAAAATTTATGCCGGATCCGTTTTTTCTAAAAATAGCCGGATCCTGCCTGACTGCAAAAAACTGATGTGTGAAAGTAGCCTTAGAAAAAAGCCAAGAGCAGCACTCGGGAGCTTCGTAGGGAATGAATGGACGGGCGGTCTGCAGTTCTATTCTAACAGAGATAAGTTCTATGAAGAAATGTAACTGTCATTTCAGTAGAATGTTTCGTTTGTTTCTACCTTTAGCTCCTCCCTTCTCCATAGAATTTGAGAAGCACCAACTGTCATCTCCTAGCTAAATAATTGGACAATCTGTCTTCAGTTAATACAGATTTTACCCATGAATTGAGAGTGAATGATCAGTCCAAGAGGAGAACGAAGCAGATTTCTCTTATATGATATATTACAAAAGATTTTATTTTCAAGTTTACTATTGAATTATGAAATGATGGTTACTTTTTAATTACCTGATCATAATAGTGCTGGGGAGAAACTTAGGGTAGAATAATTTGAAGGGTTCAGAAGGAATTTTGCTTTACTTTCTTAAAGAGCAGACAAACATTGGAAAGCTGTGTACGACTTAAAGGGGAACCTGTCATATTGTATGTACAGTCCTGTCCTACCATAGGTTATAGAGCAGAGGCAGATGAGCAGAATGATACATAGGCTTGTTGAAAAAGATTCAGTATCTCTTGTATTTTATTGATGTAAATATTTGCTTTTGCTAATCTTAGGAGTCCAGTGGGAGGCGGTCACTGATTAAGACCGCCCACTGGACTACTACACAGAGAAAGATCAGGTAATTAATACAAAACAAACTCAATCATTTCCTGCAATACTATATATAAATCTTCTCAGCTCGTCCTGCTCTATAACATGCCACCTGCAGTTCAGACACCATCTATAACGAGAGAAGTGTCCTTTAAGGTGACTCTATTTGATCGGCAGAGTCTGGGGCGCCAGACAAGTCGTGCCTCTATACTACCGCCATCAATGATTTTCACCCACCATGTAGGAAACCAGGGTAACTCAGAAATGACTCAATAGAATATTAAAAGACTCTCCACAATAGGACAACTCACTGCTTTGTGTCTCCAGTCTCTGCGTTTTTATATGTTTATGTCAAGGGAGAAATTCTGTGTAACATTAAACCAGATGAATCGCGTCCTCTGCCTTCCTCCATCGTCTTCACTGACTGTCTCTCTGCCTCCCACAGCCATTGTGAATACTATAAACAGCGATATGTAAAAGATTTCATCTATTGTTACAAGGAAATAAACTTAAAAAGAAAAATCAAAAATGCAAATTAAAAAAAAAATGTTGTTGTTTTTTGATCAGGTTTCCTGTAGAACTTGAAATATATTGATTTACTTTATATGTGGGATTAGATCTGGGTAGGGGGTCTTACCAGGGCAGGGACAAAGTATTTTGGTGCCCTAGGTACAGATGAAGCCAATGGTGCCCCCCAACCCCAAAGTAAAGGAATGCTTCAGAGATTAAGGTAACAGGACCCCTAAAGCACATCCCCCGCATTCCCCTCCGATGGGTTTGGTAGCAAACTCTGATGACCACTTCCACTAGAAGTGTTACTTATTTCTCAAACTTTTTTAATGAAAAGTAAAAAGAAGTGGTTCACTTTAGGGATGTCACTTAACAGGGAGCACAATTTCAAAGTTAGATCTAGAAGCAATCATTTTTTGCAGACCATTTACACAATCCAGGGGAAAAATGGCAATATTCATCCCTGACGTCCTATATTTTAAATGTAGAACCCAAGGAGAGTTATGGAAACTAGTAAAGCGTAACTATAATAGCAGCCGTTTGATTTCAATTAAGGTGTCTAGCATTTGGCAAATACCCTAATGGAACATAAACAGACCCCCATTATAAATAAAGGGATACGTCTGATGGTTTTTGCGTCTGTCATGCGACAAATAGAGGTTGCACAAAACTGATGGTGGTTCTAGTGATGTATTCCGGTTCTGGTGACATATTCATGTAGCGATGGTTGTTCTGGTGTTGTATTCATGTAAGGATGATGATTCTGGGGATATATTCATCACCAGAACCATCATCAGTACATAAAAAAGCCAAAATCATCATCAGTACTGTTATGATGAGGCACCGAAGGAGGAAAAAACGAAATACCAGCTAAGTCCAGAAAAAACAGAGAGGTTGGCAGCTATCGGATTGCAGACCCCTGAACCTATCCACAACAACTAGCAGTAGCCATGGGGGGTTCCTACGGTGCCCTAGACCCCTCGATCACAGCCAGAGAACTATATAGCCTAAAGACAGAAAGAGGAAAAACTAAACTGCCCCAGAGCAGACCCCAAAGCAATAGGCAGCCCCCAACATATAATGACAGTGAAGCAAGATGAAAACACTAACACAGATAGAAAGATAGGTTGAGCAAATGATGGGGCCCAAGCTAACTACATAGGACAGGACAGGAAAGCTGCTGTCTGCCATCCGCAAAAATCCTATCAAAATGAGCCAACCGACTGATAGGAAAAACAGGCCCTGAAGTCGCTAGGCTTCAAAAGACTATATCAGCACTCAGGTATATTCTGAAGACAGAGCAAAATATCAACAGATCAGAGACAAAAATGGAGTTCAGCTCACCCCCGGACGGGGAAGGCAGAACTCCCAAAAAACAACGCAAAAACAAAAACAAAACTGAAGAGTACAAAGCAGAGCAGAAAACTTAGCTTTGAGATGCAGGAATCAGACTGGTCTCCAAGAATCCAGCAGGAAAATCACCAGCCAGGAAGAAGGGCGTCGGCAGCCTTATATCCAGTCCTCAATTCCGGCCACCCAGTCAACATCTAGCTGCCCATGTGTTTGGTAATCAGCCTCACTACCTTCCTTCACCAGAGGAGGGAGTTCATCAGACCTCAATGGTGAAGGGAAAAATGAACTCACAACAGTACCTCCCCCTTGAGGAGGGGTCACCGAACCCTCATCCATGCTACCAGGGCGATCCGGGTGAGCCCGATGAAGGGCACGCACCAATCTTTCGGCATGAATATCAGAGGCAGAGACCCAGGAATTATCCTCCTGACCATAACCCTTCCACTTAACCAAATACTGGAGTCTCCATCTAGCCAGACGGGAATCCAGTATCTTCTCTACCTTATATTCCATGTTACCTTCAACCAATATAGGGTCAGGAGTAGTGTTGAGCATTCCGATACCGCAAGTATCGGGTATCGGCCGATACTTGCTGTATCGGAATTCCGATACCGACTTCCGATATTTTTTCAATATCGGAATTCGGCATCGGAATCGGAAGTTCAGTTGATTGACGGCCTGACGTCATCATGATGCGCGGTGTGTGCGCATCATGATGCGCCGTCATTTCGGGCCTTCCGGGGGTCTCTGCCGGCCTGCCGGGGGGCTGTGCCGGCCTGCCGGGGGGCTGTGTGGACTGCCCGGGGTCTGTACCGGCCTGCCGGGGGGCTGTGCCGGCCTGCCGGTGGTCTGTGCACCCTGTGGGGGTCTGTACCGGCCTGCCGGGGGGCTGTGCCGGCCTGCCGGGGGGCTGTGCTGATGTCCGGGGGTCTGTGCAAGCATCGTCCGATGGGACTACAAGTCCCATCTGGCGATGCCTGCTACCATGACAGTGATTGACACATTAGCCAATGATGGGACAGTAGTAGTCCCATCATCCGGCTAATGTGTTAAATGTTAAAAAAAAAAAAAAATACTACATACATACTACATGCATGCTACATACATACTACATGCTACATACATACTACATATATACTACATACATACTACATACATGCTACATACATACTACATGCATGCTACATACATACTACATACATACTACATACATACTACATGCATGCTACATACATACTACATATATACTACATGCATGCTACATACATACTACATACTACATACATACTACATGCATGCTACATACATACTACATGCTACATACATACCACATACATACTACATACATACTACATACTACATATATACTACATGCATGCTACATACATACTACATGCTACATACATACCACATATATACTACATACATACAATACATACTACATACATACTACATACATACTACATGCTACATACATACTACATATATACTACATGCATGCTACATACATACTACATGCTACATACATACCACATACATACTACATACATACTACATACATACTACATGCTACATACATACTACATATATACTACATGCATGCTACATACATACTACATGCTACATACATACTACATATATACTACATACATGCTACATACATACTACATGCATGCTACATACATACTACATATATACTACATACATGCTACATACATACTGCATGCTACATACATACTACATACATACTACATACATACTACATGCATGCTACATACATACTACATATATACTACATGCATGCTACATACATACTACATACTACATACATACTACATGCATGCTACATACATACTACATGCTACATACATACCACATACATACTACATACATACTACATACTACATATATACTACATGCATGCTACATACATACTACATGCTACATACATACCACATATATACTACATACATACAATACATACTACATACATACTACATACATACTACATGCTACATACATACTACATGCATGCTACATACATACTACATACATACCACATACATACTACATACATACCACATACATACTACATACATACTACATATATACTACATGCATGCTACATACATACTACATATATACTACATGCATGCTACATACATACTACATGCTACATGCATGCTACATACATACTACATACATACTACATGCTACATACATACCACATATATACTACATACATACAATACATTCATACAATACATACATAGACATACAGTACATATAACATAGAGTAACATACTTACCAATACTTGTCACATTGTTCCCCGAAGCCATTGTCGTCTACGGAATAAATATTAACATAACAAACCACAAAAATACTCACCCACGATCCGAAGCAGTCCACGAGTGTGTCCCACGACGATCTTGGGTAGAGAACTGCAGCATCAGATGATGCTGCCGTTCTCTACGGGCTGCAGGAATCCAATGACGGAAGGTAGGTATCCTTCCGCACTGTATTCCTCCGCCACTTAAAAAAAAAAAAGTCCCTAGTCTCACTTTATGCCATTGCTGCGTGGGAATTTCCCACACAGCAATGGCATAAAGTGAGACTAGGGACTTTTTTTTTTTTAAGTGGCGGAGGAATACAGTGCGGAAGGATACCTACCTTCCGTCATTGGATTCCTGCAGCCCGTAGAGAACGGCAGCAACAGCTGATGCTGCAGTTCTCTACCCAAGATCGTCGTGGGACACACTCGTGGACTGCTTCGGATCGTGGGTGAGTATTTTTGTGGTTTGTTATGTTAATATTTATTCCGTAGACGACAATGGCTTCGGGGAACAATGTGACAAGTATTGGTAAGTATGTTACTCTATGTTATATGTACTGTATGTCTATGTATGTATTGTATGAATGTATTGTATGTATGTAGTATATATGTGGTATGTATGTAGCATGTAGTATGTATGTAGTATGTATGTAGCATGCATGTAGCATGCAGTATGTATGTAGCATGCATGTAGTATATATGTAGTATGTATGTAGCATGCATGTAGTATATATGTAGCATGTATGTGGTATGTATGTAGCATGTAGTATGTATGTAGCATGCATGTAGTATGTATGTAGCATGCATGTAGTATATATGTAGTATGTATGTAGCATGCATGTAGTATATATGTAGTATGTATGTGGTATGTATGTAGCATGTAGTATGTATGTAGCATATATGTAGTATGTATGTAGCATGTAGTATGTAGCATGCATGTAGTATATATGTAGTATGTATGTAGCATGTAGTATGTATGTAGCATGCATGTAGTATATATGTAGTATGTATGTAGCATGTAGTATGTATGTAGCATGTAATTTTTTTTTTTTTTTTTTTTTTTTACATTTAACACATTAGCCGGATGATGGGACTACTACTGTCCCATCATTGGCTAATGTGTCAATCACTGTCATGGTAGCAGGCATCGCCCGATGGGACTTGTAGTCCCATCGGACGATGCCTGCACAGACCACCGGCAGGCCGGCACAGCCCCCCGGCAGGCCGGCACAGCCCCCCGGAGCCTGCACAGCCCCCCGGCAGGCCGGCACAGCCCCCCGGAGCCTGCACAGACCACCGGAGCCTGCACAGACCCCCTGGCAGGCCGGCACAGCCCCCCGAAAGGCCCGTACAGACCCCAGAGAGGCTGTACAAGGGCAGGAAAGGGTTTTTCTTATTCCGATACCGGAAGTCCCATAGACTTGAATGGGACTTCCGGTATCGGAATCGGCGATACCGATACTTTTTTTAAAGATCGGCCGATACCATCCGATACGATACTTTGAAGTATCGGACGGTATCGCTCAACTCTAGTCAGGAGGTGCCACCACAGGAACTACTGGTTCAACAAACCTCTTCAACAAGGACTTATGAAACACATTATGAATTTTAAATGTGACAGGAAGAGCCAACCGAAAAGAGACCAGATTAATAATCTCCAAAATCTTGTAAGGTCCAATAAATCTAGGCTTAAACTTAGGAGAAGCCACCTTCATAGCGATATTTTTTGATGACAACCCAACCATATCACCCACCTTAAACTGGGGACCAACGGTCCTACGCCGGTTGGAAAACCGCTGGGCCTTTTCCTGGGAGAGAGACAACTTACACTACTTGGTCCCAGATCTGGTGCATTCTCTCCACCACAGTGTCAACACCTGGGCAGGCAGAAGGCTCCACCTGCCCTGAAGAGAATCGAGGGTGAAAACCAAAGTTACAAAAAAAAGGTGACATCAAAGTGGCAGAACTAGCTCTATTATTTAAAGCAAATTCGTCCGAGGGCAAAAATGAAACCCAATCATCCTGATCGGCAGAAATAAAACATCTCAAATACGACTCCAAAGTCTGGTTTGTTCTCTCCGTCTGCCCATTGGTCTGAGGGTGAAACGCAGAGGAGAAGGACAACTGAATTCCCAGCTTGGAACAGAAAGTCCTCCAAAATCTAGACACAAACTGAACTCCTCTGTCAGATACAATGTTCTCAGGAATCCCGTGCAAGCGAACCACCTGTTGCAAAAACAAGGGCACCAACTCAGAGGAAGATGGCAACTTAGGGAGTGGTACCAGATGGACCATCTTAGAGAATCTATCACAAATCACCCAAATAACAGTCATTCTCTGAGAGACAGGCATATCAGAGATAAAATCCATTGAAATATGGGTCCATGGCCTCCTGGGAACCGGCAAAGGCATCAACAAGCCACTAGAGCGAGAACAAGGTTTAGACCGGGAGCAAGTCCCACAGGACTGCACAAAATTCCTGACATCATGAGACAAGGTGGGCCACCAAAAAGACCGACTCACCAGATCTCTAGTACCAAAAATACCTGGATGACCAGCCAATGCAGAGCAAAGAACTTCAGACATCACTCTCTTCCTCCACTGGTCAGGAACATACAACTTTCCACTGGGACAACGCTCAGGTTTGTCCTCCTGAAACTCTTCCAGAGCACGTCTCAAATCGGGCGAGATGGCAGAAAGAACTACCCCCCTCGCCTAAGATGGTAGCAGGCTTAGTCACAACAGGAGAATCAGCAAGGAAACTCCTAGAGAGGGCGTCTGCCTTGACATTCTTAGTGCCCGGAAGAAAAGAGACCACAAAATCAAACGTGTGAAAAACAAGGCCCACGTAGCCTGTCTAGGATTCAAGCGTTTGGCCGACTCCACATAAATCAAATTCTTGTGGTCAGTGAGGACCACAACTTGATGTTTAGCTCCCTCCAACCAATGTCTCCATTCCTCAATTGCCCATTTCATGGCCAACAGTTTCCGATTCCCCACATCATAGTTACTTTCGGATGGGGAGAACCTTCGGGAAAAGAAAGCACAAGGATTCATTTTAGATGTCACAGGATCTTTTTGGGACAACACCGCTCCTGCACCAATCTCAGAAACGTCCACCTCCACCTGAAACGGGAGTGAGACATCAGGTTGCCACAAAACCAGGGCAGAAGTGAATCTTCGCTTCAGCTCCTGAAAGGAGGAAACAGCCTCCGGAGACCAATTCAGCACATCAGCACCCTTCCTAGTCAAATCCGTCAATGGCTTGGCAATACCAGAAAAATTAGCTATAAATTTCTGATAAAAATTAGCAAAACCCAAAAACTTCTGGAGGGCCTTCAAAGAAGTGGGCTGAACCCAATCATAAATGGCCTGTACCTTGGCCAGGTCCATTTCAATAGTTGACGGAGACCAAATAAATCCCAAAAATGAAATCCTCTGTACCCCAAAAAGGCATTTCGATCCCTTGACATACAGGGAATTCTCCCTCAAAATCCGGAACACAGTCCGAACATGTTCCACATGAGAGTCCCAATTCTTGGAGAAGATCAAAATATCATCCAGATAGATAATCAAAAATTTATCCACAAAGCCTCAGAAAATATCGTTCATGAAGCACTGGAAGACAGAAGGGGCATTAGTGAGCCCAAAAGGCATCACCAAGTACTCAAAATGTCCCTCCGGAGTATTAAACGCCGTCTTCCATTCATCCCCATGCTTAATGCGAATAAGATTATACGCCCCCCTGAGGTCAAGCTTGGTAAACCAGCAAGCTGTCACGGGGGCTTAGTTCAACTAAGGCTGAAATACCCGGGGCCCCTGTGGTGTCCCTTTTACTAGGGGAAACCCTGTCTGACCCTCAACCCAGGGTTTTTGCTGAAGGTGCAAATGCCTGAGCCTCCGACCTTTCCTTATCTCCTGCTCAGCCCTGCACTTAACCCTCCACCCTCCACCCAGTGAGGAGTCACACCACCAAAGCTCCCACACAAATAATGACAGACAGGGAGAACTTAAACTGCACTGCGCCGCACACACACAGGAATAAACAGTAATGTGAACAGGGCACAACTAAACACAAATATGGGAAGGAGAAAGGATAACGACGGATCATACGACACCAGATATGAATCTCTCTCTCTTGAACACCTCCACTCCAGACCGGAACCACTTGGTATGAAACACAAGCTATAATCGGTGACGCCCATATGCCAGTATGACTATTTAAAGACCGTGGGCGTGACTAACCTTCCAACCTGGTCTCCAGCAGGATTAACCCCCGAGAGCCTGAAGATCAAACCGGCGCCACTGAGGCTATAGTGGCTGGAGGTGGAACTACCTCTGCCTGCCGGATGCTGTGGTGTGAACAGCGTCCGACATGACAGTACCCCGTCTTCTACGAGGGACCCCAGGGCCCTCAAGACTCATAGGACCCGGCTTGTCCGGATGACGACGGTGAAAAGAACTGACCAGCCGATCCGCATGTATGTCTGAGGCTGGAACCCAAGACCTCTCCTCTGGACCATACCCCCGCCAGTGCACCAAATACTGAAGAGTACGGCATACTACTCGAGAGTCCACCACCTTGGCGACCTCGAACTCTAACTTGCCATCCACCATGACTGGAGGTGGCATCGGCGTCGTGTCCACCAAGCCTACCACCTTTTTCAATAAAGCCCTGTGAAAAACGTTATGTATTCTGTACACCGCAGGAAGTTCCAACCGATAAGCCACTGGGTTAATGATGGCAGAAATCCTAAAAGGCCCAATAAACCTTGGACCCAGTTTTAAAGATGGGATTTTGAGTTTTATGTTCTTCGTAGCTAACCACACCCATTCACCCACACACAGGTCCGGACCTGGCACGCGTCTACTGTCAGCCACCCGTTTGTACCTGGCACTCATGCTCAACAAACGCTGTTTCACCCGCCTCCAGACTGATGACAATTGGGCTCCTAGCTGATCCTCCTCCGGGACACCCCCCGAGTCACCCTGACGTAAGGTACAAAACTGAGGATGTTGACCGTACACACAAAAGAATGGAGACTCTCCTGATGACTCTTGGCGGTGATTATTTAATGCGAATTCGGCCAGAGGAAGGAAAGTAGACCACTCCTCCTGGTTGTCGGACACAAAGCATCGTAAATACTGTTCTAGATTTTGGTTCATGCGCTCAGTTTGTCCATTAGACTGTGGATGAAACGCCGATGAATGTGACAACTTGATCCCCAACCTAGAGCAAAAAGCTTTCCAAAACCTCGCCACAAATTGCGTACCCCTATCAGATACTATGTCAGACGGTACTCCGTGGAGTCTGACCACCTCCTTCACAAATACCTGAGCCAACGTCTTAGCATTGGGCAAAGAGGACAACGCCACAAAATGCGCCATCTTTGAAAAACGGTCAACCACCACCAGGATGACCGTGTTCCCTGCCGAGGCTGGCAAGTCAGTGATAAAATCCATGGAGATTTCTGTCCATGGCCTATTGGGTACCCCCAGAGGCTGTAGCGTGCCAGCAGGACGGGTTCGGGGTGACTTAGCCCTAGCGCACGTGATGCAAGCTGCTACGTACGAGACCACGTCCTGCCGGATTTTGGGCCACCAGAAACGACGCGATACCAGCTCTAAGGTGCCCTTCACCCCTGGGTGACCAGCCAGTACCGAATCGTGGTGTTCCTTCAACACCTTAGGCCGAAGATGCAGGGGTACAAATGATTTGTTGGCGGGAAGTCCTGGTGGTACCTCCTCTTGGGCCTCGGCAATCTCCGCCTCTACCTCAGTCGTGAGAGCCGAGACCACTACCCCTTTCTGGAGGATGGGTACCGGCTCTTCCCGAGGTTCTCCCCCCGGAAAACACCTAGACAAAGCATCCGCCTTGGTGTTTTTAGCCCCGGGACGGTACGTCACAAGAAAATTGAAACGAGTAAAAAACAATGCCCAGCGAGCCTGCCTAGGAGACAGACGCTTGGCCGACTCCAGGTAGAGCAGATTCTTATGGTCGGTGATAACTGTGACCTGGTGAGCTGCCCCCTCCAAGAAGTGTCGCCATTCCTCAAAAGCCAGTTTGATGGCCAACAACTCCCTGTTGCCGATATCATAATTCCGTTCGGCCGGCGACAGCTTCTTGGAGAAGTAGGCGCATGGATGCATCTCGCTCAAGGACGAGCCTTGAGACAGTACTGCCCCCACTCCCACCTCCGACGCATCAACCTCTACCACAAAAGGTTTAGACACGTCTGGTTGCACCAGAATGGGGGCTGAAGCAAAACTATTCTTCAGACGCTCAAATGCACGTATAGCCACCTCAGGCCAGTTCGCCAGATCGGCACCCTTCTTTGTCATGTCCGTGAGCGGTTTGGCGACAGTCGAAAAGTGTTTTATAAATTTCCTATAATAATTCGCAAACCCAAGGAACCGCTGGAGTGCTTTCAGACTCTCCGGCCTCTCCCATTGCAACACCGCTTGCACCTTAGCGGTGTCCATTTTAAAACCGGCTGCGGACACAATATATCCCAAAAAGGGCAACTCCTGGACAAAAAATAAACATTTTTCCAGCTTAGCATAGAGCTGGTTCTCCCGGAGCAACTGTAACACCTGCCTAACATGCTCCAAATGAGTGTCCCGATCGCTAGAATAAATGAGGATATCATCCAGGTATACAATCACAAATCTCCCCAGGACATGAGCAAATACATCATTAATAAAATGTTGGAAAAAGGCAGGCGCGGTGGTCAACCCAAACGGCATAACCAGACTCTCAAAATGACCCTCAGGAGTGTTAAACGCCGTCTTCCACTCATCCCCCTGACGGACCCTTATGAGGTTATACGCCCCCCTGAGGTCCAGCTTGGAAAACCATTTCGCCCCCGCTACCTGGTTGAACAAATCCGGGATCAACGGCATTGGGTAGGGATCACGGATAGTAATCTGGTTTAACTCTCGGAAATCCAGACACGGGCGTAACCCCCCATCTTTCTTCTTAATGAAGAAAAACCCCGCGGCTACAGGCGAGGACGAAGGCCGGATGTGACCTTTGCTCAGACTCTCCGCGATGTAGTCTTTCAGAGCTTGTCTCTCAGGACCAGAAATATTAAACATCCTGGCCTTAGGTAATTTGGCCCCGGGTTTTAACCTAATAGCACAGTCATAGGCTCTATGTGGAGGCAGTTCTGAGCAACCCTTCTCAGAGAAAACATCCGCGAAATCCTGCAAAGCCTCCGGCAGGCTGGGCGTCACGGCGGACACACATGTGGCCAAGCAATTGTCTTGGCAGAAACCACTCCATTGTACTATGTCCTGAGTTTTCCAATCAATTACCGGGTTGTGCCTGGACAGCCATGGAAAACCCAGGACCATTTGAGCTGGGAGATTACGGAGGACCCTACATGTAACCGACTCAGAATGTAGGACCCCAATGTGGAGTTTCACCTCTGCCACAAACTCAGTAATCTCCCCTTGAGGGAGGGGAACAGCATTAATGGTCACCACCTGTATGGGGTGAGGAAGTTTTTCGATCCTAAACCCGGCGGTGTGTGCAAACTCCTCATCTATGAGATTGGTGGCGGAACCGCTATCCACAAACACTGATATAGGTAGCTCTCTGCCGGCGATAATAACCTTGGCAGGGAGCATACATTGAGATACCATCATGGAGGATATGCATACGCTCAGTTGGGTCTCCTCCATACCCTCTGAGCTTAACAGTTTTCCGCCGGTGTGACCCTCTTAGGTAGTACCGGGCAAACGTTAACATAATGACCTCCTTTACCACAGTAGAAACATGCTCCGGGCTTCCGGAATCCCGGAGCGCGAGGCTGAACCTGTGCCACGCCAGCAATCTGCATAGGTTCAGGGGACTCATCTACTTCAACCACACCTGCACCTCTGTTTTCCCCCAGAGGTAGCGTCTCCTGTGCCCCCTGACGAAAACGGCGATCAATACGTATCACCAAACTCATGGCAGACTCCAATGATGCCGGAGTCTCATACATCAGGAGGGCTTGTTTCACCCTCCCTGATACCCCATGAATAAACTGGCTCCGCAGTGCTGGGTCATTCCACTGTGTGTCTACAGCCCAGTGGCGAAATTCCGAACAATAGTCTTCTGCCAAGCGCTCCCCCTGGCGGAGGGCGCGGATTTTAGATTCCGCTAGAGCCAGTCGGTCAGGGTCATCGTAAATGAGCCCGAGGGCAGAAAAAACATTATCGACCGAATGAAATGTAGCAGAGTCAGCTGGTAAGGAAAATGCCCATGCTTGGGGGTCACCACTCAGTAATGACAACACCAGCCCTACTCGCTGGGCCTCATTACCTGAGGAGATTGGCCGCATGCGGAAGTATAATTTGCAGGCCTCCCGAAATACGACAAATTTGCTGCGATCGCCTGAAAATCGTTCTGGCAGCGGAAACTTCGGCTCTGCACCGATACCTGCAGATGCCGTTTGCACCTTTGCTACTACCAGGCCCTGCTGCTGAACTGCCCCTTTCAACTCGGAGACCTGTATGGACAGCGCCGCCAACTGGCGGGTTATGGAATCTAATGGATCCATGGACTCCTGAAAAAATGTGGGCCGATTATAATGTCACGGGGGCTTAGTTCAACTAAGGCTGAAATACCCGGGGCCCCTGTGGTGTCCCTTTTACTAGGGGAAACCCTGTCTGACCCTCAACCCAGGGTTTTTGCTGAAGGTGCAAATGCCTGAGCCTCCGACCTTTCCTTATCTCCTGCTCAGCCCTGCACTTAACCCTCCACCCTCCACCCAGTGAGGAGTCACACCACCAAAGCTCCCACACAAATAATGACAGACAGGGAGAACTTAAACTGCACTGCGCCGCACACACACAGGAATAAACAGTAATGTGAACAGGGCACAACTAAACACAAATATGGGAAGGAGAAAGGATAACGACGGATCATACGACACCAGATATGAATCTCTCTCTCTTGAACACCTCCACTCCAGACCGGAACCACTTGGTATGAAACACAAGCTATAATCGGCGACGCCCATATGCCAGTATGACTATTTAAAGACCGTGGGCGTGACTAACCTTCCAACCTGGTCTCCAGCAGGATTAACCCCCGAGAGCCTGAAGATCAAACCGGCGCCACTGAGGCTATAGTGGCTGGAGGTGGAACTACCTCTGCCTGCCGGATGCTGTGGTGTGAACAGCGTCCGACATGACACAAGCACCTTTAACTCTGGAGAATAGATCAGAAATCAGGGGTAACGGATACTGATATTTAACAGTAATTTTGTTGAGGGCACGATAGTCAATGCAAGGCCTTAATGAACCATCCTTTTTAGCCACGAAAAAAAAACAGCACCTAAGGGTGAAGAGGATGGTCTAATATGACCCTTCTCCAACGCCTCCTTAATATAGGACCGCATAGCCTCGTGCTCGGGTACAGATAAATTGAAAAGCCGACCCTTGGGGAATTTACACCCCGGGTTCAGCTCAATTGCACAGTCATAACTCCTATGAGGAGGCAAAGACGCAGACTCATTCTCACTTAATACATCATAAAAGTCAGCCAAATAGTCAGGAACATAATGCGACTGGGGAGAGGTGGAGAAAACAGGAGCATCACTAAGGGCACACCGACAACCCCAACTCACCACAGACAAAGATTTCCAATCCAGAACTGGATTATGAATTTGCAACCAGGGAAACCCCAGAACAATGGTATCATGCAAATTATGCAACACCAAAAATCTGCAATTTTCTTGATGGTCTGGGGCGACCCGCATTACCACCTGGGTCCAAAACTGAGGTTTATTCTTCGCCAAAGGAGTAGCATCAATCCCCCTCAAAGGGATAGGCGTCCGCAGAGGTGTCATAGGAAATCCACAACGTTTAGCAAAATCCAAGTCCATCAGGTTAAGAGCTGCTCCTGAATCCACAAAAGCCTTGGTGGAAAATGTGGACAGGGAGCAGATCAGAGTAATTGCCAGAAGAAACTTGGGTTGAACACCACCCACAGAAAACGTGTGTGCACAACGTTTCTCTCATTTAGGGCAGACAGAAATAATATGCGAGGCATCTCCACAAAAAAAACACAGCTTATTACACCTTCTGAACTCCTGACGTTGCGCCCTAGACAAAACTCTATCACATTGCATAGGTTCAGACATTTGTTCAACAGGTGGCAACATCTCTCGTGTAGTTTTGCGTTCACGTAAACGCCGATCCACCTGAATGGCTAATGACATAGAATCGTCAAGACCAGAGGGAACAGGAAATCCCACCATAGTATCTTTTACAGTTTCTGACAAACCCTTTCCGAAATAGAGCTGCCAAGGCACCATCATTCCAGGTAGTAAGGACCGCCCACTTTTGGAATTTTGACAGTACAACTCTGCCGAATCCCGACCCTGGCTTAATGCCAACACGGTCTTTTCAGCCTGATCAATAGCATTAGGTTCATCATACAACAACCCCAAGGCTTGAAAAAATGCGTTCACTTTATTCAGAATAGGATCATCAGGTTTCAAAGAAAACGCCCAATCCTGGGGATCGCCGCGCAGCAAAGAGATGACAATTTTAACCTGCTGCGTGGAGTTCCCCGACGAGTTAGGCTTCAAGGCAAAAAATAATTTACAATTATTCTTGAAATTCAAGAATTTAGACCGATCCCCCAAAAATACATCAGGAGTAGGAATCTTTGGTTCAGCAGCATGTGAATGAGCAAGATAGGCGGAAATTCCCCGCACTTCAGCAGCGAGCTGCTCCACACGATCAGACAATTGCTTCATCTCCATTGAGAAAAATTCCCCCTACGGCCTCAGAGATATAGAGGAAAAAATATGCACACAAAAAAAAAAAAAATAATAATTCTGACACTTTTTTTTTTTTTTTAACAATTCTCTCCTGCTATTGAGTACCCTAGGATCTGCGGTATGGCTGGTGATTCTGTTATGATGAGTCACCGAAGGAGGAAAAAACAAAATACCAGCTAAGTCCAGAAAAACCAGAGAGGTTGGCAGCTATCGGATTGCAGACCCCTGAACCTATCCACAACAACTAGCAGTAGCCGTGGGGGGTTCCTACGGTGCCCTAGACCCCTCGATCACAGCCGGAGAACTATATAGCCTAAAGACAGAAAGAGGAAAAACTAAACTGCCCCAGAGCAGACCCCAAAGCAATAGGCAGCCCCCAACATATAATGACGGTGAAGCAAGATGAAAACACTAACACAGATAGAAAGATAGGTTGAGCAAATGATGGGGCCCAAGCTAACTACATAGGACAGGACAGGAAAGCTGCTGTCTGCCATCCGCAAAAATCCTATCAAAATGAGCCAACCGACTGATAGGAAAAACAGGCCCTGAAGTCGCTAGGCTTCAAAAGACTATATCAGCACTCAGGTATATTCTGAAGACAGAGCAAAATATCAACAGATCAGAGACAAAAATGGAGTTCAGCTCACCCCCGGACGGGGAAGGCAGAACTCCCAAAAAACAACGCAAAAACAAAAACAAAACTGAAGAGTACAAAGCAGAGCAGAAAACTTAGCTTTGAGATGCAGGAATCAGACTGGTCTCCAAGAATCCAGCAGGAAAATCACCAGCCAGGAAGAAGGGCGTCGGCAGTCTTATATCCAGTCCTCAATTCCAGCCACCCAGTCATCATCTAGCTGCCCATGTGTTTGGTAATCAGCCTCACTACCTTCCTTCACCAGAGGAGGGAGTTCATCAGACCTCAATGGTGAAGGGAAAAATGAACTCACAACACAGTACATAATTAGAGCACTAGAGCCATCAATAGTACATAAATATGGCACCAGAACCATCAGTTAATAAATACATCACCAGAATCATCATCAGTACATGAATACGTCACCAGAACCACCATTAGCACATGAATGCATCACTAGATGAACCAAGAGTACATGAATACATCAACAGACCAACCACCATTACTTGACTATGTCACCAGAACCACCATCAGTAAATTAACACGTCATGAGAACCACCATAATTACATGACCAGAACCAAGAGTACTTGAATACAAGAACCAAGCTTAGTACAACAATCAATTGTAATATCAAGTAAACCCTATAACCAATTGTATAGCACGAACCAACAACCCTACAACTCCCAGTATGTCCCAAACACTGTCTGCCCTTATGAACCACAATCTACACCATGGCTGTCCCCTCTCTAATTTTTCATTAGACTTTCTATATCTCCACACATTCCCCACCATGCTAACCCCTCTCCGTATTGTGCCTCTGTCTTCTCTCCATATCCATTATGTTCCCCTTTTTACACTATGCCCTCATATTGCCCACCATGCTACCCTCTTCAAATAGTAACCACTCCTCAGTGTCCTACAAACAACACCCCAAACTGTAAAACAATATGATATTCCCCACACCCCCCTATCCAGTATGGTAACCACAGCCCTCAGTATTATGACCTCCACAGACCCATATACAGTATGGTCACCACAACTCCTCATATATTTTCTTGTACCCCCTTCACAGCCCCTCATTTCATTGTCTAAATGCATATCCTCTCATTTCATGGCCCAAACACACAGCCCCTCATTTTATTCCCCCCATTTGTACAGCCCATCAGCTTATTCCCCTCCATCAGCACAGCCCCTCATTTTATCCCCCCTCTTCCCAGTACCTCATTTTATCTCCCTCCTCTGCCCAGCCCCTCATTTTATGCCCCCCTGCATAGTAATACAATTTAAAAAAAAAAAAGCTCATACGCACATAATCCCAGCTCTCATCCACCGTCTCTTCTTCTGTGAAGTGCAGCAGTGGACGTTGGAAGGCGCGATGATGTCACTGCACTGCGACATCCAACGTCCTCTGCGTGCTCCTTCTCCAACAAGGTGCAAGACGGAAGTGTCCTGTGTCTTGCTGGAAAGCCCGGTGGAGAAGGGGAGATGACAGCTCCGCTGCTCCTGTCCTGGGCGGTGCATACAACAATTATATTCGCATCTGATAGAGGCGAATGCAATTGAGTTCAGTGAGGGAGCTATGGCTGGGCACAGGCAGAGAGAGGGGTGAGCGGTGTGCCCGCGCCCCAGCCGTCACTGTGTTGAATCTAAGTAGTTGTCAGGCAACCGCAGACATTCAGCAATTCTTTTTTTCAAACTGCGCTCCCCCGGGGTAGGCACGAGGTAGCGCCCTATGCAGTTGCCTACCCTGTCTACCCGTCGTCCTGGCCATGGATCTTAGTTAGCGATTGACTGGTTATACATGCATACTCACAAAGGGAAGAGAGTTGAGTGAGACTGTCACCAGGGAGGAGCTTTTTTTTTACTCATGGGTGGGAAGCCGATGATTTGACGCTGTCATCTGGGAGGAGTTTTCTTACTCGTGAGTAGGATAAGCACACTCGGTATGGAAGGCAAATGTGTCATAACTGCAGCCGCGGCCCAGCAGGCGCCACCACGCCGGTGGCGAGGGGCGGGCATCCCCGGGGACACAATATGGACCCTCTATACCACAGAGGGGGACCCGGGCCTTCCCGAACTAGGGAAGGGCAGCGACCGGGATACTGTGGCAGCTGAGCATGTGGACAAGGACACGTAGGACTTGATGACACCGCACAACTTCACGTATAAATAAAGTAAAGTTTACTTAAAGTAAAGTCACAGTACATAGACATAACCAGGACACACGAGGTCATCAGGACACACGAGGTCATCAGGACATCAGGACACACGAGGTCATCAGGACATCATGACACACGAGGTCATCAGGACATCATGACACACGAGGTCATCAGGACATACAAGGTCATCAGGACATCAGGACACACGAGATCATCAGGACACATGAGGTCATCAGGACATCAGGGTCACCCACAGGACATCAGAGTCACCGGAAGACATCAGACGGGAGTCGTTTGGTTCCGGACATCCAACACGACCTACAGGCACCACTGCAGTCATCCAGCTCCAGGCAGCGGTCATCAGGTTTCCAAACTGCGGTCGTCAGGCTCCGGGCATTGGACCTAGGAAGGAACTCAAGCGTGATGGTTCTGACACCGCAGGATTGCTGGGCCTGCATGGAGCTAGCACCTCATGGTAGTCAGAGCTCAGCATAGTAGATGCTCAGCAGGAACACCGGTTACAATAGACTCAGAGTCACTGGGTGCGGGGCTCCAAACACAGAGGGATTCCAGGAACATAACATAGCAGACAGTTCAGACATAGTCAGGTACGGGATAGGTACAGGATCAAGGATTCAAGCCTGGATACACCGCCTCTAGGCCAGGGCGAATTTAGACGGTCAGGTACAGGACAGGTGCAGGATCAGGGATTCAGGCCCAGATATACCGCCCCCGGGGCAGGGCGAAGGAACAGGACAAAGCAGGATTCAAGGCTGGGACTTTGGTACCATAACCGAAACAGACGAGGTCCACAAACACGAGACACACATGGCAAAGTCCAGGAAAGTTGTGAGTAGCTCTGGCCCCGCCCATAGGGCAGAGTCAGTTTATAAAGGAGCTGCCCCTCAGCAATTGGCTGGGGACAGCATTTCAAGTACACACACACTAACTCTGATAAAAGCAGGGGAGGTGTGGCCGCGCACACCCTAAGCACACCCAGAAACCACTGCAGCACCATCAGTGCAGGAACTGCAGCTTAGAGCACCTGGCCATGGCTGCCAGCCAAGACACACGTGGAAAGTCATGCACCAGCTGCAAATGACCTCACAACCCGCGGACAGCTTCCACAATGGCAACCAGGGACCGCACATGCGAATGGTCAAGCAGCAGAGCAAAGACCTAACGCCACATGTGCAGCTACGCAGCAGAGCAGGGAACTGAGCAGGCTCCATACAGGTAACATCCAGCAGTATCCCAACTCAATTAGGGGGAAAGGAGTAAGGGGTTAAAGCAAACACATGCATTGTCACGCCGACAAGCAGATACAGACAGAACAGCGTGACAAAATGATTTCAGAAGGCGACCCATCATTTCTGGTCTAAAAGTAAAGGAATATTTACCAGATGGACTCATTTCATTAATACCCTTTATCCTCCAAAACCCAGAGTCCATATTATTTATGGCACATACTCACCATTTAACTGAATCATCCCACTTCTCTGCTCTTTTATAGATTTTTACAGAAGTTTAAAGGTAATCTGTCAGTAGTTTTTGCTTTGTAATTTGAAAGAGCATATTGTAGGGGCATAGACCCTGATTCCAGCAATGGGTCACTTACTAGTCTGTGTGTTGCTGTTTCAATAAAGTCAGTGTTTTATTAGCAGGACATTATCACTACAGGACTAGGTATCTCATGCCTCCTAGTCAACTGCTCTGTATAACCGCGCCCCATCACTGATTGACAGCTTTCTGCCCATGGTTAGTGTATACAGAAAGCTACCAATCAGTGATGTGGGCGCGGTTATACAGAGCTCAGACTTCGGAGAACTGTTAGATCTGCAGCAGAGAAAACAGGGATTGTATCAAAATGACAAAAAAAACAGCCCAGTAAGTGACACATCATTGGAATCAGGGACAAGACTATCAGATTACATGACAAAAACCTGCTAACAGATTCCTTTTAAAAGCAGAATGTTTTTTTTTATTTTTACAATCTACTAAATGTGCAGCCCCACCCTATTTGGCACCATAGACAGCTGCCTACTCTGCCCATGCTTTGTCTTTACCTTATTTCCACCAAGATAAACGTGATTGTGTGGTGATTTGTTGTTTATTTATCATTTTGAGATTTGGCGTCAATATTCTATCTGATCATTTTGGGTTTGGGCTACGGTATTCACCAGACATTCACACCACACAGATAGTGCAGTATCCAATTATATTGAGGTCTAATTACTTATGTCTTTGAAAGCAATCATCCGAATATATCCTCTTTTCACAAAAAAAAATTAAACTGTAATACAGTGAAACCTCATTGATACAACTACCCCAACATTGCGCTACACAAACACCGCTGTGTTAAAAGCTTCTCTGGACCAGTGTTCTTCTCAAATTAGGATATAAGAGAATCGAAATACTGTTGCAGAAATATTTACGGTCGTCTAGATGATGGTCTTCTGGAGATGTTCAACCATATGTTACCGAGGTTATGTTCTTCTTCTTCTCTGACTTTCCTACCTTCCCATATTGTTTTTTTTATAATTTGCCCTTGAATTGTCAAGACCCATTGACAACAACCATGGTGAATATAAGGGACAGTGACACCACTAAAAAGCCCATTGATCTAGGACCAAGTACCAACTAATATCTGTTCCAATTTATTTTTCTAATGTATGCAGATATTCTTCCAGCCATTAAACATGGATATCTTGGTCTTTGTCTATTCCTCATGCAACAGGTGAAATCAATACAATCTGATCTTTGGTTCTTCAACATCTACAGCCCAATAGTTCAATGGGACACAAGGAACACATGCCCTGAGCCTTAACCACCTTGGGGACTTAGTGGTTAAGGACCACCATCTATCCATCCTTTCGCTGACCATTCATTGATGTGGTGAAGTGACCATGCATGCCGATGGCCTTCTCGTCATCTGATGTTTATTAAAGGGAATCTGGTGGAGATCTATATTCCATGTAACCCTTAATCCAGCTATTGCCATTGTGCATTGTCCTCTTCTGTGGGAGTTTTGAAGATCTCCGACCAACGTTAAAGGGAATCTGTCACCGGAAGTTGCAGGCCTATGTAAATGGCCTGGGTCCCGTCCGATGGGCGGTGTTTCTTCTTTTTCTCCACCCCATCCGTGTCTCCCGTCTGCGCTCTTCTCCGGTATTCTTCTTGCCTTGCGCATGCACAGTATGCTTTGACCAACTGCGGGCAAAGTCGGAAATCATTGCTGCGCATGCACCGGTACACTATGGCCCGGAAGTATTTCACTGTGTTCCGGGACATAGTGTACCGGCGCATGCGCAGTCATGATTTTCGGCTTTGCCCGCAGTTAGGCAAAGCATACTGAGCATGCGCAAAGCAAGATTGCTTTGCGCACGCGCGAACGATGGAGAAGAATACCGGAGAAGAGCACAGACGGAGGCCAGAGATGGGGTGGAAGAAAAAGAAGAAACACCGCCCATCGGACCGGACCCAGGCCATTTACATAGGCCTGCAACTTCCGGTGACAGATTCCCTTTAACGTTGGTGGGAGATCTTCAAAACTCCCAGAGAAGAGGACAATGCACAATGGCAATAGCTGGATTAAGGGTTACATGGAATATAGATCTCCACCACTCTTCATCTGGTCTTGCTGATTGAGCATTCTCCAGATTGTTTAACCTGATGTTCCAAAGTCTAGAACCCACTACTCATCTCACGAATCATCTTGCCACATCGGCTTTAAAGTCAGTCCAAAAGCTAAAGAACAAATCGAAACTTCTGTCTCTCTGATCATGCTTAATCTGATCACTTGTCAAAAGTTTGAAGATGACAAGGAAAATGATTTCATATTCCAGTCTCGAGCCCCGTGATCCTTTATCTGTTATATTCAAGTTCCATCTGACAAAAGTAACAATGTTCCATCCTCCGTCATCTGTTCTATCCCTCCCAGACCGGATTGCTCTGGTGACCAAATGCATCTCTATGCGTCTGAGACAGATAATACCTCCTGAAAAGTGACAGAGGCAGAATGGGACAAATACAATATTTACAAATGAAAAGATGAAACGCAGCAGTCCAACCTTATCAGCCTGATGGAAAAGATTGCGTGAAAGAAGCGGAATATTTCCCTTGCAGAATTTCTCTGCTGTAAGTTTATGGCTCGTTCTCCAAGGAAGCGGCGGCGTTACTCGTATCTGACATTTCTCTTTAAATGGAACAATCAATAAATCTTTGTTTCTCAGTGTCAGGCTCTTTGACCTTATTGTGTTGCGGAGTAAAAAAAATGAAAATAAAGGCAGACTGTGATAATAAAATGCCAAGCTGGGGCACGTAAAGCCGTCAGAAGCGGAGAATTTTTTGTTTGTCTTTTATTTTTTTTTTTCCCTTGTAACTTGTTGTTTGTGGCTCATTTCAGATTCTGAACCTCGTGTTATAAGTCACCTCAGGGCAATCATCATTCACATATAGACAAGGAAATGTCAGATGCGGTTGATTGTCAGGCTCGGCCCAGGGTGGGAGTGGGAGGCTGAAGGATCAATTTGTTTTCTTTAGCTAAATCTTCGCTGACGTTAAATTTCTAATTGATCTCAGACGAGGGGATGATGTGAATGTTTCCTATTCCGAGTATTCTCCCTTTATTTTGTACTCACTAGGAAATGTATTTGTTATTTGAAAAAAAAAGACACTTTCTTTTTTTATAAATTTAGAAGTCTTAGAAAAAGAGAAGTGGAAGGTCCAGAATATCGGAGGATCAACCAAATCATGCACATCCACATGTGCAACATGCTACCTGGGACATGTACTACGCCTAGTGTCACCGCTGTGCTGAGCATGCGCCTTATAAAGGGCAGTGATAAAACGAGGCGCCGTATTCCTGATGGCAGGGGGCGGACATGCCAGTGGCCAAGAGGTAGGAAGACCAATGCCACCGCCAGAGAAGAAAACGGCTTCTGTCACAGATACATAGACTGAAAAGGGCCCATATACTGTTCTCGCTCCGGAACCCTCTTCTGTCTGTGTTCGCTCCACCTCATGGTAACGCACATCCGTAGATAGCATATGCCACTGGCATACGCCTGACATGTACTGGAAGCTGATGGTGGTAAACAGAGACTGGAGGATGCCAATCAAGCCATGAGTGGTAGAGTTAGAGATAGGACTGTATGACTATTCCTGATATGGATGTCTTTCCATAAAGTATGGCATTTCATAAAATTACTTCTAATATTTGGCTTGTTTATAAACAATATCACTTCATCTAATTAGATATGGTGCCTGCAGGCAGTTCCTGGCTCCCTCTAGTGGTGGCGGCAGGGAGTTCCTAGGCTCCCTCTAGTGGTGGCGGCAGGGAGTTCCTAGGCTCCCTCTAGTGGTGGCGGCAGGGACTTCCAAGGAATCCTCTAGTGGTGGCGTTAGGGAGTTCCTAGGCTCCCTCTAGTGGTGGCTGCAGGCAGTTCCTAGGCTCTCCCTAGTGGTTACTATGCTCACTCTAAGGCTGTGTGCCCACGTAGTGTTTTTTTAACGTTTCTGCTGCAGAAACGCTTAAGAAAAGCATCCAATTGAGTTTTAATGAAAAATGCACAATGTTGTGCCAATGGTGCGTTTTTAACCGCTGCTGAAACGCTTAGCGGTTAAAACGCAGCATGTTCATTAATTTTGCGGAATCGCACGCGACTCCGCATACCATCAATTATATGGGCAAAAACGCTTGACAAACGCTTACAAAAGCGCGTCAAAAAATGCATGCGTTTTCACGGGAGCAGGTTGTGCAATTCTGCTCAGGTTTATTCTGCTTCAGAATCGCTACATGGGCACATAGCCTAATGGTGGCTGCAGGCAGTTACCAGACTCCCTCTAGTGGTGGCTGCAGGGAGTTCCTAGGAACCCTCTAGTGGTGGCTGCAGGCAGTTCCTAGGCTCCCTCTAGTGGTGGCTGCAAGCAATTCCTAGGCTTCCTCTGGTGTTGGCTGCAGGCAGTTCATAGACTCCCTCTAGTGGTGCCTGCAGGCAGTTCCTAGGCTTCCTCTAGTGGTGGCTGCAGGCAGTTCCCAGACTCCCTCTAGTGGTGGCTGCAGGCAGTTCCCAGACTCCCTCTAGTGGTGCCTGCAGGCAGTTCCTAGGCTTCCTCTAGTGGTGGCTGCAGGCAGTTCCCAGACTCCCTCTAGTGGCGCCTGCAGGCAGTTCATAGACTCCCTCTAGTGATGCCTACAGGAAGTTCCTAGGCTTCCTCTAGTAGTGGCTGCAGGCAGTTCCTAGGCTCCCTCCAGTGGTGCCTGCAGGCAGTTCCTAGGCTTCCTCTAGTGGTGCCTGCAGGCAGTTCCTAGGCTTCCTCTAGTGGTGCCTGCAGGCAGTTCCTAGACTCCCTCTAGTGGTGGCTGCAGGCAGTTCCTACAGTTGTGGCCAAAAGTATTGACACCCCTGCATTTCTGTCAGATAATACTCAGTTTCTTCCTGAAAATGATTGCAAACACAAATTCTTTGGTATTATTATCTTCATTTAATTTGTCTTAAATGAAAAAACACAAAAGAGAATGAAGCAAAAAGCAAAACATTGATCATTTCACACAAAACTCCAAAAATGGGCCAGACAAAAGTATTGGCACCCTCAGCCTAATACTTGGTTGCACAACCTTTAGCCAAAATAACTGCGACCAACCGCTTCCGGTAACCATCAATGAGTTTCTTACAATGCTCTGCTGGAATTTTAGACCATTCTTCTTTGGCAAACTACTCCAGGTCCCTGATATTTGAAGGGTGCCTTCTCCAAACTGCCATTTTTAGATCTCTCCACAGGTGTTCTATGGGATTCAGGTCTGGACTCATTGCTGGCCACATTGGAAGTCTCCAGTGCTTTCTCTCAAACCATTTTCTAGTGCTTTTTGAAGTGTATTGGGTCACTGTCCTGCTGGAAGACCCATGACCTCTGAGGGAGACCCAGCTTTCTCACACTGGGCCCTACATTATGCTGCAAAATTTGTTGGTAGTCTTCAGACTTCATAATACCATGCACACGGTCAAGCAGTCCAGTGCCAGAGGCAGCAAAGCAACCCCAAAACATCAGGGAACCTCCGCCATGTTTGACTGTAGGGACCGTGCTCTTTTCTTTGAATGCCTCTTTTTTTCTCCTGTAAACTCTATGTTGATGCCTTTGCCCAAAAAGCTCTACTTTTGTCTCATCTGACCAGAGAACATTCTTCCAAAACGTTTTAGGCTTTTTCAGGTAAGTTTTGGCAAACTCCAGCCTGGCTTTTTTATGTCTCGGGGTAAGAAGTGGGGTCTTCCTGGGTCTCCTACCATACAGTCCCTTTTCATTCAGACGCCGACGGATAGTACGGGTTGACACTGTTGTACCCTCGGACTGCAGGGCAGCTTGAACTTGTTTGGATGTTAGTCGAGGTTCTTTATCCAACATCCGCACAATCTTGCGTTGAAATCTCTTGTCAATTTTTCTTTTCCGTCCACATCTAGGGAGGTTAGCCACAGTGCCATGGGCTTTAAACTTCTTGATGACACTGTGCACGGTAGACACAGGAACATTCAGGTCTTTGGAGATGGACTTGTAGCCTTGAGATTGCTCATGCTTCCTCACAATTTGGTTTCTCAAGTCCTCAGACAGTTCTTTGGTCTTCTTTCTTTTCTCCATGCTCAATGTGGTACACACAAGGACACAGGACAGAGGTTGAGTCAACTTTATTCCATGTCAACTGGCTGCAAGTGTGATTTAGTTATTGCCAACACCTGTTAGGTGCCACAGGTAAGTTACAGGTGCTGTTAATTACACAAATTAGAGAAGCATCACATGATTTTTTGAACAGTGCCAATACTTTTGTCCACCCTCTTTTTTATGTTTGGTGTGGAATTATATCCAATTTGGCTTTAGGACAATTCTTTTTGTGCTTTTTCATTTAAGACAAATTAAATGAAGATAATAATACCAAAGAATTTGTGTTTGCAATCATTTTCAGGAAGAAACTGAGTATTATCTGACAGAATTGCAGGGGTGTCAATACTTTTGGCCACAACTGTAGACTCCCTCTAGTGGTGGCTGTCGGGTTTAGCTGGGCGTATTCTGTTTAGGTCATTGGGCTTACAGATTTAAGAAGGTGAAACGTCACTACCTGATGTTAGCAATTTAACTAAAATTTTAGAACTTGGTATACTTTCCAAAGGAAAACTTAGTTTCTACAGATATTCAAGGCAATATCCTCTAAATGATAATAATAATAATCACTGACATTTTGCAAAAATATCCCCATGTTAATAGCAGACATGTGCAATAGATGGATAGATAGATGATAGATAGATAATAGATAGATGATAGATAGATAATAGATAGATAGATAATAGATAGATGATAGATAATAGATTGATAGACAGATAATAGATTGATAGATGATAGATAAATAGAGATAGATAGATGATAGATAGCTAGATAGATAGATAGATAGATACAGTAGATAAATAGATGATAGATAGATAGATAGATACAGTAGATAGATAATAGATGATAGATAGATAGATAGATAGATAGATAGATAGATAGATAGATAGAGAGATAATGCTGCCCCCTCCAGTGGTGCAGACTCTGCAGCCTTCCTCTGCTCTGTGCCTGCTTCTCCCTGGGCTGTGACTGCTCTGTGTGAATGGAGCTCTACATGCCAGCCCTGCTTTCCTTCTTCCATGATGCCAGCAGATATGAGGGAAGCAGATCTCCCTGGATCTGGGCACAGGGGCTGCCGGGCTTTTGATCTACAGGTGTCGGCTCCCAGCTCTGGGCTCAGTGTGAATGGGAGGATCGCAGGGAAGCCCTGTGCTGGGCTGGGAGGCAGGGATCTGCTCCATGCTGGAGTGGGCGATCAGCTCTGGTACCACCCTCACCATCAATCTGCAGGAGATCCCCCTCCAGCTCACAGCAGCTGCGGTCACCTCCACCCTCCACAACTACCACAAAGAGCAGCAGGAAAGTTCCTGACAACTGGCAGAGTTTGCAGAAGAGGGGAAAGTCAATGACAATTAGGGATGTGAGGAGCTGGGAGGCGCAGAGCTGTGAAGACTACACGTGGGCTTCTGGTCCTGGGAGGTGGGAGAGGTCTCACCATTGCCTTGGATGCTTACATCAGCTCCTTTCCCCATTCTTCTGTGAGGGATGAGACATTGCTGAACAGAGTGCATTAACTCTAATTAGGATTTAGACCACCTAGGGAGGAGGGAGACGAGAAGAGAAGAGACTGCTCTGGTCGGAAGCCCCTTGAGACTACACAGAGGAGAGACCACAAAGTTGGACAAGAGAAGTGGAGTCGTGGTGGCCAGCGCCAGAGCTGAGGAGGTCCAGTGCCAGGAGGCAGAGGAGGTTCAGCACCTTGGAGAGCTCCTAGGTTCAGGACCATCATAGGCACAGGCTGGTGGTCCTCACTTGACTTCCTTGGTCACTTCTTTTGGTCCATCTTATTTTTTACTTATTGTTGGTGCCCAGAAAGGCTTCAAGATTTCGTCGAAAAGCAGGCAGGAGGAACGGCCAGCTCTGAGCCGGCTGGTGGCCAGGAAGCGGCTGGTGGCCGCAGGAGCCCTGGGGGTGGTCATGGTGCTGCTGCTGGTCATCCTTATCCCGGTTCTTGTGAACTCAGCTGGCACATCAGCCCACTACGAGATGCTGGGCACCTGCCGCATGGTCTGCGACCCCTATGGCACCAAACCCCCCAGTACTGCTACTGCAGAGACGGTGCGGGAACATAGCCTTCTTCAGTCCTTACCCACCTTCATACAAGGACCTAAAGGGGAATCTGGGCGACCAGGAAAGGCTGGTCCTAGAGGACCTCCGGGAGAACCAGGACCTCCTGGACCAATGGGACCTCCTGGAGAAAAAGGGGAGCCGGGGAGACCTGGTCTTCCAGGACCTCCTGGAGCTCCAGGGCTTAATGCTGCAGGTGCTATTAGCGCTGCCACCTACACCACTGTACCTAAGATTGCTTTCTATGCTGGGCTCAAGAGGCAGCATGAGGGGTATGAGCTGCTTAAGTTTGACGATGTAGTCACCAACTTGGGCAACCATTACGACCCGACTACAGGCAAATTCACCTGCTCCATCCCTGGCATTTATTTCTTCACCTACCATGTCCTGATGAGAGGTGGAGATGGCACCAGCATGTGGGCAGATCTCTGCAAGAACAACCAGGTGAGCAAGGAGAACCTTTGGGTGGGATTTAGCTCTTTCTAAAGATCAGGGGGATAGTTTGCAATATATATATATATATATATATATATATATATATATATATATATATATACAATAGATCTATTTATGTTTTGGCAATAACCAGTTATGGAACCTCAGGGTCACTCACCTGATAGTAACACGTTAGATTTTAGGTGGTCCATCTCTGGTTTGAGGTCATACTGTGGTCTCCTACCTGTCGCAAAACTACAAGGCTCTGCATGCTCTGACTTTTGGAATCTGTTGTAGTTTTGCAAGAGATAGAAAACCAAGGATTGGAGACCACTGCTCTACTCCAGGGTATGACTTGAACTTCCATTCACTACTACTATCTCCATTGAGATTCATTGCTTCAGTTATTACCACTTCTTTAGTCCCTTATTCTGATTGACGATGGGTCAGGAGGAGTAGTGTAGGTTATTCCTAAATGTCTCTTCCAGAAGAAACTGACCTAGAAATAATCACTAGTTCTGCTTTGTGTTTGCAATGTTCAATGCTTCCTTATAGCCCTGAGGGAAAATACAAAATGTTATCCGACAATTAAAGTCTTTAATCTGTAAGCTTAGGAGTAAGTGCAGGAAACAGGTCAAAGGTATATAATGTAACCTGTGAATATACAGCACCAATGAAAGCAATGTCTGCAGCAAAGTCTTCTCCATCAATGAAAGTCATTCATTTATACATTTAGGAGTAAGCAAAGAAAGCAGGTCAAATGTATAGAAAGGAAAACAGACAGAAGGAATATCTGCAGCAAAAATCTTCTCCGACGATTACAGTCTTTAGTTTGTTTAGAAGCCACTGCAGGAAAAAAGTCTCATGGATGTAATGTAACCTCTCAAGGAAGAGGAGAAACTCAAGCAGCACTTGAAATCATTCATAAAAAAAAGAATTAGCAGGGATAAGTGCCTCTAAGTTTGAGAAGTTTTGGTGATATCACTATGTGTTATAGGACCACTGAGCAATAAAAGGGTTAAGTAACAAAGTCAGCTCTGCTGTATCTGTGTCTATGGCATTATCAAGTGGATCCGATGGAGATAGGTGTTCAGCCTGTGACATAACCGAGGCTTAGAGGGATTGATCCATATTCACTTTTGCCATAATGAGCTTTATATAATAGACCTAATTATCAGGTTATATCATTATTTGTATCTGGGTCTTTATATAACTTGCTGTTGTTTCATGAGACATTGTCCACAAAGACATTTTTTTATTACCATGTTCTGGCATCATTCTAAAAATGTTTTTTTTTCCAATTGAAGTCATTGTGACAATGATATTTGGGGTCATGAATTCTTATCTAATGAAGAATAACTTCTGCATGGGATTTATATGTCCTACACCAATTTCAGGACCATAATTGGCTTTTATATCAGTGTTTTTTCCACTACAACCCTCGACATACCCCAACTGCTGCAGGTAATGAGTGCATATCTGACCAGAGGTAACTTCACCTTAGAGCTTGCATGTTCTCCAGGATTCTTATGATCAATGGTTCTTCATCTGTGATGAGACAATAACACCCAACATGCCCTGATATCTTTTAGCTATAGATCCCAATCCTATAGTCTGCTAGTATCACTTTAGTAATTCTAATTCTACAGTCTTCTGCGATTTTTAGGTGGTTTATAATAACTTGATTGTTAAAAGTCATAGTGTAGAGCAATGATCCCATCCTGCAGATCTGCAAATGTGGTGGAAGTAAAACTCCTACTACAGCTGTTGGGAGTTGTAGTGTTCCAAATGTTAGAGGTTGAATTTTTTTTATGAGCCCATAGAGAACAACTGGAGCAAGTACATTCTCTGTACAGCTCTACAGACCAAGTCAGCACCTGTTTGCTCTTAGGGTATGTGCACACGTTGCGGATTTGGCTGCAGATTTTTCAGCGCAGATTTTGCTAAACCTGCAGATAAAATGACCTGCGTTTTACCTGCAGATTTAGTGCAGATTTTCTGCAGATTTTGTGCAGATTTCACCTGCGTTTTTACACCTGCGGATTCCTATAATGGAAGAGGTGTAAAAACGCTGCGGATTCCGCTCAAAGAATTGACATGCTCTGGAAAATAAGCCGCAGCAAATCTGCGCTGAATTTTCCGCAGCATGTGCACCGCAGATTTGGTTTTCCATAGGTTAACATGGTACTGTACACCGCATGGAAAACTGCTGCGGATCTGCAGGACCAAATCTGCAACGTGTGCACATACTCTAAGGCATTTACTCCAAAAAGTAAAGGAGTTAAAATAAGGTTTTAAGACATCCCACAAGCTCAGTAGCACTTTTCTGGGACTTGTTAACTTCACAGTTTCTAAGAGAATAGTACAAGTGTCGAGCAATGTTGCAGTAACCAAAGATTCTTGGCTTATTGTTTAACGTTTTTGAAAAAGTTACAAAATACTTTATGAAAAAGAGTTAAGATGGGTGAAATCATCTGTAAATGGGCTCTTCTGTCTTTGAGGTCACCTTGTTTTGGGTAAGTAATTCCATGTTAGAAGATTGATCTCTGCTATCTGCTATGTCTGCCGCCCATTTATAAGCTCCCTTTAGCTTCTTCAGAAGAGACAGAAGGGCAATTTGTCTCCCTGAGAGGTGGAATAGTCAGACAAATTGATATTGTGTTTTAACAGTAAAAATGGAATTTCACTAGACCTGAGACATGAAGCGGATAAGTATCCTGCGCACATTGGGCTCTGCTTCATCTACACTTAGCACAAGGACCTCTGCTCAGAACCTGGACATTGGCTGATGCACTTAGCCCTAATTTCTTATCCCCCTCCTTTTTAGACACTTAAAAGGGGCCAGGATCATTGGTGAGGGTGATGTTCCTGGAGAGCAGGTGGTCTCTGGGGACTTCCTATCCTTTCACTCCCTTCACCCTGCAGTTACCATTTCCTGGGTCCTCTGTCAGTGTGAGATGAGGGGGGGGGGGGGGAGGGATGTTGGGGTGAGGGTCAAGTCTGACTTTTTATGTTTTGAGTTGAATAGATTTTTTCACTATATGATATAATGCCTGGTATCACAGAACTATATCCTAATGTTATGTCACCTCACAGGACACCCCAGAATCCAGCAAATAACTAATTCCCCTCTGCTATTCATATCCCGAGCACATGTAGGAGTTACCTGTAACTTTATTCCTATGTCTAGCTACACACAAACATAGCAGAGCCGGATTTGTTAAGGTATGAGTTTTTAATTGGACATCAAAGTATTATTTGTTCTTTTTTAGTGATTGCTGGTAATTCTAGTAACTATCCTAACTCAGCTGGTTTATAAGAGAATTTCTATCATATCTATACAATAATCTTTATTTTTATATAGCGCTAACATATTCTGCAGCACTTCACAATTTGCACACATTATCATCACTGTCCCCAATGGGGCTCACACTTTAGATTCCCTATCAGTATGTCTTTGGAATGTGGGAGGAAACTAGAGTACCCAGAGGAAACCCACGCAAACACAGGGAGAACATACAAACTCCTTGCAGTTGTTGCAAGACTCCAGCGCTGCAAGGCTGCGGTGCTAACCACTGAGCCACCGTACTGCCCAGATGAAATATCTATCATCTGTCTATTATCTGTCTATTTATATATCATACCATATGGTATTATTTATGGTGTTCCATAAGTGTACAATAGAATAATTTCGTGAACTTAAATATCCCGGCTGCTCCTCTCCTATGATGCCCGGCTGCTCCTCTGTACGGGCCCGGCTGCTCCTCTTCTGTGCTTCCTGGTTTCTCCTTTTCTGTATGGCCCAGCTTCTCCTCTCCTGTAATGTGTAATGACCGTCTTCTCTCTTGTACAGCCCGGTTGCTTCTCTCCTGTAATGCCTGGTTTATCCTCTCTTGTACGGCCTGGCTACTCCTCTCCTGTACTTCCCGGCTGCTCCTTTCCTGCACTGCCCGGCTACTCCACTCCTGTACTGCCCCGGCTGCTCCTATCCTGTACTGTCCCGGCTTCTCCTCTCCTGTACTGCCCAGCTGCTCCTCTCCTGTACGGCCCGGCTGCTCTACTCTTGTACGGCCCGGTTGCTCCTCTCCTGTACTGCCTGGCTGCACTCTCCTGTACTGCCTGGCTGCTCCTCTCCTGTACGGCCTGGCTGCTCCTCTCATGTACTGCCCGGCTACTCCTCTCCTGCACTACCTGACTGCTCCTCTCCTGTATGGCCCGGCTGCTCCTCTCCTGTACTGCCCGGCTGCTCCTCTCCTGTACTGCCCGGCTGCTCCTCTCCTGTACTGCCTGGCTGCTTCTCTCCTGTACTGCCCGGCTGCTCCTCTCCTGTACTGCCCGGCTGCTCCTCTCCTGTACTGCCCGGCTGCTCCTCTCCTGTACTGCCTGACTGCTCCTCTCCTGTACTGCCTGACTGCTCCTCTTCTGTATGGCCCGGCTGCTCCTCTCCTGTACTGCCCGGATGCTCCTCTCCTGTACTGCCCGGATGCTCCTCTCCTGTACTGCCTGGCTGCCCCTCTCCTGTACTGCCTGGCTGCTCCTCTCCTGTACTGCCTGGCCGCCCCTCTCTGTACCTGCTGTGTCAGTATTGTTTGCTCGCAGTTAATGAGTGTGTGCAGTGATAGCAGCAATATTACACTCCTGGTAATATTCATGATGAACAATCCCCAGCGTGCAGAGGCCTCGTCTGTGTGGGAGAAATGTCTTACAAGTATATTGTGTAATACGATATTAGATAAGGAGACACTCACTAATTAAATACTGACAGAGAATAGAAATATTTGTAAATCTATCCTCCATCAATGTCAGATTTATCTATTAGAGATGAGCCAATAAAATCTCCGGACCCTGGTCACAAGCCGCGCCGGCATTGGTGGCTTCTCTTTGCTTAGCCGGCCTCTAGTGATGTCATGTGCGCTATGCCGTAACAGTGACGTCATACCAGGCCTAGTAATCAAAAGAGGGGCCGGGTATACCAGCAGATATCTATCAATAATCTATCTATTTATCTATCTATCTATCTATCTATCTGTCTATCCATCCATCTATATATTACTTAGCTATTATCTATCTATCTATCGACTATCTACAGTGTTGTGCAAATTAATTGGGACAAAGCATTTTTTTAAGTAAAATCATAAATTGGTTACCAGTCAGTGATTCAAACCAGTTTTAACTGCTTTGAACAGGTGTGAGTGCCTGCCTGTCTGTCTATCTATCTATCTATCTATCTATCTATCTATCTATCTATCTAGCTAATCTAGCTATATATATTATTTATCTATTATCTGTCTAATTTATCATCTATCCAATCTATCTTCTATCTATCTCATAGAATCATAGAATGTTAGCACTGGAAGGGATCGCCTTGGTCATCTGGTCCTACTCCCTGCTCAATGCAGGATTCACTAAACTAAACCATCTCAGACAGATGTCTGTCCAGCCTCTGATTGAATTTAAATTTCAAAAACTGACCATCACATCCAAGCATAAACATAGTGTGAACAGGTGCTTTAAGTCTAAGGCTATGTGCACACGTTGCGGATTCCGCTGCGGTTTTTTCCGCGTGGAAACGCAGGTAAAACCGCAGGTAAAGTGACCTGCGGTTTTGCTGCGTTTTGGCCTGCGGTTTTGCCCTGCGGTTTCACACCTCTACTATGTTAAAGGTGTGAAACCGCTGCGGAAACCGCATAAACATTTGACATGCTGCGGAAAAAAAACCGCAGCAAAACCGAGCGGAAAAAAACGCAGCGTGAGCACAGCGGTTTTGAAAACCCATAGGCTAACATGGTAAAGTACCATGTCTGCGGAACTGCTGCGATTCCGCAGGGCCAAAACCGCAGCGGAACCACAGCAAAAACCGCAGCGTATGCACATGGCCTAAGGAGAGGATTTACATAGATTCCCATTCAGATGAAGACTGCAGTCTAAGTGAGGATTGGCATTAGGTTAGGGTCCTGGAAAACGAGAAACGCCTTACAGTGGCTTCCAGGTACACATAAATTGGCCATTTTATGCTCTAAGCTTTCTCAATTTTTCATATTTCTAATGCAGTAATGCAATTCATATTTCATATTTCATGTTTGCATGTTATGGCGCTGCAGTGTGCTTCATTTTTTTTGTTTGAATGTACATGAGTTGGTGACTCTAGGTTAAGCACCTGTTCACACTGTTTATACTTGGATGTGACTGAGCGCTCCACCTGTTAGCCGCAGGTGTTTTTAATCAAAGCAGGGTCACCAACCCTCCACAGAGATATAGACTTCAGTCTAAAGGCCCCGTCTCACATAGCGAGATCACTAGCGAGATTGCTGATGCGTCACCAATTTTGTGACGCAACAGCGATCTCGCTACATGTGACACATAGCGGCGACCGCCCCCCCTCTGGATATCGCTGATCATGCTCGAATGCCCTGGGTCATTTTTCCATCGTTGGCGTCCCGCTGACCAGCGCACATCGCTGTGTTTGACGCTGACGAGTGACCTCGTTGGTGACGCAGAACTCAGGGACGCAGGCGGGAGTCGTTCAGAACAGTTGCTGTGTGACAGCGCACCAATGTGGCTGGTGGCCACACAATAATTGGCCATTCTGTTCCCTATATACCTCAGTGGTAGAAGTCTAGTGTATAATGGCTGCAATGCCGTTTACACTTCACATTTACAATGTTTGCCTCCATCCCTGTGAAATGTCCGCCTGCTGACCAATTTCTTTTTCTTACCACACAGATTCATAGAGTTTCATGGAAATAGACGCATCCGTGAAAATCATGGATCCGAGTGTGGGACTCAGAGCAGGTCCTAATCTGATTATTATTATTATTATTATTATTATGCATTTATATAGCGCCATTTATTCCATGGCGCTTTACATGTGAAAAGGAGAAATATAGACAAGTATAATAAACATGTGTAAGACAAGGGACACACAAGTACATAAGGAGAGGGGACCCTGCCCGCGAGGGCTCACAGTCTACAGGGATGGGTGAGGATACAGTAGGAGAGGGTAGTGCAGGTCATGCTGTGGTTCAGTAGACCGAGGATCATTGCAGGCTGTAGGCTTGTCGGAACAGGTGGGTCTTCAGGTTCTTCTTGAAGGTTTCCGTTGATGGTGAGAGTCTGATGTGTTGCGGCAGAGGGTTCCAGAGTATGGGGGAAGCACGGGAGAAGTCTTGTATGCGGTTGTGGGAAGAAGAGATAAGGGGGGAGTAGAGAAGGAGATCTTGATATGATCGAAGGTTGCGTGCGGGTAGGTACCTAGAGACCATGTCACAGATGTATGGAGGAGACAGGTTGTGGATGGCTTTGTATGTCATGGTTAGGGTTTTGAATTGGAGCCTCTGGGCGATAGGAAGCCAGTGAAGGGCCTGGCATGGGGGGAGGCTGGGGAATAGCGGGGAGACAGGTGGATTAGTCGGGCAGCAGAGTGTAGGATGGACTGGAGCGGAGCCAGAGTGCTAGATCTGATCTGTGTTTCCGGATCAGACACCGCCATATAAGTCAATGGAGGAAACATGGAGGCAAATCTGAAGGCTTAGCTTTTCATATATTGCTTTTATTAAGATTCTATGTAGTGGGGAGGAGGTGGGAGGAGCTAGAGGCAGAGCTCCTCCCCTCTGCATAGAATCATATCAGCACCAACTGCCATCTTCTATCTCAGTAATGTAATAATCTGTCTTCATTGAATACACATTTTACCTGTGGACTGACAATTTTGAGACTGAATAAAGAGTCCAGGAGGAGAAAGAAGTGAATTTCTCTGATGAGATATATTACAAAGTGTCTTATTTTCATGTGGACTGTTGATTTCTGAAATAAAGATGTAAACGGCGGTCTCTCTTTAAATCCTTATTAATAAGCAATGTAAAGGTCTCTTAGCCGGTTCCCCCTACATGGTCCCTACAGATGTAACAGACCTGAGTTTGTCATTTCCAGGAGCTTTTTTAATCACTTAGCTAATTTAATTATTTTTACGTTTTGTTAAAGTTGGTTTGCTGTGATGCCGGTGACACATGTACCATATTTAATGAAATATTATACACTATGTAGCACATGTTACACAAACGCAAGAAAAATAATAATAAAAAATTCCAAAACAGCACAAAAGCTATGAAAAATGTCCCCCATATGGTTCGTGTCATTAGTATCATAACTCAGCAGATTTCTCTAAAGACCTATGTAAAACCACAAATAATACATTCCAATCTGATGAACTGCACTAAATGACAAACTCATGAGTGCTACAAACTGGGATTGTTCTACGTAAAGGGAATCTGTCAGCAGGTTTGTGTTATGTAATCTGACAGCAGCATAATGTAGGGGCAGAAACCCTAATTCCAGCGATGTGTCGCTTACGGGACTGCTTGGTGCAGTTTTGATAGGATCCCCATTTTCTCTGCTGTAGATGTAGCAGAGCTCCAAATGTTGAGCTGTGTATAACCCCGCCCACATCACCGATTGGCCGTTTTGTGTGTACACTATGCATCGTCAGCAAGCTACCAATCAGTGATGGGGGTGGAGTTGTATAAGTTAGCTTGACTTTCCTGCATGTGACACCTAGTCCTGCAGTGATAATCTCCTGCTGATAAAACACTCATTGCTGCACACAGCCTAATAATTGACACATAGCTAGAATCAGGCTCTCTGTCCCTACATAATACTGCTCTCAGATTAAATATCAAAAACCTGCAGACAGATTCCCTTTAACATACCCAGCACTCGTACACTAAATAAACTCAGCACTGCTACATCTGTAAAATTCAGAACTCTCATAATAGATCAATTCTGCACCACCTCATCTGACAAACTCAGGATTCCTTCACCAGGCAACTCCAGCTCTGCTACTTCTTTATAGAAAGAGGCAATGACAGAATTAGGAATGCTTCTCTGTACATTACCGTATGTCGCCGCATTGTAGAATAAGTAAGATAGAAGTAATCAAGAATAATAATAATATCGCTATGTATCAACATATGGTAACGCCACGTTCCACCGCTCCCTACAGAGAAGCCGGCTCATTGGTTCCCAGTGGGTTGTAGACGGAACCCGGAGAAAACCTGACGTCAGACTTCATATAATGTTATATGTTGTCATCTCTAGAATAATGTTCTTCCCCTTACACCATGTTTTTGCCATGTAAATGAATCTTAGTGTTATGCCATAGATACAGAACATAGAAAAAGAATCCTTGCTGTAAGGCGTCGCTATGTTGAATAATGGTCGCTGTATAGAGCAATTGCTGCTATGTAGAATAATAAGTGTCGCTAAATGTTGCTATGAGGAATAATAATCACTAGATGTTGTCAATACGTAGAATAATCCTTTGTGTTATTCCGTATACTTTATTGCTATAGAGAATAGTTGCAGTTTTGTTGCTATGTAAAATGATAATTGCTGTTATATGCCGTCGCCATATAGAATAGCAATCATCACTATATATCGTCGCTAGGTAGAATAATAATCGTTGCTATATGTCGTTGCTATGTATAATAATAATAATCGTTGTTGCTAAATGACTTCACTAAGTAGAATGATAATTGTTGCTATGTCGTTGCTATGTAGAATAATAACCATTGCTATTTGTCATTGCTAGGTAGAATTACGTATGTGTCGTAGCTATGAGGAGCAGTAATCGGTTGAGATCTTGGGGAAATTGGAGACAGATGATCACTTTGATCTTCTTGTCATGTTCTGGGCAATATTTGCAATGTGGCAGGGGTAATATCTGCTGTACAGGGCCACAGCCATTAAGAAATCCTGCTGCTATGGAGGTAGTTGTATGTTAGTACAATGTTAGGTAGGTGATGTGTCACATCCACATGATGCCAGCACCTAAGGTTTCCCCGCAGAGTATTGCCCCATCACATTGCGTCCGCCGCGGCTTGTCTCCTTCCCATAGTGCATCCTGGTGTTGTCTCTTCCCCCCCAAGCCAGCAGTCTACATGGTGTAAAAAAAAAGTATTTATCAGAACAGGCCGGCTTCTTCCATCGCTATGTTGTCCCGTTGCTGTTTGTTGTGCTGTTGCTGTTTGTTGTCCCGTTGCTGTTTGTTGTCCCTTTGCTGCTTGTTGTGCTGTTGCTGTTTGTTGTGCTGTTGCTGTTTGTTGTGCTGTTGTCTCTAGGTGCCCATTGTAGGTGGTTTCACTGTGGAAAGGGGCCAGCATTGGCTCTCCGACCAGTCTGTGGCTACAGAGCCCCATATACTGCAAGATGTGGTACATTATATATATATATATTTATCTTTATAAATATGCACATCTGTGTTTCCATCAGAGCCGCTGGCATCAAGGGCAAAGAGATAGTCCTGCACCTGGCAACCAAGTTATATAAATATTAATGTGATCTGGTGGATACAAGCGACTTTGTAGTCAGCGCCGCGACCGAGATCTCAGACCTTAGATGATACTTGTATTAGTGGGAATAGATACACGTAGATCACAGCTACGGGCTGGAATGTTAAATATGTACAGTAGACTTATAGCATCTTTTATGTGCTCTACCTTTCTTTTTTCATTTCACACCTAACAATTCAAGATATTTAGTGTATCATGAAAAAATAAAAATAAGTAAGTGCAATAAATAAATTAAAAAATGGCTATTGATTACATAAAGATTCATGTTAAGTGTATTTAAAAAAAATGTTGGTGATTTGTTTTTTTTTATATATATGACCATTTACAGGATAGACATAAAAATACATAAAATCTTGCATTTTTCACATTGACCACTGAGCCTTTAAATAGACAATTCCTGATCATTACATGGGCCTAAGAGCTGTCAGCAGAAACTTCTACATATATATATATATATATATATATATAACAAAAAGCAGCATCAAGAGAAATCCCACCAAGGACAACATCTGCAAGGAGTTTGTATGTTCTCCCCGTGTTTGCGTGGGTTTTCTCCGGGTTCTCCAGTTTCCTCCCACATTCCAAATACATACTGATAGGGAATTTAGATTGTGAGCCCCATCAGGGACAGTGAAGAAAATGTGTGCAAATTGTAAAGCGCTGCGGAATATGTTAGCGCTATGAAAAAATAAATATTATTATTAAAGGGTGCAAAAAATCCTTCCAGGTATGTACCAAACCTCATGCTATAGTCCAAAAGAACGAAGGCAGCACTCCAATATATATACATATATATATATATATAATCTCTAAGCAATTCCTTATCATCACAGGCTGGAATGTAGAGAAAAGTAACACCTATGTATAAATAACACAGGATCCACCATTCACAGTAGGTGGTCACAGCTCATCTCCTCCCCCTCTCTGCACAGTGACCTCTGCACAGGTCGCAGAGCAAGCCCACAACACTCTTCCATAGAATCCAGTGAGTCATCTCCGATCAATTCCTGTCTACGGTCCAATTCTACGTGCAGTTTAGACACCGGACAGCCCATGCTGACAGGCTCCTGAGATGTAATTGTGATACCAAGCACTGTTTATATGTACTACACACCGCCGCCACCGCCGCTGCTGCTGAACCTCTTTTTGAAGAGTAAGACAAACAGTCCTGCTCTGTATTGGTATGAGGTTTCCTTATTTCATTAGTAAGATTGAGAAGTGCGTTACTATGAAGCGTGTTACAATGAGCTGAGACGTGAGTTGCGATGTTCCGCAGCAGCTGAGGCTTGTAATACAAAAGAGGGACACTGCAAATGTTCTTGTTCTCTAAACCACACCATTAAGAGTGCCTTTTATTTAGCTGCCCATATTTCCTGCCGACCTCCTCGTTTCCGCTTCTAGGTCGAGTGACCACTGCAGCCAACCAGCGGCCTCTGATTGACTGCAGCAGTCAAACAAGAGAAGAGACCAGCAGAGCACATGGGCAGCAGCTATGAGGAATGGAGAGATTTAGTGGGCGAGTATATGATTTGCTTGTTGTTTTTTTTAAGATCATCATAAAAAATAGTGGACAAACCCTTAAAGGAATTCTTGGGTCGGAGTTTTAGGGTGCATTTATAATTAACAAGCCTTCCTAGGAAAGGTCATTTCTTTATAATCAACCTGTTTGATCACCTGCTGAACGAGTGAAACGCATGCGTAAAATTCATTGTTCTCGGCAGCACATCGTCCTGTATATCCTGGGCCTGTGCTGCCGAGAACAATGGTATAATTGGGTTACCGATTGTTCTGTGTGAATAGAATTGTGGTCGGCCTGGCTCTTAAACCACCGCTGATCGGTGCGTTCCGCCACTTTGGAATGTGGTTTAGCGCACTTTACAACTAGGAGGATCAGGCTCTGTTCACACAAGACGGAAATGCTGCAGATTTGACAATTGGATTTGTGGCCCAAGAATCTACGGTGGAATAAAGTATCAGTGCAATGGATGAGATCTGAATAAATCTTATACTCATACTGCTTGAATTTTTGCGGCATGCCAATTTCTGCTACGAATCAAACAAGGATTTACTGGAGATTTTCCCAGTTGTCTTCACTAGAGCAATGAGAATCAGCAGTTTCCTCCTCGCGCTGCAGATTGATGGCTTCTTCTTCCAGTAGGACATCAATGTGTGACCTGTCCAACAACTGGTACAACCGGAAAGGACGGCGTCCAAGGAGCCTTAGGCTACGTGCACACACTGCGGATTGGGGTGCGGATTTGGTCACGCGGATTTTGTAAAATCCGCAGGTAAATCTGTAGGTCAAAAGACCTGCGGTTCTACCTGCGGATTGCTCTGCGGTTTTTCATCTCCACAATGGAGGAGATAGGAAACCGCAGCGGAATCTGCTGAAAGAATTGACATGTCAATTCTTTCTGCGGTTTCAAAACCGCAGGAAAACCGCGCGGAAAAATCTGCACCGTCTACACTGCGGTTTTTTATTCCCATAGGGAATAATGGTACTGTAGAATCCGCAGCGTGTGCACGCACCCTTACTGCAGTGCCCAGGACACAGCACGGGACCTGGATGAGGGACCTCACAAATCAAACTCTGATGGCCTATCTGAAGATGAGAACTTAAAATTTCCTTTAAGACAATTTATCACCAATATTGTTATTATTATTGTTATTTATTATTCTAGCGCCATTTATTCCATAGCACTTTACTGGTTTGTTAATTAAAACTACCTGTCATAGTACAGGAGGAGGAGGTGAGCTGTGACATCACCTATTGTGAATGGTGGATCATGTGTAATTAACTGTATATAGAGGTGTTGTCAGTCATACTACAGGAGGAGGAGGTGAGCTGTGACATCACCTATTGTGAATGGTGGATCTTGTGTTATCTATTGTATACAGAGGTGTTATCAGTTATTGTATAGGAGGAAGTGAGCTGTGACATCACCTATTGTGTATGGGGAATCCTGTGTTATATACTGTATATAGAGGTGTCATCTTTCATTGTACAGGAGGAGGAAGTGAGCTGTGACCACCTAGTGTGAGTGGAGATTCCTGTGTTATTAAGGCTGGGTTCACATTGCATTATGGCAGTCCGTTTAACTGATTGCATTAAAAAGCTGCATTACCGCGATGTAACGCATCCGTTAACGCACCCATAGACATCGCTAATGCATGTCATAATTGGCCATAATGCTATGTGAACCTAGCCTTACTGTATATAGAGGTGTTTTCAGTCATTATACAGGAGAAGGAAGTGAGCTGTGACATCACCTATTGTAAATGGTGGATCTTGAGTTATCTCCTGTATATAGAGGTGGTATCAATCATCGTAGTAGGGGGAGGTGAACTGTGACAACATCTATTGTTAACGGTGGATCCTGCGTTATCTCCTGTATAAAGAGCTGTTATCAGTCATTGTACAGGAGGAGGTGAGCTGTGATATCACCTATTGTGGATGGTGGATCCTGTGTTATCTACTATATATAGAGGTGTTATCAGTCATTGTACAGGAGGAGAAGGTGAGCTGTGATATCACCTATTGTGGATGGTGGATCCTGTGTTATCTACTGTATATAGAGGTGTTATCAGTCATTGTACAGGAAGGGGTGGAGGTGAGTTGTGACATCATCTATACTGAATTGTTAATCTTGTGGTAGAGGTGCTACCTGTCACTTAAATCCTGCCTGTGATGATAATGAGATGATTTCTGTAGAGGTCATTTCTCATCATAGCATTCCCTTTAACATAGAGCTTTACCCTTAAGGACTTTTTTTTACCTACACAACTGACAGCTGCTGGTAAATTCGTTCTTTGCGTTCCTTTATAATATTTATATCCTAAGCAATAAAAAAATAATCATTTTCTGGCATTTTTCTTGGAAGGGGCACAAAGCTTTTTGCTGATATCTGCAGCCTTTGCCGGGCGACGTAATGACCTTATAAGCTGCAAAATTACAACTTTTGTTTTCTTAGTGTGAGAGTAAATAGGCTCCACGGAAAAAAAAATGAAGTCGCTTCTCCAAATTTCCATTATTATGCTGGAAAAAAAAAAAAAGAAAGCTAAAATATAAAATAACTTTCCCAAAGCTTCATGTTCTCCGTGTAGTGCACAGCGCTGCCGCATTTCAGATGTTTCATGATCATTACAGGAGGACAGAACCGGGCGGCGCAGTGCAAGTGATGAGCCTACACTTATGCTAATGCGGCACGTAGAAAGAAAAGCTAAATTATGGATGTCTGGGAACACGGGGAAATATCTGAGAAAAAGGACGGCAGTGCATGCTGGGGATCACACACTGGTCAATTTATAGAATAAACTGAGCGCTCGACCGCAATGCAACGTCACCATGGCCATAATAAAATGGAAATTTGTCAAAAACTTTTCAAATTTTAATTTTTATGCCCTTAAATCAGAGAGTGGTGTCACACAAAATAGTTAATGAATAAAATTTCCCACATGTCTACTTTACATCAGCACAAATTTTGGAACATAACTTGTTATAAGGGTTAAAAGTAAACCGGCGATTTCTCATTTTTTTGTACAAAATTACGAAACCATTTTTTTAGGGACCACATCACATTTACTTTGAGGGGTCTATATGACAGAAAATACCCAAAAGTGACAGCAATCCAAAAAATGCACACCTCATGGTGCTCAAAACCACATTCAATTAGTTGATTAAGCCTTCAGGTGCTTCACAGGAATTGTTATAATGTGGAAGGAAAAAATTAACATTTACCTTTTTTTCACAAAAATTTTACTTTAGACTTACATTTTTTTTATTTTCACAAGCAATTACAGGAAAAAATGGACCCCAAAATTTGTTGTGCAATTTCTCCTGAACATGAAGATACCTCATATGTGGGGAAAACTGCTGTTTGGCTGCATGGCAGGGCTCGGAAGGGAAGGAGCGCCATTTGACTTTTTGAGTGCAAAATTTGCTGGAATAATGAGCGGACATCATGTCGCGTTTGGAGAGCCCCTGATGTGCCTAAACAGTTGAAACCCCCAACAAATGACCCCATTTTGAAACCTACACTCCTCAAGGAATGTATCTAGATGTGTGGTGAGCACCTTTAACCCCCAGGTGTGTCCAGAAATTTATAACATTGAGTAATGAAAATAAAAAAAATCAATATTTTTCCCACAAAAATGTTTTTTAACCCCGAATTTTGCATTTTTACAAGGATAACAGGAGAAATTGCACCATACAATTTGTTGTGCAATTTATCCTGAGTACACAGATACCCAATATGTGGGAGCAAAACTACTGTTTGGGTGCACAACAGGGCTTGGAAGGCAACGATTACCAATTGACTTTTTGAAAGCAAAATTTGCTGGAATAATTAGCGCTCGCCATGTCTCGTTTGCCTAAACAGTAGAATGTGCCTGATGTGCCTAAACAGTGGAAACCACCCAAAAGTGACACCATTTTGGAAGCTGGACCCCTCAGGGAACTTATCCAGATGTGTGCTGAGCACCTTGAACCCTCAGGTGCTTCACAGAAGTTTATAACGTAGAGTCGTGAAAATAAAAAAAATCACATTTATCTTGTGCTCCCAACTGAGCACTTACATTGGAGTTTCCATCTAAATTTCCAAGTGACGTAATTAAAATGAAACCCCAATGGATCCATTCACTGTAATGAGGCAGCAGAGCTACTCTGTTTGGCCTCTCTTCAGCAGTGTTTTTTTTTTTTTTTTTTTTTTTTAAAAGTACACAAAACTGTGGCGGACCGTGCTTTTATGCACGTCTAAAAAGACAGACACCACTGGATCACAGGTCAGATCACAGTGCCTCCATCTGCCTCATTATAGGGAATCTTCCACCGGGGGTTCCAGTTTAATCACGTATTTCAGAGATATACACTGAAACCGCGGTGTAAGCGCTCAGCACAGAGCTCAGGATAAATGTGAGCCAAGCCTAACTGCTATCTTTGGGAAGCACAATGAACAAATCAACAGCAGTTGAAGTATTGGTTTTATATTTTTTCACACCGTTCCTCATGCGGTATAAGCGATTAGACAACTTTATTCTTTGGGACAGTGCAATTCCAACAGTACCAGATTTATATTGTTTTTTTATGCTTGGCTGGTATTACACACTAAAAGATGCTTTTTTTCAAAAACTAGTTTGTGTATCCCCATATTAAGATAGGTATAATTTTCCATATTTTGCCCACTGAGTCTTGTGACTGCTTGTTTTTAACAGGACGAGTTGATGTTTTTATTAATACCATTTTTGAACTCATGACTATTTTGATCTTTTTCTATTTCGATTTTTGGGAGGCATAATGAACAAAAAGCAGCAATTCAGAAATTGTTTTTTTTTTATGCTGTTCCGCGTGTGGTAAAATTAATAAGGCAGCTTTATTCTTTGGGTCAGTACGATTACAGTGATACCACATTTATATCCCTATTTTCATATATTTTGGCGCTTTTACACAAAAGACTATTTTATAGAAAAAAATGATTATTATTGTATCGCTTTATTCTGAGAACTATATCTTTGTTATTCTTCCGCTGATGGAGCTGTATGGCGGCTTGTTTTTTTACAGGACAAGATGACATTTTCAGAGATACCATTTTTATTTACATTCATCTTTTTGATTACGTTTTATTCCACTTTTTGTTCTTCGGTATGTTGAAAAAAACATCTTTTTTTATTTTTTTTTCCGGCTTTCACTAAAGTGGTTCACTAAAGTGGCTAACTGGTGGGACAGTTGAATAGGTTGGGAAGGTCCAGATGTGGCGATATCAAGTATGTGTGCTTTTTTAAAAAATAAATATAAAAATATATTTTTAATTGGAAAAGGAAAATGGCTCTTTGTCCTCAAAACATTCAGCAAACTCTGTACTCCCAAATCCAAATGCCCCCTCCCTCCTGAGCCCCTGTGTTCCTAAACCACCTTTAGCGTCCACATGTTTGACATTTCTGTAGTAACAAGCGCTCACTTAAATTACATGTGCATGTGTTCAGAAGCATGAGCTCGGCACAATGTATGGGCACTACAACGTACTGGGCACTATGATGTTAGATTTACAAATTTCACTCAGTAACATGCATTGCTGCTTATTTCTGGAAAACACCCATTGAATTAAAATCATCACTACACCTGTAAATAGATTCCCAGAGGGGTGTAATTTCCAAAGTGGAGTCACTTAAGGGGGAATTCTGTTCTTTTGATACTTAAAGGCTCTGTATGTGGAGTCTGCAAACTATTCTACTATTTGTTCTCCATGAGTCAAATAGCGCTCCTTCCCTCCCGGTCTTGCTATGTAGCTAAGCAGTGCTGTACAGCCACATCAGAAGTATTGCCACGTTTAGCAGAAATTGTGTGACATATTTTGGGGCCATTTTTCCCCATTTCCCCATGTTAAAATGTAAAATTTGGAGCTGAAATTAAATTTTTGTTATAAGAATGTAATTATTTTTTCCTCACTGCCCAAAGGTATACAATTCTCTGACACACGCATGGTGTGAATATGATCACTATACCCTTGGATGAATTCATTGGGAGGTGTAGTTTGTAAAATGGGGTCACTTATGGGGATTCTGTTGTTCTGGCAACTCAGGGCCTCTTCCAGTCTGTCATGGCACCCACAAACCATGAAAACAAAATGTGCACTACAATATGGGGCTTCTTCCCTTCTGAGCTTTCCACTGTGCCTGACAGTATTTCCCAATTACATGTAGGGTATTGGCGCACTCAGGAGAAATTGCACAACAAACTGAGAGCCCTTACAATAAATAAAAACTTGTGGCTAAAACATTTTAGTCATAAAAAATTAATTATTCTAACTTCTCTGCCCAATGGAATACAATTCTGTGAGGCACATGTGGTGTCAACATGCTCACTGCACCCCTAGATAAGTTCATTGGGGGTCACTTATGGGGGGTTAATGCTGTTCTGGCACCTCAGGGACTACCAATGTGACATGGCACCCTCAAACCATTCCAGCCACTTCTGAGCTCCAATAAGGTGCTCCTTCCCTTCTGAGCTTGGCATTGTGCCTCTAGAATAATTTTCGAACACATATGGGGTATTGGCGTACTCAGGAGAAATTGCGTAGAAAATTGTACTATTCATTTTCTCCTATTATCATTTTAAAAATTAAAAACTTTGGGCCAACGCAACATTTTAGTGGAAAAAATGGTAATTTTCCATTGATTCAGCCCAATGTTATACAATTCTGTGAATCACCTGAGGCTTAAAAATGCTCACTACAGTCATAAAAAAAACCAAGATAGCAGCAAAAAAATTTGATCCTAAAAATTAACTTTTATTCCAATATTTAAAACCTGGATGATACCAGTATAGGGAACAGGGTACAGGGTATTTTTAACATACAAAATATGCAATGTATCAGGGCACTACACTCGCCCTAATAGGCCCTAGTGCATCCCTTCCTTGCCGCGGAGGTTGGCACCCTAATATATGCGATGTGGCGCCCCCGCTCAACGTCGGTGACCCTAATAACTCCCTAAAAAACCCTAATCCACGACGAGGATTCATTTTTTCGGGAATTTTGTGTGTTTGTGTTTTTTTGTGTATCCTCGTCGTGGATTAGGGTTTTTTAGGGTGTTATTAGGGTCACCGACGTTGAGCGGGGGCGCCACATCGCATATATTAGGGTGCCAACCTCCGCGGCAAGGAAGGGACGCACTAGGGCCTATTAGGGCGAGTGTAGTGCCCTGATACATTGCATATTTTGTATGTTAAAAATACCCTGTACCCTGTTCCCTATACTGGTATCATCCAGGTTTTAAATATTGGAATAAAAGTTAATTTTTAGGATCAAATTTTTTTGCTGCTATCTTGGTGTTTTTTTAGAGTATTTGATCCATTTTATATATTTTTTGAGGTTTTTTCACTACAGTCATAGAAGAATTCCACAAGAAGTATAGTTTTCAAATTGAGGCCATGTGTTGAGGTTTCTGCTGTTTTGACATGTCAAGGCCTTTTCAAATGTGATGTGGCATCCTCAATCTATTCCAGCCAAAATTGTGCTCTAAAATTCAATTGGTGCTCATTCTCTTCCAAGCCCTTCTGTGCGCCCAAACAGTAGTTTTCCCCCACATATGAGTTATCAGTGTACTCATGAGAAATTGAACAACAAACTGTATGATCCATTTTCTTCTATTACCCTTGTGAAAATGAAAAATTTGCTGCTGAAGCAAAATTTTTTCCAATTTTATGGCTGAACTTTTAAAAATTCCGTGAAACCCTGTGGGTTTAAGGTGCTGACCACACCTCTAGATAAGTTAATTGAGTTGTGTAGTTTCCAAAGTGGGGTGTTTCAACTGTTTAAGCATATCAGGGGCTCTACAAACACAACATACCGTCCGCTATCTATTTCTGCCAATTTTTCACTTCAAAAGTCAATTGGCGCTTCTTCCCTTCCGAGCCCTGGTGTGTGCCCAAATAGTAATTTACCACCACATATGGGGTATTTCTGTACACAGTAGAAATTACACAACACATTGTACAGTCCATTTTCTCCTATTACCCTTGCAAAAATGGAAAATTTGGGACTAAATCAACATTTTTGTGGGAAAAAGTAAAATTTTCATTTTTTTCCTTCCTCATTGCTTCAATTCCTGTGCAGCACTTGAAGGATTAATAAACTTCTTAAATGTGGTTTTGAGCACTTTGAGGGGTGCAGTTTTTAAAATGATGTCACTTTTGGATATTTTCTGTCATATACTGTAGGCGTTTCAAAGTCACTTCAAATGTAATGTGATCCATAAAAAATGTGGTATTGTAAATTTTGTAAAATTGGAAAAAAAAATTTGGGAAAATTGAGAAATTGCTGATAAATCTTTAACCCTTCTAACTTGCTAAAAAGAAGTTTCCAAAATGATGCTGATATAAAGTAGACATTTGGGAAATGTTATTAACTATTTTGGGGAACATATGATGTTTTAATTGCTTTTTTATTACATTTTTTGAGATGCTAAAATCTAAATTGCAATCCTTACATTTTTTTAAAACTCTTATAGCATTCATTGTACAGGTGAAACTATTTTATATTTTGATGCCAAATACGGTATTTCTTTTTGTTCATTTATTTTTTGTATTGGGAATAAGAGGCATTTCAAGATTTTAAGCTTGTTTATTTCATTTTTTAATTACAGTATTTTATTTTTTTTTCACTTTTAGTTTTTTTTTAGTCCCCCTTTGGAACATGATCATTTGATTGATTCTACTATATACTGAAAAACCACAGTATATTGTGAATTTATTAGTCTTCTTTGAAACCCACCCATGGATTGAGCTTCATAGGGGCACAAATATGGCAAAGTCAGGGTATTTCAATAGGGCCCTGGTTGCTATTGCAACCCATCAGTACCCCATGATCACAACGTGGGGGCGGGGGGCAGTGGTCACCAAATCTGCACACCACCGTGCATATAGCCTACAAAGATCTTGAGCCTTCTACATGCTCCCATACATGTGCAGCGGATATTAGGAAGAGGTTATATCCATTTTTTGAGTTTGCATTCAGTTGGTGGTCGTAGATAATGATTGACAGCTTTTTTCCAGAGTAAGGGTTCATTCAGATGTCTGACACAATCAGTCCGAGCACGGAGCACTGCAGCACGGACTGGCCGCGGCTTTCCTGACCAGAGCAGCTTCATGTAATTTCTATGAGACTGTCACAACAGGAGACCCGGCGGCGGCCACTCCATGTATGGTGGTCCGAGATCGGACCGAAATTCACAGATGTCTGAGTGAGCCTTTAGTATTCATCCATGAGCTATCAACCACCGAATAAGGGTGTATTCACACTGTGTCTTTTTCAGGTTGTCAAAATGACCATTTTCAAGGGAAAAGACAATTCAGGAATTGCTCTTTTTTAAAAAAACAATTTTTTTTAGCTTTTTCTTTTTGCAAAAATTTGGCGTCTTATCACTGTTGCGTTCCAAAATTTTTTTTTATTCCATTAAGCAATGAAGTAGACAGAGTTTTTTTTTTAAAGAATAAACACTGAGAAAATGCTCAAGAAGATGCCCCAGCGTCTTGACTTCCAGTGTATTCCTAGAGGAAAACGGCGGAAGAATGGACGTTACTTATATTAAGCACTTGGCGTCTTTTAAAATGTCTCAATTGTTAGGCTATGTGCACACGCTGCAGATTCACCTGCGGATTTTTCCACGCGGATCCGCAGGTAAAGTGACCTGCGGTTTATCTGCGGATTGGCCAGCGGTTTTCCCCTGCGGTTTGACACCTGGACAATGGAACAGGTGGCAAACCGCTGCGGAATCCGCAGAAAGAATTGACATGCTGCGGATTTAAAACCGCAGCAAATCCGCGCGGAAAAAAACGCACCGTGGGCACTGCAGTTTTGAAAACCTATTGACTTGCATTGTACTGTACACTGTCTGCAGAACTGCTGCGGATCTGCAGGGCCAAATCCGCAGCAGAATCCGCAGCGTGTGCACATAGCCTTAAAAGATTCCGAAAAGCCTGAACATGTGAACAGCAAGTTGTTTTCATGTAGAAATGAATATGTCCATTCTTTTTAATATTTGGCCAATGCTTTTCCCTGCATTTCTGTATAAACAATGGCGGAAAAAGATGCAGTGTGAACATACACCAAAAGTCCGATTTTGTTTTAAAAATTAAAAGTAATTAGCATAAGGAATAAATGCTGCCATAAGTAAATAGTAATGTCAGAATTGCCATTTTATGGTCAACTTTCCTTCCTCCCCTCAAAAAATGTTACAAAAAGCAATCAAAAATTCCTACATGCGATCACCCTTAGATATTTCAATGAAAGAGCACTGTAAGGGTATGCGCACACAATGCTTTTTTCAGGTGAATTCCACTTAGAACCTGCATGAGACACTATAAAACCATGACAAAAAATTAACAATCTATTGCGCTGTAAAAACTACATTACTGTCACATGTTCAGTCTTTTGTAGCTCCTTTTCACCACCTTGTGAGTTTCCAATTTATCGTTTTTGTTTTTTCCTCCCCTTTGTCCAAGAGCCATTACTTTTTTTTCCCTGTTAATATGGCCGTATGAGGGCTTGTTTTTTTGCTGGTAAGTTGAAAGACATCATTAATTTTATCATGTAATGCATTGGAAAGCAGGAGAAAAAAAATTCCAAGTCGGTCGAAAATTGCAAATATAGTGCAATTTCACTAATTGTTTTTGTAATTTATTTACTATGTTCACTATAAATTAAAACTGACCTGTCAATATGATTCCCCAGGTCACTATGAGTACCAAACATGTATAAGGTTTTTTTAATGTAATTTTTTTTCACTGTGCCACTAACTATAGACCTGTCTCTAATCTTCCCTTCATCTCTAAACTCCTGGAATGCCTGGTTCATGCCCGACATATCCACTATCTCTCAGATAACTCTCTTCTCAACCGTCTACAATCCGATTTCCGCTCTTTACACTCTACTGAAACTGCCCTCACTAAAGTCTCTAATGATCTACTAACAGCTAAATCAAATGGTCATTACTCCATGCTAATCCTCTTGGATCTCTCTGCAGCATTCGACACTTTGGATCATCAGCTCCTCCTCACTATGCTCCGTTCCATTGGCCTCAAGGACACCGTTCTCTCCTGGTTCTCCTCCTATCTCTCTGACCGCTCCTTTACTGTATCTTTTGCCGGTTCCTCCTCCTCTCATCTTCCCCTTACTGTTGGGGTTCCTCAAGGATCGGTTCTAGGCCCCCTCCTCTTCTCCTTGTACACTGTCCCTATAGGTCAAACAATCAGTAGATTTGGTTTCCAGTACCATCTCTATGCTGATGACACCCAATTATACGCTTCTTCTCCTGACATCACGCCAGCCTTTCTAGAAAACACCGGCGATTGTCTAAACGCTGTGTCTAACATCATGTCTTCACTATATCTGAAACTGAACCTGTCAAAGACTGAACTCCTTGTGTTTCCTCCCGCTACTAATGTACCTATACCCGACATTGCCATTTTCGCGTGTGATTCTACTATTACTCCCCAGCAACATGCCCGCTGTCTTGGGGTCATACTTGACTCCGAGCTTTCCTTTGCCCCCCACATCCAATCACTGGCTCGCTCTTGTTATCTGCACCTCAAAAACATTTCAGAATTTGACCTTTTCTTACTTTTGACTCTGCAAAAACTCTTACTGTTTCTCTTATTCATTCTCGTCTCGACTATTGTAACTCTCTTCTAATCGGTCTCCTCTTACCAAACTCTCCCCCCTCCAATCTGTCTTGAATGCAGCTGCCATGATCATATTCCTCGCCTATCGTTACACCGATGTCTCTACCTTGTGCCAGTCATTACACTGGCTACCCATCCACTCTAGAATCCAGTACAAACTTATTACCCTCACCCACAAAGCTCTTCATGGCTCAGCACCACCCTACATCTCCTCCCTTGTTTCAGTATACCATCCTACCCGCGCCCTCCGTTCTGCTGATGACCTGAGCTTAGCATCCTCAATAGTCAGAATCTCCCACTCCCGTCTCCAAGACTTTACACGTGCTGCGCCAATTCTTTGGAATGCACTTCCCAGGTCAATACGATTAATCCCCAATCCCCACAATTTTAAGCGTGCCCTGAAAACGCATTTATTCAGACTGGATACCGCCTCAACACATTAACCTAATCTATCCCTGTGTGGCACAGCCAAAAGTTTTACCATAACCAGGTTCCCCGCATCATGTTCCCACATGCTTTATGCATCCATTAGCCCTCTGTTTCTGTACTGTTACACACTTAACATTATGGCTGGTCCATACAATCAGGGCAATTGTTACCACCCACCTTTCGTGTCTCCCCTCTTTCTTCATAGACTGTAAGCTTGTGAGCAGGGCCCTCATTCCTCTTGGTATCTGTTATGATCTATGTGATTATTGTTATGCTGTAATGTCTATCGTCTGTACAAGTCCCCTCTGAAATGTAAAGTGCTGCAGAATATGTCGGCGCTATAGAAATAAAATGTATTATAATTATTATTATTATTATTATTCACTTACTAGTTACCCTAGGGCAGCGACGGCGAGCCTTTCTGAGACCGAGTGTCCAAACTGCAAACTAAAACCCAATTATTTATGACGAAGTGCCAACACGTGCCAAATGCCCAATCATGATTCCCTTCTTGTAGTAATATGCCCCATCATGATCCCCTTCGTGCAGAAATATGCCCCATCATGATCCCCTTCATGTAGAAATGTCGCATCATGATCCACTTCATGCAGAAATATGCCCCATCATGATCCCCTTCATGTAGAAATATGCCCCATCATGATCCCCTTCATGTAGAAATATGCCCCATCATGATCCCCTTCATGTAGAAATATGCCCCATCATGATCCCCTTCATGTAGAAATATGCCCCATCATGATCCCCTTCATGCAGAAATATGACCCTTCATGATCCCCTTCATGTAGAAATATGCCCCATCATGATCCCCTTCGTGCAGAAATATGCCTCATCATGATCCCCTTCACGTAGAAATGTCCCATCATGATCCCCTTCATGCAGAAATATGCCCCATCATGATCTCCTTCATGTAGAAATATGCCCCATCATGATCCCCTTCATGTAGAAATATGACCCTTCATGATCCCCTTTATGTAGAAATGTCCCATCATGATCCCCATCATGCAGAAATATGCCCCATCATGATCCCCTTCATGTAGAAATATGCCCCATCATGATTCTCTTCATGTAGAAATATGCCCCATCATGATCCCCTTCGTGTAGAAATATGCCCCATCATGATCCCCTTCGTGCAGAAATATGCCCCATCATGATCCCCTTCATGCAGAAATATGACCCTTCATGATTCCCTTCTTGTAGTAATATGCCCCATCATGATCCCCTTCATGTAGAAATATGCCCCATCATGATCCTCTTCGTGCAGAAATATGCCCAATCATGATCCCCTTCGTGCAGAAATATGCCTCATCATGATCCCCTTCATGTAGAAATGTCCCATCATGATCCCCTTCATGCAGAAATATGCCCCATCATGATCCTCTTCATGTAGAAATATGCCCCATCATGATCCCCTTCGTGCAGAAATATGCCTCATCATGATCCCCTTCATGTAGAAATGTCCCATCATGATCCCCTTCATGCAGAAATATGCCCCATCATGATCCCCTTCATGTAGAAATATGCCTCATCATGATCCCCTTCATGTAGAAATATGCCCCATCATGATCCCCTTCATGTAGAAATATGCCCCATCATGATCCCCTTCATGTAGAAATATGCCCCATCATGATCCCCTTCATGTAGAAATATGCCCCATCATGATCCCCTTCATGTAGAAATATGCCCCATCATGATCCCCTTCATGTAGAAATATGCGCCATCATGATCCCCTTCATGTAGAAATATGCCCCATCATGATTCTCTTCATGTAGAAATGTTTATCATGATCCCCTTCATGTAGAAATATGCCCCATCATGATCCCCTTCATGCAGAAATATGCCCCATCATGATCCCCTTCATGTAGTAATATGCCCCGTCATGATCCCCTTCATGCAGAAATATGCCCCATCATGATCCCCTTCATGTAGAATTATGCCCCATCATGTTCCCCTTCATGTAGTAATATGCCCCGTCATGATCCCCTTCATGTAGACATATGTCCCATCATGATCCCCTTCATGTAGAAATATGCCCCATCATGATCCCCTTCATGTAGAAATATGCCCCATCATAATCCCCTTCATGCAGAAATATGCCCCATCATGATCCCCTTCTTGTAGAAATATTCCCCATCATGATCCCCTACATGTAGAAATATGCCCCATCATGATCCCCTTCATGTAGAAATATGTCCTATCATGATCCCCTTCATGTAGAAATATGCCCCATCATGATCCCCTTCATGTAGAAATATGCCCCATCATAATCCCCTTCATGCAGAAATATGCCCCGTCATGATCCCCTTCTTGTAGTAATATGCCCCGTCATGATCCCCTTCATGCAGAAATATGCCTCATCATGATCCCCTTCATATAGAAATATGCCCCATCATGATCCCCTTCATGTAGTAATATGCCCCGTCATGATCCCCTTCATGCAGAAATATGCCCCATCATGATCCCCTTCATGTAGAAATATGCCCCATCATGATCCCCTTCATGCAGAAATATGCCTCATCATGATCCCCTTCATATAGAAATATGCCCCATCATGATCCCCTTCATGTAGTAATATGCCCCGTCATGATCCCCTTCATGCAGAAATGTCCCATCATGATCCCCTTCATGTAGAAATATGCCCCATCATGATCCCCTTCATGTAGAAATATGCCCCATCATGATCCCCATCATGTAGAATTATGCCCCATCATGTTCCCCTTCATGTAGTAATATGCCCCGTCATGATCCCCTTCATGTAGAAATATGCCCCATCATGATCCCCTTCATGTAGAAATATGCCCCATCATGATCCCCTTCATGCAGAAATATGCCTCATCATGATCCCTTTCATGTATAAATATGCCCCATCATGATCCCTTTCATGTAGCAATATGCCCCATCATGATCCCCTTCTTGTAGTAATATGCCCCATCATGATGCCCTTCATGTAGAAATATGTCCCATCATAATCCCCTTCATGCAGAAATATGCCTCATCGTGATCCCCTTCATATAGAAATATGCCCCATCATGATCCCCTTCATGCAGAAATATGCCCCATCATGATCCCCTTCATGTAGAAATATGCCCCATCATGATCCCCTTCATGTAGTAATATGCCCCGTCATGATCACCTTCATGCAGAAATATGCCCCATCATGATCCCTTTCATGTAGAAATATGCCCCATCATGATCCCTTTCATGTAGAAATATGCCCCGTCATGATCCCCTTCTTGTAGTAATATGCCCCGTCATGATCCCCTTCATGCAGAAATATGCCCCATCATGATCCCCTTCATGCAGAAATATGCCCCATCATGATCCCCTTCTTGTAGTAATATGCCCCGTCATGATCCCCTTCATGCAGAAATATGCTCCATCATGATCCCCTTCATGCAGAAATATGCCCCGTCATGATCCCCTTCTTGTAGTAATATGCCCCATCATGATCCCCTTCATGCAGAAATATGCCTCATCATGATCCCCTTCATATAGAAATATGCCCCATCATGATCCCCTTCATGTAGTAATATGCCCCGTCATGATCCCCTTCTTGTAATATGCCCCGTCATGATCCCCTTCATGCAGAAATATGCCCCATCATGATCCCCTTCATGCAGAAATATGCCCCATCATGATCCCCTTCATGTAGAAATATGCCCCATCATGATCCCCTTCTTGTAGTAATATGCCCCGTCATGATCCCCTTCATGCAGAAATATGCCCCATCATGATCCCCTTCATGCAGAAATATGCCCCATCATGATCCCCTTCATGTAGAAATATGCCCCATCATGATCCCCTTCATGTAGAAATATGCCCCATCATGATCCCCTTCTTGTAGTAATATGCCCCGTCATGATCCCCTTCTTGTATTAATATGCCCCATCATGATCCCCTTCTTGTAGTAATATGCCCCGTCATGATCCCCTTCTTGTAGTAATATGCCCCGTCATGATCCCCTTCATGCAGAAATATGCCTCATCATGATCCCCTTCATGTAGAAATATGCCCCATCATGTTCCCCTTCATGTAGTAATATGCCCCGTCATGATCCCCTTCATGCAGAAATATGCCCCGTCATGATCCCCTTCATGTAGAAATATGCCCCATCATGATCCCCTTCATGCAGGAATATGCCCCATCATGATCCCATTCATGTAGAAATGTGCCCCATCATGATCCCCTTCATGCAGGAATATGCCCCATCATGATCCCATTCATGTAGAAATATGCCCCATCATGATCCCCTTCATGTAGTAATATGCCCCATTGTGATCCCCTTTTTGTACTAATATGCCCCATCATGATCCCCTTCATGCAGAAATATGCCCCATCATGATCCCCTTCTTGTAGTAATATGCCCCGTCATGATCCCCTTCTTGTAGTAATATGCCCCGTCATGATCCCCTTCATGCAGAAATATGCCTCATCATGATCCCCTTCATGTAGAAATATGCCCCATCATGTTCCCCTTCATGTAGTAATATGCCCCGTCATGATCCCCTTCATGCAGAAATATGCCCCATCATGATCCCCTTCATGTAGAAATATGCCCCATCATGATCCCCTTCATGCAGGAATATGCCCCATCATGATCCCATTCATGTAAAAATGTTCCCCATCATGATCCCCTCCATGCAGGAATATGCCCCATCATGATCCCATTCATGTAGAAATATGCCCCATCATGATCCCCTTCATGTAGTAATATGCCCCATTGTGATCCCCTTTTTGTACTAATATGCCCCATCATGATCCCCTTCATGCAGAAATATGCCCCATCATGATCCCCTTCTTGTAGTAATATGCCCCGTCATGATCCCCTTCATGCAGAAATATGCCTCATCATGATCCCCTTCATGTAGAAATATGCCTCATCATGATCCCCTTCATGTAGAAATATGCCCCATCATGTTCCCCTTCATGTAGTAATATGCCCCATCATGATCCCCTTCATGCAGAAATATGCCCCATCATGATCCCCTTCATGTAGAAATATGCCCCATCATGATCCCCTTCATGTAGAAATATGCCCCATCATGATCCCATTCATGTAGAAATGTGCCCCATCATGATCCCCTTCATGCAGAAATATGCCCCATCATGATCCCCTTCATGCAGAAATATGCCCCATCATGATCCCCTTCTTGTAGTAATATGCCCCATCATGATGCCCTTCATGTAGAAATATGTCCCATCATAATCCCCTTCATGCAGAAATATGCCTCATCGTGATCCCCTTCATATAGAAATATGCCCCATCATGATCCCCTTCATGCAGAAATATGCCCCATCATGATCCCCTTCATGTAGAAATATGCCCCATCATGATCCCCTTCATGTAGTAATATGCCCCGTCATGATCACCTTCATGCAGAAATATGCCCCATCATGATCCCTTTCATGTAGAAATATGCCCCATCATGATCCCTTTCATGTAGAAATATGCCCCGTCATGATCCCCTTCTTGTAGTAATATGCCCCGTCATGATCCCCTTCATGCAGAAATATGCCCCATCATGATCCCCTTCATGCAGAAATATGCCCCATCATGATCCCCTTCTTGTAGTAATATGCCCCGTCATGATCCCCTTCATGCAGAAATATGCCCCATCATGATCCCCTTCATGCAGAAATATGCCCCGTCATGATCCCCTTCTTGTAGTAATATGCCCCATCATGATCCCCTTCATGCAGAAATATGCCTCATCATGATCCCCTTCATATAGAAATATGCCCCATCATGATCCCCTTCTTGTAATATGCCCCGTCATGATCCCCTTCATGCAGAAATATGCCCCATCATGATCCCCTTCATGCAGAAATATGCCCCATCATGATCCCCTTCATGTAGAAATATGCCCCATCATGATCCCCTTCTTGTAGTAATATGCCCCGTCATGATCCCCTTCATGCAGAAATATGCCCCATCATGATCCCCTTCATGCAGAAATATGCCCCATCACGATCCCCTTCATGTAGAAATATGCCCCATCATGATCCCCTTCATGTAGAAATATGCCCCATCATGATCCCCTTCTTGTAGTAATATGCCCCGTCATGATCCCCTTCTTGTATTAATATGCCCCATCATGATCCCCTTCTTGTAGTAATATGCCCCGTCATGATCCCCTTCTTGTAGTAATATGCCCCGTCATGATCCCCTTCATGCAGAAATATGCCTCATCATGATCCCCTTCATGTAGAAATATGCCCCATCATGTTCCCCTTCATGTAGTAATATGCCCCGTCATGATCCCCTTCATGCAGAAATATGCCCCGTCATGATCCCCTTCATGTAGATATATGCCCCATCATGATCCCCTTCATGCAGGAATATGCCCCATCATGATCCCATTCATGTAGAAATGTGCCCCATCATGATCCCCTTCATGCAGGAATATGCCCCATCATGATCCCATTCATGTAGAAATATGCCCCATCATGATCCCCTTCATGTAGTAATATGCCCCATTGTGATCCCCTTTTTGTACTAATATGCCCCATCATGATCCCCTTCATGCAGAAATATGCCCCATCATGATCCCCTTCTTGTAGTAATATGCCCCGTCATGATCCCCTTCTTGTAGTAATATGCCCCGTCATGATCCCCTTCATGCAGAAATATGCCTCATCATGATCCCCTTCATGTAGAAATATGCCCCATCATGTTCCCCTTCATGTAGTAATATGCCCCGTCATGATCCCCTTCATGCAGAAATATGCCCCATCATGATCCCCTTCATGTAGAAATATGCCCCATCATGATCCCCTTCATGCAGGAATATGCCCCATCATGATCCCATTCATGTAAAAATGTTCCCCATCATGATCCCCTTCATGCAGGAATATGCCCCATCATGATCCCATTCATGTAGAAATATGCCCCATCATGATCCCCTTCATGTAGTAATATGCCCCATTGTGATCCTCTTTTTGTACTAATATGCCCCATCATGATCCCCTTCATGCAGAAATATGCCCCATCATGATCCCCTTCTTGTAGTAATATGCCCCGTCATGATCCCCTTCTTGTAGTAATATGCCCCGTCATGATCCCCTTCATGCAGAAATATGCCTCATCATGATCCCCTTCATGTAGAAATATGCCCCATCATGTTCCCCTTCATGTAGTAATATGCCCCGTCATGATCCCCTTCATGCAGAAATATGCCCCATCATAGAATCATATAGAATCATAGAATCGTAGAGTTGGAAGGGACCTCCTGGGCCATCTGGTCCAACCCCCTGCTCAAAGCAGGATTCGCTAAATCATCCCAGTCAGATGTCTGTCCAGCCTCTGTTTGAAGACTTCCATTGAAGGAGAACTCACCACTACTCGTGGCAGCCTGTTCCACTCATTGATCACTCTAACTGTCAAAAAGTTTTTTCTAATATCTAATCTGTGTCTCCTCCCATTCAGTTTCATCCCATTGCTTCTAGTCTTTCCTTGTGCAAATGAGAATAAAGTTGATCCTTCTACAATGTGACAGCCCTTTAGATATTTGTAGAGAGCTATTAAGTCTCCTCTCAGTCTTCTCTTTTGCAAACTAAACATTCCCAAATCCTGCAACCTTTCCTCATAAGACAGGGTTTGCAGACCGGTCACCATTCTGGTCGCTCTTTTCTGAACTTGCTCCAGTTTTTTTATGTCTTTTTTAAAATGTGGTGCCCAAAACTGGACACAATATTCCAGATGAGGTCTGACCAAAGAGGAGTAGAGGGAAATAATGACTTCACGTGATCTAGACTGTATGCTTCTGTTAATACATCCTAGAATTGCATTTGCCTTTTTTGCTGCTGCATCACACTGTTGACTCATATTCAGTCTGTGATCTATTAGTATACCCAAGTCTTTTTCACATGTGCTGTCACTTAGCCCTATTCCTCCCATTCTATATATGCTTTTTCCATTTTTATTGCCCAGATGTAATACTTTGCATTTCTCCCTGTTAAAAACCATTCTGTTAGTTGCTGCCCACTTCTCCAGTTTATTTAAATCTTTTTGAATCCTCTCTCTCTCTTCTCTAGTATTAGCTATCCCTCCTAGCTTTGTGTCATCAGCAAATTTAATCAGTTTACCCTCAATTCCTTCATCTAAATCGTTGATAAAGATGTTGAACAATACAGGGCCCAGGACAGAGCCCTGTGGTACCCCACTTGAGACATTCTTCCAACTGGATGTGCAGCCATTTACGACCACTCTTTGGGTCCGATCACTAAGCCAGTTATGAATCCACCTAACAGTTGCCTTGTCCATTCCATACTTAATCATTTTTTCAATAAGGATTGTATGAGAGACTTTGTCAAATGCTTTGCTGAAGTCAAGATATACTATATCTACAGCATTTCCTTGATCCACCCAATCAGTGATACCGTCATAGAAGGAAATTAAGTTAGTCTGACATGACTTATTAGTTACAAACCCATGCTGACTCTGTTTAATCACTTCATTCTTATCCAGGTATTGACATACATGTTGTTTAATAATTTGTTCAAAGATCTTTCCTGGTATAGAAGTCAGACTCACCGGCCTATAGTTACCTGGGTCCACCTTCTTCCCCTTTTTGAAGATAGGAACAACATTTGCTCTTCTCCAGTCTTCTGGCACTTCTCCTGTTCTCCAAGAATTTTCAAAGATTATAGAGAGGGGTTCAAAAATTTCTTCTGCTATCTCCTTCAGTACTCTGGGGTGTAATTCATCTGGACCTGGAGACTTGAATTCATTTAGGCTAGCTAAGTGTTTCCTCACTATCTTTCTGTTTATAGATATCCTGGATTCTTCTATTCCCTTAATAGGACAGTGAATAACAGTTGATGTTACATTTCCTTTCTGAGAGAAAACAGATGCAAAATAGGAATTTAAAAGTTCAGCCTTCTCAACATCCTGTCTTACCATTTCATCATTTTCATCCTGTAAAAATCCTATAGCATCTTTGACTTTTCTTTTACTTTTGACATATCCCCAAAATCCTTTATTATTGCTTTTGACATCTCTTGCAAGCCTCAATTCATTTTCAGCTTTAGTTAATCTGATTTGTGCCCTGCAGGTTCTGCAGACAGCATTATATTCTTCTTTAGATATGCCTCCCTCTTTCCATTTTATAAACATTTTTTTCTTCCTTTTTAGCATGTGCTTAAGTTCTGTGTTCATCCATCCTGGTTTCCTTAACTGCTTCCTATTCTTCCCTCTTTTCGGAATTGTTAACAACTGTGCTTTGAGAATTTCATTTTTCAAGATTTCCCATCCTTCCTGGACATTTTTGTCTTTAAGGATATCCAGCCATTGGATCCCTCCAATTCTCTTTCTGAATCCCTTAAAATCTGCCTTTCTGAAATCTAACCTTGACGTCTGAGTCTTCACAGGTCTTCCGCCTCTAGTTATCCAAAATTCTAAAATAGCATGGTCGCTACCTCCTAGGGTCCCAGCCACTTTTACCTCCTCAACCATTTCCTCCCTGTTTATAAGGATTAGATCCAAGGTAGCAGTTCCCCTTGTTTTCTCCCTTACCTTTTGGAAGATAAAGTTGTCAGCAAGAGAGGATAAGAATTTCCTTGACCTGTTAGTTTTGCCTGAGAGAGATTCCCAACAAATGTCTGGATAGTTGAAATCTCCCATGACAACTATGTCATATTTTTTGGAGAACTTGGCCATTTGATGCATAAAGAGTTCATCCATAGCTTCAGCTTGCACAGGCGGCCTGTAGTAAATGCCTACAATGGTGTCCTTTCCATTGTTCTGTCCTTGTATTCTTACCCAAACAGTTTCCACAGAACTCCCAGTCTCTGAAGCTTCAATCTCTGTGCAGATATACGCGTTTCTAACATACAATGCGACACCCCCTCCTCGTTTATCAAGTCTGTTTCTTGCAAATAAGTTGTATCCTTCTAGTCTTGTATTCCAATCATGTGTATTGTCCCACCAAGTTTCAGTGATTCCAATGACATCATATTTCTTTTCCTGTGTTAGTAGTTCCAATTCTCCTTGTTTGTTGCCCATGCTTTGTGCATTAGTATAGAAACATTTTAGTTTGTGATTGGTTTCTCTTTCTCCAATATTTTTATTAATTAGATTCTTTCGTCTTTGTTCTTCCTTTCCACTTCTAATAGCAGAGTTCTCAATAGCATTTGTCAGGTGTATGGCTTTTTCTGGTCTTTTGCTTCCCTTCCCATGTTGTTCTAGTTTAAAGCTCTCCTTACAAGTGTAGCAAGGCGACTTCCAAATACATGCTTACCAGTCTTCGTAAGGTGCACACCATCTCTAGCAAGTAGTCCATCGTGTAAGTAGTTCACTCCGTGATCCAGAAATCCAAATCGTTGCTGACGGCACCATCGACGTAGCCAGTTGTTCACCTGCAGAATCTTATTCCACCTCCTTGTTCCATGGCCATCCACTGGGAGGATGGAAGAGAAGACCACCTGCGCTCCCAGTTCTTTCACTTTCTTGCCTAAGTCTTCAAAGTCTCTGCAGATGGTTTCCAGGTCGTTTCTTGCAGTGTCATTTGTCCCCACATGTAGTAGCAGGAATGGGTAGTCATCTGTAGGTCTGAAGAGTCCTGATATCCTGTCAGACACATCTTTAATTTTTGCACCTGGAAGACAACACATTTCTCTTGAAGTTATATCCGGTCTGCAGATAGCGGCCTCAGTTCCTCTCAACAGGGAATCCCCCATGACCACCACTCTCCGTTTCTTCTTCACAACATTTTTCTTTCTCCATCCAGGAGGACTCTGAAGGCGTACAAGGTTGCTGCTTGTTGGCAAAGTCTTATCCTGATGTATTTCTTCATTGTTTTCCTGCGTGAGAGCCTGGTACTGGTTTCTGAGCAGTATGGGTGCTGACTGTCTCCCGATCCTCTTGCTTCTCTGGGTCACATGTCTCCATTCCTCTGTTTCTTCAGGTGCACTTCGAATTTCTTCTCTTTCTGTAACATGAAGAGATAATTCTGCTCTGTCCAAGAACTCTTCACCTTCCTTAATGATCTTCAACGTAGCTATCCTCTCTTCGAGATTTTGCAACTTTTCCTCCAACAGGGACACAAGCTTGCATTTGTGGCATGTGAAGTTTGGCTTTTCCACTGGTAAGTCTGTGAACATGTAGCAAGAAATGCAGCTCACCAAATGGCTCCTGGCCTCTTCCATCTTGAGATTTCTTAAAAACGATGAAAGATGAGCCCAAATTCGCGCGCCTATAGGCGCGCGGTTTTTCCGATTTCCTCTTTTCAGCTGCAACGGCCAAAACCCAGTGATCGTTGAGCTCGCGGAGACTCTTCACTTATCCCAGAAGGCACTGGGAATATGCAAATGATCTCCTCAAGACTCTTCCCCTGGTTTTCCGATTTCCTCTTTTCAGCTGCAACGGCCAAAACCCAGTGATCGTTGAGCTCGCGGAGACTCTTCACTTATCCCAGAAGGCACTGGGAATATGCAAATGGTCTCCTCAAGACTCTTCCCCTGGTTTTCCGATTTCCTCTTTTCAGCTGCAACGGCCAAAACCCAGTGATCGTTGAGCTCGCGGAGACTCTTCACTTATCCCAGAAGGCACTGGGAATATGCAAATGATCTCCTCAAGACTCTTCCCCTGGTTTTCCGATTTCCTCTTTTCAGCTGCAACGGCCAAAACCCAGTGATCGTTGAGCTCGCGGAGACTCTTCACTTATCCCAGAAGGCACTGGGAATATGCAAATGGTCTCCTCAAGACTCTTCCCCTGGTTTTCCGATTTCCTCTTTTCAGCTGCAACGGCCAAAACCCAGTGATCGTTGAGCTCGCGGAGACTCTTCACTTATCCCAGAAGGCACTGGGAATATGCAAATGATCTCCTCAAGACTCTTCCCCTGGTTTTCCGATTTCCTCTTTTCAGCTGCAACGGCCAAAACCCAGTGATCGTTGAGCTCGCGGAGACTCTTCACTTATCCCAGAAGGCACTGGGAATATGCAAATGGTCTCCTCAAGACTCTTCCCCTGGTTTTCCGATTTCCTCTTTTCAGCTGCAACGGCCAAAACCCAGTGATCGTTGAGCTCGCGGAGACTCTTCACTTATCCCAGAAGGCACTGGGAATATGCAAATGATCTCCTCAAGACTCTTCCCCTGGTTTTCCGATTTCCTCTTTTCAGCCGCAACGGCCAAAACCCAGTGATCATTGAGCTCGCGGAGACTCTTCACTTATCCCAGAAGGCACTGGGAATATGCAAATGATCTCCTCAAGACTCTTCCCCTGGTTTTCCGATTTCCTCTTTTCAGCTGCAACGGCCAAAACCCAGTGATCGTTGAGCTCGCGGAGACTCTTCACTTATCCCAGAAGGCACTGGGAATATGCAAATGATCTCCTCAAGACTCTTCCCCTGGTTTTCCGATTTCCTCTTTTCAGCTGCAACGGCCAAAACCCAGTGATCGTTGAGCTCGCGGAGACTCTTCACTTATCCCAGAAGGCACTGGGAATATGCAAATGATCTCCTCAAGACTCTTCCCCTGGTTTTCCGATTTCCTCTTTTCAGCTGCAACGGCCAAAACCCAGTGATCGTTGAGCTCGCGGAGACTCTTCACTTATCCCAGAAGGCACTGGGAATATGCAAATGATCTCCTCAAGACTCTTCCCCTGGTTTTCCGATTTCCTCTTTTCAGCTGCAACGGCCAAAACCCAGTGATCGTTGAGCTCGCGGAGACTCTTCACTTATCCCAGAAGGCACTGGGAATATGCAAATGATCTCCTCAAGACTCTTCCCCCTATATTTCATGTAGAAATATGCCCCATCATGATCCCCTTCATGCAGGAATATGCCCCATCATGATCCCATTCATGTAGAAATGTGCCCCATCATGATTCCCTTCATGCAGAAATATGCCCCATCATGATCCCATTCATGTAGAAATATGCCCCATCATGATCCCCTTCATGTAGTAATATGCCCCATCATGATCCCCTTCTTGTAGTAATATGCCCCGTCATGATCCCCTTCATGCAGAAATATGCCTCATCATGATCCCCTTCATGTAGAAATATGCCCCATCATGATCCCCTTCATGTAGAAATATGCCCCATCATGATCCCCTTCATGCAGGAATATGCCCCATCATGATCCCATTCATGTAGAAATGTGCCCCATCATGATCCCCTTCATGCAGGAATATGCCCCATCATGATCTCATTCATGTAGAAATATGCCCCATCATGATCCCCTTCATGTAGTAATATGCCCCATTGTGATCCCCTTTTTGTACTAATATGCCCCATCATGATCCCCTTCATGCAGAAATATGCCCCATCATGATCCCCTTCTTGTAGTAATATGCCCCGTCATGATCCCCTTCATGCAGAAATATGCCTCATCATGATCCCCTTCATGTAGAAATATGCCCCATCATGTTCCCCTTCATGTAGTAATATGCCCCGTCATGATCCCCTTCATGCAGAAATATGCCCCATCATGATCCCCTTCATGCAGAAATATGCCCCATCATGATCCCCTTCATGTAGAAATATGCCCCATCATGATCCCCTTCATGTAGAAATATGCCCCATCATGATCCCATTCATGTAGAAATGTGCCCCATCATGATCCCCTTCATGCAGAAATATGCCCCATCATGATCCCCTTCATGCAGAAATATGCCCCATCATGATCCCCTTCTTGTAGTAATATGCCCCATCATGATGCCCTTCATGTAGAAATATGTCCCATCATAATCCCCTTCATGCAGAAATATGCCTCATCGTGATCCCCTTCATATAGAAATATGCCCCATCATGATCCCCTTCATGCAGAAATATGCCCCATCATGATCCCCTTCATGTAGAAATATGCCCCATCATGATCCCCTTCATGTAGTAATATGCCCCGTCATGATCACCTTCATGCAGAAATATGCCCCATCATAATCCCCTTCATGCAGAAATATGCCCCATCATGATCCCCTTCTTGTAGTAATATTCCCCATCATGATCCCCTACATGTAGAAATATGCCCCATCATGATCCCCTTCATGTAGAAATATGTCCTATCATGATCCCCTTCATGTAGAAATATGCCCCATCATGATCCCCTTCATGTAGAAATATGCCCCATCATAATCCCCTTCATGCAGAAATATGCCCCGTCATGATCCCCTTCATGTAGTAATATGCCCCGTCATGATCCCCTTCATGCAGAAATATGCCTCATCATGATCCCCTTCATATAGAAATATGCCCCATCATGATCCCCTTCATGTAGTAATATGCCCCGTCATGATCCCCTTCATGCAGAAATATGCCCCATCATGATCCCCTTCATGTAGAAATATGCCCCATCATGATCCCCTTCATGCAGAAATATGCCTCATCATGATCCCCTTCATATAGAAATATGCCCCATCATGATCCCCTTCATGTAGTAATATGCCCCGTCATGATCCCCTTCATGCAGAAATGTCCCATCATGATCCCCTTCATGTAGAAATATGCCCCATCATGATCCCCTTCATGTAGAAATATGCCCCATCATGATCCCCTTCATGTAGAAATATGCCCCATCATGATCCCCATCATGTAGAATTATGCCCCATCATGTTCCCCTTCATGTAGTAATATGCCCCGTCATGATCCCCTTCATGTAGAAATATGCCCCATCATGATCCCCTTCATGTAGAAATATGCCCCATCATGATCCCCTTCATGCAGAAATATGCCTCATCATGATCCCTTTCATGTATAAATATGCCCCATCATGATCCCTTTCATGTAGAAATATGCCCCATCATGATCCCCTTCTTGTAGTAATATGCCCCATCATGATGCCCTTCATGTAGAAATATGTCCCATCATAATCCCCTTCATGCAGAAATATGCCTCATCGTGATCCCCTTCATATAGAAATATGCCCCATCATGATCCCCTTCATGCAGAAATATGCCCCATCATGATCCCCTTCATGTAGAAATATGCCCCATCATGATCCCCTTCATGTAGTAATATGCCCCGTCATGATCACCTTCATGCAGAAATATGCCCCATCATGATCCCTTTCATGTAGAAATATGCCCCATCATGATCCCTTTCATGTAGAAATATGCCCCGTCATGATCCCCTTCTTGTAGTAATATGCCCCGTCATGATCCCCTTCATGCAGAAATATGCCCCATCATGATCCCCTTCATGCAGAAATATGCCCCATCATGATCCCCTTCTTGTAGTAATATGCCCCGTCATGATCCCCTTCATGCAGAAATATGCTCCATCATGATCCCCTTCATGCAGAAATATGCCCCGTCATGATCCCCTTCTTGTAGTAATATGCCCCATCATGATCCCCTTCATGCAGAAATATGCCTCATCATGATCCCCTTCATATAGAAATATGCCCCATCATGATCCCCTTCATGTAGTAATATGCCCCGTCATGATCCCCTTCTTGTAATATGCCCCGTCATGATCCCCTTCATGCAGAAATATGCCCCATCATGATCCCCTTCATGCAGAAATATGCCCCATCATGATCCCCTTCATGTAGAAATATGCCCCATCATGATCCCCTTCTTGTAGTAATATGCCCCGTCATGATCCCCTTCATGCAGAAATATGCCCCATCATGATCCCCTTCATGCAGAAATATGCCCCATCATGATCCCCTTCATGTAGAAATATGCCCCATCATGATCCCCTTCATGTAGAAATATGCCCCATCATGATCCCCTTCTTGTAGTAATATGCCCCGTCATGATCCCCTTCTTGTATTAATATGCCCCATCATGATCCCCTTCTTGTAGTAATATGCCCCGTCATGATCCCCTTCTTGTAGTAATATGCCCCGTCATGATCCCCTTCATGCAGAAATATGCCTCATCATGATCCCCTTCATGTAGAAATATGCCCCATCATGTTCCCCTTCATGTAGTAATATGCCCCGTCATGATCCCCTTCATGCAGAAATATGCCCCGTCATGATCCCCTTCATGTAGAAATATGCCCCATCATGATCCCCTTCATGCAGGAATATGCCCCATCATGATCCCATTCATGTAGAAATGTGCCCCATCATGATCCCCTTCATGCAGGAATATGCCCCATCATGATCCCATTCATGTAGAAATATGCCCCATCATGATCCCCTTCATGTAGTAATATGCCCCATTGTGATCCCCTTTTTGTACTAATATGCCCCATCATGATCCCCTTCATGCAGAAATATGCCCCATCATGATCCCCTTCTTGTAGTAATATGCCCCGTCATGATCCCCTTCTTGTAGTAATATGCCCCGTCATGATCCCCTTCATGCAGAAATATGCCTCATCATGATCCCCTTCATGTAGAAATATGCCCCATCATGTTCCCCTTCATGTAGTAATATGCCCCGTCATGATCCCCTTCATGCAGAAATATGCCCCATCATGATCCCCTTCATGTAGAAATATGCCCCATCATGATCCCCTTCATGCAGGAATATGCCCCATCATGATCCCATTCATGTAAAAATGTTCCCCATCATGATCCCCTTCATGCAGGAATATGCCCCATCATGATCCCATTCATGTAGAAATATGCCCCATCATGATCCCCTTCATGTAGTAATATGCCCCATTGTGATCCCCTTTTTGTACTAATATGCCCCATCATGATCCCCTTCATGCAGAAATATGCCCCATCATGATCCCCTTCTTGTAGTAATATGCCCCGTCATGATCCCCTTCTTGTAGTAATATGCCCCGTCATGATCCCCTTCATGCAGAAATATGCCTCATCATGATCCCCTTCATGTAGAAATATGCCCCATCATGTTCCCCTTCATGTAGTAATATGCCCCGTCATGATCCCCTTCATGCAGAAATATGCCCCATCATGATCCCCTTCATGTAGAAATATGCCCCATCATGATCCCCTTCATGCAGGAATATGCCCCATCATGATCCCATTCATGTAGAAATGTGCCCCATCATGATCCCCTTCATGCAGAAATATGCCCCATCATGATCCCCTTCATGCAGAAATATGCCCCATCATGATCCCCTTCTTGTAGTAATATGCCCCATCATGATGCCCTTCATGTAGAAATATGTCCCATCATAATCCCCTTCATGCAGAAATATGCCTCATCGTGATCCCCTTCATATAGAAATATGCCCCATCATGATCCCCTTCATGCAGAAATATGCCCCATCATGATCCCCTTCATGTAGAAATATGCCCCATCATGATCCCCTTCATGTAGTAATATGCCCCGTCATGATCACCTTCATGCAGAAATATGCCCCATCATGATCCCTTTCATGTAGAAATATGCCCCATCATGATCCCTTTCATGTAGAAATATGCCCCGTCATGATCCCCTTCTTGTAGTAATATGCCCCGTCATGATCCCATTCATGCAGAAATATGCCCCATCATGATCCCCTTCATGCAGAAATATGCCCCATCATGATCCCCTTCTTGTAGTAATATGCCCCGTCATGATCCCCTTCATGCAGAAATATGCCCCATCATGATCCCCTTCATGCAGAAATATGCCCCGTCATGATCCCCTTCTTGTAGTAATATGCCCCATCATGATCCCCTTCATGCAGAAATATGCCTCATCATGATCCCCTTCATATAGAAATATGCCCCATCATGATCCCCTTCATGTAGTAATATGCCCCGTCATGATCCCCTTCTTGTAATATGCCCCGTCATGATCCCCTTCATGCAGAAATATGCCCCATCATGATCCCCTTTATGCAGAAATATGCCCCATCATGATCCCCTTCATGTAGAAATATGCCCCATCATGATCCCCTTCTTGTAGTAATATGCCCCGTCATGATCCCCTTCATGCAGAAATATGCCCCATCATGATCCCCTTCATGCAGAAATATGCCCCATCATGATCCCCTTCATGTAGAAATATGCCCCATCATGATCCCCTTCATGTAGAAATATGCCCCATCATGATCCCCTTCTTGTAGTAATATGCCCCGTCATGATCCCCTTCTTGTATTAATATGCCCCATCATGATCCCCTTCTTGTAGTAATATGCCCCGTCATGATCCCCTTCTTGTAGTAATATGCCCCGTCATGATCCCCTTCATGCAGAAATATGCCTCATCATGATCCCCTTCATGTAGAAATATGCCCCATCATGTTCCCCTTCATGTAGTAATATGCCCCGTCATGATCCCCTTCATGCAGAAATATGCCCCGTCATGATCCCCTTCATGTAGAAATATGCCCCATCATGATCCCCTTCAAGCAGGAATATGCCCCATCATGATCCCATTCATGTAGAAATGTGCCCCATCATGATCCCCTTCATGCAGGAATATGCCCCATCATGATCCCATTCATGTAGAAATATGCCCCATCATGATCCCCTTCATGTAGTAATATGCCCCATTGTGATCCCCTTTTTGTACTAATATGCCCCATCATGATCCCCTTCATGCAGAAATATGCCCCATCATGATCCCCTTCTTGTAGTAATATGCCCCGTCATGATCCCCTTCTTGTAGTAATATGCCCCGTCATGATCCCCTTCATGCAGAAATATGCCTCATCATGATCCCCTTCATGTAGAAATATGCCCCATGATGTTCCCCTTCATGTAGTAATATGCCCCGTCATGATCCCCTTCATGCAGAAATATGCCCCATCATGATCCCCTTCATGTAGAAATATGCCCCATCATGATCCCCTTCATGCAGGAATATGCCCCATCATGATCCCATTCATGTAAAAATGTTCCCCATCATGATCCCCTTCATGCAGGAATATGCCCCATCATGATCCCATTCATGTAGAAATATGCCCCATCATGATCCCCTTCATGTAGTAATATGCCCCATTGTGATCCCCTTTTTGTACTAATATGCCCCATCATGATCCCCCTCATGCAGAAATATGCCCCATCATGATCCCCTTCTTGTAGTAATATGCCCCGTCATGATCCCCTTCTTGTAGTAATATGCCCCGTCATGATCCCCTTCATGCAGAAATATGCCTCATCATGATCCCCTTCATGTAGAAATATGCCCCATCATGTTCCCCTTCATGTAGTAATATGCCCCGTCATGATCCCCTTCATGCAGAAATATGCCCCATCATGATCCCCTTCATGTAGAAATATGCCCCATCATGATCCCCTTCATGCAGGAATATGCCCCATCATGATCCCATTCATGTAGAAATGTGCCCCATCATGATCCCCTTCATGCAGAAATATGCCCCATCATGATCCCATTCATGTAGAAATATGCCCCATCATGATCCCCTTCATGTAGTAATATGCCCCATCATGATCCCCTTCTTGTAGTAATATGCCCCGTCATGATCCCCTTCATGCAGAAATATGCCTCATCATGATCCCCTTCATGTAGAAATATGCCCCATCATGATCCCCTTCATGTAGAAATATGCCCCATCATGATCCCCTTCATGCAGGAATATGCCCCATCATGATCCCATTCATGTAGAAATGTGCCCCATCATGATCCCCTTCATGCAGGAATATGCCCCATCATGATCTCATTCATGTAGAAATATGCCCCATCATGATCCCCTTCATGTAGTAATATGCCCCATTGTGATCCCCTTTTTGTACTAATATGCCCCATCATGATCCCCTTCATGCAGAAATATGCCCCATCATGATCCCCTTCTTGTAGTAATATGCCCCGTCATGATCCCCTTCATGCAGAAATATGCCTCATCATGATCCCCTTCATGTAGAAATATGCCCCATCATGTTCCCCTTCATGTAGTAATATGCCCCGTCATGATCCCCTTCATGCAGAAATATGCCCCATCATGATCCCCTTCATGCAGAAATATGCCCCATCATGATCCCCTTCATGTAGAAATATGCCCCATCATGATCCCCTTCATGTAGAAATATGCCCCATCATGATCCCATTCATGTAGAAATGTGCCCCATCATGATCCCCTTCATGCAGAAATATGCCCCATCATGATCCCCTTCATGCAGAAATATGCCCCATCATGATCCCCTTCTTGTAGTAATATGCCCCATCATGATGCCCTTCATGTAGAAATATGTCCCATCATAATCCCCTTCATGCAGAAATATGCCTCATCGTGATCCCCTTCATATAGAAATATGCCCCATCATGATCCCCTTCATGCAGAAATATGCCCCATCATGATCCCCTTCATGTAGAAATATGCCCCATCATGATCCCCTTCATGTAGTAATATGCCCCGTCATGATCACCTTCATGCAGAAATATGCCCCATCATGATCCCTTTCATGTAGAAATATGCCCCATCATGATCCCTTTCATGTAGAAATATGCCCCGTCATGATCCCCTTCTTGTAGTAATATGCCCCGTCATGATCCCCTTCATGCAGAAATATGCCCCATCATGATCCCCTTCATGCAGAAATATGCCCCATCATGATCCCCTTCTTGTTGTAATATGCCCCGTCATGATCCCCTTCATGCAGAAATATGCCCCATCATGATCCCCTTCATGCAGAAATATGCCCCGTCATGATCCCCTTCTTGTAGTAATATGCCCCATCATGATCCCCTTCATGCAGAAATATGCCTCATCATGATCCCCTTCATATAGAAATATGCCCCATCATGATCCCCTTCATGTAGTAATATGCCCCGTCATGATCCCCTTCTTGTAATATGCCCCGTCATGATCCCCTTCATGCAGAAATATGCCCCATCATGATCCCCTTCATGCAGAAATATGCCCCATCATGATCCCCTTCATGTAGAAATATGCCCCATCATGATCCCCTTCTTGTAGTAATATGCCCCGTCATGATCCCCTTCATGCAGAAATATGCCCCATCATGATCCCCTTCATGCAGAAATATGCCCCATCATGATCCCCTTCATGTAGAAATATGCCCCATCATGATCCCCTTCATGTAGAAATATGCCCCATCATGATCCCCTTCTTGTAGTAATATGCCCCGTCATGATCCCCTTCTTGTAGTAATATGCCCCGTCATGATCCCCTTCTTGTATTAATATGCCCCGTCATGATCCCCTTCATGCAGAAATATGCCCCGTCATGATCCCCTTCATGTAGAAATATGCCCCGTCATGATCCCCTTCATGCAGAAATATGCCTCATCATGATCCCCTTCATGTAGAAATATGCCCCATCATGTTCCCCTTCATGTAGTAATATGCCCCGTCATAATCCCCTTCATGCAGAAATATGCCCCATCATGATCCCCTTCATGTAGAAATATGCCCCATCATGATCCCCTTCATGCAGGAATATGCCCCATCATGATCCCATTCATGTAAAAATGTTCCCCATCATGATCCCCTTCATGCAGGAATATGCCCCATCATGATCCCATTCATGTAGAAATATGCCCCATCATGATCCCCTTCATGTAGTAATATGCCCCATTGTGATCCCCTTTTTGTACTAATATGCCCCATCATGATCCCCTTCATGCAGAAATATGCCCCATCATGATCCCCTTCTTGTAGTAATATGCCCCGTCATGATCCCCTTCTTGTAGTAATATGCCCCGTCATGATCCCCTTCATGCAGAAATATGCCTCATCATGATCCCCTTCATGTAGAAATATGCCCCATCATGTTCCCCTTCATGTAGTAATATGCCCCGTCATGATCCCCTTCATGCAGAAATATGCCCCATCATGATCCCCTTCATGTAGAAATATGCCCCAGCATGATCCCCTTCATGCAGGAATATGCCCCATCATGATCCCCTTCATGCAGGAATATGCCCCATCATGATCCCATTCATGTAGAAATGTGCCCCATCATGATCCCCTTCATGCAGGAATATGCCCCATCATGATCTCATTCATGTAGAAATATGCCCCATCATGATCCCCTTCATGTAGTAATATGCCCCATTGTGATCCCCTTTTTGTACTAATATGCCCCATCATGATCCCCTTCATGCAGAAATATGCCCCATCATGATCCCCTTCTTGTAGTAATATGCCCCGTCATGATCCCCTTCATGCAGAAATATGCCTCATCATGATCCCCTTCATGTAGAAATATGCCCCATCATGTTCCCCTTCATGTAGTAATATGCCCCGTCATGATCCCCTTCATGCAGAAATATGCCCCATCATGATCCCCTTCATGCAGAAATATGCCCCATCATGATCCCCTTCTTGTAGTAATATGCCCCGTCATGATCCCCTTCATGCAGAAATATGCCTCATCATGATCCCCTTCATGTAGAAATATGCCCCATCATGTTCCCCTTCATGTAGTAATATGCCCCGTCATGATCCCCTTCATGCAGAAATATGCCCCATCATGATCCCCTTCATGTAGAAATATGCCCCATCATGATCCCCTTCATGCAGGAATATGCCTCATCATGATCCCCTTCATGTAGTAATATACCCCGCCATGATCCCCTTCATGCAGAAATATGCCCCATCATGATCCCATTCATGTAGAAATGTGCCCCATCATGTTCCCCTTCATGTAGTAATATGCCCCGTCATGATCCCCTTCATGCAGAAATATGCCCCATCATGATCCCATTCATGTAGAAATGTGCCCCATCATGATCCCCTTCATGCAGAAATATGCCCCATCATGATCCCATTCATGTAGAAATATGCCCCATCATGATCCCCTTCATGTAGTAATATGCCCCATCGTGATCCCCTTTTTGTACTAATATGCCCCATCATGATCCCCATCATGCAGAAATATGTCCTATCATGATCCCCTTCATGTAGTAATATGCCCCATCGTGATCCCTTTTTGTAGTAATATGCCCCATCATGATCCCCTTCATGCAGAAATATGTCCCATCATGATCCCCTTCATGCAGAAATATGTCCCATCATGATCCCCTTCATGTAGAAATATGTCCCATCATGATCCCCTTCATGTAGAAATATGTCCCATCATGATCCCCTTCATGTAGAAATATGCCCCATCATGATCCCCTTCATGTAGAAATATGCCCCATCATGATCCTCATCATGCAGAAATGCCCCATCATGATCCTCATCATGTAGAAATATGCCCCATCATGATCCCATTCATGTAGAAATATGCCCCATCATGATCCCCTTCATGCAGAAATGCCCCATCATGATCCTCATCATGTAGAAATATGCCCCATCATGATCCCATTCATGTAGAAATATGCCCCAGCATGTTCTCCTTCATGCAGAAATATGCCCCATCATGATCCCTCAGTGACGTGCTCTTGTCTATCTATTGACGCCCTCTGGGTTGATAACTTCCAGGGTATCATCATTAACACATGCTCCACACATGAGTTGCATTTCTCTTGCCCACGCTGTAATTGGCTCCTTCCCCATATATATAGTGCCACCTTTCAGAGACACCTTGCCCCTGGAAGAAGGCACTGCGCCGAAACGTGCGTTGTGGTGGGAGGAGCCACGGTCTCTTAAGGTAAACCCCTCAGGCACCTTTCCTCTATATTGTACAATTGCTCTGCTTTTTTACTTTTGTGATGTTTCACCCCCAAGTGTTTTCTATAACCATCTCAGTGCTGGCCTATATGGGTAATACTGTATTCTTACGATCCTGTTGTTATTTTTAATATACCATAGCTTTACTACTTATTTTTGGATCTTTAGGTTAGCACAATGCACTTGCACTTTCTTTAGCAGACTTTACTAAAATATTATGTACTTGTCCTGACTGGTTTGCCTTTTCTTTTCTACCAGGCCCCTTCAGTTGTCTGTACCACTGTCACCCTTGTTTTTATCATGTATCTGCATGTTTTGTTGATTTTTTAATAAATTTTGTAATTTTGCATGAGCTGTGCTTTTTCTTTGTTTGATTTTCCATTATCCCATTCATGTAGAAATATGCCCCATCATGATCCCCTTCATGTTGAAATGTAGAAACTGCCCATCCCACTACCTCCATCATTTCCTCCTCCCCATCACCCCATCATTGCCCTCTCCCCTACCACCATCGTTGCCCTCTCCCCATCACTCCCATCATTGGCCCTCTCCCCATCGCTCCCATCATTTGCCCTTTCCCCATCACTCCCATCATTGGCCCTCTCCCCATCACTCCCATCATTGGCCCTCTCCCCTTCACTGACCCTCTCCCCATCACCGCCATCATTGGCCCTCTCCCCATCACTGGCCCTCTCCCCATCACTCCCTTCATTGGCCCTCTCACCATCACTCCCATCATTGGCCCTCTCCCCATCACTGCCATCATTGTCCCTTTCCCCATCACTCCCATCATTGGCCCTCTCCCCTTCACTGGCCGTCTCCCTACCACTCCCTTCATTGGCCCTCTCACCATCACTCCCATCATTGGCCCTCTCCCCATCATTGGCCCTCTCCCCATCTCTGCCATCATTGTCCCTTTCCCCATCACTCCCATCATTGGCCCTCTCCCCATCACTCCCATCATTGGCCCTCTCCCCTTCACTGACCCTCTCCCCATGACCGCCATCACTGGCCCTCTCCCCATCACTCCCTTCATTGGCCCTCTCACCATCACTCCCATCATTGGCCCTCTCCCCATCACTGGCCCTCTCCCCATCACTGCCATCATTGTCCCATTCCCCATCACTCCCATCATTGGCCCTCTCCCCTTCACTGGCCCTCTCCCCATCATTCCCTTCATTTGCCCTCTCACCATCACTCCCATCATTGGCCCTCTCCCCATCATTGGTCCTCTCCCCATCACTGCCATCATTGTCCCTTTCCCCATCACTCCCATCATTGGCCTTCTCCCCATCACTCCCATCATTGGCCCTCTCCCCTTCACTGACCCTCTCCCCATCACCGCCATCATTGGCCCTCTCCCCATCACAGGCCCTCTCCCCATCACTCCCTTCATTGGCCCTCTCCCCTTCACTCACATCATTGGCCCTCTGTTTTGTTGATTTTTTAATAAATTTTGTAATTTTGCATGAGCTGTGCTTTTTCTTTGTTTGATTTTCCATTATCCCATTCATGTAGAAATATGCCCCATCATGATCCCCTTCATGTTGAAATGTAGAAACTGCCTATTCCACTACCTCCATCATTTCCTCCTCCCCATCACCCCATCATTGCCCTCTCCCCTACCACCGTTGCCCTCTCCCCATCACTGCCATCATTGGCCCTCTCCCCATCACTCCCATCATTGGCCCTCTCCCCATCACCGCCATCATTGGCCCTATCCCTATCCCCATCACCTCCACCATTGGCCCTCTCCCCATCACTTCCATCATTGGCCCTCTCGCCATCACTGGCCCTCTCCCCATCACTCCCTTCATTGGCCCTTTCCCCATCATTGACACACACACACACCCACACACCACCGCGGCCACACTCACCACAAACACACACACACCCATACACCACAGCGGGCCACACTCACCACTCCATGCGCCGGCAGCTTCCTTCCTCTCACTTCCTCGCACACATTGAGTGGCGCGGCCACAGCTGGATGACATCATCATTCAGCTCTGCGGCCGTGCCGCTCAATGTGTGAGGCAGGAAGCTGCAGTCTGGAACAAAGATGAGGCGAAGCCGCGTGCCAGCTGAGAGGGCTCTGTGTGCCATAGGTTCGCCATCAGTGCCCTAGGGGATTTGAAGCTGTGATTGTGTGATTGCTTGTGCTGTACATAGCAGTGTGTCAGCAACAAAGGTGTATCTAGTTTTTTTGGCACCTGGCACAAGAATTACGTCTGGTGACCCCCCCGCCACCCACAAGCACTTATGCGATTTGCACACATAGTCAGGTGTGGACGAGCTGCTCGCCCTAATTCTTGTGAGGACAGCTGGACGCAACAACCAGAGCTGAATCATGACAGTGAAGATATTTCACGCTGTTAGGATTGGCTACAGGGCTTCATTTTATAATTAAAGTGATCATTCAGGTTTGAGATGAAAGTCTGCAGTCATTCTATGTGACTACAGACTTCTGAATTCTTACAGCCCCCCTCTCCTTATACTGTCTCCTCTCACATCCCCCCTGCTAAGTATATTTTCTCCACTTATATTTACTCCCTAACTCTCCATACTGCCTCATCACACAATCCCCCGACTCCCCATACTGTGTCTGCACACATCCCATCTCCCTCACTCCCCATTCTGTGTCCGTACACATCCGATCACCCTCGCTTCTCATACTGTGTCTTCATACATTCTTGCTCTAGCTCCTCATACTGTGTCCATGTAGGGTTGAGCAGGTTCTCAGGATGCAGTGACGAGACACGAGACAGAATATGATTTGTGAAATCAACGTTTATAGCTGGGGCTATGCTGAGCAAATAAAAGGGGTAACAACAATCTGTCCTCGCAGGGACTCAACAACATAAACAATAATTTTTCTTATATTAAATGCGACTAATCCGGCTAGTCCAGGTGTTGAAGGCCACGTATGGCCAAACTATGGGTCCTTATTTCCTATAGTCGACTTATCCTTCCAGGCGTCGTTCAGGATCGTAGACACGGCCGCTTAGAGGTTGCTGATGCGGCTGCCTTGACGCCTCGATATTCTGGGATGATTTGGGCTCGACAGGCCCTGAAGGATCTGTGCTGGTGGGGCACAACAGGCCCTGAAGAATCTGTGCCGGAGGGGCACAACAGGCCCTGAAGAATCTGTGCTAGTGGGGCAAAACAGGCCCTGAAGAATCTGTGCTGGTGGGGCACAACAGGCCCTGAAGAATCTGTGCTGGTGGGGCACAACAGGCCCTGAAGAATCTGTGCTGGTGGGGGCACAACAGGCCGTGAAGAAACTGAGCTGGTGGGGCACAACAGGCCCTGAAGAATCTGTGCTGGTGGGGGCACAACAGGCCCTGAAGAATCTGTGCTGGTGGGCCTTTCAGGACATCTTTACCGGCTCCCGTCTCACAGCGCAGTAATGACGCAGTTGCGAAATGACAGTTGGCCGGCCTCTGCTCAGGGTCCCTCTGTAGATGGGACATGGGCCTCTATTGTCGCCTATGGCGAGGTGGCGTCCACTGAGGCCGGTGATGACAGGGCCGCAGCTGTCGGAGAAGGCAAGGGGGTAGTGTCCAGGCTGCTGTAGTAGTTAGGTGTGGAGTCGCAGCGGCGACTTGAGGTAACGGACCTGTCTCAATAGGGTGGGGAACAGCGGGCGCGGCTGTGTGCGACCGTGTGCCGGGAGCAGCCTCCGGTGAAAGTCTCTCACGTCTCACTTGTCGGTGAGTGAGTCGCTTACCCCTCACAGACTCCTGACGGTGTCTCCAAAACACACCGCCCGTTACCCCGTTTCTCTCTATGTCACTCGGCTTCCTGCCTCCTGTCACACTCTCTGCCAACTGCCACCTGAGCGCGCCCTCTGCTCCTTTTATCTTCACCCCGCCCCCTGTTGCCCTGACACCTTCAGTCGTGTGTCTCCCTTTGTTGCCCCCCCGGTGTTGTTCCTTCAGGAACCCTGATGGCAGTCCCTGGGGTTCCGGCCCAGTCACTATCTGGGAGTCCTCCCCACATCCGTACCCATCCACCAACTCACCATACTGTGTCTGCACCCATCCCCCAATACTGCTTTCTTATATATACCCCCATCTCCTCCTTGCTCTACATACTGTATCTTCAAATTTCTTCTGCTCCCCATATTGTGCCTGCATCTGTCCCTTCCTTGTTCCCCAAACTTGTGTCCTCAAATCTTCCTCCATCACACTAAATCTTCCCCACCCCTCTCCCCATACTAAATCTCCCCCACACACTAAATTTACCACACACACATACACACACACTAAATACCCTAACACACTAAATTTCTTCCCGTCACACTTAATCTTCGGTGTCTTCAGCTCCACTGGTCTGGAGCACTTACCAACATTGTTCTCCATGTCAGCGAGTGACCTGATCATGCTGCTGGCATCTCCCTGACGCAACGGTCAAAGCTTCAGTTGTAATCACATCTGAAAGACGCAAGTACAATTGTTTACTGGAAGCCGACACACTACACCTTCTGTGAGATGGCTGTCAGCTTCACAGCCAGCTTAGAGAACTGCCGATTCCCCGTCCAAGGAGCAGCAAAATGTGATTACACCTTGGACTGCCGCAATAGGGATCCCGATTGTGCCGCCCTTTCGGCTGCTCCCAGGGCAGATGCCTCTCCTGCCCCCCCACTGGTCAGCCCTGCTATATAGAGCGAAAATGACAATCTCCTATGAACGCCATCTAAGCAATGGCTTTCATAGGAGGATAATAATGACAGGTACGGGGATCTTCAGCAGACCCCCAACTCTCATTCCAACCCATCGGTGCACCGTAATCACGTCATGTTAAATACCGCTGTAAGAGATTGTCAGCAGGATTTAACAGGTTAACAACCGCCGGAGCAGCTCCACTCCACCCGCAGCGGATAGAGGCACATGTTGGTTGATTATTATAGCCATCATGTGCCGGTAACGATGCGGTTGTAAGAGGAAGGGCCCCCGCCGAGTGTCCGGGTCGGAACCAAGGGGACCGTCATCTAGGTTCCTAGGGGGTCTGTTTCCGGGGAGCAGAGTTAGGTGACGGACCGCCGAGACTGACAGGATAGTTGGGGGAGGAGCCTATATAAAAGGGGCGGAGGGCGCCAGTCAGAGTGAGTCAGCAGAACGGGAGAGGAGGAGCAGGAGACCGTGGGAGTGTCAGGGAGCCAGAACCACGAGCAGTAACCAGAAAGGAGGACAGCGACAGGAGGGAGACTCACGGTGGACTGCAGAGAGACGGCGCCGAGCGGACCGACAGAAGACCGCCGCTTCACTCCAGCCCGCGGCCGTTGCCGCCTCACTCCTGCTCGCGTCTGTGGCCCGCCTGCAGCCACCCGCGGCCATTGCCGCCTCACTCCAGCTCGCGGCTGCAGCCTGCCCGCAGCCACCCACGGCCGTTGCCACCTCACTCCAGCCCGCGGCTGCGGCCTGCCCGCTGCTGCCCGCAGCCACTGCGACTCCACTCTTGACCGCGGCTGCGACTTGTCGATTGCCGCCCGCAGCCGCCACCGCCCCGCTCCAGTCCATGGCAAGGGCCGGGCCGTCACCCGCCGCGGGTTCCCTAGTGCAGCCGCTGGCTGTGCCGGTGGCCTACTAACCGCCACTCAGCACCACCACTGCCTGCCCCTGTTCGGGGGCTGCGGCCTTGACTCTCCCACTCCCAGGCGGTGTCCCACTGCCTCCTCTTGGGGACACTCCGCCAAAGAACTCTTCTAGGGCCTGCCCGAAGACTACGCCAGGTCCTCAGCCGCTGGGCCCAGCGGCTGCGACGCAAAAGGACCATCGTCCAGGACGCCGAGGAACGTCAGGATGGATAAGTGACATTGTATAACTAAGGACCCGTAGTTGGCCATACCACGGCCCTATAGTGACCGGCCTTTGCCGGAGTAGTCGTGTTCTCATAACCAGTGTTTGCTTGTATTGGGTCCCTGTGAGGACAATTTCTGTTATTTTGTGTGGTTGCTTAGGATAGCCCTACTGGCATCTATCTATAAAAGTTATTACCTAAAGTTCAATCCGTCTCGCGTCTCGTCACTGCATCCCGCGTACCTGCCATGACCACACGGTCTTGGCATGTGTTGCCAGTTCAGGCTCAGTGAACAATCACATGACGTACGTCATATGTCTGTATGGGGTTAACTACTTCAGAGTTTGGTAAAGGTGAAGCGGTTAGAAGAAGTATGTACAATCAGCTAGTAGCTAGTGGTAGTAGCAAAAAAGAGCAAAACTGCTTCACCGCCGGCATTTTCCTTGAGCGGTTTCTCCTAAGACTGGTCTCCTGAAGACGTCATGTGCTCAGACCCATAAGGGACTCAGACAACTGCACATTGAACTCTATGTAATGAAACCTCAGCAGAAATACAGTAATTTGCTGTTACTTTCCTACTTTAACCCACAAAGAACTTTTTTTTAAAAATAGATTATATGGTAAAATGAAAGGAGGCCATTAAAGAACTAAAATCGTCCAAAAAAAAAAAAAGTCCTTCTATGGTTGTATTGACAGAAGAATAAGACAATTATGGTTCTTAGAAGACGGAGTAAGAAGAGAAAAACAATGACATAAGACAAATGGCTGCAGCTGGACAGAGGTCCATGCAATTAGACTCGCACTAGTCACATCTGAGTCCTTTCTTTAGGAGACATGGGACTATTCTGCGGCACAGGTCACCAATACTTTACTATTAGAAGATAAACTTAGAATAGGGAAAAGAAGAGATGAATCCGTCCGGTCACAAGAAATGTGTGACGTTCAAATAAAGTCGTCATGTAGCCCAGGTCCATAGGGAATCGCTCTGAATCCGATAACATGAATGACTGAAATCCTTAATAGCAGCCAGATGGACCAAAGTAATGAGTATCTGGATACATACATCGACTTCTATAGGAAACAGTTGTGGACATGCTCTATGACCTGCGCAGAGCTCACTGAGCAGAGAGGAGAAGGAGGTGAGCTGTGACATCGCCTAAACATATATTTTTTCTTTTTTTCTGATGGTGGATGGTTTTATTCCATTTTCTGCTGATGATTATGTGGATGGCTATCTTTCCTTAGCTTCTGATAATAACATTCAGATACATGTTTTAAATCAGTCAGAAGGACTATAGGAACCAGGTGTTTGTAGCTTGTAATTGGCTTTTATGGGAGAGGGTTATGGCCATACTTTATAACCTGTACAGAGCTCACTGTGAAGGGAGGAGGATGAGGTGAGCTGTCACATCACTTATTGTGAATGGTGGATCCTGTTATCTACGGTATATAGATGATTTATCAGTCATTGTACAGGAGGAGGAGGTGAGCTGTGACATCATCTAATGTGAATGATGAATCCTGTTATCTTCTGTATATGGAGGTGTTATCAGTCATTGTACAGGAGGAGGTGAGCTGTGAAATCACCTAATGTGAATGATGAGTCCTGTTATCTACTGTATATAGAGGTTTTATCAGTCATTGTACAGGCAGAGGAGGTGAGCTGTGACATCATCTATTGGAAATAGTGGAACCTGTGTTATCTACTGTGTATAGAGGTGTTATCAGTCGTGGTACAGGAGGAGGATGAGGTGGGCTGTGACATTCTCTATTGTAAATAGTGGATCCTGTGTTATCTACTGTACTGTATATAGAGGTGTTATCAGTCATTGTACAGGAGGAGGAGGTGTGCTGTGACATCATCTATTGTGAATGGTGGATCCTGTGTTACCTACTGCATATAGAGGTGTTACCAGTCATTGTACAGGAGGAGGAGGTGATCTGTGACATTGCTTATAGTGAATGGTGGATCTTGTGTTATTTTCTGTATATAGGTTGCTATCAGTTATTGTACAGGGGAGGAGGTGAGCTGTGACATCGCTTATAGTGAATGGAGGATCTTGTGTTATTTTCTGTATATAGGTTGCTATCAGTCATTTTACAGGGGGGAGGTGAGCTGTGACATCACCTATTGTGATCTCTTCAGAAAAGGAAATAGCCACCTATAAAGTGTACTTGAATTAAAATTAACATTTGTTTTACATAACCATTTGGAAAATTGCGAAAAGCATCATGAGAACTTATTCAAAATATTTTTGACATAAAAGTTATGAGAATTTATTTTGTTCCAGAATTAGTACCACTTTGGTCCATCGTCAGATCGTAGCAGTTCCCCCCATTTACAAGAGAATTGTCAGATGTGAAGCTTTATCAATGTTTAAAATGTAATTTTCCAAAATTTTAATCTAAATCCAAATTTGGAGTTTTTTCCATTCGTAATTTTTGGAGGTTCAATGTTTTACTGTTTTGTTCCATGTCCTATGACACTTTATGAAAAATTCTGCTGATCATATTTGGAACCATCTGTTTATTTCCCCCTGTTGTCAGACATATGACATAACAGCTGAGCTCCAACTTTATCAATGGCATCTGAGCTCCCATAATGCACTGCTCTTTGGCAACAGGAATCCTGCAAAATTCTAAAAAGTAAAGTATTTACAAATTCCCTGCAGAATTCAAAGGTTTGTGCTATTAAATGTTGCCGATATGCAAATTATCTCTCTAGGGTCGGGGTCACACTTGCGCGTGTGATGTGAGAAACCCGCGTGAGTCTCTCGTATCAATACCCGGCACTGCCGCCGGCACTCGGGACCGGAGTGTGTGCTTGCGTGTATTTTTATGCAGCCGCACACTCCGGTCCTGAGTGCTAGCGGCAGCACCAGGTATTGATGCGAGAGACTCGCGCGCGTTTCTCGCATCACACTCGTAAGTGTGACCCCGGCCTAGAAGAAAAACTTTTGCAAGTCAATATTTACTTCTGGAGATAGCTAATTTGCATACTGTTTTCCCATGAAGCATTGCCAATTATCAAATTCAACTCCTCTCCTTAAAGCTTTTTGCTACCCGATCTCAGCATGATGTGGGGGTAGAAACCCTGATTCCAGAGATGTATCACTTACTGGGCTGCTACCTGCAGTTTTGATACAATTTATAATTTATCTTCTTCAGATCTAGCAATGTTCTGTGTGAATGCTAATCCATAACTGATTAGCAGCTTTCTGTGTACACTGTGCATAGGCAGAAAGCTGCCAATCAGTGGTGGAGGCGGGGTTATGTGCATCTCATGAGACCACACAGCAGCAGGTTTACTGGTGATAATCTCCTGCTAATAAAACTGTGATTTTATCAAAGTTACAGCAGGCAGCCCAGTAAGTGACACATCACTGGAATCAGGATCTCTACCTCTACATCATGATGCTCATAGATTAGGGGGCAAACACCTGGTTACAGATTCCCTTTAAGGAAAGCCAGTCCTCCTCTCTACAAACCTTTTTCCGGAAGTAAACCCTTGACTCCAGACATCACAATATTTGCAAAGATTGGCATCAAAAATGGTCAAAAATACACCAAGGGCCACTCCATGACACCTTCAGCACAAACTAAATAAAAAGTGGCTTGTGAGTCAAGAATATTGACTATTGAATTAGATGTCTGACAAAATCGTATATGCAACAGAGGCAACGTTGATCATGACCCTTGGGTCCCTGGAGAGATAGGACCACGTCTCAGATTGGCCTGACCAACCTTCTACATCATCGATGGGGAACCTCAGACCCATTGCCATTTACGGCCCTCAATGACCTTTTATCCGGCACGGGATAGATTCCCGGGGACCGAAGTGCTTGGACCGGAAGCTGTATTTTGATGGCCGCCGGCCCATTACTTGATTCTTGCTCTGTGATCAGGTTCACACAATATTAGAACTCTAAAACAATAGGGTTACAAAGGTCTAGCAGATGGTTTGGAGCAGATTTTGGGTCCACTTGAGCCTATTCTTATTTTTTTTTTTAAATTATGATGTAATGAATAGTGGACGCGTACATGTTTTGTATGGATAGAGCCTCAAAATAACCTCATCTGTTGGGCTGTAGGAACCCCAGTCTGACTCCGTAGACAATAATCACTGGCGGACAGAGACAGAAGAGGGTCCCTGTGCTAGAACAGTATATGCACCCTTTGCAGTCCAATATCTCATCTTAATGCCCAATGTTCCCTGATTTGGAGGTATCAGTGACCCCCTAACTCGGGGGACACTGTTCGGTTGCACCAATGATACTGTATGTCCGCCCCTGACTGTAATAGATGGGTAGTGTGCATGCCCTGCTTCCTCTCCAATATAGCTTGAATTGGGCCGAGGGACACATTGATAGCCCCTCATTTATTATATTGACATCTGTATTTGTGCTCTCTATGGTCCTTTTATATGGTACTAAGGTTGAGCTAAATGATTTGCAGACATCCTAGTCCAGCCACCATCAAACTAGAGGCCTGCGAACTTGCCTGCAAAATCCCTGGCGCCTTTTCTGATTTTTGGCCCCTTTGACGCCATTATTTTGCATTGCGGCACATTCAGTTGACTAATCAGGAGAGGCATCGGGGATGGCACAAGTGTAGCATAATTTAGCCATGGACAACCATGGTACCTACGAATGGCATAGGATGTAATAAATGAAGGCACAGTTGTTCTTATTCTCGGATGTACAATGTGGAGCCATGGATCATGCACAAACCTTTGGCGCACCATGGCAGCTCACCTGCAGTGTTACAGTAAATTCCCTTTAATATTGATCACAGCCGTTGATATCGGACAGAAGCAATGAAAGGCACATGTCTGATATGTGACCTAGTTCCAGGCACAGCCTTCCATCTGCAGTGTGGGAACACCAGATACATGGAGAGGGATGAAAGCCAGAGACAGCGATGCATCTTCGCCGAGTGTGTTCTGAACTCGTCTCCTATTACTTTGACTTGCGCGCTGGCAGGAAAGTTGAAGTGTGCGCACAACGTGAGATATTTTTTGAAAATGCCTCAGAATCCAGATACTTTTATCAGACTTTCTAAGTTTAGTATTAAAGGGGGGCACGTTGTTTGGATTTTTTTCTCAATCCCTTTTTTTGTTCAGCAAACCTAATTACTATAGTAAATGTAATGTGCTCCAGCCGCTTTGGCCGAATTTGGCCTTGTTTAGGAATAGATGGATTTCTCCAAAGGTCCCATCGGACTCTTTTCTTCAGTTTCTTTCCCCCTTAACAAAGTATCAAGCGATGATCATAGATAAAGCAAAGATGTTCCAAGTTGCTTCTTAGTTTTTAAAGAAGGAGGCGGACGACCAATATAGTGTCTTAAGGTTGAAACGAGAAACAATTCCACCAGGTTCAACCTATAAACCCTCCACATTGATCCAGAGGAAGATAAATCCCCCATGGGGCAGAGGCTTACAGCTTTATATTAGGGGAAATTTCCTTCTTGACTCCACAAGGTAATCAGACTGGTTCCTTGGATCAGCGTCTCAACATACGGCAGAGAGTTTCATAGTCTCACTACTCGTAAAGAATAATTAGCATCACTGCTCATACAGTGAAGAATTCATAATTTCACTGCTCTTACAGCAAAGAATCCATACTCTCACTCCTTGTATAATAATGAATCCATAGTTCCATGGCTTCTACAGTAAAGAATCCATAGTTCCAATGCTTATACAGTAAATAATTCATATTTTAACTGCTCTTACAGTAAAGAATCCATAATCTCAGTAAAGAATCCATAGTTCCACTGCTCGTACAGTAAAGAATCCATGGTCTCAATGCCTGTACAGTAAAAAATCCATAGTCTCAATGCCTGTACAGTAAAGAATCAATAGTTCCACAGCTTGTACAGTAAAGAATCCATAGTTCCACTGCTTCAACAGTAAAGAATTCATAGTTTCACTATTTTTATAGTAAAGAATCTATAATATCACATCTTTTACAGTAAAAAAATACATAGAAAATACATTGCTTGCACAGTAAATAATCAAGTCTCACTGCTTATATTATAAAGAATCTGTCAGCCTTTCGTCTAGATGGAGAGGATGCCCCCTTGTCATCGCCTCATCCCTAGGTCTAAAGTGATCGTTATACAGATTTCTGTACTGTCCCATCATAAATTTGTACATTGTAATAAGATCGTCGCTAAGTCTTTGTTTTTCCAAACTGGATAACCTCAAGTTTGATAACCTGTCCTCTGCAGTTCACCCGTTCCTTAATAACCTTAGTCGCTCTTCTCTGCGCCCGCTCTGTCCTTCTTATACACTGGAGACCAATATTGTACCAGTATTCCAAGTGTGGCCGCACTAGTGACTTGTATAGAGGAAAGCTATGTTCTTCCATGAGCATCTATGCCTCTTTTTATACATCCCATTATTTTATTTGCCTTGGCAGCTGCTGCCTGACACTGGTCACTAAAGTAGATTTTACCATCCACCCGTACACCCAAGTCTTTTTCAGCTGCGATATACTTGCCGTTTTAGCTGCTATAGACAGTGATCCCTTAAAGCTGAATGGCCGGCACAGTATATCCCCCACCACTACCCCACACAGGGGACGTCTGATCCTCCGCTCTCACCTGTGAGCGATCACACAAAGAGAACTTAGGAACCATCAATTCATCAGTATTTGCTCTTTTTTTTTGGGAGTAAAACATTTCATATAGTGACTTTTATGTTAGCTTCCCTTGACCACCAGGGATGTTGCTGATATTAAAACATTTACTAGGCTAGACCACAGGAGATTCAGCCATAAACGTCTTCTCTGCCCCGAAGCACCAGAACTCTGGCCATCAAGCCCTTTACTATTCTGACACAACAGTGATATTGGCGTAAATACTATAAAATGGCTGATTTCACACTCACGCCAAGAAGACTTATAGGGGACATAGTCTACAGGGAGAATATCACACCGCAGGTAAAGCAAAGCGCACCATTAGTCATCTCCCCCCACCACACCACAGACACGGATACCCACACACATCTACACACACTTATACATACACACCTACACTTACACACACACTTACACATACCTATACACCTAAAGACACAAACAAACTTAAACACATAAACACACACACTAAGGCTGGTTTCACATTTGCGTTATAACAACGCTGCGCATTGCGTTGGTAAGCCCCGCCCCGATCCGGCTCCCTGCCCGCCCCATCCGGGATCACCGCCTACTTTCGCTTTTGCACGCATGCGATTGGCGCACCCTATCTTTAGCCTAGGGTGCGCAGATCATGCGCTGCCAGTGTGAAAGTAGCGTGCTGCGCACTTTTGACGGTGCGCTGTGCGCGCCGAAATGCAACATGCTGCATTTCGGCGCGCACGGCGCACCGTCAAAAGTGCGCAGCACGCTACTTTCACACTGGCAGCGCATGATCTGCGCACCCTATGCTAAAGATAGGGTGCGCCGATCGCATGCGTGCAAAAGCGAAAGTAGGCGGTGATCCCGGATGGGGCGGGCAGGGAGCCGGATCGGGGCGGGGCTTACCAACGCAATGCGCAGCGTTGTTATAACGCAAATGTGAAACCAGCCTAAGGCTACTTTCACATTAGCGTTTTTTAGCGCTGCGCTTCGTGCGCAATAGAAACGCAAGCAAAAAACGCATCATGCGTTTTGCATGCCTTTGCTTTTTTGGCGCATGCGCTTTAACCAGTTTCTAGCCATGTTAACTCTTAAAACGCATGCGATTTTAAACGCAGGCGTGCGCATGTCCCATAGACTGGAATGTGTTATTTTGGCGCATTTCGTGCACATGCGTTTTTTTGACACAGGTTGGGCGGACCAAAAATGCAACAGGTTGTGTCGGGCGCGCCTAGGCGCACACTACAAAAAACGCATGCGCATGAAAACGCATACGAATGCATGCCAACGCTAGACCATGCGCCCGCCATGTTAAACATAGTGGTGCATGGCTCATGCGAATGGACGCGCAGGATGCGCTGCGCTAAAAAAACGCTAATGTGAAACCAGCCTTAGGCTTGCAGTACTATCAACAATTTTGGGCACAGTCTATACAATAGAGAGTGCAACTAATTGTGGGGAAAAAAAAGTTGCACTTTGTACTTCATATTTCATGGTATTTGCTTAGTGGTGTAGTTTCCAGGACGGCACAATCATTCTGCTTTCTGTGGATAATGTGACTGTTATTTGCTGTGATCATTTGTCCATCGATATTTATACAGGTGCTTCTCACACAATTAGAATATCATCAAAAAATCCCAGACTCTGGGACCTTGATTTCCAAAGTCTAGTGTGAAGTTTCCACAATCAGTGTTATAAAGTATTCTAATTTCCTGAGATAATGACTTTTGGGTTTTCATTGGCTGTAAGTCATAATCATCAACATTAACAGAAATAAACACGTGAAATAGATCACTCTGTGTGAATGACTCTATAGAATATAGGAGTTTCACTTTTTATATTGAAGAACTGAAATAAATTCACTTTTTGATGATATTCTAATTATGTGAGAAGCACCTGTATATTGTTGCTGGTATTGGTGTCTATTTGGGTTATTGTACCCTATTTCTAAGCTTTCTACGCCTCTTATTAATTGCTTTCATCCATGATTTGTTTGTTTCGTGCTTACAATAAAATATAACAATATACTGTATATATTTGGATGTGCACTTTTTTGTTGTGTAGTTCCTTCTCTGATTTCAACACACAGACTCATATACTTTACACACACGGAGCTGCTTACTGTACTTCCTGTTGGTCACATGGATATTAGCAGCATTATACTGACTGATACTCTATATATTTGCATAGAATTATTATCTGGGCATGCTCTCATCAATGCAAAGGTCATTATGAAGGGAAGGAGAGAAGGTGAGCTGTGACATCATCTATTGGGAATGGTGGATCTCATGTTATCTACTGTATATACAGGTGTTAGCAGTCATTGTACAGGAGGAGGAGGTGAGCTGTGATATCACCTTTTGAAAATGGTGGATCCCATGTTATCTACTGTATATACAGGTGTTAGCAGTCATTGTACAGGAGGAGGAGGTGGTGAGCTGTGACATCACCAGTTGTGAATGTTGGATTTTATATTGTCTACTTTTTATCAGTCATTTATCAGTCATTGTCATCCTGTCTTTAATGATAACGAGACTGCTGAAAAGTTTTTTTTTTGCAGAACAGGAAGTTTGAGTCTAGTATTAAGCTTAGTGGCCTTGGTGAAATTTTTAAGATTTCAGATTTTTTTTAATAAAAATAGTGATATGAAAAATGTAAAAAACAAGCAAAACTTTAAACCATAAAAGTTACAACTAACTTTTAATAATAACTAAGAGTATGTCAGCCCATCAGGGGTCGTGCTCCTAATATTGATGCTGGTAACATGATGATTCCGTGATCTTGATGATGATTCTTACGGCTAGTAAGAACAGTGACCAATGACAACTTCTGTCCCCGGCGACAGAATATGTTGGTTTCTATTAAATCACCAGAAATAAAGCAAATAAAGTATTTACAGTTCTGATTGTTTAGCTCTAACGTTAATAAAGTAATTTATAGTTACTGAAATTGAATATAATTCCAAAAATTGTTTTCTTTTTGCTTTCCTCCATCACTTTTTTCCATTATTTTTTTCGTATCAGTTCTCATAAATACTGAATATATGTTTGTCAAATATTTATTCTTTTTAACATTTGTACTTTTTTCCCCACTTGGTCTCTATAAATTTAGCTTTTTTTTTATTCAAGGATTTTAAGTTATAAAGACTTTATCCCAAAATTAACACTTACCGTATCTTCTTTCCACGGACCCACTGGTATCCTCTGTCACCCACAAAAATGGAGCTGTGGTGCTCATGCTGAATTCCACTGCATTCACTCCAGTAACACATGCGCACTACCATTCCCATAAACCCATAGAAGTGAATGGAGTCAGGTCGTCATGGATGTGCACAGGACTTTGGGTCTCCCACTGATAATACATTTACTTCTTATACTATCAAGGATATTTTTGGATAGCGCCTCTAAATATAGTCAGAGTCACCCTCAGGCTGAATAATGTCCTGTGCAGACCCTTCTATTTATCCCCCCTCCAGCTTTTGGCATGCTGTATGGTGGACAAGTAACAATGGTGGGATCGGGGTGCAGGAAATTCCAGGTGGTCAGGACTTGGGGGGACTGTGATGGGCTCTTTGCCAGCACCCAAAGGCAGGCAGTGTATGTGCAATTAATGTCTTTCCCTTTTAAAAGGAATATTCTCGCTCCACAGCCTTTGGTAGACGACCTAGACTAGTAATGTCACGTTGTGTGTGTGATCGGCAAGTATCATGCATTGGTCCTGCTGTATAGGAGAGGCGCATGATACTTGCCAACCAGGAAGACATCCCCAGTTCTGCTCACCTCCAGATGCAGAATCTGTGGTGCTGGAAAACCTCTTTAATAAGTAACTAAACTTTTATTTTTTTATTTGCTTTAGACATTTTGTTCTGTATGGAAAGTTAGGAAACTTTTCAAATCACTTAATCAGAGGATTTGTCTTTATTCCTACAAAAAATTGCTTCCAAAACCCCGGCGTATCCCCAGTCTATTGGCCTTGCCTTTAAGCTATGTCAATGCGAATCCAGGATGATAAAGAAACATGAAAGAAGAAGAATCTATGCCTTCAAAAAGTGATGCTGGAGAAGGATGTTATCAATACCATGGATGGGACGAAGAACAAACAAATCAATTTTGGAACAAGTCAAGCAAGACATGTCACTCGAAGCAAAGATAACCAACTTTGGACACAGCATGCTAAGAGAGCAATCACCAGAGAAGGGCATCATGGTCGGAAAAATAGAAGGAACAAGGCGAAGAGGAAGACCAGCAACCAATGGCTTCATACAATGAAGAAAATGGTGGAGAAGACCCTGGTAGCCCTATCTAGGCTTAGACAAGTCACCATGACTCAAGAACGAGCCAAAGAAGGCCGATAAAAAAATAAATACAATTTTCCCGCCTTTATCTACATTGATATCAGTATTAAAAACACACATGTGACATGCACAAATGTGAACACGTCGATCAGACAATGCTCACACCACCCACTAACTGAGATACAACAAGAAAACACAGAATGACAAAGTTGCAAAAATACTCTGCAATAAAAAATGGCAGTAATCAGCAAGTGCTGGATAACAAATACAGGGTATTTAGTCGATACGTTTTTTTGCGCCAAAAAATGTACACCAAGCTGCTCCACCACGTCAAGGTAACCCCTATTGAAGCAGTCCCTATCTAATGTATTAAAAACCTGAACATGTGAACAATGTCTAATATGAACAGGATTCAAACAGGCCGCTCCCTAGTATGGGCTTGTGGTCTGAGACAGCTCTTATGTGCACGTCACACAAGAGAGGGGTGGGGTCTCCCAAACCATGCTAAGCTAGGAAAAAAAACAGATTAAAAACACACATGTGACATGCACAAATGTGAACACGTCGATCAGACAATGCTCACACCACCCACTAACTGGGTGTACTGATTTGGAGTACAGATCATGGCAGTGATGGGTCAGCTCAGCACCGGTGTCTCACTAACTCCGGGGATAAGCTGCCGCTGGAGATTGTTCTGATGAGCCCAACGCTCAGAGGAGAAGACAGGTACTGATCCATCACTGCCAAGATCTGTACTCCTATTGAGCATGTCATGATATCAGTACAGCTGAAGGCAGGGAAATAGACTGGGGAAAAGCCGGGGTTTGGAAACTGCTTACATGCAATTTTTTTTTTTTTTTTTTTTTTTACAGGACAGAAAACAAATCCTCCAATAAAGTGATTTGCAAAGTTGGACAAAATGATTTAAAAATAAATAATAAAAAGTTCAGTTACTATTTTAGTATTTTTTATTGTGCAAAAACTGAAAACACGGCATCCATGTCATTCTATACCGATAAACGCTGATGTTGCATTGGATTTCTGTACATGTGCTGCAAGATTCATTCTTGTCCTTCTCTCACGCAGGTCCGGGCTAGCGCCATCGCACAGGATGCTGACCAGAACTATGACTATGCCAGTAACAGTGTGGTCCTACACCTAGAGCCTGGCGATGAAGTATATATAAAACTGGATGGTGGTAAAGCCCATGGCGGTAACAATAACAAATACAGCACATTCTCGGGATTTATCATCTACGCTGACTGAGGATACCGCGCCGATGGAGAGACTCGTAGCTTCCCATATGGAGCCTCGTCGTGACAGATTCTTTGGGCTATGGACTCTAAAGTGCTGGAAAGACACTTCTTCCTATGGACCCTATACAGTATGGAGATCCACCGCTACCTAATTAACCTCTGTACACCTTAACAACCTATACATTATACATATATACATATATGTCGTACAAGTTACACAGATGTGACACCCCTTACCACCAAAGCCGAAATTCCCTGTCTGTGCCTGTGTGAATGAAATCCTATACAATGCCAATTTTATATACAAAAAAAAAGATAAAAAACATCCCTAAATATATGGTATCAGTATCCTATATCCTTGCTGTTATACCCATGTGTCCGCCTTGGACTTTGTGAGTTGCCTGCCGGTGTTACGCTTGGACTTCATTAGTGCTATGGCGAGCAGTGGGTCGTCTTCGTTTACTTACGAGAGGGCCAAGTATGGGGGGAAAAAGGCGGAAGAGCCGGAGAGAGACCGACGGGAGGAAAGATGATAAAACTGTGAAGCTCCTATATATTCTGTTAATCACATTTTAAATGCATATATTGAAAAAAATGAGAAGCGTCTACACCCGTTCATATAAAGTTTATATTTAATACACAGGAAGTGCCTTGTTTTATTCTATAGCCAATGCATATAGTAATAACTTATGTGATAAATGTCCTGGAGGCCAGTGGGTGGTAATTGAAGTTGCTGGGCCATAATGCAAAATTTATAATAGCTCCTTCCATCATTTATCACGTATCTTTACTGCTATGAGACCCCCAAGGGGACCATCCTACAGATGTACAGTGGGGAAAAAAAGTATTTAGTCAGCCACCAATTGTGCAAGTTCTCCCACTTAAAAATATGAGAAAGGCCAGTAATTGACATCATAGGTAGACCACAAGTATGAGAGTCAAAATGAGAAAACAAATCCAGAAAATCACCTTGTCTGATTTGGCAAGATTTATTTAGCAAATTATGGTGGAAAATAAGTATTTGGTCACCTAAAAAAAAGCAAGATTTCTGGCTCTCACAGACCTGTAACTTCTTCTTTAAGAGGCTCCTCTGTCCTCCACTCATTACTTGTAGTAATGGCACCTGTTTGAACTTGTTATCAGTATAAAACACACCTGTCCACAACCTCAAGCAGTCACACTCCAAACTCCACTATGGTGAAGACCAAAGAGCTGTTGAAGGACACCAGAAACAAAATTGTAGCCCTGCACCAGGCTGGGAAGACTGAATCTGCAATAGGCAAGCAGCTTGGTGGGATGAAATCAACTGTGGGAGCAATAATAAGAAAATGGAAGACATACTGGACCACTGATAATCTTCCTCGATCTGGGGCTCCCTGCAATATCTCACCCTGTGGGGTCAAAATGATCACAAGAACAGTGAGCAAAAATCTCAGAGCCACACGGGGGGACCTAGTGAATGACCTGCATAGAGCTGGGACCACCGTAACAAAGGCTACCATCAGTAACACACTACGCCGCCAGGGATTAGGTCCTGCAGTGTCAGACATGTCCCCCTGCTTAACCCAGTACATGTCCGGGCACGTCTGAAGTTTGCTAGAGAGCATTTGGATTATTCAGAAGAGTATTGGGAGAATGTGATATGGTCTGATGAAACCAAAGTAGAACTGTTTGGTAGAAACAGAACTTGTCGTGCTTGAAGGAGACAGAATGCTGAGTTGCATCCAAAGAACACCATACCTACAGTGAAGAATGTGGGTGGCAACATCATGCTTAGGGGCTGTTTCTCTGCAAAGGGACCAGGATGACTGATCCATGTACATGAAAGAATGAATGGGGCCATGTATCGTGAGATTTTGAGTGCAAACCTCCCTCCATCTGTAAGGGCATTGAAGATGAAACATGGTTAGGTCTTTCAGCATGATAATAATCCCAAGCACACCGCCAGGGCAATGAAGGAGTGGCTTGGTAAGAAGCATATGACGGTCCTGGAGTGGCCTAGCCAGTCTCCAGATCTCAACCCCATAGAAAACGTTTGGAGAGATTTGAAAGTCCGTGTTGGCCAGCGACAGGCCCAAAACATCACTGCTCTAGAAGAGATCTGCATGGAGGAATGGGCCAACATACCACCAACAGTGTGTTCCAACCTTGTGAAGACTTACAGAAAACATTTGACCTCTGTCATTGCCAATAAAGGATATATAACAAAATATAGAGATGAACTTTTGTTAATGATCAAATACTTATTTTCCACCATAATTTGCTAAATAAATCTATCCAAATCAGACAAGGTGATATTCGGGATTTGTTTTCTCATTTTGACTCTCATAGTTGTGGTCTATGATGTCAATTACAGGCCGCTCTCATCTTTTTAATTGGGAGAACTTGCACAATTGGTGGCTGAATAAATATTTTTTTTCCAAACTGTAGAAGACACAAAATCATTGTTTTTTTTTTGCTCCAATTTATGCTGCACAATGTGGCCACTATAGTGAAATCTGAATTGCGCTAAGATATTGGCGCAGCGTGCCATGCAAGTTCAGCTTAGTGCTGCTACATGTGTAAGCCACCACTTGAGTCCAGTGACTCAACTCAAAGGAGTGGTCCAAGATTAATATTGATTTTCATTCTAATTGTCTCATTATTTATTTTAAAAATATGGTTTGATTAAAAAGTCCATACCCTTCCCTCTCTGTTTTATTTTTTTAATCATTTTATTTATTTTTTACCTATTTCTGGGATATGCAAACGAGATGTCATATGGCGGCAGAGGCTGGCGGTCAGTGCCGAAGCCGCTGTCCCCACACTGAAACAAAGCATCACCAGTGACATCTGTTCCTGTGGCTGGGCTAGCCCCTGCTCTGCTGAGCATGCATCAGTTGTCAAGCTCAGTACAAGCTTCCTTCTTAGTGCACAGTGACAGCGCACTCCCTTGACTGGCTCTGATGAAAAGTGACGAGAAGGTAAGAGAATGCACTGCCAGTGAGCATTGTAAGGATAGAACCAAGTAAAGACTAGCCCTGACCCTAAAAATGCCATCTGTTTCAGGGGCGGGGCTGGTCTATGCTTGCCGCATATTCTCTCCTAACAATGTACACTGACAGTGTGCTTTCTTACTGACTCGTCACTTCTATTTAGAGCTGACGAAGGTGCGCACTGTCATTGTGCACTAAGAAGAATATCATACAGTAAGAAGAGGCGATACTGAGCATACATCGGAATTGACAACCAATGCATGCTTAGTAGAGCAGGGACTAGCCCAGCCCTGGCAACAGACTTCACTGATGACGCTGGTGGAAGAGGGAAGGGGATGTGATAATGTCCACAGCGCCTGAGACCTGATGACATCTTGTTTGAGTATCCAAGAATGCACTTGGGAATTCTAGAACAAGGCGTCCTCAAAACGGAAGCAGGAAAATAAATAATAAAATAAATCTGTTAGATTAGAGAGGGAAGGGTAGGGACTTTTTAATTAAACCATATTAGAAAACTATTGTTAAAATAAATATAGATATTAAGGATGAAAATCAATATTAGTTTCAGGCCATCCATTTTAGGAATTAAAGAGGACCTGTCCCCAGGTTGAAAGTGTCCAGTTTTCGTTCTAATTTTATTTTCGCAGCTCTCCTGAGTATTTCAGCTTTTGTTTTTTCCAGCCCTGAAATACGGTTCCAGAAATATGGGTCTTTTCATTCAGGGCTCATTTTGTTGCTTTTTCCAAGGAAGTGTGGCTCACCGGGTAATAATAATGCAGCGCAGCCTAAAGTCACGCCCCTGAGGATCCTGTGAGCCACGCCTCCCCCTTAGCAATAAGGATAAAAACTAACACTTAACGAAAAAACTGAATTGTTTTATTTGGAGGGCCACCATTCTCACAAATAAGATGCAATAAGGTACATAAGAAATAAAGCAAAGATCTGTGGGAACGACTTTTTGTTGCTGGGTGATAACTCTCTGGACACTGTAATTGCGTCCATTATTATACGTCATCCAGTATCGGATATCCAACATATAGGACAAACTCGGACGACTCTGGATTTTTCTTTATTTTTGCTAAAATACTGTATAGCACTGAGTGAAACCCTGTAAAGGAAGGTCTGGAAAAGAAGCCTCAGAAACAAAGGCTTTGGTGAATTTTTCATGTCTGTACAGAACTTTGATCGATATCCCACTGTCCTGGAAGGAGACGCTGCGAGGTTATAATGCGGATACAGAAGAGCAGCTGAAAATTACTCTTCTGAGCCGACAGAGGAGATAGTCTAATATTATTTTCAATGTTTTAATGAGGGCAAGAAGTAGGTTGCCTTGTACGCAGCATCTTGCCCATTCATTTTATCGAGATTTGTTTATCCATTTTAGTTATTCTTTTCCAGATGCACATAAAATATCTGATGGAATAGGAGCCTCCATACTATCCAGCTTTTCTAGGGTTCTGAATGGCGAAATGTCAGGTGGGTGGATAGGATGCATCTGCTGCTAAGAGGTGCAAAGTAGGGGGAGAAAAGTTTCGAAATGGCAGCCAGATGTGGCTAAGAAACTGCTGTAAATGATTGTTAACTTTGAGAAAAGAGGGAAAACTTAAAAATACGCATTATTGCATGATATCATTATGCAAGAAGAGCTGTTTTTTTATATACAGAACCTGTGTATATATAGAGTGAAATAAAACTATCTCCTTGTAGCCACCACTAGAGGGAGCCAAGGAACTTAATGCATACATGTGCTCCTGAGCTCCCTCTAGTGATGACCAGCAGCAGCAAAAATGTAATTACTGCAAATTGTTAGTTTGAAAATAAAATGGCCTTAAGGTTTGATCTGCTTGAAAATATCTAAAATCAGCATTACTTCTATTACCAATCCAACGTCACCTCTCCGCTGCTCCGGCTACAGCACATGACCGTTGGGCCACTCTATTTTCAGGCCAGTCAACCATTTTAAAATGGAATAGAGACTTTTTAGAAGTTTTGATTAATGGATGTCTGGGTGCTAAGATGCCCATCGATTGCAAGAATGAAGGAGCTGAAGTGCTCGGTTTTAGCACTGCTCCCCTCCAATATTGAAGGTGGGCTCAATATGTATAGTAAATCTATCAGCCCAACTTCATTTAATTAGGAGAGAACTTTTTTTTGTTGCCTTAATGTTTGTTGTTGCCATTTTGCATCAAGTAAAACATTGTATTTTTTTGCAAGAAAAATAATTAAAAATTTCGGTCATACATACAATCACTCAAGAGGGGCACCAGAGTGCATTACTGCAAAAAATTGCTGAAATTGAAATCAATCAGGCAAAAAACACCTGTAAAACCAAAAATCTCGCTCTCAATGGTGAAGTAAAAAAAAATCGAAAAAGACACAAAAGCAGACAAATAAAAAAATGACTTTAAAGAAAGGTGCAAACAAAAAAAATCAATATGGTATTCTAAAAAAAAAATAAAATAAAATAAAAGGTCCTAAAGGTTTTTGGGGGTCTATGTAAGTTTTTGGGTGAAAAGAAATTGCACCTCTAGGTTCTTAGGTGATAAATGTTCTATTTATGATAAAATAATGTTCTTTTGTGGTTTGCAGGTTCCACTGTAAATGTATAGTAATGGAAGTGGTTTAAAGAAGAATATTAATAGTTCTGGTATTATCTGGAGGGTGAATAGGGAAGTGAAGATATTAATATTAACCACCCGGGCGGCCTGGCATTGCTGGTTATCATTTTAGTGGTGTAGTGCAAGAAATGAATAGAAATAACGATGGGCTAGTGAAGAGTTTGACAGTGCACTTCTTGGTTTGGTGAAAAAAACAGGTAATAACAAGCTGCATCGGGAACCCGGATACCTGGAGCGCTCCCGATAATCAGCTGTTCGGCGCTGCAGCTGAACATGTCACAGCTGTGTGACTGTCATAACAAACAGGCGCTCCATGCATGTGTTGTGACTGTCACACAGCAGCAACACCTGCAACTGCAGCGCCGAACAGCTGATTATCGGGAGCGCTCCAGGTATCCCGGTTCCCGATGCAGCTTGTTCGGTAAGCGTTATAGGTATTCGGATAAGGACTTATCCAAAGCTCTTCGCTTATCCCTACTCAGGATCCATGGTTAGGGGAATATAAGAGGTTTTTATTTTATTTTAATAGTGCTTGTGGGGGGCTGCTGGGGGCCACGCATACAGTGTGAGGGGGCTACTGTGGGGCCATGCATACAGTGTGAGGGGGCTACTGTGGGGCCATGCATACCGTGTGAGGGGGCTACTGTGGGGCCATGCATACCGTGTGAGGGGGCTACTGTGGGGCCATGCATACAGTGTGAGGGGGCTACTCTGGGGCCATGCATACAGTGTGAGGGGGCTACTCGGGCCATGCATACAGTGTGAGTCGGCTACTGGGGCCATGCATACAGTGTGAGGGGGCTACTGTGTGGCAATGCATACCGTTTGAGGGGGCTTTTGGGGGCATGCATACCGTGTGAGGGGGCTACTGGGGTCATGCATACAGTGTGAGGGGGCTACTGTGGGGCCATGCATACAGTGTGAGGGGGCTACTGTGGGGCCATGCATACCGTGTGAGGGGTCTACTGTGGGGCCATGCATACAGTGTGAGGGGGCTACTCTGGGGCCATGCATACAGTGTGAGGGGGCTACTCGGGCCATGCATACAGTGTGAGTCGGCTACTGGGGCCATGCATACAGTGTGAGGGGGCTACTGTGGGGCCATGCATACAGAGTGAGGGGGCTACTGTGGGGCCATGCATACCGTGTGAGGGGGCTACTGGGGCCATGCATACCGTGTGAGGGGGCTACTGTGGGGCCATGCATACCGTGTGAGGGGGCTACTGTGGGGCCATGCATACCGTGTGAGGGGGCTACTGGGGCCATGCATACCGTGTGAGGGGGCTACTGTGTGGCCATGCATACCGTGTGAGGGGGCTTTTGGGGGCATGCATATCGTGTGAGGGGGCTACTGGGGTCATGCATACAGTGTGAGGGGGCTACAGTGGGGCCATGCATACAGTGTGAGGGGGCTACTGTGGGGCCATGCATACCGTGTGAGGGGGCTACTGTGGGGCTATGCATACAGTGTGAGGGGGCTACTCTGGGGCCATGCATACAGTGTGAGGGGGCTACTCAGGCCATGCATACAGTGTGAGTCGGCTACTGGGGCCATGCGTACAGTGTGAGGGGGCTACTGTGTGGCCATGCGTACAGTGTGAGGAGCTACTGGGGCCATGCATACAGTGTGAGGGGGCTACTGTGGGGCCATGCATACAGTGTGAGTCGGCTAATGTGGGGCCATGCATACCGTGTGAGGGGGTTACTCGGGCCATGCATACAGTGTGAGTCGGCTACTGGGGCCATGCATACAGTGTGAGGGGGCTACTGTGGGGCCATGCATACAGAGTGAGGGGGCTACTGTGGGGCCATGGATACAGTGTGAGTCGGCTACTGTGGGGCCATGCATACAGTGTGAGGTGGCTACTGTGGGGCTATGCATACAGTGTGAGTCAGCTAATGTGGGGCCATGCATACCGTGTGAGAGGGCTACTGTGTGGCCATGCACACAGTGTGAGGGGGCTACTGTGGGGACATGCATACCAGTGTGAGGGGGCTACTGTGGGGCCATGCATACAGTGTGAGGGGGCTACTGTGGGGCCATGCATACAGTGTGAGTCGGCTAATGTGGGGCCATGCATACCGTGTGAGAGGGCTACTGTGCGGCCATGCGTACAGTGTGAGGAGCTACTGGGGCCATGCGTACAGTGTGAGGGGGCTACTGTGGGGACATGCATACCAGTGTGAGGGGGCTACTGTGGGGCCATGCATACAGTGTGAGGAGCTACTGGGGCCATGCATACAGTGTGAGCCGGCTACTGTGGAGCCATGCGTACAGTGTGAGGGGGCTACTGTGGGGCTATGCATACAATATGGGGGGGTCTATTGGAGGCCATGCATACAATATCAGGGAAGCTACTGCGGGCACAGCATACAGTGGGGGGGCAACTTGGGGATATGCATACAGTTTAGGTGGACTACTGGGTGATATACAGTGTGGGGCGACTACTAGGAGACAAGCATTCAGTGTGGAGTACTACTGGGACCAAGCATACAGTGTTGAGGGACTACGGGGGTCACTATGGGGAGACTACAGGGGGCAATTATACAGTGAGGGGGACTACAGGGGCCCATCATATAGTGGGGTGGACTACTGGGGGCCATCATGCAGTGGGTGGAGCTACTTGGTGCTGTCATACAGTTGGAGAAGGCTACTGTCGGGCCCATCATGCTGTGTATGTGGGAGCTGTGGGGGGCATCATGCTGTGCGGAGGGGAACTATATATGGGGGACTTGGGAGATTATTAAATGTTAAGTGGGCACTTAAGAAGCATAATTGTTATAGGGCACAAGGGGTGTTGTGACTCATCTTGAGTCATTCTTACTTTCTAGGGGCAAAATGTGGGCACTGTACTCTAGGGCACTTGCACAGAGCATTAATACTTTCTAGGGCACAATTTTACCATCTAAAAGGCACAAAGGAGCGATTTTTAACAGGTAAGGGGCACAGTGGTAGGTATTATTATGTGGGGCACTAAGACGATCAGTAATAGGGACACATACGGCAGCAGCGGCTCAGTATTGGGGTATCAGGATGAGGAGTTTGTGCAGGTTGGGAATAGATGGGGACGGGGCTGGAAATGTGAGAAGTCAGATGTGTCTTTGTTGTATTCTCTGTAGACAAGTTCTGGCTGGAGAAGTTGTCATGTCGGTCTGGGCCAGATGAAAAAGACTCCATAAGATCGTCGACTGTGAGTCACCACCTTTAATTGCGCTGTAATCTCTTTCTGCAGGACCGATATCTACAACTACCGTATATGGTGGTAATATCTTTGTATAGAGATTTTAAGTAACAGCGCGGCCATCTGCTGATTTTCCCCTTGCACCACCGTAGTTGTAATCGGGGTTACCTGGTTAGGGGTCACTCAGATGTCCTCCCTTCTCTGAGCTGAACCCCTAGCTACGCCTCTGCCCTGAATAATTTGGTCTCTTACTCTCCCTAAGTCTTAATAAATATGAGACAAATCATGTGCTAGATAAGTTTTAAGATTAAGATGATTAAATAATTGATAATTGTTGTCGCCGTGACTATAAATAGGATTTAATTTACAACTTGCCGTTTTTTAAATTCCCATTGGACCAAGTGCTATTTCAGAAGCCCCCCACAGACAGCAGCGAGACACAGCATTGCCGACTGATGAGCACTAGGTCTTATTTCAAGGAATTGACCATTTCAGCGCCCTTTTCATGTTGCTCTTGCATCTTTCCCTGCACTTCTGCAATCTCCTGTGTTGAGGTAGCTCTGCTCATAGTCAACCTCCAAGGTCATGGATACCTAGTTTCAACAGTTTTATTGAAATGAAAGCATCATTTAACATGAGATACATTCATATTAAAGTACAAGGATCCCCTCGCAGGGGGAAATACATAGAAAAAAAAGGCACTTAAGGTCATACGGCATCCTTGACTACAAAATCTTCGCTTAGAAATGGATACCTAGATAGGAGGAGACCACCACGACCAAGATGGAGCCACATCCCAAATGAAATTGCCAGCATAGATAAGTCTGGAAAGATGTCATGGATTTGTACATTCCCTCCAGTATACTGGATATACCCAAGTGGTAACAGCTTCCCATAATTAGGGTTTACACTGCGTGCAGAATTATTAGGCAAGTTGTATTTGAGAGGATTCTTTTTATTATTGAACATCAACTATGTTCTCAATCATCCCAAAAGACTCATAGATATCAAAGCTTAATATTTTGGACGTTGGAGTGGTTTTTTTTAGATTTGGCTATCTTAGGAGGATCTCTGTTTTTTCAGGTAACTATTACTGTGCAGAATTATTAGGCAACTTAATAAAAACCCAATATATACCCATCTCACTTGTTTATTTTCACCAGGTAAACCAATATAACAACACAAAATGTAGAAATAAACATTTCTGACATTCAAAAAAAAAAAATTAGTGTCCAATACAGCCACCTTTCTTAACAATGACACTCACCTTCCTTCCATCCATAGATTCTGTCAGTTGCTTGATCTGTTTATGATCAACATTGCGTGCCGCAGCCACCACAGCCTCCCAGACACTGTTCCGGGAGGTGTACTGTTTTCCCTCCCTGTAGATCTCACATTTTATGAGGGACCACAGGTTCTCTATGGGGTTCAGATCAGGTGAACAAGGGGGCCATGTCATTATTTTTTCTTCTTTTAGACCTTTACTGGGCAGCCACGCTGTGGAGTATTTGGATGCATGTGATGGAGCATTGTCCTGCATGAAAATCATGTTTTTCTTGAACGATACCGACTTCTTCCTGTACCACTGCTTGAAGAAGGTGTCTTCCAGAAACTGCCAGTAGGTCTGGGAGTTGAGCTTCACTCCATCCTCAACCCGAAAAGGTCCCACAAGTTCATCTTTGATGATACCAGCCCATACCAGTACCCCACCTCCACCTTGCTGGCGTCTGAGTCGGAGTGGAGCTCTCTGCCCTTTACTGATCCAGCCTCGGGCCCATCCATCTGGCCCATCAAGAGTCGCTCTCATTTCATCAGTCCATAAAACCTTAGAAAAATCAGTCTTAAGATATTCCTTGGCCCAGTCTTGACGTTTTATCTTATGTTTCTTGTTGAAAGGTGGTCGTTTTCCAGCCTTCCTTACCTTGGCCATGTCCCTGAGTATGGCACACCTTGTGCTTTTTGATACTCCAGTAACGTTTCAGCTCTAAAATATGGCAAAACTGGTGGCAAATGGCATCTTGGCAGCTTCACGCTTGATTTTCCTCAATTCATGGGCAGTTATTTTGCGCCTTTTTTTATCAACACGCTTCTTGCGACCCTGTTGGATATTTGCCATGAAACGCTTGATTGTTCGGTGATCACGCTTCAAAAGTTTGGCAATTTCAAGACTGCTGCATCCCTCTGCAAGACATCTCACAATTTTTGACTTTTCAGAGTCCGTCAAATCTTTCTTCGGACCCATTTTGCCAAAGGAAAGGAAGTTGCCTAATAATTAAGCATAATTAAGGGTGTTGATGTCATTAGACCACACCCCTCCTCATTACAGAGATGCAAATCACCTGATTTACATAATTGGCAGTTGGCTTTCAAGCCTATACAGCTTGGAGTAGGACAACATGTGTAAAAAGGATGATGTGATCAAAATACTCATTTGCCTAATAACTCTGCACACAGTGTAATACCAAAACCAACAAATGTGGTGGTGTACATTGAGGCAGGACTTGTTGTTGAGGCTCCGCGGGGGGGAGGCACTTGTGACAGAGATGATCATCTGTTGCACAGTCCTTTCTCTTGCAGCACAACATACCAGCACAATTGCCTTTATGTGCCCATTTTAAAGGATACAGTAGAACACAACAAAAATATAAACTGAGGCAATATCTGTATATTTTAGCAATTCTAGATATTGACTCATGGTACAGCCGTGGCATCACCATATGCTGGCTAGAGAGTCAAAGTAGAAAAAAGATGTAGAAGCCCTGAACTAGCTTACTGAAAAAAAAATCACTGATGATCTGGTAATGGCAAAATCCCTGGTGGCCTAGGGAAGTAAAAGGGTTAAATGTCCAATACCATCACTAAATTTCTAAGGTAGTGATAGGATTGATTATAATACCCCTCATTGTCTAGGGTACTTATAAGGTTGATTATAATACCACTAGCGGTCTAGTGTACTGTAGAAATAAACCCCTGGTGGTCTAGAGTAGTGGAGGGTTTGTTATATCCTTGGTGATGTAGAGTAGTAAAGGGGGTTGTTATAATAACCCTGGTGGTTTAGAGTATTGAAAGGGTTGAATATAATATCCTTAGTGGTCTATGGTAGTGATGGGGCCGATATCCCTTGAGGTCTAGGGTAGTAAGCATATACTATTATAACCCTGGCGATGCAGGGAAATCATTGAGTTGATTATAATATTTAATCTCTATTGGTCTAAAGTACTGATAAGGTTGATATCCCTGGTGGTCTAGAGTATTAAGGGGTTTCTTAAATCTCTGTTGTGTCTAGAGTGACAAGAGTCTTTTTATTATATAATCTTGATGGTCTAGAGTAGTCATGAGGTTGGCTATAATATCTCTAGTTGTCTAGGGTAATGATGTGGTTGGTATTCCTGGTAGTCTAGAGTAGCAAAAGTATTAAATTCCAGTATCACTTATGATGATGACTGCAGGAGGTACAAAATACAGCCCTCTTATTGCTCATGCCCCCCAAGATCATCACCTGTCTGCCAATCATAGAAAATATCTAATTTCTACAGTAGTGAAAGAGTTGAGTACAATCTGTCATGGTCTAGGGTAGCGATGGTGGTCTAGAGTAGTAAGGATGTATTATATGCCTGGTGGTCTAGGGCAGTCCTGGGGTTGATTATAATACTGTATCTTTAGTGATCTAACATTGATATCCCTGGTGGTCTAGAGTAGTAGGGGGGTTACTATTATATCTCTATTAGTCTATGGCAGTAAGGTTGTCTTTTTATAATATCCTTGATAGTCTAGGATAGTCATGGGTGTAAGGTAATGATACAGTTGGTATCCCTGGTGGTCTAGATCAGTAAGGAATTTTTTTATATCATCCCTGGTGGGCTAGAGTAATTTTTTTTGTAATATACTTGGTGGGCTAGAGTATTTTGCTTTATAATATCCGTGGTGGGCTACAGTATTTTTTTTATAATATCCCTGGTGGGTTAGATTTTTTTGGTATAATATCCCTAACCCTGGTGGGCAAGAGAATTTTTTATATAATATCCCAGGTGGGCTAGAGTAATTTTTTATAATATCCCAGGTGGGCTAGAGTAATTTTTTTATAATATCCCAGGTGGGCTAGAGTAATTTTTTTTTTAGAATATCCCTGGTGGGCTAGAGTAGTGAAGTGATTAAACCCCAGCAGCACTTATGATGAAGGATGCAGAATGCACAGGTTACAGCCGTTTCCTTGCTCCTTCCTCCCAAAATCATCGCCTGTCAGCCAATCACAGAAAATATAGGCTAGTGATATAGCTGTGGACTTAGAAAATGGTAAGTGTGAGTAGTGATAGAGAATGGGCGAAGCAGGTTGGTAGTAATCCTCTGTTAGCACAATGAATGCACCTCGTCCTTCTCTGCCATTGCTCTACGTGTGCCCCAGTTTATATACACATATCTTATATAGACTTGTCCACAGTCTTTAATTAAAAGGTAGCGTCCTAAGGTTTTACCAGAAAGTAATTTAAATGGCTATGTTCCATATCAAGCATTAATTAAAGAACAGCGGGATAATTACAAGCATCATCAATATTACAAGGAACATCAAATTGTTCCAGAGGGGAGTCATTTAATTGGAATCACTTTACTTTTCTACAACTTGTGCATTATTATTATTACTTGCTTCAGAGTAGTCGTGATTAGCGCCGCTTGTAGGAATTCAATTCATTCTTTTCAGAGACAACTGTTTAAGTGTTTATTACTGGGCTGGAAAGAAATCCAGACATTACCGATTCTACATTTACACACAGAAAAAAAAAATCAGAAACTATATATTTTTGCGTGTGTGTTAATATTTTTTATTAAAAAGGATTTATCTAACAATTGTGGAGTGGAAAGAAAAGAGCAAAAAGAATTTTGAAAGCACAACAATAAATAATCATCCCAAGGACAAGAAAAAAACTTGATATTGAGTACAGGTAGGGTCTTGGCATCATTCAAAAACTATAGAATGCATTCATAAAATGTTACAAAACCAAGACTCAGATGTTTAGAAATCACCGACTCTTGCTCTTTTCTCTAATTTTTAAAGACGACCTGTCACTTCCTCAAAAAATTAAATGCTTTGTAAAAATCCCTGAGCTGCCCCGATTCTGCTGCTTTTTCCATTTTTGCGCTGCCGCATTCCATCACAGAAATATTCACTTTTGTTGCTTTTGGAGCGCAGTATGAGAAATCTCTGCTGGTAGAGAAACTGGGCGTTTCTTCAGAGTCTTCTCTGGGGGTGTACCCAATCAATCCTGTCTCCCAGATGTTGCCAATCACAGCTTGCAGCATCTGAGACAGGGAGACTACTAAATCGTCTGACTAGCTGTGATGGGTAGCATTATGAAAAGTCCAGTTGCTTTACAATCAGAGATTTCACATGCTGCGCTCCAAAAATAACAAATGTGAATATCTCTGCAATGGAAAAAGGTAGCACAAAACAGAAAATAGCAGCAGAATCAGAGGAGCTTGGGGGCTTTTACAAGGTATTCAACTCTATTTTTTGAGCAATTGATAGGTCAGCTATTCTCGTTTCATGTGTCTTCAGCAAATACAGAATGTACCAAAATATACATGAAGCTGTATACCATTGCATAGGTCCACTAAATAGGTGCAGAAGAAATGAGAGAATCATTGAAATTTGAATTTAGCAGCTTCGCTTAATTTTTCCAAAAAAATCTATTTGCAGTGAATCAAAAATACAGCAAACCTCCAGCTGCCCTGAATAGTTGTAGATGACCCTAGTCGCTTTTTCCTCATTGCTGTAAACACACCATCTGTCCATTTTCTTCAGAGTTTTATGGCTTTCTCTGTGGTTAAGTTGTAACTTTCCTCTCACTATCCAGATTCACCCTAAAACGGCTGCTGCATTCCCTGCCTCTGCTTTTATACAGGCTACTATAGTCGCTACTAATTGTTTGTGCTATCCCACGTGACGTGATGGCAGCGAGGCATCATGAAGCTTGTGTGGTCGTTCCTGAGGTCATGTTGGTCTTCTGTAACCGATACCATCATCTGCAATGTGCAATGGCCTAAATAGAAGCTGTTGGGCCCCGAGCACAAAATCTCCAAAAGGTCCCTAAATTATCATGGGTGTGTGATAATATTCATCTATGAAGAACAAGACCTGTACGACAGAACCAAAAAACGAGGCATGACAACGTCCAGCAGATGCCAATGGGTCTTCTTTACAAATTGGTCTTTGGGCAGATTAGACATCTTGGGACTGGCAGCCAAGACAAACCTTCAATGGAGCTTAAAAATTCTCGTGAATGCCCTTCCCATCAGTGACGGTATATTTCACACTAAATCTGGCAAATTGCAGATTTCATAGAATCATAGAATCGTAGAGTTGGAAGGGACCTCCTGGGCCATCTGGTCCAACCCCCTGCTCAAAGCAGGATTCGCTAAATCATCCCAGTCAGATGTCTGTCCAGACCAACCAACCATCATAACGGGCAACACTACAGGCGTTGTATGACCGCTGCCGACTTGCTTCTCCACTACATCAAGCCACTCCATTGAGTCGGACTGGCTGCTGGCAATACCGTACATACTTTGCCAGACAACATCTACCCAGAAACTGTTTGTTTTTTTAAATCAAAATACAGGTAAAAATGCTAAAAGTAGAGAACTTTTAAAAAAAAAAAAAATAATAATAATTTGTGCATAATCTCAATCAATGCTATAAAAATAATATTTGTAATTTTAATCAGGCAATAAATATATATGAAAAAAATAGACAATATCAAATTACTGAAAATCACAGGATATACCACTTCCAGGCTCCTAATATCCCCCTTTATTTTTTATTGTAATTACCGATTTCTACAATCTTTCAATAGTTATTTTAACTTTATCTTAATTGTTTTTATTAGTTTTTGTTTCTTGCCTAGAAGAGCTTAATTTCTATTTTGGTTTTCTTCAGCTATTTTTATCTCTCCGCTGGTTAGGCTTTCATTTGTAGTTAAGCCTCCGGATTTATAAGCTTGATCAAAAATGATATATAGCCCAAATAAAATACATTTTCTGACAATTACTTGCATCCTTTACTTAAACGTCAGCCACCTCTTGGGGTTCTCCAAGAGTATTTTATCGATGTTCTGCTGGGATATGCCTCTCAAGAGCATTTTGGGTACGATATTGTTGAGGATGTGCGAGTATCCGTGTCCTCCGTACTTTACCAGCCTGTTCTTGGTGTGTATATCATGGGAAACGACTATACGTTCGTCATAGCCCTCGTTGATCAAAGAGCCGATCCTGCGAAACATAAAGACTTTTAGCAGTCATATAACCTTGGAACCTATAAATTTAGTCATCGTGAAGAATAGTATGTCATGATCAAAGGGGGACCCTGAGGAAAAAGTTATAGCATAATAGTTTGGAAAAAGTTACAAAAAGTTATGTCCAGCATTCTGCCCTCCATTACTTTGCATCAAGAGCCGCTGGTGAACATTTACCAAGCAAAAAAAAAAAAATCTTACATTCCTTGCACCACTTTTATTTTCTGTTTTGGAGACTTTTTGCGCTTTACTCAACGAAGAGGAGTAGCTTAGCAAAACTACATAGATTTTGCATATTCTAGACTGGTCATAGAGGTCTTAAAAAATGGCATGGAGCAAATACATTTATACTGCTGTAAGGAGGTGGCGGGGACCCTCACATGCCTCCTCTCCCCTGGACGCTGTTCATATGATTGCATGTGGCACCTCACTAATGTTATTATACTTGTTGTGTACTGTAATGTGATGCATTTGTCATGTACTGTAATGTGGATGTCTTTAATATGTGTTCTGCATAGAGTTAGGGTTAGGATAGGATCTTAGGCAGTATAGGACTGTAGGGGGATTAGAATAGTGGGGACATCATAGATAGGGAGTAGAATAGATTAGGAGTGTTAGTTAGGTACAGTTAGCGTAGGGGTGTAGCCGTTGGGAGGAGCTATAGGGCAGTCAAGTGCAGAGCAAGGGATATAGTCAAGACACTTCCTGATTAGGGAGCAGAAGCCTGGGCAGTCTTGCTCAGGGCAAAGTGTGAGGAGTAGCGAAGCAGATGGGTGGCCATGGGGATAAAGTTGCTACGACAGTAAGGGGCCCCAGGCGGAGGATTGTGCAGTCGGGCACCAGCTCAAAAGGACCATCCCCAAGAAGGATCCAGGGTCTACGACCGGGGGCGGGAGTAGCTGAGATGGCGTTCCTGGCACCTTTCCCTATTGGTATCGGACGAGGGGTTGACAAGGAGCTGGTGACACTGAAGGCACGGATGGGACATGGGCTGTCTAAAGATTTAGCAGGGATTGTCGGGAGAAGGGAGACAGAGCTGATAGAGAAGATAAAGGCTTCCTCAGCAGCAGGGAAAGAGAAGATGTCTCTTTGTTTAACCTGTGCTGCCAGTGTGATGAATGCCTTGCTGAATAGTAAAGTTAATCTGTTGGAAAAGAACTTTGACTCTGAGATGTTTTGTGGAGCTTGGGAACATGAAGCCAGAGTGACAAAACCTGAGAGGATCCTAGCAGTGAATGTAAGTGTACTGCTGCACACGCTGCACACGCAGCAGAAGGGACATTGTATTTTATCTGTGGGGCGCCAGGGCGTGGGAACCATACAGCCCATTGCCACGACTACCACCCTGGCCGACTTACAGTGCAATCATTTTAAAATGTATTAAAAGGTCACAATTTGCACAGAATTTTAAATTAACGTGTGATAGTTGACACACTGGTCTAGAGCTATTTTCTAACATTAGGTACTGTTATAATTAGCATACTTAAAAGTCCAAACTTGAGCAAAAAGCTAAAAATTTTGCACACAAAAAAAATTGTGGAAATGTGCAGTTTGTACAATTTTTTCATCATTAAAAGAGAATCTGTCAGTAGGATCAAAACTTCTAAACCGTCTATATGGGCACGCAGGTAATAGAAAGTTAAATATAATGATACCTTGATATCTGCCATCCGATGTCTTATTCTCAAGAGATCCACATTATTTTTAACATGTAAATGAGGCATTAAGATCTGTGGGTCAGAGATACATCTCCCGGAGAATCTGCCTCCAGAGATTGTTTTAAAGGAAAGGAGGCGTTACCAGTGTGAGACATGTAGATCAGAAGAGCAGACTGTCAGTCACTACATGTCTCACACTGGTAACGCCTCCTTTCATTTAAAATACTCTGTGGAGGCGGAGTCTAAGTCAAAATAATGGACAAGGGTAATCTTACATTGTTAGTAGAATGGAGAGCACAGGTAGGGTGGAAAACAGAGATGGAACAGTAAATTTAATAACAAAAAAAATTCAATATGTTTTTAGTAGAAAACACAATAAAAGATTACGAATTTCTTCAGCCAAGGTGAATGCTAGAGATTCTACAAGAAGAAAGAAAAGTGGAATTCATGCAGGTGTATCAAGGTGGAAACTGGTACGATCAAACAGTAGGCATCAGATGAAGAACTCATGCCATGCATGCCACTTTGGACATATCGGAAAATCTTCTTATCAAGGGAGCTGCGACATGATGACTACAACACACATAACACACCAACACCTCGTCTATGCTCCACCGGGAGATTTTGGAGGTTGTCGCTGTTACTGGAGCTCCGGATACTCATTAGGGTGCTGTTATTAGGGTCTCCGTTAATAGGGCATCACAAAGCCTTCTGTAAATCACACTACGGAAAAAAGTCACAAGCAACTTACTACAGTACCACAAATTCAAATTTGTCTATTTCTGCATTTATATAGACCCAAGAACATAATATGAGGAGGGTTAGGGAAAGCGTGATATGTCAAGACGTCATGACAGAATTGCCCCGGCTTCATCACATTCAGAAGGCTTGGCTCACTATTATTTCAGTGCGAGCGATGGGGATTAGAAAATGCGATGAGGACCGAACGGGTGACGGTAAGGAGCCGTAAAGATAATCAGTCAGAAAAATGGCGAATGTGAATTTTTGAAAAATCTCATCTCCTATTGCAACTGACCACATCTGTCTTATTGTGATGTTCACAAAGTTAGACACAAAACTTTTTGTAAAATACATATTTATATTTTGCACATATATATTTTACGGCGGTTTATTATAGCTCGCAAATGGAAATGTGGGAAACTGTCAGTACAATGACATATTATATGAATGTGCCTCACTAACTAGGTGGATTACTGACTGTTTAGCGACTAAGTGGCAGCCATTGATAAATATACAGTCGGTAGCTGTGCTGAAAGATACCAACAAGTCAATAAAAGAAGAATCTCGCCATTAATCAAGTTAATTAGCAAGAATAAGTGCTGGAATTGACTGCCAGAGACGCTGTGATGGGTGAACATCCTCTAAACCCTTCAATTAGCCACAGCGCTCAATGCAGTTAAATTATAGACAAGAGTCCGGGGTAGTAAATGTTTTAATAAACAGCCAATCAGTCTGACTGTATAGGAAAAATAAATAATAATAATAATATAAATTTAAAAATTCTTAAATTTTGCAGAGCTGTGTAATTAAGGGAGGCAGAAACATGCAAAAGGATAAGTGATAAAAGAGAAATAAAACCAATAGTAAGGCAGAAGGAGCTCTTTTATAAAAAGCGCTTAAAATCTAAAATGGAAACACGTGAAGTACACTTCCATCTAAAGGGGTGGTCCGAAACTAAAATTTATTTTAATCCTAAATGCCTATCTATGTAATGTCATAATTCAATCTGCTTTCTAATCTACTTTAATTACAAATTCCCTACCATTTACTCACTACTCTAGCTGCTTTATATTTTTTTACTACTTCCTCTTTGATGAGCCTACGTTTGAGAATCCATGATGTATGCTAGGATAGAAAAACTAGCCGTCATCGGGGGTCACTGGCACATCCTCTACCCCTTCCCTGAAACAAAGCATCATCAGTGGCTGGATTAGTCCACGTTGTCAATCCCAATGCATGCTCAGTAAGTTTTTGTCACTCTGCACTGTTCTTCTCAATGCACAGTGACAGTGCGCTCTCTCTCCAGCTCTGATAAGGAGTAAAGAGTCGGCAATGGAGCGCACACGTCGCTGCAAATTGTAAATAAAGAATTATCGAGCAGAGACCAGTACTGCCCCAGTGACATCACTTGCTGGGGCGGCACTGGTCTCTGCTTTTCCTGCACCCTGGGTATTCTTCTTCTTACAAAGCAAACTGGCATTGCGCTCTCTTGCCTTCTCATTACTCATGAGCAGAGCCAGCGAAGGAACTGTCACTATGCAATTTGAGATTAAAATAAATTTTAGTTTTGGAACACCGTTTTAAGACTTACTCATTTTAAAGAAAGATATAAACCACACAACATTGTCCAAGGCCGGATTTCCACGTCCATGATACAAAGTCTTTTGAAGGTCCCTATTACAGCTGCAATTTTGCTGATCTTCAAAAATATATGGCGATCCAGTTTAGTACAATTATAAAGACCACTCCTTCTTCTTCTCTCACTTCCTCCAACTCAATGTGGACAAATCTGAACTTATCAACTTTCTTCCATCTCACAGATCTTCCTTACCTGATCTCTCACAATTAATGACATCACGCTTTCCCCTGTACCGGAAGTATGCTGCCTCGGAGAAACCCTTGACTCTGCCCTGTCCTTCAAACCGCACATCCAAGCTCTTGCCACCTCCTGCCGCCTCCAGCTCAAAAATATCTCCAGAATCCATCCCTTCCTCAACCCTCAATCTACTAAAATGCTTGTGCACGCCCTCATCATCTCCCGCCTCAACTACTGCAACATCCTTTTCTGTGGCCTCCCTGCTAACACTCTCGCACTACTCCAGTACATCCTTAACTATACTGCCTGACTAATTCATCTCTCTCTTCGCTACTCCTCCACTTCTCCCTTCTGGAAATCTCTTCACTGGCTCCTATTCCCTCAGCGTATCCAGTTCAGATTACTAATACTGACCTACAAGGCCATCCATAACCTGTCTCCTCCATATGTCTCTGAACTAATCTCGCGATATCTTCCCTCACGTAATCTCCGGTCCTCCCAAGACCTCCTTCTCTCCTCCATACTTATTCGCTCCTCACCTAATTGCCTCCGAGACTTCTCCCGAATATCCCCATCTTCTGGAATTCTTGGCCCCAACATGTCCGACTATCAACCACATTCAGATCCTTCACACGGAACCTGAAAACCCACCTCTTCAAGAAAGCTTACAGCCTGCAATGATCCCCGCTGCCTCCTCACCACTACTGGAGCTACCGCCTCACCAATACCGGAGCTACCACAACCCCCCAACCTACTGTCTCCTTCCCCACCATCCTGTAGAATGTAAGCCCACAAGGGCAGGGTCATCTCCCCTCTGTATCAGTCTGTCATTGTAAGTTTGTTTACGGTAAGTGATATCTGTAATTTGTATGTAACCCCTTCTCATGTACAGCACCATGGAACCAATGGTGCTATATAAATAAATAAATAATAATAATTGCTGGGGCTGTTTTGGCTCATGCAGTGATGTCACTTCGACAGCACCCATCACCGAGGTTCCAACAAGAAGCTAAAGGATTGCCGCGTAAGATCACTTCCTTGAAGTGCCCACAGCACATAGAACCTGCCGCTTGGCAATAAAGCCGCTTGTTGAACTGTAATGACATAATCTCTTTTAAGTGGTTAAAAAAACTCATAAAAAGATTCAGTTTGTTTAGTTTTAGAAAATAACTAGGCCCGTCTAAGCGCCAACACTTACGCTCTGATCCTGTCGTTATCACTGGGCATATCCACTGCTGTATTAAACTGGTAATTCAGCATTTCCGTCCCAAACAAATCATATTCCAGGTACGACCCGAGTTCGGCAAACTCCAGCAGTGTTTTCTCATCAAATATCGTCCTAGGACAAAGAGAAGAGGCCGTGGTTTTATTATTTCTATGTTGACATTAGTTACTTTCTATTAAGAAGGATTAAATCTCTCTGTACAAACAGACGGGCAGTGATTCCATAATGTGGTCACTTTCCACGCACCCAGATTAATTACATAGAAATTTTTCATCAGGCTGGTCGCGGCTCATGTGAACTTTCTCTGTGGGAATATTCTCACTGGACATACAGAATATTTAATTTCCCCTGCTAATTTTATCCATAGCTGTCTGTAAATTTACAGGTCAGTAAAGGTGTATGCAGCAGATAGTGAGCTAAATACTGTGACCGCTAACGATAATCAATCCGCCGACAATCGAATTCGCCAAATTTACTTTGTCCAGAAATTTTTTTTTGCATCAAGACTATTCAATATGAATCAGATTTGGCATCTAAAGACTTTTATCATACCCTGATGTTTTTCCCTGGAGATAAATGTTTGAGTAAGCAAAAAAAAAAAATAAATAAATTTTATATATATATATATATATATATATATATATATACACACATACATATACATATACATACACACACACATACATACATATATGTAATACTTACCTCTCCGTGGGCATCACTTGTCTCACTGGACAGCTTCCTTGAACTCCAATCACTTGAGTCAACGCAAATAATCTCAACGCAGGTTGGAACACATCACTGGTCAACGTACATCATGATGATGCAGGTCAACCGACATCCCGGGTCAACGCACATCATGACAACGCAGGCTAACTCACATCATTAGTCAACCTACTGTACATCATGACGTTGCAGGTCAACCGACATCTCGGGTCAACGCATATCATGACAACACAGGACAATTCATATCAATAGTCAAGGTACATCATGATGACGCAGGTCAACTCAAATCACGGGCCAACGCACATCATGACATTGTGAGGCAACGCATGTCATGATGTTGCATGAGGTCTAATCAGCACTAAACCTCCCTGAAAAGTGATCTATGTGTCGCAACAGGGGAGAGGTGAGTATTATATTTATTATTTTGTGCTCCTTAAAAGGAATCCAGAAAAATGCCAGCCAAGGACAAGAAAAATTAATTGCAAACATTGTTCATAAATCCAGCTTTTTTTGTGAAATTTGAAACAGATTTGATTTGTTTCTAAACAATTCCGGGAGTTTGGGATGTAACTTATATGGTGTCCATCATGCCTTTATAAATGCTTCAACAAGCCCCTACACAAGTATACCACCCCTAATGAAACCACCACTTTGAAGAGGCAATACACAAGGGGCTCTTGGCTTATCCTCCCTTCTACTGGTCACAAGCATGGGTGATATATATATATATATATATATTTATATTTAGTCTTTTATGTTGGTTCTTACATCATACTTCCATCTCTCCAGCAGCATAGACAAGATATGTAATTATCATACTCTCTGTGTTACGCCTATGGTCGATTTACACATCTGTTATACTTCATAGCACATAAACCTGTGCATCTTACCATCTTCTCTGCTTATGTTTGCAATTTGCACATTTTTTTTGCCGATTTGCATATTGATCCTGGATATGTGTTGTATTCCATTGCATACACATCTGTACATTCCATTGCCGTTGCTTGCTTATATTTGCAGTTTGCACTTCTTTGCTCATTCGCTCATTGATCTTTAGCATCTCTTTGAACACATTATCATACCTGAGGCCATACCTACTTTAATTCATTTGGTGTCTAGGTGGTGTTCAACTACCATATCGATATATATTGTTTGAGTGACCTTTTATAAGGGTGTGACTTTGGACACAACACTCAAGTCCCCAGTTGCTATGTACAATGTTTTTTAAGTGTTTTTTAATGTGGTTTTTTTTTTTTATCGTTAACAAAATGATTTTCTTTTTATCAAGTGATCACTGTCCTATACATCGTGCTTTTCCTGTCTCTTACTCTTGATTTACTATTTGGTCACAGAATTTTTCATAGGAGAACACAGTGAATGAAATTCAGGAGAAGGAAACGTAAAATTTACACCACCCCTGAAGAAGCATTTGTGAAACGCGCATCATCTTTTACTACTGATGTTCCTGCAGTCGCTCTATCACTATTTTATTTCTATGTCTGTATGTTGATACCTTTTGTACATCATTTTTAACACTTTGCACTTAATTGGTTTAAAAGGTTTTTAAACTTTATTATTTCTTGGTGATGAAGATGGCTCAAAAGCGAATAAATATTGCAAATGTATGATTTAAATTTGTACTATTTTGTTCTGGATCCGATTTGGGTAATTTAGCAGTTACAGTGATTATTCTTCTCATAAACAAGTACCGTACATAGACAAGAAGTGCATTAAAAAAATAAATACAAAATGACCACACAGCTTATACTACAGTACCTATCAAGATGAGACATCACAGTCTTGGAGACATCAGCCCCGGCCTCCTGCAGCATGCGCACAATCTGGAAGGGAGCCTCGCTGTTTCTGCCAGGATGAATATTCACAGGACATCCAAGCTGTGTCTGAGCCTCAGCAGTCGCCCGGAGAATTTTCTTTTCACTGTCAGTGAGTGGCCATGAGCATCCAATCTCTCCGATTATTCCACATTTTATATCTGTTCCATCTGCTCCTCGGAGAACTTCTTCAACTAAAACCTCGGTCAGCTAATAAGAAAACGTCGTATAAATATAGAGAAAAGGGATTTTAGAAAAAAAAAGCAAAAATCAAAGTTCCAAACTGCAGCAATAAGTAATCACAGCGACAAAATATTTATAGAATTTTAATGATGCTTCCAATAGTACATATCTTTTTTTCATTGATTACCTTGATTCTAGCAATAAACATTCTAGGTTGTGGCATAAACATGTGTTGCATTTGGGGGTTACATGCATTTTTTTTTTTTTTAGAAACAAGGGATTGTCCAGGAAAAACAAGTTATCAGTGGGTGTCCCACTGAAAAAGCCGAGTACAGTGTTCCGCAACTCCATAGCAAAAGAACGTAGTGCAGGGATCACTGTACTGTAAAGTACCCTGTTCTGTCGATCAGTGCAGATCTGAGCAGCTGGACCCCACCAAAAAACAATGTATCACCTATACTGTGGATAAGGGATAATAACTTGACAACTCCTCTTAGAGCGCAGCCAGGCGGCAGTATAACTCGGCCGAGGATCGCATCACAATGGTCGGACTGGTGGTCGGCTCTCTTGAGCCAAGCGTGACAGCATGTATTTCTATATAGCTGTTCTGTGGAGTGTAAGACCAGTTAAAGCATTATGAAGCAATCCCTGACTGCGCCCTAAGTAAGGTCTGTTTCACACTTCTGTTTTTGACCATCAGTCAAAATCCGCCGTTTTTGCAAAAAAATGGATCCGCCATTTTTTTTGTCGGATCCTTTTTTTCCCCATTGATTTGTATTACCGGCGGATCTTGACGGATGGCCATCCGTTGCATCCGTTTTTTTGCGGATCCGTCAATTTTTTTGCGTCAGCCGAGATGCCTGGACCGACCATGGAATGTTTTTTGTGCTGAAGGATCCGCATTTTTATAGTGCGCATGCCCGGAGGAAAGAAGTCAGCCGGAAATTTAACCCTGAAATCATTTCTGGCAACAGAAAAAATTTCTCTCTCTCTCCCCTTTTCCCGGACAGCGGTTCCTTTAAAATTATTCATTCGGTGGATCCGTCAAAAAAAACGGTCCGGTGGCATCCGTTGACATCAGTTAGCAGCGGATCCGCTTTCCGCCATTTTGGCAGATTTTAACTGACACAAAAAAACTGAAGTGTGAATCAGGCCTAAGAGTGAGTCTTAAGTCACGTCAAGTGGCCAGTGTGAAAAATTAAAATTCTTTATATTTACAGTACGTATATACAGTATAATATATATAACATATCATGCTTCAAACATAAAGATACCAAATGTAAATTTTTGGTGAGGAAACAACAACAAGTGGAACACAACTGTGAAGTTGAACGAAATGTATTGGTTATTTTAAATTTTTTTGGAGATTCAAAAACTGAAAAGTGGGGCGTGCAATATTATTCGGCCCCTTTAACTTAATACTTTGTTGCGCCACCTTTTGCTGCGATTACAGCTGCAAGTCGCTTGGAGTATGTCTCTATCAGTTTTGCACATCGAGAGACTGAAATTCTTGCCCATTCTTCCTTGGCAAACAGCTCGAGCTCAGTGAGGTTGGATGGAGATCGTTTGTGAACAGCAGTTTTCAGATCTTTCCACAGATTCTCAATTGGGTTCAGGGCTGGACTTTGACTTGGCCATTCTAACACCTGGATACGTTTATTTGTGAACCATTCCATTGTAGATTTTGCTTTATGTTTGGGATCATTGTCTTGTTGGAAGACAAATCTCCATCCCAGTCTCAGGTCTTTTGCAGACTCCAACAGGTTTTCTTCAAGAATGGTCCTGTATTTGGCTCCATCCATCTTCTCATCAATTTTATCCATCTTCCCTGTCCCTGCTGAAGAAAATCAGGCCCAAACCATGATGCTGCCACCACCATGTTTGACAGTGGGGATGGTATGTTCAGGGTGATGAGCTGTGTTGCCTTTACGACAAACATATCGTTTGGTATTGTTGCCAAAAAGTGCAATTTTGGTTTCATCTGACCAGCGCACCTTCTTCCACATGTTTGGTGGGTCTCCCAGGTGGCTTTTTGCAAACTTTAAACAACACTTTTTATGGATATCTTTGAGAAATGGCTTTCTTCCTGCCACTCTTCCATAAAGGCCAGATTTGTGCAGTGTACGACTGATTGTTGTCCTATGGACAGACTGTCCCACCTCAGCTGTAGATCTCTGCAGTTCATCCAGAGTGATCATGGGCCTCTTGGCTGCATCTCTGATCAGTGTTCTCCTTGTTTGAGATGAAAGTTTAGAGGGATGGCAGGGTCTTGGTAGATTTGCACTGGTATGATACTCCTTCCATTTCAATATGATCGCTTGCACAGTGCTCCTTGGGATGTTTAATGTTTTGGAAATCATTTTGTATCCAAATCCGGCTTTAAATTTCTCCACAACAGTATCACGGACCTGCCTGTTGTGCTCCTTGCTTTCTGTGCATCAAACAGAACCCTGAGACTATCACAGAGCAGGTGCATTTATACGGAGACTTGATTACACACAGGTGGATTATATTTATCATCATTGGTCATTTAGGACAACATTGGAGCATTCAGAGATCCACAATGAACTTCTGGAGCGAGTTTGCTGCACTGAAAGTAAAGGGGCCGAATAATATTGCACGCCCCACTTTTCAGTTTTTGAATTTCCACAAAAATTTCAAATAACCAATAAATTTCATTCAACTTCACAATTGTGTCCCACTTGTTGCTGATTCTTCACCAAAAATTTACATTTGGTATCTTTATGTTTGAAGCATGACATGAGGGAAAAGGTTGAAAAGTTCCAGGGGGCCGAATACTTTCCCAAGGCACTTATATATATATATATATATGTCTGATTTTAACACTAGGTCATTTTGCTCCTACTCCTGAAGACACCGATCGTGCTGTGAAATGTGAATAGTGTCATGCGGTTTTAGATATATTCAGTAATGTATAGAATGTGTTAAGCATTCCCCAGGGTACCCCTACAATTTATCCTGAGGAACAAGCATTGTTAGTATAATAGCCATAGGGTGCAGTAGGAATACAAGAAGTGTAAAGTATAAGATAACTGATATAATATATAGGTTAGATAAATTTTAGTACATAAAGTAGTGATAGACTTTGGTAAGCAGTATAAAATGTTATATGTTTAATGTATGAAAATACAGTGCATAGTGTAGATAAAAGTATATATGTCTGCTACAGACATAGTGATAGAAATAGTTTAGGTTTTGGACTAGTCCTTATTGTGAGGCTGCAAGCTCCAGTAAAAAGGGACTGGTTCCTGATAGTGGATTAAATAGGGACGCACAGTAACCAAGGTCATGTTGCAGTGGGCAACCATCTAGTGTTCGTGGCAGTGGAAGGTCTTACTGGATCCATTGTGGATATTCCTGCATTGTCCTGGGCTCAAGAATTGGTACACGTACTATGAAAAGTGCCTTATCCTCTGTCGTACAGGGGACGATGGATGTGGAGCTACGTGAAGGGAAGTTAACGAATCCTGGGTAAACTGCTGGACTGGACGGGAAATCCCTGGGGCTGACAGAGCCAGTAAATATAGGGATTGTCCAGAAGGAACAGACAGTAATGCTGAAGACATACTATACTAAGAAAACAAGAACTAAGAAGTGTTGCGTCCGATACTGCGTGTTACAATCTGATGAACTTGAACTGTCCGGTAAAGCTTTGCTTGTTGCAATGAACTTGGTGTCCCCTGAGTTATGTACGATGGCTCCAGAAGATGAAGGCCTGGAGAAAGCAGAGGCCTGTGGCCTACAAGTGAGTGTACTTCATCCCATAACTGGTAGCCCATTGGGACAGGGACACGATTTTCCTGTGAAGTGCCAGGGCGTTATGGACCAACAGCTCGTCCACGGCTACCTCCCTCGGTCACTTGAAAGACACATTCCCTTTAAATCTTAATGGCGGGGAGAGGAGTGATTGGAAAATGTCCTCTCCGAGTGACATTATGTTACCTACTAATAGGAAACTCATTGTCTAACAGACTGAAAAGAAGAACAAGGAGGATCCTGTCATCCTCAGCCCAGAAAATTCAGTTTATATAGTAGACAATCCATATTTTAGTCAATGTGTTAGATTAGAATGGATCTTTAGCATATACACATCTTAATGCTAATAGAGATGGAAGAATTTAGAATGAGTGGAATTGAATTCTATAAAAATCTGTTTTCTCCAGATTGCGGATTTTTTTTGCAATTCGCTCTCTTTTTGCTGAATTATACAGGGCTGTCAAAAGGATGAAAAGGATGAAAAATAAAATAAAAAACCTCACTATTAACGTCTCCTGACATTTCTGCTGCTCACTTATCCCCTTATGGTCCTCGGAGCTTCTACTTACGCACTGCATCTTCAGACTAGGACTTCCAGCTGCAACTAGGCCCAGGACAACCCTACACATACACAGGGCCGTCTCGGGCCTAGAAGTGATTGGAAGTCCTGGCCTAGAGTGCTGCAATAAGGTCGTGCTGTCACAACAACATTGCAACACTTAAGTGCAGAGATGTCTCAGGCCTATTCGTACACTCTAGGCAGGGACTCCTGCTGCGACATCTATGTGTATTACAAGGTCGTGGCGATGTTGCCACAATATACGCTGCAGCCTTACGATGTGCACTCTAGGCCCGAACATTCGGCTGCAGCTAAGCCAAGGACGACAGTGCGCATACCCGTATGAAGATGCATGATGCGGCAGCAAGAAGATGTGCTGACGACCTAAAGGGGACATTGAGCAGCGGAGGTGATCGGTGAGGTGAGTAGTACTTATAAAATAAACAAACATGTGAGAACTTGGAGGGACAGTATTAACCTGCCACGGGGGTTCTGTGCGTGGTAGCCTGCAAATTTTTATAGCACTTCCACAGACAGTCTTACGGAGGGTTACTCCATCTTACAGATCCCAGGGGGTGCCATGGCCTTCACCTTTTAACCCCTATACAGAGATCTGGACTTACAAAAGGGCCTCTGGGTGGGGTCCATGGAGTCGCTGCTGGCCAATGAAGAGGGTTTGCAGAGGATAGTCAGAAAACTGCATCAATACAAGGAGGTCAGGAATAGGAAGATCAGGCAAAAGAATAGTCTAAACAAGGGCCAATGTCAGGATCAAGGTGCAGGGCTGTGGCAGAATCAAAGAAGCATGAGTGAACCAGAGTAAGGGAACTTATAACTGGCAACTAAAAGGTAGGAAGTTCGGGGTCTAAATCATGTGAACCCAGTCCAAGGTTAATAGATGGAAGTCAATTCGATGACCAAGTTTGAAATTAACACCCAAGCTCCCTGTATGAATAGCATCACTCGTCTGGGAATATCAACCCAAACTGCTGCACTGTCGCCCCATTATGAAGGTGCGACGCAATCCAGGGACAGAATCAGAAAGAACGAGCACAGAAATGTTGTATTATGAAGATTTACAATCTACATTTGTAAGACAGTTATAGTATGTATATCAGCCATTTAGCTTTCCATAAATTAGAGGTCTCTGGGAATCTGTGAAGTTTTTGGTTCTAAATTAGAGATCAATGTCTACTATGGCCTATGACCTGGTCTGGACTTCCATTGGGATACAGATTATTTTTATTTGGCATGAACTCCAGAACAAAAATATTCCAATACGGCAGATTAATGGCAAATATTTTATTGACTACCAATTGGACATTGTCACGAAAAAGCACCCATGGTCGTCAGATAATGGTCTAAATTGCCCTTTGCCTCATCCAAAATCTCTACTGTATGGTCAACTGTAAACACTACTGGAAGACGGTCAGGTCAGAGATTATATTATATGTGAAAGTACGATATAGCCACTAGAAGTCATATTTTTTACAATTTTTAAACTATGCAACTAAATATCCCAAAAGCCCATTCGGAAAAATTATAATTATTGGCTACCTGCTCGACAGACTTCGCCCGAGTTTCAGGACTATGGGTCGCATCCACGTAGAAACCAGCACCTGAAATAATATGGACACCAGCTTCCTGTGAAAGCCATTTAAGCATCTTTACGTCTCTACTGATTCCAGTAGTTGTGTTTTCCACGATGCAGCCTCCACCTGCTGCCTTAAAGGCAATGAGTTCTTCTTTTACTGCATCCACCTCCTGATTCAGGAGAAGGTTTTCTCTATGACTGTATGGATTTTGCTTTAGCCAGAACAGGTTCTTCATAACGATGGGTCCATCAGCCAAGTTAGCTTGAAATGCGGGTGGTGGACAATAACAACATTCAAAAGTCATTGTCAAGTGCTCATGGGTTAGGGTGCATCCAAGCTGGTCCGGGGGGATGGACCCCAAAACAGTCTGTATTTGGCCGCTTAGAGATGACATTTTCTATGCCCCAAAAAATACTATGAGAAAACAAAAAAATTAATGAGAAAAGAGACATGTATCTAATACCGTAACTCTATAACTAAGGCTGAATGACTGATTTATTTATTATTTTTATTTTGAAGAGCTTTTTCTCATTTTAAGCATATTTGCCTTGAAGAATTATTAGGTATTATTTTTTCAGGAGGACAAGAAGTGAATGAACTAAAATAAGTCCATGGGAATGCCAAGAGATTTTGGGAAAGAAGTACAAAATATATATTGGGGATTTGGCATATCGGGATACCATTACCACCACAAAGGCTTGAAATATAAATACCAATGGATAGAAAAATCTATAAAAAAAATGAGTTTTTTTCTCTCAGTAAAGAGATATTTCAAGAAATGTAAAAATATAGATTGTTCATTCATTACACAGGAGGAAATATAGTAGAATGTAGAGACTTTTACATACACGACTTGACACCAGACAGGAAACCAAAAAGGTGCTCCGGGAAGCCTACCTACTATGAGCCTACTACCAATTGTCCACTCTCAAAGATGGATCGGTCGTAAAGCCATCATCCCGTCGGCACCACAAGTCGATTCTTTTGCCCGAAGTTGAAAATTCACTATCATGCTGTTAATCTTAGACACCAACTACATAGAGGTTCCATTTAATCCGGCTATGTACAGTATTTCTTCATGCCCTTGAGATTTCCGAAAAATTCACCACCAGCTTCCAAAAAACAAAACAAAACGATGCTTGCTACTGGTAATAAAAAAAAAAACTAGATTAAAAGAGAATATTCCATTTATTGTATCCTCTCTAAAATACATCCACCGGGCCGCACTTGCAGTTTTGATAAATTTAGCGAATTCTGCAATCTGTAAATGTCAAAAAGAAACGGAAAAGTTGAATTTTTTTTTCCCGGAGAATATTGCACTACTCCTTCATGCCATCAATGTTTACGATGCCGAATAAGGTTTTATAACCGAGCCAGAGGACTTCATTCTGGGAGCTGAACATTTTACAGCCTGAGATGAATGTGTTTATAACCAGGTCTATAGATGGAATGTATCTGAAACTCTCCGCAAGAAAGAAGCCAAACTTTTTCGACAAGTTTTAATACAGGTACCGTAACTTTACATTTTCCATTAGGAACCAACAGAACAGGGATGATGATAAATGTCCAGGAAGCTGAAAAATAACCACAAACTGCTTTTACGTTTCAGTAAATTTAGAAAAATGTACTCAAGATTCACCCGAGTCGTAATTTGGCCCCATTTTAGAGTTTGCATTAGGGCAGTAAAGTCAGGAACCCTTGTTGTGCTATACTATATGGGAAAGTTGCAATCTCAGATTTTTGCAAAGTTTCAAGAAACTTTCTTTACAGGCACGCAACATAGCAACTCAAAAAACTGTTATGCTGTAGATTCTCGTAGATTTTTTAAGATTTAGAATGTAAAATCTCCATTATTTCAAAACAGAAAGTTTTTCTGATGAGTATTTTTCTGCAATAAAAATCGGACTAGAAAACGTGAAACTTTTCATGCTTTTCTGATGCTGTTTTTTTTTGTATGGGGCTTCTAGTAAATTCATAACAGTTCAAAGTCCCAATATTGTATAAAAAAAAATAAAAATATGAAAAAATTTATAGATTGCTACAATATATCTGCAGCTTTTGTAAAAATAAAAATAAACGGTTGGTATCGCTGTGTCTGGAAAAACTATAAAATGGTCACATTGAATGGCTAAGAAATAATGTACGATATAATATAACATCGTATATGTATATAAACATGCCAAAAGTTGATTTTTTTTCATCATATTAATGCACAAAAAAATGAATAATAAAAAGGATCAAACATCATGCACTAAAATATTCTTATTGGGGCTATGAAATGTCAGAATGGTCAAAACTAGCTGTTGTGGGAAGCAGCTAAAGTTTTTTTTTTATGTGGATTTTGGAGCAGAATCTTCTCCAATATCCACATATATATAAAAAAAAAAAAATCTATGTCAACAAATCTTTTTGGTGTGTTCACATTGAGGGTTTTTCTTTACTAAGTTTTTAGAAGAATGGTTTTTGGAGCAGGAACTCCAAAAACCACAAATTTTGATTGGGGAGTTGGGGTATGTGACATGACTTTTTTTTCAGGCAGATTGTGCCTTAAATCCACCTGAAATGCCCTGCAAATAATTTACATAATGCACAGCAAGATGAGAATGACTTTACTGTGCACCGTTCGTCACTTTTTTTTTTAAATCGCTCTAATTCTTAAAAAGCACAGTTTGAACATGCTTTTACTCGATAAAAAAAAGTTGCAGAGAATGATCATAATATGCAGCAATGTTCAAGTAAGAATAAAAGAAGCCGCCGGCGGAACCGATGCGACAACGATAGACAAGATGCTGGAGAAGACCCTTCATGGAAAACACTGCCAGCATTTTCCTGAAGAGTCTTGGCCTTGAAATACCAGGGACTTAATTAACAAAGAGGTCTTGTGTTCATAACTTTAGAATGTGTTCATACCGAGTCTTTTTACTGAGGTTTTGGAGCTGAAGAATTTTGCATTTTTCAGGAGGATTTGAAGAGTTTGAAGGAACCCGGCATTATTTGCGGGGGGCCACTGACTGAGCAACTTTGTTGAGCTGGCGGTTCTTTCCTCCTCATTTTTGCCTGGCGGGTATATGAGGGGTTAATAGTTCCCCTTACCTGAAAGAGAAGTTGTTCGTCATTGGTCCTGGATGCTGCGTCCAGTTTTGTGGGCTGGCCCAGTGGGGGTATAAATTGTGGAGCCGGATGTACTCCAGCCTCTTTGACCCGGGACTCAGGAGCAGCCCACCCTCCCTCCCTATTGTTTGAATTATTTGATGGATATTTTGTGTGTTTTTTTCCGTTTCAGTAAAGGTTGAAAGTCGCAGCATTGGCGGAGGAGCAAGACTGGGTAACATGTGCCGGGAGTCCGGTCACATAACCCCACAATCTTCCGAGGGTTAATGTGAGAGCTGCGACCATACCCCTCCAACAATGGGTGTTATTTAAAAGATGAGAGTTCTGGAGAAAATGAAGATTACTCTCCAATAAAAGATGTTTTTCTTGTGGATTGTTGTGAAAAGCCGGATTACTTACCGGTAATGCTCTTTTAATGAGTCCACGACAGCACCCACTGGAGGTATCGGATCCGCCCCATTTGGAACAGGAAACCCTACAGGAAAGATAAAAGGGGCGGTCCGCCTTTCCTCCTCAGTTTTGCATTTCAGAGTACCAGGAGGACCGCCAAGGATTAGGCAATGTCTTGTACTTATATCTTTACTTATCCAACTTTAGCAGATATACTTTTAACATTGATATTTGTAGCAGGGAGGGAAGTGAGCAGGTGCTGTCGTGGACTCATTAAAAGAGCATTACCGGTAAGTAATCTGGCTTTTTACCCTTCGCCACGACAGCACCCACTAGAGAGATTCCAGAGACCATCACCTGGGTGGGACCACCGTGCCAAGGACAGTCCTGCCAAAGCTTAGGTCAGAGGTAGACGAAAGATCAAGTCTATAGTGTCTATAGAAGGTAGAAGGGGATGACCAAATTGCCGCCTTACATATGGTTTCAATTGGAACGTCTCCCCTCTCCGCCAAGGAAGCCGCCATTGCTCTGGTGGAATGTGCTCTGATGTTTCCCGGAGGTTCTTCATTTTTTGCAGAGTAGGCTAAAGGAATGGCATCCCTGATCCATCGGGAAATGGTGCTTTTTTACGGCCCTGAAAAGAAATGAAGAGAGCCCTACACTGCCTCCAGCTCTCGGACCTTTCAATATACTTTAGGACAGTTCTTCTGACGTCCAAAGTGTGGAATTTCTGCTCTTCCGGAGTGGAGGGATCTTCAAAGAAGGTTGGGAGGAGTATCTCCTGAGACCTATGGTACCTTGTTGATACCTTAGGCAGGTATGAGGGGTCTGGCTTCAATATTAATCTATCCCGATATACCTGCAAAAAGGGTGGATCTATGGACAGGGCCTGGATATCACCCACTCTCCTAGCGCATGTCAGTGCTACCAAGAGGGCCGTCTTAAATGATAAATATTTAAGGGATATCGTATCTATCGGTTCAAAAGGTTCTTCTGTAAGGGCGTCTAACACCAAGTTTAAGTCCCATGTAGGGATTATGGGTATGTGAACCGGAGTTATTCTTTCACATGCCGTAATGAATCGTGATATCCACTTATTCCCTGCTATATTATGGCCATACAGCGCCCCCAACGCAGACACCTGTACTTTCAGTGTGTTTACTGACAAGCCCAATTCCTTTCCCTTTTGTAGGAACTCTAAGATAGGGACTATCGGGACTTCTGCTGTATGAGATGCTGTATGAAACTCTAGGAATTTCTTCCATATTCTTTTATAAATTTGGGTTGTGGACTGCTTCCTGCTCTGCAGGAGCGTAGTAATTAATGATTGCGAAAACCCTCTTGATCTTAATAGGTGCCTTTCAAGTTCCACGCCGTCAAGTGTAAGTTGTCCACTTGAGGGTGGAAAAAAGGGCCTTGGGAGAGTAGGTTGGGGTTTGAGGGGAGAACCCAAGGATCTGTCACTGACATAATTCGTAGCCACGAGAACCACGGTCTCTTGGGCCAGAATGGTGCTATCAGGATTACTCTCACCTTTTCCTCTCTGATTTTCTGAATCACTTGTGGCAGGAGAATCAATGGAGGGAAGGCGTATGCCAGCTTGAATCTCCATGGGGCCTGGAGGGCATCCAGTATGTCTGGGTGATCTGCTGGAGACAGGGAAGCAAAGGTCTTTGTTTGTCTGTTTTCCCTTGTGGCAAAGAGGTCCACTTGAGGATGCCCCCATAGAGCCACTATGTTCTGGAAGATCTGGTGATTGAGGCACCACTCCCCTTGCCGAAGTGTGTGTCGGCTTAAGAAATCTGCTTCTTGATTGTCCTCTCCTCTGATATGAAGAGCTGAGAGGGACAACAAATTGCTTTCGGCTAAGTCTAAGATTCTTGCCGCAGAAGACATCAGAGTCATCGGGCAGCACGGTGGCACAGTGGTTAGCGCTGCAGCCTTGCAGCGCTGGAGTCCTGGGTTCGATTCCCACCAAGGACAACATCTGCAAGGAGTTTGTATGTTCTCCCCGTGTTTGCGTGGGTTTCCTCCGGGCACTCCGGTTTCCTCCCACACTCCAAAGACATACTGATAGGGAATTTAGATTGTGAGCCCCATCAGGGACAGTGATGAAAATGTGTGCAAACTGTAAAGCGCTGCGGAATATGTTAGCGCTATATAAAAATAAAGATTATTAATAAAGATTATTAGAGTCTCTGATCGAGTACCTCCTTGTCTGTTTATGTAGGCCACTGTGGTGGTGTTGTCCGACAGGATCCTGACATGTTTCTGTTGGAGCTGTGGAAGGAAATAATGTAGAGCATAGTATACTGCTGTCAGTTATTTTAAATTAGACGAGTATTCTCTTTCCTCTCTATTCCATCTTCCTTGACAAAAGCTATTCCCCATATGGGCTCCCCAGCCTTGGGGGCTAGCGTCGGTGGTTAGGATACTAGATGGTACTATGACCCATGGGACTCCCGAGGATAGATGGTCATCCTCTAACCACCATTACAGAGAAGTCAAGACCTCCTGCGTTAGAGTTATCTTGCTCTCGAGGTGACCACCATGTCGCCTCTCCTCCTGGAGGATCTGATGCTGGAGTGTGCGGACATGATAATGGGCCCACCGGACTGAAGGGGCACAGGAATCTAGCGACCCCAATAGCGACATTGCCCCTCTCAGAGACATGCGTGGTCTATCTATGGCTGCCTCTACTTTCTCTTTTGTTAGTGCAATCTTTACCTGCGGAAGTAGACATTTCTGGGTTATGGAGTTCAATTGGAACCCCAAAAACATCTGGAGGGATTGCGGAACGAGCCTGGACTTCTGTATATTGATGATCCAGCCTAGGTCCTGTAAAGACGAGATTGCATCAGCCACTCTTTCGGTACATTGGGTATCTGAGTTCCCGATTATTAGGAAGTCGTCTAAGTAAGGTACAATTAAAGTATCTTTTTGACGAACATAGGCCATCACCTCTGCCATCACCTTGGTGAAGATTCTTGGTGCTGTTGAGAGGCCGAAAGGCATGGCTGTGTATTGAAAATGACGGACCTTGCCATCGAATACCACTGCGACCCTTAGATATTTTTGGTATCTATTATGGATAGGAAGATGATAATAAGCATCTTTTAAGTCAATCCCCGCCATCACACAATTTGGAAAGAGAAGCTTTATGGTGGATCTGATTGATTCCATCTTAAACTTATAATTTTGAATAAACGTATTAAGCTTCCTTAAATTAATAATTGTTCTAAATGTACCATCTGGTTTGGAAATTAAAAATAAGGGAGAGTAGAAGCCTCTACCTTCCTGTCCCTCTGGGACCTCTACTAAAACCCCTTTGCATAGTAGGCTCCGAATCTCTTCTTCGAGGGCCTTTTGTTGGGTCATAGAGTTAAGGCGGGTTAGGACAAAGAAATCATAAGGATTTTGAAGGAATTCTATTTTCATTCCTTCTTTAATAATACTCAAGATCCATGGGTTTGAGGATATTTGTTCCCATTTTGGATAAAAGAACCGTAATCTACCCCCTACAGGTGGGTCTGATTCTTTAATTTCTATTTTCCCTTCGGAACGTTGGACCCCTGAACATGGTACCCTTTTGTTTCTCTTCTTTTGTGGCCCATCTATTTGGTCTTTCCGTTTGCCTCCTTCTTCCAAACGGTCGCCTCTTAAAGGTTCTCCTATAGAAAGGGATAGAAGAGTCAGGGAACGCCTTCTTCCTTTCCTTTGCTTTGGCGAGTATCTCGTCTAGGGCTTTCCCGAAGAGAAACTCACCCTCACACGGGGATGCACAGATCTTAGCCTTTGATTGCGCGTCCCCCTTCCAGCTCTTCATCCACAACGCCCTTCTGGCGTTGTTCACTAGAGCTGCTGATCTTGCTGCCAGCCGTAGAGTGTCTGCCGACGCATCAGCCATAAAGGCAGCTGCCCCCCTTATCAATGGGATAGCGGCCCTTAATTTTTCTCTGGACACCTTTTGCTCGATTTGTTGATCCAGCTGGTCCAACCACACGAGCATGGATCTAGTGGTGCATGTGGTGGCTACCGCTGGCTTAAATATACCCGTGGTAGACTCCCAAGACCTCTTCAATGATGATTCCGCCTTGCGGTCTAACGGGTCTGCCAACAAGCCTGCGTCCTCTACTGGAATAGCCGATTGTCTCGAAGTAGAGGATATAACGGCATCCACTTTTGGCACTTTGGTCCATTTTAATAGCTCCTCATCGCTGAAAGGATACTTTCTTTTTGAGGCTGATGGGAGAAAACTTCTTTGGTCATTTTTTTCCCATTCCCTCTTTATTAGGGCCTTAATTGCCGGTATTACCGGGAACGCTCTCCTTTTCTTTTCAGCCAATCCCGCAAACATTATGTCCTGTGCGGTTTGGGCACCCCTTGGTTCCTCACACCCCATAGTGCTTCTCACCGACTTGACTAGGTTGTCCACACTATCTAGGGGGAAACATGACTGTCCCTCCATGTCTGATGATGACGAGGATGTTAGTGAGGAGTCAGAGATTAACCCCCCTTCTTCTTCTAACTTTGAGTTGAGGGTTAACTGCTTCTTGCTGCCAGTCTCTGAGGGAGTTTTGGCGTGGTTAATAGCCTGTATCTCCTCCCTGATTATAGCTCTAATGTCCTTTGTCGACAATGCGGTCCCTTGCTTTGTCTCTTTGGTGCACTGTTTACAGAGCTTCTTAGGGTAGGAGTCAGGGAGAGGTTCCGAGCATAGCGCACATTCTTTATGCTTGGATTTATCCTTTTTCTTGGTCTAGAAGGGGACACCAAGGCGGGGGGGGGGTAGGAGAGGTCAGCTTAGTAGGCAGAGTATATACTTTGCACACTCACCCAGTGAAGCCTTATATTACCGGATCAGATGGCTGAGACGTCCTAGGACTTGATTCTCCTGCTTCATTCCTGCGGCCGGTGTTGCGGTCCCTGGTGGAGCTACCTCCTGCAGAATCCCCCGCTGGAGCGTGTGCTTCCGTTGGGGACAACATTGCTGCATCGCCGCTCAGCTGCGCCGCTGTTTATATAACCTGCTCCTCTCTTTTTTTTTTTTTTTTCTTTGCCGTCTCCCCGGAAGTTGCTCCTCCTCCCAGGGATCACCGCGCGCGTGCCCGACGCTCTCTCAGCCATCCCGCCCCGGAAGTTCAACCATTACTTCCGGGGGGGTCAGGAGACTGTGCGCCGGCCGGCTACCGCGCCGCTTTACCGTGCGGCCTCCTCCATGCACCGCCACCGCCGCTGGCGCCTCCATTCAAAAGGAGACCTCCATACTCCCTTTTTTTTTTTTTTTCTTCTGCGCCACTGGCGCTCTTACCACTCCCAGCAGCGGTGCGTCCCGGTGCCTGCCGGCGCTCTCCTGGGTGAGACGGGGCGGCCATCCCCGGACCCCGTCATCACCCTTCGCTCACCAGACGAGGGGGGAGCCGTCTAACGGAATCCCCCCCGACGCTGCCTCTGGACCGCAGCCCCTGCCGTTCCCAAGGAGACTGCACAGGCGGCATGCCTGGCCCAGGTATTCTTTTCCTGAAGGATATCGTGGCTCCGTTTGGAACAGGAAACCAAAACTGAGGAGGAAAGGCGGACCGCCCCTTTTATCTTTCCTGTAGGGTTTCCTGTTCCAAATGGGGCTGATCCGATACCTCCAGTGGGTGCTGTCGTGGCGAAGGGTAAATGTGTGTTTTTCTTCGCGCCGGGTAAGAATGGGAGGAGGAGGTGTTATAAGGTTTGGACAGTCTCCACTCAGTTTCTGCTCCAAAACCTCATAGAAATGGTCCATGTGGCTATGTGTATATTGAGTCTTCTTGTAGTGTTTTTGGAGCTCCAAGATTTCGAGGAGATTTGAGGGGTTTTTTTTAGAAGGATTTGGAGAATTTCCAACCAGTTTCAGCTTCAAAAACTCATAAAAAAAAAATCCTCAAAAAACTACAAGGGATTCATCTTTACCTGCGATCCTTTTGCCGCTCATGTTGAGGGGGCATTTTTGGGGCTGCGTGCAGAGGCGTATCTAGGCTCTCTGGCACCCGGGGCAAGAATTCGGTTCGGCGCCCCCCCCCCCACAAGTACATATGCGACTTGCACACTTAGCCATGTACCCACGAGCTGCTCCTCCTAATGCTCTCAATGTTCAGTAAAAAACTGAGAGAAGCAGGAAGAGAAGCTCGTTGTCAAGTATGAAAATCGCACATGAGTGAAGTGTCCATGTGATGACTACTGGAACCTGCAGCGCTGAATCCTGACATTGCAGCTTCTGAATTCTCACAAAGAATGCACTGCACACATTTAGGATTCTCCCTTGCCGATGTACAGGCATGTCAGCACAAGTATGTGATTTATATACTTCTGGCCACATTCCGACTAGACGTGCCCGGCCTCGCTCCGTTCACTTTCATTGAGTGAGGCCACACATGTCTAGTCAGCATGTGACCGCATGGATGTAAATTACCGGCATGAGAGAATCCTAACAGCGTGCAGTGAGCACTGAGAGAATTCAGAAGTCTGCAGTCACATAGAATGACTGCAGACTCCGCACAAACCTGGACAACCCCTTTAATGCTCCTAACAAATAAAAACATGAGAATTAGTCAGTAGCACAAATAACATTTACATCCAAGTACCTTATAGATGACGTCGTCTCTGCAGTCAGTCTCCTTTTCTTCTAGACCCCATGATGAGTTTTCTCATCCACAGCTGTCTCTGTAGACTTCCATCTTCTCCGGTCTTCTGCAGCAAATGTCCACACGACGCCCTTAAAGATAGAAGTGTCATTATAATGCTCCTAAATAAAAAATGTCTGCAATATACTGTCCCCTCACACTATCCCCTCCCTCCTCATACTGTCTCCTCTAACATCCCACCTGTTCACCATATTGTCTCCTCATATATTTACCCCCTCACTCTCTATACTGTCTGCTCACACATATCCCCGACTCCCCATACTGTGTCCACTTACATTAACCCATTCGCTCCCCATACTGTCTGCACCAATCCCCCATACTGTTTCCTCATACATACTCTTTATTTTGTGTCCTCAAATCTCCCCACACATTAAATCCCCCCATCCCCAATCCCCCACATACATTAAGTACCCCCATCCCCATTCCAAATACCCCCACACATTAACCCCAACTCCACTCATTAACGCCCCCATACATTAACCCCATCCCCATTCATTAACCCCCGCACACAACCCAATCCCCACTCATTAACCCCCGCACACATTAACCCAATCCCCACTCATTAACCCCTGCACACATTAACCCAATCCCCACTCCAAATCCCCCCACACATTAAATAACCATCTGCACTCCAAAGACCCCCACACATTAACCCCCATCCCCATTCATTAACCCCCACACACATTAACCCCCATCCCCACTCATTAACGCCCCCACACATTAATCCCCATCCCCATTCATTAACCCCCGCACACATTAACCCCCATCCCCACTCATTAACCCCCGCACACATTAACCCAATCCCCACTCCAAATCCCCCCACACATTAAATAACAATCTGCACTCCAAATACCCCCACACATTAACCCCCATCCCCATTCATTAACCCCCACACACATTAACCCCCATCCCCACTCATTAACGCCCCCACACATTAATCCCCATCCCCATTCATTAACCCCCGCACACATTAACCCAATCCCCACTCATTAAACCCCGCACACATTAACCCAATCCCCACTCATTAACCCCCGCACACATTAACCCAATCCCCACTCATTAACCCCTGCACACATTAACCCAATCCCCACTCATTAACCCCCATAACATTAAATAACCCCCATCTCCACTCCAAATCCCCCCACACATTAACCCCATGGCATCCCCACTCATTAACCCCCATCCCCACTCTAAATACCCCCACACATTAACCCCATGGCATCCCCACTCATTAACCCCCATCCCCACTCTAAATACCCCCACACATTAACCCCATGGCATCCCCACTCATTAACCCCCATCCCCACTCTAAATACCCCCACACATTAACCCCCATGGCATCCCCACTCATTAACCCCCATCCCCACTCTAAATACCCCCACACATTAACCCCATGGCATCCCCACACATTAACCGCCATCCCCTCTACAAATCCCCCCCCATCTCCACTCATTAACTCCCCCTCATATCCCATCTTCGGTGGTTCTTCAGCTCCACAGTGGAGCACACTTACCACCAGCGTTTGCTTTGGGCGCCGGGGAGTGACGTCAGCAGCGTGATCACATGACATGATCACGCTGCTGACGTCGCTCTGGCCCGGCGGTCAGAGCTTCAATTGTACAGGCGTCTGTATAGACGCCAGTACAATTGCTCCCTGGGAGCCGGCACGCGCTCCTTCTCTGCGCCGGCTGTCAGCTTGACAGCTGACACAGAGAACCGCCGACTCTCAGGCGGGGGGCGGCAGAACGCAGCCGCCAGGGAGGACACTGCGGACCGCTGCATTAGGCGGCCCGACTGCGCCCCCCTGCTGGCTGCGCCCGGGGCAACTGCCCCGCCTGCCCCCCCCTAGATACGCCACTGGCTGCGTGCATGCCTCTTGACGAATCAGGTGAGGTGCGTAGTGGTGTGCACCTGAATTTGAGGATTGGGGTTTTCGGTGCCCAATTATGTCCACTTTGTTGAATCTGGACTAAAAAAAAAAAAAAGCAAAAATACCAGATGTTGCATTTTTCTTTTGCACAGCCTCGAGTTGTGCAAAAAAAAATAAATTGTAATTTCTCAGTTTTTTTTCTCCAGAAATCTGGCAAAAAAATTTTCATGAATTTTTCTTTTGTGCACACAGTGTCTGAATTTGGACGGCGAAACTGCCAATGTTTTTCTTAGCGCTAGCGGTTAAGTTTTGCCCTGAAGCCGTTAAAGTAGTAATAAAACAATGAACATCAATGGGACTTTTTTTTCAAGGTGTGCGTTCCATGTGGAATCCGCTTAAAAAAAAAAAAAGACTCCATATGAACATTCCCTTAGGCTACGTGCACTCGCCATCTGAGTTGTAATGAGTGATTCACTACTAAAATTTAAGAAGGGAATGGATGCCTTTCTTGAAAAGTATAATATTACAGGGTATATACACTAGTCTCCTTAATATTGCGTTGATCCAGGGAGCTAGTCTGATTGCCGTATGTGGAGTCGGGAAGGAATTTTTTTCCCCAATGTGAAGCTTACTGTTTGCCACATGGTTTTTTTTTGCCTTCCTCTGGATCAACATGTTAGGGCAAGTTAGGATAGGATATGGGTTGAACTAGATGGACTTAAAGTCTCCCTTCAACCTTAATAACTATGTTACTATGAGTTTTCCCAGGCGAAGCCACTTCAGGAAAAGCCGGCGGTTCTTTTTTTTGCGGAGGCTTCGCACGTAGCTTTCATCTACCCTGTGAAGTACAGAGAGCCGACAGGTTTCTGCTCGGAAGACGCCCGAAGAATGAGTATGTCACATCTTTTCGTAAGGTTTCCGAACCCTGAAGCGACTAAAGACAGAACATTTTGTTTGACATTGCTGCTCATTTTACCCGGCGCTTTTTCAGGCAGATTCTTGACGGAATTCTCCTGAAAAATAGTTGCTGTGTGCACATAGACCTAGACATTTTTTCTCCAGATTTCTGAGAAAAAGCCTGGAGTGAAATATGATCAAAATGGGAAATATAAGATATAATTTTAAATCCTTCCTGTAGGATGAACTTCTGGCTGAGGCTCAAAAAAACTGCATGCGTTTTTCCGATATGTTCACACATTGCAGAAAGTGCTGCCACTTTCCCGTTCCTCTAAAACAACCTCATACATATGAATCCAACCGATTTTCAGCTGCAGAAATTTCAGTAAGGAAATACAGAGTGTGAAATTTTCCCCTGATAACAATCTACGCAGTCGCTCCTTATACCCCCCCTTCCCCAGGAACAGGACAAACAACAGTTGTCAGCTGCTCCACAAGTTTCTGCACTTACTGAATGTTTGCTGCTTGGAAAGTGAAGGATCAGAGAAGATTCTATTCTGTGCAAAGTCTGAGATCCATAATGTAAATCCCAGAGTGATTGGTGGATATACTGTCAGTGAGGATTGGTCAGTGTTGTCCCTGCAGCTTGTACTTGGACCCTGATAGGATTATGGTTTAACATGTGCGCACGGCTCATGTGACAATCAGTAGGAAGGAGCCTGCTACACTTTCTTCTACTAACCCAGCTGCAAGCAAAATGCTCCATATTAGACTTATTAATACAGCACTGATCGTGGTAGATTGCTGCCCGATGTTTCACATTTACCGCTAAGTTGCATTTGATATTTTAGATTGCAAAAAAAAAACCCAAAACAATTTTGAAAATTTTTTTTGAAAATCTCAAAGTTGGAAGCGAATTATATTGGCTTTGATGAATGGGATAGAAAAATGATATTGTGAGGAACCGAGACTGATGTGATGATGATTTCTGTAATGTGCACGACTCATTTTTTTGGGATAGCAAAGAAGAGGCGTGGGCGGAGGCCAACATGACGGGGGGTTGGAAGGTGAGGGTGGGGGGAGCGTCTTTGGGGAATGAGGGGCGTTGCACATTTAAAAGGGGGTGCAGTGGGCCTTCCTCCCTCTCTGTTCCCGCTCTTACCCGCAGCTTGTCACCAGCCATCATGTCGGCCTTGGATCGGGCCTTGGAATGCCTCCGGCAGGCGTCCATGTCGCAGCCGCTGGGCTGGTTAGCGGCGCAGCTGGCCTCTATCACGCCTGGGACCACCGTGCAGGCGACACAGCCGGGGAGGAGAGAGCTACGGACCAGAAGGGTGAGGCCTCCCGAGCGGCTCTCCCCTGAATCGGCTCCCCGGGCCTCCCGACGGTGCAGGAGCCCCTCCCGGGACCCTCCAAGCCAGGTGCCGCGCGCTCCCCGTAATAGCGGGCCCCGGCTTGGGAGGAATCCGCAAGCCCGGCGAGGCCCTGCGGCGGTGTCCAGCCCGACGGCTCACTCTCTTCAGGGGGCGGGGCGGACACGCGCAAGGCGGCGCAGCTCCACACAGGCATCGGGGGGCTGTGGTGACGGCGCTCCAGCTTCACAGCCTGCTTTCTCCTCCGGTTCGCGGTCGGGCAGCCCCGGGACAGCGGCCTGCCAGGCGGCAGAGCCCAGCACTTCACCTCTCACCGGGAGGGGGACTTCGGGGGGGTCGGGGGACTGTGGCGGGGGGGTGCCCGCACCGTGGTCTGCCTCTCACGCCGGGCGGCATGGCAGGAGGTCCTGCAGCAGGGATCCAGCGGCCTGCAGAGCGGCAGGGCCTGTGGCTTCCACCCCCTCAGACGGCGGCAGGTGGCGCGCTCCGGGGCACATGCATCATCACCGGGGGCCGTTTCAGCGGGGTCAGATTTTGGGGGATCCAGGACCCACGACGCTGCCACCCACGTAGCATGGTCGCCAGGACATCGGCCATCGGGATCCACCCCGGGTTTCGGGTCCTGCACCCCGGATCCTCCGGGAGAGAGTCCTCTGCGTCAGCGCCAGTCCAGCGGTGCCAGCTTCGCTACAAGAACAGGTGGACATTCATCCGTGGATCCTGGTCGTTCGGCTGGAGGGCCCACAGCCCCCTTGCAGCCCGGTGAGTATGCCTCTGTGTCTACTGTTTTGTCTTCCCCTTCGGCGGGTGTGGGTTCCCCGGCGGATGGTACTGGGGTTGGAGGGGGTGTAGTTAACATGTTAGGGGACGTGCGGAATTTGTTGTCACGCTTGGAACGGGGTTTTCTTGCGACATCTCCGTTGGCGGCTTGGGTGGGGTCACAGGCCGGGGGGCAGGTGTGGCCGAGCGGGCTGAAGCCGACTGGGCGTGCACGAGACCCGGTGTCAGTGTCTGTGCAAACGAAAAAGGAGACGGAGGGTCGGGTGCACTTAGATGACAGGGCTCATGGGGAAGTATACGTTTGTTTTGAAGGCCCTCTGGGGGCTCATTTAAAGAAGGAGGTAAAGGAGCGTATTTGGAAGGACGAATACGTGGAAATTTTTTCATTATTGCCTCTCGAGAAATTTAACTTGGACAAGAGTAAGAAAGAGGACAGCAAGAAGGAGGAGGAGGAGAAGCGTAGGTGGCGACTCATTCCTCAGACGTTCGTGAATTGGCAGCAGGCGTTTGCCATTTTTGCGAGCGTCATTGGAGAAAAGGCCCCGGACAATTGCTCGGCATTGTTTTGCTACCTGGATGCGATCGGGGAAGCTTACAGAGTTTATGGGGGTCAGGCGTGGCTTCGGTACGACAAGCAATTCCGGCAGAGGAAGACCGTTCGGCCAGCAATTCATTGGGATCAGAAGGATATTGGGTTGTGGATGCGGGTCATAGCGCAAAACAAGTTTGGGAGCTCCTTTCATGGGGGGGCTGGCAGCACCAGCCAGAGTAGTGGAAACGCCAGTGCCACGAGTGGAAGCGGGCAGGGGCAGTCCGGAAATCACAAGGTGGGGGTTTGCTGGCAGTTCAATGACGGGCAGTGCAAGTTTGGGGCGAACTGCAAATTCAAACATCTCTGCTCCACCTGCAACGGGGCGTCACACGGAGCATCTAAGTGTTTTAAGAAAGGAAAGTCAGGAGCTGGGGGCGGTAATTCAAAAGGGGGAGACTCCGGTGAATCTGGAAAGGATGGTCCCTTATCTAAATAGATACACGGACAGAGAGAAAGCTGCATTGTTACATGCAGGTTTTAAGGATGGGTTCGTTATTCCTCAGCCCCCTTTCGTTATTCCGCTAGTTCTAAAAAATTTACGTTCTGCTCTGGTTCATGCTTCAGTTGTTTCAGAAAAAATTGAAAAGGAGGTTTCTTTGGGCCGCATGGCGGGCCCTTTCGAGGCTCCCCCGTTTCCGGATCTGGTGGTTTCCCCTCTGGGCGTGGTTCCGAAGAAGGAGCCTAATAAATTTTGGCTTATTCAGCACTTGTCGTTTCCTCGAGGGAGGTCGGTCAACGATGGGATTGATCCGGAGATTTGTTCAGTGGTCTACTCGTCGTTTGATGAGGCTGCTCGGTGGGTGGGGAGCTGTGGTCGGGGGGCGCTTCTGGCTAAGACCGACATTGAAGCTGCGTTATTACCGGTTCATCCAGACAGCATGAGGCTGCTGGGTTGTTTTTGGGACGGCAAGTTTTTCATGGACAGGTGCTTACCAATGGGTTGCTCATTGTCCTGTGCATATTTTGAGGCATTTAGTTCTTTTCTGGAGTGGGTCATTTGGGAGGTTTCCGGTTGGGACTCAGTTATCCATTATTTGGATGATTTTCTGTGCGTCGGTCCCGCAGATTCGTTGCGTTGTCAGAGAATTCTCCAGGCTATTGAATGGGTTGCTGAGCGATTTGGCGTGCCGTTGGCGCCCGGTAAAACGAAGGGCCCCAGTACGTGTCTGCGTTTTCTGGGGATTGTAATTGATACTGTTGCGTGGGAGTTCAGGCTACCTGAGGATAAGTTGGTGGATTTGCGGGCGGAAGTGGTACGGGCGCGTCGTTTGAAGAAGATATCGTTGCGTGACCTCCAGTCAGTGTTGGGGAAGTTGAATTTTGCGTGTCGGGTGATGCCGATGGGGCGAGTTTTCTCACGTAGGCTGGCCAGCGCTACTGCAGGTATTCAGGCCCCCCATCATTTCATCAGATTGTCGTCGGATCTCAGGGCTGTTTTGGCGGTATGGGAGTCTTTTTTGGTCGGCTACAATGGCCGCTCTTTGGTGATGTCAGACGTCGTTGGGAATGATGTCTTGGAATTGTTCACGGATGCTGCTGGCGGTATAGGCTTCGGTGCTTACTTCAGAGGACAGTGGTGCGCGTCTCGTTGGCCCGATGAGTGGTTCGCGATCGGTTTGGTGCATAACATTACGTTGTTGGAGATTTTTCCGATCCTTGTGGCCGTTCATTTGTGGGGGTCTGAGTTCGTTTCAATTGTGACAACATGGGCATTGTGGGTGCGATTAATGGTCTTACCGCGTCGTCCCCTCCAGTCGTTCGAGTGTTGCAACAGTTGGTTTTGCTATGCTTGTCCTTGAATGCACATGTGACTGCGTCTCATGTTCCTGGAGCCAAGAATGACATAGCTGACTCTCTCTCTCGTTCGCAGTGGGATCGTTTCCGCTCGTTGGCGCCAGAAGCAGAGGTCGAGGGTTTAGCTTGTCCCGAGGAATTGTGGAACCTGGCTTACGGGCCGCAGAGTCACTGATCGAAGCTTCCTTGGCGCCTAAAACTTGGGAGACTTACTGGGCAGTGTGGCGGATGTGGGAGGAAGTTGTTGCAGCTGGACTGGTCGATGGTTTCGGGCAAGATCAGGAAGGGATGTTGTTGGCCTGGTTGGGGCGCGGCTCCGTCGAGGGTTGGTCGTGTGCAAAAGTTTCTCGCATTTTGGCCGGCTTGTCCTTTGGCTTTCACTTGCGTGGCAGTCGAGATTTGACAAAGACGTTTCTAGTCAAACAGGCGGCGAAGGGTTTTCGTCGGGGCCGAAGCAAGGGGGATTTGAGGAGGCCGGTATCCTTCAATTTATTGGAGCAATTGGGTCTGACACTGGAGTCTGTGTGTTCTACGCGTTACGAGGTCTTGTTGCTTCGTTTGGCTTTTTCGTTCGCATTTTTTGGGGCTTTACGTGTTGGTGAACTTGTTTCTTCCAGTAAGAAATTGGCGGGGGGGTTATTGGCCAGGGATGTTGTATTGACTTTGGGCGGGGTCGAATTTTGGTTGCGACGTTCCAAGACGGATCAGTCGGGAAGAGGTCGCCGGGTGGTGTTGGGCAAGGTGCCTGGTTCTGCAATGTGCCCTGCTCAGTGCTTGAGGAATTTTTGGGACTTGCATCCCAGCTTGACTGGGTCTCTGTTGTGTCATCTTGACGGCGGCAGTTTGTCCAGATATCAGTTTGGTGCCGTTTTTAAGAAGTCCGTTCGGTGGCTGGGCCTGGATGACTCTCTCTTTGCTCCTCATTCTTTCAGGATAGGGGCGGCGACGGAAGCGGCAGTGGGGGGTTTGGATCCGGCTTCTATACGGCACATTGGTGGTTGGAAGTCTAACCGATATCGGAGTTATGTTAGGCCTTAGTCGTCATTTGTGTTGTTAGCACTCATCCTTTTTTGTTGCAGGTGTCGAACCTTTGCTGGTTTGGATTTTTGGGCACTCCTTCGTTCATTGGGGAGCTTTGAGAGCTGATGTCCGACATGAAGGCAGACAACTGGGCTTCCCCAGGAACACGGCGGTGGTACGGTGGCTCGGCTTCCGGGGGATGGAATGGCGGAGGGTTTTACAGGAAATTCATGTGTGTGCCCAGTTGGATCGCGCACCGGACATTCTTGTTCTTCATGTGGGGGGTAATGATTTGGCGGTTAGGCCTTTTCGGGAACTTATAAAGGACATCAAGCAGGATTGTTTGCGGTTGTGGTTGTTATATCGGGTGGTCACCATTGTGTGGTCCGAAATAGTTCCACGCAGGCGGTGGCGTTCCATGAGGTCCCTGGTGAAGGTCAACAAGGCCAGGATTAAAGTTAACAGGGCGGTGTCTTCCTTTGTGGTAAGAAACGGGGGTGTGGCTGTGCGTCATTTTGATCTCAAAAGGGTTGAAGGAGATTTTTGGTTGGCGGATGGGGTCCATTTGAACGGGGTCGGCTCCGATATTTGGACTCTTGGTCTTCAGGAAGGCATTGAGCGGGCCATTGCATGGCATGTTCGGGGGGTCTCGGGCCCTTGAGGTGTTCAAGGTCCCTCGCTGTGGCGGTTTGGAAGGGGGGGGAGTCCTTGGAGTCGTTTGGAAATTTGGTTTTTGGAGATTCACTGTATAGGGTCTCCTCCGTTTATAAGTTGGTGGTGGTGATCTGGTGAAAGGTGGATGGGGAGTTCCGTAAAGAGTGCGGATCCCCTAGTTGCCTAGTGGACAGACATGTCGGTGGTTGGTGTGGGGTTCTGTCCACAGCATTTTGGGGTCGATTCACCTAGATCTTGTGGCTTCAAGGACTCCTCCTCCGGGTTCAAGTTTACTGTATCTATGTTATTTATAATACTTTATTATTATTGTTGTTTGTTGTTTAATAAAAGGCTGCTGTGGCCATATAAATTCCAAAAAGAAACCTTTGGTCTTTGGTTTTATGTTGCGGCGTATGGGGTTAATTTGTGTCGGGGTGGGGGGTGCGGGGTTGTGGGTGGGTCCCGTCTCCCCCTGCTGGGAGCAACTTGACAATACCGTACTTGGCACCAATGTTATACCAACTTTCATTTGAGAAACTCCCGTGACTCTTTGTAGGGTTTCTTCCTAAATCCATCATTTAAGAAGTACGGTACTTCTAGTCCTTCCTTGATAAAATAGCCTCGGATTTTCACCCTCTGCGGTTTACACAGTCCCAATAAAACCAAGTCCACGTTTTATAATTCACTCTCACTTAGTTAAAATTACGTTGAAATGGCACAGTGCATTTACAGGGAGACGTATATCTTCTCAATCACACAGTTTGCAGCAACAGTGATAAAAGATCCTATGTGGATAAATTAGTTAACAATAAATCAGGAACAGCATGAAGCCGCATTAAAGAGATGTAACATCTGAGTGCACCGCCTGCAAGATCCTCACCCATGCTAATCTCTCAGCCTGAGACTTAATGGCTATAAATAACAGTTCTCCTCCAAATATATGCTGCCACCGTACCCAGCGTGGGCCAGACTTGTGTCAGGCTTTTCTTAAATTCACTGTGTATGTGATCCTATTCATACCCTGTCAATATATATATATATATATATATATATATATATATATACACAGCGTCGGACTGGAGCACCTTGGGCCCACCAGAGAAAATCATTCTTGGGGCCCACTATGTAGCTACATAGAAATAAATACAAGACCACCAATTGTGTGGTAAAAAAAACGCTAATATCAGGGTATAACATAAGGTAGTACACGTCTTAATTATGTAGCAGGGGTTGGGGTAAAATCATAGATGGGTAGCCCCCTCATAGAATATAATGAAGCCCCCTCATAGAATATAATGTAGCCCCTCACATACAATATAATGCAACACCCCACAGAATATAATGCAACCCCCTCATAAGGTATAACACAGTCCCCACCATAGAATATAATGTAGCACCCTCCTAGGGTATAATACTGCCCCCCTCATATAGTATAATGCAGCCCCACCACAGAATATAAATCAGCCCCCCCATAGAGTATACTGTAGCCCCCTCATAGGGCATAATGCTGCCCCCCTCATATAGTATGATGTAGCCCCCCCAGATTATAATGTAGCCCCGTGAGAAAATAATGCAGCCCCACCATAGAATATAATTCACCCCCCATAGAGTATACTTTAGCCACCTCATAAGAATGATGTAGCCCCCCAGAATATAATGTAGTCCCCTGAGAATAATGTAGTCCCCTCACAGAATATAATGTAACCCCCTCATAAAGTATAATGCAGCCCCTCTCCACCCCATCATTGTCCTCATCACCACCTCCATCATTGCCTTTTCCCCCACCACCCCTAATCATTCTCCCCACCAACCCCATCACTGCCCATTCCACCACCTCAATCATTGCCTCCTCCCCCACCACCATCATTGTCCATTTCATCACCTCCATCATTGCCTCCCCCACCACCATCATTGCCCATCACCTCCATCATTTCCTCCCTCCACGACCATCATTGCCCATCACCTCTATCATTGCCTCCCCCCACCAATATAATTGTCCTTCCCCACCACCCCTCTCTCTCTCTCACACACACACACACACACACACACACACACACACACAGCATCGCATCACTCTCTCACACTCACACACAAAGCACCGCACCACATGCACACAGACACACAGCACAGCTCACCTTCCTGCAGCAGCAGCACATCCCGGCAGCCTCTTCCTCGCCTGCAGCTTTCTGTCTGAGACAGTGCGCTGGATGATGAGGTCATCCAGCTGGGCTGTCTCAGACAGGAAGCACCGGGCAGGAAGCAGGTGAGGTGGAGGACGGCACTCTCATCTGCAGACTGCAGTGCACAAACAGGCACGCTGTGCACAGCTCACCGCTTAGAAGCCGGCAGTAGCAGCAGGTGATGGGAAAGAGCTGCCGCGTGGCTGCACTGTTCACATCATTTGCATAGCTTTCTCACTGCTGCCGGCTATAGAATAGAGTGTGCACCTCTCGGTGCACACTTCACAGGGCAGGAACTAAAGTAGGAGGCAGGAGCTGGGGGCAGGGCCCACCGGAGGATTCTCCGGTGTCCCGGTGCCTCAGTCCGACCCTGTATATATATATATATATAGAGAGAGAGAGAGAGAGTATATATATATATATAGGTTGTAAAATGAGTGTAACTCCTTGAAGATGTGGCTTCTGCTGCAATGTGTTATTCCAATGCATTCTTTGTAACTTTTCAATACTTAGTCAAGCCTTACAACTGGAAATCGTTTTAGGAGAGAAAAGAAGAGTTGGCTAGTAAGTTCTAGACAGAGTTCAGTTCAGTGAGGAGTGAAGAAAGGCAAAGGTGTGACCGATGAGGCCAAAGATAATGTGTGTGTAAGGCCATATTCACACGTTCAGTATTTACATCAGTATTTGTAAGCTAAAACCAGAAATTGAACATTCAGAGGAAAAGTATAATAGAAACATGTCACCACTTCGGTATTTATCACCCGCTCCTGGTTTTGGATTACAAATACTGATGTAAAATTCTGACCAAATACTGATAATGTGAACATAGCCTAAGGAAGAAGACCATAGAAGGCAAATGGATGGTCAGAACGAGGTCCAAGGTCCGGCAACCATAGATCAGCAAACAAACAGAGCACAGAAATACAAGGCAAAGCATCGAGAAAATGCTACATCTGGCAGAAATCTAGGACTAACAGCTTACCTAAGTAGCTGGGTAATCACTTGGAATAGGGAACAGTTGACGGAAGCTCAGCAACTCCCAGTCTCAGACTGGATGGATGAGCTGTCAATCAAAATACCGACACCACAGCATGCCCCTGCACTAGATTGGATGACTGAGCTGTCAGTTACTGCATTGAAGACACACTAAGTGAAGGAATCGTGACAGTACCATTATACCCATTTTATTGGCTTATTGCTAAAAATAGTTTTTAGATAGCTATGCTAAATAGTGGGCGACAAGTCATGGGGGAGATCTTTTCCTCTTTTCCCCAGACTGATCATCCCATTAATTATATCAAGCTTCTATGGGTGTAAGTAAAATGATTTTCAAAAAGCAGTGTAATCGTCAGCTCTTTTCAAATCTCTGCCTCCCTGAAAATGCAAACTGAAGCTGGGAGCATGCACCGTGACTTCATTGTTGCACTGTGAATGCCCGAGTGCCAGTGGTGATGTAAGACACTGCCAGCTGTGAAATTCACAGAATTGGCGGTAACCACTGCTTCTCTAGGCATGGACAGGGCGCAGATGAAGCTGGAGTGCCGCTGGGACACATTTAGGCCGGGGTCATACTTGTGTGGTGCCCCTGAGGATTCAGTCGCCACAGTGGTATCCCACTTCCCATGTAAGGTGGAGGCACCCGACAGGAATCTTCACACCTGCACCCAACACACACACACCCTATAGCAGCAGGGCATCTGGATGTACCATACAGGCGGATGATCTCAACTCTGCCTGGGTTGTAAAGGGTGTTGGGGGGTGGGTGGAGCTAGTAGGATGAGAATGTGAGGAGAAAGTGAAAGTAACAGAAGTGTGCTGAAGCAGCTCCCTGTCAGGAGGAACTGCTTGGAGGGAAAGAGACTGAAGGAAGCTCGCTGAAGAGGGAAGGGATCCTTGAAGCATGGTACAGCGACCATACTGTCTGTGGGGTTCATTCCACGCCGGCTGACGTTGGGTGGAGGAATCAGGTTGCAGTATAGGGACTGGTCCTAAAACTAATGGATGGGACAACGGACTCCGTTAGATAAACCAGAGAGTCCGAGGGTTGCAAGTGCTGCAGCCAAATCCACAAATACATAGCTGAAAAGGCAGAGACATCGGATACAGGGACCTAGAGGTTATTTCTGCCAAGATCTGAGTCTGCTGGCTTGGGACACTGTTTGTGAAGGTGCTGGACAGGAGGGAGGAAATCAGTACAAGGAGACGGCCAGGAAAGGAACACACTGAAAGGAGTTCTGGAAAGGTGTTCTCCATGTGCCTGGAAGTTTGCTGGACCCCTCACCTGGAGGACGCAGCGCCAAGCAGGTATCCGTGTACACAAGAACTGTGAGTAAAGCTTTGGAACTGCACCCAGGGGTGTCCTCTAATTCTTCCTGTGTCACCTACTTAACTCTGCTACATCTATCATCATCTAACACAACATCTTTGCTATCACCACTACCCTGGGACAAAAGCTCTGCCTGTGGAGAGCTATTCCAACTCTACTGCATCACACCGTGGGTCCCAGAGGATCTGTACTGCAGCGCTGGTCACCTCTGACCAGAAACCACAGGTGGTGTCACGAACACTTTATTACAAACTCTTATCTCCCTTGTAAATATTTCTCCTGCCATTGGACGCCCAGGGCCACGGACCGGGTCACTGCTGCCACTGTGACACATCCCTTTAAGACACTGACCCAGTACCGAGGAACCCACGGCCCTAGGGGGCGCTCCATTTGCGTGTGCAATGCGAGAAACTCGCGCATCAAAACCCGGCACTACCACCGGCACTCGGACCGAAGTGTGTGGCTGCTTAGAAATACATGCAGCCACACACTCCGGTCCGAGTGGCGGCGGCTTTGCCGGGTATTGATGCAAGTGTGACCCGGGCCTTACAAAGAGTCGATGGTGACTCCTCTCTTGCAAATCATATAACTCATGCCTGCAGGGGTGTGATAACGTGATTAGTGGGATGTCTAATCTGGGAAAACAACGTCCCCACGAGTAGTCATACCCAGTAATTAGGATATCGTCGCCGTAGGTATAGAAGCGATTTTCATGGCATGTGTATTAATCAGAAATACTACTAAATAGCCTTGATAGGAAGGATATAACGGTACCAATAAACATATAGTGGTTTGGGGGCCTATAGAAGTAGTTAGGTTCTCTTTAAAATAGGCCTGGCCACATGCAAAAATCCTGGGACCCGATTTACCAGTGTCTGAAGTTGCAGTACAATAACTCGTCCCGTGTGACCCTTACCAGGTAAAAAGTCCTTTTCTGTTAAACTATTTTGCACAACCTCTGTGTGTTGTGCTGCTGGAAACAAGGGAAGCTGCATCAAAGAAACGATGTGTTGCTTCTTTTTTTTCGTGGAGACTGGAGAGACTTTCAAAGCTTGCAAAAAACTTGGTGTGTGAACAGCTATGTGGATTTCCCTTTGGAATCAATAGAAAAAGTATTTACAGAATATTTGAAGGAGTTTTTGATGTGGATTTTGAATGGAAATCCGCTCCAAAATGCATGTTGGAAAACTCAGTGCGAACATACCTTAAGGCCGGGGTCACACTTGCGAGAAACTCGCATGAGTTTCACATCTCAATACCCGGCACTGCCGCCGGCACTCGGGACTGGAGTGTGCTGCTGAATGTATTTCTACTGCCGGGTATTGAGATGCGAGACTCGTGCGAGTTTCTCGCAAGTGTGACTGTGGCGCCCCCAGGGGTATGGTCGCCACAGTGGCTTTGCCTTCCTCCAGGGGAGGGTAATGCCAGGCTTGGAGGCAATGATGGGTCTCTCTCACAGTCAATCTATGCATGCAACACAGTTCCACTCCAGGCCAGCAGGGGGAACTCTGAACTGGGAATAAGGGGAGGAGTGCTCTCTGAGGGCCAAGAGGAAGGGGTGGTTAGTGAGTTAGTCTGCGGAGGGTGAAGTGTGCAGACGTCTGGAAGGAGTGCTGAGATAGAGCTGGGAGGACGAGCTCATCTCTGGAGAGCGCATGAACTGGAGCTTGGTCTCCACGGTTGTACAGATGCTAACGGTCCTGCAACAGACACCAGAGGAGTAGGAGGCTGTAAATGCCCTACTCCCACCTAAGACTTGAGGGCACAACAGCAGCTTGGATAGTGAGCCAGGACTCAGGAGAGAGGAGTCCCCGAGATAGGCTACAGCTGTCTGCCGTGCAAGTGAGGTTCTTGAGAACATCTGTCCGGAGGAACTCCAGTGTAACTCAGTACTGGGAGTACTTCATTCGAATAAGCGCTAGTAAGGAGACTGCACAACCCATCTGCTGAGAGAGAATCCCTAAATTGCTTCCAGGCTAGTCTGCTCCAATACCATCTGTAATCAGGACCTGGACTGCAGTTATCAAGTAAAGGTACAGAAATTGCACCCCGCTGTGTCTTGTCTGCTTCCTACCTTTCCGGCACTGCTACATCCCCGTGCCAACTGCATCTACACTGCCCTGGGACTACAGCTTCACCTGTGGGGAGCTTTTACATCTTTGCTGCACCATACCACCAGTCCCAGCAGATCTGCAGGCAGCATCGGCTTAACAACTCCCTTGCCGAGCACCACAGGTGGCATCACGAACTATAATCCACCATTTCTACTCCCCCATTACTTGGGCGCCCAGGGCCACGAACCGGGTCACTGCTGCTGTGACACATCCCGCTGACACCGGCCCGGTACCGAGTACCCCACGGCCCTGGGAGGGCGACCCATGACCCCAACCTAATAGGTTTTTTTTTTCAAAATGGGTTTTCTAAGGGTGCCTGTACTTGTAGTACTTTTTGCCGTGCTGCCAGGAATTGCATGACACAAATCAGTAATGGTTTATTGCAAAATGTTGCTGTTTTTGTAATAGCTCTGATCTTGTTGTGTCTATCTTCTGTCCTCCAGTGAGATTATAATGACAATGCCGGCGGTCCTACTGCTCGTATACAGTGATAATTCAGCGTATAGCGGGACTGCCGTGACATAATTGCTTCTCTCTGGTTTATTAGGCGCGCATCGTCCATCAGATTACTGCGTAGAATCTCACTATCATGTTCACTTATCCTCCAGCTCTTTCATTAGATATTATTGATCGTGTTGATAAGACTTATTCTTTCTATCCCAATCAGGGCCGAGAGGTCGTTTGCTGAGTTTTTTTTCCCCATTTATTTTCCATCTTTGTTATGGAAAGAATTTATATCATTTTGCAGCTATAGGGTAGAAGTCGCACACAAACCCTTGTGGCCATTAGGTCCTTCTGCTCATAAACAGACCTCATTATAAATAGCATATGGTAAGTGAAGGGTCCTGTCATAGATTTTGTATTGGAACTCGGGAGCTTTAAAGGGGTTGTCCAGCATCAGGATACAAGTTTACCGTCAGTCTATGTGACTGCAGACTTGTGTATCCTCACATCGTGCGCACTGCACACTCTGGTGCTGTGGGAGGAAGGACCGGAACAATGGAGGCTGCGGTGTCTCTGGGCCGGAACCATTGGGACTGCCAATAGTGTTGCAGGGGGACAGGGAACCTGACCGGGACAGACCTGTGACCCATGTTGCCAAGGGCGGGTCTGTTATAAAAGGGGCTGTATGCGGGAACCCGGGGCTCTTGGCGAGAAGACAGGAGGTGTGGCATGTGAAGGTTTGCTCCCTCCCTGCGATACTCCTGCAGACAGCAGACTACACTTGAGTGCATGCTTACCAGCATCCAGCAACAGCACCAGTGACCGCTTACTGCTGCCGACACTGACCCTACACGACCGCAGGCAGGAAACGCTGACCGTACTGTGCAACGCTTGACCGCTGACAGCGTAGGGTGCACAGCCCCTATCAGAGACTTCAACTCTACAGCTGTGTCTGCGGCCTTGATACCAGATCCCTCCGCTTCATACGCTGAAACATCCACTGGTACCCGGACATACAGCGGCCCACCAAAAGCTCCCGGACTCTTCACCGCCGCTAAGAGACAGTGCCTCCGTTACATCCAGGACCGCTTCCTCAATGTGACGCGCCGTCTGAGACGTCATTGTGGGATCTTCCAACCACCTCCCACCGGACGCCAGAGTCTGATAAGTTGAACCTTACGTTTTTCCTCTCCTGCCGTAGCAACTCCATTTTCTTTTTTTTACCTTTGCTGACAACAGAAGTCAGGCTGTCACCGCATTATACTGTTTTTTTTCTACATCCTTGCCCGCGCAATACTTTTGTGCAACTTGTATATATCAACTCCCTGCATGGAGAAAGCATTGTCATCTTTTTCTCTTGTTATATAAAAACACCCGTTAAAACTTGCTCTGCCTCCTGCTCGTCACTGCGTCCTACACACCTGCTAGCAACCTACAGTGCCGTCCACGCCAAGAGCTCCTGCTTCGGCTGCTAGGTGACACCTCGACTTTGTTGCTGGTGATGCGTGACATCATCAGTCCTGTTCAAATTCCAGAGACTTTTGGTGCTGCTAGATCAGGAAGCTATGGAGTTAATTGTCTGGTTCTGATTGTGGGTCACCCTCCCAGGGCTGTGGGGTACTCGGTACCGGGCCGGCGTCAGGGGAATGTGTCACAGCAGCGGTGACCCGGTCCGTGGCCCTGGGCGCCCAAGGAATGGGGTAATGTAGTTAATGTGGAATGGAATAATTCGTGACGCCACCTGTGGTGCTCGGCAAAGGAGGTGTTAAACCGACGCTGCAGACAGATCCTCCGGGACAGATGGTGTGGTGCAGCGAGGATGGTATAGCCCTCCACAGGCAGGGCTGTTGTCCCAGGGCAGTGTAGATGTAGGGACACCTAGGTGGTGCAGTGTCTGGCGCAGGAGATGTAGCAGTGTCAGGCAGACGGACACAGGAAGGAATGGAGGACACCAGGGCATGTAGTTCCAACGCTTTACTCACAGTCCGTAATGCCCTCTTCTGTGCCGTGTCCTCAGTCAACCCCCAGGCAAGATGGAAAGCTCCCCTCCAACACTCCGCCAACTTATGTGCCTTTCCTGAACGTCTCCTCTATAGCGCCTTTAAGTGTGAAGATCTCCAGTACCGTGGTACTCTGGAGTTCCTCCTGTCAGATGTCCCCAAGAACTCTACTTGTACGGCAGACAGCTGTAGCCTGCTTCGGGGACTCTCTTCTCCTGAGTCCCGGCTCTCTATCTGATTGCTGTTGTGCCCCAAGTCTTAGATGGGAGTAATGCATTTACAGCCAACTACTCCACCGATGTCTTCTACAGAACCATAAGTGTCCATACAATCTCGGGGACCGGGCCCCGGCCTTGCGCTGAGAACCTATAGGCAGGGTTCCTCTTCCAACCCACGTCCTCTCTGTTCTCTCTACTCCTTCGTTCCGTACTTGTATTTATCTCTCTTATGGAAGCTTAGGTTTCAGTTCTACATCTTTCTCCTTCTTTTCCTTTCCCGTGCCAGCTGGCTAAGATCACTGAGGCAGCTGCAGCACTCCTTCCTCCATCTCTTCTTCCAGGGATCCTCACTCCTGTCTGAGTGACTTCCTACCCGACTGACCTTCTGTCAGACTGACCTGTCATCCTACACTTTCCCACTCTTTTATGTATCTAAACTCCACCCACCTCCCAGCACATCCAGTGTTCCAAGCCGGGAACCACCAAAGGTGCTCTGCTACTCTCTAAGCACTGAGCCGCAATGTGGTTGTGCAGAACTACCCTGTTGTGTGGGGTGCGAGTGTTGGAGTGTGGAAAGGAGTTCCCACCTTACCTGGAAGGTGGGGTACCACACCTTTAAAGAGAAAGGAAGGTGCAGTACTTCTGTGGCGACCGAGCCTCAGGGGCACCACAATTGCTCCATTCGGAGAGCCCTGGGTGGGGCTGTCTGCTATTTAAACCCCTGGGTATCTGACTTCCACTGCCAGTCTTTGAGCTTTTGCTATCTGATTTGTGTGCCTGTTCTTGCTTATTGTGTTTTCAGGATTTCTCCTATTTTCTGATCTTGACGTGAATTTTGACCATCCCCTTGTCTTACGTTTCCGTTCCTGAGGTGATCTCTTGGCTTTCACCCTGTTTGAAGACCCTTCCTGCCTCTGGTTCGTTCCTCTGGATGGCAGTCCTTCTGTGAAATCAATCCACTACACCCTGTTGTAAGACGAGATCCCTGTACAGGGTTTAAAAGGTGAAGGTCAGGGTTCCTCTGGAATCTGCCAGACGGAGTGGCTTGTGCCAAATCTGTACAAGGCAGCCTTTTTTTGAGCCTGTGACCTCTGACAGTCGTGACATCAAGTTCAAACTTTCTCCACTACTTGCACATTTTCTATTGTTAGATTTTTAACCCACAATGCCATTTGTTTTGAGAAAAGCATTTAGAACTTTTTTAAAGTTCGACATCCCACAGTCTGACTACTCTGACTGTAAAGAACCGTTTCCTATTTAGCTGCCGGAATCACCTTTCTTCCACCGCCCCCCAAGTCCTTTATAAGATCTTTGGAAGGATTAAGTCATGTGTCAGTCCTTTGTACTGACCACACTAAACAAGCGCAACTTTTCCAACCTCTCATCATATGACCGGCCACCATCCCTTGTAATAATCTAGTTGTCGCCTTTGAAATTACTCAAACTTCCAAATATCCTTTTTAAAATGCGGAGCCCAAAACTGGATGTGGCCTCGTACAAATGATTTCAAGGACTACCCTGCATCTAACATGAGTACATCTAGTTTAATAATATTATGCATTATATTATTTGTAGGTTTCATTGCATGGCACCCGCAGGACACATCGTCAATATAATTCCAGTTTTTATGGTGGGCACATCCTTTTAATCCATAGGAAAGAGACCTGGGGACAAGTGATGGATTCCAAAAATGGCTTGTCTTCTTCTTCTGGATGACTTAAGCCATTATTGAGTCCATCTTGACCCATCATCTGGTGGGTTAATCCTACCTGACATAGAAATCTAAGGTGGATATGAGCATGGTTCCTTCACCAAAGCTGAGACTCTGGGACACCACCATCGAAAGCCCCAGACCTCAGAAACTCTTGTCTTGGCTGCCACTTGATTTCTTGACTTCTAGAGCTGCAGAGTTTTGAGTGAGTATTGCTTTGGACTTTAGCTCCTATTGGGTGTTGGTGAAGGCAAATTATGGGGGGACTCATTAGTGAATGAACACAACTGACCAATATATTTAGGAATTTTGTTGTAGAAAGCATTGATAAATCATAACTACCTTCTTCACCAGTTTTTTTTTTATGTCCCTGGCTGCAGTAAGACTCCTGCCCTATGAGCTGACCCATTTACTACGGTACATGGTTAATATTAAACAAAGTTGGTCCAAAAGTCACAGGAGACAAGTTAGAGAAGTTTCCTAATGATGTCGTCGGCATTGAATAGGTTACCGGCATCCAGCGCTCCTGCTCTAATGATTATATTGAATCATTCAGCTGTTTATTTAGTTAATACGTTTTACCAGACAGTCGAGCGATTGGGAATTGTGAAGAATGTACCGAAAAAGAGACAATCACCAGGATTCATCAAGCAGTGATCTTCCACACTGCACAGGGACCAAACATTGCCGGCTGTATTCCAGGTATCTGCAGTATTTCATTATCAAGTACAAATTTAACCCCAGATTGGCCAAACAATGGCTCAAAAAAAGGATTTTATTTAGCAGTTCAAATTCCAAAATCCCCTATTTACAGATAAAAGAGAAACAATGTAAAGACCATCACAAGATATTAGTATGGAAAGTTGACCAAACGCTTTGCTTTCCCCAATCATCTAATAAGTATGTTGTCCTCCAGATCTCTCCAGTAGATGATGTTGGGGAAGCGAAGGATTGGTATCTGATAAATATGGGGTCCTCCAGATCTCCCCTAAAGATGATGTCAGGGAAGAGAATGATTGGTATCAGATAAGTGTGGCATCCACCCGATCTCCCCTGAAGATGATATTGGAGAAGAGAAGGAGTGGCATTGAGAAATATGGGGTCACCCAGATCTTCCCTTAAGATGATGGCGGGGAAAAGAAGGATTGAAATCTGGTACGTACGGGGTTCTTCAGATCTCTCCCATACATAATGTTGGGGAAGAGAAGGATTGGCATGTGATAAGTATTGCGTCCTTCAGATCTCCCTCAAAGATTATGTTGAGGAAGATAAGGTTTGGCATCTGATAAGTATGGGGTCATCCAGATTTCCCGTGAAGATGTCAAGGAAGAGAAAAATTGACATCTGATAAGTTTGATGTCCTTCCGATCTCCCCTGAAGATGCCACGCAGGGATGCCACCATACTCACCGCCCCGGCAGCATGGTGTGGTCTCTGACATGCTCCCTGCCTTCATGGTGGCATGCCTAGTCTGTACTCCCCTGATCTTAAAGGTGCAGTGTGGCGCCCCTGAGGCTTCAGTCGCCAGAGAGGTACTGCACCTTCTCCTAAGGTGTGGTACCCCACCATCCAGGTAGGGTGGGAACTCCCTTTCACATTCCAACACCTGCACCCCACACACAGGATAGTTCAGCAGGGACCCATCCATGCTTTATGCTGGAAAGGTCATAGGATGCCTTTTGTGGTCCCTGACTTTGTAACACTGGAGGTGCTGGGGAGGCGGGTGGAGTTAGGCTGGTTTCACATTAGCGTTAAAACAACGCTGCGCACTGTGTCGGTAAGCTCCGCCCCGATCCGGCTCCCTGCCCGCCCCATCCAGGATCACCGCCTACTATTGCATTTGCACGCATGCGATCGGCGCACCCTATCTTTAGCATAGGGTGCGCAGATCATGCGCTGCCAGTGTGAAAGTAGCGTGCTGCGCACTTTTGACGGTGCGCCGTGCGTGCCGAAATGCAGCATGTTGCATTTCGGCGCGCACGGCGCACCGTCAAAAGTGCACAGCACGCTACTTTCACACTGGCAGCGCATGATCTGCGCACCCTATGCTAAAGATAGGGTGCGCCGATCGCATGCGTGCAAATGCGATAGTAGGCGGTGATCCCAGGTGGGGCGGACAGGGAGCCGGATCGGGGCCGGGCTTACCGACGCAGTGCGCAGCGTTGTTTTAACGCTAATGTGAAACCAGCCTTAGATATAAAAGAGAGGGAAGGTGTAGGATTTCAGGTCAGGTCAGTCTGACAGAGGGTGAGAGAGAAAGGAAGTCACTCAGACAGGAGTGAGGATCCCTGGAAGAGGGATGGCGGAAGGAGTGCTGCAGCTGCCTCAGTGACCTGAGCCAGCTGGCACGGGAAAGGAACAGAAGGAAGGAGACATAGACTGGAGACTACAGATTCCATAAGAGAGATAGAACAGATCGGAACGAAGGAGAATAGTAGGACGGTGTGAAGCAGGTTGAGAAAGAGAGAGAACCCTTCCAGTCCAGAGCGCAAAGTCCGGGGCCTGGTCCCCGAGGTTGATTGGATCTTTATGTCCGGCAACAGACACCGGAGGAGTAGTGAGCCACTAACGCCTTGCTCCCATCATAGACTTGGGACAGAACAGCAACTGGATAGTGAGCCGGGACGCAGAGAGGAGTCCCCGAAGCAGGCTACAGCTGTCTATCATACAAGTAGAGACTAGGAACACCTAGAGAGAGGCATTCCAGGGTATCTAAGTACTGGAGTGCTTCGCACCTAAAGGCGCATTGGAGGAGTCGTTCAGTAAGGTACATTTTGGCGGAGTGTGGAGGGGAGAATCCTATCCTGCCTGGAGGTTGGCTGGGGCCCTGACCCGAAGAACACAGTACGGAGGCAGGCAGTTGTGTGAACTGCAAACAGTGAGTAAAGCTTTGGAACCGCATACTCTGGTGTCCTCCAGTTATTCCAGCACCGCTACACCTGGGTACCAGCCTCTACACCATTCTGTGCCTCTACTCATCCATTGCACCTACACTGCCCTGGGACTACAGCTCCACCTGTGGGGAGCTTTACCATCTAAGCTGCACATACCATCAGTCCCAGCGGATCTGTATGCAGCGGTGGCCTAACACCACATTTGCCAAACACCACGGGTGGTGTCACGAACTATCCAAATAAACTATTACACCATTAACATCACCGCCATTGATATTGGGCGCCCAAGGCCACGGACCGGGTCACCGCTGCTGTGACACACATTCCCCCTGGCACTGGCCCGGTACCGAGTACCCCACTGCCCTGGGTGTGAGGGGCGACCCAGCAGCACACACATATTAAAATGCCCCCAGTCAATGGCTTGGAGGCATTTAGCAACAGAGTACACCTGCAGGACGGCTCTCAGCCAAAAGCTGAGAGGCATCTTGTATATAAGGCACCCTCCCCAATAGGGAGGTGCAAAGCAACCTTGCTAATTATTAGGTAGTATGTAGTTTGCTAATGAGTTGTGAGATTCCCTGACCCCTGTGTGGCCAGACCTGACCCAAAGTCCCTGATTCTTGTGTGGCCAGACCTGACAGGAAATTCCTGATCCTTGTGTGGCCAGACCTGAACCCGAAGTCCTTGGTCCTGGTTCACCAGTCCTGAACCCAATGGTCCTGGTGCTAGTGCGGCCAGTTCCTGAACCTCATCCCCCTGTCTGTGTGCAGCCAGTCGCTTAATCTGTATCCGAGACTTGTGTGTCTGAATGTGAGCCTGTTCTGAGACTCCATGCCAGAACCCGTTTGGCAGAGGATCCTTAACCTAATAGTCTGAACGGAGCCTGAAGCCATGTGCGTAACAATTCTACAGAGGATCCAGAATTTAGTAGTCTGAACGGACCCCTAGTCCAACATGTGTCTGCGAACCTGACCCCTGGGGTCAGCATCTGCAGTACCGGTGACTGCCTGTGGTGGTACCTTAGGGCTATCTGCAGCAAAGCCTGACTCCACCATTAGGAGCTCCAGTGAACATCTGGTAGCTGCTTAGCTGTGCCCCTCCTAGCTAACCCTGGCCTTGTGGCACAGTGGGCACATGAAACAACATGTGCCAATTGCGAGCGTAACACCAAGCTTCATCTTTTGGGAGGGATTGGCTTGTGCCTTTTGCTGCCAATGAATGACCAATGTGTCAAATGACTGTTTGATCGGCATAGTAGGCCTTTCAAGAAGATACAAAATGATGCACAGCAAGAATGGATGTGTGGCGAATCAGAGTCAAATAGCTTTGCTCTGCAAGAGCCTGATAGACTTTGAATACCTTTGATAAGAAAATTATTATTTTTATATGGTAATTGTTAGCTTTAGTTAATAACATTGCATTAAGTTTCAAGCTGCAATCTTCATTCTCAGACCCAGGTTTCAGATTTTTCTCTTGTGGGAGTGTCTCTCCCTGCAATTCAGGCTGGCTGTGAGCAAGTGTTCTTCCCTGCAATTCAGGCTGGATGTGAGCTTTGTGTGTATGCAGGGTGCTGCTGTCTGCACTTGCTGTAATATATCTTTCAACATACTTGATTTCATGTATCTGCACAGCTCCAGTATTGTAACTTGGTCTCAATGTGCTTTCCTCCATGTCTTTAGCCTGTTTTCTCTGCCCTCCAATATACTTTCTCCCCTATCCACTTCAGATCTCTGTGCAACCAAAGAGCAAGAGTTATGATGAATTTGTAACCTTTTTGCAGATCATTAAGCTAGATAAAAGACTTGCAGACACTTTGCAGCAGCAAAATGGAAGAACATTTCTAATGAAGACTGTATGGAAAATTTCTTGTCTTTGCATTTAGAAAACAAATAGAAAGTAAGAAAACATTTTTGCAAAGGTGTTTATAGGCTTTAACAAAAATTTGAATTAAAAATTAATGAGGTTGTCCAGGATTTGAAAAACATGGCTGCTTTTTTTTTTATAAACAGAACCACCCTGGACTATGGCTGGTGTCTGATTTTGCAAATCATTCCAATTGAAGTGATTGGAGCTGAGCTGTATTACCGCAAACAATCAGTGGTTGGGGTGGTGCTGTTTTTGAAACAATCTTTTTTTTTTTTAATAACCTTAGAAATCATTTTAAAGGGGTTTTCTGGCTTAACAAAAAAAAAAAGTCTCTTGGCACACAAAAAAGGCAATACTCAACTCTGCTGATCCCCCTCCCAGAGATGTATCTAGGTTTTCTGGCACCCAGGGCAATGCTCTCAATTTTCAGTGAAAAACTGAGAGAAGCAAGAAGAGAAGCTCGTTGTCACAGGACTATAAGGCTGAGTTCACACGTGGCGTTTTTTCGCGTTTCCGCTGCGGTTTTAACCGCATGATTTTGCCGCGAAAAATAAGCATCCCATGCATTCCTATGGGATTCCGCAATGCTGTGCTAATGCTGCGGTTTTGTACCGCGGCGGAATCGCTTCGCGGTAAAAACCGCAGCATGCTCATTAATTTTGTGGAACCGCGGCGATCCCGCACCCATAGGAATGCATTGTTCCGCTTACTTCCCGCATGTGGCTGTGCACACCATGTGGAAAGTAAGCAGAACATTTGCGGATGGTATCCACGGTCCGGAGGAGAGGAGACTGTCCTCCAGGCTTTGGGTACCATATCCCTGTAAAAAATAGAATTTAAAATAAAAAATATTGTTATTCTTACCTTCCGGCGTCCCGCGCAGCCTTCCCGCTTCTCTCCACGCTCTTGTTCCCAGTAATCCTTTGCGAAAATGCCCTCGATGACGTCCGTTCTCGCGGGATCGCGAAGTCTCGCGGTCATTCGCGCGAAGTCATCGCAAATTACCGCGAGACATCGCGATCCCGCGAGAACGGACGTCATCGTGGGCATTTTCGCAAAGGATTACTGGGAATGGCTGCGCGGGACGTCGGAAGGTAAGGCCTCTGTCACACTTCAGTTTTTTACAATCAGTCACAATCTGCCAGGTTTTGAAAAAAACGGATCCTCAATTTTTTTTGAGGATCCGTTTTTTTCCCCATTGACTTGCATTAATGGCGGATTGTGACGGATTGCTGTCCGTTGCATCCGTTTTTTTTGAGGATCCGCCCAAAGTTGCTGTCCGTCACCATCCTCAAAGATTTCAAAACGGAGCTTGTAACGTTTTTTTCTCTGGCGGATCCTCCAGACACTCATTTAACCCGAAATTCTTTTTGGGTGCTGGACAAAAAAAATTCTCTCTCTCTCTCTCTCCTACGATTCCTTTAAAATTCTTCATTTTGCGGATCCGTCAAAAAAACGGATGGGTTGCATCCGTTGTCATCAGTTTTAAAACGGATCCAGCATCCGTCCTTTTGGCGGATTTTGACTGATGCAAAAAACTGAAGTGTGAAAGAGGCCTAAGAATAACACCATTTTTTATTTTTTTTTACATTTTATCTTTTACTACTGATGCTGCATAGGCAGCCTCAGTAGTAAAAAGTTAATCACACTTGTCAAACACTATGTTTGACGAGTGTGACCAACCTGTCAATCAGTTCTCCAAGCAATGCTACAGATTGCTTGGAAAACGCTAGCATTTTGCAAACTAATTATGCTTGCAAAATGCTATTTTTTCCACGGGAAAATCGCGGGAATTTAAAATGCGATTTTCCCGCGGAATGGAATTCTGGAATTCTCGCGGTAATTTCCGCGAGAGTTCCGGTACGTGTGCACATAGCCTAAGTATGAAAATCGCATTTGAGTGAAGAGTCCATGTGATGACTACTGGAATCCTGACATTGCAGCTTCTGAATTCTCACAACGAATGCATGGCACACTTTTATCTAGGGAAGATGTATATCTTTGTACCGTGTTAGCCAGTAGATAGAAAAATACTGGCACACTTTTAGGATTCTCCCTTGATGGTCATGTCAGCACAAGTATGTGATTTGTAAACTTCTGGCCACATTCCGACTAGACATGCCCACCCTCGCTCAGTTCATTTTCATTGTTTGAGTCCACACATGTCTAGTCAGCATGTGACTGCATGTATATAAATCGCCGGCACGAGAGAATCCTAACAGCGTTCAGTGAGCACTCTGAGAATTTAGAAGTCTGCAGTCACAAAGAATCACTGCAGACTCAGCACAAACCTGGACAACCCCTTTAATGCTCCTAACATAAATAAAAATATGAGAATTAGTCAATATCACAAATAATATTTACATCCAGGTACCTTATAGATGTCATCGTCTCTGGAGTTGTTCTCCTTCTTTTCTTCATCTTGTCCAGACCCCATGATGAGTTTTCTCATCCACAGCTTGTCTCTGCAGATTTCCATCTTCTCCGGTCTTTTGCAGAAAATCTCCACATGATGCCCTTAAAGATAGAAGTGTCATTATAATGCTCCTGAATAAAAAAAATTGCTCCTCACTATGTTGTCTGCACAAAACATGACCCCACGCTGTCCCTCTTATGGCACATGCCCTTTACACGGATCTCTCCTTTCCATACCGGCCCCCCTTTTCACACTGTCCTCTCACACTGTGTCCCCCCTATAGGGCCCAGTATTTATACTGTACTCTTTCATCGCACTCAACCTCCTTGGTATACTGTCCCCTCCTGACTGTACACTTACACTCTCCCCCCCATGCTACACCCCCACTCCTCAGCTTCCATTCAATACCCACTCACTTTTCTCCCCCCATACTGTCTCCTTACACTATTCTCCACCCTCCTCATACTGTCTCCTCTCACATCCCCCCTGTTCACCATACTGTCTCCTCATATATTTACCCCCTCACTTTCTATACTGCCTGCTCATACATACCCCAAGTCCACATACTGTGTCTGCACACATCCCATCACCCTCAATCCCCGTACTTTGTCCATACATTTTTCACATCGCTCCTCATACTTTGTCTGCATATGTTCCCCCGTTGTCTCCCCATACTGTTTGCACCCATCCCCTCACCATACTGTGTCTGCACCTATCCCCCTATACTGTTTCCTCATACATGCCCCCATTCCCCAGTACTGTTTCCTCATACATGCCCTCATTGCCTTGTACTGTTTCCTCATACATGCCCCCCATTCCCCTGTACTTTTTCCTCATACATGCCCCACTCTGTTTCCTCATACATGCCTGCATCTCCCCTTTACTCCTCATTTTATGTTCTCAAATCTCCCCCCACACATTAAATCCTCCATCCCCATTCCAAATCTCCCCCACACATTAAATCCCCCCATCCCCACTCCAAATCCCCCCACACATTAAATCCCCCATCCCAACTCCAAATCTCCCCACACATTAAATCCCCCCATCCCCACTCCAAATCTCCCACACACGCTAAATCCCCCATCCCCACTCCAAATCTCTCCAAAACATTTAATCCCCCTTCCCCACTCCAAATCTCCCTATACATTAAATGCCCATCCCCAATACAAATCTCCCCCACACCTTAAATCTCCCATCGCCATTCCAAATCTCTCCCAAACATTAAATACCCCATCCCCACTACAAATCTCCCCACACACATTAAACAATCCCATCTTCACTCCAAATCTCCCCTGTCCCCACACACAATAAATCCCCCCATCCCCACTCCAAATCTCCTTACATAACCCCCTCCCCTGTGCGCTTAATCTTCGGTGTCTTTTGCTCCAGAGTGTAGCACTTACCACCGATGCTCTTTGCGCCTGGTGGTCAGAGCCTCAATTGTACTCGCATCTGTAACGCTCTAGTACAATTGATCCCTGGGAGCCGGCGCACTACAGATTCTCTGTGCCGGCTGTCAGCATGACAGTCGACACAGAGAACAGCTTACTCAGTCCGGGGGACAGCAGAATGCCGCTGCGGGGGGAGACACTGTGGACCGCCACATTAGGTGGCCTGACTGCGCCCCCCTGACGACTGCACCCGGGGCATATGCCCCAGCTGCCCCCCCAAGATACACCTCTGCCCCCCACCGCTACATTTTGTGTGTGTGCAGACTGGACCCTGAAGCAGACTTGCAGAATGCATGGGAACTAGAGCAGCGGAGGATCAGTGGAGGTGAATATTGATAGTTTTTACTTTTCATGCTCTCATATTTTTTAAAGAAAATGACAACTCCTTTAAGGCACTCAAATATCTAGAGACCATAAAACAGCCTCTCTCTGTGCTGAGCAAGAAACAATGATATTTTTTTGTTATCTCTCCCTTTCATCGAGGAGCAATGTCATTTTGCGGAAAACATTTTGATTTTTTTTTCTCTTACTTTTTGGAGCAATTATGTGTTTTTCTTTACAACTTTAATTTATTTTCAGAGAGTGGAATGGTGAAGAGTGCCGCTTCTCATGCAGACTTCCTCTGAGAAACCCTATTAAATCAAAGTAAATTGCACCAAGTAGCTTAAGCTGGTCCCTGTCTGTCCTAATTTTATTGATTTATCCGGCGGCAGCTTTGTGTAATAGTTGTTGTATTGACCTATTACAGAGTAATCTGATAAAAAGAATGCTCTTGTCACCTCCAACTTTATTGGTCTGTTCCTGCACCAAATGCTCCTTTATAGCGGAGACCGGGGATGAGACGTGTCATCTATTACTGAGATGCAGCCGATATGTATGATACATCAAAAGGCACTTGTGCTCTCCGCATTGTATCGCACTGGCTGATTCTAAAATCAAATCACAGGGCGAGTAGTAATAGATGCAATCCAGTCCTGTCTGTCTCATTCGCTCTTTGTTACTGCGGATAGTGGCCGCCGCTGTCCTCAGTGGGACGCCGGTTCCTGATTTAGAACAGACCAAGATGGGTGGACTTATTGAAAATGCATTACAAGCTCCAGGACTTCTGAGAAGCATCTCAAGAGTCTTAGTATCAAGGATCAAGCAGATTGTACTGGTGCAAATGTTGTCATTAAGGATTTGCACATCCATACCACTGACAGATCTAACAAATAATAATTCAAGTCTAACTCCACTACAGCCACAGCATATACAGTACAAAATATTACATACTGCTTATTTGTTCCAGAATCTATGTTTAATTCCTTTCCTGTGATTCTCCTTAGCGTATTCTATAGCCGGGCTGGGATAAGGCATTTTGATGACTTGGACAGATAAGGAAGATTGAACACACAGTCAAGAGAGATATCTACTCTTCTAACTATATGGAACACATGTTTAGAAGCAGCAGAAGCATTGAGGACATTATACAGCAGTACTAAGGAGTGTATCTGTGAATCCATTTCTGGGTTTTGTTAAATTGAGAATGCATTACATGGTTCAGGACTTTTGAGCAGTATCTCAATTACTGTAAATTATAGTCTAACTCCATTATAGTCATATCATATACAGTCATATGTTAAAGTTTGGGCACCCCTATTAATGTTACCCTTTTTTCTTTATAACAATTTTGGTTTTTCAACAGCTATTTCAGTTTCATATATCTAATAGCTGATGGACTCAGTTATATTTCTGGATTCAAATGAGGTTTATTGTACTAACAAAAAATGTGCAATCTGCATTTAAACAAAATTTGACCGGTGCAAAAGTATGGGCACCCTTTTCATTTTCTTGATTTGAACACTCCTAACTACTTTTTACTGACTTCCTGAAGCACTAAATTGGTTTTGTAACCTCATTGAGCTTTGAACTTCATAGCCAGGTGTATCAAATCATGAGAAAATTTATTTAAGGTGGCCACTTGCAAGTAGTTCTCCTATTTGATTCTTCTATGAAGAATGGCATCATGGGCTCCTCAAAACAACTCTCAAATGATCTGAAAACAAAGATTATTCAACATAGCTTTTCAGGGGAAGGATACAAAAAGTTGTCTCAGAGATTTAACCTGTCAGTTTCCACTGTGAGGAACATAGTAAGGAAATGGAAGAACACAGGTACAGTTCTTGTTAAGCCCAGAAGTGGCAGGCCAAGAAAAATATCAGAAAGGCAGAGAAGAAGAATGGTGAGAACAGTCAAGGACAATCCACAGACCACCTCCAAAGACCGGCAGCATCATCTTGCTGCAGATGGTGTCACTGTGCATCGGTCAACAATACAGTGCACTTTGCACAAGGAGAAGCTGTATGGGAGAGTGATGCGAAAGAAGCCGTTTCTGCAAGCACGCCACAAACAGAGTCGCCTGAGGTATGCAAAAGCACATTTGGACAAGCCAGTTACATTTTGGAAGAAGGTCCTGTGGACTGATGAAACAACGATTGAGTTGTTTGGTCATACAAAAAGGCGTTATGCATGGAGGCTAAAAAACACAGCATTCCAAGAAAAACACTTGCTACCCACAGTAAAATTTGGTGGAGGTTCCATCATGCTTTGGGGCTGTGTGGCCAATGCTGGCACCGGGAATCTTGTTAAAGTTGAGGGTCGCATGGATTCAACTCAGTATCAGCAGATTATTGACAATAATGTGCAAGAATCAGTGACGAAGTTGAAGTTACGCAGGGGATGGATATTTCAGCAAGACAATGATCCAAAACATCGCTCCAAATCTACTCAGGCATTCATGCAGAGGAACAATTACAATGTTCTGGAATGGCCATCCCAGTCCCCAGACCTGAATATCATTGAACATCTGAGGGATGATTTGAAGCGGGCTGTCCATGCTCGGCGACCATCAAACTTAACTGAACTGGAATTGTTTTGCAAACAGGAATGGTCACAAATACCTTCATCCAGGATCCAGGAACTCATTAATAGCTACAGGAAGCGACTAGAGGCTGTTATTTTTGCAAAAGGAGGATCTACGAAATATTAATGTCACTTTTATGTTGAGGTGCCCATACTTTTGCACCGGTCAAATTTTGTTTAAATGCAGATTGCACATTTTCTGTTAGTACAATAAACCTCATTTGAATCCAGAAATATAACTGAGTCCATCAGTTATTAGATATATGAAACTGAAATAGCTGTTGCAAAAACCAAAATTGTTATAAAGAAAAAAGGTTAACATTAATAGGGGTGCCCAAACTTTAACATATGACTGTATCTAATATATAAAGCTGAATGTGTGTATGTTTGTATGTATGTACAGTGGGGAAAAAAAGTATTTAGTCAGTCAGCAATAGTGCAAGTTCCACCACTTAAAAAGATGAGAGGCGTCTGTAATTTACATCATAGGTAGACCTCAACTATGGGAGACAAACTGAGAAAAAAAAATCCAGAAAATCACATTGTCTGTTTTTTTTTCATTTTATTTGCATATTATGGTGGAAAATAAGTATTTGGTCAGAAACAAGCAATCAAGATTTCTGGCTCTCACAGACCTGTAACTTCTTCTTTAAGAGTCTCCTCTTTCCTCCACTCATTACCTGTAGTAATGGCATCTGTTTAAACTTGTTATCAGTATAAAAAGACACCTGTGCACACCCTCAAACAGTCTGACTCCAAACTCCACTATGGTGAAGACCAAAGAGCTGTCAAAGGACACCAGAAACAAAATTGTAGCCCTGCACCAGGCTGGGAAGACTGAATCTGCAATAGCCAACCAGCTTGGAGTGAAGAAATCAACTGTGGGAGCAATAATTAGAAAATGGAAGACATACAAGACCACTGATAATCTCCCTCGATCTGGTGCTCCACGCAAAATCCCACCCCGTGGGGTCAGAATGATCACAAGAACGGTGAGCAAAAATCCCAGAACCACGCGGGGGGACCTAGTGAATGAACTGCAGAGAGCTGGGACCAATGTAACAAGGCCTACCATAAGTAACACACTACGCCACCATGGACTCAGATCCTGCAGTGCCAGACGTGTCCCACTGCTTAAGCCTGTACATGTCCGGGCCCGTCTGAAGTTTGCATGAAATTTGGATGATCCAGAGGAGTTTTGGGAGAATGTCCTATGGTCTGATGAAACCAAACTGGAACTGTTTGGTAGAAACACAACTTGTCGTGTTTGGAGGAAAAAGAATACTGAGTTGCATCCATCAAACACCATACCTACTGTAAAGCATGGTGGTGGAAACATCATGCTTTGGGGCTGTTTCTCTGCAAAGGGGCCAGGACGACTGATCCGGGTACATGAAAGAATGAATGGGGCCATGTATCGTGAGATTTTGAGTGCAAACCTCCTTCCATCAGCAAGGGCATTGAAGATGAAACGTGGCTGGGTCTTTCAACATGACAATGATCCAAAGCACACCGCCAGGGCAACGAAGGAGTGGCTTCGTAAGAAGCATTTCAAGGTCCTGGAGTGGCCTAGCCAGTCTCCAGATCTCAACCCTATAGAAAACCTTTGGAGGGAGTTGAAAGTCCGTGTTGCCAAGCGAAAAGCCAAAAACATCACTGCTCTAGAGGAGATCTGCATGGAGGAATGGGCCAACATACCAACAACAGTGTGTGGCAACCTTGTGAAGACTTACAGAAAACGTTTGACCTCTGTCATTGCCAACAAAGGATATATCACAAAGTATTGAGATGAAATTTTGTTTCTGACCAAATACTTATTTTCCACCATAATATGCAAATAAAATGAAAAAAAAAACAGACAATGTGATTCTCTGGATTTTTTTTTCTCAGTTTGTCTCCCATAGTTGAGGTCTACCTATGATGTAAATTACAGACGCCTCTCATCTTTTTAAGTGGTGGAACTTGCACTATTGCTGACTGACTAAATACTTTTTTTCCCCACTGTATGTGTGTATGTCCGGGATTGGCATCTGCACCATTGCAGCTACAGCCACAAAATTTTGCACAGTCACACGTCTGGACCCCGAGAGCGTCATAGGCTATGTTGTGAGGTGAAATTTTAACCCCGCGTGTTCCAATTCACCAAACAATTTTGCCCCTATCTACATAATGGGGAAAAAGTGAAAGGAAAAGTGTTGGAGGCAAATTGACAGCTGCCAGATGTGAACAAGGGGGACATAAAGAATGAGAGCGATGGCGCCAAATATATACCGTACAGTTGCTAAGGTGGAGCCCTGACATGGGATACTCACCACAGACGGGGATATGAACACACACACAAAATGCGCCACACACTACCACGTGCTTCAACACATAAACCACCCTCAGCACACATTTCACCACACATACACCAACCTCGCCACATAAAAGTCGAAACACAGAAGTCGCCACTCAAAACTCGCCACGCTGTCCCAGAGCTGTTTAAAAGATGAAAAATGAGCTGTGATTGGTTGCTATCAGCAACAGTTTTCTTTGTATACAGTTGTGGTAACTGAGGCCTATTATTCTTATCATTTCTATGGTGTTATCAATCCTTCTGTAAAGCTGGAAATAACACAATTTATTACCGTGCCAACACAGACCACCCTCTGACACAGACTGCAGGGGGAGCCCAGTATCACACAGGATAAGATTAGATACAAGGCTCAGCAGGCAGTATCACACAGGATAGGATTAGATACACAGCTCATTAGTCAGTATCACACAGGATAGTATTAGATACAGGGCTCAGCAGTCAGTATCACACAGGATAGGATTAGATACACAGTTCAGCAGTCAGTATCACACAGGATAGGATTAGATACAGGGCTCAGCAGTCAGTATCACACAGGATAGGATTAGATACAAAGCTCATCAGTCAGTATCACACAGGATAGGACTAGATACACAGCTCAGCAGTTAGTATCACACAGGATAGGATTAGATGCACAGCTCAGCAGTCAGTATCACACAGGATAGGAATAGATACACGGCTCAGCAGACAGTATCACACAGGATAGGATTAGATACACGGCTCAGCAGTCTGTATCACACAGTATAGGATTAGATCCACGGCTGAGCAGTCAGTAACACACGATAGGATTAGATACACAGCGCAGCAGAAAGTATCACACAGGAGAGGATTAGGTACACAGCTCTGCAGACGTTATCACACAGGATAGGGTTAGATACACAGCTCAGAAACAGGATGTGCCAAAGGAGAGGACATTTTCATTCCAAGAATTCCACTCATTCCATCTGATTTGTTTTTTGATTTTAAACACCTCCAGTTTCCAGTTCAACTGCTATTTGCAATGTCCATTAACAATGCTCAGAGACAGTCCTTGAAAGTAGTAGGGATCGATTTAAGTAGTAGGGATCGATTTGCAATCTCCATGCTTTTCTCATGGTCAACTTTATGTGATCTGTTCAAGAGTTGGAACTGCCAAAAATCTGTTCATCTTTGCAACGAAAGGAAAAACCAAGCATGTTGTTTATCAAAAGGCTCTTGAGTGAGTTGAATATCAATACTTGGGTAATCGTTTCGTTAATTTGTGTTGCAAATCTGTAGTGTTGAATGTGTGGGAGAGAGGGTCCCCGTCGAGTGTCCGGGTAGGAACCAAGGGGATCGTGACCTGGGTTCGGGGGAAACTGTTTCCGGGGGGCAGAGTTCTGGGACGGACCGTTGTGACAGACAGATGGGCTGGGGGAGGGACCAGTATAAAGGAGGTGGGGAAATCCCGGAACGATGAGTCAGCAGAACGAAACAGAAGGAGCAGGAGATCGTGGGAGCAACTGAGAGCCAGAGCGACTCATCAGAGCCAGGAAGGAGGCCAGAGACAGGAGAGACACTTCCCCTGGGCATCAGTGGGACGGCGCCGAGACGACCGTCTGAGAACCGCTGCTCCGCGTCAACCAGCGGCCGCCACCGCCTTCTTCCAGCCCGCGGCTGCGGCCTGCCCGCGGTCATTCGCAGCCGTTGTCGCCTCGCTCCTGCCCGCAGCTGCGGCCTGCCCATGGCCACCAGTGGCCGTTGCCGCCTCGCTTCTGCCTGTGGCTGCGGCCTGCCCGCGGACACCAGAGGCCGCTGCCGCCTCACTCCAACCTGCGGCTGCAGCCTGTCTCCCGCTGCCCGCAGCCGCTCTGGCCTCACCCGTGGTCACGGCAAGCCCAGTGCCGTCGGCGGCCACCACTGTCCCGCTCCGGTCTGCAGCAGGGGCCGAGCCTCTGCTTGCAGTGGATTCCCCGTCGCAGCCGTTAGCTGCGCAGGTGGCCTATCCTTTGCCACCCCACATCGCTGCCGCTTGCCCCAGTCCGGGGGCTGCGGCCCTTCCATCCAAGGACTCCGCCGGGGCCTGTGAGGTTTCAGTGTCATCAGAGCGCCGGAGCACGCGAAGACTCCGTCAACGCTTCAGCAACTGGGCCCAGCGACTACTACGCCGAAAGACCACCATCCCGAACGGCGAGGGACGTCTGGATGGCCAAGATGATTATATAATTAAGGACCCGTAGACGGCCATACCGCAGCCCTATAGTGACTGGCTAGTGCCGGACGTAGTCGTGTTCTACCCGTTTGTGTTTGCTAGTTTAAGGCCCCTGCAAGGGCAATCCGTGTTACCCCTTTTTGTTTATCAGGCCGTGACTGAGGAAAGTTCCATATAGTCCTATAAACGTTATTATAGAAAACACCAAATTGTCTCGCGACTCGTCACTGCATCCTGCGTACCTGCAAGCACCACAAATATATGATGTGAAATGTTTTTATGTGCAATATAATCATTACAATTTGTTATAACTAACCACAGTTGGTTACTATGCCCAGGCAACACCGGGCTCTTCAGCTAGTAGTACATATAGTGTCACGACTCTGTTGTCTGGTATCCCAGGACCAGGGGCTGCTTCCCTGTCCCTAACGCTATGGATACCCTAGCTCGCCCTATTCCCCGGATTAATTCTGATGGTGAAGACGCCGGGGTCACATACCTTGCCTTAGATCTTGAATCCGCCCTCAGTCTGTACCCTTCCCCCACCCAGGGAAGAGGGGAGTAGTAGTGAACCGAAATATATCAACCAGAATAACAAGGTAAACAAACAGGGATAAAGGAAAATACCAAACACATAAATAATAATAATAATTTTATTTATATAGCACTGACATATTCCGCAGCACTTTACATTTTACATAGGACTTGTACATACAGTAGACATTACAGCATAACAATAAACACATAGATCAAAACAGATACCAAGAGGAATGAGGGCCCTGCTCGCAAGCTTACAATCTATGAATATACTTAAACAACAGAGGCAAACACCGGTGAGTGGAGGATGGGGAAAAATCAAAGTAGGTGAAGAATTAAATTAGCACGCAACCAAAACCTTGCAACAGTCTTAGATAAACCCACCAAGCGCCTTCTCAAACAACAACAAACCACCATCTCCTAAACCATGTATCATTAGCTAGCTCTGTCAATAAGTGCTTGCCAGGTCACAGAATATATAGGAGAGGGGAGTGGCTAACTGTGAACAGCTGAGAGCCTTAATGCAGGAAAGCTTCAACTGAGCAGATTAACCCCTGCACTGCTAAAAGAAACCTGCACCATTTAATATGAATGTGAAGTGCTTCTAATCATTGCTGGAGTAGGAGAAAACAGACGCTGTGGTCTTCTGGCTCCTCTCTATCGCGGTAAACCCATGACATATGGTACATAGCATTACATACTGTATGTTTGCAGAGTATATGTCTACTTCTCTTCTTTCAGTTCTCCTGCGCACAGTCTATAACTTTGTTGGGACAAGGTATTTGATGTGTTACGCAGATAAGGAAGAATGTGATCACCCAGCAGCCCCAAATCCTTAAAGCATACGCATCATTCCAGTTAATATCAGAATAAGTTGTTCTGTGTGTGCATATAAGGATAACACTATTTCTAGCCAATATATTACTTGTATTCTGCATTTTTCAATCAGTTTTACCCTCTGAAAGTTTTAGCTCTGATTTTCACCTGTCTCTGAGCTAGTGGGTGGGGACTAACCTGCTGTGATGTCTGCTATACACAACACACACAGATATGAGAGAGCCCTGCTCTCCTGTCTCAATGTAGCACATGTTGAAAATCAACAGTAGCATCGAAGACACTGTATAGCATTACTGGGCTGTGTATCTGTGAATGCAGCACTGGAGTGAGATAAATAAAACTTACTAAAAAGCTGCATGACAGGTCTGTATGTGGCTATCATTGTGAAGCTTCAGAATATAGATTCCCTAAAAGCACCAGACTGCAGAACATCTCCTGTCCTCCCTAAATAAATACAGACTCACTAAGCACAGGCCCCAGAACCCTAAATCAAAGCAGACTCCACACCAAGCACAGTACATAAACACATATGAAAAAATCCAATCCACAAAACTGCTTAATTTAATGCTCCTGGATTCAAACCCTTAATCTTGTGTTTGGCTGTTGACTTCTCTATCCACCAAGCCACAGCAGTCACACCTTTTCTCTGGATGTTTTAGTTCTGTTATTCTGACTCCAATCTGTTTAGCTTCACACAGGTGTTTTTATTTGTCTGCCCTATCACTCTTTAGGTGCAGCTTTATATTCTGCCACCCCGCTGGCATTTCCTGCTGGTGATCGAATATTTTGGATGTTCTGACATTCCGTTTAGAGCTAGTCTGTGTTACTAATGATAAGGGTTATCACTTTTTTTATTTCTTTGCTATATTTTGCGCTTACCTTCTGTTATCTTTAGGAAGTAGGCAGTATATGTGTAAACAGTACTTGCTTTATTCTTTTTTTATTTCGTTACTTTGCTCACTCTGGCTTCTTTGTTTTGTTCAGCACACTTCTCTTCTTGTAGGTAATTCACACTCTGCTATACCCTCCGGTTCTTTAGGAGGAACATGAAGCACTCGATGGCTTTTTAGGCAGTTATAGATGCCAGTTGCCATCTTCTAGTCTGTGGTTAGGGCTATCTCTGCACACATAGCCACCACTGGGGACTGTGGGGTCAGGATATCTAGTCTGTATGGAAACCAACAGGGTCAGTTGCAGTTTTTTAGTGTATAGCCTATTTTCTCCTCTGTTGAGCTTCTCGTGACCATATCTCTGCAGGATACAAAAAAAGATCCCGCACACTTTTGGGATTATTTTACTGCCATTAATTAACCCCTTAAAGGGAATCTGTCACCGTAAAAATGCAGTCGAATCTGCAGGCATCATGTTATAAAGCAGAGGAAGCTGAGCAGATTGAGATAGTTTTTTTGAGAAAATATTCAATATAACCTGTGTTTTAATTATTTAAACCTCTGCTCTTTCTGGGATTTTCGGTCAAGTGGGCGGTCCTATCAGTGATTGACAACTATGCTTGTATGTCAACTTATACAAAGAAAGCTGTCAATCACTGATAGGAACGCCCAGGAGCATCCATTTTTTGGTGGGTTTCTATAATCCCTACTCGTTTTTTTTGTCCCTGGGCAGATTATACAGTGGGGAAAAAAGTATTTAGTCAGTCAGCAATAGTGCAAGTTCCACCACTTAAAAAGATGAGAGGTGTCTGTAATTTACATCATAGGTAGACCTCAACTATGGGAGACAAACTGAGAAAAAAAAATCCAGAAAATCACATTGTCTGTTTTTTTTCATTTTATTTGCATATTATGGTGGAAAATAAGTATTTGGTCAGAAACAAGCAATCAAGATTTCTGGCTCTCACAGACTTGTAACTTCTTCTTTAAGAGTCTCCTCTTTCCTCCACTCATTACCTGTAGTAATGGCACCTGTTTAAACTTGTTATCAGTATAAAAAGACACCTGTGCACACCCTCAAACAGTCTGACTCCAAACTCCACTATGGTGAAGACCAAAGAGCTGTCAAAGGACACCAGAAACAAAATTGTAGCCCTGCACCAGGCTGGGAAGACTGAATCTGCAATAGCCAACCAGCTTGGAGAGAAGAAATCAACTGTGGGAGCAATAATTAGAAAATGGAAGACATACAAGACCACTGATAATCTCCCTCGATCTGGTGCTCCACGCAAAATCCCACCCCGTGGGGTCAGAATGATCACAAGAACGGTGAGCAAAAACCCCAGAACCACGCAGGGAGACCTAGTGAATGAACTGCAGAGAGCTGGGACCAATGTAACAAGGCCTACCATAAGTAACACACTACGCCACCATGGACTCAGATCCTGCAGTGCCAGACGTGTCCCACTGCTTAAGCCTGTACATGTCCGGGCCCGTCTGAAGTTTGCTGGAGAGCATTTGGATGATCCAGAGGAGTTTGGGGAGAATGTCCTATGGTCTGATGAAACCAAACTGGAACTGTTTGGTAGAAACACAACTTGTCGTGTTTGGAGGAAAAAGAATACTGAGTTGCATCCATCAAACACCATACCTACTGTAAAGCATGGTGGTGGAAACATCATGCTTTGGGGCTGTTTCTCTGCAAAGGGGCCAGGACGACTGATCCGGGTACATGAAAGAATGAATGGGGCCATGTATCGTGAGATTTTGAGTGCAAACCTCCTTCCATCAGCAAGGGCATTGAAGATGAAACGTGGCTGGGTCTTTCAACATGACAATGATCCAAAGCACACCGCCAGGGCAACGAAGGAGTGGCTTCGTAAGAAGCATTTCAAGGTCCTGGAGTGGCCTAGCCAGTCTCCAGATCTCAACCCTATAGAAAACCTTTGGAGGGAGTTGAAAGTCCGTGTTGCCAAGCGAAAAGCCAAAAACATCACTGCTCTAGAGGAGATCTGCATGGAGGAATGGGCCAACATACCAACAACAGTGTGTGGCAACCTTGTGAAGACTTACAGAAAACGTTTGACCTCTGTCATTGCCAACAAAGGATATATCACAAAGTATTGAGATGAAATTTTGTTTCTGACCAAATACTTATTTTCCACCATAATATGCAAATAAAATGAAAAAAAAAAAAACAGACAATGTGATTTTCTGGATTTTTTTTTCTCAGTTTGTCTCCCATAGTTGAGGTCTACCTATGATGTAAATTACAGACGCCTCTCATCTTTTTAAGTGGTGGAACTTGCACTATTGCTGACTGACTAAATACTTTTTTTCCCCACTGTATCTGTAAAATAGAAGCAGTCCCAGTAAGTTATAGATTGTTGGCAGCTTTGTTGCTGGCAAGTACTTTATGTACATGTCATAAATGTATGTTATTTGGTGTCACTAAAAAGCTTTTAATTAAAAATATGCATTCATTTAATAACTTAATAACCTTTTGTATTCAGCTTAAAGTCGACTTGCTCTTTTATGTTACCTAAGCAACTTCGGCCTTATAGCCTTGCATGCTACAAATTTCAATAGAACAAATTAAAAAAAAGTATGCATTCACTTTTTTCCTCTGTACAATTTGTGTTAATTATTTTTTTATTTGTATTTTACTTTTAAATTAATACCACTAAATGCAATACTTTTTTTTAATTAATTCCTTTTAGTTAATAATGTAGGAACTTTTATCTATACGTCAGTGTGTTATACGCTGTTATGTTAAGAAAACGGAAAAATTATTGGTGCCAATATTAGTAACCTATCATAGAGCGGCATTCATTTTTTGGAATCAGTATAATCAATAAAAGCTGTACTGTGATTTAGATGCAATGGGCATTGTTTTAGTTTCTCATAGGGAAGATTTTTGCTGCCCCATCTTAGAGCAACAAGATGTAAGGGCAGAGACCCTGATTGCGCGATGTGTCACTTACTAGGCTGCTTCTTGTAGTTTCAATAAAATCACTGTTTTATCAACAGCAGATTATCACTGCAGGACTAGTTGTCTCATGCCAGGTAGTCCGCCTGCATGGGTAACCCCGACCCCACCCCTGATTAGCAGCTTTCTGCCTATGCACAGTGTACCCAGAAAGCTGTTAATCAAGGTTTTAGGGGTAGGATTATACAGAGCTGAGCTTTCAGAGGACTGGTAAATCTGTAGCAAAGAAAACAGTGATTTTATCAAAACCCCAGCAAGCAGCCCAGTAAGTGACAAATCGCTGGAAATGGGGTCTCTGCCTCTTCATCATGCTGCTTTCAAATGGGGTAGCAAAAACCTTGTGATAGATCCCCTTTAAAGGGGTTGTCTTAGCTTGTTGAACAGGAGTTCATTGCTTCACTGCCTCACAGTTCCTGCAGCACCTCCTGAATGACTGACAGTCTGGGCTGGTGACATGGTAGTGTTGCTGGCCCAAAGTGTGCACTCTCCAATGCTACTAGCAGGGATACCTTTTCAGCATCAGAGCTGGTCAAATGCAGAAATCTCACCAGCTTAAGACTAGCCCTTACAAGCTCTTTTGGAAAGAGCTTGTAAGCACTGTGCTTCCTGCTTAGCAGACTGCCCATCACTAACAGACTGCAAAAGTGGCCGGTAAAGTAGGAAACAAGTAGTAAGCAGCAGTAACATTAACATAACTAATTTCTTGACTTTAATTATTACATAACAATGCCACATCTAGTGAACAAAGACCCTACTGTGATTATGAAATGGTGAGAGCAGCGGGGGCTTTATAAGTATGTGACTATTTGGTATTTTTACCATATGAAGTTTATTGTGTTTATTTTTTTTTTTTATCTAAAACCCCCTTAAAGATTTTTTTATATACATTGATTATATATTATATAAATATATAATATTCTCTGTGACTCTAACAGAAGCAATCCATGAGCGTGTTTTCATGCGTTGATGGGTTAAGTATTTATTCCAGAAGATGCACATAGGAATAACGAAAATGCGCTGTCCAATTTACTTGCACAATTCAATTTCAACCTGATTAAAACATTGTCCCCCTGAGGAATCCTGTGTGCACGCATCAATACTGAGACGTACGAGGCTGCCTCACCAGCATCATAAGAAAGCAATGGTGCTGAAAGATGGGACGGTACCGCAGCACCCCAGACCACCAAATACTGCACCAGAAGAGTCATGTGCTAATGAGCCCCCTATGCAAAATCTGCGGTATACAGAACCATGTGACATCTATAATATCAGTCCCGCCGGCACAAGGGCCAAGTGGTGACTCATTTACAATCCCTATAGCTACGCATTTTAAATATACCATTTATTTTAGGTTTTACCCAATATCCATTTAAAGGGAATCTGTCAACAGATTGGTGCTATGTAATCTGAAAGCAGCATGATGTGGGGCTGAGACCTTGATTCCAGTGATGTGTTACTGATTAGGATGTGTTTTTCTATTTCAATAAAATCAGTATTTTATTACAAGGAGATTATCTTTATAGGACTAGGTGACTTGTGCCGCCTAGTACAACCACTACCCCAACAGCTTTCTGTTAATATACATTGTACGCAGAAAACAGCCAATCAGTGGTGTGGGCAGAGTTATATACAGTTCAGCATTCCTTGATCTACAGCAGAGAAAACTGTGATTGCATCCCAACTGAGCACCCAGCAAATTAAGTGATACATCGCTGGAATCAGGGTCTCTGTACCTAAATCATGCTTCTGTCAGATTATTAAAAAAAAATATGCTGACAGATTCCATTTAATCAAGAAGCAAAATTCAGTACCCCCAATATTAAGCAGACGTTCTATGTATTGGACTGCATGGGTACACAACTAATTTCTAAAAAACAGATAAAAAGTAATGATAATTCTATATAATTTTATATACTTTGGAACTAAGTTGGAAATATTAGGAAACCTTAACCCTTTCATGACCTTGGACATATCCATACGTCGAGGTCAGTAAGTGCTTACTGACCTTGGACATATTTATACGTCCAGGAGATTTTGCATGCAATCGCCCTTCTGACAGTTGACACCTGGCAGCATTTAGAAGGCAGGCAGAGGAATGGAGGGGTCTAGTTTCCAAAATGTGGTCACTTGTGGAGGAGGTCCACTTTTTAGGCGCATCAGGGGCTCTCCTAACGTGACATGACATCCTCAGACCATTCCATCAAAGTCTTAGTTCCAAAACATCACTCCTTCCTTTCTGATCCGTTCTTGCACCCAATTAGTAGTTTTCCCCCACATATGGGGCATGTGCACACTCAGGAGAAATTGTACAACAAATTTTTCATACTATTTTATCCTGTTACCCTTGTGAAAATAATATTTTTGTGGGACAAATTAGATTTTTATTTTCACAGCTCAATGTAATTAATTTCTGGGGGTTCAAGGTGCTCACTACACATCTAGATACTTTCCTTAAGGGGTCTAGTGTCCAAAATGAGGCCACTTATGGGAGCTTTCCACTGTATAGGCACAACAGGGGCTCTCCAAACACAACATGGCATCCCCTCTCGATTCCACCCAATTTTGCCTCCAAAAAGTAAAATGGTGCTCCTTCCCTTCTGAGCCCTGCCATGCGCCCATACAGTACTTCTACCCCACATATGGGGTACCAGCGTACACAGGAGAAATTTCCTAACAAATTTTGGGGTCCATATTTTCCTGTTACCCTTGTGAAAATAAAGAAATTTGGGTCTAAAGTAAATTTTTTGTGAAAAAAGTAAAATGTTCATCTTTTACTTCCACGTTGCTGTAGTTCTCGTGAAGCACCTGAAGGGTTAATAAACTTCTTGACTGTGGTTTTGAGCACCTTGAGGGGTGAAGATTGTAGAATGGTGTCACTTTAGGGTATATTCTGTCATATAGCCCTCTCAAAGTCACTTCAAATGTGAGGTGGTCCCTAAAAAAAAATGGTTTTGTCAATTTTGTTGAAAAAATGAGAAATCGCTGGTCAACTTCTAACCTTTATAACTTCCTAACAAAAAAAAATTATGTTTCAAAATTGTGCTGATGTAAAGTAGACATGTGGGAAAAGTTATTTATTAACTAATTTGTGTGACATAACTCTCTGATTTAAAGGCATAAAACTTAAATTTGGAAAATTGCAAAATTTTCAAAATTTTTGCCAAATTTCCAATTTATTTTTTTTTTTTACAAATAAGAGCAAATAATATCAAAGAAATGTTTACCACTTTCAAAAAGTGAGACACAGAAAAAACACAGTATGACAAACGTGCATGAATATTCTTGTAAAATATATGGAACAATAAGCAGCAAGTGCTGGTAAAAGATGATAACAAAAACAGGGTATTTAGTTGATACGTTTTTTGCAAAAAATGTATACTAAGCCACTCCACCACGTCACGATATACCCATCTCGGAGCAGTCCTATCTAATGTATTTAAACCTGATCATGTGAACAGTACCTACATGAGCAGGATTCAGAAAGGCACTGACCGGTATGGACACGCTGGGCAAAATGGCTCTTCATCTGCAAGTCCCAGAAGAGAGAGGTGGGGATCTCCCAAAGCTTGCATGAGCAAGAAAATAATACTGTCACAAAGTACAATATGCCATGAAAAAAACAACCTCAGAATCAGTGGAATCCATTGAAGCGTTCCAGAGTTATTACCTCATAAAGTGACACTGGTCAGAATTGCAAAATTTGGTCTGGTTATGAATGTGAAAACAGACTTGGGATGGTGAGGGTGGTAAACCATGCCCACAGTGTCGAGCACCTAATAAAATAAGACTTCAAAAAAAGGTGCAAATGGAAAGAGGAATATGGTCCAAACAAAAAAAGGCAGAAAACACTAAAAACTCAACAAAAACAGGTGCAAAACCAATAATGAATTGGGTCCCTAGTCTTCATTTCTTTTTTCATTTTTCTTTATATATAATAATAATAATAATAATAATAATAATAATAAATCTAAATGAAAAGTTTTAGATATATTGTGTGGCAGTGAGGGGAATCAAATACGGGGGTCGTTATGTGTCCCCCAAGATGCACATAGAAACATACTAAACCTGCTGGAGAGCATTGTAAGTACAGTCAAGCCTGCGGATACAGCGCAGAATAAAAGAGAATGTGAACCTGGTCAAGCTATTTGACCAAGTTTAAGTTAGTAAAACCTGACCGGGTCTTTTATTTTTGGAGAAATCTGCAGGATGGTAGTGAGGCGGATTTCTCCCTCCACTCTGGGTTTTGGGAATTACCCATGTCCACGAATCTATTACCCTCCTTTCATGTAGTTCCGCGTCCATCGTCCTCTGTAAGCCAGAGTATAACACACACTCTATAGTACCTGTATCGAGCCTTGAGCTCGGTACTTTGCAGGAATGTCCGCAAGGGATTCCAGTAAGGCTTCCTACTACCCGAACAATCTATTCTGGCTGGAACTAGCAGCTGCCTATCCTTACACTTGACCTTAGTTACTGTACTTCCCTATCTGATCTGCTAACAGGAAGCAATCTTTTTTAATGGGGTTTTCCTTTCCCACTATGGGCTAGTTCCTACTTTAACTCTGTGTCTATAATATGTAATTAGGCAGATCGCTTTCACAACATTATGCATACATTAAACATATTACACTTATATTGCTTAACAAAGCCTACCTTATCCTATGGTCACTACTTTATGCCCTACTCTATACCTATGCACTATATATTACTTTATACAGTAACAATTGAAATGACAATTTACATTATTTCCCATAACACAATATTTCTAAAAGATATATGACATCAAATACATTATGCGATTGTTGTCTTCAGGGGTCGTAACGCAACAGTCCAGACCATATCCTTACCCATGTACAATGAGGTCACTTGATCAACTAACGGTGTCCAGGTGAGTCGTGGCGTTGGAGCGTCGGGGGATTTTATTGCTAACCAATGCTATTTCCTTATTTTATAATGTTCCCTTTTCTTTGCTCAATTCCATAAAAAACACAATAATTTTTCAGAAGTGAAGGAAATGCCCACACAATGTGTTTGTTTGTTCTGTTCTTCAGTAGATCCAAGTGTTTTTGTTTCAGTATTTTCCTTCCTGCGGCCTCTTTACCACCTACTTATATACCGTAGTGTGTGTGAGCGCAGGAACGGGCCAGAAACCCGAGCACTTCATGCCCAATTTATTCCCAATTAGATGCAGTTAGCAGCTCTGCTCATTAGTGCCATGTAAAGCCTTCACAGCTGGTAAAGATACAGAGGCCGTAAACACCTCGGTGTAGGTGGCGATCACATCAGTAAGAGTTATCATTACTGGTGCATGTGTTCATGCAGCACCCGTCACTTCATTGTATCCATTGTGCACCTCACCTCCACCTTCTCCTCTATGTCTACATGTAGGTGTAAGTCTTAAAAACGTCACAGGTCTGTAAGGCCATGTTCTTACTGAGTTTTTCCGAGAAGAACCAATCTGAAGAGTTTTTCAAACTGAAATACTACTTTTTCCTGGCTGGGAATTACCGGGGGTAACCTCTATGACATCACACATACCCCCGGTCACTGACGCTGTGTTCACAACAGTTCACCGGGGCGCCGTAATCCCCCAGACATGGATTACGGCTTGGACAGAACGATAGATAGGTATGGTATATTGTTGTTTTTTATTTTGGTTTTATTACAGGGGAACGAGGGATTTGGTGGAATAGACATTTGGTGAGTGTAACTGTGTTTGCTATTTTTAAATAAAAAAAAGTTAAACTGTGTTTTGTTTTATTTCTAATAAAAGACTTTATTCTGGCTGTGTCTTTATTTACCATATAACTATAGGATTAGTAATAGATAGGTTTCTCTTTAGACGCCTCTCCATTACTGAGCTGTGGGCTTGATGTCACCTGACAATACAAAGGTGACATCAACCCCACAAATATAAACCCCACTTGCCACCGCTACAGGGCAAGTGGAAAGAGCCGGGCAAAGCCCCAGAATTGTCGCATCTAATAGACGTGCCTTTTCTGGGCAGTTGCGGGCTGCTATTTTTAGGCTGGGTGGGTCAATATCCATGTCCCCTTACCAAACTGAGAATACCAGCCCCCAGCTGTGAGATTTAGCAAGGCTGGTTGTCAAAAATGGGGACCCCACGCCATTTTTTTTTCATTTATTGCACAAGAAGCAGCTTATGAATACTCCCATCAGCTGCTCCTGCTGTCACTGTTATTAGCAGCAGCAGGGGTAGGCTGATGGGAGTAATAGTTCCATCAGCTGCTGCCTGCTGTCTCTTTTATCACTTAAAAGTAACTCTCATCATTCTCCCCTGCTTGCCCCGATCGCCGGCAGAGCAGGGGAGAATGATGAGAGCCGTGTTCAACACCTGGCGCTGGGGAACAGCACTTACTGTAACGCTTCTTCCCCGGCACCAATACGTGTCACATGGATGACTTCCAAGTGTGTTATACATATGCATATGTGCGGGATGTTGTGTGGCCCGTGCTGACATTAAAAAATGGACATGTCAGCGTGTTTTGCCGATGGACACACAGTCCGTGGAAACACACTGACATGTGCACAGACCCATTCACTTGAATAGGGAAATATCACTCCGTTCCTCCCGAGTCTCTCCATATGTGTAAGTAGTACTGTACAGCCACTTCTTGTGTGAAAATGTAAAATCTTTGGCTCAGCGCTGAGATCTCATCTGTCGAGATCTTGGTGCCGAGATCTCCATCTGCCTATGTGCCGCCCCCGGAAGCCAATTTCCTGGAGTCCACTCCACAGGAACCATGGAACTACCGGGGGCTCTGGCCTTTCTCAAAATGTCGGCAGAGCCCCCGCAGCACCGGAGACACCTGCAGCAGCACCGGCAAGCATCGCCGACAACCCCGCAGCTCCGGACACCCCCGTAGCACCGGACACATGCAGCGGCACGCCGCATATTGGAACACCCCCTCATCCCAACCTGAGGCCTGCAGCATCACCCCACTCCTGCCTCCTCCAGCAGTGACCCTGCGACCCCGCTTCACCGCAGCCACCTCCCCCAGTAAGCATGAAGACGCATGGATTATAAGCACCACCATTCTATAAAAAAAAAGTTCCTATTTTTCTCCTCAAAATTTGGGGAGCGTCTTATAATCTGAAAAATGTGGTAATTTATTCTTTCTTCACTGCTCAGTGGTCTAAAATTCTGTGAGGCACATGTAGTGTTAATATGATCACTGAACCCCTAGATGAATTCATTGAGTGTAGTTTGCAATATGAGTTCACATATAGGGGGTTTCTGTTGTTCTGGCACCTCAGGGGCTCTGCCAATGTGACATGGCACCCTCAAACTATTCCAGCAACATCTGAACTCCAATATGGCACCTCTTCCGTTCAGGGATTTGAACTGTGCCTCAAAAGTAGTATCCCCCACATATGGGGTGTCAGCGTACTCAAGAGAAATTGCACAACAACTTTTGGGGTCCAGTTTCTCCTGTTACCCTTGGTAAAATAAAAAATTGGGGGCGAAAAGATCATTTTTGTGGAAAAAATATGATTTTTTTATTTTTACAGCTCTACATTGCATAAACTTCTGTGAAGCTCTTGGGGGTTCAAAGTGCTCACCACACATCTAGATAAGTTCCTTGGGATGTCTAGTTTACAAAATGGTGTCACTTGTGGGAGGTTTCCACTGTTTAGGCACATCAGGGGCTCTCCAAACCCAACATGGCATCCAATCTCAATTCCAGCCAATTTTACGTTGAAAAAGTCAAACAGCGCTCCTTCCCTTCCGAGCTCTGCCATGCGCCCAAACAGTGGTTTACCCCCACGTATGGGGTATCAGCGTACTCAGGACAAATTGTACAATAACTTCTGGGGTCCAATTTCTCCTGTTACCCTTGGTAAAATAAAAAAAAATGTATCTGAATAATTTTTGGGGGAAACAAGTTAAATGATCATTTTTTTTTAAACATTGCAAAAATTCCTGTGATGCACCTGAAGGGTTAATAACATTCTTGAATGTGGTTTTGAGCAACGTGAGGTGTGCAGTTTTTAGAATGGTGTCACTTTTGGGTATCTTCTATCATATAGACCCCTCAAAGTGACTTCAAATGTGATGTGGTCCCTAAAAAAAATGGTGTTGTAAAAATGAGAAATCGCTGGTCAACTTTAACCCTTAAACTTCCTAACGAAAAAAAAAATTGGTTCCAAAATTGTGCTGATATAAAGTAGACATGTGGGAAATGTCACTTATTTAGCATTTTGTGTGACATATGTCTGTGATTTAAGGGCATGAAAATTCAAAGATGGAAAATTGAGAAATTTTCAAAATTTTACCCAAATTTCTGCTTATTTTCAAGTCATATCAAAGAAATTTTACCCCTATCATGAAGTACAATAAGTCACGAGAAAACAATCTCAGAATCACTGGGATCCAGAGTTATTACCTCATAAAGGGATAGTGTTCAGAATTGTAAAAATTGGCCCAGCCATCAACATGCAAACCACCCTTGGGGTAAAGGGGTTAATGTGGTTGAAGGGTCTTTGGACCTCCTCGGGTATCAGCCCCTGGGCTCAACTGCTATGTCTCTACCACTTAAAGAGACAGCATTTTCTTTGTCAAAGATTTATATCCGTCATTGGATTGTTGGACTGCCCCATCACGTTGCTTTGGAATCATACACAGGACACTGGCTCTGACACAGTATTGGGTGTCAATAATTGGGCAGAACCCAACCATATATATATTCTGTATAGATGGAGGGAGGAACCTCAGGGGCATCCAAAGGACTTGAGACTGACAATGTATGCCTGTAAATAATTTGCACTACACATTGAGCTCCTTAAGTTGGACCTCCACCAATGATACTGATGATGATGATGGCAGAAAGGTCCATTTATTGTAGTTGAGAAGTCTCTATCACAGCTATATCATTGTGCAGAATAAGGGTTTTAGCAACGTGTAACCAGAATCATTTGGGGCCTACAGATGTCAGAAAAGTTAACTTGACGTTCGAAGCTTTATGTGCCATGATGCAACAAATCTTAATTTGACAACGAACACATCACAAGCCATTGACAATGGTTCATCTCCGTGGTAAGTTAACATTTCCTGCATATGTAGTTCCCTCCTATTTATCAATTTATCTGTCATCGTTGTGTTCACAAAACCTGTACGAAGTCTGGGTGGCTATAAACTCCAGGCACGCTGTGTACCACTATAATGGTGCCTCTATATTGACCCTTGTTATAGATGTATGAAGACTCAGCACTCAATGGTATGCGGTAGAAATGGTGAAAATTTTAATCCATGCAATAAAAAACCCCATAAAGAACATTAACCCCTTAGTGACAGAGCCAATGTGGTACCTAATGACCAAGCCAATTTTTACAATTCTGACCACTGTCACTTTATGAGGTTATCGCTCTAGAATGCATCAACATATCTCACTGATTCTGAGAATGTTTTGTCGTGACATATTGTACTTCATGTTAGTGGTAAAATTTCTTCGATATAACCTGCGTTTATTTATGAAAAAAAAGGAAATTTGGCAAAAATTGTAAAAATGTTGCAATTTTCACAATTTTAATTTTGGTACCCTTAAATTAAATCAGAGAGTGGTGTCACACAATATAGTTAATAAATAACATTTCCCACATGTCAACTTTACATCAGCACAATTTTGGAAACATAATTTTCTTTTGTTAGGACATTATATGGGTTAAAAGTTGACCAACGATTTCTCATTTTCCCAACAAAATTTACCATTTTTTTAGGGACCACCTCACATTTGAAGTGAGTTTGGGGGGTCAATATAATAGAAAATACCCAAAAGTGACACCATTCTAAAAACTTCACCCCTCAAGGTGCGCAAAACCACATTCAAGAATTTCATTAACCCTTCAGATGCTTCACAAGAACTAAAGCAATGTGGAAGGAAAAAATGAACATTTTACTTTTTTCACAAAAAATTTACTGTGAAACCATTTTTTTTAGTTTTCACAAGGGGAAAATGGACCACAAAATTTGTTGTGCAATTTCTCCAGAATACGCCGATACCCCATATGTGGGGGAAAGCTATTGTTTGGGTGCATGGCAGGGCTCAGAAGGGAGGGAGCACCGTTTGACTTTTTGATCGCAAAATTGGCTGGAATCAATGGTGGCGCCATGTCACATTTGGAGACCCCCTGATGTACCTAAACAGTGGAACCACCCCAATTCTAACTCCATCCCTAACCCCAACACACCCCTAACCCTAATCCCAAACCTAACCACAAACCTAACCCTAACACACCCTTAACCTCAATCCCAACCCTAACCGTAATCCCAACCATAACCACAACCCTAACTTTAGTCCAACCCTCACTTTAGCCCAACTCAAACTTTAGCCCAACTCTAACCCTAATGGAAAAATGGAAATAAATACATTTTTTTAATTTTATTATTTTTACAAAACTAAGGGGGTGATAAAAGAGAGTTTGATTTACTATTTTTTTTATCACAGTGATCAAAATAAACCGCCATTTTCTTCCCAGAAGAAGACACTGGCGGCCCGGGGAGCTTCACAAAAGGTTGCAGGAACTCTGGAGGTACCCGGGGGGGGGGAATCGGGGGACCCCATTTCTCTCCCCTGTGATGTGCAATCACATCAGAAGAGAGAAAAATTAAATGGGAAATCTGACTTTTTTTTTCCATCGGTTATTCCGTTAATACCGACGACTGCAACACTGGAGTCAGTAAAAACCAACCCAATTCATTTTCTCTGGGGTCTCAGCTAACCCGGGTAGCCGAGACCTCAGAGAAATTCCATCCCTGGGGGTGCTATACACTTATTTCTCAGTGCCATTAAAAAGCAGCACTGAGGCATAAGTACCCTTAACTGTCGTCGCTAAAAGGCGTATCGGCGGTCGTTAAGGGGTTAATGTTTCGTGCCTGATTCCAGACCTTCATCAGAAAAGTGCAGATTGTTGTGGGAACCATGTGTAGGAGCAACTGGCACTTTGTTAAAGGCAACTGGTGTCACCAGTTGATCACCAGTACCTACCAGCTGTCGCCTTTACCAAAATGCTATTTGATCCTACACATGGCTCCCACAACAATCTGCACTATTCTGATGAAGATCTGGAATCAGGGCCAAAACGTCAATGTACTTTATGTTTTTTTTGCAATACAGTAATTAAAATTTTCACTATTTCTACCGCATCCCATTGAGTGCCGAGTCTTCATACATCTATATCACGGTTTGGACCCTTACTCGGGCACCATCTCACTTACGGGGTGATGTATAACTTCATCTGTTATATTGCACCTTATTACTTGAGTATTATTCACAATGTTTCTAACTCTCTACAAAATTTTTGCATATATGCAAAGTTCCTCTATGCCGCTCTATAAAATTGGAGACATATTGGACATACATTGTGACCCCATTGACTATTATGGGATCAAATATGGAACATTATACGTCTATGTGCATGATCTCCAGCATCTCTACTACCTGTTCCCGGTCCCCTGTCCATCTACGGTCTCCAGCACCCCTGCTACCTTTTTCTCGTGTGCCTCACCTGGCTGCTGCACCAACGGAACATTGGGCTTGGGGATCCACCTCACCAGATGAGCCTAACAGATGGTTTTGGGGAAAACAGGGTTATAGTTTTAGTCTAGTACAAAAATTGTCCCCAACACAAGTATTCAGTGTAGAGTTCTAGAATAAAATATCGTAGTCCAGGCATTATAGAGACTCATTCTCATCTCATCAGCTCGCCTACAATTATTCCAACTTACTTATAATATCCAAAGTAAAATGTGTCACAGACCAAGTGAGCAGCTTCTTCTCTAATTGTTAAATCCGCAAGTGTTTGGGTAGAGTGGAAATCTCTGTTAGCTCATTAGAGTCTTGTGAGGGACTCTCTCTCTCTTTCCACCAAGCTGATTGCTAAAAGTTCCCATGAGATCCATTTTGCCGAAGACCTGTCCTTACTGTCATACAAGTCTATCAGTCATCTGGTGACCTCAGTAAGAGGAAGGGAGGCGAGGTGAACAGAGAACGCTTTCAATTACTATTGAGAAAGAATAACCGTATTCCCTGACTGCCTCCGGAAAGGAGCGCTAAAAAAATATTCATATTAGAGAAGATAGCGGCTATTAGGGATACCTGGGAAAAGCTTGACTTTTGCTTCTGCTGAGATCAGCAATGTTTTATAACAAACCGCTGCTATTGTAAAGTAGGAGATTAATAAACTGGTGATTATGTGTGATGTGCAGTGCACTCTGTCACCACAGACATTAGGCAGAGCACCCCTTGTCACCATCAGCTTATTAAGTATGTCATAAAATTAATTGTTGAAGCTCCGTTATAACTGGGAAGAAAGGAAGAGTTGAAACTTGAAAAAAGATTGAGTAGTTCAAGAGACTCATTGTAATGATCTAGCAGAGTCCAGCAACATAGAAGAGCTAAGCTTGTCAAGAAGCACACTCTTGGCAATGTAGCAGAGCCCAGCGAAGTAGCAGATCTGGGTATATCAGGAGGCACACTTGAGGAATTGTTGCAGAGCCCAGTGCCATAGTAGACATAAATATGTTAGCGGGCACAAATGTAGCAGAGCGCAGCATCATAGACAGGTATTACAGGAGACACACTGTTGGAAAGGTTGCAGACCCCAGTGCTGTAACAGAGATGTATATGTGGCGCCCCTGAGGGTTCAGTCGCCACAGAGGTACTGCACCTCCTCCTGAGGTGTGGTACCCCACCATCCAGGTAAGGTGGAGACACCTGATCACACTCCAACACCTGCATCCCACACAACATAGTAGTGTAGCAAAGCACCCTTTGGTGGCTCCCTGCTTGGAACACAAAGCGTGCTGGGAGGCGGGTGGAGTTTAGTCTGCATCAAAAGAGCGGGAAGAGGTTAGGATTCAGTCAGTTTGTCACAGGAGTCTGACGAGGTCAGTCTGTGAAAGGAGATCCCCGGAGTGGGATGGAGGAAGGAAGTGCTGCAGCCGACCTCAGTGACCTGGGTCCGCTGGCACAGGAAAGGAACATTGATAGAAAGCCTGACTCTCCATAAGAAGGAAAGGATTAGTACGGAGCGTGAGGAGAAGAAGAGAACTAAGGATTAGGGTTACAGGAGAACTTTTCCCAAATTCTAAGCGCAAGGCCGGGGTCCGGTCCCCGAGGTTGTATGGATACTAATGGTCCTGCAGCAGACACTGGAGGAATAGAAGTTGTCACCACTTTATTCCCACACAAGACTTGGGGGCACAACAGCAACGTGAGTGAGCCGGGACTAGGTAGTAAGGAGTCCCCGAAGCAGGCTACAGCTGTCTGCCGTAAAAGTAGAGTTCATAGGAACATCTGACAGGAGGAACTCCAGTGTAACTCAGTACTGTGAGTACTTCACTAAAGGCGCTAAGAGGGAGATGTTCAGAAAAGGCACATATGTTGGCGGAGTGTTGGAAAGGAGTACTTCATTTTGCCTGGAAGTTGGCTGAGCTCCTGACCCGGAGGACACGGCACGGATGTGGGCTCTTGTGCCACAACAGACTGTGAGTAAAGCTTTGGAACTACATGCCCTGGTGTCCTCCACTTATTCCTTTGTCAACCTGCCCGGCACTGCTACATCCCTCCTGCGCCTGACACTACACCATCTAAGTGTCACTTCACCTACTCTGCCCTGGGACTACAGTCCTGCCTGTGGAGGGCTATAACATCATTGCTGCACCACATCATCTGTCCCAGAGGATCTGTCTGCAGCGTCGGCTTAACATCTTCATTGCCGAACACCACAGGTGTCGTCACAACTCATTCAATCATCATAAGCACACTGAACATTTCCCCCCTTTTACAATGGGCGCCCAGGGCCACGGGCCGGGTCCCAGCTGCCGTGACATCTCCCATTGAAGCTCATCGGGCCCGGTACTGAGTACCCCACCGCCCTTGGAGGGCGACCCATATATGTCAGGGGGTATATTGGGGACAGTGTAGGAGAGCCTAATAACATAGCAGAGCTGGATATGTCAAGAGGAACACTTGTGGTAAGGTAGCAAAGTCCAGTGCCGTAGGAGAGATTGATATGTCAAGGGGCACACTGCGTCAACGTAGTAGAGTGCAGCATATTAGCAGAGCCAGGTATTACAGGAGATACACTGTTGGAAATGTTGCTTAGGACAGTGCTGCCTGTAACAGAGATGGATATGTCAGGGGGTACATTGAGAACAATGTAGGAGAGCCTAATGACATAGCACAGCTGGGTATGTCAAGAAGCACACTTGTGATAATTTAGCAAAGCCCAGTGCCGTAGCAGAGATGGATAGGTCAAGGGGCACACTGCGAGAATGTAGTAGAGCCCAATGAAGTAACAGAGCTGGTTATGACAGGAAGCACTCATAGCAGAGCAGGTGCAGCAAAAGGAAGCATAATAGATATGTTGGCACCAGCTACCTAATTACGCCTATAAGGCTCCAGAGTGTGATGTCAAATGTGAGCGCCGTGCTGCCAAGAAATAGCTTACTTGAAGGTAGGCAAGTCTGTGATACCTTTACCAGATCATATATGGTGAAAATGTGACTTGGCAGAAGTGTGTGAAGGTGAGAGGTCCATTGGCAACCATATGCATAGCTGTGGCTCTAGAAAAATTAGGCTGCAACACAGGATGTCAACTTAAACATGGAACTTTTTCTAAACTTTCCGGGAAGGGAGATACAGTAAATGTCTTTGTGACAACTACACAATGAAGCTACGGCGCCGTCTCTGGCTCCTTTGATGCAAGCAGTCAGCAATAAGGTGGTCATGTCATACACACTGCTACTTTGGCTTAGCACCATCAGCTCCTCTCTCTCCATAAGGACTCTTCACTCTCTTTAGTGGCCTCTCGATCTCATAGGAAAGTTTGTCCATATGGGGCCGCCTCTATAAAACGCTCTCCACATTTGTGTCAAAGCTCCCATTGACGATGAAATCCACTATCCATTGTCAGATCACCATGCGGCACATTCTGCCTGCAATCCATGGACCCCATTAACTTACATAGGGTCAGTTTGGTTTCTGTTGTAATATTATCATTAATGGGAAGGTCGCTTCCATTGCTGTTCCTCCAGTCACAATTGAGGAACTCGTTCAAAATTTACCAAACATCCAATGCAAATCTAAAAATGTCAAAAGTGGGTAGTTTTTGCTTTTATTTTATTCCCACTACTCCCCAGAGTATTCCGATTTTTTTCTTTTTTAAATTCCGCCATACGGTTCCAGAGATATGGGCCTTTTTATATAGTGCGAATATTTATTGTCCTTACAAGGGAAAGTGTCTCACAGGCTCCTCTGGGGCGTGTCTTTAGGCTGATCTACATAATTATCCTGTGATTCACGCCCCTTTGGTAAAACCATAAAAGTTAGGACTAAATAAAAAGGCGTATATCTCTGGAACCTTTATGGCGGATTTTAAAAAAGAAAAAAGAGGAATAAACAGGGGAGCGGCGGGAATAAAATAAAAACAAGACATGCTTGTTTCTTTTATCTCATGACAGGTCTTCTTGAACCAGCTTGCAAACTGTTAAATTTTCTACTTACACCAATATATGACTCCTTTCTATATAATCACATATTCATCCAAGATTTTGGAAAATCTAGGTGACAACTATGAAAATAAGACTCGTGGGCAAATTGGTAGTCATTTATTGTTAATTTTTTTTTTTTAAAGGGGAAAGTACAGTAGAAATGCTGCAGCGGAAAAAAAAGAACCAACCTCAACCAATTGTAGACTGAGTTATGACCTGACTCCTACTGCTTCATCAACCGCAATGACGCTGGAATTTCTTGTTATAAAACTTAACCGAAATTGCGCACACACAAAAAAAAAAAACACACCCCAGACAAGAGAGAATCCGCTCCCCTAGTTTCTTGCGATATTATAAAAATGAACGAGCGCTATGTATTGCCGTTTTAATCATTTTAAAAACAGCGAAACATAGAATTTGACAGCAAATAATAAACCGTCTGCCCATTTCATTTTATCAAAAGCAACTTTCTAATATTCCTCATAAAGCACAGGGGAAATCTAAAGGATGATATAAAGCCCCTATAAAAATGCCAAATAGGAAAACAAAAGCATAAACTTAAATAGTTGATTTCGAAACGTCAAATATGCAACGGGGTTGATGAGCGAGATTTTTTTATTTATTTATTTATTTTTTTGCATAATGAACCCTTTTTGATCTGACCATATCATAATAGCCTTATGACGGTCGTAAATGTAAACTTTACACGGCGTTTCATTTAAACAAGAATGGCGCCGCAAAATTTACAAGACGTATTTATTTCAATGTATAAATCTTACCCCAGGGAATTGCCGCCGATGGAAAGTGACAATGTCATTTTCTATTACATCGTGTCTGCTTTTAGTGTTACTTTTTTCTCTTTTTTTTTTTTATAGTGACATGATAATAGAGCCGGTTGTGATTTCTATAACCTCCAGATATACCTCCCAGAACAGACACATGAAAAGCCTAAAAATAAATGCATATTGAATGTTAGATATCGGGCTATCCTCGCTCTGCCCCCGGAGCCCTGGGAGATGAATGTTCCGCAATAGCTTATCTGGGGCCCATAAAACCCTTTTTCAGAAGATTGAAATAAAGTCAGTTCTAGCAGAAGACAAATCAATTGTGACATTTCTGAATAGAACGCGATGCATTTAATTAGCCCAAGATATACCAACAAAATCAGAATTACCCAATACATCACCGAAGGCCCGGGACCCATACAAAGCCAAGAATCACCTGTCTGCCAACACCTACAGAAGGAACAATAAAGCCATTTGCCCAATTTTTCTCGTTTTCTTCCCGTACTCGGTTAAATTTCTCCTCCCGCGACATTTATTACCACCGCCGCCATCCTAATTATCTGTTACATTTTTTGACAGGTTGAGATTGCGCCATAGCCAGAGCTGTTTGGAGATTATCACGGCAGCCACTGATAGGAGAATCGTATGTGATATAGAAGTAGAGATATTAAGAAAAAGTCTAAAGCCAGGTGAAAAAAAAATGGAAAATGTGATGATTCGGCAGATAACATCATTGCTAGCTGCAAATCTAGACCTAAAGGGATGATGCAGGATTTTTTGGGAAAAAAAAAAGGATATATATTACTGTGCAGAATACACATTATTTAATATGACTTTTACAATATATTTTAGTCTTCAGCTCCCCTACTAAGGGGTAAAATGAAAATATTAACTCCTTCACGCCGCAGCCCTTTTTAGTTTTTGCGCTTCTGTTTTTCGCTCCCCTTCTTCCCAGAGTCATAACTTTTTTTATTTTTTCCGTCAATATGGCCATGTGAGGGCTTGTTTTTTGCGGGACTAATTCTACTTTTGAATGACCCCATTGGTTTTACCATATCGTGTATTGGAAAACAGGAAAAAAATTCCAAACGCGGTGAAATTGCAAAAAAGTGCAATTCTAAACTGTTTTTTGAATTTTTTTTTTACCATGTTAATCAAATGCTTAAACTGACCTGCCGTTATGATTCTCAAGGTCATTATGAGTTCATAGATAGAAAAAAAGAGAAAAAACCTGACCAGCACCTCCTAAGTGTGAACACGTGTAAGCTACCATAGCTGCATTATATGGAAAAAGAAAACACAGCAAAAGCCAAGATACAGTATATGCAAACACTGAAAACATTGAATCTAAACTGTATTATTACTAACTAAGATGAACTTACAAAAATGAAGTTTCTTAGCGCATAAATTGGCCAATTCATGTCTGCCCATCAACCACGGCAAGGTGACTTCCCTCTGATGGGTCCCTGTTCTACTGTACATACCTCTTTTGAGCTATCAGCCTACAGTTAATTGGACAAACATATGCTTGAAAAAGACCCTTATTGGTCGAAACGTTACATTTAGCAGAATAAAGATGTCATAAGATACTTTATCTTCACCCGGATGGAATGCTGTTAGTTTTTTCTTAAAATGGACAAACATGTCTCTCCCGAGTCCCGGGCAATCAGCCTACAATTCAAATGGGTAAGTAGAACTGATGTGTAATATGTTACTGTGTGCATAACATGCTTTTGTGTGCACATTTGGTTATAAGAGGTCAAGCCAGACAGAAAAGGAAGCAGAGACCGGCACAGAGGCCCTCCATTGTGTTTTCCCCTTACATAGTGTATAAAACAATTGCAAACATACTGATCCAGAGTGTGAGCACACCCTGCCTGGGAGGGTAGAATTCTGGATTCTCTGGCCAATCAGTATCATTGAGGAGGACTAACAATATGAGCAGGAGAGGAATTATGGGAGGATAAGGGCATTAACAAGGTGGTATGTGGCGCCCCCAGGAGTATGGTCGCCACAGTGGCATTACCTTCCTCCTAGGGAGGGTGATGTCATGCTTGGAAGCAATGAAGGGTCTCTCTATCAGGTAAATGCAACACACAGCACAGTTCCCACTCCAGGCCAGCAGAGGGAGCTCTGAACCAAACTGGGGGAGGAGTGCTCTCTGAGGGCTGGGAAGGGGAAGTTAAGTCAGTTCTGTGTAGTGATGGGCAGTCCGGCTCTTTTTGGTGATCTGGCTCACTCGGCTCCGCTCACCAAAAAGAGCCGGCTCTTTTTGGCTCAAAAAGCGGCTCTTCTTGCAAAAAGTGCTACTTTCCCCACTTTTATCACTCCAGTCTCTTAACTATAAAGCCTGGGCCTCATTATACAGCTGTACAGGGGTCTAGTGAAGGCTTTTTAGCCATTTTCTCAGACTGTAGCTCCTGGGCACAGGCCCTCACTCCTGTCCCTTCACTATAAGGCTGTGTGCACACGCTGCGGAATCTGCTGCGGATTGATCCACGCGGATTTTCAAAATCCGCAGGTCAAAAGACCTGCGGTTTATCTGCGGATTATCCTGCGGTTTTGCCCTGCGGTTTTACCATCGCGTTTTACCATCTCCACAATGGAGCAGATGATAAACCGCTGCGGAATCCGCAGAAAGAATTGACATGTCAATTCTTTCTGTGGTTTAGAAACCGCGGAAAATTCCGCAGCATCTGCACTGCGGTTTCCATTTCCCATAGGGAATAATGGGACTGTACACCGCAGCAGAATCCGCAGCGTGTGCACACACCCTTAAGCCTGGGCCTCATTATACAGCTGTACAGGGGTCTAGTGAAGGCTTTTCAGCCATTTTCTCAGAGTGTAAGCTCCTGGGATCAGGCCCTCACTCCTGTCCGTATTGCTGATTTGTGTTATCCTCTAATATCTGATATTTGTCCATGTGTTCTACATTAGTCAGTGCTGTGACATCTGCCGGCACTGATTATTCTAACGCTATGTGCACACGATGCGGATTTGCTGCGGATCCACAAGTGATTTACAGTACAATGCTATTCTATGGGGAAAAAACCCGCTGTGTACATGCTGCGGAAAAATCCAAGTGGAAACGCAGCAGTTTATTTTCTGCAGCATGTCAATACTTTGTGTGGATTCTGCAGCGTTTCTACACCCATTCCATTATAGGAATCCGCAGGTGTAAAAACGCAGGGGAAATCCGCACAAAATCCACAATAAATCCGCATAGAAACCGCACGGATTTAGACCTGTGGATTCTGCCAAGAGATGCAGATTCCGCACAGAAAATTCCACGCAGCAATCCGCAACATGTGCACATCCCCTTATAAGTAAATCCTTGACATGTTCCAGGTTCTTACAGAGTAACTCTGATATCTGCACAATACATGGCACCCCTTACCTACCAATCCTGGTATGCATGGTCCTCTCACCCCCTATCCTGGTATGCATGGTCACCTCACCCCCCCAATCCTGGTATGCATGGTCCTCTCACCCCCCTATCCTGGTATGTATGGTCTCCTCACCCCCTATCCTGGTATGCATGGTCTCCACACCCCCTATCCTGGTATGCATGGTCCTCTCACCCACCTATCCTGGTATGCATGGTCACCTCACCCCCCCCAATCCTGTATGTATGGTCTCCTCACCCCCTATCCTGGTATGCATGGTCTCCTCACCCCCTATCCTGGTATGCATGGCCCTCTCATCCCTATCCTGGTATGTATGGTCTCCTCACCCCCTATCCTGGTATGCATGGTCTCCTCACCCCCTATCCTGGTATGCATGGTCCTCTCACCCCCCTATCCTGGTATGCATGGCCCTCTCATCCCTATCCTGGTATGTATGGTCTCCTCACCCCCTATCCTGGTATGTATGGTCTCCTCACCCCCTATCCTGGTATGCATGGTCTCCTCACCCCCTATCCTGGTATGCATGGTCCTCTCACCCCCCAATCCTGGTATGTATGGTCTCCTCACCCCCTATCCTGGTATACATGGTCACCTCATCCCCTATCCTGGTATGCATGGTCCTCTCACCCCCCTATCCTGGTATGCATGGCCCTCTCATCCCTATCCTGGTATGTATGGTCTCCTCACCCCCTATCCTGGTATGTATGGTCTCCTCACCCCCTATCCTGGTATGCATGGTCTCCTCACCCCCTATCCTGGTATGCATGGTCCTCTCACCTCCCAATCCTGGTATGTATGGTCTCCTCACCCCCTATCCTGGTATACATGGTCACCTCATCCCCTATCCTGGTATGCATGGTCCTCTCACCCCCCTATCCTGATATGCATGCTACCCCTCACAACCCACCCTCTCCTGTCATCACCGCCAGACGCAAGACCTCGTGGCAACACCGAATCGGTAAGGTGTTGTGCCGGAGATCACAGTATGTGTTCAGTGCTTACGCATACCGCGATCTCCTGGGGGGAGTGCGTCTACCGCGATCTCTTGGGGGGGGAGTGCGTCTACCGCGATCTCCTGGGGGGTGCGTCACTCTGTCTGGAGCCGGACTGCGCGGGTGCGTTGCACTTGTGCACTCTATAAAGTCTTCAGACAGAGTGATGCTTAGAGCGTTATATTATAGATATACCCTGGATCTGTCCACAGAGTTTCTCTGCCTCAGATTTATATTATTACTTTCCCACTGTAGAGCAGCAGGAACTACAGAAAATAATGAGAGGGATAAGATGGCTGTCACTGCCTGACCTCAGCGCCTCTGCTCATCCTGCAGCTGCCGGACATCCATTGTTATGTCAGACAGTGACAGTCTCTGTGATTGCACATTGTGATCTATCACAGGTCATGTGTGTGCACTCACTGCACTGAGCAGCCAATCATAGTACAGCTATGTGTTCATGTGAGAGGAGCCCAGTCGCAAGTCAAAACCTTGCCAGTCACTCCCCACTTGTACTCACTGCTCTAAGCCTCCTCCTCAGCTCCTCCCAGCCCCCAGCCAGGCAGCAAGAAGCTACAGCAGGGGGAAAAAAATTTTTAGCTCAGCTCCCAGTGGTGAGCCGACTCCCGTCGGTCACATGAAAGAGCCGGCTCTTTGTCTCGGTTCGTTCACGAACGACACATCACTAGTTCTGTGAGGAGGGCAAAGTGTGTAGATGTGGAAAAGAGGAGCCAGAGGATTGAGGGGAATTCAGGCCCACTTCTGGCTTCAAGCGCATGGTTCGGAGTCCGGTATCCGAAGTTGTATGGATGCTGATGGTCCTGCAGCAGAAACCGGAGGAACAGAAGGCTGTAAATGTGTCATGATCTCAGTGCGGGTTTGACTCGCACACGTGGGGTTAATGTTTGGAACCAGTGCTGATGACTGGCATTTCTGGGGTTAAAGGTTGTGATCCCGATGCAGGCTTACCTGCACACCTGGGGCTATGATTGTGGCCTCTCCCTGGTTCTGGGGGAGGCTTCTTATAGCCTCAGGACGCTCCCATCCCTGTCAGTTATACTTTCGCCCTTGGCATTGTGTGGTGACCCCTGAGTGTGTTTGTGCTGTGTTCTGGTTACTTGATTCTCTGTGTATGACTTGGTCTGTTCTCTGGATATCGCTTTGGATTCTGCCTGGTACGTCCTATGTCTGTTTGGTTTTGATCTCTGCTTGGCCCTGATTATCCGCTCTGTCTCATCCCTGGTACTGTACTGTGATCCTGTGTATGACCTTTGGCTTTGTCTGACCTCCCGTCTGTTTATTCCTCCTGTACCTCGTTTAGCACTGCTTCTGTACTCAGGACACGCGCACTGGCTCTATGAGCAAGTGTAGTGCGGTGTCTCTGACATTATAACTGACCCCTTCAGTTTTTTTTTTGTGTTTTTTTTTCTGAAGAAAAAAAAAAAAAAAAAGTGTGTGTTATCCTCATGGATCCCATACAAGCCTTGGCTGATCAGGTCAAGCACCTGACCCAAATGTTCCATAAGCTCAATGTGGAACAACGCACGATGGCCCATACCCAGCAACAGTTGGTGGTTACTGTGCAGGGGACTGTCGATGCAGGGGCTTCTGGTTCTGGGGGTAGGGATGTGTCATTAGCGTCCCCCGAATCTCCGGTCAAATTACCAGACCTTTTCTCAGGGGATAAAAAGGAGTTCAGGTCTTTCAGAGAAGGATGCAAGCTTTTTTTTTCTCTAAGGCCCCGCTCCTCCGGGGATGAGTTCCAGAGGGTGGGGGTCATTACTTCCCTACTTCGGGGGGCTCCGCAAGCATGGGCTTTCTCTCTGTCTTCCTCTGCTCCTGAACGTATGTCAGTGAACGCATTCTTTGAGGCCCTCGGGCACATTTATGATGAACCTGACCGAGTGCGATTGGCAGAGGACATGGTGATGAGTGTCTGTCAGGGGAAACACTCAGCTGAGTGGTTTTGTTCTGAGTTCCGCCGCTGGGCGGCAGAGGACTCTTGGAGCGACGCCGCACTCCGAGGACTCTTTCGCAGAGGCTTGTCCGAGCGGCTGCAGGATGCCTTGGCGTTACATCCCCCACATAACTCTCTTGAGGACGCCATGACCCAGGCCGTCCGGATGGACTGCAGGCTGCGGGCCAGAGGGGTGATGCAGGTGGATACTCCATTATTCCCCAGTGGAAAAAAGACTGCCCCTAAGCCCATGGATGTAGGCGCCCTCTCCCTGAAGGATACGGAGAGGAAACGCCGGAAGGACAAGCAGTTATGCTTTTACTGCGGTAAAACGGGACATTGGAAAAGGGAGTGCCCGAATTGCCCGTCTTCAAACCCGGTCGGCGGGAAACGACTAGGTCTGGGTAGTCAACGGGGAGGCTGCTCAGACCCTCAGGTACCATTTTCCTTGTTTTCTAAAGTAGTACTGCCTGTGGAACTGTTTGTGGATGGTAGTTCTTTTTCCTCTACAGCCTTCGTGGACTGCGGATCATCTATTAATCTTATTGACTCCCAATTGGTCACACACTGCAAGATAGGGACAGTTAGGCTCAAGGTTCCGATCAAGGTGATGGTCATTGACTCATCTCCCCTCACTAAGGAGGGAATTCGCTTTATGTCTGATGTGTTTTCGCTCAGAGTGGGCGCTACTCATGTGGAAAACATAAGTTGTTTTGTGCTGGACAATCTACCTGCAGGGTTGGTGTTGGGCATGCCCTGGTTACAACACCATAACCCAGTTATTAACTGGAAAACGGGGGAGATTGTACAATGGGGGTTTAATGATTTTGAGTTATATGATAAAGCCGCACTGCTGGTTGAACCTGTTAAATCTGTGTCTGTATCATCTGTCGAGCTGGAAGGTATTCCGGAATGCCTGAAGGACTTCGAAGATGTATTCTCCGAAAGCGAGGCCGAGACGTTACCGCCACACAGACCCTTTGACTGCGCTATTGAGCTGGTCCCGGGGGCTAAATTACCCAAAGCCCGTCTGTTTAATTTGTCCGGTCCTGAGCGCTTGGCTATGAAGGAGTACATTACTGAAAGTCTGCGCAAAGGACACATACGTCCTTCAGTCTCACCAGTGGCGGCAGGTTTCTTTTTTGTAAAGAAAAAAGATGGCGGGTTACGTCCCTGTCTCGACTTCCGGGAGCTTAATCAAATTACTGTACGGAATACGTACCCCCTTCCGTTGATTCCCGATTTATGTAACCAACTATCAGGGGCAAAGTGGTTTTCTAAACTGGACCTTCGGGGGGCATATAATTTGATAAGGGTCCGAGAGGGGGATGAATGGAAAACCGCGCTCCTCACGACCAAGGGACTATTTGAAAATTTAGTCATGCCGTTTGGTCTTACCAACGCCCCTGCCATATTTCAGAATTTCATCAACGTGGTATTCTCGGATCTCATTGGTCGTTTTGTCATTATCTACTGTAGGGATTCGACTCGCTTAGGTGCAGCGGGAGACAATTATGAGGCAGGTTTTCCCAAAGTCCATGAGGTTTATTTGCTCCATAAACCATAAATCAGCGTATCACCAAAATAGCCTCTAGCTTAGGCACAAAAGAACATAAACGTCCGTGGCTTCAGACTCGGACTGAGAGTCTCAGCACATGCTGGGAGCTGTAGTCCTCCCCATATACACTCTCTGTAGTGTCCCACCTGGACACATGGAAGTCTGTCCACACTCAGACAGACTCACTCTCACACTCTCTCACATGTGCCAAACACCTCAATTACATAGCCCTGTAACCACACCCACAGGTGATCACATGGCTATGACATCACTAAAGGTTGTATAGACACACACAGGCTTCCCTGACACAGTGTAACAGAAAGATCAGCAGTACCTCTGCTGATCAATACACCCTGGAGCCTGCATCCCAAGGCCACCCACCTTGAGACCCATAATGGTCATTTAGGACCCTGCTCCTGTTACCACACTGAATGTGCCTGTACACCCGTCCTGGGACACCCACACAGCGCCCCCTAGCTGACATAGTGGTAACTACACCACATACCTCCCCCCTCTGTTCAAACTTGTGGGGTTGAACACATGACATCACCCAGGGATCTTGAGACCTGGCACCCATGTCACCTTGCCCTACCAGTCGGGAAGACCATCTCCGTCTGTTTCGGTAGTCATACTGCATATTTACGTTAGGCCTCCCCTGCCCCCAGCGGTCAGTATCTCAGCCTTGGGCTTTGGCCTTCCCGTCAACGTCCGTCAGTGTGACCAGACACTCTTTAGTCTCCACCTGTCTGCAGTGTGCTTCATCACGCGACCTTTATCTCACTGGCTGGCTCTCCCAGTTCGCACGGTCATGAGTCCCACGTCCAGCTGGGCCAACTGGCTGGTCTGAGTCTGACCCTCTGTCGCTATGTCCACCACCGAGTCTCGTGCCTATGTTACTAAGATTAGAATGGCCACTTGCGGACTCTCGACGTTCTTGCCTTCGACTACCTGTCCTTTCATTCCTTGGAGGATCCCTTCGGGTCCTTACACCTTGGGTTGGAGGGGGACGCCACCTGACGTTCTCTATCTGCTCATTCATCTGCAGTCGATCCTGTCTTAGCTGCTCAATCTCCTTCAGGTACGCTACCCGATATTCCAGGAGCATGCGAAGCTTCCCAATGCTTTCCACCGAACCAACCACAATGACAGGAACCATGTCATCTTCAATAACGACTTGGATTTCACCAGCAGGTGGGATCCTCACTCTCTTCACACAGGATCGATTCACCATCTCCTGCATCACCTTTCCAAGTCTGCCAACGACTTTCCCCACCAGATTTCTGGGCACCGGAATTATGTCTTCCACAAAGCCCAGCCGACTTTGTGCTTCCCTTGCAAGCTCCAGACGTCGAGCGGCTTTCCAATTACGCTTCACGAGCATCTGTTTCGTGCGGAGACATTGTAGGTGCATCTCCTTCAGGACAGCCACCCTTCTCTCTGTGTCTTCCGTTTCTGCCAGTATCACCAACTGGTCTGTTTCTGGTGCCCAGCTCACACTATAGGCCTTTACTGCCTTTTTAAAGGTCTCATGCACACCTTCGCTGGCACACGCTTCTCGCACGTCTTCGGGTACCTCCATCACACACTTGAAGGTCATGGACTTGCTCTCATCCTGGACAGATGGCTCTGGGTTCCCCACGGACACTTCCCTCAAGGTATCTGCCAAGACCGGGTGACTGTCTTGTGCAGCTCTTGGCTCACCATCTTCCTGAGATTTACAGTCTTCAGGACCCTTTTCCAAGATGGGCTTTGGCAGTTCTGCCTTGCTATCAGTCGGGCAAGGCCGCTGTACGTCTTCGCCCATCCACTTCTCCTGCAGAAGACCTTTTACTACTCCACTGAGTTCTTGCAGAACTTTATATTTCTCCTCTGCCAGGTAGCGACGCTCATCCTCTCTCCTGAGAATCTCCTGTTGATGCTTCTCTTGGGCCTCTCTGAGCACCTCCATATCTTCCAACAGGGTCTTGTTCATGGTTTTACACGCTGACAGGTGACCTCTGAGCTCAGTGACTTCCTTCTCCAGCTCATCCACTCTGTGCTCAGCTGCTTGCCTTAGGACTCTTTCCCGTTCGACATGTTCTGTTACAGTCTCCTTTATCAGCTGTATCTCACGATCCTGCTCTCTTTTGTCCATCACGTGTCTCACTACTACCTCTTTAATTATATCGTTAAAGGGTACCACTGGGTCAGTCACCCCAGTCGAGTGAACCCTCCAGTTACCGTCCAGCACCAATGTGTCTAGTCCAGTCGTCTCATCTCCCAGCCCACCATCTGTCTTATCACGAGACGTCAGGTCCATCAGTTGGGCAGATGTACTTCTTCCTCTGGTCAGTTCTACCTCTGACCTGTCCATGTCAGGAGCCGTCACTGTCTCAGTGTCCGCTGGCCCCACAGTCGAAGCATCTCCATCGTCAGACCAAACGTCATCAAACAAAAGAAAGTCCCGGCCCCTCTCCCAGGCATAGACTAAGTCCAGTGGTATTCCTCTACCTTGGCACTCACCACCTTTGGTCCCCTCAAACACTACTCTGTCTACTGCGTAGTTCACCGTGACCCCGTGTTTACAGCGAACCCTGATGTTTTTCTCGGTCAGAGAGAAAACGAGAGGAGTTCCTGTCAGAGTCACCTGACTCTCTGATTCCAGCCGACCAAAGGCTCCTTCCCGGTGCAGCATCACTGTACACATCTGTGGCCCATCATTACTCCCCGGAAAGGATATTCCACATTCTGAAAAAGACCTGCACATACACTGCGGTACTCCAGACATACCTACTGAGTCACCCAGTGTTGTCACTTCTTCACACTTGGCCCCTTTCTGGACCACCACCCCGCTTTGGGTTGCCACCCCAATTTTGGTCACCGCCCCCTTTTGGAACTCCACCCCTTTTTGGGTTACCACTCCAATTTGGGTCACCGCCCCCTTTTGGGACTCCACCCCTTTTTGGGCTACCACTCCAATTTGGGTCACCGCCCCCTTTTGGGTCAGCGCCCCCTTTTGGGATTTCCCCATGTCCGTCCTGCAGAACCTCTTAGGCCACAGTTCACACCGTACAGTTTGTCTTTTAACGATACCACACAAGTCTTTGCTGGCACCACCACAGCTCCTGCTGTCACTGATCACCAGCACCTCCGGCTGCTGTTCACACACACACACACAGCGGCTGGTGTCACTGCAGCTCCTGCTGCGCCATCTTCGTGGACCCGCCGATCCACCGGAAGCCGCTTGTCACCTTCGTAACCCCGCCGGGTTACTGGAAGCCGCTTGTCACCCTCAAAGATAAAAAAAACCACAAAAGCGCGCCCATAGGGCCTTACCAGTGCAGGTATAATCGGTTATGAAGCAATAATACAGGGTACTCACCCTTAATAGTTGTGTAAAGCCACAACTACTGTATCCGCTTAGTCACATGCAATAAAGCTGCAGCAGGATGGTGTAGACAGACAGCGTCTGCTACCAATGCTCAAAGAGGAAAAACACCAGGTCCCTGTGCTGCGAGACCTTCGTGACCACTCTGAGCCACAGCAATCTGCCTTGCAAAAAAACCTTCGTGACCACTCTGAGCCACAGCAATCTGCCTTGCAAAAAAAACCTTCGTGACTGCTCTGAGCCACAGCAATCTGCCTTCAGGTTTTGCAGAGGAAAAGAGAAAAAAAAAACAAAAAAAAAAAAAAACACATGCACAGTCTCTCACGTGTCCTGTTCAGGACGTACCGCCTCCACCTGAGAACGTCCAACACACAGGGCACACCGGGTGCTATTCAGGGAGCCGACCCTCCTCCCAGGGTCTCCCAACACACTGGCCTCACCAGGTCCAGGGGCTCAGCAAGTGTTCTTCAGGACATCCGTCTCCGCCTGAGACTGCCCAACACATGCCTCACCAGGTCCAAGGTCATACCACGTGTTCCAGGGATCCGATTCCTCTCCCAGAACCTCCCAACACTGACCCTCCAGGACCTTGCTCACTGACCCCTCCAGGAACACAGTCTCTCACTGACCCTGGTCAGTGCAACACAGACTCCTGTCTGTTACCTGTGTCGGCCACACAGGTTCCTGGACGCCTCTTCTCCTCAGAGGTATCCCACAAATTTTAATACAGTCACTTTCTCTGACCTCGGTCAGTATTACTCACGGTTGTCAGACAGTCTGCTCTCCTGGCTCAGAATCGCCAGCGCTGCCACACGCGCTTCTGGGAATCGCTGCCCGCAGTCTGTCACCAATTGTAGGGATTCGACTCGCTTAGGTGCAGCGGGAGACAATTATGAGGCAGGTTTTCCCAAAGTCCATGAGGTTTATTTGCTCCATAAACCATAAATCAGCGTATCACCAAAATAGCCTCTAGCTTAGGCACAAAAGAACATAAACGTCCGTGGCTTCAGACTCGGACTGAGAGTCTCAGCACATGCTGGGAGCTGTAGTCCTCCCCATATACACTCTCTGTAGTGTCCCACCTGGACACATGGAAGTCTGTCCACACTCAGACAGACTCACTCTCACACTCTCTCACATGTGCCAAACACCTCAATTACATAGCCCTGTAACCACACCCACAGGTGATCACATGGCTATGACATCACTAAAGGTTGTATAGACACACACAGGCTTCCCTGACACAGTGTAACAGAAAGATCAGCAGTACCTCTGCTGATCAATACACCCTGGAGCCTGCATCCCAAGGCCACCCACCTTGAGACCCATAATGGTCATTTAGGACCCTGCTCCTGTTACCACACTGAATGTGCCTGTACACCCGTCCTGGGACACCCACACAGCGCCCCCTAGCTGACATAGTGGTAACTACACCACACTACTTAGATGATATTTTGATATATTCCCCCGACAAGTATTCTCATTTGGAGCATGTACGAACTGTGCTCCAAAGGCTGAGAGAAAATCATTTGTATGCCAAATTGGAAAAATGTGTATTCTGTGTACAAGAGTTGTCCTTTTTGGGGTTAATTGTATTCGGTGAGGGTTTTCGCATGGACCCCAAGAAGGTGCAGGCCATTGCGGATTGGGTGCAACCCCGAGATCTTAAGGGTCTTCAGCGCTTCTTGGGGTTCGCCAATTATTACCGCAAATTTATCCGGGGGTTTTCGCAAGTGGTCAAACCTCTCACGGATCTAACATGCAAAGGTGCGGATGTGAGAAATTGGTCCTCGCTTGCAAAAGCGGCCTTTGCGACGCTGAAAAAATGTTTTATGTCTGCTCCTGTGTTAGTGCAGCCAGATCCGTCCAAACCATTTGTCGTGGAAGTGGACGCCTCTGAGGTGGGGGTGGGGGCGGTGTTGTCCCAAGGGCCTGCCACTCTAACCAACCTCAGGCCATGTGCTTTCTTTTCCAAGAAGTTCTCTGCTGTGGAAAGAAATTACGACGCAGGCAATAGAGAGCTTCTTGCGGTCAAATTGGCGTTTGAAGAATGGAGGCACTTTTTGGAGGGGGCCAGTCACCCAGTTACGGTGATCACGGATCACAAAAATTTGTCGTACATTGAGTCTGCTAAAAGACTAACGCCCAGACAAGCCCGTTGGTCACTTTTTTTTTCCCGTTTTCAGTTTACAATTACATTTCGTCCAGGGTCTAAGAATGTCAAGGCTGACGCCTTATCATGCAGTTTTCAGCCAGTGTCGCCCCCTTAGCCACCATCCTCCATTCTTCACCCTGGGGTTGTGATAGCAGAGGTCTCATCTGAATTGGAACGGGAGATTCAGGGGGCCCAGTCGCAGGCCTCGGCGGCCAAGCCGGAGGGGAAGTTGTTTGTCCCAGAGCAACTTCGCCTGAAACTCTTGCAGGAGTTCCATGAATCCAATCTGAGTGCTCACCCTGGTATTTCAGCCACACGTCTGGCGGTGGCTAGGATCTTTTGGTGGCCTACCCTTGGTTCGGACATAAAAAAATTCATTGCTGGTTGTGGGGTCTGCGCTCGTTCTAAAAGCTCTCATAGCCGGCCGGCAGGGGAGCTGATACCCTTGGCAGTGCCCGAAAGGCCATGGACTCACTTATCCATGGATTTTGTTACCAATCTCCCTCCATCTAAGGGTAATACAGTGGTATGGGTAGTGGTGGACAGGTTTTCTAAGCAGGCTCATTTCGTACCCCTGTCCGCACTACCATCAGCTGAGACGTTGTCCAGATTGTTTGTGCAGCATGTGATCCGGTTGCATGGGGTACCCATGAATGTGGTGTCTGATCGTGGTGTGCAGTTTGTGGCTAAGTTTTGGCGTGCTTTCTGCAAAAAATTTAGGTATATCTCTGTCCTTTTCGTCTGCATACCATCCTGAGAGCAATGGGCAGACGGAGCGCACTAACCAGTCCCTGGAACAGATCCTCAGGTGTCTAACCTCTGCTAGACAGAGTGACTGGTGCGATGCAATCCACTGGTAGGTCCCCTTTCTTGATTAACTATGGGTTCAGTCCTCATTTCGGTGAGTTTTCTCGTCTGGATTCGGGGTGCCCCGGGGCTGAGGACTCTGTTCAGCGGTTAAAAAATACGTGGGCAGAAGTCCAGCGGCGTATATCCAGGTCTCAAGGCAGGTATAAGTTTTTCGCGGACAGGAAACGAACACCTGGTCCCATGTTTCGGGTGGGAGAGAAAGTTTGGCTCTCCACGCGAAACATTAAGTTAAAGATTCCGTCAGCCAAGTTAGGACCCAAATTCATTGGCCCGTACAAGATTGTGGAAAAAATCAATCCAGTGGCGTATAGGCTGTGCCTTCCACCCTCTTTCAAGATCCCTAACGTCTTCCACAAATCTCTACTGAAACCTTTTGAAGCAGTCCGGGGAGACTCCGAGTCTGCTGCTTCTCCTGTTTTGGTCGAGGGGCGGGTGGAGTACGAGGTTGGTCATATCGTAGATTCCAGGTTGGTACGGCGGTCGGTACAGTACCTGGTTCATTGGAAGGGGTATGGACCGGAGGACAGGTCCTGGGTACCGGCCCGGTTGATGCATGCTGATCGCCTGGTACGGGCTTTCCATGCTAAGTACCCGGGCAAGCCTGGGGGTCCAGAGGCCCCCCGTTGAGAGGGGGGTACTGTCATGATCTCAGTGCGGGTTTGACTCGCACACGTGGGGTTAATGTTTGGAACCAGTGCTGATGACTGGCATTTCTGGGGTTAAAGGTTGTGATCCCGATGCAGGCTTACCTGCACACCTGGGGCTATGATTGTGGCCTCTCCCTGGTTCTGGGGGAGGCTTCTTATAGCCTCAGGACGCTCCCATCCCTGTCAGTTATACTCTTGCCCTTGGCATTGTGTGGTGACCCCTGAGTGTGTTTGTGCTGTGTTCTGGTTACTTGATTCTCTGTGTATGACTCGGTCTGTACCCTGGATATCACTTTGGATTCTGCCTGGTACCTCCTATGTCTGTTTGGTTTTGATCTCTGCTTGGCCCTGATTATCCGCTCTGTCTCATCCCTGGTACTGTACTGTGATCCTGTGTATGACCTTTGGCTTTGTCTGACCTCCCGTCTGTTTATTCCTCCTGTACCTCGTTTAGCACTGCTTCTGTACTCAGGACACGCGCACTGGCTCTATGAGCAAGTGTAGTGCGGTGTCTCTGACAAAATGCTCTGTTCCCAACTAAGACTCGGAGGCACAGCAGTAACGTGTGTGAGCCAGAAAAGACAAAAGGCTACGGCTGCCTGCCATACGAGGGGCGTTCTAAAGAGAGCAAGCAAGGGGGACTTCAGTGTAACTCAGTACTGCAAGTACCTCACATAAGTGCTAGGAAGGAGACTATACAACCCATCTGCATAGAGAGATTCCTAAGTTGCTTCCAGGCTAATCAACTCCTGTTCCATCTGTGTTCTGGATCCTGGACTGCACTAACAAAGCACAGTAAAGGTAAAGGAAACTGCACCCTGTTGTGTCATTGCCTTCTTCCTGCAACCCCTTCAGCACTGCTACATCTCTGTGCCTAACACTGCACCCTCTCCCTCAACACCTATTACTACTGCCCTGGGACTACAGCTCCACCTCCTCCAATCATGAGGTGATAACGGCTTGGATGTATTTTTTGAAGAACGGAGTCAAAGGTAACTCAAGAACATCAAACTTGGGAGTCGTTAGCAGTGATCGATAGGTCTGGTGGGGCATGGAGTTGAGTAGGACAGTAGAATGATGATGAATTCAGTTTTCTTGTTGAGTTTGAAAAAGCGAGAGAAGAATACAGAGGATATACAGTAGTTGATAAATACTAAGAAATTGTTTGAAGAACACTCACAAAGAGGGTGAGAGATTAGGAGCTGATGGGAACAGGAGACTATGACTGTTTAGTTGCTGTGGTATGAGGAGATCCAGAACAAGGCCAAGTCTGTGATGCCAAAGGCAGAGAGAGATTGTAACAGGAGACAGTGGACAAGGTGTTAAAATGCAAAGAACCAATCTAGTAGGAGGAGAACAAAATAATGTTGTTTGGTTGTGGAAGATAGTAGATTGTTCATGTCTTTGACTATGATAGCTTAAGTAGAATTTTCTGGATATGAGCCTGATTGTAGCCAGTCAAATAATGTGTTGGTTGAGAGGTGGGAAGACAGTTCATGGCAGACATATTGTTCAAGGAGTTTAGAGGCATACAAGAGTTATGAGAGAGGGGAATGGCTGAACAAGAATGGATCAAATATAGGTGTGATTGTTTCATGCTTAAAGGAAAAAGAATAGCTGCCAGTGGGAAGTCACATGTTGGAGAGAAGATACCAGTAGGCAGTCAACATGTCGGAGAGAAGTCATATGTTGGATAGAAGATGCAAGCAGATAGTCACATGGTTGAGAGGAGATGCCAGTGGATATTGACATGTTGGAAAAAAGATGACAGTGGGTAGTCACATGTTGGAGAGAAGAAGCCAGTGGATAGTCACATGTTGGAGAGAAGATGCTGGTGGGTGGTCACATGTTGGAGAGAAGATGCTGGTGGGTGGTCACATGTTGGAGAGAAGATGCTAGTGAGCAGTCATATGTTCAAGAGAAGATGCAAGTAGGTAGTCACATGTTGAAGAGAAGATGCCAGTGGGTAGTCACATTTTGGAGAGGCGATACCAATAGGTATTCACATGTTGGAGAGAAGATGCCAGTGGGTATTCACATGTTGGAGAGAAGATGTCAGTGGATAGTCACATGTTTGAAAGAAGAAGCCAGTCGGTAGTCACATGTTGGGAAGAAGATCCCAGTGGAAAGTGACATGTTGGAGAGAAGATGCCAGTGGGTAGCCACATGTTGGAGTAAAGATGCCAATTGGTAGTCACATGTTGGAGATAAGATGCCAGTGGACAGTCACATGTTAGAGAAAAGATGCCTGTGATGGCTCAGATACCCTGGGGCTAAAGGATCTTCCCTATCCCTAAAGCTAAAGCGCGCCCTAGCTATTTGTCACAACTCTGTTGTCAGAATACCTAAGGTCAGGGGCTCCTTCCCTGTCCATAAGGCTAGGGGTGCCCTAGCTATCCCTGCTCTCCGAATTACTTCTGATAGTGAAGATGCTGGGGCCATGTACCTAGATGAACTCCTTAATCAGCCCTATGTCTGTCACTGTCCCACACACAAGGAAGTGGGGAGTAACAGTGTATGTATACAGTATATACAAACCAGACTAACAAGGGAGGACGTACAACGATAAATGAAAATACCAAACATACAAATGTAATAACGTGCAGGAGGAATATATGTCACCACGGAGCAGGCAGTCCAACAGTAAAAGGGGAGGTTTATTTACAGGGAGAATATCTGGTGAACATATAATATAGCAGAAAATGCTGTAACAGGTGATATCGGAGACTGAAGAAATAACAGAAGTGCAAAACAACAGACAGTTATTCTCTTATGGGGATGAAATATCAGTTCCTGGAGATCTTGCTTGTAGAGATCACTCTTCTCCCACGGTGGCACCCAGGCACCAGGGGTGCTTGAGGTCGTCTATCTCTGGGGTCCTAGGTATAGTCCAACTGGCGTATGGGGGTTAACGTGAGAGCTCAAGGGGTATGCAGAAGGCGGTATCCCCCTGTATGCAAGGTTCTTCCCTCTGCTGCGGCAGCGGCGTTCCCTCACCAGGGTCAGGGGCTCTGCCTGGGACAGTCTCTCATGGCAGGTCAGTGTCACGTTACACTATGTTCCTCGGTCACAGGGAATTGGGTCGCCCTCCCAGGGCAGTGGGGTACTCGGTACCGGGCCGGTGTCAGGGGGATGTGGTGTCACAGCGGCGGTGACCCGGTCCGTGGCCCTGGGCGCCCAAATCAATGGTGGTTTGTGATATAGTTTATGTGATAGTTCGTGACGCCACCTGTGGTGTTTGGCAAGCAAGATGTTAAGCCAACGCTGCATGCAGATCCTCTGGGGCTGATGGTGTGTTGCAGCATAGATGGTGTAGCTCACCACAGGTGAAGCTGTAACCCCAGTGCAGTGTATAGGTGCAGGCGGTGTGAGGAATATTGGTACCCAGATGTAGCGGTGTTGACGGTGTTAGCGCACAAATGAATGGAGGACACCAGGGCTTGTAGTTCCAAAGCTTTACTCACAGTCCGTGGTACACACTGGTGCCTGCCTCTGTGCCGTGTCCTCCGGGGCAGAGACTCAATCAACCTCCCGGGCAAGTCATGATTCTCCTCTCCAACACTCCGCCAACATGTTTCCTGAACGACTCCTCTATTGCACCTTAAGGTGTGAAGAGCTCCAGTACCGTGGTACTCTGAAGTTCCTCCTGTCAGATGTTCCTAACAACTCTACTCATATGGCAGACAGCTGTAGCCTCTCTCGGGGACTCCCTTCTCCAGAGTCCTGGCTCTCTATTCAGTTGCTGTTGTGCCCCGAGTCTTGGATGGGAGTAATGCATTTACAGCCAGCTACTCCACCGGTGTCTGCTGCAGAACCATAAGTGTCCATACAACCTCGGGGACCGGGCCCCGGCCTTGCGCTGAGAACCTATAGGCAGGGTTCCTCTTCCAACCCACAACTCCTCTCTGTTCTCCTACTCCTTCGTTCCGCACTGTTCCTTCTCTCTCTTATGGAAGCTTAGGTTGCAGTTCTACGTCTTTCTCCTTCTCTTCCTTTCCTGTGCCAGCTGGCTCAGGTCACTGAGGCAGCTGCAGCACTCCTTCCTCCATCCCTTCTTCCAGGGATCCCCACTCCTCCCGAGTGGCTTCCTTCCTCTCTGACCCTCTGTCAGACTGAACTGTAATTCTAAACCTTCCCAACCTTTTATATCTAACTCCACCCACCTCCCAGCACATCTCGTGTTACAAAGCAAGGACCCACAAAAGGTGCTCTGCTACCCTCTAAGCATGGAGCCGCAATGGGGTCCTGCTGAACTATCCTGTGTGTGGGTGCAGGTGTTGGAGTGTGGAAAGGAGTTCCCAACTTACCTAGTTGATGGGGCACTACACCTTAGGAGAAGGTGCAGTACCTCTGTGGCGACTGAGCCTCAGGGGCGCCACAGAAGCGTCTCAGGATAAAGCAGGGTCTCACTGCAGAGGAGCATCTTAAGGCGTGCAGTCTGTTGGTGTGACAATGTCTCTAACAGGAGAGGAGTGACCAGCCCTCCAGGCGGTGCAGTGACAGGCTTCTCGTACTCAGTGCTCACCGCCTGTGTCTGTGGTCCCTCAGTGTTCAGTCACTGCGCCTGTCTCCTGTCCTCTCCTCTCTTAGCGTCCTCTCTGCTCCCGTCCCTGCGCTGCTCTGCTGAAAGCGCGCCCTATTCTCCCGCTCTCCGTCCTGCCCTCTTCCTGTTCCTGGTGCTCGCGCAGTGCACTAAAGCATCCCCCGGGTTACTTAATGCCCTGCTCGATGGTTCTGGGCACGGAGCTAAGAAGGCAACTCCCCCTCGGCTCCTTCGGTGCTTCACCCCCTTACACAAATATGCACTTACAGACAGCAAAGAGGAACACCAGGGAGAAAAGGGAGGTAAAAGAAATAGGAGAGGATGAGAAATTGCACGCAGCAGAAACACCAAGCAACAATTGCAGATCAACATTCCAAGCAACATCTGACACCTCCACTCCGAGCCAGGCAGTACAAGACTAACTCTGATAATCCAGATTGCAAGAGGACAGTAAATATAAGAGAGGAGAGTGGCCAATACTGAACAGTTGAGATAATCCAAGAAGGAAAGCTTTAGAGACTCTAAGCTGAACAGTTAACCCCTGCACTGCTAACAGAAATCTGCACCACTTAATATGAAGGGGAAATGCTTCTAATCAGTGCAGGAGTATGTGAAATAAAACATTGTGGTCTTCTGGCCCCTCTCTGTTGCAGTAAACCCGTGACAATGCTAGTGAATAGTCACATGTTGAAGAGAAGATGCCAGTGGATAGTCACATGCTGGAGAGAAGATGCCAGTGGGTAGTCCCATGTTGGAGAGAAGATGCCAGTGGGTAGTCACTAGTGATGAGTGAGTATACTCGTTGCTCGGGTCTCCCCGAGCATGCTCGGGTGTCCTCCGAGTATTTTGGCGTGCTCAGAGATTTAGTCTTCGTTGTCTCATCTGCATGATTTGTGACTTATAGTGAGGCTGAATACATGTGGGAATTCCCTAACAAACAGGCATTCCACACATGTAGTCAAGCTGTCTAGCAGTCGCTAATCATGCAGCTGAGATTACGAAAGCTAAATCTCCGAGCACACCAAAATACTCGGAGGACACCCAAGCATGCTCGGAAAAACCCGAGCAACGAGTATACTTTCTGATCACTAGTAGTCACATGTTGAAGAGGTGAATTAAGACTGACTTAAAAACTGTAGTAAGGTTTGGATTGAGAGAAGATTAGATAGAATCCAATGCACAGGTGGTGATGTGGAATGTTATCCGAGCATGCTCGGGTGCTAACCGACAATCTTGGGCGTGCTTGAAAAATATGTTTGAGACCCAACGGCTGAATATCTTGCGACTGTTCACCAGCTGTAACACATGCAGATATTGATTGACTAACAAACAGACAATCCCTGCATATGTTGTGGCTGTCGAACAGCCACGAGACATACAACCGCAGGGTCTTGATCATGTTTTTTGAGCATGCCCAAGATACTTGGTTAGCATCCAAGTATGCTCAGATAACACCTCATCCGAGCATGTTCGCTCATCACTAGTGGAAAGCTTTTCATCTATAATGGTGGAGAAGCAGATTATATGGGGAGAGAACTGGGCAGTTTGTAGCTTAAACTGTGGGTTAAATCTTTTTCTGAGGTCCTCATTCTCTTGTTTGAAAGTCTTCAACTGAGATGAGAGGTGAGGGAGTTGGCACTGGGGGTTACTGTGTAATGGGGTGACAGAGACTGTCCTGTACCAGTCTCTGAAGACAACAATTTGTGTAGTGTGAATATTGCCATGCGGTTTTAGTGTGTAATATGTAATGTGAAATGTGACTCATGTACAGTGTTATGTAGTTGTAATAAACTGCAGGTACTGAGGATGCCGCCACGGATCCGAGACAGATCAAGAGTTAAAGGTTTATTTACAAGGATTTTTTTTTCCATGCAGGGAAGAGCAGTAGGGGGTTAAAGGTGACAGTATAAAACAGTAGAACAGCACAATGGAGCTGTAGTAAGCAATGAAACAGTTATGCAGGCATTGAAATGGTTAACCTCAGAAAAATAGAACTTATCAGTCCGGGGAAAGCTTGATTGAAGGGGTCTGCTTCTCCCACGTTGGCACCGACAACAGCAGCGCTTGCAGTCTCTAAAGTCTCTTTTCTAAATGAAGCTGGGACCTCAGGGGTTAAAGCCAAGAGCAGGGAGACGCTGCGAACCTGAGTCTCCCCTGCTCTGAGTCTCTATGTGATACCCCGACTGTCTCTCCACAGGAACGATGCTGCGCACACTGGGAAGTCTCTCTGCCACACTCAGGAGCCCCAGCTTGTCACTGCGGTCTCTGGGACTGCACTCTAAGGTCACTTTCTCTGCACTGTCAGGGGGGAATTCTCCTCTAGACACAGAGGCTACCGGGTCCACGTACTCACATATGGCGCTCTCTATACCCCTTGTCCTTCGGTCTCTGTCTCTGGATGGGAGGTTCTCGTTCTCTGGGAGCGCGGTGCTGCAGCCTGGCCTCTGTCCTGCATGCTATGCTCTGCCTCTGGTGTGCTCTGCTTTCGTGCCCTTTCCCTGCACAGCTTCCTGTCCAGCACCTCTCCTCCCTTGTCACAGTCCCCCACTGTCACATGGTTCAGTCGGTCCGGGCCTGAATGTCTTCCCCCAGCAACCCTACTGTCTGGCTAGGTGGTTCCGGATATGGAGCAAGTTAGGTAACCCCTTTTAGGCTCTTCTTCCTCTTCACTCCCTTACATAGTGATGCTACAGTGTGGGTACTGCAAAGGTAACGCCTAAGGTAACCTGGTACATTCAGCTCGAAGGTGCTGAAAGTATAGGATATAATTTAGAGTTTAGGACATAGAGCAGATTAAACAATGAAAAGCATTGTGTTAAATGTTTGGGACCAGCCCGGCATTGGAGGAGGTCAAGTAACAAGGGTAACTACTTCCTGCTTTAGTTAGTTGTATGTAGTGTGAGGTTCATGTGAAGATTAAGTTCAAGGTGCAGTGGGCTGTATGCACAAGGAGTACATATCTTTCTGGCAGCAAGAGGTCTTACCAAATTTCCTGCTGAACTTCCTGTAACGTCCAGGGCTTACGGCCTGAACTAAGCTCTGGGAAGTGTGCCTTAATCCCTTCCATACAGAGGAAGCCGGATGGGGGAACGGCAAGAGGGAGATGTAACAAATATAAGAAGTGCTGTGGGGCCAGATGAGAAATCCCTGGGGTTGACAAGAGGATCAAGAGTAGGGATAGTCCGAGCTGAACGCAAGCAGAGGCTTGAAATGTACTGTGTTGATGGAGCTGGAGGGTGTTGTGTTAAAGACTAATATAATTGAACTGTCCAGTAAAGTTGAACTTATCAAAGCTAACAGAGTGTCCCTTAATGTGTGCGTGTGTGGTAATAGCAGGTACGCAGGATGCAGTGACGAGACGCGAGACAGATGTGACTTTAAACGTTAACTTTTATAGATAAATGCAGTTAGGGCTTTTGTTATGCAACCAACAGAATAACAGTAGTTGTCCTCGCAGGGAGCCAATACACATAAGCAAGGATTGGGAGAACGTGACTAATCCGGCAAAGACTGGTCACTATATGGCCGTGGAATGGCCGACTACGGATCCTTAGTCACTATGTATCACTTATCGTCCTGACGTCCCTCGGTGTTCGGTTCCACGGGGTATCTGCGTCGCAGCCACTGGGCCCAGCCACTGAAGATCTGGCGTAGTCTTCGGGCGTTCCGACACCCAGGAGGAGCAGGGGCACAACAGGCCCACGGAGCGTTTTTTGGCGGGATGTCCCCCAGCAGAGGCAGCGGGATACCGCCTGGGAGTGGGAGAGTGGAGTCCTGCAACTCCCTGACAGGGACTGGCAGCGGCGGTGATAAGTGGCGTTTGATAGGCCACAGGCGTAGTCTGAGGCCGCACTGGAGGATCCGCAGCGGGCACAGGCCCAGTCTCTACCGCGGACTGGAGCGGGGCGATGGTCGGAAGTGAAGCGGCAATGGCTGCGGGCAGCAGCGAGTAGGCCACAGCTGAGAGCTGGAGTGAGGCAGCAGTCTTCTTTTGTCGGTAAGCTCGGCGGCATCTCCCTGCGGTCCACCTCCTTCTCCCTCGTTCTGCTGACTCACCCAGTCTGGCCCTCTCCACCCCTCTTCTCTGGACTCCTCCCCCAACTGCCCTGTCAGTCACAGCAGTCCATCCCCTAGTTCTGCTCCCTGGAAACAGATACCCCAGGAACCTGGAAGACGGGCCCCTCGGTTCCGGCCCGGGCACTCGGCGGAGGCCTCCCCTACTACATGCGGCTGATCCAGAAGCTAAGGACGTGGATGCAGTGGAGGCCTCCAGCCTACAAGTTATTGTAAAGCAAACTTCACAGCACATGTAGACTGGGAAACTGTTTGTGTGTGAGGTGCCAGGGTGTAGAGTAGCAGCTCGCCCACGGCTACCACCACGGGTACCTTAAATTTTGTGTAGTTGGCAGGGCGAAAACATGCATCATGAAAACTTGAAAGATGCGGGGAAGATTTCAGGGAAAGCTAAGATTGCGACTGTTGGAAGACCCAAGATAGCGCATGATGGTGCAAAAACCAGAGGAGGTTCCGCCCGTCGCTGGCATCAGGGGAGCGAAAAGGGGAGAAAGCCAGTCTGGCCCAAGAGGTGATCCATATGGAGAAGATGTCCCATCGTGAGAGGTGCCCACCCAACATGGCCCTCAACGGAAGAACAAACCCCGCCCATTGCGGCAAGTGACTGAAGAACAGGCTGGGATTCGGGCAGAATGGGAAACAGCTGGAAGTGACCCCACCCGGGGAAGGGTCAAGTACCTGAAAGAGTACACCCTGAAAAGAGCGGGTTGACGCCATTGTGGGAGAAGGCGAGTGCCTGATTCCGGTAGAGCGTGACAGCTGGCATTACGGCATTACTTTCCATGCTGTAATATAGACTGGGACACTGTTTCTTTGTGGGGTGCCAGGGTGTGGATTAGCAGCAGCTCACCCATGGCTACCACCCTGGGTACCTTACAACTATATAGCATTAAAATTGTTACAAAAAATTAAACAGGTTTTTCGTTTTCAAAAGACCCCTGTCCCATGGGTGCAGTTTGCTTTACAAAACAAATCAATTATTCTTTACTCACCCTGCCCAGGCCCAAATCGCCAACGCTGGACTGCTGCACTTGGTGGGTCATGTAGCCAATGACAGTTGTGGCGCCCCCATTTTTCTAAATTTTGTACATTTATACTTGTTTATTTGTTTATATGCATTTCTGTTGTTTTTCATCAATCCAGGAGTACTGAATGGGGGGAATGTGGCGCCCCCAGGAGCATGGTTGCCACAGTGCCATTGCCTTCCTCCAGGGAGGGTAATGTCAGGCTTGGAAGCAATGAAGGGTCTCTCTAGCAGTTAACCATGTCATGCAACACAGTTCCCACTCCAGGCCAGCAGAGGGAGCTCTGAGCCAATACTAAGGGGAAGAGTTTCTCTCTGGGGGCCAGGAGGGGAAATTAGTCAGTTAGTTTGAGGAGGGCAATGAGTGTAGACGTGTGGAGAGAAGCTGGAGATTGAGCTGAGGATAGAGAGCTCCCTCCCAGTGATAGCGCATGATCTGGAGCCTGGTCTCCACGGTTGTATGGATACTGAAGGTCCTGCAACAGAAACCAGAGGAATAGGAAGCTGTAAATGCTCTATTCCCACCTAAGACTCAGAGGCACAACAGCGACGGGTGAGCCAAGAGAAATAGTGGGCTACAGCTGTCTGCCATACGAGGTAGATCCAAAAGGGAAGAAGAAGGAGGAACTTCAGTGTAACACAGTACTGCATGTACCTCAAGTAAGCGCTAGAGAGGAGACTACACAACCCATCTGACAGAGAGATTCCTAACTTGCTTCCAGGCTAATCATCTCCTGTGGCATCTGTAATCTGGACCCTGGACTGCACTTACAAAGTAAAGGTAAAGAAATTACATTCTGCTGTGTCCTTGCCTTCTTTCTGCAACTTCTTCAGCACTGCTACAACTCTGTGCCAGACACTGCACCCTCTTCCTCAACACCTATTCTCTTCATCTACTCTGCCCTGGGACTACAGCCCTGCCTGTGAAGGGCTATAACATCACTGCTGCACCCCACCATCTGTCCCAGAGGATCTGTCTGCAGCGTCGGCTTAACACCTCCTTTGCCGAACACCACAGGTGGCGTCACGAATCACTCATAAACTTTATTTCATCACTCAAATCCCCTTTTACATGGATGCCCAGGGCCACGGACTGGGTCACCGCTGCTGTGATATTCCCCTCTGAAGGACCGGCCCGGTACCGAGTACCCCACAGCCCTGGGAGGGCGACCCATTTTTGGCGTCACGAACAGGATTACGGAGCCCGGTATCCCCGGGTCCTGTGTGCCAGAGACTGTGAAATTGCCGCCATTACCCCGCTGCTTGGCGTGCGTGGGAAACCAAAGAGGCGGGCCGTCGTGGGCGGAGTCTGCCGAAGAGCGCGAAGCAGTGAAGTGCCGCGCGGGAAGAGGACAGCGTGCGAGAGGTGGGAGGGGCGGAGGCTTGCAGCCCGATCATCCAGCCTGTAACGCGGCAGCCGGTAAGCCTGCTCCCCCCAACATTAACTAGGGGGGAGAAGAGAATGTCTGAGGCAAACGCCCCCGCAAACCCCTCAGCGCCGCAAGATGCAGGGCTCAATGCTGCTGCGGCTCCAATAGTGCCGCTGAATCCAGCAGCCAGTGTTGCCTCCAGGGCACCGCAAGAAACAGCGCCCACCGCAGCAGTCCCCATAATGCCGCTGTCTATGCCTTACATACCAGGAGCAGCCTGGCTCCGCAGTATTCAGGGGAGTCACATGCCCTGAGTGAATTTAAAGAGAGACTGTGCAGTTTGTTTGAGGTGTATCCTCTGTCTGAAAGCCAGAAGGTGAACATCCTTATTGGGCAGCTAACAGGTGCAGCACAGAGGGAAGTAAAAGCCTGGCAGGATAGTGACAAAGAGACTGTTAAAAAGATTTTGGCCAAGCTAAGGCTACTTTCACACTTGCGTTTTTTTTGCTGCGCGTTTTTTGCACACACAAACGCATGAAAAAAAACGCATCATGCGTTTGTGTGCGTTTTTTGCGGGTTTTGGTGCTTTTTTTAAAAAAAGCATGCTTTTTTTGCGCATACGTGCGCATTACAATGCGCACGTGTGCACACCCATAGACTTTAATGGGTGTTTTGCTGTAAAAAAAAACGCATTGCGTGCGCATGCCTTTTTTGGGGGCAAGTCGGACGCACAAAAAATGCAACAGGATGCATTTTGTGCGCCCGAGCGCACACTACAAAAAAACGCATGCGCATACAAACGCGTACAAACGCATGTGTATGCGCACATATGCGCACCCATGTTAAAGTATAGGGAAAAAACGCGTGCGTTTTTTTGCGCTAAAAACAGCGCAAAAAACGCAAGTCTGAAACCAGCCTAAGAAGCAACTTTGACACCTGCACTGCAGCTGAAATCAAGTGAGGTTCTTTGGATGTAAACAGAAAGCGCAGGACAATATAAGGGACTATGCTCTTAACCTGCAGGAGGCGCTGCGAGCCGTCAAGCAGATTGACCCTGACAGTGTGAAAGATGGAGACAAACTGCTAAAGGAGCAATTTATTGAAGGACTCCTATCTAGTACCCACAGAGCACAGCTGCGCATCATAGCCCTGCAAAACCCTGACCTGGACTTTGCAGACTTCAAGGACCGGGCTATCCGGGTACAGAAGGAACCAACTGTCAGCCGGCCAGCGCCCCCTAGGCGCCCAGCGATCACCTACCACCAGGAAACAACATCCTTCCCTTCCATCCCTGTGGAGGCTGATGCACAGACACTGGACAAAGATCCATCTGCAGACCTGCGTCTTCAGGTCCAGGAGTTGACCAAGGGTATGGCTGCTGTGATGTTGTCACATCTCCTGTTGTTTGTGGGCTGTTGCCCTTGTTTGCATTCTTTGGCTAGTAACAGTGATGTAGGGGAGAGGAGGAGTCGGGGGGAGGGACGTAGAGAGGGAGTGGGAAGTAAGAAATAAAGAAAAGCACGGCCTGGCAGCCAAGCACCAGCACATCAGCGTACGTCTCTGAATTCTTTATCGCCGACATCACGACTCTACAACTGGCGACGAGGAAGCGTTCATTCATCAGCCACAGGTATTTCAGTCCCACGAACAGTCTACAAGGCTATCAGCACTCACTATGGCTTGTCTACCCGCATTTCCTGCTTTTCATGTGCATCAGTCCCAAGCAAACCTGGCAGTGTCTTGGGATAAATGGCTAAAGCGATTCGAGATATTTCTGCAAGCCATGAATGTCTCTGATGATACCCGGAAAAAAGCCATGCTGTTACACTACGCAGGGGAGCAGGTTTACGATATATTCATTACTCTGCCGAATACAGGGGAGGACAAGGACTATGAGCTCAGCAAAGCTGCGTTAAGCAAGCACTTCTCCCCTCACAGAAATCCGGCATTTGAAATTTTTAAGTTCAGGCAGTCAAAGCAGTCGCCAACAGAAAGCATGGCTGAGTATCATGTCCGGCTACGACACCTTGCAGCGCACTGTGAATTTGCGGAAGTAGACAAAGAAATCCAAATGCAGATCGTACAAGGATGTATTTCCTCCAAGTTAAGGAGACACGCACTCAGAGACCCCACCATGACGTTAGCGAAGTTGCTAGATACAGCGCGTATAAATGATGCTGCAGACAAACAAGCTAAACTGATAGAGAACATCGAGCATGAGCCAGACGCGACATCTTCTATAGCAAAGCTTACACAGAAACCAAATGTGCCTCGCACGCAGGCAGCCACATGTTACAACTGCGGTGGATCGTATCCTCACCAGAATGTCTGCCCAGCAAAGGGAGGAACTTGTCATAATTGCGGAAAGCAAAATCATTTTGCAAAGGTGTGTAGATCCAAGCCACAATCTCCTCATACCACCGCACAACCTAGGCCACCAAAGATCCAAACACTGCAGATTAATGACGAGTCCCACAGCACCTATTTATTCTCCGTGACGGGACGGAAGAGGGATCTAATACTGTGCACACAGTTACTAATCCAAAACGAGTAATCCTAGTGAATGGCAATCCAATAGAAGCCCTGGTAGACACGGGGGCATCAGTCAACGTCATCAGTCATACTGTCTACAACCAGCTCCTAAACAAACCTACTCTACAAAGTACTAATATAAAGATTTTTCCTTATGGCTCAGCAGCTGCACTGCCCCTGTGCGGAAAATTTCAGTCAGAAGTTGCAGCTGAAGGAAAGTCCATCACTGACACCTTTTATGTGGTAGAATGCTCTGCGGACACACTTCTCAGCTGTACCAGTGCAATATCTCTGGGCCTTGTGAACCTTGTCAACAGCATTACAGGTCCTTCGGCCCACCACATTATGCAGAAGTACCCAAATCTCTTTAAAGGCCTAGGTAAGCCAAAGGATGTTCAAATAAAATTGCATATAGATCCGTCAGTACAGCCCTCTATTCAGCCCCACAGGCGCATTCCATTCCATGTCCGCAAGCTTGTGGAGCAAGAACTGCAAGACCTGGAGGCGTCCGATGTCGTCGAACGCGTTGAAGGCCCGACCCCCTGGGTTTCACCCATCGTTGTTGCACCTAAACCGAAGCAGCCAGGTAAAATCCGACTATGTGTGGATATGCGCCACGCCAATCGGGCGATCTAAAGAGAAAGGCACATCACGCCCACTATTGATGACATTCTCGCAGACCTGAATGGTGCGAAGGTATTTTCAAAAATTGACCTAAACTCGGGCTATCATCAACTTGAATTGCATCCAGACTCCAGGTACATTACAACTTTTAGCACGCATGTGGGCCTGCGCAGATTTAAGAGATTGAACTTTGGCATCTCATCGGCCGCAGAAATTTTTCAGAATATCGTCAGCCAGGTTCTGTCTGGCATTGCAGGAGTCCTCAACGTCAGTGATGATATTCTCATTTATGGCACAACCCAAGAGGAACATGACAATCGCCTAGAACAAGTGTTTCAAAGACTCCAAGCCTGCAATCTCACTGTCAATCCGTCAAAATGTGAATTTAACCGAAAATCATTAACTTTTTTTGGATACATCTTTTCTGAACAAGGAGTTTCAGCTGACCCACAGAAAGTGGCTGCCATAAAATCGGCTAGCCCACCGCAAAATGTGTCAGATGTTCGCAGCTTCCTAGGACTGGTCACATACTGTGGGCGATTTATAGCTGATCTAGCCACCGTTTCTGAACCTCTGCGAAAGCTCACAAAGAAAGACTTTCCGTGGACATGGGGTACTGAGCAGCAAGCAGCTTTTGACGCATTGAAAACCAACCTAACCAGCGACACTGTCATGGCCTATTTTGACCCGTCAAAACCCACACAGCTACTGGTGGATGCTAGTCCAGTAGGCCTAGGGGCAATTCTCACACAAGTGTCTAGCGCAGGCGACATATCCACAATCTCATATGCCAGCAAGACACTAACAGATACAGAGCAGCGATATTCACAAACTGAGAGAGAAGCCCTGGCAGTTATGTGGGGGTGCCTTCATTTCCATTTATACCTTTTTGGACATCAATTCACAGTGATAACTGACCACAAGCCACTCGTTCCAATTTTCAATAAGCCCTCGTCAAAGCCTCCCCCGCGTCTTGAACGCTGGTTGCTCCGCTTACAGAACTATCATCTCCAGCTGAGATACGAGGCGGGAGCTGGAAATCCCGCAGACTATTTCTCGAGACACCCAGCACCACAGCCCAACACAGGCGACATCCCCGCGACGATTCTGGCGGAGGAGCATGTCAACTTTGTCGTCGCCCATTCGGTACCGAAAGCTATGACCATACAGGAAATTAAGCAAGCGCTGGATGCCGATCACCAACTTCAATTTGTGATAGAGACGGTTCGGTCCAAGAACTGGAGCAGTTTTCTCGCTGAGGCACGCCTTCACCCTCCTGATCAGGCTGGGTACCTGGAGGTTTTCTTTAACACGAGACATTCACTATCAGTATCAGACTCAAATATGCTCTTAAGAGATAATCGCCTGGTGATACCTCAGAAACTTCAGAGCAGGGTACTGGATGTGGCGCATGAAGCTCATCAAGGGGTCGTGAAAACGAAGCAGCTACTTCGGGAGAAAGTGTGGTTTCCCGGACTTGACAAAAAGGTAGAGGCACTCGTTGAAACATGCATACCGTGCCAAGCCACTACAGTTGCCCATAGACGTGCACCATTACAAATGACACCCCTGCCAGCCGGCCCATGGATAGCTGTTAGCATCGATTTCTGCAGTCTACCAGATAGCTCCTATCTGCTGGTGATCATGGATGACTTTTCAAGGTTTCCAGTCACCGAACATGTTTCTACAACCTCGGCCAAGGCTGTTTTACCAAAATTAGACAAGTTCTTCTCGGCATATGGCATACCTGAGATCGTAGAATCATAGAATCATAGAATCATAGAATCGTAGAGTTGGAAGGGACCTCCTGGGCCATCTGGTCCAACCCCCTGCTCAAAGCAGGATTCGCTAAATCAGATTCGTGAAATCTGACAATGGACCGCCTTTTAATAGCACAGACTTTCAGTCCTTCGCAACCTACCTGTGTTTCACACACCGGAAAATAACTCCTTGCTGGCCTCAGGCCAACGGAGAAGTCGAACGATTCATGCAATCGCTCAACAAGACCCTAAGGATTGCTACCATGGAGCACAAGGACTTACAGCAAGAGTTGAACGCATTCCTCAGACAGTACAGGGCTACACCCCACTCTACAACGGGAATACCACCTTCAACGGCACTGTTCAACAGGCCCTTACAGGTCAAACTTCCAAGCATTCCAGCAATCTCCGTCCAGACCCCGATTTCTATTAATGACTCCATATCAAAGGAAAAGATGAAACGGTACGCAGATAAGCGCAACCATCGAGGCAGACAGCCGGCAATACAGGTGGGCGATTGGGTCCTGGCACAAAGGTTAAAAGCGACTAGCAAGTTTGCGTCACCGTACTATCCGGAACCCTTTCAAGTTATAGACGTTAAGGGCACCATGGTTACTGCCCGGAATCAAAGTCGTCAGGTCACACGAAATGTGTCCCACTTTAAAAAACTCCGGGGCCACGTCCCAAAAACCACGCCTATTGAGGAAGCGGAGAGCGACGACTTCCTGCCAGAGACTGGAGATGCCGTAAGCCTAACAGGGGATGGCTCCGGGGATACTCAGGGCTCATCTGGTGATGGGCTGTCTCACCGCTATCCGACTAGGACCTATCGAAGACCACCTGCCCACCTTACAGACTATGTTCTGCAGTGAGACTTAATGTTTGAACGACAATATTCTTCAAATGTTTCAGTTTTTTTTTGTTGTGAGAAAAGAAGAGGTGTGATGTTGTCACATCTCCTGTTGTTTGTGGGCTGTTGCCCTTGTTTGCATTCTTTGCCTAGTAACAGTGATGTAGGGGAGAGGAGGAGTCGGGGGGAGGGACGTAGAGAGGGAGTAGGAAGTAAGAAATAAAGAAAAGCACGGCCTGTGCAGCCAAGCACCAGCACATCAGCATACGTCTCTGAATTCTTTATCGCCGACATCACGACACTACAGCTGCACTTGCTAAAACTGTGCAGTCCCTGCAGGTGTCCTCCAAGGAGAAGATCCAGCTTGCTTCCAGTCCAGAGGATGTCCCGTGGCTACGAAAGACGAGGATCCCGCCACTCCGAGGGAGAAACAACGATCGCTGTGACCAGGACAGACATCCCATCTGTCGTCACTGCCACAAGGCAGGCCACATCGCAAGATTCTGTCATTTAAACGAGCAACCGCTGGGGCAGAGGGCCAACCCCCAGGAGCAGGACCACAAGGCCCAAAGAACTGGCGAGCCAAGTATGTTGGAGGGAGACCGATCCTTCCAGTGGTGATTGACGGCATCCCCATGAACGCTTTGCTGGACACTGGCTCCCAGGTGACCACTATGCCCTATATCCTCTACAAGCGGTATTGGGCTGACTCTGAACTTACCCGTGGCCCAAGTGATGAACTCTCAGTAGTTGCCAGTAATGGTCAGTCTTTACCACAAGTAGGATGTAAAGAAATTACTGTTAAAATGGGGAGGGTGGAGTTAAAGTCTCAAGGTCTGATAGTTGTGGATATTGATCAACGAGAATGTAATCCCATGATGACTCTTAGTACAAATGTAATTGAAAAACTGTCTTTCTGAGGTTATTGTCTTGTTGCAACAGGTGGCTGAGACTGCTGGTTCCAGTGAACAACGAGTCCTGCAGAAGGAGATCAAGGCCCTGATGCAAAGACAACAGGTAGAACGCTCTGGCGGAGAAATTGGCAGCGTCAGAGTGAGTGATTCTTTCCCCATTGCAATACCCCCCAGATGTGAAATGTTGGTTTGGTGTCGGGCAGCCATAGGCCTCAGAGGAAAAGATTACCAGGCATTGGCAGAACCAGTGTACTCTGACAGCCGGCCCACTGTCCTGACAGCCAGAGGGGTAGTTGATGTTCGCAAAGGGAGAGTACCTGTACGCCTCTTGAATTGTGGGGAAGAGGAGGCCATAATACCTCGGTATGCCACAGTTGCTAAGCTGCTTACTGTTAACAACGCCATACGGGCAGCAGAGCCCTTGGTCTCATCCGACCAGGTGGAGGACAATAACTCTGTAAAGCAGCTGGAGGAGTGGTGTCAGCAACTGCAGGTGGGAACTGACTCCACCCCTTCATACCAAAAGAATGGGGTTTATAGAGTGACCCAGGAGTATGAGCGGGTATTCAGTAAACACCCCCTAGACTTTGGGAAGGCAAAAGGGGTTCCACACCATATCCCCACCGGAGATCATCCACCCATTAAAGAAAGGTACCGGCCTATACCCCCAACACAATATCAGTGTGCCAAAGGTATGTTGAGAAAGATGAAGGAAGCTGGGGTGATCAGAGACAGTTGTAGCCCCTGGGCAGCTCCCATAGTTTTTGTGAAGAAAAAGGATGGTACCATGAGAATGTGTGTTGATTAGAGAAAAATTAACAGCATTACACATAAGCATGCCTACCCATTACCCAGAATTGAGGAATCATTAGCTGCACTTAAAACTGCTAACTATTTTTCCATCCAGGATCTCACTAGTGGGTATTGGCAGGTTCCCGTGGCAGAGGCAAACAAGGAGAAAACGGCCTTCACCACCCCAATGGGACTCTGCGAGTTCAACTTCATGCCATTCGGGCTCTGCACCGCTCCTGGGACATTCCAACGGCTGATGGAGTGCTGTCTGGGACACAAGAACTTCGAGACAGTCCTGTTGTACCTTGATGATGTCATTGTTTTCTCCAAGACTTATGAAGACCATCTGAAGCACCCGGCTGAGGTGTTTGAAGCCTTGTCCAACTTTGGCCTGAAGGTGAAGCCTTCCAAATGCCACCTCCTGAAGCCCAAGGTACAATACCTCGGTCATGTAGTGAGTGCAGAAGGTGTGGCACCAGATCCTGACAAAGTCACAGTCATCCGGGACTGGCCGAAGCCTAGCAACCTCCATGAAGTACGCCAATTTCTCGGGTTGGTAGGCTACTACCAAAGGTTCATCAAAGGCTTCACTGAAATAGCCACCCCTATACAAAATCTTCTGGTGGGGCAGTCCAAGAAAGCCAAACAGAAAAGTTCCACCTTTGAATGGAATGAGGAACTGGAGAGGTCCTTCACTCGACTGAAGATGACTCTCACAGGAGATGAAGTTCTGGCCTACCCAGATTATGACCAGCCCTTTGTGTTGTATACTGATGTCAGCAACGTGGGACTGGGAGCAGTACTGTCACAGGTACAGAATGGCAAAGAAAGAGTGATCTCCTACGCCAGCAGGAAGCTTCGTCCCACCGAAAGGAACCCTGACAACTACAGTTCCTTCAAGTTGGAGTTACTCGCCATAGTCTGGGCTGTGACTGAACGATTCAAGCATTACCTAGCTTTAGCTAAGTTTACCATCTTCACGGATAAAAACCAGTTGACTCACTTGGTAACTGCCAGACTAGGTGCACTGGAGCAGCGATGGATGGCTCTGCTGTCTAACTATGAATTTACCATCAAGTACCGAGCAGGGCACAAGAATGCCAATGCTGATGCGCTGTCCAGGATGGATATGGGAGTCCTAACCCCTGAGGTGACATCCCCAGATGCTGACTGGGATACAGAACGACAGCAACAGTACCGTAGAGTACAAGAGTGTGTGGAAAAGAGTCTAGCTCAGGCAAGACAAAAACAAGAAAGGCACTACAATCAACATGCACCCGCAGTTCCCTTGTCACCAGGAGAACAAGTCCTAAAGAGGAAAAGTGGGATGACCAGTGGGAAGCTGAACCCTACACCGTCCTACCATCAAACTTTGACAACACCAAGGTGTGCCTTATTAGTAAAGATGGAGGAGAAACCTCAGCAGTAGAGTTGAGCGACTTTTGTTTTTTTAGGGTCGCGTTTTGTTTCGTGAAACCCGACTTTTCCAAAAGTCGGGTCGAGCAAGATCGTCCGATTATAGGGAAAAGTCGGGGTCATCCCGAAACACGAAACCCAATGTAAGTCAATGGGGAATAAAAGTCGGCAGTGAGAGGAGGACAGGAAACACACAAACAGTGCCCATTTGAATGCCAAAAGCATCAATTCTTCTTACTTAAGCTTGTCAACCTTAATTAACTTCATAATACAAGTTACGCACTGAAAAATGGGGGTTATTTGGCTACAGACTTTGGGGGGGAGGGCTGGCTCCAGGTTTTCATGTGCCCTGGGCGAAAGAGCGCCCCTTTAACACATACCACAACAAATCATGCTCCGATACGGCAGAGAAATAGCGGTATAGTACAATGAAAAATACCTCACTTTTTACATCTCATGACGAGGCCCATCTATTTCTCCATACAGAATCATTGGTCCCATATAATGTTTGAAACAGTATATGATGAGCTCCACATAATGCTACAGTATATGTTGGTCCCCATGGATGAAGCTCTACTGTCTTATGGGCCCAAATAATGCTCCAAACATAATGGGCCCCATTTCTAATGCTCTAGTGTATAATGGGCCCTGTAAATGCTGCTCCAGTGTCTGATGTCCACCTTTGGAATGTTCCAGTGTATGGTGGGCCCCATCTATCATTCTCAGACGGTGTTAGGCCCAGTATGGATTGCACGTGATTGCACAAAGGTTAGAAAGGGTACCGTATCCCCAGATAACATGTATGGATAGCGTACACATTCAAAATATATGTCTCAGGAGGCAGGCTCAGACGGTGTTAGGCCCAGTATGGATTGCACGTGATTGCACAAAGGTTAGAAAGGGTACCGTATCCCCAGATAACATGTATGGATAGCGTACACATTCAAAATATATGTCTCAGGAGGCAGGCTCAGATGGTGTTAGGCCCAGTATGGATTGCACGTGATTGCACAAAGGTTAGAAAGGGTACCGTATCCCCGGATAACATGTATGGATAGCGTACACATTCAAAATATATGTCTCAGGAGGCAGGCTCAGACGGTGTTAGGCCCAGTATGGATTGCACGTGATTGCACAAAGGTTAGAAAGGGTACCGTATCCCCAGATAACATGTATGGATAGCGTACACATTCAAAATATATGTCTCAGGAGGCAGGCTCAGACGGTGTTAGGCCCAGTATGGATTGCACGTGATTGCACAAAGGTTAGAAAGGGTACCGTATCCCCGGATAACATGTATGGATAGCGTACACATTCAAAATATATGTCTCAGGAGGCAGGCTCAGACGGTGTTAGGCCCAGTATGGATTGCACGTGATTGCACAAAGGTTAGAAAGGGTACCGTATCCCCGGATAACATGTATGGATAGCGTACACATTCAAAATATATGTCTATACATCAGGAGGCAGGCTCAGACGGTGTCAGGCACAGTATGGATTTGACGGCCCAGATTACACAGCGGAGGAGCAGGGAGAGGTAAAGATTGCAAATGCTGGGGCCCTGCCCAAGCAAGGGGGGCCCACTCGTGGGCGTCCGTACTGGCACTGGGCCCCTCATAGTACAGCGGTGTGTCTGACGGCGGGTGTGCACCACCACCGTCAGAGACACTTGATTGCACTATGAGGGACCCTGTGCCAGTGCCCGCGCCCAAGAGTCGGCCTACCCACCTGTCCAGGGCAACGGCACTCGCACGGTGTCGTGCGCTAGGTGGTGACCCCGGCCATGGGGGGGGAGGCAGCACAGTTAGGGAGTTTTAGAAAGTGGCATATGTTGATGTTGGACATTCAGCTGATGCAAAAGGCGAAATAGGTGAAGTACCAGGAAGAGGTGGACCAAAGCAAGCCTATGTCCCACCTTCCCCTATGTGTCATCAGGAGAAGGTGGGACAAAATCCTTGGAAACCCATGCGTGGTTCATTTTAATGAAGGTTAGATCATCCACATTTTGGGTTGACAGACGGGTCCTTTTTTCTGTCAGGATTGATCCAGCTGCACTGAAGACTCTTTCCGATAGCACACTTGCAGCTGGGCAAGCGAGCTCCTGTAAGGCATATTGGGCCAATTCAGGCCAGGTGTCCAGTTTAGCGGCCCAATAGTCAAAGGGGAATGACCTGTGTGGGAGAACATCGATATGGGAGGAAAAGTAGTTTGTAACCATAGTTGACAACTGCTGTCTCCTGTCACTTTCCATCGATGCAGTATTACCAGTTGTGTGAGCGGTATTTGAAAAATCAGTCCACCACATTGTCATGAAACCCCTGTCTCCAACGCCACTTCTGCTGTGTGCACCACGAACACCTCTGCCAAGCTGCCCCCGGCCCGTACGGCTCGTGTGAGAACCATCACCGCTGCTGTGTGCTGGGAATGCCTCAAGCAACCGATTTACCAGAGTTGCTTGTTTATTAGCCAATATTAGGTCAAGGTTCACCTGTGGCATGATGTTTTGTAATTTGCCTTTATAGCGTGGATCCAGGATGCTGGCCAACCAGTAGTCGTCATCGTTCATCATTTTGGCAATGCGGGGGTCCCTTTTTAGGATCCGCAAGGCATAATCTGACATGTGGGCCAATGTTCCCGGTGTCAATGATGCACTGCGAGTGCTGGGTGGAGGAGCACTTTCTGGCAAATCCACATCCCTCCAGTCACGCACAAACCCTGTACCAGACCTTGCCACGCCAACATTTTCACTTGCCCCACGAGATGCATCCTCCTCCCCTAAGTAATCATCCCCATCATCATCCTCCTCCTCCTCTTCTTCCTCCACCTCGTCCAGGAGAGGTCCCTGAGCAGACAATGGCTGAATGTCATCAAGGATTCCCTCCTCCTCTTCCTCCTCATCAACATTGGCTGCAGACGCCTGCTCCTTAAGGTGCGTCAAAGTTTGCATGAGCAGACGCATAAGTGGGATGCTCATGCTTAGGATGGCGTCGTCTGCGCTTACCAGCCGTGTGCATTCCTCAAAACACTGAAGGACTTTACAAAGGTCTTTCAGCTTCGACCACTGCACACCTGTCAACTCCATGTCTGCTCTCAAAGTGCCTGGCCGTGTATCCTCCCACAAATGCATTATGGCCTGCCTCTGCTCGCACAGCCGCTCCACCATGTGCAGGGTGGAGTTCCACCTTGTTGCAATGTCGATAATGAGGCGGTGGTTGGGAAGGTGGAGCAATCGCTGCAGCTTCTGCATACGAACGGAGTGTACAGGCGACCGGCGGATGTGCGCGCACAGTCTTCGCACCTTCTGGAGCAGGGCTGTTAACTCCGGATAATTTTTGAGGAAGCACTGCACCACCAGGTTCAAGGTGTGAGCCAAGCAAGGTATGTGGCTGAGTTTTGAAAGGGCTATGGCTGCCACAAAATTACGGCCGTTATCACTAACTACCTTGCCTGCCTCAAGATGTACACTGCCCAGCCATGACTCAGTTTGTCGCTTCAAGTACTCGGCCAGCACCTCGGCGGTGTGTCTGTCGCCCAAACACATCATCTGCAACACAGCCTGCTGACGCTTTCCACTAGCTGCTCGATAGGGGGACACATCGTGTGCAACAGTGGCAGCTGCAGATGGAGTGCTCGTGCGACTGCGCTCTGTGGACGAGCTTTCGCTTCTGGAGGAGGAGGAGGAGGAGGAGGGTCGAACGCCTACAGCCAACTGTTTCCTATACCGTGGGCTAGGCAGCACTGTCCCACCACCGCTGTCCCCTGTGGACCCTGCATCCACCACATTAACCCAGTGCGCAGTGATGGACACGTAACGGCCCTGGCCATGCCGACTGGACCATGCATCAGTTGTGAGGTGCACCTTTCCACTCACTGACTGCTTGAGTGCATGGACAATGCGGTCTTTCACATGATGGTGGAGGGCTGGGATGGCTTTGCGAGAGAAGAAGTGGCGACTGGGTAGGTCATAGCGTGGTACTGCATAGGCCATGAGTTCGCGGAAAGCTGTGCTTTCCACCAACCGAAAGGGCATCATCTCAAACGAGATTAGTTTGGCAATGTGGGCGTTCAAACCCAGTGTACGCGGATGAGAGACTGAGTACTTTCTTGACCTACTCATAGTGTCTGGGAGGGTGAGCTGGACTTGAGAGCTGCATATGGTGGAAGTAGCGGTGGACAGGGCGGACTGAGAGAGGGTTGATGATGGTGATGGAGTTGGTGTTCTTTCTGATGGCCTAGAATCAGTCTTTCGTTGATATAACAGTGGGATTCCCTGACTGCTGTGGTCTTGCAACGACACCTCAACATTTGCTGCTGTGCTAACCGGTGGGCTTACAGTGGGGGAAACAATGTAGCGTTGCTGACTACCTTCGTTGTGATCAGTTGCACATGTGGCACTTGAGGTTTGGTGTTGTGTCCACGCTTGCAAGTGCATGCTGGTTAAATGTCTAAGCATGCAACTGGTATTCAAATTTTTCAGATTTTTCCCTCGGCTAAAGGTCTTTGCGCACTTCTTACAGATAACCTTGGCCTGATCATGAGGATTTTGTTCAAAAAAGTGCCACACTGCACTCTTCCTACTTTGGCAGACATTTTGCGGCCTAGCACGCTGTGATCTTTTGACCCTCTGGACAAGCTGTCCAGCAACTCTTTTGATGTTTGGAACCTGTCTTTGGAGTGCTCCGGGCCTGCCAGATAACAGCTGTTGCGATGTCGATGTCTGCTGTGGATGCTCCTCATCTGAGCTATTGGAAGCAGCACCCTCTTCCCCCAATGGATGCCAATCTGGGTCAACAACTGGGTCATCCATCACCTCCTCTTCTATGTCATGTGCACCTTCCTCTGTGTCACCGTGTATGGTGGTATAGTGTGCGGGAAGGGGCACCTGAGTCTCATCAGGGTCAGAATCTGGCTCTGTACACTGCGAGGACAATGTAGTGCTCTGAGTGAATGTACCAGCAGAATCATCCATCAGCGGCTGTGCATCAGTGCACTCCATGTCAGATTCATCTTGGCCTGGGTAATTCACCATTTCACTTGATAATCCAGGCATGGTATGTGAAAACAGCTCCATGGAGTAATCAGTAGTATGGCCTGCGTCATCCTTCAATCTTGGTTGGGGTGAAGGACACAAGGAAAGGTGTGGTTCATGAACATGAGCCTCCAATGACGACTCAGTGCTTTTACTTTTTACAACTGAAGAAGAGGAGGCGATAGAGCTGGAGGCTGAGTCAGCAATGTAAGACAAAACTTTTTCCTGATGCTCTGGCTTTAAAAGCGGTTTGCCAACTCCTAGAAAACTAAGCGTTTAAGGCCTTATGTAGCCAGACGATGACGCAGGGTCAGCACCTCCTGCATTCGGTCCTATTTTGCTCTTGCCACTACCATCAGATCCACCACCAACACCATCATTACCAGCTGCCAACCCCCGCCCAATTCCACGGCCTCTTCCACCAGCCTTCCTCATTTTTGGTAGAAATGTAGACAAAATCCAACAAACTATATAGTAATGTAAAACAAGGTACAAGGTGTCTATAGGACAGGGGAGATTTTGAATTTCTGCAGACACTTGTGGACACTGGACACTTTTGGATTGTGTGAGGCCCACTGATATCTGAGCGCTATGTGACAGGCTCGATGGCACAGCTGTGACCAAAGTGACTAGAGGATAAGGGAGATTTTGAATCTCTGCACACACTTTTGGACACTGGACACTTTTGGATTGTGTGAGGCCCACTGATATCTGAGCGCTATGTGACAGGCTCGATGGCACAGCTGTGACCAAAGTGACTAGAGGATAAGGGAGATTTTGAATCTCTGCACACACTTTTGGACACTGGATGGACACTTTTTGATTGTGTGAGGCCCACTGATATCTGAGCGCTATGTGACAGGCTCGATGGCACAGCTGTGACCAAAGTGACTAGAGGATAAGGGAGATTTTGAATCTCTGCACACACTTTTGGACACTGGACACTTTTGGATTGTGTGAGGCCCACTGATATCTGAGCGCTATGTGACAGGCTCGATGGCACAGCTGTGACCAAAGTGACTAGAGGATAAGGGAGATTTTGAATCTCTGCACACACTTTTGGACACTGGACACTTTTGGATTGTGTGAGGCCCACTGATATCTGAGCGCTATGTGACAGGCTCGATGGCACAGCTGTGACCAAAGTGACTAGAGGATAAGGGAGATTTTGAATCTCTGCACACACTTTTGGACACTGGATGGACACTTTTGGATTGTGTGAGGCCCACTGATATCTGAGCGCTATGTGACAGGCTCGATGGCACAGCTGTGACCAAAGTGACTAGAGGATAAGGGAGATTTTGAATCTCTGCACACACTTTTGGACACTGGACACTTTTGGATTGTGTGAGGCCCAATGAATATCTGAGCGCTATGTGACAGGCTCGATGGCACAGCTGTGACAAAAGTGACTAGAGGATAAGGGAGATTTTGAATCTCTGCACACACTTTTGGACACTGGATGGACACTTTTGGATTGTGTGAGGCCCACTGATATCTGAGCGCTATGTGACAGGCTCGATGGCACAGCTGTGACCAAAGTGACTAGAGGATAAGGGAGATTTTGAATCTCTGCACACACTTTTGGACACTGGACACTTTTGGATTGTGTGAGGCCCACTGATATCTGAGCGCTATGTGACAGGCTCGATGGCACAGCTGTGACCAAAGTGACTAGAGGATAAGGGAGATTTTGAATCTCTGCACACACTTTTGGACACTGGATGGACACTTTTGGATTGTGTGAGGCCCACTGATATCTGAGCGCTATGTGACAGGCTCGATGGCACAGCTGTGACCAAAGTGACTAGAGGATAAGGGAGATTTTGAATCTCTGCACACACTTTTGGACACTGGACACTTTTGGATTGTGTGAGGCCCAATGAATATCTGAGCACTATGTGACAGGCTCGATGGCACAGCTGTGACAAAAGTGACTAGAGGATAAGGGAGATTGGATTGCTTTTAAAAAAGCAGTTTGCGGAGCAGTGGGTAAACAGCAATGCAGGAATGTCAGGAAGCCTTAGAAGGCAGCCCAACAACCAACACCACTGATACACCACTATATAGCCTCCCCTTGCACTGCACACACAGTGACTGCTGTGTTGTGCAGGCCAAATTGCTAGCAGCAGAAGCAGTTTTTTTGTCTTCTCAGCAGGACAAAAAAAAAAATTTGGATTGCTTTTAAAAAAGCAGTTTGCGGAGCAGTGGGTAAACAGCAATGCAGGAATGTCAGGAAGCCTTAGAAGGCAGCCCAACAACCAACACCACTGATACACCACTATATAGCCTCCCCTTGCACTGCACACACAGTGACTGGTGTGTTGTGCAGGCCAAATCGCTAGCAGCAGAAGCAGTTTTTTTGTCTTCTTCCCTGCCTAACGCTCTCCCTACAGAATCAGCAGCAACCTCTCCCTATACTAAGATCGGCAGAAGTAAGATGGCGGTCGGCGTGCACGCCCTTTTATACCCCCTGTGACGCCCACCAAAGCAAGCCAATCACTTGCATGCCCTTCTGAAAGATGGTGGTGACCCGTGCCTATGTCATCACGTTGCCCACAGTGTCCGTGGATCCTGATTGGCTGAAAAAGAGCGCAAAACAAACTTTTGAAACGCGACTTTGGTGCGTAAGTCGCCGACCTCGTGGCCGACCTCATCCTAGGGTCGGGTTTCGTTTCATGAAACCCGACTTTGCCAAAAGTCGGCGACTTTTGAATTTTTTCGACTCGTTTCGCTCAACTCTACTCAGCAGCAATATCGAGGGATCATTTGAAATTATGCCCTGATCAGCTAAAGGAAAGAGTGGAAGAACCGGATAACATCCAACCCATAGAGAAGGAAGAAAAGGTCAGTACTATACTTGGAGGATTCCCTGCAAATTGGACTAAAGTAAATGATGCCATAGTGGTGCCAGTGTTGACATTTCCCCAACTGGCAGTACAAGAAGAAGTGACTCATGAGAACTCTGAGAATCAGGAAGTTCAAGCAGTGGGAGCCACACCAGCAGTGGAGCCAGAGAATCCTCGCCCTGCCAGTGGTGAATCTGTCATGCCCACAGTGAGTCTAGGAGTTCGTAGAAGGATACTACCCAGTTTACCCACACCAGAATTACGTAGATCTACCCATACTACCCAAGGTATACCACCCATCAGATTCCGCATATAACTAAGTTAAAGTAATGTAAGTGTTAACATGTACATATGTAACTGTTCAAGTTTTGTGCCTACAGATGCTCTGTAAGAAATCCCTTTTTGAATATTCCAGTTTTGTTTTGATGAACATTTTGGCCACAGGACTGGGTGTGGTCACTAACTTTGTACATAGTTCACCATTTGCCCAGGAATGGACCATGGACGTTGATGCATGGACTTACCATCACATGACTATTTTTGGAGCCTTTGGTTTTTGTAATTTTTCATTTTTCTAAATTTTGTACATTTATACTTGTTTATTTGTTTATATGCATTTCTGTTGTTTTTCATCAGTCCAGGAGTACTGAATGGGGGGGAATGTGGCGCCCCCAGGAGCATGGTTGCCACAGTGGCATTGCCTTCCTCCAGGGAGGGTGATGTCAGGCTTGGAAGCAAGGAAGGGTCTCTCTAGCAGTTAACGATGTCATGCAACACGGTTCCCACTCCAGGCCAGCAGAGGGAGCTCTGAACCAATACTAAGGGGAAGAGTTTTTCTCTGGGGGCCAGGAGGGAAAATTAGTCAGTTAGTGTGAGGAGGGCAACGAGTGTAGGCGTGTGGAGAGAAGCTGGAGGTTGAGCTGAGGATAGAGAGCTCCCTCCCAGTGATAGCGCATGATCTGGAGCCTGGTCTCCACGGTTGTATGGATACTGAAGGTCCTGCAACAGAAACCAGAGGAATAGGAAGCTGTAAATGCTCTATTCCCACCTAAGACTCGGAGGCACAACAGCGACGGGTGAGCCAAGAGAAATAGTGGACTACAGCTGTCTGCCATACGAGGTAGATCCAAAAGGGAAGAAGAAGGAGGAACTTCAGTGTAACACAGTACTGCATGTACCTCAAGTAAGCGCTAGAGAGGAGGCTACACAACCCATCTGAGAGAGAGATTCCTAAGTTGCTTCCAGGCTAATCATCTCCTGTGCCATCTGTAATCTGGACCCTGGACTGCACTTACAAAGTAAAGGTAAAGAAACTACAATCTGCTGTGTCCTTGCCTTCTTTCTGCAACTTCTTCAGCACTGCTACAACTCTGTGCCAGACACTGAACCCTCTTCCTCAACACCTATTCTCTTCATCTACTCTGCCCTGGAACTACAGCCCTGCCTGTGGAGGGCTATAACATCACTGCTGCACCCCACCATCTGTCCCAGAGGATCTGTCTGCAGCGTCGGCTTAACAACTCCTTTGCCGAACACCACAGGTGGCGTCATGAATCACTCATAAACTTTATTTCATCACTCAAATCCCCTTTTACATGGGCGCCCAGGGCCACGGACTGGGTCCCCGCTGCTGTGACATTCCCCTCTGAAGGACCGGCCCAGTACCGAGTACCCCACAGCCCTGGGAGGGCGACCCACAGTTATCGCAGAACTACCAATGTGACGTTATTGTTGCAGACAATAACAGACACTGGGAACAGTGGAGAGTCAGCACTGGACCTGGAAGGGAAGGGTGAGGTTTTTTTTAAAAACAAATTGCAGCAGGTGGACTGGGGTTTTTCATTACCAGAAAACCCCTTTAACAAAGGTTTTACGAAAGAGAACAAATGAGAGGAGCAAAGTTGACCTTTTTAGTCTTTTTTAAGGACAGATTTGAAGTTAAGAACTGGTAGTTTTCCTCAGTTGTCTCGTCAGGTTGGTATCCAGGGCTACTAATTGATTTTTCTGGTTCTATTGTATGTGAGAGAAGCAACTGACTTTAGAGCTGAGGTAATTGTGGCGTTTTAGAAAGTAGTGACTGATTCTACATCATTAAATGAAGGTATGGTGGAGAGCAGTAAAAGAAGGTCAGAGTGTTTGAATGTCAAGACCTGTTAGGTACCTACAAGGGCGTGCTAGATTATTATCTGGGAGGGGAATGGCTGAACAAAGTGAAGAGAACATAAGGAGGTTGTGGTGAAATAATAGAAGAAGTGAGTTAGAAAGATTGGATAGGGAAAAAGGCAGGTGAAGATAAGGTCTAGTGTATGGAGGCAGCTGCGTCAAAAGAATTGTTGACGTCACCAAAGACGATGGTGGAGATGTCACTGAAAATGAAGTGTAGGAGTCTTAGTTGCACACACTAGGGCCAATTTAATTGAAAACCAAACATTTTCAATCATTTTTGGCGTGCTTTGTCCACTTTAGTAATTTATTCCAGCAAGGAGATGTGATGTTTAATACCTAGGAATTTTGGGATAGGGATTTGGCCAGTTTGTGCCCCAAAGGCTGGTGGAGTGACTAGCCTCAATGTTAGATTATCCGTTATATCATATTCCTTGTTCTGCTCCTTTGCTTGGTTGCATCATCTTATGAGACCAACTCTGGAATCCTCTACAGATCTATTCCCGGGCTCCCACCATTAGACCAGAGGGATTCACATGGCGAACAAGGAAGAGACTCAAGACAATTACAGACTGTGCTTCCTATTGCACGTAGTGCTAGAGGCACAGGGTGTAAGATATTATCTGATATAATATTTTCTTGAGACTCTTAATAGAAAATTTTGGAAAGTTGTCTGGACACTGATTTTATTTGTTATGTCTCAGGTAGATCCTCAAACCCCGAAGGGCAGTTCTAGTGCAGCACGGGCAGACATCATTGCTGCAGGGCTCTGGACTAGTAGCAGTCAGGGAAGATGTAAAGGCTGGATATCAACGTTGAAACATAGAGTAGTCGAGATCGTGGCACAGCGTAGTGGACTCAGTCATACATCAGAGTCAAGACTGGTAATACCAGTACAGCAAAATAACAATGGAGGCTCAGCGATGCAGTAGAGGCTGAAGTAGAAGTTAAATGGAGATGGGTATGCGGCAATGTACAATGTGGAGCAGGCACAGTGATATAGCAGAGATGGGAATGAATTAAAACCTAAGATTGCACTGATATTCTATCTGAATAGAGATGGTGTAAATCACAGGACCAGCTCCGGTGGCAATGTTCGAAATCTGAGGCCGCTAGACAGGAATCTTATGAACCCGGCATCTAACCGGTCTACATTCCCAGCTCCTGCTTTCAGCAGAGTCATAATTGGGGCATGCCGCACACGTGACATTGCGCCAGGCTGACTAATCAAAATATGAGCTGCAGAAGCCGGTAGGTGGGGGGCAGATTATTGACGTTGCCGCTGTACCACCACACCTTACGAATCGATTTGCACCATCTCTTTCTGACCCTTTTATTTTTGAGGTATTTCTTGCAATTTCCATTTTCCTTGCAGCTTGTTCTGGAACTCCCTAAGGACATAAGACAATCCTTATGTGTGACTCACTATTCCCTTTCCTTACATGGCCTTTATTAGGCAGAATTCACACATCTGTATTTCATGGTCCATGTTGACTGACACTTTCCAGGCCTCATACTGTATACGCCTGCGAGGTCTATCGTACTGTATTGCAGTCTATCATAAAACTGGTGGTCCCTTATGAAGACCACACAGCAAAAGTATGCCGCCCCCCTCCCCCCACTTTCAACAACTTTTTCTGCATGTCTCACTTCCACAAAGAAGTGCAGAAAAAAGTGATCAAAGCGTTCTATGTACCCCATAATGTGAATAATAAAACCTCGCCATGCAAAAAATCAACTGTTAAACAAGGTCCATCAACGAGAAAATAAAAAAGTGAAGGGTCTGAGGAAATGGCGACACAAACCACTTTTTTTTCTGAATTTTTTTTGTCTCCTAACTTCGGTATCACTGTAAACACAGTGACCTAAAGAATCACATTGTCTCAACATTTTTACAACTGTAAAAGAAACATCCTACACTTGTCGTAATTGTGTTTTTTTTCACTGTTTCATCCCATTTGGAATTTTATTTTTCAGTTTTTTCATTATATCGTAAAAAAAAGGAATGGTGGCAGTAAAATAAAAAAAAAAAACAGCTTATACTGCCTCAACATTTTTACAGCTGTAAAAAAGAAACATTCTTCATTTGTCGTGAGTGTGGGGTTTTTTTTTCACTATTTCACCCAATTTGGATTTTTTTTTCTTGTTTTTCTGTACATTATATGGTAAAAAAAAAAAAAGAATGGTGGCAGTGAAAAGCCAAAAATACAAAACAAAAACAAATTATGGCTCGTGAAAGAAGAGGATGAAAAAAAAAAAAAGAAACCGCAAATGATAAAAATCGCCCATTTGGGAAATGGCTAAAAAAGAACTAAACAATCGTATTTTTAAGAACTTGGCTCGGACATACAATATTTTCTTACTCCAGGGTCGGTATTCATCAGTAAAACTAAAGCTAAGTTCACACTTTGCGGCGTTTTTTGTATGTGTTTTTTATGCTAATTTTCAGCCGCATTTGACAGTACCAGCTATGTCTGTGAGATTTCAGAAATCTCATGACCACGCATTGTTGTTTTTTTTGTCATCAGTATTTTGTGTTTTGCTCCTTTTTTGGGGTGGGGATATGGAGCATGTCACTTCTTTGGGAACTTTTTCACCCATTGAATTGAATGAAAAAAATGCATGAAAAAAAACACACAAAGACGCACCAAAGTCTGCACTTTTGCCGCAGCTTTCTTTCCTGCCAAGCACTCAAATTTTGCTGCAGAAAAAAAAAACGCAGCAAAATTACTCAGTGTGAACTAGCCTAAAAGTCCCAGTCTCTTGCTATGTACTTTAGCAGAGTGGTTCGCTTTAATACTCAGCGACCGGCCGCTATGTCGAGCAGTAATGTTTCCTAATCGCCGTAAATACTTTGTGAACAGGTTCCAGGATGGAGGTTTATTGGCTTGAGATAGTGAACGCTTCCTTTGTGGCGGGGACCAGAACCGGCCACGTGATTTATACTTTACTTGTAAACAAGGCCCCGGGGAGCTTCTAATTAGAGCAATGCCTCAAAGCTAAAACGCGCACTTATTGATTTAAATAATGAAAAGACATGGGAAGATCAGAACGAAACATCAATCTCCAGCGCGAACCTCAATCCACACGCTCAAGCACAATTTGTTCCAGCCGTGGTATTAACCGTTGTAGCAGACGATCAGCGTCTCTTATCATTTGTTCTTCAAAACATATTTCATGTTCTAAACGCGAAACCAAACGGAATGTTGGAAATTAAATGACGGAACCTCTAACAGTTTGTAAATGACGGGGAGTTCTCTGTTCTTCAACCCAAATCAGGTGGCGCAGTCTCTTCACTATAAAGGGACTGTACAGGATACACAGCTGATTTATTTTAGGAGCAGGGTATGGTAGCTTTAATTGGGTACTATATAGCACTATTAGTTGAACTTTTTGTGGAAGGATCTTTTGGGACTGTTTTGTATTATTTACTGTATGACAGTGATGTTTAGGTAGTGTACAGCATTATTATTTGGACATTATATGGTACTATTATATGTTAGTAAGGCAATGTGTTGTAGCATTATTTGAGCTCTTATTGTTTGAGTATTGCATGGCAGTATCTTTTGGGAACTGTGTGGGATTGTGATTTAGGAGACTTGTATCACTGTATACTGATTAGACACCGATAGGGATGGGATACAACAAGAAAACACAGAATGACAGATTTGCAAAAATACTCTGCAATAAAAAATGTCAGTAATCAGCAAGTGCTGGATAACAAATACAGGGCATTTAGTCGATACTTTTTTTGCGCCAAAAAATGTACACCAAGCTGCTCCACCACTTCAAGGTAACCCCTATCGAAGCAGTCCCTATCTAATGTATTAAAAACCTGAAAATGTGAACAGTGTCTAATATGAACAGGAGTCAGACAGGCTGCTTCCTAGTATGGGCTTGTGGTCTGAGACAACTCTTATGTGCACGTCACAAAAAAACGTATCGACTAAATACCCTGTATTTGTTATCCAGCACTTGCTGATTACTGCCATTTTTTATTGCAGAGTATTTTTGCAAATCTGTCATTCTGTGTTTTCTTGTTGTGTCTCAGTTAGTGGGTGGTGTGAGCATTGTCTGATCGATGTGCTCACAATTGTGCATGTCACATGTGTGTTTTTAACTGATAGGGATGGGCGGACCCTTAGATGTTCGGGGCCGTCGGGTTTGGCCAATCTTTATAAAAAAGTTCGGTTTTGGTACCAGAACGTTACCCGAACTCAGACCTCATTCAAATGAATGGGGAGCCCGAATAACCGGCATATCCCACGCTGTCATCTGTATGACTGCTGGTGAAAAGGTTACTACCAGTCATGCATTGGCTGATGACTACTAATCTCATCGCTGATAGCAGCAAAAGCAGGCAATGATGATCAAAGTATTCATCAGCTGCCTCCTGTGCATAGTAATAAAGATGTCAATGTGATATATAATTAATACAATGTGGGTGTATTTCTTGAATAAATAATTTAAAAAATGGCGTGGGGTCCACCTTATTTTCATTATCCAGCTGAGCGAAAGCAGACAGCTGGAGGCTGGTGTTATTATTCTGGGAAGGGGCCAATATTCATAAAGCTTCCTAGGCTATCAATATCAGCTCACAGCTATCTGCATAAAACAAATGGCATGGGGACCCCTCTATTTTGGTAAGCAGCCAAGATAAAGGAGAGGGTTGAAGATTGCAGCTGTCGGCTTTACCTGAGCTTGCTATTAAAAATAAAAGAGACTTCACACGCTATTTATTATTAATATTAAAATGCGCTGTTATCTAACTGTTGTGCAAATGTCGCCGTCTGATACTATTTTGGCTCAACTTAAAGGTTCAGTCAAATTGATGAAAACCTGTTGCATCTCTGGGGAAAAGCTTTAGATGCTGCAGGCTGGTGTGTATAAAATCGCTGCATAGGCATTGTCTTCATATTTCTTTAACCTTACAATGTTTAGTCCGATATCTAACACTGCAATAATAGCACATTATATATGGAAACTACTGAGAAAACACTTACATCAGAGCAGAATGGCTGCAAACCAAATCATGTGTTGATATTTTCTATTTTTGGTATATTTCACTCTATGCAGAATGTACATTAATTAGACATACAGAATGTGATTATTAAATAAGACGTTTCCACCCACCTAGGCTCAATGTTATTATGAATGTGTACCAGGATTGCAGCCACAACTGTCTTTACAGGCAAAGTCTCATATTTATATATCAGTCCATAGCAAGTTAATCACTTCTTAGACTACTTTCACACTTGCGTTTTTTTTTGCGCTGTGTGCGCAGCGCAAACGTGCATAAAAATGCGTTTTAATGCGTTTTCTTCTTTTTTGCGCATGGTTTTTACAAAAAATGCATGTGTTTTTAAACGCTGACGTGCGCATGACCATGCGCACGTCAGCGCTCACATAGACTTTGATGCGTTTTTGGGTGAATTTTGTGAGCATTGCGTGTGCATGCGTTTCTTTGAGACAGGTCGGACGCACAAAAAATGCAACAGGATGCATTTTGTGCGCCCGGGCGCACACTACAAAAAAACGCATGCGCATACAAATGCGTACAAACGCATGACAATGCGCACCCATGTTAAATATAGGGGGGGAAAATGCATGCGCATGTATGCACAAAAACGCAGCGCAAAAAAACGCAAGTGTGAAAGTAGCCTTACATTTATAAACTCACTTGAATGTTGTTGCTCTTTAAAGGGAAATTCTCACATTCTCTACTGCATTTTTTTTTGGTTGTAGCCCTTGTGTTTCTTTAACCCCTTCACCACCTTGCGATTATTTGTTTTTTGCTCCCCCTCTTCCCAGAGCCATAGTTTTTTTATTTTTCCGTTAACAAGTGAGGGCTTGTTTTTTTGCGGGATTAGTTGTACTTTTGAATGACACCATTGATTTTACCATATACCGTACTGTGCGGTGAAATTGCAAAAAAGCGCACTTTCACTATTGTTTTTTGGGTTTTTTATTTACAATGTTCACTAAATGCTAAAACTGTCCTGCCATTATGACTCCCCAGGTCAGTACGAGTTTGCAGATACTAAACATGTACAGGTTCTTTTTTTATTTAAGTGGTGGAAAAAAAAAATTGTGGGGGGAAAAAAATGTGCTTATGTTGCTATTTTCCGAGACCCATAGCATCTCTATAGTTAGGATCTGGGGCTGAGTGATTACTTATTTTTGGTGCCCTGAGCTGACGTTTTTATTGATACCATTTTGGCGCAGATACGATCTTTTGATCGCCTGTTATTACATTTTATTGCAATGTTGCGGCGACCAAAAAAGCGTAATTCTGGCGTTTTGATTTTCTTCTCTTTACAGCCTTTACCGATTGGATTAATTTACTTTATATTTTGATAGATTGGACATTTCAGAACACAGCAATACCAATTATGTCTATTTTTAATTTTTTTTTACCTGTTTTATTTTAAAGGAAGGTTATTTGAACTTTTATGTTTTTTTTAATATTTTTTTAAAACTTTTTTTTTTTTACTGACTTCAATATTCTCCTTAGGAAACTTGAAGCTGAGATCGTCCAGTCGCCTGTACTACACATGTCAGAGCCTCATAAGAGATTCACAATGACAGACACGGGGGGGGGTGTCTTCTGCAGACCCCCAGCTGTCATGTCAACCCATCGGTGCCCCACAATCACGTGACCAAGGCGCTGATGGGCGAGACTTGTGTTAAATGCTGTGTGTGTTAAATGTCAGTGATTGATAGCAGCATTTAACTGGTTAACAGTTGCGGGTGGATCTCAGATCCACCCACTTCTGTTAGCGGCACATGTCAGCTGATCAGGTCAGCTTTCACGTGCAAGGAAAGTTGTGGGCTTAGCATAGTTCCCTATAGATACTGCCATACAATGCTCAAATACTAGTGCCATACAGTGCCCCAAAAAAACTGCATACTGCTCAAACATTAGTGTCCTACAGTAAATATTAACATCAGATACAATGTTGTACAGTTCCCAAAAGATGCTGTCAAGCAATCATCAATTACTGGTGCCATACAGTGCCTAAATAAAACTACCGTACACTGCTCAGATAAGAAATGTCAGAAGCTGCAAAGAGCAGACCATTCCGGTCTATGTGGCTCCTTACAGACAATCCTTCTGTAGTATGACACCGTGGCCATTAAGTTGATATCTAGACCTCTTTACTGTGGCTCCTAGATGGTGGCCCCCAATAGAGGACCCTTCTCTATGATGTCAGTATGTGCTATAGGGCAGAAGGACATGGTTTGTCTTGATGAGAAAAACCCTTTAGACGAGTGTTAGGGCTTATGCACAACAGATTATGGTTCTATAGATCGCAGAGGTGCATGGAGCCAGTGGCAAAACTTAAAGCATGCGGACCAGGATGCAAAAGCTCCTTCGGGGCCTCCTATTACACATCTTCAATGGTCTTTTTATATGGGCCAAAGGAACCTTTTGGGCCCCATTAGGCTCCCGGGCCAGGGAGCTATTGCATTCCCTATAATATGACAACAGGTCAGCATGGTGGCTCAGTGGTTAGCGTTGCAGCGCTGGGGTCCTGGGTTCAAATTCCACCCAGGACAACATCTCCCAGGAGTTTGTATGTTCTCCCCGTATTTGCATGGGTTTCCTCTGGGTTCTACGGTTTCATCTCACATTCCAAAGACATACTGGTAGAGAATGTAGATTGTGAGACTCGGGGACAGTGATGATAGCGCTGTGGAATAAAGGGCGCTATATAAGTCAGTATAATAAATAAACTATAAAAGTAAGGTTGTAACCTACTGTAACGCTCGGTGCCTTTTTTTTTTTTACTTTTTTTCATTCTTTATGTCAGGAAGATATGAATTATTTTCTATTGTTCTGGGGACACAACCAGAGCTGGCCTACTACTACTCCCACCATTGGTTTCTGTAGGACCAAGTCCTACATACAACCTCTCTCCCTGAATTTCCACCAACCCTCCCTTCAAGCAAATGGTCAGTTGGAATGCTGAGTTTTATTGTCTGCCAGGACTAGCACAGCTGAATGCGTTTTTCCCTCCAAAAAACCCTTTGTCGTCTAACAAAACACACAAGCAAATTCAATAATACACATTAATCCCAGAAACATGAAAATTAGATTTCCAGGACCTGGGCGTGGCAGCGTTTTGTGGCATTTAGGGCTGTCAGAAATCTGAGAATGAATTTCTGCCGACCTGTAAATCACAGACATACCGCGTGTGGACTCTAAAAAACGGTAAAATCGAAAGGGAAAAAATAATGCCAATATCTTTGACCTCTGAGCTTCCAGGCCAAATATATGGCGAAAAGGAGTTATCGATAACTTTCAAAGACATGTGTATCTCCCAGAAAACAGCCCAGATTTGAGGTCAGCAAAGTGGGAGTTCTTAGGCATTTATTCAGAGCCAGGAGAGACAGCTGAACAGCATGCTATGGTACTGGATCATTTCTTTGGGATCTCTCCTCCCCTTTATCGACAGGTCATACCTATGAATGAGAATTAGTAAGTTTTGTATTTTTATCTCGTTTTATTTCATAACTGTTAAACATATTTGTATTTTGTCTCTTTCGTAATATCATTTGTATCTTTTGTAAACATTGACAATTCTTCCAGAGTAAAATTATAAATTTGCTGGCTTCGTTCTTCTTGTTCTATGAGCGATCCGCCACGTACTCCACGCAAATCCGCGTTACCAAACGGATGTTCGATCCACCTATAAGAGGTCCGTGGTGGCAGCATAGTTTTCATATTTATGTGGTGTTGGGGACTTGATGGTGACTGGATCAAGGTATATATATGTTCGTATCAGGAAACCGGTGGTATATATACATCACGTGCCGCAATATTTGATGTAAATTAGAGCAGCTGCGCTCATTTTCTTACCCTCTGTCCATACCCTTATTGGCCAGCAGGGTAAGGGGGTGCCAGAGAGCTGCAAGTTCCTGACTAAGTTTGTGACGCTTTAGATTTCTATTAATGATGTTATTACAAGGCGTGAACACTTTGGAAGCGGCGCACATTTCCTCACAGCAAAATATATTAAATAATTACCTTTGTACAAATAACAAATTAAGTAATTTTTCTTTCTGCTCAGGAATTTGTCTACATAAATCACAAACTAATAAGTTTGGCCTTTTGGACAAAAACAGCTCAGTCCATTATTTTTATTGCTTTTTTAATCATTGTTAAAAAAAAACAAAAAAAAAAAACAACAACTCTGTTACTTTATAAAGTTTTTAAAGAAATCCGTTTTTTGCCGAAACATCATTTTAATTTGAATGGGGGGAAAAGCTAAGAAAAGGAGAAATTAATGTTTTTAAAGAAAGTGATCCCTTGGGGTGATTCAAGAGTTGATTAGAGTTGCAAAACAGGATCTATTGTTTTATCAAATACACCAAAAAGAGCCATAAAAATTGTAAAGATTGCGCCCAGACTGGCAGTTTTTGGGTAATGTTATATCATTGAGGCCAGTGTATGGAAAGTATCCTCAGTGCTGAAGCCCTGCTGTGTGTAGCACAGGCGATCAGATGATCGCAGCTTCAAGTTTCCTAAGAAGAATCTCCAGAATTAAGGTTTTTTGTCCACTGCAACTTTGCAATAACAGGAAATCAAAACATTCCGGAATCAATAAAAACATCAGCTCATGGCGCAAAAAATAAACCCTCACTCACCCTCAGATAACGAAAAATGGAGACGCTACGGGTCTCAGAAAATGGCGACGTAAGCAAATTTTCTTTCTTACAAATTCTTTATTTTTTTTTTGCTTAATAAAAAAGATCCTAGACATATTTGGTATCTGCGAACTCGTAACGATCTGGAGAATCATGTTGGCAGGTCAGTTTTAGCATTTATTGAACATGGTAAATTTAAGAAAAAAATGAAAAAAAAAAAAACAACTGTAAAATTGCTTTTTTTTGCAATTTCACTGCACTTAGAATTTTTTCTTCCAGTACATTCCAAAGTGCAACTCGTCCCGCAAAAAAACAAGCCCTCCTATGGCAACATTGACGGAAAAATAAAAAAAAGGTTATTGCTTATGGAAGGAGGGGAGGAAAAAACGGAAAATGTAATTTTTTACTAGGTTGGCGCTGAACTTTGATGATAATGAAAACAACCAAATTGAAGACAGATTGGGCGTACGGCAATGGGCAAGTGACCCCCAACTCACATTATAGTCAATGGACGAATGTTGCACGTGACTTGGGACCTACAACTTAAATCCAACAGTGTTTCTCACTTTTTTTTCCCCATTTTTCCATTTTGTACTGGGTTTTTTTAATATATATTATATATATATATATATCATTCGAGTTTATGTAAAGAAAAATCTTGACATTTATAGGAATTGATTTATTTCTGATTGCTCTAGGGTTATGTTCTACTACGGATAGCGGGGAATTAATTGGATGCGACAATTGCTATTACACAAGGTGATTTTCCATTGTTCTTTATTAATGACTTTGTTATTGACACATTCTCGTCATACATAGCGCAGCCTTGAGCCTGGTAACACATCTGCCTCTTTCTCTTTAACTGCAAGAATTTTTATACTGTACGTACCTATCGGGTAAAACATCACAAGATGCCTTATGTGCAGTTATATGTGATCATTTCATTGATTAACCCTTTCTTGTCAAGTGTTAAAGTTTTATTTATTTTACATCGAATTATTTAACCATTTAGCCCACCATTTACTGTCCAATAAATCCCTCTGAGCCCAACATGAGTCCAAATTCAAAGTTTAATCGGGGACTGATTCTTATGGGTAGATTGATACCAACCAGAATTTCTGAATTAGGCTGTTTTAAAGTCACTACTGCATTTAACTTAAAGGGAATGTGTCAATAGATTTTTATATGTAATCTGAAAGTTGCATGACGTAGAGGCTGAGGTCTTGATTCCAGCGATGTATCACTTACTGGGCTGATTGCTGCAGTTTTGATAGAATCCCTGTTTGCTCGGCTGTAAACGTAACAGTGATCAGAAAGCTGAACTGTGTATCACCCCGCCCACATCACTGATTGGCTCCTTCCTGTGTACAGTGTCAGCAAGCTGCCAATCAGTGGTGGGGGAGGAGTTACACGTATTAATCTAACTGAACTGCTGATAAATCACTGATTGTACTGAAACTACAGCACACAGCCTAATAAGGGAGACATCACTGGAATCGGTATCTCTCCCCCTACATTATGCTGCTCTCAGATTTAAGAACTAAAACCTGTAGGCAGATTCCCTTTACATAAACTGATGAAATTCTGATGGAAAATATAATGACATAATATACTGATTAAGGTCAGGTACAGATGAGCATTTTAAAATAGTCCATATGTCATCCAGAAAAAATGGACAAATTTGATATCTCTATTGTCATCTGTATGTCCATTTTTACATTTGTTGGACATCTGTTTTGTACATCAACTGTCTGAAGAATAATAATGCGTGATATACAATTTCCTATGTTAATAATTGCAATGGATCTGTAAAATAGGCATGAATGGATGGACGGACAAGTGGCGTCTGTATGGCATATGTATATTTAAAGCACCCATAGTGTTTAATCTGTGGGTGTGATCAGACTAGTGCATTCTGCTATTAAATACTGTACACTTCGACCATCAATCCGTTGATGGACCCCATTGATTTGCATTATCCCATGTGCTGCCTGTATGTTATCCATTTTACATACGGACAGCGCACAGAAAATACGTATGCAAATCGTATAGCGTACGGGCCAATGCGCGTGAATGGGGCAGTTCACTAACTGTGTATACAGCCTGAATTAATATTAAACATTATGTCCGTAAACTTTTCTTGGGGTGTCCTTACTTTTGCAATTGACTGTACCTGATCCGTTGCTTTTGGGCTCAGTTCCTCTCCCTTTATTTGGTGCCCCTTCTTCCCATAAATGATCCCACACACAGATCTCTCCTTCCATCCCCTACCTGCCGTATGTAGCTCATGCGCAGATACAAATATTCCTTCTTGTTACTGTATACATTTCCTTTCTTGCATCCTTGCTAGCAGTAATAAAAAGGTTTTGGTATGCACAGTCATAAAGCCAGCGGCGTCATTACTCCCAGCTGTGAGAATGCAGACAGCGGCATTCATTATGATCATCGTGTGTATACAGCGGGCGGCATACATATAGTATTTATAAGATGGCAAAAGAAAAAAAGCGAAAACATGTAAAAAGCAAACCGCTATGAAACACACAAAGAAGCTACATAACTATTAACAGGACTAGGAAGAGAAATCGTAACAAGGACTAAAATCATAAACATATATCTTTTTTGGTCCAAAAAATATGCTGAAATGCCAAATTGTTCAAAAACTGGCTGGTAGTCTGGAATCTTGCACCATTGTACAGTGTATGTAAGCGAGAGGTGAAGGACTGACCTACGGTATATGGATGATTTCCAAAATATTCAAAAGCCGGACTCAGTTTCTTGCTTCAAAAGTGAACGTGTAATCTTTAATATTTTCGATAATAAAAGGTTTGTTCGGTGGCCACATATCGATGACTTATCCTAAGGCTAGGGTCATCCGAGAGAATAGGGTCAATTGTGCAAATCACACTCTGATCGTAGCGTGATCAGATTCTCTCGGATGAGGAAAACGTGGAGAAAAAAAATAAATTTTTTATGGACTCATTGACTTGAATGTCCGAGTGTAATCCAAATATCAGCTCCAACTCGGGCATGCGGCAGTTTTTTGGGTATGTGCGTCGCCCGATAGAACAACATTAGTGTAAGTGTGGTCCGATGATTTTATTGGATCGCTCTCATTTCGAAAATACAATGTCGGATTGGTGGGTGTCCAATATCTGTTTTTATTTTCTGACTGTAGATTATATTCTGCTTTCTGTAGATGATTATGGTGGCGAATATTTAGATATATGTTATAGAGCAGCTATTTTGGTCATAAGCCAAGGATTTGACTTTTTTTGATTTCTATGGGAGAGTGTTGTGGGGAAGCTTTGTGACCTGTGCGGAGGTCCTCGTGCAGGGAGGTGGAGGAGGTGAGCTGGGACTATTGTGAATCATGGATCCTGAGTTATGTCTATAGAGGTTATTCCTGTCTGTGATGATAATGAGATGACTGCTGGGAAGTAAACCCTAAAGGACAGGAAGTGTCAGCTTAATTTTAGGCTGCCGCTGTTGGTCTTTTTGACATCAGCGGGATGTGCCACCAGTTATCTGATGTTTCTGTAAATTAAACAAAACATTTTTCTTTTTTCTTGTCAATAAAAGCAATAATTATTGTGCAGTCTATTACATTACTGTGATGGTGCTTGTGATTTGCAGAAAGCAGCCGATCCCACCCCGTCCACACAATAACGTAAGCGCTGAAGTTACAAAGCAATTTCTATACTATATTCACAAAAATCAAAAATGTAACTTGCTAAAGAGATGAGCGATTAAAAGGAGAAGGTCTGATGTAGCAATAACACGACTAATAGGTGAACATTCTCAGCAACAAAAAAGAGGTGGCTTTAAAAGGGAATCTGTCACCAGGTATTTGCTATCTAATCTGAGAGCAGCATGATGTAGAGACAGAGACCCTGATTCCAGCGATGTGTCACTTACTCGGCTGCTTGCTGAGGTTTTGATAACATCACTTTTCTATCAGCAGGAGATTATCACTAGAGGTCCTCTATATTCATGAGCTCTGTATAACTCAACCCTAACCACCGATTGGCAGTGTACACAGAAAGCAGCCAATCAGTGGTGTGGGTGTGGTTATACAGAGGTCAGTATTCAGAGAACTGGCAGACAAAGCAGTGATTTTATCAATTCTACAGCAAGCAGTCTAGTAAGGGACACATCTCTGGAATCAGGGCCTCATTCCCTACATCATGCTGCTCTTAGATTACCTAACAAAAACCTGCTTACAGATTCCCTTGCTTTAACTGCCAATTCTCAGTAATATGGAGAACTACATGACAGCAGGTGTACTAGTCTTCTAGCGATAATCTTCTGCTATTCATTCATGAAGACACATCCTCCTGGCATGCAGGAATCCGTGAGGCAATGTGCTCCTGTTCAACGAGATGAGAAAACCCCTTTAAAGGGTATCTGTCACCAGGGTTTCATAACCACATTTGAGAGTAGCATGATGTAGAGGCAGAGACCCTGATTGCAGTGATCTATCACTTACTGGGCTGCTTGCTGCACTTTTGATAAAATCACTGTTTTCCTTGCTGCAGATCTCACAGCGCTCTGAATGCTGTATATAAGCTCACCCACACCACTGAGTGGCAACTTTCCATATGCGCTGTGTATAGGCAGAAAACTCTGACAAATTCTATTTATTCAATATAGTATCTCTCTTCTGAGTGGCCAGCTCTTCAGATGTCAATCTACACTGAAGAAATACATCACCGGATATGACTTGCCAAAAGCTCTCTTGATACCAGATATTCCACCATATTATAAACACGACATTTCTCACCAAACATTAACAGCGAAACTATGCAACAATTATAAACATACACCGTTCTCACGAAACAGTGATAAAAGAACTATGTGGTAATTGGGTGAATACTAGAAACATGATTGATGTAGTTATACAGTCTCCAGGTGTTTAGGGAAATTACAGAAAATACAAGGCTAATATGAGCTGAACTGTTACTGTTTAATATCTTAAAGGAGTCTTTAAAGACAGGCTATCAATATGGATTCCTGATGGTCATTAACATCTTAGCACTACAGGCCAATTCTGCATGGAGCATTATATGGGACCAATTATGTATGAAGCATTATATGGGGCCCATCAAATACTGTATGGAGCATTATATGAGGCCCATCACATACTGGAGCATTATTTGTGGCCCATTATTGTGTGGAGCATTACAAAGGGAAAATTATATATGGAGCAATATATGGGGCCCATCATATACTGTATGGAGCAATATATGGGGTTTATTATGTATGGAGCATTATATTGGGTCCATTATGTATGGAGCATTATATGGGGCCTATTATGTAGGGAGCATTATATGTGGCCTATCATATACTGTATGGAGCATTATATGGGGCCCATTATACTGTTTGCAGAATTTTATGGGGCTCATTATACTATATGGAGCTATATATGGGGCTCATTATTTTTGCAGCAATATATGGAGCTCATTATACTGTATGGAGCATTATATGGTGTCCATTATTTTGTATGAAGCAATATATGGTGCTCATTATTCTGGAGGGCATCTTAGGGCAACTTATAACACATGAGTAAGTGTTACAGATCTGAATGAAGATATTCCCAATGGGACTGTGACATTTATAGCAAAACACAGTGTTCCTCTTATTACAGGTAATTATACAGGCAGAGGCAGTTCTCGTCTGCACATTTATTGCTCAAACAGAAGCAAGAAGTGAAATTAATACTAATGGAACGTGATTAACAATGTCATCAGAATTGCTGTGCTAATATACTTTTGCATCAAATTCTATGAAATTACTTTGATGTGAATTTTTAGTTATTGTTTTTGGTTTTATTTGTAAAGCAATTTATTTTTATTACTGAACTATATTTGTTTCTGGTGTTTACAAGACTTCTAATGTGAATATTATTGTATAAATATGGTTTTATTGCCACGTCTAAGTATTTGTGATATTTATCATATCACAACGCTGTGTTGGATCCAAATGGAGGGTAACAGACCTCTTTGACTTATTATGGTGTTCCTTGGAGCTCTGTCAGGGTCTCCAATGCTATGACAGCTAATTTAATGCTATAATGTGCTTTTCTTGCTGTCAATAGTGAAGACACAGCTAAAAGAAACTAAACTAGTCTGGTTAACCTATCATTTCATTATAAGCAACAGGACCAGGAAGAAGCTCGAGTCTGGGCGAAACGACTGTTTTCAGGATTCTTTAAAATATCCCATATGCTATTTTTATGTTTTTGGAATAAAGGCTGCTGAATTTTAACGTACTGGTGAGTTCTGCAATTTTTCTCATACTTTTGCTTTTCATTAAAAGCAATGTCTAAATAGGTAAAATTCCAAAGTGCTTTTAAATACAAAAAAAATTGCATTTTACCACTTATTAGAATTTCTCTTAAAAGGAAGTAATTTAATTTTTTGAAACAATTTACAGCTCATTGCCGAGGCAACTGGCCACCTCTGCAATCTATCAGAGGCAGCCACTGTACTCTTTGCTATACAGTTTATAGGCGCTGCTCTAAGGCTGGCCTGAGCCGATTTCACTGTACTCCTCCGATACTGCAGAGACAAAGCTTGTATCCGACCACACCCGCTGTGTCTTGCCTGCAGTCCATCCCTTTATGCATACGTTGCTCTGCATCTCCAACTCGGTGTTCACTCTAGGCTGGGGCTTTCGGCCACAGGCATGCCTTGGAGTAGACTGCACATGCGTAGCTAACTATGGAGCAGCGTAGTGTGAACACTGGGACGGAGAGGCAACATGATGGAGACGCGTTGGACTAGACACAGTGAGCGTGGTGCTGCAGGAGCTGCTTGAGAGTTAACCAATAAGGTGAATATACTTATATTTTTTTATTTTTTGAACCTTACTGGAGAGACCTCAGTGCACAATAAGAGACATTAAATTTGAAATTCCCTGGTAAAATTAGCCCAAATAGGCAAATTTGAATTTTTGCCTGATCCGCTAATCTGTAACCCAAAAAGAGCCACAATAATGAAAGTCCATAAAAATGGAGAACGTAGAAGTGAGTATCTATGCTGCTGCTCATGCTTACCAGCGGTGAGTATCCACTATGCTGCTCATGCTTACCAATGGTGAGTATCCACTATGCTGCTCATCCTTACCAGCAGCGAGTATCTACGCTGCTGCTCATGCTTACCAACGTTGAGTATCCACGCTGCTGTGCATGCTAATTAATGGTGATTATTATACACACTGCTGCCCATGCTTACCAATGGTGAGTATCCACACTGCTGCTCATGCTTACCAACGTTGAGTATCCACGCTGCTGCTCATGCTTATCAATGGCGAGTATCCATGCTGCTGCTCAAGCTTATCAATGGTAAGTATCTACGCTGCTGCTCATGCTTACCAACGGTGAGTATCCACATTGCTCATGCTTACCAAAGGTGAGTATCCACGCTGCTGCTCTTGCTTACCAACGGTGAGTATCCACACTGCTCATGCTTACCAAAGGTGAGTATCCACGCTGCTGCTCATGCTTACCAATGGTGAGTATCCACACTGCTCATGCTTACCAAAGGTGAGTATCCACGCTGCTGCTCATGCTTACCAACGGCGAGTATCCACACTGCTCATGCTTACCAACGGCGAGTATCCACACTGCTCATGCTTACCAAAGGTGAGTATCCACGCTGCTGCTCATGCCTACCAACGGTGAGTATCCACACTGCTCATGCTTACCAAAGGTGAGTATCCACGCTGCTGCTCTTGCTTACCAACGGTGAGTATCCATGCTGCTCATGCTTACCAACGGCGAGTATCCACACTGCTCATGCTTACCAAAGGTGAGTAACCACGCTGCTGCTCATGCTTACCAACGGTGAGTATCCACACTGCTCATGCTTACCAAAGGTGAGTATCCACGCTGCTGCTCATGCTTACCAACGGTGAGTATCCACACTGCTCATGCTTACCAAAGGTGAGTATCCACGCTGCTGCTCTTGCTTACCAACGGTGAGTATCCACGCTGCTCATGCTTACCAACGGCGAGTATCCACACTGCTCATGCTTACCAAAGGTGAGTATCCACGCTGCTGCTCATGCTTACCAACGGTGAGTATCCACACTGCTCATGCTTACCAAAGGTGAGTATCCACGCTGCTGCTCATGCTTACCAACGGAGAGTATCCACGCTGCTCATGCTTACCAACGGTGAGTAACCACACTGCTCATGCTTACCAATGGTGAGTATCCACACTGCTGCTCATGCTTACCAATGGTGAGTATCCACACTGCTCATGCTTACCAACGGTGAGTATCCACACTGCTCATGCTTACCAAAGGTGAGTATCCACGCTGCTGCTCATGCTTACCAACAGTGAGTATCCACGCTGCTCATGCTTACCAACGGTGAGTATCCACACTGCTCATGCTTACCAAAGGTGAGTATCCACGCTGCTGCTCATGCTTACCAACGGTGAGTATCCACGCTGCTCATGCTTACCAATGGTGAGTATCCACGCTGCTGATCATGCTTACCAACGGTGAGTATCCACTCTGCTCATGCTTACCAAAGGTGAGTATCCACGCTGCTGCTCATGCTTACCAACGGTGAGTATCCACACTGCTCATGCTTACCAAAGGTGAGTATCCACGCTGCTGCTCATGCTTACCAACGGAGAGTATCCACGCTGCTCATGCTTACCAATGGTGAGTATCCACACTGCTCATGCTTTACCAAAGGTGAGTATCCATGCTGCTGCTCATGCTTACCAACAGTGAGTATCCACGCTGCTCATGCTTACCAACGGTGAGTATCCACACTGCTCATGCTTACCAACGGTGAGTATCCACACTGCTCATGCTTACCAAAGGTGAGTATCCACGCTGCTCATGCTTACCAACGGTGAGTATCCACACTGCTCATGCTTTACCAAAGGTGAGTATCCACGCTGCTGCTCATGCTTACCAACGGTGAGTATCCACACTGCTCATGCTTACCAACGGTGAGTATCCACACTGCTCATGCTTACCAAAGGTGAGTATCCACGCTGCTGCTCATGCTTACCAACGGTGAGTATCCACACTGCTCATGCTTACCAAAGGTGAGTATCCACGCTGCTGCTCATGCTTACCAACGGTGAGTATCCACGCTGCTCATGCTTACCAAAGGTGAGTATCCACACTGCTCATGCTTACCAACAGTGAGTATCCACGCTGCTCATGCTTACCAACAGTGAGTATCCACGCTGTTCATGCTTACCAAAGGTGAGTATCCACGCTGCTCATGCTTACCAACGGTGAGTATCCACGCTGCTCATGCTTACCAACGGTGAGTATCCACACTGCTCATGCTTACCAAAGGTGAGTATCCACGCTGCTGCTCTTGCTTACCAACGGTGAGTATCCATGCTGCTCATGCTTACCAACGGCGAGTATCCACACTGCTCATGCTTACCAAAGGTGAGTAACCACGCTGCTGCTCATGCTTACCAACGGTGAGTATCCACACTGCTCATGCTTACCAAAGGTGAGTATCCACGCTGCTGCTCATGCTTACCAACGGTGAGTATCCACACTGCTCATGCTTACCAAAGGTGAGTATCCACGCTGCTGCTCTTGCTTACCAACGGTGAGTATCCACGCTGCTCATGCTTACCAACGGCGAGTATCCACACTGCTCATGCTTACCAAAGGTGAGTATCCACGCTGCTGCTCATGCTTACCAACGGTGAGTATCCACACTGCTCATGCTTACCAAAGGTGAGTATCCACGCTGCTGCTCATGCTTACCAACGGAGAGTATCCACGCTGCTCATGCTTACCAACGGTGAGTAACCACACTGCTCATGCTTACCAATGGAGAGTATCCACACTGCTGCTCATGCTTACCAATGGTGAGTATCCACACTGCTCATGCTTACCAACGGTGAGTATCCACACTGCTCATGCTTACCAAAGGTGAGTATCCACGCTGCTGCTCATGCTTACCAACAGTGAGTATCCACGCTGCTCATGCTTACCAACGGTGAGTATCCACACTGCTCATGCTTACCAAAGGTGAGTATCCACGCTGCTGCTCATGCTTACCAACGGTGAGTATCCACGCTGCTCATGCTTACCAATGGTGAGTATCCACGCTGCTGATCATGCTTACCAACGGTGAGTATCCACTCTGCTCATGCTTACCAAAGGTGAGTATCCACGCTGCTGCTCATGCTTACCAATGGTGAGTATCCACACTGCTCATGCTTACCAAAGGTGAGTATCCACGCTGCTGCTCATGCTTACCAACGGAGAGTATCCACGCTGCTCATGCTTACCAATGGTGAGTATCCACACTGCTCATGCTTTACCAAAGGTGAGTATCCACGCTGCTGCTCATGCTTACCAACAGTGAGTATCCACGCTGCTCATGCTTACCAACGGTGAGTATCCACACTGCTCATGCTTACCAACGGTGAGTATCCACACTGCTCATGCTTACCAAAGGTGAGTATCCACGCTGCTCATGCTTACCAACGGTGAGTATCCACACTGCTCATGCTTTACCAAAGGTGAGTATCCACGCTGCTGCTCATGCTTACCAACGGTGAGTATCCACACTGCTCATGCTTACCAATGGTGAGTATCCACACTGCTCATGCTTACCAAAGGTGAGTATCCACGCTGCTGCTCATGCTTACCAATGGTGAGTATCCACACTGCTCATGCTTACCAAAGGTGAGTATCCACGCTGCTGCTCATGCTTACCAACGGTGAGTATCCACGCTGCTCATGCTTACCAAAGGTGAGTATCCACACTGCTCATGCTTACCAACAGTGAGTATCCACGCTGCTCATGCTTACCAACGGTGAGTATCCACGCTGTTCATGCTTACCAAAGGTGAGTATCCACGCTGCTCATGCTTACCAACGGTGAGTATCCACGCTGCTCATGCTTACCAACGGTGAGTATCCACACTGCTCATGCTTACCAAAGGTGAGTATCCACACTGCTGCTCATGCTTACCAACATATTAAGGATAAATAAGCCATGCCCATTTTGCTCTGCAAACCAGCAGTTCCCCGTGCTGGAAGAGCCACTTTTGTGCAGGATTTGTGCTTTTGGATATGCCCGAATTTGTTAAAATTGTTTTAATAAAATTCAGGTCTGTTTCACCAAATTCAGGACTATTGAATATAGCTACGTTATGTTAGGTGATTGCGCTCCTTTATTTAGTTAAAATCATGGCAAAAAAATCTATCTGTGTGGATTTGATAATGAGGGTCGCCAATAACTCACAGCCATCGTGTTTTTTTTTTTTTCAAGATAACACTCCTCAGTATCTACAGTCTGTACTTGAGAAATCACAGGACAGGCTTCATTTTTCCAACTTTTTTTTTTGTATCTAAATAGGCATCTGCAATTAGCGAGCTCGCCTGGAATTATTTCATTAGCTGAATTTCTAATTATCATCAAGAATTTTCTCTAATAATGAGCTAAGCATCATTAGCTGGGTAAGCATATTAATTAGCTGTAGAAAGTATGTTGTTTGCGTTAGTTAAAGCGCATTAGCCGTAATATCCACTTAATTAATTAAAGCATGATCATTCATTATAGGGATAAGAACGCTCCGACAAGGTAATAATCGCTACATAAATTAACATGTAATCCAATCAAAAATTCATGTCTTACCTAAGCTTCACACGACACCCTCTGCCCTGCTACGTCTATGCATGCAAACTTTACATAGACTCTGTACTATAATATGTCATATATCATTTATAAGTGGGCGATTATATGCTGAAAAATTCTTGCTATTGTAAGAAAGAAAAATTAAAGGTGTATTATGATTTATAATAAGCAATGTCCACCACTGTAAACATATTTTTTACTTGATGTTTTTATTGTGTTTATTTTTATTATATATATTATTATTATTCATTTATTTAACATATTGGGCCACCTTAAAGGTCAGAAAAGACCTTTTAAACTTTGAAATCTTTATATTTTTATTTTATTTCCCTTGTAACTTGGGCTGATATATTTGTCCTAGTTACAGGCAAAATTCAGCCTCCTATATCTTATAAGTGTTGATCCAATTTATTCAAACGTCAGAAAATGCATATATGCCCAATAAATATTTTATTGAGATACACAACTACAAAGTAAAATAGAATTTAAATGTTAATAAAAAAAACAAGGAACAATGGAAGCAAGTGGAGGCCGATGAGCGACACAAAATAATGAAAATAAGATTACCGAGATGTCAAAATACTACCAAGGAATAATGTTAACAGGTACGTGTAGGCTTATATAATGCCTATAATGGATATTTATCCATAACGCCTTTATGAATATATATTAACTTTATACATCCATAAAGTTAATTACAATGCAAGTTACAGATATATAGAGATTCGGTGCAATGTAATGCATAAAAAATTAAATCAATGGTGAAAAAAATAAAGATACATTATAATCAGACATAACCAAAAGAATAATAAACTCTGTCACCACATCGGTCTCCACCTCAGACCCTGGCACTGAAATCAACCCTACTTCATCTGGGTGTCTCTCTCTTCAAATGTAGCCTCCTGGTGATCAAGAAGGCAGAGACGCCAATAAACCATCTCTGCATTCTCCACCGGCGAAACTAAATGCTAGTATGAATGCAGGATCTGACTTTGCAAGGTTTGCTGTCTGGACCCGTGGAAATGTATAGGTTTGCATTGTAGCTGTAGACACAAAACAATAAGACATTTAGGAGGATAAACCTTTGCTACAGCAGCAATGGTTTGCTGAAATCACTGCCATCTCGGTACTCCTGGGAAGCCCAGTCACTTCATAGGAGACTATTATTTTCCCTATCGAATGCAAAAGTGTAGGTATCATAGTATACAAATTAGGTTTAAAGGGAAAAAAATGAAAGCTAAAAACAAGTTTTTAAAAATATCAAAAAATATAAAAACATAATTGTTTGAATCACCTACCTTTACCAGTATGAAAGTAAAGAAATAATAAAAAATAAACATATTTGGTATTGTCTGATCTATCAAAATATAAAATTAATTAATCTAGATGGTAAACTCCATGATGAGTTTAAAACGACAGAATTCCTGTTTTGTTTTTTTTGTTTCTAGCATCTCTCTAAAAAATGCAATAAAAAGCAATTAAAATATCATGTACCCCCAAAATTATATTCATAGAATGTCAGCTTGCCACATAAAAACCCATCAACCGAAAAATGGAAAAAAAATATGGAGACACAAACCAAAACTTTTTTTGCAAAGTTTGGAATTTTTTTTTTAGCCCCTAAAATAAGAAAGAAGAAGGGGAGGAAAATTGAAATTAGAAAATCGCATGGTCAGTAAAGGGTTACAGAAGGTGCGTGGACACTTTTAGGCTGGGGTCACACTTGCGAGTGCAATGCGAGAAACTCGGGCGAGTCTCTCGCATCAATACCCGGCACTGCTGCCAGCACTCGGGACCGAAGTGTGCGGCTGCATGTATTTCTATGCAGCCGCACACTCCGGTCCTGAGCGCCAGCGGCAGTGCCGGGTATTGATTTGAGAGACTCGCGCAAGTGTGACCTCAGCCTTACGCTTGTAAACCTTGTGTGATATTCCTAAACTTGGATTTTAGGCCCTCTTTGTATGTTATTAATGACTTTTGTGGTCAAATTTATGCAAAAATTCAAAGGGGATTCATACATTTTTAGTGCCTTTTGAATACATTTATTTTACTTAAAATGTGTGTGCCTTGTACCAGCACATGCCCAGGATTGCCCATGCCCTTACCAAAAAAGATTACTGGGACTGTCCACTTAACCATCAACATGTGGACAAGCGCTTGTGGCCAGGATGCTATATTTCCCTGACGGCACACTGTGTGAACATTGTAGAGGCCGTGCAGAGTGCCACCCCTGCATGGCACATGTGCTACCAATGCCGAGGATTGCTGACCCTACTTCTATCCGGGTTTCCACAACCTCCTACACCAACTTCTGCACCCTCCATCTCTGACATGCTATCTCAGAGCACGTCGTCTACATCAGCCTCAGCGAAGCTGCAACAGGCTCTGCTGAAGCTAATTTGTCTAGGAAACAAAATGCACACTGTGGAAAAATTATTGAAGGGAATAAAAGATCAAACAGATCTGTGGCTCTCGCTGCTGGACCTACAGCCAGACATGTTCATGTTTGATAATGGCCATAATCTGATGGCAGCTGTGAAGCTTGGCAAGCTCACACATGTGCCATGCTTGGTCCACGTGCTGAACTTGGTAGTTGAGCAGTTTCTGAAAACCTACCCACATTTGCCGGAGTTTCTGGTCAAGTTAATTTCCGTAAGCCAGCTAAAGCTGCCGCTGTTCTGGTAGTGCTGCAGCAGCGCATGCAAGTACCAGCTCACTGACTGATGTGTGATGTCACCACGTGCTGTAACTCCATATTGCACAAACTGAAAAGGCTTTGTGACCAGCACAAGCAGTTGTGGAATATCAGCTCCAACAAGCCTATCGGTATTCTGGTCAGCCTCTGCCCATAACAACTGAAGAGTGAGCAAGGATGTCTGACATTTGTTTGGTTCCCCAAGACTTTGAAGACTCCACAAAGATGGTGAGCGGTGATGACGCCATCATTAGCACAATGATCCTGCTTCTGTGACTACTTAATCAGTCCCTGCTGACAATTAAACATGAAGCTTTGCATGCGGACAAGGTGGAGATGGAAGAAGACATGAGATGTAGATGGAGAGTAGTCATCATGGTGAAGACATGGAAGTGTTGGCTGTAGGAACCTTGCCACATATAGTAGTCTTTATGTACTGCTGTCTTTTTCCGTGACCCTCGCATTACGTTTACCTTGGCTAAAAAAGAGTACTAGTTGTTCACCCTGCTAGGACCCGCAGAAGCGCGAAACGGCCGTAGTCCATACCTAACACATTGCTCCCATGCCGATGTTTCTTATTTTTGAATAAAGTCTTCAATATTTGAACGGTGAGTGCCATCCTTCACTTCTTTGCACTTGGATATTGAACTTGTTTTCTTCATAGATTGAGCACCCGTTCTCAGCGGCTTTACGGCGTTTTCAATATGTGTGTGATTTGACCTCTAAGCATTGTGCTGAGGTTGAGGTGGTGCAGCAGTGCTAAGTCTCTTTTTTCTATGTTTGGATTGTTCACCCTGCTAGACCCACGCTACATGGAGAACCTTGCATCTCTTCTTCCTGAGACGGAGAAGTATTCTAAAATGGTACAATACCAGAAGATATATTGTGGAAAACATGTTTAAAAAAATTCCCATCAGACAATGCTAGTGGCCGGAGGAAATCTTCCTTACACAGCCAAGGAGGAAAGGCGATTGAGACACACACCAGTTACAGCAGAGGCAGGGGTACACTGTCAATGGCCTGGGCCAATTTCATGAAACCCTCTAACGTCCAAGCCCTGATGACCAAGTATTTTTGTTACAGAGTAAAAGTTTTTAAAAATGGTCAAGCAATAACTGGCCAACAAAATCACCGTACTCCCTAATGCGATCTTCAGCTATTGAGTCTCAAAGTTGTACACCTGACATGAGCTGTCCCTCTATGCCTTGGAGGTGTTATGCTGCCCTGCTGCTAGCATCTTGTCTGAGCGGGTTTTTACTGCCAACGGAGGGGTCATAACAGGCAAGGGCTTTTGCTTGTCAACAGAAGGTGCTGACAGGCTCACTCTGATAAAAATCAACAAAGCTTGGATTAGCCCTGACTTTTCCACACCACCAGATGACAGCAGCACATAAAGTGTTTTAAATGTTCAAGATTTGAACGGGGCCCTCCATTTGTTGCCTTCAAGGGTCTATGGATGACTGGATGACCATCCTGTGATTACAAAGCATTAAATCTTAATTATCCAGACAAAAATATTCAGTAGGCCAGGAGACATACACGTTATTATCTTTATGTTGACTTTTGAATTTGTGCCTTTTTGGTAGGTCAAGAAACACAGACTAATGTTCATACTAGCCTGAATGTGATTCTGGAATTGCTGTTTGCTGCAAACTCATTGTCTGCTATCTTTGAGGGTAGAGACATAGGGTAATTGAGAAATAGATGTTTGATAATATGTGGATTAGCCATTGTGTGGGATACTGTGGTTTGTTGACTTGCAAAACAGAGGAGTAAAAATTAAGGAAATTGATTAAATACTCAAACGATGCAAGTTAATCTTATCACACGTTCCTCTTGACCCTTGGATGATGGCTTGCAGGACAGCAGTTGTGAATTGTATTAAGGGGATATGTGTCACCATCCATTTTTGGATCTGTGGCATATATGGCTTTTCATATTAGCTTTTCATATTAAAACTTTTTTCTTTCAGGTCATTGGGGATTAATGTCAGTTTTTTCCCCCAGCTGGCCTGCTGGTGTAATTGCATTGCTGCTGGGTTAGCTGATGTGTGGTGACCACTCCCACATCCTTTAAAAGGTCACCTGTTGTATCAGCTGACTGGCGGTGTTAGTTTATTCTGCAGCGACCGAGCTGAAGACTGGAGCTTCCTGGGTGCAGTGGTGCTTCAGCTTTATTCGTGGAACCTGGTGTCTTAATCCTCCTGTACTTTGCAGCAGAAAGCTAAGTGTTGTATTTTTATTACCCTGTTCCTTTTGGGGTCTGTCTTACCTTACCTTGTGTTGTCTTAGTGCAGCGGTGGGACCAGTGTCTTTACCTGCCAGTTCCCTACTTAGGGATAGCAGCAGGGCAAGTGAGGGTTAAGGTATCCTGCTCAGCGACGGGGTGAAAAAACCCATATAGGGACGTTAGTAAGAGCAGGGTATTTCTGCAGGTGAGTGCAGGAGGTGTCCATTCCCTGTCCCATACCGACAGGGCCCACCATTGGTAAAGTTTTCCCTGATGTTTCCTGGTGTGCTTTTTGTTTTGCTATTTGGTGATCGACCTATCGTTGGGTCGTGTCACACTGGTCAGTCACTCTGTGACATTATGCCTCTGTAACAAGAGATCCAAATAATTAGAGACTCTTATGCACTTAGCTTATTGCATACCCTTTATGAGCCTATTAGTACCACCACTACATGACAATTTGAACAGAATGTGTATGATGCCCTCCTCTATAATAATTATTTTATTTCTATAGCGCCAACATATTCCGCAGCACTTTACATTTTAGAGGGGACTAGTACAGACAAAAGACATTACTGTTCTGTAGTCTGAATATAGGGCGAATATGTTTGCATTATGTACTGTTTGGTTAGTACCATCTAGTGGTGGCTGAATTTATAGCTGTGTCTTAAATAGCATTTACAGCCTGTGTCCTTAACAGAAGTGTTGCACTGTTGGATTGAAGCAATGCATTGTGAGAATGAAGCAATGTATTCTGGGATGAGGGAGATGCCATTTTCTTTTATGTATTTCATGAGGACACACGTGTTTATCTGTCCTCCTGTAACTACCCTACTTGAGTTCGTTATCCGGGTAAAGCATATCTGGTAAGATTAATATCTTTCTTGCAATGCAGTTTTGTTCAGAGATGTTATTAACTGTATGGCAGCCAGTGCACAGCAGATGTAATTAGACACCTGTGTTATGATTCAGTCACCAAGAAGGATTACCGAATTAGCTAAGAAACCTGGAAACCAGAAAGGTTGGTAACTTAGCGGATTGCAGACCCCTAAACCTAACAACACAACTAGCATTAGCTGTGGGATGTGCCTACGATGCCCTAGACTCCTCGGCACAGCCAAAGAGTTAACTAAGGAGCATAATACCCTCAATAATACAAATGAAGAAATAAGAAATATATAAATTTTTATTGCACAATCAAAAGACATACAAAAAAACAAAAAACATAAAAAGTAAAAAATATCAAAGTAGTACCAAAAAGTGGAGTATCGGTGAGGATACAAAAAGATCTGGACTAGATCACATTGCACAAAGTTACAAGCACCAAACCCTACACAGTCTACAAGAATGTATATACCAAAGTGGATCACAACAACGCATAAATAGCAAGGTCAGCCACCAGTGTGAATGCCAAGCGTCAATGAGATACCACAATAGATAAATAAGTAATCCTTTTAGAAAAGACTATTAAAGCCACAGGCAAAAGTTACCATATAATCAATAGGGCCATTCAAAAGGATAACAAGTGGACAAAATAGGGGAAGAGATGAAAAGAGCTGCTATTCCCTAACTAAAGTGCGGGACATCGTGCAGGCAATGTACATAGTATATAAGGTGCTTACCCAAGTGGATGAATGTGCACGGTGATCAGCCAGGACCGTGCCCCAATGCACATTTCGCTCACTGGGCTTCCTCGGGGGGCGATAGGGAAGTCATAATGTGTACCTATTTATATCCTGAGCTTCCAGGTGTACACGATTAGTGCACCGCGATCCAATGGCGCATGTGCGACGAAACTCCGCCCACTACTGTGTCACTTCCGGCCCTCCGATGATGATGCGCTCCAAGGGAAAATCCCTCTGACATCAATGGAACGCAGTGTCATCACGCGGAGGCCCTCGGTGACTCAGGCAGAACGGGAACGCCTCCACATGCGCACATCGCGGGAGACATGTTAAATAAGGGCAAGGAGCTATGGGCACGCATGATTACATAAGAATAGATCTAAGAAGAATGGCCCATAATGGCATAAAAGGCTTTGGATTGAATAAACAACTGAATAAAAGGATAATGCAACATGATGTGTATGCTAATAAGAAAATAAACAGTGATACATACACATTATGCATGAATATCAATTATAGAGATTGTTTTAACCTTTATGTATAGAGACACTTAACCATGAAAATGTACATAACTAAAAAGGGAAAAAGAAATCACAGTACATCTATATATATGTGTACATGTAGAAGTATGCACCGATGGCTAAGTACAATGATGTATAAACATACAGATGGAATTTATAAAAATCAGCATATACAGATCATCAAAACATTAGATGCATTTATTCCATAGATTTAATAGTCAGTCATAAGTTGAGACCTGATTCTTGAACCGTTCCAGCTTGATAAATAGCCCAAAAATAGATCAATCAATTTCTTGCCCAAAGGTACCCGGACATCCAAGAATCAAGCGAATATACAAATACTACAATGATGAGTCGTTACTATAGTAATAAAAACGAAGAAAAACAGTTAAAATCAAGTACACAAAAGAAAATTAACAATAAAAACCAGAGAAAAAAGAAAAATAAAAAAGTCCAAAAGAAATGAGTAACCTTACAGGAAGGGGACAAATGAAAGTTTTTCATTAAGGCCACCAGGGGATAGAGTTCCTAAAGTGATGATCCACCGACATTCAACCTGGGCCAGTATGCGTTTTAAATTGCCTCCTCTAATACCGCATTGGACGCGGTCGATACCAATAAATTTCAACTCAGCAGTGTTACAATTGTGGTGCAGTCGAAAATGTCAGGGAATCGTCTTCAAAGTGGTCACATCAACGGCCTCCCTGGCAGACCTAATGTATCGAATATGCTCCCTGACATGAACACGGAATTCCCGTGATATTAGACCTACATAACTCAGGCCACATGTGCACGTTGCCAGATAAACTACATAGCATGTGCTACAGGAAATGTAACAGGTGATCCGATAGTTCCCACTAGTAGAGGTTGAGGTGGAAAAAGTAGTGGCCCGTGAAATATTTCTGCAAGCTAGACACGACCCACACGGAAAACAGCCCCATCTCTGCACACCAGCACCAAAAACATCAGGGGGGCTGGCTATATAGTGGCTTCTCACCAGTAGGTCGCGTAAATTTCTGCTGCGCCTGGCCGTCAATAAAGGACGTTCTGGCAATATCTTTTTTAGTGTCGGTTCAGATCTCAAAATTGACCAGTGTTTCTCCAATACTTGGCGCATTGCTGACCACTGGTGATTATAAGTTGATATAAATCTAATTGGTGGATCCAAAGATGGGCGACTCTGCCTATTGTTAAGCAGTTGGTTGCGTGGTGTTCCCCTAGCCCGGAGATAGCCCTGTTTGACACATCTCCTCCTGTAGCCCTGATCATGGAACCTCTGGGAAAGGTCGCGAGCCTGGTCCTCAAAGACACCATCAGATGAACAAATCCGTTTTATGCGAAGAAATTGACTTTTTTGGAATGGCCCGAATAGTGGAGGGCATATGCGCGGATGTCACATGTAAAAGTGCATTTACCGATGTTTCCTTGCGGAAAACATCGGTGGAGAGAGTGCCATCCTCCTGCACTATGATTTTTATACCCAAGAAGTCAATATTCGTTTTGGAACATTTATAGGTCAATTTAATAATCCGATTATTTACGTTCAACATGCTGAAAAAGTCCCGAAGACCAGGCTCGGGACCCTGCCAAATCAAAAGGACATCGTCGATGTACCTATACCAGCAGAGTGCGTGGGAGGAGGCGCCCACCCCGCCCCCAAACAAGTCCCTCTCCCACATACCGGAGAAAGAGATTTTCATGCAACGGGGCGCACGCCGCCCCCATCGCAGTGCCCCTGCACTGTAAATAAAACCGATCTTTGAACGTAAAGTGATTATGGGTTAAAACAAACTCCAGAAGCTCCATGATCAGGGCCCACATGGGGGGTCCAAGTCACCCATCTCTAGAAAAAAATGTACAGCCGCCAAGCCATCCGAATGGTTGATGCTGGTGTACAGAGACTCGACGTCGGCTGTGACAAGGTACATGTCTGGTTCCAGAACCAAACCCTCAATCTTCCTCAGGACGTCGGTAGTGTCCCTGACATAGGAGGGCAAAGTTTCGACCACGGGGTGCAGGTAATATTCAATAAGTTTACACACCGGGTCACATAGCCCTCTTATGCCACAGACAATAGGACGCCCTGGGGGCTCCACCGGATCCTTATGGATCTTGGGGAGTAAATAAAAAGTGGGAACTACCAGAACAGCAGTCACAAGGCCATCAAAGACCTTTTTCGGTATAACCCCATTCCTGAAGGCCTGTTCCAGAATTGTAAAAAGAGAATTCGAGAAGGACTTCAGAGGATTTTGAGGAAGGAGGGTATAGGCTTCCCAATCTCTCAGCTGTCTAAGAGCCTCCTTTTCATACTTAACTGTCTGCCAGATAACCACATTCCCCCCTTATCTGCAGGTTTTATTACTATGTCATGCAAAGACTTCAACTCTTTTAGTGCCTGGCGTTGTATACGTGTCAAATTATCACCTCTCCTCTGACCAGGACCAATTATTAATTATCTCAATCTGCGGACACAATGAAAAGGGGGGGAACGTGGTGGATCTAGGGTAGACAGAAGCAGGAAAGTTACCTGAGGCTGAAGGGGAACTCTCCCTCTCAAGTTCCTCCAGGATGGTCAATGCTTCATGTTCCTCGACCGAATGAAAAAAGGAAGAATCCCGTGTTGATTTGGTATGTAATTTATGAAGAACAATTTTTCTTAGGAAGAGCTGCAGATCCTTCATAGCTGAAAAAAAGTTGAAGTTGTTAGTGGGCACAAAAGAGAGACCTAAACTAAGAACTTCCCGTTGCGCTTGCGTAAGAACATGACTCGAAAGGTTAATTACCTCTAAATTATTACTTTTTGTTTTTTTCTCCAATGACTAGGGTGGAGTTAATTTGCGCTTATTCGGAGCTTTTCCATTATTAGCAGAGGTCTTTCCCTGGCCCACTCTCTCCTGGTAAACAGAGCTCAGATGACTAGTGTGTACAGGATCTTCATCAACAGATGAGATCGAGGAGAAGGAATTGCCTCTTTTGATATCCGTGATTCGTCTTGGTTTCCTCTTCCATCTATACACATGATTACTTCCAAAATCTGAGACATCCCTCTGATATTTCTTAGTCTTTGCTGTTACAATTTTTTTTTCCCATTTTTGGAAATCACAGTCCAAATCCTTATTGAATCTGGATACTGCTTCAGGGGACATTTTAGCAAATAGCTGATCTTGGATCTGATTGATCTCTGCCTCTATTTCCAAGAGAGTATTTGAATTCATTTTCATCAATAAGTCCATAAAGCCTTTAGAGCAAGTTGATGATAGAGACTCCCATTGTTTCTTAAACCCTTCGTCCTCAATAGTGAATGAGGGAAATACTTGTATGTGTAAACCTCTTGGTATTAGTCCCTTAGCAAGATAACGCTCTAAAAAGGCTTTATTCCACCAAATGCGAGTTTTCCTGTTACAAAGATGTTTCAATTTGATCACCATTTCATCTGTTTCTCTGGAATTAAAAGCAATATTTTGCTCCTCACCAAACACTTCATCTAGTTTACTGAGCCACGTTTTCTCCCGGGCTCTACAATCCATCCGTTCGGGAAACTTAGCTGTGAAAACACACAGTATACATAGAATTTTAACAAAACCGACACCATGGGTAAACATAGTAAGCATGCTCATAAGTAGAGCAAGGGTAACTCCCTAAACAATTGAGACCTACAACAATAAAGGAGCATAATACCCTCAATAATACAAATGACGAAATAAGAAATATATAAATTTTTATTGCACAATCAAATGACATACAAAAAAACAAAAAACATAAAAAGTAAAAAATATCAAAGTAGTACCAAAAAGTGGAGTATCGGTGAGGATACAAAAAGATCTGGACTAGATCACATTGCACAAAAGTTACAAGCACCAAACCCTACACAGTCTACAAGAATGTATATACCAAAGTGGATCACAACACATAAATAGCAAAGTCAGCCACCAGTGTGAATACCAAGCATCAATGAGATACCACAATAGATAAATAAGTAATCCTTTTAAAAAAGACTATTAAAGCCACAGGCAAAAGTTACCATATAATCAATAGGGCCGTTCAAAAGGATAACAAGTGGACAAAATAGGGGAAGAGATGAAAAGAGCCGCCATTCCCTAACTAAAGTGCGGGACATCATGCAGGCAATGTACATAGTATATAAGGTGCTTACCCAAGTGGATGAATGTGCACGATGATCAGCCAGGACCGTGCCCCAATAAACGTTTCGCTCACTGGGCTTCCTCGGGGGGCGATAGGGAAGTCATAATGTGTACCTATTTATATCCTGAGCTTCCAGGTGTACACGATTAGTGCACCGCGATCCAACGGCGCATGTGCGGCGAAACTCTGCCCACTACTGTGTCACTTCCGGCCCTCCGATGACGATGCGCTCCAAGGGAAAAATCCCTCTGACGTCAATGGAACACAGCGTCATCACGCGGAGGCCCTCGGCGACTCAGGCAGAACGGGAACGCCTCCACATGCGCACATCGCGGGAGACATGTTAAATAAGGGCAAGGAACAATGGGCACGCATGATTACATAAGAATAGATCTAAGAAGAATGGCCCATAATAGCATAAAAGGCTTTGGATTGAATAAACAACTGAATAAAAGGATAATGCAACATGATGTGCATGCTAATAAGAAAATAAACAGTGATACATACACATTATGCATGAACATCAATTATAGAGATTGTTTTTAACCTTTATGTATAGAGACACTTAACCATGAAAATGTACATAAATAAAAGGGAAAAAGAAATCACAGTACATCTATATATATGTATACATGTACCCATCTCTAGAAAAAAATGTACAGCCGCCAAGCCATCCGAATGGTTGATGCTGGTGTACAGAGACTCGACGTCGGCCGTGACAAGGTACATGTCCGGCTCCAGAGCCAAACCCTCAATCTTCCTCAGGACGTCGGTAGTGCCCATAGTTCCTTGCCCTTATTTAACATGTCTCCCGCGATGTGCGCATCTGGAGGCGGATCTTTTTGTATCCTCACCGATACTCCACTTTTTGGTACTACTTTGATATTTTTTACTTTTTATGTTTTTTGTTTTTTTGTATGTCATTTGATTGTGCAATAAAAATTTATATATTTCTTATTTCTTCATTTGTATTATTGAGGGTATTATGCTCCTTTATTGTTGTAGGTCTCAATTGTTTAGGGAGTTACCCTTGCTCTATTTATGAGCATGCTTACTATATTTACCCATGGTGTCGGTTTTGTTAAAAAACAATGAGTTAACTAAGCCTAAAGCAAGAAAGGGGAAAGCTAAATGCCCCGGAGTAGAACCCCAAAGGAATAGATAGCCCCCAAACATATATTGTCGGTGAGACAAGATGAGGCACAAACGCAGGCAGAAAATAGAGTGAGAAAACGATGGGGCCCAAACTGTCTAGATAGGACAGGACAGAAAAGATACTGTCTGCAATCGTGCAAAAACCCTAAAAAATCCAAAACGTCTGATATACAAAAACACTGAGGCCACACGACCTCTCCCCCACTAGATCAGCATTCTGGTGTGACCTGGAAGCAAAGCAAAAGATACTAATATAACAGGGGATTAGCAATACTGAACAGAATGACATAAGCTGTGACATATGAGCGGGGTCCAGCATAAATCCCAGCAGGGAATAATGCTGAACCCACACAGCAAAGTAGTGTAACCCCTGACTTCCAATCATCATCTTCAGGTGATAGACTTCTGTCAACATGGCCAGCTCCACTACCCGCAACATCCACCAGAGGGAGCACCGAATCAAAAGTCAGATCAAGAGAGTTCACAACACACCTGTGTGTTTCTATGCAAAGTTTGCATCTCACTGTATACTTCCTGTAATTGCGTTAGCTGTGTGATCATCTGCCCAATACTTACCCATGTCGTTTGTATTCTTTATAGTTTTACCGCATGTTCTATACGCTTCACCAATAAACAAGTTAGACTACAGAGAACGGTCTGCTTATGTTGGAAGATAGAAGGTGGTTTATGCTGAATGCTAGAGTGCACACCGTGTCAACGTGTATGAAGGCAGAACAATTACAGCATAACAATAATCACATAAATCAACAGATACCAAAAAGAATGAGGGCCCTGCTCGCAAGCTTACAATCTATGAGGAAATAGGGGGGGACACGAAAGGTGGATGGTAACAATTACTTGTATTGTACGGTCCAGCCATTAATGTACTGTATGTAATAACTAAAGTGTTCAGTTCACGTAATGCTGCATGAACTGGTCACCAGCCAGTATGTTTATGGACACAGAGGTCTATTAAGTGCATGTACGGTGTGTGAACAGATGATACGAGGGTTCTGGTTTTGAAGAAAATTTTGCTTGGGCAAAACAGGGATAGTTAGATAAGTACTGTATGCTAAGGCAATAGATCAGGCTTTATGTCAAATTCAGGGTGTATCTGAGTCCCTAATTTTTGTCACTTCTTGGTTCCTTCATAAATTACACTAACATTTCCAATTTTTTTTACACACTTTTATTTTTTTTTTTAATCCTTTTAAAATTTTCCCTTATATACAAGTTATTATACAGGAAAAAATGTTTCTGAATTTTTTTTTCATGTAAATTTCAAGTTCTCTGTGTGACTGCAGACTTATGGATCTCCCCAGCGCACGCACTGTTTACTGCTGGTGATTCACTTGTTTCAGACCCGTGAACGGAGGGTATGTATGAGTTATACTTGCCCACGGCCAGTGGACACGACCTAGGTCCATACAATTCTATTGAGCCGAGTATATGGAGAGCGATGCTGCACCCACTAGCCTGGGGTATGTATATAGATAGCCGGGTCTAAATCCGGCAAATCCAGACCTCCTTGTAGAGTCTGCTGGAAAAATGCTCAGATTTCCCATTGGCTCCCATTTTACTCGTTACTTGTAACGAGCATCCGAGCATCCCTAATATAACTCAATTGCAAAAATTATTTTTGGCCCCAAACACATACATTTTAATAAAATAATGAAAAATATTCCCAAAGTTGGACAACCCCTTTAAGTAGTTCTGCAGTGCATTTTGCCTTTAAGGACGCATATTTACTATTTTAAATACATTTCATCCATGTAATTTCATACAATGTAATGAGTAATTACTATAGAGAACTGTCATGGATCTACTTACATGAAGAATGTAGAAGCATTAAGGGAGACTGAGCTGATAAAAAATAAACTTAAAAAAAATCTCCCAAAAGAAGAAAACACAAAACAAATTTGTTTACAAAAATCACAGATTGATAATCCACTTAAGGAGAGTGATATATCTTAATGTGCCGCGGTAAAGCTCCCATAAACAACACCTAATGAAATGCATGGAAGACCTCGATCGCACATTGTCTTGGCGCCGGCATCGTTTTGACAGCCAAGTAACAGACAAGACTGAAACCGGGCAGGATGGGACTGAGATAACAAATCTTTGCACGCCGAGCCTGGGACATATGTTTGCTTGGTAGACCATAGTCTGTTCCCCGATCCTGGCATCTGCCATGCAATATGGGGATGACATGTCTCATAAATAAGTCGGCTCCATGGACATGTCATCTCATCTGCTGGAAATTTTTGGACTGATGACTTAGAAGTTAGGAGTAATTTGTCTATGGCTTCGGTTCCTATACTAAAGGATTCTCAGACAGTAGATAGTACCCAGTTCAAAGACAAAGAATAAAGTGTAACGCCTTGACAAAGGGGTACTTGAGATTACTCGTAGCTTCTATACCCTTTACCAACATTCAAGACAAACCCATACCCCATTTTTTCCCAGTCCCTTGGCCCCTCTCCCCCCCTCTTATTCCCTCGTAAATTGAATGAAGACAAATGCACTTGTTGTTTGGATAATTTGGCCACAGCAGCCATTTATTAACATATAAACAAACAATTTACAGTAATTCACAACCCGGAGGGGCTGTCCTCGAAGCCCCCGAAACCAAGAACCCATGATGTTAATAAACCAACATGGCCCAAGGTCGAGTCTTACCTCCAGCCGTAAAGCACCAGCTCAGAGGCACCAAAAACAACCCGCCTGGCCATAAATGATTACCATATCCAAATCCCCTTTATCCCTTCATCAGGATACCTAAAATGCTCGTCCACTTGAGCCCACGCTGGAGGGAGTCCAGGACCTCATTCCGATCCCCCCCCAGAGCGTCCAGCCTCACCAACTTCGAGGACCACCCCCACGCCCACTGCTGTGACAATAACATACAAGTAAATAATAATATGTAATAATTTGGAATGCCCGTATCGCACACAAGGTTCCCACTGAAACAAAGGAATTAAGAACCCCATATAATCATAACCCAAAGCAGAAAGGGGGTGTGGGTGGGAGATTCCTACAGGTACTAAGGGGTACCTAAAATGGTTGTCCCTCTAAGATGGCTCCCCCTATTTATACTAGCAGCCCCTGACCCCCTTTCCTTTGACCCTCCCATGTAGTAAACCCAGCCCCGCTCAGCACAGTTCAGTAAATTAACCCCTTACGCTATATTATCTTCTCCATCAACCGCAGCATCTTCTATCCCTCTCAACCCTGTCATGACGGCCTTCCTCTTATGGCCTATGGTCTAGTGCGGCATCACTGAACTGTGAAGAATCACAATCTAGCTTCTTTGCCCATCCCATGAAGTAAAATAGATGGACAATCATTATGTTCTTTATTGGGTGTATGCGGGTCAGCTGCATCTTTTACTAATCAGATAATCTAACAGTTACCAAGTGGTATAGTGATGCCCCCAAATCAGCTTTTTTTATTTCTTCATACTGTCTTTAGTTTTTTTAACAATTTTATATTTCAATTTATTTGTAATTTTAAAACTTTATATTTAAACTTAATTGTAATTTTAACCCCTTACCTACAATTGACGTAATATTCTGTCCATGTGACCATGGACCTAATTACCATGGACGGAATATTACGTCATCGCGATCAGCGGCGCCCACGTGGTGAGCGCCGCTGATCGCGGCCGAGTGTCAGCTAATTATCATAGCTGACACCCGGCACAATGTGTCAGGGGCGGTCACGGACCGCCCCCGACACGTTAACCCCTTGCACACCGCGATCAAACGCGATCGCGGTGTACCGGGGGTTAAAGGGAAGCATCGGCAGGGAGGGGGCTCCCTCCGTGCTTCCCTGAGCCCCCCACGGCAGCGCAATGTGCAGCGCTGCTGCGGGGGGCTCCTTTCCTCCAGGCCCCCAAATCCAAGATGGCGACGGGGGCCTTCGGGGGCCTGAGGAAGCTGGCTTCTTCAGTGCCTGCAAAGCGCAGGCATGAGGAAGTCTGCAGCAGTGCCTGTGACAGATCGCTGATCTGTCACAGTGATCTGTGATGTGACAGATCAGCGATCTGTCACAGGACAGTGATGTCCCACCTGGGACAAGGTAATAAAGTAAAAAAAAAAAAAAAAAAAGTGTTAAAAATAATTAAAAAAAAATCGCTAAATAAATTAGTAAAAAAAAAAAAAAATATTCCCCAATAAATCCATTTTTTCAAAATAAAAAAACCCAAAAACAATAAAAGTACACATATTTGGTATCGCCGCGTCCGTAATGACCTGCCCTATAAAACTGTCCCATTAGTTAACCCCTTTAGCGAACCCCTTAAAAAATAAAAATAAAAAACAAAGCAAAAAATAATGATTTATTATCATACCACCGAACAAAAAGTGCAATAACGCGCGATCAAAAAGACGCATATAAATATGCTTGGTACCGCTGAAAACATCATCTTGTCCCACAAAAAACGAGCTGCCATACAGCATCATCCGCAAAAAAATAAAAAAGTTATAGCTCGCAGAATAAAGCGATACAAAAATAATTATTTTTTATATAAAATTGTTTTCATTGCAAAAAAACGACAAAACATAAAAAAACGACCTAAATGAGGTATCGCTGTGACCATACTGACCCGAAGAATAAAACCACTTTATCAATTTTACCGCACGCGGAACTGTGTAAACGCACCCCCCCAAAAGAAATTCATGAAACGCTGGTTTTTGTTCATTCTGCGTCCCAAAAATCGAAATAAAAAGCGATCAAAAAATGTCACGTGCCCGAAAATGGTACCAATAAAAACGTCAACTCGTCCCGCAAAAAATAAGACCTCACATGACTCGGTGGGTCAAAATACGGAAAAATTATAGCTCTCAATATGTGGTGATGCAAAAACTATTTTTACAATAAAAAGCGTCTTTTAGCGTGCGACAGCCACCAAACATAAAAACCGCCATAAATCGTAAATGAAACCCCCCGTTATCACCCCCTTAGTTAGGGAAAAATAATAAAACTAAAAGAAAATGTATTTATTTCCATTTTCCCGCTAGGGTTAGGGTTAGGGTAGGGTTAGGGCTAGGGTTAGGGTTAGGGCTAGGGTTAGGGCTAGGGTTAGGGCTAGGGTTAGGGTTAGGGTTAGGGCTAGGGTTAGGGCTAGGGTTAGGGCTAGGGCTCAGATTAGGGTTAGGGGTGTGTTGAGGTTAGGGTTGGAGTTATAATTGGGGGGTTTCCACTGTTTGGGCACATCAGGTGCTCTCCAAAGGCAACATGGCGTCTGATCTCAATTCCAGCCAATTCTGCGTTGAAAAAGTCAAATGGTGCTCCTTCCCTTCCAAGCTCTGCCATGCGCCCAAACAGTGTTTTACCCCCACATGTAGGGTATCAGCCTACTCAGGACAAATTACAAAACAACTTTTGGGGTCCAATTTCTCCTGTTACCCTTAGGAAAATAAAAAATTGGGGGCAAAAATATAATTTTGCGGAAAAAAATGTTTTTTTTATTTTCACGCCCAGGCGTTATAAACTTCTGTGAAGCACTTGGGGGTTCAAAGTGCTCTCCACACATCTAGATAAGCTCCGTGGGGGGTCTAGTTTCCAAAATGGGGTCACTTGTGGGGAGTTTCAATAGTTTAGGTACATCAGGGGCTCTCCAAACGCACATGACACCCGCAGACCAATCCATCAAAGTCTGCATTCCAAAACGTCACTACTTCCCTTCCGAGCCCCGACGTGTGCCCATACAGTAGTTTTCTCCCACATATAAGGTATCAGCGTACTCAGGACAAATTGGACAACAACTTTTGGGGTCCAATTTCTCCTGTTACCCTTGGGAAAATAAAAAAATTGGGGACTAATTGATCATGTTTGTGGAAAAAATACGATTTTTTTATTTTCATGCCTGGGCATTACAAACTTCTGTGAAGCCCTTGGGGGTTCAAAGTACTCACCACACATCTAGATAAGTTCCTCAGGGGGTCTAGTTTCCAAAATGGGATCATTTGTGGGGGGTTTCCACTGTTTAGGTACATTAGGGGCTCTCCAAAGGCAACATGACACCCACAGACCATTCCATCAAAGTCTGCATTCCAAAACGTCACTACTTCCCTTCCGAGCCCCGACGTGTCCTCATACAGTAGTTATCTCCCACATATGGGGTGTCAGCGTACTCAGAACAAATTGGACAACAACTTTTGGGGTCCAATTTCTCCTGTTACCCTTGTGAAAATAAAAAAATGGGGACTAAAAGATGATGTTTGTGGAAAAAATACGATTTTTTTATTTTCACGCCCGGACGTTATAAACTTCAGTGAAGCACTGGGGGGTTCAAAGTGCTCACCACACATCTAGATAAGTTCCTTGGGGGGTCTAGTTTCCAAAATGGTGTCATTTGTGGGGGGTTTCTACTGTTTTGGTACATCAGGGGCTCTCCTAACGCGACATGGTGTCCGATCTCAATTCCAGCCAAAAACGTCAAATGGCGCTGCTTCCCTTCCGAGCTCTGCCATGCGCCCAAATAGTGGTTTACCCCCACATGTGGGGTATCAGCGTACTCAGGATAAATTGCACAATATCTTTTAGGGTCCTGTTACTTTTGGAAAAATAAGAATTGAGGGTGAAAAGATCATTTTTGTGGAAAAAATATGATATTTTAATTGTACTGCTGTACGTTATAAACTTCTGTGAAGCCCTTGGGGGTTCAAAGTTCTCACCACACATCTAGATAAGTTCCTTGGGGGGTCTAGATTCCAAAATGGTTTCATTTGTGGGGGGTTTCCACTGTTTTGGTACATCAGGGGTTTTCCAATCGCGACATGGTGTCCGATCTCAAATCTAGCCAAAAACGTCAAATGGCGCTGCTTCCCTTCCGAGCTCTGCTATGCGCCCAAATAGTCATTTACACCCACATATGGGGTATCAGCGTACTCAGGACAAATTGCACAATAACTTTTAGGGTCCTATTACCCTTGGAAAAATAAAAATTGGGGGTGAAAAGATCATTTTTGTGGAAAAAATATGATTTTTTAATTGTACCGCTGTACGTTATAAACTTCTGTGAAGCCCTTGTGGGTTCAAAGTTCTCACCACATATCTAGATAAGTTCCTTGGGGGGTCTAGTTTCCAAAATGGGGTCACTTGGAGGGTTTCCACTGTTTAGGTACATCAGGGGCTCTCCAAACGCGACATGGCGTCCGATCTGAATTCCAGCCAATATTGCATTGAAAAAGTCAAACGGCGCTCCTTCCCTACTGAGGTCTGCCATGCGCCGAAACAGTGGTTCCCCCCCACATATCAGGTATCAGCGTACTCAGGACAAATTGCACAATAACTTTTGCAGTCCAATTTCTCCTGTTACCCTTGGTAAAATAAAGAAAATTGAACCTGAAGTATTTTTTTTGTGAAAAAAAGTTAAATGTTCATTTTTTTTTTAATATTCAAAAAATTCCTGTGACGCACCTAAAGGGTTAATAAACTTCTTGAATGTGGTTTTAAGCATCTTAAGGGGTGCAGTTTTTAGAATGGTGTCACTTTTGGGTATTTTCTATCATATAGACCCCTCAAAGTGGCTTCAAATGTGAAGTGGTCCCTAAAAATAAAATGGTGTTGCAAAAATGAGAAATCGCTGGTCAATTTTTAACCCTTATAACTTCCTAACAAAAAAAAATTTTGGTTCCAAAATTGTGCTGATATAAAGTAAGCATGTGGGAAATGTTATGTATTAAGTTTTTTGTGTGCCGTATCGCTGTGATTTAAGGGCATAAAAATTCAAAGTTGGAAAATTGCGAAATTTTCAAAATTTTCGCCAAATTTCCGTTTTTTTCACAAATAAAAGCAAGTTATTTGAATGCAATTTTACCACTAACATGAAGTACAATATGTCACGAGAAAACAATGTCAGAATCACCGGGATCCATGGAAGCGTTCCAGAGTTATGACCTCATAAAGGTACAGTGGTCAGAATTGTAAAAATTGGCCCGGTAGTTAACGTGCAAACCACCCTTGGTAGTGAAGGGGTTAAAGACATAATGTATTGAAATACATGGCAGTACTTTGGGGTCTTACTTAAGATTCATGGCCGCCATATTGAACTGGTGCACCCCACCTTTGCCCTGATCATAGAGACGCTACAGGTTGGATTTAAACTGCTAGACTGAGGACATTAAATGATGGTAAAAGCCAACCGGAAGTCATTTAATAGCCTGTTTAGACAAGCCGACAACACGTGTGTGCACAGAATGATCGTTCTGTGGGTATAGACTGTCATTGTTCTCAGCAGCACATGGCTATTTTACACAGGAAAATGTGCTGCCAAGAATGATGATTTTTAGACAAAGCAAAAGAACATTTCACCCAATGAACAAGAATGTTTCCTACTTCGTCAGAAGATTGGTAATCGATTATAAGGAAATGAGAACTCATAAGAATCATCATAAGGGAGTACATGGCCAAAATCAGGTTGTCAGCATAGTTTTTATGCTTGTGTCACCACTCACCACCAGTATGTACACTTATGGTGCTGGTCCCTTAAAATGTGACTTTTTCTTAAACTTTTGATATGCTTTAGTGACATTCTGAAGTTTTCATTGGTGGTATGGATGAGCGAATGAATTCATAATACATCGAATTAGTCACAACATTCCTCAATGTTTTTGGGATTTGATTTGCACCAATCTGGCAAAATAACAACCCTACAGCGATCATATTGCTGGATTCTTTATAAGGTCAGAAAGGGGTTAAAAATGAAAAAAAAACTGTTCTCGCCAATCCCAGGCTTGTTCCTCACCTGTCCTGCCTTTGCATTTTCCCGTACAGTTCTCATTTTGCTTCGGATTGATCTTGGGTTTAGTCTTCGTTTGATCTCCAGTTTGGTCTTATGTTTGGTCTTCTCGGTTTTCAGTCTGAATCTTCTGGTGATGACTAGGCCTCATACGGTCACTCGGAGAGTGAAGCATGTTAATGCTGTGGGTCACCACTTGCTGTCATTTGGGTTCCAATATACAACATTGATAGTCAATAGCATGCATTGCGCCTTACATGGCCACATGAGGCCTAGTCACCAATGGAAGATCTGGACTGAAGGCCAAAGAGAAGACCAATCCAAAGACTGATTCCAAATGAGAGCAGAACTCGGCGAGGAACTGCGTTTGCAGGTCAGATGATGAGTATACTATTTTCAAGATCACAGACTAAGGAACATTACATTTTTACTCCTCTTTCGAAAATGTTAAAGTAAAAGAAAAGCAATCACAATATTTTATATTTGGTACCGCAATGTGGTACCAATAAAAAAAAAACAGCTTGTCACGTAAAAAAACGAAAAACAAGCCTTTACTGTACGCTACTCTGTTGATGGAAAGTGGTTTTTTTGCCCACTTTTCAGTACAGTAAATGATAGTGTATGGTGTCATCCAATACATAAAATCATCCTGGAAAAAATAAGGCCTCATAGGGTTGTGTAGATGAAAAATTAAAAAAAAAGGTTATTATGACTTTTGGAAGAAGAGGAGAAAAAAAATATAAAACTCAAAAATAAAAATTGAATGTAACGGGAAGTAATTGGCAGCAGAAAGATGGCAGAATGATGGGTATAATCATCATGCAGGACAAGAAGCAACCAACGCCGATCGTACAATACAAAAACAACAACCGAAATAGAGAACAGTTTACAGTTGTCACACTTACGTATATCTTGTTTGTTATAAATCTTATTCCGATTGCCTCCATCTGCCTCCTGCTCTTCCTCCTGAAAGTTCTCTCTTTTCTCATTCTATTCCAAGATCAAAGTATTAAACAAAGTCTCACCATTATTGACGCTAATATGCCTGATCTCGGAGCCTCAATATTTCTCAGACATTTTTAATATCATAGTGAATCCAAAATATAACTTGGATTTGTGTTTTATTTCTCCGCTGGTAGAAAGTGAAATGTCATTTCCCATCTGTTGTTTGAACTTTTCTCGCAGAAATCACTTGCTGCTTCTTCATAGTAAAACTTTAGATTTTGTTTTAGTTATTTTAAACACATTAAACATTCCCCAAGGTATTTCTAATGGATATACTGTATATGTATAAGGTATGAAACCTCTATTTTACCTCTGTTTTACTTGTTGCAGACATAACACCCAAACTCTCTGCTATTTTATTGAACCAATTTTTGGATCACTACACTAGAAATTCCCACGGTTCTCCGGTCTATGGGCCATTCCAATCTCAAAAGATTTTGGCATATTGCAAAGATTCGCCATTACTTTTTGATCAATGCAGGGTGAGCTGCCAGTAACCGCAATTACCCTAAATTTAACTTTACCCCTTCCTGAGCGAGTGATTGTCCATTTTTCAAATTTGATTTTGCCGTAAATTCGATTACGGCGATACCAAACTTGTATAGGTTTTTTTTTTAATTTAAAGGGAACCTGTCAGCAGAATTGTGCTCAGTAACCTACAGACAGTGTCAGGTCGGTGCCGTTATACTGATTACAATGATACCTGGTGATGAAATCCGTCTTGTGGTTGTTGTTTAATCTTTATTTGTAGTTTTCAGTTAATTATATGCTCGTGCCCCGGGACAGCCTGTGGGGGGTCTACATGTGGTGCTCTGTTTAGATATTCATCTGTATGGCTTCGGACAGGTCACTGATCCCTCACTGACCTGCCTCCTAATTTACATACTGAATCTAATATGGTTTGAAAAAAAAAATTAACATTCAGCGGGCAAGCAGCGGGCAGGCAGCGGCGGCGCTTGCACTGTAGCATGAATGCATCTATAATATCCATTTAATTATTTTATTTAGTGATATAAATTTCTTCAGAAAAAAAATTATTTCTCAAAATGGAGCCCGGCCGCATCGGCACAGTAGCATCTGTCAGTGATCCAATAAATGCTACTGTACAGGCGCCATCTTGGTGGAGATAAAAACAATTTTCCTCCAGCAAAATGGCACCAGCTATTTACAGTATATTATTATGAGATCTCAGCGCTGAGATCTCATCTCCTGAGATCTTGTGCCGAGATCTCCATCTGCGCATGCGCCGCCCCGGTAGCCATTTTCCAGGAGTCCACCACATAGGAAGCCATGTAACTGCGGGAGTTCTGACCTTTCACAAAATGTCGGCAGAGCCCCCGCAGCACCGAACACCCACAGTGGCGCGCCGCACATCCGAACACCCCCTCATCCCAGCCTGCGGCCTGCAGCAACACTCCACTCTTGCCTCCTCCAGCCGCGACCCTGGGACCCCGCTTCACCGCAGCCACCACCCATGGTAAGCAATAAAATGCATGGATTATAAGAAGCACCACCATTTTATTTAAAAAAAATTTCTTCCTATTTTTCTTCTCAAAATTTGGGGTGCGTCTTATAATCTGAAGCGTCTTATAATCCGCAAAATACGAGATATATATATCTCCTTAGTGGAAATATGATTTGTCCTTTGTATGTGGTATGATTGGTAATATCGGACGTGGTATAGTGAGTTTTGTTTAGTAGCAGGATGGTGGTGATACTTGGTATTTGGTAACTGTATATCTGCATATACATTAATTTTATTGAGTTTTCCAGTATTTGACCTATTATTATAAGGGCCAGTGTAGAACCGTAAATGACTGGGTCCATTGGCGGAGATCTATGTGAGAGCCATCAAACAGATCTACAGATCATATGCTTTTGTACTTTAAATATCAATATTTCAATATTTTGTTATTAATGACATGCATGCTAATATCTTGGCTTCCGGTTTATTATTACATACCAAGTCCCAAATACGCATTTGCCTAATTCAGCAATGCTCTTTATTTAAAGTAATTATATAAAATTCTGACTCCGATCCTTCTTAGAAAATGGATTTGTAATGTTGTATGATGGAAGAATAACCTTTTGATATTTTTTCAAGGCGATAATAAAAGAAGGAATCAGATTTTGGTAAGATTTGATCCTTTTGAATCACAAAGCAGGAGGTATGAAAAGGTTATTGCCACCACCACGCCGCGTCCAGAATGTGAAGTTTTACCGCATTATGAGTTCAAAACACTCAGACACAATCATCTTCCTTGAACGCTGTAATGCCGGGCCACGGAGTTCAAGTGCGAGCATTGTTTTAACATTTGTCATTCTCGAGCTGGTCCCTAAATTAATAAGAATGCCGGGCTGCTTGCCATTAATCTCAATCTGTGCTCCACGTTCCTGCACATTCTCTCCCACAGTGAAGATGTCCTATTTATCATACAATAAGGTGTCACCCTGTGTGCTCATTTCTATGCTACGTGTGATGCTCCAATTTTTCTTCTGTGTTCTGTGACTTGTCTGGATTTAAGCTAAAATATAAAACTTGCAAAAAAAAACATAACGAGGAAAGACGAAGATTTTACCGCTCTTAGTTTTCTCTTTGCAGCTTCGTGCCAATTCACAGACTAGAAATTAGAAAACTTAAAAGATAGAAATTTCTTAAAGAGTTACTAAATATATTTATATATTGATAGATCAGCATTTGCAAAGTCTTAAATCTTTGTAACTTACTTCATTACCTTATTTTGCTTCCTTCAGTCATTATTCTAGGGAATCTGTCACCTATTTTTTCTCATATAAGATGCGGCCACCGCCATCAGGGGCTTATCTACAGCATTCTGTAATGCTGTAGATAAGCCCCCGATGCAGCCTGAAAGATAAGAAAAACGAGTTATATTATACTCACCCAGGGGGGACGGTCCGGGTCCGGCGCCTCCCATCTTCTAGCGATGACGTCCTCTTCTTTGCTTCCCTTCGCGACTCCGGTGCAGGCGCACTGCTCTCAATGATACTCCCAAATTTACAAATTTATGACAAACTTTGACACTCTCAGTGCTGGAATGAATTGTCGCATGGATTTATGTCTTTTTACATCAATTAAGGAATTTCCTTTTAAAACCGTGTGGGGGCATCACAACACAGAACTAGACCCCAATCAGAGGACCATAAAACATCCGGACTCCTTATCTATGAACTGGTCCAATGTTTATATTTATGTTTCTCCCTCTCCCATATTGATAGTTCTGCTTCACGTCACTTGTCTTATCTATTGCATTTTTTCTAGGCTGTATTGTGTATAAATATGTGACTCTTCAGATTTTGTATTAGTCTAGCCTGATGAAGAGACCTGAGTAGTCTCGAAAGCTTGCAATGTGTTACCATCTTTTCAGTTAGCCATTAAAAGGTATCAACCACTGAGGACTCTCAATCCTGAATATTTTTCTATCTACTGGCTAACACGGTACAAAGATATACATCTTTCCTGTAGCCTTGTCCAGGCACTAACTAAACAGAACAAACCCTGGCTACTCACATATAGCTGAGCTATCCCCAGTGGCCTGTGCAAACTCTTCTCAGAGAGGAATTCTGGCCTGTCTCTCTCTTCAGCACCAAGACACATCCAGTCTGGTCAGCCTCCATGATCTGATTGACGAGAACAGCTAGCTTAGTTACAGTATATGCAGGGCCAGCCACGTGATCTAATCAAAACCTGAGGAGTCAGGATTTAACGCTAGCCTAGCTGACTTTGCTACAAAGTATTGCCAATCAGAAAAGAAAGAGGTAGTGGTATGCAAATAAATGAAGTGCTAGGTCACACAAAGGTTACACCAGCTATCCTAATTTGCATTTTGAAATAAACATGATTTTAAGGACAAAAAATTAAACTGCAAATAAACTAAAAGTATGTTTTTATGGGGACAAAGTCCCGTATCAGGATATTTATTTAGTTTGAAATGCAATTTAGGTCTGCCAGCAGAGGTGTAACAACCATGGTCACAGAGATTGCTCCCACGACCGGGCCTGTCAGGTTGGGGGCTCGCGGGCTACAGCAGAAATTTCAACAGAATGTGCATCCTTGGCAGAACAGGGACATATCCGAGGATGGGGCCCAGGAAAAGGGACTTAAGACCAGGATAAGGGACATATTACAAGGATGGAGCCCTGGACAAAGGACATATATACCAGGATGGAGAACATTTTATGTGTGTATATATATATATATATATATATATATACAGTACAGACCAAAAGTTTGGGCACACATTCTCATTCAAAGAGTTTTCTTTATTTTCATGACTATGAAAATTGTAGATTCACTCTGAAGGCATCAAAACTATGAATTAACACATGTGGAATTATATAATTAACAAAAAAGTGTGAAACAACTGAAAATATGTCTTATATTCTAGGTTCTTCAAAGTAGACATCTTTTGCTTTGATTACTGCTTTGCACACTCTTGGCATTCTCTTGATGAGCTTCAAGAGGTAGTCACCGGAAATGGTCTTCCAACAGTCTTGAAGGAGTTCCCAGAGATGCTTAGCACTTGTTGGCCCTTTTACCTTCACTCTGCGATCCAGCTCACCCCAAACCATCTCGATTGGGTTCATGTCTGGTGACTGTGGAGGCCAGGTCATCTGGCGTAGCACCCCATCACTATCGTTCTTGGTCAAATAGCCCTTACACAGCCTGGAGGTGTGTTTGGGGTCATTGTCCTGTTGAAAAATAAATGATGGTCCAAATAAACGCAAACCGGATAGAATAGCATGCCGCTGCAAGATGCTGTGGTTGCCATGCTGGTTCAGTATGCCTTCAGTTTTGAATAAATCCCCAACAGTGTCACCAGCAAAGCACTCCCACACCATCACACCTCCTCCTCCATGCTTCAGGCATGTAGAGTCCATCCGTTCACCTTTTCTGCATCGCATAAAGACACGGTGGTTGGAACCAAAGATCTCAAATTTGGACTCCTCATACCAAAGCACAGATTTCCACTGATCTAATGTCCATTCCTTGCGTTCTTTAGCCAAAACAAGTCTCTTCTGCTTGTTGCCTGTCCTTAGCAGTGGTTTCCTAGCAGCTATTTTACCATGAAGGCCTGCTGCACAAAGTCTCCTCTTAACAGTTGTTGTAGAGATGTGTCTGCTGCTAGAACTCTGTGTGCCATTGACCTGGTCTCTAATCTGAGCTGCTGATAACCTGCGATTTCTGAGGCTGGTGACTAGGATGAACTTATCCTCCGCAGCAGAGGTGACTCTTGGTCTTCCTTTCCTGGGGCGGTCCTCATGTGAGCCAGTTTCTTTGTAGCACTTGATGGTTTTTGCCACTGCACTTGGGGACACTTTCAAAGTTCCCAATTTTTTGGACTGACTGACCTTCATTTCTTAAAGTAATGATGGCCACTCATTTTTCTTTACTTAGCTGCTTTTTTCTTGCCATAATACAAATTCTAACAGTCTATTCAGTAGGACTATCAGCTGTGTATCCACCAGACTTCTGCACAACACAACTGATGGTCCCAACCCCATTTATAAGGCAAGAAATCCCACTTATTAAACCTGACAGGGCACACCTGTGAAGTGAAAACCATTTCCAGTGACTACCTCTTGAAGCTCATCAAGAGAATGCCAAGAGTGTGCAAAGCAGTAATCAAAGCAAAAGGTGGCTACTTTGAAGAACCTAGAATATAAGACATACAGTATTTTCAGTTGTTTCACACTTTTTTGTTAATTATATAATTCCACATGTGTTAATTCATAGTTTTGATGCCTTCAGAGTGAATCTACAATTTTCATAGTCATGAAAATAAAGAAAACTCTTTGAATGAGAAGGTGTGTCCAAACTTTTCTTCTGTACTGTATATATATATATATATATATATATATATATATATATATATTATATATATAATGAGGAAGAAGGGGGCCTGGTCCAAATCTTTTACCGGGGCCATCGGACTCTAGATACACCACTGGCTGCTAGATTCCCTTTAAGCACAATTCAGAATTTGGTCAGGATCGTGAAACTCATATTGCGAATTTCCATGCACGTGCTTGACTGCCAAAAGTGTAGACCATTATAAGGCAGAGCATCAGGGGACATTGTGTCAGGCTGTAGAAGCCATGATTCTTTAAGAGCCAGCAGGTTTAGATAGTTTAAAAGGAATAAGTCATGAATATTCGGAGGTTTGTTGCACTTTCCCCGAGAGCTCCAGAGCCCCAAGTTACAAAGACAGGACAAGACCTACACAATGAATGTTAATTAGATTGTTGTAGTCTTTACACCAGACACAGTGCAGCAAAAAATGGAACATTTTTTGCATTGTGGAAAATAAATCATCCTGACAATAAGGCCGCAGTCAGACGGCCATATAAATCGGACCAAGATCAAATTGTAATGCTTGGACTGATTAGAGGGATGCGGAGGGCACCATCAATAGTAAGATTAATTGGGAGGGATCCAACCACAGTATGTCAAAAAAAATTACATACAAATCACCAGGAGAAACAAAGAAGACATACATCAAAAGCAGGGATCACCATAGAAAAATTATCAATTTTATTACATGAGATATACAAGACACCAAAAAAAAGATCAAAAACATTTAAAATAGACAAAGGTTATTAGCATAACCTATAAACCTGGGAGCAATAACAAGCCCTACAAAACATGCTTAGACTGATGACACAAAGCTAGGAGGGATAGCTAACACTAGAAAAGAGAGAGAGGATTCAAAAAGATATAAATAAACTGGAGCAGTGGGCAGCAACTAACAGAATGGTTTTTAACGGGGAAAAATGCAAAGTACTACATCTGGGCAATAAAAATGAAAAAAGCATATACAGAATGGGAGGAATAGGGCTAAGCAACAGCACATGTGAAAAAGACTTGGGTATACTAATAGATCACAGACTGAATATGAGTCAATAGTGTGATGCAGCAGCAAAAAAGGCAAATGCAATTCTAGGATGTATTAACAGAAGCATACAGTCTAGATCACATGAAGTCATTATTTCCCTCTACTCCTCTTTGGTCAGACCACATCTGGAATACTGTGTCCAGTTTTGGGCACCACATTTTAAAAAAGACATCAACAAACTGGAGCAAGTTCAGAAAAGAGCGACCAGAATGGTGACTGGTCTGCAAACCCTGTCTTATGAGGAAAGGTTGTAGGATTTGGGAATGTTTAGCTTGCAAAAGAGAAGACCGAGAGGAGACTTAATAACTGTCTACAAATATCTCAAGGGCTGTCACATTGCAGAAGGATCAACTTTATTCTCATTTGCACAAGGAAAGACTAGAAGCAATGGGATGAAACTGGGAGGAGGACACAGATTAGACATTAGAAAAAACTTTTTGACAGTTAGAGTGATCAATGAGTGGAACAGGCTGCCACGAGAAGTGGTGAGTTCTCCTTCAATAGAAGTCTTCAAACAGAGGCTGGACAGATATCTGTCTGGGATGATTTAGCGAATCCTGCTTTGAGCAGGGGGTTGGACCAGATGGCCAAGGAGGTCCCTTCCAATTCTATGATTCTATGACTGGTTAATTCGATCTCCTGGTCTCTAAGATGAATAAATGTGAAGTAAAAGCAACCAGCCTGCGAGTCAGCTTGGAAGTTAGAAACGTGTCAGCAAGGGAATAGGGTAAGCAGGGAGAACTTCATGCACCTTACAGTATTCTTAAGGCCTCATTTCAATGTCCAATGGTTTTATATGAGTGCAATCCATAGTTTTCACGGCTTACTCCTTAATATTTACAACCGGTACAAAAGTTAAAAATGTAAGTGAAAGTTCAGAAAAATAATTAAAAAACTCTGCAAAAAAAAATTTATGGACACAAAATTTGTGTAAAATCTCAACCCCTAAAAATGCAAGTCATAAAAAGGTTCTAGCTCTATTAGTGCAGTAAAGCTAAAAAAAAAAAAAGCAAAAAAAACCCCCTCTGCATCCTGAAAGCTAAATGTCAGCATGTAATATAGCTTTATCTATTTTTTAACTATTAATATTTAATTTTAATTCAATTACAACATTTAAAGCCCTTATTTTTCTTCCACAAATCAATTTCACAGTAAAATCATTCCTCTGACATCTCTACACTGAGGGATGAGGCCACAGCTACACTGCTCAGTACTGCTGTACGACGTCCTCCATGCAGGATATTCTCATGTCGCTGTGCACTGAGTATGGGGGATATTGCAGCCCGCAGTTTGTAGCTGAGATTAGGGAAATCTTCCTCTTTAACTTATTGGAACTAGTCAAACAATTGGAAAGTTTATATAATAATGCAATAAAAATCTCTAATAACCGAATGTCTATGTCGACAGAACACTATAAATTCCGAAAGCCTACGAAATAAATATATGACTGTCATGTGGATATTTGCTTCTTCTTCTAATGCCACAATATCTACAGTAATATATTCTTATTACTTTTTAATGCGGTAACATGACAAAAATGTATTAAAACATTTAAAAGTGCATATTAGAAAAAAAAGCAGATATTGCCAATATGAGGATCCCTGATGACAATATTTGGAACAAATCTGCATTATTTATCAGGAATGGAACGGATATTCAGAAGAGTCGACCATTACTGCTCCGGTTAAATAGTTGTCAAACAAAGATGAGAGCACCTTGTGTAGAAAGTAAATCCATCAGGATTAAATGTTTTGCAAATGTTCTTTCAGTGACTCATTTACATGTATAACACAGACATTTCGGAATAACGATAACACATCTGTCGGTGATGCGCACAACGCAAAGCTTACACTTACTTTTTACAATCTCACCATAAGTGCACTGGGCAAAAAAGCAGATCCCAATTTATATCAATAAAATAATTTGAGTATAATATGGGGTATTTCTGTTTTAGACATTTAGGGCTGAAAAAAAGTGTTCAGGAATTTTAGGAACTCAATGGATAGAGATGCAAATGCACCAACACCCTCCCTTCCGTACCCCATGGTGGAAACCAGGACCCCTTTCTCTTAGTAGGTGATGACTCCAAGAGCTGCGATCATCATCTATCAGACATTTATTTGCTTAACTCAAGGATTTGCCACAAATAATTGAGATAGGAATACACCCATTAATGTATCCACAATTGAAAACCATTTTGTTGTCCAACGTTGGTGGAATTTTCAGCACGCATTGCAGCTTACCAAATTCTGACAGTGTATAATATTCACACTGTTAGGATTCAGATCCACTTTCCAGTTTCATTGGTCATCATTTGACCTTCTGTATGCGATTTGCATACTTGGAAATCATGTACCAACTAGTTTCTCATCTGCTCTTAAGGCTTCATTCACACGTCCTTGTTTTAACATGTACGTGGAAAAAATGGTACCGGTGTCATCAATGTGTCCATTTTTACCATCAGTGTGTCATCCATGATTGAATTTTTATCATTTGTGTTTTTCGCGGATGGATCAAGAAAGAGATAAATTACAAAACTTATCCTATGTTTTTCAAAGATAAAGTTGGAAGGCACACGGATTGTACACAGATGGCACACGGATTGTATACAGATGGCACACGGATTGTACATAGATGGCACACGGATTGTATACAGATGGCACACGGATTGTACATAGATGGCACACGGATTGTACACAGATGGCACACGGATTGTACATAGATGGCACACGGATTGTACATAGATGGCACACGGATTGTACATAGATGGAACACGGATTGTACATAGATGGCACACGGATTGTACATAGATGGAACACGGATTGTACATAGATGGCACACGGATTGTACATAGATGGAACACGGATTGTACATAGATGGCACACGGATTGTACATAGATGAAACACGGATTGTACATAGATGGCACACAGATTGTACACAGATGGCACACGGATTGTACATAGATGGAACACGGATTGTACATAGATGGCACACGGATTGTACATAGATGGAACACGGATTGTACATAGATGGCACACGGATTGTACATAGATGGCACACGGATTGTACACAGATGGCACACGGATTGTACATAGATGGCACACGGATTGTACACAGATGGCACACGGATTGTACATAGATGGCACACGGATTGTACATAGATGGCACACGGATTGTACATAGATGGAACACGGATTGTACATAGATGGCACACGGATTGTACATAGATGGAACACGGATTGTACATAGATGGCACACGGATTGTACATAGATGGAACACGGATTGTACATAGATGGCACACGGATTGTACATAGATGAAACACGGATTGTACATAGATGGCACACGGATTGTACATAGATGAAACACAGATTGTACACAGATGGCACACGGATTGTACATAGATGGAACACGGATTGTACATAGATGGCACACGGATTGTACATAGATGGAACACGGATTGTACACAGATGGCACACGGATTGTACATAGATGAAACACGGATTGTACATAGATGGCACACGGATTGTACATAGATGGAACACGGATTGTACACAGATGGCACACGGATTGTACATAGATGGAACACGGATTGTACACAGATGGCACACGGATTGTACATAGATGAAACACGGATTGTACATAGATGGCACACAGATTGTACACAGATGGCACACGGATTGTACATAGATGGCACACGGATTGTACATAGATGGCACACGGATTGTACATAGATGGAACACGGATTGTACACAGATGGCACACGGATTGTACATAGATGAAACACGGATTGTACATAGATGGCACACGGATTGTACATAGATGGAACACGGATTGTACACAGATGGCACACGGATTGTACACAGATGGCACACGGATTGTACACAGATGGCACACGGATTGTACACAGATGGCACACGGATTGTACACAGATGGCACACGGATTGTACACTGATGACACACGGATTGTATACAGATGGCACACGGATTGTACATAGATGGAACACGGATTGTACATAGATGGCACACGGATTGTATACAGATGGCACACGGATTGTACACAGATGGCACACGGATTGTACACAGATGGCACACGGATTGTACACAGATGGCACACGGATTGTACATAGATGGCACACGGATTGTATACAGATGGCACACGGATTGTATACAGATGGAACACGGATTGTACATAGATGGCACACGGATTGTACACAGATGGCACACGGATTGTATACAGATGGCACACGGATTGTATACAGATGGAACACGGATTGTACATAGATGGCACACGGATTGTACACAGATGGCACACGGATTGTATACAGATGGCACACGGATTGTACACAGATGGCACACGGATTGTACACAGATGGCACACGGATTGTACACAGATGGCACACGGATTGTATACAGATGGCACACGGATTGTATACAGATGGCACACGGATTGTACATAGATGGAACACGGATTGTACATAGATGGCACACGGATTGTATACAGATGGCACACGGATTGTACACAGATGGCACACGGATTGTATACAGATGGCACACGGATTGTACACAGATGGCACACGGATTGTATACAGATGGCACACGGATTGTATACAGATGGAACACGGATTGTACACAGATGGCACACGGATTGTACACAGATGGCACACGGATTGTACACAGATGGCACACGGATTGTATACAGATGGCACACGGATTGTATACAGATGGAACACGGATTGTACATAGATGGCACACGGATTGTACACAGATGGCACACGGATTTTATCCAGATGGCACACGGATTGTATACAGATGGCACACGGATTGTACACTGATGGCACACGGATTGTACACAGATGGCACACGGATTGAACACAGATGACATCCACGTGCTGACAAGTTTTTCACGGACCCATAGACTTGTTTTGGCCCCTGTCATCAGTGCTGCTGGAAAAAGAAAACATGTCTCCGTGTGTTCTGTACGGATACACGGTCACTGAAAAAACAAGGACATGTGAACTGCCCCATCAGTTATAATGGGTACGTGCAGTAAAAAATGGCTACAACAGGTACAGGAAACATGGACATCTAAAAGAGGCCTAATAGAACATTGAGACAAGTGGATGAGAATCTAGTCGGTGCATGACCCCTATGTATGTAAAATGTATCCGGTAATCGGAGCTGAATCCTATCACTGTCTATATTACACACTGTTAGGATTTGGCAAGCTGCTAACAAAAATTCCCTGATCCTGCAGCCCAACTCCTATTCAAGTAAATAAGAGCAGAGCTACAGTTGACCAGAACGGCTACTAAACAATTTATGGAGCTGTTCGGTCCCGGCTCCATATACTGTTTACGTCAGGCCGCCGATCAGTGGAGGTGCCAGGGGTCGGACCTGCCCCGACCTGATAATGATGATCTATCACATGGATAGTAGTTAATGAACTCATCAATACGTTTTCGTCCTACTTCCTTTTCATGATTTTTAGATTAGTCACAAATCTTTCAATAGTTTGCAAATTGAGCACACTGGCTGCCAAAATTGGTTTAACGACGACTGAAAAAAGACGTCAAGTGCACAATTTTAGGAATTACAAGCTGTTCTAGGAGTTTCCGATCGCACTAGATCCTACACTTCTGTGGATTCCAAATATATACAATTTCCGTTGTGTTGTGACAAAGGATGATCTATGAGTTCATCTTGATAAAAAATTGGATAACCGAGACACTTAATTGAAATCCACTTTGTTAAATGTTCTCCACAGAATAAAGTCTCCAGGTAACGACGGCGATGATCACATATTTAGGTCTGCATGAAATAATTAACATTAAGCACCATTTATTATAGCAGAGGGTTTTTTCCTGACTTGGAGCATGTGCATCCATGTTTTGGAAAAATATATATTTTTTTATTATATTAAAAAAGTAAAAATCTACTCATGCCATGGCCATTTTACATTTTTTTTTTCATTTTTGTTTTTTCCTTACCTTCTTTCAAGTTGCCATAACTTTTTTTTATTACTCCATGAATATTGCCATATGATGGCTTGCTTTTTGCAGGACGAGTTGTACTTATAAATGGCACCATTCATTCTACTACATAGTGTACTGAAAAAAAGAAAAAAAAAAGCGTGTTGAAACAGCAAAAAAAAAATTTTTCATTTACCACGTTCACTATATGGCTAAACTGTCCTGGCAATATGATTCTGCAGGGTAGTACGATTACGGAGATACCAATCCTGTATAGCTTATTTTTCAATTTAAGTGGTGGAAAAATTGGGAAATTTGCTCTTGTTGCCTTTTTATAAGACTCGTAACAATTTCATTTTTGGGGTACTGGGGTTGTGGGAGGGCTTATTTCTTGTGCCTTGACACTTTTACTGATACTATTTTATGATAGTTACTATGTTTTGATCAACTTTAATTGCATTTTATTAAAATCTTCTGGCATCCAAAAATATAATTCTGGGGTTTGATTATTTTTTTTCGCTTTGGATGTTTACTTATCAGATTAATAAAGTTCATATTTTCAAAGATCAGATTTTTACGTACGCAGTGATACCAAATATGTGTTTTCTATTTTTTTTTATTTTTTTTTTATTGAAGCAAAAGATTTGAACTTTTATGTTTTTTTTTCATATTTTTCAAAACTTTTTTTTTTTAACTTTTCACTGTATTTAATAATCCCCTTAGGGGACTTGACACTGTGATCATCCAATTGCTTGTGCTGTACATTGCAATACATCAGCACTGCTATGCGTAGCTGAAATCACAATATATAAAGGACACCAGCCATGGGCTGGCTTTCACAGTGGGATCATAATGACAGACATGGGGGTCATCAGCAGTGTCCCGCTGTTGTGACAACCCATCGGCGCCCGGCGATCACGTCATGGGTGCGCCGATGAGCTATTGGACTGATGCACCCCTGTTATGAATGGGTCACCGAGGAGGAAAACAAGACCAAGCCAAGTCACAGAAAACCAGAGAGGTTGGTAACTACGTGGATTGCAGACCCCTGATCCTAACCACACAACTAACAGCAGCCGTGGAGCGTACCTACGATGATTCTAGACGCCTCGTCACAGCCGGAGGACTAAACAAACCTAAAGCAAGAAAAGGGAAAATCTAAAACTGCCCCAGAGCAGACCCCAAAGGAATAGACAGCCCCCACACATGTATTGACGGTGAAACAAGATGAAAACACGAACACAGGTAGGAAAATAGGCTGAGCAAACGATGGGGCCCACACTAGCTAGAAAGGAAAGGAAAGATACTGTCTGCAATCATGCCAAAAAACCCTGCAAAAATGTCCAACACTTCTGATAGCAAAAAATACCCTGAAGTCACTAGACTTCTCCCACTATATCAGCACTCTAGCATGTTCTGAGAACAGAGCAAAAAGAGGCAAATCTAATAAGGGACAAAAAGCAAACTGGCACATACAGTGACATAAGAGTGGAAATTCAGCACAGCCCCAGCCGGAGCTGGCTGACCACACAAAAAACTGAATAGACCAAACCAAATCAAATGTGAACATTAGCAAAGGCAACTTAGCTTGAGAAGGCAGGAACTGAGCTGGAAACTATTGACCTCAGGAGGCAGGAAAAAATCACCAGCATGGGAATAGGGAGTCGGCTGTCTTAAATCCAGTCTGAGACTCCAGATGTCCACTCCTCTTCCTCATTATCAGGTGGCAGTTCTCTGTTAATTAGATCAGCTTCACTACCTCCTGCCACCAACAGAGGAAGCCCGGAAAGAGAACTTTCAACTCCTCTGTCAGCACAACCAGCTCCCTCATCAGAAACCAGAGGCAGACCAGAAAATGAGTTCACAACACACACCCCTGCCACCCCATGTTAAATGCCGCTATCAGAGATTGACAGTGGGCTTTAACAGGTTAACAGCTAATTAAATCGAATCACAATCAGGGAGCCGGCATATGACGTAAGTTTACTCACCTAAAGCCGATTCCTTAGAAGCCCTCATCACCTGTAAAAAAATATCCAGAAAATAATAAACAACCATATTATATCCCTCACCTGTCCGTCATTCTGTTCCATGCCGTAATCCATGTCTGGGGATAAATAGTTCAACCTGGACGGTGCCAAGATGTGACTGTCCAGGCTGAGAACCACTGAGGAATAAGTGCAGCATCAGTGACCAGCAGTGACATCATCGTGGTTATGGCTTATCACTGAGGCTGCGTTACCAACCTGGCTGAATTGCGGTGACCTCAGCACCGTGACAAAAAGTTAGTGAGTTCACCATGAACTTCAATGAACTCACTGAGCTGAGCTGACTTTTTCACCTATTAACAATAGGATATGGTCTCAGCTCACCCTTTCCCCTCTCTGTGCAATGACCTCTGCACAGATTACAGAGCATGCCCACAACACTTTACCATTTGCATTAGTTCTGTGTTTTTTTCAACTTTTGCTTTTCATTGTTTGTAGGTTTGGTCTTAATTTGCAATGAAGAAGGCATCGAGATGAAACTGCATAATCGTATAAAGACTCTTTCCAACTTTATGTTCGACAGGTCTGGAGTCCGGTCAAATGGAGAGAACTTGACTTAATACAGAAAGAGAAGGTTAGGAGTGCAAAAATGTCATAGACACCGTAGATTAATCAAAAAATCCAATCTGCGTAAAATAGAGGCTTCGTCCTTATGTTACATGCGGCATTTGTCCGTTCTCTACTGTACATGTAAATAAATGGATAATATCCACATCGATCACCGTACAGATCACTACCACGGGTGATATGTGATGTGGATACATCGAAGGCTCTGGTATTGCGGTGAATTATTAATACTATACTTCATCGGAGCATCATTTGTCATCGTAGGTTTAAAGGGCACAACGAGATTATCGTTTTATAATGACACCGAAAAGGATATGACTTATTAATCAGGCTGAGAAGTTGACAAGATGCGTTTCCAAGGAAGGTTTTCTTCATGTGTTGATATATTTTTTTCCTCTATTTATAGCACCGTTTTAGGTGTAATCTCATATTCCGGATCCATGATAGATCACTTCAGCGCTGCATATTTTTTTGGCAATGATTTGCATGTGACTAGAGAATCTAAAATGAGAAGATAGGTATCTAAATATATGTAAAGGATTTTTTTTTACGTTTCCTTTCAGTTTTTTACAGAACTTTCCCAAGATATATTGTAAACATTATAGTTAGAAGGCTCGGTAGACTGCTCTATCTTGGAATCAAAGCAAAGGTAAACATTTCAAATGCCCTCATTGACCTCGTTCTTATTATTTGTGGAGTGTAGATCCTTTTCCTGGCCTACAATATTGGCTAATGAGGAGGTAGGGAATCAATCCATGAATAATAGAAAGAAGATGAGTCATCAAACCCCTCTGATGCTTCTTTTAATTTTGCTGTGTAGACTGGGGTAGATGTGCAGAGTCATGCCATTATTATTGCAGGGCAAATTCTATTGTATTGTTGGAGTCTTAGATAAGGTAGGCTAAAAACACTGTAGACAAAGTTAAAGGGAATCTTTCAGCAGGTTTTTTGCTATGTAAGCCAAAAGCAGCATGGTGTAGAGGCAGAGACCCTCATTCCAGCGATGTGTTGCTTACTAAGCAGTTTTTTGCTGTTTCAATAAATTCATTGTTTTAACGCAGGATATTATCACTACAAAACTAGGACTAGTGATAGATGAGCAAGGGGAGGTCAGACCACTGGGACCACCAGTGCTGCCAAAATAAAGGTTCCAAAGTCTCCTGTGTAAATGGCACGATAGCGCACATACAGTATGTGACCACCGCTTCCTTTGTGACTAATGAAGTGACTCTTTTAGTCAGTCCCATAGAACGAAATGGGATGCTCCAATTCCATTGAGACAAATAACTGAGGATTTCTAGGAGTCCAACCTTTGGGCTGAATGATATATTTACATGTGCGTCTCACAAGATTAGAATATCGTCAAAAAGTGAATTTATTTCAGTTCTTCATTACAAAAAGTGAAACCTATATACCGTATTATATAGAGTCATTACAGACAGAGCGATCTATTTCACGTGTTTATTTCTGTTAATGTTGATGATTATGGCTTACAGCCAATGAAAACCCAAAAGTCATTATCTCAGTAAATTAGAATACTTTATAACATCAGCTTGAAAAATGATTTTAAAATCCGAAATGTTGGCCTACTGAAATGTATGTTCAGTAAATGCACTCAATACTTGGCCATGGCTCCTTTTGCATCAATTACTGCATCAATGCGGCGTGGCATGGAGGCGATCAGCCTGTGGCACTGCTGAGGGGTTATGGAAGCCCAGGTTGCTTTGATAGCAGCCTTCAGCTCGTCTACATTGTTGGGTCCGGAGTCTCTCATCTTCCTCTTGACAATACTCCATAGATTCTCTATAGGGTTAAGGTCAGGCGAGTTTGCTGGCCAATCAAGCACAGTGATACTGTTGTTTGTACACCAGGTATTGGTACTTTTGGCAGTGTGGACAGGGGCCAAGTCCTGCTGGAGAATGACATTTCCATCTCCAAAACGTTTGTCAGCAGAGGGAAGCATGAAGTGCTCTAAAATTTCCTGGTAGACGGCTGCGCTGACTTTGGTCTTGATCGAACACAGTGGACCTACACCAGCAGATGACATGGCTCCCCAAACCATCACTGATTGTGGAGACTTCACACTAGACCTCCAGCAGCTTGGATTGTGGCTTCTCCACTCTTCCTCCAGACTCTGGGACCTTGATTTCCAAATGAAATGCAAAATTTATTTTCATCTGAAAACAACACGTTGGACCACTGAGCAACAGTCCAGTTCTTTTTCTCCTTGGCCCAGGTTAGACGCTTCTGGAGTAGTCTATAGGTCATGAGTGGCTGACACAAGGAATGCTACACTTGTAGCCCATGTCCTGGATACGTCTGTGTGTGGTGGCTCTTGAACCAATGACTCCAGCAGCAGTCCACTCCTTGTGAATCTCCCCAAAATTTTTGGTTGGCCTTTTAAGGCTGCAGTTATCCCGGTTGCTTGTGCACCTTTTCTACCACACTTTTTCCTTCCACTCAACTTTCCATTAATATGCTTGGATACAGCACTCTGTGAACAGCCGGCTTCTTTAGCAATGACCTTTTGTGGCTTCCCCTCCTTGTGGAGTGTGTCAGTGACTGCCTTCTGGACATCTGGCAAGTCAGCAGTCTTCCCCATGATTGTTTAGCTACTGAAACAGACTAAGGGACCTTTATAAACGCTTAGGAAGCCTTTGCAGGTGTTTTTTGTTAATTATTCTAATTTACTGAGATAATGACTTTTGGGTTTTCATTGGCTGTAAGCCATAACACTTGAAATAGATCACTCTATGTGTAATGACTATAGAATATATGAGTTTCACTTTTTGTATTGAAGAACTGAAATAAATTAACTTTCTGATGATATTCTAATTTAGTGAGAATCACTTGTATTTATTGGGACAACCTCTTTGATAAAACTAAAATTAAAGGGATTGTCAACTCTTGGCAAAGTGGGTCCTAAATTCTGCAATATACCGAAAATAACAAACTCAACAGGTTCTACACAGTCCCAAGCTAGTAATCTGCCCTTTAGGTTCCATTTTTATCATCTCTTACAAGTGGCCTAACTTAACGTTTAAAGTCTTGTCTATTTAAAGGGGCTGTGCAGTTTCTGGAAATTGGGCCACAATCTCTGTAAAATACCTAACATAACACACTCAGCAGGTAGTCACTCTCTCTGCGTCCAGTGCTGGCTCTCCAACCACTGCTCCGGTCTCATTGTTTTGGCTGTAGTGGAGACCTCACATCAACAGCACAAACCATCGCCCTAGCCAATCACTGAGCTCAACCACTGATGGCACAAACCACTGAAGTCAATGATTGGCTAGAGAGGTGTTGAATGCTACAGTCAACAGCGATAAGACCTGAGCCACTGCTGGACCTAGTGAGGGTGAATGGCTACAGCGTTTGTTATTTTAAGTATTTTACAGAATTTAGAGCCCATTTTCCAGAAAGTAGATAACCCCTTTAAATACACAAGACATTCCCTTTAAGTCATTTCCATTTTTGCCGTCCCTTACAAGTGGCTCAATGGTCAGATTACCCGCCTGGGACTGTGTAGAAGCGACACTGACTGGTGCACGGTATAGAGGGAGAATTCTGTGACATAAAAATGCAATATTTTAGCATCCGGTGTATGAATGGAGATCACACGCTCGCTCATCTGCATTGTCATGTCTCTCATATCTTTCGCTCACCAGCCGAGAAGTGTTCACTCTTTGTCAGATCTCTGTTACAAAAAGTAAACAACACCTTGGTCCTCGGCGGAAGACTGCTTCCATCAATAAATCTCTTTCAGTAATATCTGTAACGCTCCATACACTGCTGCGTGTGACGGGTCCTACTACCTCAGATATGTAACCCTTAGGCTACCGGTGGTTTTGAACTTTTAACACAAGTTATACTTGAATTCTAAAAGACAGTTACGGTAATCGTATTTTTGACACAAGACTCACCTGGAAGTAGGAGACTCCTTAAATATTACATTGTTGCATTGTCATTTTTTTTCACAAATTAATTGGACACATGAAAATAAGCAATTTTGTAGTATATATTATTGTAGAAATCTGCTTCTTTCACCTCCTGTGCGCATCATTCGTTCTCAGTTCATGAACAAAATCGGTATTCAGTGGAGACAGATTTTCCCATTAGTGAGAGAGGAAATGACAATTGGTGCTTTTTATATTCTATGGAGAAGGGAGGAGATAGAGGATCACACAGACATTCTGCTCAAATGAGTTATACTTCTCCATAGAACTTTATGAGCACCAACTGTCATCTCCTATTTCAGTAATGGAAAAATTTGTATTCATTGAAGACAGATTTTACCCGTAAATTAAGAATATTAAAAACTAGCTGAAAAGCCCGGCGTTGCCCAGGCATAGTCTCTAACTGCTGTCCCGCTCTCGCCCTCCACAGCCCAGCTCTCCACCCGCCATCCTGGATTCTACCTCAGCAGCCCTGCTCTCCATCCACCGTTCCGCTCTCTCCCTCCGCAGCCCCTGTCTCCACTGGCTGTACCATTGTCTCCCTCAGCTGCCCTGCTTTCGCTCCGCAGCCCCGTTGTCTCCCTCTGCAGCCCAGCTCTCCATCCATCATCATGCTCTCTCCTTCCACAACCCCACTCTCCAATCGCCGTCCCGCATTCTCCCTCCACAGCCCCGCTCTCTCCCTCCGCAGCCCCGCTCTCTACTAGCCATCCCGCTCTCTCTACCTGCAGCCCCGCTCTCCACTGGCTGTCCCGCTCTCTCCCTCTGCAGCCACACTCTCCACTGGCTGTCCCGCTCTCTCCCTCCGCAGCCCCGCTCTCCACTCGCCGTCCCGCTCTCCGCTTGCTGTCCCGCTCTCTCCCTCCGCAGACCCTGTCTCCACTGGCCGTTCCACGCTCTGCCTCCGCAGTCCCGCTCTCCACCCACATCCCGCTCTCTCTTAACAGCCCGGCTCACCACCCGCCATCACGCTCTCCCTCTACAGCCCCGCTTTCTCCCTTCACAGCCCCGCTCTCTCCCTCCGCAGCCCCGCTCTCCAATAGCCATCCCGCTGTTGCTCCCTGCAGCCCCGTTCTCCACTGGCCGTCCCGCTCTTCCTCCGCAGCCCCACTCTCCACAGGCCGTCCCGCTCTCTCCCTCTGCAGCCCCGCTGTCCACTCGCCGTCCTGCTCTGCACTCGCCGTCCCGCTCTCTCCCTCCGCAGACTCTGTCTCCACTGGCCATCCCGCGCTCTCCCTCCACAGTCCCACTCTCTACCCGCATCCCGCTCTCTCTTAACAGCCACGCTCTCCACCCGCCATCACGCTCTCCCTCCATAGCCCCACTCTGTGCCTCCACAGACCCGCTCTCTGCCTCCACAGCCCCCCTCTGTCCCTCCACAGACCTGCTCTCCATGCGCCATCCTGCTCTATCCCTCTGCAGCTCCGCTCTCCACTCGTGTCCCACACTTTCCCTCTGCAACCCCGTTCTCTGGCTGCCAGTGGGTGGGGCCATGTGTAGTGGGCGTGGCTTGATACATACACACACATACACTCAGCTTTATATATATAGATGAATGATCAGTCCGGGACAAGAAAAGAGAGGATCTCTCTGAAAAAATACATTACAAAGTTTCTTAGCTTCAAATATACTATTAATCATATATAGGCAGCATTAGAGGTGCTAGTCAAAAAAGGATGACCTCCATCATGTGACCAAAAAAAAACAAGAGAAGGAGGAAATGATCAAAGACCACTGGAGAATTGGGAACCACAACAAGTACACCCCCATTGAAAGTCAACATCTGGCACATTGGGAAAATATCACCTAGTGCTTTATAATTATTTCAGCTTTTATGCAATTTTGCATTCAAACATAACAACTGGAGAAAAATGGCTTAGTGGTTAAAAGTCTGACTAACATAAAATGAGACCAAAAATTGCCCTCTTTTGGTCTGGTGATAGGTCCTCTTTAAATTAGGCGTTTGGCTATTTTTTTTTCAATCGTACTTATGACACATATTAAATTCACTTGTATTAATTTTTTAACATTTTAATCACATTTAGAGATCATTTTTTTTCAACCTGGATTATGTGAATTTGTGTGAAAGGGATGGATACATTACATATCCTTATGCCTTTATCATATTCCCGAGCAGATGTTAAATTTTCACCTTGTCTCCTTTGTTCTTATTTTTATGCAGTTTTCTGTCTTGCGTTCGATGACATGTGTACCGTCTGTGTAATATGTGACATCCTACACAATAACTGCGCCATATGAAAGGGTAAAGTGAGGATTTGAGACAAGCTGTTCACATAAGCAAAGGATTGAGATGTATTCTACAAGGAACTCTCCAGAAGGTCAGGTCTGTTTAACCCCTTGAAATTTGCAACTACAAAAAAAATTAAATATATCTCTTTATATAGTCTATGTGGCCTATATCTAAATAATATTCTACTAAAAACAAAATATAAAGTAAAAAAAAATCACATTGTCCTTACAGTAATGGTTAAAAGCATAGTTTTGCTTTTGTTTTAATTTTTAGAGTTTGTTTCAAAGATTTATTGTACAGTAAAAATGTATTTATTTTTATTTAGGTGTTAAAAATTCTGCACTTTCCAAAACATAAAATTAGGCTTGTGTCACTTTTTTGTGTGTAATGAGTTCTGTAGTTTTTTTATACCATTTTAGGGTAAATAAGATTTTAATGCTTTTTATTGCATTTCTGGTATCTACGTTGTAGATTTTTTTTTTTGTTTTCCCAGATTTACCATATAGATTAAATAATTTTAGAATTTTAATAGATCGGACTTGCAGAATGGCAATTCTAAATATGAGCTGCTTATTTTATTTTTTTGTAATTTCTTTATATTTCTGTTGGGAGAAGAGATCGGTTCAAACTTTTATATATTTTTTTAAAGGTTAAAACTTAACCTTGTTTAAAGACTTTTTTTTACACTTTTTTAAAAATAGTTAAATATTGCAATATATTGTAAAATTAATAATCTCCCGTGAAACCCAAGTACAAACATGGCGGCAATGGATGCTTTTAGTATGCAACTCATCGGCACCCTGAAACCAACCTACTAAACATGTGTGACCGCTAGCACTGGACAGGTCAGATGACATATGCTTAGTTTGACAACGCCTTTATGTACAGTATATATGTGTTTGTTAATTTAATGTACGTTTCAGATGTGAGACAAAGGGACAACTCCTAGTACCTGTAGAGAGTCAAAGTTCTACCCACACTTCCTGTAGAAAGGCAAAAACTCACCTCTACTTCTTGTAGAAAGAAAAAGAATGGCTCACACTTCCAGTAGAGAAACAAAGACCCGCCCATACTTCCTGTAGAGGAATAAATACCCAATGCCACTTCCTGTAGAGACAAAGACCCATCCCCACTTCATCTAGAGAGACAAAGACCCTCTGCCACTTCCTGTAGAGGGATAGAAACCCACTGCCACTTCCTGTAGAGGGACAAAGACCCACTGTCATTTCCTGTACAGAAACAAAGACCCATCCCCATTTCCTGTAGAGAGACAAAGACCCACTGCCACTTCATGTAGAAGGTCAAAGACCCACTGTCACTTCCTGTAGAGGGACAAAGACCCCATCACTTCCTGTACAGAAACAAAGACCCATCCCCACTTCCTGTAGAGAGACAAAGACCCAAAGCCACTTCCTGTAGAGGGTCAAAGACCCACTGTCATTTCCTGTAGAGGGAAAATGACCCCTGTCACTTCCTGTACATAAACAAAGACCCATCCTCACTTCCTGTAGAGATACAAAGACCCACTGCCACTTCCTGTAGCGGAACAAAGACCTGCAGTCACTTCCTGTACAGAAACAAAGACCCATCCCCACTTCCTTTAGAGAGACAAAAACCCTCTGCCATTTCCTGTAGAGAAACAAAGACTCACCCCAACTACCTATAGAGAGACAAAGACCCACTCCCACTTCCCGTAGAGAAACAAACACCCGCCCCGCATCCTGTAGAAAGAACAAAAACCTGCTCCGACTTCTCATAATTTGTATCAGCATTTCTGCTTTTAGAGCAGGATTGTACTTGACAACAGGCTGTGGACTGCAAATGAGTCAGAAGGGAGTCACCTAGTGGTCAAGATTTTGGAGTGATGTTTCATACTGATAACTTGTTTTATTAAAATGACAATTACAATTTAAAAGGATTTTTCAGGACTTAGATATTGATTACCTATCTTTAAAAAAACTTTGGACAGGTAGATGGGTAAGAGAGATTCATAGCTAAGATCGTCACATTCTTCATAAATACAATAGGAAAAAATAAATATGGGTTAACACCACAGTTGACAGACATAGAAGGATAAAACAAAACAAGTAATATATGAATAGGACCCAGGACTGTAGCTCTCTGATAGAGTGAAGTCACAGGACAAATGATCTGATATTATGGAGGTCAAAAAATCTGCAATAACCATGGGTATAAGTAGTTATTAAAAATGAATAGTGTAACCAGAAGCTAATGATAGAGCATTTCACCTTTTTTATTATTTCAATCTTTGGAATTTTAGAAGTTTTGTACAAGTGATCAAGGTCCCCTCATATAGTCGTAAATCAGTTTAATGGCCCCAGTCTGGCATTTCAAAGTTTTAATTGCACTCTTGTGTTTTTATAGCCCTGTTAGAAATTTCATTATTTAGAATAATGTTTGAGGAAGACAATTCTGCAATTAAAACTTCTGAAAGCCCCTAATTAGGAACAAAATGGAAGAAGAGGTACTAAATCCAGTCAACTCGGCTGCAGGTGTTTTTTAAGTCACCGGTGTAATTTTCTTTGATTTGTGACTCAGATTCCTTAAACCAATACTAATTATCACCAAATATTATACTTTATATAAAAATATATAGGTACAAAAATGTTTAACTACAATTGTATATATTCAATAAGTTATAGTGAAAGCCCAATAGTTCTACAGGGTGGGCCATATATATGGATACAGCTAAATAAAATGGGAATGGTTGCTGATATCAACTTCCTGTTTGTGGCACATTAGTATATGGGAGGGGGAAAACTTTTCAAGATGGGTGGTGACCATGATGGCCATTTTGAAGTCGGACATTTTGGATCCAACTTTATAAATGGCCCACCCAGGTATATCCATATAAATGGCCCATCCTGTGTTATAAGATAGGTTTAGTATTATGAAAAAAGTAAAAAAAAATGTTTTTAGTAAATAAAATACAAAGATATTGGACTTAAAGCATATGTTTCCCTCCACATAAAACCTGCAAAATAGGAACAAACTGAAACTAGTTTTGATACACATACCAGTCTAATAAGTTCAGGAACTGTTTAGATTCTTGTGCATTGTAACATGCTTTATACAATTTTGATGTAGGCAGTTTCTCTTCATCAGCATTCTTCCAGCACTATAGATACTAGAACTTACTTTCCCTTACTTCCCAGCATGCATTGCATTGCTCCTGCAATTGTCCAATGGCATGCCTTTACTAAACCGAAAGCCTGTTTCACTGTTATGACTGTCTGAAGCTTGATAAGTAGGAAAAAATAACAGAAAGATATTGACACACTTACATTACCTCTCGAGACACAAAGACCCACCACAACTTCCTGCAGAAAATTAAAGGTCTACCCAAACTTACTGTAGAAAATTAAAGACCCACCCCACTTCCTGTAGACTATTAAAGACTCACCCACTACCTGTAGAGGATTAAACACCTGGCTCCACTTCCTAAAGAAGATTAAAGACTCATTCCCACTTTCTGTAGAGAATTAAAGACCTGCCCCCTCTTCCTGTAGCAGATTAAATACCCACCCCCACTTTCTGTAGCGGATTAAAGATCCAACCCCACTACCTGTAAAAAATTTAAGACCTGTCCTCACTTCCTGTATAAAATTAAAAACCTGTCCCCACTTCCTGTAGAGGATTAAAGACCTGTTCCCACTTTCAGTAGAGAATTAAAGATTCATCCCCACTTCCTGTAGAGAATTAAAAACCGGTCCCAGTTTCCTGTAGAGGATTAAATACCCTCCCCCACTTCCTGTAGCAGATTAAAGACCCAACGTCACTTCCTGTAAAAAAAAAAGAAAGACCTGTCCCCACTTCCTGTAGAGAATTAAAGACCTATCCCCCTCGTTCTGTAATCCAACTCGATGTCTCTGCTGCTTGTGATGGATTACAGCTGACAACAGGCAGTTGTCCACAAAGTCATAGAGAAAGAAGACACCTAGTTACCGGCCCCTTGAAGGGTTTTTTTTGGTGGACATCACAACATAATTTATAAATAAAGTAACTTACATATATCATGCCTCTTTATCACATTATATATCAAATGAGATTTAGTTGTCTGATAGTATCAGGACCATTTAAGATTAGATATAATATGTAACCGTGCATCTCTGTTCCCAAACTATCACCATCAAGGTCAATAGACTGTATGTCGCATGGCGGCTCTGCCCCTTTATGTTGAATTACCTCCTAGTAGATGTTTTAGACCAGTGTTTTCATGTCACGATCATCAAGTAAATCACACCAAAGTGTACCCATAAGGTAGAGATTACCGTATTCTCTGTGCTACATCTTCAAAGCATAGCAAACAATATGTATAACCCTAGAGACATGGCATACAACCCCTTAGGAACTATAGATAAAGTTCCTAGGTTTTGTCCTTTTAGTTGCCCTTTGCTACTAGTATCTGGCATTGGCTGTAGCATTGACATCATATTGACAGAATGGCAAACAATCAGTGAGCTCAGTGGCTCAGCCAGTAGAGTCATAACACCCCGCTCTGAGCCGATGAGCTCCCTGATTGGCTTCCATGCTGTTGATGTGACGTCACTGCTGCAGGCAATGCTGTACACTGCAAGCAGTGGTGGAGACTCAGCGGTGGACCAGGTGACAGTGAATAAAGGATTGTTTTTCATACTTATCTTTTCCTGAGGATGATTCTCATCGGTTGACCCATGTACGGGCCATCCATGTAATGGAAGAATCCCCAGGTCCACTGGAGAGGGCATTGTTCTTACGCTACTTTGACGCTACATTCTCATTTTGGTCTGTTGGACCTGTACACATTTTGGTATAGTTTTCTATTTATTTTTCCTGTCTGGAATAGCCCAGTAGATTTCTACAAAAAGTATGGCATGCCGTAGGTTTTTATACCATGGAAGCCTATGGCCGATTGATTCCACCATGTGGCTTCTATTGGAGGTATATGCAGCTTATATTTTTCTTTGCTCATTTTCTCTTTACGTGTTGTTCATTTAGGGACTTAACATGAGCCCCTGTGACCATTTCTCCTATGAAGTAAAATAATTTCAAGATGGTATTAGAAGCAAAGAGGTATATTCAGTGTACTGTATATTAATGATTGACATGGAAGGGAAAGTGAACATCGAGCGCCCTCTTGGGTGGCAAAACCTGGCACCAAAATGAGAGTCCTAGTTGGATGTTTGACAAGGCGACCATATCAACGTTCTTTGTACATAGGGCTATAACCTTTAAGTACCCTTATTCTGCCCATTCATGTGCAGCAACAAATTTCTTAAGTGTTGTTCCAACTATAGCCATTAGATGTCATAGTAGCCCTTCTCTTTCTTGTTCATGAATCCTTTCCCTTTAATAGTTGTTCTGTTTAGAACCGCCCCTTCAGGTTTCCCGGGCTTGAAGCTTGTAGCCATTTTCTCCCGGATCCCTGAGCTACTCACACGTGTCCTGCTCTCTGCAAAATCACTGCTTCTGTCAAGCAGATTCTGGTGAGAATTTAATACAATTATGTGTTTTTCAAAATGCATCTGTGTAAGCTAGCCATTATGCAACCCTGTGATATGTGCAATGTGTTTTCAGCGTGTTGTAATGCTCTTGCACTGCATGTTAGATAGATGCATCCATGTTCAGGTAGTGCAATGCTGGCAGCCTAAGTTGTTTAGATATCTCTCTTCACTGCATTGTGTGTTGTATTACTCAACCTCTGTAGTAATGCCTGCTACTGATATAATAGCACCCTGTATTACTCATGTGCTGTTACCTGATCTCTTCCACAATTGTGTTCACCAATCTCCTCCACTATATCATCCATTATCATCTACCATTGTTGTTCACATCATCTCAATAAATATAGACTTAAGCACCCATACAGTCTTTTTACTGGGAGTGGATGAAGGGTTTAGCCGTATGCTGGAATGCACACAGTGTCATACGTGGAAGAAGGCAGAACAACCCTAGTGTCTCACCACCACATATTTAAAGGGGTTGTCCAAGAGAGCAAAAAATGATATTCGGAAAGGCCCTTACTGATCCCCCTCTGTGCCAATTAAAATACTTACTGGATCTCCACTAGTCTCTACCTCTTGGTCTCCAGGCAATGATTGAGGATGGTCACAACCATGAAAAAGTTATTGGCTCAGCGTGCATTTCCTTACAGTAGACATACTGTAAGTAGGGAACAGATAAGCATCAAAATGGGCGCTGTCGGGCGTTCGGGTAGGGTGAGCTATTGCGCATCCATTCTTTTATTTTTTCCATACCAGTCTGAGCCCTTTTAAACTATTTTTTTTTATTCTTAGATAACACCTTTAATTTTAAGTTCAACCCCCAAAATTAAATTTATAGCCAGGCTGACAAATACTATATGATATGTAATAGTGAGAAGATCTAATTCAGCTCCATTTATAAGCCAGCTGTTGCAGTTTCCTCTTTTTGCTTCCAGAATCCAAATTGCATTTAGCAAGTGGCAACTAAATAAGCACTTACTGTGTTTGTATCATATAATTGGGGTCGGACTGTAGCAGCGCGTTCCATCTGGTCAGATCATTCCTCTCCGGTACGTTCATTAAAGATTTCTAAAAGGCATTTGATGAAATTTTGCTTTTTCTTATGGGCTGTGAATTTTTACTGTGGAATCACAAATATTATTTTTTTTTCCCCTCCCTCTGGAGAAATGAGATCTGGTAGAGATGTCCTACAAATAATTTTATTCAGCAGCTGTTATGAGAGAATACTTCAGAATTTGAGCTTATGCCACAAAACAAAATGAAAAAGCAGTCCTACGCAACATTAAAAGTAGAAACCTTCATGTCATGTTCCCCCATAGGATTTATCTTTGTATTATGTTTTCAGTTCTCTGCTCTTACTTTGTAATGTTCTGGAAAAACTTTCCTCTGTTTTTTTGGCGTCAGAAGATAAAGGCAAGAGGTGAATAAAAAGATTCTGCTGTTTTTAAAAAAATGGGTACTGGATATTCTGTAAAAACACAGAAATCCTTGGGCCTCATAGCAAAATCCAAAACGGACCCCTTCCTCAAACGTCTAATGTACTAAGTACATCTTTATTAAAGTTACATATGTGTCCTTTCTTGGCTTAAAATATACAGAGATATTTAGTGCAGGATCACCAGCTTTTTTTTAAAGAAATTGATTTTCTGATACTCTGTGGAGAGATATTTATGCTCTAAGCGTGCTCATGGAACCACCTAGTGGCTGTGATGTGAATTACATCTCGTCATAGGTTTTAGTAGCATGTAGCCACATTAAACATTTATTTGCAAATAAGACTGAAAAGCTATGGCAGATCTGAAGCCTCTGACACTCCAGCTCTATTCCCCCGCCCAGCGCTGCCTCCTACTGTTTAAATAACAACCTCTATGGCTACTTTCATACTTGTGTTTTTTTTGCGCTGCGCTGCGTGCGCAATCCAAATGCATACAAAAAACACATTAAGCGTTTTGCATGCGTTTGCTTATTTTATGCGCATGCGTTTTAAACAGTTTGTAGCCATGTGAACTGTTAAAACGCATGCATTTTTAAACGCTGATATGCGCATGTCCATGCGCACACCAGCGCTCCCATAGGCTGCAATGTGATCTTTTTGCACACTCCATGCGCTTTTGTGCGCATGCGTTTTTTTGAGGCAGGTTGGGCGCACACACAATGCAACAGGGTGCGTCCAGCGCGCCTGAGCGCACACTGCAAAAAAGCATGTGCACAAAAACGTTTACAAACGCTTACAAACGCTAGACCATGCGCACCCATGTTAAACATAGGGGCGCATTGCGCATGCACATGTACGCGCACGATGCACAGCGCTAAAAAACGCAAGTGTGAAACCAGCCTATGCTGAGTGACTTCAGGCAAAAGATCTATAAGTCAACAGGAGGAGGTGGCGCTGGTTGGGGAATAGAGCTGGAGTGACATAGGCTTCAGTTCTACCGTAGCTCTTCAGTCTCATTTGTTTATCAATGTAAATGCTGATTTTTCAGGAACGGACCGGCCATGTAAAGGTGTTGCTGGACTTGTCTTTGTAAGAGTTACATGCTCATATAAATAGTTTGGGAAGACAAATCCAACTGACACTTCAGTTTAATAAAAAGCTTCAGTTTAGCCTCACAGAATTAAGAATTCTTTTCTGTACTTCCCTTGTTTTCCTTACCGTAGATGGTACTAAGATATAACTCTTCTGCAGTCCTGCCCACCCTAAATTTACTTATTTCTTTGCCCTAATGTTATTCCTACTACTACATAGGTGGAAATGACTCCAGGATGTAAAGCCTCCCCAGAAGACAATCTCTATAGGAGGGCCACCTTCCTTACAGCAGACATTACTCAGTGCAATTCTACACTCGTCCTCTGCACAATCTCCCAATATCCGTAAATTTACATAATTTTTTAGCCCAAAGTTATCCCTACTGCATAGGTCATGTTATATAGAAATAACTCCAGAATACAGTAAAGCAACGCCAGAAGACAACCTCCATAGAAGGTCCACCTTTCATTCAGACCAGGTTCTCGGTGGTGTTAGATACTCTGAATATTGGACATCTTCTTCTTTAGAAGGACCAACCCTTTAGGGGATCTCCTTAGGGTTTATGTCTAAGTTTTCATAGTATATCAGTTTATACAATATTCATGCATTGAATGTAAGAATAAATCATCATATTCCAAAAACATTTATAGAAGAAACACATTTGTTATTTCAGCCTGAAAATTAAATTGCCGTTCCTGCGACACCTTATTTGTCAACTACTGTGAAGTAAGAAGATATAGATTTGAAATACTTGGTTTAACAAACATGTTTTTCGCAGGATACCAGGAAGAACTGACAGCTGTTACTGAATATTTTTACTATTTTAAGACATGAACAGGTTGAATTGTTGAGTACATAACTGTTCTGTGCACATTGCTATTGCCAGTGAGACTCGAGTTTATATAATACCTTTGTCTTGAATATCATTTATGTTTATGTAACTTTTTTAATGGTAAAGTCCTCATGTATAAGATTTAGGGCTGATGCCTTTATTTGCAGACATCGCTATTTTTTTGACTCATGTTATAGAAATATCATCTGACTCCACTGTTCCAGTCGTAACTATTGTTGAGCGATACCGTCCAATACTTAAAAGTATCTGATCGGATGGTATCGGCCGATCTAAAAAAAATATCGGGTATCGCCGATTCTGATACCAGAAGTCCCATTCAAGTCTATGGGACTTCCGGTATCGAAATAAGAAAAACCCTATTTTTGCCTTGTACAGCCTCTCTGGGGTCTGTACGGGCCTTTCGGGGGGGCTGTGCCGGCCTGCCGGGGGGTCTGTGCAGGCTCCGGTGGTCTGTGCCGGCCTGCCGGGGGGCTGTGCCGGCCTGCCGGGGGGTCTGTGCAGGCTCCGGTGGTCTGTGCCGGCCTGCCGGGGGGCTGTGCCGGCCTGCCGGTGGTCTGTGCAGGCTCCGGTGGTCTGTGCCGGCCTGCCGGGGGGCTGTGCCGGCCTGCCAGTGGTCTGTGCAGGCTCCGGGGGGCTGTGCCGGCCTGCCGGGGGGCTGTGCAGGCTCCGGTAGTCTGTGCAGGCATCGTCCGATGGGACTACAAGTCCCATCGGGCGATGCCTGCTACCATGACAGTGATTGACACATTAGCCAATGATGGGACAGTAGTAGTCCCATCATCCGGCTAATGTGTTGAATGTAAAAAAAAAAAAAAAAAATTACATGCTACGTACATGCTACATACATGCTACATACATATAACATGCATACTACATATATACTACATGTAACATACATACTACATACATGCTATATACTACATGCATGCTACATACATGCTACATACTACATACATGCTACATACATACTACATATATACTACATGCATGCAACATACATACTACATATATACAACATGTAACATACATACTACATACATGCTACATACTACATACATGCTACATACATACTACATACATAATACATATATACTACATGCATGCAACATACATACAACATATATACTACATGCATGCAACATGCATACTACATATATACTATATATACTACATGTAACATACATACTACATATATACTACATGCAACATGCATACTACATACATGCTACATACATACTACATACATAATGCATATATACTACATGCATACAAAATACATACAACATATATACTACATGCATGCAACATGCATACTACATATATACTATATATACTACATGTAACATACATACTACATATATACTACATGCAACATGCATACTACATACATGCTACATACATACTACATACATAATACATATATACTACATGCATGCAACATACATACAACATATATACTACATGCATGCAACATGCATACTACATATATACTATATATACTACATGTAACATACATACTACATATATACTACATGCTACATACATGCAACATACATACTACATACATGCTACATACATACACACTACATGCTACATACATGCAACATACATACTACATACATACTACATACTACATACATGCTACATACATACCACATGCATGCAACATGCATACTACATATATACTGCATATATACTACATGCATGCAACATACATATATACTACATACAATACATACATATAGACATACAGTACATATAACATAGAGTACATACTCACCGTCACTTGTCACTTTGATCCCCGAAGCCATTGTCACCTGAGGGATAAATATCAAAATAAAAAAACACCAATATACTTACCCCGATCCGCAGAAGTCCACGAGGGTCCCACGTCCATCTTGCGTGGAGAACAGCAGCATCAGCTGATGCTACTGTTCTCTACCAGCTCCAGGAATACAATGACGGAAGGTAGGTATCCTTCCGCACTGTATTCCTCCACCACTTTAAAAAAAAAAAGTCCCTAGTCTCACTTTATGCCATTGCTGCGTGGGAAATTCCCACGCAGCAATGGCATAAAGTGAGACTAGGGACTTTTTTTTACAGTGGTGGAGGAATACAGTGCGGAAGGATACCTACCTCCCGTCATTGTATTCCTGGAGCTGGTAGAGAACGGTAGCATCAGCTGATGCTGCTGTTCTCCACGCAAGATGGACGTGGGACCCTCGTGGACTTCTGCGGATCGGGGTAAGTATATTGGTGTTTTTTTATTTTGATATTTATTCCTCAGACGACAATGGCTTCGGGGATCAAAGTGACAAGTGACGGTAAGTATGTACTCTATGTTATATGTACTGTATGTCTATATGTATGTATTGTATGTAGTATATATGTATGTTGCATGCATGTAGTATATATGCAGTATATATGTAGTATGCATGTTGCATGCATGTGGTATATACACTCACTGGCCACTTTATTAGGTACACCTGTCCAACTGTGTGTTAAGACTTAATTTCTAATCAGCCAATCACATGGCGGCAACTCAGTGCATTTAGGCATGTAGACATGGTCAAGACAATCTCCTGCAGTTCAAACCGAGCATCAGTATGGGGAAGAAAGGTGATTTGAGTGCCTTTGAACGTGGCATGATTGTTGGTGCCAGAAGGGCTGGTCTGAGAATTTCAGAAACTGCTGATCTACTGGGATTTTCACGCACAACCATCTCTAGGGTTTACAGAGAATGGTCCGAAAAAGAAAAAAAATCCAGTGAGCGGCAGTTCTGTGGCCGGAAATGCCATGTTGATGCCAGAGGTCAGAGGAGAATGGGCAGACTGGTTCGAGCTGATAGAAAGGCAACAGTGACTCAAATTGCCACCCGTTACAACCAAGGTAGGCAGAAGAGCATCTCTGAACGCACAGTGCGTCGAACTTTGAGGCAGATGGGCTACAGCAGCAGAAGACCACACTGGGTACCACTCCTCTCAGCTAAGAACAGGAAACTGAGGCTACAATTTGCACAAGCTCATCGAAATTGGACAGTAGAAGATTGGAAAAACGTTGCCTGGTCTGATGAGTCTCGATTTCTGCTGCGACATTCGGATGGTAGGGTCAGAATTTGGCGTAAACAACATGAAAGCATGGATCCATCCTGCCTTGTATCAACGGTTCAGGCTGGTGGTGGTGGTGTCATGGTGTGGGGAATTTTTTCTGGGCACTCTTTGGGCCCCTTGGTACCAATTGAGCATCGTTGCAACGCCACAGCCTACCTGAGTATTGTTGCTGACCATGTCCATCCCTTTATGACCACAATGTACCCAACATCTGATGGCTACTTTCAGCAGGATAATGCGCCATGTCATAAAGCTCGAATCATCTCAGATTGGTTTCTTGAACATGACAATGAGTTTACTGTACTCAAATGGCCTCCTCAGTCACCAGATCTCAATCCAATAGAGCATCTTTGGGATGTGGTGGAACGGGAGATTCGCATCAGGGATGTGCAGCCGACAAATCTGCGCCAACTGTGTGATGCCATCATGTCAATATGGTCCAAAATCTCTGAGGAATGCTTCCAGCACCTTGTTGAATCTCTGCCACGAAGAATTGAGGCAGTTCTGAAGGCAAAAGGGGGTCCAACCCCTTACTAGCATGGTGTACCTAATAAAGTGGCCAGTGAGTGTATATGTAGTATGTATGTTGCATGCATGTAGTGTATGTATGTAGTATGTATGTTACATGTAGTATATATAGTATATATGTAGTATGCATGTTGCATGCATGTAGTATATATGTTGTATGTATGTTGCATGCATGTAGTATATATGTATTATGTATGTAGTATGTATGTAGCATGTATGTAGTATGCATGTAGTATATATGTAGTATGTATGTTACATGTAGTATATATAGTATATATGTAGTATGCATGTTGCATGCATGTAGTATATATGTTGTATGTATGTTGCATGCATGTAGTATATATGTATTATGTATGTAGTATGTATGTAGCATGTATGTAGTATGTAGCATGCATGTAGTATGTAGCATGTATGTAGTATGTATGTTACATGTAGTATATATGTAGTATGTATGTTACATGTAGTATATATGTAGTATGTATGTAGCATGTATGTAGTATGTAGCATGTATGTAGCATGCATGTAGTATATAACATGTATGTAGTATGTATGTTACATGTAGTATATATGTAGTATGCATGTTGTATGTATGTAGCATGTATGTAGCATGTATGTAGCATGTAATTTTTTTTTATTTTATTTTTTTTACATTCAACACATTAGCCGGATGATGGGACTACTACTGTCCCATCATTGGCTAATGTGTCAATCACTGTCATGGTAGCAGGCATCGCCCGATGGGACTTGTAGTCCCATCGGACGATGCCTGCACAGACCCCCGGAGCCTGCACAGCCCCCCGGCAGGCCGGCACAGCGCCCCGGCAGGCCGGCACAGACCACCGGCAGGCCGGCACAGCCCCCCGGCAGGCCGGCACAGACCACCGGAGCCTGCACAGACCACCGGCAGGCCGGCACAGCCCCCCGGCAGGCCGGCACAGACCCCCAGAGCCTGCACAGACCACCGGCAGGCCGGTACAGACCCCCGGACAGTCGGCACAGCCCCCCCGAAGGCCCGAACTGACGGCGCATCATGATGCGCACAGACAGCGCATCATGATGACGTCATTTCGGCAGCCAATCAGAGCCACAAAAGTGGCTCCTTGCATTTTGGACTTCCGATTCCGGTATCCGATACGAAAAAAGTATCGGTACTCGGTATCGGAATTCCGATGCGGCAAATATCGGCCGATACCCGATACTTGCGGTATCGTAAAGCTCAACACTAGTCGTAACACATTGGAGTATTTTTACTGTTACAGTTGAGCCGTATTCTGGCACACATGCCTTGCACCACATTTATTAAGTATCTTAGATGCTTTTTGTACCTCACCTGGCTTAAAATGCACCACATTGCGCCAAGATTTTGACTTTAAAAAATTAGTCTAATTAGGTATCTGGATGGGTAGAGGGTATTCTTAAACCACTGGTGAAGGATACAACTAGCTGCATTCAGGACACAACTGACCTATTGAATAAACTAGCACAATAGGTCCTCTACCAGAAGGAACCATCCTGGCCACCATGGATGTGGAATCTTTGTATTCTAATATCCCACACCAAGATCGATTAAATGCCTGCAAATTCTTCATGGAAAACACAGGGACTGATGCTGATGCTGTGGTGAAACTTCTAAAATTCATCCTCACCCACAATTACTCTGAATTTGACAACAAGATCTATCTACAGGAGACTGGCACAGCTATAGGAAGTAAAATGGCTCCACAGTGTGCAAATCTTTTCATGGCCAAGCTTGAAAGCGACTTTTTGTCCTCATGCCCCATTAGGCCCCTGGCCTACTACCGCTTCATTGATGATATTTTAATCTCCCTCTCCCATATTGATAGTTCTGCTTCACGTCACTTGTCTTATCTATTGCATTTTTTCTATGCTGTATTGTGCATAAATATGTGACTCTTCAGATTTTGTATTAGTCTAGCCTGATGAAGAGACCTGAGTAGTCTCGAAAGCTTGCAATGTGTTACCATCTTTTCAGTTAGCCATTAAAAGGTATCAACCACTGAGGACTCTCAATTCTGAATATTTTTCTGCTGAGAACAATGACTTTTGTACAACTAGAGCACATACATATGTATACACAGAGCACATACATATCCACACATACATACGTATTGCTAATATTTTTACATCTCTGAACTCTCTTCTGCACTGCCAGTATTTATAAGTGTGGATACTGCACAAACACACACTATATGTGACACATACACTCTATGATACACACATATGTATACCCAAGTAGAGATGAGGTCGCACTCAAGGAGCTGGTGAAGATATTGCTTGATTTATTGGCACATGTTACACATGTCGGGCCGGGGGAGCTGACAACGATCGTTTCGCGCTATCCAAGCGCTTCGACAGATCATCAACATGACCCGTCGAAGCGCTTGGATAGCGCGAAACTATCGTTGTCAGCTCCCTCTGCACTCCTGATGTCACTCCCCCGGCCCGACTGGTGTAACATGTGCCAATAAATCAAGCAATATCTTCACCAGCTCATTGAGTGCGACCTCATCTCTATGTAAAAGCTCCCCACAGGTGAAGCTGTAGTCCCAGGGCAGTGTAGAGGTGGTAGGCACGGGGATGTAGCAGTGCCGTAAGGGAAGGAAGCAGACAAGACACAGCGGGGTGCAATTTCTGTACCTCTACTTGATAACTGCAGTCCAGGGTCCTGATTACAGACGGTAACGGAGCAGGCTAGCCTGGAAGCAATTCATGGATTCTCTCTCAACAGACGGGCTGTGCAGTCTCCTTCCTGGCGCTCGTTTGAATGAAGTACTCCAAGTACTAAGTTACTCTGAAGTTCCTCCTGTCAGATGTTCCCAAGAACCTTACTTGCACGGCAGACAGCTGTAGCCTCTCTCAGGGACTCCTCTCCTGAGTCCTGGCTCTCTATCCGAGCTGCTGTTGTGCCTCAAGTCTTAGATGGGAGTAGGGCATTTACAGCCTCCTACTCCTCTGGTATCTGTTGTAGGACCGTTAATATCCGTACAGCCGTGGAGACCAGGCTCCAGTTCATGCGCTCACTGTGAGGGAGCTCTCCTTTTCCAGCTCAACCTCCAGCTTCTCTCTCCACGTCTGCACACTTCACCCTCCGCAGACTAACTGACCACTCCTTCCTCTTGGCCCTCAGAGAGCACTCCTCCCCTTAATCCTGGTTCAGAGTTCCCCCTGCTGGCCTGGATTGGAACTGTGTTGCATGTATGGATTGACTGTGAGAGAGACCCATCATTGCCTCCAAGCCTGGCATTACCCTCCCCTGGAGGAAGGCAAAGCCACTGTGGTGACCATACTCCTGGAGGCGCCACATATACACAGAGCACATACACACTTGTATACACACACACTGTTGAGAACGTAGCCAACCTATTTCCTCCTTTTAAGTTGTTCAAGACTGCTGCGGGGCAGGGCTGCCACTAGGAATTTCAGGTCCCCATACTGGCAAATTTTACGGGGCCCCTCTTGAGACCGCCCAGGCTCCACCCCCAGTTCCGCCTCCACCCTTGTTCCTCCTCCACCACGCGAACCTTCCAAAATCCCTCCGCCCTTTCTTGGAAAAGCTCCACTTCTGCACCTTGCTCCAAACCAATCACACATTAACACCATATCACATACATAGCCACCTGCTTTTGTTTTGACCAAAAGATTTTTTAAGCCTGCCACCACGGCAAGGTAGAATTTCCCCCTTTCAAAAATTACACTACCATAATAATAAAGATTTTTCCCAATCATATATACTCACTTGCATCAATAATTCCCCCTTCCCCCTTCCTAACCCCAAACAAAACTTCTAAACTACTGGATTATCCTGGGCACTGCTGCCTGATGTTATCATTGGGCATTTGGTTTTCCAGCAGGTCAGGATCATCCAGTAGCTTATATATACATTGCTATTGGGGAGTCGTAGGGGGAGGGGGAAGGAATAATTATACAATCATTCCTTCACCCTCTCCCTTCGACTCCCCAATAGCAATGTATATATAAGTACAATCACATACTGAAATGGTGGACAAACGAATACATGGACTTATTACTCACACAGCCGGTGTGGCCGCCGCGCCCATCACCCACTCAAGAAGAATCTAATGGTAGTCTCAGCCTGCCCACCGCTGCCGCCACAGCCTGCCCACCAAATAAATGGAAAGTGTATATTACTGCATATATAATCACTGATTATACACTACAAAAATTCTTTATTGGTATTTATTAAAAAACGATAAATTATAGAACATAAATACACCTCAAAACGTAACTCTAAGTGATTATGTAAAAAAACAAAAATAAATAAAACAGGAGTCAAGAGTGAAGGGCTGATCACCCCATTTATTTAGTTTACTAACTTTTATACAGCAATAATTCCAAAACGCTTTAGGGTATGTTCCCATGGTCAGTAAACGCTAAGGTAAAGTAGACCCCTTAAGAAACTTATTTAGATGTGTGGTGAGCACTTTGAACCCCCAAGTGCTTGACAGTTTATAATGTAGAGCCATAAACAATCTATTTTTTTTCACAAAAATGATCTTTTCACCCCCAATGTTTTATTTTCCCAAGTGTAACATGAGAAATTGGACCCTAACAGTTGTGCAATTTGTCCTGAGTAGGCTGATATCCCATATAAGACTATGGGCTGAGCTGCAGGTAGAGACAATCAACATGCTGGTACTGTGCAGCACAGTCTGTGCTGACTAAAAGGATAGGAGTAAGGGCTGAGCTGCAGGTGGAGACAGTCAGCAGCATGCTGGTACTGTGCAGCACAGTGTGTGCTGAATAAAAGGATAGGACTACAGGCTGAGCTGCAGGTGGAGACAGTCAACATGCTTGTACTGGTCCGCACAGTCTATGCTGACTAAAAGGATAGGACTACAGGCTGAGCTGCAGGTGGAGACAGTCAACATGCTGGTACTGGTCCGCACAGTCTATGCTGACTAAAAGGATAGGACTACAGGCTGAGCTGCAGGTGGAGACAGTCAACATGCTGGTACTGTGCAGCACAGTCTGTGCTGACTAAAAGGATAGGACTACAGGCTGAGCTGCAGGTGGAGAGAGTCAACATGCTGGTACTGGTCAGCACAGTCTGTGCTGACTAAAAGGATAGGACAACGGCTGAGCTGCAGGTGGAGACAGTCAACATGCTGGTACTGTGCAGCACAGTCTGTGCTGACTAAAAGGATAGGACTACAGGCTGAGCTGCAGGTGGAGACTCTGGAGACAGTCAACAATGTGTCTACTATACATGGATGCTGGAGATTTGTCCCCCTGGGCCCTGGCTCACCCCATCATCAGCCCCCTGGCTCACCCCATTATCAGCCGGGCCTCCTGGCTCCCCCATCATCAGCCCCTGGCCCTGGCTGTCTCCCCCATTATTAGCCCCTGTCCCTGGCTGGCTCCCCCATCATTAGCCCCTGGCCCTGGCTGGCTCCCCCATCATCAGCCCCTGGCCCTGGCTCACCTCATCATCAGCCGCTGGACCTGGCTGGCTCACCTCATCATCAGCCCCTGGCCCTGGCTGGCTCACTGCATCATCAGCCCCTGGCTGGCTCCCCCATCATCAGCCCTTGGCCCTGGCTGGCTCCCCCATCATCAGCCGGACCCCCTGGCTCCCTCCATCATCAGCCGTGCCCCCTTGGCTCTTCCTGTCATCAGCCAGGCCCCCTGGCTCCCCCCATCATCAGCCAAGCCCCTAGCTCCCCCAGATCCCCGGCTGCCCCAGACCCCCATCATCAGCCTGGTCCCTGGCTCCTCCAGATGCCCATCATCAGCTGGGCCCCTGGCTCTCCCATCATCAGCCGGGTCCCCTGGGTCCCACATCATCAGCCAGGTCCTTGGCTCCCCCAGACCCCCATCATCAGCCAGGACCCTGGCTCCCCCAGACCCCCATCATCAGCCAGGCCCTTGGCTCCCCCAGGCCCCATCATCAGCCGGGCCCTTGGCTCCCCCAGACCCCCATATCAGCAGAGGCCCCTGCCTCCCCCAGACCTCCATCAGCTGGGCCCCTGGCTCCCCCAGACCCCCATCATCAGCCAGGCCCCTGGCTCCCCCAGACCCCCATCATCAGCCAGGCCCCTGGCTCCCCCAGACCCCCATCATCAGCCGGGCCCCTGGCTCACCCAGACCCCATCATCAGCCGGGCCCCTGGCTCCCCCAGACCTCCATCATCAGCTGGGTCCCTGGCTCCCGTATCATCAGCGCGGCCGCCACGGGGGAGGGAGAGAGAGAGACACAGGCAGACAGAATGCTTACCTTACCCTGCTCGCTTGCCGCCGCCTCGCCGTCCACCGTCTTCTGCCACCGGCGCTCCCAGTCCCACGTGGCACGTGCACACCGCTCTGTTCCGGAATGAGGAAGTGGAGCCAAGCAGCGTGTGATGTCATGTGAGGGGGCGGGCTGGACCATGGTGCACCGGGGGGAGGAGGGGCCTGGTAGGCGCTGCGCTGGGTCATCATCATGACATGACATGGAAAAGCGGAGAAGCCAGGGCAGGCTGAGGCTGAACAAAATGTGGGGGGGTCCGGGGCCCGAGCGCGGACTGGGCTGCCAGCGTGCTCGGGCGCCGCTGGGCCTGGGCGGGCTCCCCTAATCACCGGGCCCCATACACCTGTAAGTGCTGTTATACTGCGGGGTACAGGACCTCTTGTCACATGACTGTAATATCACCATTGGTCCTGTTGAACTTTAAACATCAGAAGCTGATAATGCAGGACTGCTATTATCAGTGCATTTTTTGCTTGTAAACAATGAGGACCCTTACGGGTCATATTGTCTAGTTTGACTATTCCCCTAATGCCGGCCCTGGTGACAGCAAAACATAGCATATTAGGTACAGTGGTTACATATTAGAAATGTATAACCACATTTAATATGGGGAATGGTCACTTTAACAATTCAGTGTGCAATAAAAATTATCATACATTGTATCTTTATGATGAGGTTTCTAAGTTATTCCTAATGAATTAAGCAACAACTGATTATTAACCCATGCTGTATTCCCTGCTTGGCACCACTCTCTCTTCTGGTTGGTGGATAGGTCATTGGCTGTGTTGCAGACCTAGAAACCTGTCAGTCAACTATAGAAAGGTGGTGCAATGCTAAGGAGCTGGAGGTGCATCATCCCTCCAGAAGACTAATGTATCCAGAATGTGAAAACTCGATTAGTAGAAATAGCTGTACTATTAGTCATGGTAGCAAGAACAACAGTAGCAAAAGTAGTAGCAAAAACTATACTATCAGCAGGAGTGGCAACAGTAGCAATAATAGTAATGACAATAATGGAATAATTATCAGTAGGAATAGTAGACGTATTAGAAATAAGTTTACTATTGGTACTAGTAGTTTAGTAGAAGTAGCAATGGTGTAGTAGTAGAATAACTATAGCAGTCACTGTATTAGCAGTAATGATTCTACTACCACTGCATAGTAGTAGTAGTAGTAGTAGTAGTAGTAGTAGTAGTAGTAGTAGTAGTAGTAGTAGTAGTAGTAGTAAAATAACAGTAGCAGTAGAAATAATTGTACGAGCAGTAGTGGTAATAGCAAAAGTAGAAAAATCAAATCCACTAGGCACATAGTCAAATTAGGAGCTTGGCAAATCCAATATGGAAGCATCTTCTCTAGTATTTATATTAATAACCATTAGAAACGCTAAAATCTAAACTGAACAGAAAGACAAAAGGAGTTTTTAGCTAAAAATACATATTTTTGTTGTTGTATATCTATATATATAAAAATGAGTGTATACAGTATGTGTGTGTGTATGTGTGTCTGTATCAGCCACGCCCACTCCACATAGCCTCACCCAATCACTAAGCATCTTTCATTTCACCAGAGCTGTTTAAAAGAAGCTGAACTGTGATTGGTTGATATGAGCAACAGTTTTCCTTGCAACCAATCACTAAGCATCTTTCATTTCACCAGAGCTGTTTAAAAGATGAAAGCTGAGCTGTGATTGGTTGCTATGAGCAACAGTTTTCCCACTCCACAACACCTCAGCAGTCACTGACCAGGTGGGAGAAATCTAGCATAACCGGGAACATAAGCTCCCAGCCACTGTCTGCCTCCCAGAAATGAGCAGAGAGCACATGACAGAAATGAATCACCCCCCCTCTATTACTGCCACTCTCTATTGTTACCGGTGTAGAGAATCACATCATCAGCGGCCACACACAGAGCCGCACTGCCAGGTTACATAACAGCACATCGCCAGGAACTCCCTGCTCAGCGCCACCCAGCTCGGGACTATGAGATGGAGGATGTGTGATGGGTATATGGGCACAGGACTATGGGATGGAAGAAAATGTATGATGGGTATATGGGCATGGGACTATGGGATGGAGGATGTGTGATGCGTATATGGGCACTGGACTATGGGATGGAGGATGTGTGATGCGTATATGGGCATGGGACTATGGGATGGAGGATGTGTGATGCGTATATGGGCATGGGACTATGGGATGGAGGATGTGTGATGCGTATATGGGCACTGGACTGTGGGATGGAGGATATGTATGATGGGTATATGGGCATGGGACTATGGGATGGAGGATGTATGATGAGTATATGGGCATGGGACTATGGGATGGAGGATGTATGATGAGTATATGGGCATGGGACTATGGGATGGAAGAAAATGTATGATGGGTATATGGGCATGGGACTATGGGATGGAGGATGTGTGATGCGTATATGGGCACTGGACTATGGGATGGAGGATGTGTGATGCGTATATGGGCACGGGACTATGGGATGGAGGATGTGTGATGCGTATATGGGCATGGGACTATGGGATGGAGGATGTGTGATGCGTATATGGGCACTGGACTATGGGATGGAGGATATGTATGATGGGTATATGGGCATGGGACTATGGGATGGAGGATGTATGATGAGTATATGGGCATGGGACTATGGGATGGAGGATGTGTGATGCGTATATGGGCATGGGACTATGGGATGGAGGAAATGTATGATGGTGTATGGGCACTGGACAATGGGATGAGGATATGTATGATGGGTATATGGGCACGGGACTATGGGATGGAGGATGTGTGATGGGTATATGGGCACTCGACTATGGGATGGCGAATGTGTATGACGGGTATATGGGCACGGGCCTATGGGATGGAGTATAATCATTATAATTTGTAACAGCTAACTACAGTTAGTTACTATGCCCAGGCAACGCCGGGCTCTTCAGCTATTAATATATATAAAAAAAGCTCCCCTGAGAAAGCAATTGGGAACGTGTGAAACGTGCATTAAAGGGAATGATCTGTGGGACTCTGCATGTTGCACTCTATTATGAGTAAGAAAATTCATGTTTTATACATGTCAATTGGTTAAATATATCACTAATACATATTTTATGAATGTTATTGTCATTATGCTTGACAATAATACTCTGTAAATAATGTTAGCACTATTGCTAGTGATGTTCATGGAGTAACTATAGTAGTAGAAGTGGTGGTGGTGGTAGTAGTAGAAATAACTGTACTAGTAGTAGTGGTTGCAGTAGTAGTAGAGTAGTAGCAATAGTAGTAGTAGTAATAATAGTAATACAGTAATAGAGGTAGAAGTAGTGATAGAGGTAAGCATTGCAGCAGTGGTAATAATAACAGTACAGGTAGTAATAATAGTAGTAATAAAACTTGTAGTAGTAATTGTAGTAGTTGTTGGATTTAAAAAAAAATATTACTTTGAAATCGAAACAGATTTTGAGGTCCAAGTATCAGAAATTAAAATTAACTGTGAATGATTCAATGTCTTCACACCTGTCTGACAAATTTATTAATAAATCATGAATTGTTTGGAATTCTGAACATTTCTCACAGTTGGAGAATTCTCACATACATGAAAATGAAAGACAAAGATTTACTCCTACATAATGAGGAGCAGAATAACAAAGTCGCGCAGCACATGCATGCCTGTCATCCGGTAATACTGTGTACCCTCTGAAAACGACATGTATGTCACAACACAGAGCAGTGGTTTATACATATGTGCCGTCATTTCCCCGTCCGTCCTGTATAACGCTTCCATTGTATTACATCATTGCATATACTGACATTAATCTGCATTAATGTGAAATCTCCCCTTTCAAGATTTCATGGCATGTCTAGTATCACAGTTATTTTTCATTGCTCCAAATACAGTAATTGCAATAAATACATATTGTTTACATCAGATTTTTATTATAAACATTTTTTTCACATTATTGCGCTGTTTATACTTTTTTTTAATCTCTTTTAAACCATAGAACCAGTCATTGTAAACTGACACTTCTAGTTTGCCACAGCCCACCTGTCACCTTTGCTGTATAGACTAGGAATGAATAACCAGAGTCATCTCATAAGTACATTGTACAATGTACAATATAAGTACATTGCTGATTTCCTGACTTTCTTCTCCCAGCACTGCCATCGGAGTGACGTTCCCTTGTGAGGTCCCCTTTATGGCATTGCTCACGTGGTCCCAAGATGGAGACCGGAGGCTGGAATAGAGGTCCATCCTGCTTTTGTCTTGGATGGTATGTTAGCCGAAGATTGGTCTGGAGACCACGTGGACAATGCTATTAAAGCCCTTCACAGGGGAACATCACACTGATCCTACTCCTGAAATTATGGTTTGGGTTGGGATAATGAACTGTAGCTGGACCTCTCTCGTCTCCATTCCAGGTATTACATTGATTTGGTCGTGGAACCAGTGGTGAGGCCTTTTCTCCAAAGTGTCTCAGGAGCTGTTTTCTAACATGACAACGCTAGGCTGCATGGTACTCTTGCTACTGTAAGCAGCCTGAGTCACCTAAACGTGCTACCATGACCTGCAGAGTCTCCGTACTTATCTTCCATCAAGCACAACTGGATAGTTGTAAATTACAGAGGGAGCTGCCGGTAGCGGATCTTGATGATTTTTGCACCGAAGTGCATTCAGAGCGGCAGAACATTCTGCAAATATGTGCTTCTTCTGGGCACACAAGCCGAAACGCGCGTAGAAGTTGTGGCACCGCAGGTCTGAGGTAACTATTCATTACCATCATGCTTTATTTGCCCCTCCATCTTTCTACCACTTTTTTGTGATATTTACCAGTGATTTTACTCTGCTCATACAATGGTTTGATATCTATTCATGATACATATGTACACTTGTTGTTGGAGTGGGTACCCTGTATTAATTATTTGCCTATTTGCCTCTGATCTGTGGTTCCACTATATTGGTAGTCTTCACTGTCCAGTCACCCTTCTATTATGTTACAGATATATATTTTTTATCACGACTTGTCTATTAAAGTGATTTTTTTTAGTACTTTTTACTTTATTACTGCAATTTTTTTTTTTATATGGTTAGTAGGTCTGAAGAACAGTAGATTTAAGCTGAATAAACCTCAGGAGCTTCTAGAGATGATTGGAGGTGAAGGAGCTGGATGGCGCAAAACTCTAAGACAAACAACAACTGAACACAGCACTGACTGAATACTCAAAAACTACATGGGTGTCTAAGTCAACCTTAAAAGGCTTTGAATGAGGTTTGCTGAGCAACTTGTTAAACCCAACGAGGAACACAGCAAAGCGTGGAGGATAAAGGAGATGGGAGCGGAGCCTGACCCTGGAGTTGAGACAGGTGTGTAACAATTGCTGTGTTGTATTACCAGGTGAGGGAGACAAGCCAACCTGAAGAGACAAAGGCCCCGAATTGGCCAACCTCAAGGAGATGCCCACACTAGAGAGAGTCTGTATGCTGATGTCTGTGTGAAGAGGTTTGCCTAACTGTGAAAGTCTGATACCTGATAACTGAGTAGGCCAAAGGGATACAAAAGATTTTCAGACTAGCAATAGCTAGTTAGTGTGTATACCATATGCTTACCTCTTTTCATGTTGTTGCCTCTTGTAAAAACATTTGTAACCAAAACGCACGTTGCCTCTTAGGAGATACTGCAACCACTATTCCATTGCCTTTTCGCAAGTAGAGATTCCTAAATTGTCTCTTGTGTAAATCTGCATTCTTTTCGCAATCCCTGAGTGGGAAAAACACTTACCCACTGAAGTCACTGTATCCTTAAAACATTTAAAGTGGCAAACAACCACCCCATATCACCCTAAGTTTAGAACCTACATTAGATACATGCCAGATATTGCAAAACTGATAAATTAATGGAAGTTGGCAAGACAGCAGCAGTTTTCATATGTATGTACACTTCTTTGTGGCACATAAATCACAGACTTCATTTGAAGATCTTAATAATTATTTTATTTATTGCAGGTTAAGTTTAATTACTTTTAGTCTTTCCTCTGTGGAATATAACCTTAATGAAGCCATCGCTGCGGTGCCATTCTGTACTCACGCTTATTTGCTGCAATTTCCATTTATTTCCAGTGGAGGGAAAACCCCTTTAATTGAAGTTTACTTTTCAGAAAATATTTAATGTCCCAGCTGAATAACCTTTTGTGCAATTCTCTTTATTATCTGGCGAACTCTCCAATTAAGTTTTCATCTGTCATTTGAATCATCACATTTTTAGTTATTAATAGATTAAAGAAAGAATGTTAATTTAGATTCATTAATCCACAGCCAGATGGTTATGGGGCTAAACCTGTCAAAAGTTACTAAGAAATAATGCGTTCTTCGAATTTTAGGGAAAGGAAAGCAAAGGCTGGATAATAAAAGATCTCACTTCTAAATTTAATTTTTATATTGCCGCACCGACTCGCTGTATGGCAGCAATATGTTTAATGTTCTCTTATTATTTATAGGATCTATAGATGTGAATTATGAGGTTTATGTAGAGTACAACTTGTTTTTATTTTTCTATCTTGTTTCAATCTGGTGTACAATCTAAGACTTTCCTAGTTTGGAGCTGCACAGCTTCAGGCTGCTGCTGTAAAGCCTCCATCGGCGCCACTTAGGCAGAAGGACAGTGGACAATTCTACTGCGAAATCTGAGAGGCTGTCAAAAAAAAAAGAAGGTTGACTTCTCAGACTCCAAAGTGAGTTGGCTGATCACTTGGGTGCCCCAGAAACCTCCCAGAAATGGAAATCTTCTTAGTCCTTTATGTGCATGGCGCATGAATGCTCCTTGATCGGGGTCTAGAAATGGGATATGGAAAGGAAATGGCCCATAAAAGGGGCAAAGGTTATCAAAATACTTGAAAAAGCTGGGAAACAGGTACATTAGTTAACAAAATCGGGTAGAGTTATTGTCAAGCTTCTTGTGGCTAATGCACATGGCAGAGTAGCTTGTAGAAATCCTTGAAACCATAGACTAAGCACTAAGACTGACCCCTAGAGGTGGCTGCAGGTAGGCACCACCCCTTTCGCTATGTTACCTAAAACTATAAAAGGTATCAAAATGAGGTTAGGTTTTTAGGTTTCCTTTTGGGCAGACAGAAGGTTTATGAGGACTCCATTTTTGCACAGCTTTTCATCTTCTCTGATTGGCTAAATGTAGTCCAGTCCAATCCTGAGCAAAGAGTACCAAAAATACCCCAACATTAAATATGCATGAGTATTGGCCACTCATTAGATTTACTGTCGTAATACTATATTTGGGAAAGGGTGTAACATAAAAATATTAAAGAACTACTCCCATCAATGTTTTATCATCCTAATATATTGCAGCCGTCATATTATACTGCACTGTGTACTCAATTGCTCATTTTGCATTCTTCTCTTTTCCATTATTTCTATAACATCATGTGATTAAAAACAGACTAGCTGAACCTTCTTAACTCTATGTAGAAACAAAAAGTCTCTAGTTTATGCATGAGTCATCATTAAAACTGGAATTGTGCATAACTTGAAAGTCTGTTGCAGGGTGGAGTGGAGACAGTGGGTCAGGAGTTAAGGAGGGGGTGGATCTGTGCTGTCAGAGACTTTGCAGTGATGTCGGATTGTAGTTCTACTGATAACTCATGCATGGAAATTGATTATTACCTGTGTCTACATAGAGCTTAGAAGGATTCAGCTAGTCAGTTTAAAATCATGTGATGTCATAGACCTAATGGAAAAGACAAGAATTAACTGGGTAGAAGGGAAAAATGAGCAACTGTAAGTACACAGTGCTATATAACATGGTGACTGCAGTATATTAAGAAGATAAAAAAAACTTGATGGGAGAAGGAGGAGGGCTTTTATTATTTGTCTACAGGAGAAAACCTCTATAAAATAGGAGTGTATCTAACAAAGTCCATAATAATGATGTCAGTAGACTGCAATCATGGTGCCACTACGGTAAGTTCACTTTCTAGATCTAAGCATAAAACCTCCTAATGTCTCAGACGTACATCAAACCGAAAAGGTAAGAAGAACTCTGAAGTGGGTATAGATCTACACACTAAAGTTGTATTTTTAGCAAAGCTTTCAAAGGGTCTTTCTACGTTTTTGATCTCTCCCAGGTCCAGTACATTTGTGAATAAGTCATTTTTTTTTGCTCCTTTTCCTGCCCAACACAAAGTGGATGACTTCACAACGCAAAGGCTCAATATAAAGCACATTCTAGGGAAAATCCTGTCTGTACAGTACAATGTGTGCAAATAACTTCTAATTTATCGTCCGTCATACAATAACATGCAGATCAAACATTCATTCTTTCTTAGCATGGCTCTAGCTTCACGATCAACCCTCATCTGATTTCATCATCCACAAAACTTTAGAGGGAAATTACTCAAGAATTGACTTGCTTGGTTATTAGCCCTGGTGGTGTTTATTGGTGTTCTTCTCATTATTTCCTAAGGACTCACAATGTATTGACTCTGCTTTGATCTACTCACCGATGTATGGGTCTTTGCCTTAATGTTCTGAACTTGCCCTCAGTTTCCAATGTTTGGACCCAACGCCTACTGCCTCGTAGTGACATAAAATGATTCGATCAGACTTGCTACCTGCAACTGGCTATAAGAAACTATACTGGGACCCCGACCCGGAGGATATCTTAGACTATGCACCCATGACTAGTCAGTGCCAACTCAGTGATGGCAGGAACCTAGATGGGGGACCAACACAGACATTTGCCAGGAGTGCTGAGTGTCAGGGTGGACACCAATAAGCCACTTTGCCTATGCCAGGATTTTTAGATACAGGAAAAACCTAAGAAAAAAAATGAACCCATGCCCTGGTGTAAGCAAATAATTAAAAGCAGTGGTGTAGATAAATAACATTGGGTACTTAGTAAACACCGTTTTTGTTTTAAAAAAACCTATAAAATCCATCCCAACAGCTTCAAGGTGTACCCAAATCGGGATGGTCCTACTACTAGTATTAAAACCTTACCAAGTGTCAAAGAAATTCTTTTCGGTTCATTTTTAGATAAAGGGTGTGTAGACACCGGGGTTCAGTGGGTGCCCTGGTCCACTAGCCGAAACCACATGGACCAGGGATCATCCCACCAAATGCCCGCTCTCCTTTTACCGTGGCCGTAACACTACTCAGACAACACAGGGTAAGGGTAAAACAGTGTGGCAATACTTTAATGGACCACAAAATCAGGCAATTAACACATAAAACACATCCCATCTAAATACCCAACAGGTAACTAAGGACAGAACATTGAATCATTTGCCCGGATGAGGAAGAGCCAGCTAGAGCTTTGTTGATACTGCATCACCAATGTGACGCCATCACTAAAGTATTGACTGTCATGTTTTCAGAGATTTCCATCCAGGTGCTTTCTCGGGCAAAGTCGAATTCAGTACATGGCAACTCCATCACTAGTCTATTATTTCCCATCATCACCTATGGAGCGTTGGAAAAAGTATCTAAAGGATAAATGTGAAGAACATACAAGCTGCATGCAGATGCTGCTCCTGATTGGACTACAGTTCAAGAAGACCCCAAAAGTAAGAGAGTTGACCACCAGGATAAGGTTCCTCTCATAGCTAGTAGTATAGCCATTATTATCCCAGATTTACCTAATTGAACAATGACTATATATGACATTGTTAATTCTTATCTCTGCTCCATAGGGAAAAAATTGTGAAAGTTTTCTTATCTCCCTCGTGGAGTTAGATTGCTCTGAGCTCTGGTTTTTGCTTTTTTTTTGTTTTTTTTGCTTTTTTTAGGATAAGTGAGATTTAAAGTGTATTGGCCATTTTGGCTTCAGAGAAACCGAATTACGGCAGACAGTTCGGTTGAGCAATATCTTCTAACCTCATTGGAAGCCTGTATTAGGAAGGGACATGCAAACTGCTAGATCTCAGATAACAAAGTTTTAAAAGTTAATCCGCAAAACTCATCTATTCTTCCTGTCATCATCCCAGCGTTCAGAAAGAAAATAATCAAAACCTCGAACTTTTTTTTGTTAAGATTGCTTTTTCCTGTCGTGACTTAAAGTCTAATGTTTTAAACCTTATTATGTCTTAGCATTAACACCGGCCATTATTTGTTATATGGATATTACCCGGAGTATACAATATATTAGCTTCATTTACGCTCAGCCTGGGACCTTCATTTAATTTCCACTTAGTTTCTGGTCCTTTCACCTTTTTTTTAGGATGCCCCATTGCCTCCTGTGACCATAGTTAGGCTCATGGTCAACTACAATGCTCATGTAGACTATAACTTTCCTGATTAACCTGTTTTCACACACGCTTGTCTCCTCCATCAAATACAACTTTGTAGCATCTTAATTCGTGACCTCTGCATTTTGCCAGTCCTCTGTTATTCCTCCCACGAATGCATGACTAGATGGACAACTGGGTGTTACCATTCCAATTATCAATAAGGTGTGTCCCCTACACAATGTTACACAGTGTCGGACTGGGGTGCCAAGGGCCCACCAGTAATCAACTCCAGGGCCCCACTTTTCATCTACATGCAAATGTGACATCATCCTTAATCAAAAATGTATATAACAACGAACGGAGTAGTGTCATGATCCAAGCCGTGTTTTGTATCCTGTCTCCCTTTCCCGGTCTGATCATGTTAAGGGTTAACTTTTCTTTGCCTTGTTCTGGTGCCAGGCTGGCTATTTCTTTTCACTGCATCCTGCAGGTGGTGTCAGTTATAGTTTCTGCCTACGGCGTGAGTAGCTGACTCCGTGTATACCCTGATTTGTCCTTCTGCAGTTGCGGACATTGTCCGTGTCTGTTTTGTCCCGACTCTGTGTTCCCCTGTCATGTTTTGGACTCTCTGGTATTTGACTTGGCTTGGACCCTGACCTGTTGTTTGTCTCTTGTCTTTAGCCTATCTGCTCCTGACTGGTACTGACCCATTTGGCTTGGTCCTGACTCTGTGTTTGTCTATTGCTTTGGTACTGCGCTACAGACTAATATCAACCCGACTTGTTTGACTATTCTGCTGCCACCTGTTGGTAGCCTCGCTGCTGCGCTGCAGGTATACTCTTGCTGTGTGCAGTCCTCCCTCCACTTTATTGCCATCTAGTGGAGCTTGCATGTACCTGTATAGCAGCAACGTGACAGGTAGACTGCTACATGAATAAAATGTCGCCTCTGTCTGTACATAGTGAGTCAAGTATATAGTGCCAAGTACTGCTCATATAAGAGGGTGGTGGCTCACTCCTGCGCAGGGGCCCATGGAAGTATTCTCCTGTTCCCCTGGGGGCCAGACTCAGCCGCTTACACTGCCCAACCACTGCTAACAGTTATTGACTGTGTAGACACATACTGATTTGTCAAGGTGAATGATTACACCCAGTTGTCAATCCATTTGCTAAATTTCTCAGGGGGATAACAAAATAATAAAAAAAATTCTAAAAAAAAGTAGTAAAAAAAGGGAAGCTCCAAAATTATAATTTAATTTAGAATACAAATATTTACTACAACGGTCATGTCAAGTTTGGTGACAGGATTTGCTTGGAAGGAGCAATTTTCAATTAAGAGGCATAATCTCTGCCAAGGAAACATTTCCCATCTCCAGTATACTGAGCCATGGCCCTTTAACATTAGGAAGGATGGTTGGATTCATACGAGTCACACCAATATGTGGAGGAAAACCACTGTTTGGCTGCACAGCAGAGTTTGGAAGGGAAGGAGCACCATTTGACTTTTTGAATGCAACATTTCTTGGAATAATTAGTGATTGTCATGTTGCATTTGGAGAGCCCCTGATGAGCCTAAACAGTGGAAACACCCCACAAGTGACACCATTTTAAAAACTAGACCCCTCGGGGAACTTATCTAGATGTACGGTGAGCACCTTGAACCCCCAGATACTTCACAGAATTTTATAACATTGAGCCGTGAAAATAAAAAAAATCAAATTTTTCAGCCCCAAATTTTGCATTTTCACAAGGGTAGTAGGATAAATTGCACAATACAACTTTTTGTGCAATTTCTTGGGAGTATTACCAATATATGGAGGAAAAATACTGTTTTGGCGCACAGCAAGGTTTGGAAGGGAAGGAACTCTGTCATGAACTCATTTTCTGCTCCACCAGTTGAGAGTTCCCCTTCCATTCTCCCTCTGGTGGTGACAGGAGGTAGTGCAGTTGGTTTAAGTGGTAGTGATTTGCCACCTGATGAGGAAGATAACGATTGGATCTCTGGAGTATCAGACTGGATATAAGACAGCCGACGCCCTATCCGGGTGCTGGTGATTCAGTCTGCTTCTCAGGTCCTGGACTTCAGCTCTCTTACAGTCTTCTCAAGTTAAGTTTGTTTTTTGCTATTGTTCACACTTGCGCTTGTTGGTCAATTCAGTTTCTTGTGTACTCTTCCTGCCCCTGCTGGGGCTATGCTGAAATTCCACTCCTATTAATCAGTATTTGCCAATCTGCTTTTTGTCCCTTATTAGATTGGCCTCTTTTTTGCTCTGTCTCAGAATATTTCAGAGTGCTGATATAGGTTTAGAAGTCTAGTGACTTCAGGGTTAATTTTGCTATCAGAAGTGTTGGACAATATTTTTGTAGGTTTTTTTTGGCAGATTGCAGACAGTGTCTTTCCTTTTCTGTCCTTTTTAGTTAGCTGGGCCCCATCGTTTGCTCAGCCTATTTTTCTGCCTTTGTTTGTATTTTCATCTTGTTTCACCATCAATACATGTGGGGGGCTGTCTTTCCTTTGGGGTTTGCTCTGGGGCAGTTAGTTTTCCTCTTTTCCTGCTTTAGGCTTATGTAGTTCTCCGGTTGTGACGAGGCGTCTAGGACCAACGTAGGAACGCTCCACGACTGCTGCTAGTTATTGAGGTTAAGATCAGGGATCTGCAATCTGCATAGTTACCAACTTCTCTGGTTTTCTGAGACTTAGCTTGTTGTCTTTTTTTCCTCCTCGGTTTCCCATTCATAACCGAATCACCAGCCATACTGCAGATTCTAGGGTACTCAATAGCAGGAAAGAATTGTTAGAGAAAGAAAAAAAAGTGTCAGAATTTTTTTTTTTTCTTTTTTCATTATGTATTTTTTCCTCTTTTTCTCTGGGGCCGTAGGAGGATTTTTTTTCCTAATGGAGATTAAGCAACTGTCTGATCGTGTGGAGCAGCTTGCTGCTGAAGTACAGGGAATTTCCACCTACCTTATTCAGTCACATGCTGCTGAACCCAAGATTCCTACTCCTGATGTGTTTTCTGGGGATCGGTCTAAATTTCTGAATTTTAAGAATAATTGTAAATTATTTCTTGCATTGAAGCCTAACTCATCGGGGAGCTCTGTGCAGCAGGTTAAAATTGTCATCTCCTTGCTGCGCGGCGATCCCCAAGATTGGGCTTTTTCTCTGACACCTGAAAATCCTATTCTGACTAATGTGGACACTGTGGTTGTGAGAATGCAGCAGATATGGGACCAAGTGGTTGATAAGTTGTCACTCTCTCAGGAAAAGGCCCAGTGTTTTTCCAACCGGCGTAGGACCATTGGTCCCCGGTTTAAAGTGGGTGATATGGTTTGGCTGTCGTCTAAGAATATTCCTATGAAGGTTGCATCTCCAAAATTTAAGAGCCAAGATTTATTGGACCTTATAAGATTTTGGAGATTCTTAATCCTGTTTCTTTTCGATTGGCTTTTCTAGTTACGTTCAAAATCCATAACGTATTTCACAAGTCACTGTTGAAGAGGTTTGTTGAGCCAGTAGTTCCTGTGGCGGCACCTCCTGATCCTGTATTGGTTAAAGGCAATGTCGAATATGAGGTAGAGAAAATATTGGATTCTCGTATGGTTAGACGGAGACTCCAGTATTTGGTCAAATGGAAGGGTTATGGCCAGGAGGATAATTCTTGGGTCTCTGCCTCTGATATTCATGCCAATAAATTGGTTCGTGCTTTTCACCGGGCCCATCCTGATCGGCCTGGTGGCATGGATGAGGGTTCAGTGACCCCTCCTCAAGGGGGGTACTGTCATGAACTCATTTTCTGCTCCACCAGTTGAGAGTTCCCCTTCCGTTCTCCCTCTGGTGGTGACAGGAGGTAGTGCGGTTGGTTTAAGTGGTAGTGATTTGCCACCTGATGAGGAAGATAACGATTGAATCTCTGGAGTATCAGACTTGATATAAGACAGCTGACGCCCTATCTGGGTGCTGGTGATTCAGTCTGCTTCTCGGGTCCTGGACTTCAGCTCTCTTCAAGTCTTCTCAAGTTAAGTTTGTTTTTTGCTATTGTTCACACTTGCGCTTGTTGGTCAATTCAGTTTTTTGTGAAATCTGCCTGCCCATGCTGGGGCTATGCTGAAATTCCACTCCCATTAATCAGTATTTGCCAATCTGCTTTTTGTCCCTTATTAGATTGGCCTCTTTTTTGCTCTTTCTCAGAATATTTCAGAGTGCTGATATAGGTTTAGAAGTCTAGTGACTTCAGGGTTAATTTTGCTATCAGAAGTGTTGGACAATATTTTTGTAGGTTTTTTTGACAGATTTCAGACAGTGTCTTTCCTTTTCTGTCCTTTTTAGTTAGCCGGGCCCCATCGTTTGCTCAGCCTATTTTCCTGCCTTTGTTTGTATTTTCATCTTGTTTCACCGTCAATACATGTGAGGGGCTGTCTTTCCTTTGGGGTCTGCTCTGGGGCAGTTAGTTTTCCTCTTTTCCTGCTTTAGGCTTATGTAGTTCTCCGGTTGTGATGAGGCGTCTAGGACCAACGTAGGAACGCTCCACGACTGCTGCTAATTGTTGCGGTTAAGATCAGGGATCTGCATAGTTACCAACTTCTCTGGTTTTCTGAGACTTAGCTTGTTGTCTTTTTTTCCTCCTCGGTATCCCATTCATAACAGAATCACCAGCCATACCGCAGATTCTAGGGTACTCAATAGCAGGAAAGAATTGTTAGAGAAAGAAAAAAAAAGTGTCAGAATTTTTTTTTTTTTATTATGTATTTTTTCCTTTTTTTCTCTGGGGCCGTAGGAGGATTTTTTTCCTAATGGAGATTAAGCAACTGTCTGATCGTGTGGAGCAGCTTGCTGCTGAAGTACAGGGAATTTCCACCTACCTTATTCAGTCACATGCTGCTGAACCCAAGAGTCCTACTCCTGATGTGTTTTCTGGGGATCGGTCTAAATTTCTGAATTTTAAGAATAATTGTAAATTATTTCTTGCATTGAAGCCTAACTCATCGGGGAGCTCTGTGCAGCAGGTTAAAATTGTCATCTCCTTGCTGCGCGGCGATCCCCAAGATTGGGCTTTTTCTCTGACACCTGAAAATCCTATTCTGACTAATGTGGACACTGTGGTTGTGAGAATGCAGCAGATATGGGACCAAGTGGTTGATAAGTTGTCACTCTCTCAGAAAAAGGCCCAGCGTTTTTACAACCGGCGTAGGATCATTGGTCCCCGGTTTAAAGTGGGTGATATGGTTTGGCTGTCGTCTAAGAATATTCCTATGATGGTTGCATCTTCAAAATTTAAGCCAAGATTTATTGGACCTTATAAGATTTTGGAGATTCTTAATCCTGTTTCTTTTCGATTGGCTCTTCCAGTTACGTTCAAAATCCATAACGTATTTCACAAGTCACTGTTGAAGAGGTTTGTTGAGCCAGTAGTTCCTGTGGCGGCACCTCCTGATCCTGTATTGGTTAAAGGCAATGTCGAATATGAGGTAGAGAAAATATTGGATTCTCGTTTGGTTAGACGGAGACTCCAGTATTTGGTCAAATGGAAGGGTTATGGCCAGGAGGATAATTCTTGGGTCTCTGCCTCTGATATTCATGCCAATAAATTGGTTCATGCTTTTCACCGGGCCCATCCTGATCGGCCTGGTGGCATGGATGAGGGTTCGGTGACCCCTCCTCAAGGGGGGGGTACTGTCATGAACTCATTTTCTGCTCCACCAGTTGAGAGTTCCCCTTCCGTTCTCCCTCTGGTGGTGACAGGAGGTAGTGCGGTTGGTTTAAGCGGTAGTGATTTGCCACCTGATGAGGAAGATAACGATTGGATCTCTGGAGTATCAGACTGGATATAAGACAGCCGACACCGGGAGCTGGTGATTCAGTCTGCTTCTCAGGTCCTGGACTTCAGCTCTCTTCCAGTCTTCTCAAGTTAAGTTTGTTTTTTGCTATTGTTCACACTTGCGCTTGTTGGTCAATTCAGTTTTTTGTGTAATCAGCCTGCCCATTCTGGGGCAAAGCTGAAATTCCACTCCTATTAATCAGTATTTGCCAATCTGCTTTTTGTCCCTTATTAGATTGGCCTCTTTTTTGCTCTGTCTCAGAATATTTCAGAGTGCTGATATAGGTTTAGAAGTCTAGTGACTTCAGGGTTAATTTTGCTATCAGAAGTGTTGGACAATATTTTTGTAGGGTTTTTTTGACAGATTTCAGACAGTGTCTTTCCTTTTCTGTCCTTTTTAGTTAGCCGGGCCCCATCGTTTTCTCAGCCTATTTTCCTGCCTTTGTTTGCATTTTCATCTTGTTTCACCGTCAATACATGTGGGGGGCTGTCTTTCCTTTGGGGTCTGCTCTGGGGCAGTTAGTTTTCCTCTTTTCCTGCTTTAGGCTTATGTAGTTCTCCAGTTGTGACGAGGCGTCTAGGACCAACGTAGGAACGCTCCACGACTGCTGCTAATTGTTGCGGTTAAGATCAGGGATTTGCAATCTGCATAGTTACCAACTTCTCTGGTTTTCTGAGACTTAGCTTGTTGTCTTTTTTCCTCCTCGGTTTCCCATTCATAACAGAACTCCATTTGAGTTTTTGAAAGCAAAATTTGCTGGGATAATTAGAGGGTGTCATTTCATGTTTAGAGAGCCCCTGATGTGACTAAACAGTGGAAACCCACCAAAAGTAACAGCATCTAGGAAACTAGACTGCTCAGGAAACTTAATTAGATGTGTGCTAAGCACCTTGAACCCCCAGGTACTTCACAGAAGTTTATAATGTAGAACTATGAAAAAAAAATGTAAAAAAATCCTAGAAAAATGTTCTTTTAGTCTGAATTTTTTTATTTTCACAAGGTAGCAGGAGAAAATGGACCCCAAAATGTATTGTGCAATTTCTCCTGAGTACGCCGATACCCCATATGTAGTTGAAAACTACTTTTGAAGAACAGTGTAAAGCTCAAAAGGGAAGAAGCGCCATATTGGAGTTCAGATTTTGCTGGACTAGTTTGAGGGTGCCATGTCATGTTGGTAGAGCCCCTGAGGTGCTAGAACAGCAGAGACACCATTTTACAAACTACACTTGTCAATGAATTCATTTAGGGGTGCAGTGATCATGTTGTCACCACAGGTGTGTCACAGAATTTTATACCACTGGGCTGTGAGGAAAAAAATTACATCTTTATCACAAAAATTTAGTTTTAGCTCCATATTTTACATTTTCACACTTGGAAATGGGTACATATGACACCAAAATCTGTCCCACAATTTCTGCTGAATGTAGAAATATCCCATATGTTGCTGTACAGTACTGCTTAGCCATATTGTGAGACTCGGGAGGGATGGTGCGCCTTTTGCCTCCTGGAGCGCAGATTTTCCTAGAATACTTTGTGGACTTCACATACAGAGCCCCTAAGTGCTAGAATAGCAGAATCCTCCTTCAAGTGGCCACATTTTAGAAATTATACCCCTTTGGGAATCTATCTGTAGATGTAGTGATAATTTTGACTCCATGGGTGTTCTCCAGAAACAAGTGGATGATGCTGAGTAAAAATTGCAAACTGCCATTTCAGTGCCCAGTAAGTTGTACGGTGTAGTCTCCAGTACATTGTAGTTACCAGTACGTTGTAGTGACCAGCACATTATAGTCACCAGTAAGTTGTAGTGACCGGTGAATATGCCCAGCTTGTGCTTCTGGAGGCACACACCTATAAATTAGGTGGGCTATCATCACTATAGAAATGCCCAACACTAAATGTGGTGTAAGCGCTCAATGTAGAGTGCAGGATAAATGTGAGCCAAGTCTTGCTGCAAACTTTGGGAGGTAGAATGAACAAATGAACAGCATGTGAAGAGGTTTTATTAGAGTTGAGCGATACCGTCCGATACTTCAAAGTATCGGATCGGAATGGATCGGCCGATCTTAAAAAAAAAGTATCGGTATCGCCGATTCCGATACCGGAAGTCCCATTCAAGTCTATGGGACTTCCGGTATCGGAATAAGAAAAACCCTGTTTTTGCCTTGTACAGCCTCTCTGGGGTCTGTACGGGCCTTTCGGGGGGCTGTGCCGGCCTGCCAGGGGGTCTGTGCAGGCTCCGGTGGTCTGTGCCGGCCTGCCGGGGGGCTGTGCCGGCCTGCCGGGGGGGCTGTGCAGGCTCCGGTGGGCTGTGCCGGCCTGCCGGGGGGCTGTGCAGGCTCCGGTGGGCTGTGCCGGCCTGCCGGGGGGCTGTGCCGGCCTGCCGGTGGTCTGTGCAGGCTCCGGTGGGCTGTGCCGGCCTGCCGGGGGGCTGTGCCGGCCTGCCGGGGGGCTGTGCAGGCTTCGGGGGTCTGTGCAGGCATCGTCCGATGGGACTACAAGTCCCATCGGGCGATGCCTGCTACCATGACAGTGATTGACACATTAGCCAATGATGGGACAGTAGTAGTCCCATCATCCGGCTAATGTGTTGAATGTAAAAAAAAAAAAAAAAAATTACATGCTACATAGATGCTACATTCATACTACATACTACATACATGCTACATTCATACTACATATATACTACATGCAACATACATACTACATATATACTACATGCAACATATATACTACATGCATGCAACATGCATACTACATATATACTACATGCTACATACATACTACATATATGCTACATATATACTACATGCATGCTACATACATACTGCATGCTACATACATACTGCATGCTACATACATACTACATGCTACATACATACTACATATATGCTACATACATACTACATATATACTACATGCATGCTACATACATACTACATACATACTACATACATACTACATGCATGCTACATACATACTACATACATACTACATACATACTACATGCATGCTACATACATAACACATATATACTACATGCATGCTACATACATACTACATGCTACATACATACCACATACATACTACATACATACTACATACATACTACATGCATGCTACATACATACTACATGCTACATACATACTACATATATACTACATGCATGCTACATACATACTACATACATACTACATGCTACATACATACCACATATATACTACATACATACTACATACAATACATTCATACAATACATACATAGACATACAGTACATATAACATAGAGTAACATACTTACCAATACTTGTCACATTGTTCCCCGAAGCCATTGTCTTTTACGGAATAAATATTAACATAACAAACCACAAAAATACTCACCCACGATCCGAAGCAGTCCACGAGTGTGTCCCACGACGATCTTGGGTAGAGAACTGCAGCATCAGCTGATGCCGCCGTTCTCTACGGGCTGCAGGAATCCAATGACGGAAGGTAGGTATCCTTCCGCACTGTATTCCTCCGCCACTTAAAAAAAAAAAAGTCCCTAATCTCACTTTATGCCATTGCTGCGTGGGAAATTTAAAGTTGAAAAGTTACAAATCTAATTATGCGGCTCGTTATTCCCATCTACTGTCTGTTAATGGCACTACAGCCATTGTAAAACTTCTGCTTTAAATATTTTTTTTTTTTTTTACTGCAGGCACCTTAGAGATATAACCCTACTATGGGTGCAACCTGTGACCTAGAAGCTTTACGTTTGGTCTTTGGATAGAACAAGCTTTCTTAGTGCCCAGGACAGAAGTTAAATTCCGGTACCACCATTTATAATAATAATAATCTTTATTTTTATATAGTGCTAACATATTCCGCAGCGCTTTACAGTTTGCACACATTATCATCACTGTCCCCAATGGGGCTCACAATCTAAATTCCCTATCAGTATGTCTTTGGAGTGTGGGAGGAAACCGGAGTACCCGGAGAAAACCCATGCAAACACGGGGAGAACATACAAACTCCTTGCAGATGTTGTCCTTGGTGGGTTTCGAACTCAGGACTCCAGCTAACCACTGAGCCACCGTGCTGCCCATTTTCATGTGTTCCCCCATAACTCAGTTTCTTAATTACCACTCTTTCCTACCGTAGCCTTCCTAATGCAAACCTAAAGAGGACCAGGTCAAAAGTGTTCAGTTTTTGCCCTTATTTTATTCACACTCCTCCCCTGAGTAATCTGTTGGGTTTTTGTTTGTTTGTTTTAAAACCTGCCATATGGTTCCAGAGATTTGAACCTTTTTACTTAGTGATAATTTTCATGTTTTTTTTTACTAATTGGAAAGTTCTTACAGGATAATAATGCAGCCTAAAGACACGCCCCAGAGGATCCTGTGATCCACACCCCTTTAGTAAAGACCATAAAAATCAAGACTAAATAAAAAGTGCCATATCTCTGGACCCTTAGAGTGGATTAAAACAAAATGGCATACTCAGGGGAGCAGGGGAAATAAAATAAGAGCAAAAACTTGACACTTCTGATTGAATGACGGGTCCTTTTTCATTTCTGGCTACACCTACTACTCCATGTAGCTGCTGCAGCTTTTCTCTAGGTTGTGTTCCTCATATCCGTCCCCTACCTATGCTTACTGTTCTTAATTCCATAAATTGTCACAAAAGGACGGCGGTGCCTTAGGCTGCTGCCTATTCTGTCTCTCCTACATCACACATCATCAGAATTTGGAAATTACAAATTCAATAGGATAAAATTATTTTTGTCAACACAGAGACCATCCACGTACAATGATGTGGATGGGTCTTCAAAACCATATCTACATGTAGTGGAAATCATATTTATGAACCTACTGATGAAAAAAACATGGCTTCCTTTACAGATTTAACCCTTTTAATTTTAGAGTAAAATAAGTTTTCTTTTTATAAATCAACAGTACATGTAAAATTATGAAACTTTGTAATATATTATTCAAGAGATCCAATTTCTTTTCCTCTTGGACTGATTCATTCAATCTCAAAATTCTCAATTCACGCATAAAACCTGTCTTCAGTGCATAGTAAATTTCCCATTATTGAGATAGGAGATGACAGTTTGTGCTCATATAGTTCTATGCAGAACTTTCAGTAGAATGTCTGTCACTGCCTCTAGCTCCTCCTTCTCCATAAAATCTTATAAGCACCAACTGTCATCTCCTATCCCAGTGATAGGAAATATTGTCTTCACTGGATACAGATTTTACTGATTTTTTTTCCTTGAATTGAGAGTGAAAGATCAGTCAGAAAAGAGAGAGAATCAGATTTCTCTGATAAGATATATTAAAAAGTTTCTTATTTTTATGTGTACTATATGAAATCAAAATTAAAACGGCACTTGCGGTTTCTCTTAAAAAAAAAAGTGATATTTGGACAAAAGGGAAGTCTGAATTTTGGAACTTTGATGCTCAATGATGGAAGAAAAAAAATTGCACGTTGTGTATCACTTGACCGGAAAAGGGGATTTCTAATTGGTTGATTTTATTTGTAAAAATATATATTTATGCAATACGAGAGATTGAGTACATGTGTCATTTATTATGGGTCTCATCCCACAAACAATGGAAATAAGTAATAGATCATTAAAACAGCGTAAAATACAATAATCTTACCATAAGACCGTCTGTTTATTTGCCATGCAGCTTGATATCAAAAAGTAATTTTATGTTTCTTCAAAGAGAATCTTTCAGAATAGTTGGAAAATGAATAACAGATCCCATGGTAAGGAGAAAAGAATCTTTTAATAAACTTCTTTTCCCTTTACTGCTGCAAAGACTACAACAAATCAATACAAGGAAGCAAACTCCTCCGCAGCAGCGAAATAACCCGACATTAGCTTTATTTAACAGAAGTGCAACTGCAAGAATCTCACTATTAGCCATGATCAATGGCCCGGGGGCTCCTATTAAATACTCTAATTCGGAGCACAATTAAAATTTCTTCTATATAAGGATAAAGCGAATTGCTCAGCCATTAATTAAAGATCCTGGGGTAAGTCGGTAACAAGATGGATGTTCCTTCTCATCCCCTCCTGATTCAGCAAAGACAAACTCTTTTGTGAAGTGGAATAAATGTGCCGCCGGTTCAGGAACGTGACCTTCTGTCTATAGGAGTTTGAACACACTATAAAGGCAGATAGCTTTAATTGGGTCAATAGGAAAGAGTAGACTGAAAAGTGAGACATGTAGGAAAGTGAACCCGCAACTTCATAGAACTTTGCCTTTTGTTACACAATCGACCATTTTTGTAAGTTTAGGTATCGTTGCAAAATGTTGTTTTCCTTTTCTCTTGTGATTGATGTACCGTAACTTTATTTTCTTTCTTTATTTTTGTTTGTTTCTTGTTCTTTTTTTTCAGGTGTGATATAAAAGGTTTACTGTATACTGTAAAACAATCACTATTGTCAATCAGATGATGAAAAAATAGAGGTTTTAATACGACTGCACCTCCTCTTACCACCGTCCCCATTTAGAGCCAGTAAAGTAAGAATTACAGGCTGCTGTAATGTTATATTGAATATTAAACTATTGCAATGTGAAGCTGCCCGGTATAGGCCCAGACAGGAGATCAGCGGATCTTTGGAAATTCGAATAAGCTAACTTCGCTAAATAATTTTGCTGAAATCTTAACACTGGAAAACTTGTAATTGCTTGGAAAACACACGTGGGGAAGAAAAAGAGAAGACCCCACTGGCCATAAGAGCTTCCATTTTACAGGGGAGAGAAGACTCCTTCAATAATAAAAGCTTACACTCTACAGGAGAAAGAGTAAGAGAGGACCCCGTTTACCATAAGAGCTTGCACTCTACAGGAGAGAGAGTAGGAGAGGACCCCGTTTACTATAAGAACTTGCACTCTACAGGAGAGAGAGTAAGAGAGGACCCCGCTTACCATAAGAGCTTACACTCTACAGGAGAGAGAGGACCCCACTGACCATAATAGCTTACACTCTACAGGAGAGAGAGAGGACCCCACTGACAATAAGAGCTTACACTCTACAGGAGAGAGAGAGGACCCCACTGACCATAAGAACTTTCACTCTACAGGAGAGGACCCCACTGACCATAAGAACTTACACTCTACAGGAGAGCGAGGACCCCGCTGACCATAAGAGCTTGTGCTCCACAAGAGAGAGAAGTTACACTCTACAGGAGAGAAAGTGATCATAAGAGCTTACACTTTACAGGAGAGAGAGGACCTTTCTGACCCTGGTGATAAGCAGAGATGGGAGAACCTGAACACTAAAGTTCAGCGTCCATACCAAACACCTACTGTTCGGGCACGGACACCGAACATAGACTTCACCAGGAAGTCTGTGTTACTGTTCGGGTGTTTCTCGTACAGAGCGGCAAATACTAACTTTGATTGGTGGTAAAATCATTACCGTCGGTCAGAAAACCACGCTTCCATGCAGTCAAATGACAGCGTGCATCCTCAGCTGCGATCCCATCAGCCTATGCCTGCTGCCCCTAATAACAGCAAGAGCTGGTGCTGCTGATGGGAGTATTCATCAGCCGGTGCCTGCGCTCTAAATAATTGACTAAGGCTGTGTGCCCATGTAGCGATTTTTAAGGGTTTTTGCCGCGATTTTCGCGCGAAAACGTTTAAAAATCGTGTACAGAATGCCCCCCATGCATTCCTATGGCATTCTGCACATGTTGTGCTAATGCTGCGCTTTTTTCTGTGGCAGAATCGCATCGTGGAAAAAATCGCAGCATGCTCATTCTTTTGTGCGGAATCGCAAAGAATTTCCCCGATTCCGCACCCATAGGAATGCATGAGAATCGCTTACTTCCCGCATGTGGTTATGCCCACCATGCGCCAAGTTAAGCGTCTCATGTGCAGTTGGTACCCATGGTGTGGAGGAGAGGAGACTGTCCTCCAGGCCCTGGGTACCATACCCCTGTAAAAAAAAGAATAAAAAATAAAAAATCGGGGTATATTTACCTTCCGACGTCCCGCGCTGCATTCCCGGCCTCAGCGTTCCCAGTAATGCCTTGCGGCAAGGTCCTGTGATGACGTAGTCTCGCGTGACTCTAACGGTCTCGTGAGATCGCTATAGCAATGCGAGACCAACGTCATCACTGCTCTCGCAAAGCATCGCTGGGAACGGGAGCGCCGCTGAGACTGCGCGGGACGTCGGAAGGTAAATAAACCCCGATTTTTTATCATTTTTAACATTCTATCTTTTACTATTGATGCCGCATAGGCGGCCTCAATAGTAAAAATCCGGTCACACTTGTCAAACACTATGTTTGACGAGTGTGACCAACCTGTCAATCACTTTCCAAGCGATGCTTCAAATCGCTTGGAAAGTGTTTGAATATCGCACGCGAAAATCGCGGCAAAATCGAGAACATAATCGCGGTAAAATCGTGGTGAAATCGCGCAGAAAAAACGAGCAATTTCTCAGAAGGAGTCCGGTTTTTAGTGTCCGGAAAAAAACGCTACGTGGGCACATAGCCTTAAAAAGAAAACGGCATGGGGTTCCCCTGTATTTTTGATAACTAATCCTATATTTGTATTGTAAATAAACACACTGCCAGAATAAAATATTATTTGAAATAAAAAAAAACACAGTTTTCCATTTTTTACCTAACGCCTATTCCATTGAAGCCATTGTCTCCTGTAATAAAACAAAAATAAAAAACAACCATATCCCTCACCTGTCCCATCAGCCAACGCCAGTCACTGGAGGTAAACCTTTTACCTCCTATTACAGCTGCATGCTCATGATGTCATTTGGCAGTGTGGAAACCACGGCTGTCTGACCAATGGTAATGATTTTACCGCCAATCAGAAGCAGTTTTTGCCACGCTGTCATGCGCATGACAGCGTGGCAAACACTGGGTGTTCAGGCCCCCCATTCAAGTGAATGGGATCCGGGTACTGTTCTCGTACGCTAACTCGAACATTCTTTAACTGTTCGGCTGAACCCACCTGACCCGAATATCCAGGGGTTCGCCCATCTATGACCCTAGCAGCTTACATTCTCAAGAAGAGAGAGTGGACCCCCACTGACTGTAAGAGTTTACACTTGACAGGAGAGAGAGAGGATCCCACTGACTATAAGGGCTTACATTCTACAGGAAAGAGGACAAGAAAGAGAGGGAGAGATCCCCACTGACCATAAGAGTTGACACTCTACAGGAAAGAGCCCACACTCTATAGAAAAGAGATTTACCCAGAAAATGTCTCTGCCGCTAATGCTCCACTGGAAACAGCTGAGCTGTGATGTCCCACGTACCGACCGCCACTGTATAAAGTATGATAATACGCTAGATGTCATAAATGCAGGGTATTATGGGGAGGCCAGTGCGGCCCTCTGATGCTTCAGCAGTATGGGAAATGGTGCAGGGAAAGTTTTGTTTTTTTCGCAAATCGTATCTCAAAAGGTTCAAATAAACATAAAACTACGAATTTCATGAAATTGGTCTCGAATTTAATCCTCGGCAGAACGATACGTTAAGCTGCAGACCAGACACACTTTTTTTTTACAATAAATAGGATGTATGCTAGTAAGATATGTGCTACTCTAGACTACCAAGGATTCTGTCATTAAACCCTATACTACCTCTTAGATTACCAGAAATGATAACATTGAAAACAAAAAAATCTCTAGTTTTCATTGAGTACATCTATGTGTTTCAATGAAAGCCCCCCGAGGAAGCCCACGCAAATCGCACGTTGTGGCTGGTGGCCTGCTTCTCCACGTGGGGAATATGGGTAAGAGCCCTGAATAATCAACATCTCTTTGCTTCATGCATCCTTGAGCTTACTTTAAATTTTACTTTGGAGAAGATTGGGTTTATTTATGGAGATACCATAACTTATAGTGGTAACCCGAGTTGGGAGATAGGATGCATCTAACGTAGGTGTGATGTTATGTTTAGGCAGTGGCATTTTACTTTTACTACTATTATTGGCTAAATTCCCCATCCACGTTACTTAGGCCTCTTTCACACTTCAGTTTTTGCATCAGTCAAAATCCGCCAAAAGGACGGATGGCGGATCCGTTTTAGTACTGATGACAACGGATGGAGAGAGAGAATTTTTTTTTTTGTCCGGCACCCAGAAAGAATTTCGGGTTAAATGAGTGTCTGGAGGATCCGCCAGAGAAAAAAAACGTTGCAAGCTCCGTTTTGAAATCTTTGAGGATGGTGACGGACAGCAACTTTTGGCGCATCCGTAAAAAAAGGATGCAATGGACGGCAATCCGTCACAATCCGCCAATAATGGAAGTCAATGGGGAAAAAAACGGATCCTCAAAAGAAAATAGCGGATCCGTTTTTTTCAAAACCTGGCGGATTGTGACTGATTGTAAAAAACTGAAGTGTGAAAGAGGCCTTAATAGTGGATGAGCAAGTCCTTTAACATCCAAGTCTTTCTTTTGATCTTGTCTATATATATATATGTATACTTTTTTGCATGCCTGTCTTTTGATACCTTTAATAAAATTATGATAAATTTTAGTGCATTTTTCAACTCCATGTTTTTCTGTATTTGAGTCTGATATGAGAAGTGCCTATAATACTTTAGGGCTGTACACTTCATAGTGTATAGGGTCTTTATTACTTGTACTATGAATTCTGTTCTACTGATACTTTTTCCATTTTCCAAGATCTGCAACATTTTCAATTTTCTGTCTCGGTAAGCCACAATCGTAAATCTTGGTGATTGGCTTCGATGCATCCTTACACCAAGTTTTATTCGGCGCGGCTACCGGTTTTAAGTCCGTGTTTGGGGTTTGGTACCACACACAGGGTGTCCGGTATGGACCATGAACTTTAGCATTTGTGTTTGCCAATCTCTGCATTTATTGAATGAATAAATAAAGAAATAAAAAAGTGGCCGTTGGGTCCCCTTTAATTTTCATAACCAGCTGAGGGAAGGTCGACGGCTGGGGGCTGATGTTAATATTCTGGGAAGGAGCCAATAGCCATATACACTACCGTGTAAAAGTTTAGGGTCACATAGAAATTTCCTTATTTTTTAAAGAAAAGCACAGTTTTTTTTCCAATGAAGCTAACATTAAATGATTGAGAAATACACTTTATACATTGTTAATGTGGTAAATGACTATTCTAGCTGCAAACGTCTGGTTTGTAATGCAATATATTCATAGGTGTATAGAGGCCCATTTCCAACAACCATCACTCCAGTGTTCTTATGGTACTTTGTGTTTGCTAACTGTGTAAGAAAGCTAATGGATGGTTAGAATACCCTTGAAAACACTTGTGCAAGTATTTTAGCACAGCTGAAAACAGTTTGGCTGATTAGAGAAGCTAAAAACCTGACCTTCTTTTGAGCTAGTTGAGAATCTGGGGCATTACATTTGTTGGTTCCATTAAACTCTCAAAATGGCCAGAAAAAAAGAACTTTCATGTGAAACTCGACAGTCTATTCTTGCTCAGCTCATTCTGGCAGCTTCATTAAATAGTTCACGCAAAACGCCTGTGTCAACTTCAACAGTGAAGAGGCGACTCCGGGATGCTGGCCTTCAGGGCAGAGTGGCAATGAGAAAGCCATATCTGAGACTGGCTAATAAAAAGAAAACATTAATATGGGCAAAAGAACACAGACATTGGACAGAGGAAGACTGGAAAAAAGTGTTATGGACAGATGAATCCAAGTTTGGATCACACAGAAGAACATTTGTGAGATGCAGAACAATTGAAAAGATGCTGGAAGAGTGCCTGATGCTATCTGTCAAGCATGGTGGAGGTAATGTGATGGTCTGGGGTTGCTTTGGTGCTGGTAAAGTGGGAGATTTGTACAAGGTAAAATGGATTTTGAATAAGGAAGGCTATCACTCCATTTTGGAACGCCATGCCATACCCTATGGACAGCGCTTGATTGGAGCCTACAACAGGACATTGACCCAAAGCACACCTCCAAATTTTGCAAGAACTATTTAGGGAAGAAGCAGGCAGCTGGTATTCTATCTGTAATGGAGTCGCCAGCGCAGTCACCAGATCTCAACCCCACTGAGCTGTTGTGGGAGCAGCTTAACCGTATGGTACGCAAAAAGTGCCCATCAAGCCAAACCAACTTGTGGGAGGGGCTTCTGGAAGCATGGGGTGAAATTTCTCCAGATTAACTGCTAGAATGCCAAAGGTCTGCAATGCTGTAATTGCTGCAAAAGGATCATTCTTTGACGAAAGCAAAGTTTGAAGGAGAAAATTATTATTTCAAATAAAATAAAATTTTTCAAACCTTGTCAATGTCTGGACTAGATTTTAAATTCATTTGGCAACTCATTTGATTGATAAAAGTATGAGTTTTCATAGAAAACACAAAACTGTCTGGGTGACCCCAGCATTTGGAATGGTAGTGTAGGTTCCCATGCTATTAATATCAGCTCACAGCTGTTTGCTTAGCCTTCACTGGTTATTATAGGTGAGACCCCTCAGAAAAAAAATTACATGGGGTCCTCCTATATTTAATAACCAGCAAAGGCTAAACAGACAGCTGCGGGCTGATATTAATAGCCTAGGAAAGGCCATGAATATTGGCTCCTTCCCAGACTAAGAACACCAGCTCTTAGCTACCCCAAAAATTGTGCATCCATAAGATGCACCAAATTTGTTGCTTAGCCTCAGCTCTTCCCACTTACCCTGGTGCGGTGGCAAGTGGCATAATGGTCTTGGGATTAATCTTAGCTATTTTATGTCCGCTGACATCAAGCACAGGAGTTAGTAATGGAGAGGCATCTATCAGACGCCCCCATTATGAACCCCATAGTCAAAATGAACAAAGACACAGCCAGAGTAAAGTTCTTTATTTTAAATAAAATTCCCCAACCCTCTTTTACCCATTTATTCACCAAAAATAAAAATAAAAAGCAAACTTATACCTGTCCGCCAATAATCCATATGTCCCACGACGAGGTCCGACTCTGATACATCTGGATGCACTGCTGAGCGATGGCATGATGGAATCCAAGAAACACTGAGCTGAGCATGAGAATGCCACTTCGTATGACCGGCTGTAACCTTGATGATGTCACCGTCGGTCACACGTAGCCGAGTTCTCATGCTCTGCTCAGTGTGATCATCTGTTACCACTCAGCAATGTAACTCAGATGTAGCAAAGTTGGGGGTGTTACGTGTTACAGAACCACTCAGCACCCAGAATATGTTGTGCAGTTATATGTATGTATAATAGATTCTATGTGAGATGCATGTCCCTAATGCATCAGCCCACAGGCTGCGCCCCTGGGCAGAGGAGACACGATATTCTCCTTTTGTCCGCCCTCCCCCCACCTATGTAATTCCCACAATTCCCCACAATTGTAATTCCTGCGGCTTTTGTAGTGCATGTCTGGCCTGCCACTTTTCTATTGGCCTGCCCTCTGTATCTGTGTGATATATTCTGTGTCCTGTGAGTAAAGTGTTGTCAGACTGGAAATACGTGGAGAAGCAGTGATCTTTTATATGCGCCCATGTAATCAAGGAATTCCAGCCAGCGTCATTCATTCAGACTCCAGCCAACGCAGAGCGGACCTCCGAAAACACGGGGTGGTACTGAAAGAGGTACCCCAGCCTGGGTAGACCCCGTTACACTGGTGGCAGGCAGCGGGATTTGATACCCCTTCTACAGGAGGAAAGTAATGAATGGAAAATAACTACCAGAAGTTAAAGAGGACTACATTAAAAGATCTGGTGGAGCCCGAGGGTTGATCGCCAGCAACAAAACAAAAGCAGATTTGATAGCAGCCATCATGGAACACGACTGTGCAGCGCCCCCCAATGTGAATGTGGAGGAGACCGAATTCCAGAGGGAGGTAAAGAACAGACTGGCGTCCTATGCCCTGAACCCTACAGTAGAGATCATACGAGAGGTGATGGCTGTTATGCGTACTGATCTGAAGGAAAAGATGGCCGAGCGGACCAGGATAGTTAGCCAAGATGGAGATGGCAGAGCGGACCAAATTGGAGCTGGCCAAGATGGAGATGGCAGAGCGGAGAGAGGAGAGCAGGGGGAGCTCTGGCCTTCGACCAGGTACCTTCAACAGTAAGCCACAAAAAGATCCAGTATAATGCCTTCCGACAGTTGGGGGAGGCAGAGGAAGACATTGATGGCTTTCTGCAGGACTTTGAGCGGTAGTGTGCCCTTCATCAAGTGAAGCCGGAGGAACGGGTTCAGATTCTGGCCAGCAAGCTGACAGGCCGGGCAGCGGACACCTATCGCTCGGTACCTGATGAGGACTGTATGGACTATGAGCGGATCATAGAAGTGATCTGGGCCCGGTATGCGCTGATACCAGAGGCCTACCGCCAAAAGTTCCGCGGACTTATAAAACGCGTAACCGATACCCATGCTGAATGGGCCTGTAAATTACGGCGGTCACTGCTACAGTGGGTACAAGGGAGCCAAGCAACTACTAAGGAGGACGTCCTCCAGCTCTTCCTGTTAGAACGATTCTTTAATGGACTAAACCCCGAGACACAAGAATGGCTTCGGGACAGGCGGCCAACAACTCTTGAGGAAGCCGCTTGTCTGGCCGATGAACATCATGATGCCAGGAGGCCGCAGTTGTCCGGATCAAAGGTGGTCACTAGGGGCCCACCCATGGACCTGGAGAGCCCCAAACCACCGAAGATTGTAGGGGGAGCAGCTAGAAACCCGGCCTACCACAGTCCCCCTGGGGCGCGATGCCACACCTGTCGTCAGCTGGGCCACCTGCAAAGACAATGTCCCAACCGGACTCAGCATACCCAGTGGCCAAAGGCAGAAACAGCTACCTTCAGCCGGGCTGCTGTACACTGCTACCAAGACGAAGCTGACCCGGCATTGGGGGCTACGACTAACCAAGGGGTGGAAGAGATGGAGGAAGTGCTGCATGAAGTAGACCCCGTGCAAGCAGCCCGGGCAGATAATCGATAACAGCATCGACAGGTCATGTGGGTTAATGGGAAACGTATGCAGGGACTAAGAGATTCCGAGGCAACTTTGACCCTTGTGAAGCCTCATCTCGTCCGGGACCAAGAGAAGACGGACTGGACAGTGGCAGTCCGTGTAGCAGGGGGAGCTATACATCGACTACCCACTGCCAGGATTCACCTGAACTGGGGAGTCGGGGATGGCCTTGTTGAGGTCGGCTTTATAGAGGATTTGCCTGCAGACGTCTTGCTGGGAAATGACTTGGGGCCCATGTTGTCTGCATTCTCGGTGGCCCCTCTGGCTGAGACCTATCCTGTGACCACCCAGAGACAAGCTCGAGCTGCGGAGGCGGAATCACACTCAGAGGAAGCCCAGGTAAAACATCCCAGCCCTGCACGTATTCCCATAGCCAGACACATTTCTTGGGCCACCCCAGATAAATTTAAGAGGGAGTTACTTGAGGATCCTTCATTAGAGGGATATCGTGGGAATGCACAGGAGGGGAGAGGAGTACTGGAAGGGGAACAGTTTGTATGGAAGCAGGGACTCCTCTACCAGATCACAGAGCAGCACCACACAGGGACGAGCCCCACTATAAAACAACAGCTGGTAGTTCCCAAGAAGTATAGGCAGGAGTTACTGTGAATCTCTCATGATATACCCTTGGCTGGGCACTTCGGCGTAAGTCGCACCAGGCATCGTCTGACACAAAACTTCTTTTGGCCGGGGTAACCTATGATGTTTGTCAGTACTGCCAGACCTGTGACAGTTGTCAGCGCATTGGCAAGAGGGGGGATCGTTGCAAGGCCAAATTACGCCCCCTCCCCATTGTGGAGGAACCATTTAGCCGAGTAGCGGTCGATCTGATAGGGCCGTTAGCCAAACCCAGTCCGCCCGGGAAAAAGTATATATTGACAGTGGTAGATTATGCCACATGGTATCCAGAGGTGGTTGTGTTACCTAACATACTGGCAGAGACGGTGGCGGCCGCCCTGCTCCAGGTTTTCTCACGGGTTGGATTTCCCCGGGAGATTATCTTGGACCAGGGTACCCAGTTTACAGCAGAGGTGACCAACCAACTGTGGAAGCTGTGCGGCGTAAAGTCCATTAGAAGCGCCCGTACCACCCGCAAACCAATGGGTTGTGTGAACGCTTTAACGGGACATTAAAACAGCTCATTGGGACTTTTACCAGGACCTACAGGGACTGGGAGAAATTCTTGCCACACCTCCTGTTTGCCTATCGGGAGGTGCCCCAAGAATCCATGGGGTTCACCCCATTCGAGCTGGTATACGGGAGACGGGTAAGGGGACCCCTAGACTTAGTGCTGGAACACTGGAAAGGGGAGGACCTCATAGAAGGGGTACCTATTGTTCCCTATGTGCTGGAATTCCGGGACCGCCTACAGGAGCTGACCCAGGTTGTACGTGAGAACCTGCAGGCGACACAGCGGCGCCAGCGCGTATGGTACGATCGGAGGGCCAGAGAGCGCACTTTGGAAATAGGACAGAAGGTCCTGGTGTTAGAGCCCACTAAGCAGAATAAGCTTCAAGCTTCATGGCAGGGACCCTACAAGGTAGTGGGGAAAATAGCCGACACAACCTATAATGTTGCCGATTGTGACGACCCCAGGGTTATCAGCATGTTCCACGTGAATATGCTGAAGCCCTGCCGGGAGCGCCCTGAAGAGGTAGTGGCCATCTGTGCACCTGAAGCAGAGGATTTAGCCGGACTTCCCTTGCCGGATGTCTTAGGGGAAAGGACTCAGTCTAAAACATGGGACCAGGTACAATTGGGTAAAGACCTAGGCCCCCGGGAGAGACAGCAGGCGGAGGCATTGTTGAGGCTGCGACAGAGGAGGTTTTCAGAGAGACCGGGGTACACTCGCCTGGCACAACACAAGGTTGAGACCCAGGATCAGACTCCCCTGCGACAAAATCCCTTCCGCGTCCCTGTGTCTGTACGAGAGGGGATGCGACAAGAGATACAAGAGATGTTGCATTTAGGGGTCATTGAATTGAAGAGTCAGATAGTCCCTGGACATCCCCCGTAGTGTTAGTGCCCAAGAAGGATGGGACAACACGGTTTTGTGTAGACTATCGTAAGCTCAATGAGAAAACAGTGACGGATGCATACCCCATGCCGCGTGTGGATGAGTTGTTAGACCGGCTGGCGGGGGCAAAGTATTTGACCACCATCGATCTATGCAAAGGCTACTGGCAGATTCCCCTTAGTCCTGACGCTATTCCCAAGTCGGCATTTGTCACCCCGTTCGGCTTATTCCAGTTTCGAGTTATGCCATTCGGGATGAAGAATGCCCCGGCGACCTTCCAAAGGCTGGCTAACCAGCTTCTGGATGGTCTCCAGGACTATGCTTGTGCCTACCTGGACAACATCGCCATCTACAGTGCGACATGGGAAAAGCATCTAAATCACCTAGAGACAGTATTGGACAGGATCCACCAGGCCGGAATCACCCTGAACCCAAACAAGTGTCACGTGGGCAAAACAGAGGTTCAGTATTTAGGGCATTGGGTGGGAAGTGGGAAACAGCGACCAGAACCAGCCAAGATTGAGGCCATAGCCAAATGGCCCATCCCACGCACTAAAACCCAGGTCATGGCGTTTCTAGGGACAGCGGGGTATTACAGGAAATTCGTTCCCAATTACAGCAGCGTAGCCAAGCCCCTCACTGATCTGACCCGTAAGAACCAACCCCGCCAGGTAACCTGGACCTCAGAGTGTGAGGAAGCCTTCCGCCAACTAAAGGACGCCCTCACCAATACCCCTGTATTGGCCGCACCCGATCCAACTAAACGTTTCCTTGTTCACACAGACGCTTCTATGTTTGGATTGGGGGCAGTACTGAGCCAAGTCGGGCCGGACGGCCAAGAACACCCGGTAGCTTACCTGAGTCGGAAACTACTGCCCCGTGAAGTAAGCTATGCGGCCATCGAGAAGGAGTGCCTGGTGGTAGTATGGGCACTCAAGAAGTTGCAACCATATTTGTATGGACGACAGTTTTCCCTCCTAACGGACCATAATACCCTAGTCTGGCTTAATCGGGTCTCCGGAGACAACGCCAGATTGCTGCGGTGGAGTTTAGCCCTACAACCTCTGGACTTCACCATCCACCACAGACCCGGCAAACAAAATGGTAACGCCGATGGACTTAGTCGACAAACGGAACTCATACCAACCCCATAAACATCGGTCATCCCCAAATCGATCCGTTGAGAATTAGACTGTGTATGCCGATCGCGTCGCTGAAAAGGGGAGCCGTGTTACGTGTTACAGAACCACTCAGCACCCAGAATATGTTGTGCATTTATATGTATGTATAATAGGTTCTATGTGAGATGCATGTCCCTAATGCATCAGCCCACAGGCTGCGCCACTGGGCAGAGGGGACACGATATTCTCCTTTTGTCCGCCCTCCCCCCACCTTTGTAATTCCCACAGTAAACATCGGCAGGCTCCGGCCACCTGCGGCTTTTGTAATGCATGTCTGGTCTGCCGCTTTTCTATTGGCCTGCCCTCTGTATCTGTGTGATATATTCTGTTTCCTGTGAGTAAAGTGTTGTCAGACTGGAAATGCGTGGAGAAGCAGTGATCTTTTATATGCGCCCATGTAACCAAGGAATTCCAGCCAGCGTCATTCATTCAGACTCCAGCCAACGCAGAGCGGACCTCCGAAAACACGGGGTGGTACTGAAAGAGGTACCCCATCCTGGGTAGACCCCATTACAGGGGGCATTATGGATTATCGGTGAGTTTAACTTTGAATTTTTATCTTTATTTTTACGTTAATAAATGGGTAAAAGAGGGTTGAGAAGTGTTTTATTCAATTAAAGGAATTTTGTCTGTCTGTGTCGCACCAGGGCAAGTGAGAGAGCCAAGGCTGTGCCAGAAATGGCTCATCTAATGGATGCGCCATATCTGGGATGGCTGAGGACTGTTGTTTTTAGTCTATAAGTGGGACAATATCCATGGCCCCTTCCCAGGCTATTAATATCAGCCCGCAGCTGTCTATTTAGCCTTTGCTTTGGTGGTCCCCCCATTTTAATAACCAGTTAAAGCTAAGCAGACAGATGTGACCTGATATTAATAGCCTGGGAAGCTCCATGGATATTGACCCATTCCCAGAATAATAACACCAGCCCCCAGCTGTCAGTTCACACTGCTATCAGCTAGAGCAGGCGACGCTGATAATAGTAGTACTCCTTAGCCAACACATGACCTCAGTAACCTTTTTACTGCCGGTCACAGATGATGGCTCAAACAGTCATCTGAGTGACAGCATGGGAACTGCAGCGCTCTGGCGTTTTTCATTATCACACAAATAACAGCTTAGTATCCGCTGGATGTTTGGGCCCCCCATTCATTTGAATGGAGTCTGGGTTCCAATTGGGGTACCCGAACCAATCTTTTTTAAAAAAAAAAGTTTGGCCGAACCCGATGGACCCAAACATCCATGGGTCTGCCCATCCCTAGTCATCATCAGATCTCAGGCCATAATGACAACCCATTGGCGCCTCGTGATTGTGTCACAGGAGTGCAATTGGCACATAGAATAATATACCCCCATGCCAATGCCTTTGTCAGAGATTAGGACAGGTAAACAAGTTAACACCCGCAATACAGCTCTGCACAACCCACGGCTGTTAGAGGTAGATGATGGCTGAATATCACAACCATCATCTGCTGGCAAAGATGCAGGCTGGGTATGTGAGCCCGCATCAGAGTCAGGGACCTGGCGTATGATGTAACTATTTGTCATGTCAATAAGGAGTTAATGTAATGACTAATGGTCGTTTTATTTTTATTTCATAAATCAATAGTACACATGAAAATAAGCAACTTGGTAATATATCTTATCAGAGAAATCTGCCTCTTTTCTATGCCAAAACTGATCACTCATTTTCAGTATTCTCAATTCACGTGTTTTTCATCTGCATTCAGAAAGCATGGATTTTTACATTTCTGAGATAGATGACAGTTGGTGCTCATAGAATTCTATGGAGAACTGCAACTGTTGTTTCAGGAGAAATTTTCCTGATATGATATATTACAAAATGTCTTATTTTCATGTGTTCTACTGATTTATGAAATAAAAATTAGAACGTAGAGTACACTTTAAAGGTACACAACCTCGAATGAAAAATGTTAACAGGAGATACTATTGCCCCTACTTTTTTCAGTCTGCCACATTTTCTGCATGTTACAATGCAGAAAACAGAAGGTTTTTCTTATGTTGAACTGTTCCATTTTTTTAACTTGAGACTGACTGAGGGGCACAAGTTAGCCAAGGAAACGGGGCTTAGCAAGCTTTTCCTACTGCAAACAGGTCCGTGGGGGGAGGCTCCTGCTGCAGCTAGATGTCTTACAGCCACATGCAAAATAATAAGGAAAAAGGATATGGCTGATCTTTTGGGTCTCCGAAGTTTTTTTATATACGGTATATTTCTCAGTTTTTATTGTAATTTAAGACAAAATTGGATCAAAGTAAAGGAGGAAATTCAATGAGGAAGCGCTGGGAAATTTCAGGGATACCTCCTCAAAAACTCCAGCCAAATTATTATCTCTCACCTGCAGTAAGTCCAGTACAAAAGTAATGTTTTATCTGGTCATAGTGCAAAGAAAATGAGAATGGCTATAGGCCTACAGGTCTACAAAATAGTACATGTCCCCATAAAGTTTGCAAAATATACCTCGGCCAAGTAAGAAGACAGAGGTGATTTGCATACAAGTCTGTTCTGTTCCAGGCCTGGTGCATGTGTGCAAACATTTGTTATCATCCCCTTAAAATATCTTCATACCAAGGCTGCATGGGGAGCGCAGCCGTGCGGCACAGGCGGGAGCCTTTCTTATAAAACCCCTCTCACAGCCTCTGCTGAGTCAGCTCGAGAAAAGCTGAGATAGAAGGCAGAAATTGTTTAATTAGTTTTAATACTTGCAGCAAGCCGCCGCTTCCTCCAGCCTCCAAAAGAGATAAATGAACATGCACTGTTCTCCTTTAATTAAGATAGAGCTGCGCCGCGTATGCTACAAACACAGTATATTTTATTTCAGGGGTTAAAAAGTCTAACAATGAACCTTCTTATAATTAATTTTGCCGCTTTCTTAGTTATCTGTTTTGAATTCTTGCTATGGATGAAATATAATATTCTTCTTATAATCCATCCTATTTAAAGAAATAATCGCATCTGCACGTAATGGATTTATTAATTGTATTCTTTTATCTAAAGGCTGTAAACTTGATGGAACAATTACATGTAAATCAATTAGTCAATGTAGACAGAAACTCCTAGACAGGACTCGGGTATATTACACAATATCAGACCTTTATAGGTAAAATATTATGTATTCTGGATATAAGAGAGCGGGAAAAGTGAATTGCTATGTATTTATCATAGGACTAAAAAAAATAAATAAAAAACAGCGCCTCCCTTGTCCGGGGGAGAAGTTTGGAATTGCTGTATAATCACATTTAAGTGTATTGGGCAATAGCAGAAAAATCATTATCAAAATCGAATCATTTGCCCCTTGCCGCCAATGCATAACATCTGGCCCATTTCCTCGGGTGTACAACATCAGCCCCTCGTCCCCAGTATATAACATCCAGCCTCATTGCCCCCCGTGTATAACCTCCAGCCCGTCGCCCCCTATGTATAACATTCAGCCTCATTGCCCTAAGTGTATAACACCTGGCCCCTCATCCCTAGTGTATAACCTCCAGCCCCTCGCCCTCAGTGTATAACATCTGGCCTCATTGCCCTTAGAATATAACCTCCGGCCCCTTGCCCCCAGCGTATAACATCTGACCTCATTTCCCCCAGTGTATTACCCCTGACCCCTCACCACAGTGTATAACATCTGACCTCATTTCCCCCAGTGTATTACCCCTGACCCCTCACCACAGTGTATAACATCTGGCCTCATTGCCCTTAGAATATAACCTCCGGCCCCTTGCCCCCAGCGTATAACATCTGACCTCATTTCCCCCAGTGTATTACCCCTGACCCCTCACCACAGTGTATAACATCTGACCTCATCGCCCCCAGTGTATTACCCCTGACCCCTCACCACAGTGTATAACATCTGGCCTCATTGCCCTTAGAATATAACCTCCGGCCCCTTGCCCCCAGCGTATAACATCTGACCTCATTTCCCCCAGTGTATTACCCCTGACCCCTCACCACAGTGTATAACATCTGACCTCATTTCCCCCAGTGTATTACCCCTGACCCCTCACCACAGTGTATAACACCTGGCCCCTCATCCCTAGTGTATAACCTCCAGCCCCTTGCCCCCAGCGTATAACATCTGACCTCATTTCCCCCAGTGTATTACCCCTGACCCCTCACCACAGTGTATAACATCTGGCCTCATTGCCCTTAGAATATAACCTCCGGCCCCTTGCCCCCAGCGTATAACATCTGACCTCATTTCCCCCAGTGTATTACCCCTGACCCCTCACCACAGTGTATAACACCTGGCCCCTCATCCCTAGTGTATAACCTCCAGCCCCTTGCCCCCAGCGTATAACATCTGACCTCATCGCCCCCAGTGTATTACCCCTGACCCCTCACCACAGTGTATAACATCTGGCCTCATCGCCCCCAGTGTATGACATCAGCCCCTTGCCCCCCAGCTTATAACATCCGGCCTCTCACCCCCAGTGTATATGTGAGGAGACTGCAGGCACGTAGGATGCAGTAATGGACTGTACACAGACCAAGGGTGATAGGGGTTTATTTTACAACAGAAAACTCAGGTGTCAGTCACAGTTAAACTCCTGACCGTGACTGGAGCCGCTCAGGAAGTGTCGCAGTGGAGGTCTGACACAGTCCTGAGGAAGCTGGTATAATATAGCCTGACGATGGCGGTGTCCTCTGGTGGTCCTGACGATGGCGGTGACTCCTCGGGATCCAGATGCAGGTCTTGGGTCCAGAAGATGAAGCGATGAAGAGGAAAACGTCTTTTCTTTTACCTCAGCGGTTAGTGTCCCAGCACTATGGAGACTTGCAGCAATGCCCAAACACAGTTTACAACGGGCAGCCTGGTTCGCTGTGTCAACTCGACACACGCCTAAGTCCAGTTCACAGACCTTGTCTCTCACGGTGAGTGCTGTCGCAGAGGTGTCAGCTGTGTCAGCGGTCTCAGCGAGGGCAGAGATGTCAGCGGGGACAGCGGTTTCTCAGCGGTACTCAGTCGGTAGTCTCCTGTCAAAGCGCTCTGCCGTCCCAGGCTCTGCTCTACTCTTCCCAGTCGCCTCTCAGCTGATTTTACCTCACAGGTCTCTCGCGCGCTCGACGTTCCCACCCAAACTGTTTGAATCCTCGCGTGCGAACCTTCTCTCAGCTTGGCCACGTGCCCTTTGCTCGAGTACAGGGAGTGGACTCGCGCGTTAAGCTTTTCCCCCTGCGACTTAGATGACAGCCCCGATGTTTCCGGACCCATCACGGAGGAGACGTGCCTAACTAGTTCCCTCCCCTTACATATACCCTCCAGCCCCTTGCCATGCTGTTTGCCTTTACTAACGTGACAAACTGGCTGGTGGTGCAGAGCGCACTGATACCAGCGGAGTCCTATAATAGAAGCCACCAATGTAACAAGTCCTTTCATGACATTTCGTCCTCCTAAATATTCCCCCATCATCTATGAGTGTTATTATTGAGAAGTGGAAGGAAACACAGCAACTCAGCTGCGACGTGTATGTCATGTCCTATGATTTGAGAATCATACAGACAGTGCTGTATTATCATTGTGTTGTTTATATTGTGCTGTTTCGTTGCTATGCAATAAGGTTTGCTTTCTTTAGAAGTTTGTCCTTCCTCGCTCCCTGTCTCTCTATGATGTAGCTCTGATGTCAATTACTCCTCCCTTCTTCCCCATTCTGGTTCCTCATTCACTGTCTAAAAGCCATCTTAGAAGTCCATGTGTTTGTAGCTCTGGTAAGAAAAGTCTTATTTATCTGCTGTATGTGTGAATATCTGCAAGAATTTTGCTGGAAAATAAATCTTCTTCTGGAATCTTCATACGTGCCTCCTACAGTCGAGTTCAAGCTATCTGAGGACATCACTTTGTGTGAGTAACAGTTGAAGGAGATAGCCTAGAAATAGTATCTCATGCACCCTTCATTTACAGCAAGGTTATGTAGTCAGAATAGTAAAAAAGACATTTGCCAGGTACATTTTCTATAAAGCTACAGAACATACAGCAAAGCATCTGCTCACAGCATATAACAAATCATCCATTGTGTTTGTAAAGCTCACTGCACAGCCTCCTCCCCCAGTTTTCACTCTGCTATATACCAGCAGCTTACATCATATACAGATCCATTCTGCCTATAAATTACAATGGTTGAGAGAAAGACTACACGGTCTTTACCAGATCCACTGTCAGATGAAAAATATAAAGTTTAATCCACAGTTGAAGGCTAAACACTTTACAAAGCTTACATGGAAAGCAAGAGAGAAATTTGTAACCATTAAATATGAACTTTCTTGTGCTATTGTAAGGAGGTGGCGGGGAACCTCACGTGCCTCCTCTTCCCTGGACACTGTTCGGAAGATTACATGCGGCACCTCATTGTTATTAATGTGTAATATAATGTTTATGTATTGTGATGTCGTGTATCTGCCATGTACTGTGTATATGTTTAGGATTAGGGATAGAAGTTATTGTAGAGTAATCGCGGGGTTAGAATAGAGGGGGGCACATTAGAGATAAAGAATAGGATAGATAATAGTGTCAGTTTAGGCACAGGCAACAAGGGGTTATTCAGTGGCGAGAAGTGAGAGCAGAGCAGCACAGAACAGGGAGGTATAGGACAGGCACATCCTGATTAGAGGTAGAAGCCCAGGCAGCCTGCCCAAAGGCAGGGTGCATGCAGTGGGGCAGAGAGTTGTAGACCATGGGAATAAAGCTGCTATGGCAGGAAGGGGCCCCAGACTGAAGAATAGTGCAGTTGGGCACCAGTTCAACGGAATCATCCTTAGGATGGATCCGGGGTCTAAGACCGGGGTGGGAGCAGCTGAGATGGAGTTCCCGGTACCTTTCCCAATTGGAACCGGACGAGGGGCTGACAAGGAGCTGGTGTCGTGGAAGGGAGACTGTCCTAAGAGACTGCCCAGATGGCAGGGAAAAGTAAATAATAAAGTAACTTGGCACTCAACTGAATGATCCTTTACAAAAGAAGTTTTTATAAATTTATAAAGTTATATAAAAACTTCTTTTGTAAAGGATCATTCAGTTGAGTGCCAAGTTACTTTATTATACACTTTGGTCTGGGTAACCTACTTGTGCACCTTGCGGTAGTGCCACGCTATGCTTGGCAGGGAAAAGTAAGGCATGGATAGAATAGAGTCTAACTAGAGGTACAACCGTGAACGCCGGGAGGAAAGAAAGAGAGATTACAGAAGGAATAGCGTCTGCCCAGAAGGCAGAGAAAGTACAGTATACGTGGCTCTGCGTGAATTGTGCTGCCAAGGTGATGAGTGTCCATTTGATAAGTAAAGTTGAACTGTTGGAAAAAGACTGTCACTCCGAAGTATTTTGTGAAACTGGGAAATCCGGAGCCGGAGCGACAGAACTGGAAGGAACTCTGACAGTGATCGTAAGTGTTGTGCTGCGCGTGTTGCATGTGCAGCAGAAGGGACATTGTGTTTTATCTGTGGGGCGCCAGGGTGTGAGAACACTACAGCTTGTTGCCACAACTATCACCTTGTCCACCTTACACTATATCAAACTTATGGAAAAAATTGCTGAGTCACATCAACATCATCTCCCAGTCTGCTTCTCTCGACTTACCACTAGAGGGAGCTCTAGGACAACTGTGTTCAGCTTATGAGATCTATATCAGAAAGATGAACGAATACATTACATTTCTGCAAAGGCTAAATACATTTGATTCTCTTGGAGAGCTGCAAGTGTTCCAACAACCAAATTCTGAGAGAGAACGCACAGTGAGCAAAATAAAGGTAAGACAAAGGCAGGAATTGCACAAATACCTGAGACGTCATCTCTCATTGTTGGGTCCGCCAGGCTGTCAAAACGATCAGCTAAGTCACGCACTTCAAAATCTTCAACACTCAATGAAAAGCTTATAAGAGCATTTGCTGAAGCTACTAAGCTACCAGTCGCTTTTGCGCAAAGGAGAACTGAGATGGAAGTGGAAGCGAAAGCAACACGCAAGAAGGCAGAAGTGAATGCTTTAGAAGCAAGTTCAGCAGCCGAAACAACACACGAGAAGATAAAAATCTTAGTAAATACAGTGCGCAAGAAGGCATAAATGGAACTCAAAGCAGCACGCAAAAGAGCAGAAATAGAGGCATAGAGAACGAATGTGAATGCACCACAACCATAGCAAGATTAAAGGTCTTGGATCAAGCCATCAATGGGAGTCAAAGAGAGACAGCATCAGTTTAAGTGATTTAGATACTGAAGACCCTCTTAAGCGTACACAAGACTATGTACCAAGCCAAAATAGTACACCCCTGACTCCAACAATCATTCCTGACAGCACAAACATTCTTCTAAGCCAGCAGGACACAGATCCTTCGCTAGCATCCTACATTGAAGGTCAGTACAATGCGCAGCCAACCCATCATCCTGAACCTCCTTCATGCACCAGAATGCTCCAGGCCCCTGCACATCACCAAACCCTATACAGAGAAGCGCACTTGCTAACCAATATGCCAGCAAGTCATCACATTCTGGACAACCACACAGTTCCATTTCCAATGCGTGACAGAAACTTTGCATGTTAAACCAGTTACTGGACTAAATGCCTATGCTGCGCCATACTTTCCTGCGTTTCTAGGTCCAGATGCTACAGGCAATATAAATAACACCCCCAGCAATTGTCTTTCCAAAATCAGAGAAAACTGACTTGTCTGACTTTGCAAGGTAGATGGTTTGCTGTGAACCTATTATGATCGGTCTCACAAGGTTCTATGATCAGCCTGAAAACTACAGAGGTTGGAAATGTACCTTTATTAATGACCTCATCATCACTGCTGCTGATCTTCTTTATGTGGCTCGGGCCATGATCTACAGAGCGGATCAAGAGACTTAGATCTGTCCATATCAGTAATCCAGCGGCTTATTTCATGGCTGCTTGGGAGAGACTAGAACAAAGCTATGGTAGTTCTGAAGTCATAGAGAAGGCACTGTTCAAGCAACTAGAAGACTTTGCCTCCTTCTTTAAGCAGAAGATCGACACAATCAGACAAAACTTTGGCCCGCAGCCCCCAATGCCCCTCTTAGCCGCTCAGCCCTATTCTGCAAAAGCCAGCTTCTCCACCATGACAGAAGATCAGGTCTCCACCCTTCTGTCAAGATCACACCTCACCACTTGTGCCCTCGACCCACTCCCGTCTCACCTCATCCCTAACTTGGCCACAGTCCTCATCCCATCTCTAACACACCTTTTCAACCTTTCACTTACAAATGGTGTCTTTCCCTCATCCTTCAAACATGCCTCAATCACACCCATCCTCAAAAAGCCCTCCCTTGATCCATCCTCTGTGTCTAACTATCGCCCAATATCTCTTCTCCCTTACGCCTCAAAACTACTGGAACAGCATGTATATCTTGAACTGTCCTCCCACCTCTCCTCCTGTTCCCTCTTTGACCGGTTACAATCTGGCTTCCGACCCCATCACTCAACTGAAACTGCCCTAACTAAAGTCACTAACAACTTACTAACCGCCAAGAGCAAGTGACACTACTCTGTCCTCCTCCTGGACCTGTCCTCTGCCTTCGACACCGTAGACCATTCCCTCCTGCTACAGACTCTCTCATCTCTTGGCATCACAGACCTGGCCCTATCCTGAATCTCATCATACCTAACAGACCAAACATTTAGTGTCTTCCTCTCATACACCACCTCCTCACCTCGCCCCCTGTCTGTCGGTGTTCCCCAAGGCTCTGTCCTAGGACCCCTACTATTCTCCATCTATACCTTCGGCTTGGGACAGCTCATAGAATCTCACGGTTTGCAGTATCACCTCTATGCCGATGACACGCAGATCTACCTATCTGGACCCGACCTCGCCTCCTTACTGACTGAAATACCACAATGTCTGTCTGCTATCTCAGCCTTCTTCTCTGCTCGCTTTCTCAAACTGAACATGGACAAAACAGAATTCATCATCTTTCCCCCATCTTACTCTACCCCTCCACTAGAGCTATCCATCAATGTCAATGGCTGCTCTCTTTCCCCAGTCCCGTACGCTCGGTGCCTTGGGGTGATCCTCGACTCTGCGCTCTCTTTCAAACCACATATCCAAGCCCTCGCCTCCTCCTGCCGCCTCAAACTCAAAAATATTTCCCGGATCCGCTCATTCCTCAACCATGAAACCACAAAAACACTAGTGCATGCTCTTATCATCTCCCGCCTCGACTACGGCAACCTCCTACTCTCTGGCCTCCCCTGTAGCACTCTGGCTCCGCTCCAGTCCATCCTACACTCTGCTGCCCGACTAATCCACCTGTCTTCCCGTTATTCCCCAGCCTCCCCCCTATGCCAGGCCCTTCACTGGCTTCCTATCGCCCAGAGGCTCCAATTCAAAACCCTAACCATGACCTACAAAGCCATCCACAACCTGTCTCCTCCATACATCTGTGACATGGTCTCTAGATACCTACCCGCACGCAACCTTCGATCATCTCAAGATCTCCTTCTCTACTCCCCCCTTATCTCTTCTTCCCACAACCGCATACAAGACTTCTCCCGTGCTTCCCCCATACTCTGGAACTCCCTGCTGCAACACATCAGACTCTCACCATCAACGGAAACCTTCAAGAAGAACCTGAAGACCCACCTGTTCTGACAAGCCTACAGCCTGCAATGATCCTCAGTCTACTGTACCACCGCACAACCTGCTCTACCCTCTCCTACTGTATCCTCACCCATCCCTGTAGACTGTGAGCCCTCGCGGGCAGGGTCCCCTCTCCTTATGTACTTGTGTGTCCCTTGTCTTACACGTTTACTATGCTTGTCTATATTTCCCCTTTTCACATGTAAAGCGCCATGGAATAAATGACGCTATATAAATGCATAATAATAATAATAACTACTGGATTTTCCAAAACTATCTAGCAAGGACAGTTCAAAATTCCAAGAGCTCAGCGACCTACTATTAGAACTTCAGCTGACCAACACAGACATGCACCTACCTGGTCTCAGCTACCTAGACACTGCTCGTGGGGTAAATCCAATAGTGTCTAAGCTACCGTACAATACACAAGAAAGGTGGGCCACAATTGGGTCAAGATACAAAAGAGCCAACCAAGTCTCTTTTCCTCCATTTTCCTACTTCTGTGAGTTTATTAAGGATATTGCAGAGTGTAAAACTGACCCAAGCTTTTCCTACGGAAAGCCCATCTCCTCTGAAGTATGAGAGTCAACGTTCTAACATCAGATACTGCAGGGCTCCAGTGTCAGTCAAAAAGACTGACGTTCTTCCCACACCTACATCAGCTCCAGACATAAGCAGTAAAGGTGGAAAGGTTGAACCCTAATCGACTGTGTCCCATCCATAAGAAGCCACTAAAGAAATGCATCGGTTTTAGAAAGAAACCGCTCCAGGAACGCAAGTAGATTCTAAAGAAGTTTGAGTTACGCTACAGGTGTTCGTCTTCTACTGAACACTTTGCTAAAGATTGTAAAATTACTATTAACCCCTTCCTGCCATCCGACGTACTATCCCGTCCACGGTACCCGGGCCCGTATGACCGGGGACGGGATAGTACGTCGGCGCGATCAGCGGCGCCCACGTGGTAAAATTCTGCGTCCCAAAAATAGGAATAAAAAGCGATCAAAAAATGTCACGTGCCCGAAAATGGTACCAATAAAAACGTCAACTCGTCCCGCAAAAAATAAGACCTCACATGACTCGGTGGGTCAAAATACGGAAAAATTATAGCTCTCAAAATGTGGTGATGCAAAAACTATTTTACAATAAAAAGCGTCTTTTAGCGTGTGACAGCTGCCAAAAATAAAAACCGCCATAAATAGTAAATCAAACCCCCCGTTATCACCCCCTTAGTTAGGGAAAAATAATAAAACTAAAAAAAAAGTATTTATCTCCATTTTCCCGTTAGGGTAAGGCTGTGTGCACACGCTGCGGATTAGGTGCGGATTCATCCGCGCGGATTTTGTAAAATCCGCAGGTGAAACCGCAGGTCAAAAGACCTGCGGTTTTACCTGCAGATTGCTCTGCGGTTTTGTCCTGCGGTTTTTCATCTCCTCAATAGAGGAGATGGCAAACCGCAGGAGAATCCGCAGAAAGAATTGACATGTCAATTCTTTCTGCGGATTGAAAACCGCAGATAATCCGCGCGGAAAATTCCGCACCGTCTGCACTGCGGTTTTTGATTCCCATAGGGAATCATGGTACTGGGGTCCGCAGCAGCCAAAACCGCTGCGGAACCGCAGCAAAATCCGCAGCATGTGCACACAGCCTTAGGGTTAGGGCTAGGGTTAGGGCTAGGGTTAGGGTTAGGGCTAGGGTTAGGGCTAGGGTTAGGGCTAGGGTTAGGGCTAGGGCTAGGGTTAGGGCTCAGATTAGGGTTAGGGGTGTGTTGCAACATGGCGTCTGATCTCAATTCCAGCCAATTCTGAGTTGAAAAAGTCAAATGGTGCTCCTTCCCTTCCAAGCTCTGCCATGCGCCCAAACAGTGTTTTACCCCCACATGTAGGGTATCAGCCTACTCAAGACAAATTGCAAAACAATTTTTGGGGTCCAATTTCTCCTGTTACCCTTAGGAAAATAAAAAATTGGGGGCAAAAATATAATTTTTGTGGAAAAAAATGATTTTTTTATTTTCACGTCCGAGTGTTATAAACTTCTGTGAAGCACTTGGGGGTTCAAAGTGCTCACCACACATCTAGATAAGTTCCGTGGGGGGTCTAGTGTCCAAAATGGGGTCACTTGTGGGGAGTTTCAATAGTTTAGGTACATCAGGGGCTCTCCAAACGCACATGACACCCGCAGACCATTCCATCAAAGTCTACATTCCAAAACGTCACTGCTTCCCTTCCGAGCCCCGACGTGTGTCCATACAGTAGTTTTCTCCCACATATGGGGTGTCAGCGTACTCAGGCCAAATTGGACAACAACTTTTGGGGTCCAATTTCTCCTGTTACCCTTGGGAAAATGAAAAAATTGGGGACTAATTGATCATGTTTCTGGAAAAAATACGATTTTTTTATTTTCATGCCCTGGCATTATAAACTTCTGTGAAGCCCTTGGGGGTTCAAAGTGCTCACCTCACATCTAGATAAGTTCCTTAGTGGGTCTAGTTTTCAAAATGGGGTCATTTGTGGGGGGTTTCCACTGTTTAGGTACATTAGGGGCTCTCCAAAGGCAACATGACACCCGCAGACCATTCCATCAAAGTCTGCATTCCAAAACGTCACTACTTCCCTTCCGAGCCCCGACGTGTGCCCATACAGTAGTTTTCTCCCACATATGGGGTATCAGCATACTCAGGACAAATTGGACAACAACTTTTGGGGTCCAATTTCTCCTGGTACCCTTGGGAAAATAAAAAAATGGTGACTAAAAGATCATGTTTGTGGAAAAAATACGAATTATTTATTTTCACGCCCGGGCATTATAAACTTCTGTGAAGCACTGAGGGGTTCAAAGTTCTCACCACACATCTAGATAAGTTCCTTAGGGGGTCTAGTTTCCAAAATGGTGTCATTTGTGGGGGGTTTCCACTGTTTTGGTACATCAGGGGTTTTCCAAACGCGACATGGTGTCCGATCTCAATTCCAGCCAAAAACGTCAAATGGCATTGCTTCCCTTCCGAGCTCTGCCATGCGCCCAAATAGTGGTTTACCCCCACATGTGGGGTATCAGCGTACTCAGGACAAATTGCACAATAACTTTTAGGGTCCTGTTACCCTTGGGAAAATAAAAATTGGGGTGAAAAGATCATTTTTGTGGAAAAAATATGATTTTTTAATTGTACCGCTGTACGTTATAAACTTCTGTAAAGCCCTTCTGGGTTCAAAGTTCTCACCACATATCTAGATAAGTTCCTTGGGGGGTCTAGTTTCCAAAATGGGGTCACTTGTAGGGGGTTTCCACTGTTTAGGTACATCAGGGACTCTCCAAACGTGACATGGCGTCCGATCTGAATTCCAGCCAATTTTGCATTGAAAAAGTCAAACGGCGCTCCTTCCATTCTGAGCTCTGCCATGCGCCGAAACAGTCGTTCCCCCCCACAAATCAGGTATCAGCGTACTCAGGACAAATTGCACAATAACTTTTGCAGTCCAATTTCTCCTGTTACCCTTGGTAAAATAAAAAAAATTGAACCTGAAGTATTTTATTTGTGAAAAAAAGTTAGATGTTAATTTCTTTTTAAATATTCAAAAAAATTCCTGTGACGCACCTAATGGGTTAATAAACTTCTTGAATGTGGTTTTGAGCACCTTAAGGGGTTCAGTTTTTAGAATGGTGTCACTTTTGGGTATTTTCTATCATATAGACCCCTCAAAGTGGCTTCAAATGTGATGTGGTCCTAAAAATAAAATGGTGTTGTAAAAATGAGAAATCGCTGGTCAAATTTTAACCCTTATAACTTCCTAACAAAAAAAAATTTTGGTTCCAAAATTGTGCTGATGTAAAGTAAACATGTGGGAAATGTTACTTATCAAGTTTTTTGTGTGCCGTATCTCTGTGATTTAAGGGCATAAAAATTCAAAGTTGGAAAATTGCGAAATTTTCAAAATTTTTGCCAAATTTCCATTTTTTTCACAAATAAACGCAAGTTATTTGAATGAAATTTTACCACTAACATGAAGTACAATATGTCACGAGAAAACAATGTCAGAATCACCGGGATCAATGGAAGCGTTCCAGAGTTATGACCTCATAAAGGTACAGTGGTCAGAATTGTAAAAATTGGCCCGGTCATGAACGTGCAAACCACCCTTGGGGGTGAAGGGGTTAAGTTTTTTGAATGCGACAGTGAGGACTATGTACAAGCGCTCCATCCATCTCAACCTAACTCTACAATGCTGTGACCAGTTCACTAGCTCCATACAGTCACGGTCGAGGGAGTTTGGTGGAAGAACATGACCGGCCGCACAGAGCCCAGACCTCAATCTCAACCCAACACCTTTGGGATGAACTAGAACAGAGATTGTGTGGCCTCTCCCCCAATATCAGGATCTGACCTCACAAATGCTCCTCTGAATATAGGGGCAAGAAAATCCAAAAATCCCAGAGACAACTCCAAAATCTTATAAAGATCCTTCCTGGAAAAGCATAATCTGATATATCTGCAGAGGGACTGGCTCCATATTAATGGCTATGGATGTAGAATGGGTGTAATAAAAGCTACTGTAGGTGTAATATGTAGACGGTACATACGTATGTCCATATAGTGTATATTTCTATGAGCAATAAGAGGTACCCAGTCACCCAACCATGGATTCCTCCCTCAATCTCTTGGCTTCTCCTCTCATTCCCCGTGTAATTTCTCGTGATTATGTCCATGTATCTCCATACACATGGGTGAGGCAATTCTTCAGTAAATTACCACATGAAATTTCATGAGACGTCCATCCATTTTAGTGGAATTAGCAGTTATGTGAAGACATATGTAACATACAGTATATCTACAAATACATCAAACACCTAAAATTTAGGGTAAAAAAATGCAACTAAATATGAAGAATTATAAGCAAAAGGATTTACAGATATTGGAATGCTTCCTAAGTTTTTTTAATCTCTCGATTTCCCACCATGAGGAGCTCCTCTGGCATGAATGGCACTTGCCCTTTAGCTCTGTCAAGTCTTGTACATTTATTTGGCTTAGCGTTAATGAAACAAACACATATTACAGCGCAATCTGTGAACTGAGAGGAGATGATACCGGTTCACAACGTTGAAGAAAATGGAAAAAAAAAAATAATTAGCATCAACTGACATCCCCAAGGAAAACATGAAATCCTGCGATGTAAATAAATCTCTTTTTATACTCAAAGGGCACAGCGAATGGAAACCTGTCTGGTAGGCGAAGTGATAGGAGATGTAGATTTAATTAAATTAATAGATTTACAAAGCATTCGGGGTTATATGTAAAATATGTGGGTGGTGGGAGATGTGAGTAGGGTCGTAGAGTTGACGAGAAGCAATTCACACCTCTCAGTACACCTGCCACAACAGTGATATGTGACCCTTGGGTGGGATTAGGAGGACCACCTCTTAAGAACTTGACGGCACCCTCAGCTATCTTTTTGATTAGCAGTCCTGGTGCAACATCACATGTGCATCACACCGACTAATCAAAAGAGCTGGATGTCGTCAGGTGAGTTATAGATCTCGCACTCCCATCCAGTGGCAACAGACCACTGTTGTAGCCGATGGCCTGGAACGTCAATTTTCCACCTACACTAGCTATGAATAGTACTATGAGTAAGAAATGGTGGTAAGGAGTTATAAAGATGGTATGTTTCCCCACACTCATCCCAGTAAACCGTTGGTTCATGTTACAACATGAACCACCTCACCTGTGTATATAAGGTTTTATACCAAATTGCTGTTAAATGTATATTACTGTGATGCTGTAGATTAGGGTAAGTGCAGTACCCAGAATTGGACACTAGATGGGGCACATTAGTGTACATAGTTAACTTAGGAGGAGTCTGCTATGGGTAAGCCTGGAACATTTCCTGATTAGAGTCAGTAGGGCCAAGGAGCCCAGACACTCCTGAAGGGCTCTAGAGTCCGGGTCAGCACAGTGACCCTGCAACTTTCACAAGTAGGAGCCCAGTTTGTCCAGGGCCTGATAGTGGCCGAAGGTTGCAGCAGGTTGACGATGCAGGGCAGCACCAGGATGTAGCAGCTAATTACATAGGCAGATGCTTTTATGTCTGGGGTGAAACGGACAGGGGAACTCCTAAAGTAAGTGAAGCTGTACAAGAGTGTTGCTGCAGTACCGAACAGGTACCGAACGGGAGGAAAGAGGGAAGACACAGGGAAAGCGAAGGATGCAAACTGTGTGGAACCTTATGATGAGGCTGTAACTGAAATGGACATACTATGTACAGATGCAAGTAAATTCTTTATTGCTGAGTTGGGACTGGACTTTGTCTCTTTATGCGTAACAACACCAGCAGCAGAACTTCAGCAGACAAGATGGGACCCTGTCTGGCCCTAGTCTTGACCCTGGTGCCATTATCACTGCACTAGAAAAAAAAAATCCAGCACTACCGCACTGAGAAATGTGACATCGATACCTTATTCATCGACCCTAAAGCACGTAGCCACAATCTCTCAGGCTCAATAAACTTTATACTAGTCAATTAATGTGTCAATATCTTGTGCACCCGACCTCTTGTTTTCCCCTGTGCAACAAGTCTGTTTGCCAACTCACTATACGATATGCAGGAAATACATTTATAGATGAAATAACAGTACCAACATAAGGCAAATACAATAAAATATACACATTAGCGTGTGATGATGAGGATATGGTGACCTGTCAGCCAATAGCGTCAACATTGAAATCATATGGATTTCTGTCAGCCAGCTTACACACCAGGCCCTGTGAAAGAGAAAAACGTGAGCACTACTGTGATTGGTACCGAGGTAGGTTCCCAAACCATAAAGTGATAAATACAAGTGATAAATACAGTTTACTACATATACCTCATGCATATGTTTACAGTGTCCTCGTCCGCCACTGACACCCCCTTTTTTTTCTGGCTGGCACACCTTTAACCAGGTGGAACGCATACAGTAACCAAGCTGGACGCATGGCCATCTCCCTTTCGCCGGCGTCACTTCCGGTTCCGCCCCCATCCCTTTACTGCCTGTCAATAGCCTGATACCCTGTGAAACACTACTGGAATGTACGGCCATTCTGTTTCCGCCGACGTCACTTCCAGTTTTCTCCCACTGGCCTACACTAGTGCTGGGAGCCCGCCTCCCACAAATAAAAGGGGCTACATGTACACCTACAACACAGACTAGCGGTGGACACCACGTCTTAGGCAGACAGCTCCTCACCTCTCTTTGACTAAAGGTAATTATTTATGGGTACGGGGACCATAGTTACAGTGGATCACACCACATACCTTATTTACTAGTTTTATATTTTGTGTCTGCAGACTCTTCACTATAGGCTTAGCCCCTATACCATGCAACACATATTATCTCTATAGGTAGGTCTCCCTCCCTTCTCTCTATAACTGGTACGACAAATTGTACAGGCTCAAGAAAAACACTGTAAATTTACTCCACATCATGATTCTCTCTAGGAATCTTCCCAGCATTTATGTACGGTATGTCACTCATACTTACCCACCTCTTATGGTCACCCTTGACTCTTTAAATACTCACTGCGCATCACTTGGCATTGTTCCTGATCTTGGGGTCACTGTTATATTGTCTTACATATTGACCAGTTTTTATAATTGTACATGTATGCATTTGTCGATCTTTTTCTTTTAGTCCGAGACATTATTTATTTTATTTTTTCTGTTTCTCTGGACATTTTTCTGTTTGATGAATTAAAAATATTGAGTTATCGCTTGTAGTAACTGATGAAGGTCAATGATGACCGAAACGTTTGCTGTACTACCCATTGGGGACTGAATAAAATAGTCTTCTGTTTGCATTTAAGTTGAGTGCCCAACTCTTGTATTTACACACCAGGCCCTAGCAGGATTCCGCCAACTACGTACAACCGCCATGCTGCAAGCCTCGACCCAGTCTCACACTGCGGGTCGCAGGCAGTTCTATTCACTACAGACCTTCTCTTGTCTTTCTCATTCAATCAGAGCTCTGCTCATTCGATTAGACCTCTGCTCACTCGAATTGGGCCTCTGCTCACTTGATCAGGCCTTTTCTCACTCAATCAGGTCTCTGCTTACTCAATCTGGACTCTATTCACTCAATAGGACTTCATGCCACTCAATTAGGCTTCTGACTACTCAGTCTACTTAGTCGGGCCTCTACTCACTCGATCTAGCCACTTCTGTCTCCTATCTTCACTTCGGCAAACATTACGTCCTATCTTCTAGAAAGACTTCGTCCCTTGACTGCTCCACAGCAGTGCTAATACTGTGTCCTCCAACACATCCTTTTAAGGTTTGGCTATAAGCCAGTGCACTCTTCTTCTTCACATGTGATTTGGAACAATTCCAGGTGACGATTGACTGCCTCTTCTGATCCCTGGGGATTTTATAATTTTTAGTAGCATCACAACAGGTCACACCTCTCTTGTGCACCCAGATGACATTTGATTTTCACTGACTTACAAAGGGGAGAAGGTGGAGAAACTTTTTTTTCTCTCTACTTCCCAAGAAAAACTGATGCCACTCTGATCAAACTCTTATCAAAGTTTGATTAGAATAATCGGAATGTTTTTCTCGGAGAAGAAAACGGTTGTGTGCACAAAGTAGTTTTTGACTTTAAGAAATAAAAAAAAACTTTTTATATTAGTCAAAAAAGTTTTATTTTTCAGTCGCACCACAGACGTCTCGCTATTTTATGATAGATAAAGATTATTTCATAAGAAAACGACCTCTTACTAACACTTCTCCAGTAATATTTGTATCTAGTCGTCTATATTCCAGCGCGACAATTCACGACTATGCATCGTTATTACATAGAAATGCATCCAATAAATAGCAATGGAGAGAAAGGAAAAAAAAAGACATAAAAATAATACAAAACAATGATGGCTATTTGTCGAAATGGACTTTGTAGAAAAATACCCATTGTTGATTGTGCGTCTTGTATGGCAGTAATGTAGAATATTATCTGTAGAGTACTTACAGGTATAATATGTCTTGGTGCCGGTATATACATAAGCCAGTAATGAAATAGAGAGGAATAAATGAAGTACAACCACTGTATAATGCATTCATTCCGCTCCCCCACCCCGCACAATCATATTATAGACAGGGAATATGTACGGAAGCAAGGTGAATTCACCGCTGACCTTTTTAATGTTGTCCATCTCGACATTTGCTTTCATGTTCTCTTGTTTTCTACTTTCAGGAATGAGCAGCATTGATCCTGATTTTGGAAATCAGTCACAATGGTAAATAGACGCTGCTGTGATTTATGGCTTGTGGGTCAATCGCTGGTAGGGCTGAACCATGCGTAGATTGAAAACCTTCCCGATGCAGAGGTCGTGGGAGTCTTACAAGTATTGGTGTGTCCGCTTTAATTTAACTTGATACATTTGGTCTTAAATGTGGGGAATAAAGAAGATGTGAACTGAATTGTACTAAAGTAGCTTCTTTATAGAATTTATTCATGCCGTTTGGAGCGTTCTATGAGATGTACCGAAAAGGTCCTGGAAGTCAATATGACCTAAAAGCTTGAACGTGACAAGAGGTGGGCTTGGGCCAGAGAACCACCCAAGGCTGTTTCCATAGAAATGGTTTAGAGCCTTGCAGCGAACATGCACCTATAAGGGTGCACATTGTGCTGTGGCAAATACATATAGCAATTTTTAAACATATGTTCCTCTCCAAACAACCAGAGATTAGCACATTTGACTCCACTAATGACCACTGTACAGGGATCAGGTCACTATTCCATCAGGTCAATTATTCCACAATTTAGACTAAACAATGTCTAAAATATGTCTCAGTGATGACTACTTGTTGATGAGTGGACAGACCACTTTTGCACCCAAGCCAAATCTTGATACCAAGTCTCGGATACAGTCGGATACTACAAATTCTCTCAGGATCAATAAAGTATATCGTATTGTAGATCTGAGTACTGAGTTTGTAATGTGTTCAGTTTTGGTTTGTTTTGAAAGTGCCACAAACCAGTTTCTTCTCCTGTAATTTCTACTATTTGCATCTACTGCTTTTGTGACCTGCTGGTTAAGCCATCGTTTGCTGTAAGCATCACAAACTTTTACTAGATACTGTTCCTTATTTTGCTACAATCTGTTGTGGATACTGATGCTTACATCTGCGTTCTGCTTCAGACCCATCATTTTCCTCTTCATCTGCCCTTCTGGTTTTGTGGCTTCAGATGCATCCTTACTAGTTTGTCTGCTGTCCAGCATTGTCTGTTTTTCGGGTCCTTAGAGTTACATGTGCCATCCAGCCGGCCGTGCCAATGCCCTGGATCTGTGTGTCCACCCTGACCTGCTGCTTCATAAATCCATCTCACCAGTATTAGCCAAGTCAAATATCTACACCTCAAGGGAGGAAAATGCAACTTCTCAAGCACATCGATCAAATCTTCTACATCCAGTGAGCAGCATCAATGATGGAAACGAGTAAAAGTCAAGTGGAAGTTTAAAATTGAACAAAGACCTCAAATGATGAGATACTACGATCTTGGAAGGAATGAATAAAATCCACAAGAACACCCAAATCTAAGTGGGTACGTCCACGTTTGAGTGATGTTTATGGGAACCTTCACCCTTCTTTTTGTCCTGGGACATGTCTGGTGGGATTGTTTCTGAAAAATTGTGACAAATTGTGATTGTTGGCAGCAATGTCCATAAATACAATTTTATTGAACTTTTACATACTTTTTACTTATACCATCCATTGTGTATGTTTTTCTGAGTTTCTCTTCTGTTTCTGCCAGTTACAACATGGACATAAGGAGAAGTAGCAGAATAAAAACTAATAGCATATTGGTATCTATGAATATTCATGAACCTTGTTGATGTAACTGTACTTACAAGGCCACCTGCTCGGTTTCTGGTCTGACTTCAATTCCTAATTCTGTTTTAAATATTGTCAATATGTTTTCTTTATATGTAAGCGTGTTCTGTGAAGTCAGATCAGTTCAATGTAGACGTCAATAACAGCTGAATTATCTGGTAAATTAATATTTAAGAGCCTCCGGAGCATCACGTTACGCCTTTGTCAAGAGTTCTCAGATCCAACCCGTACCTTCACTTCAAGACCTGAATATGAATCTCTGGGGGTCTTCTTAATTCTACTTATTGTCCCACCAAGCCATTGATGAAAACCAACACAGATGTGAACGTTAATTTCAACATTTTGTGTAATTTCTTTATGATTTCCTTTAACTCCCCCTTATGCTATTATTATGCATGCTCACATATTGTGAAGGATAGGAAAAAAAAGTATGATATTAAGGGGAAGACAATTATGGGGCCATCTGTAGCACTTGAATTTTTAGGAATTAAAGAGTAACTAAACTTACATTTTATTTAATAATTTTGTTCAGCATGGAAAGGTAGGAAACATTACATATCTCTTTATTGGAAGATTTGTCTTTATTTGTGTAAAAAAAATGCATATAAGTAGATTCCATGTCCATTTAACTGCCTTTAGCTGCATTGCTATCAGAACTGGAGTACAGATAATGGCAGTGATGGGTCAGCTCAGCATCGGTGTTTTACTAACTCTGGGGATACGCTCCTGCAGGAGATTTTTCTGATAAGCACAACACTCAGAGAAGGAGACATGTGCTTACCCTTTCACAACCATCGTCTGTACTTTCTGATAGGAATGCAGCTGAAAGCAGATTGGGGAAAAGCAGAGGTATGGAAGCCATTTATATGCATTTTTTTACAAGTGCGAAGACAAATTCATTAGTAAAGTGATTTACAAAGTTTCAAAGTTTGAGCAGGGGGTTGGACCAGATGGCCCAGGAGGTCCCTTCCAACTCTACGATTCTATGATTCTATGATTCTATGATTCATAACTTTCCATACTGGACTAAATGAAAAATGAAAGTTTAATAATTGAATAATTAAATTAATTAAAAAATGAAAGTTTAACTATTCTTTAAAATCATTCAGTTTTGTAAAATATTCTCACAGGATCGCTAAAAACCATAAAAAAAGAGTCTTTCCTTACCCCTGTAAAGTTGACAAATCTGTCATGCTGTGACGGTATTCGGTAAAAAAGAGGGGTCTCCAACTGTCCCTGGAACTGGGACCTAACTATCCCTGTCCTGGGGGTACTCTTGAAGGTAGAGAGGGCCGAGTCTCCGACCTTACTATGCTCCTGATCTGTCTCCTCCCCCACCACATGAGTTATGGGACAGAAATGTAATGTAAAGAATACACACAGGCAAAACAGTGATAACAGAAAACCTCTATTATGCAAAAATCACTAACAGGGAGGAGGATAGGGACAGGGAGGAATAAACTAAATGGGGACAGGGACTAGGAGATGAACACACACGTACTGCAGCAAATCACAGAACACTAGTACAACAACTCTCCGCCAAGCACTTAGCTTTAGCTCACAGCACAGGTAACAAATTTTCACTGGCAGGCACAAGGTATAACCAATTTATATAGGAAGAGGTAATGACCAGGTCAGAAGCAGCTGAACTGGAGCTGCATGTTTCTGACCAGCATAGAAAAGGTTATTAACCACTTCAGCACCAGAAGAAACTAAATCCATTTAATATGGGACACAAATCACACCATCTCTAAAGAAGACCTGCGATTCATTAACCAACGTGATATTATACCCCAGGTCATCCGGGAGGATTGTGACACCATTGTGACAATATCCCATTATCCAATGCTTTTTTTGCACAGGGGGCAGATATGCTCGATATTTAGCTGGAGCCCTAATGTATAATTACACTTTGGTTTGTGGGAAACAGAATATTCAGAGGTGTTGCAAATAGCTCTAAATTGGCTCAGTCTCTCCAAAAAAAGGAGTAATTATAGTCTCCCAAATTTCATTACAGGCAACTAGGCCACTAAATTTGATTTGGTCTCAATAAATTCAGTCTAAATGCAAAATTTCCTTGTTGCAGTTTATTATCTAAGAGATCTTTCCAGATCCCAAGCTGTAATAAACAGAGGCCCAGAAGGAGTTAAAAAAAATACTAAAATATTACCCTTACCTGTTCTAGGCTCGCTCCTTGCATGTCCTGCCGCTATGACTGACCTCCCTGTCCTCTGCTTGGTTCAGAACAGTGAACTCTGATCCTTGTTGGTCTTCCAGCGTTGACTAGGCAGATTGTAGAGAGCAAAGACTGATCTGTAATTATTGATCCGAAGTTAGCAGAGTACGGAGCTGGGACCAGCACCTGAAGGACAGGCAGTGGCAGGCTTAGGACGGGTGAGTATAATACTTTATTATTTTTAACCCCTTCACAGGGGCATACCATTTTGCAGGATTCATGTAAATGGAATCCCTAAAAATTCAGATTTTGGTCAATCTGATTTTTTTTTTTGGGGGGGGGAGAATTTGTAACGAATTTGAGCTGTTACTCACCAATATGCTAATTTTTAAAGTTGTAAACATTCATGAGTATGATTTGACAAACAGTAAAGCATCAAAAATCTCCAAATAAATACTGAATGAAGTTAACAGGTGTGTGACTAATATGAGACGAGTGTGTCATTTAAATTACTTAAAGACATTAAAAAAAATATATGTTGGTTGATGCTTAAATTCAACAGATAAATAGAAAGTCCTTTAAAGAATGTATTCGGCCCGGGCACCTGTTAATTAATAGAAAGCCGCTGATGCCTGCGTCTTGTAGATTTCTAGTCTTGGTGAAGTTGTGAGGATGCAATGACCAAGAAGAAGCTAACAGCTCTGAGAATGCAGATGGAGATGCTACTTGACTCTTGATGCTTATGAGTGGCTTGCACTGTGCAGTGAACCCTCTGTATTTGCTTTCATGCAGTCTTCTCTTTCTGGTAGATTTGGATATTGATGCGCCTACCTCCTGGACAGTGTTGTTCACTTGGTTGGCTGTTGTGAACGGGATTTCTCTTCACCATGGAGATTATTCTGCGATCATCCACCAGTGTTGTCTTCCGTGGGCGCCCAGGTCTTTTTGCATTGATGAGTTCACCAGTGCTTTCTTTCTTTCTCAGGATGTACCAAACTGTAGATTTGGCCACTCCTAATGTTGTAGCAATTTCTCGAATGGGTTTTTGATGTTTTTGGAGCTTAAGGATGGCTTGTTTCACCTGCATGGAGAGCTCCTTTGACCGCTTGTTTCCTTCACAGCAAAACTTCCCAAATGCAAGCACCACACCTCAAATCAACTCCAGGCCTTTTATCTGCTTAATTGAGAATGACATAATGAAGAGATTGCCCACACCTGTCCATGAAATAACCTTGGAGTCAATTGTCCAATTACTTTTGGTCCCTTTAAAAACAGGGTGGCACATGTTAAGGAGCTGAAACTCCTAAACCCCTCATCCAATTCTCATGTGGATACCCTCAAATGAAAGCTGAAAGTCTGAACTTCAACTGCATCTGAATTGTTTTGTTTAAAATTCATTGTGGTAATGTCTAGAACCAAAATTAGAAAAATGTTGTCTGTCTCCAAATATATATGGACCTAACTGTATGTGTGTGTATGCAGAAATAAGGGGATCTATCTGACTGATGAGGAGAATCACTGGGGTAAAAAGTGCATAGTCCAAGTGATAAAAATACACTTTATACACATATAACCAATATTAGAAATAAAACTACCAACATCAGATCCGGAGAGACATTCAGAGTAGGTAGGGCTCTGTTACAGATTTTTGGGGGAAGGAGAATAAATGTCCGGGCTTGGGTCAATCATGTGAACTAGGAAGTAGCCAGATGGGGCTACGAAATACGCATCACATAACCGATGTGCTGTCGCTCCTCACTGCTTCTCACTCGTCCCACCGCTGATGTAAAGAAGGGTCAATGGGAAACAGACAAAAAATAATTTGGGAAAAAATTTGGATAAATGAATGCTTGTTATAACCAAAATTGAGATGATTTTTTTTTTTAATAAAATACAGTCAGCCCCTTAAAGAACAGATGTAAATAATTTCCAAAAGTCAAATATCAGAATTCATCTGATAGATCATAATCTTTAATCATGTGTTTAATAGTTGCCTAAAACTTAAAAATGCATGAAAATATGTAGGAGGGTGGACTAATGCATGGACCAGTCTGGGTGCAAAGGACAAATGTATATGCTGTGTAAAATGTTTTACTGTAACATACTGTATATATGTAAGTGTAGGACGAAGAAGGGATTAGCTAGAGACAGTGGAGTACAGAGCTTGGCCACTAGGGGGAGACAGTACAGAGAGAGAAAAGGTCTTAACAACAGCTAATGCTAGGAAAAGCCAAGTCATGGTAGGCGGAGTTAATGGAACAGGAGCAGGGGATTTCCAGGCTGAAGGGATAAAAGGAGGAGAACCCCAGTCCTAGGAGGAGAGCCCAGGAAGAAACAGAGGGAAGAGCCCAGGAAGAGACAGAGGAGGGACACAGAGAAGAAGAGAGGAGGAGAGAGCACAGAGGGGGGGTGGCCCCAGAGAGACAGCAGAAAAGAAGGACAGCCTGGGGTACCGGACTGCTGGAGATCTGGGCACCGACGAGAAGTAGGTGTGCCAGCGGGTGGACGGGCCGAGTAGGTAATCGCTGTGGCCGTGGGCCTAAGGCAGCCACAGTGAGAGCGTCTGAAATGACGTTGTACCAGGGAAGCAGAGGAGGGAAGGAAGAAATGTGTATATGGGAACCCAGGCAGGTGTATGGAAGCTGTCTGATACTGCTGTTGCTGAAGAAAGGAACCAAATAAAGAAAAACCTGTTTATACAACTACGGGCAGCGTGAAAGGGACTACCCCCCGGTCGGCATACGTTCCTACAAATACGTCACATCATGGCAAAACCTTTACAGGTCTAAAAACAAATCCACCCTTGGGGTTTTTCTTTAATTGAGGCAAAGTCATGTAAAAATATAAGACCCCGGTGAAGCATTAATTGGGCAACTTAAAGGTCATATGGTTCTTTTTTTCCAGCTCTCATCAAGGTTACTATTTCCGAAAAGGAATTTAAAAAAAAATCTCTAGAAGCCTTTTGCCTTCAGAGCAATCTCTTCCTATGTAGTTACAAGACGCTTATAAAGAAGTCATCAGTTTTATACCGACCTTCCTGGTAGAAAGCAAATACAAAAGTCACAGGAAACAGTATTCCTATTAAGAGGTGACCTCTTCTACAAAACTGCTTAACTTCCAGTCTTTGGACACTTGTGCTCCAAAACTTTTTTGTGCAAATTATGGGGAAGTCACATTGTGTAATAGAAAGGCTTAGAATATATTTTATATGGTGGCATGATACTGTTACGTGGATGATAAAGGAAAATAACTGACACATGTCCCAAAAGAAAAACTCTCCACCAACCCTATTCAGTGCTTAAGGAAGCTTAAAGGGTTTGTTTGTAAGCAACATGCGTAGGTTTCTCTTGGAGTTATGCTCCTACAGTCAACGATCATTCCCATAATTTAACACCAGATAGTTCTGTCTGAACAAAGTCACTTATATGGTTATATTCACCCCACGTATAAAATGGACATTTGTGAAATGCACTGGAAATGCTTCCGGAATTTTTGTCATTTGTACCTGTGAAGATCTGAGGTTGTTGGTTGCAATAATCACCTAGGCAGGTTTATGATGTAACTACGGTATTTTTTATTCCTTACATCCATGGTTTTACAACAAATTAAGGTAGATGGCCAAAATACATTTTACCCAGTCCACAAAATCCCCTCCCCGGGGCCGATAGTCCTACTGCCCCTGTACCAGGCGATAGTCACTGTCTCCCAACTTTTGGTTGGTCCACAGATTTCATATCTCCCCCCAGTATAGTCTATAGTCACAGTCCAGGCTCCTCCAGATGACAACACAACCGACGTCCCTGAATCCAGGACCAATAATCCTTAAGAAAGTTTGTGAAAACCAGATGACAGATCCCTCAGTCATAGCAGGGAGATCCAGCCCAACTGGCAACCGATCTCCAAAACTCTATAGGCCATCCATCTATCCATGACTCCAGAACATCATTCTAGATACTCTGCCCTCAACATCACATCAACAACTGCCTGACTAAGACATGTGGCTTCTTTTCCTAACTTCCCTTAAAGCATTTGCTTTTTGCTCAAAAAATGAAGAATATTGCAGAAGCCCATCACCTGGAACTGCATGTGAGAACCCTTGTGGTGACGGCTCTCCTGGATCCACAATCCCCATCCATACAATGGGCCTAGTGGCTGGGAGCACAATGGCTTGAGACCCTGAGATGCTGATGACATTAAAAGAATGATTGCTTTAGATTTAGCTTTAGCAATCTCCTGGGTGGCCTTAGGTATGCATAAGACCCATCCAGCAAGTCTTCCTCTGCTTGCTGTCACTGAATGGAAACATTGATTCCTGAGGCTGAACTGACGAGCAAGCAAATCACTAAAAAAAACACAACATTAATACTTACGTAGCTGGTGCTCTGTGCTGGAAAAAGTCTGCATCGCGTAGAACTGTGGACTACACTCTACGTGCAATGGTCCAATAATCTTTAGTCCATGGAAAGCTCTTCACAGTACCCATTGGCCCCTATTAACCTGATATAGGACTTTGTCCTTGTGATCTACGGCAGGGTACTTTAGGTCAGAGTGTGTTACTGTATGGAGAAGTGTAGTCGGCCTTGCTTTTCAATGCAAAAAAATGTATACTACATAGTATATATTTCATTACCAAGGGAGTCTACGGGTGCTATATGCTACCTTATGGCTACCTAAGTAGATAGGCATTTGGAAGACCTACCAATATATGAAGGCTTGAGCCAATGTGAAATCTGTAGCAAGACCCACACCCCCCATTATTTACATACCACTTATAAGGCTAATAATGACTTCTGGGGAAAAGTGACTAATGGGCGCCTCAGAATTCGAAGCCCTGCTACAAACACACCCTACATTTCCTACGGTTATACTTTGCCCTACACGGTATCTTAAATATATCATATTTCTCCATAAATTGGTCACATCTGATCAGATGTCAATCTCCAGGGTACAGTTTTGTATAGATATCCTTTCGTAAAGGGAACCTGCCACATTGTACATGTTGTCCAATCAGTGCACAGTATGATCACGAGAAGGAGAAGCAGAGCAGAATTATATATAGGTTTGTGGGAAAACATTCGGTATAACTTGTATTTTATTAATTGAAATCCCTGGTATAGGCAGATGCATCCAGAGGGCGGTCCTACTTGTGACTGACAGTGATCTCTGCATACAGTCATACAGGGAAGACTGTCAATCATTGAATAGAACCGCCCACTGGACAAAAATGTCCATCAATCTGATCAGCTTCTCCTGCTCTTTTACATCTTGCCTGCAGATCCAACTTCAACATGACATGTTCTTAGTTGAGTAAGAAATTCCTTTTAATTTTAGTAAGGTCTTGATTTGTACCTTATTATTATTATTTATTCTAATTCTGACAAATGTCTAATTAATAATTTTTTTTCCCTGAAAAAATCTTCTGTGACTTTATATGTGCAGGTATTTTTTTATTTTTTCTACTAGACCATATGCACGTATTAAGTATTAAGAAAATCAACTCAAAAGGTATAAAGGCCTTTAAAACTTATTAAAAAAATGACACCATAAAAGCCCTTTTGATATGAGCAATAGGGGCTTTAGAGAACAATTTTGGATGTAACCTTTACATGAAATTCTGGTAAGACAATTTTAATTGGAAAGTTTAATTAACTTATCCTCCAAATTAGAAGAGGAATAAGAAGATATATTCCTGGACTAAGGTCTGACTTTATTTCTCTTCTTCCTTTCATAGGCTGGAATTACACATGCCATTTTGTGGTAAGTGTTTAAAGGGAATCTGTCACCCCTTTCTTGACATATCATATAATGATATCATTCAATTGTGTGTCACATAAGGATTCTCTTAGTACTTTTGCTTCCCCCTGACCCCGCACCTTTCATGCATAAATACCTTTTTTTATATCGGTTCAGATGTATGTAAACTGCCACGGTCCGGTCCGCTGGGCGGGGCTTATTCACCTGCTCCCCCCCTCCCTGTCTTCCTCCACGCTTTTCTTCTTGTGTAGAGCAAGACAGGGAGGGGGGAGCAGTTGAATAAGCCCCGCCCAGCGGACCGGACCGTGGCAGTTTACATACATCTGAACCGATATAAAAAAGGTATTTATGCATGAAAGGTGCGGGGTCAGGGGGAAGCAAAAGTACTAAGAGAATCCTTATGTGACACACAATTGAATGATATCATTACATGATATCTCAAAAAAGGGGTGACAGATTCCCTTTAAGCTAAGACTCCTTTTTATTTCTCCTACTGTATTTTGTTCAAAAATACAGCCACAAAAAACTGCCACATTATTGGAACCATGGTCATTGTCATTTTTTCATATTTGCTTTCCAGGATTCAGAACTTTGTGATGTCCATGGGTCTGAGTCTGCATCAGAAGAAGAGGTCCAGGTGTCATCCGGCAGCGAGGACCAGAGCAGTGATCGACGCGAAGAATACGTGACAGCTGTTTCGGGGGTCCATTGTAGTCATCCTGGTAAGACACGGTTTCCACGCATCTTGTATGAATGTCACGGATGTCCGTTCAAGGGTACGTGGTGGTGTGGTGGATTCAAATCTGGTTGATGGCAGTAGGAAGAGATTAGAGGACATGGCGGTGTAATATTTCCTGATTGTTAGGGGTTGGTTATCTACAGTTGTGGGTGTGTTTGCTAGCCGTGTTTGGCAAGGTAGTGTTCCCACAGGTGGAAGGCCGTCTCAGTGGCCGCCGTTCCTCCTGTGTCTACTTCGAGCAGCACGGTAGATTTGGTTCTCTTGGACAATAGAGCTAGGGGAGAAGTCTATGTCTGTTTTGACAGTCCGTTGGGGGCTCACTTGAAATAGAGAGAGAAAATCTGGAAGGACGAATATATTGAGATTTTTTCCTTATTGCCGTTGAATTTCGGTTGGGTTAAGCTGGATGAGAGCAAAAAAGATGAGGAGGAACAGAGACGTTATCGCCTCATTACTTGGACCTTTCAAAAATAGTTGCAAGCGTTTACTATATTGGGTAGTATGGTAGGTGAGAAGGCGCCTCATAATTGTTTGGCTCTATTCTGCTTTTTAGACTCAATCGGGGAGACATACTGCACCAAATTTGCGCTGGGACCATAAGGATATTAGCTTATGGCAGCCCCAAAATTGTTGTAGCAGTCCTTTCTCGGGAGTTACGGGGGTGCCAGCAGTACTATAGCATCCTCGTCCAGTACAAGGAAGGTGTACGCTGGCAATTCAATGAAAAGGGATACCGTTTTGGATCATGATGCAAATTTAAGCATGAATGCTCTGGATGTGGGGGTCCGGCAGACACACTAAATGTTTTAAGAAGGTAAAAGGCAAAGCCAGTGAGTTTTCAGCAAAAAGAGAAGACTCCGGTGAGAGTAGATGCTACCGTTCCTAAGTAGGTATCCTAATAGGGAGGCAACCTGCTTGTTTCACAAGGGTTTCAGTTTTGGATTTAAGATCTCATCTTTGGTTGAACCATATACTGTACAGCTGAACAATTAATAGTTGGACTGTAATCACAAGCATGTTGTTAGGGACAAGTTGCAGAATGACGTTTGACTCAGCGGGATCCCAGGACATTTTGATACCCAGCTGAGACCTGATTTGGGGGTCTTCCCTTTGGGAGTGGTTCTGAAAAAGGAGCCTAATAAGTTTAGGCTAATACACCATTTGTCATATCCGACTGGTTAATGACGGTATAAGCCCAGAGTTCGTGTCAGTTTCCTAATTACATTTTGATAAGGCAGTTGAGCGGGTGCATAAGCTCGGATGAAGGTCATTGATGGCTAAAACAGATATTGAGTCCAAGTTCCGCTTGCCTCCAGTGCATGCGGATAGTTTTTATTTGTTAGGCTGTTTTTGGGATGAGAGTTTTTATGTGGATTGCTGTTTGCCATAGGTTGATTGGTTTCATGCGCTTATTTTGAGAAATTTCACTATTTCATTGAATGGTAATGACAGATGAGCCTGTGTGTCGGGCTCTCCATGCATGTGCTGTGACTGTCACACAGCTGCGCCACATGCAGCTGCGGACCAAACAGCTGATCAGCAGGAGCGATTCAGGAAGCCGGGTTCCCGCTGCAGCTTATTCAGTAACGGCTAAAGCTTGATGAATAAGCAGAGACCCAATCATATTCGCTCATTTCTACTTTTTAGTAGCTTTCAGGTGGGCAAATTTGTAGGTAAGAATGCGAAGTATTATGGTGGATTATTATTCAAGGATGTAGCCTGTGAGGTGGATGTGGTACGGTGCCATTTAAGGCATTCAGAAAAGATGGATCTTCTTAGCAAATGTTGAGCCAGAGAGGTTGCGTCTGTTCATTAGATCAGGGTTAGGGAAATGCCCTGAGGAAGGGTAATGCCTCAATTTCAATTTCATATTGATATTCTTGTGCTGCACGTGAGTGGGAATGATATGGGTTCTAGGGCTTCAAGTGACTTGATCCGTGACATCGAGTGTGAATGCCTTAGGCTCTTGTAATCCCATCCGATTTTAGTGCTCGTCTGGTCTGACAACATAGCACACCTCACATGGAGACATGCTTGGCCGGTGGAAGAGATTAATAAGGCGCGCATTAAAGTTAATCAGAAAGTGTCTCGTTTCGTTGCGAGGCTCGATGGGGTGGTGGTACAGCACCGAGAACTGGAAACCCCTTCGCAGGAGTTTCTTAGGTTGGATGGAATTCATTTAAACCCAATTGGCAAAGATATTTGGACCTTGGCTCTAATGGACATTGTTGAGAAGGCTTTAGGTCTGTGGCAACACTCGCATGCATTAGAGGTCATGTCTGCTATCTGTGGCAGAAAAGGAGGGGGGTCTTGGAAAGTGGTGGATTGCACAGAAGAACGAGGAGAACCCAGTACGGGGACAGGTTACCCCCATGTTTGGCAGTTTCATTATTAATGTTGTGGGTCCTTACTGGACTTAGGTCTCAGCGTGACATTTGATGCGAGTAAATGCAGTTGGGTGCCCTCGAGCCAGTGTGGTGCAGCAGAGGGCAGTGTGGAGGAGCTGTTTGTTACAAGAAGGAAAAATGGAACATTCATTCCACGTCCCCTCCTTTTTCAGGTATTTATACCTATTTATTTTGATTGGGAATTGATGTTATTTATTTTGTTATTATTTAATAAATGAGGCTGCTGTGGCCCTTTACGTCTGTCACGCAGTGGTGTCTTATTTTAGGTAAGAGTTTGGGAAAGTGTTAATTGTGGGGTCTTCCCTTTAAAGTTGGGCCGTTTAGTCATACAATTCCAAAGTCATGTTTTTTGCTCAAAAACACAACCATAAAAACTGCCTCATTATTGGAACCATGGTAATTTTTCAATCTTCTATTTCCATTTCTTCATATCTGCTTTCCAGGATTCATAACTTTTTTCATTGTGCTGTTTTTAGGGATCAAGTTTAGTTGGAAAAAATGACCAAATTTTGTTCAAAAAAATTGGAAATAAATTGTACAAAAAAATAGAAAATTTGACAAAATTGGAGATAATGGAATTGAACGGAAAAAAAAGCAATGCCAACATTGTTATTTGGGTATCATATTTTTGGCATTCCTTGTGCAGTAAGATTAGATATTAATTTCTTAGTTGGAATAAATACAGTTTGGTTTTCTGAAATCCATAACTTTTCTATATTTCCCTTGATGGAGTTATGTAAGAGCTGTTTTGGAGCTTATGTATATTACTTACATTTGCTGGTTTCCCATTGTTTGCCACAAGCATCATGAACTGGTTTTGAGACTGTTCCTACTACATTACAGTCTGCTGTGGATTCCATAACCTGCTTCTGCTCTGATTAACCCATCGATTGCTGCAAGTGTCAAACTGTTGATATCTATTCACATGACTTTGCTACTTGATGTAGACTTTGTCTCCTACAACTGTGTGGTGCTTTAGACCCATTGTGTCCCCTCGTTCTGCCCTTCTGGTTCTATGACTCCTTATGTTTCCGACTTTGCTTGTATGTCCGCCATCCAGCAAAGCCTGTTGTCCAAGTCCTCGCTGTTCAATGTGTCCTCCAGCCTGCTGTGCCAACTCCCTTGGTTCTTATGTCCACCCTTTCTTGTGCACACTTGTTTCTTGGTGTGTTGTACTTGTTACTTGATCCTATATTTATCAGTAGTGCCCTCAGCTGTTTTTCTTTTCAACTCCCTTGGTTTTTATGTCCAATCTGACCCATGAATCCATCTCACCTGTGAGCAGGGATGGGAAGATACTAGTATGAAGGGAGGGCTTCCATTATCTAGCATTTTTGATGCTGTAGTCACTATTGACGTGGTCTCCAATGGGTAATTTGCCTTGATTGTAGTTATTTCCAATCACGGCAGTTGCATACTGGCTTCAGCAATATAAACCAATCGACTCATGCTGAGGATGGAGCAAGCTGAAAAAATATATAATATAATATTAGGCAAATTATTATAAAATGTTTTCATTTTTTACCATGATTGAAATATTTGATATTAAACAATTGGACATATTTATTTAAAGAATGCTAAAAAAAGTTAGTTTCATGTTTTTACAACTTTACCCATTGCCCCAATTTTTCTTTGTAATTTCTAGCAACTTTTGCTTCCGGATGGTACATGGAATGAAGACAGATGGAGGACTTCTCAGCCTCAATCATTTCTATCAGACACAGATTAAACTCCTTAACTAACGTGTGACTCTTGGTAATTGCGATCGGATAACTGAGGCAGCATGAGAAGAGCAGTGGTGGATCGGTAACATGAGTATGATTTATTTTATTACATTGAAGCATTCTAGGAGTTTTCAAAAACTTGTTTAGAAGTTGGACACCCACTTTACATGAACTAAAATGGGCCTACGACGCAACTCCCAGCACAAAGCTTAAATAGGGTGTCTGGCCAAAAGCAGAAGTTTTCCAGAGACTTTGCTACTTCTTGTGGACCTTGTCACCTACATCTGTGTGCTGCTTTAGACCTCCTGTGTCCCCTGGGATTTCTATAAATACTGTAAAAAAAAACTAATTGATACTCAACTACTGGCACCCAACTGGATCCAGCACTGGACACTCTATGGTCCATGCTAGTACAGGAAAGAGGCTATATTACAGCAGGACCGCTGCGGCCTGTGACTGACTGCAGCGGGCAGGTGACCTTGAACAGTGCATTATTAGAAATACATCCAATTACATGCTGCTGAAGTCACCAAGTCACAAGCTGCAGCAGTCCTGCTTCTGGGGGAACGGTAATGTCTTTTCGTCCTGGATCCAGTTGGGTAGAGGGAGATAAGTATGAATTATTTTGCTATTATTTAAGGAGACAAGCCCCTGGGGAACTTTTCTTTTTGCCTGGACTATCATTTTAAAGGGTTTATCTCATAATTTGTCTGAAGGAGCGCACCGCTCCTCTGCTTCCCAGCTTCCGGTTTGTCGGGGTAACATTTCAGATGAGTAGCATGACTGAACTGCCAGCCCGAAATGTATGCTTTGCCTCTGCATCATATCTCATGCCTTTTTCTCATGAGTGCCATGGAGGACCTTTATTAAAAGGGATTGTCCACTACAGGACAACTCAATATTATTTGACCAAGAGAAATGAAAAAATAAAAAATGAAAATCTATACCCACCTCCTGGACTTCCAGTACTCTTCTGCTCTGATCGCTGCCTGCATCACCCGGCGGTCTGTTGGGATCAAACATCCAGTAGGGGCATCACATGACCCCTGCAGCCAATCATTGGCCAAAGATCAGCTGCATCATTCACATTTTGAAATGAATGCACACTGTACCAGTTAATAAGGGGTTGTCAGCCCCTTTAAACTCAAGTTGGCCTCTTAAAACCATCAGTCCCTTAAATCTCTACTTTCAATCGCTATTGATTGTGATAAAAACAACTTTGATCAGAGTTTTCTCTGATTCCGGTCACGGCAGCATGGTGGCAACTGTTGACAAAATTACTGCTATGGATGAGAACATGAGCACAATGCCCTAAAAGTACCATGGTTGACATCTGATGCCACTGAGGTGCTAAGTAGTAGTAAGAGTTCCCATAAAGTTATATAACAATATGGTAATGTCAATATCATGATATTAATATGGGAAAGGTGGGCATCCTTTTTCCTCATTAGACGGGAGCCCGGCTCCCTCCGTCTACATTTAGCACACATGGGAGAGAAACAAGCCGAGAGTTAACGCTGGCCTTCGAGATGATTAAACAAGCTTCTCCACCACCAAGATGGAACGACGGGAGGAGTTCAAGGTCATCAATCCGTACCAGGAGTTGTGGTACTTTTTTTTTTTTAAGGGACCCGCTCTCCTTTCTGCTGCTCTAAAACCTTTTTAACATCCCTAACCTAGAAACACAACATAATAAAAAAAAAGAAATACAAAGGATACAGCACAACCAAAGCAGATACGTATGCCACAATATATAAAAGAGAAAATAAGTTCTGTGTCTTATTTAATGTATCTTGACTTAGTTCATCCACCGCAGCTCCGGCAGCTCCGGTGAGGATAGAACCTGTCAACGCTGCTGACTTCTAATGACAAAATCTCCACATAACCTTCAAACAAATCCTCAGTGCAGACCAATCACTGACTTCCCAGTTTGTCCCCCGGTGGCAGTAAACGCCGTATATTTGTCTTTGGCACTGTAATAGTTTAGAGCAGATACCTGTACAGACCTGACAATGACATGCCTGCACATTGCCATTTCTCTTTGTTCCTTTTTTTTCACCCCCGTTCATAAATGTAAGCCTGTCTGCAGATTATCCGGGAAAATAACATCAACCCGTGACAATAAAGGTTTGATCTTCGATGGAAAACTACAAATGATCCCCAAAGGTATTATGACCTAGTTGTGCAATAACATTAGGGGATGGCAAGTGACATGTTAGTGATACAGAGTACTCTGAAAAGTCATCGCTTACATTATTATTATTACACAGTCCTTAGTAGTGGAGCATAGGGATCAGAATGAAAAAAAAGAGTTTAGAACGATAAACAAGGAGATGTGGTTGGAGGGTCCAGGGCTATGGTTCACCCGACTTCTGTTGGGTGCTACTCTGCATGTTACCCTTGTTGACTCCCCATATGATATACAGTCAAATACTGTACATATATAGCCACACCATAAATAGAAAATGATAACACAAGCACCTAAAAAACAATAAAAATAGACAGCACTCACATAATAAATAGCAAAGTATAAAGAACAAACAATTTCACAACTACCTAAAAACAATAAAAAATGCAGCACTCACATAATAATAGCAAACCATAAAGAGAACTCAATATCACAACTGCCTAAAGAACAATAAATATATACAGCATTCATAATAAATAGCAAAGCATAAAGAGCAAACAATATCATAACTGCCTAAAAACAACAAAAGTTATAAAGCACTCACATAATAAATAGCAAGCAATAGTAAACCATACAAAGCAAACAATATCACAACTGCATAACAATACAAATATACAGCACTTACATAATAAATAGGAAACAATAGCAACGCATAAAGAACAAAGAAAGAATATCACAACCGTATAAAAACAAAAGTATACAATACTTACATAAAAAATGGCAAACCATAAAAAGCAAACAATATCACAACTGCCTAAAGAACAATAAAAACATACAGCTCTCACATATTATTATTTATCATGTATTATTCCATGGCGCTTTACATGTGAGTAGGGGTGTACATAATAAAAAACAAGTATAATAATCTTAAACAATACAAGTCACGACTGGCACAGGAGGAGAGAGGACCCTGCCCGCGAGGGCTCACAATCTACAAGGGCTGGGTGAGGATACAGTAGGCGAGAAATAGCAAATGATCAAGAGCAAACAATATCACAACTAGCTAAAAACAAACTAGCTTAAAAAAATACAAATATATATACAGTACATATATATATATATATATACACGTGTTACACAGTCAGAATCAGCGTGTAACAGCAGCAATCAGAGACCGGCACAGAGCTATGCTGTTAAGCTTTTAAATATTGCTGTCCATCACCGACTGTGGCATTTAAGGAACGTGGTTCCAGGGGTCCTAAATGTACCCCTCCTCCCCGATAGACGACTGTGTCATGAAGGGGTTAAAATTAATAAAATAATATTGTGTTAACAAAATTAATTTGATTTTTCCAATCACTAACAGGCAATTGCAGAGCTGTGGTGGCTGTGTACACAGCTGGCCAGTGGGCACCGAGCGTCAGACCCCTATCAATACCCCACCCCATCAGTGGAGTCTACTAGTGGTGGCTTTACATCACTGAACATGATGATCTTATTCTTGTATGAAGATTTTTGACCGTAGAAATTCATTTTATAAAGCTCCTATTGCCGCTCTCCATCTGTGACTGCGGCTTTTGAGGACCGCCCACTGGACTACTAAGCATGGAATAAGCAGAAATTAAAATGAGTTAGAAATTTTTTTTTCCCGCAGTACTATATATCAATTTTCTCAGCTCCCCGTGCTCTATAAGCCACTACCTGAATATTAGACATCAGATTTAATATGACAGGTTTCCTTTAAAGGAATTGTGAAGGACCGTTGTACTGGAGACCGGCCACTAGGTGGTGTACAGAGCTGTTCTGGCTGCATACGCGAGCTGTAGACAGCTGTTCATGGGGGGCACAACGTGTCAGACTCCCACCAATCAGATAGTGGTGAAGTAGTAATTATTATAGAGGACAGGTCCTAGCCGCCATTTACAATCCATGTTTTCTTACTATTGTGATGCTCTGCTGCAACTCATTCTTCTCAATCTTAAAGTCAAAAATAAAAGTTACATCAATAGAATGTAAAAGTTAATGAAACCTTAAAATTCCAAGTGAAGCCAAATTACACATAAGAAGAAATAGTAAAAATTTACGCTAGATAATTGCAGTAGAAAGTTCAGTCCAGACGACAAGTGATGACCTGAAAGATTAAAAATAAGTCTCCTTCCAGGATTTCACCATTACTAGTAATGATAAAGCACCAAAAGACAGTGTTCTGGCAGCAGTAATATATTTTCCTCAGCACAGAAAAAAAAATCATCAGCAAGATATCTGTGCACATTGCTGTGCTTCAATATGAAAGCTGCTAAACTATCGCGCATCAAACGTACCCCCATGTGGAAAGAAACAGCGTCCTTAAAGGGATATTCACTTTTGACCATCCCTTTATTTTATATGGTAAGTTGAATATGATAATGTTTTGATTTGTTCATTTTTTTGTTTGTTTTTTTCTGAAAATTTGTTCACAATTTTATATAATTTTACACTTTTTTGGTAATTTTTTAATTTTTCAAAGTACTTCATGGTACAGTAGAATTATAGCCATGGTTGAATGGATGGAAAGTCATTCTTCATAAGTTATCAAACTTAACAGAAAACTAATTTTCTGTCCAAGTCAAGGCCGATGGAATAGAAATGTGTTTGGGGATAAATTCAAAATGGAGCTTAGGTATGAGAAATTAAAAATTTTTAAAAATAAAACTTCTTAGAAATGGGTAAGAATTTAAGCTGATCCACTGGAATAAAAAAAAAATCAGGAGTGCATCAATTGTACTCAAGCTCCCAAGCAAACCTGATGACATAGAAGTGAGAGTCATTGGGTTCTTAGACTCTTGGGATCCATTTCCTGACGGAGAAAATCCGATGCCGTGACTGCAGAAATGTCCTTCGTCCCCTTCCAGTAATTTGGCTAGGTATTATGAGTACACTGTATAGTTCTGCGACTGCCTAGTAGGCTCTTGATAATTTTTTTTCTTATGAACATTTTTCTCCAAGGCCAAAAATATGACCATTGTAAGACTTTGAATGACTTGACGTAACAATGGAACACGATCGTAAAGTGATGACGCAGAGTTAGAGGACACTATTTTGTGAGAAAATCGACCGAGGTATGTAATAAAAATGGTGTATGGATGTAGGTAATGATCATCGACATGATTAGGCTGGGGGTCACACTGCGTTATGGCAGTCCGTTAACGCCGCCATAGACCCCCATTATGTGGCGCATCGCGACACATGCCGTAAAGCGGCACGCGTTCGCGATGTACCGTCATTCACTGACGGAGCCTTGGACGCGGGCTGCAGCGTCCGAGGCTCCATCACCGCTAGCGCTGATGAAGCATCAGCACTAGCGGTATAGCATAACGCATATCGCGTTATGCTATAGCGTTAACGCAGCACGTCAACGCTATGCGTTGAATGGGCTGTGTTAACGCTATGTGAACCCGGCCTTAATTATTGGAGTAAAGGGAATAAAGCTTTTAAATTTAAAAAAAAAAAAATCCACAACTGTCTAAAAACAATAAAAGTAATAAAGCACTCATATAATAACTAGCAAACAATAAAAAGATCCTTGATCAGGAATAGAACAGACACTTATTGGACATTTTATAATTTTCCCAAATTCATATGAAAATATTTACAGCTCATGCTGCATTGTACCCAATTATTATATATTTTAGGAGTCGGAGTCGGTCCATTTTATACCAACTCCAACATCGACTCCACCAAAATGGACACCGACTCTGACTCCGACTCCACGACTCTGACTCCACAGCCCTGGTTGTAATGAAAAAAACTGCACTTGGTTTACTTCAGGATAATATGGAAACTAATAACAATCATGAAGAACTTCTTACAATGTCGTCGGTACACCGGGTGTCCTCTTAACACTTAACACTTACAGGCTTTTTGCTTCATTGGTTCATAGCCAAAATTAAAACTATTAAAGACATTTATATGTAAATTAATGTTTATATGAATAAACATATGAAAAATTAAGAAAATGTATTGATTTATTAATTATGCTTTGCTGTCTCTCCAAAGCATAATAAACAGATGATAAAAAAAGGGAGAAGGAGTAAAAAATAACCTTGTCCTTATGCCTCCTTTCCCAAGCTCTCCATTCCTTTGCACTGGTCTTCAGTTCTGGTGCTGCCGTCCAGGCCAGTGACTAGTAGGGGGGGGGTGTATTGCCAAGTTTTTAACACTAAGGTTCAGATGCAGCTTTAAAGAAGGCGATTACTTGCGATATAACGCAATTTTATTTCAAAGTACAAAATTAAAGGAATAGTGTGATTGAATAGTATGATTGCATACACTTTTGTATATTTTAAGATACAAAGGTTAAGAACATATAAAGATTAAATGCATATAATGATTAAGTATATATAATAATAATCTTTATATAGCGCTAACATATTCCGCAGCGCTTTACAGTTTGCACACATCATCACTGTCACAAGCTAAATTCCCTATTAGTATGTTTTTGGAATGTGGGAGAAAACCAGAGAACCCAGAGGAAACCCACGCAAACACGGGGAGAACATACATATAAAGATTAACTATATACAGTATACTTACATCATCACCAAGAGGCTTTTAAACATCACCCGTCTGGAATATCAGAGAAGCAACACCAAAACAGAGAACCCATGGGAAACTCACAGCACTGCACGGGCGTCCCCAATTATGCAGATATCACCACACTGTATATATACAGGTACCCCAGTTTTTGCTTCTGACTTAGTCATGTTTCTCTGGCCTTATATAGTGATTTACACTATGTAGTAACTCTAGTTTCCCCCTGCCATTCCAGTGGCCAGCTTTCAAGATCAGATGAATCTGAGATACCATGAAATCATCAGACAATGGGCCGTAGACCCTTAGAATATAAAAGTCACAAGGATTTAGATAAAACCACCACAGACAGAGGTCAAGTAAACCTTAATGTTTTACAATAACAAACAACAAACATATAGAAACTTAGAACTATTTGTGAAGTGAAAGGGTTTCAGGTAATAAACAAACAGTTCTCAAGATTGTGTCACTGTGAGCATTGTCTGACTATTTAAATGTTTGACCAGAAATGCAGCTATGTAATGGTCTGAATGAATTTCAATATGGACTCAAAATAGCAAATTTATATTCGCACTAAAGGGCTGAGGTAAGGACAGGTGACAGCTCGGGTTCAGATGAGTATGATGTATTTTATCATTTGACCCTCTTCCCAACATTCAAATATAAATATCAAAATGACAGGTGGCCATTATGCTGGATTCAGGTTCATGAAATCCCCCAAAATTTGGATTCATCAGAGTTAAAAATTTTGGGAAAAATCTTATTGAATTAGATTAGTTACAGAGCAATTCACGAATCTCTAATCAGCATACAAAAATCCTCAGATGTGAGAATGCAGGAATACCAGTCACCTCCATGGAGTAGAACAACTCCCATATACTACAATGGATAGGGTTACAAGCATGCAAGATGTTAGACTCACTTGGTGAGGTGGATCCACAAAGCTTCAGGGTCGGGTGGGCACACGGACCCCGAATGTTGATGCAGCAGGCAGGAGGGCACGTTTAGAGCAAGGCCTTTTGCAAATTGCCTCTTCAGAGAGGAAGAGGACTAGAACTCTAGTTCCACCCATTAAAAGTCAATTTGAACCCTTTAACGAACCTTGACACATGACTTAGGATAAAAGCCAAACCAGAATCTCAATTTGCAGATGCATGTTTCAGGGTGTTGGCCATCTTCAGTGCACAGCAAGAGATCGGATTTGGCTGCATGAGAGGCCTCTGACTGAGGTATCTGGGGTAATGTTTCTCCTTGTGGAGAGTGACATTCCTGTGATGCCACAGTTTATAAGCCAAGCAATGCTCCTCTGGGAATTTAAACATGCAAATGCAAATTGCCTTTTCAGAGAGGAAAAGGCCTTGAACTCTAGTGCCTCCTATTGAAAGTGGCAGTCATAAAAGTCATTACTGACCCTTTAACAAGCTCAGTCAGAGGCCTCTCATACAGCAAAAATATATCACATGCTTTGCACTGAAAAGGAGGAACATCCCGGAACACGTGTCTGCAAATTGAGATTTTGGTTTGGCTTTTATCCTAAATCATATGGCAAGCTTCGTTAAATGGTTGATATGGGACTTTTAGGATTGCTACTTCCAATAGGTGGCACTAGCCTTCTAGCCTTCTTCCTATCTGAAGAAACAACTTAATTTCCCAGAGGACCATTGCAGGGCCTGTAAGCCTCCTTACCCTGGCATGTCAGCCATGTCATTCTCTGCAAGGAGAAGCGTTATCCCTTAGAGTGAGGTCTGCCAGGCTGCCAGGTTAGGTACCCTCTTAGTTTAGGGTGGTAGTGAAGTAGACAATGCACTAGAAAGTGGTCTTGAGACAAGAAAAAGTTGTTTCTAGAAGATAAAGCCTGATGGCAAGTTACAGACAGGATGAGGCCTATGTGAAGGGACATAGTCCTATGTTTGGCCACTGTAAAGAGAAGAGGAACATGAGTCCAAAGTTATTTTTATGGTTATTTCTGCAATAGTAACTACAGCGCCATCATTTGGCTATTAAAACTACCAATATTTTGCATCAGATTGCATTATGGTTTATTCATCCGGAATTATCTTCTTTTCAAAATTAACACGAGAGGGAAGCACCCGTACCACACTATACCACTGATAAGCTGAAAAATGATGTGGTGTCAAAAAGACTTGGATTAAAAGCTCAAAGTGTTAAGAAATATATAGCGACCACTTTTTATGCCCCTCTTGTAAGTGCATGGGGTCACATGACCTAATGTCACTGAAGAAACCATCCATGTTCACCTGTGAAGCAACAGGTGAATTTGATATTATGTCACAATAGCTTCTGTTCTATAAAAGTAAAATGATCACAATTATTTGTTTCTTTTTTTAAAAAAATAAAAAAATAAATGACATATAGGGAGGCATGGTGAGATTTTTCCTTAGAATTTTTAACCAGCTCTAAATAGGAGAAACAAAAGAACCCCATGACATCCTATTGTGTAATTAGTTTGGATATCGAGTTGATGAATCACCTGTACTGTACTTTCCTTTGAACCCAACTGCAAATACTGGCAGCAACAGATATATTTCCTTTCTGTACAATGTCTTTCCTTTGGAATTGGTGTATCTTAGCCAAGCTCCTCAGGGGCAGGACTACAGTCTGGGCAGCCTGTGCAACTGCACTGAAAGGCCAAAGAGGCAGGGTTTACAGATTATATTATTATAATTATTATAGGTAATAATTTGCAACAGGACCCTGACCAGTGTTCAGCTTCATTTTGATGGAGGATCATCTTGGTGATGAAGTGGGAGGAGTTTTACTTAGCAGAGGAAGGATTGAAGGCCACATCTGAGATGCAGTGAGACTTTATAGCAATGTGAGTGAAGTGAATAATGAAATGTTTATAGTGTGGTGCTATTTGTGACACATGAATTTTGTGGCATGTGTCCACGCTGTTTTTTTGTGTTGGGCCAAGCCTCTGTTATTCCTCTTGAAAGTCTATGAATAAATTGACAACTGGGTGTTACCATTCCTCTTGTTGAAAGAATGTGTCTGCACACTGCTAGGTAGAAATGAGTGAAATGATTTTAAATGAATCGAGTTCACTGTGATTTCACCAAATATTCAGATTTTAACAAATCCAAATTTGATTTGTGCAAATCCAACAACATTGTGGCCAGGTGGATGACATTTTGCTTGACTCGGATGGATAGGAAGTGGTTAAAATGCAGCAAACTCTTAAATTCACCTTTCCTCAGCCCTTCCTCTACCTGTCCTGCGCTGCCGCTCAGTATCAGTCATCCTATCAGCTGCTTTTCAGTCTTCTCCATCCTGATCTTTTGCCGAGCACTGCTGAAGTCCCCTGTAACAAGGTGGCACGGGGTGGTAGTCATGGGCAAGTTTACTAAGCAACAGTCAGTGAACACTCCGGCACCTTGTACATGAAAAGACAGATGACGTCCCAGTCCTGCGGTACAGTCAATTACCTTCAGCACACAGTCACTTAGGTTGCAGAGGATGAAGTCTCAGGAAACACCACAATTCAAAGTTCTGTTCCAACAACAAAAATTTACTGAACTTGGTGCAAACAAGACAATGCTTCCTGCGCTTTCCCTGCTACTTCAGTAAACTGCACAACAGCAGCGCCTCTCCTGGTCCCGAACCCTGTATTTCTCCTGGGGTTGATGCCACAGAGTCCATGTCAGCCTAGGGCAGCCTTCATCCCCCCGACCGGGGAATCTTCTGTCCTCACTACGGTGCATGTCCTGCCCTGGGTAAGCCGGCCTGGGATCTGCCCTCAGAGCAGGAAGTCCTTTCTCTAAGTTCTGAGATTTTGCACCATCCCCCTTTTAACGACTCCCAAACAGTTTAACTCATTCTATCCCTAAACTAAATATATACAAGTACATGCACATTTAGGATACAACATATGACAATGACATTACTACATAACATAACAGCTTAAAACATTAGTGAGCCAGCAGGGTGCCGCATTTGACACATATGCTCGGTGTATAGGAGAGAGAAGGTACATGAGGGTCCCTCCACCTCCTTACACCCCAAAGTTATGTGGGGCACAAAGCAATTAGAGGACCATGAGAGGAGCACTGTTGATGGGACAGGTATGGGGAGGATTGAGGAGAGAGGATTAGAAGAGTTTATTATTTTTTAACCTTTTCCTCACAGGTTTGATATGATTTAAATCCCTCCACCGATTTGAGCAAATTTACTCCCCCGAATTGAGCAAATTCCCACCCCTGATTTGAGCAAAATCCCCCCCCCTGATTTGAGCGAATTCCCTCCCCCAAATTGAGCAAATTCCCTCCCCTGATTTTAGCAAATTCCCTCCCCTTATTTGAACAAAGTCCCTCCCTCGAATTGAGCAAATTCCCTCCCCTGATTTGAGCAAATTCCCTCCCTCGAATTGAGCAAATTTCCACCCCTGATTTGAGCAAAGTCCCTCCCCTGATTTGAGCAAATTCCCTCCCCCAAATTGAGCAAATTCCCTCCCCTGATTTGAGCAAATTCCCTCCCTCGAATTGAGCAAATTCCCTCCCCTAATTTGAGCAAATTCCCTCGTTCGAATTGAGCAAATTCCCTCCCCTGATTTGAGCAAAGTCCCTGCCCTTGAATTGAGCAAACTCCCTCCCCTGATTTGAGCAAAGTCCCTTCACATGAATTGAGCAAATCTGCCCAATGTCAAATTTCTGGACATTTGTTCAACTCCACCTCTGGATATATTCAGCACTGATTGGACAATGTCTGACTTTGCAGTCACACAACCCCAACTGATAACACTTTAATTAATACATTTTCAGGAGGCATAACCGAGAAACAGCACAAAGTAGAGTTCTAGAAAAATATCCATTAGAATTGTTAAATTATAGGGAATGCAAGTATTTACTTAGGGCAGAAGAGTAAGTTACAGAAAGAGCCTTTCCCCCCAGAGTCAAGGGCACCTTCTGTAAGTTGCTTATAAAATGAACATTCCCCCGAAGAAAGCCTTGCTTCCATGGTCACTGTAATGCTTGGAATATGGTATTGAAATATATTATTACATTTATTATTTCCTAAAAATCAGATTTTTAATTTTCTTGTTCTGGATATGTCAGGAGAACATCGCTATGATGTGAAATGAATTATCTTGAGCGGGAAGACTATTAGCATCCTTCTCTCTGCTCACAATGCAGCTCTAACCTTTCAATCCTCTTATTAACACCCATGTCAGGATTCTCCTTGAGAACAAGCCTGAGTGTCACCATTTTCAATAAGTTCCTTTCATTAAGAGCCCTGTTTTCCTGACATGGGATAACAAATGGTCATTGCCTGATCCTAATGTGCTTTCTAGCAACGCTCCTCTTGTACCACGGCGGCAATTATTTGTCATGTTAATATGAAATGGCACAGATGTATATATATAGGAAAATTATACTTCTAATAAATATGTAAAAAAATGCAAATTTCTCCTTAAAAAATGAAATAAACAAACAATTTCCATTCTTTTTACTGTGCAAGGACACAGATAGATATGGTAAATATGGTAATAAGTTCTGATATATTACTGTAGCCCTGTTATCTATTAATCTATTAAACAGATTGTCCCATAAATAATTAGAACATTTCTTGGTTAGATCACACAACGCATAAAAATAATCAATTGTAAACTTTTAAACTCAATCTCTGCCCACCTTGCCTCATTGAAAGCTTCTGAGTGTCCCTCCTCCTTGCGTCTGCTGAATCTCCACCCACCTGGACTAACTGACAGTTTTTCAATGTCCCTCTTCCATGCTGTTGATGAACCTCGTCCGACCTTGTCTTTTCCTCAGCTTCTCAATGTCCTCTCTCTATTTTGCTGCTGAATCTTCACCTACCTGACCTGATTGATAGCATCTCAATGTACATCCTCTCTGCTGTTGCTTAATCTCTGCCCACTATTTGACAACTTCTCAATGTCCCTCCTGCCTGCTGCTGAATCAACCCACTTGTCCTAGTTGACAGCTTGTGGTAGGGGCCGGGATTGAGGGGTGGTCCTCTGCTTACCACGTCCGGACGACACAGGCACCAGGCGAAGCAAGGAAAAGACAGAGGCAGAGTTCAGTTGTAACAGTTCCGGATTTTATTCGTCGTCCTCCTGACGACCACAACCACGCACCGCAGTTCTCCAGGCCTGGGTACCTGCACCTTTCCTCCAGTCGAAGTAACGTCCCTCGCGGATCTTTCGCTGGGGCTGTCCTAGACCAATCTACCACCAGCGCTTCACCTGCCCGAGGTCGTCGTCCAATCGGTACCCCCCGGGGCCTTGTCTGTCCTGCGGTCCGTTGGGTCAGGGCCACCCCCCTGACTGTCTCTTTCCTGTCAGTCCCCTCGCCGAGCCCTTCGCTGTCCTCCGTCTTCTGCCGAGCTCCTCCCGGGACTAACCTAAACTCTGGAACCCCAACCAGTGCTATTTATCCCCTCTCTCACTGGGAATTTCCCTCCTGGGTTCCTATCTCCCCGCCCCCCATGACTAAGCAGTTTCTATAGCCGTAAGCTGATGTTAAGCCCTGAACTACACTCCCCCCTGCCATCTTGTGGTCAAATTTCGGTACTGCACTCCCTTTCCTGTCTTTCCCTGCTGTTACCTTTCTGTCATTGCCAATCTCCGTCTGTAGTGCACAAATCGTCCCCTCCTACTTCCAGTCAAGTCTGTCCATCAAGTCACCTTCCCCACAAGCTTCTCAATGTCTCTCCTCTCTGCTGCTGCTGAATCTTCACCCACCTGGTTCAATTCACAGCTTCTCAGTGTCCCTCCTCCCTGGTGCAGCTCAATCTCTGCCTACCTGGCCTGATTGATAGCTTCTCAGTGTACTAATGTGACGCCCCTGAGGCTTCAGTCGCCACAGAGGTACTGCACCTCCTCCTGAGGTGTGGTGCCCCACCATCCAGGTAAGGTGGGAACTCCTAACCACGCTCCAACACCTGCACCCCTCACCACAAAGTAGTGCAGCAAAGCCACATTGCGGCTCCTTGCTTAGAGAGTAGCAGAGCACATTTGGTGGTTCCCTGCTTGGAAACACGAAATGTGCTGGGAGGTGGGTGGAGTTTAGAATACATAAAAGAGTGGGAAGGTTTAGAATTTCAGTTAGTTAGTTAGTTAGTTCAGTCGGTCAGGGTAGTCACTCAGAGAGGAGTGAGGAGAGAAGATCCCTAAGAGAGGAAGGAGGAAGGAGGTGCTGCAGCAGATCTCAGTGACCTGGGTCTGCTGGCACGGGAAAGGAAAGAAGGAGAAAGACATTGAACTGAAGCCTGAGCTTCCATAGGAAAGACAAGTACGGAAAGTAGGAGTAAAAGGGAACACAGCGGACGTGGGTTAGAGGAAGAACCCTGCCTAGAAGTTCTAAGCGCAAGGCCGGGGCCCAGTCTCCGAGGTGGTATGGAAACTAATGGTTCTGCAGCAGACACCGGTGGAGTAGTGGGCTGTAAATGCACTACTCCCATCTAAGACTTGGGGCACAACAGCAACTTGGATAGTGAGCCAGGACTCAGGAGTAAGGAGTCCCCGAAGCAGGCTACAGCTGTCTGCCGTACAAGTAGAGTTCTTGGGAACATCTGTCAGGAGGCACTCCAGTGTAACTGAGTACTAGGAGTATGTGGCGCCCCTGAGGCTCAGTCGCCACAGATGTACTGCAGCTTCTCCTAAGGTGTAGTGCCCCACCACCTAGGTAAGTTGGGAACTCCTTTCCACACTCCAACACCTGCACCACACACACAGGATAGTTCAGCAGGACCCCATTGCGGCTCCATGCTTAGAGGGTAGCAGAGCACCTTTCCTGGGTCCTTGCTTCATAACACGAGATGTGCTGGGAGGTGGGTGGAGTTGAGATATATAAAAGGTTGGGAAGGTTTAGAATTACAGGTTAGTCTGACAGAGGGTCAGAGGAGGTTCAGTCTGGAGGTCAGTCAGTCAGGAGAGTCTGAGGACAGATCCCTGGAAGAGGGAGAGAGGAAGGAGTGCTGCAGCTGCCTCAGTGACCTAAGCCAGCTGGCACGGGAAAGGAACAGAAGGAGAAAGACTTAGAACTGCAACCTAAGCTTCCATAAGAGAGAGAAGGAACAGCGCGGAACGAAGGAGTAGAGAGAACAGAGAGGAGTTGTGGGTTGGAAGAGGAACCCTGCTTAGAGGTTCTCAGCGCAAGGCCGGGGTCCGGTCCCCGAGGTTGTATGGACACTTATGGTTCTGCAGCAGACACCGGTGGAGTAGTTGGCTGTAAATGCACTACTCCCATCCAAGACTTGGGACACAACAGCAACTGAATAGAGAGCCAGGACTCTGGAGAAGGGAGTCCCCTAGAGAGGCTACAGCTGTCTGTCATACAAGTAGAGTTGTTAGGAACATCTGACAGGAGGAACTTCAGAGTACCACTGTACTGGAGCTCTTCACACTACAAGGCGCAATAGAGGAGTCGTTCAGGAGAGGTACTTGTTGGCAGGGTGTTGGAGAGGAGAATCCTGACTTGCCCGGGAGGTTGATCGAGTCTCTACCCCGGAGGACACAGCACGGAGGCAGGCACCAGTGTGTACCACGAACTGTGAGTAAAGCTTTGGAACTACAAGTCCTGGTGTCGTCCATTCATTTGTGCGCCAACCCCGTCAGCACCGCTACATCTGGGTACCAACATTCCTCACACCGCCTGCACCTATATTCTGCCCTGGGGTTACAGCTTCACCTGTGGGGAGCTACACCATCTATGCTGCAACACACCATCAGCCCCAGAGGATCCGCACACAGCGTTGGCTTAACATCTTGCTTGCCAAACACCACAGGTGGCGTCACGAACTTTCACATAAACTATATCTCAAACCACCATTGATTTGGGCGCCCAGGGCCATGGACCGGGTCACAGCTGCCGTGACATATCCCACTGACACCGGCCCGGTACCGAGTACCCCACAGCCCTGGGAGGGGCGACCCAAGTACTTCACTTAAAGGCGCTATAGAGGAGACGTTCAGAAAGGTACATGTTGGCGGAGTGTTGGAAGGGAGCATCCTATCTTGCCTGGAGGTTAACTGAGCCCAGGACCCGGAGGACACAGCACGGAGGCAGGCATCTGTGTGAACTGCAGACTGTGAGTAAAGCTTTGGAACTACATGCCCTGGTGTCCTCCACTTATTCCCACACAACTACACCCCGCACTACTACATCTGGGCACCAGCCTTTACACCGCCTGTGCCTCTCCTCCATTGCTACATCTACACTGCCCTGGGACTACAGCTCCACCTGTGGGGAGCTTCACCATCTTGGCTGCAACCCACCACCAGTCCCAGAGGATCTGCATGCAGCGGAGGCCTAACACCTCACTTGCCGAACACCACAGGTGGCGTCACGAACTATTCATAAACTTTATTTCATTGTTCATTCATCCCCTTTTTTGCCATGGAGCCCCAGGGCCACGGACCGGGTCACAGCTTCCGTGACAACTCCCATTGAGATCAACGGGCCCGGTACCGAGTACCCCGCTAGGCCCTGGTGGGGCGCTCCATTCTGGCGTCATGAACAGGATGACGAGACCCGATGCCATCGGGTTCTGTGTGCCTAAGATTTGTTGGACTTAAAACTTGTGAGAATGTGCCAAAGACCCAATTTAATAGACTGTGAAATGAATATTAAAAATGGCCGACAGCCTAGAGAAGAAGGGCGTGATAATATGGGCGGTCCCAAGAAAAGAGCATGGACTGTCCTGGGCCTCCCCTGTCTGAACTTCTATGCAACAGCAACTTGGCCCACCCCCCGAGGGGTTCGTATACTGGCTTGGTATGGAGGAGTTGGAAGAAGACGCCGCCCCCGGAAGGAGGAGCAGAAGCCAGCGGCGGGAAAGGCGCAGAGACAGGAAGAAGGAGAACGCCAGAATGCCATGATGGAAGAGGAGGGGAGGAGGCCTGTGGAGCACGGGGAGGCTGAGCTGGATCTCCCCGGCGCCCTGGCTGGAGGCTCGGACCCTGCTTCTAGATTGAATCGCCGGCAGCTAGAGGAAGAGGTTGCCTGGCTGACCCAACGTTTGCAGCTGAGGCAGGAGGCCTTGTGGAGGCTGAACTGGCAGCACGCCCAGGAGGGGCCTATGCCAGCGGTACCGCCGTCACCCGTACCCGTCGCTGCAATACTGGAGCTTCCCCAGGCAGACGCCATGGAGCCTGCAGCCGCTGCCACACTACCGACAGCATCCAGAGTCCCTTCTCTGCCGCCACCACCGGAGGAATTGTATGAGGCCCCGGGAGCCGAAGCGGAAGAAGAGGAGCTCCTGCCCGGACCTGACGCGGCCACGCAGGTCCCACCATAGACCCCTGCGGACCCGGAGCCACCATTAGCTCCACCGCTGTCCCCGGTGTCCCACCAGAAAGCGCCCACCGCCACTATGCCTGCACCGGAGCAGAGACCGCACCGCCAGGAGGCACCAGGTATATACCCCGGCCCTCCTAATGGGTTGCACCCCGAATTCACATTGTCAGAAGCTGGCTTGCGGGAACTCGAAATGGGGCAATTGGAAGAGTTAGCTGGGGGCACTAGACTGTCAGAAATGGGGAGGTCCTTACTGAGAAGGGTACGGCTGGAACAGGCGCGCATGATTCGGCATCTTCGGAGAGTGGAGGAGTCTAGGTCGCTTTGGGATAGTGACCTCGGGATCCCTTGGCTGATGAGTCCCCATGTAGTCGCCCATCAGCGCCAACAAGCTGCGGCATCCCTCAGTGCTAGGCCACGCACCAGAGCAACAGACCCACACACCCGTGAGGAACAGCTGATGGGTATCGATATGCATCACGGGTTCCCTTTACCACAGCTTCAAGGCCCTAGGCGGCAATCGCACCAGTTGCCACCACCATGCCCTATGGCAAGCAACCAGCAACAAGATGAAGACACCCAGAGCATTTCATCTGGTAGCAGTTACCAATCATCAGCTTCCAGAACTCCAGGAGGGAACAACAACAATTAGTCAAGATGCTTCATTAAAGTAAATCTCGTTACCCAGGAGGGTATTTGCACAGTTGTGCCATTGTTTTCTATTTTTTTGCACCAGTTTTCTATTTTTGGTTAATATGTCCTAGTTTATTTTCCCAGAGTTGCCCAGTTTTATTGGCAGCCTTTACACTTGAACTGTGGAGATCATGAACGTTGAATGGTCCAGAACTGTTATTGTATATAGTTTGCACCTCTTTAGGTGCTCTCTTTTGGTTTTACATAGGACTCTCTTTTTGAAAGAAGATCTACCTCGACATAGGGATATTTCCAGACTCGATGGTCGGACCAGTGTCTATCTTTGCACTTGATAATAATGCTTAATGTTATTCTCTGAATAAGAAGCTAGAACGTAATAGGGTATAATGAAAGTATTAATGACAGATTTCATAGAAGTATATTGAGAAAGAAACATAGTGAATGTTTTACAGAGTTTTTGAATAAAGATGTTGAGAATGTGAATGCAGAATTGAAAATTACAGGTGACGAACCAGGTATCTACGGTTGTCATCCTAAGTCTAGAAGAGACAGTGAAAAGTAGAAAATGTGAAAGATAATGGAAAGAGATGTGTTGCTGGAAAATGTGAATTGATATTGAGTTTGCTCCTGTAGCACTTTACATTAGGTAGCATAATTTAAAAGGTTTAGACAGTTAACTTGTTTGTAACGATCAAGAAACCGTGCCTCCTATATCAGGAAGTTTAGTATAAGAAATCTTTATTCAGCATTACCAAAATTTTGTATGTTCCTATATTGTTAACTCTGTTTGACTTGCAGCCCGCGGACGTGCTGTGTTTAACGGGGGGAATGTGGTGCCCCTGAGGCTTCAGTTGCCACAGAGGTACTGCACCTCCTCCTGAGGTGTGGTGCCCCACCATCCAGGTAAGGTGGGAACTCCTAACCACGCTCCAACACCTGCACCCCTCACCACAAAGTAGTGCAGCAAAGCCACATTGCGGCTCCTTGCTTAGAGAGTAGCAGAGCACCTTTGGTGGTTCCCTGCTTGGAAACATGAAACGTGCTGGGAGGTGGGTCGAGTTTAGAATACATAAAAGAGTGGGAAGGTTTAGAATTTCAGTTAGTTAGTTAGTTCAGTCGGTCAGGGGAGTCACTCAGAGAGGAGTAAGGAGAGAAGATCCCTAAGAGAGGGATGGAGGAAGGAGGTGCTGCAGCAGATCTCAGTGACCTGGGTCTGCTGGCACAGGAAAGGAAAGGAGAAAGACATTGAACTGAAGCCTGAGCTTCCATAGGAAAGAAAGACAAGTATGGAACATAGGAGTAAAAGAGAACACAGAGGATGTGGGTTAGAGGAAGAACCCTGCCTAGAAGTTTTAAGCGCAAGGCCGGGGCCCGGTCCCCGAGGTTGTGTAGAGGTGGTGAGGGACGAGCTGGGGGGGTGATCCCTCTTCTTACCGCGCAGAGACGAGTCAGAGACAGAGACAAGATGGAGGCAGGTACTGGGTACAACAGGTCCAAGTTTATTTCTGCGCGCCGTCCATCTGATGGCCCTCGCAACACATCGCCATATCGCTCTCTCTCGGCCCTCCGCATCCAGGGCCGCTTCACGACACGGTACAGTACCTCACTCATGGCCCTCTATATTCAGAGCCGCTTAACACACCGTTTTCTCGCCGGGGACGTATCTATACGTCCTGTCCTTTCTCCTTCTCTGACGTAGTTACAGCTTCCGACACTGTGGCTGCCCTAAGCCAAATCACCAACAGTCCGTTCACTGGTCAGACGTCGTTTTCTACACAGTGTGCCTATTCTTTTCTTACTCGTCTCTGTTGCGATGGACCTGTCAGGACCACCCCCCTGTTGTATTCTCTCCTCAGTCCCCCTGGTCTGGATTCACCTCAGAGTGCCCAGACTGTCGTAGTCCTCCTGTCACTTGAGCTCCCCCTGGGGACTGGAACCTTCTGGAACCCTCCCTCAGTATTTATAACTAACCCGGTTCCTTGAAACTGTCACTCCGCCCCCCATGACAAACGGTTTCTAAAGCCCTAAGCTGATGTCAAGTCCTTTGCTCACACTCCACCCTGCCATCTAATGGTCAATCTAATGGTCATCCCAAGGTACTGCACGTCCACTACACTTTCCTAGCTGTTTCCCCACTGTATTAACTGACACTTATCTAAACTGTGCAAACCTATCTTTCTCCATTCTGACATGTCCGTCCGTCCATCAGGTCACCTTCCCTACACTCCCCCTTCCTTTGTCCATTGTCGTCCTCGACAATCGTCATCCCTGCCTTCGTCGTTCTGAAGCTACACCTACATTCTGTTGTCGGACCAGCTGTTGAGCCACACCCACTATCTGCGGGGGCCGAACCATACTGGGAGCACTATGCTCTGAGCAGCCAACTGCTACTCACCAGCGTGCACGCCACATGACAACGTCTTTCAGATTGGGCTAGGTACACCCATATTCTCTCTATGGCGTGTACCTTCCCCTACTCTCCCCTACTGTCACCTTCCACTATTCGGTATGCCATGATCGAGGTCTCTTACCTTCCAGATCATTACCAGCGCCCGCCTTTCTCCTTCAGGGGTGTCCGTGGTGTTGGGGACCTGACCTAGGACGGCTGTCTCTCTCATGTCTTCCTTTTCTGTATCTTTCTCTCAATAACGGGTCATGGTCGGCGTCCCGGTCTCCCAGACCTCCTCAACTCTTAGATTCCTACCGGATCTCACACTTTCCTTTGGTCCCGCAGACCTTCCCTTACCCAGACCTGTTGCATTTTACTTTGCATATTGTACACCAAAACAACTGTACAATATCACAAGTACCCCATTTTTATAATATTTTTTTTCATTTTCTTTTGCTTTAAAACTCAACATTCAACAATAAACATCACCAGTACTCCTTTTCCCTCCCCCTTCCTTGGACAAGGACACTCCCTCTCTTCTTCGTATCCCCGTTCTGTCAAGTTTCCAATCACTAAATAACATCCTGTAAGAGGAACATACTAAAAACAAATTTAGCACATAAAACATTTTTTTTAAAACTAGAACTGTTCTTTCTGAAACTGCATTACAGTGCAACGTACTCTGACAGTCCAGGCCATCTCCTGATGGCCGGTAGCAAGGGGCCCAACAGCCGTGGGGCTCCTGGGATGAAGGGAGTGTCCACAACAGTCCTCTTTACGGGGGTTCGCATTCCTCGGGTTCCGCCAGTACTGCCACCGCATAATACCCGCGGGGGCAGTACTCTTTATAATAGGAAACCAAGTCCCGTTCTTCCAGAGCCCGGCCATGCCATATAGAGGCCACGTTCACATACACTTTCTGGCCAGTCTTATCATGGATAAAACCGTACCCCCTGTCGACGTTGGTGTATACCAGCCGTCCCTGTGATCTCTTCTCCGCCATGCCAGCCTCCCCCTTGTCATGCAGCTGTTTCCAAATCGCTTGCTCCCGTGCCTTCTTCCCCTTAATAACCTCCGCAACCCAAACGGAGGATACCGCACCAGTCCCAGAGTCCGGTGGGCAGGAGCTTGCCGAAAAAGGACGTGGGGCAGAGGCGGCCGATGGTATCTGTGGCCCAGCAGCCGCTGGGGCCGCGTAGCGGTTGAGAGCAGCCGTGTTTTCGGAGGGCTGGTTCAAAGGGCCCGTCAAACAGGCCGCCGCTGGTTTTAACGCTGGCATTATCACGGCCGCAGGGTAGGCCGCATCCACAACTTTAAGCAGAGCCGGAGTGACGGCCGGTTCGGGTGATGAAGCTGAGATCAGCCGAGGGAGTGCAACCGAGCCTCTTGCCGATGAACTCCGCCCTGATGACTCCGGGCGGGTTGGCTCAGGGACAGGGGCAGGGGCCTCGCTCAACTCCGCATAAAGCATAGGGCCCTCTGCAGCCAGGCCTTCCGGTACGCAGGAGGCTGCGGCAGAATGATAGGGGCCGCTGGGGTAGCCGCCGGCAGGGCCGGGGGAACTCTCACCCTCCCCGGCGCCGCGGCCTTCGTCACGTCACCACACGGCTTCTCCCGCAGCCTCCGCTCTCCAACCCGCTGTTCAGCGGGCCTAGCCTCCATTCTCAGGGGCTCCGCGGGGAGGCTCTCCGCCGGTATCAGTGGCGGCCGCTCTTTCTGGCTCTGCTCAGGCTCTGCACAGGCTCCACTTCTTGCCCATGGACCCGAGGATGACGTCTTCTGGCTCACTTCGTTCTTCCGCCGCCATTGCCACTCCAGGCAGCCGATGCCCCGACACCCGCAGCGTCTCATACCATCCGGTGGGCAGCAATCGAATGGCACCAAACAGCCGCACCCAAGCTTCTCTTCGGTGTCACTCCCTCTGTGGGGTGGGGCGTTGGCAGGCCTCTCCACCCACCTGTCAGGGTCCAATATATGGAAACGTCGGTCTCCCGGTACATACTGCTTCCTTTTGGGGTACGTTGGAGGGGGTCCCAGTCCATTCTGCACAACTGCAAACACCCGGACCTCGCCTCTGCACTGAAGCAGCACCGCCATACTGCTCAGTCCCTGGTACTGCCCCGGATCCTCTGCTGGCCACACAGATTTGCCACAGCGCTCCTCATTTGTATTCCACAGGTAGGTATTTTGTAATCCACAGATAATTGTAATCCATACAGAGTAGTCCAAGTCCTTTTCCATTCTTTGAGGCAGGCCTGCCGCAGAAGATGATGTGTTAGCGGCGGCTATCCTGCCGACTACGCCAAATGTAGAGGTGGTGAGGGACGAGCTGGGGGGGGGTGATCCCTCTTCTTACCGCGCAGAGACGAGTCAGAGACAGAGACAAGATGGAGGCAGGTACTGGGTACAACAGGTCCAAGTTTATTTCTGCGCGCCGTCCGTCTGACGGCCATCGCAACACATCGCCATATCGCTCTCTCTCGGCCCTCCGCATCCAGAGCCGCTTCACGACACGGTACAGTACCTCACTCATGGCCCTCTATATTCAGAGCCGCTTAACACACCGTTTTCTCGCCGGGGACGTATCTATACGTCCTGTCCTTTCTCCTTCTCTGACGTAGTTACAGCTTCCGACACTGTGGCTGCCCTAAGCCAAATCACCAACAGTCCGTTCACTGGTCAGACGTCGTTTTCTACACAGTGTGCCTATTCTTTTCTTACTCGTCTCTGTTGCGATGGACCTGTCAGGACCACCCCCCTGTTGTATTCTCTCCTCAGTCCCCCTGGTCTGGATTCACCTCAGAGTGCCCAGACTGTCGTAGTCCTCCTGTCACTTGAGCTCCCCCTGGGGACTGGAACCTTCTGGAACCCTCCCTCAGTATTTATAACTAACCCGGTTCCTTGAAACTGTAACTCCGCCCCCCATGACCAACGGTTTCTAAAGCCCTAAGCTGATGTCAAGTCCTTTGCTCACACTCCACCCTGCCATCTAATGGTCATCCCAAGGTACTGCACGTCCACTACACTTTCCTAGCTGTTTCCCCACTGTATTAACTGACACCTATCTAAACTGTGCAAACCTATCTTTCTCCATTCTGACACGTCCGTCCGTCCGTCAGGTCACCTTCCCTACACTTGTATGGACACTAATGGTTCTGCAGCAGACACCAGTGGAGTAGTGTGCTGTAAATGCACTACTCCCATCTAAGACTTGGGGCACAACAGCAACTTGGATAGTGAGTCGGGACTCAGGAGTAAGGAGTCCCCGAAGCAGGCTACAGCTGTCTGCCATACAAGTTCTTGGGAACATCTGTCAGGAGGCACTCCAGTGTAACTCAGTACTAGGAGTACTTCACTTAAAGGCGCTATAGAGGAGACGTTCAGAAAGGTACATGTTGGCAGAGTGTTGGAAGGGAGCATCCTATCTTGCCTTGACTGAGCCCGGGACCCAGAGGACACAGCACGGAGGCAGGCATCTGTGTGAACTGCAGACTGTGAGTAAAGCTTTGGAACTACATGCCCTGGTGTCCTCCACTTATTCCCGCACCACTACACCCCATACTACTACATCTGGGCACCAGCCTCTACACCGCCTGTGCCTCTCCTCCATTGCGACATCTACACTGCCCTGGGACTACAGCTCCACCTGTGGGGAGCTTCACCATCTTGGCTGCAACCCACCACCAGTCCCAGAGGATCTGCATGCAGCGGAGGCCTAACACCTCACTTGCCGAACACCACAGGTGGCGTCACGAACTATTCATAAACTTTATTTCATTGTTCATTCATCCCCTTTTTTGCCATGGAGCCCCAGGGCCACGGACCGGGTCACAGCTTCCGTGACAACTCCCATTGAGATCAACGGGCCCGGTACCGAGTACCCCGCTAGGCCCTGGTAGGGCACTCCATTCACTCCCTGCTGCTAAATCTCTGCCTACCTAGCCTGATTCATAGCTTCTTGAATGACAGCTTCTCAATATCCTTCCTCCCTGCTTCTGCTAAATCTCTACTCAACTGGCCTAACTGAAAATTTCTCAGTGTCCCTCCTCCCCACCTTGCCTAATTCACAACTTCTCAATGTTCCTCCATTTATCTGGCCTAACTGACAGCTTCTCATTGTTCCTTCTCTCTGCTACTGCTGCTTAATCTCCACTGTCATTGAAAACTTCTCAATGTCCCTCCCTCCTGCTGCTGAATCTCTGCCCACCTTGCCTGATTCACAGCTTCTCAATGTCCCTCCTCCATGCTGCTGAATCTCCACTCACCTGGCCTAATTGATAGCTTCTGAATGTTCCTCCTCTCTGCTGCTGTTGAATCTCTGCCCACCTTGCCTGATTCACAGCTTCTCAATGTCCCTCCTCCCTGCTGCTGAATCTCCACTCACCTGGCCTAATTGACAGCTTTTCAATGTTCCTCCTCTATGCCGCTGCTGCATAGTCTCCACTCTCATTGAAAACTTCTTAATGTCCCTCCTCTCTGCTGCTCTTGAATCTCTGCCCACTTTGCCTGATTTACAGCTTCTCAATGTCACTCCTCCCTGCTACTGAATCTGTCAACCTTGCACCTTGTTTGTTTAATGGCCGATGTGAACATTCATGTTTATATGTTGCATGTACTATATAACAGCTAAAACTCCAGTTCAATTTGTGTGTTTTTTCTTGGATTTTTCCATTTTGTGTAAGTTTGGGCATGGCAGGACATTAAATTTGAAAAGAACTACCTGGCACTTGTGACTACCGGCTATAACGTATCAGTTGGACATTATGATATGCAATTCAAAGAACACAAATTTGTAGCGGCAATATCTTGGGATGAGCGAGTATACTCGTTATGATTCGGTACTCGGCGAGTAATGCGGTACTCGAATCCTGGCGAGTATTTCACTACTCGCCTCGCAATATTTGGCACAGCCCGTACAGTCCCCGCACAGTCCCCACACAGCCCAGCACAGTCCCGCACAGGACAGCACAGTCCCCACACTGCCCGGCAAAGTCCCTGCACAGTCCCTGCACAGCCCACACAGTCCCCCACAGTACCTGCACAACCCAGCACAGTCCCGCACAGTACCTGCACAGCCCAGCACAGTCCTGCACAGGTCAGCACAGTCTTACACAGCCCGCACAGTACCTGCACAGCCCGCACAGTCCCACACAGTACCTGCACAGCCTGCACAGTTCCGCACAATACCTGCACAGCCCAGCACAGTCCCGCACAGTACCTGCACAGCCCAGCACAGTCCCGGGCAGTACCTGCACAGCCCGCACAGTACCTGCACAGCCCGCACAGTCCCACACAGTACCTGCACAGCCTGCACAGTTCCGCACAATACCTGCACAGCCCAGCACAGTCCCGCACAGTACCTGCACAGCCCAGCACAGTCCCGCACAGTACCTGCACAGCCCAGCACAGTCCCGGGCAGTACCTGCACAGCCCGCACAGTACCTGCACAGCCGAGCAAAGTCTTGCACAGTACCTGCACAGCCCAGCACAGTCCCACACAGGCCAGCACAGTCCTACACAGCCCGCACAGTACCTGCACAGCCCAGCACAGTCCCGCACAGTACATCCACAGTCCGCACAGTCCCGCACAGTACCTGCACAGCCCGCACAGTACCTGCACAGCCCAGCACAGTCCCGCACAGTACCAGCACAGCCCAGCACAGTCCCGCACAGTACCTGCACAGCCCAGCATAGTCCTGCACAGTACCTGTGTGGGGAAGGTGACTTGAAGGACAGACTTGACTGGAAGTAGAAAGGGACGATTTGTGCACTATAGACTGAGATTGGCAATGACAGAAAGGTAACAGCAGGGAAAGACAGAAAAGGGAGTGCAGTACCGAAATTTGACCACAAGATGGCAGGGGAGAGTGTAGTTCAGGACTTGACATCAGCTTACAGCTATAGAAACTGCTTAGTCATGGGGGCGGGGAGATAGGAACCCAGGAGGGAAAATTCCAGTGAGAGAGGGGATAAATAGGACAGGTTGGGGTTCCAGGTCAGGCTAGTCCCGGGAGGAGCTCAGGAGGAGAAGACTCAGGACAGAAGACTGAGAACGATGGTAGAGCTCGGCCAGGGGACTAACAGGAAGAGACAGTCAGGGGGGTGGCCCTGACACAATGGACCACAGGACAGACGAGGCCCCAGGGGTACCGATTGGACGACGACCTCGGGCAGGTGAAGCGCTGGCGGTAGATTGGTCTAGGACAGCCCCAGCAAAAGATCCGCGATTAACGTCACTACGACTGAAGGAAAGGTGAAGGTACCCGGGCCTGGAAACGGAGAGCTGTAAAGGAGCTGCGGTGCATGGCTATGGTTGTCAGGAGGACGGCCAATAAACCCGGATCTGTTACAACTGAAATCTGCCTCCATCTCGTCTTTGCATCATCTGGTGTCTATCTCGTCTGGACGTGGTAAGCAGTGGACCACCCCCCAATCTTGGCCCCTACCACACCTGCACAGCTCGTACAATCCCGCACAGTCCCTGCACAGCCCAGCACAATCTTGCACAGTACCTGCACAGCCCATCACAGTCCCACAAAGCCTGGCATAGTCCCTGCACAGTCCCTGCACAGCCCAACACAGTCCCGCAAAGGTCAGCACAGTCCCGCACAGCCCAGCACAGTCTTTGCACAGTCCCCGCCCATTAATCGCATTTCCCATAGACTTGCATTGGACTCGCTACTCGTTACGAGTACCCGAGTATTAAGAAGTACTCGCAACGAGTACAGCAAGTCCGAATACTACACTACTCGCTCATCCCGACTGCCACCAGATTTCCCAATACAAAATGCACACATTATTAAATTATCTCTTAGACCTGGTGAAGACTGGTGTACTTGCTTTTAAAAATCCTGTTTAAAATAGCTGCACAATCTTGATTTTTAAAGGAGCATTTTAACAACCCCTTCAACCCCTTGGGTTTTTCAGATTTTGAGTTTCTATTCTTTGCTTCCCTTCTTCCCAGAACCATGTTTTTTTTATTTTTCCGTTAATATGGCCATGTGAGAGCTTGTTTATTGTGGTACCAGTTGTACTTTTGAACTACACCATTTATTTTACCATAGAGTGTACTGGAAAACGGGGGAAAAATTCAAGGTGCAATGAAGCTGCAAAAAAACTGCAATTCCACAATTGTTTTTTGTTTTTACCATGTTCACTAAATGCTAAAACTGACCTGCCATTATGGTTATCCAGGTCATTACGAGTTCACAGACAACAAACATGTCTAGGTTCTTTTTTATTAAAGTGGGAAAAAAAGCAAAGTTTGTAAAAAAAAAAAAAAGACAATTCGCCATTTTGCGAGACTCATGGAGTCTCCATTTTTTGGGATCTGAGGCTGGGTGAAGGCCAAGTATATTCAGTCTCTGCCCACACAAACTACCTGACAGTGGCAGCTTGTACTGAACTGTGTGAGATCTCAGCAGCAGGAAGGAGGAACACAGAGGAGCTGTTTATCAGGCTAGGTGGACAGGTGTCTTGTCCCATGGTTTAGGAATGGTTCAGACAGTATTGCATTTTATTGTGTTGCTGTTTGGTAGCTGTGCAACAAGGTTTACCCCTTTTAGGAGTCTGTCCTCCCTCTCTCCCCTCTCTCCCTGTAGTCCTGATGTATCTCTGATGTCAGTTAACCCTCTCTTCCTCTTCTTCATTTGATGTCAGCTATGTTAAGACGCACATGTGTCTGCATCTCTGGTTCAGAATTAGTTCTTTTTACCTACTGGAATTGTACATACTGTAACTACAAGAATTCAGCTTGAAAATAAACCTTCTTCTGGAATCTTCATACATGCCACTGCAGTCGAGTCAATCTATCTAATCTATTTGATGAAATCACTTTGTGAATAACGGTCCTTAGAGAGCCACAGAAACGGTCTCTGAAACGCTCCACACACTCAGCCTAGTTATGGAGTCAGACCAGAAGGGATTGGGTTTCAACTTTCACAAACTTTCACAAATGAAAATACTGCAGCTCTGACATTAATTATCAAAGTAAGTACATCAGTCTTATTGAGTCTAAGCGATCTCTTTATTAAGGTGTGTAGCTGCTATTACAAAGTCTGGTGGCCAATCCACTGTAAATAATTCCAATCGATAATTTAATGGTCCCATTATTCGTGGGGGGTTTTTAACTCACTTTGCTCAGTTGGCATTTTTGTCGCAAAATTCATCAAATTTGCCACTAAGTCAAAAATTGACTTTTTTCCTGCCTAAAACTGCTTAAGTGACTTAAAAAAAAACGCAACTGATGAAATTGATCCTTTGGTTTTCATTTCCTGAGTTTAGCAAAGTGCAAGTGCAATTTAGAAAAATTGTTCTGTTGTCCCAGTTTTCTGTGTTAATTGAAGGACTGCAGTATGTCCGCCCCTTCCTACGAGCCGGGTTGTGATTACTGCTTATGCAACCTCTATATCTACATCATTGCTGGAACGTGTCCCATCATTACTGAGCGTATCATATCATTATTCTGCATGATCCTTGTTCCACTGGTTATTTTCTTACTCATTCTATGAATTATGCAAGAGTGACGTTAGGGCGCATGGTTAATGTCAGCGATGGCGCCATACCGCAGGGACACAGCACATACAAAATTGCACTATGCAAAAAAAAACAATGATGTTACATTGCGGGTATAATCAAATACCATAGAGTAACAATGGAGGAGGCACCACCTGCATTTAATTAAGTGCAGGACAAAATATACGTAAATCAAATGCAAATAAAACGAATAAAAATAAAAGACAAAAGATTGGTGGCACTTACCAAATTTAATCAATGTAAATCTTTATTAGGTGATAAACACACACAAAAAACTAGACAAGGCAAATAAAAAAATATAAAACCTTCATATATAAAAAAAAAATTAAAATTGCACCAGAACCTGTTTCCTATACTGGGATACAACCCATATGAGCAAAGGAGCCATATAAATATAATTTGTATCTGAGTGATAACAAATAGCATTCAGTAAAGAAGAAAGGTGCAATGCACATGTACAGATAATAAATAATGCAGTATCAAAAGAATATAAAAAAGGTCAGAAATAACTATGTATAATAAAGCGCCATACACAAAGTCACCCAGGTAAATTCATAGGAAAAGCATCATCTGGGAATGAGGAGCCACATGCGTATCGCCACGGGAGGAGGCTTCCTCAGGGCTCAGTGGCTAGGCTACTGCTTTCTATACTAAACAGTTAAAAAAAAAAGGGTAAATTGCCTCATCTGATGGTGGATATAGATGGACTCGGCATTCAAAGATACCAAGTTATACATGTGCTTGATGCATAATGATGACATGATGCATGAAATTGGCCACAGTTACTAAGAACATTTCGTACCACTCCAAAATGGCCGCAATTGTTAAGCATCTATTGTTCTGTACCAAAACGGCTGCATTTATAAAGTACATGTTTATTTTTCTTTTCTTGCCCTAGTCATTGCGCGAGAAGAATCTCATACTGTATGTTTTCAAAAGCATCTATTTTGTCTGGCTCTCCTTTTTACTCTAGTCTTCATCACTTTCGTTTCTCTCTGCCTACTTGTTGGCACAAAAAGGCAACGTCGGACAGACTTGGCCCATGTAACTCCGCTTAGTAGGTCTCAGAGAAATCTTGGTCTTGACTCTTTAATCCCTATATAGGGATCTGAACTTAGGGCAGATTTACACTAGCCAATCATTTCCTGGTAATCAACATGATCGTTTCCCAATAATCGACCTGTCTAAACGGGCCAGCATAAACTGAGCGGACGACCAAAACACTTATCGTCCGGCGAAATGATTTTACAGCAATGATATTCCATGCAGAGAACAATTGTTTTGATGATTATTCTGTGCATATGTAAGACTGGTTGGCCTCTATCAATGGACAGTTAAACTACCACTAATTGGCTTCATTGCAGCTGATTGTTGGCCATTTAATAGGCACATGTGGACCAGTGTAAAGGCATCCTTGCAGCGGGGCTCCCTGGGTTACATCCATGGAGTAGCTGCTTGCTGGAGGAGCGAGGTTGAGACAAGAATAGTCAAAGTAGCTGTGTCAGTACAAGGAGAGACAAAACAAGGACAAAATCAGGACACAAAACTGGAGTCAAGGAAATAGCTGGAGTCAGGTACTAAGAACTCAGTCAAGTCTGGGATAAACTGGTCAATGTCAGAATCAGGGGGAAATGCAGTGTAAGAACTCAGACAACCTCATAAAACCAAGATCACACCGCAATGCATGGACTGGCCAGTGGCTCTTCCGATTCGAGTCCTTCTAATGCAGACAAGAACATGCAGCAGAAGGACAAACTAATCAAGGATACTAGATGTGGTAAAGAGGACCCAAGACAGGGTACTCAGAAGGAAGCTAAGAAAAAGGAAGCAAAACTTCTTTCCTGCATGCTGACCAACGCAAGGAGCCTGACCAATATGATTGAAGATCTGGAGTTGGTAATGTATGAGGAAAAATACGACATAGTAGGAATAACTGAGAAATGGTTAGACGACAGCTATGACTGGGCGGCTAACTTGCAAGGATATGATTTGTTTAGGAGGGATCATAAAAAAAGGAAAGGGGGTGGAGTCTGTCTATATATAAAGTCCACTTTAAAGCCCACACTAAGAGAAGATATACAAGAGGGAAATGAAGAGGTGGAGTCTCTATGGGTGGAGATACAAGGAGGGAAAAGTAATAAAATCCTCATAGGAGTTTGTTATAAGCCACCAAATATAACAGAAACCACTGAAAATGTATTATTGAAACAAATAGACAAAGCAGCAAATCACAATGAGGTGATTATTATGGGGGACTTCAACTACCCCGACATAGACTGGGAAACTGAAACCTGCGTATCTCAGAAAGGAAACCAATTTCTGTCAGTGACCAAGGATAATTATCTGTCACCACTTGTGCAGGGCCCAACTAGAGGGACAGACCTTCTGGACTTCATGTTAAGCAACAGGCCAGATAGAATAACAGAAGTACGAGTCGATGGGCACCTAGGGAGCAGTGACCACAATATAATACAATTCCACTTGTCCTTCAGTAAGGTGCCCAGGAAGGGGGTTACAAAAACGCTGAATTTCAGGAAAGCAAAGTTTGATCAGCTTAGAGAGGACCTTCGCCGAATTGATTGGGACAATGTCCTCAAAAATAGGAGCACAGAAAATAAATGGGAAATATTTAAATCAGTTTTACACACCCACTGCGAGCTAGCCATACCGTACAGAAATAAAAGGGCTAGGAACAGGAGAACACCAATGTGGCTAAATAAGGATGTAAAAAGGGCAATAAATAACAAGAAGGCAATGAAGAAGCATTACAAAGTTATAGATAAAAAAATAAAATGTGCAAAGAACAAATACATTTAGCAAAAGTGGAAACTGAGAGACTCATTGCTAAGGAAAGTAAAACAAACCCCAAACTATTCTTTAATTATATAAACAGTTAAAAGATTAAAATTGATTGTGTCGGCCCTTTAAAGAACAATGAGGGTGAAATCATAGAGAGCGATGTGGGAAAAGCAAATGTTTTAAATACTTTTTCTCAACAGTGTTCACACAGGAAAAGGATTTGCCAGGGGAAATGCAGAGTGATAATGTAAACTCCCCACTAAGTATTACCTGCCTAACCCAGGAAGAAGCGCAGAACCGCCTTAGTAAGATTAAAATTGACAAATCACCAGGCCCTGATGGCATTCACCCTCGGGTATTAAGGGAGTTAAGTAATGTGATAGATAGGCCTCTATTCCTTATATTTAAAGACTCTATAGAAACAGGGTCTGTTCCTTTTGATTGGCGGCAAGCAAATGTGATACCAATATTCAAAAAGGGGTGTAAAAGGGAACCTGGAAACTATAGGCCGGTAAGCTTAACATCTGTTGTGGGTAAAATTTTTGAAGGGTTTCTAAGGGATACCATTATGGAATATCTCAATGTTAATAAATGTTTAACTCCATATCAACATGGATTTATGAAGGATCGCTCCTGTCAAACTAACCTGATCAGCTTCTATGAGGATGTAAGCTCTCAAATGGACCAAGGAGAATCATTGGATGTCATTTATCTCGACTTCTCTAAAGCATTTGACACTGTCTCACATAAAAGATTGGTAAGTAAGATGAGAAAGCTTGGGCTAGGGGAAAATGTGTGTAGATGGGCAGGTAGCTGGCTTAGTGATAGAAAACAAAGAGTGGTTATTAATGGGGCATACTCAGATTGTCCCAGGGTTACTAGTGGGGGACCACAGGGTTCTGTATTGGGCCCCCTACTATTTAATATATTAATGATCTAGTGGATGGCTTACACAGTAAAATATCAGTATTTGCAGATGATACAAAACTATGTAAGGTAGTTAACACAAAGGAGGACAGTTTGCAACTACAGACAGATTTGAGTAAATTGGAGAATTGGGCTGAAAAATGGCAAATGAGGTTTAACACAGATAAGTGTAAAGTTATGCACATGGGAAGGAGAAACAGATGCTACAATTACTAACTAAATGGGAAACTGCTGGGGAAATCAGACATGGAAAAAGACTTGGGCATCTTAGTCAATAAGAAGCTAAATTGGAGTGCCCAGTGTCAGGCAGCTGCCACCAAAGCAAATAGGGTCATGGGATGCATTAGAAGAGGTTTGGGGACACGAGATGAAAACATAATTCTCCCTCTGTACAAATCACTCATCAGACCACACTTGAAGTATTGTGTGCAATTTTGGACGCCGGTGCTCAAGAAAGACATTACTGAACTTGAAAGGGTTCAAAGGCGCGCTACTAAAATGATAAATGGAGTTGGTTCACTACAATACCCAGAAAGGTTATCAAAATTTGGTCTATTTACTCTAGAAAAGAGAAGACTTAGGGGAGACTTAATATATATGTACAAGTATATCAGAGGGCAATACAGAGATCTCTCCAATGAACTGTTTGTACCAAGGACTGTGACAAGAACAAGGGGGCATTCTCTTCGTTTGGAGAAAAGACAATTTCTGCACCAGCATAGAAGAGGGTTATTCACGGTAAGAGCAGTGAGGCTCTGGAATTCTCTTCCTGAGGAAGTGGTGATGGCCAACTCACTGTATGAATTTAAGAAAGGAATGGATGCTTTTCTTGTGAGTAGCAGTATAGAAGGTTACGAATAACATAATATTATAGGTAGATGGTTGACCCAGCTTAGGGGAAGGAATTTATTTCCCTATGGAGAAAATTGGCTTCTACTCTGTGGGGTTTTTGCCTTCCCCAGGATCAACAATGCAGAACAGCTGCACTAAAAATAGGCTGAACTAGATGGACATAAGGTCTTCCTTCAGCCTTCAAAACTGAAGTGCTCGAGCAGCGCGAAACGGCCGTTGTCAGCCTTCCTTGCACTCCTTGTGTCACTCCCCCGACTTGACATGTTCATGATATGTCAATAAATCAGTGAAACTTCCATCTCGATGAGTGCGACCTTTTCTCTTTGCATGGATTCCCAGGATTGACTGTTTCCAGGTCTGGCACCCGAGATTCCCAGCTACTGGGCTTCTGCATGCCGTACATCATTTGAAGTTACACGGTAACAGCGGTGCCGTCCGCTTTTTATCTTGAGTTTTGTGATAGTCTTGTTTATGACACTGTGAGGGGAACAGCAGCCATTATTCCTCCATGTGTCTTAGAAGAAACTACACCATTCGAGTTCTTCATGCTTCTTAAACAGCCTGCTCTAAGCATAGTTGGTAAGCACTATCTAGGTGTTATAATCCTGTGTTTATAACGTTTGTTGTATTAAATAGGTAATCATCAGCTACAGAGGCGTATCTAGGATTCCTGGCACCCGGGGCAAGAATTTGGTTCGGCGCCCCCCCCCCACACCAAGTACATATGCGACTTGCACTCTTAGCCATGTACCCATGAGCTGCTCTCCCTAATGCTCTCAATGTTCAGTAAAAAACTGAAAGCAGGAAGAGAAGCTCGTCAAGTATGAAAATCGCATATGAGTGAAGTGTTCGTGTGATGACTACTGGAACCTGCAGAGCTGAATCCTGACATTGCAGCTTCTGAATTCTCACAACTAATGCACTGCACACTTTTAGGATTCTCCCTTGCCGATGTACAGTCATGTCAGCACAAGTATGTGATTTATATACTTCTGGCCACATTCCGACTAGACGTGCCCGGCCTCGCTCCATTAATTTTCATTGACTGAGGCCACACATGTCTAGTCAGCATGTGACCGCATGTATGTAAATTACCGGCACGAGAGAATCCTGACAGCGTTCAGTGAGCACTGTGAGAATTCAGAAGTCTGCAGTCACATAGAATGCCTGCAGACTCAGCACAAACCTGGACAACCCCTTTAATGTTCCTAACAAATAAAAACATGAGAATAAGTCAGCATCACAAATAATATTTACATCCAAGTACCTTATAGATGACGTCTCTGGAGTCGTTCTCCTTTTCTTCTTCTTGTCCAGACCCCATGATGAGTTTTCTCATCCACAGCCGTCTCTGCAGACTTCCATCTTCTCCGGTCTTCTGCAGCAAATCTCCACACAATGCCCTTAAAGATAGAAGTGTCATTATAATGCTCCTGAATAAAAATGTCTGCAATATACTGTCTCCTCACACTATTCTCCTCCCTCCTCTAACATACCTCTGTTCACCATACTGTCTCATCATATATTTACCCCCTCACTCTCTATACTGTCTGCTCACACATACCCCCGACTCTCTATACTGTGTCCACATACATTAACCCGTTCGCTCCCCATACTGTCTGCACCCAACCCCCATACTGTTTCCTCATACATACTCTGTGTCCTCAAATCTCCCCACACACATTAAATCCCCCCATCCCCACTCCAAATCCCTCACACACATTAAGTAACCCCCCATCCCCACTCCAAATCCCTCACACATTAAATAACCCCCCATCCCCACTCCCAAATCCCCCCACACATTATGCACCCCCCACTCCAAATCCCCCACATATTAACCCCATCCCCACTCATTAACCCCCATCCCCACTCCAAATCCCCCACACATTAAATAACCCCCATCCCACTCCCAAATCCCCCCCACACATTATGTACCCCCCACTCCAAATCCCCCACATATTAACCCCATCCCTACTCATTAACCCCCCCAAACAATAACCCCCATCCCCACTCATTAATTCCATCCCCACTCATTAACCCCCCCGTCTGTTGTGAGTTCATTTTCCCCTTCACCACTGAGGCCCGATGAATTCCCTCTTCTGGTGAAGAAAGGTAGTGAGCCTGATTATAAAGCACCTGAGACTAATGATGATGACTGGCTGAGTGGAGTTACTGACTGGATATAAGGCTGCCGACACCCTTCTGCCCTGCGGGTGATTTCTCTGTGGGATCCTTGGAGACCAGTCTGAATTCCTGCTCTGCTAAAGCTAAGTTTTCTGCTCGGCTTTTTGCATTTGTGCTTTGACTTTGTTTTGCTTTGTTTTTCTGGATTTCTGCCATTCCCTGCTGGGGTGAGCTGAATTCCTTTAGCTCTGTCTTCTGAAAATACCTGAGTGCTGATATAGTTTGTGAAGCCTGGCTGCTTCAGGGTCTTTTTCCATATCAGCTTGTTGGCTTTTGTCTTTGATAGGGTTTTGGCAGATTGCAGACAGCAACCTTCCTTTCCTGTTCTGTTTGGTTGGCTTGGGCCCCATCGTTTGCTCAGCCTATCTTTCTTTCTGTGTAAGTGTTTTTTCATCTTGCTTCACCGTCATTGTATGTTGGGGGCTGCCTTTTGCTTTGGGGTCTGCTCTGGGGCAGTTTGGATTTCCTTTTCTGTCTTTAGGCTATTTAGCTCTCCGGCTGTGATCGAGGGGTCTAGGGCACCGTAGGAACCCCCCATGGCTACTGCTAGTTGTGTTGATAGGTTCAGGGGTCTGCAATCTGATAGTTGCCAACTTCTCTGGTTTTCTGGACGTAGCTTCTATTTTTGTGTCTGCCTCCTACGGTGACTCGTTCATAACAGAATCACCCGCCATACCGCAGATCCTAGGGTACTCAATAGCAGGAAAGAATTGTAAAAAAAAAAAAAAAAAAAAATAGTGTGTATATTTTTTCCTCTATATCTCTGAGGCCGTAGGGGGAATTTTTTTTTCTCTCAATGGAGATAAAGCAATTGTCTGATCGTGTGGAGCAGCTCACTGCGGAAGTGCGGGGAATTTCCACCTACCTTGCTCATTCACATGCTGCTGAACCAAAGATTCCTACACCTGATGTATTTTTTGAGGATCAGTCTAAATTTTTGAATTTCAAAAATAATTGTAAATTATTTTTTGCCTTGAAGCCTAACTCGTCAGGGAGCTCCGCGCAGCAGGTTAAAATTGTCATCTCTTTGCTGCGTGGCGATCCCCAGGATTGGGCGTTTTCTTTGAAACCAGATGATCCTATTCTGACTAATGTGAACGCATTTTTTCAAGCCTTGGGGTTGTTGTATGATGAACCTAATGCCATTGATCAGGCTGAAAAGACCCTGCTGGCATTGAACCAGGGTCGAGATTCTGCAGAATTCTACTGTCAAAAATTCCAAAAGTGGGCGGTACTTACTACCTGGAATGATAATGCCTTGGCTGCTCTCTTTCGGAAGGGTTTGTCAGAAGCCGTAAAAGATACTATGGTGGGATTTCCTGTTCCCTCTGGTCTTGACGATTCTATGTCATTAGCCATTCAGGTTGATCGGCATTTGCGCGAACGCAAAACTGCACGAGAGGTGTTGCCACCTGTTGAACAAATGTCTGAACCTATGCAATGTGATAGAGTTTTGTCCAGAGAGCAGCATCAGGAGTTCAGAAGGCGTAATAAGTTGTGTTTTTTCTGTGGAGATGCCTCGCATATTATTTCTGTCTGTCCTAAACGAGAGAAACGCTTTGCACACACGTTTTCTGTTGGTGGTGTTCAACCTAAGTTTCTTCTGGCTATTACTCTGATCTGCTCCCTGTCCACATTTTCCGCCAAGGCTTTTGTGGATTCGGGAGCAGCCCTAAACCTAATGGACTTGGATTTTGCTAAACGTTGTGGATTTCCGATGACACCTCTGCAGATGCCTATCCCTTTGAGGGGGATTGATGCTACTCCTTTGGCTAAAAATAAACCTCAGTTTTGGACCCAGGTGGTAATGCGGGTCGCCCCAGACCATCAAGAAAATTGCAGATTTTTGGTGTTGCATAATCTGCATGATACCATTGTTCTGGGGTTTCCCTGGTTACAAATTCATAATCCAGTTTTGGATTGGAAATCTGTGTCTGTGGTGAGTTGGGGTTGTCGGTGTGCCTTTAGTGAGGCTCCGGTGTTTTCCACCTCTCCTCAGTCGCATGATGTTCCTGATTATTTGGCGGACTTTTATGATGTATTTAGTGAGAATGAGTCTGCGTCTCTGCCTCCTCATAGGAGTTATGACTGTGCAATTGAACTGAGCCCGGGGTGTAAATTCCCCAAGGGTCGGCTCTTCAATTTATCTGTACCCGAGCACGAGGCTATGCGATCCTATATTAAGGAGGCGTTGGAGAAGGGTCATATTAGACCATCCTCGTCACCCTTAGGTGCCGGGGGTTTTTTTGTAGCCAAAAAGGATGGATCATTAAGACCTTGTATTGATTATCGTGCCCTCAACAAAATTACTGTTAAATATCAGTATCCGTTACCCCTGATTTCGGATCTATTCTCTAGAGTTAAAGGTGCTTGCTGGTCTACCAAGCTTGACCTCAGGGGGGCGTATAATCTTATTCGCATTAAGCATGGGGATGAATGGAAGACGGCGTTTAATACTCCGGAGGGACATTTTGAGTACCTGGTGATACCTTTTGGGCTCACTAATGCCCCTTCTGTCTTCCAGTGCTTCATGAACGATATTTTCCGAGATTTTGTCGATAAATTTTTGATTATCTATCTGGATGATATTTTGATCTTCTCCAAGGATTGGGATTCTCATGTGGAACATATTCGGACTGTGTTCCGGATCTTGAGGGAGAATTCCCTGTATGTCAAAGGATCTAAATGCCTTTTTGGAGTACAGAGGATTTCTTTTTTGGGATTTATTTTGTCTCCGTCAACTATCGAAATGGACCTGGCCAAGGTACAGGCCATTTACGATTGGGTTCAGCCCACTTCTTTGAAGGCCCTCCAGAAGTTTTTGGGTTTTGCTAATTTTTATCGGAAATTTATAGCAAAATTTTCTAGTATTGCCAAGCCATTGACTGATTTGACTAAGAAGGGTGCTGATGTGTTAAATTGGTCTCCGGAGGCTGTTTCTTCCTTTCAGGAGCTGAAGCGAAGATTCACCTCCTCCCCGGTTCTGCTGCAACCTGATATCTTACTTCCGTTCCAGGTAGAGGTGGATGCTTCTGAGATTGGTGCAGGAGCGGTTTTGTCCCAAAAGGATCCTGTAACATCTAAAATGAATCCCTGTGCTTTCTTTCCCGAAAGTTCTCTCCATCTGAACGTAACTATGATGTGGGGAATCGGGAACTGTTGGCCATGAAATGGGCATTTGAGGAGTGGAGACATTGGTTGGAGGGAGCTAAGCATCAAGTCGTGGTCCTCACTGACCACAAGAATTTGATTTACCTAGAGTCGGCTAAGCGCTTGAACCCTAGACAGGCTAGGTGGGCCTTGTTTTGATTTTGTGGTTTCTTTTCTTCCTGGAACTAAGAATGTCAAGGCTGACGCCCTCTCTAGGAGCTTCTTTGCTGATTCTCCTGTGGTGACCAAGCCTGCTACCATCTTAGGCGAAGGGGTAGTTCTTTCTGCTATCTCGCCCGATTTGAGACGTGCTCTGGAAGAGTTCCAGGAGGACAAACCTGAGCGTTGTCCCAGTGGAAAGTTGTATGTTCCTGACCAGTGGAAGAAGAGAGTGATGTCTGAAGTTCATTGCTCTGCTTTGGCTGGTCATCCAGGTATTTTTGGTACTAGAGATCTGGTGAGTCGGTCTTTTTGGTGGCCCTCCTTGTCTTGTGATGTCAGGAGTTTTGTGCAGTCCTGTGGGACGTGCTCCCGGTCTAAATCGTATTCTCGCTCTAGTGGGTTGTTGATGCCTTTGCCTGTCCCCAAGAGGCCATGGACCCATATTTCAATGGATTTCATCTCTGATATGCCTGTCTCTCAAAGGATGACTGTTATTTGGGTGATTTGTGATAGGTTCTCTAAGATGGTTCATCTTGTACCACTCCCTAAGTTGCCGTCTTCCTCTGAGTTGGTGCCCCTGTTTTTGCAACAGGTGGTTCGCTTGCACGGGATTCCTGAGAACATTGTATCTGACAGAGGAGTTCAGTTTGTGTCTAGATTTTGGAGAACTTTCTGTTCCAAGCTGGGAATTCAGTTGTCCTTCTCCTCTGCTTTTCACCCTCAGACCAATGGGCAGACAGAGAGAACAAACCAGACCTTGGAGTCATATTTGAGATGTTTTATTTCCGCTGATCAGGATGATTGGGTTTCATTTTTGCCCTTGGCCGAATTTGCTTTAAATAATAGAGCTAGTTCTGCCACTTTGATGTCACCTTTTTTTTGTAACTTTGGGTTTCATCCTCGATTTTCTTCAGGGCAGGTGGAGCCCTCTGCCTGCCCAGGTGTTGACACTGTGGTGGAGAGAATGCACCAGATCTGGGACCAAGTGGTGGATAAGTTATCTCTCTCCCAGGAAAAGGCCCAGCGGTTTTCCAACCGACATAGGACCATTGGTCCCCAGTTTAAGGTTGGTGATATGGTGTGGTTATCATCAAAAAATATTGCTATGAAGGTGGCTTCTCCTAAGTTTAAGCCTAGATTTATTGGACCTTACAAGATTTTGGAGATTATTAATCCGGTCTCTTTTCGTTTAGCTCTTCCTGTCACATTTAAAATCCATAATGTGTTCCATAAGTCTTTGTTGAAGAGGTTTGTTGAACCTGTTGTTCCGGGGGTGGCACCTCCAGACCCTGTATTGGTTGAAGGTAACATGGAATATGAGGTATGAGGTACTGGATTCCCGTCTGGCTAGACGGAGACTCCAGTATTTGGTTAAGTGGAAGGGTTATGGTCAGGAGGATAATTCCTGGGTCTCTGCCTCTGATATTCATGCCAAAAGATTGGTGCGTGCCTTTCATCGGGCTCACCCTGATCGCCCTGGTGGCGTGGTTGAGGGTTCGGTGACCCCTTCTCAAGGGGGAGGTACTGTTGTGAGATCATTTTCCCCTTCACCACTGAGGCCCGATGAATTCCCTCTTCTGGTGAAGAAAGGTAGTGAGCCTGATTATAAAGCACCTGAGACTAATGATGATGACTGGCTGAGTGGCGTTACTGACTGGATATAAGGCTGCCGACACCCTTCTGCCCTGCGGGTGATTTCTCTGTGGGATCCTTGGAGACCAGTCTGAATTCCTGCTCTTCTAAAGCTAAGTTTTCTGCTCAGCTTTTTGCATTTGTGCTTTGACTTTGTTTTGCTTTGTTTTTCTGGATTTCTGCCATTCCCTGCTGGGGTGAGCTGAATTCCTTTAGCTCTGTCTTCTGAAAATACCTGAGTGCTGATATAGTTTGTGAAGCCTGGCTGCTTCAGGGTCTTTTTCCATATCAGCTTGTTGGCTTTTGTCTTTGATAGGGTTTTGGCAGATTGCAGACAGCAACCTTCCTTTCCTGTTCTGTTTGGTTGGCTTGGGCCCCATCGTTTGCTCAGCCTATCTTTCTATCTGTGTAAGTGTTTTTTCATCTTGCTTCACCGTCATTGTATGTTGGGGGCTGCCTTTTGCTTTGGGGTCTGCTCTGGGGCAGTTTGGATTTCCTTTTCTGTCTTTAGGTTATTTAGCTCTCCGGCTGTGATCGAGGGGTCTAGGGCACCGTAGGAACCCCCCACGGCTACTGCTAGTTGTGTTGATAGGTTCAGGGGTCTGCAATCTGATAGTTGCCAACTTATCTGGTTTTCTGGACGTAGCTTCTATTTTTGTGTCTGCCTCCTACGGTGACTCGTTCGTAACACCCATCCCTACTCCCAAATCCCCCAACACATTATGTACCCCCCACTCCAAATCCCCCACACATTAACCCCCATCCCCACTCATTAACCCCCCACACATTAATTCCATCCCCACTCATTAACCCTCCACAAATTAATTTCATCCCCACTCAATAACCCCCATCCCCACTCATTAACCCCTACTCAATAACCCCCATCCCCACTCATTAACCCACCACACATTAACCCCCATCCCCACTCATTAACCCGGCACACATTAACCCCCATCCCCACTCATTAACCCCACACATTAACTCCCATCCCCACTCATTAACCCCCCACACATTAACCCCCATCCCCACTCATTAACCCCCCACACATTAACCCCATCCCCACTCTTTACCCCCACACAGTAACCCCCATCCCCACTCTTTAACCTCCCCACACAGTAACCCCCATCCCCACTACACATTAACCCCATCCCCACTCATCAACCCCCCCACTCATTAACCCCCATCCCCACACATTAACCCCCACACATTAACCCCATCCCCACTCATTAACCCCCACTCATTAACCCCCATCCCCACACATTAACCCCCACACATTAACCCCATCCCCACTCATTACCCCACACACATTAACCCCATCCCCACTCTTTAACCCCCACACACATTAATCCCCATCCCCACATTAACCTCATCTCCACTCATTAACCCCCCCACGCATTAACCCCATCCCCACTCATTAACCCCCATCACCACACATTAACACCCCCCCATCTTCGGTGGTTTCTTCAGCTCCACATTGGAGCACACTTACCACCAGCGCTGAGCGTTCACTCTGGGCGCCGGGGAGTGACATCAGCAGCGTGATCACATGAATGTCACGCTGCTGACGTCGCTCTGGCCCAGCGGTCAGAGCTGCAATTGTACTGGCGTCTATACAGACGCCAGTACAATTGTTCCCTGGGAGCCGGCACGCGCACCTTCTCTGCGGCAGCTGTCAGCTTGACAGCTGACACAGAGAACCGCCGACTCTCAGGCCAGGGGGGCGGCTGAACGCAGCCACCAGGGAGGACACTGCGGACCGCTGCATTAGGCGGCCCGGACTGCGCTCCCTGCCGGCTGCGCCCGGGGCAACTGCCCCGGCTGTTCCCCCTAGATACGCCCCTGATGAGCTATGTATTACCTCATGGAACCTATGTATTACCTCATGGAACCTATGTATTACCTCATGGTACCTATGTATTACCTCATGGTACCTATGTATTACCTCATGGTACCTATGTATTACCTCATGGTACCTATGTATTACCTCATGGTACCTATGTATTACCTCAATGTATTGCAGATTATCTGTATTTTTATGCTCTGTGCAGTTATATATTCTGGAATGCTCTTGTTATTGCATCCTATAGTTTCACCCTTTCCTGTCACATCTGCAATCAATAAAAGAAGGTTACAATTTTACAGCCTCTTTTCTTAAAGAAGACAGGGGGTTTAGCTACATGTCTCATTGCACACCCTGCTAACGTGTATGAGGACAGTATAGTCATGCTTGGGTTGGGAGAGCTGTGGTCCGAACTTGGTCCAATTTATACAGTCATCTGACTGCTCCCTTAAGGAAATTCGGGTTCACAAGCTGAGTCAGGATCCAGAAAATCAAAATAGGGAAACCAAATGCAATAACTGACAACTCCCGGCAGTCCGCTAGGAGTTTAAATTGAGGGTGGTTCTATAGAGAAATAATTACTTATGCTGGTCAGCAGCAACACACACTGAAAACTAATTTTGGTGGCACCACAAACTCCAGAAAACAAGCACACAAAACTAGATGGAAAACGCATGATCTAGCATAGAAATGTGCACTAAATTCTGGCCAATAGAACCATATGGGCACACTACACATGAGCAACTATAGTACAAATGCAATGACAAAAGGTCCTAAACTATGCCAAAAACCATGGAACCCGAAGATTTCAACAAAAAGTTTTGTATTTCTATTTCTTTTTTTTGTTGTTCTTTTCTCATTTACTTTTAGGTTTAGTGTCCCTTTAACACTAATTACTAATTGGTTACTTCATATATGCAGATAGTCATTAGAAACACATCATTAAACTATAAGCGACGTGTTTTCAAAAATACCAGTATATATACACTGCTCAAAAAAATAAAGGGAATACTAGCATACCACATCTTAGATATCACTGAATGAAATATTCCAGTTGCTAATCTTTATTCATTGCATAGTGGAATGCGATGAGAACAATAAAACATAAAAAATTATCAATGTACAGTACATCAAAATTACTATCCCATGGAGGTCTGGATTTGGAATGATACTCAAAACTAAAGTGGAAAATCAAACTACAGGCTCATCCAACTTCAGTGGAAATGCCTCAAGATGAGGAAATGACGCTCAGTAGTGTGTGTGGCCTCCACGTGCTTGTATGGCATCCCTATGATGCCTGGGCATGCTCCTGATGAGGCGAATGTTAGTGGTCTGCTGAAGGTAATTTTGCAGGGCTCTGGTACTGCTCCTCCTGTTCCTCTTTGTACAAAGAAGGAGGTAGCAGTCCTGTTGCTGGGTTGTTGCCCTCCTATGGCCCCCTCCACGTCTCTTGGTGTTCTGGCCTGTCTGCTGGTTGGCACATCAATGTGAGCTATTGCAAGAAGGGTAGCTGAGTCTGTTAACACAGCGTCCAAAGCATAGAGCAGCTCTATGCTCAATGCTTTGGACACTGTGTTAACAGACTCAGCTACCCTTCTTGCAATAGCTCACATTGATGTGCCAACCTGGATGAGATGCACTACCTGAGCAACTTCTGTGGGTTGCGGACACTGCCTTGTGCTACTGTACAGTACCTCAAGGGGTGAGAGCAATGACAAAATGCAAAAGTGACCAAAGCAGCCAAAAAGGATGAGAACAGAGAAATGGTCTATGGTCACCCCTACAGAACCACTCCTTTATAGGGGTTGTCTTGCTAATTGCATATCATTTCTACCTGTTGTCTGTCCCAAATGCACAACAGCAGGAGAAATTGATTCACAATCAGTGTTGCTTCATAACTGGATAGGTTGATTTCTCAGACGCATGATTGACTGTGAGTTACATTGTGTTGTTTAAGTGCTCCTTTTATTTTTTTGAGCAGTGTATATTATTTTTTTACTGTGTAAAGGAATAAAGTTTACTTTAAAAGGAATTGTCAATATTTTCTAAAATGGACAATAAAAATAACGCAGGCCTTCTTTCGGATCTCATGAGTATACTTTATTTGTCCTTGGAAAAATCATATCCAATGTACCTTTCAAAATGATTTATTGTGCGTTATTGTTACAGGGTTCAATATTGTTCAATACTGAACCATTGTAGTGATTACCTCTCTCCAGTCTGATTTAGCTCTATCATGTGCCATTATTTACCTCCTGAGGCAAAAACATTTTAATTGGTTTAAAAAAAAAAGTCTGAACTCTCTTCTATCAATGACAGATTACATTAAAGTGAAACAACCCCAGCACGACACAATCCTCCGACTCAATAGCTGCACCATTCGGAAAAAAAAAAGCAAAATCATTTTGCAATTATAAGAGCTTTGATTTGGAAATGGAACCATTTTCTTTTACACAACATTTGCCATCAAAGGAATTGGTCTGCACAGATATAGAATGCAAAAATAAACAATTTGATGTTATTGTACGTTTCATTTTCTCACATTGCTTGTTTTTCAGTTCCACGTAAAGGGGACAGGCCACCACTGTGAATGAACACGTGGCCGCCCCTGCACATTTCTTCTCAGGAGGTGCCGCCTTCCTGGAGCTGCTCTACAGTTCCCAAGTGCCTGATGCTGCACATTTTTTCCCCATGAAGTACCACCTTCCAGGAGCTGCTCTACAGTGCACAAGTGGCCACCCCTGCACATTTTTCCCCAGGAAGTACCACCTTCCAGGAGCTGCTCTACAGTGTACAAGTGGCCACCCCTGCACATTTTTTCCCCAGAAAGTATCGCCTTCCAGGAGCTGCTCTACAGTGCACAAATGGCCGCCCCTGCACATTTTTCCCCAGGAAGTACCACCTTCCAGGAGCTGCTCTACAGTGTACAAGTGGCCACCCCTGCACATTTTTTCCCCAGAAAGTATCGCCTTCCAGGAGCTGCTCTACAGTGCACAAATGGCCGCCCCTGCACATTTTTCCCCAGGAAGTACCACCTTCCAGGAGCTGCTCTACAGTGTACAAGTGGCCACCCCTGCACATTTTTTCCCCAGGAAGTATTGCCTTCCAGGAGCTGCTCTACAGTGCACAAGTGGCTGCCCCTGCACATTTTTCCCCAGGAAGTACCATTTTCCAGGAGCTGCTTCTCCACAATGCACAAGTGGCCACCCCTGCGCATTTTATCCCAGGAGGCACCGCCTCTGAGGAGCTGTTCTACAGCGCTGCTAACTGATAGAACATCCTATGCTGCCAATGCTAAAGTAGCTTCTCCGCAACATCATTGCAAAGCTTCTGGCTTGAACTGTCAGTCAGGGATGAAGCAGCTGTGGCTGTCTGAGAAGCAGGAGGAGTTCAAAATTAGTGAGACAAATTAGGTATATAGGACATACAGTCATGAGAAAAACTAAATACACTCTTTTGAATACTACTTTTTTGCACATCAAGACTTAACAACAAAACAATCTAGTCCTTAGACATTCTTAGATATAAGTAAATACAATCTCAGATGTATAAAAGCATATAAGTTACACCTTGCTATTTATTGACCAAAAACCAGCCCAAAATGCCAAAACAGTGAATCATTAGGCACACACCTGTTTCAATAGTGACCAAGAGGGCTAAATGCTCCTTCCAAGTGTTGCTAATCAAGCGATTAATTGAAAAGAAGCTGTCATGTCTCCAAAATGCTGTTTAAAGGTAATTTGTAAGCTAATAGAGCATTTCTCCCAACCATCCCAGATCCAGTGTGACTGTCCCAATTAGAGACTCCCAACAGTCAATTAGAGACTCTTTATTGGCAGATCAAGCATCCTTATTCTGTGTGGTCATGTCTTCTTTCTGATTGTCTACATCAGGGTTCCCCAACTCCTGTCCTCAAGGCCCACCAACATGTTTTCAGGATTTCCTTAATATTGCCCAGGTGATAGGGGAACCCTGGTCTACATTGCTCCATAGAATCCCCTCCTCAGGAGTGGGGCCAACATTTCTCTGGTCTGTGCACGCTTACATTATATAAACAATTACTTTTCCTTTTTGTGATATAATCTCACCAGGATTCAAACCCATAACCTGTATCATTGTAGGCAGCAGCTAAAGCTGTGAGCCACTGCCTGCACTGACAAGTATGAGAATTTTTTATCTCCTTGAATGTGCATTACGGGCTCTGAAATAAAATAGATAATAAGGATGAGATCTCTTCATCTACCATCTTATAGATAAATAGATAATAGACAGACAGATGATTTTCATGTTTTGTCTTGCATGTGATATGATATGTTGAGTGTGTTTGTTCTTTTTTTGTGTCTTTTGCGAGTGGAAGACATGAAAATGTTCAGTTGGGTTTGAAAGCTATTGATGGGAATGTAGTTTGGCTGATAAATTAAAACTGGATGACTGTGAAAATTACCCATCTTCAATGTGACCAAAACAAAGAGCCCACCAGGGGCCATTGTACAGCAATCCCTGCCATTCTCCCAAGTTTATAACAAGTTTACAAGCAAAGTGTAACCCATTTGGGGTTTGGAAAATAGGTTGATAGATTACACCACTGATTTTGCCTGCTCGATGTAAGCAATGTGTTCTATGTAATGGGGAATTTTATCGTCAAGTAAAAAGAAGGAGAGATTAAAAGAGTCAGCGGCACAGTGGAAGATTTACAGAGAATCTGATCTTGACGAGACATGATCTTTCAGTCTAGGAAGTGAGAGAAAAAGAAATATTGCTGTCTATTAACTCTATATTGGTTCTTTTTTTTCCAATAGATCTATAATAAAAATAGTTACAATTACAAATAGTTTTGATTAAAAAAGTTACCATTTTTGCGTATACAGCTAATATGAGTTCCAGCTTTTTCATATATTGTTTTCTCTGTTTGTCTATTGCTGTAGATGCTGTTATCTATGATCAGTGTCAGTCATTCAACATTTATTTGACTTATTGTTAAAATTATGAAGATCCCATGTGTTATGGAAATATGATGCTCTAGAGAAAAAGAATTTTGGGTTGCCTTCTGCTGTTTCCTGATTTCTGTATTGCTTCTTCTCACCGCATTTGCTTGTGGGCCTGTAAGTTCAGAGCTCAGAAGTGACACTTGTGAAGTATGCTCCTTCCCGGTCCTATCGCTGCTCTGTTATGTTTCACCTGGTGATGTGGATTCTCAAAGTCCTCGATTCAGGATGAGCAGATGGCAGGACAGCAGCAGGAGGAATGGAGACAGTAGTTGTGTGATCGCAGCTGGAGGAACATAGGATGTAGAGGATGGAGATTCAAAGATGGAAGTTGGATTAAATAAAATCTGAATGACGGCACAGTAGAGTTTTCTCATCAATATAGCACAGTTGAGTAGGCTAGGAGACTAAAAGTTGAGAAGAAGAAGAAGAGTGTAGGAGCAAAGCCCAGTAGTATAATGCAGCACCAACACAGAATATAATGCAGCCTCCCCATAGAGTATACTGTAGCCCCCTCATATAGTATGATATAGCCCCCCAGAATATAATCTAGTCCCCCTGAGAATAATGCAGTCCCCATCAGAATATAATGTAGCCCCTCATAAAGTATATTGCAGCCCCTCTCCACCCCATCATTGTCCTCATCACCACCTCCATCATTGCCTTCTCCCCCACCACCCCTATCATTCTCCCCCACCACCCCATCACTGCCCATTCCATCACCTCAATCATTGCCTCCTCGCCACCATCATTGTCCAATTCATCACCTCCATCATTGCCTCCCCCACCACCATCATTGCCTCCCCCACTGCCACAATTGCCCATCACCTTCATTATTGCCTCTCCCCACCACCATCATTGTCCATCACCTCCATAATTGCCTCCCCACCAATCATTGCCCATCACCTCCATCATTGCCTCCCCCACCATCATTGCCCATCACCTCCATCATTGCCTCCCCCACCGCCATCAATGCCCATTACCTCCATCATTGTCCATCACCTCCATCATTACCCATCACCTCCATCATTGCCTCCCCCCACCATCATTGCCTCCCCCACCGCCAACAATGCCCTTTACCTCCATCATTGTCCATCACCTCCATCATTACCCATCACCTCCATCATTGTCCATCACCTCCATCATTGCCCATCACCTCCCCCACTGCCATCATTGCCCATCACCTCCATCATTGCCTCCCACCACCAGTATCATTGTCCTTCCCCACCAACCCTCTCACACTCACACACACAGCACCGGTCCATATCACTCACTCACATAGCAACTCATCACACACACAGCACCACATCACGTCGCTCACACTCACAGCCCTGCATCACTCTCTCACACTCACACACACACGCAGACACACAGCACAACTCACCTCCCTGCAGCCACAGCACATCCCGGAAGCCTCTTTCTCTCCTGCAGCTTTCTCTCTGATACAGCACTCTGGATGATAATGTCATCCAGCTGGGCTGTCACAGACAGGAAACGCCCAGAAAGCAGGAAGCCGGTATGTGCTGCGGCTGCTGGGAGGTGAGTTGTGCTGTGTGTCTGCGTGTGTGTGTGAGTGTGAGAGAGTGATGCGGTGCTGTGTGTGTGTGTGTGTGTGGTGTGGTGCTGGGGATGGGCTGCCCGCTATTAAAGAGGAATGGTATTCACGCCTCTCCACGCCCATAGGGGCGTGGAAAAGTGTGAATATTCATTTTGCTTTAGCAGCGGGGACAGGGCTGCTGCTAGCTGGCACAGGGCGGGCCACCTTGACTCAGGGGCCCCATACCTACTGATTCGGGGGCCCCTCGAGCAGTGGGGGCCCTAGGCACTTGCTGGCCAGTATGCCAGCAGGTGTCAGTGCCTGCCTCCGGTTCTCCGGTGGGCCAGTCCAAGCCTGTGTGTCAATGTAGCAGAGCTTAGCGATGTAGCAGAGCTGAATTTATCAGGATTCACACTAGTGGCAATGTAGCAGAGTCCCAGGGCACAGCAGAGCTGCATTTGTCAGGAGACATACTGGTGGTAATGCAGCAGAGCCCAGCAACACAGGATGGTCAGGATGGTCCTACACTCTGGTAAGGTTTTTCATATTAGACAGTGTAGGACCATCCCGATCAGGGTCACCTTGTCGCTGGTGATATAACTTGTATGCTAATTTTGATTTTAAAAAAATTTACTAAGAACCCTATGTTATTGAAACGCACTTTTGCTTTTTACTTATTTAGTTACAGCAGGCTATATGTTCATTTTGCTTCTTGTAGGTTGTATGCTTTATGGCCAATGTGAATATGTGTTTGTGTGCTGCATGTATACCAACTTAAACCAAGCTCAATTTTTGTGCTTTTTCTTGGAATAGATTTATGCATATAGTTTATTCACTCCTAATAGATACATACATAGATAGAAACATAGAGAGATAGTTAGATAATAGATAAACTACCTGAATACTCAGGTGTTATCCAGCTACCTGAGCCAGTCTATATGGCCAAATAGTATGACATCAATGGAGCGCACTGGGTTATTATAGTAACCTGACATGCAGAAGAATAGATGGAGTAGGGTACGGTAGGAAGTAGACTCAAAGCCTGGTGCTGGAGTCAAGAGAAGTAACATCATCTCTGTCTCTATTTTTTAGATTATTTCTGTTTTTTGGCACCTACCTCGTTCCTCTCCTGTTCTCCCTCAAACACGCCGATGGCAGTGTAGCCTTTGTTGTTGTAGTTTAGATCTAAACACAGCCTTAGAAAAACTCATCAAAACCTAAAAAAGCAAAGTGAGATAAATGCAGGAATACCTCACATGTGAAATTGGTTGAAACATAGGAAAATACATTGATTGCATGTAAAGGGAAATTCTAACATTAATATATGAATATCAATAATGAAATTGTAAAAAAATCCAATATGCTCTATGTATATCTCGTGGTTTTCAGGAGTATATTATGAGTGCTGTCATTCAAGAGGATTGTTCGCTTCCAGTGGATGAAAATCTGTTCTGGTCACCTCGTCACAGATGTGTAAACCACAGATCAGGACAGATTTTTATCCCCTCGATAAGAAAAAATCCTATTAATTTTCAACAAGTAGAAACCTTAAAAACAGGAAGATTTTATTTAAACTTTATTTAGCTTTACAAAGAATAGAAGATTTATTTTTTTTGCTGAAATTGTAAAACTCATTTTTCTGAAACGAACTTTAGTTGCTTGCGATGATGTGAATGAAGGTTCGGTGGCGGAGCGCAGACTGTCATGATTCACCATGTGGAATCATTATGGTGGTTGAACCTGGATATTATAATAATCTCATAAATGATGATAACAGATTGTCTCTGTAACTGACAAAAGATTATTCCTGAGTGTGACTGACACACAGATGGCTGCATTTATAGACCCTTCTATTAAGTTATTCAGTTCTCAAATAACAGTCGGAAGAATGTCACCTAGAGAACAGATCAATCCCTCGCTAATTCCTTACTTATACAGACGATGCCCACCCATGGCCAGATGGGATGGGGGTTACCCTGAAAATGGTTTTGTTCTCCCTCTTAAAAATGTAACCCAAGTTGCCTCTATAAGGATCTCAGGTTGCTTCCGACAATGTGTCCAGACTGCTATCCACTTGAATTGATGAAAGATGTATATCTTTGTACCGTGTTAGCCAGTAGAGAGAAAAATATTCAGAATTGAGAGTCCTCAGTGGTTAATACCTTTTAATGGCTAACTGAAAAGATGGTAACACATTGCAAGCTTTCGAGACTACCTGATGAAGAGACCTGAGTAGTCTCGAAAGCTTGCAATGTGTTACCATCTTTTCAGTTAGCCATTAAAAGGTATCAACCACTGAGGACTCTCAATTCTGAAAGTTATTATAAATTTACAGCATGCAGAGATTTTACAGAATATATGGAAAGTATATTGGAAAATTCTGCAACATTTCATTACATAAAGAATAATATATATTTGTGAAAAATCTAAATGCCACTTTACTCCTTACACAGACAGGGGAACAAGTACAAGTACAGTACAAGTTTCACAATTTTGACATGCAAAAGCAAAACCTGAGTTGCTAAAAAAATTTTTTTAAAAATAACATTTTGCAATCATGTCCAGCAATTTTTTTTGAAATTATAAACTTAAAACATTAAAGGTCAATAGTAAGCACTTGTCTTCTAATACATTAAGTAAAGGTTCATTTATAAAACCTAAGGCTAAACAATGGTAGACTTGAGACAAAGGCTGGGATTGGCAAAGGGGTGATAACATGAAGAAAAGCTCCTGAATTCCACCCTCTTAGTGTCAGTGGAGGATATGCCTGGGAAGTGATGACAGTAAATAGTCTGTGATTGGTAAATGTGGGTTTACATTACCTGATTTTGCAGCATTGGGATTTACCAATCAGTGATCGATATTAGCCTTTTACGCTGGCAGACTGCGCTTAATGATGCGCACAAAATGATCAGTAATGGATAGGTTGGATAGGTTGCCAACTTGCCATTGTTCTGGACAATGCAACTTCTGTTTACACAGGACGATGCACTGCCAAGAATGATGATCTTTGTAGGAACGCTAATTCATGATTGTCTAACAGTGTAAATGAACTTTAAGATGGTTGATAACAAAGAAAAGTTCCTATATCACCCTCTTAGTGTCTATGGAAAAAATCAGTAAATATATTGTGATCAGCAAGAGAGGGGATAACTTGGTTTCGGTAAAAAGATTTTTCTAACCCTGTTTCAACAGCCAAATCTGCAGTGTTTGTCTCCCGGACTAAGGTCCTGCCGATCTCCTCCTACCTCCTGGAGTCTTCTGATTAGTAGGCCTGACATCATGTGTGCGTCATGCCGATATAATGACGTTAAGCCAGGATTACTAATCAGAATAGGCACCAGTGAGAAGGTTCACAGGGGCCTGGTCCGGCACCAACAGACTACCCACATGGCTGTGAGATCAGTGTGTGAAGATTCTTTATACTCAATTCAACTAGTGAAAAGCTTAAAAAAAACCTTCCTATAAGACTTGCTTAGGCCTTAGTGTCAATGGAGGAAAAGCATGGGAAGAGACGATCAGAAAGTGGGATGATAACACAAGGAAAGTTTCCTATGGAGGATATACATGGGAAGAGATCACCATAAACGACCTGTGCTTGGTGAGAGGGGTGATAACATGAAGAAAAGTTCCTATTTCATCCTCCTAACTTAATGGAGTATATACATGGGAAGAAATCACCATAAACAGACTGTGCTTGGTGAGAGGAGTGATAATAACATGAAGAAAAGTTCCTGTCCCTCAGCAGAGGTAACTGGGAGCTGTATTGGGTGACAGTTGCGGTAACACGATGTGATCTATCTTTCTGCTCTCACCCCTTCCCTTTGCCTCTCCTACAAAGACACAGGAACAAAACTTTTTATGTATCTTCACGTCTTCCAGCGAGAATGTTGCACCTGGAGCTTTGATCCTGGTGTCATTTACAAGCTACGAGACAAAGCCATACATGTGGTGGTATCCTTGTGCCTAAGGGGGCAATGACTCCAATATTATAAATATTACACAGTAAATGGGGTGGGCGAGTTTCATTGCAGATTTTGCATTGGAGCCCAGGATTTACATTAGATGCCTTTATTAGACACGATCTAGCCTAACACATTGTTTCTATATTCCACTCAATATTTCTCACAGGTTCTTATATATTTGCCTATACATCGGCAGTGCTGCAAGAAGACTCCAGTCACATTCGATCAAATAAAGCCAGCCGGTTTAATTACTATGCTCCATGTGTTCCCGTTAATGTTATCGTCAGAGGTGTCTATACTTCCAGCAGTTACATTAACACTTTTTTTACTTCGCTATTTTCTTGGCAAACGTTGGCTGTTTTGAAATGTAACCTGTGTGTACGAGCTGTCAGAAGGGGGAGGTATGTAAGGAGCCAGGCAATTCTCTGGCCTGGATGAAAACTTCAAAACCATCAGCTTTTATTTTTATCTTTTCAAGATGTTAACACCTTTTCAAGGCAATGTGTTACAGGCCTCTTAAGTGACAAGGAAGTAATATATTTTAATATATTTTATAGCCTGAATCTTGTGACGGCCACATTTAACTCCTAATGCACTTTACTAATACTTCTCCCGGAGCTATGCAAGCTGAAACTGTGAATAGTTCTTGTATACTCCTATCCAATACCTCTCCGATATACCTATGAAAAAATATGTACCTATACTTTTCAAAATTCTTACCTGTAGGGCGCGATATTACAGTATCGTGATGAGTGTCAGCACAATGTAAGGGCAGCAGCAGTCCTGTGCATACAGTATGTCGTCCCCTTATTTACTTTGGTGCATATATTGGTTTTAGAGGAATACTTAAACAGTAACAATCATTTTCATTTTTTTATTTGATAAATCAATAGCACACATGAAAATAAGCAACTTTGTAATATGTCTTATCAGAGAAATTTATTTCTTTCTTCTGATCATTCCCTCACAATTCAGTGAAGACAGATTTTCTCATTACGGAGATAGATGATGACAGTTGGTGATTTTAAAATTCTATGGAGAGGCGAAGAACTAGGGATAAACACAGAGATTCTGCTGCAGCTTCTCCTGGAACAACAGTTACACTTCTCCATAGAACTTTATGAGCACCAACTGTCATCTGTCTCAGTAATGGGATCGTCTGTATTCACTGAAGACACATTTTACCTGTGAATTTAGAATTTTGAGAATGAATGATTAGTCCGGGAGGACAAAAAGAAGATTTATTTAATAAGATATGTAACAAAGGTTCTAATTTTCATGTGCAATTTTCATTTATGAAAAAAAAGAAATAAATATAGCTACGGATACTTTTTAAACCCTTAACGACCGCCGACACGATTTTAACGGCGGCAGTTAAGGGTACTTATTCCTCAGAAATAAGGGTATAGCGTCCCCCAGCGTCAGAAAATCTCGAGGGTCTCGGCTACCGGGACCCCAGAGAACATGATTCGGGTCAGTGTTTACCTTCTCCAGTCAGGTGATCGCCTTTATTTACCAAATACAGCAGAGATGTGATCTCTGCAGAACAAGAAGTGGCTACTCAAAAGTGATCTCTGCAAAACAGGAAGAGACAACAGAGATGTGATATATTCAGAACAGAAAGTGACAGCAGAGATGTGATCTAGTCAGAACAGGAAGTGACAGCAGAGATGTGATCTATGCAGAACAGGAAGTGACAGCAGAGATGTGATCTAGTCAGAACAGGAAGTGACAGCAGAGATGTGATCACTGCAGAACAGGAAGTGACAGCAGAGATGTGATCTAGTCAGAACAGGAAGTGACAGCAGAGATGTGATCTAGTCAGAACAGGAAGTGACAGCAGAGATGTGATCTAGTCAGAACAGGAAGTGACAGCAGAGATGTGATCTATGCAGAACAGGAAGTGACAGCAGAGATGTGATCTAGTCAGAACAGGAAGTGACAGCAGAGATGTGATCACTGCAGAACAGGAAGTGACAGCAGAGATGTGATCTAGTCAGAACAGGAAGTGACAGCAGAGATGTGATCTAGTCAGAACAGGAAGTGACAGCAGAGATGTGATCTAGTCAGAACAGGAAGTGACAGCAGAGATGTGATCTAGTCAGAACAGGAAGTGACAGCAGAGATGTGATCTATGCAGAACAGGAAGTGACAGCAGAGATGTGATCCAGTCAAAACAGGAAGTGACTGCAGAGATGTGATCTAGTCAGAACAGGAAGTGACTGCAGAGATGTGATCTAGTCAGAACAGGAAGTGACAGCAGAGATGTGATCTCTGCAGAACAGGAAGTGACAGCAGAGATGTGATCTAGTCAGAACAGGAAGTGACAGCAGAGATGTGATCTAGTCAAAACAGGAAGTGACAGCAGAGATGTGATCTAGGCAGAACAGGAAGTTACAGCAGAGATGTGATCCAGGCAGAACAGGAAGTGACAGCAGATTATAGATTTTCGGTGAAAACTGCAAACTTTCTGGAATTTTATATAAATAGTGAATTGGAAAAAAAATGAAAATCTCATTAAATTTTCTTAAAAAATACATTTAACAAAAATCTTGATTTCTACAGTAGTTAATGCTCTGAAGACGTTCCCTTTTAATGTGATGTTATTTCTTTCCATCCTTTGCACAGCAGAAAAGGGCACTATAAACTCAAAGTAGCTAGCAAAACTATCAATACACGATATCTGCCAGATATTCTGGCACTTTATTTCAGAATGATGGACAATTGCTATAGTAATTCATTGCTCTCAGTCCAAGCCATCAGCGTTGAGTATTATGGTCTGGAACGTGTTGTCCCGGAGCCAAGGAGGACTGTATCAGCCTCTGCTCTATATAAGGAGCACAGTGCTATATATAACATGTGATAGTTGGGGGACAGAGTTGTGCTAAAAAATTTGCAGAACTCTGGTTCACTGTCCACAGAGGCAGTCTATGACAGGTGGGCAAGAGACAAGCAAACATCCTACTACCTGCCGGAATCCTACTGCTTAGTAGCACCCAACATCATAACCTAATCTGAAGATATCAGCAAGTAGTAGAAGGTTCGTTGCTTTGTTCTGGCTGCCCTGGAGTACTGATGTGTACAGGTGAATCTAAGTTTTCCTGCACCTGTAGCAAACATTCAGTTTGGTACCCCCTAATATTCACTGTTTGAGTGTGACCGCTCATATGCGATTTGCAAACTTAGTCTTGTACCAACTAGCTGTTCTTTCTGATTCTCTCAATGTTTAGTGACATACTAAAGCCCCTGCTTCATTCAGAGAAGCACGAAAGCCAGTTGGTACATGACCATGAGTAAGAAAATCGCATATGAGTGGGCACGTGATGACTACTGGAATTGACAAGCAGAGCTGAATTATGACAGTGATTATATTGCACGCTGTTAGGATTTAGCATGCTACAGTGTTTAATTTTCTATTTAATGCGCCCAACATAAATTCAGATGTAGTAACCCTTAACTTGTCAGATAACACAATAGTTTAGGTATCAGGTTATCTGACAAGTTATAGATTTTCACATGTGTACAGGATCAGAACCAATAACAGTAAATGAATACAGTACCAGAACCACTAACAGTACAGAAATATATCATGAGAACCACCGTCAATACAGAAATACATCATCCAAACCATTGTCACTTTAAAAATACATAACCAGAACCACCAACAGTACAGGAAAACATCACCAGAAGCAAAAACTGTACTGAAAAACACCATCACAGCCATCATCAATACATGAATACAACATAAGAAGCACCATCGGAACAGGAATACATAATCAGAACTACAAAAAACACAGAAATGAATCACCAAAACTACATTAGTACAAGAATACATCACTAGAATCACCATCAGTACATCTACATGAATACATCACCAGAAACAACATTAGTACATGAATACATGACCAGAACAACCAACAGTACATGAATGTATTTCCAAGCTTAGTTCAGCAATCAATTGTAATGTCAAGTCAGCCGGATATACAATTGTATAGCATGAATATACAATTCCCAGTATGTCCTTAACAATGATTAAGAGATACTAGAAGTTGTTGTTAACAGCCATCATCAAACTGTGGACCATCACCATACAAGAAACACAGTACTGCGGAGATGTAGTCAGTGTCACAAATAAACATATACATCCAGGCACCCCATAGATGACATCTTCGCTTATTGGTGTCATTCTCAATTTTTATTCTATATCTGGACCAGATGCCATGATGACTTTTCACATCACTGCTTGTCTGAAGACTTGCATCTTCTCCACTCTTTTGCAGCACATCCTGATACGCTTCCTTTATAATGTTCCTGCATAAAAATATCTTCCCTATGCTGTACCCCTGAATTATTGTCTCTCACTGTGCTCCCTCCACAATGTCCTCTACTTTTCATACTGTGCCCCCTCCTCACACTCTCACCCCGCTGCATACTATTCTGTCCATATTGTGCCCTCACACTTTCCCCCATGCTGCCATCTCTCTATACTGCCCCCCACGCTACCCAGCCTCTATACAGTGGTCCCTCACCATTTTCTCCCCATAATGTCTTCCGCTCAATACTGACCCATCACACTTTTCTCCCTCCATACTGTCCCCTCACACTCTACCCCATAATGAACCCTCACACATTTCTCCACTCTTACTGTCATCTCATACATTTCATCCTCCATATTGTCTTTTTACACATTCCTCCTTCCCCATATTGTTTCTTCACACATTTCACCCCTCCCTAAACTGTCTCCTCACGCATTCCCCCTGCTACCCATACTATCCCCTCACACGTTTCTACCCCCATACAGTCCCCTTATCCTTGGCGGGAAGGCGCCCCCCCTGCCGGCAGCACCAGGGTCAAATGTCCCACTTGCCACCCTGTAGATATGTCACTGCCAATGTCGTCACTGGACCAGAATCGTTTTAGCCAAATCCATTAAGAGGTCTTATAAAATTAGTGATTTTGTTTTTTCGATTTCTCTGTCTACATTAGCTGTGTTTGTATCCATCATTACTATATGCTTAGAGCTTGTGTTAACATTTGGTTATTGCAGGTTTTGTAATATAATATGGTAACTCCAATAAGATGTCAAAAAACAGGAAAAAATATATTAAAGTGACTGGGAAAGCATACTGGAAAATAGATGAAAAAAGCAAAGTGCAGTGGTGTGGATACCAGTGTGCGTCTATCAATTAGTGCCGATTCCATATGTGTGCAGAATGATGTGAGAAGCCAGGCATTTCCCATAGTACTTGACATCAGTGTGTTATGCAAGCAATGATAAGCTGCCATATGCATCATATTTATTTCTGGAGGTTCTTGAAAATAATTTGTGAGCATTTTAAGCAGCATTCACAAATCTCATGGTAATCGTTTTATATTCCCCAGCGAGGCGCAATGTGCAGATTACTGATAAATTGCTGCGTGGATGTAATATTCTGCCTTAATGGGAAGAGTACATGTAACGACTTTAGCTTCACTACAATGTGAAATAGAACTAATCAGACAGCGGGATCTTGGGGAAGAACACTCGGCATCAGGAAACTTTCACAGGATAAAATGCAGCTATTTTATGTGGGTTCAGCTGAAACGGACTAAGGATCAGGTGATGACTGAGTCCGCTTCAGCAGAATCACCGGCGGTTGCACCACAACTGTAATGTAGACTTTAAAGGGGTTGTCCAATTGCCAAATATTTTTAGGAAATAGCATAAATTGCCTTAAATTAATAAAATAAGTTACCTATATACTCGAGTATAAGCCGACCCGAATATAAGCTGAGGCACTTAATTTTGCCACAAAAAACTGGGTAAGCTTATTGACTCGAGTATAAGCTGGGCATGCATTGTTCCCTCATTCCTGTCCTGGTATGTGTGGCTACCCCGGTCGTTGTATGCATGGCTTGCTCCCCTGGTCGTTGTATGCATGGCTCACTCCCCCGGTCATTGTATGCATGGCTCGTTCCCCCGGTCGTTCTATACATGGCTCACTTACCCGGTCATTGTATGCATGGCTCGTTCCCCCGTCGTTGTATACATGGCTCACTCCCCCGGTCGTATGCATGGCTGGCTCCCCCGGTCGTTGTATGCATGGCTTGCTCCCCCGGTCGTTGTATACATGGCTCACTCCCCCGGTCATTGTATGCATGGCTCGTTCCCCCGGTCGTTGTATACATGGCTCACTCCCCCCAGTCATTGTATACATGGCTCACTCCCCCGGTCGTATACATGGCTCACTCCCCCGGTCGTATGCATGGCTGGCTCCCCCGGTTGTTGTATGCATGGCTGTGTCCCCTGGTCGTTGTATGCATGGCTCACCCTCCTCTCGTCCTACTCACAACCCTTCTCACGCCGTTGCTGAATCTCCGTCCTGGTGCGGCAGCTCTTCCTGGGCTGAGCGGTCACGTGGTACCGCTCATTAAGATAATGAATATGGGCTCCACGCCTATGGGAATGGAGACACGTGCATATTCATTACCTTGATCAGCGGTACCACGTGACCACTCAGCACAGGAAGAGCTGCCGAGACAACGGAGATGCAGCGAGGGCGCGAGGAGGGTGAGTATGATGCCTTCACAGCCGCCGGCTCCTGCTGCTGCACCGCCGCTCCCCCTACTCTGCCAGCTTTCTGGAAAATGACTTATGTGTAAGCCAAGGGGGGCATTTTCAGCACAAAAAAATGTGCTGAAAATCTTGGCTTATATACGGTATACTCATCACCTTTATACCCCCATTGTGCCAGTTTAGGTAACGCTGATGGTCTGCAACTGTACAGGAAGCGAGGATGTCCCATTCTTCAGTCATCAAAATACTGAATCGTGTGCTGCTATTAAGAGTTTGGAGCAGGTCATCATTTAGTAGGCTTAGAGGGAATTAATATAACTTTATTATTTTAGAATAATTCCTGCCTTTTAAAACAAATATTGAGAGATGGGCAACCCTTTTAAAATACATACATGCAAGTAGTTTGGCTTTTATAGGCTCTTTTTTCCCCCTGTTTATTGCTGGTAGCTGAATGATTTAACTGAGGACCCATCAGTGAGCTCAGTGTTTATAAGGGTGCAGTTAATATCAGACTGAGATCAGAGGGCTGTGCAAATATTGGCCAGCGGCTCTCATGACTCGAGCGTGACAACTGCATAGAAATACATGAAGCCATCAAACTCAAGTCAGGAGAGATGCCAGCCAGTCCATGCACTGTATTCCAATCTTGCTCTGATTTATGTAGTCACATGACTGAGCCCTAACTCTTATATCTGCTTTTTCTGAGCTACTATTAGCTGATTAATGATATAGCACCAGCTGTAAAAAAGTTGACGATGAAAAGAGGATGGCTTCTACAAATGGATAATGATCCTAAACACTCGTCACAATCCACAATAGACGACCTCAAAAGGTGCAAACTGAAGGTTTTACAATGGCCCTCACAGTCCCCTGATCTGATTGTCATTGAAAATCTGTGGCCAGACCTCAAAATAGCAGAAGTTGGAAGACGACCCGGGAATCTCACAGAACTGGAAGAATTTTCCAAGGAAGAATGCAAGAAGATCCCTCAAACAAGAATTGAAAGACTCTTGTCTGGCTACAAAAAGTGTTTAAAAGCTGTAATACTTGGAAAAGGAGGTGCTACTAGGTACTAACCATGCAAGGTGCCCAAACTTTTGCATCTGCCTTTTTTCCTTTTTGTAATTTTTAACAAGTAAAAGATGAAAATATATTTATTTTTTTTTGCCTAAAATACAAAGGAAACGTGTCATCTTTAGCTTTAGGTCTTTTAGAGATCAATTCGTCTTCAACTTGCTCAACTGTTCACAATAACAGTCATTTTAACCAGGTTTGCCCAAATTTTTACATGCCACTGTAAATGAACTGAGAGGAGCTCTGAAAAAGACACATAAAAGAATTGCAATCACCAAACAAGCTCACTGATGGATTATCAGTTAACTCTTTCTACAGCCAGCAAAAAAAAAGAAAAGAAAAAGCCAAAAAGTGTATAATTTTTAAGTAAACTCAATTTAAAAAATTATGAGGCTGAGAATTTTATCACAACACAAAATCCATGGACCCCTATTAAATTATTAAATTACCCAAACAATTTTGCCACGTTTTATCCTTTTACTGCCATTTTGCAACCCTTTAATAAACGTATTGGAGGCTTAAAACTGTTTTTGCTAATAGGTTTCATTGCAAATTTCGCATCATTTGGCTTTTATAGGCTCTTTGTGTCCAGGCACATTCAACTTTGATGTAATCTGTGGTCATAAATCAGCCAACAGATGACCACAAAAAGCCATATGAAAGATCTAATGGCTCTCTTTTGAGACTGTCATAATAAGCTCACTGACAGAGTCTCAGTTAACTCATTGTGCAGCCAGCAATAGATCCTACAGACAAGAGAAAGAAAAAAAAATTGCTAATGAAAATCCTATTGCAAAAATCATTTTAAAAGAGTTGTATCCTTAAATAATTTTTAGCCCCCAATACATGCATTTATGTATAAAATAAAGAGAACCCCCTTTTAGTAAACATCCACAATATTTTTGCACTGACCCACGTGTGTTTTATTTTAGTACAAATATTTTTTAACAGCAATCAGTAGAAAATAATAAGAATTATAATAGCAATAATTCATCATCGGTTAAATTTTCACACCAATAAATCAGATTTTATTTTAGGTCCAAAAAGTAAAAAGTAAGGTCACATATGGATAGTCAAATTTGCCCTCTACAGGGTCATCCCATTTTTGGTTCACTTGTGGGCGCCCGTCCGATGTTGATTAAATATTTATTTAATCCACAGTAACATGAAAGATGCAACAAAAAAAAGAGAGCGCAAAAAAGGCGAGAAAGGCATAGACATACTGTACAGACTACAGAGCGTGGAGAAGAGCGCCCCCTGCTGGCCACTGTGCACATAGCAGCTGTCCTAACATCTGATGACAGATAATAGAATGGGATTAAATAACAATTCTGATACATTGGATGAGCACAGAACATAGATCCGTATACCTGATAGCTGAAGAAGACAGTCGTTTCTTTACACTATGCTGCCGGTCTGTCTCGCTCCATTGACGGCAACGATTTAACCCCTTTGTAGTTAGTCGATTTTACTTTTCTACGTTTTCCTTTTTTTTCTTCCCCTTCTTCCAAAAGCCATAACTTTTTTTTTTTATCTCATCATTACCTTTTCCATGTAATTTACTGAAAAATGTTTTAAAAAATTCAAAGCGGGTTGAAATATTGAAAAAAAAAAAAAAAGCACTTCCGCCATTGTTTTTTTTTGGGATCTTTTGTGTAAGGCATTCATTTTGCGGTAAAAATAACCTGGCGGCGTGAGTCATCAGGTCAGTATGATTATACAGATACCATATTTGTATATTTTTAGTTTAGTTTTTAATTGGTTTAGTGATTGTAAAAAAAATTATGAACTTTGCAAAAAAAATTAAAAATAGGTTTGTGCTGCCTTTTTCTGAGACCCATAACTTTTTTTTTTAATTTTTCTATTTTTTATGCACCAATCGGTAGTTTTTATTGATGCTATATTGGGGTATACATGATGTCTCCATGGCTTGCTATGGCATTTTGAGATAACTGCGATGACCGAGGCACCGCAATTCTGCCGTTTTATTTTTGGCAACTAAATTTTGTGCCCCATCCACAGTAAGGTATAAACATTTATACTCAACATTTAAAGTTATCACCTACCCAAAGGAAAGCTGACAACTTGTGAACTTGTGTCTTGGTGGGGGTGTAAGGTGCGCAGCGTGGTAGTCATGGGCGAGGGACTGTTGTTCTCCCTCACCTTGGCACCCCACCTTGGTGAGTAATACTCACATTTTGGTCGCAGGCCTTTGCAGTCTCCGGCTCTTCAACTTCAGCAGCCGCTGCACACACATTAGAGGACATCAAATTTGTTTTATAATAAAGACGTTTACTGAACTGTCCATTTTTATCATATTAAAAAACTCATTACTGGGAACAAACTTTTCTGTTTTCAAAGCCCATAGCACAGCACGTTCTGATGTCCACTGTTCGCTTGCCCTGAGCTATCCCTTTCCTCTCTGGCATCTCTGGTCCCTGGAATACTCTGTCCGACTCTGCACTTCTATGAGACCCGTTCCAACTCTCTTATGCGAGTCCCCATCCGACTTCCTCTCCTAGGAAGATATTGAGGCATGCTTCTCAGTGCCTTAGTTGGACCGTAGGCCCCAAACATTCCAGGAGTTTATGGCTGTCATTCTCTTGCTGCTGAAAAGCCTATGCTCCTCACACCCTCAGACCTCCAACTACTGCTCTGTCTCCATCTAATCTCTCACTCTCTCCTGACTAACCAGGAAGGGTTCCTCTTGTTATCTTCCCTTCCCCTTCCACACTGGGCTGTTCCTGAAGACATTAACTGCTTCTATCCTAAATCTCTCTACTTCCTGACCTTATTATGCCCACCACTGCACAATACCCAAACCTATCTTATAGCTAAATCTTACCCTATGTCCTATGTACTAATCTTACCCTTTCCCTGTATCTAATATATCTGTCAGAACACATTGAGTCATACACATATTACAGAAATACATTAACCTTGGTGCCTATAAGGTTCTATGCAATATAAACACATTTTTACATATACACCGGTGATAACCATGTTTCTAATCAAGAGAGAAGCACATGACCTTCCCAGTCACCCTCTTACAGGGGCCCGACTGCTGGGGTTCCTACTAATCCTGAGAACGGTGCACTGAAATGACCTATCATTATAGTACAGAGACTTCTCTGTTACGTTGCCACTAATTATTCTCTGTGGGACTCTGTAGTCCATCGGCGCCTATCAGAGCTCCGCTCTTGGGATCAGTGGGGTTCCCAGCAGTCGGAACCTCACTGATCCACAATTGATCACCTATTCTTTACATGATTGATAACCATAAATGTTGGTAATGTCAACCTATATATTAAGAAGCGGGGCAAGTGTCTAAACATTTTCTCAAAATTTGGAAGGTATAATGTTAGCTAAAAGTAATTCTGGTCTCACAAAATGATGGTATATAGCTGGCATTAGAATCATAGAATCGTAGAGTTGGAAGGGACCTCCTGGGCCATCTGGTCCAACCCCTTGCTCAAAGCAGGATTCGCTAAATCATCCCAGTCAGATGTCTGTCCAGCCTCTGTTTGAAGACTTCCATTGAAGGAGAACTCACCAATTCTCGTGGCAGCTTGTTCCACTCATTGAACACTCTGTCAAAACTTTATGTTCAGGCAGCGTCCGTCTTCTGCAACCACCCCCAGCCTAGATCCTTAGACTGATCCTGAGCGAAATTTTAGGATAGTAGCATAAAAGAATGTACTGTATGTAGGAAAGTGCAATCACACCAGCGGATAATTATGTTTATTGCATCAAGTGACATTAGTCTGGAGGAAAACATTTCCAGCTGCCAGAAGAGACATTGCGGCTCTTACACTGGTGTCAGGTGTAGACAAGGAAAGAACCCGGCGCGGAAATGTGCAATGTGTTTTTCTTTTAGTTGAAGATGAGCGGTGAAGGTGGGAAGCAAAATGCAAACAATTTGTCATTTGTCGGCAAGACGTCAGTCCAGGACTGCTGGAGGCTCCTCACCATCTCACTTCTAAGGAATCAGAAGACAACGAAGAAATCCTGCAACGAGCAACGGGGAAACGTGGACGGGAACGTCTGAGACGGGAAGTTTTAGTTTTGTTAATTAAATGTACAGTCACAAGAAAAAGTAAGTAAATTGCCTGGATTTCTGCCCTGATTCCTAATAAAGTCACATTTCCTGACACCTAAACCAATAACACACATACCTGTACTATTCATGTCACATTGGGGGGAAGTTATCAAGGCTTTAACCCCTTTTCCATTTTTTCCTCCCCTTCTTCCAACATCCATAAGTTTTTTTTCATTTTTCCGTCCACATAGCGGCTCGTTTTTTTGGGGGGGGGGTTTTTTGCGTGACGAATAGTACTTTTGAATGACACCATTAATTTTATCATGTGATGTACTGGAAAATAGAAAAAAAAATTCCAAATGTATTGAAATTACAAAAAAGTGCAATTTCACAATTTTTTTTTTTATTACTTTTTATTTAACCATGTCACTATACGGTAAAAACTGTCCTGACAATATGATTTTCCAGGTCAGCATAGGCACGCAGATATCAAACATGTATAGTTTTTTTCTTTTTATTTAATTGGTTCCCTTAGGGAACTTAAAGCTGTGATCGTCTGATCGCCTGTATCAGAAACACTGGCTTTCCCAGGACGATCATCACGACTAGCGCAGAGGTCATCAGCAGACCCCATCGGCACCCCGCAATCCCATCACGGGAGCATGGAATAACAGCGCTCCGGACAGAGCTCCAATCCAACTATGACAGTTAAAGGGACATAATGGCTGATTAAGTCATCACAGCGTGCTTGTATCAAAGTGACAGAGCCGTCACATGACATACCAGTATGTCGTATGTTGGTAAGGGGTTAAAGCCAATCTTTGCTAAGTTCTCTTGCATGTCATTTACTTTAGAAGAAAAATAGCAAGAACTTTTTTTCCTATTTTATGCCAGTCTGGTTAGTAAGGTAAATAAGGTTAAAAGGGTGCGTTTCGCATGGTCTTCTTCCGGGGGCTGTTGCGGTCAACAGCCCCCGGAAGAAGCCCACGCGAAACGCGCGTAGGGGCGCAGTGTGTGGTTGTCCTGAAGGCAAATAGCTGAGAAATGACTTGGACTATTAGCAGGAGATTATTTTGTAATTCACACCTCACTGGGGGATTATTTCACCTATGCTAATTAGTACCCATAGGGCCTCTGGGACATAATGGCACTAGCTTTAGATATGGTAATCTTGTTTTCTGTTAGTAACCCTGCACATAGTTGCACCTTAGTCTCTTTGTAACGCACTGTCATATTTATGGTTGTTCACTTGTGTCTATGTATTTTATACAGTCTTTTCTGAATACTAATTGAATAATGAGGTAATTTTATTGGTGGATTTAGACTCTTTTTCTCTTGGTTTGTTCATATATGCATTGGAGTTTTCCATGGGCTAATGCCTGCATGTGGTGTAGAGTATTAAGCATTCACCACTATTTGTGAAGATTTCTGCTACTGGGATTTTGTATTGTCTTGATTGACAACACTGGAGATGTCTGAATTTTTTATGACTGACAGTGAAATCTCACCCATGCACCATTGGCTCCCTGTGCAGTTATACAGAAAACTCCACCTAGTGGTGGCTGCAGGCAGCCGCAATATCATGTGTTGTATCTATGATGGTACAGGGTGCTCTGCATCAGGAAAACCAAACTCCAACCTCTAGAAATATATATTTAAAAATTTAATAAAACATAAATTTACATTTATTTGTATTAAAGAGAGCCTGTCAAGATGTACATGCTGTCCGATCTGTGGGCAGCAGGGTATAGAGAAGAGAATGATATATAAGATTCAGTATATCTTGTATTTTATTCACTGAAATCCCTGATGTTTGTATATATAGGAGTCCAGTGGGCGGTCCTAGCAGTGATTGACAGCTATACCTACATACAGTCCTGCAGGGAAAACTGTCAATCACTAGTAGGACCACCCACTGGACTCATAGGCCTCCAAACACCACAAATTCAGTGAAAACAATAATAATAAGTGTTATGAATTGAGTCACCGTAGGAGGCAGACACAAAAATAGAAGCTACGTCCAGAAAACCAGAGAAGTTGGCAACTATCAGATTGCAGACCCCTGAACCTATCAACATAACTAGCAGTAGCCGTGGGGGGTTCCTACGGTGCCCTAGACCCCTCGATCACAGCCGGAGAGCTAAATAGCCTAAAGACAGAAAAGGAAATCTAAACTGCCCCAGAGCAGACCCCAAAGTAAAAGGCAGCCCCCAACATATAATGACGGTGAAGCAAGATGAAAAAACACTCACACAGATAGAAAGATAGGCTGAGCAAATGATGGGGCCCAAGCTAAACTAAACAGGACAGGAAAGGAAGGTTGCTGTCTGCAATCTGCCAAAACCCTATCAAAGAAATAAGCCAACAGCTGATATGGAAAAAGACCCTGAAGCCGCTAGGCTTCAAAAACTAAATCAGCACTCCGGTATTTTCAGAAGACAGAGCTAAAGGAATTCAGCTCACCCCAGCAGGGAATGGCAGAAATCCAGAAAAACAAAGCAAACAAAGTCAAAGCACAAATGCAAAAAGCAGCGCAGAAAAACTTAGCTTTAGAAGAGCAGGAATTCAGACTGGTCTCCAAGGATCCCACAGAGAAATCACCCGCAGGGCAGGAGGGCGTCGGCAGCCTTATATCCAGTCCGTAACTCCACTCAGCCAGTCATCATCATTAGGCTCAGGTGCCTGATACTCAGGCTCAGTACCTTTCCTTACCAGAAGAGGGAGTTCATCGGGCCTCAGTAGTGAAGGGGAAAATGAACTCACAACAGTACCTCCCCCTTGAGGAGGGGTCACCGAACCCTCCACCACACCACCAGGGCGATCAGGGTGAGCCCGATGGAAGGCACGCACCAATCTTTTGGCATGAATATCAGAGGCAGAGACCCAGGAATTATCCTCCTGACCATAACCCTTCCACTTAACCAAATACTGGAGTCTCCGTCTCGCCAGACGAGAATCCAGTACTTTCTCTACCTCATATTCCATGTTACCTTCAACCAATACAGGGTCTGGAGGTGCCACCCCCGGAACAACAGGTTCAACAAACCTCTTCAACAAGGACTTATGAAACACATTATGGATTTTAAATGTGACAGGAAGAGCCAAACGAAAAGAGACCGGATTAATAATCTCCAAAATCTTGTAAGGTCCAATAAATCTAGGCTTAAACTTAGGAGAAGCCACCTTCATAGCAATATTTTTTGATGATAACCACACCATATCACCAACTTTAAACTGAGGACCAATGGTCCTATGTCGGTTGGAAAACCGCTGGGCCTTTTCCTGGGAGAGAGATAGCTTATCTACCACTTGGTCCCAGATCCGGTGCATTCTCTCCACCACAGTGTCAACACCTGGGCAGGCAGAGGGCTCCACCTGCCCTGAAGAGAATCGAGGATGAAACCCAAAGTTACGAAAAAAAAGGTGACATCAAAGTGGCAGAACTAGCTCTATTATTTAAAGCAAATTCGGCCAAGGGCAAAAATGAAACCCAATCATCCTGATCAGCGGAAATAAAGCATCTCAAATACGACTCCAAGGTCTGGTTTGTTCTCTCCGTCTGCCCATTGGTCTGAGGGTGAAAAGCAGAGGAGAAGGACAACTGAATTCCCAGCTTGGAACAGAAAGTTCTCCAAAATCTAGACACAAACTGAACTCCTCTGTCAGATACAATGTTCTCAGGAATCCCGTGCAAGCGAACCACCTGTTGCAAAAACAGGGGCACCAACTCAGAGGAAGACGGCAACTTAGGGAGTGGTACAAGATGAACCATCTTAGAGAACCTATCACAAATCACCCAAATAACAGTCATCCTTTGAGAGACAGGCATATCAGAGATGAAATCCATTGAAATATGGGTCCATGGCCTCTTGGGGACAGGCAAAGGCATCAACAACCCACTAGAGCGAGAACACGATTTAGACCGGGAGCACGTCCCACAGGACTGCACAAAATTCCTGACATCACGAGACAAGGAGGGCCACCAAAAGGACCGACTCACAAGATCTCTAGTACCAAAAATACCTGGATGACCAGCCAAAGCAGAGCAATGAACTTCAGACATCACTCTCTTCTTCCACTGGTCAGGAACATACAACTTTCCACTGGGACAACGCTCAGGTTTGTCCTCCTGGAACTCTTCCAGAGCACGTCTCAAATCGGGCGAGATGGCAGAAAGAACTACCCCTTTGCCTAAGATGGTAGCAGGCTTGGTCACCACAGGAGAATCAGCAAAGAAGCTTCTAGAGAGGGCGTCAGCCTTGACATTCTTAGTTCCAGGAAGAAAAGAAACCACAAAATCAAAACGTGTAAAAAACAAGGCCCACCTAGCCTGTCTAGGGTTCAAGCACTTAGCCGACTCTAGGTAAATCAAATTCTTGTGGTCAGTGAGGACCACGACTTGATGCTTAGCTCCCTCCAACCAATGTCTCCACTCCTCAAATGCCCATTTCATGGCCAACAGTTCCCGATTCCCCACATCATAGTTACGTTCAGATGGAGAGAACTTTCGGGAAAAGAAAGCACAGGGATTCATTTTAGATGTTACAGGATCCTTTTGGGACAAAACAGCTCCTGCACCAATCTCAGAAGCATCCACCTCTACCTGGAACGGAAGTGAGACATCAGGTTGCCGCAAAACCGGGGCGGAGGTGAATCTTCGCTTCAGCTCCTGAAAGGAAGAAACAGCCTCCAGAGACCAATTTAACACATCAGCACCTTTCTTAGTCAAATCAGTCAATGGCTTGGCAATACTAGAAAATTTTGCTATAAATTTCCGATAAAAATTAGCAAAACCCAAAAACTTCTGGAGAGCCTTCAAAGAAGTGGGCTGAACCCAATCGTAAATGGCCTGTACCTTGGCCGGGTCCATTTCAATAGTTGATGGAGACAAAATAAATCCCAAAAAAGAAATCCTCTGTACTCCAAAAAGGCACTTAGATCCTTTGACATACAGGGAATTCTCCCTCAAGATCCGGAACACAGTCCGTATATGTTCCACATGAGAATCCCAATCCTTGGAGAATATCAAAATATCATCCAGATAGATAATCAAAAATTTATCGACAAAATCTCGGAAAATATCGTTCATGAAGCACTGGAAGACAGAAGGGGCATTAGTGAGCCCAAAAGGCATCACCAGGTACTCGAAATGTCCCTCCGGAGTATTAAACGCCGTCTTCCATTCATACCCCTGCTTAATGCGAATAAGATTATACGCCCCCCTGAGGTCAAGCTTGGTAAACCAGCAAGCACCTTTAACTCTAGAGAATAGATCCGAAATCAGGGGTAATGGATACTGATATTTAATAGTAATTTTGTTGAGGGCACGATAATCAATACAAGGTCTTAATGATCCATCCTTTTTGGCTACAAAAAAAAAAAGGCACCTAAGGGTGACGAGGATGGTCTAATATGACCCTTCTCCAACGCCTCCTTAATATAGGATCGCATAGCCTCGTGCTCGGGTACAGATAAATTGAAGAGCCGACCCTTGGGAAATTTACACCCCGGGCTCAGTTCAATTGCACAGTCATAACTCCTATGAGGAGGCAGAGACGCAGACTCATTCTCACTAAATACATCATAAAAGTCCGCCAAATAATCAGGAACATCATGCGACTGAGGAGAGGTGGAAAACACCGGAGCCTCACTAAAGGCACACCGACAACCCCAACTCACCACAGACACAGATTTCCAATCCAAAACTGGATTATGAATTTGTAACCAGGGAAACCCCAGAACAATAGTATCATGCAGATTATGCAACACCAAAAATCTGCAATTTTCTTGATGGTCTGGGGCGACCCGCATTACCACCTGGGTCCAAAACTGAGGTTTATTTTTAGCCAAAGGAGTAGCATCAATCCCCCTCAAAGGGATAGGCGTCTGCAGAGGTGTCATCGGAAATCCACAACTTTTAGCAAAATCCAAGTCCATTAGGTTTAGGGCTGCTCCTGAATCCACAAAAGCCTTGGCGGAAAATGTGGACAGGGAGCAGATCAGAGTAATAGCCAAAAGAAACTTAGGTTGAACACCACCAACAGAAAACGTTTGTGCAAAGCGTTTCTCTCGTTTAGGACAGACAGAAATAATATGCGAGGCATTTCCACAGAAAAAACACAACTTATTACGCCTTCTGAACTCCTGACATTGCTCTCTGGACAAAACACTATCACATTGCATAGGTTCAGACATTTGTTCAACAGGTGGCAACACCTCTCGTGCAGTTTTGCGTTCGCGCAAACGCCGATCAACCTGAATGGCTAATGACATAGAATCGTCAAGACCAGAGGGAACAGGAAATCCCACCATAGTATCTTTTACGGCTTCTGACAAACCCTTCCGAAAGAGAGCAGCCAAGGCATTATCATTCCAGGTAGTAAGTACCGCCCACTTTCGGAATTTTTGACAGTAGAATTCTGCAGAATCTCGACCCTGGTTCAATGCCAGCAGGGTCTTTTCAGCCTGATCAATGGCATTAGGTTCGTCATACAACAACCCCAAGGCTTGAAAAAATTCGTTCACATTAGTCAGAATAGGATCATCTGGTTTCAAAGAAAACGCCCAATCCTGGGGATCGCCACGCAGCAAAGAGATGACAATTTTAACCTGCTGCGTGGAGCTCCCTGACGAGTTAGGCTTCAAGGCAAAAAATAATTTACAATTATTTTTGAAATTCAAAAATTTAGACCGATCCCCAAAAAATACATCAGGTGTAGGAATCTTTGGTTCAGTAGCATGTGAATGAGCAAGGTAGGCGGAAATTCCCTGCACTTCCACAGCGAGCTGCTCCACACGATCAGACAATTGCTTTATCTCCATTGAGAGAAAAAAAAATTCCCCCTACGGCCTCAGAGATATAGAGGAAAAAATATACACTTTTTTTTTTTCTTTTTTTTTTTTTTTTTCAATTCTTTCCTGCTATTGAGTACCCTAGGATCTGCGGTATGGCGGGTGATTCTGTTATGAATTGAGTCACCGTAGGAGGCAGACACAAAAATAGAAGCTACGTCCAGAAAACCAGAGAAGTTGGCAACTATCAGATTGCAGACCCCTAAACCTATCAACACAACTAGCAGTAGCCGTGGGGGGTTCCTACGGTGCCCTAGACCCCTCGATCACAGCCGGAGAGCTAAATAGCCTAAAGACAGAAAAGGAAATCTAAACTGCCCCAGAGCAGACCCCAAAGTAAAAGGCAGCCCCCAACATATAATGACAGTGAAGCAAGATGAAAAAACACTCACACAGATAGAAAGATAGGCTGAGCAAACGATGGGGCCCAAGCTAAACTAAACAGGACAGGAAAGGAAGGTTGCTGTCTGCAATCTGCCAAAACCCTATCAAAGAAATAAGCCAACAGCTGATATGGAAAAAGACCCTGAAGCCGCTAGGCTTCAAAAACTAAATCAGCACTCCGGTATTTTCAGAAGACAGAGCTAAAGGAATTCAGCTCACCCCAGCAGGGAATGGCAGAAATCCAGAAAAACAAAGCAAACAAAGTCAAAGCACAAATGCAAAAAGCAGTGCAGAAAAACTTGGCTTTAGAAGAGCAGGAATTCAGACTGGTCTCCAAGGATCCCACAGAGAAATCACCCGCAGGGCAGGAGGGCATCGGCAGCCTTATATCCAGTCCGTAACTCCACTCAGCCAGTCATCATCATTAGGCTCAGGTGCCTGATAATCAGGCTCACTACCTTTCCTTACCAGAAGAGGGAGTTCATCGGGCCTCAGTAGTGAAGGGGAAAATGAACTCACAATAAATAAGGTTATGTTGACAGTTGACTATTTGCAGCAGATTTTTTTCTGCTGCGAAACCCAGAGAGCGTTGGCAGGAAAAACACTATATAAGACGCGCACTTATTTTGCTGCATTTTTACGTGCATTTTTTATGCGTCTTTACTTACATTTTTTCCCATAAATTACTCGTATAACTAAATACTGTCGCTTATTTTTCTTTCTAATATGTTTTATTTTCTGATTATCTTATCTAACTCTATTTATATATTTTATTATTTATTTGGTCTAAGGGTTAACGTCTTTTCTTGTGTAGAGTGACATGTCTGACATGCCAGAGTAAGGAGACTTAAAGGCCATGCAATGCTCCTCTGGGAGATTAAATATGGAATACACATCTTTAGAGAGGAAGAGGACTAAAACTCTACTGCCACCTTCTGCAAGTAGAAATCCTAAAAGTCAATATTGAACTTTTAACAAACTTTGATACATGACTTAGATAAAAGCCAAACCAATCTGCAGGCACGTGTTTTGGGGTGTTGCCCCTCATGAGTGCAAATCATGAGATCTGATTTGGCTGTATGACAAAGACCTTTCATTTACTTATTGCACTTATTGTGACTGGTGGATCCTGTGTTATCTATTGTATATAGAGGTGTTATCACTCATTGTACAAGAGGAGGAGGAAGTGAGCTGTAACAACTATGGTGAATGGTGGATGCTGTGTTAGTTACTGTATATAGAGGTGTTATCAGTCATTGTACAGGAGGAGAAGGGGAGCTGTGACATCACCTATTGTGAATGGTGAATCCTGTGTTATCTACTGTATATAGAGGTGTTATCAGTCATTGTACAGGAGGAGGAGGTGAGCTGTGACATCACCTATTGTGATTCGTGGAGCCTGTGTTATCTACTGTATATAGAGGTACTATAAGTCATTGTACAGGAGGAGGATGTGAGCTGTGACATCACCTATTGTGAATTGTGGATCCTGTGTTATCTACTGTATATAGAGGTGTTATCAGTCATTGTACAGGAGGGGGAGGAGGTGAGCTGTGACATCACCTATTGTGAATGGTGGATCTTGTGTTATCTACTGTATATAGAGGTGTTATCAGTCATTGTACAGGAGGAAGAGGAGGAGGTGAGCTGTGACAGCATCTATCGTGAATGGTGGATTCTGCTTTATAAGTTGTATATATAGAGGTTTTACCTGTGATTTTAATCCTGTCCATGATAATAATGAAATGTCTCCTGAGCAGTGACCTCTACAGCACAGGTGAACTATTGAGACTCATGTTCAGAATGAAAACAACAAGTATTTATTTCAATATTTATAGTGATCTGGAAATATATTTAAAAATACCGAAAAAATACATTTAACATAACAACTTGATATAAAAAATTGTTTGTTTTTTTGTGACAATCCATTCACTGTAGATATAGCACTGAGGCAGCTCAGTAAAGATTCATTCTCTGATACGATACGACTCTGAGTAAATTCTATAAAGATTTGCGATTCCCTATAGAGAAGAACAAAAGCAATCATGTCACTTATAGCAGATAAATAATATCCTCAGCCACAGGAATCAGGACACCGAGTTCATCATCGTTTCCTGAGCTGCCGCTCTCTTCTTCATCATCATCATCATTTATCAGTATACGGTGCAGTTGGCTGAAGAATACTGCGTACATCTGAAGTCATCAGAAGATTCTGAAAATCCTGGAACTGAGTCCAAACCAGATCCTGACAATAAACCAGAGCAAGTGAGAATGGACACTCCGGATACTGGGACACGTTATATACGGTTTTACCATTCCGGAATGTAATGCAAAAAATCATCTCACCCTCCACAAGATTATGGAGATTACAATAATTGATCCCGTTGTCCAACACGATATACCAGGGTTCGGATACTGAGAAGGCCTCAAAATGGAAAAATGGAAAACTTTTTTAAACCATAGTAAAGTGATTTGTACGGTATTTACAGTGAATGCCCATCTTTGAGAGTGTTTAGAGCCTCATTCTCTGATACAAAGCTCCAAATCCCATCAGTAGACATATGAATAATGATAAACTCCTGGCTACCTGTAGTCACCACTAGAGGGAGCTATCTGCATACTGTGGTACTATTGAGTTCTGTGTATAAGCAGTATGTAGTAAGCTCCCTCTAGTGGTGGCTGCAGGTAGACAAAAGGGGATATCCAGGCTTGGCATTCAAGTCTGCAGACACTTTATGTAACTACAAACTTGTGAATCATCTCCGCGCACAATGCACGTTGTTAGGATTCCCCTGTTCCATTGTCGGGCAGTTAAGTGACCGGAAGTATGCGATTTACATACTTCCAGTCACATTCCAACTAGACGTGTCCAGCATCACTCATTTTACTTGTGTTGAGTGAGGCCGCGTACATCTAGTTGGCATGTGATCACATGTATGCAAATCGCATGCTTACGATCACGCACCCACCCCCACTCCTGGCACATGAGAATCATGACAGTGAATAGTGTGTGCTGTCAGAATTCACAAGTCTGGAGTCAGAATGATTCAACCCTGGACAACTCCTTTGAATAAACTTTAATCTCAGTCAAATTAAAGGCGTTTGGGTAACAGACTAATACATAATCTTACAGAGCTTCTTTTCTCTAGTATACAAGTACGAAACTTAGTTTATATAGTTCTGAACAAATAGCTGATGTCAGCTCAATCCCGAACAAAGCGAAAACCAAGGCATTCAAAGAGAGAACATAAAGGTAAACCACCTGTACGTCTCTCATACAACGAAATCACTGTCAATATAAATGAACATACACCTCGGGAAAGAATATCCAGGCTTTCAGAAGGGGAAGCCAATGAACTGATAAAGGCTAAAAAGGAAGAAATGAAATCCATGCGTTACAAACAAGGATATCTGGTAGTTGTACAAATGGAAACAGATAACCATAGAACTAAACATGAGGGACCTTTAAAAATAAGAAGTTCTGTACTTATAATAATGGTCAACTGAAGACATAACTTTGGATATGTTTGCAAATACATCCACTGCAGAGATGCTTTTAAGGTTGGGACTGAGCCTTAGCAGTTGTTGCATATACAACAGCTGCAGACTTATGCTGTTGTGGACTCTGTTGAGCAGACAGCAGATGGTGCTGTTTTAAATGGATCCTGTTAGCAGGTTTTCAGACCCCAAATTAATGTAATCTATGTAAAGTCCCAGAAATGTTGATTAGGTGCATAGAAATACATGCAGCAGAGCGCTCCGGTCCCGAGTGCCGGCAGCAGTGCCGGGTATTAAGATGCGAGACTCGTGCGAGTTTCTCGCAAGTCTGACCCTGGCCTTACATCCATACTTTTGTTTTAGAATTCCATGCCTTCATTTTACAGAAATCCATTGGCAAATGTTCATGCAAATGAGCCGCAAGTGGAGGGGCCTTGGCCAGACAATTACAGCTCTCCCTCTTATCCCAGCCGCCCCCAGACTCCTGTCAGTGACGGTCAGGTCACTCTTCTCTGTGATCTACTCTCTTCTACCTCTTGCACTCAGTGCATTTTTTTTCAGTACATTTTTTTTTTTTAACTGCAGTGTTTTTGTTTTTTTCTTGCACTGTCTTTGAGCTACGGAGTGTTTTTTTTAAACTTTCAGTATTTTTTATTATTTTTTTTTACGCATTCGATTAATTGCATAAAATAAAGAATTACAAAAAAAAGCATCAAAAACATGACACATAAAACTATATCTCCTCCGTCCTGCCACGAGAGAGGAAAAAAGGTTGCACACGTAAGGACAATATCGTATCATTATGGAATATGAGAGGCCGGGATACTTACAGAGACGTGGCAGAATTGCCAGGCACCATATGGCATCAGCTTAAAAGTCAGATCGTCTACATAATTGTGCAGCAGGTTTCTGTGTTTAGCCACAATATAATGCTCACTAGCCGACTGGAGCTAATAAATCGTAAAAGTAAGATGTTAGCGTCTCTAAACATCTTTCCAAAAAATACAGGTTCCTCTACACCAGTGTATTAGGCTATGTGCCCACAGTGCGGATTCACCTGCGGGTTTTTCCGCGCGGATCCGCAGGTAAAGTGACCTGCGGTTTCACACCTCTACTATGTTAAAGGTGTGAAACCGCTGCGGAATCCGCACAAAGAATTGACATGCTGCGGTTTGTAAACCGCAGCAAAACCGTGCGGAAAAAACCGCAGCGTGAGCACAGCAGATTTGAAATGTCATAGGCTAACATGGTACTGTACCATGTCTGTGGAACTGCTGCATTTCCGCAGGGCCAAAAACGCTGTGGAAACACAGCAGAATCCGCAACGTGTGCACATAGCCTTAGGGTAGCACATACAGTACATACATTGACCTACAAAAAATTATCTCTGTACCCTTGAGTATCAGAGTTAGAAACTGGGCAAAAAATATATAGAAACAGCGCCACGTTCGTCCACAGACTGTGTCTGGTATTGCAGCTCAGTGACATTCAAATGAAATAAATACCAGACACAGCCGATGATTTCCCCATAGTATTGCTGATGACACAGTAGACTTACCTCATACAGGCATCTTTCGCCTCCTTCTTTCATACAATTGTCCATTGATGTCCACAATTTAATCTGCATCAACAAGGATGTGTATACGCTGTAACAAGAGACTCAAAAATTCCTGTGTAAAAAAAAAAACATTGTGCCAATGCATCTACCATGAAAAACGAAGCAAGAACAGACTTACAGAAAACGTTTGACCTCTGTCATTGCCAACAAAGGATATATAACAAAATATAGAGATGAACTTCTGTTAATGACCAAATACTTATTTTCCACCATAATTTGCAAAATAAATCTTACCAAATCAGACAAGGTGATTTTCTGGATTTGTTTTCTCATTTTGACTCTCATAGTTGTGGTCTACCTTATGATGTCAATTACAGGCCTCTCTCATCTATATAAGTGGGAGAACTTGCACAATTGGTGGCTGACTAAATACTTTTTTCCCCACTGTACAGTGCAGTAGAATGCTCCCAAATATACTGTACAGTGCCAGGTAAATGCTCCCCCACCTACAATTACAACAGAATGATCCCTCATATACAGTACTATATGAATGCTCCTTCACATACAGTTACAGAAAAATGCTGCCCACATTCTGTGTCAGTAGAATGCTCCCTCATATAGAATGGTAAAAGAATGCTCCCGCACATGCAATGTCAGCAGAATCCTTCTCAATATACAATGGGAGCAGAGTACTCATCGTTAGAAGGATACTCCTCTGTATACAGAGCCAGCAGAATACTCCCCATGTAGAGTGCTAGAAGGATATCACACCAGCTATACAGTGTCAGTAGAATGCTCACCCACATATGTTGCTAGTAGAATGCTCCCCCATATACAGTGTTAAGAGTGCTCCAACATAGTGCAAGGGGAAAGATCCCAATATGCAGTGCCAGTAGAGTTCTCCCCCATGTGCCAGAAGAATGCACAATTTAAAACAGTGTGTTCCCACATGAACAGTGCCAGAAATGACCCCATAAACATATAGATATACATAGTAAATGACAGGCCTTAATGTACGCACCACTCCAGTCTGCACTGTGCATGGAGCGGTCCGGTAGACACTGAAGATGAACTTAATAGAAGTGTGACTGCGACCAGCAGGACATCTGGGCTGAACAGTATCTTCATTTCTAGGCTGTAATTTCCTACTATCCCGATTATGAAGGCATCGAAGGGGGATTTGGTCTCTGAGCAGAAGTCACAAGGATTCTTACTGCTGATTTTAATTGATTATTTGAGGACTGTCATGTGCCACCCGTCATCTCCTCTCGCAGGAGCAGATTTAGCTTTTTGGGATGTTCTTCAAATGTTAGAAGAGAACACCATCAAACATCCATTATGGTCTATTATCTCAGAAGTCTGCATTTGGGATTTTTTCTTTGTGCCGGGATCCGGTGAATAACATAGTAACTTAGTATTTAAGGTTGAAGGGAGACTTTAAGTCCATCTAGTTTAACCCATATCCTATCCTAACTTGCCCTAACATGTTGATCCAGAGGAAGGCAAAAAAAACCCATGTGGCAAACAGTAAGCTTTACATTGGGGAAAAAAATTCCTTCCCGACTCCACATACGGCAATCAGACTAGCTCCCTGGATCAATGCAATATTAAGGAAACTAGTGTATATACCCTGTAATATTATACTTTTCAAGAAAGGCATCCAGTCCCTTCCTAAATTTTAGTAGGGAATCACTCATTACAACATCATATGGCATAGAGTTCCATAGTCTCACTGCTCTTACAGTAAAGAATCCGCGTCTGTGATTGTGCTTAAACCTTCTTTCCTCCAGACGTAGAGGATGCCCCCTTGTCCCCGTCACAGGTCTAAGAGTAAAAAGATCATTAGAAAGGTCTTTGTACTGTCCCCGCATATATTTATACATGGTAATAAGATCACCCCTAAGCCTTCGATTCTCCAAACTAAATAACCCTAAGGCTATGTGCACACGTAGTTTTTAGTCTCTGCGGATTTTGTAGAGAAAACCGCAGGAAATCCGCAGGACAAAGTGCTGCGGTTTTTCTGCGGTTTATCTGCGGATTATCTGCGTTTTTTCTGCGGTTTTGCCCTGCGGTTTTACACCTCATAATGGATGAGGTGTAAAACCGCAGCGTTTCTGCACCAAACAATTGACATGCTGCGGATTGTAAACCGCAGCAAAACCGCGCGGAAAAAAACGCAGCATGTGCACAGCTTTTTTTTATTTCCATAGGAAATAAAGGTACTGTACAACGCAGCAAAATCTGCTGCGTTTCTGCAGAGCCAAAAACGTTGCGGAAACGCAGCAGAATCCGCAGCGTGTGCACATACCCTTAGTGTAATAACCTGTCTTGGTATTGCAGACCCCCTAGTTCCCTAATTACCTTGGTCGCTCTTCTCTGCACCCGCTCCAGTTCAGCTATGTCTTTCTTATACACCGGAGACCAGAACTGTACACAGTATTCTAAGTGTGGTCGCCCTAGTGACTTATATAGAGGTAAAATTATGTTCTCCTCATGAGCATCTATGCCTCTTTTAATGCATCCCATTATTTTATTTGCCTTTGCAGCAGCTGCTTGACACTGGCCACTAAATGTGAGTTTGTCGTCCACCCATACACCCAGGTCTCTTTCAGTGACAGTTTTGCCCAGTGTTTTACAATTAAGCACATAATTATACATCTTGTTCATTCTACCCAAGTGCATGACCTTACATTTATCCCCATTAAAGCTCATTTGCCATTTATCAGCCCAAGCTTCTAGTTTACATAAATCCTCCTGTAATATAAAATTGTCCTCCTCTGTATTGATTACTGAATGTCACATTGTATGAAGAGGGCACACGGCACACAGCACGGGTACTATGGCACAATGGGGTATTTGCCTTCCTCTGGATGAACACTTAGGATTAAGAATATCAACTCCATGGACCTATATGACTGTATAATGCTTGGTCTGACTGACGAAGGGCAATGCCGTCTGCAAGGACTTGTAAGACATTCAGCAAATAGCTATTTTAGGGGACAATTTCACCTTGTTGGCTTGCAATGAAGCACAATTTATCTTTTAACCACCAGATGTCACTATACTCTAAAACATTTCCCAGAATATTCCCAAACTGTTGTACTTAAAAAAGGGGGTCTGATTTCTCCCAAAATTAAGACTGATAGAAACTGGTTTATTTTTCGTTATTTTTTTATTATTTAATTTTTCAGAACCTGGACAACCTCTTTAAATGGAATGCTACCATTTGGTTGTAGTGTGGTGTTTGCAGGTACGCAGGATGCAGTGACGAGTCGCGAGACAATTTGGTGCTTTCTATATTAACGTTTTTAAGACTAGAGGGAACTTTCCTCAGTCACAGCCTGATCAACAAAAGGGGGTAACACGGGTTGCCCTCGCAGGGGCTCTATACAAGCAAACACAAACGGGTAGAACACGACTACTTCCGGCAATAGCCGGTCACTATAGGGCCGCGGTATGGCCGACTACGGGTTCTTAATTATATAGTCAACTTAGCCGTCCAGACGTCCCTTGCCATTCGGGATGGTGGTCTTTCGGCGTAGTAGCTGAGCCCAGTTGCTGAGGCGTTGACGAAGTCTTCGCGCGCTCCGGCGCGCTGATGACGCTGGAGCCCCACAGGACCCGACGGATGGGCCGCAGTCCCCGGACTGGGGCAAGCGGCAGCGATGTAGGGTGGTGAATCACAGGCCACCTGCGCAGCTAACGGCTGCGACGGGGAGTCCGCGGCCAGCAGAGGCTCGGCCCCTGCTGCGGACCGGAGTGGGACAGTGGCGGCTGCCGACGGCACTGTACTTGCCGCGGCCACTGGTGAGAGCAGGGTGGCTGCGGGTGGCGGGGAACAGGCCGCAGCCGCGGGCTGGAGCGAGATGGCAGCGGCCGCGGGCGACAGCAGGTAGGCCGCAGCCGTGGGCTGAGGTGAGGCAGCAGCCGCGGGTCGAACTGGGGCCGCAGTGGCCGCGGGCTGGAGCGGGGCAGCAAGTCTCGGGTGATCGCCTTGGCGCCGTCCCTCTGGAGTCCTCAGTGAGCGTCTTCCCTGGTACTGGTAAGTCGCTCTAGCTTTCAGTTGCTCCCACGGTGTCCTGCCTCTGTCCCGGTCTGCTGACTCATCATCCCAGGAATTCCACGCCTCCTTTATACTGGTCCCTCCCCCCAGCCCATCTGTCTGTCACAACGGTCCGTTCCCGAACTCTGTCCCCCGGGGACAGTTTCCCCCGGAACCCAGATGACGGCTCCCTTGGTTCCGACCGGGGCCGTTCCTCCCGCAGTCCCCCACCCTGTATGCTCGCCAGTCCTCTGGCGAGGGTTTTCGTAGACTCGTCTTCGTTATCCAGGTCCCAGACGTGGGCGGGGGGTCGGGGACCTGGAGGGTCGGTTCGTACAAGGCCGTAACATGTTACGGTGCACAACCCGAGTGAGGGGCACGTTTTTTTCCTTCAAATTGTATTTCATACACAGGCCTTTCGGGGCTTATTCGGCGCAACACTCGGTACGGGTTCACCTCCCACCATGGTTCTGACTTGTTTTGGGGACGTTGATCAAGTACGAGTACCCGTTCCCCAGTCTGAAAGTCAGTGGGTGGGGGCAGAGCTCCCCCTTGGTGTTCTAGATCCTGGAGCATCGTATGGACGATACGATGGAGGGTCTGCAGCCGGTGCCGGTGGTTGCGGACCCACGAGGATACCCCAGTCCAGGGTTGGGGCTCCTCCGGGTTCAATTCCACCTCCGTATTTCCTTTGCCTTCCCGTCCAAACAGCAATGAGTAGGGGGTGTAACCAGTCACTCGATGCACCCGATTGTTATATACCCACACCAGCTCGGGGACATATTCAGGCCAGCGGGCCTTGCGGTCGCTCTCTAGGGTGCGCAGCATTTGGATTAGCGTACGATTGAATCGTTCGCAGGCGCCGTTTCCCTGCGGGTGGTACGGCGTAGTCCGCGATTTATCGATACCGTAAAGATGGTGTAGCTCTTCCATCACTTTTCCTAGGAAGCACGCTCCATCATCCGAATGTATTCGTTGTGGACAGCCATACACTTGAATAAAGTTCTTACAAATCGCATAGGCAGCCGACTCCGCTGTTTGGTCTCGAGTGGGGGTGACCACGGCGAACTTGGTGAAATGGTCCACCATAACGAGACAATGTTCATATACAAATATACACACTTTTTTTTTTCTTTTTTTTCAATTCTTTCCTGCTATTGAGTACCCTAGGATCTGCGGTATGGCGGGTGATTCTGTTATGAATTGAGTCACCGTAGGAGGCAGACACAAAAATAGCAGCTAAGTCCAGAAAACCGGAGAAGTTGGCAACTATCAGATTGCAGACCCCTGAACCTAACAACACAACTAGCAGTAGCCGTGGGGGGGTTCCTACGGTGCCCTAGACCCCTCGATCACAGCCGGAGAAACTAAATAGCCTAAAGACAGAAAAGGAAAACTAAACTGCCCCAGAGCAGACCCCAAAGTAAAAGGCAGCCCCCAACATATAATGACGGTGAAGCAAGATGAAAAAACACACACACAGATAGAAAGATAGGCTGAGCAAACAATGGGGCCCAAAACTCACTAAAATAGGACAGGATAGGACAGCTGCTGTCTGCAATCTGCAAAAACCCTGAAAAGACATAAGCCAACAGGCTGATATGGAAAAAGGCCCTGAAGCAGCTAGGCTTCAAAAACTATATCAGCACTCAGGTATTTTCTGAAGACAGAGCTAAAGGAATTCAGATCACCCCAGCATGGAATGACAGAAATCCAGCAAAACAAAAACAACGTACAAATGCAAACGGCAGAGCAGAAAACTTAGCTTTTGGAGAGCAGGAATTCAGACTGGTATCCAAGGATCCACAGAGAAATCACCCGCAGAGCAGACGGGCATGGACAGCCTTATATCCAGTCAGAAACTCCACTCAGCCAATCATCATCATTAGACCCAGATGCCTGATAATCAGGCTCACTATCTTTCTTTACTAGAAGAGGGAGTTCATCGGGCCTCAGTGGTAAAGGGGAAAATGAACTCACAACAGTACGCTATCTGCTGCAACCATTGTAAAGTCTTTTGAGCACCAAAATGAGCCCCCTTCTCATGGGCTTCCCGGGCCAGTTGGTTGAGATGGGCTCCGGGCACGATCACCTGCCATATCGTAGCTGACGTAGTTCGTGTCATGGCTTTTCGATATAAAAGTCCCTTTTTGATGCTGGCGCAAAATTAGCAACATATCTTGGGTCAAAGTCTGACTCTGTGAGCCCGTGGGCAATTTACCGGTGGCCACCCATCGGCGTAGGAGTCCAACTTCTGTATCTTCCTGTTGCTGCTGAATCCATTTGTCACGGGGCTGTTCCAGCATCCCTCCTAGGAGTCCCGGATGAGGCGCTTCTTGCGTGTTGACTGTAAGCGTGGCGATGGTGAAGGCGAACGGTGTCTCATCTGCTTCTAATTCGTCGTCTCAACCTCTTCCTGGGGTGGTGTGTCGTACTCTGGAGAGCGCATCGGCATGCACGGTTTCAGCACCCCATTTGTAGATGATCTTATAATTGAATTTGGCCATCCGAGCCACTTACCGCTGCTCTAGGGCCCCCAGTTTGGCATTCTCCAAATGGGCTAATGGGTTATCGGTCCACACTACTACTTCAGAGCCCGCCAGGTACTCTGCGAATCGCTCCGTCATTGCCCACACTACCGTGAGGAGCTCGAGCTTAAAGGAGCTGTAATTGTCCGGGTTGCGTTCTGTGTCATGCAGCGACCGGCTACCGTAGGCGATCACTTTCTCCCAGCCGTCCTGCACCTGTGACAACACAGCTCCTAGTCCCTGGAAGCTCCCGTTGGTATGCAGGATGAACGGTTGCGAGAAATCCGCATATGCCAATACCGGGTCGTCCGAGAGAGCAGCTTTGAGATCTTGAAACGCATCCTCTTGCGGTTGCTGCCACTGGATCTTCTGTCCATTCGCCCTGGCGGGAGCCCCCTTCAGCAGGTCTTGCAGGGCTCGAGCTCGGCGTGCAAAATTCTTCACGAACCGACGGTAGTAGCCAGCCAACCCCAAGAAAGCCCGCACGTCCTTCACCGTCTCGGGGGTAGGCCACCCCTGGATGGCAGTAACCTTTTCCAGGGATGGTCGGACACCCTCTGCCGAGACGGTATGCCCAAGGTATTCGATCTGGCTGCGGAACAGGTGGCATTTCTGGGGCTTTACCTTTAACCCGTACTTCTGCAGCCGGCCGAGCACCTGCCCCAACCGCCTCAGGTGGTCCTCGAACGTGGCGGAATAGATGATAATATCATCCAGGTATATCAACGTGGCTTCAAAGTTGAGGTCTCCTAGACACCGCTCCATCAACTGCTGAAAAGTTCCTGGGGCGTTGGCCAGCCAAAACGGCATCCGATTGAACTCGAACAGTCCCATGGGAAGGATGAATGCCGTCTTGGCTCTGTCTTCCTCTGACATCGGCACCTGCCAGTACCCACTGGCCAGGTCTAGGGTTGAGAAGTACGTCGCGTTCCCCAGGGCGGACAGAGACTCTTCTATGCGGGGCAATGGATACAAATCCTTGATGGTGCAGGCGTTCAACTTCCGATAATCCACGCAAAAACGCAGAGTGTCATCTTTTTTCCGAACCAGGACACTAGGGGCCGCCCAAGGGCTCTGGCTTTCTCGTATGACCCCCTTCCGGAGCATTTGGGCTAATAGAGTTTTCACTTCCTGGTATAGCTGTGGTGGTATTTGCCGATATCGCTCCCGGATGGGGGCCGCTCCTGCCGTGGGGATCCCATGCGTGATGGCCGTGGTACATCCGAAGTCGTCCTCGTGGCTGGCGAAGACACTGTAAAATTGTCCAAAAAGTGTCTCTACCTGGAGAAGCTGGGCTGGCGCTAGGCCGGACAGTTCAGCCCGCATTCTCTCCAGGATGACTCGACCTTTTTCTTGTGCCGAGGATGCGACAGTCTGTTGGGTTCATACCGTTACTGCCCAGGGATCTTCGGGTTGCACCCTCAACTGGACTGCGGGGTCCGGCAGCATCTCCTCCAATGGCCTCACTAGTCTGGCCATTTCGGCCCGGGGCTTCAGGGCGATGTCCTGATCTTCCAGGTTGACACAACGTACCAAGATGGTCCCTTCCTGCACTGTGGCCAGTGAGTGGGCCACCAGGATGCCAGGGTGCAGGCGTAAAATGGTTCCACTTGCACCTCCACGCACTCCAGTGGCATCGGGGTGCGGATCGGCAGAGCCACCACCGTCTCCTCCAGAGGAAGCACGAGCGGGGGGGCCGCCGGCGCGATGACCTTGCCCAGCGCCTCACCCTCCTGACACTCCTGGAGCACTCGCACCTCCCGCACCAACCGCTGGAAGACCTGCCCCTGAGCCGTGCGAGAACCTCACTGACTTAGGGTCTCCTGCGTGGAATCGTTGAGGAGTAGATTGCCGAACTCCCGCAGTATGTTCATGCCCAAGATGATCGGATGACGGTCGTTAGCCTCTCCTTGGGTTAGGACCACTCCCCGGCGGCTGAGGGATTTACCACACAATGTCATCTGAAGCCACACCACTCCGGCGACAGGTACCGGCAGTTGGTTTGCCACCACTAGTCGTATCATGGGCCCCCACTGGGGCCTTGCCGCTTCCGGCAAATGCTGCCGGAAGTATGTTGCCGGCAAGGTCGTTACCTGTGACCCTGTATCCTCTAGGCACCGCGCAGCACGACCCTCGACTTTGGCCCATACTAGAGTTGAGCGAAACGGGTCGAAAAAATTCAAAAGTCGCCGACTTTTGGCAAAGTCGGGTTTCATGAAACGAAACCCGACCCTAGGATGAGGTCGGCCACGAGGTCGGCGACTTACGCGCCAAAGTCGCGTTTCAAAAGTTTGTTTTGCGCTCTTTTTCAGCCAATCAGGATCCACGGACACTGTGGGCAATGTGATGACCTAGGCACGGGTCACCACCATCTTTCAGAAGGGCATGCAAGTGATTGGCTTGCTTTGGTGGGCGTCACAGGGGGTATAAAAGGGCGTGCACGCCGACCGCCATCTTACTTCTGCCGATCTTAGTATAGGGAGAGGTTGCTGCTGATTCTGTAGGGAGAGCGTTAGGCAGGGAAGAAGACAAAAAAACTGCTTCTGCTGCTAGCGATTTGGCCTGCACAACACACAAGTCACTGTGTGTGCAGTGCAAGGGGAGGCTATATTGTGGTGTATCAGTGGTGTTGGTTGTTGGGCTGCCTTTTAAGGCTTCCTGACACGCTGGCATTGCTGTTTACCCACTGCTCCGCAAACTGCTTTTTTAAAAGCAATCCAATCTCCCTTATCCTCTAGTCACTTTTGTCACAGCTGTGCCATCGAGCGTGTCACATAGCGCTCAGATATCAGTGGGCCTCACACAATCCACAAGTGTCCAGTGTCCAAAAGTGTGCGCAGAGATTCAAAATCTCCATTATCCTCTCGTCACTTTGGTCACAGGCAGCTGTGCCATCGAGCGTGTCACATAGCGCTCAGATATCAGTGGGCCTCACACAATCCACAAGTGTCCAGTGTCCAAAAGTGTGCGCAGAGATTCAAAATCTCCATTATCCTCTCGTCACTTTGGTCACAGGCAGCTGTGCCATCGAGCGTGTCACATAGCGCTCAGATATCAGTGGGCCTCACACAATCCACAAGTGTCCAGTGTCCAAAAGTGTGCGCAGAGATTCAAAATCTCCATTATCCTCTCGTCACTTTGGTCACAGGCAGCTGTGCCATCGAGCGTGTCACATAGCGCTCAGATATCAGTGGGCCTCACACAATCCACAAGTGTCCAGTATCCAAAAGTGTGCGCAGAGATTCAAAATCTCCATTATCCTCTCGTCACTTTGGTCACAGGCAGCTGTGCCATCGAGCGTGTCACATAGCGCTCAGATATCAGTGGGCCTCACACAATCCACAAGTGTCCAGTGTCCAAAAGTGTGCGCAGAGATTCAAAATCTCCATTATCCTCTCGTCACTTTGGTCACAGGCAGCTGTGCCATCGGGCGTGTCACATAGCGCTCAGATATCAGTGGGCCTCACACAATCCACAAGTGTCCAGTGTCCAAAAGTGTGCGCAGAGATTCAAAATCTCCATTATCCTCTCGTCACTTTGGTCACAGGCAGCTGTGCCATCGAGCCTGTCACATAGCGCTCAGATATCAGTGGGCCTCACACAATCCACAAGTGTCCAGTGTCCAAAAGTGTGCGCAGAGATTCAAAATCTCCATTATCCTCTCGTCACTTTGGTCAAAGGCAGCTGTGCCATCGAGCGTGTCACATAGCGCTCAGATATCAGTGGGCCTCACACAATCCACAAGTGTCCAGTGTCCAAAAGTGTGCTCAGAGATTCAAAATCTCCATTATCCTCTCGTCACTTTGGTCACAGGCAGCTGTGCCATCGAGCGTGTCACATAGCGCTCAGATATCAGTGGGCCTCACACAATCCAAAAGTGTCCAGTGTCCAAAAGTGTGCGCAGAGATTAAAAATCTCCATTATCCTCTCGTCACTTTGGTCACAGGCAGCTGTGCCATCGAGCGTGTCACATAGCGCTCAGATATCAATCAGTGGGCCTCACACAATCCACAAGTGTCCAGTGTCCAAAAGTGTGCGCAGAGATTCAAAATCTCCATTATCCTCTCGTCACTTTTGTCACAGGCAGCTGTGCCATCGAGCCTGTCACATAGCGCTCAGATATCAGTGGGCCTCACACAATCCACAAGTGTCCAGTGTCCAAAAGTGTGCGCAGAGATTCAAAATCTCCATTATCCTCTCGTCACTTTTGTCACAGGCAGCTGTGCCATCGAGCCTGTCACATAGCGCTCAGATATCAGTGGGCCTCACACAATCCACAAGTGTCCAGTGTCCAAAAGTGTGCGCAGAGATTCAAAATCTCCATTATCCTCTCGTCACTTTTGTCACAGGCAGCTGTGCCATCGAGCCTGTCACATAGCGCTCAGATATCAGTGGGCCTCACACAATCCACAAGTGTCCAGTGTCCAAAAGTGTGCGCAGAGATTCAAAATCTCCATTATCCTCTCGTCACTTTGGTCACAGGCAGCTGTGCCATCGAGCCTGTCACATAGCGCTCAGATATCAGTGGGCCTCACACAATCCACAAGTGTCCAGTGTCCAAAAGTGTGCGCAGAGATTCAAAATCTCCATTATCCTCTCGTCACTTTGGTCACAGGCAGCTGTGCCATCGAGCGTGTCACATAGCGCTCAGATATCAGTGGGCCTCACACAATCCAAAAGTGTCCACTGTCCACAAGTGTGTGCAGAAATTCTAAATCTCCCCTGTCCTATAGACACCTTGTACCTTGTTTTACATTACTATATAGTTTGTTGGATTTTGTCTACATTTCTACCAAAAATGAGGAAGGCTGGTGGAAGAGGCCGTGGAATTGGGCGGGGGTTGGCAGCTGGTAATGATGGTGTTGGTGGTGGATCTGATGGTAGTGGCAAGAGCAAAATAGGACCGAATGCAGGAGGTGCTGACCCTGCGTCATCGTCTGGCTACATAAGGCCTCGAACGCTTAGTTTTCTAGGAGTTGGCAAACCGCTTTAAAAGGCAGAGCATCAGGAAAAAGTTTTGTCTTACATTGCTGACTCAGCCTCCAGCTCTATCGCCTCCTCTTCTTCAGTTGTAAAAAGTAAAAGCACTGAGTCGTCATTGGAGGCTCATGTTCATGAACCACACCTTTCCTTGTGTCCTTCACCCCAACCAAGATTGAAGGATGACGCAGGCCATACTACTGATTACTCCATGGAGCTGTTTTCATATACCATGCCTGGATTATCAAGTGAAATGGTGAATTACCCAGGCCAAGATGAATCTGACATGGAGTGCACTGATGCACAGCCGCTGATGGATGATTCTGCTGGTACATTCACTCAGAGCACTACATTGTCCTCGCAGTGTACAGAGCCAGATTTTGACCCTGATGAGACTCAGGTGCCCCTTCCCGCACACTATACCACCATACACGGTGACACAGAGAAAGGTGCACATGACATAGAAGAGGAGGTGATGGATGACCCAGTTGTTGACCCAGATTGGCATCCATTGGGGGAAGAGGGTGCTGCTTCCAATAGCTCAGATGAGGAGCATCCACAGCAGACATCGACATCGCAACAGCTGTTATCTGGCAGGCCCGGAGCACTCCAAAGACAGGTTCCAAACATCAAAAGAGTTGCTGGACAGCTTGTCCAGAGGGTCAAAAGATCACAGCGTGCTAGGCCGCAAAATGTCTGCCAAAGTAGGAAGAGTGCAGTGTGGCACTTTTTTGAACAAAATCCTCATGATCAGGCCAAGGTTATCGGTAAGAAGTGCGCAAAGACCTTTAGCCGAGGGAAAAATCTGAAAAATTTGAATACCAGTTGCATGCTTAGACATTTAACCAGCATGCACTTGCAAGCGTGGACACAACACCAAAACTCAAGTGCCACATGTGCAACTGATCACAACGAAGGTAGTCAGCAACGCTACATTGTTTCCCCCACTGTAAGCCCACCGGTTAGCACAGCAGCAAATGTTGAGGTGTCGTTGCAAGGCCACAGCAGTCAGGGAATCCCACTGTTATATCAACGAAAGACTGATTCTAGGCCATCAGAAAGAACACCAACTCCATCACCATCATCAACCCTCTCTCAGTCCGCCCTGTCCACCGCTACTTCCACCATATGCAGCTCTCAAGTCCAGCACACCCTCCCAGACACTATGAGTAGGTCAAGAAAGTACTCAGTCTCTCATCCGCGTACACTGGGTTTGAACGCCCACATTGCCAAACTAATCTCGTTTGAGATGATGCCCTTTCGGTTGGTGGAAAGCACAGCTTTCCGCGAACTCATGGCCTATGCAGTACCACGCTATGACCTACCCAGTCGCCACTTCTTCTCTCGCAAAGCCATCCCAGCCCTCCACCATCATGTGAAAGACCGCATTGTCCATGCACTCAAGCAGTCAGTGAGCGGAAAGGTGCACCTCACAACTGATGCATGGTCCAGTCGGCATGGCCAGGGCCGTTACGTGTCCATCACTGCGCACTGGGTTAATGTGGTGGATGCAGGGTCCACAGGGGACAGCGGTGGTGGGACAGTGCTGCCTAGCCCACGGTATAGGAAACAGTTGGCTGTAGGCGTTCGACCCTCCTCCTCCTCCTCCTCCAGAAGCGAAAGCTCGTCCACAGAGCGCAGTCGTACGAGCACTCCATCTGCAGCTGCCACTGTTGCACACAATGTGTCCCCCTATCGAGCAGCTAGTGGAAAGCGTCAGCAGGCTGTGTTGCAGATGATGTGTTTGGGCGACAGACACACCGCCGAGGTGCTGGCCGAGTACTTGAAGCGACAAACTGAGTCATGGCTGGGCAGTGTACATCTTGAGGCAGGCAAGGTAGTTAGTGATAACGGCCGTAATTTTGTGGCAGCCATAGCCCTTTCAAAACTCAGCCACATACCTTGCTTGGCTCACACCTTGAACCTGGTGGTGCAGTGCTTCCTCAAAAATTATCCGGAGTTAACAGCCCTGCTCCAGAAGGTGCGAAGACTGTGCGCGCACATCCGCCGGTCGCCTGTACACTCCGTTCGTATGCAGAAGCTGCAGCGATTGCTCCACCTTCCCAACCACCGCCTCATTATCGACATTGCAACAAGGTGGAACTCCACCCTGCACATGGTGGAGCGGCTGTGCGAGCAGAGGCAGGCCGTAATGCATTTGTGGGAGGATACACGGCCAGGCACTTTGAGAGCAGACATGGAGTTGACAGGCGTGCAGTGGTCGAAGCTGAAAGACCTTTGTAAAGTCCTTCAGTGGTTTGAGGAATGCACACGGCTGGTAAGCGCAGACGACGCCATCCTAAGCATGAGCATCCCACTTATGCGTCTGCTCATGCAAACTTTGACGCACCTTAAGGAGCAGGCGTCTGCAGCCAATGTTGATGAGGAGGAAGAGGAGGAGGGAATCCTTGATGACATTCAGCCATTGTCTGCTCAGGGACCTCTCCTGGACGAGGTGGAGGAAGAAGAGGAGGAGGAGGAGGATGATGGGGATGATTAATTAGGGGAGGAGGATGCATCTTGTGGGGCAAGTGAAAATGTTGGCGTGGCAAGGTCTGGTACAGTGTTTGTGCGTGACTGGAGGGATGTGGATTTGCCAGAAAGTGCTCCTCCACCCAGCACTCGCAGTGCATCATTGACACCGGGAACATTGGCCCACATGTCAGATTATGCCTTGCGGATCCTAAAAAGGGACCCCCGTATTGCCAAAATGATGAACGATGACGACTACTGGTTGGCCAGCATCCTGGATCCACGCTATAAAGGCAAATTACAAAACATCATGCCACAGGAGAACCTTGACCTAATATTGGCTAATAAACAAGCAACTCTGGTAAATCGGTTGCTTGAGGCATTCCCAGCACACAGCAGCGGTGATGGTTCTCACACGAGCCGTACGGGCCGGGGGCAGCTTGGCAGAGGTGTTCGTGGTGCACACAGCAGAAGTGGCGTTGGAGACAGGGGTTTCATGACAATGTTGTGGATTGATTTTTCAAATACCGCTCACACAACTGGTAATACTGCATCGATGGAAAGTGACAGGAGACAGCAGTTGTCAACTATGGTTACAAACTACTTTTCCTCCCATATCGATGTTCTCCCACACAGGTCATTCCCCTTTGACTATTGGGCCGCTAAACTGGACACCTGGCCTGAATTGGCCCAATATGCCTTACAGGAGCTCGCTTGCCCAGCTGCAAGTGTGCTATCGGAAAGAGTCTTCAGTGCAGCTGGATCAATACTGACAGAAAAAAGGACCCGTCTGTCAACCCAAAATGTGGATGATCTAACCTACATTAAAATGAACCACGCATGGGTTTCCAAGGATTTTGTCCCACCTTCCCCTGATGACACATAGGGTGACAGAAAAATGGCTTGCTTTGGTCCACCTCTTCCTGGTACTTCACCTATTTCGCCTTTTGCATCAGCTGAATGTCCAACATCAACATATGCCACTTTCTAAAACTCCCTAACTGTGCTGCCTCCCCCCCCATGGCCGGGGTCACCACCTACCGCACGACACCGTGCGAGTGCCGTTGCCCTGGACAGGTGGGTAGGCCGACTCTTGGGCGCGGGCACTGGCACAGGGTCCCTCATAGTGCAATCAAGTGTCTCTGATGGTGGTGGTGCACACCCGCCGTCAGACACACCGCTGTACTATGAGGGGCCCAGTGCCAGTACCGACGCCCACGAGTGGGCCCCCCTTGCTTGGGCAGGGCCCCAGCATTTGCAATCTTTACCTCTCCCTGCTCCTCCGCTGTGTAATCTGGGCCGTCAAATCCATACTGTGCCTGACACCGTCTGAGTCTGCCTCCTGAGACATATATTTTGAATGTGTACGCTATCCATACATGTTATCCGGGGATACGGTACCCTTTCTAACCTTTGTGCAATCACGTGCAATCCATACTGGGCCTAACACCGTCTGAGCCTGCCTCATGCTGTATAGACATATATTTTGAATGTGTACGCTATCCATACATGTTATCCAGGGATACGGTACCCTTTCTAACCTTTGTGCAATCACGTGCAATCCATACTGGGCCTAACACCGTCTGAGCCTGCCTCATGCTGTATAGACATATATTTTGAATGTGTACGCTATCCATACATGTTATCCAGGGATACGGTACCCTTTCTAACCTTTGTGCAATCACGTGCAATCCATACTGGGCTTAACACCGTCTGAGCCTGCCTCATGCTGTATAGACATATATTTTGAATGTGTACGCTATCCATACATGTTATCCAGGGATACGGTACCCTTTCTAACCTTTGTGCAATCACGTGCAATCCATACTGGGCCTAACACCGTCTGAGCCTGCCTCATGCTGTATAGACATATATTTTGAATGTGTACGCTATCCATACATGTTATCCGGGGATACGGTACCCTTTCTAACCTTTGTGCAATCACGTGCAATCCATACTGGGCCTAACACCGTCTGAGCCTGCCTCATGCTGTATAGACATATATTTTGAATATGTACGCTATCCATACATGTTATCCAGGGATACGGTACCCTTTCTAACCTTTGTGCAATCACGTGCAATCCATACTGGGCCTAACACCGTCTGAGCCTGCCTCATGCTGTATAGACATATATTTTGAATGTGTACGCTATCCATACATGTTATCCGGGGATACGGTACCCTTTCTAACCTTTGTGCAATCACGTGCAATCCATACTGGGCCTAACACCGTCTGAGCCTGCCTCATGCTGTATAGACATATATTTTGAATGTGTACGCTATCCATACATGTTATCCAGGGATACGGTACCCTTTCTAACCTTTGTGCAATCACGTGCAATCCATACTGGGCCTAACACCGTCTGAGCCTGCCTCATGCTGTATAGACATATATTTTGAATGTGTACGCTATCCATACATGTTATCCGGGGATACGGTACCCTTTCTAACCTTTGTGCAATCACGTGCAATCCATACTGGGCCTAACACCGTCTGAGCCTGCCTCATGCTGTATAGACATATATTTTGAATGTGTACGCTATCCATACATGTTATCCAGGGATACGGTACCCTTTCTAACCTTTGTGCAATCACGTGCAATCCATACTGGGCCTGACACCGTCTGAGCCTGCCTCCTGAGACATATATTTTGAATGTGTACGCTATCCATACATGTTATCCAGGGATACGGTACCCTTTCTAACCTTTGTGCAATCACGTGCAATCCATACTGGGCCTGACACCGTCTGAGCCTGCCTCCTGAGACATATATTTTGAATGTGTACGCTATCCATACATGTTATCCAGGGATACGGTACCCTTTCTAACCTTTGTGCAATCACGTGCAATCCATACTGGGCGTGAGAACGGCTGGCGAGCTGTTAAGCAAGCTACAGCACCTGTCCAGACAAGTACAGGGATTCCCTAGCGAGGAGACTTATTTGATTGTTTTCAATGTTGGGACAGCAATTTTTGGGGAGCACTATACTCTGGAGAATGATAGATGGGGCCCACCATACACTGGAACATTCCAAAGGTGGACATCAGACACTGGAGCAGCATTTACAGGGCCCATTATACACTAGAGCATTAGAAATGGGGCCCATTATGTTTGGAGCATTATTTGGGCCCATAAGACAGTGGATCTTCATCCATGGGGACCAACATATACTGTAGCATTATGTGGAGCTCATCATATACTGTTTCAAACATTATATGGGACCAATGATTCTGTATGGAGAAATAGATGGGCCTCGTCATGAGATGTAAAAAGTGAGGTATTTTTCATTGTACTATAACGCTATTTATCTGCCGTATCGGAGCATGATGAGTTGTGGTATGTGTTAAAGGGGCGCTCTTTCGCCCAGGGCACATGAAAACCTGCAGCCAGCCCTCCCCCCCCACAACTTTAGCCAAATAACCCCCATTTTTCAGTGCGTAACTTGTATTATGAAGTTAATTAAGGTTGACAAGCTTAAGTAAGAAGAATTGATGCTTTTGGCATTCAAATGGGCACTGTAGGTGTGTTTCCTGTCCTCCTCTCACTGCCGACTTTTATTCCCCATTGACTTACATTGGGTTTCGTGTTTCGGGACGACCCCGACTTTTCCCTATAATCGGACGATCTTGCTCGACCCGACTTTTGGTTTCACGAAACGAAACGCGACCCTAAAAAACCAAAAGTCGCTCAACTCTAGCCCATACTATTGGGCACTTAGCGACCACTTCTTCGGGACTTCCACCACCCCTTGTTGTGGCTTCCGGCTCCGAGCAGCGTCCCCCATGCCCGGAGCCCTCTAGTTTAATGTCCGCCAGGGTGGGTATTTCCCACGCCGTGGACACTCCCGTGCGAAGTGGCCCAGTTCTCCACACTCATAACACTGGGGCAGTGAGGCTCGGCCACCCCGGGTATTGCGAGGCCCCCAGGGCCCGGAATTGTAGCCAGGTCGGCCGGGCGCGGGCTCCGTTCTCTTCTTCACTTCAGACAGCTCGCCCCGGATACTCTTCAGTTCTTGTCTCATTTCCTCAATCCCTTGAGGTTCTTTGACAATGCTTATGGAAAACTCCATGCTCTGGGCCTTCCCCACAGGAGCCGTCATCTCCTGCTCTTGCTCTCGCACCCGGGCCTGACTCCCCACTTCGGAGAAGGCTAAACGTGGGTTCACTCAGACCTGTTCCCGCATTGCTTGCTTGATTAGCGGGTCCCGGAGTCCAGTCACTAGCAGGTCACACAGGGTGATGTCGATGGGCCCCACCCCTATTCCGTCCTTCCCTTCTATGGCGGTGTATAGCTCCTGGAGGGAGTTCATATACTGGGTGATGGTCTCCCCCTCCCCCTGCATCCGACTGAACAACCGGCTTCTCAACTCCTCCACGTTTGTTGGTTCCCCGTGGGTCTCTTCCAGGATCTACAAGACCCTGGCGAAGGTGTTGTGACTCCCCAGGGGTCTCAACATTACCGACTTCCGGGCTTCCCCATCTAGCGCCATAAGGGCCACCTCAGCCTCTAAATCGGGGGTCATGGGGTGCATGCGGAAGAGGCCCCGCATACGTTCTGTCCAGCTCCACAACAGCATATCGGAGCCAGAAAACTGGGGCAAGTTACTAAGCATAGCCCCCAGGGAGATGCTGCAGCGGGGGCCCCCATCATCAGCAGCACCAGCAGCCCCACTCTGATCAGGTGCACCGCCGTCTGCGCTCGGAGACTGCATCCTGCCGACTACGCCAAATGTGGTGTTTGCAGGTACGCAGGATGCAGTGACGACGACAATTTGGTGCTTTCTATATTAACGTTTATAAGACTAGATGGAACTTTCCTCAGTCACGGCCTGATCAACAAAAGGGGGTAACACGGGTTGCCCTTGCAGGGGCTCTATACAAGCAAACACAAACGGGTAGAACACAACTACTTCCGGCAATAGCCGATCACTATAGGGCCGCGGTATGGCCGACTACGAGTCCTTAATTATATACAGTAGTCAACTTAGCCGTCCAGACGTCCCTCGCCATTCGGGATGGTGGTCTTTCGGCGTAGTTGTCGCTGGGCCCAGTTGCTGAGGTGTTGACGAAGTCTTCACCCGCACCGGCGCGCTGATGACACTGGAGCCCCACAGGCCCCGACGGAGTCCTTGGACGGATGGGCCGCAGTCCCCGTACTGGGGCAAGCGGCAGCGATGTAGGGTGGTGAATCACAGGCTGCGTGTGGCGGGGAACAGGCCGCAGCCATGGGCTGGAGCGAGATGGCAGCAGCCGCGGGCGACCGTGGGTAGGCCGCAGCCGCGGGCTGAGGTGAGGCGGCAGCAGCCGCGGGTCGAACTGGGGCCGCAGTTGCCGCGGGCTGGAGCAGGGCAGCAAGTCTCGGACGATCGCCTTGGCGCCGTCCCTCTGGAGTCCTCAGTGAGCGTCTTCCCTGGCACTGGTAAGTCGCTCTAGCTTTCAGTTGCTCCCACGGTCTCCTGCTGCCTCTGTCCCGGTCTGCTGACTCATCGGGAATTCCCCACCTCCTTTATACTGGTCCCTCCCCCAGCCCATCTGTCTGTCACAACGGTCCATACCCGAACTCTGTCCCCCCGGGGACAGTTCCCCCCCCGGAACCCAGATGACGGCTCCCTTGGTTCTGGCCCGGACACTCGACGGGGGCCGTTCCTCCCACAGTAGAGCTGGAATAAGATCACATAGCGATTCTCGGCACCTTGATTTGCTTACTGTTCTCACTGTAACACAAATATAGCTAAAGACATATAACCCATGGGGACTTGTAACCCCTAATAATAAATGGTATACATAGACTAAGCTTAGGTCAACATATTGCACACAGTTTGATCGCTGCTTCCATTCCGCAGCTTTAGCTAATCAGTGTGCTCAGTGCACCCTGGGTGAGGCCAATTGGCCAAGTGCATCATTGGTGTGGCCAAGAGGCTCAGTGCATTCTGGTTGTGGCTAAGATGCTCAGTGCACCCTGGGTGTGGCCAAGAGGCTCAGTGCACCCTGATTGTAGCCAAACGAATCACTGCGCCGCTTCGTCCTCTGGTTTTTATATCCACTGGTAAGTATATCTAAAAACATATAACCTATGAGGGGTCTGACCCCTAATAACAATAGTATACATAGACTAAACTTAGGTCAACGTATTGCAAACAGTCTAATCGCTGCCTTTGATCCACAGCTTTAGCTAATCAGTGTGCTCACTGCACCCTGGGTGTGGACAGGAGGCTGAGTGCACACTGGGTGTAGCCAAGAGGCTCAGTGCACCATGGGTGAGGCCAAGAGGCTCGGTGCACACTGGGTGAGGCCAATTGGCTCAGTACACCCTGGGTGTGCCCAAGAGGCTCAGTGCACCGTGGGTGTAGCCAAGAGGCTCATTGCACTCAGAGTGTGGACAAGAGGCTCAGTGCACCCTGGGTGAGGCCAATTGGCTCAGTGCACTCAGAGTGTGGACAAGAGGCTCAGTGCACACTGATTGTAGCCAAATGAATCAGTGCGCCACTCCATCCACTGCTTTGCATGTCTCCCACCTCCCTCATCGGTGACTGACAGCAATGCCTTGCTTCGAACACGCACTGTCTGCAGAGAAAGCTCAAGCAAACCAAAGCTGTCAATCAGGGGGAAGCGCAACATGCAAAACTAGTGGGTGAGGATCTTGGTCTCTCCCAGGTTGCACTGACACAAAATTAAAATATTTGATTAGACTTCACTTTCTGCAGAACGGAGGCAGTGATTAGACTACAGATGGTATTTTTTGTAGTGGCTGTGTAGGGGAAGTGGACTGACATATGGACCTGTCTGCAGCAGGAGGGTAAAGGTACAGTGTGTGACGTGGACTGCTGTGTACAAAAGGTGGAAGACAGCTGGAAATAGTGAAGGCATGGTGAAATGCTGGGTTTGGCCACTAGGGGGAGACCAAGGACAGCAAAAACAGAAGACAGTGTAATATTATAGTTTGGCCACAAGATGGGAGTAGTGAGCAGTGAGATAGGGGCTTGACATCAGCTTATGGCTATGAAACCGCAAAGTCATGGGGGGCGGGGTTACAGGAACTCTAGAGGGGAATTCCCGGCAAGAGGGGATATAAGAAGAGATAGAGAGTTCCAGAACAGTCAGTCCAGGGAGGGGAGCTAAGGGAAGGAGAAGACTGAAGCAAGAGACAGAAGCTCCGGAAGGGACTGACAACAGAGACGGTCGGGGGGTGGCCCTGACAGGAGAAGCCGCAGACGGAGAGAGAGCCTGGGGTACCACGAGACGGACGGACTCGGGCAGGCGAAGCGCTGTGGTGGTAGGCCTAGAACAGCCACAGTGAAAAAGCTGCGAGGGGCGTCATTGAAGAGAGGAGGCAAGTGAAGGTACCCGGGCCTGTGTGCGGAAGGTGTCAAGCAGCTGCTGTGAGTTGCTGTGGTTGTCGAGAGGATGGCCAATAAAGAAGGACCTGTTGGACGCACCTTTGACTCTGTTTCAAGTCTGTTCGCGGCGGACGAGGGGCCACCCCCAGTCGGCACACGTACCTACAGCTGCATCACCTTTGAGCATGTGGGCTTGGTTCAGAGTGTCAGTTTTTGCAGACAGACTCCTCTATAAATTATTTTCGTCTTTATTTTTTTTCTTTTATGAGAATATATGGGTCACTGTAGGAAAAACTAGATCACTGCTTGGCATGGGCACATGGGTCTGAGCAAATGACCAGTGTTCAGTTGGACTTAGTGCCACTTGTAGGTTGTAGCCCTTGTACTGATCGACACACAGGAGAACAGCTGTCAAACATCAGAGACAGTCACCTAAAAAAAGGAGTCAAGCTGAGCCCAGCCAAGGATAACAAAATGAAACACCAAGGAAGAAGAGTGGTCAGATGAACTGAGACATAGCAGAAAGGATCAGACTGTACCGGAAACATAAAAGCAAGCCAAGACTCGCACAGCCAAGGGCAAAGAGGTCAGGAGACATAAGGAGTAGGAAGAAACTTTACTATTCTAATGATTGCACAGTATTTTTATGCTTTTTTTTTCTAATTTCTGCTCTAGGCTTCAGTTCTGTCATTTTTTTAATACAACTTTATTTGTGATGTCAAAACAAGGAAACATTGACAGACAGAAATGAAGGCATTGTCCAGCTCCACGATGTGGTGAATTGAAGTGAATAAAAGAATAGTTTATTTTCACCACATCGTGGAGCTGGACAATTCCTTCATTTCTGCAGTTCAAGCGCCCTGACACGGCGGCTCCGTGCTCTGATGTTCAAGATGCCTTCTTTGGTGAGCTGGAATTTCTGACTTATTGTTTTAAACATTGACAGAACCTTGATTGATCCATTGTACAGGTCCAGTTCAATATAGCTGCCTCTGTTTATAACAGAATGATCTGTTCTCACCATGTTTAGGCCGTACATCTGCTATGCTGTGCACCAAGGGTGTATCAGTGTATCCTATAAAAGCCTCTGACAGTGACCGGTGTTGGGGACAAAGGTGATGTCACATCTTCATCACTCACTGTGGACTCAGGACACTGTGAGTGACAGCTCAGACGACCTGTAGGAACTGGAGTGTGCTGGGCTGTCAGCATTTTGATTCCTCCAGGTGTTTTCCATTCTTGTTAATTTACTAGCTTTTTAGCTACATATGAGCAGACCTTTGTCAGATATAGTTTTGCTCAGTGATGTGCGCGCTTTGCTCTCTGATTTCCTGGTCTTGTTGTCAAAGCTTGGATTTGTCTCGACTATTCACTTGTGTTATCCCTTTTGCGCTTGACGCTCTCTGACCTTAGTTATCTGACCCTGGACTTGGCATCTGACTATCTGTTTGTCTTTTCTCCTTATCCTGACATTCCCTCCTGGCATATGACCCCGGACTGTTACTTGATCATGCCTTTGTCATGCCCTCTGTACTAGTAGCCCTCCTAGTATCTGATCGTGGACCTCTTGACTATCATGTCTTATGGCTTGCCCGCAAGTAGTGACTCTGTCACAGTTGAACTCTACTTTTGCCCCGTAGCATAAGTCCAGTCTCAGCCCCATTCTTAAATTGTTTTCCTTTTATCACAAATGGGTATAGAATATCTCTAAATTATAGTTCTAAAATGACCAGATAATGCCACTGTAATAGTACCACTTTATGATATGTTCAGGCATATGATAATATCTTTAGAATAGGTCATCAATATCAGATTGGTGGGAGTCAGACAACCGTCACCTCCACCGATTACCTGCTAGCAGCTCCATATAAAGTGTAGCAGCTGCTGATGAGTACTGCAGAGCAGCTCCTATTGTGTAGTTAACTGGAGGTGATTGGTGAAGGTGCCAGGTGTCAGACTCCAACTAATTTGACATTGATGACTTATCCTAAGAAGAATATCATATCATATGCAGAGAGAAACCATTTAATAATGATGAAGTGACCATACAGTACCTTTCTACAATGAAGTATTGCCACCACATAGTGAAAGAATGAATAAGGGTATGTGCACACTACTGCTTTTCTTCAACATGAATCAGACAGATCAGATCACAAATGCAACTACTGTATATGTATTTCTATGGGACTAATTGGAAAAAAAAACACTAGTTTGGCATCACTCTGGTCCCGTTTATCCATAAGCATGAAAACCGGCAGTAAATTCACACTCTGCAAACGGTGATGTCAGTAAGGTTACCACAGTTCATTGACTGTGAACTGCGATAACCTTACTGACTTGACCACTAGTCACAGCAGCTGGATTCACATGCTACTCACAGTGTGTTTCAACGGCCGTGGTGAGCGGTCACATTACCAATGTCACTGCTCATCACAGCCTCCGGATGTAGCAGTCAGAGATCGTCGTGAGACATCCATATTATTGACTACGGCTGGCCCTTTTGATTGCATATTTTTTATTAAATGTGTAAAAGAGGGTAATTGTCTGGGAGTGGTTTTTACAATTAAAGGACTTTTTCTTGTGTATGTGTTTAATTATTTTGACTATAGGGTTAGTAATGGGGGTGTCTGACAGATGCCTGTCCATTAATAACCCCTGGGCTTGATGTCGTGGGCATTACACAGCTGATATCAACCACCAAAATGATTATCCCCGATTGCCACGCACCAGGGCAACAGGGAAAATTTGAGGCTAAGCGCCAGAATTAGTCTGGTAAGGAGAAAATATCAATAGCCTCTTCCCAGCCTACTAATATCAGCTCACAGCTGTCTGTTTAGCCTTTGCTGGTTATTAAAAAATATGTGAGACCCCAAGTAATTTTTTTTTTGGTCCCCCCTTGTTAATAACCAGTAAGGGCTATGCAGACAGCTGTGAGCTGTTATTAATAGGTTGGGAACTTTTAAGGATAGTGACCTCTTCCTAGAATAATAACACCAGCCCCCGTCTGCTTTCCCTTACTCGCCTGACACTGTCGAACTTTTCTGGTTGAGAACCTCAGCGAATTTATATATCCAGATGTGAGCGGACCCTAAAGGAAAGCCGAGCTCCATCTGCCAATGTGGAATTCCAAGTCTAATAACTGACCTAGATATAAAATAGTTGTCTATATATCCACTTCCTGATATTTCAGCAGAAATGGATTAGTTGATTATGTAAATGTATCTTCATTATTTCCATGTCCTCTCCTGCATTAATATGTGGCAACAATCTAATATCCGGAGGTTTTTCAGGCAGAAGTATTTCACGTAAAGTTCAGCTGAGACTCCGGGAAAAAGTGTGATATTGTGAAAGCGACTGCGCAGAAGAGAACTGTTCAGACCTAAGCAGGGGTCATAGTGACCCGGTGTGATTTATGGTCAACAATTAAAGGGTGAGTCTGAAATTTGACTTTAATTACATGTCTGTAATTGGATTGATCTGCTTTTTTTTCTACAGACAGCGTCACTTTAATGGTGTAATTTCTCCTGTCCCTGACGTGAGCACATTTCCAGCACTGGAGTCAGGTGAGGGTCTCTAGGACAATTGAGTAATTTCTGTAGTTTTGCTTTTTTTTTTTTCTATTTTATTTTAACCAATTTTAATCAATATAAGAATTTGCTACCCAAAATTTTTAGATCCGGAATTGGTTGGGAAATTTGATTTGTTACTTTACGGTGGATTATTTCATCGCTTTTTGGTGGCGATGATTAGTGACGGCTGCACTCATTATTTCCACATGAAATGTGATCAGTGACGTGATGTGGGATCCGGCTCACGCTTTCGTGTGACACACACACACACACGTACCCTGGCAGACAGTGGGAGTGACCTGGAAGGTGTTTCCAGCAGGAGGCGGTGTAGCAGAGCCAGGGATCACTTCTTCTGCCAGATCCTGTGATACTTAGTATCTCTGCTCTCCCTACAAAACGTGGCTGGGGGTGTCCTTAGTTATCCTTCCTGATTTACACCATAGAACAGCAGGTCAGTATACAGTGGGGTCTCTCCCCTATGTTGTATTGAAAGATGAACATCTTATTAATGGGATTGTATAAATGGGATTGTATACAGATGTAGCAGAGCTGAATTTGTCAGTGTTTGTGCATTGTGACAAAACAAAGTGAAGATAATCTACTGTAGTACGTTTATGCGCAGTCCTGTGTAAAACCACCATAAGTTGTACCAAGTGTCAAACTCAGCTCTGCTACATCTATAACTGTTCTGCTTACTTTATGCAATATTGCGATAATAGTTTTATTCATTGATAAGTATATATTTGTGGGGTACAAGTATGACGACTTAGGTTATTAGGTTTATTTGCAGCCTTATGTAAGACCACCAATAATATGCCATGGTTTAATTGATTTGCACCTAATGACAAGCTCAGCTCTGCTACTTCCATAGTACTCTGTTTATAAATAGCGGTGACGAAACACACGACTGATAGAACAGTGGTGCGGCGTAGTGAACGGTATATGTCAGAGCCGCTGGTGTTTGGAGATATATTACACCGGTTCAGTATCTAATGTGCCTGTCTATAGCAATGAAGATTAAACTGGTTTGTGCAGTTCCCGCACCAGGACAGTGATTCATTCAGCCACATACTGTGTGCAGGAAGCGGAGCCGCTCATAAACTCCGCAACTACAACTCCCAGCATGGCACATCAATCATTTTGTCTGCACTGTAGAAATAAAAATCATATAAGTTTTCACTGTTGTTCTGTTTATTTATTTTTTGCATAAATCAATACTAGACATGAAAAAAAGAAACTTTGTGATATACAGTTAGGTCCATATATATTTGGACAGAGACAACATTTTTCTAATTTTGGTTCTAGACATTACCACAATGAATTTTAAACAAAACAATTCAGATGCAGTTGAAGTTCAGACTTTCACCTTTCATTTGAGGGTATCCACATTAAAATTGGATGAAGGGTTTAGGAGTTTCAGCTCCTTATCATGCGCCACCCTGTTTTTAAAGGGACCAAAAGTAATTGGACAATTGACTCCAAGGCTATTTCATGGACACGTGTGGGCAATCCCTTCGTTATGTCATTCTCAATTAAGCAGATAAAAGGCCTGGAGTTGATTTGAGGTGTGGTGCTCGCATTTGGAAGGTTTTGCTGTGAAGGAAACAAGCGGTCAAAGGAGCTCTCCATGCAGGTGAAACAAGCCATCCTTAAGCTGCAAAAACAGAAAAAACCCATCCGAGAAATTGCTACAACATTAGGAGTGGCATAATCTACAGTTTGGTACATCCTGAGAAAGAAAGAAAGCACTGGTGAACTCATCAATGCAAAAAGACCTGGGCGCCCACGGAAGACAACAGTGGTGGATGATCGCAGAATAATCTCCATGGTGAAGAGAAACCCCTTCACAAAAGCCAACCAAGTGACCAACACTCTCCAGGAGGTAGGCGTATCAATATCCAAATCTACCATAAAGAGAAGACTGCATGAAAGTAAATACAGAGGGTTCACTGCACGGTGCAAGCCACTCATAAGCATCAAGAATCAAAAGGCTAGACTGGACTTTGCTAAAAAAACATCTAAAAAAGCCAGCACAGTTCTGGAAGAACATTCTTTGGACAGATGAAACTAAGATCGACCTCTACCAGAATGATGGAAAGAGAAAAGTATGGTGAAGGCGTGGTACAGCTCATGATCCAAAGCATACCACAACATCTGTAAAACACGGCGGAGGCAGTGTGATGGCTTGGGCATGCATGGCGGCCAGTGGCACTGGGTCACTAGTGTTTATTGATGATGTGACACAGGACAGAAGCAGCCGAATGAATTCTCAGGTATTCAGAGCCATACTGTGTGCTCAGATCCAGCCAAATGCAGCCAAACTGATTGGTCGTCGTTTTATACTACAGCTGGGCAATGACCCAAAACATAAAGCCAAAGCAACCCAGGAGTTTATTAAAGCAAAGAAGTGGAATATTCTTGAATGGCCAAGTCAGTCACCTGATCTCAACCCAATTGAGCATGCATTTCACTTGTTAAAGACTAAACTTCAGACAGAAAGGCCCACAAACAAACAGCAGCTGAAAACCACCGCAGTGAAGGCCTGGCAGAGCATCAACAAGGAGGAAACACAGCGTCTGGTGATGGCCATGAGTTCAAGACTTCAGGCAGTCATTGCCAACAAAGGGTTTTCAACCAAGTACTAGAAATGAATATTTTATTTACAATTATTTAATCTGTCCAATTACTTTTGGTCCCTTTAAAAACAGGGTGGCACATGTTAAGGATCTGAAACTCCTAAACCCTTCATCCAATTTTAATGTGGATACCCTCAAATGAAAGCTGAAAGTCTGAACTTCAACTGCATCTGAATTGTTTTGTTTAAAATTCATTGTGGTAATGTCTAGAACCAAAAATTAGAAAAATGTTGTCTCTGTCCAAATATATATGGACCTAACTGTTTCTTATCAGATAAATCTGCTTATTTCTCCTCCTGGACTGATAAGTCATTCTCCAAAATTCTCAATTCACATGTAAAAAAAATCTGTATTCAGTGAATACAGATTTTCCCATTACTGAGATATGAGATGACAGTTGGTGCTCATAAAGTTCTATGAAGAGCTGTAAGGGTTGTGCACACTAGGGTGACCGGATCTCATATGGGGGGGAAAAAATGTCAGAATCTTGTTCGTATGGACCCCACAAAACGATTCCCCTTTCCAGATATTGAGAGAGCCAAAATTTGAGCTCGATCAAACGACGTTAACCCGTGCCGCTCGTCGCTCAAAGTTTGAAAAAATCCAAATTGAGGTATTTTAAGATTTAGGTATTTTGCATAGTCTGTTAGACTATAAAGAATGTGACAACAACATTGCAGAAATAGCCCTGACCAAATTTTCGAACCATTTGTGGTATTTGAATGCAGAGTTGGTGGGATTATCGTTTTTTGATCCCACCATTACAGACAATGAAAAGTTGTTAATGGCTAATAAATTGCTCAGTAGCACAGATGAACCATCAGAGCACGCTAACCTACATGAGTTGATAATTTTACATAGTTATCTAATCTATTCTAGAGCTTTTGTTAAAGTAGTTTTTGAAACGTCAGAATATAATGCTCGGCATTTGCTTACAACTTGCAGGACATATTGCTTTTGTTCTTCATCTTTTGTCAGAAGGTCGTTAAAGTCGGTTACTTCCTACCTCTTTTAATTTTTCTTTCCTAACTTTTGGATTTACAACCCTAGCGTGCTCTGATGGTTCATCTGTGCTACTGAGCAATTTATTAGCCATTAACAACTTTTCATTGTCTGTAATGGTGGGATCAAAAAACGATAATCCCACCAACTCTGCATTCAAATACCACAAATGGTTCGAAAATTTGGTCAGGGCTATTTCTGCAATGTTGTTGTCACATTCTTTATAGTCTAACAGACTATGCAAAATACCTAAATCTTAAAATACCTCAATTTGGATTTTTTCAAACTTTGAGCGACGAGCGGCACGGGTTAACGTCGTTTGATCGAGCTCAAATTTTGGCTATCTCAATATCTGGAAAGGGGAATCGTTTTGTGGGGTCCAGACGGACAAGATTCCAACATTGATTTTTTGCGGTCACCCTAGTGACCACGTTAACTATTTGGTGCAGAAATTTTGGCATTTTTTAACGCGTTTTTTATATGCATTTTTGATGCAGATATTTCCTCACTCAAATCTGGTGCACCCAATCTACAAGCCACAAATAAGCAATGTGTGCATGAGGCTTCCAGATTCTTTTTCTCTTTTCTGGCATCAAGAAACCCTTCAGGTTTTGTTACAAATCTGCGCAGAAACAAAAACGTGACAAATCTGCAACGTGTGCACAGGCCCTGTCATTTCTGTCAACTTGCAGCTGAACGTCTTTTTAGCCTCTAGCTCCTCTTTCCTTCCATAGAATCTTGTAAGCACCAACTGTCATCTCCTATATATAAGCTCCATTTGTGAGCCAAGTGCTTTCCGACTCACGGACCCATAAACATTGATGATTTTGATTTGACCCTCGGATCAAAATTGGATGTGTCTCTAATATTTTCTGCAGCCAAAGGAAAAAATGGTCATCTTAATGGCACCATAGAATATCATGGGTAAGGTGAAAAAAATGGATAGCACTCGTACATGAAAAACTGACGTGTGAATGAAGCCTCACAATCTCTGGTGCCAATCTCACACTTCAGCTAGTCTCAGCGCTGAAGGTGTCGCATCAGACCATCTGTCGGAGGAGTAGTATTCAACCAGGACGTAACCTGACGGAGCACGCTCTTTGTATTATGTAAACACATCGGCACTTTCTGTAGTTTGTAAATGATATTATGTTTCCCGGCCTCCAAGTAGAAATACTGGTTGTGCCAGCGCTGGTCGGGGTGAGGATTTCATAAATTTCCAACTTTTGGGGGGTTTCATGTGTATTGTGGACAGTATACAGAGAATGGGGTGAGCAAGAAAAACATCCAGTGAGAGCAGATCCTATGGATGTACATGACTCGTCAACAAAAGACGACAGTGGAGGATGACAAGTATCGTTCTGATGAACGTGCAGCCGAAAACAACACTGGCTTCCAACTAACGTGTCCAAGAGCACAAAAGTGCCATTACTGACTACGAAGAGCAAATGGACAAGACTCCAGTTGGCAAAGGAACAAGACTTGGTTCACTGATCAGTGGAAAAACACTGCACAGTCAGATAAAACCAGACTTCGGTCGCCCCATGCCGATAGGAATATCCGAATTTGACACAAGCAGCATGAATTGATGAACGCTTGGTGTCAGGTGTAACAGTCCAAGCTGGTAGAACAATGAACCTTTGGTATCAGGTGTAACAGTCCAGGCTGGTTGAAGTGGCGTAATGGTGGAGAGCGCTAATGTGGCGCCCCCAGGAGTATAGTCGCCTCAGTGGCATTACCTTCCTCCTAGGGAGTGTGATGTCATGCTTGGAAGCAATGAAGGATCTCTCTATCAGGTAAATCTAGCACACAGCACAGTTCCCACTCCAGGCCAGCAGAGGGAGCTCTAAACCAAACTGCTGAGGAGCTGCTCTCTGGGGCCAGGAAAGGGAAGTTGAGGATTTCGTGTGGAGAAGGTGAAGTGTGTGGACATGGGAGAGAGGAGCTGGAGGATTGAGCGGAATTCAGGCTCACTTCTAGCTGAGGTGCATTGTCCGGAGTCCGGTATCCGAGGTTGTATGGATGCTGATGGTCCTGCAGCAGAAACCGGAGGAACGAGAAGCTGTAAATCCTCTATTCCCAACTAAGACTCGGAGGCACAACAGTAACGTGTGTGAGCCAGAAAAAGGAGGCTACGGCTGCCTGCCATATGAGGGGAGTTCTAAAAAAGAGCAAGCCAGAGGAATTTCAGTGTAACTCAGAACTACAAGTACCTCAGATAAGTGCTAGAAAGGACACTACACAACCCATCTGCATAGAGAGATTCCTAAGTTACTTCCAGGCTGATCTACTCCTGTGCCATCTGTAATCTGGACCCTGGAGTGCACTTACAAAGCAAAGTAAAGGTAAAGGAAACTGCACACTCTTGTGTCGTTGCCTTCTTCCTGCAACCCCTTCAGCACTGCTACATCTCTGTGCCTAACACTGCACCCTCTTCCTCAACACCTATTATTACTGCCCTGGGACTACAGCTCTACCTGTGGGGAGCTATTATATCTTGCTGTCTTATAACATCTGTCCCAGAGGATCTGCCTGCAGCGTCGGCTTAACCCCTTCATTGCCAAGCACCACAGGTGGCGTCACGTATCATCCACCTATAAACTTTATTCAGCCACATTTCACCCCTTTTGCATCAACGCCCAGGGCCACAGACCGGGTCACCGCCACTGTGACACCGGGCCGGTACCGAGTAACCCCATTGCCCTGGCGGGCGATCCACTTTCTTGGCTCATCCTGAGTCCTCTGATATCTCTGGATGGACGTGTAGACAGTAGGACTTACCTAAACATTGTGGCTGTCCAAGTTGATCTCTTTATGGCAGCAGTTAACCCTATGACAGAAGGACCATGCACTGAGCCACAATGGTCACATAGTCATGGATTGGACCCAGGAACATGACAGAGTTTTCCATGCTTCCCTGGTTATCCCAGTCCTCAGAGCTAAACCTTATACTTGTGACGAGCGTCAGCTTACGCTGAGTCGTTCTTCTTTGAAAGAGTGGACCCTCTGGGCCGTGGCACCCACCCACCTAGGGCGAGCTGACCTAATGAGAACCACCCCCTATACAGGGAGTGTCAGGGGCAAGACCAAGGGGGTGAGCCACCACGGCAGCTGGACCAGACGGCCAGCTCAGGGAAACAAGACAAGGCAAGACGAGACGTTAATTCAAAACTTCATTAAGGAAGACTTCAGGTACAACAGGTGCAAAACGTGAACACACAGAACATGAGGCAAGGTGCGTGCAAGAGCACGCCGAGGTCCAAGACTTGAGGAACTCTTCAGGGTGCAACAGGAGCAAACGTGAACACACAGAGTTCGTGGAACAGGGTGCGTGCAATGGCACGCCGAGGTCCAAGCATGGAACGTGCAGATGGTACGCGGACATTGGACTCTGGACAACAGTCCACGATCAACCAGGGCATCAAGGTTTGTAGCTCAGAGGATGATCGGCAGGATCCGGACATCCAGAAGTCAGCCAGGGTTCCATGCAAGGAAACAAGATAGAGTTAGTGACATGGTGCGTGTCAACGGACACGCCAGGATCAGGTTCACAGAACAGAGACCTGCGCATGCCAAGGGGCATGCCAGGGACGGGTCAGGTTCACAGGACGGTGGCCTGCGCATGCCAAGGGGCATGCCAGGGACGGGTCAGGTTCACAGGACGGTGGCCTGCGCATGCCAAGGGGCATGCCAGGGACGGGTCAGGTTCACAGGACGGTGGCCTGCGCATGCCAAGGGGCATGCCAGGGACGGGTCAGGTTCACAGGACGGTGGCCTGCGCATGCCAAGGGGCATGCCAGGGACGGGTCAGGTTCACAGGACGGTGGCCTGCGCATGCCAAGGGGCATGCCAGGGAGAGGCACAGAGTACGGTGGCATCGGAATCCAAATGCTGGCATCGACCGACAGGGTCCGGGTATCTGGCTACGGACATCAGCTCCGGACATCAGGCCGCAGTCATCTAGGTCCGGACCTCTGGCAGCGGTCGGCAGGTTATGGAATCCGGCAGGCGAACTAGGGGTCAGAGAAGAGCAAAAGAGACAAAGGCTTTGTGCAAGAGTAGCACGAAAAGGCACAGTGCGAGAACCAGCGTGAGTGCAAGGAAGCACAGAGACCACGGCTGGGAGCACCGGCAGGTGGTACCGACAATAGCAGTTGCAAGCAGGCACGACTAGAGGTGGCACCGCTGCGGGGCCACGCAGCCAGACCACTATAGCACTGGACGGGACACGGCTGGGGCACACAGGCGAGCACGGCTAGAGGGGACACGGCTGAGGCACACCAGGCAGGCACAGGCGACCAGGCACATGCACGGAGGCACGGAGCCACAAGGCAGGGCTAGGCAAAGGGTACAGGACAGAGCCACATGCGAGACAGCATGGCAAAGCCTAGTACGAAATGTGCAAGAGCGCACGAAACAACAGGGACAAGACAAAGAACGAGGCAGAGACCTGCGCATGCGTAGAGCATGCCAGGGACAAGGACAGTCTAGCAGCGGAGCGTAGGCCGAAGCCCAGAGCCGGGCCAAGGAAGAACCTTGGGACTAGACAGGGTACAGAGCGAGGCCTGCACGTGTAGAGACACGCCAGTGAGAGGTTCAGAGTGGAGGCCTGCACGTGTAGAGACACGCCAGGGACAGAGACGAAGGCCTGCATGTGTAGGGAGACACGTCAGGGCAGGGTACAGAGACGGAGACCTGCATGTGTAAGGACACGTCAGGGCAGGGTACAGAGATGGAGGCCTGCACATGTAAGGACACGCCAGGGACAGAGACAGAGGCAGGATACCTGATGCCACAAAGCAGAGCGAGATATGACACGTGGACAGAAACACGGAACAGAACCAGAGCAAACAAGGACTACAAGGCAAAGCAGAGCAGGGACAAAACATGGCACAATGGACAAAGACTAGACAAGACACAAGACCAGAGACGGAATACGAGCACGGAGCGTGTGCAGAGACGCACTACAGAGCTAGGTGCAAGGGCACAGAATAGAGGGAGCGCCCCACAGACCAAGCAGCCATGCAGGGACACAACACAATACTCAGGCCCTGAGCAAAGGAAGAGCCGGCCTGATAGGGCATAGCACCTCCTCTTCCAGGTCAGGACCAGGGGAGCACTTCCGGGTTCAGACCCACAGGATAACAGCGTAGTCACATGATCAGAGTTCCAGACATGACGAGATGACTGCAGAATCAGTGCTGAAACCTAGACAGGTCACATGATCAGATTTATAGACATGAGGAGATGATTACCAAACCAGACAGTGCAGGATCCTAGGAAAGGTCACATGATCAGCGTTCCAGACATGACGAGATGATTGCAGAACCAGACAGTGCAGGATCCAGACAGGGACACCTGATCAGAGATTCTAGACATGACGAGATAATCACAGAAGACAGAGCAGAAACGCAGGCATCCTGCATCTCAGACATGAGGTGAGTGTGCACACTGCTCTAGGGAACGAGCAGGACAGCAGACAAGATATGCGCATGCACACCGCTCCAGGAGTTCTTGAGAGAAAACAGACAGGGCAGACATGACAGACATGGCGAACATGACAATACTGTAGAGACATGCCCCAGGAAGTGTTTGTCCCCGGTACATTTAATGTGCTGAATACTATATTTGACCTCTAGAGCCATTTACTAATAACCTATGTTAGGCCAGTAATGTGAAAATGCCTCTATGCCACTTTCTTACATGCGGGAAAGCTACGTTTTTTTCTGAAGGTATCCCTGCTAAATATGCGGTATCAATCATCTCTCATTACTTTTTTTCATATGTTTGTACCTTTTTTTTATCTGTTTTTGTGCAAATTTGCTGCAATGTTTTTTAGTACACTTAAGAACACAATTTCTTTAACTTTTTTTTGGGCACAATAAAAAAACGCTGCATGGGAATATGATCATGGCTGAATGCAGCCCTCTATTTAGACACTGACTATGCTAGATTTCTTTATATAAAGAGTTGTTATACTCTGCATAGTAGTATTTATTACTGCGGCACCGCAGAGTATTATTCTTATTGTGTCACTACACATTACTTTGTGCGCATCGTATGGTGCCAAACATTACGTAGGCAACGTCTTATATGATGTTAATAATCTGGCACTACGTAACATATTTATTTGTACACTGCATTGCAGTACCTCCAAATTAAGGTCGGCCCTAAACAGGTTCATCGCCAAGGCTCTCCAATAATTTTGAGCATAATAATCTATCTAGTTATTCAATCATTTTGAAGCAAGAGATGTACTCAGTGGTTAGCACTGTATGGTGGCTCAGTGGTTAGCACTGCATCGCTGGGGTCCTGGGCTCAAATCCAACCAAGGACTACATCTGCAAGAAGTTTGTTCTTCCTGTGTTTGTGTGGTTTCCTCCCACACTCCAAATGGAATCTAGTTTGTGAGTAATAAAGGGGACAGGGATGATAATGTCTGTACAGTGCTGTGGAATATGATATATATGGTATGATATGCTATTAGAAGTACATGAAATAAATAATTACTAAGACGGACTTGACTTGTCCGTCTTGCCCAGCTTTTTCCCCATCTCATTACTTCTTGAACATGTCCACCTTGTATTATCTTCCCAGCTTTCTATTCCACTGGCTACAATGTGGCTTCCGACCCCACCACTCTACTGAAAATTCCTAAGGTCGGATTCAGATGGTTAAAATAAAAATCGGGCCACTAGTTACCGCAAATTGCAAACTTGACTGGCTCCGTGTCCTCGTCCAGATGGATGCAGGATCTATCTCTCATTTTCCTTCCATGCAGAGCATCGGCCCGCATGGAAAATCGGCTATGTCTACTGGCACACTGGCTATAATGGGTCCATGCGCGGACTGCGGTTGCTCACTGGCCGATTATAGACTAGTCTGAACGAGTCCTAAACCAATATCGCTAACGATCTACAAAGTGACAAACCAAACGACATTGCTCTGTGCTCCATCTCCTAGACCTATGCTCCACCTCTAACTCAGTTAACCACTCTCTTCTCTTACAAACGCTGTCATTAGAGTTGAGCGACTTTGGTCGGATCGGGTTTCATGAAACAAAATTTGTTTCAGATGAAACTGGTCCGACTAGGGCAACAAAAGTCGGAGTTTCGTCCGAAACCCGACCCCAATGCAAGTCAATGGGGAATAAAAGTCGCCATTGAGTGGATGAATGTCACTGATTTAGCCCTCTCCTGGAGCTCCTCGCATCTCCGCAACTGCATATATAGGCCCCCAATTCATTAAACAGTTTTATTAAGAATTCGGGTGTACAACTATTTGACATATCGAATTTTTTTTGGCTCAGCTCTTGGTTGTGCCAAAATTTGGTCACATTTAACACCAGTCCCTACTATAGCCACCAACTATTTGAGCTTAGCCATGTGACCGAGCACAGCCAACAAATTCATTATGATTTGCTACACAAAAGTGGCATAAATTATGACAGAAATGTACTCCAGTCTTTGACTGTAGAGATGAGGGAAATGATTTGCAGGACCATGATCCAACGGCCTTGTCAGTAGTCCTTGGCTGCCGGTCGAGAGCCCTGTGAACCACCTCTTACCTCCTGGGATCCGTGGCATTTTTTCTGGCCTGGGGTAGATCAGTAGAGGCACTGAGGATGCCAGCAAGTAAGAGACGGTTCACAGGGCATCGGGGCTTGTGACTGGACTCCTGTGGTCACATTCGACTCACAACAATGACATATATTGTCACCATTTTGCTGGATGATTGCAAGTCTAATCCTAAAATTGTGGCTTCACAAGAATCCAAAATTTTGGGAAAATGTCTTACAAATTTGATTTGCTCATCTCTGCTACATGCTAAATGCACAATATTTCCTTAATCCATTATGGAAGGATTCTAGTTCATTAGATCAGCCATTAAAAATTTTATCAATTAGAAAAGTATACCAGTTTATTAGAGGATTCCTTTAATTGGTTACTTTTGCTCATCTTTAGGACAATTATTAATCTGCATTAGATTGGTGATGGTGACGTCCCAACGAATTTGATTCATTCATCTCTACTACATGCTAAATGCCGGACACTTCCTTTATCCATCATTAAAGGATCCTAGTTTATTGAATCAGCCATAGAAATGTATACCAATTTATTAGCAGATTATTTTAATTATTTTTGCTCTTCCCTGGAGCAAATATTAATCTACATTATGTTGGTGAAATCTCAATCAATTTGATTCATTCATCTCTACTACATGCTAAATGCAGAACACTTCCTTTATCCATCATCGAATGATCCTAGTTTATTAGATCAGCTATAGAAACTGATACCATTTTATTAGAGGATTCCTTTAGTTGATTAGTGTCACGATCCATTTTTAGATCTGTCAGTTTCTGGATTCTCTTTTATAAACTTTTTCCCTTTCAGGCCATTGGGGGTTAATGTCAGTTTTTGCCCCCAGTGGCCGCTGGTGTTACTTCAACTGTAGTTGTTCGGCTGCTGGGTTCCCCCCCGGTGACCGCTGGTGTTACTACAACTGTAGTTGGTCGGCTGCTGGGTTCCCCCCCCCGGTGACCGCTGGTGTTACTACAACTGTAGTTGGTCGGCTGCTGGGTTTCCCCCCCCGGTGGCCGCTGGTGTTACTACATGTTTAGTTAGCCAGCAGGTGGTGACTATTCCCACTTCCTTTTATAAGGCCACCTGGTGCTGCAATTCACTGTTGGTAATACTGTTCATTTGGAAACCAACCATGGTGAAGACTGGACCTACCTGGTGCAGAGGTGGTCCAGCTTATCTGGAGCAGTGGTGTTGCTGCTGGATGCTGATCGGGTGCCTCACTCTGCTGCTTGGAGCATTGGCAGCAGATAAAGCTAAGTTTTGGTTTTTAGTTGCTTTATCCCCGTGGTGTCTGTTTTGTTTTTCCTTTCATGTTATTGGTGCAGTTCACTTTATTCCCTGTCTCACCTCCTGGGGAGGGGGTTGGGTGTTTAGCTCAGGGCTAAACAGGAGACAGGGACAGGTCGGGAACTTGGGCCTCACTACCATCAAGTGTACCCCCAAGTTAAGGAAAGTCAGGGCACCTCCTTAGCCTGAGGGGTAGTTCATGGGCCCAGGTTCCACGTCTCCTGCTTATTCCCTACTGCCCCGTGACAATTAGTTTTGCTCGTCCTTAGGACAAATATTAATTTGTATGCTATTGGTGACGTGCCAGAATGTCAGGTTTTCTAGATTTCAGACGTCAGATTACAGGGATGTCTCTATAAATGTAAAAAAATATTCAGGATTGAGAGTCCTCAGTAGTTGATACCTTTTAATGGCTAACTGAAAAGATGGTAATACATTGCAAGCTTTCGAGACTACTCAGGTCTCTTCATCAGGCAAGACTAATACAAAATCTGAAGTCACATATTTATGCACAATACAGCCTAGAAAAAATGCAATAGATAAGACAAGTGACGTGAAGCAGAACTATCAATATGGGAGAGGGAGAAACATAAATATAAACATTGGACCAGTTCATAGATAAGGAGTCTGGATGTTTTATGGTCCTCTGATTGGGGTCTAGTTCTGTGTTGCCCCGCAAGGTTTTAAAAGGAAATTCCTTAATTGATGTAAAAAGACATAAATCCATGCGACACATTCATTCCAGCACTGAGAGTGTCAAAGTTCGTCATAAATTTGTACTCCCAAACTCGTCTCTCTCTCTGAGATGTGAAGTTACCTTTCAATACCAGTAATTTCATATCCATGCTGCTGTGATCAGGGATACAGAAATGTTTTGCCACAGGTAGATCCATTCTTTTTTCTCTTATAGTGTGACGATGAGCATTCATCCTTGTTCTAAGCTTTTGCCCTGTCTCACCCACATACAGACCCCCAGTTGGACATTTAGTGCAAATAATTAAGTACACCACATTAGATGTAATGCAGGTGAAAGTACCTGGGATCTTGTAGTCCTGATGTGAGTTGGGGATCTTTATCTTGTCCGTGGTCATTATAAATGGACAGGTTTTACATTTTTTCTGGTTGCAAGGAAAGGTTCCTGCAGCTGTTGGAGAGGACAGGGAGCTTCTGACAATGATGCTTCTTAAATTTGGGGGCTGCCTAAAACACAGCAGTGGGGGGTCTGGAAAAATGGATTTTAATCGGGCATCTTTTTGTAGTAAAGGTTGTAATTTCCGTGCAGCTCCCCTTAGCACCTCCAGATTTGGGTTGTAGGTGACTACTAGAGGCACTCGGTTATTTTCTTCTTTAGCTTTGTAATGTAGCAGGTGATTCCTTGACAATCTGGTGGCTCTTGTAATTTGGTTTTCAATTGTTCTTGGATGGTAACCCTGATTCAAAAAGGTCTTTTTGAGGCGACCAAGGTGTTTGTCTCTATCCATGGGGTTGGAACATATACGATTGTATCTGACGGCTTGGCTATAGATAATAGAGTTCTTTATGTGTTTTGGATGGAAACTGTCCCATTTAAGGTATGTTGGACTGTCGATTGGCTTCTGATACAGGGATGTCTCTATTTCATTGTTTTTTAGCTTAATGATGGTGTCCAAAAAATTAATCTCGGTACTGGAGTAGTTGAGTGTTAAATTGATGGTGGGATGAAATTGATTAAACTGTTCGTGGAACGTCTTTAGCTGTTGCTCAGACTCCGTCCAGATGATTAAAATATCATCAATGAAGCGGTAGTAGGCCAGGGGCCTGATGGGGCATGAGGACAAAAAATCGCTTTCAAGCTTGGCCATGAAAAGATTTGCATACTGTGGAGCCATTTTACTTCCCATAGCTGTGCCAGTCTCCTGTAGATAGATCCTGTTGTCAAATTCAAAGTAATTGTGGGTGAGGATGAATTTTATAAGTTTCACCACAGCATCAGCATCAGTCCCTGTGTTTTCCATGAAGAATTTGCAGGCATGTAAACCATCTTGGTGTGGGATATTAGAGTACAAAGATTCCACATCCATGGTGGCCAGGATGGTTCCTTCTGGTAGAGGACCTATTGCTGCTAGTTTATTCAATAGGTCAGTTGTGTCCTGAATGTAGCTGGATGTATCCTTCACCAGTGGTTTAAGAATACCCTTACCCATCCAGATACCTGCTCAGTGAGGGTGCCCACACATGAAATAATTGGTCTTCCTGGATTTCCAGATTTGTGGATTTTGGGAAGCATGTAGAATGTCCCTATTCTTGGAGTCTCTGGTATCAGGTCATCGCCAGCTCTTATGGACTGGTCAGGCAGACAAGAAACCAACTTGTTTAGTTCCTTGTAATAGTCCTGTGTAGGATCCGACTCCAATTTTCTATAGTAGCATGTGTCCATAAGTTGCCTGTTTGCTTCCTTCATGTAGTCTGATGTATTCATCATGACTATTGCACCTCCCTTGTCAGCAGGTTTAATGATGATTTCTTTGTTGGTTTTTAAAGACTGTATGGCCTTTCTCTCCTGGGCACTGATGTTGGATGCTTGTCTCCTGTTAGTGTCTATGATTGTGGATTTTATCAAATGTCTGAAGGAGTCTATATATTTATCCAAATGAGGGTTGCGTCCAGGTGGAGGTGTCCTGTCTGACCTTTTCCTAGTTGTTACGATCCCTTTTCCTTCGGTCTGAGTGTTTTCTGAATCTTCTGTATCATTGAAATATTCTCTCAGGCGCAGTCTCCTGAAATACTGTTCCATATCACTGCAGAGTTCAGTTTTATCTAGGGCCTTAGTGGGACAAAATGAGAGTCCTCTAGAAAGCACGGCCAGTTCCACTTTGTTGGGTTTATAATCTGAGAGATTGATGACACAGTTAGATGCTTTTGTGTCTGGAATGGAGTGGTTGTCCAAGTTGTCAGGTTTTGGATTTGTTTTGTATCTGTTTGTATAGAGTCCTGAATTGAGACGCAGTCTGTGTAGTTTCTTTTCCTTGTTATGAACCAGAAAGGTCCGTAGTTTGTTGTAGTATTGTTGTAATTTTTGCTCAGGGGCAATTTGAAACTCTGAGGAAAACACTTACAGAAAGCACAGAGCAAAAATTACATCAATACTACAACAAACTACGGACCTTTCTGGTTCATAACAAGGAAAAGAAACTACACAGACTGCGTCTCAATTCAGGACTCTATACAAACAGATACAAAACAAATCCAAAACCTGACAACTTGGACAACCACTCCATTCCAGACACAAAAGCATCTAACTGTGTCATCAATCTCTCAGATTATAAACCCAACAAAGTGGAACTGGCCATGCTTTCTAGAGGACTCTCATTTTGTCCCACTAAGGCCCTAGATAAAACTGAACTCTGCAGTGATATGGAACAGTATTTCAGGAGACTGCGCCTGAGGGAATATTTCAATGATACAGAAGATTCAGAAAACACTCAGACCGAAGGAAAAGGGATCGTAACAACTAGGAAAAGGTCAGACTGGACACCTCCACCTGGACGCAACCCTCATTTGGATAAATATATAGACTCCTTCAGACATTTGATAAAATCCACAATCATAGACACTAACAGGAGACAAGCATCCAACATCAGTGCCCAGGAGAGAAACGCCATACAGTCTTTAAAAACCAACAAAGAAATCATCATTAAACCTGCTGACAAGGGAGGTGCAATAGTCATGATGAATACATCAGACTACATGAAGGAAGCAAACAGGCAACTTATGGACACATGCTACTATAGAAAATTGGAGTCGGATCCTACACAGGACTATTACAAGGAACTAAACAAGTTGGTTTCTTGTCTGCCTGACCAGTCCATAAGAGCTGGCGATGACCTGATACCAGAGACTCCAAGAATAGGGACATTCTACATGCTTCCCAAAATCCACAAATCTGGAAATCCAGGAAGACCAATTATTTCATGTGTGGGCACCCTCACTGAGCAGGTATCTGGATGGGTAAGGGTATTCTTAAACCACTGGTGAAGGATACATCCAGCTACATTCAGGACACAACTGACCTATTGAATAAACTAGCAGCAATAGGTCCTCTACCAGAAGGAACCATCCTGGCCACCATGGATGTGGAATCTTTGTACTCTAATATCCCACACCAAGATGGTTTACATGCCTGCAAATTCTTCATGGAAAACACAGGGACTGATGCTGATGCTGTGGTGAAACTTATAAAATTCATCCTCACCCACAATTACTTTGAATTTGACAACAGGATCTATCTACAGGAGACTGGCACAGCTATGGGAAGTAAAATGGCTCCACAGTATGCAAATCTTTTCATGGCCAAGCTTGAAAGCGATTTTTTGTCCTCATGCCCCATCAGGCCCCTGGCCTACTACCGCTTCATTGATGATATTTTAATCATCTGGACGGAGTCTGAGCAACAGCTAAAGACGTTCCACGAACAGTTTAATCAATTTCATCCCACCATCAATTTAACACTCAACTACTCCAGTACCGAGATTAATTTTTTGGACACCATCATTAAGCTAAAAAACAATGAAATAGAGACATCCCTGTATCAGAAGCCAATCGACCGTCCAACATACCTTAAATGGGACAGTTTCCATCCAAAACACATAAAGAACTCTATTATCTATAGCCAAGCCATCAGATACAATCGTATATGTTCCAACCCCATGGATAGAGACAAACACCTTGGTCGCCTCAAAAAAACCTTTTTGAATCAGGGTTACCATCCAAGAACAATTGAAAACCAAATTACAAGAGCCACCAGATTGTCAAGGAATCACCTGCTACATTACAAAGCTAAAGAAGAAAATAACCGAGTGCCTCTAGTAGTCACCTACAACCCAAATCTGGAGGTGCTAAGGGGAGCTGCACGGAAATTACAACCTTTACTACAAAAAGATGCCCGATTAAAATCCATTTTTCCAGACCCCCCACTGCTGTGTTTTAGGCAGCCCCCAAATTTAAGAAGCATCATTGTCAGAAGCTCCCTGTCCTCTCCAACAGCTGCAGGAACCTTTCCTTGCAACCAGAAAAAATGTAAAACCTGTCCATTTATAATGACCACGGACAAGATAAAGATCCCCAACTCACATCAGGACTACAAGATCCCAGGTACTTTCACCTGCATTACATCTAATGTGGTGTACTTAATTATTTGCACTAAATGTCCAACTGGGGGTCTGTATGTGGGGGAGACAGGGCAAAAGCTTAGAACAAGGATGAATGCTCATCGTCACACAATAAGAGAAAAAAGAATGGATCTACCTGTGGCAAAACATTTCTGTATCCCTGATCACAGCAGCATGGATATGAAATTACTGGTATTGAAAGGTAACTTCACATCTCAGAGAGAGAGACGAGTTTGGGAGTACAAATTTATGACGAACTTTGACACTCTCAGTGCTGGAATGAATGTGTCGCATGGATTTATGTCTTTTTACATCAATTAAGGAATTTCCTTTTAAAACCTTGCGGGGCAACACAGAACTAGACCCCAATCAGAGGACCATAAAACATCCAGACTCCTTATCTATGAACTGGTCCAATGTTTATATTTATGTTTCTCCCTCTCCCATATTGATAGTTCTGCTTCACGTCACTTGTCTTATCTATTGCATTTTTTCTAGGCTGTATTGTGCATAAATATGTGACTTCAGATTTTGTATTAGTCTTGCCTGATGAAGAGACCTGAGTAGTCTCGAAAGCTTGCAATGTATTACCATCTTTTCAGTTAGCCATTAAAAGGTATCAACTACTGAGGACTCTCAATCCTGAATATTTTTCTATCTACTGGCTAACACGGTACAAAGATATACATCTTTCCTGTATCTATAAATGTAATTTTCCCATTTGTGTTTCCTTTTTTTTTTACGATTGGTCTTTCTATTTTTAACATCCCCTCTCTAGACACACTGTATTTGCATTAACCTTCTACAACGTAAAAAATTTTGGGACATTTCTCAGAAACTCTGACATTTTACATAGACTTGGCAGAATCAGACAAGGAGCTGAACAAAAATCCGCCTCTGTGAGTTTATTTACTGAGAAAAATTGGTTTATTAGGACGTATAATGGGCGCCATTCATCGGAGAGGAACCTGTGGGCTGTCAGGGGCTGACTCTTTACCCAGACCACAGAACAGTTTGTTGTGTGATTCATCTGCTGGTTATGTAAAACAGCGTCTTGATTTTACTTTCCTTAAAGTGACAGCGCTCCTCTATCTTTGCAGCATCTTCTCCTTACGATGAGATTGGTCTCTGGTGAATCTGCAGCAAAATAACATGGGTGAAAATGACCATTGCGTCCAGGTGAGTAGCAATGAATCAAATCAAGGAAAGTTCCAGGAGTTCCCTCTAAGGCTGCTTTCTTCCAAAAACACTCTCCTGTCTAGGCTGATCTTAGTCCTGTTCACACTGATCCACGAATAGTATGGGGCGGCCTGTGGGCAGGTTTTTCCTTGGTTTCTTTGGCTTAAGGGGGCGTCACACTAAGCGATATCGCTAGCAATATCACTAAAGCGTCACTGATTTTGTGACGCAGCAGTGATATTGCTAGCGATATCGCTATGTGTGACACTTACCTCCGACCGGCTCCCCCGCTGGCTATCGCTGATCGCGCGAGAAAGTCCTGGGCCGTTTCTCGGCGGCGGCTTCATGCTGGGCTTCCTGCTGGCGCCGACGAGCGACGCGTGGACGCGGGCGGTAGGACGTCTTCATTGCCACGTCTGACAGGTAAGTAACGACCGCTGCTACGTTGCTGGTGAGATCTACCTGTTTGGCAGCTCACTAGCGATCATTTAGCAATGCACCAGCGATCCTGAACGGGTCATATTGTTGTCGGAATCGCTGGTGCATCACTAAATGTGACGGGACCCTTAGAGCAGGAAGATAAGACTCTGCCTACAGTTTGGCCCCAGAGCAGGAGCATCTCATTAGCTGAAAAGCCTAACACTGATTACACAAGAACCACAAGATGGATTTCTTCACCCCAGTTATCATTTTAATCAGTTTAACAGGGTCAACCTGACAATGACTATAGTTTACTTAGTAAGATCCTGCTGACAGGTTCACTTTAATGGAACCAGACTTGATTCTCCTTGCGGAGACAGGAATGCATCATAGCTTTGCTCCGCCATGCATACGATTTTAATAAGATGTGGGGGTGGGGTATGTGGCGCCCCTGAGGGTTCAGTCGCCACAGAGGCACTGCACCTCCTCCGGAGGTGTGGTACCCCACTATCCAGGTAAGGTGGAGACACCTGACCACACTCCAACACTTGCACCCCACACCACAAAGTAGTGTAGCAAAGCACCTTCAGCGGCTCCCTGCTTGGAGTGTAGCATAGCACCCCTTCGTGGCTCCCTGCTTGGAACACGAAATGTGCTGGGAGGTGGGTGGAGCTTAGTTTACATAAAAGAGCGGGAAGAGTTGAGTGAGTCAGTCAGTCATTCATTCAGTCAGTGAGTGAGGATGTAGAAGGACAGAGTGTGAGACAGAGAAGATCCTCGGGAGAGGGATGGAAGAAGGAAGTGCTGCAGCAGGCCACAGTGATCTGGGTCTGCTGGCACATGAAAGAGACAGAGAAAGGAAGCTTGATTCTCCATTGGGAAGAAGGATTAGCACGGAACGTAAGGAGAATAGAGGAACTAAGGAACAGGGCTGGAAGAGAGAACCCTTCCCAAGTTCACAGCGCAAGGCCGGGGTCCGGTCCCCGAGGTTGTACGGATACTAATGGTCCTGCAGCAGACACCGGAGGAATAGAAGTAGTGACCACTTTATTCCCACCTAAGACTTGGAGGCACAACAGCAACATAATAGTAAGCCGGGACTTAGTAGCAAGAAGTCCCCGAAGCAGGCTACAGCTGTCTGCCGTACAAGTAGAGTTCATAGGAAAATCTGACAGGAGGAACTCCAGTGTAACTTAGTACTAGGAGTACTTCATTCAAAGGCGCTATAAGAGGAGACGTTCAGAAAAGGCACATATGTTGGTAGAGTGTTGGAAAGGAGTACTTCATCTTGCCTGGAAGTTGGCTGAGCTCCTGACCCGGAGGACACGGCACGGATGCGGGCACCTGTACCTGCAACAGACTGTGAGTAAAGCTTTGGAACTACATGCCCTGGTGTCCTCCACTTATTTCTGCGCCAACCTGCCCAGCACTGCTACATCCCTTGCGCCCGACACTACACCATCTACATGTCACTTCACCTACTCTGCCCTGGGACTACAGCCCTGCCTGTGGAGGGCTATAACATCATTGCTGCACCACACCATCTGTCCCAGAGGATCTGTCTGCAGCGTCGGCTTACATCTCCATTGCCGAGCACCACAGGTGACGTCACGAATCTCTTATAAACTTTCATCACCATAAGCACACTGCCACAACTCCTTTTACAATGGGCGCCCAGGGCCACGGGCCGGGTCCCAGCTGCCATGACATCTCCCATTGAAGCTCATCGGGCCCGGTACCGAGTACCCCACAGCCCTGGGAGGGCGACCCATGTATAAATTAAGGAACCTCAATATTTTTTTTTCTCAAAAACCTCCTGAAAATTAGCAGGATTTTTTGTGCCTTGAAGTACTAGGAAAACAGAGACTCAAACATGGAGGGGTGGAGAATGGGTGGCGTGTGGTCACTAAAAGGGGCAACTGTTCGGGAATCATGCGATTTGAAGAATCCACTTATTTCATTAGCAGTAGACATTGGTGTCAGCGTCATTCTTCTGACTATATCTGTTTTGTTTTCCAGCTGTCATCCAGCATGGCAGATGAGGAGGTGCCCAGTTCTTGTACGGGCAATGGCAATGTCTGGGCGCAGCAACAATGGAGAAGTTTGGAATGCAAAACTAAACTGGTAATTTACTGAAAAACATTTTATTTGACATAAGCTCCTATAAGCGCTAGATTTCTATATGATACAAGTACAAAGTGTTGTTGGGACACCTGGGTGACAAGTATAGCTTTTAACCAACTTTCCCAGACTTCTGGATCACAAATTTTCCTAAATCTATAGTGGGTTCCACGTCACCCGATTATCAAGTATTATTGGACAGATTAGGTTTTCAGTACTTTGAGAAGGTCATATGATAGCACTAACACTTTTCAATGCTCCTGCAAAGTCCAGGGAGCTGATGGGAAAAGAAACATTATCTGGACACCTGGAGAAGATGCCCAATTTTATGGGTGCCACCGAGTCCGTAAAAAAGCAGCGATTCCATAATGTTTCTAGAGCTCTCTAAATTTTACATGGTAATAATAATAACAATAATCTGAATGTAACAGGCACATTTTACATTCAGGGACACAAGCATCTGCTGCTAATGAACACTGCGGCTACAGTGCTCCCTGCCAATTAATAGACTGGCAAGTTCAGGATCTGGGCTACCTGCCAGATCTGTGCCCATGCTGCACTATTAGGCAGACAGGTGTCAAAACATCGCGGGAAGAACCCAGTGATGAAAACAAAGCTGCAAAGATGTGTCACATCGCGTTCCGCGCTCACGGCTTTGATTGGTCCTGGGACAGGTTTTTGAAAGGTCCACACCGGTGAACGATCTGCACTTATTTGTTTCGTGCACTGTAGTAGATTGTAAGAGGACTGGAGAAAATAAAATGAAGGAAAATGCTTGGAAATCATAAACTAAGTATAATGCAGAACAAAACTTGTTATTTGCTGGCTTTGTTATATGGGCTCTGTTATTTGCTGGCCCTGTTATATGGGCACTGTTACTTGTTGGCTCTGTTATAGGGGCTCTGTTACTTGTTGGCTCTGTTATAGGGGCTCTGTTATTTGCTGGCTTTATTATAGTGGCACTGTTATTTACTGGCTCTGTTATAGGGGCTCTGTTACTTGTTGGCTCTGTTATAGGGGCTCTGTTATTTGCTGGCTTTATTATAGTGGCACTGTTACTTGTTGGCTCTGTTATAGGGGCACTGTTACTTGTTGGCTCTGTTATAGGGGCACTGTTATTTACTGGCTCTGTTATAGGGGCTCTGTTACTTGTTGGCTCTGTTATAGGGGCTCTGTTATTTGCTGGCTTTATTATAGTGGCACTGTTACTTGTTGGCTCTGTTATAGGGGCACTGTTACTTGTTGGCTCTGTTATAGGGGCTCTGTTATTTGCTGGCTTTATTATTGTGGCACTGTTACTTGTTGGCTCTGTTATAGGGGCACTGTTACTTGTTGGCTCTGTTATAGGGGCACTGTTATTTACTGGCTCTGTTATAGGGGCTCTGTTATTTGTTGGCTCTGTTATAGGGGCTCTGTTATTTGCTGGCTTTATTATAGTGGCACTGTTACTTGTTGGCTCTGTTATAGGGGCACTGTTACTTGTTGGCTCTGTTATAGGGGCTCTGTTATTTGCTGGCTTTGTTATAGGGGCTCTGTTATTTGCTGGCTTTGTTATAGGGGCACTGTTACTTGCTGACTCTGTTATAGGGGCTCTGTTATTTGCTGGCTTTGTTATAGTGGCACTGTTACTTGTTGGCTCTGTTATATGGGCACTGTTACTTGTTGGCTCTGTTATAGGGGCACTGTTACTTGTTGGCTCTGTTATAGGGGCTCTGTTATTTGCTGGCTTTGTTATAGGGGCTCTGTTATTTGCTGGCTTTGTTATAGGGGCACTGTTACTTGCTGACTCTGTTATAGGGGCACTGTTACTTGCTGACTCTGTTATAGGGGCACTGTTACTTGCTGGCTCTGTTATAGGGGCACTGTTACTTGCTGACTCTGTTATATGGGCACTGTTACTTGTTGGCTCTGTTATATGGGCTCTGTTATTTGCTGGCTCTGTTATAGGGGCACTGTTACTTGTTGTCTCTGTTATAGGGGCACTGTTACTTGCTGGCTCTGTTATAGGGGCTCTGTTACTTGCTGACTCTGTTATAGGGGCACTGTTACTTGCTGACTCTGTTATAAGGGTACTGTTACTTGTTGGCTCTGTTATATGGGCTCTGTTATTTGCTGGCTCTGTTATAGGGGCACTGTTACTTGTTGTCTCTGTTATAGGGCTCTGTTACTTGCTGACTCTGTTATAGGGGCTCTGTTACTTGTTGGCTGTTATAGGGGCTCTGTTATAGCGGCACTGTTATTTGCTGACTCTGTTATAGGGCACTGTTATTTGCTGGCTCTGTTATAGGGGCACTGTTATTTGCTGGCTCTGTTATAGCGGCACTGTTATTTGCTGACTCTGTTATAGGGCACTGTTATTTGCTGGCTCTGTTATATGGGCTCTGTTATTTGCTGACTCTGTTATAGTGGCACTGTTACTTGCTGGCTCTGTTATAGCAGCACTGTTATTTGCTGACTCTGTTATAGGGGCACTGTTACTTGCTGGCTCTGTTATAGGGCACTGTTATTTGCTGGCTCTGTTATAGCGGCACTGTTATTTGCTGACTGTTATAGGGCACTGTTATTTGCTGGCTCTGTTATAGCGGCACTGTTATTTGCTGACTCTATTATAGCGGCACTGTTATTTACTGACTCTGTAATAGGGACACTGTTACTTGCTGGCTCTGTTATAGCAGCACTGTTATTTGCTGACTCTGTTATAGGGGCTTTGTTACTTGCTGGCTCTGTTATAGGGGCACTGTAATTTACTGGCTCTGTTATAGGGGTACTGTTACTTGTTGGCTCTGTTATATGGGCTCTGTTATTTGCTTGCTTCTTATATAGCGGCAATGTTATTTGCTGGCTCTGTTATAGGGCACTGTTACTTGCTGGCTCTGTTATAGGGGCACTGTAATTTGCTGGCTCTGTTATAGGGGCACTGTTATTTGCTGGCTCTGTTATAGGGGCACTGTTACTTGCTGACTCTGTTATAGCGGCACTGTTATTTGCTGGCTCTGTTATAGGGGCACTGTTACTTGCTGACTCTGTTATAGCGGAACTGTTATTTGCTGGCTCTGTTATAGGGCACTGTAATTTGCTGGCTCTGTTATAGGGGTACTGTTACTTCCTAGCTCTGTTATAGGGCACTGTTACTTGCTGGCTCTGTTATAGGGCACTGTTACTTCCTAGCTCTGTTATAGGGGCACTGTTATTTGCTGGCTCTGTTATAGGGCACTGTTACTTTCTGGCTCTGTTATAGGGGACTGTTATTTGCTGGCTCTGTTATAGGGGCACTGTTATTTGCTGGCTCTGTTATAGGGGTACTGTTACGTCCTAGCTCTGTTATAGGGGCACTGTTACTTCCTAGCTCTGTTATAGGGGCACTGTTATTTGCTGGCTCTGTTATAGGGCACTGTTACTTTCTGGCTCTGTTATAGCGGACTGTTATTTGCTGGCTCTGTTATAGGGGTACTGTTATTTGCTGACTCTATTATAGGGGCTCTGTTACTTGCTGACTCTGTTATAGGGGCACTGTTACTTCCTAGCTCTGTTATAGGGGCACTATTACTTGCTGGTTCTGTTATAGGGGCACTGTTACTTGCTGACTCTGTTATAGGGGCACTGTTATTTGCTGGCTCTGTAATAGGGGCACTGTTTCTTGCTGGCTCTGTTATAGGGCACTGTTATTTGCTGGCTCTGTTATAGGGGCACTGTTATCTGCTGGCTCTGTTATAGGGCACTGTTACTTGCTGGCTCTGTAATAGGGGCACTGTTACTTCCTAGCTCTGTTATAGGGGCACTGTTATTTGCTGGCTCTGTTATAGGGGCACTGTTACTTGCTGTCTCTGTTATAGGGGCACTCTTACTTGCTGACTCTGTTATAGGGGCACTGTTACTTGCTGGCTCTGTAATAGGGGCACTGTTACTTGCTGGCTCTGTTATAGGGGCACTGTTACTTGCTGACTCTGTGTCATGATCCATGCTGGATCATGACTGATATAAAGCACAGGTAACCTTTTTTTTTCCTAAGCTGTGCTTAAGGTGTTTTTCCCCCCGGTGGCCATTAGGATTATTGCACTGTGGTGTCGTTTGTTCTAAGTTTGCCCCCGGTGGTGGTGAGTGTCATTGCACTCTAGTGTCTGTTGTTTAGTGCACATGATATTAATGCAGGTGTGATTGCTGGCTTTGCTATAAAAGAGTCACAGGTGTTGCAATCAGAGTTGGTGATAGTGTTCATTTCAACCATCCTTGGTGGAGGAAGGATCTAGAGAGAGGTCCTGGCAGCTCAGTCAGAGCCCTGGTGTGAAAGGAGTCATAGGCAATTTCCTTAGCTCTGACAGAGCTTGGTGGCAGCGATTCAGGAGGAGAGCTGCATGCTGGTGGCGGACTCTGTTGCCAGGAGCAAGTGCAACAGAGTAAAGCTAAGTTGTGTTTCCGTGTTTGTGTTTTTCCTTAGTGTGTATTAGTACAGCGGTGGGGCCAGTGCCTGCGCCACCCAACTCCCTAGCAAGGGATAGGTGTAGGGTGTGCTAGGGCGACAGGTTCGTGATCGGCGCCCGGTGCGGAACCGGCATAGGGAACGTTAGGAGCGGTAGGGACACTGACTCAGGGGAGTGCAGGAGGTCTCCACGTCCCCTTTCCCTATCGCAGGGCCCACCGTTGTAGCTGTTTCCCTACCCCTTGTCTTGTTGTTTTAGTTACCGGACTGCGAGCCGTGTCACACAGGACAGTATCACGTGCCGCGTCCTGTTGTTTTAGTTACCGGCCTGCGAGCCGTGTCACACAGGACAGGTCCACGTGACACTCCATTATAGGGGCACTGTTATTTGCTGGCTCTGTTATAGGGGAACTGTTATTTGCTGGCTCTGTTATAGGGGTAATGTTACTTGCTGGCTCTGTAATAGGGGCACTGTTACTTGCTGGCTCTGTTATAGGGGCACTGTTACTTCCTAGCTCTGTTATAGGGGCACTGTTACTTCCTAGCTCTGTTATAGGGGCACTGTTACTTGCTGGCTCTGTTATAGGGGCACTGTTACTTGCTGGCTTTGTTATAGGGGCAATGTTACTTCCTAGCTCTGTTATAGGGGCACTGTTACTTGCTGGCTTTCTTATAGGGGCACTGTTACTTGCTGGCTCTGTTATAGGGGCACTGTTAATTGCTGGCTTTGTAAGGCTACTTTCACACTTCAGGTTTTCAGCGTCAGGCGCGATCCGGCGTCGTGCCGGAACGCCGGATCCGGCAAATGTTTAGTAAAACCGGATGTGACGGATCCGGTTTTCTGCCGGATCCGTCTTTTTCTTCACAGACAAAACCGGATCCGTCTCATCCGGTTCATCCGTTTTTCGACGGATTACGCCGGATCCGGTTTTTAAAATTGACCCTTGTGGCCTTCCGAACGGGATTGGCTACTGGAAAACTATATATAGCATGTTCCTACAGCCCTTCTTTGACAGGTTGTAGAGGAGAAAGTGCAGGTTGGAGAGAAGAGCAAGTTATTGGCGAAGATGGATGTTGTCATTGGAAATATTTTGAAGAATTTGGCGGATTTTATAGCGGAGGCGAATCGTTTGAGGGTGATTGTTCTGGAGAAGGAGAGAGCGAGACAGCAGCGCATCAGGCATCGTAGACGACGTTTGTGGATCCACCCCATCACAGCCAAGAGAATGATGCGTGGGGTCTATTCTACACTCTGCATGGACCTTCGACGAAACCCGGATAAATTTTTTGGATATGTTAGGATGAAAATGGAGAATTTTGATTACTTGGTGGAGCGCATTGCACACCTCATAAGAAAAGCGGACACCTATTGCCGCTTCTCTGTTTCACCCACAGAGCGTCTGATGGTGACTTTAAGGTAAGCCACATTTATTGGATGTGATCGCATCAGAGCACACTTTCACTGCAATCTTGTTGGTGGTAGTTTGTATCTCCAAGTGTTATAGCTCAGTTTTGGTATGTAATGCTGTGATTTAAAACTAATTTATTGTTTTTTAATTCCCCACAGATTTCTTGCAACTGGAGAATCCCTTTCGTCACTGCATTTCCAGTACAGACTCGGGATTTCCACCATATCTGGAATTGTGAAGTACACATGCCGTGCACTGTCGGACTCCTTAGCTGAAGAGTTTTTACCAGAGCCCACAACAGAGAGGTGGATTGAAATTGCTGACAAGTTTCAACAGATATGTCAGTTTCCCAACTGCTTGGGCGCTGTGGACGGGAAACATATCCGCATTGTAAAGCCAGCTGGATCGGGATCGGAATATTTCAATTACAAGAAATATTTTTCAATTGTCCTCATGGCCATCGCTGACGCGGAATACAAATTTATTGCGGTTGATATTGGGGCCTATGGCCGCTCCAATGACTCTCAAGTTTTCAAACTGTCTGCCATGGGGCGTAAACTGTATGGAAACACCTTCCAGTTCCCACCACCTAGACCGCTGCCGCAAACATCTGGTCCACCTATGCCATTTGTCTGTGTAGGGGATGAAGCCTTCCAGCTGTCAGAACACCTTTTGAAACCGTACTCTAGCAGAGGATTGACAAGACCAAAACGCATTTTTAATTACCGCCTCACAAGAGCAAGAAGAATGGTTGAATGTACCTTTGGTATTCTGACAGCCAAATGGCGGGTCCTATTGACTGCGATCAACCTCAAGACAGAAACTGTGGACGAGGTGATCAAAGCGTGCGTGGTACTCCACAATTTTGTTATCTGCAAGGAACCCATTTCCATTGAGGACACCTCTGAAGAAACCACCGTGCAAGATTACCATGACATTACCACTAGAAGTTCTGTGACGGTTTCAGTAATGAGGGACAATTTTGCACTATACTTTATGTCACCTCAAGGCAGAGTACACTGGCAGGATGACAGAGTGTGAAAGATTTGTGCCCAACCAAACTTGTGTACCTTCTGTACCAACAGTATATACCTTTGCCAACCAAAGTTGGCTATCTTGTCATGGTCTCTATTTTTAGCTTTAGGCCACAGGTGTGTACCTGGTTGTGTTTTATGCAAAGTATTTCACCTTTTAACAAAAGTTGTGTACATTGTTAGGAAATCACCAACAATAAACACAACTTTTTAGGTGAAATACTTTGCTTCAAACACAACCAGGAACACAACTGTGGCAAAAAGCTAAAATTTACCCACAGTTATATACCTAGTTTTGAATACCATTTCACCTTTTAAATACCCTGTATTTAACCTTTTTCGCCGCAGAAAGAAATGACAGACAACCAGTGTAAAATAATTTAACTTTTATTGAAAAATGTTTTTTTTAGTAAACTTTTTTAAAATTTTAATAAACTTGTTTAATAAAGCTTTGAAACTATAAAACTGAAACCATAAAACTGGTCATTTTTATTTAAATACACACATTATAAATCTGTGTAGTGTGTGGTGGAAATACTGCTGTAGGGGCTGCGGGACACTTCGACACTGGGAGTGTGGAGAGAGGACTGGGATCGTGGTGGGGAAGGAACAGTTAGAGGTGAAGGTGTGGAAAAAACTACAGAATGGGTGGACATGTGGGAAGCAGAAGAGGTGGTGGGTGGTGGAGTGGAGGGTTGGGCAGGGACTGTAGGAGCAGATGATGTTGATGGCAAGTTGTATGGGGAAGGAGTTTGGTACGGGGCAGGTTGCTGGAAGTGGGGAGATGTCTGGTACGGGGCAGGTTGCTGGAAGTGGGGAGATGTCTGGTACGGGGCAGGTTGCTGGAAGTGGGGAGATGTCTGGTACGGGGCAGGTTGCTGGAAGTGGGGAGATGTCTGGTACGGGGCAGGTTGCTGGAAGTGGGGAGATGTCTGGTACGGGGCAGGTTGCTGGAAGTGGGGAGATGTCTGGTACTGGGGAGGTTGCTGGTACTGGGGAGTTTGCAGGTACTGGGGAGGTTGCTGGTACTGGGGAGGTTGCTGGTACTGGGGAGGTTGCTGGTACTGGGGAGGTTGCTGGTGCTGTGGAGGTTGATGGTGCTGGGGAGGTGGATGGTGCTGGGGAGGTGGATGGTGCTGGGGAGGTGGATGGTATGTAATAGGAGGGGGAGGATGGAAAGTGGCTGGAGGGGGTGTAGATGTAATAGGAGGGGGAGGATGGAAAGTGGCTGGAGGGGGTGTAGATGTAATAGGAGGGGGAAGATGGAAAGTGGCTGGAGGGGGTGCAGGTGGAGGAACTACTGTGGTGGGAGGAGGAGGTTGGGAGGTAACTTGCTGGAGAGCAGCGTGGCATGAATGCATTACATGCATCTGCTGGGCAGGAGAGAGCGTTTCCATGCGCTCCACAACAGACCTGAAAAAGGTGTGGTTTGGCGAAGATCTTGCTTCTGAATGCATGGTTTGCAGAAGTGTCTTCACCTCCAGAATGCTGGAGTTGATCTGCTGATAGCCTGGGGAGATTTGCTCTGACAAGACTTTTAGACAGTTCTGGAAAGATGCATTCAGATGCAAGAACTCTGGCGCATAAGTCTTTTCCTGACCCCTCTGCCGCTGCCGCCCAGTACCCGCAGGTGTACTAGAGGTGGCAGGGGCAGAAGGGTGGGGTAAAGGGAAAGCGATCTCCTCACCAGCAGCTTCATGTAATGTAGGCGGCCACGATGCTCCTGTGCTGGTGGATGGGACTGATGGGTCGAATGTGTGGGAAGGCTGGGAAGGTGCAGATGTACCGGGGCGGTCGAAGTCTCCCTCGGTGCCGGTCTCCTCAGGGATCGCCTCAGAAGGGTCCAATCGTGCAGGCTCCCGAGTGCTGCTCACCGTGCTGTGGAATAAAGAGAAAAAAAAACAATTAAAATAGTGACATGGTATGGCCCTGGCTGAAAAAAAAAGTTACATCTAAACATTTTTTTGTCACATGTGGTGTGTAATATTTACCTTCTGGTGAGCATTGTCTCCCGGAGGAACGACAGGGCTCGTGCGTACTTGTACTTGCTCCTGCGTCCTCCAGATCCACTCGGGGCCCGCATCTCTTTATTGAACTCCTTCTTGAAACGATCCCTCACAGACCGCCACCGCTTCACAATTCTCTCCCCTGAAACGAGAAAGGACAAAGTGGTTAGTATACAACATCAGTGTTTCCCAAACTCCAGTCCTCATGGTCCCCAGGGGTCATGTTTTCAGGATTTCCAAAGTAAATAGAAATCCTGAACACATGATCCGTGGGGACCACGAGGACTGGAGTTCGGGAAACACAGGTTTAAATCAAGCAACCGGTACTGTATATACTTACGCTCTTTAATCTGGGCCCGAGCTTCGAGGTCCTCCCAGCGGTCCACAAGGAGCGAACAGATTTCCTCCCAGAGTCGTCGGGTAACAATCAGGTCAGCGTGGCGTCGGTCAGCCATATTCCAGAGCGGCTCCCTTTCTCTGACGAGATCGATGAGGCGGTCGACATCAATCCCTCCATCCTCACCGTCAGAGTCGGGAGCACGCTGTGAAGGCTGTTAAAGAAAAAGACAAAAATAACATAATTAGCCTCCACAAAAGAAATGAAATAAAAAGTGCAAAAAAAACAAAGCAAAAATATTTATACTTACACGCTGGTGACCGCCGCGTTGCTGTCGCCGACGACCCTGGGAGGCACTGCGAGGACATCTTGGCCGAGCACCAGATTGGGAAGACTAGAGAAGAAAACAAAAAATGTTATGTCTTTGGATGTAGGCATTTGTTTGCAGTGTGTGGTCTGCAGAACATTGTTTTCTATGTGTTGTGTGTAGTGTGATGTTGTGTTTCTGCGTTTGATGCAAAAAACTTACCAATTGTGAGCCCACTCCAAGTGTCTGTCCACCCCTTCCTTCTTCTGGGAGCTCCTCTTCATCTTGTGATTCCTGTTTTGAAATAAAAGGCAATGAATACACATATATTACAGAGATGATGGATTTTGGAAATAAAAACTTACCGTCAAACGCTGACGATGCGAGGGAGGGCTCCCAGAAGATGTGCTGTCTTCCTCATGGCCAGACTCCATGGCTGTGGGTGGTGTTTCTGCTGCTGCCATTGCTGCTGCTGCTGCTGCATCTATTGGGCGGCTGTTGAATAAAGAGAAACAAAGGGCCAATGAATATCTTGATATTCCATAGCCCTAGTTTGGAGGAATGGGGGATTTGATAATTACCGTCTCTCATCTGCTGCTGGACTCCCCTCCCGTTGTTCAGCATGCTGCTCCATTTGGGGTGGTGCTGATGGTGCTGCTGCTGCAGATGTCTGCTGCCGTCTCCTGCTCCTGGTTCTTGGCTTGGGTGGCATGTTGGGTGTGGCTGAGGGTCCCATTGTCTTGCTTTTATATATGTCCTGTGGGCAGAGCTACTGAGCATGCTCAGACCAAAAAAAACGGATCCGGCGCATTGCGGCGCTCATAGGCTTTCATTGTATGAAAAAGCCGGACACGCCGGATCCGGCGTGTCCGGCTTTTTCGACGGATACAAAAAACGTTACAGTCACCGTTTTTTCCAGACGCCGGATCGCGTCACATTGCCGGATCCGGCGAAAATCGGATGAAACGCATGGCCATCCGGCTCGATCCGGCTCTAATGCAAGTCAATGGGGGGGAAACCGGATCCGGCATTGCATTTCGACGGATCCGGTTTTAGTCAAAAGCGCCGGATCGCGCCTGAAGCAGAAAACCTGATGTGTGAAAGAGGCCGGGGCAATGTTACTTCCTAGCTCTGTTATAGGGGCACTGTTACTTGCTGGCTTTCTTATAGGGGCACTGTTACTTCCTAGCTCTGTTATATGGGCTCTGTTATTTGCTGGCTCTGTTATAGGGGCACTGTTACTTGCTGGCTCTGTTATCTGTGCCTGGAGTGTCTCTTAAAGAGGGATTCCCTAATAAACTTATATAAATGATCACTTGTATATAACTTTGTTGTAGCCCCCTGCACAGTGGGTGGCCGGGGTCCTACTGTGTAGGAAAAACGTAAAAGGGTGGTACAGCACTAAAATATCGATGTGGCCCATTCATTTTCAGTGTTCGTCCACGTTGTGGACACGTTGAGTATTTGGTCAGTATTTTACATCAGTATTTCTAAGCCGAAATCAAGAGTGGAGCAATCAGATGAAAAGTATCATAGAAACATGTTACCACTTCTGCATTTTTCTCCCACTCCTGATTTAGGCCCAATGTGGCCTTACTGAGGATCATTAAGCAATGGCAAATCCTATCCATACGTCATCCCTTTATAAGATGTTACTTATTACCCATTTACAGTAAATCAAATGTGCCTTTTCCCTATAATAAGTATGTATGATTCATAGTTTATTAGTTCATTCACAAGTGCCGGACTGCACGCTGCTTCCATAATAAAACTTTACAGCTCTCTTGGACTAAAGTGAATACAGATCCACTTTTTATTCCAGGACTTCAAACTTAATTTTTTATTATTATTTTAAATCCGGAAGTAATTGAATAAAAAAAACTACTAAAACCTATTGTTAACGTGTGGTTCTGGTTGCAAGAACATGTTTGCATATTTTAGGTAATACATGACCTCTTTGAGCAATCCTTTCTTTTGTTAAAACCCTACTTATGATGCTAAATTGGTCATCATTTATTGTTTTCTGGCTGCTGGATCTCTCAGATTAGCAGTAATTTATTGATAAATTTAGCAGCAAATGTTCAATTTTTTTGCAGCGCCACCCGAAGGGGCAAAAAAGCATTACACCTTTCTCATTGCAGTCTATGGGCAGTTTGTGTAACGCGTGGACGAGCGGAGTCCTTCAGAGTGAAAGATGCTCTGGCTAATAGATAAGTAGAGATGAGCAATTCGATCCATAGCTGCTCAAATTTGTTGCAAATTTCCCCAAAAATATTCTCATTCTGCACAGTGGAATTTAGCTCATCTAAATCCGGCAAATTGGCGGCCAGCTGGCTGTGTCTTTAAGCTAACTGTGCCGCTTTCATAACTGGTCCTCAGCACCAATCTTTGGGCTTTTCTGTCGCCAATGCCAGTGATTGGTCTCACACAGTCATTTCACGATGTGCATCGCCCCCCCAGCACGACTCCATGAGCCAGTCACTGGCCTTAGAGTCAGAGAAGAAGCGTTGGAAAAACTGAAAGCCAGCATTGAGGGCCAGAGATCCATGGCAGAGCCGGAGGCAGAATAAAGACAGATGAGTATGATTTTCTTCCTAGTCCTTTCCCTCCGTTTATTATGTTTTGGGGTCAGGAGAGATCTCCGAGCAAAATAAACCTTTTTGCCTGGCAACTGGGTATTTTCAATTCTGGACCAAATTAAACAAATCTGCTCAAAACGAATTTTGGGAGATTCACTCAAGTCAGTAGATAAGGATCCTAAATTAGGAGATGCAACCCTAACATGGGGAACCTCATTTTCAGAAAAATTGCAATTAGACGCAAAATTATCGTGCAGTGACCCTTTCTGACCTCCACTGTCATCTGCGGTCTCATTAGTAAAGGACATTACCGCGCTCTCCGTTAACCAAAATGTCTGAACCCCGCCTTCCCCTTCTTGGCCTCATTACTGGTGACCTTCCCCCCTTTATACTATGCACAATGGTGATACTGTTCCATCTAGACTATATAACAAGACCGGGAGTAGATTTTTGCTTTTTCAATTTGTAAGTTTCAACACAAATTTTACCCCTAAAAACGTACAAAGTTTCTAAGTTGTCTTGTTTTATCACGTTTTACTCAGCCATTTCTATAAGTTTCAGGGAAAGACAGGTCACAACTAATATAGCTGCTCTGTTATCCAGGATTATATTAATTTTTTTACTATGAGCCGAAAAACAAACAGTTGCTAACTACCTGCCTGTTCTATCCAGCGTTGGCTAAGAGCGGTCACCGACCACTCCTGCCAGTGATTCTGCTGCTCTACGTCAACAAAGCAGCTTTTCCTCTTCCGTTCTGTCGACGGGGTGTGGCTACCGAGGTCATGCTGATTGACAGCCGGCTCCCCGCAGTTAGGCAGCAGGGAGCCGCCTGTCAATCAGCATGACGTTTGCAGTCACGACTGTCAACGAAGAAGAGTGGAAGAGAAGCCACTGTTCAGTCGACGTGACGTCAGTGGAAGGCGCAGAGTCACTGACAGGAGCAGTTGGTGACCGTTCTGTGCCGGCAGAGATCGTGGCTTTGCACAACAGTGACCTTTAAAGTTTCACGAGGGATTGTTACAGTTTTTTCTGCATTTTTTTCCCCGTGCCTTCACTTTTTTACAGTTAAACACAGCTAGTCAGTTTTTTCAGCGTTTTCACAAATAGGATCAGTGAGGTTTATAAGCACATCCTACAGGCACATGGAAGTGAATGCCAAGTTGTTAGAAATAACTATACAAATTTAATTAAACAAAAGAAGTACATCACATATTAAAAGAAGGGGATACAGACACAAAAAAACTGCAAACGCAGAAATCCCATGTATCTATAAAAATATATAAAGTCAGTCTATTGACCTATTGTTGGAAAAAGGTCATAGACAAATAAAGAAATATTTGAACTGACGCTACACAGTTGTTCGTTGTTTTCCCCATAGTAAACTTCTATGGAGAGCCTGAAAAAAAGTACCGTATGTAAAACCACAAGTTTCTGCAATAAAAAGGCCTTGAAAAACACTATCAAATTTGCACCAAAAACACATAAAAAAATGAAAAAATCATTAAAAAAAGCACCAAAACGCAATAAAAAAAAAAAGTAGATTGTTATGGCTTATTTTGATGCATGCGGAAAATGGAAAAAAATGTGGAGGAAAACACGCAGCTATTCTGCATGTGGGAATATTGCCTAACACTGTTTATCTAGACCCCAGAACGGTATATTTGCATGTCCCATACTGATACATGACTCGTTGGATTTTTTTTCCCTATTCTGGAAAAGTTTGGTGACAATGTTGACAACTAATACAGTCATTACAACTTCAAAGAGAAGGGTTTTCACATAGCTTTTCCCCATATCGCTATATAATTAGGTCAATTTAATTCTTTTCAGCATTCTGGAAAATCTGGGTGACAATATTAGCTATATGTTTATTTAAAGGAAATCTGTCACCAGGTTTTTGCTACCTCATCTGAGAGCTGTATGATGCAGGGACAGAGGCCCTGATTCCAGCCATATGTCACTTACTGCTTCTCTCAATGCTGAGATCTGTATAACCCCACCCATACCATTGATTGGCAGTTTTCTGTATACACTGTACATAGGCAGAAAGGTGTCAATGATTGGCAGGGGCAGGGTTGTACAGGGCTCAGAAATATGGAGTACTACTTGGCAGCAGGTTTACTAGTCCTCTAGTGATATTCTCCTGCTGATAAAACAGTTATTTTATCAAAAGTGCGGCAAGCAGCACAGTAATTGATGCATCGTTGGAATCAGGGTCTCTGTCCATACATAATACTGCTTTCATATAAGGTGGCAAAAACCTTATGAACGATTCCCGATGAATGCTTGCATATACCTAGTAGAGGCAATGCTGTCCTTTGCCAACTTAATTTTCCTAAGCTTTACCTCATTCCAAACACATAACGTCCTGTTGTTTCCCTCAGGCATTTTGGATGACGTTCCCACTCTGCTAGTAAATATCAATGTTCTGGGTTTGCACATAATGATGACATGGGTGTAACTTGGGGAAGGTCACAGGAAGTGCTTCGGGCGTTAAATTCAATGGGGGTGCAAAACTTCACTTCCCCTTCCTCAGCTCTCACTATCAAATGATCCAGACCTACATTGCACTGAGCAGCTTCTTCTTGGATTGGCGCTCGGGTGCAGCAAGTACGTTGCTAAGCTCTCAGTATAATGAAGTGAGTTTTGTCATCTGATTTGCTGCCTATGCCTTATTTCATCTGCAGTGCTCTGCATAGGCAGCAACAGTATTAAATCACAAACATTTCAAATGTGTGGCACAGTGCTCACCCGCAGCTCTCTGCCTGTCCTTTCGCTTGTAATTCTGCAATCGGAAAGACAAATACTAGTATAAAAAAATTAAACATTGAATTAAAATAAATGTTTATTACACACTTTTTCTTACAGTAACAAGGGTTCAGGTAAGGGCTAGGACAAAGGTTAGAGCTAGGGCAAGGGTGATAATATAGTTGCATAAAAAATGTAATACAAAGATAAAAAGTAAAATATTAAACAAATATATTTGATGAGTCCCAAAGTCACTAACTGAGAAGTATTCACGCCCGTCACAAAAAAATGGTGGAAATTCAATGATGATTTTTTAACTTTTACAGATTTGTCTAAAATTTTTACAATTTTGCTGTATTTTTTTTTCCCTTTCTGTTTTTTTTATAGACTAACAACTGTGATCCTGATAACCTTGAAGAATCAGATTATTTTGATGTCTTTGACTGGGACCCTGCCAACCTCGCCCACAAGAAAATGGAACTTTTTCCAAAGTGGCGACTACCTGCCACAGTAGCATTCTCCCTGTCGCTGCTCTTCTTTGTATACACATTTCTCAGAGAAGTTCTGCACCCGTTCCTGATACATAAAAGAAATGAAATCTACAGGATTCCAATTCTGGTGGTTAATAAAGTTTTGCCGGATGTTGCCGTCACACTTCTGACTTTGGCATATTTGCCGGGAGTATTAGCTACAATTCTCCAGCTTCACCGTGGCACAAAGTACCAAAGATTTCCACAATGGCTGAACACATGGATGCTTAGACGGAAACAGTTTGGACTCTTGGGTTTCTTCTCGGGCACAATGCATGCCGTCTACAGCCTGTCCTACCCTATGAGAAGGTCCTACAGATACAAACTGCTGAACTGGGCGTATGAGCAGGTATTTCCTGCCATTATCCTATAAACCAGTCATCGATATGTTTGTCCCAGACATCCCCTTTATCTCTGAATTTATAGAATATTACTATGCTAATAGAGTATTGGAAAATCGTTTTTTATAATCCAGACAACCCCTAAAATATTCATTTAATTTAATTTGTATTGTTTTAGGTTCAACAACAACGAGAAAACAGTTGGATTGAGCACGACGTGTGGAGGATGGAGATTTACGTTTCTCTGGGAATTATAGCACTGGCTATACTAGCTTTATTGGCTGTGGCATCAATCCCCTCCATTGGAAACTCTTTGTCATGGCGAGAGTATGCCTTCATCCAGGTATGGACAATAGAAGGTTTCATGATGTGATCACTGAATCATCTGAAGATGTAGTTTACTTTGGACAACCCTTTTCCATTATAGAAAAAGCCCGGTTCATTATCCTGGCAGCAATGCTGACAAAATGTGTGACCATCAAAGTAGTAGATGTAGGCTAAAAGTCTTGCAAAGCCTCTTTGTAGTGTCTGACCCTGTAATCATGTACTGTCCTGTCTACTACCATATCCTGTCCCTTCTCTCTCCATGAAGAGACTTTTTTTGATTTAATGTTCTATCTTTTCCTTTTCCATGTACTGTATCTTCTCACCCCTTCTTCCTGCATCTTGTCTCTGCTCCCTCACTTTTTTGTCTGTCTTCCCCATGCTACGAAACTTACCTATCTATCACTGTCCCTTCTTTCTCCTGTCTTTCACCTTGGATATACAGTATCTGCTCCCAATCTGCACATTCCCTATTTCTTCCCTGTCCCACCTGTACTCCCTCTGTGCTCCTACATTGTGTTCCTTCTCTGTTCTTTCCTTGACATTGTTCTTTTCTCTGTTCCTTCTTTTTATGTCTTTGTTTTCATTCGTTATCCTTTCTAACTTTCCCTTCTTATTATGTCCTGTCTCCTCTACTTCTATATCCCCGCTTTTATTCCTCCATTTTTATTCCCTTTAACCCCAAAAGCCCTTCACTTCTTCTTCTTTGTCAGTGTTCTTCTGCCTCTATGTCTGGTCTCTTCTCCCTCTATGTGTAGTCTCTTCTCCCTCTATGTCTAGTATCTTCTCCCTCTATGTCTAGTCTCTTCTCCCTCTGTCTGGTCTCTTCTCCCTCTATGTCTAGTCTCTTCTCCCTCTATGTCTGGTCTCTTCTCCCTCTATGTCTAGTCTCTTCTCCATCTATGTCTAGTCTCTTCCCCCTCTGTCTGGTCTCTTCTCCCTCTATGTCTAGTCTCTTCTCCCTCTGTCTGGTCTCTTCTCCCTCTATGTCTAGTCTCTTCTCCCTCTATGTCTGATCTCTTCTCTCTCTATGTCTAGTCTCTTCCCCCTCTGTCTGGTCTCTTCTCCCTCTATGTCTAGTCTCTTCTCCCTCTATGTCTGGTCTCTTCTCCCTCTATGTCTAGTCTCTTCTCCCTCTATGTCTGATCTCTTCTCTCTCTATGTCTAGTCTCTTCACCCTTTGTCTGGTCTCTTCTCCCTCTATGTCTGGTCTCTTCCCCCTCTGTCTGGTCTCTTCTCCCTCTATGTGTAGTCTCTTCTCCCTCTATGTCTGGTCTCTTCTCCCTCTATGTGTAGTCTCTTCTCCCTCTGTCTGGTCTCTTCTCCCTCTATGTCTAGTCTCTTCCCCCTCTGTCTGGTCTCTTCTCCCTCTATGTCTGGTCTCTTCTCCCTCTGTCTGGTCTCTTCTCCCTCTATGTGTAGTCTCTTCTCCCTCTATGTCTGGTCTCTTCTCCCTCTATGTGTAGTCTCTTCTCCCTCTGTCTGGTCTCTTCTCCCTCTATGTCTAGTCTCTTCCCCCTCTGTCTGGTCTCTTCTCCCTCTATGTCTGGTCTCTTCTCCCTCTATGTCTGGTCTCTTCTCCCTCTGTCTGGTCTCTTCTCCCTCTATGTCTGGTCTCTTCTCCCTCTATGTCTGGTCTCTTCTCCCTCTATGTCTGGTCTCTTCTCCCTCTATGTCTGGTCTCTTCTCCCTCTATGTGTAGTCTCTTCTCCCTCTGTCTGGTCTCTTCTCCCTCTATGTCTGGTCTCTTCCCCCTCTGTCTGGTCTCTTCTCCCTCTATGTCTAGTCTCTTCTCCCTCTGTCTGGTCTCTTCTCCCTCTATGTCTAGTCTCTTCTCCCTCTGTCTGGTCTCCCTCTATGTGTAGTCTCTTCTCCCTCTATGTCTGATCTCTTCTCTCTCTATGTCTAGTCTCTTCCCCCTCTGTCTGGTCTCTTCTCCCTCTATGTCTGGTCTCTTCCCCCTCTGTCTGGTCTCTTCTCCCTCTATGTGTAGTCTCTTCTCCCTCTATGTCTGGTCTCTTCTCCCTCTATGTGTAGTCTCTTCTCCCTCTGTCTAGTCTCTTCTCCCTCTATGTCTGGTCTCTTCTCCCTCTGTCTGGTCTCTTCTCCCTCTATGTCTAGTCTGTTCTCACTATGTCTAGTTTGTTATCCCTCAATATCTAGTCTCTTCTCCCTTCATGTCTGGTCTCTTCTCCTTCTATGTCTGATGTCTTCTAACTCAATGTCCTGTGTCTTTTCCTTCCAAGTCTCATCTTTTCTTCTATCTCTATCTACAGTCTTTCCTCTTTTCATGTCCATTTTCTTTTACCCCCATGGCCCATGTCTTTTCCCTCTAAGATATGTCTCTTCTTATTCCATGACCCTTTTCTTCTACTCTCATGTCACTTCTCTTCACTCTCAATGTCATCTCTTTATCATCCATCTCTCTTTTTCTTCTTTTTATGTTCTACCTTTCCTCTCTCCAAACTGTCTCTTCTCTGTCCTTGTCCCCTCCATGTCAAATCTCCTTTTCTACTACTCTCTGTCTCCTATCTGCCTGTGTAATTTCTCTTCTCCCCTTGTCTTGACTCCTTTCTTTTTTCTGTTTCTGCTCCATGCTGTCCATACAACCTCCCTATCCCTTCAGTCTGCTCCTTACTTGCCTTTACCTCTACTCCCTTCCTACCCCTTCATTGTGTTCTTTCTCTGATATTGTTGCCTCTCTTTCATGACTCTTTTTTTGTCTCTCCATCCATCGCATTTATCTGATAAAACATTTGTAACTGAACCTGTAAGCAACGGCTTAAGAAAAGTTATAAAATAAATTCCTCGCAGTTATCCGGTGGACTGCACGGCTGCAGACATTCAGCCGCAGAATGGTAATGTCAGCTGTCTAGGGAGACCGTGTCACTGAATTGTATCTACACATGCAAAGCCAGACAGCTTTATACAGGCAGAGCCAAAAAGTTGTAAAGCTGTTGAAAATCCCATGTGACGGCGGCTGGATCTGTCTCGCTAATCCAGTGACTCGGTAATGAAACCCTGCAATAAAAAATGCTCCTAAAACAGCAAGAAAAAAAATCTCTATGCGATATCATGTAACATAATAATCGCTTACAAATGAAGAAAAAAATATAAATCATGAGATGAGACACCATTTATAAGCTTAAAGAGCAAGTTCTTCTATAAGAACAGCTTCTTAAAGGGTTTTCATTTATCCCTAGGTAAAAACCTCAGTCCATTCAACTCTATGGGTGATTTACTGTATATTTACATTTTTTTTTACATCTTTAGAACTTCTTCACATGTACGTATTTTCCAGCATGTGTGGAATCCTTTTTTTTCTTTCACAATACCACATTATAACCTATGCTAGAATGCACATGTCCCGATTTTTTTCCTGCAGCAAGAACGCCAAGGGACAATACAAATCTATGGGTCCGTGATGGTATCTGTGTGCTGTACATGTTCAACATTCCAATGTATAGGAGAAGCATTGTAGTTTATTTCTTTCGTTACCCATACCGGAAAACACTGATGACACACTGACAGTAAACATGGACACACTGATGACACACTGACACACTGCTGAAACCCTGATGAAACACTGATGACCCACTGACACACGGCTGACACCTTGATGAAACACTGATGACACACTGACACATGGATGATACACGGATGACACACTGATGGAAAACACTGATAGTAAACACGGACTCACTGATGACACACTGACACATGGATCGGATGACACCCTGATGAAATACTGATGACACACTGACACATGGATGATACACGGATGACACACTGGCACACGGACAACACCCTGATGACACATGGATGACACCCTGATAATACACGGATGACACCCTGATGAAACACTGATGACACACTGACACATGGATGATGCACGGATGACACACTGATACACAGATGACACCCTGATGGAAAACACTGATAGTAAACACGGACTCACTGATGACACACTGACACATGGATGATACACGGATGACACACTGGCACACAGATGACACGCTGACACACGGACGACACCCTGATGACACATGGATGACTCCCTGATGATACACGGATGACACCCTGATGAAACACTGATGACACACTGACACATGGATGATGCACGGATGACACACTGATACACGGATGACACCTGATGGAAAACACTGATAGTAAACACGGACACACTGATGACACACTGCCACACTGACACATGGATGATACGCGGATGACACACTGACACACAGATGACACACTGACACATGGATGACACCCTGATGACACACGAATGGAAAACACTGATGGCATTTTTTAACTTATGTGTTTAAACATGGACGTGTGAATGAGGCCTTAGTAATATATTTAAGTTCAATGGTTTTACTTCTTTGTGACTTATCCTTCTCACACCTCACTGTTTGGCAGTATTAGGGTGTGGTAGAGGTGAAGCCATATAGAGGGATTCTTTTTGTTTTATATAATGATGAAGTACTCTCCATTGAAGTTCCATGATCAGACATTTCCACATAGAGACTTTCAGACTTCAGATCCTTGTAAATTCCAGTTATTAACTTCAAAGTTAGAGGCAAACATTGTCACACTTCACTGACTCCGGTCTAATCCGCACACTCTGCATACTCTGTAAAAAGTGAATAAATGAGAAAAACAATTATTCTGATATAAAGTGAAGACATAGTAAACTTTGTTGGGTTTTTGTTTGTTTGTTTGGTTCTCCAACTATGTAGCCAGAAGAACTTCTCCCACCTACAACTATAGCGCCATATATTACTTAAGATTCATTATATTTCATTACTGCAAAACATGACGCAAATGCAAATTATATTTATTTATCTATTTATCTGACCCACTTATGTAGCGCCATTAATTTCACAGCACTTTACAGTTATCATCGGCAATGTCCCTGTTGGGGTAATAATCTAGATTCCCTATAGCAGTATGTCTTTGGCAGGAAACCAGAGAACCCGGTGGAAACCCACGCACCAATGGTGAGAACCGTGCTAACTACTGAGCCACCGTGCTGCCCTACATTATATATTATTATTACTGCCATACACAGCTGTAAGACCAGGAATGCACAATTACACCACATTAAAACATGTAAGCTATCATACTGTACCGAATTATACAACTCTGCCAATTACACCACCATACAACGCACAATTAATCATACCACCTTACAGTGTGTAATTAAACCTCCACAGTGGGCTGAAATATACACCCCTATAATGAGAATGAATATTAGCCTTATACAGTGATCTAATCAACCCAGACAGTGCAAGACATTGCTTAAAAGAGGCTGACGTCCCATGTATACATATATTACCACACTACAGGCCTCAAATAATACCGCCATAGAACACTTTATACAGTGCAGTATTCGCATTGGTGGAAAAACCATCCAAATATAAGAAGAATCTAAGTTACAACTTTGGTCATTGTGACTAAGACGGTGCATATTTACATACTGTAGGCCTCGTATCAAAACTGTTTTTGTTGCCCATAGCGACCAATCACAGGGAAGTTTTCAATGTAGCAGAGCTATTTTAGAAATGAAAGCTGAGCTCTGATAGGTTGCCATGAGCAACAAAGACAGATTCTGCTTTTGATGCTTGAGGCCTGATGTTTACATGCTATATCCATACACCTACGCGTCTATATGAACACATGTTTTTCTACTAATGCAAATTTATACTAAATCTTTTCTATATTGTTTGTTTCTTCACAGAGTAAGCTGGGCCACATCGCCTTATTCCTCTCCACAGTACATACGCTGGTATTTGCCTGGAATAAATGGGCGGATACGAAGCAGTATATTTGGTACACTCCCCCTACGTTCATGCTGGTGGTCTTCCTTCCCTCTTTCGTTCTTATCTGTAAAACCGTATTATTATTACCCTGCTTCAGTAAGAGGATCCAGAAGATTCGGTGTGGATGGGAGTCCAGCAAAGGAACGGCCGGAAAACGTGTCCTTAGCCACTTGTAGTATTTATTATTTCCAATAAACTATTTGTACAATGGCGTCTCATTGTGGTGTTGTAATAGTCCGCCATATTCCACATGCACAGAAAACCTAACCTGCCGCAGGACGAGGGATTTGTGAATGCAGCGGCAGGTCATGCCATTCAATGCTATGGCGCGGAGGACCGGGTATCGTCAATGCATGGACTTGAATGGAGAATAGAGAAATGCAAGTGGTCCTTGCATTGTGCCTCACAGTGATCTGGATGTGGCCAAGCATTTCAGTGCACCATCCCACCTACTTGTTTTCTATCCCTGCCCTAAAGCTTCACCTGAGGCAGAGGAGGACAGACAAAGATGGAAAACAAGAAGGTGAGAAGTTGCGATGAAATTTTTGGCCAGGTCTAGAGTTCACCGAGTGCTAGTGGTTTGAACAGTCATCTTGATACTAGATTAAAAAAATGCAAAATGCAATACGGTCTTATCCAAGTAATTTAGTGTAAGGGAAAAAAGGGGGTTTAAGCTCACCTGGAAGTTTAAGCTCATCTGGAAAGGTTGTGTGCAACACAACTCTGATGAAGCAAAAATGTCAGCTGCTGCAGTATCCAAGAGTGTTTTCAGAGAGATACTCATTTTCATTTGTGGTTGTCCTGAAGAAGGAGTTAATTGGATTCTGAAATGTATTGACATTTAACCACTTTTTTTCCTGAGATCTCTAAGATCGTGTTTAAATAGACCTTAGTGCCAAAAGGAGTTGGACCTTTACAGCCTATTTTTGTGTTCCGGTGGCCCATAGGAGAATCCTCCTATGCTAATGTGCCAGTCTGACCTCTATCTTGCAACAGTAAAAGCATGGGACTAGACCACACCTAATATCTAACCTTAAAGGGTATATCAGGGACTTTATGAAAAACAAAAAATATGCCCAAGTACCCACAGGCAAGTAGTTGCTACTACCCTGCCTGTTGTGCTGTGACCGCTCTGTGCCAGGGAAAAATGACACCGTGCACAACTACCTGCCTGTTGGTGCACAGACATATTTTTTGTTTTTCATAAAGTCCAGGATTTACCCCTTAGGCTATGTGCCCATGTTGCTTTATTGAAGCAGAATATTCCTGAGCGGAAACGCACAAACTCTTCCTGGGAAAGCGCATGCGTTTTATGAAGTGCTTTTGTAAGCGTTTTTGACGCTTTTGTTAAGCGTTTTAGCATGCGTTTTCCTAAGTGTTTTTGCAATACAATTGTATGTATGCGGAAACGCACGCGTTTCCGCAAAATTAATGGACATGCTGCGTTTAAGCGTTTCCGCAGCGGAAAAAAATGCACCATTAGCACAACATGTGCAGATTCAATTATGATTACATGGGATGCTTTTCTTAAGCGTTTCCGCGGCAGAAACGCGCGTCTAAAAGCGCTGCGGAAACGCTTAAGAAAAGCAACATGGGCACACAGCCTAAAGGCTATGTTCCCACAATAAGTTTTTGGTGAGTTTTTGACACTGAATTTTTGCTGTGTCTAAAGCGCAGCGTCTCACACTTCCAGCAAAGTGGATGGCATTTATAGAAATCTAATGCCTATTCCTTTTTTTCCAACGCAGCGTAAACTGACCGGAGGTGCATGTTTCAAATCTGCAGCATGTCAATTTTTCTAGCGGGTACACTTTTTTTTTGTGTGCGGATTTTCCCTATAAACTTGTATCAGATGCGGAGAATCCACATGTAAAAAACACATGCGTTTTTGGTGCATTTTTGTGGCGGAAACACATCAAAACGCATGTACTGCACACCTAAGTATATCACTGAAGTTCTGTCAAAGCTAAATACAAGGAATTATCAAAAACAAAGCAGCTTTATTTAAAGCATGACATACGAACAAGAGACAAAAAATAAAATGCATATTAAAAAAACGCAATCAAAAACTGAAAATAACCTAATTTAAATAATATGTGCAGAAATTATGCAGCGTCAAAATCTCACAACAGCTAAATATGGTCAGTAAACACTGCGGATTGGACGCAGCGGCCAATCCGCAGCGGCCAGATGCTACAGCATAGTGGATGGGATTTTATAAAATCCCATCTCCACTATGCGTGCAGGGACACCTACGGCTTCCCTGCGTATACGTGTGGGGAAGGTGACTTGACGGACAGACGTGACTGGCAGTAGGAGGGACGGTTTGTGCAGGAGAGACGGAGATTGACAGGATAGAAGGGTGATAGCTAGGAAAGGTGGATAGGAGGGTGTAGCACTGGGAAATGACCACAAGATGGCAGGGGAGAGTAGTTGAGGACTTGACAACAGCTTATGGCTGGAGAAACACACAGTCATGGGGGGTGGGGAGATAGGAACCCAGGAGGGGAATTCCCGGTGAGAGAGGGGATATGTAGGAGTGTCTGGGGTTCCAGAGAGGTCAGTCACGGGAGGAGCTTAGCAGAGGAAGGCGGAAGACGGAGAATGGAGAAAGCTCGGCCAGGGGACTGACGGAGAGTACAGCCAGGGGGGTGGCCCTGACACGACGTACCGCAGGACAGGCGAGGTGACATACCGCAGGACAAGTGAGGCCTCGGGAGTACAGACTGGACGGCGACCTCAGGCAGGTGAAGCGCTGGCTGTAGATGGGTCTAGGACAGCCCCAGTGAAAGATCCACGAGGGACGCCAACACGACTAAAAAACAGGTGAAAAGGTACCCGGGCCTAGAAACAGAGAATTGTACAGGCGGCTGCGGTGCGTGGCAGTGGTCATCAGGAGGACGACGAAATAAACCTGGAACTGTTACAACTGGTTTCTGTCTCCGTCTCGTCGGTGCCTCGTCTGGTAAGCAGCGGTGCACCCCCCAAGCCCGGCCCCTACCACATACGCTCATGTGGCACGTCTTTCCAGACCGCAGCATGTCTATTTATCTTGCAGAGACGCGCCGTCTCCGCAAGATAAATATCACCGTCCAATGTATAGGATACGGTGATTCCGCATGGTTCAATGAACACATATGGAATCACCGGGCGCACAAAAGCCAGCTGCCGTTACGGACCATGGAAACATACCCTAATAGGTTTGTACGAACTTTTGAGAAGACTAGGAGATCTGATCACTGGGGGACTGACTGCTGGGATTGCTGCCAATCCCAAGAAAGGACTCTAAGGCCGGGATGAGACTTGCCTGTGCAATGCGAGAAACTCGCGCAAGTCTCTCACATCAACACCCGGCACTGCCACCAGCACTCGGGACCGGAGTGTGCCGGCGGGAGTGCCGGGTATTGATGCGAGTTTCTCGCATTGCACACGCAAGTCTGACCCCGGCCTAAAAGTTTGTTCTGAATGAAGCTATGGGCGACTCAACTCCATTCATTCTCTCTGGGACCGAAGGTGCAGACATTCTAATCGTCAATCAGCATCTCTGCCTTTGCCTTTGTTGCTTGGAGTACATGGATTGTCTACACAGAATTTTTTTGATCTTTCTCACCGTGGTGAATATGGTGATTGATTACTATCTATAATTACTTCCATGGAAAATGTTGAAATTGAAAATTGATTTTTGATAAATGGAATATAGAAAAAATCCTATGTGTTTTATACCGTTTTTTGCACCATGCTGTGGTTAGCATCATAATGATTGTGCAATTTGCTCAACTCCCCCAGAGGTGCAGATAGTAAGCCATAATTGCCAACTTTTCAAAACTGTCTTCTGTATCAGAGAAAAAACAAAATCCATAAGCCATCTCCGGAGAGGGTACATATCACCCTCATATTGAAATTATAGGATTAATTATAGCTGGGGAACAGAGAAACTAATTATAACTAGGGAAGAGAGAGAGCTAACACTTCAAGCTCAATTGAAGTAGGGACCTCCTGCAGTTACTAGGTAATTACAGCAGTCAGCCAGACACTAGGATTGGCATCCATTTACACAGAGATGGGGAAGTATGCTTACCAGGGATAGAGCTTCCTCTGATCAAAGCATTGGTCTGAGACGTTTTGGATCAATAGTCAGTGATGAATATTGGGGTAAGCATTTATCTGATATTTATGGGAGATATGTTTTCAGCGTCATAGCAAAGGGATGATGCATTCATTCACATCATGGTTAGACTGGCAGAACCCCTTACATCTTAATATTGGTCCAATGGATAGTGCTATCCATGCCATGTTTCATCTCTATAGAAAGGTAAAACCACAATAAGAAACATGACAACAATATCTACCACCTGGGACCTCCTCCAGGGGCGAATATATCTTGTAAGTTGGGGATCTCATAAAATTCTAACAGACCTAGCACATCCCACAACCAGCCCCTAGAGGAGCTCACCAAGGGGAGGTATGTGGACATAACCTTGGTCTAATATAAAGCAGAATTTGGGTTTGGTCATTTGTCAGTCCGGGAAGATACAGCTTGCTGTGGTTCCTGTCCATTTTCCTATAGAGTACCTCCCTCCGCTAAGCTGTGAACCATTTCCGTGACATCAGGTTTAGTAATTTTCCTTTGTTATCCCTTTTATTTTATGTAATTGTATGTACTGTATTGTTTTGTTCCCATTTTGTATCATATTTCTATATTCTTTATAAACACTGCCCACTTTTCTGGTTTAAATATATCAACAGCTCTGTTCCTTTTGCTCTGTAAACCGCACCCCTGGAGCCAGACGCTACGTGTAATAGATGTCCAATCAGCCTGTATAAACGATTGGAGGTGGCAGCTAGTAGTTGGTTTTTGTTTTGTGGAGCTGGCAGTGACCGTAGTGGGGCATATATAATGCCCTGGAATCGAAGGTGTATATACTATACATTTACTGTGAGTTCCCCAATAACTGGCATTGTAGTGGAAGCAGACGCGGCCTTGTCCATCATTCGTCAGTCAATTGCCAATTTCTCCTGATGAGTGGAGGCAGCAGAGTTATTACTTCAATGTGAATCTGAATGCCACAGCAAAGAATAAAGTTTTGGGTGTGTTTCTTTCCAAGAGGTTCTGGGTTGCTTCCAGAAAATCTGCCTCAATTTTCAGGGGCATGCTGAAAGTTTAGGAGAGTGGGCAAGTATGAAATAAAGAGCGAAGTCTTACCTTTAGAGCTGCTTTTTACTGTTTATTAGATAAAATATAACAGACTAATCTAAAAAAAAAAAATCATGGCTGAGAGTTTTTTGAGGATTTAGAACAACACTGAGTTCTTATATGAAGACCAATTATACGGGAAGGTGCACAGTACGGCGTGCCTGGTCCATACAGTAGTTGTGCCTTGTTCCTTCCTCCTCACTAAGTACATAAATTCTTCCTCTATAAATCAAGAACAGGTGGCATTAACCAGGAAGATTTCATTTACTGGGAAAAATTATTTACCTAAATACAGAGCGGTCAGCGGGAAATGCCTCATAGTAAGCAGATGTCATGGATGTCTTCACAAAACTAGTGACCCGTTCCCAGAACTCGCACTTTGCAGAGCACAGCTTCTTCCACTTGTTTGTTCTGCCGTAGTTACCGTAATTGATTATCTATCATGGTTGTTATTTAAAGGGGCTCGTTAATTATTAATAGGGATCAATAAACAGGTGGAATAAGGGCACGACATAAGGAAAGATGCTCCAGAATTATTATTCCAAAAAGGATACAATTGTTCAGTAAAACACTGTGTCCTATCTGTCCAGTGATGTTACTTTCTGGACTGAACTTTTAGAAACAGCGTCACCTTTGGCTGCGGGTGGTACGGCATCTCAGTTATAGCCAATGGACAAGAGTGGGTCTATTACTTTACTATGCTCTTTGAGATGTCATGCTTCAAGTAGTATTCTGGCAACTGATGACAAGGCACGTCTCTAATGATTCCCAGCTTTTCCATAAGGCATCACTTATTAACTCTAATGGAAGGTGCCACGCAAGGAAGACTTTCCCCAGTTTCTCCTTCCTTTGCAGCCAGGTTCTTCCAATATCAAAGGTTAAAGGAAAGAAACAGGCCAAGTTTCTCAGAATTGGGAAGGAGTCGGACCGATACATCAAGGAACTGTATTTTAAGCAATTGGCTAATATTTATCAAATGTATCACTTTACTAATCAACGTGGATATATTAAGTTATTCTCGTACGATTGACATTATTCCACTCAGAAAAGCCTTTTTCATCTGTAGCCTAGAAGCAGCGGGCACATACACGGGGTCATGCACTCACTGGATGAACCACATTTGCAGATACTGTATGCAATGGCTAACAAGATGGCAAATTTGCATGAGAATGTAAAAAGAATGTGCTACATTGCTTATTTCCACAGCGGATCACATAACACAGGGCGACCCGGGGGGACTGAGGCTGCGGCGCCCAATTATGTCTCAGAAGTCCAGAATTAAAGGGAACCTGTTAGCAGATTTGTTTTCCACATTGAAGTTGTAGTATTACTGTGTAGTCTCTTGCCACACAATTAAAAATTATACTTTTTTGTAGAGATCCGATCTGCCAATTATGAGATATCTAGTGTAGAAGCCATATGCAAATCAGATAGACAGTGCACTAGGGGCGTGTCAGTGTACTTGGACTGCAGCTTCCAACTGCATAGACACGCCTCAATGCACTTGCAACCCTTCCTCCGTAGTGTTCACAATATCTTCTCAGTATGTACAGTTTATGTAGTAATGCTGCCCACTGGTACAGCAATACATGTAGCAGACGTTGGAATCCCAACTGGACTTCACAACAGGGAACACAGAGGTACTATAAAGGGCAGAACTAAAAAACTTCCCACTATACAGCAATGCCCAATATTAGCTCTATACAGTCTTCTCAATAAGTACCACACAGTGCTCGTGTAAGGAGATGGACATACTGTGAAAGTTCCCCCTTGAAGACACGAGTGTTGTTATGCTGTATAATGTGAATTTTGATATGCGTTATTGGTGATAATGTTGTGTTCTGCCCGACAGTAGGGAGAGATAACGGTAATGTTTGGGACTAGCCCAGAGTGGGTAAAGGGAAAGAGACAGTTTCCTGTCAGGATGACAGGTAGGGTCCAGTGTGTGCCAAAAGCAGACTTAGTTTATGTGCCCACGTTAGCATTTTAAAACGCTCAAAAAACTGGCCTCCTTCCCAGAAAACGCGTGTTTTATTTCCATGTGTTTTTTGCACAAAAATGGCGTGTTTTTGATGCGTTTTTTCCGCGCGTTTTCTGGGAACATTGGAAACAGCTAAAAACGCGGACCTATGTGGAAAATAATGAGCATGCTGCGTTTTTAGTCGCTTAGCGTTTTCTGAGCGGGTAAAAACGCATGCATTGGCACAAGAAGCCCAAAATGCATTAAATTGAATGGGAAGCTTATTTTAAGCGTTTCTGAAGTGTCTGATCCGGCACAAACGCTTCAAAAGCACTTAAAAAAACGCAACGTGGGCACACAGCCTTAAGGTCTGGACAGCAGTGCTGCATGACTTGGGTGTCCCGAAGTGAGAGGAGACCGAGACAGTGGATAGCATGACCCAGAGTAAAGAGAAAGAAAAACTGATAAAAGGACAGAGTGGTCAACCGGAGACGGGTCCTGGGACAGGACCCCTAGTAGTACAGCCCTGAGGTTGTAACTCAGAGAGGCAACAGGCCAGGACAGGACTAAGAACGAGAGATTGAGAGTGCCCGCGCAGGAGCTCTGAGGTGTCAGCAAGCAGAGAAGCTAAGTACCGGCCATATTGGCAAACTAGTTCCCTTGAGGGGAAAGAGGATGCAGAACTGCGAGTTGAAAATAGAACTCTTACTGACTGTAGTAGAGAATGAGTTAACAGAAAGCAACTGAGACTGTGTGTGAAAACGCTCCATACTGGGAAGGAAGCGTTCATCAAGCTCTGTGTCCGCTAATGTACACAATTCCACCAAGTTATTATTCAGTAAAAAGTGTATTTCTGGCTGGCGATCTCCCTCATTGAACTGCTCAACATCTGGTCCCGGCCAACCAAAGCCATCTGGAACACGCGGCCTGCAAGGCCCACATAGCATAAGTCCACACACCCAGCCAGGACCCCCACTTTCATGTACTACTACATAGTGTTCACACAATACAGTCATTCAATGCCTAAATAATACTGCCATACAATTACTAAAAAATACATCCATAATGTTTCCAAAAACATTACGCCATAGTGCTCACCTAATACTGCCCAATACTGTCCATAAAATACTGCCATTCATGACCTAAACAATACCGTCATACGGTGATCACACAGCTCACATAATACCACCATGGAGTGCACAATGTACTGCATCCTATCAGCCCCCAGACTACTAATACAACATGAATCCCTTCAGCGCCCCAGACCACCGAGGAGGATGGTATTGACCCCATCATTATGTAATAATAATGATTTTATTTCTATAGCGCCGACATATTCCGCAGCACTTTACATTTCAGAGGGGATTTGTACAGACAATAGACATTACAGCATAACAATAATCACATAGATTATAACAGATACCAAGAGGAATGAGGGCCCTGCTCGCAAGCTTACAATCTATGAGGAAAGAGGTAGACACGAAAGGTGGGTGGTAACAGTTGCCCTGATTGTTTGGACCAGCCATAATGTTAAGTGTGTAACAGTACAGACACAGAGGGCTAATGGATGCATAAAGCATGTGGGAACATGATGCGGGGAACCTCATTATGGGGTAAAAACTTTTGGCTGTGCCACATAGGGATAGATTAGGTTAATGTGTTGAGGCGGTAGGCCAGTCTGAATAAATGCGTTTTCAGGGCACGCTTAAAATTGTGGGGATTGGGGACTAATCGTATTGACCTGGGAAGTGCATTCCAAAGAATTGGCGCAGCACGTGTATAGTCTTGGAGATGGGAGTGGGAGGTTCTGATTATTGAGGATGCTAATCTCAGGTCATCAGCAGAACGGAGGGCGCGGGTAGGATGGTATACTGAAACAAGGGAGGAGATGTAGGGTGGTGCTGAGCCATGGAGGGCTTTGTGGACCAAGTACGTTAGACTCCACTATCCGTGATATATCAGGAGATAAATACTTAATAAATTGCAAGAACCCCAAAAGGTGACATCACAATACACTGCATGACATCATGTCTGTGCCCCCCCAACATGTGACACCTCAGCCCTGACCTGATCTCTGCTACAAATATGATCCTTAACGTTGGAAGAATTAAAAATTGACCATAAATGACAGTAAACATAATCCGGGAATGGACGCTGGGCTCCTCGTACCCTGATAATTAGGACATACACTGGGGCGCCCTGCACGATGCATGACAAACACAGCGCGGCGCGTGGGGTAAGAACGAGGACTGAGCGGAGCGGGTGTTGGGCCGCCCCATCGCCAGCACATAGTCTATGACGACAGGAAAGAAACTTGTAGAACAAAACACGGGTCATTGCGATGATTTTCTTGGAGAAATACTTCATTTTCTGGAACAATTTCAAGGGTGCCGACACTTTCGGCCAGAACGTGGTGGGCCGACACGGCCACTGCAGGAGCCATCCATACGGCAGATGCCAAAATCGCCAATCCGGCCCCGTCACCACTTATAACATCGTCTTAAGCTTTTGCTGCAAATTCAGAAAAATTACAAATACATTGCCTTTGTCTTGATTTTTACAAATGTTTTATAAATGTAGCAGAAATTATGATTTTTTTTTCTACAATTTCAGAAAATTGCAGCAAAAAAAAACCACAACAGGAAGGTATGATGTGAGTCTATAATTCCCATCATCCCCTTCTGGACAGAACTGCTGGGACTTGTAGTTCCAAAATATGAGCTAGAATATGGGACAACAAGGTGCAAGACCCGGCAATAAGGAAGGAGCAGCGCCCAGCCCCGGTGCCTCCCACGTGCCTCCTCCGGTGCCTCCTCCGGTGCCGCCTCCTCCCCGCTCCTTCTCAGCAAAGCAACATCAGCGGCGATGTCAGCCAATCCCCGGGCGCCTCTCATGCTCCGGGTCCCCGCCACAGCCGACCACGAATTGGCTCCGGCCGCCGCTGCAGGAGAGTCTGGGACACCGGCTCCGGTACCGTGAGGAGGTCACCATGTCCCCGCAGCGGCCCGGGAGCCTGCGGCCGCGCTGACCGCAACCGTGCAGGTGAGATGACAGCTTGTGTGGTGACATCATCATCGCTGGTGGTGAAATGTACCCATGTAATGCATAGCAGGAAAGAGGGAGAACCGCGCAGTGATCGGTGATTACCGGAGACGTGATCGGTGACAGCTCCGGGGATGATGAGGGGCAAGTACGGCAGCTCCGGAGGGTGAGACCGAGTGCGAGCTCACCAGTGTGCTGTATATATATATATATGTGTGTGTGTGCTGTGTATATTTATATACAGTTGTGGCCAAAAGTATTGACACCCCTGCAATTCTGTCAGATAATATTCAGTTTCTTCCTGAAAATGATTGCAATCACAAATTCTTTGGTATTATTATCTTCATTTAATTTGTCTTAAATGAAAAAACACAAAAGAGAATGAAGCAAAAAGCAAAACATTGATCATTTGACACAAAACTCCAAAAATGGGCCAGACAAAAGTATTGGCACCCTCAGCCTAATACTTGGTTGCACAACCTTTAGCCAAAATAACTGCGACCAACCGCTTCCGGTAACCATCAATGAGTTTCTTACAATGCTCTGCTGGAATTCTAGACCATTCTTCTTTGGCAAACTGCTCCAGGTCCCTGATATTTGAAGGGTGCCTTCTCCAAACTGCCATTTTTAGATCTCTCCACAGGTGTTCTATGGGATTCAGGTCTGGACTCATTGCTGGCCACCTTAGAAGTCTCCAGTGCTTTCTCTCAAACCATTTTCTAGTGCTTTTTGAAGTGTGTTTTGGGTCATTGTCCTGCTGGAAGACCCATGACCTCTGAGGGAGACCCAGCTTTCTCACACTGGGCCCTACATTATGCTGCAAAATTTGTTGGTAGTCTTCTGACTTCATAATGCCATGCACACGGTCAAGCACTCTAGTGCCAGAGGCAGCAAAGCAACCCCAAAACATCAGGGAACCTCCGCCATGTTTGACTGTAGGGACCGTGTTCTTTTCTTTGAATGCCTCTTTTTTTCTCCTGTAAACTCTATGTTGATGCCTTTGCCCAAAAAGCTCTACTTTTGTCTCATCTGACCAGAGAACATTCTTCCAAAACGTTTTAGGCTTTTTCAGGTAAGTTTTGGCAAACTCCAGCCTGGCTTTTTTATGTCTCGGGGTAAGAAGTGGGGTCTTCCTGGGTCTCCTACCATACAGTCCCTTTTCATTCAGACGCCGACGGATAGTACGGGTTGACACTGTTGTACCCTCGGACTGCAGGGCAGCTTGAACTTGTTTGGATGTTAGTCGAGGTTCTTTATCCAACATCCGCACTATCTTGCGTTGAAATCTCTTGTCAATTTTTCTTTTCCGGCCACATCTAGGGAGGTTAGCCACAGTGCCATGGGCTTTAAACTTCTTGATGACACTGCGCACGGTAGACACAGGAACATTCAGGTCTTTGGAGATGGACTTGTAGCCTTGAGATTGCTCATGCTTCCTCACAATTTGGTTTCTCAAGTCCTCAGACAGTTCTTTGGTCTTCTTTCTTTTCTCCATGCTCAATGTGGTACACACAAGGACACAGGACAGAGGTTGAGTCAACTTTAATCCATGTCAACTGGCTGCAAGTGTGATTTAGTTATTGCCAACACCTGTTAGGTGCCACAGGTAAGTTACAGGTGCTGTTAATTACACAAATTAGAGAAGCATCACATGATTTTTCGAACAGTGCCAATACTTTTGTCCACCCTCTTTTTTATGTTTGGTGTGGAATTATATCCAATTTGGCTTTAGGACAATTCTTTTTGTGTTTTTTCATTTGAGACAAATTAAATGAAGATAATAACAAAGAATTTGTGTTTGCAATCATTTTCAGGAAGAAACTGAGTATTATCTGACAGAATTGCAAGGGTGTCAATACTTTTGGCCACAACTGTATATATACACGTGTGTCTGCTGTATATCTCTATATATAAAACTGAATGTGTGTGTGTGTGTTTGTGTGTGTATGTATCACCAACCAATCACGAAGCACCTTTCATTTCAGCAGAGCTGTTCAAAAGAAGCTGAGCTATGATTGGTTGCTATGAGCAACAGTTTTCCTTGCAACCAATCACTAAGCATCTCTCATTTCACCAGAGCTGGTTAAAAGAAGCCGAGGAGCTGTGATTGGTTGCTATGAGCAAGTTTTCCCACTTGACAACATCTCAGCAGACACTTACATGGTGGGAGAAATATAAGCACCCAGCCATTGTCTGCCCCCAGAAAGGAGCAGAGACCACGACAGAAATGATTCCCCCCTCCCCCCCCCCCCCCCCCCGTGCCTATATACCCATCACACATCCTCCATCTTCCCTCTTAAAGGGATCCCCGGTATGGAAGTCAGGGCAAATCCACTCAGCGCTCTGGTTCTGATCCCAGGCTGATGGGATGATGCGGGATATTATAGTGAATGTGGCTATGCGGAGTGGGCAGGGCTCTACACTCAGCTTTATATATATATTGATACAATCATTATAATTTGTTATAACTAACCGCAGTTAGCCACTGTGCCCAGGCAGTGCCGGGCTCTTCAGCTAGTATATGTGTGTGTGTGTATATATATACATGTGTGTGTGCACAGTATATATACATGTGTGTGTGTGTGTATATATATATATACACGTGCTGTATATACAGTGTGTATATATATATATATATATATATATATATATATATACACATATATATGTACACTAGATGGAGGCCGGATGCTATCGCATCGGGAGGACGGTAATGTCACGATGGGGGCAGAATTTGCAGCGTTGAGAATCTCTCCCCCCATGTGCTCACCCACCTATCCACTCTCTCTTTCCCCATGTGTTGACTTCTCTCGTCTGTGCTCTCTTCTTTGACCTGTCTACCCCATGTGCTATCCCCCTTGTCTGCTGTCTCTCTCCTTCCTGTGCTGTGTTCTCCCCTCATGTGCTGTCCCATTTGTGCTGTCTCCACCTGTGCTCTGTCTGTCTCACCCTTGTGCGCTTTCTCTCTCCCCCATCTGCGGTCTTCTCTCATGTCATCTCTTGTTTGACCTGTGTACCCCATCACTAAACAGTCAGTGCATAGCATGTCAGGAGGAATTTCTATTTAAAGGGGTTTTCCGTGTACAGAACATACCACAGCTCCTGGGCAGGGGAGGAAGCAAAAGACAATACTGACATTACAGCAGGATATCGCAGAGGATATATTTTGTGAGGTAAAATATTGCTTAAAATCAGTCAGTGAAATATTTTACCTCACAAAATGAATCCTCTGTGATCCCCTGCTGTAATGTCAGTATTGCCTTTTGCTTCCTCCCCTGCCCAGGAGATGTGGTATGCTCCGTAAACGTCAGACACAGACAATTTTTAAAATGAACTTTCCTTCATGGGAAAACCCCTTTAATGTGACCGGCTTCCTCTGCCTGTAGACACGTAGCACATCTGCCGCTGAGATCAGCCGAAAGATTCACTGCGCCTGTGCGGAATTCACGCAGGCGCAGTGCGACGGTGTTCCGCTGGTGGTACTGCACAAGAGGCTGCATCAGTGTGTGTGTGTGTGTGTGTGTGTGTGTGTGGTGCGTAGAGAAATCCTGTGAGTCCTGCTTCCCCACCTACTCATGGAGAAAGCCTGTGAGTCCTGCTTCCCCACCCACTTATAGAGAAAGCCTGTGGGTCCTGCTTCCCCACCCACTTATAGAGAAAGCCTGTGGGTCCTGCTTTCCCACCCACTTATAGAGAAAGCCTGTGGGTCCTGCTTTCCCACCCACTTATAGAGAAAGCCTGTGGGTCCTGCTTTCCCACCCACTTATAGAGAAAGCCTGTGGGTCCTGCTTTCCCACCCACTTATAGAGTAAGCCTGTGGGTCCTGCTTCCCCACCCACTTATAGAGAAAGCCTGTGGGTCCTGCTTCCCCACCCACTTATAGAGAAAGCCTGTGGGTCCTGCTTCCCCACCCACTTATAGAGAAAGCCTGTGGGTCCTGCTTCCCCACCCACTTATAGAGAAAGCCTGTGGGTCCTGCTTCCCCACCCACTTATAGAGAAAGCCTGTGGGTCCTGCTTCCCCACCCACTTATAGAGAAAGCCTGTGGGTCCTGCTTCCCCACCCACTTATAGAGAAAGCCTGTGGGTCCTGCTTCCCCACCCACTTATAGAGAAAGCCTGTGGGTCCTGCTTCCCCACCCACTTATAGAGAAAGCCTGTGGGTCCTGCTTCCCCACCCACTTATAGAGAAAGCCCGTGGGTCCTGCTTCCCCGCACATTCATAGAAAAAGTTTGTGTTGTCAGATCTTGTATTTCAGACATATTTTTTGCTTTTTCAGTTGTGAATACATACGAGTCATCTTCTGAATAATGGAATCCATCACCATGATGGGAAGTCCTAAGAACATGAATGAGTCCTTCTTACCAAATGGCACAAACTGCATAAAAGAAGACAAAACCACCATAGGGATCCTGGGAAGCGGAGACTTTGCTAAATCACTGACCATACGTCTTATAAGATGCGGCTATCACGTGGTGATCGGAAGCCGAGAACCCAAGTGTGCTGCCGATTTCTTCCCACACGTGGTGGACGTGACTCACCATGAAGATGCCATTCTGAAAGCAAACATTATATTTGTAGCAATACACAGAGAACATTATCCTTCATTGTGGGACCTGAAGCATTTGCTCACTGGAAAGATCTTGGTGGACGTCAGCAATAACATGAGGGCGGACCAGTACCCGGAATCCAATGCCGAGTATTTATCATCGCTTTTCCCAGACTGCTACGTGGTCAAAGGATTCAACGTGGTCTCGGCCTGGGCATTGCAGCTAGGACCGAAAGATGCCAGCAGCCAAGTAAGTTGTATGCCTGCTTCTTTCGATGCCAGGTCAGATCCATGGCTGGAGAAAGACTTTGTTGATGTTTTCATAGCTGTGATGACATCATTACCCGTGTCATCGAAAAGCTGATGTCATCCGTATACAGATCAGCAAAATTCTCCAACCGCCAGGATCAAGTCAACAGCGCTTAATGATTTCTTTTTATTTTTTTTTATTAATTTCTTTCTTTTTGTATTTGTTTTTGTTCTTTGTTTTTTATTTATTTGTTTGTATTATTCTTTTCCTGTTTAGTATTGTTTTTGATTAATGATCATTCACAAAAACTGTGTTAGGGGAATTTCTTTTCCCGTTAGCATAGAGCAACATTGCACATGCTCGATATCAAGTCCGAGCATAGCACAAGCCTGTGGGTATTTTTTTTTTATATTTTCAATATTTTTAAAACTTTGTTTTACTTTTTCTTTTTAGTTCCCTTTGGGGGACTATAACCTGCGAACGTGTGATTGCTTGTTCTATATATTGCAGTGTATAGCTAAAATCATGGACTCCTATGCCAACATGGCAGCCATAGGGGACTTCAACCGGCCACCCATCGGCGCCCTCCGATCATGTCACCGGGGATGGACAGTGGTCTGTGTGGATCATGATTTTTTTGTTGCTTTCCTCGTAGGTCTATATCTGCAGCAATAATGTTCAGGCTCGGCATCACGTCATCGAACTCGCCCGCCAGATGAATTTCATTCCAATTGACATGGGGACATTATCTTCATCCAGGGAGATCGAGAACCTGCCTCTGCGCCTCTTCACTCCGTGGAAGGGCCCCGTGGTGATCGCCATCAGCCTGGCCACTTTCTTCTTCGTATATTCTTTCATTCGAGACATTATACATCCGTACTTCAAAAATCAGCAGAGCGATTTCTACAAGATCCCCATCGAGATCGTCAACAAGACTTTACCCGTCGTTGCCATCACTTTGCTGTCGTTGGTGTACTTGGCCGGACTCCTGGCTGCCGCTTACCAGCTGTATTACAGCACAAAGTATAGACGGTTTCCCACCTGGCTGGAGAACTGGCTCCAGTGTAGAAAACAGCTGGGTCTGCTCAGCTTCTTCTTTGCAGTCGTCCATGTTGTATACAGCATGTGTTTGCCCATGAGGAGGTCGGAGCGCTACTCGTTTCTCAACGCGGCTTATCAGCAGGTAAGGTGGCGATGTTGGGCATCTGCACTCATGCCAAGGGTACATATTGGTGTTACGGCGATTGGAGTGGATCCCAGCAGGAAGTACTGTAGAAGGAACGTCGTCCCTTAGGTTTTCCTTCCTTCTCCTGCTGGGACCTATTCCAATATTAGGTACAAAAATACCAAAGGAAATAGACTGTAGATCCAAGCAACACGCAACCCTGAAAAACACCTAAAAACAGATTTCTGACTTGAGTATATCCCCAAGACACAATTTTTGGGGTCCAGCCTCGTGGAGTCCTTTCCACCATGATGTGCAAGTGTCCACAGCTTTTACAAACTTTTTTTGTCCATGTCCATGTGGAGTTCAGCTCTGTTCACATTAGTGTATTGGCGTCCATCCATGACGGCCATGGTGGAAAAAGCTGTTAACCCGTTGATAACCTCATGCTGATAAAGTAAGAGCATGTGCACAAACGACATATATAGATATATAAATCCAATATTAAATCACAAAACTCAAGATAAAAAGCGGACGGCACCGCTGTTACCGTGTGACTTCAAGTGATGTGCGGCATACAGAAGCCCAGCAGCTGGGAATCTCGGGTGCCAGACCTGGAAACTGTCAATCCTGGGAATCCATGCAAAGAGAAGAGGTCGCACTCATCGAGATGGAAGTTTCACTGATTTATTGACATATCATGAACATGTCAAGTCGGGGGAGTGACATAAGGAGTGCAAGAAAGGCTGACAACGGCCGTTTCGCGCTGCTCGAGCACTTCAACGGGTCAAACCGTTGAAGCGCTCGAGCACCGCAAAACGGCCGTTGTCAGCCTTTCTTGCACTCCTTATGTCACTCCCCCGACTTGACATGTTCATGATATGTCAATAAATCAGTGAAACTTCCATCTCGATGAGTGCGACCTCTTCTCTTTGCATGGATTCCCAGATATATAAATCCACTGCATGTTACAATTACCAGCATTGAGGGTGGGATTTTATGAAATCTAATTTTTATGCTGAGGACGAAATGTGTAGCGGAAATTGACCGGATCAGCGGATTTGAAATCCAAACTATATAAATTTTTACTGCCGATTTTGACCTCGGTTTAAACTTGACACTGATGTGGTAATGGAGGTTTACCTTTACCAGTCCACACATCCGTGGGACACATCTGTTTTTTTTCTCGGACAGCGCATGGATCCATAGAGTTTTATTTATCCACAGACCCATCGGTTATAAAAACGGATCCGTGCCTTCCAGTGTGTGAAGCTCGGAGCGGGTCCTATTCTCATCCGTCTGGTGGATCAGACCTGGTCATTAAAGTCTACCGGGGTCCGTATAAGACGGATGACCCACAGAAGACAAACTTCGCACTTCTGTTTTCTTTCCGTGTTTCATCCATTTTTCATCGATTAATTGTTAAGAGTCGATGGATAAATAAAAGCTCGGACGCTGCCTGTTTTTGTTTTGAAAAACGATCAATTTTTTGACGATCAAAAAATTGGAGCAAAACTGATATCACGTAGAGAAGAAAATGGGTCATCTGTCACATATGTAAGGGCTCGTGTAGACGTCTGTGCAACACCGAGTACGGACCGGCTGGGCATGTCAGCGTCGTATATTTCCCGCGGCCATTCCGTGCACATGGCGGTCGTTGCTTCGATGTAAAATCAAAACAGTTGATTCATCTGCAAGACTGTGCAGCCGATCCTAATGGCCGCCGCATGTGAATGCAGCCTTAGACCTTAAGGCCCCGTCTCACTAAGCAATCTCGGTAGCGAGATCGCTGCTGAGTCACAACTTTTGTGACGTAACAGCGATCTCACCAGCGAGATTGCTGTGTGTGACAGCGATCAGCGAGCGGCCCCCCTGCCGGTATCGCTGATCGCTGCAAGAAACCTCTGGACATTTCTTTGGTCGCTGGTCTCCCGCTGGCCAGCACGCATCGCTGTGTGTGACAGCGGGAGACCAGCGATCAGGTGTAAAAAAATAATAAAAAAAAATAAAAAATATAGTTATTCTCACCTTCCGATGTCCCGTTCAGCCATCCTGCCTCTCTCCACGCTCCGGTCCCAGTGATCCTTTGCACGAATGACCGCGAGACTTTGTTATCCCGCGAGACCGTGACATCTCGCGGTCATTCTCGCAAAGGATCACTGGGACCGGAGCGTGGAGAGAGGCAGGATGGCTGAACAGGACGTCGGAAGGTGAGAATAACTATATTTTTTATTTTGATACTATTTTCTACAGCTCACCAGCGATCACATAGCCACTTACCAGCGATCCTGACACCTTCATATCGGTGTCGGGATCGCTGGTGAGTCGCTTAGTGTGACGGGGCCTTTATTCACATATCAATATTTATCACCTACGCAAAAGAAAGTGGTACCGATGTCATTAGTATTTTGGATCACTGTTTTTTATTTATCTGTGTGTCCATTTTTACCATAATACAGTACATTCCTATAAATGATTTATCTTTCCTAATCGTGTGTTTCTCACCCCGTTCCTAGGTGCACGGTAATGTAGGGAACTCCTGGAATGAAGAGGAAGTGTGGAGAGTGGAAATGTATATCTCCTTTGGTATAATGAGCCTTGGTCTCCTCTCCTTGCTGGCTGTCACGTCTATCCCATCTGTCAATAGTGCCTTAAACTGGCGGGAATTCAGCTTCATTCAGGTACTAAAATAAATGTGGAGGAAACGGACCCTGTAGGTCATGAGTAGTGATCAGCCAACGTGCCTGGGTGAGGTGTTATTTCAGCATGCTCGGGTGCTAACTGAGTGTCTTTGGCGTGCTCGAATACTATGTTTGAGTCCCCCGTGGCTGCATGTCTCGCGGCTGTTCGACAGCGCAACACATGCAGGGATGTCCTGTTTGTTAGGCAATCCATGCATGTGTTGAGGCTGTCGAACAGCCGTGAGACGTGCAGCCGCGGGGACTCGAACATAGTATTCGATCACACCGAAGACACTCGGTTAGCACCCAAGCATGTCCAGATAACACCTTTTCCAAGCAGGTTGGCTGATCACTAGTCATGAGATATCCAATATGGGCTTCTCTAGATTTTTTATGGATTTGCAAAAGATGAGATCTGCAGCGTAAATTGACATTCTGCAAGTATAAAATCAGGATTGTAGATTAATTTACGCTGCAGATTTTCTACCTGTAATTCCCAACTAATACATTTGTTGTGAGCGAATAAACCCAGTAAGGACCATCGTGTGCATCCAGCCCTTACAATAATGAGACTTCTCACTCCCTACGTCTAATCACCGAGACCTGCACCAAGACGTGAGATAACAACTGCCCCCCCCCCATCTCACAACCATGGCATATCCAGCCAATAAGCCATTAATATTTTAATATTTAGCCTAAACTATCTCGGTGGTAATGTCCCTTTCATATCAATGCTGCTTATTAACTATTTCCACGACTTACAAAAGAAATATAAAAAAAAATGTAAATAAAAAGCATATTTGGTATCTCCGCGTCTGTAAAAGTCCGATCCATCAAAATGCAAAGTTATATAATATATACATAAGAAAAACGAATGCCATAAAGAAAGTTTCAGAAATTAAATTTTTAATGCGTCAGCAAAAATTTAATAATAATACATTTTATTTCTATAGCGCCGACATATTCCGCAGCACTTTACATTTCAGAGGGGACTTGTACAGACAATAGACATTACAGCATAACAATAATCCCATAGATCATAACAGATACCAAGAGGAAAGAGGGCCCTGCTCGCAAGCTTACAATCTATGAGGAAAGAGGTAGACACGAAAGGTGGGTGGTAACAATAGCCCTGATTGTATGGACCAGCCATAATGATAAGTGTGTAACAGTACGGACACAGAGGGCTAATAGATGCATAAAGCATGTGGGAACATGATGCGGAGAACCTGGTTATGGTAAAACTTTTGGCTGTGCCACACAGGGATAGATTAGGTTAATGTGTTGAGGCAGTAGGCCAGTCTAAATAAATGCGTTTTCAGGGCACGCTTAAAATTGTGGGGATTGGGGACTAATCGTATTGACCTGGGAAGTGCATTCCAAAGAATTGGCGCAGCACGTGTATAGTCTTGGAGACGGGAGTGGGAGGTTCTGACTATTGAGGATGGTAACCTCAGGTCATCAGCAGAACGGAGGGAGCGGGTAGGGTGGTATACTGAAACAAGGGAGGAGATGTAGGGTGCTGCTGAGCCATGGAGGGCTTTGTTGGTGAGGGTAATAAGTTTGTACAGCAGCATTCAAGGCAGATTCATGGAGGGGGGAGAGTTTGGTAATAAAAAAATGATTGAAACGCTGTATGGACCCCGAATGGTCTCACCAAAAACTACAGCTCGATAAGCAAAAAAACAAGCTCCGAAGAAGCTCCATAGACAGAAAATACTAAAATAGTTATGGGCCTCGACTCTCGGGAAAATAGCGACATGAACTAATTTTTTTTTACAAAGATTAGAGTAATTTTAAAGTCACTAAAATAGTTTTTAAAAAAAGATACATTTGGTATCACATTAATCATACTGACCTGGAAAATCTTAATACCTGGTCATTTTTAGTGTACAATGAACAATGTAAAACAATGGAGGAATTGCAGTTTATTTTTACCATTTCATCTCACTTGGAATTTTTTTTCATTTTTTTTCATTACATTATAGGATAAAATGAATGGTGTCATTCAAAATTGCAACACAATGGCTCTTGGAAGTAGAAGAGGAGGAGGGAAAATTGACACAATGTTAGTTCATTTATAGGGGTTTTTTGGACCTTTGCATTGATGACCTGTTCCTAGGATGGGTCTTCAATATCAAATCAGTGGAGGGCCAATTTTCCAGGTGTTCACTAGAACTATGACAGCGTGGTGCATCATATAGTGGCCATAAATTGCCCTGCAGCTCTGCCCCATTCACAAATGCTTGCAGTACCATTTATGGCCACTACAGGATGTATGGTGCTGTTACACTTTTTGTTGCACCATTGTCCTGTCAATCAGCTGATCGGTGGGGGTTATTGAGAGTCAGCCTCCCGTAAAATCTTATATTGATGATGTATCTTAAAGCCGTTCTCCACTTTTGCTTACAATTTTTTTTCTCACTTAAATGCATGCAAGTGTGTTTAAAACTCATTTTGCAAAAAAAAAAAGCCAGTAGTAATGTAAATCAGAGGCTATAGAAGACAAACGATGCAAAATTATTAATGAAACCCAGATGCAAAAATGTTTTTTAGTCCCAATTGCTTGCATTTAAGCAAAAAAAAAAAAACTTGGTTCCAACCTGTTTAGGGATATTAAAGTACCGGGAGATCCCTTTAGTCCACATTTCCTATCAGTTTTCTGAATAAATCAGTGTATTTCTCAGCCCTTGGCTTTCTAAATCCTTAGATCAACACGTCACTTTCCCTTGGCACGGCTTTTATTTACTGTAAGGTTTGCATTTCACTTCTCACTTTCCTAGTTTATTGCACGGATCCTGAGTTCCCAGTTTAGCAAATAAAGCATAAGTATTATGGTCTTTACAAGGGGGCGTGGCTTACATAATGCAGAACAGCTAAAGACACGCCCCTGAGGATCCCGTGAGCCACGCCCCTTTGGAAAGCCAATAAAAATGATCACATTGGCCGTAATACAAAAGAAAAAAAAAGAAGAAGAATACTCAGGGGAGTAGCGGGAATAAAATAAGAGCAAAAACTGACCACTTTTGACCTGGTAACGGGTCCTCTTTAAGGTGTAAAACAGCAGTGACTGGAGGTGGCTGTTGGCGTCGAGTGCAGCCTGCATAGCACAGCTGGCACCCACCATCACGTGTGCTTTATAGAATGTACTAATATGTCCTATGTAGGAGCTAAGCCAAAAAATAACCGCTCCCGTGATGTGTTCTCAGTGCCTCCAGCACATCCGTAATGCAGACTTCTCCCAGGACACACGATCTGGACTTCTGTACAATACATCATTCATGTCTCCTGATCCCTGCAGCGCGCCAGAGAAACCGGAGAGGACGGACATAAAGCCTTTCACTAGTTAAGACCCACAGAGAATGTGGAGCAGGAAGATGGCACTAGTGATAAAGAGCGATAAGGCTTAAATCCGAGCTGCCTGGATAACTGCGGAAAGCTAGTACTCGCAGCATCTTAACCCCTTTACTCACCTGGACGTGCACTTATGAGCAGGTGGGAGATAACTCTGATCTTGGACATTTAAAGGGAGTGTCACTCCCCCCCCCCCAAAAAAAAAAAAAAAAAAAAACAATAAAAAGAGTAAAGAAAAATAAAATATAAAAAAGATATGACACTCATCCCACAGAAAATAAATTCCCGCACAGCCCTGTTGATACAAAATTTTAAAAAAAGTATGGCTTTGAGAATAGGGTGGTACCAAAAAAAAAGATTTTTAAAGTGATTTATTGTGCGGCTCATAACCCAACGGGTTCACAATATAAATTGTTTATAGCATCATGATGACATCATCAGTTTGTAAGGAGTAGGGTGAGCTACGTCGTCTTATACCTTGTGCGATCCTTCCTGACTGTCTCACTGTTTCTGTTTCCTCCAAGTCCACCCTAGGATACGTCGCCCTGCTGATCAGCACCTTCCACGTCCTGATATACGGCTGGAAAAGGGCCTTCGAAAAAGAATATTACCGCTTCTACACCCCTCCAAACTTTGTCATAGCGCTGATCTTGCCCACGATAGTAATCCTCGGAAAGATCGTGCTGCTCTGCCCGTGCGTCAGCAAAAAGTTACGGCGGATTAAAAGAGGCTGGGAGAAGAGTCACTTCAAGGAAAATCCGAGCAGCACCGTCGCACACGTATCTCCGGAGAGAGTCACGGTGATGTGACCGGGTCGCGTCCTTCTCATACTGTACTTCATTTATTTAGCTGCCTTGCCAGCAGGGGGCATCATAAGCTCACGTGGCAGCAAGATAGTAGGAAACAATATGAGAAATAGTGCCACCGCTCCCTTAAGGAGTGCCTGTTGCCTGTGTACAATGAAGGCAGCGATTTTATGGGATGCTTAAAGGGGTTGTTCACAAAAGGTTCAGAATGGGTTAAAAAACAAACGAGAAGCAATAATCATTGATCGCCCACTGCTAAATCAACAGGGTCACCACCGATCTATCAGCACATCGAAAATCACTGCTCAGACAAACTCCACTTCCTGCTCTCTCCAAGCACACAGGAAGTCACTTCTCAGCTAATCACTAACATCAACAATGACCCGCCCCCAACCAGTGATTGGCTGAGAGATCATTTCCTGTGTTTTTAGAGGGATAAGGAAATAGAAACAGGTGGAGCATACGGAAGTGTTTAAAATGGGAGCACAAGGGGATTGCTAAGGGATATTACTTTTCTTAACCGATCGTAAAACCTTTGTATAACATTTTTTTATTCTTTTTCTTAATTTTATATGCAACATTATTGCAACACCATTTTTATTGTTCCTCTTTTAATGATGCCACCATAGTGCCATCAGAGTTCACATTGATTGGGAGGGTTTCAGAGCAGTGCATGGAGGCAGACAGTCTTACTGCTATAGGGCCCATTGTGAGTGGGGGGCCCATTACTGAAATGACCTTCCTTCTTTTACTGCAGACACCACTAGAGGGAGCTCCAAGTATAGAGATGTCTACATCTAGTTCTATGCTATCTAATCAAATCTATATGTTGTGAGCTCCCCTAGTGGTGACTGCAGGCGGCCAGAGTTTCATCATATCACAATATAGTGTGATTTATAATATGGGATTTTTTAATGGTAATATAGCAAGGATTACACGACCCCCAGAGTGGATGCCCCCATTGTATGCCAGCAACAGATAAACCTTTATTCACACTTAAGTATCTAAAAATATCTAGTACATTCCAACATCTACATTCACAAGAATGTTGAAGAATTTATTAAGATTTTCATATATTGAATTGAAAAACTGGTTAAACAGAAACAATGTGCAAAATAAAATGGAGCCCTCTGGTTGCAGGGCTGATACTGTACATTAATGTGCAATGCACAGTGGTGCCTTCAGGTGGCAGGACTGATACTGTACATTAATATGCAGTGCACAGCAGTGCCCTCTGGTGGCAGGGCTGATACTGTACATTAATGTGCAATGCACTAGAGAGCTCTCTGGTGGCAGGACTGATACTGTACATTAATATGCAATGCACTGTGGTGCCCTCTGATGGCAGGGCTGGTATTGTACATTATTATGCAATGCACACTGGTACCAGGGCTGATACTGTACATTAATATGAAGTGCACAGCAGTGCCCTCTGGTGGCAGTTCTGATTCTGTACATTAATATGCAGTGCACTGTGGTGCCCTCTAGTACCAGATCTGATACTCTACATTAATATGCAGTGCACTGTGGTGCCCTCTGATGGCAGGGCTGGTATTGTACATTATTATGCCTTGCACACTGGTACCAGGGCTGATACTGTACATCTGTATCTGCAGATCTAAGCCAAGATGTGTTACAATAATTCTGTGTAGAATAGACATTCAATAACCGCGTCATCATGTGGCAATAACATATTTCCTACTAAAATTGGAAATTCACCAGTAAATGTGCCCCACTGTCTGACTGAACATCACCTTCAGCCCTTAGTTATATCTGGTAGAGCAGAGGCGTAGCTAGGGGTTCAGCTCAGGGGGAGCGAAAAATCTGAGTAGGCCCCTAACCTGTAACCCTGATTACAACTCAGGTGGCGAACCTAGTGGCAGTAGCTCTGGGTGGGCCCCCTCAGAGCAAGGGGCCCGGGGCGACTGCACCCTCTGCCCCACTGGTAGCTACGCTACTGTGGTAGAGTATAGAGTGAACCCTAAAATGTTATGTGACCATGGCCCTTTTCAAACCACACCAATAAAGGGGGCCCCTTAACCGCCCCCGTCCGCTTGGACACCAGTGCTCTGTCTTAAGGCGAAACATCCAAGCATTATGCACAATGCGTCACCGTTAAGGAGTCGTCGAGGTCTCTCCATTTTTCCTGGAGCCTCCTCAACTTTCGAGGAGGGTCGGCAAGTATGTAGTATACCTCCCATATACCTGCACTTATATATTGTGCCTGACTGCCCCTTTATTGATAATCAATAGGAACCCTTGGAAAAACGTCTGTGTGTGGGGTGGGCTGTCATGCGGGCATTCAGAGGCAGCTCTTGCAGCCACTACTGGGAGAAGGCTCAGCCCAAGATGCTTGGACCCACGTCGTGTATCCAAAACTGGAAGCTCATGAGCCCCAATGCTAAATCTCCATCAGGACCCCAGACATAGAGGTCTATAATAGTATTGTTCTTCTTATATGTGCCAAAGGGACCTTTTGGGACCCCCTATGTTACATTACAAGGGCATCCATTTATTGTAATGGGCACCATGCAAACCTACATTTCACCTGCCCTACAGTACAGGCCCTACAGTGTTGGGTTTTTGGAGCGTTTATTGATGAATTTTTGTATAGAAATAGTTGGGGGTGTGGGGGGAACACCAAGACCTCCTGTCTCAGATGGTCATAGGTCCAGTAGCACCAAAAGGGAACTCAATTTCAGTTTTGGCTATGGAGTACACCACCTCTATTCATGCTTGTGCCAATTGTCCGTAGACCTGGAGGACCCACCACTGTACTTATGGGTGGGGTTTTTTCCTATATTTCGGGGGTAATGCCCATTCAGGGTCGTTGCACGTGTCTGTGTCTTTCTTTGTGCAGTGTTAAGCCTCTTCTATGGTGTTACAGGGATTTCGATATCACAGTGGACAGTGTTTTGTAGTTGCAGTAATTCATCGGCACGTCGGCTTTCTAGTGACGTTTGGTTTTTATCTTATTTTTTTTGTAAGAGATTCGTATATTTCATTCTCAGTGGGGACATCGTGTAAAATGCAGATCATGACCAAAAATAAAATGTCGTGAAAGGGGTTTTGGTACCATAGACATTTATATGAAGCCATAGCATTAGCCCAAAATATCAGAAGGGTTGTATTGGAGTCCGAACTGCGGGAGAGCCACCAGGTAAGTTGTGGTTGCACTGGGACTTAAAGCCGAGGCTGGTACCGGACTCATCGGACCCTCAATTCTCAAAATATATCAGGGTCCCGGAAGTGAGACCCTCAGTTATCAGACACAGTATGCTACAAATGTCTAAGGTGTTAACCCCTTGTGTTCTCTCACTCCATCACATGCTCATCGTGCATTTGTGCCAAGACTTACAGTTACAGTTGTTTCTATTGATGTAGTGAAATCAATGCAATTTGATTTTTAGAGATGTGGACATCAGGCGCCGGCCGACCTTCTCCTATTTGTATTGGTTTCCATAATAAAATAATTATTTGTGGTTTCTTCATTTATTGAGTGTCCTGCATGCTGCTTAAGGGCTTGGGACTGGATCTCCTTAACAGCCAGGAATGGTGAGATGCCAGGCATGCCCCCTAAGCTAACCTCTACTCTATGAAAGTTCTGAAAAGTGCAATTTTTGCCATTCCCTTGCAAATTATCCACTGAAATGCCCCGTTCAAGATGCACTTTATGGGCAAAAGTATGTGTCCCCCAATACATTACATCTACAGGAGCTTTTATGACCTCCCATTCTACAGTCATAGACATTAATATGGAGTTGGTCCCTTTGCAGCTATTCCACTTTTTCCTGGTAGGATTTCTACGAGATTTTGAAGGCATCTGTGGGAAATTTGTCCCATCATCCAGAAGAACCATGTGTGAGGTCAGACCCTGATGTTGGAGGACAGGCCGGGCTCACAATCTCTTTCTGTTTCATCCCAAAGGTGTTGGATGTGGATGAGGTGCAGGCTCAGTGTGGCCGATCAGTCTCTTCCACCAAAACTTACCCATCCATATAGACATTGTGCACTGGACACAGTCATGGAGAACAGAAAAGGGTCTTCCCCAAACTATTGCCATAAAGTTGGAAGCTTTAATTATCCAAAGTGTCTTGGTATGATGAAGCACAGAAACATCCCCATAGAATTATCCCTGTTCCATTAAACTTTACAGTTGGTCCAGACTCCTGCATCTGACGCAGATAGAGAAGTGTGATCCATCACTGCACAAAACAAGTCTCCTCCAGAGTCCAGTGGTTGTGGCTTTACACCACTCCATCCGTCGCTCGACATTGTGCTTGGTAATGTAGGGATGCATGCAGCTGCTCTGCCATGAAGCTCATGACTCCAGAGCCCAATTTCTTCTAGAATTGCCCTGGCAATCACATAGCTTGCTTTGCTATACTGTGTCGTAACTTCCATTCATTTCAACGGGAGCTACTCAAACAGCGTAGGACAGCTGCACTTGACTGCTTTCATAAACTCGCCTCTGGTGGCCATCAGCATCTAAAAGCAGTCATTCCCATCTTTTTCATTGCCAATATGGGAATAAGTCTTTAATCCCTTTACCCCCCAAGGTGGTTTGCACGTTAATGCCCGGGCCAATTTTTACAATTCTGACCTCTGTCCCTTTATAAGGTTATAACTTTGGAACGCTTCCATGGATCCCGGTGATTCTGAGAATGTTTTTTGTGACATATTGTACTTCATGATAGTGGTAACATTTCTTCAATATAACTTGCGGTTGGGAAAAAAAACAAAAACAGAAATCTGGCGAAAATTTGGAAAATTTTGCAATTTTCAAACTTTGAATTCTTATGCCCTTAAATCAGAGAGATATATCACATAAAATAGTTAATAAATAATATTTCCCACATGACAACTTTACATCAGCACAATTTTTTTAAACAAATTTTTTTTTGTTAGGAAGTTATAAGGGTAAAAAGTTGACCAGTGATTTCTCCTTTTTCCAACAAAATTTTCAAACCCATTTTTTTAGGGACCACCTCACATTTGAAGTCACTTTGAGGGGCCCATATAATAGAAAATACCCAAAAGTGACATCACTCTAAAAACTGCACCCCTTAAGGTGCTCAAAACCACATTCAAGAAGTTTATTAACCCTTCAGGTGCTTCACAGGAATTTTTGGAATGTGGAAAAAAATTAGCATTTAACTTTTTTTCACAAAAAAATGAATTCAGATCAATTTTTTTTATTATAACAAGGGTAACAGGAAAAATGGACCCCAAAATTTGTTGTGCAATTTCCCCTGAGCATGCCGATACCCCATATGAGGGAAAAACCACTGTTTGGGCGCACGGCAGAGCTCACAAAAGAAGGAGGCCATTTGACTTTTTGAATGCAAAATTTGCTGGAACAATTGGCGGATGCCATATGGCATTTGGAGTGACCCTGATGTGCCTAAACAGTGAAAATCCCCCACGTGACACCATTTTGGAAACATAACCCCTCAGATCTAGATGTGTGGTGAGCACATTGAACCCTAAGGTTCTTCACAGAAGTTTATAATGTTGAGCCGTGAAAAAAGCACACAAAAAAAAAATCACATTTTCCCCACAAATATGTTTCTAGCCCCAAATTTTGCATTTTCATAAGGGTAAAAGGAGAAATTTCATCATACAATTTGTTGTGCGCCGATACCCCATATGAGGGAGAAAACTACTGTTTGGGCGCACAGCAGGGCTCGGAAGGGAAGGAGAGTCATTTGACTTTTTGAGTGTAAGATTTACTGGAATCATTAGTGGATGTCATCATATCCAGTTTGCAGAGCCCCTGATGTGCCTAAACAGTGGAAACCCCCCACAAGTGACACCATTTTGGAAGCTAGACCCCTCAAGGAATGTATTTAGATGTGTGGTGAGCACCTTAAACCCCCAGGTACTTCACAGAAGTTTATAACGTTGATCTGTGAAAATATAAAAATCACATGCTGCTGGCATGACGCTCTAATTTTCCCCACAAAAATGTTATGTTATTTTAGCCCCAAATTTTGCATTTTCATAAGAGTAACAGGAGAAATTGCACCATATAATTTGTAGTGCAATTTCTCCTGAGTACGCCGATACTCCATATGAGTGAGAAAACAACTGTTTGGGCGCACGGCAGGGCTCGGAAGGGAAGGAGCGTCATTTGACTTTTTGAATGTAAAATTTCCTGGAATCATTGCTGATTGTCATGTCTCGTTTGGAGAGCCCCTGATGTGCCTAAACAGTGTAAACTCCCCACAAGTGCAATTTCTCCTGAGTACGCTGATACCCCATATGTGGGGAAATACTACTTTTGAGGCACAGTGCAAAGCTCAGAAGGGAAGAGGCGCCATACTGGAGTTCAGATTTTGCTGGAATGGTTTGAGGGTGCCATGTCAAATTGGCAGAGCCCCTGAGGTGAGAAAAACCAACCAGTATTAAGTGGGTAAATGCATAGAGAATAAACCAATAAGAGCAAAAAACTCTTTTAAAAATTAACTTTTAATTAATACAGTTAGTGTCTATTCAAAAAATCGTCACAAAACGCCTATGCCTTATTTAGGGAGATGCAGTATTTTTGCACAATAAAGAAGATATTCAATGTACAGTTGTGCTCAAAAGTTTTTACATACTCCGGCAGAATTTTTGCTTTCTTGGCCTTTTTCAGACAATATGAATCACCAAAACTTTTTCTCCACTCATGGTTGGTGAAGCTGTCTGTCATGAACTGCGTGCTTGAAATCTCCCCAGAGTGGCTCAATTGGAGGTTTTTTCACGCCGTTAGGTGTGTGGTAGAATGGATAAGGCAGCTTTATACTTCGGGTCAGTACGATTACAGCGATAACACATTTATAGAATTATTTTTAGCACTTTTACACAATAACTATTTTATAGAAAAAATTGTTTTTGCATTGCTATATTATGAGAGCTATAACTTTTTTATTTCTCCACTGACGGCGCTGTATGGTGGCTTCTTTTTTTGCCTCCATCTACCTCAATATAGGGAATCTTCCACCAGAGGTTCCGCCTGAATCACGTATTTCAGAGATTTAGACTGAAACCCCAGTGTAGGCGCTCAGCGTAGAGCACAGGATAAATGTGCACCGAGCCTTACTGCGATCTTTGGGAGGCAGAATGAAAAAATCAACAGCAGGTGAAGAACTGGTTTTATTTTTTACGACGTTTTTACGACGTTCATCGTGCGGTATAAGTGATTAGGTTATTATTCTTTGGGTCGGTGCGATTACAGTGATACCAGATTTTTATTGGGTTTTTATGTTTGGCAGCTGTCACACACTAAAAGATGCTTTTAATTGCAAAAAATTGTTTTTGCATCACCACATTTTGAGCGCTATCATTTTTCCATATTTTGGCCCACAGAGTCATGTAAGGTCTTGTTTTTTGCGGGACGAGTTGACTTTTTAATTGGAACCATTTTCAGACACGACATTTTTTGATAGCTTTCTGTTCCAATTTTTGGGATGAACAAAACTCAGGTATTCAGGATATTTTTTGGGGGGTATGTCGTTCCGCGTGTGGTAAAATTGATAAAGTAGTTTCATTCTTTGGGTCAGTACGATTACAGCGATACCACAGTTATATCTTTTTTATGTTTTGGCGCTTTTACACAATAAAAACTATTTTATAGAAAGAAAAATTATTTTTGCATCACTTTATTGTGAGAGCTATAACTTTTTTATTTTTTTATATGACGCCGTATGGCAGCTTGTTTTTTGAGGGACAAGATGACATTTTCAGCGGTACCATGTTTATTTATGTCTTTTTTATTGCATTTTATTCCTATTTTTGTTCGGCATTATGATGATAAAGTGGGACTTGACCCCAGGAACCCAGCGCTGCAAAGCAACATTGCTAACTACTGAGCCACTGTGCTGCTCTAAGGCTATGTGCACACGTTGCGGATTCCGCTGCGGGTTTTTCGGCACGGAAATGCAGGTAAAACCGCAGGTAAAGTGACCTGCGGTTTTGCCCTGCGGTTTCACACCTCTACTATGTTAAAGGTGTGAAACTGCTGCGGAAACCGCCCAAACAACTGACATGCTGCGGTTTGTAAACCGCAGCAAAACCGCGTGAGCACAGTGTTTTTGAAAACCCATAGGCTTTCATTGTACTGTACCATGTCAGCGGAACTGCTGCGTTTCCGCAGGGCCAAAACCGCTGCGGAAACGCAGCAGAATCCGCAACGTGTGCACATAGCCTAATATTAGTTTTTGTGCAGTTTTTTTTTAATGATCCATATGGTGGTATTATTCAGTTACCACTGTATATGCTGGTAATGTATGGTCATGGTGTGACGGTATTATTTTTTTTCCATTTGTATGCGGTATTATTGGTATATTGGTCTTGGTATAACAGGCTATGTTCAGTAAAAGGATGACGTTATATTTAGACACCACCTGGTGATGATTTATGATCATGATGTGTCGGCATTAATTTAACTTTCAAAGTGGTGTTGGTAATACTGGTCTTGGTATAGTGGGCTTTGTTCAGTGATGTGAGATTTATATGTTATATTAGTATTATTGTTTTGTTTTTTTTTCTAAATGGGGTGAACATAGTCTCTAGCAATGCCACTTGGGTCCACACATCTGAGTAATACGATGGAGGTGGTGGTGGGGCCCAGGTCCAAATTTCGCCCTGGAGCCCATAGGATTCTGGTTAACCCTATGCTAACCCTTGTTTCCCCACTATGGGATACCGAGGGATAGAATTGTGCAAATAATGATTTCGAGCTTCATAGAGTTTCTCATTTTTCTACAATGCTCTGATCGGAATATGTCATTTCCGAATCAGCTCCATTGCACAATTCTGGGATTATTTTACACCAATATTGCACCATTTTCCAGTAACTTCTCCACCAAGAGGATATTGCACATCTGGAAGCCAAATAAAAGGCTGATACATCTATGGGGCCATACATTACTGGAAACTAATACCCACAGTGACCTTCAGCCTCAGGGATATGCATCCGGTTCCACTCCATTAAGCAGATGGTTTATTTTTGGTTTAGTTTTCAGGTTACTGGCTGGCGACCGTCCTCTGAACTTAAGTTTATCTATTGGCAAATATCCTGGGCACAAATAAGCCAAGTCAGCTCGGTTGGACAAAGTTTAATGCACTCTCTGCAAATAGGAAAAAAAGGGGCTTCAAAAAGTCAATTTTTACCCATCTGCAACCACAGAGTAAATCTGATGACTGCAGAGTAAAACTTATCCTTTTATACAGATTCTTTATTTGCATGTTTTACAAAAGTTATACAAAAGAGAAAAAAATAATTATTCCAATTGTCTAGAAAAGAACGACTAAATGTGCAGTTTATATATCAGAAAAAAATCTGAAGAGAAATATCACAAGGAAGGGATAAAAAAAAAAGCCTATTTACCTGTTTAAACCTCTTTATGACGTACCTGTGTGGGTTTGTGAAGCAGGCTCAGGAGCTGAGCATGCACAACACCCAGGAGACGGCGACTGCGTTACACAGTCGGCATCTGCCGGTAATGGCAGCAACTGGATCTCTGCTGCTTAACCATTTAATGATCCTTTCAATAACAGACATTGGCATTTAAATGGCACATATTCCATTTTTTGCTGATTTCTGATGGCTTCTCATGCATGGCAGTCAGGGGCTTACTGAAGACCCCCACATCTGCTCTCATAGACCTGCCATGAAGCCCGGCCCATGGCTGTACGATCCATCACCTCTTCAGTTCTATGGAACCAGTGGCTGGGCTTCATAGGACAACTTAATTTTTACTAAATACTACGACACAGTAGTACGGCAGTAATCAAGTCACAGGTACATGTTGTCCAAAGGGGATAAAAAATAAAGAAACTTTTTTTTAAGAAAACTATAAAAACATAAAAATTTGAATCTTCCAAATTCCCCCCATAAGAAACATAGAAAAATAAACATTTAACATTGGAGTGTCCATAAAAGTCCAATCTATGAAATATAAAATAAGCCCTTATTGCAAACGCCTAAAGAGAAGTTTCTACAATCAGTGATGGTTTGGGGAGCCATGTCATCTGCTGGTGTAGGTCCACTGTGTTTTATCAAGACCAAAGTCAGCGCAGCCGTCTACCAGGACATTATAGAGCACTTCATGCTTCCCTCTGCTGACAAACTTTTTGGAGATGGAAATGTCATTCTCCAGCAGGACTTAGTCCCTGTCCACACTGCCAAAAGTACCAATACCTGGTGTAAAATCAACAGTATCACTGTGCTTGATTGGCAGCAAACTCGCCTGACCTTAACCCCATGGAGAATCTATGGAGTATTGTCAAGAGGAAGATGAGAGACACCAGACCCAACAATGCAGACGAGCTGAAGGCTGCTATCAAAGCAACCTGGGCTTCTATAACCCCTCAGCAGTGCCAAAGGCTGATCGCCTCCATGCCACGCCGCATTGATGCAGTAATTGATGCAAAAGGAGCCCCGACCAAGTATTGAGTGCATTTACTGAACATACACTTCAGTAGGCCATTTCGGATTTTAAAATAATTTTTCAAGCTGGTGTTATAAAGTATTCTAATTTACTGAGATAATGACTTTTGGGTTTTCATTGGCTGTAACCATAATCATCAACATTAACAGAAATAAACACGTGAAATAGATCACTCTGTGTGTAATGACTCTATAGAATATAGGAGAGTCACTTTTTGTATTGAAGAACTGAAATAAATTCACTTTTTCATGATATTCTAATTTTGTGAGACGCACCTGTATCAATCACCAGCAGCAGTCATGCGGCCAGGCTGCAAGTAATGCCTCCAGATTTATGCAGCCTGTGGCTTGGGCAGCATGAATCCGGTGACAGGTTCCCTTTATTTGGAATGTCTGATCTGAAATACAGTTCACAGTAGAGCGGGCTGCGGCCTTTTACAAATGTTACACCAGTCTGTGTGTAACAGTCGCCTGTCCGAGCCGGCCAAGTCACTTGCGTTGAACCTGGTGCGGTCTTGTTTGACACACAGACCAAAATTTCATCCATGCGTCTTACACCCCAAGATGCACAATTTAATCTTTCATGGTTTGAGTAACGACCTTAATGAGGTCATTGCATCTGGGGGCTTTTTTATGGTGCTGGGAAATAAGTGTACAGTGCCCCCCCCCCCCCATCAGTGAGCGAAAATCCTGCGGGTAACAGCTGTATATGACGATTACCCCTTTAAATGCTGCTGCCAATGACGACAGCGGCATCTAAGGGGTTAAACGGTTAAATCTCCCCATTTAACACTATCGGCTCCCCCGCGATCGCCATCACAGGTGCCAATAATTGCCATCGCACATCGAGGACCAAAATTTCATCAGTACATCTCTCAAAGTTTGAGTAAAGACCACCATGAAGTCACTGGGTTGGGAGCAGGAGACCCCAGGCCAGTCCTGACATTGCGGACCGCGGTCAGTACTGCAACCGAGAAATGAATGATGTAGGTATGAAACCAAATCTGTGTCCATGAAGCAAAGTATTGGGGTTTCCCCAAAGCTATCTGCCTCTATAACATCCAAATATTCTTTACATAATGTGTTACAAATAAATAATAAATCCCTTCTTCCCTCCTCTGTGGCCGCCATGATGGCACGATGACGTCACCCCCCAGGAAAGCCCGGAGCTCTCTGCAGACACGGCCTGTCGCCATAGCAACCGTTGTTGTTTGTGTTGCCGAGCAGGGAAGGAGCCGCGCTGTCCTCACTACACAGCCCGCCATGCCGGCAGCTCAGGAGGTGGCGGCTGCCCGGGCCCCGGTACAAGCCAGCAGCATGACCCTCACAGAAGCGATGACGTCAGGAAACGGCAAACCGAACGGACGCCCGGTGGTGAGACTGCTGGTGACGGATACGGAGCTGGTGCAGCGAGAGGTAACGGCCATGACACCTCCCAGCCAGCGGTGGCGCTGTGTGATTACCAAATAATGCTGTATGCAGTGTATACAGACCAGACAACTGCCACGCTGTAACCGTAGAGACCGCCGCCACGCTGTAACCGTAGAGACCGCCGCTACTCTGTAACCGTAGAGACCGCCGCCACGCTGTAACCGTAGAGACCGCCGCTACTCTGTAACCGTAGAGACCGCCGCCACGCTGTAACCGTAGAGACCGCCGCCACTCTGTCACCGTAGAGACCGCCGCCACTCTGTAACCGTAGAGACCGCCGCCACTCTGTAACCGTAGAGACCGCCGCTACTCTGTAATCGTAGAGACCGCCGCCACGCTGTAACCGTAGAGACAGCCGCCACTCTGTAACCGTAGAGACCGCCGCCACTCTGTAACCGTAGAGACCGCCGCCACTCTGTAACCGTAGAGACCGCCGCCACTCTGTAACCGTAGAGACCGCCGCTACTCTGTAACCGTAGAGACCGCCGCTACTCTGTAACCGTAGAGACCGCCGCCACGCTGTAACCGTAGAGACCGCCGCCACTCTGTAACCGTAGAGACCGCCGCTACTCTGTAACCGTAGAGACCGCCGCTACTCTGTAACCGTAGAGACCGCCGCCACTCTGTAACCGTAGAGACCGCCGCCACTCTGTAACCGTAGAGACCGCCGCCACTCTGTAACCGTAGAGACCGCCGCCACTCTGTAACCGTAGAGACCGCCGCTACTCTGTAACCGTAGAGACCGCCGCCACTCTGTAATCGTAGAGACCGCCGCCACGCTGTAACCGTAGAGACAGCCGCCACTCTGTAACCGTAGAGACCGCCGCCACTCTGTAACCGTAGAGACCGCCGCCACTCTGTAACCGTAGAGACCGCCGCCACTCTGTAACCGTAGAGACCGCCGCCACTCTGTAACCGTAGAGACCGCCGCTACTCTGTAACCGTAGAGACCGCCGCTACTCTGTAACCGTAGAGATCGCCGCTACTCTGTAATCGTAGAGACCGCCGCCACGCTGTAACCGTAGAGACCGCCGCCACTCTGTAACCGTAGAGACCGCCGCCACTCTGTAACCGTAGAGACCGCCGCTACTCTGTAACCGTAGAGACCTCCGCCGCGCTGTAACCGTAGAGACCGCTGCTATATTGTAACCGTAGAGTTTGTCGCCATTTTTTGGACCGGTAACTCTTATTTTTTTCATCCAGGGCTCGTTTTTTTTTTGTGTGACGAGCTGACTTTTTATCGATGTCGTTTTGGTCGCTTTCTATGCCATCCTTTTCCGGGAGGTGTGATGAATGAAAATCTCCAATATTTGGGCGTTCACCGGTTTTGCAGATAGCGAAGATGTTTATTTTTTTATTTCTTTTAAAAAGGCGGGGAGAGTTTTTTCACGTGACAGGTTCCTTTAAGGCCACGTTCACACCTTCAGTATTTGGTCAGTATTTTACATCAGTATTTGTAAGCCAAAACCAGGAGTGGGTGATAAATACAGAAGTGGTGACATGTTTCTATTAGGCCTTGTTCACACGTACCGTTTTTTTTAGCGTTTCCGCGGCGGTATTTTCCGCGAAAAATAAGCATCCCATGCATTCCTATGGGATTCCACAATGCTGTGCTAATTCTGCGGTTTCTACCGCGGCGGAATCGCTTCGCGGTAAAAAACGCAGCATGCTCATTAATTTCGCGAAATCGCGGCGATCCCGCACCCATAGGAATGCATTGTTCCGCTTACTTTCCCCATGTGGCTGTGCACACCATGCGAAAAGTAAGCAGAACATTTGCGGATGGTACCCACGGTCCGGAGGAGAGGAGACTGTCCTCCGGGCTTTGGGTACCATATCCCTGTAAAAAATAGAATTAAAATAAAAAATATTGTTATTCTCACCTTCCGGCGTTCCGCGCAGCCTTCCTGCCTCTCTCCACGCTCCCGGTCCCAGTAAGCCTTTGCGAGCGATGACGTCCGTTCTCGCGGGATCGCGAAGTCTCGCGGTCATTCGCGCGACGTCATCGCGAATGACCGTGAGACGTCGCGATCCTGCGAGAATGGACGTCATCACGGTAATTGTCGCAAAGGATTACTGGGACCGGGAGCGTGGAGAGAGGCAGGAAGACTGCGCGGAACGCCGGAAGGTAAGAATAACAATATTTTTTTTTTATTATTATATTTTACATTCTATCTTTTACTATTGATGCCGCATGGGCGGCCTCAGTAGTAAAAAGTTGGTCACACTCGTCAAACACTATGTTTGACAAGTGTGACCAACCTGTCAATCAGTTCTCCAAGCGATGCTACAGATCGCTTGGAAAACGCTAGCAATTCTGCAAGTTAATTACGCTTGCAAAATGCTAGTTTTTCCGCGGGAAAATCGCGGGAATTTAAAATGCGATTTTTCCTGTGGAATGGAATTCCGGAATTCTCGCGGTAATTCCCGCGAGAGTTCCGCTACGTGTGAACCCAGCCTTATACTTTTCCTGATTCTTCTACTCCTGGTTTTGGCTTACAAATACTGATGCAAAATACTGATCAAATACTGAATGTGTGAACGTGGCCTTACTCTGAAGCTGGTGCTGCGTCATTTTTTTTGTTTATAATATATATATATTTTTTTTATTATTGTTTTTTCCAATTTTTATTCTTAATTTGATCCATATGTTAAAGGGGATAAGCGCCCTCTATATTCACTGGCAGAGCTGTATAGGTCTGCATGGGGCCAGCAGCTCTTCTGTGCCTGGAAAACACCTAGTGATCATATGATCGCCGGGTCCATTAAACACATTGGCATTGCAGATGCTTCTATCCTCTAAGTAGTGGTCAGTGAGTGTTATGTAAATGTGAAGTGAAAATAAACCTCTCCTGTTTTCTCCCCAGGGTCCCCAGCTGTGTCTGGCAGCCATAGGTCCTGACCTGCTCCAGCTAAATTGCAGGAACTTTAATCCTGCGCTATAAATTTACACCGGCCCAGTGCAGTATGCTTAGAGAGTTTGGTTATTATGAGGTTAAAATCAAGCTATAGGACTATACCACTCTATAGGAATTGTAGCGGTACCCTGCGAGTCTGCAGTTACATGAGTGACCATATAATGTAAGGTCATGCTGACACCTACAACCTCTAAAGAGTTGTTAAGCTGAGTTTAGTTGGTAGATGTTCCCAAACATACAAAGCTTAAATCTCACATGCCCCAAATGAAGTTATGGGCCGTATAGCACCTGTGTACAGGTGCGTAGAGGCGGTATAGCACATGGGTACATATGAGCAGGGGCGGTATAGCACATGGGTACAGGTGAGCAGGGGCGGTATAGCACCTGTGTACAGGCGCGTAGAGGTGGTATACCACATGGGTACAGGTGAGTAGGGGTGGTATAGCACCTGTGTACAGGCGAGTAGGGGCGGTAAAGCACCTGGGTACAGGCAAGTAGGGGCGGTATAGCACCTGTGTACAGGCGAGATGGGGTGGTATATCACATGGGTACAGGCGAGTAGGGGCGGTATAACACGTGTACAGGAAAGTAGGGGCGGTATAGCACATGTGTCTAGGCAAGTAGGGGCGGTATAGCACCTGTGTACAGGCGAGATGGGGTGGTATATCACATGGGTACAGGTGAGTAGGGGCGGTATAGCACCTGTGTACAGGCGAGTAGGGGCGGTATAGCACATGTGTACAGGAAAGTAGGGGCGGTATAGCACATGTGTCTAGGCAAGTAGGGGCGGTATAACAAATGTACAGGCGAGTAGGGGCAGTATAGCACCTGTGTCTAGGCGAGTAGGGGCAGTATAGCACCTGTGTACAAGCGAGTAGGGGCGGTATAGCACATGTGTCTAGGCGAGTAGGGGCGGTATAACGTGTACAGTCGAGTCGGGGCAGTATAGCACCTGTGTCTAGGCGAGTAGGGGCAGTATAGCACCTGTGTACAAGTGAGTAGGGTTGGTATAGCACATGTGTCTAGGCAAGTAGGGGCGGTATAACACGTGTACAGGCGAGTAGGGGCGGTATAGCACCTGTGTCTAGGCGAGTAGGGGCAGTATAGCACCTGTGTACAAGCGAGTAGGGGCGGTATAGCACCTGTGTCTAGGCGAGTAGGGGCGGTATAACACGTGTACAGGCGAGTAGGGGCGGTATAGCACCTGTGTCTAGGCGAGTAGGGGCAGTATAGCACCTGTGTACAAGCGAGTAGGGGCGGTATAGCACCTGTGTCTAGGCGAGTAGGGGCAGTATAGCACCTGTGTACAAGCGAGTAGGGGCGGTATAGCACATGTGTCAAGGCGAGTAGGGGCGGTATAACACGTGTACAGGCGAGTAGGGGCGGTATAGCACCTGTGTCTAGGCGAGTAGGGGCGGTATAGCACCTGTGTCTAGGCGAGTAGGGGCGGTATAGCACCTGGGTCTAGGCGAGTAGGGGCAGTATAACACCTGTGTACAGGCGAGTAGAAGCGGTATACCACATGGGTACAGGTGAGCAGGGGCGGTATAGCACCTGTGTACAAGCGAGTAGGGGCGGTATAGCACCTGTGTCTAGGCGAGTAGGGGCAGTATAGCACCTGTGTACAAGCGAGTAGGGGCGGTATAGCACATGTGTCAAGGCGAGTAGGGGTGGTATAACACGTGTACAGGCAAGTAGGGGCGGTATAGCACCTGTGTCTAGGCGAGTAAGGGCGGTATAGCACCTGTGTCTAGGCGAGTAGGGACAGTATAGCACCTGTGTCTAGGCGAGTAGGGGCAGTATAGCACCTGGGTCTAGGCGAGTAGGGGCGGTATAACACCTGTGTACAGGCGAGTAGAAGCGGTATACCACATGGGTACAGGCGAGTAGGGGCGGTATAGCACCTGTGTACAGGCGAGTAGGGGTGGTATAGCACCTGTGTCTAGGCGAGTAGGGGCGGTATAGCACCTGTGTCTAGGCGAGTAGGGGCAGTATAGCACCTGTGTCTAGGCGAGTAGGGGCAGTATAGCACCTGTGTACAAGTGAGTAGGGTTGGTATAGCACATGTGTCTAGGCAAGTAGGGGCGGTATAACACGTGTACAGGCGAGTAGGGGCGGTATAGCACCTGTGTCTAGGCGAGTAGGGGCAGTATAGCACCTGTGTACAAGCGAGTAGGGGCGGTATAGCACCTGTGTCTAGGCGAGTAGGGGCAGTATAGCACCTGTGTACAAGCGAGTAGGGGCGGTATAGCACATGTGTCAAGGCGAGTAGGGGCGGTATAACACGTGTACAGGCGAGTAGGGGCGGTATAGCACCTGTGTCTAGGCGAGTAGGGGCGGTATAGCACCTGTGTCTAGGCGAGTAGGGGCAGTATAGCACCTGTGTCTAGGCGAGTAGGGGCGGTATAGCACCTGGGTCTAGGCGAGTAGGGGCAGTATAACACCTGTGTACAGGCGAGTAGAAGCGGTATACCACATGGGTACAGGTGAGCAGGGGCGGTATAGCACCTGTGTACAAGCGAGTAGGGGCGGTATAGCACCTGTGTCTAGGCGAGTAGGGGCAGTATAGCACCTGTGTACAAGCGAGTAGGGGCAGTATAGCACATGTGTCAAGGCGAGTAGGGGCGGTATAACACGTGTACAGGCGAGTAGGGGCGGTATAGCACCTGTGTCTAGGCGAGTAGGGGCGGTATAGCACCTGTGTCTAGGCGAGTAGGGGCGGTATAGCACCTGGGTCTAGGCGAGTAGGGGCGGTATAACACCTGTGTACAGGCGAGTAGAAGCGGTATACCACATGGGTACAGGCGAGTAGGGGCGGTATAGCACCTGTGTACAGGCGAGTAGGTTGTTGAATGTTTCTAACACCTCTGGAGAGTAATGGTGGTTTTAAGGTTCAGCTGAATATTTTTGATGACGGAGTTAAGCTATCGGGCTGACACATTTTACTTTTCATAATAATTTATTAGCCCGTTTTTCATATGGAAGTAGTATTATGACTGTATTGGGTGGTTGTTCCACAGGAAAAAGATACCATTTTTGTGGGGATCCGATATACCAGTAAGGCCGGCATCACACTAGAGAGGAATACGGACGAGTGAGAGGCAATAAAAAAACGCATTGCCCACGGACCAATGATTCTCTATGGGGCAGCTCCCCTCAGCCGTATTTTTCTCGCGTATTTTCTACGGTCCGTGCCAATGGCAGCATGCTGCGATTGTCAGCGTATTACGACCGTAGTACGCCAGTGCAAGTCTATGGGTGCGCAAAAAAACGCATTACACACGGACCACACATGTGACTTGCGAGAAATACGCAAGACTTTTCCTGGTGACAGGAAATGGAACAATCCATCATCAGGAAGCTTAGACATGCAAATTAGCTCAAAAAGCGCTCCAGACATCCAGGAAGTCAGCCTCCACGGAGTCCTGCAGCGTCATGTCTGGCCACATTAATATGGAGCTCCTAATTGTATTGGTCCAGGAAAGGCCCGAACTTTGTGACCAACGGGATGCCCATTATTCTGACCGGGGCCGCAAAGAGGCGACATGGAGGCGCATCTGTGTGAACATGTTCCCAGACTATGCCCAACGGCCACGTGAGGAGCAACAACAAATTCGTAAGTAATGGCCATTTTTTTTTTCAGCTTAAAGGCCAGAACTGAGCTTTTTTAAATGTAGCCCCTACAATCCTAGACTGTGTATGTAGGTATCCCTGTTTGCTAAAGAAAAATTTAGATAAAAACCACCCCCTACTAGGCCACGTGACTATGTGAAATGTTAGGAATATTGCTTGGGACAATTCACAAAGGTTACAGTCCCTTTTCAATTCACATTGCAGTTGAGGATGTGATGAGACGCTGGCGCAGCATCCGCGACCAGTACCGGCAGGAAAGACAGCAGAGGGCCAGGAGTGGGACAGCAACACCGACCAAGCGGAAATACATCTATTTTGACCGCTTGGCATTTTTGGCACCAAGTATGGATCTCAGACCGTAAGTACAGACATCACACCACATGACACATATGCTTTTTAGGGTCAGAGCTACATTTTGTTTTTTATACATTTCCTAACAGAACTCAGTCCAACCTCACAGAGAGGGAGACAGGGTCGGATACCGAGCCCATTATAGACCCGGACGGGGGATGTGAAGAGGTGGCTGGCCCATCTTCTGACCAGAGCTTTTGCAACCCCCAAGCTCCACCAACATCAGGCCCAGCATCAGGTTCTGCACCTGGTCCAGACCCAGCAGAGCCACCAGAAGCCAGCAACTTAGAAGACCCTGGCAACAGCAGCAGCCCTACTGGCCGTGTTGAGGGGTCCCCCCAGCCTGCAGCCATAGGCCGCCGTGGGAGACCGAGAAGGGACAACACTGCCACTGATACCCGGAAGCATGTAGACACAGGTGTCCTAAATTACCTGTCCATGGCTGCCCAGGATGAAGGTGAAGAGGCATATTTCCGAATCCTGGCCCGGTACCTCCGTCTCCTACCCCGTGAGGTGAGGCTACGTGTGCGCAGATCCATTCAGATTCTAATTGATGCATGCATGCACCCCTATGACCCATATGAGTTGTTTGTGTATCTTGAGAGGTGGCAGCTCTCAACTCGTAACTGTCTCCGCCTTGTCCGACAACCAGCTGTGCATGCTTAATTAGGATCTGAGTGTCCGCCTGCACGTGTGCCTACACCTCCACCCATTCCCTCCCCCAAACCAACCTTGGCAACAACAGGGTCAAATGGCAGCCTATAACCAACGTGCCCAATATGGCCACTTATACAGACCTAGTGTTGGAGGCTGGCCCCAACCTGGGTTTGGACGACATGGTCATATTGGGGGGTATGATGGACGTGGCTACAAGCAGCCACAGGATTATAATCGACAGTATCCTTATGGTCTCTTTGGTGCGCAGCTGCAGGATCATAGCCACATCTTCCCACAGGAGCCAAGATCATCCACCCCAACAGGGTGATGGTCAAGCTGGGCACCCCAACCCCCAACAAAGAGATGAAGGCCTCCCGCCATCACCTCCGCCAAGCTACCAGCAGTTATAAACTAGCTAATTGATTTTTAAATTTTTTTGTTGATATTTATAATTTCTTGCTACCTCTTTGTGTGTCAAAAAATATACAGAAAAGGCTAAATGGCCTGGGCAATATCTGCCATATAACAAAAATATGGTACACCGTATTGTGAGCTATTTTTTGCATTTATAAAACATTTGAAAATGCATCTTTGGCCTTCTTCCTGAATTATTTGAAATCCCACCTCGCTGATCAGCGACAGTTGCTTAGTCGTCGTGGCAACACGGCCGCATTGCTTATTGTACAGGCACATTACAGCCGTTAAAGGCATCACTGCTGCGTTGCTCATTACACAGGCACAGTCCTGTACATATTCTGGAGTACAATGCATTAGGTGACAGCAGAAAGGTGAATGCAGCTCTGGGTGTAACTGGAGTACAATACATTAGGTAAGATCTGAACAGTGACTGCAGCTCTGGCTGTAACAGGAGTATAATACATTTAGGTAAGAGCACAACAGTGACTGCAGATCTGGGTGTAAATGGACTACAATACATTAGGTAAAAGAAGAACAGTGACTGCAGCTCTGGGAGTAACTGGAGTACAATACATTAGATAACAGCAGAACAGTGACTGCAGATCTGGGTGTAACTGGAGTACACTACATTAGGTAACAGCAGAACGGTGACTGCAGCTCCGGGTGTAACAGGAGTATAATACACTAGATGGTGGCCCGATTCTATCGCATCGGGTATTCTAGAGTCTCTGTTAAAATAAAAAATAGTTATATGCTCACCTTCCGACGGCCCCCGGACTCTGTCCCTCCTCTCTCCACGCTCCTGGCATCTTCCGGTCCCAGTAATGCTTAGCGAGAAGGGCCGGAGATGACGTTACTCTCGCGAGAGCGTGACGTCATCAGCGGTGTTTTGCGCTAAGCATTACTGGGACCGGAAGATGCCGGGAGCGTGGTAAGAGGAGAGAAAGAGTCAGGAGGTGAGTAGATCACTCTTTTTTATTTTAACAGAGACTCTAGAATACCCGATGCGATAGAATCGGGCCACCATCTAGTCACATATAAACAGACAACACAAATCAGAGAAGACCAAACCAAAAAAATTATATACACACACATAAGAACATCACAACATAGATACAGCCTGATCTTGCCAGGTAGTAGAACCATGAGGTGAAACAAAATACTGGGTGAACACATCACGTACTTTGAGTCCTGAGAGAGGACGCTGTAAAGGGAGCACATGTGGCCTAGGCCTAGCCCCATTGTCCACCACACCTTCAGTCACATCAGATGAGGAGCAATCATGCAGTCTAGTGAAGTTATGGAGGACCACACAAGCTTTGATGACCTCATTGACATTGGCTTCACTCAGCTGAATGGCAGACTGGAGGACACGCCATTTGGCACAAAGAATGCCGAAGACGCACTCCACCAGTCTTCGGGCACGTGAAAGGCGCACATTAAAAATCCTGCGCCGGTATGGCCTCATGACATGCCTGGTCAATTGGAAGGCTTCATCCCCCACTAGGACATAAGGCACCGCTTCTTGATTTGAACCTGGCAGCTGACGTGGTGGTGGTAGGTCCAACAGGTTATTGCGCAGCCGCCGACCCATAATGGAAGAATTGAAGACTCTAGAGTCTCCAGTTCTTCCATAAGCCCCAATGTCTACAATTATAAACCTGTAGTTGCTGTCAACCAGAGTCAACAATACTACAGAAAAATATTGTTTATAATTATAGAATTGGGACCTTGAGTTCGGCGGCTTACGCACGCGGATGTGCTTCCCATCCAGGGCTCCAATACAATTGGCAGTGCAACTCAAATCCCCTGGCAATCCTCAACCAGTCTCCCATCTTGGGCTCTGGCATGTAGGATGATGAACTCTGGACCAGATTTCCGAACATGTAGCACGAACGATGCCGGATATTGTCGATCGCCCAATTAAAAACTCCAGATGGAGTGCTGCATAAGAAAGGCCAGTTGAGAGGAACCTACAACTAAACAAATGTAGAAAATATATACATTAAAATACATGCTCAAGGTTGCACACATTACATATAGATCACCAGAACAGTGTGTAAGTAAGAAGCTAGGCGAACAATACACATACACATGTCCCACGGCTATGTAATGTAGAATAACACATCAAAGTGTTCTAAGTTTGAGAGCATATATTTGGTATCAATACCTAATGTTTCTTGGCCAAAAAGGGGTTACCGAGTAAGAGAATTAGTTGAGAAAATAATCATTTACATACATTCTGTAGCTGAGAAATACATACCGTAACGTAAGGAGAAGGCGCTCCTCCGCAGAGATACATTTGCGCATCCGGGTGTCCTGGAAGGTGATCCCTCAAAGCACTGTCTCCAACAAAGCATCAAAGGTAGACACGGTCATCCGACAATAGAGGAAAAACTTGTCAGGATGTGTTCTCAGAGCTGCATAAAGCCTGTGAAAATGGCCTTTATTGAGGCGTTGTCTCAAATGCGGATGCACCCACATTCGTCTCCTCCTCCTCGGATCCACAAAACCCAGTTGAACACAACTGGACAAAACCCAGTTGAACACAAGACGGTCAGTTGGGGTGAACTGAAGTGTGTCAGACATGTTTGCTAACAACTAGCAAGACACCCACACAAGCACAGCACCAAAATGGGCAGCTTGGAGGCTGCCACCTGATGCTGAGGCAATAAATAGGGTTGGTGCTCATGATTTAAATTATGTGCAGGCCTCAAAACCGTTAAATGTCCATCTTGCAAGGTTGCGAGAAAAAACGGTATACGGATGCTATACGGATTACGTACGGATGCTTACATGAGAAAAATACGCGCCCACTCCCTGACAACGGATGACATACGGAGCACTATTTAGGGACCATTTATGCGTATTATGGACGTAAAATACGGTCCGTATTTTTCTACCTTGTGTGTGACTCCAGCCTAATGGAAACTGTGGTATAAAAGCCATATGCAAATCAGGACAGAAGTGCACTGGAGGCGTGGCAATGCATACAATGCACTTCCAGTGGCCTCAACACTAGATTGCTCATGTGTGAGACATCAGATCTATAAAAAAAAATATATATATATAATTTTTATAAAAGGAGAAGCCCAGACCCAGTCATACCACTAGTTCCATTTGTACTAAGCTGCTGACCGGTTCCGTTGTCATAGTGAAGCAACCAATATTACAGCTCTAAAGGGAACCTGTCACATTGCACATGTAGTCCAGTCTGTGGCAGCAGGCTATAGAGCAGAACAGCTGAGCAGATTAATATATATATACAGTTAGGTCCATATATATTTGGACAGAGACAACATTTTTCTAATTTTGGTTCTAGACATTACCACAATGAATTTTAAACCAAACCATTCAGATGCAGTTGAAGTTCAAACTTTCAGCTTTGATTTGAGGGTATCCCCATTAAAATTGGTTGAAGGGTTTAGGAGTTTCAGCTCCTTATCATGTGCCACCCTGTTTTTAAAGGGACCAAAAGTAATTGGACAATTGACTCCAAGGCTATTTCATGGACAGGTGTGGGCAATCCCTTCGTTATGTCATTCTCAATTAAGCAGATAAAAGACCTGGAGTTGATTTGAGATGTGGTGCTTGCATTTGGAAGGTTTTGCTGTGAAGGAAACAAGCGGTCAAAGGAGCTCTCCATGCAGGTGAAACAAGCCATCCTTAAGCTGTAAAAACAGAAAAAACCCATCCGAGAAATTGCTACAACATTAGGAGTGGTAAAATCTACAGTTTGGTACATCCTGAGAAAGAAAGAAAGCACTGGTGAACTCATCAATGCAAAAAGACCTGGGCGCCCACGGAAGACAACAGTGGTGGATGATCGCAGAATAATCTCCATGGTGAAGAGAAACCCCTTCACAACAGCCAACCAAGTGAACAACACTCTCCAGGAGGTAGGCGTATCAATATCCAAATCTACCAGAAAGAGAAGACTGCATGAAAGTAAATACAGAGGGTTCACTGCACGGTGCAAGCCACTCATAAGCATCAAGAATCAAAAGGCTAGACTGGACTTTGCTAAAAAAAACATCTAAAAAAGCCAGCACAGTTCTGGAAGAGCATTCTTTGGACAGATGAAACCAAGATCAACCTCTACCAGAATGATGGAAAGAGAAAAGTATGGTGAAGGCGTGGTACAGCTCATGATCCAAAGCATACCACACCATCTGTAAAACACGGCGGAGGCAGTGTGATGGCTTGGGCATGCATGGCTGCCAGTGACACTGGGTCACTAGTGTTTATTGATGATGTGACACAGGACAGAAGCAGCCGAATGAATTCTGAGGTATTCTGAGTCATACTGTGTGCTCAGATCCAGCCAAATGCAGCCAAACTGATTGGTCGTCGTTTCATACTACAGATGGACAATGACCCAAAACATAAAGCCAAAGCAACCCAGGAGTTTATTAAAGCAAAGAAGTGGAATATTCTTGAATGGCCAAGTCAGTCACCTGATCTCAACCCAATTGAGCATGCATTTCACTTATTAAAGACTAAACTTCAGACAGAAAGGCCCACAAACAAACAGCAACTGAAAACCACCGCAGTGAAGGCCTGGCAGAGCATCAAAAAGGAGGGAACACAGCGTCTGGTGATGTCCATGAGTTCAAGACTTCAGGCAGTCATTGCCAACAAAGGGTTTTCAACCAAGTACTAGAAATGAACATTTTATTTACAATTATTTAATCTGTCCAATTACGTTTGGTCCCTTTAAAAACAGGGTGGCACATGTTAAGGAGCTGACACTCCTAAACCCTTCATCCAATTCTAATGTGGATACCCTCAAATGAAAGCTGAAAGTCTGAACTTCAACTGCATCTGAATTGTTTTGTTTAAAATTCATTGTGGTAATGTCTAGAACCAAAATTAGAAAAATGTCTCTGTCCAAATATATATGGACCTAACTGTGTGTATATACAGTCATATGTAAAAGTTTGGGCACCCCTATTAATGTTAACCTATTTTCTTTATAACAATTTTGGTTTTTGCAACAGTTATTTCAGTTTCATATATCTAATAACTGATGGACTCAGTTATATTTCTGGATTCAAATGAGGTTTATTGTACTAACAGAAAATGTGCAATCTGCATTTAAACAAAATTTGACCGGTGCAAAAGTATGGGCACCCTTATCATTTTCTTGATTTGAACACTCCTAACTACTTTTTACTGACTTCCTGAAGCACTAAATTGGTTTTGTAGCCTCATTGAGCTTTGAACTTCATAGCCAGGTGTATCAAATCATGAGAAAAGGTATTTAAAGTGGCCACTTGCAAGTAGTTCTCCTATTTGATTCTCCTATGAAGAGTGGCATCATGGGCTCCTCAAAACAACTCTCAAATGATCTGAAAACAAAGATTATTCAACATAGCTTTTCAGGGGAAGGATACAAAAAGTTGTCTCAGAGATTTAACCTGTCAGTTTCCACTGTGAGGAACATAGTAAGGAAATGGAAGAACACAGGTACAGTTCTTGTTAAGCCCAGAAGTGGCAGGCCAAGAAAAATATCAGAAAGGCAGAGAAGAAGAATGGTGAGAACAGTCAAGGACAATCCACAGACCACCTCCAAAGACCTGCAGCATCATCTTGCTGCAGATGGTGTCACTGTGCATCGGTCAACAATACAGCGCACTTTGTACAAGGAGAAGCTGTATGGGAGAATGATGCGAAAGAAGCCGTTTCTGCAAGCACGCCACAAACAGAGTCGCCTGAGGTATGCAAAAGCACATTTGGACAAGCCAGTTACATTTTGGAAGAAGGTCCTGTGGACTGATAAAACAAAGATTGAGTTGTTTGGTCATACAAAAAGGCGTTATGCATGCGCTGTATTGTTGACCGATGCACAGTGACACCATCTGCAGCAAGATGATGCTGCAGGTCTTTGGAGGTGGTCTGTGGATTGTCCTTGACTGTTCTCACCATTCTTCTTCTCTGCCTTTCTGATATTTTTCTTGGCCTGCCACTTCTGGGCTTAACAAGAACTGTACCTGTGTTCTTCCATTTCCTTACTATGTTCCTCACAGTGGAAACTGACTGGTTAAATCTCTGAGACAACTTTTTGTATCCTTCCCCTGAAAAGCTATGTTGAATAATCTTTGTTTTCAGATCATTTGAGAGTTGTTTTGAGGAGCCCATGATGCCACTCTTCATAGGAGAATCAAATAGGAGAACTACTTGCAAGTGGCCACCTTAAATACCTTTTCTCATGATTTGATACACCTGGCTATGAAGTTCAAAGCTCAATGAGGTTACAAAACCAATTTAGTGCTTCAGGAAGTCAGTAAAAAGTAGTTAGGAGTGTTCAAATCAAGAAAATGATAAGGGTGCCCATACTTTTGCACCGGTCAAATTTTGTTTAAATGCAGATTGCACATTTTCTGTTAGTACAATAAACCTCATTTGAATCCAGAAATATAACTGAGTCCATCAGTTATTAGATATATGAAACTGAAATACCTGTTGCAAAAACCAAAATTGTTATAAAGAAAAAAGGTTAACATTAATAGGGGTGCCCAAACTTTTACATATGACTGTGTATATATATATATATACACTCACTGGCCACTTTATTAGGTACACCTGTCCAACTGTGTGTTAAGACTTAATTTCTAATCAGCCAATCACATGGCGGCAACTCAGTGCATTTAGGCATGTAGACATGGTCAAGACAATCTCCTGCAGTTCAAACCGAGCATCAGTATGGGGAAGAAAGGTGATTTGAGTGCCTTTGAACGTGGCATGATTGTTGGTGCCAGAAGGGCTGGTCTGAGAATTTCAGAAACTGCTGATCTACTGGGATTTTCACGCACAACCATCTCTAGGGTTTACAGAGAATGGTCCGAAAAAGAAAAAAAAAACAGTGAGCGGCAGTTCTGTGGCCGGAAATGCCTTGTTGATGCCAGAGGTCAGAGGAGAATGGGCAGACTGGTTCGAGCTGATAGAAAGGCAACAGTGACTCAAATTGCCACCCGTTACAACCAAGGTAGGCAGAAGAGCATCTCTGAACGCACAGTGCGTCGAACTTTGAGGCAGATGGGCTACAGCAGCAGAAGACCACACTGGGTACCACTCCTCTCAGCTAAGAACAGGAAACTGAGGCTACAATTTGCACAAGCTCATCGAAATTGGACAGTAGAAGATTGGAAAAACGTTGCCTGGTCTGATGAGTCTCGATTTCTGCTGCGACATTCGGATGGTAGGGTCAGAATTTGGCGTAAACAACATGAAAGCATGGATCCATCCTGCCTTGTATCAACGGTTCAGGCTGGTGGTGGTGGTGTCTTGGTGTGGGGAATTTTTTCTGGGCACTCTTTGGGCCCCTTGGTACCAATTGAGCATCGTTGCAACGCCACAGCCTACCTGAGTATTGTTGCTGACCATGTCCATCCCTTTATGACCACAATGTACCCAACATCTGATGGCTACTTTCAGCAGGATAATGCGCCATGTCATAAAGCTCGAATCATCTCAGATTGGTTTCTTGAACATGACAATGAGTTCACTGTACTCAAATGGCCTCCTCAGTCACCAGATCTCAATCCAATAGAGCATCTTTGGGATGTGGTGGAACGGGAGATTCGCATCAGGGATGTGCAGCCGACAAATCTGCGCCAACTGTGTGATGCCATCATGTCAATATGGTCCAAAATCTCTGAGGAATGCTTCCAGCACCTTGTTGAATCTCTGCCACGAAGAATTGAGGCAGTTCTGAAGGCAAAAGGGGGTCCAACCCCTTACTAGCATGGTGTACCTAATAAAGTGGCCAGTGAGTGTATATATATATATATATATAGGTTTTGTGGCAAAAGATTCAGTAAAACTTGTATTTTACCAATTGAAATCTCTGCTCTTCCTCTGCTCAGGAGTCCAGGGGGCGGTCCTTCTTCACTAAAAGGGCCACCCCTTGGACTCTTAAGCTTAACATAAAGCTCTATACCATGCTGCCAGCAGATCAGACACCATATATCATAACTTCCCTCTAAATTGAAAACATATAAGGCCTTTTTTTGTTTTGATGTTTTATTGTTGATTTTTTTCTTTTTTTCACAGGCCATTCAGTTTAAACCCATGGATCTGGGTCGCGTGGTCAAATTGTTTGAAGGTCCATTCTCTGTAAGTCGCAGGGTGATTGTGCTTCTTCCTTCTTACTTTCTGCACCACATACAAATCGTGTAAATAGGACTGAGCTTCAGAGTCACGCCGAATCCAACTCCTTTAAAGGGAATCTGTCACCCACATTTAGTGATATCATGTAAAGATATCACTAAATAGTGCGTCCCATAAGGATTCTATTAGGGCTTTTGACTCCCCCGACCCCGCACCTTTGAGGCATAAATACCTTTTTTAGCTTGTTGGGGATGCATGCAAATCGCCGCGGTCCGATCCGATGGGCGTGGCTTAGTAGTCTCCCCCCCCCACCTCCTCAACTTGCTTTACGTAATCTTCGTCTGTGAATACCACATACGCCATTGGTTTCCGCGCTTGCGCAATGTTAAAGCCCCCGGCGCGTGCGCAGTATGCTTTGCCCAACTGTGGGCGAAGCATAAATCGCTACGGTATTTTCCAGCGCGGTCTATGCCCCGGAAGTCTTCACATGCAGGACATACTTCCGGGGCATAGACCGCGCTGGAAAATACCGGCGCATGCGCAGTACCAATTATATGCTTCGCCCACAGTTGGGCAAAGCATACTGCTCAGGCGCCGGGGGCCTTTACATTGCGCAAGCGCGGAAACCAACGGCGTCTGTGGTATTCACAGACGTAGATTACGTGAAGCAAGCCGAGGAGGGGGGGGCGACTACTAAGCCACGCCCATCGGACCGGACCGCGGCAATTTGCATGCTTCCCCAACAAGCTAAAAAAGGTATTAATGCCTCAATGGTGCGGGGTCAGGGGGAATCAAAAATCCTAATAGAATCCTTATGGGACGCACAATTTAGTGATATCTTTACATGTTATCACTAAAAATGGGTGACAGATTCCCTTAAAGGGGTTGTCCAGGACTGTGAAATTAATGGACTCCAGGTCATTAAAGGGTTATTTCCATCGTGACGGATGGATAGCGGTGGACAGTGCTTATAAAAACAAGCACTTTTGCAGTTTACCGCTTATTAAAATCTGCAGACACACTTAAGATATTACGTTTTTTTTTTTATATATAAGTCTGGTTGCCTAAGATACCGACCACTTCTGCTGTCCAACGTGCAAGTGCAGCGTTGAAGCCAACGATCATGGCCAGCTTTAAAATACAAGCTGAATAGAAAAGAACCTGTAGTCTCTGCGCGTGTTCCGGTGGCCGGTCTCCAAGGCAACAATCTGTAAACAAAAGAAAACTGTTAACAGCTGAAAATTTTAATTAGCCGTAAATGGCAGAAGTGCTTATTTTTACAAGCTCCATCTATGAAGATAGGAGTATTATCTCGGTTTTCATTCCTTCAAATCCGTACGGTATGTCAGTGGGATTAATCTTTGTCCAGGCATATTAAAGGTAAATCACGTCCTTCTTCTTGTTTTGCAGAAAGATTTACTTGAGAGACATATGAAGGCTTTAAAGAAAGTCGGCAAGCATTACTACAACGGCATTGTATCTTTTTAATTTAACAAAATGCTCACAATTAAAAAAAAAAAAAAATAATACCCCATCAACCCCTCCATAAATGCCCTTTCTTTCGATTCTATTTTATCTCATTTTGCAATTAAAACTGAGAAATATATAAAGAAATCTTGTCTGTGTGTCTCAGGAGATCATCAATGTCCCCCTCCTCTTCCCCACTGTCCTTTATCTGGCTGCTAGAGAACTGGCTGCAGCAGGAGCCTCCCCCCTCTGCCCTGTCTGTTATAAGCCTTTGACTTTTCTCCCCCTTTGACTTGAAAATTGAACTGATCAGCAGGAGATGAACCCCTGTATCCTCTGATTTTTTTTTTTATATAAATGATATAAAGCATCTTTAGACTTAACAGTGGAGACAGGTGAACTCCTCGGTTTATTTTAATTGCAGGTCATTGAAATGTAAATCCATCGACACCTTTATATCTTCTATCTGTTGCTGCACTCCCAAGCAATCAACATTATTAGTTATATATAAATGAGGCTTTAAGTGCTCGGGGTGTGACCTAGCACTTCCCAAGCCTCTGTCTCCCAGAGTTGTTTTTACTGTCTAGCACCAGCCTATTTAGATTGATTGATTGCTCACTGTCTGGAAATGAGAGCGCGAGTTGTCAATCAAGCTAAAAAGATGCTGGGTGGGGACACAACCTCCAGAGGCAGGGAATTGAGAAGTCCTCTGTCACACCCAGAGCACTTAACGCTTCATTTGCTTATGAATTGAAACAATGGTTTCTTAGAAATGCAGCAACGGATAAGAGATAAAAAATATTAATGGATTTAGCTTTGAGGTTTGAGGGGATTTGATATTCCTTTTAATGAGCAATATCTCTATAGTGCACACGGTGCTGTTTTTTTTTTCCCCACATATTATATCGAGCATTTTTATATTATAATCAATAAAGAGAGAATTGGAAGCAAATTTTAATGTGGATTTTGGAGCAGAATCTGCTCCAAATCATAACATTATTGAGATGTGTTATCACTGTAACAGGTACATATGTCTGCTATGGGCGGTCTTTTGTACCTATCTGTTATCGCTGTGAGCTATGACCGAGTGTGGCAGACCACAGAGTTGAAATATTAAAGGGGTATTCCCATCTCCAAGGTCCTATGCCTATATGTAGTAGGTATGATAATAATATTAGCAAATATTTCCAATTAGAAATGTAGTATAGTTCTTCTGATTTTCTGTGTGTTGCTTACCCCAGGTGCAGGGCATTGCAGTAGCTTAGGTATCCATGGTTATGACCAATCATATTATGACAGTTAGTTAGTTGCTACCGGTCGTAACCATGGATATCTAAGCTACTGCAATGCCCTGCACATGGGGTAAGCAACAAAGAAAATCAGAAGAACTATACCAAATTTCTAATTGTAGGTATTTGCTAATATTATTCTTATTAAACCTACTACATTTTGGGATAGGATCTCGGAGATGGGAATAACCCTTTAATGTTATCATAGTCATTTGGTTTTTCCTTAACATAAAAGAATAAAAGGTCCTAAAAGATTTACCCCAAATCATGAAATTATTAAACATTTCTGCAACAAAGATAGAAGACCATAAAGATTTCATAGATCCGGTGTGCGACGTTGTCAAGCTATTCGGGTAAGTGCGCTGCCTACATCAACATTTTGGATACTCATTTTTTCCATAAAATACATTTCCTCCCCCAATTCATCACACTGCTTTCACCGGATTTATGGCATAAAACACTTTTTGAAAAGTTGCAACTTTTTTGAACAACCCAAAATTGTGCAACTTTTCTCGTTTTGATGCCAGATCTGCCAAAGTGGGCGCAGCATGAGCGGGACAGGATGTGGCATATACAGAATGGGAGGAATAGGGCTAAGTGACAGCACATGTGAAAAAGACTTGGGTATACTAATAGATCACAGACTGAATATGAGTCAACAGTGTGATGCAGCAGCAAAAAAGGCAAATGCAATTCTAGGATGTATTAACAGAAGCATACAGTCTAGATCACGTGAAGTCATTATTTCCCTCTACTCCTCTTTGGTCAGACCTCATCTGGAATATTGAGTCCAGTTTTGGGCGCCACATTTTAAAAAAGACATCAACAAACTGGAGCAAGTTCAGAAAAGAGCGACCAGAATGGTGACCGGTCTGCAAACCCTGTCTTATGAGGAAAGGTTGCAGGATTTGGGAATGTTTAGCTTGCAAAAGAGAAGACTGAGAGGAGACTTAATAGCTGTCTACAAATATCTAAAGGGCTGTCACATTGTAGAAGGATCAACTTTATTCTCATTTGCACAAGGAAAGACTAGAAGCAATGGGATGAAACTGAATGGGAGGAGACACAGATTAGATATTAGAAAAAACTTTTTGACAGTTAGAGTGATCAATGAGTGGAACAAGCTGCCACGAGAAGTGGTGAGTTCTCCTTCAATGGAAGTCTTCAAACAGAGGCTGGACAGACATCTGACTGGGATGATTTAGCGAATCCTGCTTTGAGCAGGGGGTTGGACCAGATGGCCCAGGAGGTCCCTTCCAACTCTACGATTCTATGATTCTCTCGACAAATTGTTCAAAAGTTACTGGAGTAACATTCATGGCGAGGCGCACGCCAGTGTTAGGATGCAATGAATTACACGCATCTTTCTCCACCTCGCGTCTTCATACAGACTGGCGTGTACAACACCAGCATTAATAAATCCAGCCCATTGTGTTCTATGGGGATGTCCGGGGTAACAAAAAGTTGCGATGCATCATTTCTTTGCAGGAAACAGCGCCACTCTTGTCCATGGGCTGTGCTTGGTATTGCAGCTGAACTCCATTTAATAATGTAAACCAAAGACATACTTCCTACTTTTTTGGAGGGATGATCAAAAACAGGATAAACCCCCCTCCATCACTTTCTTCTGCAGTACAGACCCCTTATCTAAGGGAACACAAGACTTGGTTTCATTGGATAGATTTCCAAAAATCAGAAGAACTCTGAGATTTCTATCAAGATTCAGAATGAGATGATATACATCTGCAAACTGCTGCACGATTCTCCCATTTTGGGGTCCCGTATGCCTCCACCCTGTTTTTCTCTTTTTTAGGCCTCATTCATACCTCAGTATTTTTGATCAGTATTTGTATGCCAAAACCTGGATTGTCTCAAAAACACAGAGCAGGTGTCAATCTATCAATTAGGCCGGGATCACACATGCGAGGAGTACGGCCGAGTCTCGCATGTTAATACCCGGCACTCGGATTGGAGCGTGCGGCCGCATAGAAATACATGGAGCTGCACGCTCCGCTCCTGAGTGCCGGTGATTAACATGCGAGACTCGGCCGTACTCCTCGCATGTGTGATCCTGGCCTTAAACTTTTCCTCACTCTTAGTTTTGGCTTGCAAATACTGATATGTGACTGAGGCCTAAGGGTGTGTACACATGTTGTGGATTCGTCTGCGGATCTGCTGCAGATTTCCAAGGGATGTACAGTACCATCTTATCCTATGGAAAACAAAAACCGCTGTGCACATGCTGCGGTAAATTCCGCTGTTTATTTCCCGCAGCATGTCAATTCTTTGGGCGGATTCCGCAGCATCTTTACACCCATTCCATTCTAGGAATCCGCAGGTGTGAAAACACAGACGACATCCGCAGGTAAAACGCGGGCATTTTGACCTGCGGACTCTACAGATTCCACGCGTAAAAATCCGCAACGTGTGCACATCCCCTTAGGGCTCATCCAGACATCCGTGGATCTCAGTCCGATCACAGACTGCAGTGCACAGATTGGTCACAGGCCTCTCGACCCGAGCGTGACGGCTTTTCTTATTTCTATGAGGCTGTCACTCTCGGGTCAGGAGAGCCGCAGACAGTCCGTACATTGTGGTCCGCGCTCAGGCCGATTTGCACAGACGTCTGCATGAGCCCGAACTCTTTCTCTTCATCTCTTATTCCACCCTTTCCCTTAGTTCTTTGCTACCTCTTACCATGGGATTTTTTTTCCCTAAAATAAAATAAAAAACTCTTTTGCAGACCAAGAGCAGTAGTTTTCCTCCCCTCCCTATTGATTTTAATAGTTCATACTCTTAAAAATTATGTTTGACCTCTGCTTTTTCACTGTTAGGCTACTTTCCCACAGTGGAGTCTTTGATGTTGCGCATTTTTGAAATGCAAGTGACCTATGTTATATAATAGGTGCATAAAATCTGCAACATCAAAAACGCACCAAAAACCTCACTGTGGGAACGTAGCCCTGAGTTGTTGAGCTCAGTGCTCTATACATAGTCCCCAACATTTCTGGAGGCACGAAAATAAACGTTTACACCCCATCTTTTTTCCAGTCAAGATGTGGAAAATCTGAAAAAGTTAGTAACTTTGGAGTGGTGTTTGCTCAACTCTTTCTGTGGTCCACCTTTTATTTAATAAACATTTTTTTTTAAGTAATTGTTGCTACGTTTCTCAGAACATCTAGGTGGCGTATGGAAAAGTGGAGACATCTCGGAAGAGTCAAAATATCTACCAAACCCTTTCCAAACCTGCAGAGACATAGAGGAATGGATGTATATTTAAAGACATTTTGGCTATGGGAAAAAAAATTCCATCAGGCCCGCAGTCAGATTGGAAGCTGCTGTGTCTAAAAAATGTACAGCGAATACAGTGAAAGTTTTAAATAGTTCACCATAAGGATCACACTATAACGAGCTTGATATTGATGCCATTTATACAGACATAATCCCTTTACATCCTCTTCTGACATGTCTCCTTTAAACGGAATCTGTCATCAAGATTTTGTTATGTAATCTGAGGACAGAATGACGTAGGGGCTGAGACCCTGATTTCAGCGATGTGTCACTTATTAGGATGGGTGCTCTTGCTTCCATACAATGAGTGTTATATCACCAGGACATTATCACTTCACAGACCAGGTGCCTTTGCCAAGTGGTCCGACCACACCCTCTGCTCTGATACTTAGCTCACTGTCAATAGACAATATACACAGGAAGCTGTGGTGTGGGCAGGGGAGCTTTCTAAGCTCTGCTACATCTAAAAACTCTGTGTATCAACTGCTGCACTCAATAATCTAAGTGACTACTGAGAGTGCTGCTGTCAGATGAGGTAGCAAAAACCTGGTGACAAATTCACTTTAAAGCAGATCTGTCACTAAATTTCAAAATAAAATCTGCATACATTAATAAATAAATAGATGTACTAGACCCAATGAGGCTGGTGTACTTTGCTACTTTGAAAATTCATGTTAAAAAGTCCTGTTATTAGGATGAGCATTTTATGACTCCAGCTAAGGAGTGAGAGAGCTCGTGAGTCCAAGTGTATCCAGTCTCTGCCCACTCAGCCCAACTGAAAGCCGCAGCTTGTACTGAGCAGTCTGAGATCTCAGCTGCAGCAGGACACTAAGGATCTGTCAATCAGGCTATGTGTGTGGAGATTCAGTGTCAGGGAGGAGGGACACTGAGTAGCTGTCAATGAGCTTAGATGGGCGAAGATTCAACAGGCAGGAGGGATACCGAGAAGCTGTCAATAAGTTTAGTGAGTGGGCAATAGGTTTAGATTGGCATCAGCAGTGAGGAGGGACACTGAGGAGCTGTCAATAAGTTTAGATGGGCAGCAGCAGTGAAGAGGGACACTGAGGAGCTGGCAATAAGTTTAGATGGGCAGCAGCAGTGAGTAGGGCCACTGAGGAGCTGTCAATAAGTTTAGATGTGCAGCAGCAGTGAGGAGGGCCACTGAAGAGCTGTCAATAAGCTTAGATGTGCAGCAGCAGTGAGGAGGGCCACTGAAGAGCTGGCAATCAGGATAGGTATGGAGATTTGGCATCAGGGAGGAGGGACACTGAAGAGCTGTCAATAAGTTTAAAAGGACAGCAGCAGTGAGGAGAGCCACTGAGGAGCTTTCAATAAGTTTAGATGGGCAGCAGCAGTGAGGAGGGCCACTGAGGAGCTGTCAATAAGCTTAGATGTGCAGCAGCAGTGAGGAGGGCCACAGAGGAGCTGACAATTATGCCAGGTGGACAGAGATTCAGCAGCAGGGAGGAGAGACACTGAGGATATGTCAATCTGGCCAGGTGAACGGAGATTGAACTGAACTTCGATAAAGGATTATACAGGCATTCTGACACGAGTTAGAGTAAGTACACCAGCCTAATCAGGTCTATTTAATAATGTATGCTGTTGTGTATTGTGAAGTCTGGTGACAGGTCCGCTGGTCTACAACTATTTACTCACTAAGAAGATTGTCATTGGACGGGAAGTTTCCGGCAGATTGAAATAACACAACCTCCTGACTTGTCTTGTCATAGCCTTCTATTGTGTCCTCCTTAATCTCTTGTGTCTGTAGCCTTCCTTTTCTGAAAGAGAAGATGTCAGATGAAGTCTTGTACGCACAAACCGTCGCAGAGTCACTATCCCAGCTAGGTGAGTTGTACCAAAGTGCCACATTAAATTAAAGGGTTTTTCCATACTTTTACATTTGATGTCCTAGCCCCAAGGATAGGCCATCAATATTAGATCAAAGGGGGACACATCAGCAGAGGCAGCGGCGCTCCTGGGCTGCAGCCACGTAAATATTCACATTGGTTTCTGACCAGTTTGTTCTTCCCTGGATCATACTTTTCGTAGCAGCAGAGCAAGACATTGCAGCATTGTCCTCTTTACTTGAATGCAACAACAATGGATGTATCATAAGGAATAGGCCATCAATTTGTAAAAAGAATAATTATTTTCAATCATTGTAACATCCTAATTCAAAGTATTTTAACCCCTTGGTGACAGATGGCATACTTGTACAGTGAGCACTACCTGTGGGGGGGAGTGAGCTCAGGAGCTGAGCTTGTACCATCCATATACTGTGGATGTCAGCAGTGTTGTACAGCCGGCACCTAACAGGATTCTGCTGTGAGCTCTGATCATAGCAGTATAAATCCTTAGACACCAATGGTGACATCAGTATACCACCCCAGGTATAATTTTTGCACTTTTGATTTTTTCCTCCTCTTCTTCAAAAAGTCCCATCTTTATGTTTCCATATCTGTGTGTGGGGAGACATCATAGCAGCTAGTCTTCAACCATCAGCTCAGAGACAACTAAAAATTAGGGAGAGGAGTCTAAACGAGTGAAAAGTGCAGTATCCAAGTCCCACAATGGCCAGAAATAGCATCATTTCTCAGGTACACACAGATGGCAACTTATTCTGAAAAATCAGCAGAAATGACAGGTCCGCCGTAAGATGCAAGGAAATAAAGTGCTCCATGATGTGACGAACGGTACAATTTCTCCGGCCTCTTCAGCTCGTCCAGCACCTGCGGTTTCGGGAGTGGAAGGGTTAAACAAGCATATTATCATATTGATTTCATAATTAGCTGAACCGCAGGTTTTCATCTGCACTTTCTTTCCTCCAGGTTGTCTGATGCGGGTGCCAAGTTCTCAAGTCAGAATACAGATTTGCAGTTCAGTTGCCAATTTTTACAGCCCACAGTCTACAAAGCTGCCAACGGATGGTAAATTATTTGACGTTTGCTAATTAATATTTTTATTAAAATAAATCCAAAAAAGTGATTTGTTTTTTTTTTCTTGAATGAAGTATAGTTTGTACGGGTTTATATTTCTAGGATAACTATTTGACAGCCCTCCACTATGTGCCCCTTACTATATGGCCAGTTAGCCAAAAAGGAGAGTGAGGGATTTTGTATACCCGCCTTTTTTTTTTTTTTTCTTTTTTCTCCTCAAATTGTGGATCCAATTACATAAAATCTCATCCACAATGCTGCTGCTGCTGTAATATACAGGAGATTTCCAATCCAAGGCAGAGTCTCCTCTACCTGCCGGCATCCCCAGCCATGATTTTGGTAAGTGGCTTCGTTGCAACATCATGGTTATGGCGAGAGGCACACGTGACACCAAGCCTGCTAATTAGAAGAGGTGCCGGGAATGCTGGCATGTACGATGAGGTTCGCAGGGCTCTGGTCCAGGTTCCATCGACTACCAAGGAACCAGTATCCTGCAAATCATTTTGCTCAACAATTGGTAAATCACCAAAAGGGAAAAGTGACCAATTAATAAAATATTAAGTTATGTACATATGTAAAATTCCTTAACAGGCTTTCAACCAACAAGTGTCACCTACAAGTTACAGATGGCGGAAGTGGGAGGATTGGCAGAAACCCTCGTTTTGTCTTTGGCATTAGTGGAGAACAACTTACAAGAGAAGTTAGCACTTCTGAAAGTACTACAGCTCTTATCAAGCACCACCGGTACGTATACTGCACCTATACACCCATCTGCATCATGTCCGTTTTGTTAAATAAGTTATATTTGATTTAAAGGGGGTCTTCTAATAGGACATTAACATCTTCACGACATATGACGTACCTATACGTCATGGTCAGATAAGGGTTCCCGACCGATGACGTATAGGTACGTCATGGCGATCGTGTGCTGCACAGGACACAGGAGCTGTTGCCGTTCGATCTCTCCAGGAGATTATCTTACATGATAGCCGAGACCCGGCTCTCTCACAGCCAGGAGTGGTACCCGCAGCGCCACCATATCGATTGCACCATTTTGGAGGCCTGGAGAGGGAGTGGGCTCCCTCTCCCGTTCTGTTGGCGCCCCCACAAAGTCATTGCCCGATCGTCGTCATGAAGACCCCTGCCAGCTACGGCAAGCTTGTTAGAACATGCTGAGATCACTGACAAGTATAATGCATTATACCAGCAATCAGAGTGATTAAAGTCTAAAAGTACTTAGAAAAAATAAAATCACAAAATACGTATTTATATGTAAAAACACAAATAAAAAAGTACGCGTTTGTTATCGCCACGAGAACGACCTGATCTATAAAACTTGTCCTGCTAGTTAACCCTTTCAGTGAACTCTGTTAAAAAAAAAAGGAAAAAAAATGCTTTTTCATCATACCGACGAACAGAAAGTGGAATAAAATGCAATCAAAAAGAGGAGTGTAAATAAAAATGGTGTAGGGAAAATGCCATCTTTTCCTGAAAAAGGAAGCCACCATACAGCTCCGTCAGTGGAGAAATAAAAAAGTTATAGCTCTCAGAATATAGCGATGCAAAAACGATTATTTTTATTCTATAAAATAGTTATTGTTTAAAAGTGCCAAAAGATAAAAATAATGATATAAATGAGGTATCGTTGTAATCGTACTGACCCGAAGTATAAAGCTGCCTTATCAATTTTACCACACAACGGCATAAAAAAAACCTCCAAAATCGATACTTGAATTGCTGGTTTTTGTTCATTCTGTCTCCCTAAAATAAGAATAGAAAGCGATCAAGAAATATCACGTGCCCGAAAATGGTACCAATAAAAAGCCAACTCGTCCCTCAAAAAATAAACCCTCACATGACTTGCAAAAACAAGCGTCTTTTAGTGTGTGACAGCAGCCAAACATAAAAAAATTATTTGGTGCAATTATCTGGTATCACTGTAATGGCACCCACTATAGGCTATAATCTGGCGGTGTCCTTCTTTTTAGACGTGCATAAAGTCGTGCCTCAGTTTTCTGCACCTCTGAAAAGAAGAGCACCGCTGAACAGAGGCCAGACGGAGTCCAGAGTAACTCTGCTGCCTCATTATAATGAATGGATCCATCTGGGGTTTCATCTGAATCACAGCACTCGGAGATTTCCTATTATTAGCCCTTTATAAAAATTAAAAACTTGGGGCTGAAACAACATTTAGCTGTAAAAAATTAATTATTTTTTCTTTACTTCTCAATGGTATAAAATTCTGTGAGGCACAGACATGTGGTGTCAACATGCCCACTGCACCCCTAGATGAATTCATTGGGGGGTAAAGTTTGTAAAATATGGTCACTTATGGGGACTTCCGCTGTTCTGCTAATGTGACATGGCATCCTCAAACCATTCCAGCAAAATCTGACCTCCAATATGGCGCTCCTTCCCTTCTAAGTTTTGTACTGTGCCTCAAAAGTAGTTTTTAACCATGTATGGGGTATCGGTATACTCAGGAGAAATTGCGTGACAAATGGTACTGTTTATTTTCTTCTATTAAACCTTTTGAAAATTAAAAATCTGGAGGTCAAAGCAACAGTCTAATGGAAAAAAATCGTAATTTTCCATTGACTCTGCCCAATGCTATACAATTCTGTGAATTGCCTGAGTCTTAGATGAGTTCCTCACAAGTTGTAGTTTCCAAAACGGGGTCACTTGTGGGGGTTTCTGCTGTTTTGGCATGTCAGAGGGCTCTTCAAATGTGACATGGCATCCACAATTTATTCTAGCCAAAATTGAGCTCCAGAATTCAATTGGCGCCCCTTATGAGCCCTGCCGTGCACCCAAATTGTAGTTTTCCACCACATATGGGATATTGGCGTACTCAGGGGAAATTTCACAACCAATTGGGTGGTCCATTTTTCCCTGATAGCTTGTGAAAATGAAAACCTTGGGGCAAAAACAATATTTTTGTGGGATAAGTGTATTTTTTAATTTCTAGTGCTCAGCGTTTTTATTAAATTATGTGAAATACCTGTGGGTTCAAGGTGCTCACTATACCTCTAAATAAATTCCTTGAGGGGTGTAGTTTTGAACATGGGGTCACTTGTGAGGGGGTTCCACTATGTAGGCACATCAGGGGCTCTGCAAACGATACATGGTGTCCTCTATCTATTTCAGCCATTTTTATGTTCCAAAAGTCAAATGGCGTTCCTTCCTTTCCGAGTCCTGCCATGCGCTCAAACAGTAGTTTTCCACCATATATTCAGAGTATCGGTGTACTCAGGAGAAATTGCACAACAAATTGCACAGTCTATTTTCTCCTGTTACCCTTGTGAAAATGCCAAATGTTGGGCTACAGCAACATTTTTGTGGGAAAAAGTACATTTTTAATTTTTTTTCGATCCACATTGCTTTAATTGCTGTGAAGCACCTGAAAAGTTGGTAAACTTCTTGAATGTAGTTTTGAGGGCTTTGAGGGGTGCAGTTTTTAGTGTGGTGTCACTTTTGGGTATTTTCTGTCACATAGACCCCTCAAAGTCACTTCAAAAGTAATGTGGTCCCTAAAAAAATTGGTTTTGTAAATTTTGGAAAACTGAGAAGTTGCTGATCAATTTTTAATCCTTCTAACTTCCTAACAGAGTAAAATTATGTTTAAAAAATGATGCTGATGTAAACTAGACATGTGGGAAATGTTACTTATTAACTATTTTGTGTGATACAACTATCTGATTTAAGGGTATAAGAATTAAAATTTTGCAAAATTTAAAAAAAAAATTGCCAAAATTCTGATATTTTCACAAATAAATTAAAAAAAATCTGCTTAAATTTACCAGTAACTTAAAGTACAATATGTCACAAAAAAAGAGTTCCAGCGTTGTTAAAGCATAAAGTGACACTGGTCAGAATTGTAAAATTTGGCCCGGTCGGGTGGGTGAAAATTGACTCAGGGATCAGGGGGTTGACATTGGTGGGAAATCTTTTGTTTGATTGGTCGGGTCACACAGGATTCATTTAATATGGCCAATTCATAAGTATTAATACAATTGTTTATGATATTCCTCATATTCAGAGAATTGTAAGCTGATGGCCCGAGCTCATGCAGCCCGCAGAATATGCTCCCGTCTCAATGACGCAGATCCCTCAGGACAAGTTCTTTTCCGTTCCTCTGAGATCTTATGGAACCTATTGGAAAATGGGCCAAAGGAAGAAGTCATTAATCAGCTCAGTAACATCGAATGCATCTAGTAAGTGCTGTTTATATCCTAAATTATAAAGTTTTAAGACTTTGAGCTTGTCTCACCCGAAATCTGGAGTTTTGTTATTGTATCTTGTGTGAGGCAGTGACCCCTGTTACAGCTAAGGGGTGCTGTGTGTTCTCCCCAGGATATGCATGGAGGCGTATTGAGGCTATGGGAATGCGTTGCAGTCACAGACATAGCTGTGATTGCAATGGTGAAGCAGTGAACAATGTCACAGGTAGGGGTCGCTGTGTAGTCTTCCCAGGATTTGCACGGAGGTGTATGAAGGCCATAGGTGTGCAGGTGTAGCTGTGACTGCAATGCAGACTGATTATAAAGGTAAGTGTTAGTCTTGGACATGTTAGTGTCCAAGGCGGATGTAGGGAAAACCCACTCTGGAATGGATGTTTTGAAACTGACTGCAGCATGTCAGTGGTGCAGTCAGTTCCATTCCAGACCCAGGTTTTCCATATGGCTGAAAGCCACAGGTTGATATGTTAAAAACCCTGCAGGAAAGGGTTAGTGAGTGCTTAGTGAGTCACAGGTGTGTCAGGGCCAGAGAGTGGCCTGGGAACCCACAGCCTACACAGTGGTGCTGCTGTCCACGATGACTGGTCATGGATGTGGACAGGTTTTGTGCCCGGAGGTGAACCTGAGGTAGACTGTCCTGTGCCTGAAGGAAGGACTGGCGTGTGTCACAGCTGCAGACAGGAGGATGTCAAGGTCTGTGTACGGCTGTGAGTAGAGTCTGTGATACAGCGGTGCAGGACACCCACGGGAACTAGTCAGAGGAGGACTAGCATCTGTAGTGACTGCAATCTAAAGGATGCTGTGTACTATGAAGTGCTATGATCTGGTGTGAACTGAACACTAATATTAGTTGCACTTGTGTGTGAATTCGGACTTTTATGTGTGAAGATAACACATTACAAAGACTTTTGTGTTTGAATTTTGTGGGTCACTGCTTCTTCACTGCATACAGTGCTACCGCTACCTTACACTTGGTATATTCCATATGTAACTAGTGCTATGCCCAGAACATTTAAAGGGCTAGTCCAATCTTATATTATCTTGCTATACTACTGGGGTATATGCCATCGCATTATAATTTTTGGGGATGACAACCTCCTGAAAGTAGAGGGATTGGGGGCTCTACTTTCCTCCTACACAGCAGTTTTGCTGTCTATCCACAATATAGGGAACTGCAAGTGAGTCTCTACTCACTTGCAGTTCCCTATATCGTGGATAGCTAGCAAAGTGGTGTAGGAGGGGGTGCGGAAGTTCGCAGTGCCAGAGAAAAGCAAAAGTGGCCTTGGCTTGGCGGATATCAATCACAAAGATATCCTAGTGATCTAGGATATAGTTAGAAAATGGGACTATCCCTTTAAAGAGGAGCTGTTAGCAGCTCAAAAGTGGTCTGTTTTTGCTTTTAATTTATTCCCAATGCTTTACTGAGTTTTTCATTTTTTGTATTTTTTTTTTTTTATTCCGCCATATGGTTCCAGACATATGGGCCTTTTTATTCACTGCTAATTTTTATGCTCTTTCCAAGGAGGCGGTGCTCACTTGGTAATTATGCAGAGCATTCTGCAGACACCCCCCCGAGGAACCTGTGACCCACGCCCCCTCATAAAGAACATAAAACTTAGCAAATAGAAAGGCCCATATTTCTAGAACCATATGGTGGATTTAAAAAAAACAAACAAAAGGATTGCTCAGGGGAAAAGCAGGAATAAAATAAGAGCAAGAACTGCCCACGTTTGACCTAGTGACAGGTTGCCTTTAACTGTGTTAAAAATGGCGCTAGTTTAATAAAGAAAATATCAAAATGCAATGACTAAACTGCAGATTATTTCTAAGAGCTGCAGCACCAAATTATCACTTCGGCTCCTTATACTGAGGATGAGCCCAAGGGATCCAGCAGACAGAATTCCACCAACCAGTTATCCACGGCATATGCTACCTCTACTCCCAACCGATGCCTCTAGAATGATATGATCGCCATTGCGGATTGATCACATGTATTTGAACCTTCTTCTAGTGCACTGAAAGATTCTTTTGTACGTCTACTCACAAATGGCTGCAGACATCATGACCGACAGCTAAGAAATGATCTTCTGGTAATCGCCACACTGATCGCAGAGAACAGTAGCCCACCGATGATTGTAAGTAGAAGCTGCTGGGAAGATTACTTATCAGTACTTCAGTAATTTCTCCATAATATGACATCTGATGGAACAAATGTCACATTGTACAAAGCGAAAAAGAAAATACTCTTAATGTGGACCTGTGGTGTGAAAAAAACCGCTATGAAACTGCAAATATGGGGTAAATCCGTAGGTTAATAATGTTCTGAAGCTGCACTGAGAGCCCTGTTGCCAGGAGGAAAAAAAATTTATTCCTCCCGACAGCCGCCGGCTTTCAGTCATAGAGGTGCAGCTTTAGTCATCGCTCAGTATATAGCGAGCGACGGCTGTAACTATGCCCCCGGCACTGACTGACAGCTGGTTCTGTACTGATGCACTGCTTAGCCGACTGTCAGTCCGTGTCAGAGCTGCACTGGCCGTACCTCTATGACTGAAAGCCGGCGGCTAAGTTCATCTAGAACTTCAGGAAATGAGATACTATCAGGTTGCTGGAAGCTACTAGAAGCCAGGAGCGGACCTTACCCCCTGATGTGTGACGTCATATCCCAGAAGGGAAGGGGAGCAGCTCCAGCATTACACTGAATTGCAGGTACAGTGAGGATGGGAAACAACACTATTCTTGTTATCTTTATGATTTCTGAAGGTATGACCGTTAGGATAATTTTTTACCTCTCCGGAGTACACCTATAGTTTATAATAATATACAAAATAATTAAAGTTCATAGAATGTTAGAGTTGGAAGGGACGTCCAGGGTCATTGTGTCCAACACCCTGCTCAGTGCAGTACTCACTGAACCATCTCAGACAGATGTTAGTGTGAATCGATTTGCGCAGTCCAACCCATCCAATATAACAGTGGTCTGTGGCTGCTGGACAGGAGCTGGAGATTTACCTCCTACCTGATGTCATGATGACCATGGCTCTTTTTTTGACTTGTTGGGGTGGCACAACATCCTAAGTTTGTCACAGGCCGACTAATCAAAAGAAGAGCCACAGATGCCTTCAGGGAAGAAGCAGTTCTCCTGCCCCTTCCAGCAGCCACAGACCACTGTCGTGGCTGACGGTCTAGGTCAATTCGCTCTCACTCTTATAATAATAATATGTCTTTTTATTGTGTTTTTTTTAATTTAGGAAAGTGGATTTGCAAAGCAGCTGATCTTATTTGCAACATTCTCAGAAGGTGGGTAGATTATATAGCCCTTCTTTTTAAGGGAAATGTATTATCAGAAAATGACCTATTATTTAAACCAAGTTTTTATGGTATATATTTATATACTTTTTTAATTTTATTTATTTTTTTTTTACATTTTTCATATTATAACTATTAAAAAATTCCAGAATCTTGCAATTTTAATTTTTGATACTAAGCATAATATAAGGATTATACTCCCTGTTCTGTCACTTCATGGCAAGCATTTCTTTATCATCACAAGCAGAATTACTACGAAAGGTTTCATCTCTACATAGTGTAAGGTAGCGCTTGTTATTCAGGTTGGGGATACTCGCTTGGCAGCCGATTAACCAGGTCCGGCACAGGTTTTTCAACATTAATTCAGTCCATGTGGTTTATTAGGCAGCATAAACCATAAACAGCAACAGGCTTATATCAAACAGCATAATGTAGAGCTCCGCTCTGTTAACCCTGTGGTCACACAGGCTGTGCTATGTCCGGCACGCAGGCTCTCGCCTAAAACACAGCTCACCCTGTCTGGGTTACCTTCTTAGTTGCTTTCTCATTCAGGACGTCCATTCCTTCCTGGGGAATGTCCCACACAAACAGGCCAATATACACAGGCCTGACCAGGTCCACGGCCTCAGCATGTGCTGTTCAGGAGGGCAGCAGACCCTCTAGCACGTCGGCCTTCCGGGACTTTCTACATGTGCTCCAATCAGATCCAGGCACTCCCCCATGTGACCTAATCTGGTCGCCTTATATGATCCATAGCCACGCCCACCAGATCACATGGCTATGACCTCATTGCAGGTCCTATCTCAAACACCCAGCCATACCCACATATATACATGCTTACTATGGACGTTTAGCCACACGCCCCTGGGTGGGTTTGTAGGTGACTGGTCCCACCCATCTCACCAGCCACCTGGAAGCTTCTCCCTGATACAGTGTAGCAAAACCTCAACAGTACCTCTGCTGATTAGCACAGGTTCAAGCTCCCATCCCAGGGCCACCCACTCTGGGATACATAACGGTCATTTTCCATCCTGGCATTCATCCTATATCCATTACCACAATGGATATACCTGTGTGCATGACCCATACAGCGCCCCCTAGCTGTCACAGCGGTCACTGCACCATAGTAGATACAGTAGGGAAAAAAAGTATTTAGTCAGTCACCAATTGTGCAAGTTCTCCCACTTAAAAAGATGAGAGAGGCCTGTAATTGACATCATAGGTAGACCACAACTATGAGAGTCAAAATGAGAAAACAAATCCAGAAAATAACCTTGTCTGATTTGGCAAGATTTATTTAGCAAATTAGGGTGGAAAATAAGTATTTGGTCACCTAAAAACATGCAAGATTTCTGGCTCTCACAGACCTGTAACTTCTTTAAGAGGCTCCTCTGTCCTCCACTCATACCTGTAGTAATGGCACTTGTTTGAACTTGTTGTCAGTATAAAAGACACCTGTCCACAACCTCAAACAGTCACACTCCAAACTCCACTATGGTGAAGACCAAAGAGCTGTTGAAGGACACCAGAAACAAAACTGTAGCCCTGCACCAGGCTGGGAAGACTGAATCTGCAATAGCCAAGCAGCTTGGTGTGATGAAATCAACTGTGGGAGCAATAATAAGAAAATGAAAGACATACAAGAACACTGATAATCTCCCTCGATCTGGGGCTCCGTGCAAGATCTCACCCCGTGGGGTCAAAATGATAATAAGAATGGTGAGCAAAAATCCCAGAACCACACGGGGGGTCCTAGTAAATGACCTGCATAGAGCTGGGACCACCGTAACAAAGGCTACCATCAGTAACACACTACGCTGCCAGCGACTCAGATCCTGCAGTGCCAGACGTTTCCCCCTGCTTAAGCCAGTACATGTCTGGGCCCATCTGAAGTTTGCTAGAGAGCATTTTGATTATCCAGAAGAGTATTGGGAGAATGTCATATGATCTGATGAAACCAAAGTAGAACTGTTTGGTAAAAACAAAACTCGTCGTGTTTTTAGGAGACAGAATGCTGAGTTGCATCCAAAGAGCACCATACCTACTGTGAAGCATGGGGGTGGCAGCATCATGCTTTGGGGCTGTTTCTCTGCAAACAGACCAGGACAACTGATCTGTGTACATGAATGAATAAATGAATGGGGCCATTATGAGATTTTGAGTGCAGACATCTTTCCGTCAGCTAGGGCATTGAGGATGAAACGTGGATGGGTCTTTCATTATGATAATGAGCCCAAGCGCACTGCCAGGGCAATGAAGGAGTGGCTTCGTAAGAAGCATATGAAGGTCCTGGAGTGGCCTAGCCAGTCTCCAGATCTCAACCCCATAGAAAACCTTTGGAGGGATTTGAAAGTCCGTGTTGCCCAGCGACAGGCCCAAAACATCACTGCTCTAGAGGAGATCTGCATGGAGGAATGGGCCAACATACCACCAACAATGTGTGCCAACCTTGTGAAGACTTACAGAAAACGTTTGACCTCTGTCATTGCCAACAAAGAATATATAACAAAATATTGAGATGAACCTTTGTTAATGACCAAATACTTATTTTCCACCATAATTTGCAAAATAAATCTTGGCAAATCAGACAAGGTGATTTTCTGGATTTGTTTTCTCATTTTGACTCTCATAGTTGTGGTCTCCCTATGATGTCACTTACAGGCCTCTCTCATCTTTTTAAGTGGGAGAACTTGCACAATTGATGGCGGAATAAATATTTTTTTCCCCACTGTAAATAAGAAGTCAGTGAGTTCGATCTTGTCTATTGCGGTTTATGTGTACACTGTATGCACAATGTGTACACTGTTACCTAGATGAATGTTAAATAACTCCTCTAATATAAAGGGATTGTCCAATGTAGACGCCCCTTTTAAAGGGTCACTCCCAACATTATAAATGGGTATTATCGGATAGTGCTTGTAAATAAAATCAATTTTGCAATTTACTGCTTATGAAAATGTTTAGGCATTCTTAAAATATTAGCACTTTTGTTTACAGCTCGTTGTCTAGGAGACCGACCACCACTGCCAGACAGCAGAACATGCACAGTGCTTACAAGCTCTTTTTTTTGTGCTTGTAAGCACTGTTTTAAAGCTGGCTGGAGCAATTCAGCGCAGTACTTACAAGCCAGACAGCAGCGGTGGTCGGTCTCCTAAGCAACGAGCTATAAACCAAAGACTAGTGTTAAAATCTCATGAACGGTTGCAAATTATAAAAAGTAGAGAATTGTAAAAGTGCTTCTTTTTGTGAGCACTATTCAACAATATCCATCTATGAAGATAGGAATACCCCTTTAAGAAAATGCAAATGCCAGATCAGCCCAGTAAGAATGTGTACTTTCCACATCTCCACACAGTTACATAGAACTTTCTGACATATGACATTATTCTACTTCTTCTCCTGGGGACAATGGACACTTACATTTTGATTTTTCGTTCTCCAGTTAAAAGTCATAACCCATTAGTGAAAAGTCTAAAACTTTTACACAACCACGAAGACTTCGAGATGAAGAAACTTCTTTTCAACATGTTGGTGGTGTTATCTAAGGATCTGTCAACAGTTCAGGTAAAGAATGCCTAAAACAGTAAATCAGGCCAGTAGATCGTCAGCGTATGTTCTTTCATTAGATATTATTTAAAGGGGACCGGTCACTTGCCATAAATATGGTGTAAATGCCGCTGTTCTCCTGAATCCGGTGTTGTTTTTCTTTTGTTCCTGCGCCTCTGTTTTCCTGAGATACAACCCCCGCTTCCTGTTTATGTTATCTGTGGGACCACACCCACTTGGCTAACAAGACTAGATTTATATACCGGGAAGAAGGGGCCATATCTCAGGAACAGAGAGGAGCATGAGCATGAACAAAAGAAAAACATCGCCGGATTCAGGAGAACAGCGGCATTTACATCAGGTAATATATATATATAGTATATTTAGGGCAAGTGACAGGTTGTTTTAAATTCACTAATCTGAATTTTACTTTTATGTATCCTGTTTAGCTGCTCTGTGATGGAAGAGTGGTCTTAGCCCTTTTTAACTATGTGAAAGCAAACGAAAAGCATGGAGTCCACGACTGGCCGGCTGCCCGTTATGAAGACTTACAGCTGCACGCCATCGCTACCTTGTCCTCTATGGCGCCTCTGCTGGTGGAGGACTATATCACCTGTCAGGGAAACACGCGTATTCTTCTCTTCCTGGAGTGGTGCTGCACTCAAGGTCAGTCTTTCTTTTTTTTTTTTGTCTTCAGGACTATTTACTATGCTTTTCCTTACAGGATATTTCAGATTTATCATTGCCCGATGCAATTCAGGAATATCCACAGAAGGCAAGAAATTCCAGCAGCAGGAGATTCTCGTAAAATCCAATTTATTAGAAAAATATGCAAATATCACATGCAACCAAAACCCACCACCACAGTTAAAAAAAATTATAAAATGCGGGGAAGCGCATGTCGTACGCATGTCCTTAATCATGGCTCCAACATTGCCATGATTAAGGACATGCGTCCGGAACGCGTTTGCCTGACATTTTCATTTTTTTAACTGTGGTGGTGGGTTTTGGTTGTACTTGACATTTGTATATTTTTCTAATAAATCATTGGATTTTACCAGAATCTCCTGCTGCTGCTGTAATTTCTTGTCTTCTCTGTATTAAAGGTTTACTTACACTTTAAGTATATTTAACAGTCATATAAAAAAAAAAAATGCAAATCCCGCGAGTGTCTCAGACACAGGGGGGATTGTGACAATACCACACCATGTAGAATAACTGCAATGATCTGATTAATTACGGATCTCACTTAATCATTAACTTGCAATTAAGCATGCAACAAACTCTTCCTTTTCAGATGCCTTCTTTGGTCAGGGTAACAGCTTCCATGGCACCGGTGGCCGGGGGAACAAACATGCCCAGATGCGTTACAGCCTGAGACTCCTCCGGTCCGTGGTATCCGTAGGGGATGAGACTGTGAACCAAGACCTCTGTGACCAGGGAGCAATTAGTCAGCTTCTAGGTAACGAGGCTACACTTCTTTATCCGCTGCTGCATCCTCGCGATATATTTATGTGTTCTGCTCCATGTCTAAGCAATCAGGAAAAAATTATTATCGAAGCGTTCCAGTGACTTAATAACTATGGTGGTGGCAGCCATACTGTCCTTGCAAAAGACAATTTCTACCCCCAAAAATGTCCAAAAATAGTAAATCAAACATTCAAGTGGCACCTAACGTCCTCTACTTAGTCTATAATTCTGCAATAGATTGGATTTCCTCTGTTTTGTCGTAACGGCCATTTTTGCAAAAGTGACGACAAGTGGTGCAGACATATTGATTTGTACCTTTTTAATTGGTTTCCCAGTAAATTGCCACTTTGTTATTGATAGCCGGTGACAAAACGACTTTTTTGAGCTCCAGATCTGGAGGTCAAAAGGTCCCTTTTGCCCATATGAGAAGACCACTGCTATTATATACCTGTGATAGTTGGGGGTGTTCTTGGAGAGTTTGTATTGTGGCCCATGTGATCCAGTTAATGTCACTGCAACTAATATGGCTTCAGTTTCTGTTCTTTCTTTTTGCAAATATGGTTACTGCATCAAAAACAGAAAATTGTCAATATTCATGCTAGAAAATCAGATACATTTATCAGACTTTAGCAAAAGCCTTGACTTTTACTTACTACTGTTCATTTCCCACATCCACATTTTTGTCAGAAATCCTTAAGGCTTTGGCCACAATAACCGTCAAGCGACCGAAGTTTGATCGATGCTACATCGCAGCGCTGTATGGGAACATGTTGCGGCCCTTACACTATCATGGGCAAGCAAGTCACAAAATATCCGACTCGGAACATTTTGACTTGTTTCTCGCGGTAGTGTAGGTATCGCAATGCGACCTCATTCTCTTATATAGTTCCGCTGTTTAGCAGCGGCACCAATCAAATTTCTGATGCGCGACCTCAAAGCCCTAACCTAAAGGCAACCTGTCAGCAGTTTTCACCCTGCAAACCTGCTGATAGAGGTAGATAGGAAACCAGAAGACGTGGCTAAATATGTCTTTGCGTAGCACTTATACATTAGATAGCTGTCAGCTGTCTCTCTCTCCTTTTTTCCAGACATCTGTTCCTTTAAATTGCATACACTGGCGGATCCGTCCACAAAACGGATCCGGTGCATCCGTTTGTTACATAGCGGAAACAGATCCGTTTTTTCCACTCTTGGCGGATTTCAACTGACGTCAAACAACCGAGGTGTGAAACAGGCCATACTCTGACGTGCTCTCTAGTATTCGTAGAGAGCACTTCACCGCCCCTCCTTTCTGCTCTTGATTGATACCTGTAGCGGGCTCCTGATTGGACTTAATCAATCAAAAATAGAGGGGAGAAGTTGAACAGCACTCACTGCAGAGTGAGTTCTTTAGGGTTAGGGTATTCCTCCAGTGCAACTGCTGGAGCAGCGGAATAAAACATCATTTTACAAGTCATGCTGCAAATAAAAGTCTACACTCAGGTATTGCAGGGTCACACTGCTGACACGTCCCCTGTATACTCTGTTTGTATGAAGTCGCATCGTCACATGGCGTGGGGATAAGTGCAATTTATTATTGTCGTACACAGAATGACCTTCTGTATATTTTACATCCCACCATAAAATTGTCACTTTTTTGGCGAAATGTTGAAGTTTACAATATTCGCAGCAGAAAAACACCACAAGACTGCCAGTTATACCGCGCCATTCCACATCACTACACGGTTAGATTTCTGGACTAAAACAATAATTGATCAAGTCCTCGATGCTGATGAGGTTGTGTATATTCAGGAATCTTGAAGAAAACGATCTCCAGCGCTGAAGCCAATAACGACGCCGTCCTGCTGGAAATCCAGTGTGATCTGCTCTTCATTCTCTCAGCGATTTGTGACACCGATCTGCACCGAAAGGTTCGTGACGTTCGGATCATTAGATCGTGCGAGGTCGGGCGTCATTACTGCATCAGTACCGGCATGTACTGCTGGAGAATGTCACAATCACACGCGGAAATAATAGCAAAGACCATAAAGTGACGGTAAATCCCAGTGATCTGCCATCACTTTGAAAGATCGTAAGTTCTGGAATCGCCCCTATAAATTGGAGATCACATGCGAGAAATCCGAATAAGTGTTTGCAGCGGTGTTAACCCATTCACAACCATGTAATGTTGTAAATATACAGTATAATGTAATTATATGTCATACCATACACAGGCAGGTGCCAACTATTTTTTTTTTTTTTTTTGGCACCTGCCTGTTAACTCCAATCACTGCAGTTTAATGCCATAGATGCCGAGATCAGCATCTAAGTGGTCAGACAGGAGTCAGCCCCCTCTGTCACACCATTCGCTTTCCCTTCTGAGGCCACGTTCACACCTTCAGTACTTGGTCAGTATTTTCCACCAGTATTTATAAGCCAAAACCCGAAGTGGGTGATAAATACAGAAGTGGTGACGGGTTTCTATTATGCTTTTGCTCTGATTACGGCTTACAAATACTGATGTAAAATACTTACCAAAATACTGAAGGTGTGAACGTGGTCTTACCAGCACAATTGGGAGATCCTGATAAGCCCTGGAGGCATATTGAAAGCCTCTGATTGCCATCTCTATAAAGTCCAGCCATAGGCAAGGCTTCATAGACTTCAGCAAGATTTTCCATTTCCTGCAATACTGACGTGCATTCTACTGGCAATGACAAGTCCCCAAAAACAAGTGTAAAAAATATTTTGGAAAGTTTTTGAAAATATATATAATCGCTTAAATCACCTGCATTTTCCCACTTGTTAACAAAAAACAAATCTAAACAAAATATGCATAATGGGTATGATCACAACTGTAAAAGTCTGAACTAGTAAAACATTGCATTACTTTTCCTGCCCAGTGAACGTAGTGGGGGAAAAAAGTGTCGGAGTTGCTGGGTTTTTTTTTGGTCACTTTGCCCTCTATAAAAAAAAAAAGTGATACATTGTGATTAAAAAGACATACGGTATGTACGTGTACCCCAAAATAATAGCACCAAAAACCACAGCTCACTCCGCCTTAACACAGCTCCATTCACGGAATTTTTTTTTTTTTTTTTAAAAAGCTGTGGGTCCCAAAAACATGACGACACAAACCATATTCATATTTCTGTAACATTTTATTTTTGAAGAGTAGTAAGAAATTTTTTAAAAAACCATCAAACCTATATAAATTTGCCTTTTCTATGTTTTATCATTGTACTGAACAGTGTAAGGGTACGTTCACACGCAGCACTTTTTTTTTTCTGTACCAAAAACCAGAGTGTCTGCCGGTAAATCACTGTGTAAAATATACACATTTTTTGGTGCGTTTTTGTAGTGTTTTTTTTTTCCCATTCATTTGAATGAGTGAAAAACGCTGAAAGAATCGACATGCTGAATAATAAAGACGCAGCGGAAAAAAAAATACTGCGAAAATGTCAAGCGTAAACATACGCTAATTGTTTTGCTCTCATATGTCATGTAGACAGCAAATTAAAATATGTTGAAAGTCCTGAAAGCAGGGGATGAAAAACTGCAAGCGAAATAAATAATGATTTGCCCGTCTCTGATGGGTCAGGGTTGTTACCGTAAATTTGCCATGATTGGCGCTACGTGTCCCTCCTTGTAGAAGGAAGCATCTTACCATCGATGAAGTGTTTTTCTTTTGGATTCTTTTGTGCCCACAGGAACTGTTCGGATCAGAGGGGGTGGACCTGGTCCTGCAACTTCTCAAAATGGACCCCACGAGGTTTTACAGTGGGCTGGGTCACAACAAGCTGATTTTTTGTACTTTGGATTGTGTCTGGTAAGTGTTGTGTGAACCTACAGGAAGACGCAGAATCGACCAGGGGCACATATATCGGCCTCCTCTGTGCCTCCTTGCATTGTGGCAGCCATGGTTGTAGTTGATAATACATACTGTATATAGCAGCGGCCCCTGATGGGTGGCTCATAGCTGTCTGCTCAGTCGGTGCCATCAGCATCCACAGGGGGGTATTATTACTTGATATTGGGGGCACTCAGGGCTATTATTACTTTATAAGGGCACATAAATTGTCTATAAGTGGGCACTCCGACCTTATTACTTTAAAAGGGCCATTATTATTTTATAAGGGCCTTATTAAGGGGGCACTTATATCCTATACAGAGGGGTTTCAAATGTTTCCTTGTATAGCATGGGGCTCACAAGCTGATTGTGACTCACATAACAAAGGTCGGGACCCCCTGGTATATAGTATAAGGGTCCGCTCACACTGACGGGCCCTTAAATGTAAACTATTCAGGGTACCGTTGCTTATATGTTCACGTATGGAAGCCCATCGGCACCCCTCGATCACGTCTCAGGGGGTCTGAATGGAGGCCCCACCACGATGGCACTACTTAGATGCCGCTGTCAGATATTGGCTGGGGGGTTCATTGGATTGGCTGCAGCGATCGGAGCCAGCTCCAGTCGCTGCTGATAGAGGCCGGTGTTGGCTGTATAATACAGCCGGCACCTGCCCTATGTGGAGTGCGCTCAGGACCATACACCCATACCCGCCCCTGGTGCGTATCCGCTGAATACTTGAAAAACTGTTTTTGAGCTGAAACTTCCAACATTTATATATTCTTTGCATTTTTTTCTTTAAGGTCCTGTGTTATCGGATGCTTTACCTCCGAGGACTACTTTCTTGAAAAGGAGGGAATGTTCATTATTCTAGATTTGTTAGAAGTAAGTATAGAACATTTTAGTAGAATCTTCTTTAGAAATTCTCCACTCTACTAACTGAGCAGAACCGGAATAAACGCTTCAAGTCCTTCATAGTTCATAACTAATCGAGGACTTTCTATAAGGTTTATTTTGGATCGTCACATCGTCACTGATGTAGCATCTAAAAAAATCATACAGCAATTCAACACTTTGCAACAAATTAATTTATCGTTTGCCATCCTAATTCTAAACGCACCAGGATAGGATAGAAGGCAGTTCAGGTCGCAGAGACATATACACCGTAGTGGAAGATTGCTCCTGTGATATAGGACCTGTGGTGAGACGGGGGGCCCAATTCTGACATACAGTATAGTCATAGCATTTTACTGCAGTCGCCACTAGGGGGAAACATTTTCTCAGTTTCCAATAAGTTTGTTGTTAGCTGTGTTACCTAGCTCCCCCTAGTGGTGACAGCAGGCACATAGATAATTATTTTATACTGTATTTTAATCCCTCCCTATTTATTTGCCTTTTGCCATTTATAAGGCTTTTTGTTTTCATTCTTTTGTGAGGCTGAATGAACAAAAGCAGCAATTGTGACAAAGATTTTCATTTTTTTTTTAAACAATATTCTGCACGGGACAAATCAATTCATTTTATAGTATGGACCGTTGTAGATACAGCAGTACTAAATTTGTGTAAATTTTGGAAGGTATTTATTTTTTATTTTATCTTTATTAGTAGTAAAGCAAAATCGTAGCAGAAATAATATATGTGGAAGCCAAAGATAGTATCAGTCACATAGCCAACTAGATCAAAAAAATGGCCAACCACATAAATATATATAAACTTGACTATAGCAGGATAACTGCAATTTTACTAAGGTCAATCAACAGCATATGCAGTCGAAAAATTCATACAAAGCAATATTTTATTAGTAATACATATAAAATTGGACAATACAGTACATGGAAATGAAGGGATTATAAAACAAGCGTGCCCAATGGCATGAAAGCCGAATGCCCTAGCAGCACAGCCCCAGGATAATTAACTTTATGCACAAATGCAAATACAGAGATAATATAGACACCTTTTTGGGAGGTCAAAAAGACCCTGATGTAAATGCAGCAGTCAGTAATTATATCAGAAGAATCATCACATAGCAAATGTCCATAATTAAAGTCAGACGCTGCAGCAAAACCCCCTCATATAGTACAGGAGTCCCAGAGCATATGCTCATAATATGCGTGCAATGTGCAGTGTACAATGTATCATTATACATAAGGTGTTATTACCTGGGAGCAGTAGAAGCAGTGGTATCGGCCTGTCCCCGACGCGCGTTTCGGAGCACACAGCTCCTTCCTCAGGGTCTTTTTGACCTCCCAAAAAGGTGTCTATGTTATTATCTCTGTACTTGCATTTGTGTATAAAGTTAATTATCCTGGGGCTGTGCTGCTAGGGCATTCAGCCTTCATGCCATTGGGCACGCTTGTTTTATAATCCCTTCATTTCCATGTACTGTGTTGTCCAATTTTATATGTATTACTAATAAAATATTGTTTTGTATGGATTTTTCGACTGCATGTGCTGTTGATTGACTTTATTAGTAGTAGTAGTAAAACTGGGAGTTTTTGACACTTCTAAATATTTTTTTTACAATAGCTATTAGTGCCAGCAGTCTTATGCAATCCTTTGATCGCATGGATAATACATTGCACTACCTATATTGTGCATTAGTGCAGTGCATCATCCAGCCTGTTAGTGTTTTACTGACAGGCAGCCTAGTAGACCGGGCCGACAGCCGAATCAGAGCTGGAGCAGATGGGCTGACAGAGGGAATGTGCAAGGGTTCAGATGGGCTGACAGAGGGAGTGTTCAAGGGTGCAGATGGGCTGACAGAGGGAGTGTGCAAGGGTGCAGATGGGCTGACAGAGGGAGTGTTCAGTGGTGCAGATGGGCTGACAGAGGGAGTGTTCAGTGGTGCAGATGGGCTGACAGAGGGAGTGTTCAAAGGTGCAGATAGGCTGACAGAGGGAGTGTTCAAGGGTGCAGATGGGCAGACAGAGGGAGTGTTCAGTGGTGCAGATGGGCTGACAGAGGGAGTGTTCAGTGGTGCAGATGGGCTGACAGAGGGAGTGTTCAGTGGTGCAGATGGGCTGACAGAGGGAGTGTTCAGTGGTGCAGATGGGCTGACAGAGGGAGTGTTCAAGGGTGCAGATGGGCTGCCAGAGGGAGTGTTCAAGGGTGCAGATGGGCTGACAGAGGGAGTGTTCAAGGGTGCAGATGGGCTGACAGAGGGAGTGTTCAAGGGTGCAGATGGGCTGCCAGAGGGAGTGTTCAAGGGTGCAGATGGGCTGCCAGAGGGAGTGTTCAAGGGTGCAGATGGGCTGACAGAGGGAGTGTTCAGTGGTGCAGATGGGCTGACAGAGGGAGAGTTCAAGGGTGCAGATGGGCTGACAGAGGGAGTGTTCAGTGGTGCAGATGGGCTGACAGAGGGAGTGTTCAGTGGTGCAGATGGGCTAACAGAGGGAGTGTTCAGTGGTGCAGATGGGCTGACAGAGGGAGTGTTCAGTGGTGCAGATGGGCTGACAGAGGGAGTGTTCAGTGGTGCAGATGGGCTGACAGAGGGAGTGTTCAAGGGTGCAGATGGGCTGACAGAGGGAGTGTTCAGTGGTGCAGATGGGCTGACAGAGGGAGTGTTCAGTGGTGCAGATGGGCTGAGTGTTCAAAGGTGCAGATGGGCTGACAGAGGGAGTGTTCAGTGGTGCAGATGGGCTGACAGGGAGTATTCAAGGGTGCAGATGGGCTGCCAGAGGGAGTGTTCAAGGGTGCAGATGGGCTGCCAGAGGGAGTGTTCAAGGGTGCAGATGGGCTGACAGAGGGAGTGTTTAGTGGTGCAGATGGGCTGACAGAAGGAGTGTTCAGTGGTGCAGATGGGCTGACAGAGGGAGTGTTCAAGGGTGCAGATGGGCTGCCAGAGGGAGTGTTCAAGGGTGCAGATGGGCTGACAGTGGGAGTGTTTAGTGGTGCAGATGGGCTGACAGAAGGAGTGTTCAGTGGTGCAGATGGGCTGACAGAGGGAGTGTTCAAGGGTGCAGATGGGCTGACGGAGGGAGTATTCAGTGGTGCAGATGGGCTGACAGAGGGAGTGTTCTCCCTCTGTCAGACTCCTTAGATGCCTTATTTGCTATTGACCACAGCATCTGAGGAGTAAAACTGCTTGAAATGGAGCTAACACCAGTCCTAGCAGAGGCAGCGGGTACTTAGTTATAGATATCTTCCATGGCATTTTGCACCGGCACAAACCCAGAGGAGAGTCTGGCGCCCCCGTACACTTTAGATTGTCCGTCGATCCAGTCGAAATTGCTAAGAGCTCTAGATTTCTATCTAACGTGAGGGACTTCCAATACAGCAGATATCACTTTCCTTTAAGAAATAAATAACTTGTTTTACTATTTTTTTTTTACCTTTCGTATAAAGCTGAATTTGAAGAGTATGAATAACCTGGTGCTGGGAATCCTGGTGGAATTCTGCGACAATCCAAAAACTATATCACATGTTACAACTTGGCGAGGAAAAAATAATGAAGCAGCCCTGAAACTGCTGGTCCAGCTATGGAAGCAAGAGGAGGAGGAGCTGGGCGTGAGAAGAGATAACTACGGCCGTATTATTGGTGTGTATGACCGGGGTGCTTCACTAGTCAGCGTTGTGCAAATAGCTTCGATTGAAGGGTTATTACGGTTTCAGACAATGAATATTCTTTGTAGAAGGAAAGTTGTACAAATTTCTAATCTGTTTGCACCTTTCTAACAAGTAGGGTTTGTCCTCAGCGGAGTAACTTCTACAGCTGCCATCACTGTTCTGAAAACGTTCTACATTTCTTCACCTTCATAATCAATAGATGCAAAGAAACCACTGGTCGGACAGACACAGGAAGATCAAGAGTTCACCCCCATGCCGGCCAACAGCTTCAGCATTGCAATCATGGAGGTGGCTGAAAATATCCGAGCAAAGATTTACTCTGTATTTTCAAAAATCGGTAAGTTTGAGAGGCGATCACCAATCCGCTATATACTGCGCCTTCTTTACGGTGCTAGAAACAAACCCTTTAAAGTCTGATCCTGGAGTCACATGTTAAGTTTTCGTTACACTTCTGTTTTCATGTGTAAATATTGATCTTGTTGATCTGACGGAAATCTGCTAGAGAACGTGCATAAAAATCTGTGTGCCAATCACAATGATTGTAGAATGTCCCCGGTATAGAAACTTTATAAAGACATCTTCAATATAGAGAATAGAAAAATTTTAATTCCAGACTATCATAACAGACGAGGACGATGAATATTGGTTCCACCCTAAGAAAACATCTAGGGAGTATAAACGTGTAAGAGGATTGAAATGGAGTTCAACAAAATTTAAAAAAATTAAAAGGCCATATATTAGGGGATAACATAATTAATTCATTAATTAATTGCTGTGACTTCCACTGATTTTTCTGAAGAGCCCTGTCTAAATGTAGCTGAGGTTGAGCATGAGCTCCTCCGCTCCACTCCTTGTCAATAGGACTACTGGAGATAGCCAAGCGCAGAGCCAACCCAACTCTGGTTGATCAGGAACTTATCCATGGATAGCGGATGACTTAGCGGATGTAGCATCCGACAGGGTGGAATTTTAAGCAGTTTAGAGGTCTGTGGCGTCACCCATTAGGGGCGAGAAGCGCACTGTGTTCTAAAAAGGAACCTGTCATCTGTTTTGGCCGCTATAAGATGCGGCCGCTGCCTTTCAGGGCTTAGCTACAGCATTCTATAATTCTGTAGATAAGCCCCCAATCTGACCTGTAAGATAAGAAAAATAAGTTTTACTATACTCACCCGGGGGGCGGTCCGGTCCGATGGGTGTCGCAGGTCGGGGTACGGCGCTTCCCATCTTCTTGCGATGCCACCCTCCTGCTGGCTTCATGGCTCCCCGGCATCGGGCTCCTGCGCAGACATACTTCTCTGCCCTGTTGCGGGCAGAGTAAAGTACTGCAGTGCGCAGGCGCTGGGCCTCTCTGACTTTTCTCAGCGCCTGCCGGGAAGGGCTGTAATTCTGTCCAGCCGCTTCACCAATGCCTTCACCTTGTGCCAGTCATTGCACTGGTTAGCCATTCGCTACAGAATACAATACAAACTTCTCTCTCTCACCCAAAAGGCCCTCCACACTTCTACACCACCATATATCTCTTTCTCTGTGTATCACCTTACCCATGCCTTCTGTTCCGCAACTGATCTAAGACTAACATCCTCAATAATCCGAACCTCGTCTCCATCTCCATGACTTTGCTCATGCTGTACTAGTGTTCTGGAATGCACTACCCCAAACAATCCTACTAATATGTAACCCCCATGTTTTTACTCATGCTTTAAAAACACATCTGTTTAGACAGTCCTATCACCTCAACTCAGTAACCTAACTTTCCCCTGTTCCATCTTTATAAATGTCAGTCATAATCTGTTCCCTCCTATTCATCTGTTTCCACACCCTCCATGAACCCAATAGCACACGATAACTGCACTTTGACAGTCACTGGCTGATGTCCGGATCATGCAGCTTTGTATGAAAACCCCTGTTTATTATAATGATGGCTGGAACGTACATAATAAGCGCATTCTACTTATTGTGTCCCCTTATTGCCTTGTAGATTGTAACCTTGTGAGTAGCAGGGCCCTCACTCCTCCTGTAACTGATGAACTATTTGTTACTTTATTTTGTTTTATTGCCTGTACATGCCCCCGCTTAATTGTGAAGTGCTGTGGTATATGTTAGTGCTATATAAACAAAAAATATTATTTATTATTATAGCTAGCTAGTAGTGGGGGTGAGTAGCATTTGCTACATATACAGTAGTGTGCTACCCCAGGGCTAAGTAGTAGGATAGGCCAGGTGGATTTCAGCTGTCGATCCTATTCTAGTAGAGATAAGCCTGTGCCACAGGTGGATAGCATCGGTACGAAGAAGGTGGGTAAGTGCTGCTTATTATTTTTATAGCCGCCTCGTGCCATATGGATTATTATAGCTAGCTAGTAGTTGGGGTGAGTAGCACTTGCTACATATGGCGCTACCCCAGTTCTAAGTATGAAGCTGCAGGCGTGATTGTCTTACAGGTTGAAAACTCCTTTAATGACTGTTTTTTCGATTCTTTCAGGTTTTGAAAATTTACCCGGTTTAACTGCGCTGGACTTTGTCACCCTGAGCGTAATAAGTAGATATCTAGATTTCAAGGTAAGTACTTTTCTATTTGCAGTTACATTGTGTCTTACGTTTAGACACATTTTATGTATAAAGCGCTTCCTCTCCACGAGTATTGATGGCGCTTTACTGCTGGTTGCAACAACAGTCGTTTCATCCTGGAAGTGTTTTGGGGGAGTCTCCAGTGCCTGGACACCCCTCCATTGCACTTGCAGATTCATGTACATATGGATTCTGGGCTTGATTCCTCAAAACAAGACAGGTATAGTTTTTATCGTTGTTCTTAGTCTTGCAGTATACAGCCATCGATATATTTTGTTTAGCAAAATCGTGCTGACAGGTTCCCCTTTAAAACATGATTTTAAAAAAGTATTATATACGCTTTAAGGCCGGAGAAGTTTGGAGCGAAATTAGAGCCGAATTAAAAGCTGAAAATATCCGACCTGTGACCTCCGATCAAGAAGCTTTGGATGTTGTCGAAAGAGCTGCGGAAAATATCAGCAAACTCGTCGCTGCTCACCAAACGGAAATGATTGAAAATCATCAACAGATGGAGCTTCTGGAAGAACAGCAAAAATACGCTGAGGTGAGACTGCACTGCCTTATTCCAGGCAAAGCAAGCTATCAGCTAACCACTTGTGCCCACCGATGGTCAGAGCAGGGGACTTGTGTCCGCCATTTTACTCGTGGCTTCATGACCACAGATGTTGTTCATGAGACCAATGGAGAACTGGAGACCCTAATGAGAATCCCAGGGGTAGGACCCACAACATTCTGACATCGCCTATCCAGTGCTTAGACCAGAATACTACTAAGGGTGTAGACAGACGGACATATAAATCAGTCCAGGATGGGACCACAATGCACGGACTGACTGGCAGCTCTCCTGACCCAAGCGTGACAGCTTCATTTATTACTATGGAGCTGTCATCTCTGGTCACAAGAGCTACCGGACAGTCCGTGCACTGTTGTCCGATCTTGGTCTAATTTATACAGCTACAGTTGTGGCCAAAAGTATTGACACCCCTGCAATTCTGTCAGATAATACTCAGTTTCTTCCTGAAAATGATTGCAAACACAACTTCTTTGGTATTATTATCTTCATTTAATTTGTCTTAAATGAAAAAACACAAAAGAGAATGAAGCAAAAAGCAAAACATTGATCATTTCACACAAAACTACGAAGATGGGCCAGACAAAAGTATTGGCACCCTCAGCCTAATACTTGGTTGCACAACCTTTAGCCAAAATAACTGCGACCAACCACTTCCGGTAACCATCAATGAGTTTCTTACAATGCTCTGCTGGAATTTTAGACCATTCTTCTTTGGCAAACTGCTCCAGGTCCCTGATATTTGAAGGGTGCCTTCTCCAAACTGCCATTTTTAGATCTCTCCACAGGTGTTCTATGGGATTCAGGTCTGGACTCATTGCTGGCCACCTTAGAAGTCTCCAGTGCTTTCTCTCAAACCCCAGCAGTTTTTGGAGGAAATCTGTAGCAGTAAGCGCTATGTTTCTTATAATAATGCCGTGTGAGCCGTCACCCTAGAGCCAAGTATACACAAGCGAATAAAAAACTCAAATGATTTTTTTTTCTCATTTGTTGTCCATGTGTAATTTTGTTTTCCACATCAGCATTATTAATAATTTACAAGGTTAAATACAGTTTCCTATGTAAAAGTACTGCAATGTATCCGTAAAAATCAAATGTTATGCTGTGGTTCTATGTGGAATACTTTTTCTTTTTTTGCGCACCTTGTAGACTGGAATGGGTGAGTATCATTCGAAAGACAAAATCGTCTTTTGATTAGCCGGCTTGGTGTGATGTCATGGCTGTGGCTTGATGAACACACAATGTATCACCAGGCTGGCTAATCAAAAGAGGAGCCGCAGATGCCGGAGATAGGAGGTGGTTCACAAGTCTCCCGTGCAGCCGCCATGGAATACTGACCCAGCCGCTGAACCAAGGTCCTTTGGATGTATTAGTTCGTTTGAGTAAATTTTTCTGTGCTTTTCGTTACTTATCTTGGGTTACAATGATGTTTCTTCTCCGTCCATGTCTGAATCTAAATTCAGAATTCTGTCCGCTACTTAAATTGTTTTAAGACGTAACAAGCTACAAAGATTTGTAGCGTCAAATACCTTCTTTAGGCTGAGTCCAGACACTGCAGACTTGCAGAGCAGTTTCTGCGCCACAGAAAGTTTCCTTATAATACGGACGTCAGAGCTTTTCAGAGCCCCGTCCACATGGACTAGAAAAATTTTGCAGGAAATGCTGCAGATTTTCACTTCTGCAAGATGCTCACCTTGTACAAAGACGCAGAGTGAAATCAGCGGCTGAGCCCGAACGTAACCAATTTGCTGCGGATTTGTGGCAAAATTCATGGCATAAATTATAAACCACATCTGGATCTCACATTAATCTTTGGATTTCATGATTTCATCCCCTATTTGTAATAAATTGAAATTTTATTTCACTCACAGATAAAAGTAAACCACAAGCAGAGGGAAATAGTAATGAAATCCTGGGATAATTTCCTGGCGAGAACATCGAATTATGAAGCATTAAAGGTAATTATATTTGTTGTAAGGTTACATAGTGAATTGGCGGCAGCCCCATGCAATAATATAAACACAAAAATGTCAGGACCAACACTAAAAAGTTGAAAATTGTACTTTAGCGCTCTCCTACAAGCTGAGAACCTAGGTCAGGGGGATGTAACTAGTTTTTGGCATGGTCCGCTTACCCTACCTCATTTCAATAGCTATGCCATCCATGTGATCCTGAGACAGAGAAGGAGGCTGGCTTAGCTATTATAATGAGACAGTCCCCTCTCCGCACGTCACCATTTACTTGCCAAAAGTCAAAAGAGGAGGTGCCGAGACCTAGGACTGATGCTGATACCACAAAAACGGGGCCAACTTTCTTTTTCATATATAGTAGTAAGTTTCATATTGATTCACTATATGTACAATTTGACAACTCTTTTTTTTTCAAGCTGGACAACCCCCTCTAACTTAGCCCCTAAGCTCATCCAGGATCTACTACCGACCCCTAACCTCATTCAGACCCCTGAAGTTAATTTAAGATCACTAAAAGTAATCAGAGCCCAGACCAGCCTCCAAAAATGAATTCAGACTCTAGAACAGATTCTTAAAATTAATCAGACCATCCCCTAAAATAAATTCAGTCCGCATTTCAGACTCCTAAAATGAATCAGACCCCAACATTAATTCATACTCTAAAATGACTGCTAAAATTAATCAGTCCCTTAAAATTTATTTAGACCCCCCCCCATACATATAGAATGGATTCAGATGTCTGAAACGAATCATTGCCCAGAGCAATCCCAAATTTTCAGACCCTGTAACTGACCCCACACCGGACCCTGAAATTTATTCCCACACCAAACCCCTAAAATGTATCAGTCTTCACACCATCGCCGTAACATAAACTCACACCTTAGATGAAACCGCCTAAACAAACCCCTAAAACTAATATGACCCCATTAAAACTCATTGAAATTAATTCAAATCCCAGTTGATAAAATAAATTCAGGCCCTGGAACAGGTCCCTAAAGATTAGTCAGACTAGAGACCCCTAAATGTAATCAAACACCGGGCAGGAAAGCAGGGGGAGGCAAATGAAAGATCGAAGAGTCAAAAACAAGAGACAGTGACACCCTAGAAGGGTCGGTCTATAAAGAGCATTTCTCACCTATCTGTGGGGTCAGTGATACATGTATGATTGACCACTGTGAGCCCCATTGATCACAAGCGCTTGGGACCCACGTCCTCCACTACTTTCGTCCAATCTTAGACACCATCTGGAGGGTCCAGTCAGCTGGCATCTGTGGTCTCGGCTTGGACCACGGTCTGCCGGTGGGGAACTGAAGACTTTTGAAATAGTTCATCAGTCTGATATCTGATTATCCTGCACTCTGTATTTAACTAAATCCTGCTATTCCTGCAGATTTATCCTTGGTCGTAGCCTATAATTGTGATAATCCACGTCTGCCGCTTAGTAAACCCGAAGCTATGGTTCTGTGATTATTAATTGTATTTTGGGATTATTTTCAGAAAGCAAAACGACTTCAGGAAAAGTCCATTGAATCCTCAAGGCCTAAAGCAAGACCACAGAATACAACCGTCCACTCAACCCAGATCCCAAACCTTAACACTACGGTAACGTGAAAGAAGAAAGTACCAGGGCATTATCGCTAGTGACAATGTCAATGCATTTTTGTTACCATTTTAGTGAAGATAATAATTTTTGGTCATATTTATGTAGCAAAAAACACCCAAAAAAATGCACTGAAGACATTGTGGCTGCAATTCATCAGGACCGGTGAAACACAAAAGTCTTGATGAAGAGGGCGCTGAAATATGACGCGTCAGATTCACTCAGAGGTGTCGTATCTCAATGAATTTGTTGCATCTTTCAGCATCAAATTTCTGTCTCAATTTCCACCACTTTTATGGCGTAAATTGTGTCGAATTCCCCTCTCTGGAAAGCTCCAGTGACTTTTAAAAAATTTGTCAAAGTGTTTCAGAACTGGCGTAAAAACGCCCAAAGTCCCAAAACTTTTTTCGCAACAGCGAGATAGACAGTGGTTTTCTTTCTTTATCGCCTTATTGGGGGACACAGAATACCATGGGTGTATGCTGCTGCTAGGAGGCTGACACTATGCAAAAACAAGAAAATTAGCTCCTCCCCGGCAGTATACACCCACCGACAGGCACCAAGCACCCCAGTTTGTGCTTAGTGTCTGTAGGAGGCGGACCGGGATCTCCCCAGATCCGCAGTTTTAATCCAATTTTCCTTTCAGGTTTAGTTTGAACTTTTTAATTTTTCCCTCTTTTCTCTTTTAGGTTCTTTTCCATCGGGAAACAGGGTATAGTTATCACCCTGATTTCCTATATCATGCGGCTGAGCGAGCAGTGTGGTGTCACCCACATCGCAACTCTCAGTACCGCAGGCAGGACTTTTTCCCTATCACCTTCTGGTGATAAGGGTTACGGACAGGTGGCTGGTCCATGCCGATTCCCCCTCCTCACGCCTTTCTCGGGACAGGGCTGAGAGGAAGACGGCGATCGCAGGTGTTTCAAGCCGTCTTCTGCAGGATGCGGGTACAGAGGACTCCTTCCCCTCCCAGCGGCCTGCCGTTTCCCCGTGGGCCCCTGTGGTCATCCTCTTCTGGGACGTCAGGTAAGTGCCTGTACGTTCCCTCCAGCCCCGCATAAGCTCCAGTGACATGGGAGAAGACGGGACCTGGTTTTGCAGTTCCACAAGTTTAAATCTCCCGCCCTTTTCTGCCTGTCGCGCGCTCAGCGCTTGCCTTCCTTCACTTTCCCTGCTCTAGCCAGGGAGTCTACGGGGATCCCCTCACTCACCGCAGCGTCAGGACCCTGTCAGATCATCCTTAGCGCGGTATGTCGGGCATGGGGCTGCGGCGCCGTCACTGTGGGAGGCACTTTCACTTTCCCCTCAGCACGGGGAATTCCTCTGCTCTCCCTCCTCCCTTCCTGAGCGTGCTCTTTTCAGCGCGCCCTTTCTAGCCCATCACAGGGCTTCTTTCTCTCTTGGATGCCAGCCCCCTCTTCTGACATGCCCTCCCCAGGCGCTATTAACCAATCACGGCGCGGCCGCTAAGCTCCGCCCCATCTCCCAGCACAGCGTTTCCTGATGCCTGAACCACTCTTTCCTGCGCTGCTTGGGGGACACCTCGGCGTTTTTCTTCTGCTGCTCACAGAATCTCGGTAGGCTCGGCTCTGGGACAGGGATTAGCTCCCCTCGGCAGTTATTCCCTAATATCTGCAGCCAATCAGTGCAGTTTACTTATGCCCAACCATTCAGGGGATCTCTGCTTCAGGCCCACCGCTACCTATTACGCCTGTGCGCGCTGTAAAAAGAAGTGGGCATTGGGTCAGTCGTCCCCATTCTGCCCCCCCCTGCAGTCCTTCAAATATGTCAGCATCTCAGGAACGCACAGAGTCCCGGGCGGAGGGCGCTCTTCCCTCCTCTCTCCCCCCGGAGTGGGCCGTTACAATGTCAGTCTGTTTCTGACTTGACAAAAGTATCACAGTCGCTGGTCCAGGTCTTAGAACGATTACCTCAGCTATCCTCAGCCACCTCTGCTCCGACCACCTCTCGGGGTGAGTCGTCCGCACCTGACCGCGACCTTCAGAGAGACAGACAGGGCAGGACTTCTAGGAAGCGGGCTCTGTCCACTTCGTCTTCGGGCTCGCAGGGCCCTTCTGCGCCCAGGCCTCCTTCTCCTTCCTCGGATGACAATCTTCAATCAGGCGAGGATTCTCATTCGGAAGCTAGCTCAGAGGGGAACAGCGTTTCTAAAACGCGGGACATGGTTGATAGTCTTATTGCAGCTATCTTCCAAACACTAAAACTTAAACAGGATGAGGCTCCAACTCAGGAAAGCTCTGTTCTCCTTAGACGAGCCAGACCTCCGTCTCGAACCTTTCCCAATCACGACGATTTCGACACTACCTTATTCAACACTGGGAGCGCCCTGAGCAACGTTTCTCAGGCCGCAAGTACTTGGACTTTCTGTACCCCTTTGACGCAGAACTGCTCTCAAAGTGGTCCAAGGCTCCCGAGGTAGATCCTCCAGTTTCCCGGATAGCCTCAAAAACGGTGCTCTCTCTGCCAGACGGGGCATCGCTCAAAGATCCTACTGACAGGCAGATTGAATCTCTGGCTAAGTCTATCTTTGAGGCATCTGGCGCCTCTCTCTGCCCTATTTTTGCATCCGCCTGGGTGGCGAAGGTCATTTCCGCTTGGGCAAAAATTCTTCGCAGAGGCATCTTAGCGTCAGCTCCTCAAGACGAGTTGGCAGATCTTGCAGATCAGATTAACCAGGCGGGAAAATACCTTTTGGACGCGGCCGGCTGCGTAGCAAGGGCTAACAGCAACATAGTAGCTGTACGCCGAGTCCTTTGGCTAAAGTCATGGAATGCGGACACTACTTCGAAAAAGTCGCTTACCAATCTGCCATTCCATGGCTCTAGGCTCTTTGGAGCAAAGCTGGATCAGATAATTGCCGATGCCACTGGAGGTAAAAGTACTTCGCTTCCCCAGTCTCGACCAAAACGTCCTTTCAACAGAAGGGGGTTTCGACCGTTCAGGCCCTTTCGTCCCTTCTCTGCCACGGAGAGAGCCACTCAACAGGATCGGCCGCCTGCCACCAGGGAGCGGGATCAGAGGAAACCTTCCTACAAACCTGCTCCTCGCTGGAGATCTAGAGGTCAATATTCCAGATCTGCAGGAGCCAATTCCGGCAGATTTTCTTCTAAGTGACGGGTCACCCCCACCTGGAATTTCTTCCAGGGTGGGAGGCAGACTTTACTTTTTCGCGGATGCTTGGCTGTCCGTTGTCGACGACGCTTGGGTCAGAGAACTCGTCGCGTCCGGTTACAAAATCGAATTTGCTTCACTCCCGAACAGACGGTTTTTCCGGTCTCGGCCTCCGCGACAGCGGACCCAGATTCCGGGTTTTCTGCAGGCCATTTCCTCCCTTCTTTCCGCCGGAGTCATTGTTCCCGTTCCCTCAAACGAACGGTTTCCCGGGTTCTACTCCAATCTCTTTGTGGTCCCGAAGAAAGATGGCTCTCTTCGTCCTATTCTGGACCTCAAATTGCTCAATCGCCACGTGAAGATTCTTCATTTCAAAATGGAGTCTCTTCGGTCGGTGATTGCTTCCATGGAGCCCGGGGAATTTCTCTGCTCGGTGGACATTCGGGATGCCTATCTGCACATTCCAATTTGTGTGCAACACCAGAAGTATCTTCGATTTGCGTTTCAGGGACGCCACTTTCAGTTCACAGCTCTTCCTTTCGGCCTGGCTTCAGCGCCCCGGGTTTTCACGAAGGTGATGGCGACCGTCATGGCCATCCTTCGCTCCAGAGGGATCCTCATCATCCCTTATCTGGACGATCTTTTGATCAAGGGTTCGTCTCGCCAGGACTGTCTCCGGAGCCTTCAGATAACCCTGGACACTCTCAGCCGCCTAGGTTGGCTGGCCAACAAGGAGAAGTCCATTCTGATCCCCACCCAGCGTCTGACCTTTCTTGGTATGGAATTCGACACGGAGCTAGCCCGTGTTTTTCTTCCAAAGGAAAAATTTACATCTCTGTCCAAGGGCATCAGAACTCTCAAGAGGCTTGCTCCCATTCCCATTCGGTTCTGCATGAAGGTCCTAGGGAAGATGGTGGCCTCCATGGAAGCAGTGCCCTTTGCACAGTTTCATCTTCGCCCCCTCCAGCTGTCTCTGCTTTCAGCCTGGGACAAGACCACGATGTCCTTGGACCGTCCTATTCGGCTTCCTCTCAGAGTGAAGCAGTCTCTCACTTGGTGGCTACGGCCAGCGTCAGTTCTCCAAGGGAGGTCATTCCTTCCGCCTCAGTGGCAAATCATCACCACAGATGCGAGCCTTCTAGGATGGGGAGCCGTGTTCCATCAGAAAGCGGCCCAAGGCCGCTGGAAGCCACAGGAATCTCACCTCCCAATCAATCTTTTGGAGATCAGGGCTATTTTACTGGCCCTTCTTCATTGGCAACCCCTCCTCTCCGGCAAGCCTGTCCGGATTCAGTCGGACAACGCCACGGCCGTGGCGTACATCAACCATCAGGGGGGCACGCGCAGCAAACAAGTAATGTCAGAAGTGGCCAAGATAATACGCTGGGCAGAACGTTACGTTCCGACAATCTCCGCCGTCCATATTCCAGGAGTGGAAAATTGGGCAGCCGACTTTCTGAGTCGCCAGGGCCTAGCGTCCGGCGAATGGTCCCTGCACCCCGCGGTTTTCTCTCAGATATGCGACCGTTGGGGCACCCCGGATGTCGATCTCATGGCATCTCGGATGAACCACAAGGTGCCGCAGTTCATAGCCAGGTCCAGGGACCCTCTAGCCGTCGCATGCGACGCACTGGTGACTCCGTGGTCCCAGTTTCAACTTCCGTATCTGTTTCCGCCTCTGGCATTGATCCCTCGGGTGGTCAAAAAGATAAAATCGGAAGGCGTACCAGTGATTCTAGTCGCTCCAGATTGGCCAAGACGGCCTTGGTACGCGGAACTGGTCAACATGCTCGCGGACGTTCCCTGGAGGCTTCCGGACCGTCCAGATCTTCTCTCGCAAGGCCCTCTTTACCACGAGAATTCTCAGTCTCTGAGTTTGACGGCATGGCCGTTGAGACCGCAATTCTGAAGGAATCAGGTCTGTCCAGTCAGGTTATTCAAACTATGATCAGAGCCAGGAAACCAGCCTCTTCCCGCATTTACTATAGGTACTGGAAGGCTTTTTTCCGTTGGTGTGATAACAGAGTCTTCCCAATGTCCTTTTCTATCCTGGGGTTTCTTCAGGCTGGGTTAGACGCGGGTCTGTCCCTCAGTACACTCAAGGGCCAGGTTTCCGCTCTCTCTATCCTCTTCCAAAGAGAGCTAGCTTCTCTACCACAGGTCAAGACCTTTCTACAAGGGGTTTCCCACGTGGCTCCTCCTCATCATTCGCCAATAGACCCGTGGGATCTCAACCTCGTCCTTAGCGCGCTCCAGAAGGCGCCGTTCGAGCCTCTCCAGGACATTCCTTTGTCCCTTCTCTCTTGGAAGGTCACCTTTTTGATCGCCATTTCATCCATCAGAAGAGTTTCTGAATTGGCGGCCTTGTCATGTCGTTCCCCTTACCTGATTCTCCATCAGGACAAAGCCGTTCTCAGGCCCGTTCTTTCCTTTCTTCCGAAGGTGGTTTCCGCTTTCCATATCAATGAGGATATCGTCCTTCCTTCCTTTTGTCCGGCTCCATCTCATCCTCTTGAGAAGTCTCTCCACAAACTGGACGTAGTTAGAACCCTGCGTGTCTATCCTGCCAGGACCTCTTCCTTTAGTCTGTCCGATTCCTTGCTGGTCATCTCTGAAGGTCGCCAGAAGGGCCTTCCGACTTCCAAATCCACGATCGCTCGCTGGATTCGTTCCACCATTCTAGAAGCGTATCGTCTTCAGGAAAAGCGGCCCCCTCCGGGAGTAAGAGCTCATTCCACCCGGGCTGTGGCGGCTTCGTGGACTGCTCGTCACCAGGCCTCGGCCATGTAAATTTGCAAGACTGCAACCTGGTCATCTTTGCACACCTTCACGAGGTTCTACAGGGTTCATACCCAGGCCTCGTCTGATGCTGTGGTTGGTAGGAAGGTTCTGCAGGCGGCGGTGGCTCACCGGCCGACCTAAGTCTTTCAGTTACTTTCGTTCCTTATTGCTGTTCCCACCCTTGGGACTGCTTTGGGACGTCCCATGGTATTCTGTGTCCCCCAATAAGGCGATAAAGAAAGATGGATTTTTGGTTCTTACCGTAAAATCTCTTTCTTGGAGCCTTCATTGGGGGACACGGCACCCTCCCGGTTTCAGTTGTACAGTGTTGGGTCTTAGAGTCCCTTGTTGGGTTGGTACATATGGTTTGAGTCTTTTCTCGTTGCTTCTCCTACTGCTTTTTCACCAACTGGGGTGCTTGGTGCCTGTCGGTGGGTGTATACTGCCGGGGAGGAGCTAATTTTCTTGTTTTTGCATAGTGTCAGCCTCCTAGCAGCAGCATACACCCATGGTATTCTGTGTCCCCCAATGAAGGCTCCAAGAAAGAGATTTTACGGTAAGAACCAAAAATCCATCTTTTCCCATGTTGGACTTTTTCCCACCAATCCCTACTTATACGGGGTAACCCCGATTAGTAAAAAAAAACTTTAACGTTCTGATCCAGCTCTGCACTTTACAGTTTGCAATGTGCATGACCACCAGTTACGGTTCATTAGAACAGGACAGGTGCTCGGTACCTGCTTATTGCACAAGTGACTGGAGACGGAGTTCCCCTTTACGGCAAAATATTACATTTTTAATGCACGTATTTAATTTTTTTCATAAATTGCACTTCCCTAAATGATGCCCTAGACAACTGCCTACTCTGCCCACCCCTGATCTCTAAAGCCAGACAAAGTGCAGGCTTTAGGCCGTTTTATAGGGAAAAAAAAATGTATCTAACATAAATGAGTAGTAGAAATCCTTCTTTTGTTTATTTCTCTTGTCTTGGGCTTAAAAATAAATAATTGCATTAGTGAGAGTCCCGTCGTACACGCTATAAATACTTTGCAGATGAGAATTTGCTTGGGAAATACTTAATATTAAAAACCCATTTGTTCTTTTGTAGGTTGGCTGCGGCCCTGTTGTGACTGTGGAGAGCACCCCATCTAGACTTATCGGGGGGCCGCTGGCTGATACAGAACTTGCCCTCAAGAGGGTTCATATCCGGGGAGGAGCGCTGCAGAAGACCAAAGGTGTGAAAATGGTGGAATAAAGGAACAGACAGGACTCTATGTACAGACACATTCATCGCATGGTCTCTCACTTCTTGCATCATACATTGGAAATATTCGCCACTTTCTACTTGATATTTCAGACTGGTTTTTTTAGCAATGCTCTCATAAAGGGCTATTCACATATTGCACCTTGGTAGCATACTCACAGGATATATCATTACCGTTTACATGCCAGTTCTTCCAATAGAATTTTGAGAGAGGGGCCCTGTCGAATTAGATAGTGGAGAGGTGCTCGTAATTATTATCAATTTGTAAGGGAATTCTGACCACTTTTTCCACTGACGCAGAGCACAATGGGGCTCTGTTCTCGAAATGAATGCCGGTTTCTTTGGAGGGATATCAATCTACTATAACTTTATGGCCTATTCTGAGGAATTGCCATAAATGGACGAGATGGGAAACACCCTTTTAACTCTCTGCAAAGCTACAACATTAAAGGGGCTGTACTGTCCAACCTTTTTCTTTACAAGACCTGGGCAGTGATGTGGAGGAGTAGCGGGGGGTCGGTAGGTATGTGCTTTTTATTATTTTTAAAACACTCAGGCCCTTAGTAAAATAAAAAAGGTAGTGGACGATGCCATATGTCCAAATGTGCATTCTTGTTTTATTTAAGGCAAAGCTACGTGTCGCCGTGGTAACAGACTACAAACAGGCCCTGTGTAGTCTGCTCTTTCAGTCATACGCTGCCATTTTCTGCCCTTCTTGATAACGTACATTCAGCAGCTTAAAACATAGAAGGGAATAGGATTTCAGGATCAGACTACAATGTGTTTGGTTGTAGTCTGTTACCATGGAGACACATAGTTCTGCATAGGAGCTGAAAACACACGGGTGGAATGTTTCGAAGACTAAATTACAGAAGTTGTTTTTTTGTTTCATTTGCATTGCAATAAAAATGATTGGCTGTGATAATGTACGACATAAAGAGGTGGTCACGTTAGGCCGAAAAACATCCCTTATGGTCTGATGGGACCCAGGACCATTGATATAAGTATGATTGGTGAGGGTCCGACTCCTGGAACCCCCCTCCCCGCGAAATCCCCATGTCTCCTGTATAAATGGAGTAATAGTGCGCATGCGCATGGGAGCCCCTCTATGGCACGTGTGGAGCTGTAGTCACACAGCGAGTGGATAGCAGGATGATTTTTTTTTTATATATTAGAGGCTCGTATGTCTGTAAATATCGGTATCTATAAGCCTGACTTCTATTTCCAGACTGAATATTTACCCTGAATAAAAATGCAAGGCTTCTAGAAATAATAGGATCTGTGTCATCATTCTGCTTCGGATTTTGGATTTTATGCGCTGCCTGGATAATAGTGGAAAAAGTGTGACAAGCAACGTAAAGTGAAGGGGCAGGAAGCAGAGAGACATGGGAGGTGTGCAGGTGATCAGACGGCCCTGGAGAAGCCTCACGGGGACATCAGCGTTGTGTATTTACGTTCCTCATTGTGGGCAGGTTTTAGGCTTTCCAGATACTTTCAGCTGTTCCATCAATTAAAACTTTTTCGAAAAGTCACAAAACTTTTTCACAAATGTACTCCAGCCTCTCCCTGGACGATTATACGTACAGCAGAAATTTTGCGCGCTTTTTCGTGAAATTTTTGCTCTATAAAGTTGCAAAAAAAAGTCAGAGACCAAAATAAAAATGATTTTTTTCATTTTGTGCAAAATTCATGAACCATGCTTGGTTATCTTAAATAATTTGTGAATAATTTGCTGCAAAAAAAAAACCAACAGCGAATAACATAAGACAAAAAAAAAGAAAACACCAATAGAGAATGGGGACTTTAGTTTTACATTTAATTTTTTTAAGATGGTGAATGTACATTACCAAGACGAAGGGCATAAATGGAAGAGAGTGTGACGCTAGGGACCGACTACACAAGGATTTTTAATAGTCTGTTACCACGGAGACACATAGTTCTTCAAAGGACATGTCACCACAATTTTATCAAAACCACTTGCAAAGTTGTTCCATTTTTCCAATATAATTCAGGGCAATAAATGAAAAAAATGGCTGTTAAACGGGACATACTTTTAAATGGGTTGTCTATCCTCTTTTTTATTTTACCAAGGTCTCAATAATAATATCCCATACTTCAGCAGGTATTTTTTCAATGTTAAAGCTCATGGGCCCCAGTGCTAACTCCATAATAGGGCTCAGAATTCCCATGGACTATTTATAATACTGGTGTCTTTTTATGTTGAACGTGGTCTCTGTCAAGCACCAGGATCTCTGTTTCTTCTGAATTCATACATCGCTCTGTGTGTATGCTCAGACAGGAGCTTTGTGCTCCTGTCTGCTGAGCTCCACACTGTTCTGGGGTCTATTGAGCAATCATTGGGGGTATGAATGCTTGGACCCACACTGATATACAGGCAATTAATGTGCCTGCCAAATTTGAGAAACTTCTTCAAAGTTTAGTTACTCCTAGAAAATATATATTTTTTTCAATGCATGTAATTTATGAGATTAATAATTTTATAATCTATCTTTGTAGTGGGCCATATTTACCATTATAGAGCACTGACTTCTCAGCATTTTCATAGACATAAATGATAAAATTCTGATTGAATGCAGCCACCACTAGGGGGAGCCGGACTGCATACAGTGTTATTATTTAGGTCAATGTATGCCAGACTGTAAAAAGCTCATAAGCTCCCCCTAGTGGTGGCTGTAGGTAGTCAGAATGTTATTTATTTATTAATTATTTGAAAAATGTTAAAAAAATTTGATTAAAAAAAAAGGAATATTAATTGTTTAAATGTGGAGGGTATTTGGAAAAACAACGCTGTGACCTCTATGAAGATATAATTATGCGCACAGATTTGCAAATAGAAAAATGTAATAAATAACACAATTTTGGGGTACCAAAAATATGTCAAATCTTTATTAAATTATATAAATAAGTTCCATATTGATAAAATACAGCATGCAGGTCACTTATCGTCACTTATGACAAACCCAGTATTTAATCTGGTAATAATACAAAAAAAAGTCACATTCTGCTAAATTCACATTTTTTGATGAAGATCATTGGACGGTCATTTGGTTTTTCTGCGGGTGGGAATCCGTGGCCTACCTGAGAGATCGTCTTACGGCGGAACATTTTTAATATATGAAGAAGGCAACCTTGGTATAGAATAAAGACTCCGACATGACCACCTTCTCAGACTAACACTGATTTCTGCAAATACGTTACACAATGCCTCCTAATATGACACGATTCCTCTTGTCACATTACAACCAGGGTTTTATTAAAGGGATTCCTGTGCAGAAGAAGAAAAAATAAAGTTATTATACCTTTTATCATTTTAGCATTTTGGTGTCCAAATTTCAGAGCGGATTAATTTCTTAATATATTATTATAGTCATCAGAACTTTGTTTTCCTGATACAGAGCTTCAAATCCTCTGCTTAGTATTAAATAATTACATTCTGTCTGCTCCCAGCAGCCACCAGGGGGAGCTGAAGAGCTTATAGCATACTGTTTATTATTATTTAGTAGTAATATTCTCAGCGCCCCCTGTTGGTGGCCACAGGTTGAATTTCATAATTTAATTTTATGTAAGACATTTCTTAAAGGGAATTTGTCTGCAGGTTTTTGCTATGTAATCTGAGAACCTGACGTAGGGGCAGAGAGATTGTATCACTTACTGGGCTGCTTGGTGCAATTTTGATAGAATTCCTGTTTTCTCTCTCACCCATGACAGCACCACGGAGAGAGGGGATCCGCCCATCTGGGACAGGAACCTACAGATAAAAAGGGCGGTACCTCCCCTCCGCCTTCAGTTGGGTTCCTGTCCCTGTCGGGTGACCTACAGAACCAGCAGCAGCAGCTTACCAAAGAAGGAGATCCAGGGCCGTCCCGTCCGAGGGTTGACAGCGGGGAGGCCTCTGTCACGGCGGGGTCGGTTCCTGAAGCCGCCACCGCTGCAGCCGATGGGCTTGACAGGGTGGTCGGGGGGGAGAGGACCGAGCCGCCGCTCCGGAAAGGAGGCTGGGGCTGGTGGGGACCCGGGCACGCGCGGGCCGCGCTATGGTACAGAGGTGTACCAATATGGCGCTGCCCCGGAAATGAACAAAAGACTTCTGGGTTCTCGCGGTCGGCGCATGCGCACTGTGCACTTCCCGGACAGAGAGCAGTGCAGCCTGGGAGAGGAGGTGATGTCACACGCCGGGAGATTCGAAAATGAAAGCGCTCCTGGCTGGAAGCGTCCTGTAAGTGGAGGACAGCAACCAGCAAGAGGAACAGCAGGAGCAGCAGCCCAAGCAGTAGCGACACCACCATCACCGGCAAAAAAGACCAGAACAGGCGTGATGGCCGGTATAGTAGCCACTCCATGCAGCGCAGCAGATCGGCTGCAAGGAGCAGTCACCATCCTTGGATCAGCCCGTATGGGATCTGAATACACCTCCCGAACTGGTACCTGCAACCGCACATACCTGGCGAGTGACCTTCGAGAATGTTCACCATTGTAACAGACTTCTTTTCCCTTATCAGGGAAATAAGAAGGGGGAAAACAAAGAACAGGGTATGCCCCACTGGTAGCAGAGCCCTACCAGTCTCATGGGATAAGAGGCTCTGTGAATCCCACATACAGGAAGTTCCTTGTGAGGAAACCCTGGATTTTGCCTCGGACCTAAGAGCTGTAATCAGTTCAGAGGTGTTCAGAGTACCCCGTTTCATCCCTGACATAGTAGGAAAAAGTTAAAGGGAGGTACGCCATAGCGGGTTCCCAGTCAGATGTCTCGACGTCAGAGGAGATTACCTCACATACCTCGGACACCCGCTCATCATCGTCAGACGAGGAAATGGGGGGCCGTCATGGTTTTCCCCTAAAGGAGGTAGACACGCTGGTAAAGGCAGTAAGATCTACCATGGGATGGGGGTAGCAGACCCTCGCCCTGATAGGCAGTCCAGGACATAATGTTTGGGGTAGTGGGCCAAAAGAAACGCAGGGTGTTCCTGCTAAACGAGAATGTACAGGGCCGGAGTAAAGGAAAAAGGGAAAAGCTGAATAGGTGGTCCCTTCCCTTAAGAGGAAATATCCCTTTGACGAAGGGGCATCCACATCTTGGGACAAGGCCCCGAAATCCAAAGTAGCTGTCGCCAAGGCCTCCAAAAAAAAAAAAAATTTGCACTCCCCTTTGAGGACAGGGGTACTCTGAATGACCCCTTAGATAGAAAGGCCGATACCTTCCTCAAGGGCGCTTGGGAAGCAACTGGGGGAAATCTTAGGCCAGCTATAGCAGCAACATGTACCTCCAGAGCCTTATGGTATGGGTGGCTCAACTAGAGAAATAGTTGAGGGAAGGTACACCCAGGGGAAAAGATTTGGGAATCTTCCAGTAATAATGGGAGCAGGCGGCCTTCTTGGCGGACTTATCAGCCGACTCAGTGAGATTATCATCCATAGTGGCAGGCCTGTCAAATGCAGCCCGAACAAAGTTGTGGCTCAGATATGGGCCTGGGGACTTACAAACTTAAATTAAGCTATGCTCGATCCCCTGCAAAGGGAAGTTCCTATTCAGGGAGACGCTGGATCATATCCTCCAAAGGCAGGAGATAAAATGAAGGGATGCCCAAACATGGGGCCTATAGCTTTTAAAAGGTCCTTTCATAACAAAAAGTTCTTTCAGAGGAGGTCACCAAGGAAACAGAAATGGGATGAGAGAAGGAGAGATAGAGGGGTCCTCTTTGGTAACTCGTCCCGAGACAAGAAACCGTCTAACTGACAGTTTGTGGAGGAAAATCTCGGACAGTCCTTGGTTATTAAGTCTGATCGGCTCGGGCCTAAGGATAGACTTTCTCTCCCACCTCAAAAATACGTAGTGGCTCCACTAAGATCCTCTATACGAGAACAAAAGCTCTCGAAAACGAGGTCCTAAGCTTAGTAAAGAAAGGAGTCCTCCATGAGGTTTCCCTGCAGGAGAGGGGCAGAGGCTTCTATTCCCCTCTTTTTCTGGTGACCAAACTGGACGGCACCTTCCGGACAATTATAAATTTAAAAAGTCTAAACGTTTATGTCAAAAAACAAAAATTCAAAATGGAGTCAATCAAATTAACCACCAAAATCCTGTTCCCACACTGCTTCAGGACAGTATTAGATCTCAGCGACGCGTACTATCACGTCTCCATCCACGAAGACTCCAGAAAATACCTCAGACTGGCGGTCACTATAGATGGCGAGATAAAAGGGGTCCAATACAGGACCTTGCCGTTCGGAAAATCTATAGCCCCACGAATATTCACGAAAACTAGTAGCAGAAATGATGGCCCATCTAAGGGAGCAGGACATATTAATAATACCATATTGGACGACTTTTAATAGCGACTCGCCCCTAAAATACAAGGAACAGAGGGACAGAGTGATGAACACTCTACAGAACCTCGGCTAGCTTCTAAACCTGAGAAAATTGAGGTTGGAGCCAGCAAGTTCGGGAGTTCCTAGGACTAATACAAGAGTGTTACCTCCCGGACCGTAAAAAAGAGAGCATCGCTCAAATGGTAGCAAGAGCGATTCAGAACCCTTCCATGACACTGAGAAAAGCAATGTCATTACTAGGGTCTCTCTCTGCCTGCCTACCGGCGGTCCAATGGGCACAGCTACATACGAGACATCTCCAACCAGTTAGCATTACAAGGTCACTTAGGGGGCCGCAATACCCTAGATTCTAAAACTATTCATTTCCTAGCCTGGTGTGGAAACAGACAGCCTATCCAAAGGGATTCCTTGGGTAATAAAAATCACACATACAATTACCCCGGATGCCAGTCCCACAGGATGGGGAGCATACATGAACAGCAGGGTGGCCCAGAGGGAATGGAGAGGCCAGGAATTAGAAGCCTCCTCAAACCAAAAGGAACTCTTGGCAGTAGGCTACGCCTTAACACACTTACTACCGGTGCTGCGAGGTCATCATGTCCGCATATTTTCAGACAATCAGGTGACGGTGGCCTATATAAATCATCAGGGGGGAACCAGGTCCCGAGCCCTAATGAACACGTCTTCCAAAATCCTCACCCTATCCGAGACATACCGACTATCTCTCTCGGCACTGCACATACGGGGAACAGAGAACCGGAGAGCAGACTTTGAGTCGCACCATATTACGCCAGGGAGAATGGTTCCTAAAACAGTCCTTTTTTCGGCAGATTGTAGAAAGGTGGGGAACCCCAGGCATAGATCTGCTTACCAACTACAAAAACAAAAAAGGGAAATGCTCCCGTGGACTCAGAGCCTAATGTATGCCTTTCCCCCGATCATTCTCATTCCGGCGGTCATAAGGAAAGTCAGAGAGGACGGAGCAAGAATGATACTAATAGCTCCCTTCTGTCCAAAAAGATCTTGGTTCTCCTGGCCCAGAATGCTCGCGATAACTGACCCTTGGGTCCTACCAGATCTCCCAGACCTACTGTCTCAGATACCAGTGTTACACCCTCGGGCAGTGAACCTCCATTTAATACCATGGAATTTGAAAGGGCACTGCTGATGGAAAGGGGTTTCTCCGAAAGCCTAGTTTCTACACTACAAAAGAGTAGGAAACCAGTCACGAAAAGAGCCTATAGGAGAACTTGGAGGAAATTTCTGTCCACCTCCGGGACAAGGGTCCAGGATGGGGTCCAGATTGACAAAATTCTTGAACTTCTGCAGAGAGGCTTAGTGCAGGGACTGGTGGTTAACATACTGAAAGTGCAGATAGCGGCCTTAGGTGCCCTTTATAACCAGGATGTGGCAGGCACGGTTTATCAGGGCCGCAACCAGGTCTAGGCCAATAGTTAGCCTGAAATTACCATCGTGGGGCCAGAATCTCTTACTATCTGCAATAACAGGTCCCCCATTCGAACCTATCCAGTCAGCTCCCCTAAAAATCTTATCATTAAAAACTGTGCTTTTAGCGGCGCTAGCATCGACTCACAGGGTGAGCGATATTCAGGCTCTATCAACAGCGCCACCGTTGACCAAAATTCTAGACGATAGAGTCATCTTGAAGCCGGACCCGGCATATCTACCTATAGTGGCATCACATTTTTCATAGGTCCCAAGAGGTAGTCCTTCCTTCCTTCTGCCAAAATCCTAGGAATAGGGGAGAAGAAAGATTTCGCACCCTAGATGTGAAGAGGTGCCTAGTTCAGTATTTAGAGGCCACCAAAGGATGTAGGAAGGAAGGCTCTCTCTCTCTTTGTGTGTTTCCAGGCACCTCGGAAGGGACTCAAAGCATCAAAGAGTACCCTGGCAAGATGGATAAGGGATGCGACTGGCATATTCATCCAGGGGGAATACCATCCCGGAGGGGTCGAGAGCTCATCCCACAGGAGCAATAGCGACCTCAGGGACTGAAAGATCTGAGGTATCAATAGAACAGATCTGTAAGGCGGCCACCTGGCCAACACCTTCTACCTTTTTTCAGACACTATCATTTAGAGCTAGCCTCTGTCTGACCTGACCTTCGGGAGAAGGGTCCTTCAGGCGGTGGTCCCTCCGTAAGCTACCAATCTCTGTAATTCTCTCTGTGGTGCTGTCATGGGTGAGAGAGAATAGCTTAGTTACTCACCGATAACGGTGTTTCTCGGAACCCATGACAGCACCCGCTTATTCCCCCCTTCACGAGTGTGGTGAGCACGTTTTACTGTCTGTAGAGTGTTTCCGTTTAGGCACGGTGCTTCTTGATAATAAGCAATATTATAATGTTATGTATATACTTTTGTTGTTAACTAACGTGGAGACCCTCTGATGCTCTGTAACCAACTGAAGGCGGAGGGGAGGTACCGCCCTTTTTATCTGTAGGTTCCTGTCCCGGATGGGCGGATCCCCTCTCTCCCTGGTGCTGTCATGGGTTCCGAGAAACACCGTTATCGGTGAGTAACTAAGCTATTCTCTGCTGTAGATGTAGCAGTGCTCAGAATGCTGAGCTGTGTGTTACCCCGCCCACACCACTGATTGGCAACTTGCTGACAATGTACAGTACGCAGAAAGCGGCCAATCAGTGGTGGGGGTGTGGTTACACAGAATAACTTGACTGGTGTACAAGTGAGACCTAGTCAGGCAGGGATAATCTCCTGCTGATAAAACACTGATTGTATTGGTGTGCACTGGATTAAAACTACATGTAAATGCATTCTGCTGCTAAAATAGTGACAGCTGCTGACAGACTCCTTTTAAGTGTTATCTGCAAGAGTCCTTAAAGAATAACTAAACTTTTTTTTATAATAATAATAATTTTGATTAGGATGGAAAGTTATGAAACTTTGCAAATCACTTTATTAGGGGATTTATCTTAATTCTTGTAAAAAATATATATATATATATATATATATATATATATATATATATATATATATATACACATTGCATTAAAGCAACCTCCAAACCCCTAGTTTTCCCCAGTCTATTTGCCTGGCTTCAGTTGCATTGATATCCAAATTGGAGTACAGATGATGGCAGTGATGGGTCAGCTCAGCACCGCTGTCTCACTAACTCCGGGATAAGCTGCTGCAGGAGATTCTTCTAATAAGCCCAACAGGAGGAGACAGGAATGGATCCATCACTGCCATCATCAAGTTTAGCTATTCTTTAACAGGTAATATTCATATTATAGTATCAGTGATTTAGTAAAAAAACAAATGTGACAAATGCCGCAACATTTCCATTATTAACCTCGGAAACTGTTTTTGATCATGTACATCTTTGAGTGTAGATGTAAACTGATCGCTAGCAGACGTCGGTCACATGGACGAAAAAAATGGACACAAGGATGAAAATTGTCTGTGTTGTTAGTTTTCTATCCCTGTCGTTAAAGAGAATCTGTCACTAAGGGAATGTTTGCATCAATACCCTTTAATTATGCCTTCAAATTGTATATCAAAGCAGCCAATCACCTGTGTACTTGCCGACTGTTATGAATTTGCCAGGACTGTCCAGAATTTTCAGATACAGTCGCAACAAATTTGGGGCATTGGTGGGGTTTGCATGAACCCAGCCCAAAAATGACTGTTTTGTGGGCGAGTCAGGGATATTCCCAGGAGGGACAGTTCAGGGATATTCCCAGGAGGGACAGTTCAGGGGTTTTCCCAGGAGGGTTCAGTTCAGGTGTATCCCCAGGAAGTACCGGTTCAGTGGTTTTCCCAGGAGGGACGATGCAGAGTTATTCCCAGAAGGGATGGATCAGGGGTATTCCCAGGATAGGCGTTTTGGGGTTTTTCCCAAAAGGGACTTCGGGGGTTTTTCCAGGAGGGACGGTTCAGGATTATTCCCAGGAGAGTCGGATCAGGGTTTTTTCCAGGAGAGATGGTTCGGGGGTTTTGGTTCGGGAGGTTTCCTAGGAGAGAAGGTTCAGGGGGGGGTATTCCCAGGAGGGACGGTTCGGAGGTTTTCCCAGGAGGAATGGATATGGGGTAGTCCCAGGAGGGACAGTTCAGGGATATTCCCAGGAGGGACAGTTCAGGGGTTTTCCCAGGAGGGATCAGTTCAGGTGTATCCCCAGGAAGTACCGGTTCAGTGGTTTTCCCAGGAGGGACGATGCAGAGTTATTCCCAGAAGGGATGGATCAGGGGTATTCCCAGGATGGGCGTTTTGGGGTTTTTCCCAAAAGGGACTTCGGGGGTTTTTCCAGGAGGGACAATTCAGGATTATTCCCAGGATCCCTATGTGGCATCAATAGTAAAAGATAAAATGTTAAAAATGATGAAAAAAATAAAAAATCGGGGTATATTTACCTTCCGACGTCCCGCGCTGCCATCCCGGGCCACAGCGTTCCCAGTAATGCCTTGCGAGACCTGCGTTGGTCTCGCGTTACGTCATCACAGGACCTTGCCGCAAGGCATTACTGGGAACGCTTAGGCCGGGAATGCAGCGCGGGATGTCGGAAGGTAAATATACACCGATTTTTTATTCTTTTTTTACAGGGGTATGGTACCCAGGGCCTGGAGGACAGTCTCCTCTCCTCCACACCGTGGGTACCAACCGCACATGAGACGCTTAACTTCCCGCATGGTGGGCATAGCCACATGCGGGAAGTAAGCGGTTCTCATGCATTCCTATGGGTGCGGAATCGCAGCAATTCTTTGCGATTCCGCACAAAAGAATGAGCATGTTGCGATTTTTTCCGCGATGCGTTTCCGCCTCGGAAAAAAGCGCAGCATTAGCACAGCATGTGCGGAATGCCATAGGAATGCATGGGGGGCGTTCTGTACACGATTTTTAAACGTTTTCGCTGCGTTTTCGTGCCGAAAATCGCAGCAAAAACGCTTAAAAATCGCATTGTGGGCACATAGCCTAAGGCTAAGTTTACACGTACTGGAACTCTCGCAGAAATTACCGCGAGAATTCCCGAATTCCATTCCGTGGGAAAATCGCATTTTGAATTCCCGCAATTTTCCCGTGGAAAAACTAGCATTTTGCAAGCGTATTTAGCTTGCAAAATGCTAGCGTTTTCCAAGCGATCTGTAGCATCGCTTGGAGAACTGATTGACAGGTTGGTTACACTCGTCAAACATAGTGTTTGACGAGTGTGACCAACTTTTTACTACTGAGGCCGCCTATGCAGCATCAGTAGTAAAAGATAAAATGTAAAAAAAAAAAAAAAAATGGTGTTATTCTTACCTTCCGACGTCCCGCGCATCCGTTCCCAGTAATCCTTTGGGAAAATGCCCGCGATGATGTCCGTTCTCGCGGGATCACGATGTCTCGCGGTCATTCGCGATGCGTCGCGCGAATGACCGCGAGACTTCGCGATCCCGCGAGAACGGACGCCATCGCGGGTATTTTCGCAAAGGATTACTGGGAACGAGAGCGTGGAGAGAAGCGAGAAGGCTGCGCGGGACGCCGGAAAGTGAGAATAACAATATTTTTTATTTTAATTCTATTTTTTACAGGGATATGGTACCCAAAGCCCGGAGGACAGTCTCCTCTCCTCCGGATCGTGGGTACCATCCGCAATTGTTCTGCTTACTTTCCGCATGGTGTGCACAGCCACATGCGGGAAGTAAGCGGAACAATGCATTCCTATGGGTGCGGGATCGCCGCGATTCCGCAAAATTAATGAGCATGCTGCGGTTTTTACCGCGAAGCGATTCCGCCGCAGTAAAAACCGCAGCATTAGCACAGCATTGCGGAATCCCATAGGAATGCACGGGATGCTTATTTTTCGCGTTTTCGCGGCAAAATCGCGCAGTTGAAGCCGCCGCGGAAACGCGGAAAAAAGCCACGTGTGAACTCAGCCTAATGACGGTAAGTATGCACTCACTGATTTCCAGGAAGGATCCAATGACTCTTTGCTGACCCTTTAAGATGTATTTGAAATGTATAATCCTTCTAAACTCACAATCCTTTATTTCATTTCAACATTTTGCTTTTTTATGTCTGCCAATTGGTTTGGCTTTAACCCAGATTTATTCATGTATTCTCTATAGATATGTACGCACTTTGTTGGAATTACCTTTTATAGGATTTTGTAGATAAAGGGGCAAATTTGGAGCTGACGCTTGTCTTCTTCCCACCCCGTGAGACCTTGAGAGGACACAGTCTACATAAATGTCCCAGAAGTCCTGCGCCAAACCGTCAAAAAGCGCATTATGTTTGGGATTGGCTGATTCTTTCAAGTAGATCATGAAGTCCCAGAGCCCCATGATAGTATCTGCCACTCTGAGCTTTTTCATCTCCACCAGCTTACGTGACGCCGATTCCCAGCACTCATGGTCAATCTCTCCAAGGTTCCCGGAGTGTAGGCGTCCGTGGGGTTCTTTAGTATACACAGATCTGGTATAAATTGAGGTCACCATAAGTAAGTAGATCAGCTGAAGACACCAGCTACTCAGAGATTCCATAACTAGTCTAAAAAACAAGTAAAAAGAAATGTGAAATGTGCATCTCCATGGTTAGAGACTACACAACGCATGAGGTACTCTAGTCCATATCATCCCTCTTCTTGATGACCTTCAGACAGCAGAAGACGAAGGGCAGATGGAAAGGAGCAACTCATAACAGCAGGAGCTGTAACGACACATAGATCTGGTGCAAAGAGTAGGGAACCTGTCAGCATTTTTTTAGGCATCACCTCCCCTTTATTGTTTACCAAGCACATCACCATAAGTTTGGAGCTGGTTGTGCCTGGTATTTTAGCTCAGTCCCTTTCACTTTAGTCTGCAGAAAACCTGTGAGTTGGACCAATATCAATATACTAGCTGAAGAGCCCGGCGTTGCCCAGGCATAGTAACCAACTGTTGTTAGTTATAACAAATTATAATGATTATATTACACATAAAAACATTTCACATCATATATTCAACACTACAGATTTGCAACACAAATTAACTAAACGATTACCCAAGTATTGATAGTATTTTATTTTCAACTCATTCAAGAGCCTTTTGAGAAACAACATGTTTGGTTTTTCCTTTCGATGCAAAGATGAACAGATTTTTGGCAGTTCCAACTAATGAACAGATCACGTAAAGTTGACCATGAGAAAAGCATGGAGATTGCAAATCGATCCCTACTACTTTCAAGAACTGTCCCTGAGCATTGTTAATGGACATTGCAAATAGCACTTGAACTGGAAACTGGAGGTGTTTAAAATAAAAAAAACCAAATCAGATGGAATGAGTGGAATTCTTGGAATGAAAACGTCCTCTCCTTTGGCACATCCTGTTTCTGAGCTGTGTATCTAACCCTATCCCGTGTGATAATGTCTGCTGAGCTGTGCACCTAATCCTCTCCTGTGTGATACTTTCTGCTGAGCTGTGCATCAAAATCCTGTCGTGTGTTACTGACTGATCAGCCATGTATCTAATCCTATCCTTTGTGATACTGACTGCTGAGCTGTGTGTCTAATCCTATTCTGTGTGATACTGTCTGCTGAGCCCTGTATTTAATCATATCCTGTGTGATACCGTCTGCTGAGCCGTGTATCTAAGCCTATTCTGTGTGTTACTGACTGCTGAGCCATGTATCTAATCCTATTCTGTGTGATACTGACTGCTGAGCTGTGTATCTAATCCTATCCTGTGTGATACTGACTGCTGAGCCGTGTATCTAATACTATCCTGTGTGATACTGGCTGCTGAGCCATGTGTCTAATCCTATCCTGTGTGATACTGATTGCTGAGCCGTGTACCTAATCCTATCCTGTGTGATACTGGGCTCCCCCTGCAGTCTGTGTCAGAGGGTGGTCTGTGTTGGCACGGTAATAAATTGTGTTATTTCCAGCTTTACAGAAGGACGATAACACCACAGAAATGATAAGAATAATAGGCCTCAGTTACCACAACTGTCTACAAAGAAAACTGTTGCTGACAGCAACCAATCACAGCTCATTTTTCATCTTTTAAACAGCTCTGGGACAGCGTGGCGAGTTTTGAGTGGTGACTTTTGTGTTTGGACTTTTATGTGGCGAGGTTGGTGTGTGTGTGGTGAAATGTGTGCTGAGGGTGGTATATGTGTAGAAGCATGTGGTAGTGTGTGGCGCATTTTGTGTGTGTTCATATCCCCATGTGTGGTGAGTATCCCAGGTCAGGGCTCCACCTTAGCAACTGTACGGTATATATTTGGCGCCATCGCTCTCATTCTTTCAGTCCCCCTTGTTCACATCTGGCAGCTGTCAATTTGCCTCCAACAGTTCTACCCTCACATTTTCCCCATTATGTAGATAGGGGCAAAATTGTTTGGTGAATTGGAACGCGCGGGGTTAAAATTTCACCTCACAACATAGCCTATGACGCTCTCGGGGTCCAGACGTGTGACTGTGCAAAATTTTGTGGCTGTAGCTACGACGGTGCAGATGCCAATCCCGGACATACACACACACACACACACACACACACACACACATACAAACATATACACACATTCAGCTTTATATAATATGTATAGGCTATCAATAGTATATTCTCTGAAAACCCATTTATCTAACATTGTGTGTTATTCCTCCGTAATTCTTCCTGGAAATACAATTATTTGTGAGACACTGTCTAAGCTAAACTTTGTAGTTTTGTAGTAGCCAATGAGAACATTAGCATCCATTTATTTTATGGGGTCTAAAGGGGAACATTTCTCCTTATTGAAGACTTAAAGGCTATGCAACGCTCCTCTGGGAATATTAATATTGAAACTCTAGCGCCACTGATTGGAAGTAGCAATCCTAAAGGTCAATATCAACCCTTTAACGAGCCTTGTCACATTACTTAGACACGCGTTTCGGGGTGTTTTCCCCTCATTAGTGCAAAGCTGGAAATGTTACTTGGATGGGTGAGACCTCGGACAGACGTTCTAAAGCATAACTTCTCTACTTCTGCAGATGGCGTAAGATTTGTAGGCTCCTCTGAGAATCTAAATAAGCAATTATCCTCTACAGCGAGGAAGAGAACAGGGGTATTAATCCTAAGTCAATATTGACCCTAACTAGCTAAATTAGACTTCCTGCTTTGCACTCATGAGGGGAAAACACCCCAAAACACATTTTTGAAAATAACGTTTCTGGTTTTGCTTTTATCCTACGTCATGTGGCAAGGCTCATTTAAGGATTGATTTTGACTTACAATTTCTGCTCCAATAGGTGACGCTAGAGTTCAAGTCTTCTTCCTCTCTGAAGAGGCAATTTTTTACTCTGAAGAGTAAAAAGAGGAACAGCATAACACATAGAATGCTGTTGTGAGTTCATTTTCCCCTTCACCATTGAGGTCTGATGAACTCCCTCTTCTGGTGAAGGAAGGTAGTGAGGCTGATTACCAAGCACCTGAGCAGAATGATGATGACTGGGTGACTGGAATTGCTGACTGGATATAAGGCAGCCGACGCCCTTCTGCCTTGCGAGTGATTTCTCTGAGGGATTCTAGGAGACCAGTGTGATTCCTGCTCCTCAAAAGCTAAGTTTTCTGCTCTGCTTTTTGCATTTCTGTTTTGGTTTTGTTTTGCCTTGTTTTTCTGGATTTCTGCCATTCCCTGCTGGGGTGAGCTGAATTCCTTTTTGCTCTGTCTTCAGAAAATACCTGAGTACTGATATAGTCTTTTTGAAGCCTAGCGTCTTCAGGGCTTTTTTCCCTATCAGTCTGTTGGCTCTTGTTTTGATAGGGTTTTTGGCGGATTGCAGACAGCAGCTTTTCTATCCTGTCCTATTTAGTTAGCTTGGGCCCCATCATTTGCTCAGCCTATCTTTCTATCTGTGTGAGTGTTTTTTCATCTTGCTTCACCGTCATTATATGTTGGGGGCTGCCTATTGCTTTGGGGTCTGCTCTGGGGCAGTTTAGATTTCCCTTTCTGTCTTTAGGCTATTTAGTTCTCCGGCTGTGATCGAGGGGTCTAGGGCACCGTAGGAACCCCCCACGGCTACAGCTAGTTGTTGTTGATAGGTTCAGGGGTCTGCAATCCGATAGCTGCCAACTTCTCTGGTTTTCTGGACTTAGCTAATATTTCTGTTTTTGCCTCCTACTGTGACTCATTCATAACAGAATCACCCGCAAGGCAGAAGGGCGTCGGCTGCCTTATATCCAGTCAGCAATTCCAGTCACCCAGTCATCATCATTCTGCTCAGGTGCTTGGTAATCAGCCTCACTACCTTCCTTCACCAGAAGAGGGAGTTCATCAGACCTCAATGGTGAAGGGGAAAATGAACTCACAACAGAATGCTCTGGAATTGTTCTTGTATTAGAATATTTATATAAAGTAAAACTGGAGCGGTCCTTCTAAACTATTAAGGTGGCTGTCATAAGTGGGGTTATGAGTTATACATATCAAACGCTGGGGGCACTGGATCACTGGCTGCATTCCCTGCTCTGAGCAGGTAATTGAAGCAGGTTATCTGATGGACAGCAGACATGGACTGTGTACATATGGTAGATAATAGCTGTCAATGCTGGATAACCATTAGGGCCAGCAGATGTGACCCTGAATGCCTCCACCGCCACATAGGTGTTAAGTGTGGGTCATCAATGCTTTTACATTGGGCAGCTGCTCAGTCTGTACTGCCCAGACAGGGCAAGGTAAAACAATATTTTAAGGGTTTTTTTTTTTTATTATATTTTTAGTTTTTCAGAATCCATGGACATATCCATGATCAGGTGAACTTTTTGCATCTGTGGGTAAAACTGCAAAAGTTTTGATAGCTGGCGACCCACAGCAAGGCAATATCTCCGTGATTTATGGATCTATCATATTCATTCGTGGTATGTACAGAATGCTTGAAAGATATTCGTTAAGATGACCACCATACTGCTTCTCTAGGAGGTTTCTGGGCAAACATATGAAATGAGGGCTAAACAGCAGAAATGAGGGCTAAAACTGGATTATTATCTAATCTGATCAGCCGTCCCCCTCTCACTGCAGTGGAGGGACAAGTGAGGAGTCTGGTAAGACCCCTTATAACACCCAGGAGAACCATGTATTGCAGAACTGTCTCTATTTCCCGCGGCCAGAGGTTCTCATGGATCCGACCTGTAAGAAGTATCTGTATTTTATCCTTTTTTATTTAATACTGTTTTTGCTTTTATCTGCTTTTTTTGATTATTTCACCTTTGTAATCTTTTTTTAAGCGCTGTACTTCTTTTTATATAATAAATCAAAAATGTTATATTTTTGTCACTCATTGCTTTAATGTACCCATGATATCGGGGAGAAAAAAATAGCTTGGTTGTGTTACCTTGTAGCCAGGGGTTAAGTGGTGTAAACTTCAGGAGCTTGGAAAAGCTGGGTGTATATGGGCTCCAGTGTGTTGCCCAGTACAGGAGTCTTGCTGGCCAGGTAAAACGGCGCGTGGTGGCAGCATAAAGAGTGGCATGGTTAAGGGGACTGTCTATGGGGTGCGCGTACCTCATTGTTGACCAAGTGGACGAGTGAGTGGGAACGGATTCCCCCTTTATGGTCCAAGGCTCGTGTGTTTTGAGAGAGCGGTGGCCATTAGCCGTGGTGTCGAACACACAGCTGATTTTCTTGCCTATTACAGTACAAGGATTATGGATGAGAGTTTAAGTAATATAAAAATCTGCAGTATCAATCGACTGACGTGTTAATCTCGGCAGCTGATTTTATTCTTTGCACATTTCCAAAGCAGATTTATTGCAAAATTTCCGCTGCAGAAAATCAACGACAGATTAGCCCTATGTGGACGTACCCTAATAAAGCTCCTAAAGCTTTTTCCGACACCCCCACACAAAGACATAAAAAAAGGATCAGGCATGCTGAAATCCAACATGTCCAACCTTTTAGAAAACTGGGATGCTTAAAGAATGGTCGTATGGTCTCCTGTTGTGAGTTCATTTTCCCCTTCGTCACTGAGGTCTGGTGAACTCCCTATTCTGGTAAAGGAAGGTAATGAGCCTGATTACCAGGCACCTGAGCCTAATGAGGATGACTGGCTGAGTGGCGTCACGGACTGGATATAACTGCCGACGCCCTTCTGCCCTGCGGGTGGTTTCTCTGTGGACTTCTAGGACACCAGTCTGATTCCTGCTCCTCTAAAGCTAAGTTTTCTGTTTTGCCTGTTAGCATTTTTGTTTTGTTTTTTGTTTTCCTTGCTTTTCTGTATTCTGCCATTCCCTGCTGGGGTGAGCTGAATCTCCTTTTGCCTGTAGCTCTGTCTTCAGAATATTCCTGAGTACTGACATAGCTTTTTTGAAGCCTAGCGTCTTTAGGGCCTTTTTCACTGTCAGTCTGTTGGCTCTTATTTTCATAGGGTTTTTCACGGATTGCAGACAGCAGCCTTCCTGTCCTTTTCTATCTAGTTAGCTTGGGCCCCGTCTTTGCTCAGTCTATCTTTCTGTCTGTGTTAGTATTTTCATCTTGCTTCACCGTCATTATATGTTGGGGGCTGCCTATTGCTTTGGGGTCTGCTCTGGGGCAGTTTAGATTTCCCCTTTCTTTCTTTAGGCCTATTTAATTCTCCGGCTGTGATCGAGGGGTCTAGGGCATCGTAGGAACCCCCCACGGCTACTGCTAGTTGTGTTGATAGGTTCAGGGGTCTGCAATCCGATAGCTGCCAACTTCTCTGGTTTTCTGGACTTAGCTAGCATTTCTGTTTTTGCCTCCTACGATGACTCAATCATAACAGAATCACCCGCCATACCGCAGATCCTAGGGTACTCAATAGCAGGAAAGAATTGTGTTTAAAAAAAAAAAAAAAGTGTGTGTATATTCTTTCCTCTATATCTCTGAGGCCGTAGAGGGAATTTTTTTTTTTTCTCTCTCAATGGAGATAAAGCATTTGTCTGATCGTGTGGAGCAGCTCGCTGCGGAAGTGCGGGGAATTTCCGCCTACCTTGCTCGTTCGCATGCTGTTGAACCAAAGATCCCTACACCTGATGTATTTTTTGGGGATCGATCTAAATTTTTGAGTTTCGAAAATAATTGTAAATTATTTTTTGCCTTGAAGCCTAACTCGTCAGCTCCGCGCAGCAGGTTAAAATTGTCATCTCTTTGCTGCGTGGCGATCCCCAGGATTGGGCGTTTTCTTTGAAACCAGATGATCCTATTCTGACTAATGTGAACGCATTCTTTCAAGCTTTGGGGTTGTTGTATGACGAACCTAATGCTATTGATCAGGCTGAAAAGACCCTGTTGGCATTGAACCAGGGTCGAGATTCTGCAGAGTTGTACTGTCAAAAGTTCCGAAAGTGGGAGGTCCTTACTACCTGGAATGATAATGCCTTGGCTGCTCTCTTTCGGAAGGGTTTGTCAGAAGCCGTAAAAGATACTATGGTGGGATTTCCTGTTCCCTCTGGTCTGGACGAATCTATGTCATTAGCCATTCAGGTTGATCGGCATTTACGTGAACGCAGGATTGCACGAGAGGTGTTGCCACCGGTTGAACAGACGTCTGAACCTATGCAATCTGATAGAGTTTTGTCTAAGGCGCAATGTCAGGAGTTCAGAAGGCGTAATAAGCTGTGTTTTTTCTGTGGAGATGCCTCACATATTATTTCTGTTTGTCCTAAACGAGAGAAACGCTTTGCACACACGTTTTCTGTTGGTGGTGTTCAACCTAAGTTTCTTCTGGCAATTACTCTGATCTGCTCCCTGTCCACATTTTCCGCCAAGGCTTTTGTGGATTCGGGAGCAGCGCTAAACCTAATGGACTTGGATTTTGCTAAACGTTGTGGATTTCCGATGACACCTCTGCAGACGCCTATCCCTTTGAGGGGGATTGATGCTACTCCTTTGGCTAAAAATAAACCTCAGTTTTGGACCCAGGTGGTTATGCGGGTCACCCCAGACCATCAAGAAAATTGCAGATTTTTGGTATTGCATGGTCTGCATGATGCCGTTGTTCTGGGGTTTCCCTGGTTGCAAATTCATAATCCAGTTTTGGATTGGAAATCTGTGTCTGTGGTGAGTTGGGGTTGTCGGTGTGCCTTTAGTGAGGCTCCGGTGTTTTCCACCACTCCTCAGTCGCATGATGTTCCTGACTATTTGGCGGACTTTTATGATGTATTTAGTGAGAATGAGTCTGCGTCCTTGCCTCCTCATAGGAGTTATGACTGTGCAATTGAACTAAGCCCGGGGTGTAAATTTAACAAGGGTCGGCTCTTCAATTTATCTGTACCCGAGCACGAGGCTATGCGGTACTATATTAAGGAGGCGTTGGAGAAGGGTCATATTAGACCATCCTCTTCACCCTTAGGTGCCGGTTTTTTTTTTGTGGCCAAAAAGGATGGTTCTTTAAGGCCTTGTATTGATTATCGTGCCCTCAATAAAATTACTATTAAATATCAGTATCCGTTACCCCTGATTTCGGATCTATTCTCTAGAGTTAGAGGTGCTTGCTGGTTTACCAAGCTTGACCTCAGGGGGGCGTATAATCTTATCCGCATTAAGCAGGGGGATGAATGGAAGACGGCGTTTAATACTCCGGCGGGACATTTTGAGTACCTGGTGATGCCTTTTGGGCTCACTAATGCCCCTTCTGTCTTCCAGTGCTTCATGAACGATATTTTCCGAGACTTTGTCGATAAATTTTTGATTATCTATCTGGATGATATTTTGATCTTCTCCAAGGATTGGGATTCTCATGTGGAACATATTCGGACTGTGTTCTGGATCTTGAGGGAGAATTCCCTGTATGTCAAAGGATCAAAATGCCTTTTTGGAGTACAGAGGATTTCATTTTTGGGATTTATTTTGTCTTCGTCAACTATTGAAATGGACCCGGCCAAGGTACAGGCCATTTATGATTGGGTTCAGCCCACTTCTTTGAAGGCCCTTCAGAAGTTCTTGGGCTTTGCTAATTTTTATCGGAAATTTATAGCAAAATTTTCTAGTATTGCCAAGCCATTGACTGATCTGACTAAGAAGGGTGCTGATGTGTTGAATTGGTCTCCTGAGGCTGTTGCTTCCTTTCAGGAGCTGAAGCGAAGATTTACCTCCGCCCCGGTTTTGCGACAACCTGATGTCTCACTCCCGTTCCAGGTAGAGGTGGATGCTTCTGAGATTGGTGCAGGAGCTGTTTTGTCCCAAAAGGATCCTGTAACATCTAAAATGAATCCCTGTGCTTTCTTTTCCCGAAAGTTCTCTCCATCTGAACGTAACTATGATGTGGGGAATCGGGAACTGTTGGCCATGAAATGGGCATTTGAGAAGTGGAGACATTGGTTGGAGGGAGCTAAACATCAAGTTGTGGTCCTCACTGACCACAAGAATTTGATCTACCTAGAGTCGGCTAAACGCTTGAACCCTAGACAGGCTAGGTGGGCCTTGTTTTTTACACGTTTTGATTTTATGGTCTCTTTTCTTCCTGGAACTAAGAATGTCAAGACAGACGCCCTCTCTAGGAGTTTCTTTGCTGATTCTCCTGTGGTGACCAAGCCTGCTACCATCTTAGGCGAAGGGGTAGTTCTTTCTGCCATCTCGCCCGATTTGAGACTTGCTCTGCAAGAGTTCCAGGAGGACAAACCTGAGCGGTGTTCCAGTGGAAAGTTGTATGTTCCTGACCAGTGGAAGAAGAGAGTGATGTCTGAAGTTCATTGCGCTGCATTGGCTGGTCATCCAGGTATTTTTGGTACTAGAGATCTGGTGAGTCGCTCTTTTTGGTGGCCCACCTTGTCTTATGATGTCAGGAATTTTGTGCAGTCCTGTGGGACTTGCTCCCGGTCTAAATCTTGTTCTCGCTCTAGTGGGTTGTTGATGCCTTTGCCGGTCCCCAGGAGGCCATGGACCCATATTTCAATGGATTTCATCTCTGATATGCCGGTCTCTCAAAGAATGACTGTTATTTGGGTGATTTTGTGATAGGTTCTCTAAGATGGTTCATCTTGTACCACTCCCTAAGTTGCCATCTTCCTTTGAGTTGGTGCCCCTGTTTTTGCAACAGGTGGTTCGCTTACATGGGATTCCTGAGAACATTGTATCTGACAGACGAGTTCAGTTTGTGTCTAGATTTTGGAGGACTTTCTGTTCCAAGCTGGGAATTCAGTTGTCCTTCTCCTCTGCTTTTCACCCTCAGACCAATGGGCAGACAGAGAGAACAAACCAGACCTTGGAGTCGTATTTGAGATGTTTTATTTCCGCTGATCAGGATGATTGGGTTTCATTTTTGCCCTTGGCCGAATTTGCTTTGAATAATAGAGCTAGTTCTGCCACTTTGATGTCACCTTTTTTTTGTAACTTTGGGTTTCATCCTCGATTTTCTTCAGGGCAGGTGGAGCCTTCTGCCTGCCCAGGTGTTGACACTGTGGTGGAGAGAATGCACCAGATCTGGGACCAAGTGGTGGATAAGTTATCTCTCTCCCAGGAAAAGGCCCAGCGGTTTTCCAATCGACATAGGACCATTGGTCCCCAGTTTAAGATTGGTGATATGGTGTGGTTATCATCAAAAAATATTGCTATGAAGGTGGCTTCTCCTAAGTTTAAGCCTAGATTTATTGGACCTTACAAGATTTTGGAGATTATTAATCCGGTCTCTTTTCGTTTGGCTCTTCCTGTCCCAATTAAAATCCATAATATGTTCCATAAGTCCTTGTTGAAGAGGTTTGTTGAACCAGTTGTTCCTGGGGTGGCACCTCCAGACCCTGTATTGGTTGAAGGTAACATGGAATATGAGGTAGAGAAAATACTGGATTCCCGTCTGGCTAGACGGAGACTCCAGTATTTGGTTAAGTGGAAGGGTTATGGTCAGGAGGATAATTCCTGGGTCTCTGCCTCTGATATTCATGCCAAAAGATTGGTGCGTGCATTTCATCGGGCTCACCCTGATCGCCCTGGTGGCGTGGTTGAGGGTTCGGTGACCCCTCCTCAAGGGGGAGGTACTGTTGTGAGTTCATTTTCCCCTTCGTCACTGAGGTCTGGTGAACTCCCTATTCTGGTAAAGGAAGGTAATGAGCCTGATTATCAGGCACCTGAGCCTAATGAGGATGACTGGCTGAGTGGCGTCACGGACTGGATATAAGGCTGCCGACGCCCTTCTGCCCTGCGGGTGATTTCTATGTGGACTTCTAGGACACCAGTCTGATTCCTGCTCCTCTAAAGCTAAGTTTTCTGTTTTGCCTGTTAGCATTTTTGTTTTGTTTTTTGTTTTCCTTGCTTTTCTGTATTCTGCCATTCCCTGCTGGGGTGAGCTGAATCTCCTTTTGCCTGTAGCTCTGTCTTCAGAATATTCCTGAGTACTGACATAGCTTTTTAGAAGCCTAGCGTCTTCAGGGCCTTTTTCACTGTCAGTCTGTTGGCTCTTATTTTCATAGGGTTTTTCACGGATTGCAGACAGCAGCCTTCCTGTCCTTTTCTACCTAGTTAGCTTGGGCCCCGTCTTTGCTCAGTCTATCTTTCTGTCTGTGTTAGTATTTTCATCTTGCTTCACCGTCATTATGTGTTGGGGGCTGCCTATTGCTTTGGGGTCTGCTCTGGAGCAGTTTAGATTTCCCCTTTCTTTCTTTAGGCCTATTTAATTCTCCGGCTGTGATCGAGGGGTCTAGGGCATCGTAGGAACCCCCCACGGCTACTGTTTGTTGTGTTGATAGGTTCAGGGGTCTGCAATCCGATAGCTGCCAACTTCTCTGGTTTTCTGGACTTAGCTAGCATTTCTGTTTTTGCCTCCTACGGTGACTCAATCATAACAGTCTCCCTGACATGGATTTGATATGAATGGCCAGACTTACAAAGCCGATATAACCCGCAGTCTATTAACCAGTTCACTGCCTGCAACATGATTGTGCCGATTACGAAGGTTTGTTCTCATTGACCTTGGTCAGTCTCGCCTCCTTCATGTCTTTACACTCTTCAGCCTTGTAAATTGTCATGCTTACTGCGGCTCCTGCCGCTGCTCCCGCGCTGGCCACGGACTCCAGGCGCGTCCGCCGCTCCCCGCGCGCTCCCGCGGCAGGCGCGCGTCCTCCGGCTTTCCTGCACTCTGCTTCGAGGCCTGTCCGCCGCTCCCGGTGCGCTCTGTGACGGGCGCACGCGCGCCCGCTCTCCTGCGTCCTGCCCCATGGTCAGCTCCTCTGACCAGCCCAGGACGCATGCGCACCTCACCCCAGACCTCAGCACAGTCTGGCTCAGCCCCTCTCTCCGCCCCCGTGACCCTGGAGGTCCGACCTGGAAGTCCTGCCCCTATAAAAGGGAGCTGCTCTTTCAGACCCGTGCCTGATTATCTATTGTGTCCCACGACAGATTCTCGGGTCCTCCGGCTCCTGCGTTTGCTCTCGCTAACTCCCAGCCTTGTGCCCTTCCTGCCTTGTGTGCTCCACTGACCTCCCTCCATCTTGTATTCCCTTCCAGTGTCCGTCATTCCTCTCCGTTCCTGCCAACTCCCGTGTGTGCCTTCCTGGTCTGCTCCTGCTGTCTCCTGTTCCTCCTGCCTGCCCTCTGTTCTGTCCTGCAGCCGTCTCCCCTGTGCTCGCCTGCCTGCCAGCCGGCTCCGTGTTTACCTGACTACTCCTCCAGTTGTCCCCAAGTACCACCTTCCGTGGCGATAGTCTCCTCCGGGCCTGCCCCTAACACTCCCTGTATAGGGGGTGGTACACCTGGCCTGCTCGCCCGGGGGTAGGTTCGTCGTCGCGGTCCTGTGGGTTCACCCTTGGAGTCTCCACTGCTTCACAGTATAATCAGGCCATGGACCCCGCTGGTACCCTGACCCCGACCCAAAAGGAACTTTTGTTCCTACGGGAAAATCAGGCGAGGATCATGTCTTTCCTCAAATCCATGGAGTCCCGTTTGTCCTCGCTACAGGCTTCGGATCCAGGGAGTGCCTCCCAGATCGCCGGTCTCCAACAGGAGCTCTCCCAGCAGCGTGACACCCAGGCCCACATTTTGAATTACATGGCTTCGGTTGATAACCGCCTGCTAGCTCTTCAGACCACAGCCGCAACTCCGGTTCAGCCCGTACCCCAGCCTCCCAGTCCTCGCCTGACGAAGCCGCCGCGATACAGTGGCGACCCCAAATCGTGTAGGGGCTTCTTAAATCAATGTCAACTACACTTTGAGTTGCAGCCACAACAGTACCCCTCCGATCGGGCCAAGGTGGCCTTTTTTGTGTCCCACTTAGAAGGGGAGGCTCTGGCTTGGGTTAACCCCCTCTGGGAACGTGATGACCCCTTAGTCGCCCAATTCTCCTTTTTCCTGGATACCTTCCGTAAAGTGTTTGACGAGCCGGGTCGTTTAGCTTCCGCCACCGAATCCCTATTCAATCTGCACCAGGGCTCGCTTTCGGTAGGCCAGTACGCCATTCGATTTCGCACCCTCTCCTCGGAGTTGGGCTGGAACAATGAGGCCTTGGTGGGAGCTTTTTGGCGGGGCCTTTCTAGTCGGATTAAGGATGAATTGGCGGGTCGAGGTACTCCTACCTCCCTGGAGGATCTGATCTCTTTGGCCACCCGCATCGACCTACGCTTTCAGGAACGATCCCGAGAGGTCGCCAGAGAGAGAAGACCTTCTTGCGCTCCTTCTGCCACCCATAGTCCGCCTCGCTCCCGCCCAGTGACAGCATCTGCGGCCCCGAAACCGGAGCCCATGCAACTGGACCGTCTCAAGCCGGTGGAGGAGCGCCGGAGAGAGAGGGCCGAACAGAGGCTCTGCTTCTATTGTGGGAGTGCTGCCCATTTCCTTCGTTCCTGTCCTATACGTCCGGGAAACGCCTCCGCCTAGGACAGGTAAGAGAGGCCTGCCTAGGTAAATTTGACCCCTCTCTACCCTTGACTCTTTCCGTCCTGTTGCATCTAGGTTCTAAACGAAGTTCCGAATGGGCCTATATTGATTCTGGGGCGGCTGGTAACTTTATCCAACTCGAGGCAGTTAGGAGGCTTCGGATTCCTGTCAGATCCCTGGAGACTCCTCGACAGATTGCGTCGGTCGACGGCCAACCCCTCCGGGAGTCCGTTACTCTGGTCACCGAGGAAGTGGAACTTCAGATTGGAGCCTTACACCAGGAAAAGATTGTTTTCTATGTACTGCCTTCGTTATCTCATACCATCCTTTTGGGCCTTCCTTGGCTAAGAACACACGAGCCTACTCTTGACTGGCGTTCCGGTGACGTTCTGCGATGGGGCCAGCCTTGCCAAAATAAGTGTCTGCTCACCGTACAGCCGCAGGGTTTTCCTCGTTCAACTTCAACAGAGTTACCTTCTGCCTACTGGGCTTTTTTGGACGTCTTTGACAAGAAAGAGGCCGAGAGCCTGCCTCCGCATCGGCCATATGATTGCCCCATCAACCTTGTCTCCGGTTCCACTCCGCCCCGAGGTTGGATTTATCCGCTTTCTCCCACTGAGACTCAGGCTATGTCCGAGTATGTTCAGGAAAACCTGGCCAGAGGCTTTATTCGCAAGTCTTCCTCGCCCGCCGGGGCTGGGTTCTTTTTTGTGAAGAAGAAGGATGGCTCCCTCCGTCCCTGTATTGACTATAGAGGTCTCAACGATATCACCATTAAAAACAAATACCCCCTTCCTCTCATTTCAGAGCTTTTTGACCGCCTACGGGGGGCACGGATCTTCACTAAGTTGGACCTTCGGGGGGCCTATAATCTGGTCCGGATTCGCTCTGGTGAAGAATGGAAGACTGCTTTCAACACCCGGGACGGCCACTATGAGTACCTCGTCATGCCCTTCGGGTTGTGCAATGCTCCCGCAGTGTTCCAAGAGTTTGTCAATGACATATTCCGAGATCTACTCTACTCCTGCGTGGTGGTATACTTGGACGACATCCTGGTGTTTTCTCCGGATCTGTCTACGCACCGAAAAGACGTCCGCCAAGTCTTGCTTCGTTTGAGAGAACATCGTCTCTATGCCAAGCTGGAGAAATGCGCCTTTGAACAGTCGTCACTGCCGTTCTTGGGGTACATAATTTCTGACTCTGACTTGCGCATGGACCCAGGAAAAGTGTCCGCGGTACTCAACTGGCTGCGTCCCCAGGGAGTTAAGGCAATCCAGCGCTTCCTGGGATTTGCCAAATACTACCGGCAGTTTATCCCACACTTTTCATCCTTGACCGCTCCTATCTCCGCTTTGATCCACAAGGGTGCCAACCCCCACCGCTGGTCTTCTGAAGCCGAGAACGCCTTCCAAGCCCTGAGACAAGCTTTCGCCACAGCTCCCGTACTTCACCATCCAGAGGCTAACAAGCCATTCACCCTGGAGGTGGATGCCTCCGCCACCGGAGCAGGAGCGGTTCTCTCTCAAAGATCCTCCTCCGGACGACTGGTTACCTGCGGCTTCTTCTCCAAAACATTTTCTCCTTCGGAGAGGAACTACACCATTGGGGACAGAGAGTTACTTGCCATCAAACTAGCTTTGGAGGAGTGGCGGTATCTTCTGGAGGGCGCTGTACATCCACTCCAGATCTACACCGACCACAAGAATTTAGCGTATATCCAGTCTGCACAAAGGCTGAACCCTCGACAAGCTAGGTGGTCCCTGTTCTTCAACCGATTCGACTTTGAGCTTCACTTCCGTCCGGGTGCTAAAAACCTTAAAGCGGATGCCTTATCCCGGTCATTTCTGGTCACTGATGCCGAAGAGGAACCTTCACACATAGTGGAACCTAGCAAGCTCCTCGTGGTCGCTCCAGTGAGCATGACTTCCTTACCTCCCGGGAAGACTTTTGTTCGAGAGGATGACAGGAGGCGAGTTCTCTACTGGGGTCATGCCTCCAAGCTAGCAGGCCATGTTGGCTTCAAGAAGACACTTTCCTTCATCTCCCGTTTTTATTGGTGGTCCTCCCTGCCTCAAGATGTCCGAAACTTCGTCGCTTCATGCCCATCTTGTGCCAAGAACAAGATCCCTCGACACCAACCCTTCGGTCTCTTGAATCCACTTCCGGTGCCCTCAGCTCCATGGCAGCATGTCGCGATGGACTTTATTACGGATCTACCTCAGTCTTCAGGCCACACAGTCATTTTTGTGGTCGTAGACCGTTTTTCCAAAATGGCCCATTTCATCCCTCTGCCTGGACTACCTTCCGCTCCCGAGCTGGCACGGATTTTCGTCTCTCATGTCTTTCGGATTCATGGCTTCCCCAAGCACATTGTCTCGGATAGAGGGGTTCAGTTTACCTCCCGATTTTGGAGGGCTCTTTGCAAGTTGATGGAGGTAACATTGGACTTTTCCTCCGCCTACCATCCTCAATCTAACGGGCAAGCAGAACGTACAAACCAAATTCTCGTAACGTACCTCCGACATTTTTCTAACGCTCACCAGAACGATTGGTCCAGCCTGCTCCCGTGGGCCGAGTTCGCCTACAACAACCATACCAGTGAATCCTCTGCCAAGTCACCCTTCTTTATTGTTTACGGACAACATCCTGGTGTACCTCTGCCGGTACTTCCGGCTTCGGGTGTGCCGGCGGCCGATCTTCTAGCCGGGGAGTTCTCCAGGGTCTGGCAGGAGACCAAAGCTGCACTTGAACGGGCACGAGACATTTTTAAGAAACATGCTGATAAAAGACGCTTGGATGCCCAGTTGTACCACCCTGGAGATATAGTCTGGTTATCTTCAAAATTTGTGCGCCTCAAAGTTCCCTTGTACAAACTGGGTCCCCGGTACATCGGTCCCTTTGAGATTTTAGCTCGTATCAACGATGTGGCCTACAAACTAAAACTCCCGGCTTCGCTACGGATCCCTAATTCGTTCCACGTTTCCCTCTTGAAACCTGTTGTACTTAACCACTTTCATGCTTCTGCTGGTCGCTCCCCAGCGCCTGTTTCCACGCAAGATGTCTTTGAAGTTAAGGACATTCTTGCCATGAAGAGATCTAGAGGTAAAACCTTTTTTTTAATCGATTGGAAAGGTTTTGGCCCAGAGGAGAGATCTTGGGAGCCCCGGGAGAACATTCAGGCTCCTCAGATTTTGGCAAAATTCCTGCACGGCCTTAAGAGGAGGGGGCGTAAGAAGGGGGGTACTGTCATGCTTACCGCGGCTCCTGCCGCTGCTCCCGCGCTGGCCACAGACTCCAGGCGCGTCCGCCGCTCCCCGCGCGCTCCCGCGGCAGGCGCGCGTCCTCCGGCTTTCCTGCGCTCTGCTTCGCGGCCTGTCCGCCGCTCCCGGTGCGCTCTGTGACAGGCGCCCGCGCGCCCGCTCTCCTGCGTCCTGCCCCGTAGTCAGCTCCTCTGACCAGTCCAGGACACATGCGCACCTCACCCCAGACCTCAGCACAGTCTGGCTCAGCCCCTCTCTCCGCCCCAGTGACCCTGGAGGTCCGACCTGGAAGTCCTGCCCCTATAAAAGGGAGCTGGTCTTTCAGACCCGTGCCTGATTATCTATTGTGTCCCACGACAGATTCTCGGGTCCTCCGGCTCCTGCGTTTGCTCTCGCTAACTCCCAGCCTTGTTCCCTTCCCGCCTTGTGTGCTCCACTGACCTCCCTCCATCTTGTATTCCCTTCCAGAGTCCGTCATTCCTCTCCGTTCCTGCCAACTCCCGTGTGTGCCTTCCTGGTCCGCTCCTGCCGTCTCCTGTTCCTCCTGCCTGCCCTCTGTTCTGACCTGCAGCCATCTCCCCTGTGCTCGCCTGCCTGCCAGCCGGCTCCGTGTTTGCCTGACTACTCCTCCAGTTGTCCCCAAGTACCAGCTTCCGTGGCGATAGTCTCCTCCGGGCCTGCCCCTAACACTCCCTGTATAGGGGGTGGTACACCTGGCCTGCTCGCCCGGGGGTAGGTTCGTCGTCGCGGTCCTGTGGGTTCACCCTTGGAGTCTCCACAGCTTCACATAAATGCCTCTCTGATGATTCTTCCAAAGCCGTCTACAAGGGGGGGGGGGAGATGAGAGCGCAGCTTAGCTGTTGTTGTAAATGCCCTCCATAAAGGCCTGTGAGCAGTAAGTGCAGACTATTCTCCCTTTAATTCTTGCTGTGATTCTATCTATTGTTCAATCCTTACACACGTTCCATGAAATAGGAGAAAGCGATTAAATGAGTTTCCTCCATCCGGCTGGCGGGATGTGTATCGATTTAGGTTTACTACTATATTAAATTAGTTTATTAAAGTTTTGCACTTTTTATAAAATCAGAAGTTATGCAATTTAGTTATTTACTTTGTGTTCTAGTTCTGCACCATTTTCAAGATCTCTGCTTGCCGTAAATCAATGGAAAAATTCTTTTTGACAACCAGAAGCTGCAGAATCTAAAAGGATCATTTGTGGGACCTAAGGGGTAATGTTTCTCCTTGTGGAGCGTAATGTCAGAGCGAGGAGACTTATACACCATACAATGCTCCTCTGGGAAATTAATATAAATTGCCTCTTCAGAAAGGATAAAAGCCAAACCAGAATCTCAATTTGCAAATACTGTGTTTGGGGGTGTTGCTCCTCATCGGTGCAAAGTATGAGATCTGATTTAGCTAGGTGAGAGGCTTAAAGGGGTTGTCCGGGCTTTTCACATAATCTCAGTACATATCTGGGCTGCAGAATTATGACAATAAGTAATTTACTTTCTGTCACTAGTTTGCACGGTTTTCTAGATATTCTGAACAGAACGTCCAAGAGGGGTGTGTTAGGGCATTAAAATGAGAACTAGTCGTAACCTCCTACTCTACTCCAAACATGCCCTCTATAGCAACAACCCCACCCTCCATAGCTCCAGTAACAAATCCTCCCCCTCTAGCAGCCTCAGTGCAGAGAGAAGACCACCCAGCTGCTCCTCCCCCAGACACACGCTGAACAGTGATCTATGGAAACTGCAACTAGTGAGGGAAAATCGTCCTGTATTCTGGGCCACTCCATGATTACAATACATAACTCATTATCAGTAATTCCTTCCCTCACTGTCCCAGGCTGCTGGCAGCAGTGAGAACAGACTGTGTGATGGCCAGTGATGGGGGTCTGCAGCTTCTAATCGGCACAGGGGATGGCAGTCACTGATGTAATCTGTTGTGTGACAAAGCCCCTGCTGTATGTGTGAGCACTGTGTCTCTAATGACACAAATACTGATGGGAGCAGCCTGTCCCAGATCACATAGATCACTATTCAGCGTGTGTCTGGGGGAGGAGCAGCTGGGTGGTCTGCTCTCTGCAGTGAGGCTGCTAGAGGGGGAGGATTTGTTACTGTGTGATGAGGACTTCTTCATGTGGACGGGGAGGGCCTGTAGCTATGGAGGGTGGGGTTGTTGCTATAGAGGTCATGTTTGGAGTAGAGTAGGAGGTTACGACCAGTTCTCATTTCAATGCCATAACACACCCCCCTTGGATGTTCTGTTCAGAATATCTAGAAAACCGTACAAACTAGTGACAGAAAGTAAATTACTTATTGTCATAATTCTGCAGCCCCGATATGTACTGAGATTATGTGAAAAGCCCGGACAACCCCTTTAAGACTGGGATCACATGACTTACTGTAGAGTAAAAGCCGAACCAGAATCTCTATTTGCAGAAACGGTGTTTCAGGGTGTTACTCCTCATCAGTGAAAAGCATGAGATCCAATTAGGATAAATGAGAGATTTATGACTGGGATCTAAGGGGTAATGTTTCTCCTGATTGAGAGTGACATGCAAGTGTAAGGAGTTCTTTTCTGAAGAGGCTATTTGCATATTTAATTTCCCAGAGATGCATTGCATGGCTCATAAGTCTCCTTACATTGACATGCCAGGCTTAGCGTTTTACTCTCCAAAAGGAGAAAATTTACCCCTTAGAGCCCAGTTATAAGCATCTCATACAGCTAGATCAGATCTCATGCTTTGCACTGATGAGGAGCAACACCTCAAAACACGTGTCTGCAAATTGAGATACTGGTTTGTCTTTTAGCCTGTCATGTGGCAAGGCTCATTCTGCAATACAGTCACATTGCAGTGTATAGCTAAAATCACAGTCTCCATATACCTGCACCCTGTATATACACATCACACGTCGAGAAGGGGTTAAAGAATTAAGCTATTTCTCCCTACCCTATACACATGCACATTTGGCTGAGCATGCATGTGTTCTCAATGGGGAGAGGGGAGTAAGCAGCTTTCAGACACAGCTGGCGGCAGCTTATCTCCCCTACAAACAATAGAATTGGAATTATTTAAAAATATCCCCAATCAATCTTTTCCCAGACGTCAAACATTGCCGCGTACACATTGGATGGTTGCGGATTGTGCTACCGAAATCGCCAGGTTCAGTTGAATTTAGGCTCATGTATGGTCGCCTTTACTTCTGCTCACAGTTTAGACACTGGTACAATTGTAACAGAAATCTCTACACTTCGCTAAAATCTCTCAGGTTGTAAACTTTTGCCAAGTTACACCCTGTGAACTACTGTAGCATCAGGGCATACATCTGCCATAAAGCCTGGCACTAATCTGTATGCCTTTATACTATCATTGCGGCATTTTGCAGCTACCACTAGAGGGAGCTCACTGCATACAGATTTACAGCTCCTGTAAAATCTGTATGCAGTGAGCTCCCCCTAGTGGTAGTTGAAGTCAAATTGTAATTGATTACATTTCCGCTACACAGAAATTCCTTATAATAAAGCCAAACTGGGCAGCATTTTTTCTTTTACCATAACACAGAATTCAGGACATTTATTGCAAAGTTATCGTAGTTGTCGCCTTAACTCTATTTGATGAAAGATGAGAACTTGGGAGCCATTGTCGGTATGATTTATATGACAAATCCATAATAATCCTTTAGGTTCAAATTATGCAGTAAATTGTTCCAAATTCTGCATCTAGCTCTGCTACACGTACACATAGCATCTAACTGTTCTTGTAGTTAAGACAAAACTTCGACTCTCTTAAAGCAATGCTCCATAGGAAAACGGGGCAAATTAGCTCTCAAATCTGCCACCAGCAGACAGCAACCTGCCGCTAATCTACAGAGTGGTCACAGCCAAAACAGCAATCTTTAGCTTACATGACAGACACAATCATATTAGTCAAGTTTTACTTACGTGCAGGGATTAAAATAATAATGCCTGAAATAAAAATACAGTAAAAAAATCAGTGGAAAAAATATGTGGATAATATAAAGATAAATATAAAAAAACAACCTGAGTGATAAATAATTTTTAGATAAATAAATTGATAAAAAATAGATATTACATGATAGATAGATAGATAATGGATAGATAATATATATAATAGATAGATAAAGGATAGATAAAATATATATATAATAGGTAAATGATAATCAATAGATACTTCTCGCTCTTCCAGACCTGAACTGTCTTCTGATGAGATGATGAGAAGTGAGGAGTGGGACTGCCAAGTGAATTTTTATATTGAAGACCCTCCTACGGTCCTGCGTCACATCCAGGGGGCCTGAGACTGTCTGAGTCAGTAGTATCTCTCTCGTAGAACAATGTGTTATGTTGAGATCACTACTATGATACATGCAGAGGAAGAAGTCACAGCACAGACATGATGCTCTCCTATCCATCACTCCTTATACCAGAGGACCTGGACAGGAGGCCTCGCGCCATTAATACACATCAAAGCAGACGTGCGTAACCCAAAAATATCTCGAGTTTGTTAGGGGTTTGGGGTTTTTTTTTATCGCATTTGATGATGTTGGAACTGAACAACAAGTAAGTGACATATGCCTTGTTGTGCTTCCTCTTTTTCTTCCAAGAGCCATAACTTTTGTAATTTTCCACCTCCACAGCCGTCTTGGAGCTTGTTTTTGACTACTGCACAGTGCCAAATGCATCGTACAACAGATCCCAGCAGTACCTGACCACCCACCAGCAGAGTGATGTGTGGGCACCATTGGCATTTCTAGCATCTATAAAGACATGACAATAATATCATTAATACAATAGCATAATAATGCCACCACACCATCACCATATACTGTGAAGAAGATAAGTACACTGACGATTTTGCAAATTTTCCCACCTAGAAAGAATGGAGAGGTCTGTAATTTTTATCGTAGGTACACTGCAAATGGGAGAGACAGATTCTAAAAATAAAAAAAAAAAAAAAAAAAACAGAAAATCACATTGCATGATTTTTACATAATTAATTTGCATTTTATGGCATGAAATAGGTATTTGATACAATACACACTACAGCAGGGATATTGGCCCCCTCCGCCATACAGATCTTCTTCAGATCTTTCAGGGTTCGGGGCTGTCGCTGAGTAACATTGAGTTTCAGCTCCCTCCAAAGATTTTCTATTGGGTTCAGGTCTGGAGACTGACTAGGCCACAACAGGACCTTGAAATGCTTGTTACGGAGCCACTCCTTAGTTGCCCTGGCTATGTGTTTCGAGTCATCCTCATGCTGGAAGACCCAGCCAAGACCCATCTTCAATGCTCTTACTGAGGGAAGGAGGTTGTTAGACAAAACTTTGCTATTCATGACCCCATCCATCCTCCCTTTAATACAGTGCAGTCGTAAAGTCCCCTTTGCAGGAAAGCACCTGCAAAGTATGATGTTTCCCCCACCATGCTTCACGGTTGGAACGGTGTTTTGGGGGTTGTACTCATCCTTCTTCTTCCTCCAAACATGGCTAGTGAAGTTGATTCCAAAAAGTTCTATTTTGATTTCATCTGACCACATGACCTTTTCCCATACCTCCTCTGGATTATCCAGATGGTCAATGGCGAACTTCAAATGGAACTGGACATGTGCTGGTGTGAGCAGGGGGACCTTGCATACCATGCAGGATTATAATCCATGATGGCGTAGTGTGTTACTAACGGTAATGTTTGAAACTGTGGTCCCAGCTCTCTTCAGGCCATTGACCAGGTCCTCTGTGTAGTTCTGGTCTGATTCCTGACCTATCTCATAATCATCCTTACCTCATGAGGCAAGATCTTGAAAGGAGCCCAGACCGAGGAAGATTGACAGTCATCTTCTGTTTCTTCCATTTTCTAATAATTATGCCAACAGTTGTCTTCTCTCCAAGCTGCTTGCCTATTGTCCTGTAGCCCATCCCAGCCTTGTGCAGGTCTACAATTTTTTCCCTGGAGTTCTTAGACAGCTCTTTGGTCTTGGCCATGGTGGAGAGGTTGGAGTGTGATTGATTGTGTGGACTGGTGTCTTTTGTACAGGTAACAAGTTGAAACAGGTGAAATTAATACAGGTAATGAGTGCAGAGTAGGAGGACGTCTTAAAGAAAAGTTCTTAAAAGTCTGTGAGTCAAAATTCTTGCTGGTTGGTAGATAATCAAATGCTTATTTCTTCCATAAAAAATGCAATTTAATTATTTCAAAATCATACAATGTGATTTTCTGGTTTTTATTTTTATATTCTGTCTCTGACAGGTGAAGTATACCTACGATAAAAATTACAGACCTCTCCACTCTTTGTAGATGGGAAAACTTGCAAAATCGGCAGTGTATCAAATACTTATTTTCCTCACGGTATTACCACCACATAGAACCTGAATATTATCACCATTATATTACTGAACTAAATCCACTAAACCAAGACCAATATCCCAATAATATCAAAGTGAGAAATACCAGCATAATATGCCCATATATTATCAGCATATATAGTGGTGACCGAATCATACCACCATGCTGATCATTTACAAAAACCACTGCTAATAGCAATAGTACCCAAATACAGTGACAATATAGTATACTCACCTGTGAAGTCTCCAAATGAGGTAATTCATCTTCACTTTTGTTGTGTATCTGTCTTTCCTCTCTAGCCCTTATATTGTATAATGTCCCCCTCTCTGATCTTCATGCAGTATAATGTCCCCCTCTCTGGACCCCATATAGTATTATGTCCCTCTTTCTGGCCCTTATATAGTATAATGCCCCCTTTCTGGCCTTCGTAATATATTGCCCCCCTTTCTGGCCCTCATGTTGTATAATGTCCCTCTCTTTGGCCTCATGCACTATAATGTCTCCCTCTCTGGCCCCCATGTAGTATAATCTCCCCCTCTCTGACCCTCATGCAGTATTATGTCCACCTCTCTGAACCCCATGTAGTATAATGTCCCCTTCTCAGGCCCCATTTAGAATAATGTCACTCTCTCTGGCCCCATGTAATATAAGGTTCCCCTCTCTGGCCCCCATGTAGTATAATGTCCCCCTCTCTGGCCCTCATGCAGTATAATGCCCACCTCTCTGGCCCCCAACCAGTTTAATGTCCCCCTCTCTGGCCCCAATGTAGTATAATGTCCCCCTCTGTGGCCAACATGTAGTATAATGCCCCGTCTCTTTAGCCCCCATGTAGTATAATGTACCCCACTCTGGCCCCTATGTATTATAATGTGCCCCTCTATGGCCCCCTTGTAGTATAATACACCCCTCTCTGGCCCCCAGGTAGTATAATGCCCGCTCTCTGGCCCTCAGGTAGTATAATGTCCCCCTCTCTGACCCTCATGTTGTATAATGTCCCTCTCCCTGGCCCCTATGTAGTATATTGATCCTCTCTCTAGGCCCCACGTAGTATAATGTCTCCCTCTCTGGCCCTCATGTAGTATAATGTCCCCCTCTTTGGTCCCCATGTAGTATAACGTCCCTCTCTTTGGCCCCCATTTTGTATAACTTATTCCAGCCATAACTCTGTCTGTAGAATAAAACACACATTGTATATGACTTATCACTTATAAAACACCTTCCTAACTTTTCCCCACTTCTACCCAAACTCCATAGTACTGCCCTAGTGTACTACACAGTAACAGTACTTCCTAATTGTTTACCCCCAGAGTATTAGTGCCCCAAACATAAAATATATTACAGTAGTCATGTTCCCCTTTGTAGAAATGTACCTCTCAGTAGCCACTGTACAGAATTAATGCTTATTTCCACTTTTATTGCCCGAGAAGTAGTAATTTCCTTTTTTATTTTTCAAAAACACACCAGTGGCAGCCATACAGTAGTAATATACACATTTTCTGTCCACCATACGTAGTGTCCACCTTTTATGTCCCGTTACAGTTGTAATGTGACCCCATACATTAATGATATCCCTCATTTTAGCCCCACACAATAATATCCGCTACTCAGGCACTAATACACATATAATGCCCCATAGTGATTCTCTTAGAATAGCAATTATGAAAAAAAATCACCATGTTTCTCATCTGTCCGCATCTCACGATAAGCAACTCCATCCTCCTTCATCATCCAACACAGGTGGCACAACGCAGTGACGTTTTTGCGCCACCTGTAGCGGGACATCTAACATCACCTGCTGCTGGCATCTGATGGGCTGGTGGATGCTATAGGTATTGTGAGATATGGAGCCAGTTCTCCCCTACCTAGTAATATGTGCTCAGTCGCACCTTCTGGTACCTTGATCAATACTCCCCAGACTATTAAAACTATATTATGGTTACAGAACTGCTAACGAGTAACCAACTTTACCATATAGCAATTCCTTCCAAATGTCCTGGATCCAGAGGGGAGCTGTGGGGAACAGGGGGTGTCCCAGGAGGTAGGGGGTATATCCCAATTTCAGCTGCATCTGTGTCCTCAGAAGACAGATACAGTTGAATATAATTGTGTAGCAGTTAACCATCAGAGCCTCACTCCACCATTCAGTTTGGTTAAAAACTAAAAGATCTGCGTGGTCACAGTGGGGGACATTATGCAAAATGGCGGCCAGAGAGGGGGACATTATACAGAATGGGGATCAGTGTAGGGGACATTATACAGTATTGGAGCCAGAAAGGGGGACAGTATACAAAATAGGGACCAGAGAAGGGGACATTATACAGTATTGGGGCCAGAAAGGGGAACATTATACTATATGGGAGCCAAAGAGGGGGACATAATACAAAATGGGGACCAGAGAGGGTACATTACACAAAAGGGTGTCCAGAGAAGAGGATATTATGCAGTATTGGGGCCAGGAGAGGGACAGTATAAAAATGGGGGTCATTATACAGTATAGCGGCCAGAGAAGAGGACAATAAACAGTATTGGGGACAACTATGGATACAGTATAGAAAATGGGGACCAAAGAGGGAGACATTGTACAGTATAGGAGCCAGAAACGGGGTCAGTATAAAAAATGGGGACCATAAAATGGGACATTACACAGTATAGGAGCCAGAGAGGGGGACATTATACATAAGTGCGAGCAATGTTTCAGTTCTTCTCAAGAACCGTTTTCAAGCCATCATATGGTGTAACAAAGTGAGTTTAATTCCTCTAACATGGAAATCATTATTAAAACTATTCCCAAAGACTTATCAAATTTTGGCAACTCAGACATGACTTGGTTAAAAAGAATAATGGTAACTAAGATGTTCATCCTTCCTAAAATCTTTTATATCTTTCAAATTCTTCCCCTCATTATTCCACCAACCTACTTAACCAGACTTCAGTACTTGAGTAATATCTTCATTTGGAACAACAGAGCAAGTAACATTCTATATAAAAATAAATTAAACGGAGGTGTGAGTCTTCCTAGTTTGACTATTATTTTGCCAACCTAATATTAACAAAGTGTAAATTGACTTAGGCGAGATATTTCTTGCTCCTGGTTAGAAATAGAAAGAGCCCAAAATGGTAACCTTCTTCTTCAGGACCTGACTTATAACTAATTACTTAATCCTTCTTCTCATGAACCATCCCATCCCATCTTCCAGGCCATCATAAATGCTTGGAGAAAACTGTCAAAACCCAGCAAGAGAACCCAAAAATTTGATAAAGAGAAATGTTAATGTTATCTTCTGTTGCAATGCTGAACAAATCCCTAATCTCCTCTTCCTGGCCTCAAGATCAGAGACATACATTATATAAGGGAAATAATTTTATGCTCTTTAAAGACCTCAAAATGAAATATAACCTTTCGACAACTGACTTTTTGCATTTTCAGATATTGAAAAATTTTGTGCAAAAACTTTTTATTAATAAATTTCCTTAATTGAAAGCAGTGGGTATTCTTCTGAGTAATGTTAACCATATTTTTGGGGGGAATATGAAAAAAAAATATATATATATATTTATTTATTATTATTCATTTTTATAGCGCCATTTATTCCATGGCGCTTTACATGTGAAAAAGGGGCATACATAGACAAGTACAGTACAGTAAACATGAGCAATACAAGGCACACACAAGTACAGAAGGAGAGAGGACCCTGCCCGCGAGGGCTCACAGTCTACAGAGATGGGTGAGGATACACTAGAAGAGGGTAGAGCTGGTCGTGCGGTGGTTTAGTAGACTGAGGATCGCTGCAGGTTGTTGGCTTGTCGGAAGAGGTGGGTCTTCAGGTTCCTTTTGAAGGTTTCTGTGGTAGGCAAAAGTCTGATATGTTGGGGTAGAGAGTTCCAGAGTAGGGGGGATGCGCGGGAGAAATCTTGTATGCAATTGTGGGAAGAGGAGATAAGAGGGGAGTAGAGAAGGATGTAACGGGGTCTACCAAGCTGAAGTACCTCTTTCAGTACCACCCCGTGTTTTCGGAGGTCCACTCTGCGTTGGCTGGAGTCTGAATGAATGACGCTGGCTGGAATTCCTTGGTTACATGGGCGCATATAAAAGATCACTGCTTCTCCACGTATTTCCAGTCTGACAACACTTTACTCACAGGACACAGAATATATCACACAGATACAGAGGGCAGGCCAATAGAAAAGCGGCAGGCCAGACATGCATTACAAAAGCCGCAGGTGGCCGGAGCCTGGCGATGTTTACTGTGGGAATTACACAGGTGGGGGGAGGGCGGACGCTGATGCATTAGGGACATGCATCTCACATAGAACCTATTTTACATACATATAACTGCACAACATATTCTGGGTGCTGAGTGGTTCCGTAACACGTAACAAAGGAGATGTTGAGAGGATCGAAGGTTGCGTGTAGGTAAGTACAGGGAAACCATGTCACAGATGTATGGAGGACACAGGTTGTGGATGGCTTTGTATGTCATAGTTAGGATTTTGAACTGCTTTAACAATGACATGACCTTCATTATAAAATCCTAATAAGTGACAAAACTGATCTGAAAGTTTTGTTTCTTCCAGAACAAAAAGAGAATGCCCTCAAATTCCCTTATGCCTCCAATATCTCTATGCGCCCGCATGAATCTTTTTCTAAAACATTTGTTCAGTAGTATTATACTTGTAACGCTCGCACCCTGACTGATTGGCGCAAGCCTGGGGGATGTGGCCCGACTGTGCCACAAACCAGACTACCCTGGAATGGGCGTGACTAAGCAGCTACCTTGGTGTTCAGAGGTATTGCCTCTGATGGTGAGGTCAGGCTTGTGCGGCAGGTAGCTGCCAGTTACTACTCCTGGGTGGTGTCTGGCTGTAGTAGCTGATCCCACTGGGGGACGGAACGCTAGGACAGGTGCAGGTGACAGGCTCGGCTGGCAGACAGGCAGGTGCGCACGGCTGGTACTCTGGTGAGTAGGCGGGCACGGCGGGTACTCTGGTAGGCAGACGAGCACGGCTGGTACACTGGCAGGTGGGCACAGCTGCGACACTGGCAGGCGGGCACGGCTGAGACAGAAGGGGCAGGAACTGACTTGGGAAGGACAGAGACAAGGAGTGGAATGAATGGTATGTGGGAACGGGTAGGGACCTGTTCAGACTGGATGAGCTGGAACTGATACAGAGAGGACAGATGCACGGATGAATGGCATGTGGGAACAGGTAGGAGCCTGTTCAGACAGGAGGGCAGAACCGCAGGATGCGGTGCAGGGCAGAACCGCAGATGCAGAGCAGAGCAGAACCACAAGGTGCGGAGCAAAGAGCGGAGCAGAGCTACAGGGTGCAGAGCAAAGAGCGGAGCAGAGCTGCAGGGTGCAGAGCAAAGAGCAGGATGCAGAGCAGAGTGCAGAGCAAAGTCACAGGATGCAGAGCAGAGTGCAGAGTCAAGTCGAAGGATGCAGAGCAGAGTGCAGAGCCAAGTCACAGGATGCAGAGCAGAGTGCAGAGCCCAGTCGCAGGATGCAGAGCAAAGAGCCCAGTCGCAGGATGCAGAGCAGAGTGCAGAGCCCAGTCGCAGGATGCAGAGACCACAAGGAAACACACAGCAGGATAGGAAAGGCAACAGACAGGGATACAAATGGACACAGGTAAAGGACATAGTTCAGACAAGGTCAGGTGTGGGATAAGGTACAGGAATAGGACACAGTACAGACAAGGACGGACACAGGAAAAAATGCAGGACAAGGATTCAGGCCTGAGTATGCCACCCTCATGGGAGGCGGAAACAAGACACATATAGCACAGTAACAGGTTTGAGAATGCAGCCCCCAGAGAAGGCAGAAAACAGAGACAGGACCTGGCAACTCAGCAGCAAGGCACTGACTGAGAGAAATCGTTGCTCAGGCATCCTCCTATGGGTGGGGATGCCTTAAGTACTTGAGGCCTATTGACAATTGGCTGGGGACACCTTAGGAAGGTGCACAATGACTCAATAAGAGCCAGATAATGCCGGCGCCTCCCGCCTATGCACACAGCCAGGAAGCATGCAAAGAGCAGGCAGGAGACAAGAGGCACAGAGCATGGAGCCGGCAGGAGACAGAACTCACAGCATGGCCCGGAGTAGTAAGTTGGTGTGTAAGGCAGGAGGGGGATGGGAGGCCATGCAGTGATGCCGGCAGGGATGTTACAATACTCCCACTAGATTAGCCCAGATTACTTTCCCATGTGTTGGAGAAACTGTGGTCATCCTGGTAACCTTCTAAATATTTGTTGGAGCTGTCCAAAAATTAAGAATTTATGGAATCGAGTATTTTCTTTAATTAATAATTTACTTAATAGAAAATTATTACCGTAATCACGCCTCTGATGGCTGTCCTTGTTAGGGCTGGCGGAATGCACCAAATTATAATATAGTAGTAGGTGCGTTCGCAGCCCGGGGTCCACCGTGCAGAGGTGGTATACAGCTGCTAGATAATGGCGGAAGAATTAAGCGGTGTGAAAACAGTCACACGTGGGTTATGTCACCCAATGTGAACAGGGGCGAACTCTGTTAATTCACAGAGCCGCACAACCGCTGAACGTAGATGCCGGAGCCTGTTTAGCTCACAGAGCCCGGTCAAAAGAGCGCACAGTGTACGGCCACAGAACTCTACCCCAAGAACACGGGGTTTGAGTCCCTCTAGGCCCACTTAGCGCGTGGCGTCGCTGCCGCGAGCGCCACTATTGACGCTGGCTATGGAGTGTGGAGCACTGGCACTGAGGCATGCCGAGTCACTGGTGAGGACTAATGCCTGACTCAAACTCTGACCTACCTACACCTAAGCCTGGGCGCTAGCAGGCTAGGCTGCACAACACAGGCGTACCAAGGGCAGGGGTTTCATAATGAGTCATTCCCCAGAGACATTCATACGTGCATACATCACTCACTCCTCATAGTCTGAAAATACAGTCTATCCTAGCGCATGGTGAGCGTCCAGGACCTTCCTGGCTTCTCAGATGGGCCAATCCGAACACGCGCAGGACCTGAGCACGTGACCTTCGATCTCCAATGGGAGATCACTCCACGGGCATGCTCAGTGGCCCGACATGGGGACTTAGTCCCTGCAGAAACTCGCTGCTGAGCAGCATGCATTGCCAAAGCTGTGCCAGAGGTGGCAGCAGCAAGCAAACCCACGGAGCTGGTCTGGGCAGAGCGCCGGGACCGACGAGCCTGCTGAGCAACCTCCTCTGCGGCTGGGGAGGAATGGAAGACCGCTGGAAGCAAGGCTCGGGATTCCCGCTGTGCAGCGACAGGAACCCGACGCCTAACAGTCCTTTCAATCGATATGGAAAATATAGATCTTTCTTTCAGATGTGTTTTAATTAATATTTTCCTTGTAGTAAAAAACAAAAACACAATCGCTTTTTTCTGTAAAGAAAACAACTTCACCCAAATTTTCTAACATTCTTGAACTTAGATACGCTACTATTAATAATATTTAAAAGAAATATTTAAAAAAATGGGAGTGTTGGGTTTCAGCTTTTCCTTATATTGTATGGAAATCTCTGAGTATGCTTGGATACCTTCTTATTTCCTTATACTCTTCTTACAGTATGGATTTTATTGACTGTTTTTACTTTTGTATGTATGTTAGTGTTTATTTTATTATGGGGTTATTTGTGGTTTAAACGTATCTTCTCAACCATATATCTTCAAAAACTCCCCTGTTGAATCCAGAAAAAAAAATAAAGTAAATACAAAAATAAAAAAAAATTAGGACGAAAAACATCTATTACAGTTCTGAGGAAAGCCCCAAATACCAACATTACCTCCAAGGTACATCACATCACAATAAATTATGTATTTTGGCTATCCATTCTCAATGTTTTTAGAGTGTTTATGAAGGAGAGTGAAGCGGACCATTAGCAGCCACTGTTTGGCTGCAGCGCTGATGTGATATGAGAACTCAATGCATCTGGACCATAAGAATTGACTAAATGGTAAAGCGTATGACATTCACATCTAAGAATTGGTAACTAGATCTAGTATGTTGCATTGGAAATGTAACATCTGCGCCGAATCATGTTCTAAAAAAACACGAAATTACTTTAACTCATACAATGTCCTTGTACAAACCCAAAAAATATCATCAATGTATCTCCACCAGCTCAGAACATCTCAGGCATGGTGGGACACATTCATTCTCTTTGTGGCTGCCGTGCGCCGCACTTGTTTCTTTCTGGCAGCCCCAGAGAGAATAAATGGAGCGGCGGCGGTCAGACATCTGACCTGCTGATCAATTTTGAAACAGGGATAAAAGCTTCTTGCTCTTCCCAGTGGTTGGACCCAAACTGATCATTAAATTATCGCCTCTCCTGGGGTTTTTTTGAGCAGTGTATATCAATCTATCATCTATTTGCTATTATCTATTTATATATATATATCACTCTATCATCTATCTGTTATATATCTATCTCTCCATCCCTCCCTCTCTGCCTCCCTCTCTCTCCATCCCTTCCTGTCTCTCTCTGTCTACATTCCTCCCTCTGTCTCTCTCAAATTCAAATGAGCTTTATTGGCAGGACTAAGTTGATGTTAGCATTACCAAAGCAAATGGAAAAAATAGGGGGCTGGGGGGCATACAGGAGTCCATGACATAGCCTCTTAGTCGGGGGATAGGGCCATGTCCATGGCGAGGTATAGAAGTATATGACATATCAGTCTCCCCCGTCACACTAAGCGACGCACCAGTGATCCCTACAATGATATGACCTGGTCAGGATCGCTGGTGTGTCACTACATGGTCGCTGGTGAGCTGTCAAACAGGCAGATCTCTCCAGCGATCAGGACCAGCGACGAAGCGGGTAACAAGCGCGCGCGTCGCTTAGTTACTCACTGTGTACCCTGGTTACCAGCGTGCTCGCGCTGGGAGCTGGTATCCAAGGTAAACAGCGGGTAACGACGCGCACGCTTAGTTACCCGCTATTTACCTTGGATACAGCTCCCAGCGTCTGCTTACAGGGCTGGGAGCTCGCTGCTCGATGGTCTCCCGCTGCCACACGCAGCGATGCGCGCTGGCCAGCGGGAGACCGATTAAAAAATGGCCTAGGACATTAGAGCACGATCAGCGATACCCGGCGGGGGGGGCGGTCGCTGATACATGTCACACACAGCGAGATCGTTGTGTCACAAAACTTGTGATTCAGCAGCAATCTTGCTAGCGATCTCGCGTAGTGTGATGGGGGCTTTAGGCACCACAGGCACGCTCTGTCTAGATCACTCCCTCTGTCTCTCTCATCTCTCCATCCCTCCCTGTCTCTCCCCATCCCTCGCTCCATCACTTTGTCTCTATATCCCTCCCTCTGTGTCTCTCTCCATCCCTCCCTCTCCATCCCTTCCTCTGTCTCTCTCTCCATCCCTCCCTTTCTCTCCATCCCTCTCTGTCTCTTTCTCTCTCCATCCCTCCCTGTGTCTCCTCCATCCCTCCGTTTCTCTCTCTCCATAATTCCCTCTGTCTCTCTCTCCCTCTGTCTCTTTCTATCTCCATCCTTCCCTCTGTCTCTCCATCCCTTCCTGTCTTTCTCTCTCCATGTCTTTCTCTCTCCATCATTCCCTCTGTCTCTTTCTATCTCCATCCCTCCCTCTCTCTCTCACTCTGTCTCTCTCTCCATAATTCCCTCTGTCTCTTTCTATCTCCATCCATCCCTCCCTGTGTCTCTCTCTCTCTCCCTCTGTCTCTTTCTCTCTCCATCCCTCCATGTCTTTCTCTCTCCATCATTCCCTCTGTCTCTTTCTATCTCCATCCCTCCCTCTGTCTCTCTCCATCATTCCCTCTCTCTCTCACTCTGTCTCTCTCTCCATAATTCCCTCTGTCTCTTTCTATCTCCATCCATCCCTCCCTGTGTCTCTCTCTCTCTCCCTCTGTCTCTTTCTATCTCCATCCCTCCCTGTGTCCCTCTCTCTCTCTACCCCTCCGTCTCTCCCTCTTCTATCTGGCCGTTTCCTCCTCCTCCCTGGCTGCAGTCACGTGTTCTCTCTGTGCGGCCGGAACGCTCCTTCCGCTGCGCTGTTGCTGCGGGGACGCCGATCAGGTGCGCACTGCTCTGTGTGACATTCTGCTGGCGTCCTGTGCAGCATGGTGTGCGCCGGCAGAGCGCTGCTCCGGAAGGTGCGCTGCCCGCCCGTCCTGTCCTGCTCCCCCATCCTCTGCTGTCCTCTCAGCTGCGTGTAGTGATGAGCGCCGGTCCCCGCCTGTGCTTGCTTTTGTGTTCCCCCCTTTCTCAGTTCTGCCTTTTTCCTAGTTCTCTCTGTTCCTAGGAAAGCTGGGTGATTGCACCGCTAGTGTCCGCCTGGGATCCAGGAACATGGGAAACTATGGTCATGGCGCCATATTGGTTTCATGTAACTTTCCCAGACACATGGCGAGGAATGGTCACCACCACGGTGTGAGGAAACCTCATCTAGAAGGGTCCGGTGGGGCCAGAAAGGGTGCGCTGTGTAATAGTGTCCCCCAGGAGCCCCTGAGCGCCGCAGGGAGACCATCCATGGAGCCCTTTCCCCCTGGAAAGCCGGGGGCTCCAAGTATGGTGGTGAAATGGTTAAAAAAATCCACAATTGTGTTTTTTTTTGTTTTTTTTACACTTATTGTCCAGTGACCGCTCCCCATCGGTGCGAGAACCGCAGAGAATGTAAATACCAGACAGCGCCTCCAGCCCAGTGTCTTCGAGTGACCGGAGGATAGAAAAAAAAAAAATGTTATCCAGCACCGTAAAAAAAAAATTAAAACTAGAATTTATCCATAAAATGAAATAATAAAAAAGTGTATGGCGCGGGCTCACGCTATTCAGACTGCTGCCTGCCCCATGTGCTTTTTTTAATCTAATTTGATGGAGATATTTGTCGAATAAAGGTCTAGTTTTATTTATTTATTTTCCCTGCTGGTTTACAATATTTTTCTACTATTCAATTGTTTCATTAAAATTCACGATTCTCCGGGTCATTATCATTATGGCAAAACCAAACTTCCATAAATTTTTATTATTTTTGTGGATGGAAACAAAAAATTAGTTTGTGTTGCTTATTTCTGAGACCTGGAACTATTTTCTCCTGGATGGCGCTGTGTGGGAGGACTTATTTTTTTGTTTGTTTTTTTTGCATGGCGAACTGATGTTTTTATTAATACAGTTTTTTGGTACATAGGATACCTTGATTGTTTTCTTTTCCATTATTGGGGGAGGGTGACGGGTGACATGAAGAGAGTAATTCTGGCATTTGCCATTTTGGTGAATGAATTTTATTTTTTTTCGTAGTGTGAACTTTTATGGGCAGGGTGGATTTTATTTATTGTGAAATCAAGTAATTTTACATTTTTTTATATAATATAATATAAAATGTTATTACTTATAGTCACCAGAGGAAACTTCAACCTGCATCTACAGATGTGTACGGTATATATTGAATTTGACATTCTCCTATGAAGCTCATCCACAAGCTGGGATTCTTAGGAAGACCAAGACGGCAGCCATGGTGACTAGTGATGAGCGAGTATACGCGCTGCTCGGGTTCTCCCGAACATGCTCGGGTGTCCTCCGAGTATTTTGGCGTGCTCGGAGATTTAGTTTTCGTCGTCTCAGCTGCATGATTTGCGGCTGCTAGACAGCCTGAATACATGTGAGGAAGGCTTGTTTGTTAGGGAATCTCCAAATATATTCAGGCTGTCTATTAGCTGTAAATCATGCAGCTACTTCAACAAAAACTAAATCTTCGAGCACGCCAAAATACTTGGAGGTCACCCGAGCAACGAGTATACTCGCTTATCACTAATGGTGACCCATTTGGTCTTCATGCTGTTGCTGGTACACACATTAACCGACAGCCCACCCCTTTAAATTTCATTGCCGGTGATTGACATCAAGAGCTAAATGGTTTAAGAGCAGTGATTGGAGCTCACTGCGGTTTGCTGTAGGTGCCAGCTGTATAACACAGCCAACACCTGCCCGGTTTGTCGCGGGCTAGGCTCCTGATCCCACTTCATACACGCACACTGCCTCAGCTGTATAATGGCATCACGGTGCACAGAAGGGTATGACATCTTTTAGATTGTAAGCTCTTTTGGCTGAGGTGCTGTATCGCTCTCTGTTATGTGTGATGGACCTGAGCTCGGCAGCTTTTATGCTACCTGTCTGGTTTCTATTTCATGTAGTATGGAAACTTCATCGACAACCTGAGGATCCTGGTAAAGGGCGGCGCCGGCGGCATGGGTCTTCCCCGGTTAGGTGGAGAAGGCGGCAAAGGAGGTGACGTTTGGGTGGTGGCGAAAGATGGAGTCACAATGAAACACATAAAGAGCAAGTTTCCTCACAAACGCTTAGTTGGCGGTGTCGGGGTTAATAGTAGGTGAGTCCTGGTTATCTGAATATTTTAAGTCACACCACATGGGATCCCCCGTTCTCGTAATGGGAGGGCGCTGATCATTCGTTTAGTGCTAATGCTGTGAATAGGTAATCAATGTTTTTCATGGGATATTCCCTATAAGACTTCACACTATGTAACTCATCATGATACAAGTTATATCAGAAGGGGCGGCTGAGGTGATGATAGATCCTAGACCGGACGTCTGATGGGTGCAGGAAAATAATTTCCATAAGGATAGCCCATGTTCAGGTTTCTTGGTGGAGAATCCAGATCTGCGTTATGGCCACATTACGAATCTGACTACTAATACAGAAGAAAAGTATTGGGACATCTCAATTGCAGAATTCAGATTCTCACTCTGACCCATGAATGTGTTACATGGATCTCGCGGGTTTCATGGCCGAGCAGCTGCATGCAGCCGTACATCACCAAGCACAATGCCGGGCGTCTACCTGGCATTTGATGAAGGTGTCTGGGTTTGGAGATTCCAGAAGGAAGTTACTCCCTCTGACTGCATTGTGCTCGCTGTATCTGTTGGTGGAGGATAATGCTATGAGCCTGTTTTTCAGGGGTCAACCACTTTCTAGTGAAGAGAAATCTTAATATTCAGCATAGCTAGACAATTGTGGCTTCACACGTTATGGGAATAGTTGGGGAAGGCCCTTTTTGCTCCCCAAGACTGTGCCCAGTGCTGAAAGTGATGTCTACAAAAACATGGTTGTGGGAGTTTGGTGTGGAAGAACATGACAGGCCACACAGAGCCCGGACCTGAACCCATCCAACACTTTTGGGATGAACTAGAACAGAGTGTGATCCCGGCCTCTCCTCCAACATCAGCGGCTGACCTCACAAATGCTCCACGGGATGATGGGGGAAAAATTCTCACTGATGCCTCCAAAATGTTATAGAAGACCTACCCAGAAGAGCAGGAGCTGTTATGTATGCAAAGGGACCAACTCTGTATTAAATGGAATATGTCAGCAGGTTTTTATTATTTAATCTGAGAGCAGCACAATATTGGGCAAATAGCCTGACTCCAGTGATGTCACTTACTTGGCTGTGTGCTATAGTATCCATACAATCAGTGTTTTATCAGCAGGATATTATCAGTACAGGACTAGGTTTCACATGCCAGACAGTCCAGCTAATCTGTCTAGACCCACAATCAACACTGATTGGTTGCTTCATGTGCCAATCAGTGGTGTGGGCGGGGCAACACAGAGCTCAGCATTCTGAGCACTCCTACATCTATAGCAGAGAAAATAGGGATTTTATCAAACCTGCCCCGACATCATGCTGCTCATGAGTTACATGGCAGAAACCTGCAGACAGAAAAGCTCCTATAGGGGTAATGTGGAGGGGGCACATACTTTTGTCTATATAGTGTACTTATAGCTGTGTAATTCTGTGAAATTTTTCTTGCATTTCTCAGTGTTCGATCTCTCAGAGGTACATCTGGGGCCGATTGTCAGGTGGAAGTCCCCGTTGGCATCGCTATCACTACTGACAACGGCACCAAAATAGGAGATCTGGATAGAGATGGCGACAAGCTGCGAGTGGCCAGAGGAGGTGTGGGCGGAGGATTCAGGACAGAGTTTCTTCCTGCCAAAGGCCAAAAGCGAATAATCCGTCTGGATATGAAGTTAATTGCTGATGTGGGGTTAGTCGGGTGAGTAGCAATCTCATTCCTATAAACCAAACCCACCTGGAGGAGGCAAGAGCCGCGCCACAGATTCCAGCGTATGTTTGTCAGAGAGCCATAACCAAGATCTGTGTGGGGTCGTCGCCCCACCGCCGTGTGCTTTGGGGTCGTCGCCCCACCGCCGTGTGCTTTGGGATCGTCGCCCCACCGCCGTGTGCTTTGGGGCCGCCGCCCCACCGCCGTGTGCTTTGGGGCCGCCGCCCCACCGCCGTGTGCTTTGGGGCCGCCGCCCCACCGCCGTGTGCTTTGGGGCCGCCGCCCCACCGCCGTGTGCTTTGGGGCCGCCGCCCCACCGCCGTGTGCTTTGGGGTCGTCGCCCCACCGCCGTGTGCTTTGGGGTCGTCGCCCCACCGCCGTGTGCTTTGGGGTCGTCGCCCCACCGCCGTGTGCTTTGGGGCCGCCGCCCCACCGCCGTGTCCTTTGGGGCCGTCCCCCCCGGGCGTGTGCTTCGCCTCACGAGACTCCATTCAGAATGAAAGATCCCGTCTCATCACTGCATCTCTCGATCTGAGCTGACTGGTTCATGTGTGCTAGGAGGCGATAAGCTCGGGTTGGCAGACCCGGCGGCCAGACGGAGGAGAGCAGCCCCTTGAGTTAGGTAGCTGTCCCCATAATCATAAAAAAAAAAAAAAATCTAGAAAATAAAACCACCCGGCGTCTTTTATCTGCTTCCAGCTGTTAACTCTGAGTATTTAATTTCTCTACGATCATCCGTACGTCTGTACCTTTAACCATAGAGATGTAATGAATGTACAGGTTACACGTGAAGTGGCGCTGAGTCTGCATTGTTTGCTCTGTGCCTTTAATTAGTGGAGGTTAAGTGCTGCTTTTAGGACTGCCATGCAGCGGCTGACATGGGCGCACTTCATCGCTCTGTCGCTGCGCACAGTCCCATTCCTACATTGTGTTTTTGATCGTATTTCAGCCATTTCGTTAAATTTCCTTTGATGGAGACATCGCGGCGCAATGACCCTTATTAAGGATTTATCAAACACAAGGCTATTGTTGACTCATTGAACGCCATCTATGGATATCTGATGAAAGGGAACTGGCAGACTGAAGAGTTTTCATGTTAAATCTCTGTAATCTTAACCCCGTAATATCCACAATGTATTAGACCTGTCATTAAGGGGCCAATTGTGTTGGGGACAAAGAGGCCATTTTATATGCTACAACCACATTCTTCACCTGCAGTAATCTGTTTGTCTATGAGCTGGACAAGTGAAGATGTCGGACCTCCGAATGTCTATGACCATCTCAGCGAGGCTGCCGCTCCCTTATTTGCGTATGGAGGATATTTTGGCTCAAAAAACTGCATCGTCCTTTTTTCTGAAATCTCTGCGTAGTAAATGCCGTCATGTGCATGTGAGGGATTGCACGCTGCGCCCTGAGCAGCAGCATGCATGTCACAGGCAGTTTCCACACATCTCCGCACAAGCCAAGGCCCCGCTCGCTGATCTGTGAGCCAGTGTTCCTCGCAATTAATACTTTTATTTGTTTTTCAGGTTTCCTAATGCTGGAAAGTCCTCATTACTCGGCAGCCTCTCCCATGCCAAACCACAGATTGCAGACTATCCATGTAAGTAATCAGTGGCTGCATAGAGATAATGACACACGTACGGCTTTACAACCTGCAACCAAACCATGAAGCATCAATGGCGGCTCAGTCCAGTCTGCGCCTACTCTGAAGCGTTCCTCCGATAAGTCTGCTTTCACGCTTTCCTGAAACAGTGGTTTGGATGCCTGAAACTGGAAGTGAATTAATCCCTTGGTGCAAAAGGACGTACCTGTAAATCCATCCCAGGGTCCTCAGGCATGGAGCAGGCTCAGGAGCTGAGCCTGCTCTACACACTGCAGACGCCAGCTGTGTTATACAGCCGACACCTGCCAGTAATATCAGCGACTGGAGTTGGCGCCGCTCACGGACACCAGTAGTTTAATGGCTTAGTTGCTGGTGCGAATGTGCACGATCACCTCATAGCGTTATTATGGGTGCTGATGGGTTAACATTGCAAGTAAGGGCCACTGAAGGCCCCCATCACTGCCATCTTGGGACTCCTGTGAAGCCCAGCATGTTTACACTCTTTACTGCTGGTTCCATTAAGGAGTTTTAAAAGTTGAAAAAAAAAAGTTTTGGAAAATGTATATATAAAATTTTGACGTTAAGAAATAAACCTTTGGGCTTTTACAGATGTAGCAATACCAATCTAGGAGCATAGAAAATGAATTAACTAGTACAGTAAACACCATGAAAGGGGGCAATGGAAGCACCAGAATTTCTGGTCGGCGCCCGTCCTTCAAGAAATTAAATGCAATCAAAACATTTTCCATAAACAACAAAAATAAGTATAAATTGCCCAAAATTACCAATTTTATTGAATACAAAAATACAAAAATAAAATTACACACATGGGTAACTGCTATCCAAAGCAGGAGCCATATTGCACTAGTGCCCGAATAACCAAATGCACATACAGATGTGAAGCAAATACAATTATTAATCAAGGAATTGCATGTAGTTTATTACACCTAACCTGATGGCCAAAAGAGAACAGCGCAAGTGCTACTGAACTCACAGTGCTTTCCACAATGGATATACACATGGCCACTCCGTGATCACATATTAGTTACTAAAAGAGCCCAGAACATGGGCACTAAATTGTAAAGCAAATGCACAAACATGCTAACAATACGGTAAGGGCACTTACAAGGTGTGAGTAAAGGCGCTGGCTTCCCACTCGCCCCAACGCGCGTTTCGCTTCTTCGTCAGGAGGCGTGTCTAAGGGCTAGGTGGGTGGGTATTAAATATACTGGACGGCCAATCAGAAGTTAGCAAAGTATACACGTCACTATATTGACATACAATCCAACCCCATTACGTGTCACTGCTTCCTGTCTTCATGGCGCATGTGCCGCTAGCGTCACACTCCCTAATAAAGAGACCACAGGTGAGCGGACCCGGACCAGAAGCGGCAGCGCGTCGTCATGACGACCGCGCAAGCGCACTGCTTTCCCATTGTCCGCCTGCCAGAGGTCGGAGTTAGATCAAGCCGAACATGCGCACTTGACAGAGCAGTTTCAACAGACATTGTATCATCCTTTGGGAAACTCTAGAAAAGCCACAGCATAATATAAATAACAAAATAGCAAATGCAATACATTTATATGGCCAATAATACAATACTTAAAAGACATAATAAAGAAATAATGAAAAAATAATAAACAAAAACAAAAATAATATAATATACATTCAAAATAAACTACAGTCTAATAAAGTGAATCATTCAGCCATATAATACTATACATAATGCGGTATATGCTATAGTGAAAATATTCTTGAACGATGCATGAAATTCTTCAAGAGATCCCTATTCAACGCGTCCCACTTCAAAAGGATGATTCAATGAACAAAGAGGTCAGATGAAAAACTTTCCAAACTAAAATCAAATCAAATAAAATTAAAAACATAACCAGAATAAACAAAATAAACAAAATAAAAAACACAAAATCCCAACCACAAACAAAACCCACATACTATATTATAAAAAGGAGCTGAACCCGAAACTTTCATTTAACCCAAAAGGGGTGATGGAATGTAAACGGTATATCCACTTACTTTCCACCTGGGATAGACTTTTAAATAAATCCCCCCCTCTAGGACCCAAAGACACCTGGTCAATGGCTTTGACAATCAGCTTACTTGAGTCGGATTTATGGTGAACTTTAAAGTGTTTCGCGAGAGTCTTCAACGTGTCCATAGAATCCAAATTCTTTGCCTTTTCAATATCACGTACGTGTTCTCGGACGCGAATTTTTAGCTCCCGAGTAGTCATTCCTACGTAGATCAGTCCACAAGGACATTGAGCGTGATAAATGACTCCTAAGGATGAACAGGTGAGACGATGCAAGATTTTAAAAGAGCGGGATCCATCAAAATTGGAGAATTCCTTGCATTTAACTAGATTTCTACATGCTTTGCACAGTCCACAAGGGAAAAAACCCTTAATAGACTGGCCAGTCGATTTGTGCCTAGAGCCCTCATAGTGACTTCGCACAAGCAAATCACGCAGATTTTGAGATCTTTTAGCTGTAACTAACGGTACTGCTGGAATGAAATTTTTAATAATGGGATCCATTTTCAATACATCCCAATGTTTTTGAAGGATTCCCTTTAGAGAATCCCATTGATTGTTAAATGAGGTAATCAATCTAGGTGACGGATTAACGTTGATTTCTCTATTAGAAGATTTATATAATAATTCATTCCTTGTAACATTACATGCTCTACGGTATCCCCGCCGAATAGTCCTATGGCTATAGCCGCGTTCCCGAAATCTTGAATATAAATCTTTAGCCTGTTGATCAAAAGTTTCTTTCGTCGAGCATATTCTCTTGATTCTAAGATGTTGACCAATCGGAATACTATTGATGGTTGAGCGCGGATGTGAAGAGCCGGCATGTAATAGAGTATTAGTTGACGTGGGTTTGCGATATACATCAGTGGCCAAATGGCCATCTTCCATGCATTGAATATCCACATCTAGAAAATTGATTCTACGCCCATAAGAATAGGTCAGCCTAATGTTTAAACAATTATCATTGAGTTCCTTCATAAGGCAATCCAACTGTTCTACTGAGCCCTCCCATATGAACCAAATGTCATCGATATAACGAATCCATTTATGGATTCTACTCATCTGGCTCACCGGGTTGCTCTGAAAGATGTCACGCTCCCAAGCCCCAAGGAACAGGTTGGCATACGAGGGGGCACAACAAGCCCCCATAGCTGTCCCCTGGAGCTGTAGGAAAACCTGACCATTGAAAGTAAAACAGTTGTGCTTCAATATAAACTCAAGAAGAAGAATTAAGATCTCCACCAACGGTTTCTCTAAATTACTAGAGTGTAGATACCAAGACACCGCACGCAAACCATCATCATGACATATCGAAGTATAGAGGCTCTCCACATCCGCGGTCACCATCAACATATTATCCTGCAGATCCAATCCATCAAAATGACCCAAGGCAGATGTGGTATCTTTAATGAAGGAGGGCAAAGTAGAAACTATTGGTTTAAGATAATGGTCAATGAATTGACACACCATTTCACAGAGTCCTCCATTCCCAGAAACTATGGGTTTCCCCGGCGGATCAGTCGGATTTTTGTGGATTTTAGGAATTAAATAAAATGTAGGGAGACGCGGTTTGATACCAATAATAGTGTCTTTCATCTTTTTAGAAATTATGTTCAAATCAAAAGCCTTAATGATTATTTCACTAAGTTCTTCTTGAAAAGATGTCAATGGATTATGTGTTAGTTTCTTATAACACTTTTTATCAGACAGCAATTTCATAGCCTGTTTCTCATACAATATATTTGGCCAGATTACCAGGTTACCCCCTTTATCGGCAGATTTAATTCTAACATCTGACCACGATTTCAGCTCCTTAATAGCAGCTTCAACTGACTGTCTATTTTTATTTTTGGGGGGAACAATCCTCAATTTCTCAATGTCAGCTGAAACCAATTTAACAAAAATATCAACTGCCGGGCAGATATTAAGACTAGGAAATTTTTTTGATTTATTAAAAAGATGATGGGGAAAATCACTAACCTCAGACACACCATTCTCATCCGCCAAGGATTCCAAAATCTCCAAAGCCTCTCTCTCCTCCCTAGTGTCAAATCCTATGTTCGTACTGGACTTTTCATGAAAACGTTTGAGGATCAGTTTTCTGGCAAACAAGTGTACATCCTTTATTTTGTAGCAGAAAATAGAATAAAGAAAGTCAAAATGTCACGTCCCCCCCCCCCCCCCCCCAAAAAAAAAAAAAAGAAACAACTTATACAGCTCCACAGATGGAAAAAGTTCAGGACCCGGGAAATGGTGACAATTTTTTTAATGATTTTTTTTAGTCAATTAAAATGATTAAAAAAAATAACCTGTACATGTTTGGTATTGCCGCAATCGTACCGGTCTGAAGAATCGTGCTGCCAGGACATTTTAACTGCACAATAAAATACTGTAAAAACTACGCCCAATAGAAAAGGTTTTTGGGGGTGAATAGAGTTGGGGGGGGGGTTGTCACCATTTCATCCCATTTGGAATTCTTTTTTTCAGTACATTATCAAATAGAATAAATGGTGTCCTTCAATACTACAACTCTTTCTGCAAAAATAAAGTTTTCATACGGGTATGTCGAAGGGGGAAAAAAAAGTTGTGGCTCTTGGAAAAAGGGGAGGGAAAATGCAAAAACGAAAAATCATCTGTTCCTCTAAAGGGTTAAAAAAAGTTAAGTAAAAGTTAAGTAAACGCTTTCTTATATAGTTCTTCTCGTTTTACTATCCACTGCTTGTCTTGGCTTTACATAATGCATGGAAATGGCACAAGAGAGAAAGCTCCCTAATGGCCAGTGCATGCATGCTCAGGAAAAGGGCTCCAGCAAGATGCCCCCGATCAGGTTTGCTTCCCCGCAGGTATCGGTGTGGCCCCCAGGAGGCGGGCGTGCTGCTCCAGGAAGCGGGGGGGTGCGGCTCCCAGGAGTCGGGCAGTGCTGACCCCAGGGGGCGCGGGTGCGGCCCTCAGGAGACGGGAGTGCACGCAGAGGATGGATACAATAGAAAGTTGTTCTGTGTGTGCCCACTTCTCTAGTGGATTTTTTTTAGCAAACTGGGGGTATTTTTGGGTACATGACATGCTCATCTCTGATCGGCTTTTATAAAAAAAAAAAATGTAAAAAAAAGGCGTGGGAAATGCAACCGTATATTTGTTTTTGCCATTTAACGTATGATTTAATTTGTTTTCATAGATCGGCATTTTTGGTGCAACAATACCAAATGTGTCTTTACTTTTTTATAGAGGGAAAAGGTGGGGGCAATTTTGAGAGGACTAAGATGGTGGCCACGAGGGCCTTCTACAGGCTCAATGGCTCCCTGCAGTAGGGGTGGCAGAGGGGTGAGATTGTATTAGCCGGCGATTGACAGCGGCATATGAAAGGTTAAGCCCCGGGGATCGGAGCTGGTTCATGCCTCTGATGTAGGAGGCACGTGCTGGCTGTGTAGCACAGCTGACATCTGCCCGCTCTGTACACCCTGCACATGACCTGTAACAACAATGTCCGTCACAGCTCATTAGTGGCTTGACGTCACTCCCAGCTAAATCCTTCATCGCTTTTGTCTTACAGTCACAACCGTGCAACCCGAGGTGGGAAAAATCATGTACCCCGACTTCAAGCAGGTAATAACAAAGCGCGCGCCGCCGTCATCGTTATAACTGGACGCTCAGCTGACAGCTTGGACTGATTTGTTTTTTAGTCATCCAATCCTTTGATTCCTCCGAGATAAGTGGCGCCATATTTGTCTTCCTCCCACCATAGAAGTGAAATGTACCTGTGCATTATACATCTGGGTGCACGTTGATCTATTTTTTTTTTTTTTTTTTTTTTTTTGTGGCTTAAAAACAAGAGCTGTGCAAAACTAAAGACCCATAATGGTTGCTTTTTATCCTTTTTTGCAGCAGTGTGAGGCTTGGCTTTTTTTCATAACCAAGCTGAATTTTTTGTTACCCTTTTGGGAAACATACAATTTTTTTTCATCGCTATTTATTTTATTTTTGACGTTTAGATTTTTTTACATTTTCTTTTTTACATTTTTGTAGACTTTTAAGGCTGTGGCAATTTTTTATTTTAATTTTTCAAAATTCTCGTCCACTGGAGAAAAGCAGGGTTATTCCAACTGGTGATCGTTTGATCGGTGATTGACAGCGGCATCTAAGTGGAAGCTGTTGTTAATGGCATGCGCTCGATGTCTAACACAGCCGGCACCGGCCCTGGGTGCAGCGGGAACAGCTCCTGGGATCCCACTATTTTCGGGAGGAGATATACACACCTGAAATGTTTCATTCTGTCTTTAGTCCGTTGCTTCTTTAATCATTCCCTGTATTTCTGTAGATTTCAGTTGCCGATCTCCCCGGTTTAATAGAAGGTGCGCACCGCAACAGAGGAAGAGGCCACAAATTTCTCAAGCACGTAGAGCGGACGAAGCAGCTGCTCTTCGTAGTAAGTTTTCTGTTGCTTCCTGCGACTCCTTTATATCAAGTGCATGAATATGGTGATGCGGAAAAGTAACAGAAGGGGGGCGCCCTAACGCTTGTCCCCCAGATATGACCCCTCGAGAAGGTGCTTCACAGTGCCCTGTAATGTGAGTGAGGTGCCATCTAGTGGCAGAGATGGGAAGAGCCATGAGGTTGATGGATCAATTTTGGCACGATTAATAATAATAATAAATGTATCTATATAATGCCAACATAATCTGCATCACTTTACAATTAAATGGGAACACGATTACACCCATACGTCATGGATGGCAATCATACATAACCTCGATTCTGACATTACTGATTTATCTCGATATGAAATCCACTTCTATTAGTTTTTTTTTGTAACCTCTTCCAGGTCGATGTTTCTGGATTTCAGCTTTCTGTCAAGTCTCCATTCAGAACGGCCTTTGAGACAGTGCAGCTGCTGACGCTGGTGAGTACCCCGCTGTGCAGATGTGCTCCCAGAGATGGTGCCATTAGCGCTTTCTCTGCCAGCACAATTTCCACTTTTAACATACCGTATGTTAAATTATTAAATAAAATTGTAATAATGCTGTTATACACCTATATTTCTAAAGTGCCGCCTAGCTACTTACAGTCCTGACTTTATGCAATTTTACGTCAAAGCGTTAGGTTTTGTAATAATTGCATCGCAATTAATGTTTGGGACTAAGGGGGCGTGGCCTAGCGCACGATGTGAGAGGACGTGCAGAGGAGCTCTCCTGCCACAATCTCCCTGATTATAGCTATTTGCAGCGCCGCCGAACGCTGAAATTCCCCCACGGAGTGCAGAAACCTGGGGAGTAGCAGGGAGTAGAGTGGGGTCGGGTGGAGAAGAGCCCCGCAGCAGGATGACGCGCAGGAGACAGAAGGAGCTGGCAGCGTCTGGAAATGCTCAGGCCCAAGATGGCGCCGAGGCTGCAGAGGAGGCGGCAAGGGCGAGCGCGGCATATCAGAGGAAGATGGAGGTGATCGCTCGGCTGGAACGCTTTGCAAGGTCAGAGGAGGCTGCTAATGAGCGGTCAGAGGCTGAAGGGGAGAGACCTGACCCAGAACATGTCCCTGGGACACAGCAGGAAGGAGGGGGCCAGCCACAGAGTGGTGGGGAGGAATGGAGATCCCCTGAGGTGGCTGCATGTACTGGCCAGCTTGAGCAGCCGGACACACTGGATGTAGCAGAGCCGACGCTCAAGGACATATTCTCTGTGGTAATGTACAACAAATCTGCCCTTGCAGCTCTGAATGGTCGTGTGGATGATTTAAAGGGGGAGATGGCTGTGATTAACGCTGCAGTGCGCAAAGTTGAACAGAGAGTGGAGGTGGTGGAAGAACGTGTGGGAAGTGTGGAGGACCAGGTTAATGAACTGTTGAAAAGGGAAAAGAGGGCAATAATCCCACTGAGTACATTGAGTCATGGTTGAAGAATACTGTGGGAGGGGATAGCCTTACCAAAATGTTTTCTGTTGAAAGAGCGCATCGGGTGCCCACCAGACCCCTGCCCCCAGGATCAGCTCCAAGAGTCATTTTGGCTAAAGTTTTGAATTATAGAGACAGAGGCACTCTGCTGAGGAAAGCCAGGACCCATGCGGAACTTACCATAGATGGCAATCGCATCTCCATTTACCCAGATTATTCTGCAGCAGTCCAGAAGCTCCGGATGACGTTTGGAGAAGTTAAAAGAAGATTACGAGACATAGATGTGCGCTACTCGATGATCTACCCAGCTAAACTGAGAGTCGCAGCTTTGGACCGGGTGCACTTTTTTCAGAACCCAGAGGAGGCGACACTCTGGCTTGACTCTAATATACAAAATATCAGAGCGGGACGGACCCATTGAAGCATACTCTGAGGGATGTTGAAACAGTGACTAACTGTGATTTAGTTTGAAATTAGTAAGTTAATGGTCATCTTTGAGATGAAGCAATGCCATGTTGGTTTAAGAAGGTTGTGTTCGGCGGCGCAACGCTTATTGCAGTTGGATTAATGTGGACGGGAGGGTAGTTGGAATACAGAGCTTGTATCGTTAGGCTGTTAAAACGCCCTACTGGTTCTCAAATAGAGAGGGAGAGAGAATTCTTATCAGCTTAAAGGCTGTGGGAGACAACTAATTTTTTGGGAGGGGGAGGGGGGGGAGGGAGGGGAGTTTATTCCAGTTGGGAAGTTGAGAAAGGGGGTAGAGGTGGAGGGATGGGGGGGAGGATCGAAATTCTACCTATAACGTGTCTAATGTTTGGGATTGCAACATATTATGGGGGATAGAATTAAGATTCTAAGCTGGAACGTTAGGGGTCTCGCTAACGCTTCAAAACGGGTTGCAATTTTACAATATCTGCTGAAGCTGAGGCCCTCAGTGATTTGCCTCCAAGAGACACACCTGGTAGAGGATAAAGTCGCAATGCTACAAAAAAGATGGGTGAGGAAGGCTTACCACTCGACGTATTCGGCCTATGCAAGGGGAGTGTCGGTGCTAATCCACAATTCTACTCCATACGAAGAAGTGGAGGCTATAATAGATAGGGACGGGCAATACGTGTTTATTGTATGCAGAATTTTGAATAGATTATTATGTATTGTGTCCTTGTATATCCCTCCACCATTCTCTAGAAAAAAGATACAGGAAATTCTGGACTTATCTGGGAAATGGACAGGGGTCCCGCTGCTTGTAATCGGTGATGTAAATAATATTGCAAATGATCATTGGGATAAAGGTAAACATACGGGGGGTGGGAAGGGAGGGAAGGTGACACCTTTTGGAAACTACATGAGGGAGATTGGTTGGATAGATTTGTGGAGAGTTCGGAATATGGAGAAATATACTTATTCATGTTATTCGGCGACATACGGATCTTTATCTCGTATTGATGTGGCTTTAGGAAATGAGGGAATGGATGACTTGGTACAGGAAGTGGAATATCTGCCCAGGGTCCTATCGGATCATTGTCCACTGGAGGTGTCTCTACAATTGGGAGGGCAAGGGAGGTTGACAGGAATGGGATGGAAAATTCACCCCTTTTGGTTACGGTTGCTGGATATGGGAAAGGCGGGAGAAGAATTGGGAGAATTTTTTAGGATAAATGAAGGCAGTGCTGAGGCCATATAGTCTGGGATACTATGAAGGCGTTTTTGAGAGGGATTTTATTCAGAGAAGTATCTCGATATAAGACTAAGTCTCAAAATCAAGACAAAGCAGTGATGGAGGAACTATGGGCAGCAGAGGAGGCATTGGGTGCGCAGTGTAATACAGATACGCAGACCCGCATGAAAGTGGCCCAATTGGAAGTTAATAAACTTCATATCCGTAAGGCGGAGAGACGGCGGGCGTTTCAGAATGAGGCATTCTACGCGGAGGGTGAAAAAGTGGGGCACCTGCTCTCAGTGGTGGCGTCGGCACAACGGGAATCTTCCCATGTATATGCAATTAAAAATAAGGAAGGTACCGTGGTTTCACAGGGGGATCAAATTTTGGAAGTATTTAAACAGTTTTACAGTGAGTTATACTCCTCACAGACACATAAAGGTCAAGAGGAGATGGACAGTTATTTGGGGACGATTGAGCTTCCTAGATTGGGGGATGAAGATAGAGAGTGGATGGATAGGCCGCTTACGGCAGAGGAGTTGAGGGTGGCATTGGCGGACATGGCGGGTAATAAGGCCCCGGGGGCAGATGGTATTCCAACGGAGGTCTATAAAATACTAAATGAAGAAGTAATAACTAAATTGGTGAAGGTATTTGATGAGTCGTTGGAGAGGGGACAGCTGCCTACTTCTATGAGAGAGGCCATTGTTGTGGTCATTCCTAAAGCCGATAGAGACCCTTTGGATCCGGAGTCCTACAGACCGATTTCACTTCTTACGACAGATATTAAGATATTGGCAAAGGCCTTGGCCAACAGGTTGACCCGTGTGGTGGCTAAAATAATTCACCCAGATCAATCGGGTTTTATGCCCAATAAATCTACAGCAATCAATCTGCCTCCGACTAGACGGGACTTTCTTGCGCAGGCGGAGCATATAATTTCATTGGAAAAAAGTATTTACACTAAGAGAAATAAACTTGAAGTGTTTCACAAGATATGGCAACCATGGGAAGAATGGAGTTAGAGGGGTGGGAGGGACGTATTGGGATATGGAAGATATTCACATTACATAACTATATATGGATGTTGGAAAGAGTACTGGACGAGGAACGGGGAAGGCACTGAAGGGATCTCGGAGGGGGGATAGAGGGGAAAAGGGAGGGATGAGTTTTGTTTTTGTTTATAAAAACGTGTTTATATGTGAACAATTGCTTGATGTCATGTATATGATGTAATTGTTATCATAAATAAAAATTTATCTGATTAAAAAAAAAAATGTTTGGGACTAAAAACGATATTGGATACACATCACGGCGTATGTTTACAGGCAGACCTGAATCTCCGTAATCCACATGCCAATAAACATTGATGTCAGAGAGTTGAGAAGTGTCCTGATTATTGCAGAGGGGGCGATTAGAAGAGAAACTGCCCTTTTATTAGGAAAAAGTGAATCCCTCCCTCCCTTAAATTTGGCAGTGATCATATATTCTGAATGGAAATGTTCCTGTATCAACAGAGGCTGAACTGGGAGAAGACATGACAGTAAGGGCTTATTCACATTTTTGTCTCATTTTTCAAAGGGTAAAAGTTGTATTGTTTTCCAGTTCCAGCATAGTGAGTGAGCTTTCTGAGCTCTCATGCACACGCTGCTTTATTTTTTTTTCCTTGCAGACTTGAACCATCAAAGCATTTTTCTTTATCGCTTCATTGGGGGACACAGATTACCATGGGTGTATGCTGCTGCTAGGAGGCTGACACTATGCAAAAACAAGAAAATTGGCTCCTCCCCGGCGGTATACACCCACCGACAGGCACCAAGAACCCCAGTTTGTGCTTAGTGTCTGTAGGAGGCGGACCGGGATCTTCCCAGATCCGCAGTTATGATTTCTTTTTCCTTTTAGGGTTTTAGTCGAACGTTTTTAATCTTTTCTCATTTATTTTTCAGGTTCACCGTCGGGAAACAGGGTGTAAGTACCACCCTGATTTCCCATATCAGGCGGCTGAGCAGTGTGGTGTCACCCACATCACAACTCTCAGTACCGCAGGCAGGACTTTTTCCCTATCACCCTCGGGTGCTATGGGCTGATGACAGGTGGCCGGTCCTTGCCAAAACACCTCCTCACCCCTCTCCCGGGACAAGGCTGAGAGGAAGACGGCGGTCGTCTGTGGTCACCTCCTTCTTTTCTAGCAAGAGGTTAACGCCGTCTTCTGCATGATGCGGGTAAGAGGACCTTTCCCAGCGGCCTGCCTTCTACGCATGGGCCCCTGTGGTCATCCTCTTCAGTGACGTCAGGTAAGACTCTGAACAATCCCTCCAGCCCCGCATGTCTCAGGGAGAACCTTCAGTTCCATTCCCTTTTTGAATCTCCCGCCCCTGCCAGCCGCACGCCTCATCCTCAGCCGCGCACCTTTCTATGCAGGGGGACACATCAGCCGGTGATTTCACACTCAGGGGGGGGTTTTCAGAGCGGTGTAAGCGCAAGATCATCTTTATATATCGGCGCCGCGGGCATCTTGTCTTGTCTCGGTGTAGAAACTCAGGTGGGGAGGAGACCGCGTTACTTTCACTTTCAAAAGGCTCCTTCCTCCCTGCTCTGAGCGCGCTCATTTCCACTATCTGAGCGCGCTTTTTTTGCGCTCTTTTTAGCCCATCACAGGGCGCCTTTCTCTTTAGGGGCGTCAGTCCCCCTGCTTACCGCGCCCCTCCGCTGTCTTTATCCAACCACGCTCTGGCGCTAAGCTCCTCAAACTGAGTTCTTCAGCCAGCTTCCTCTGCAACTTTTCTTCACTTCCTGCGCTGCTTGGGGACACTTCGGCGTCCTGCTGCTCGTCTAATTCTCGGTAGGCTCTGCTCTGAGGCTCAAAATTGGCTCTCCTCTGCAGTTTACTCGCTATTTCTTGCGGCCATACGGCGCAGCCTACCTATGCTCAGCCCTTCAAGGGCTCTCAGTTTTAGACCCACCGCTACTCACTATGCCTGTGCACGCTGTAAAAAGAAGTGGACATCAGGTCAGTCGTCTCCCTTCTGCCCGTCCTGCAGCCCTTCAGCTATGTCGGCCTCTTAGGAGCACACCGATTCCCAGGAGGAGGCCACTCCACCCCCCCAGAGCGGGCCGTTGCAATGTCTAAGTCAGTCTCTGATCTGACTAAAGTCTCTCAGTCCCTGGTCCAGGTCCTAGAACGTTTACTTCAACTATCTACAGCCACCTGTGTGCCGACCGCCTCTCACGGTGAGTCGCCCGCACCTGACCGCAACCTTCAGAGGGACAGACCAGGTGGGAGTTCTAGGAAGCGGGCTTTGTCTGGCTCATCCTCCAGCTCGCAAGGTCCTTCCGCTTCACCCAGGTTTACTTCTCCTTCTTCAGAAGACGACCTTAGGTCAGACGACGATTCCCAATCGGGATCTAGTTCAGAAGCAGATAACATATCTAAAACACGGGACATGGTCGATAGTCTCCTTGCGGCTATCTTCCAAACCCTTGAAATTAAGCAGGATAAGACCCCTCCTCAGGAATGTTCTGTCCCCTTTAAACGAGCAAGGCCTCCATCCCGGACCTTTCCAAACCACAAAGAGTTTGATACTACACTATCCAAACATTGGGAGCACCCTGAGCAACGGTTCTCAGGCCGCAGGTACTTAGATGTGCTGTACCCCTTTGATGTGGATTTGCTCACAAAATGGACCAAAGCTCCCGAAGTGGATCCTCCTGTTTCTCGCATAGCCTCTAAGACGGTTCTATCCCTCCCAGACGGGGCATCGCTTAAAGATCCAACGGACAGGCAGATAGAAACTCTGGCAAAATCAATTTTTGAGGCATCCGGCGCCTCCCTCTATCCTATTTTCACATCCGCCTGGGTGGCGAAAGTCATTTCAGCTTGGGCTAAAATCCTTCGCAGGGGCATCTTAGCGGCAGCTCCTCAGGACGATCTGGCAGATCAAATTAATCATGCGGGTAAATACCTTTTGGCCGCCTCCTTGGATGCGGCCGGGTGCGTAGCAAGGGCTAACGGCAACGTAGTAGCCATACGCCGAGTCCTTTGGCTAAAGTCATGGAATGCGGATACTACTTCTAAAAAGTCGCTTACCAACCTGCCATTCCATGGTTCTAGGCTCTTTGGAGCCAAGCTGAATCAGATAATTTCCGATGCCACTGGTGGTAAAAGCACTTCTCTTCCCCAGTCTCGACCTAAACGTTTTAACAGAAAAGGTTTTCGGCCGTTTAGGCCTTTTCGTCCCTTCTCTTCCACAGAGAGATCTGCCCAGCAAGATCGGCCTTCCGCCTCTAGGGAGCGGGAGCAGAAAAAAACATCTTACAAACCCGCTCCCCACTGGAGATCGAGAGGACAATACTCCAGGTCTTCAGGCGCCCGTTCCGGTAGGTTTTCCTCCAAGTGACGGGTCACCCCCACCTGGAAATCTTTCCAGGGTGGGAGGCAGACTTTCCTTTTTCAGGGACGCTTGGCTGTCGGTTGTCGACGCTTGGGTCAGGGAAATCATCGCATCCGGATACAAAATCGAATTTGCTTCCCCCCCACACAGACGTTTTTTCCTGTCTCGACCTCCAAGACAGCGGTCCCAGATTCCAGGGTTCTTTCAGGCCGTCTCCTCCCTTCTTGCCGCCGGAGTTATCGTTCACGTGCCTCCAAACGAACGGTTTTCAGGTTTCTACTCAAATCTTTTCGTAGTTCCGAAGAAAGACGGCTCCCTTCGCCCAATCCTGCACCTCAAATTGCTCAATCGCCACGTGAAGATCTTCCACTTCAAAATGGAGTCCCTTCGATCGGTGATGGCCTCAATGGAACCCGGACAGTTTCTCTGATCTGTGGAAATACGGGATGCCTACCTTCACATCCCTGTTTGTTTGCAACATCAGAAATATATTCGCTTTGCGATACAGGAAAATCATTATCAGTTCACGGCCCTGCCCTTCGGCCTTGCTTCCGCTCCCCATGTCTTCACGAAGGTGATGGCAACCGTCATGGCCATTCTCCGTTCCAGAGGGATTCTCATCTCTTATTTAGACGACCTGTTGATCAATGGGTCATCCCGCCTAGACTGCCTTCAAAGTCTTCAGATAACTCTGGATACCCTTGCCCGGCTCGGATGGTTAGTCAACAAAGTCCATCCTGAGCCCTACTCAGCGACTGACCTTTCTGGGCATGGAATTCGACACGAATCTAGCCCGTGTGTTTCTTCCGAGGGACAAATTTGCAGCCCTTTGCAAGGGAATCCGAACCCTAAAAAGGCCAACGCCCTTTCCCCTCCGAACCTGCATGAAGGCTCTGGGGAAGATGGTAGCTTCCATGGAAGCAGTACCTTTTGCACAATTTCACCTCCGCCCCCTCCAGCTGTCCCTTCTCTCAGCCTGGGACCAAACCACGTTGTCTCTGGACCGTCCCATTCTCCTCCCTCTCAGAGTGAGGCAATCCCTGACTTGGTGGGCAATACCAGCGTCAGTTCTACAAGGGAGGTCCTTTCTTCTGTTTCAGTGGCAAGTCATCACCACCGATGTCAGCCTTCTAGGATGGGGAGCAGCTTTCCATCAGAGAATGGCCCAAGGACGCTGGAATTCCCAGGAAGCTCTCCTCCCCATCAATCTCCTGGAGATCAGAGCAATCTTTCTTGCCCTTCTCCGCTGGCAGCCTCTCCTCGTAGGCAAGCCAGTCCGCATTCAATCGGACAACGCCACGGCTGTGGCGTACATAATCCACCAGGGCGGCACGCGCAGCAGGCAAGTAATGTCAGAAGTGGCGAAGATATTGCGTTGGGCAGAATGTTACGTTCCGGCGATCTCCACCGTTCACATTCCAGGGGTGGAAAATTGGGCAGCCGACTTCCTGAGTCATCAGGGCCTAGCATCAGGCGAATGGGGTCATCATACCACAGTCTTCAATCAGATATGTCAGCGCTGGGGCTCACCGGATGTCGATCTCATGGCATCTCGGATGAACCACAAAGTTCCGCGCTTCGTAGCCGGGTCCAGGGACCCTCTAGCCGTCACTTGTGACGCCCTAGTAATTCCGTGGTCCCAGTTCCAACTTCCTTATCTGTTTCCGCCTCTTGCCTTGATCCCAAGAGTGGTCAAGAAGATAAAATCGGAAGGCAATCCCAGTGATTCTGGTGGCTCCAGACTGGCCAAGACGGCCTTGGTACGCGGAACTGGTGAACATGCTCACGGACGTCCCATGGAGGTTTCCAGGCCGTCCAGATCTTCTCTCGCAAGGCGCCGTTTACCACGAGAATTCTCGGTCTCTGAGTTTAACAGCATGGCCGTTGAGGCCGCGATCCTGAGAGAATCGGGTTTGTCCAATCAGGTCATTCAGACTATGATCAGAGCCAGAAAACCAGCCTCTTCCCGCATTTACCATAGGTACTGGAAGACTTTTTTCCGTTGGTGCGATGAAGAACAGGTTTTTCCAATGTCATTTTGCATTCCATCCATGCTTGGTTTTCTCCAGTCCGGCTTAGATGCGGGTTTGTCCCTCAGTACCCTCAAAGGCCAGATCTCTGCTCTGTCTATTCTTTTCCAAAGAGAGCTCGCTTCTTTACCGCGAGTTAAGACCTTCCTCCAAGGGGTCGCCTATGTGGCTCCTCCTCATCATTCGCCAATAGACCCGTGGGACCTCAATGTAGTTCTTAGCGCTCTCCAAAAGGCGCCGTTCGAACCTAGTCAAGACATTCCTCTTTCCCTCCTCTCATGGAAGGTAACCTTTTTGATCGCCATTACATCCATCAGGAGAGTTTCTGAGCTGGCGGCTTTATCATGTTGTTCCCCTTACCTGATCCTCCATCAGGATAAGGTCGTTCTCAGGCCCGTTCCTTCCTTTCTTCCAAAAGTGGTATCCTCTTTCCACATTAATGAAAATATTGTTCTTCCCTCTTTTTGTCCGGCTCCTTCTCACCCTCTGGAGAAATCTCTTCACAACCTGGATGTAGTTAGAGCCTTGCGGGTCTATCTCGCCAGGACCGCTTCGCTTCGTCAATCCGATTCCTTGCTGGTCATCTCTGAAGGTCGCCGGAAAGGGCTTCCGGCATCCAAGTCCACAATCGCTCGCTGGATTCGTTTTACCATTCTGGAAGCGTACCGACTTCAGGACAAACGGCCCCCTCCGGGAGTGAGAGCCCACTCCACCCGGGCTGTAGGAGCTTCGTGGGCCGTTCGACACCAGGCTTCGGCTTTACAAATTTGCAGGGCCGCGACCTGGTCGTCTTTGCACTCATTTGCGAGGTTCTACAGGGTTCATACCCAGGCCTCGTCTGATGCAGTTGTTGGTAGGAAGGTTCTGCAGGTGGCGGTGGCGCACCGGCCGACCTAAGTCCTTCCTGTTCTTTTGTTCCTTTTTTGCTGTTCCCAACCTTGGGACTGCTTTGGAACATCCCATGGTAATCTGTGTCCCCCAATGAAGCGATAAAGAAAGATGGATTTTTGGTTCTTACCGTAAAATCTCTTTCTTGGAGCCTTCATTGGAGGACACAGCACCCTCCCTGTTGAAGTTGTACCGTGTTGGGTCTTTGAGTCCCTTGTTGGGTTAGTACATATGTTCAGAGTTTTTCGTTGCCTTTCCTACTGCTTTCTCACCAACTGAGGTTCTTGGTGCCTGTTGGTGGGTGTATACTGCCGAGGAGGAGCCAATTTTCTTGTTTTTGCATAGTGTCAGCCTCCTAGCAGCAGCAGCATACACCCATGGTAATCTGTGTCCTCCAATGAAGGCTCCAAGAGAGAGATTTTACGGTAAGAACCAAAAATCCATCTTTTTTTCAAATCTGCAGTGTGTGAATTGTTTCACCATTTTTCACCCATTCAAATAAATAGGAAAAACCGCGTAAAAAACACAGGTAAAAAAGAGCATATTTTATGCAACTTTTTCCTGCCAATACTTAGTTATTTGTTTTTTTTTATGCACATAAATCTGCTACAAATATTCAGTGTGTGCACAGTCCTTAACAGGCTGTGACCTCTTTTACAGCTTTGCCGACTCTCATAGAACCAAGAAGTAAAACTTTGATCCTGGGATTATTAGCCAAGTTTCTAGGCTTAAATATATCAAGTCACTAATCACCAGACCTTATATTACACATCTGTGTTTTTTGTTCCCGCATTCTCTGCTGATTGCCTCTTTATACCTTTCCTGTCATATCACGTACTCTTTACATCATATGTCCGGTTTCCTTCTTTTTATGAATTTTCTTTTTTTTCCCCACCTAATTAAAAAAATCTATACAAGTTTGATATTGCCGTAATACTCCTCCCCCCCCCCCCCCCAAAAAAAAATATATATATACAATTGCATTTGTTGTGTTATTTCACCGCGGTTTTTTCCCATATGGCTCATGGGCGAATAGCAGGGAAATGCAAAATTGTTGATCTTTTAGCGGTTAGTGGCTGTTTATCCTGATCACTCCACATTCCCTGCTAACCTTTCACATGGGGTTGAGCCTCTGAACAACAACTATCAGTTATCCATAAGATAGGTGATTACGATATATGATAATTACTGAGATCCCCACCAATGACAGTAAGGGGTCCTGGAACAGTGAGGAAGCATGGACGCCCCCCATTCATACAAGGTCTAAACGTCTGACTCCGACCTCTATTCTCCGCTTGCTTCCATCATAGCAGCACTTCTCACCTTTTACTGTCGAAGTGTCAGACACCTGATAACCCTTTGATGTTAGATGCAAAGTTAGTGATCCAGATGTATTTAGAGAAGGCCTTTTCTAGCTTTTAAGTATTTTTTTTCCTCTAGAAGCAGCACCCCTCTTCTCCGTTGGTCATGTTTGGTAATACATTTTAGTCGTTTTCAAGTTAATTAAACCACATTAAAACATTTTTGTAATATTTTAGGAGCTGGAATTGTACAAAGAAGAGCTGCTGGATAAGCCTGCCTTACTAGCGGTCAATAAGATGGATCTGCCTGAAGCTGACGACAAGTTCCAGGAGTTGCTGAAACAATTGGAAAATCCAGAGGGTAAGAAATCCAACATTATGGGAACGTGGATGATTGGCAACGTCACGCCCAGAGGAGGTGGATGTGTGTTAAGACCTTTCCACCCTGCACCAATCAAATCTGTGCATCTCGCTCCAGGCGCGGGTGCATAAAGAGAGGTGCACTGGGAGGATTGTACTGTATAGCGTTGTTGCACCTCCACGAAAATGTCCAATGTGTATAACAACCTGTTTTTATTGCCATTAGATTATTTACATACATTACCAGAAGAATTGGTCCCGGATTGTCAGATCAACTTCAAGGAAATTGTCCCGATCTCTGTGGCTACAAACCAGGGAATCTCAGACCTGACCAGATGCATCCGCAGATCATTGGATGAACAAGCAGAACTCGAAATTCAGCAAACCACCAAAGAGAAGCTGCTGAGTCTACACATAAAGTCTCCTCAAAGTGTCAGACACAAACAGCTACTTCCCCTTGAACAGACGATGGACTGAGCGATAATCCCCCAGGTGGGAAATGTGGACAGGAATTTGTCATTTCAATAAACTATCTTTTCTGGTTGTAGCAAGAGCCACATGTGCAGCTTCTGGCAAGAGGAAAATGCAGTGTAATGAGTACTGAGGACCACACACACACCTAAAGAAGACCTGTCACCATAAATATGTATTATTTTTTTTTTTAGCAATTCTAAATGCCGTTGTTTTTCTTTTGTTCTTGTTCCTCTCCGTTCCTGAGATATGGCCTCGTTTTCCCAGTGTATAAGTCCATTCTTGTTAACCAAAGGGGTGTGGTCCGCACAAGGACTCCCACAGAGAAAAGTTGTGGACCCCACCCAATTGGCTGAAAAGCCTAAATTTATACACAGGGAAGAGCAGGTCATAACTGTGGAAGGAATAGGAGCATGAATTAAAGAAAAACACCAGATTCAGGAGAACAGCGGCAATTACACCAGAATAAAAAAAGAACATATTTATGAAAATATACAAGAGGACCTTCTACCAATTTTTTCATGTCAAACTGGGCACACGATGTAATAGTGACTGCAAAGCGGAATAAAACTTTTTTTTTTTTAATCTTATTTTGCCGCTTTGTTGCGGATGTGTTAGTGATGAACTACCTGGCACCTAAGCAGTTAAATAATGTTAAAACCAAGTGGGTGTTATCAGAGAGACTTCACTGGGAGCCTCTACTTATTCCTTGTGTATGTGCGCTGTGTGTTTTAAATCTGCAACATATCAATTCTTTTTGCAGGTACGCTGAGTTTTTTTGTGCAGATTTTTCCCATAGACTTGTATTAGATATGGACAATCCACAGGTTAAAAAAAAGCACATGTTTTTAGTGCATATCCATGGCGGAAAAGCATCAAAACTGCATGTAATTCTGCACATGACTGTATCAATAAAGTTTTGTCAAATACAAATACCAGAAAATATGACAAAGCAGATTTAAAAAAAAAAAAATGTGGCATACTAAAAAAAAAATGCTATAAAAATACATATGAAAAAATGCAAGTAACGTAATTTACTTAATAGGTGCAGAAAAGCTGCAACTTCAATAACGTGCTAAAAACTCATTGGGGCAACGTAGCTTAACAGTCTGTTCTCCTTACTGCAGAGAGATGATGTGCTGGAGTACAGCAAATGTGAGTGTGATTAACAGCTTTTAGTTCTCATCTTTGCTAGTCTCATTACAAACACTTCTAGTAGCTCTCGTCCCCATACTGCCATCAGCTCTCCCAATCACAAGTAGGTATCCACATTCAAGGGGAAAGAATGTCCCTCTCAGCCCCACAACAGCTTAGATCAGGCTCAGTGTGAGATATGCATTGACAGTCTGCTCTCCTCATTGTTGAGTGATGTCATGTGCTGGAGAACAGTAGACCTGAGTGTGATTTCAGCTCTCATCACTGGCAGTCAGAGTAGGGGGAGGAGTAGTAATGAAGAGTTGAGTCTGAGTATAAACACTTCTAATGAATGTCCTTTCAAATGAATATTAACTTTACAAAAGCAAGTGTAGTGCTGCCAACTTTGTTGCACTGCTTCTCTCCTCACACTAACTGATGGAGATGAAAGCTGCTAATCACACTCAAGTCTGCTGTACACCAGCACATGTATTTGCTCTGCAATAAAGAGAGCAGACTGTGTCATTATGTCTGTTCTAAGCTCTAGTAGGGTCATGTTCATTTTCCCCTTGTATGTGGATGCCTAGGTTTGGCAGAGCTGGCAGCACCATGAGAGAACTACTAGAAGTGTTTATCATGAGACTCTACTATGGAGGCACTGCCCTTCCCCACACACTAGCTGGAAATATGATCTGAAAGCTGTTAATCATACTCAGGTCTGCTGTGCTCTAGCATGCCATCACTCTGCAGTTAGGAGAGCAGACTGTGTGTAACATGTAACAAAAGACTGACTGGCACTTCCAAACAAAAAACCTGGTGTGTACAGGTGCAAACTAAGAGTAGCCATCTTTATACATAACAAAGTGGCAGTACTCTGTATTGCGAAATCAAGTTGTGATGAAGAAAGCAGGATTTAGTGCTCCAATGTTGAATAGCAAGGCCTTTTAGTATGATAATGAGATAAGGCCAAAACAGAACTTCAAAGCTTGCGTAGGAGCCATGCCAGCATGGGTCAGGAAGGTGCCTGGGGGCTTCAATTAGAATATACTTGTCAGCTGGACACAGAAATACACATCCATTGTCTCTTCCAGCTGTTCCAACTCCATCCTAGGATCATGGATTATGAGCACACCTTTCGAGTTATAGACTCATAAAAAATATCCGCGTGACCCTGAGGAAATCGCGCATTTGGCAGTGCGACTCCTGAGTCGGTGAGGGCTCTGGGACCTGAGATATAGAGATTGGCCCTCCACAGCGACCCAATGGGGCCATGTTTGCTTTCCACACGACAGGCAAAACAAACCGCATTCACTGGTACCTTTCGTGTCCGGATCCGATCATCCTGTAGAAAGTTACCACCTTTCTTAGATATTGGGAATAAGTTTTGCAGGGAGCTAAAGGAGATTATTAGCCCACCCTCTGACACGGGGGAGGAACCCAGCATGCTTAAGAACTAGCAGCACATGGCAGAGTCACACTCTCACAGAAGAACCAGATGATGATCTAAGAAGGACCTGGGGACAGATCTGCCAAGGGAGCAGCGGCCCGCGCTTTGGGGTCTGTCCGGCAACTAAGATTCTTATACCTGTGGACTGCAGAGCTCCCGGCATCCACATGCAACCTACAACCTGGTAAATTGACCTCCAGCTTAATATCTCTAAGTCTTGTACCATTATTGTTATATTTTACTCTGACTGCAAATCCACTGTAATTCCATTGTATAGCTTACTGTATATTTCTGTAATTATCTAATGCGCCCTTAAGGCAATTAAACCATAAAATTAATCTTGGGCTGATGCTTTTACTCTGATTACGAATCTTGGTATACCCAACGGGTAACAGGACATCCTCCCTGGCGGCCATTTGCTCTAGGTGCAGTTCCCTTACTGACCTGAGAGCTGTGCCTGTGTAGTTACGTCACATTGGTGACGTGGGAGCAACCGATCTTTCCTCCACATCAGTGGCAGCGGTGAGATCAGAGTAATAGTGTGCGTGGGACCCCTACTCTCAGACCCTAAAGACTACTAGCGGTAACTTTCACTGCTGGGGTCTTAAGGTCAGTCCAGCACTAGACGGTCAGAGTGTAAATATAATAAGTTGTGTGCAAGGTCAGGGTTGCAGCTGTGTCAGTAACCAGAGGTTCCCAAGATGGCAGAAGGCACCAGGAGTAAGACAAAGGGGGAGGCCAATGCTATGGACTATGAGGAGGTGGTGGAGGACAATACCAATGAAGGCGAGGGGGAGCTCAGCCAGGGCTCCCCAAGAAGCGAGACCCCCGTGCTCAGTCCCGCAGTGGACTGTCCACCACCTGCCCGCCCCAGCCTGTCCAGATCAGAGGCCCTTTTCCAAGCGGCTATGGCACAGCTCGAGGCTGGTAACGCCGCCGCCCATGACAGATTCCTGGTGGCAGAGAAAGCAGCAGAGCGTGAGCATACAGAACGTATGCTGCAGGCTGCAGAATGCCGTGAAGCTGCGGAGCGCCGGCACCGACTGGAGATGGCTCAGCATGGGCTCTCGCTGGACGCTCCAGCCCCACCAGGGACCAAGGCCTCCAAGGTCCGGGCGGAGGACTTTCCCCTGCTTGAAAAGGATGGAGACCTGGATTCCTTTCTGCTGGCCTTTGAGAGGACCTGCCTCCAACACCATCTGGCCCTGGATCAGTGGGGAAGGTACCTGACCCCCCGTTTGAGGGGTAAGTCCCTGGAAGTTTTGGGGGACTTACCTGCCAGGGAGGAGCAGGACTACAACAGCATCAAGCGGGCCCTGATCCAGCACTACAAACTCACCCTGGAGTCGTACCGCAGGAAGATCCGTAGCCTGCAGCAGGGCTCAAAGGACACCTGGACCGACCACATGCAGGCACTGCTGACCAGGGCCGGACTGGGACTAAAATTCAGCCCTGGCATTTGAAGTTACACAGGCCCACTAGTCACATGGTGACTATATAATATCTTTGTACACTTGTAGTTTACAAGAAGTGAGAGGAGATTAACACAACTATATAACATGTAGTCACAGCTGTGCCCAGTATTTCAGCTCAGTCCTATATATTGCTTTTAGGTACAGTACTCCTCCCAAATCTCTGTCCCCTTTTGTATGCATGATTACAGAATTCCTGGCAGAATTGCTCTCTATTGGGCAACCAGACCCCCTGGTCATAGCCGCCCCTATCATACCTCCCAACTTTTGAAGAAGGGAAAGCCGGACAAAGACTGCGGCGCGCATAGCGCGCCGCTGCAAATTTTGGCCACGCCCAGCCACACCCATTTCACAACTAGTCACACCCATGTCCACACCTAATCGCACCCATTTAGCACTGCTGATCACACTGACTGGTACTGAGGGCACAGTGGCTGGCATTATGGGCACACTGACTGGCACTAAGGAAGAGAGAAAACAGAGAGAGAGAAAAAAGAAAACAGAGCGAGAAAGAAAGGGGAAAGAAAGAACAGTGAGAGACAAAGAAAGAACAGTGAGAGACAGAGAAAGAACAGAGAGAGAAAGAAAGAGGGGAAAGAAAGAAAGAACAGAGAGAGAAAGAAAGAAGTAAAGAAAAGAAAGAGAACAGAGAGAAAGAGGAAAAAGAAAGAAAGAGGGGAAGAAAGAACAGAGAGAGAAAAAAGAAAGAACAGAGAGAGAAAGAAAGAACAGAGAGAAAGAAAATGAGGGAAAGACAGAACAGAGAATGAAAGAACAGAGAAAGAAAGAAAAAGAGAGAAAGAAATAAAGAAAGATTCTACAAAGATACTATAGCAGCCCGGCTCCCATTGTAGTGCCCACCTGAGCCTCCCGGTGCAGGACCTATCATGATCCGCTCACATGGCCGGCATCCCCGATTCCAAGGCGATCCTGCTGTCTGCGCTGTCGGAGGAGGACACGGTGATGGATCTGAAGCATTCCTGGTTCCGTCACAATCTCCTCAAGAAATTCTCATTTCCGGTCAGCTTCCAGCACATCACTTCAGGTGGAACGTCATGTGTGTGTTTTAAAATGCTCCTCGGGGCTCCGCCGTGTACTCCTGTGTCCGTGGGAAAAGCCCGCTTTGTATGCTTTGTACACACTTGGCTCCGCTCCGTACATCCCGTACACATATGGCTCCACTCCATACACACAGCTCCACTCCGTCCACCTCGTACACGCGTGGCTCCTCTCCGTACACCTCGTACATGCGCGGCTCCGCTCCGTACACCTCGTACACGCGCGGCTCCGCTCCGTACACCTCGTACACACGGCTCCTCTCCGTACACCTCGTACACACACACGGCTCCACTCCGTACATCTCGTACACACAGCTCCTCTCCGTACACCTCGTACACACGGCTCCTCTCCGTACACCTCGTACACGTGCGGCTCCTCTCCGTACACCTCGTACACGCGCTGCTCCTCTCCGTACACCTCGTACACGCGCGGCTCCGCTCCGTACACCTCGTACACACGGCTCCTCTCCGTACACCTCGTACACACACACACATGGCTCCGCTCCGTACACCTCGTACACACGGCTCCTCTCCGTACACCTCGTACACGCGCGGCTCCTCTCCGTACACCTCGTACACACGGCTCCGCTCCTTACACGCATGGCTCCGCTCCGTACACCTCATACACACGGCTCTGCTCCGTACACGCGCGGCTCCACCTCGTACACACACACGGCTCCTCTCCGTACACCTCGTACACACACGGCTCCGCTCCGTACATCTCGTACACACGGCTCCTCTCCGTACACCTCGTACACACGGCTCCTCTCCATACACCTCGTACACGCGCGGCTCCTCTCCGTACACCTCGTACACACGGCTCCGCTCCGTACATCTCGTACACATGGCTCCTCTCCGTACACACGGCTCCTCTCCGTACACCTCGTACACGCGCGGCTCCTCTCCGTACACCTCGTACACACGGCTCCGCTCCGTACATCTCGTACACACGGCTCCTCTCCGTACACACGGCTCCTCTCCGTACACATGGCTCCTCTCCGTACACCTCGTACACACACGGCTCCGCTCCGTACATCTCGTACACACGGCTCCGCTCCGTACACCTCGTACACACGGCTCCGCTCCGTACACCTCGTACACGCGCGGCTCCTCTCCGTACACCTCGTACACACTGCTCCGCTCCGTACACCTCGTACACACTGCTCCGCTCCGCACACCTCGTACACACTGCTCCGCTCCGTACACCTCGTACACACTGCTCCGCTCCGTACACCTCGTACACACTGCTCCGCTCCGTACACCTCATACACACTGTTCCGCTCCGTACACCTCGTACACACGGCTCCGCTCCGTACACCTCGTACACTCACGGCTCCGCTCTGTACACCTCGTACACACACAGCTCTGCTACATCCACACTGTAAATCCTGACGCCACACATACATACCTCAACCAGCACCATGACAACAGCAAAGCAGAGTCTTGCAGACGGTAGAGGCAAGGCTGAGCGCACAGGACCTGTGATGAGGTCACAGGAGGGGCGGAGTCAGGGGTGACATGATCGGGGGTCTGGACAAAGGCTCCTGCTGATCATGTGACCCCCTGACTCCTCCCCTCCTGTGACCTCATCACAGGTCCTGCGAACAGAGCGAGCAGGCAAGCGAGTGCGACGCTGTGAGTGGCTGCGGGCGGGGGTCTCATGCTAAGGCGAGGATGGGGTGCGTGGCGGCTTAGCTCCCTGCAGTGCGGGAGGAACTTGAAACTATCACCGCCGTGCCACCGCCGTGCCCGCAGAGGGCCGGCGGCAGGAGCAACAGTGGCCGCAGCAGCTGGCAGTGGCCAGATGTTCGGGCGCTGCCGCCCGCGGCCCACGTGACAGCGGCCCAGCGGGAAAATGCCCGGTTAGTTATATTGCCAATCCGGGCCTGCTGCTGAGAGCTGCGGAGCACTGGACCTCGGGTCTAGAGCTCACCACCCGCCAGGAGGTCCAGGAACTGTTAGTCACGGAGCAGTTCTTGTGGAACTGCCCAGAGGACCTCCAGCAGTTCCTCCGTGACCGGAAACCAAAGGGGGCTTCTGCTACAGCCGCCCTGGCAGACGAGTATGCCAACAGGGCCTCTGAGCCAAAGAAGCCTGCCAGCAGCACCTGGAGAGGGGGTAAGCCCAATCCTGCCCCTGTCCCCCCAGCCCCCAGAGTGCAAGGGGTGTACCCCCCTGCTGACCTCTCCAGGCCAGGAGCAGAACCCAGACGTCATCATTGCAACCAGCCGGGACACTTTAAGGCTGCGTGTCCCCAGCGCCATAAGGCCCCATCCCTGTCCCAGAAACCGTCCACTGTTTTGTGTGTGGGAGGGGGTGGTGGGAGGTCCCTGGACAATTACCATCCCGTCACCATCGGCTGCTCAGCGGTCATGGGACTGCGGGACATAGGCGCTGAACGAACCCTGGTACGTCCTGAGGTGGTGTCCCCTCAAGACTTGGTGCCTGGGAAAACCCTTTCCGTCTCCGGAATTGGAGGCGCTGAACCGGCGCTGCCCGTCGCCATGGTGTTTTTGGACTGGGGCGCCGGGAGGGGAATGCGGGAGGTGGGAGTAACGCCAAATATTCCTGCCAATGTGTTGCTTGGGACCAATTTGGGGTGGCTAGTGTCTCAGTATGTGGCCACTGAACCCCCAAGTCTGGCTCCCCAAGAATGTCATGATTCTGACTGTGAATGCTAATGTTAATGTGTTAAATGTGCCTCCAACAGTGGAGGAGGGAATGAAACCTGATGGTAAGCCATGCACTGACACTACACACACAGGGCTCACAGTGAGGACAGGTGAGAAGACTGCAGGGGAGAGCTCAGAGGTGGAGGGAGGGGCTGCTATGGGCAGTGTAGGGGCCCTAAGTGAATCCAGCCTGCTGAGTCTAGGGCCTCTGCAGAAAGAGGAAATGGCCATGGGGGGAGGGGGCGTCCCGGGAGAGGAGCCACCAGGTAAGACCCCAGGGCAAGAGTTCCCCGTATCCGGGATGTCAGGAGGCCAGAGAAGTCTGCCTGACCCGGCGACTTGGTCAGGGGCCGAGGGGAAGCAGGCGCTACCTGTGGTCTCAGTGGTCGTGGCCGCTGTTACCAGGGGTAGGAGCACCAGTGCCCAAGGAGCCTCGCGGAGGTCTGACGGTTTCCCCCTCTCCGACCAAGTGGCTGCCGAGTCAGACAGCGGCCAGGAGACAGATCCCGGGGAGCTGACAGGATGTGGCAGTTTCGTCAATTCTTGCCACATCGAGTCAGGGATTTCAGGCAGTGTTGGAAGCTGACACTAGCCTGAAAGCTCTCAAGGAGCAGGCGGCACAGCCTCCCCTGGAGTCCGACCGTGAGCAAGTGGTCTGGGACCAGGGATGGCTGTACCGGGTAACGGTCCAGCAGGGTTCACAGGAGGCGTGGCCCAGGGACCGACAGTTAGTGGTACCCTATCCGTTCAGGGCAGAATTGTTGCGGATCGCACACGAGATTCCCATGGCCGGACCACCTAGGGATCACTAAAACCAGGGCCAGGCTAGCTCAGCTTTTCTACTGGCCGGGAATGAGGACCGAGGTGATTGCCTACTGCCGTTCGTGTGACACCTGTCAGAGGGTGGGAAAGGCGGGGCGGCAGCCCAAAGCCCCACTGGTAACTCTGCCCATCATCGAAGAGCCTTTCTCGAGGGTGGCTGTGGATCTCATTGGACCTGTGTCCACTCCCAGCTGCTGCGGGAAATGCTTCATACTAACGGTAGTGGACTATGCCACCCGGTACCCGGAGGCGCTAGCTTTGTCATCCATTCGGGCCGACAAAGTGGCCACAGCCTTACTGGAGATTTTCTCCAGAGTAGGGTTTCCCCAGGAAATGCTCACCGGCCGAGGGACCCAATTCATGTCGCAGCTGATGGAGTCTCTCTGTAAACAGATGCAGGTTCAACATCTGGTAGCCAGCCCGTATCACCCACAGACCAATGGCCTGTGTGAGCGGTTCAATGGCACCTTAAAGCAGATGCTGAAGATGTTGGTCGACTCCCACGGGAGATACTGGGAGCGGTATCTCCCACACCTGCCTACCGGGAGGTCCCACAGGCCTCAACGGGGTTCTCCCCCTTTGAGCTCCTGTACAGGCAACGTGTACGGGGGCCCCTTGCTCTGGTGAAGGAAGCATGTGAAGGGGATTTGGCCACCCCTGGAGCGTCGGTCATTGAGTATGTCGTGCACTTCCGGGACAGAATGATGGCAATGACACGGCTGGTGCATGACAATATGGCCCAAGCCCAGGCTGACCAGAAGCGGTGGTATGACCAGAATGCTTGTGAGCGGACCTACCAGGTGGGTCAAAAGGTGTGGGTACAGGTCCCCATACCTCAAAACAAGCTTCAGGCGGTCGGGGAGGGTCCATACCTCATGCACCAGCGGCTCAACGCTGTCACCTATCTGGTCACCCTGGACCACGCCCGTGGAAGGAGGAAGGCCTTCCACGTGAACATGATGAAGGCCCATCATGAACAGGAGGCTTGTGCCCACCCAGTGTGCAACCTTCCCGAGGAAGGAGAGGTAGAAACCCTCCTGGATCTGCTCACCCAAGCCAAGGCGGGTGGATCCATCGAGGATGTGGGGGTCGGCCACCAGCTCTTGGAGGACCAACGTTCCCAGCTGGGGGTCACCCTACACCCCTTTTGGGAGCTATTCAGCAGCCTGCCCGGAAGGACTGAGACAGCCATCCATGACGTGGACACCGGCAATCACCCCCCAATCCGGCGTTCAGCGTTTAGGGTCTCTCTTGAGGTGCAGCATCACATGCGTCAAGAGATAGACGAGATGCTGAAACTGGGGGTGATCCATGCATCCAACAGCGCGTGAGCTTCGCCTGTAGTCCTCGTCCCTAAAAAGGACCGAACTACGCGGTTCTGCGTGGACTACCGGGGGTTCAACGCCGTGACGGTCACCGATGCGTACCCAATGCCGCGCATCGATGACCTGCTTGATCAGCTGGCCGGGCCAAGTACCTGACCATCATGGATCTGAGCAGGAGGCATTGACAGATTCCCCTGACCCCTGGGGCATGGGAACGCTCTGCCTTTATCACCCCATTCGGACTGTACGAGTCCACAGTGATGCCATTCGGCATGAAGAATGCCCCTGCCACTTTTCAGAGGATGGTCAACACGCTGCTCGAGGGACTGAAAGGGTATGCGACCGCGTACCTGGATGACATCGCCATCTTCAGTCCCACCTGAGATGATAACCTAGAGCACCTGGCGCAGGTGCTTGGGCGGATCCAGCGAGCAGGCTTGACCATTAAGTCGGAAAAATGCCAGCTGGGTCCACTACCTGGGACACCGGGTAGGTGGGGGAGCTCTGGAGCCAGAACCCGGGAAGGTGGATGCCATTGCATCCTGGCCCGCCCCCAGGACCAAGAAGCAGGTGATGTCCTTCTTGGGGACTGCCAGGTACTATAGGAGGTTTGTTCCACACTTTAGTGCCCTGGCCAAGCCCGACGGACCTCACCAAGAAGAAGCTGCCCGTCGCAGTCGACTGGACACTCGCCTGCGGGACAGCTTTCCAGGCGCTCAAAACCGCCCTTTCTAGCTCTCCTGTACTATAGGCAGCCGACTTCATGCAGCCGTTCGTAGTGCAGACCGACGCCAGCGACTTCGGCCTCGGTGCTGTGCTCAGCCAGGTCGATACTACGGTGTTAGGAGTCAGATTTCTACCTCTCCTATGTTGAAATCTAGACCCTTACATTCTGCAGTCTCCTGCGCTTCATCTGCTGCAGAGCAGATTGCAGAGGAGAGTGCCTTGCGGCAACTCTCTCCAGAGGCTAAGTCCTTTGTTCCCTTAACTGAGCATGCTCATGGGACGAACTCCCATTGGAGTTCGGGAGTCAGGTGCTCAGGTCCTGTGTCAAATCCTATTGGTTCCTCTTGGAGCCTTGGAGATTTCCGGAAGGTCCCGTTTGGTATGTTCCGCCATGCGCTAATATTTTTCATACTTGCCGCTGTATGCTTGATGATGGATGCTTGGACTGGTGAATGACTTATTAAGAAACCCCTTCCCTCTGATAATACGTTTGTGTGAGTGATTGGTTCCTGCCAGTAGTAGCGCCAGCGCGCCTAGCTCCATCTTGCTCAGCAGCCTAGCGTCTGCATTGCGCCAGCGTTATTGCAGCGCTTTACCAGCGGCTCAGTTCTTGCCGAGCTGCAGTTGCAGCTTATCTCTGCGTCCGCTGTGGCGACGCCACGCACCTTATTTTATGGTAGGTCTAGACGGGGTAGTCCTGTTGTCTAAGGCTACTCCTGTGACCCTGAATACCGTGTCTACATCGCTGAGACTCTGTGACCCTGAACAGACTCAGCGTTTTGTGTATGCTTTTTGCCTGCAGCTCTGAGTGTAACAGAGCTTGCTTCGGTGCACATTGGGTGCAGTTAAACCCTGTGCACATTACTGCCATAGTGCTCTGCATCTCTTAGCTGCGTTTTTTCCATCCTCCACACGGTGGACCCCGAGCGGCGAAGGCACTTTATTCATATTTTTTATTTAGTGCCTTCCACCACTCCTAACATACAGGCCATGAACACCCCGTTCTGTACTTGAGCCAGAAGCTCCTGCTGAGGGAAGTGGCCTATTCCACGATGGAGAAGGAATGTCTGGCGATTGTGTGGGCCCTGCAGCGTCTGCAGCCATACTTGTACGGACGCCAATTCACTGTGGAAACAGACCACAACCCCCTCAGCTGGTTACACACGGTCTCTAGGACGAGTGGGAGGTTGCTACGCTGGAGCCTTGCTCTCCAGCAGTATCACTTCACCATTCCCCACAAAAGAGGCAGGGACCATGGTAACGCTGATGGGTTGTCCCGGCAAGGAGAGGGTGCGGAAGGGCGCATGGGGGAACACAGGCATGTGATACCCCCTAGCACCATCTAAAGCAGGGAGGTGTGATGAAGAAAGCAGGATTTAGTGCTCCAATGTTGAATAGCAAGGCCTTTTAATATGATAATGAGATAAGGCCAAAACAGAACTTCAAAGCTTGAGTAGGAGCCACGCCAGCATGGGGCAGGAAGGTGCCTGGGGGCTTCAATTAGAATATACCTGTCAGCTGGACACAGAAATACACATCCATTGTCTCTCCCAGCCGCTCCGACTCCATCCTAGGATCATGGATTATGAGCACACCTTTCGAGTTATAGACTCATAAAAAATATCCGCGTGACCCTGAGGAAATCGCGCATCTGGCAGTGCGACTCCTGAGTCGGTGAGGGCTCTGGGACCAGAGATATAGAGATTGGCCCTCCACAGTGACCCAATGGGGGCATGTTTGCTCTCCACACGACAGGCAAAACAAATCGCATTCACTGGTACCTCTCGTGTCCGGATCCGATCATCCTGTAGAAAGTTACCCCCTTTCTTAGATATTGGGAATAAGTTCTGCAGGGAGCTAAAGGGTGGAGATTATTATCCCACCCTCTGACACAGGGGGGAGGAACCCAGCATGCTTACGAACTAGCAGCACATGGCAGAGTCACACTCTCACAGAAGAACCAGATGATAATGATCTAAGAAGGACCTGGGGACAGATCTGCCAAGGGAGCAGCGGCCCGCGCTTTGGGGTCTGTCTGGCAACTAAGATTCTTATACCTGTGGACTGCAGAGCTCCCGGCATCCACATGCAACCTACAACCTGGTAAATTGACCTCCAGCTTAATATCCCTAAGTCTTGTACCATTATTGTTATATTTTACTCTGACTGCAAATCCACTGTAATTCCATTGTACAGCTTACTGTATATTTCTGTAATTATCTAGTGTGCCCTTAAGGCAATTAAACCATAAAATTAATCTTGGGCTGATGCTTTTACTCTAATTACGAATCTTAGAATACCCAGCGGGTAACAGGACATCCTCCCCGGCGGCGATTTGCTCTAGGTGCAGTTCCCTTACTGACCTGAGACAAAGGGGGCGCCGGAGAGCTGTGCCTGTGTAGTTACGTCACATTGGTGATGTGGGAGGAACCGGACTTTCCTCCACACACGTAAATATGAAATTTGAATTACATTACTGCACTAGATAATAAGAAAAAATAGAGATGCTTGGCACATAATTTGGCCAATTAATGCAGGCTCAGCAGCCAACGACAAGGCGATTCTCTTTTGCTGGGAACCTTTCTAATGTGAGTCCTCTCCTAGGCTGAAACCTGCATTTATGGGTAGGTAGGTCCCTGCTGCAATTAAAACCACTGCCACAGGTGGGTGGAGGGCTCAGTCAGAGAGCCAATATACAAATAACAAAAGACTGTCACTTCCAAACAGAAAAACGTGTCTGTAAAGGTGCGAACTAGGAGTAGCCATCTCTATACATAAACAAATAACTTGTACTCTATAGTACTATAGCATGCAAACATGACATTTGAATTGCATTACTGCTCTAGATAATAAGAAAAAATCGGAGATGCTTACCTACCTACCCATAAATGCAGGCTTCAGCCTAGGAGAAGATTCACATTAGATAGGTACCCAGCAACCACTGGAGATCGCCTTGTCATTGGCTACTGGGCATGCATGAATTGGCCAAATTATGTGTTAGCATCTCCATTTTTTCTGATTAGCTAGAGCAGTAATACTATTCATATTTCATATATTTAATGTTTGCATGCTACAACGCTACAGAGTGCAACTTTGTGTGTCAATACATGTCTCACACTAAACTATAGTGGAGGCGTGTTCTTTCTCTAGTGTTTATGATTGGTCAGAAAGAGGAAGTGCACGCCCCCAGTGAAATCTCTTGGTAATACCCACTTGGACTTTTATAAAAATGTAACTCCTTATGTGCCAAATTCTTTTGATCAGTAAAATCTGTAATGGAGAGGCGAAATAAAAAAAAAGAAAGTTTTTGTTTTGCTTTGCAGCTACTATTGTGTCCACTTCAACATTAAAAATGTGGTGAAAGGTCGTCTTTAAAGGGTTTGACTGTTTGTTTTTTTCTTCCTTATAAATACAAATGTCGCCATTCATGTTCATTGGCTGTGTCTTTAATTTCAACTCATCCCCATTCATGTGAATGGGGATGAGATTCAATATCAGACGCAGACAGATGAGGCGCCATTTTGGAGAGTGACAAAATAGCCGATCCTATCTTTTTTTTTTTGTTTTGTAATAATTCTGAGAAAGTGTTTCTGTATGAGGGGAAAGAAGAAACAAGAGGAGGTTGTTTGATGTCTGACGTTCTGTAGGTGGCATTTATTATTAATACAAGATACTTCACAAGTGTCACAGCTCTGCTGTATATTTAATAGCCTTGGAAATCCTGGAGGTAAATTTCGGTTTTCTATAGAAAATGTAAAAAGATCACATATGTAGCTTCCACGTCCCAGAGTAGTGGCGGCTTTTCTCGAGTCGGTAAACTCTACAGGTGACAATATGCAGAAAAGTCAATATTTATTTTGGTAAAATCTAGTACTTCACCGGTTACAGAATATTTGCAAGTTTCTGAAATTGAACACTATAAGGCATACACAAACAACTGCACGCTAAAAAGCTACAACACGGCTCAAACTAGGTAAAGCAATACAAAAAAAAAAAAAAAAAAGTTACATTCCACTTTGTCTGCCTTAGAAAGGGTTAATGTTGAACTTCTTTGCAGAAACCGTTTCCAAACGTTGAAAATGTGAAGCCCGGTCTCACTTATTTAATAATCTGGTGCGAGGAGTTCGATGTAACCACATTAAGTGATATAGGTCTTCTTGTATAAGAGGGTTTTCTGGATTTTTTTTTAGGGCTGATGACCTTATCCTAAGGGCACAGTCAGACAGAAGTATAAATTGGAACATAATGCATGGACTGGCCGGCATGACGGCTGCATAGAAATCTAAAAAGCAGTCACGGTTGGGGCAGGAGAGCCGCCGGCCAGTCCATGCACTGCGTTCCGATGTATACGTCTGTATGGCTTAGTAGAGGTCATTAAGTGGAGTCTGATCAGCACGGAATGACTGTTCAAACCAAGCACATGTGCTCGGTCCATACTTGGTTCTTGCTTTCTGTCTAGCTCTGGCTCCTGTTACACCAGAGCTGTCAATCAAGGAATAGGAGGCGGATTCAGATGTAAAACAAGTATCTGAGCAGGTGCAAATTACGCCAAGTGCTCAAACCACGAGGGAAGTAAAAGCTGGAACATCGGTGAGCGTAACCGCAATGATTATTGTGGTTTGTCCTGATGAAAAATGAATACTTCAAAATGCGTTGACAAAAACTGCATCAAAACACTCTTGGTCTCCTATCACATACTGGACCTCTGGCAGCGCAAATCTACATCCACTTTCCCTCCAAGTTTGCAAGTGTTCAGACCAAGCGTAGGAGCTCAGTGCTAGTCATTAGGGGCTGACAGACTCCACTTTTCTATCAGATCAATGAACGTCCAACTCCCGCCACCCTCACCGATCAGCTAAGTGGGCAACGACTCACCTGAAACGTCATAGCTATGTACATTATATAGTGCCCGGCACTGCTGCTCTTTCCTCTACCTATGATTTAGAGAGAGCATGCAGTACCATTCACGACCACTATACGGTGTATGGAGCCGTCCCTCTTCAATCAACTGATCAGAGGAGTTGTCAGGTGTCAAATCCCCACATACTGATGTTAATAACCTAATGTGAAAAAAACAATTTTAGAGTCCTGAAAATTCCATAAAAGGGGCCAATTTGAGAACTAAATGTCCACTTCTAGAAGCAATGTTCCGCTTGTCCATGGACCATGCCACAGTGGTCTTCTGAGCTCAGTGGCGCCCCCTGCTGAATGATCTGTCATATATCTTCTCCAAGCACTGAAGCCTGTTATGAACTGACATCCAGGAATTAAAAGTTCACAAGTCGGTTATGAAGATGGGGGGAGGGGGGCTTGTATTTATTTTATTAATATATATAGGGGTAACATTCTCTAACCAGAACTTAAAGGGGTGTTCCAGTCCTGGATCAGGAGGTGAGGGTGGGCCGGTGATGTCATATCTACCGATACCTGGCCATTGTGCACGCAACCCAGCATCGGTATCAATAGACGCGACATCCCTGGCTCATCTCTTACCTTCCGATGTGGAACTAAGTAGAGCTGGAATATCCCTTAAAGTTCTGACCAGGAAATCTTAGGCTTTTCACTATAGGCAGTAAGGCCTTCTGGCAGGTAGGTTTACTAATGATAGTGATATAATATTTGCCCACGTCGTGCGCTGTGGACTTTATCTCTCAAGCACCATATTATTAAATAAGCCGGATGTGTCCATGATGGGCTTCTGCAAGTTTCTGTCGATGCATCAGAAAGGCACAGCACTGGTTATAGTAGGGATGTCCGCGTCGTGGCCCTCCAGCCGATCGTATTATCTGGGGGACCAGAACTGGATACTGGATTTATAGATATATGTGATGATACAGAAAATTAATCTGAGAGTCCACAATGTTTTCCATTTCATAAAACTTGAGTGTCGTGTATGATGTCCGTTACTAGAGGTATCTACATATCCCTTCATGCCAAAGAAGTCCCTACAAGAGCCATCATGGAAAGTCTTACATTCCCAGCACTCTGCAGAATTCTACATATATTCTATGAATTTAGAATTTCAGCCCAAAATATATATATATATATATATACATGGCACAAACTTTCGGGTTTTCGATGCCATTTCTCTCGCTTACATATGAAATCTCTATTTTATCTACATCTCCAAATCTACATGGTCATTCTCAGTCTTCGCTATGTCTATAGGCAAGCAAACGGGGGCTCTCCACCTGCAGTCGGGGGGGTCCCGTGCCATTAATGGCGACAGGTTCCTCCGCAGTTGGAGTTGCATTGGTTGCCACTCACATTTCTACAGTATCGGTGCTCTGTTACTTGTATTGTGTTTTTTTTTTTTGTTTTATTTTCTCCAAGACCATCTTGGTGTAAAACTAAGTGTGCTCACGTCTCATGAAGCGTTTCACAAAATAATGTACTATACCTATTTTTTTTTTTTTTTTTACAATTTAAAATGTACATATGTACAAAAAGTGTGATTATAAATGTTTTAGATTAGGCAAAAATGTGGCTTTTTTTTTTTTTTTTAAATCAAAAGAAAAAAAAAAAAAGCATTATTATCCTCTATGGTTCCATGCTCACTTACAGAACAATGTATCTATAGCAAGTGGAAAAATTTCATATGTGCATGCATTGAACAGAAGTGACCACTAGGGGCGCCGTGCATGGACACTAACAATGGTTTCCTGGACTCTGGTGGTAAACAATGGATGGTTAATGCTCTAATAAATTTAGACCTCTGTCTCTGCAGATATGAGAATTTATACCCGGCATCGAAAATTATATCTATCATGCATAAAAGGCCTCCACCCCCTACCAAGACCATTGATATTTAGGTTTTCTTCCAAACCCCTTTAAATTAAGATTTAGTCTTTCATCAATCCTCAGGAATGGCAAAATATAACTGGTAGTGAGAGCCTCTTCATAAAGGCAAAGGTCTCTGTAAACAACAATGGTCCGTCAGTACTGGTTGATTAATGAGTGCAGGTAAAGTATCATTCTTTAGAATCCACTGCAGAAAAACGTTCTTCATCTTCTAGATGGAGGTTTCCCACAGCTGTAAAAAAGAAATGACAAAAGTCACAGACAGGTATAGGTATGACATATAGGAGGGCTTATAGCTCAGAATGGTGGCTCAGTGGTTAGCCTTGCTGCGCTGGGGTCCTGGGTTCAAATCCACCAAGGACAACATCTGCAAGGAGTTTGTATGTTCTCCCCATGTTTGCGTGGGTTTCCTCCCACATTCCAAAAACATACTGATAGGGAATCTAGATTATGAGCCCCAATGGGGGACAGTGATGATGATGTCTGTAAAGCGCTGTGGAAATTAATGGCGCTATATAAGTGAGTAATATAAATTAAAAAAAACTATCTACCCATTGACAGTTATTCCTCCCCTTACACATGGACTCTCAGTTCTGTTGTGCATGCTTGTCTTTTGTTATAAGAAAAAGGGAGTACGCCGCCGCTAGATTCCAATTCGCACAGCTTATCTCCCAAAGAACAAAAGGATCCGGTGTTGAAATCGAACATGCACGAATCTCGGCGTCGGAGTGGGGTGCCAGGGCCCAACCAGTAACCAGTGTATATCCGGTCTCATCAGAATGAGATCTACGACTTGCACCGTAAACACTGAAGACCTGCAGGTCTTATGATCGAGGAAGTCTTCAAGACTGAGACTTTGAAATAGATCTCCTATGAAGAAGAGAAACTTTGACAAAGTAGAAGATCTCCAGGGAACCCTGCCTCTGGAGAACTCAAAACGTAACGTAGACCTTCCCTAAGGAATTCGCCAAGTGAAACTTGAGCAGAAGATTTGCATATCTATGTCCCAAGTGGGAAAAAAGAGCTAGCGAAGAATTTTTGATCTGTTATCCGAATATGCTGGAGGAGATGCAATGAAAAAACTCTGCGTGTGAGGAGGCCTGCAAGGTTTGCTCTGGTGGTTAGATCAGGCGTTGAATATTTGGCTTCGACAAAACTTTATTGACACAGTCATGTGCAGATTGCATGCATATTTTACTTCCGGATATTCCCCACCTATGGCATCAATGTCTTATTGGCCAGCACTCGGCACCCCTGGCCATCTACTGTTAACGGTGCCTGTGGCTGCCGGCTGGAGGTGCTTGCTTGCGCAGCTTGGCCGTCTACTTGTAGTGGCCGCCGTGTGGTACTACACATCCACCTCCTACTCAATTCAATAGGAGGCGGATGTGCAGTAACAAGCCCCGGTCACTATAATGTAAGAAGAAGGCCAAGGTCCACAAGTAAGTACTGCCAGCCACCGGCACCAATAACAGCTGATCAGTGGGGTTGCCGAGTGCCGGACTCCGGACGATGAGACACTGATGCCCTATCCTAAGAATAGGACATCAATGTAAAAGTAGTGGACAACCTCTTTAACCTAACACTCCAGATGGTGTCTCGGAACATGATGTGGTAAAGAGCTTGGCCATAAAACTTCTCTTTCCATGCCTTATGGCTGTATTATGATATTATAATATACTGTACATTACAATACATGCAAGGCCATAGGACCCCGTAATCAATATCTGCCTCGCCCACTTTAGCTGCCTACCCTTGCACTCTGTTTGCTTGGTTTCTTCTCCTCGTCAGGAAGCGGGGGCATCGGATAGGGGTACTTTCTGCTAGAAGCGATTGATCCTGTAGATGAGGATGGAGACTTGGAGGGTGACAGTGTTCTGTTAGAAGAAGCACAGGATAAGCAGTGACATTACAGGATAACAATACCGGGTGACATTTATAGGGAGTCCGCTATTCAGATGACTATTTTCATTATGTGATCCAGTAGTTTTTTATTGGGGGGGTGGGGGGTTTCTGGCCTCCTACTCAAGTAGGTACAATAATCAGTCAGTATAATGGAGTCATTTGAACGTGGACGTCCCCAAAATCTCCCAGAAATGTACAAGAAATTATGGTGTTTTTTTTTTTATGGAGAGTCTATAAAAGCAGGCCTGGTGTCGGTTGATAATGGTTATAACACCTTTTTCCTGTGCACCATTATCCCTGCGTATAATGATTTCTGGTGAACTGTGACATAATGGCTGCAGCAGCAACAGATGTAGGATGTAGGAAATTAATGCGAGGACCTAATGCAATGTTGTCTAAAATCTCAGACAAGATGGAGAAAAATAGATCCGATATTTACTGACATCTACTAGGAAGCCTGGACCTTGTGGCGCGGCATGTAAGGGTATGAATTACAGCAGAATGAAAGAAGATTTTCAGCAGAGATGATCCATGGAGCTTGGCAATTGACTACAACCTTCTGTTTACTGTCATTGTGAATGCTGCCTCTCTTGGCTTGCGCAGAATAAAACCTCAATGATTTTACCTGTCATTTAGCTTCAGCCAAGACCAGTGATTCCCAATCTTATGGCTTTCTGAAGACATCCTGCAAACTTCTGTCCACCATGGTGCACCCCTACTTCCATTCCTACCTTAAGGTTGGTTTTGGGTTGGGAGTATATAACTAGGCTCAGATTTGTTGGCTACCAATCACGAGCAGGATATGAATCTATATTTACTAGGAAAGCTGCTGGAAACTTCCAAAGAACCCTGATCGGAAAACACTCCTCTAAGCTGAAGATATTAAGATTTTTTTTTCCTATGAGGGTTTCACACATTCTAGTACAGAATAAGACAAAACAAGAGAATCACCTTCATAAATGGAGAAGCCATGGATGTGGAGCAAATGCAAGGAACTAACCATAGTCATTACCTCTATTGAGGGGGCACCAAAGCATCTGAAGATGCAGCATGTAAAGAAGTCTTCTCCATGCGCCACACCTGCCAATCCCTGGTCTCCAGATACATCACCTACCAAACTCTGCCTTAGGCCATTATCATTGATTGACAAGAACGTTACACAAACTAATGAAACTGAACATTCTGCAGGAAAACGTAACATGCATTACAGCCACACAGAAGAACCAGCATCTACAATGTCTAAAGCCATGAACAATGCCGATCGGTTTACCGGGAATACATCACGGTAACGGTAGAAGAGTCAAAAATGTGACGTTCTGGTGAAATATGGTTTTCCTAATCAGAATACTAATCACTTGCTCATATAGTGAAATTTCGCTCTTAGGGAAGATAACCCCCTAGTCTAGGATTAGGGGGTGAGTTTCTATTTGGTCGATCAGTGTGGGGTGATTGAGCCCAAAACCACCCATACAGTTTAAAATGGAATATTAAGGTTTTTGGGGGATAATATTGCTTTTTACCTGACAAACCATTTGAAAAATATGGCCTGGTGGATAAGTGGGAATTCACTTGCATATCCCATATTTACTTTGCCTTCTTTACCATCCCTCTTTAGCGGAGGTTCATAAGCTGTTTGTGTTCCTGGGAATCCCAAACCAGCCAGAGACTCAACTGGTCTGTAGACATCACTTACAGGTGAGACTTTGGTAAACCCTCAAAAATAAGGCAAAAATACATCCTTTTTAAGCTTCTTTTTTTTCCATGACAAAAAAATTAATTTGGTGTAGAAAACCAATGTGCATTGAAAGCAGTCTTAGCTGGAATACGCTATGCGGCCAAGTATGAACAGCGTGGTACAAACCTGCATGCTGTGTAACATCTCTGCAATTCTACCGTCCAAAGCAGGTGATTCTTAAAGAAGTTGTCCATTGTGTGGAGTGCAATATTAGCCCAGAAAGAAAGCCCCAGTGCAAATGCGTACATAGCCCAAGGAGGACTGTATAGTGTTGGCTGAATGTACAATATACAGGGGTTGGAGAAAATAATGGAAACACCTAACGTTTCGGCATCATAATCTTCGAACATGTTATAAACATGCAAACCGTGACATATGGTAATGTTTTGTAGTTGATTACTTGTGTTATGTGATATGTGTATGTAAATTAACTGTTTGTTTTGCAGAATTGTAAGAACATTGATGAGAACCTGATACCAATGGCAGACCTCTCGGATTTTCAAAGAGGCCAAATTGTTGGTGCTCGTATGGCAGGCGTTAGTGTAACAGAAAGTGCCCGAATGCTTGGCGTGTCAAGAGGTACTGTCTCCAAAGTAATGACTGCTTTTGAAAGAGAAGGAAAAACGTCCGCAGCAAAGCACAGGTCCGGCCGAAAGTCGAAGTTGACTGAGAGAGACCGTTGGACTCTAAAGCGAATTGTGAGAGAGGATCGCAAGACCACGGCTCCGAAAATCACTGCTGAGCTCAATGAACACCTACAGAACCCAGTTTCCATGAAAACTGTTAGTTGGGAGCTGCACATATCTGGATTCCACGGAAGAGCTGCAATTCGAAAACCGCTGCTCTCAATGACAAATGTTTCCAAGCGTTTAGAGTGGTGTAGAAACCTCAGAATTGGTCCCTCGAGCAGTGGAAACATGTGATATTCTCAGACAAATCATCGTTTACCCTATTTCCGACCTCCGGCCGAGTGTACGTTTGGAGACAGCCGAAAGAATCATTCCATCCAGACTGCCTTCTCCCAACCGTAAAACATGGCGGAGGTTCTGTGATGATCTGGGGTGCTATTTCGTGGAGATCCGCCGGGCCAATGATATCCCTTCATGGAAGAATTAACAGCCGCGATTATTTAGGCATTTTGGGCGATCAAGTGCATCCTATGGTTCAAGCACTGTTCCCAGAGGGGAACGCCATCAGCGATTTTAGAGATTCAAGTTAGACGTTGATTTCCGCCGCCATCGTCGCTCAAAGAACTGGAGGGTGTTTTAACTGAAGAATGGGCTACAATTTCTTTGTAAACAATTCACACCTTGTATGAATCCATACCTCGGAGAATTGAGGCTGTAATCGCCACAATAGGTGGACCTACACTATATTAAACTAACTTTTGTTGATGTTTCCAGGTGTTTCCTGTTATGAATGAGTCACCATAGGAGGCAAAAACAGAAATGCTAGCTAAGTCCAGAAAACCAGAGAAGTTGGCAGCTTTCGGATTGCAGACCCCTGAACCTATCAACATCAACTAGCAGTAGCCGTGGGGGGTTCCTACGGTGCCCTAGACCCCTCGATCACAGCCGGAGAGCTAAATAGCCTAAAGACAGAAAGGGAAATCTAAACTGCCCCAGAGCAGACCCCAAAGCAATAGGCAGCCCCCAACATATAATGACGGTGAAGCAAGAAGAAAAAACACTAACACAGATAGAAAGATAGACTGAGCAAATGATGGGGCCCAAGCTAACTAGATAGGACAGGATAGGAAAGCTGCTGTCTGCAATCCGCGAAAAACCCTATCAAAATAAGAGCCAACAGACTGACAGGGAAAAAGGCCCTGAAGACGCTAGGCTTCAAAAAGACTATGTCAGTACTCAGGTATTTTCTGAAGACAGAGCAAAAAGGCAAAAAGGAATTCAGCTCACCCCAGCAGGGAATGGCAGAATCCAGAAAAGCAAGGCAAACTAAAACCAAAACACAAATGCAAAAAGGCAAAGCAGAAAACTTAGCTTTTGAGGAGCAGGAATCAGACTGGTCTCCTAGAATTCCACAGAGAAATCACCAGCGAGGCAGAAGGGCGTCGGCTGCCTTATATCCAGTCAGAGATCCCCGTCGCCCAGTCATCCTCTCCCAGCTCAGGTGCTTGGTAATCAGCCTCACTACCTTCCTTCACCAGAAGAGGGAGTTCATCAGACCTCAATGGTGAAGGGGAAAATGAACTCATAACAGTACCTCCCCCTTGAGGAGGGGTCACCGAACCCTCATCCACGCCACCAGGGCGATCAGGGTGAGCCCGATGAAAGGCACGCACCAATCTTTTGGCATGAATATCAGAGGCAGAGACCCAAGAATTATCCTCCTGACCATAACCCTTCCACTTAACCAAATACTGGAGTCTCCGTCTAGCCAGACGGGAATCCAGTATCTTCTCTACCTCATATTCCATGTTACCTTCAACCAATACAGGTTCCGGAGGTGCCACCCCAGGAACTACTGGTTCAACAAACCTCTTCAACAAGGACTTATGAAACACATTATGGATTTTAAATGTGACAGGAAGAGCCAACCGAAAAGAGACCGGATTAATGATCTTCAAAATCTTGTAAGGCCCAATACATCTAGGCTTAAACTTAGGAGAAGCTACCTTCATAGCGATATTTTTTGATGATAACCAAACCATATCACCCACCTTAAACTGGGGACCAACGGTCCTATGTCAGTTGGAAAACCGCTGGGCCTTTTCCTGGGAGAGAGATAACTTATCCACCACTTGGTCCCAGATCTGGTGCATTCTCTCCACCAGTGTCAACACCTGGGCAGGCAGAAGGCTCCACCTGCCCTGAAGAAAATCGAGGATGAAACCCAAAGTTACAAAAAAAAGGTGACATCAAAGTGGCAGAACTAGCTCTATTATTTAAAGCAAATTCGGCCAAGGGCAAAAATGAAATCCAATCATCCTGATCAGCGGAAACAAAACATCTCAAATACGACTCCAAGGTCTGGTTTGTTCTCTCCGTCTGCCCATTGGCAGAGGAGAAGGACAACTGAATTCCCAGCTTGGAACAGAACGTCCTCCAAAATCTAGACACAAACTGAACTCCTCTGTCAGATACAATGTTCTCAGGAATCCCGTGCAAGTGAACCACCTGTTGCAAAAACAGGGGCACCAACTCAGAAGAAGATGGCAACTTAGGGAGTGGTACAAGATGAACCATCTTAGAGAACCTATCACAAATCACCCAAATAACAGTCATTCTCTGAGAGACAGGCATATCAGAGATGAAATCCATTGAAATATGGGTCCATCGCCTCCTGGGGACCGGCAAAGGCATCAACAACCCACTAGAGCGAGAACAAGGTTTAGACCGGGAGCAAGTCCCACAGGACTGCACAAAATTCCTGACATCACGAGACAAGGCGGGCCACCAAAAAGACCGACTCACCAGATCTCCAGTACCAAAAATACCTGGATGACCAGCCAATGCAGAGCAATGAACTTCAGACATCACTCTCTTCTTCCACTGGTCAGGAACATACAACTTTCCACTGGGACAACGCTCAGGTTTGTCCTCCTGGAACTCTTCCAGAGCACGTCTCAAATCGGGCGAGATGGCAGAAAGAACTACCCCTTCGCCTAAGATGGTAGCAGGCTTGGTCACCACAGGAGAATCAGCAAAGAAGCTCCTAGAAAGAGCGTCAGCCTTGACATTCTTAGTGCCAGGAAGAAAAGAGACCACAAAATCAAAACGTGTAAAAAACAAGGCCCATCTAGCCTGTCTAGGGTTCAAGTGTTTGGTCGACTCCAGGTAAATCAAATTCTTGTGGTCAGTAAGGACCACGACTTGATGTTTAGCTCCCTCCAACCAATGTCTCCACTCCTCAAATGCCCATTTCATGGCCAACAGTTCCCGATTCCCCACATCATAGTTACGTTCAGATGGGGAGAACTTTCGGGAAAAGAAAGCACAGGGATTCATTTTAGATGTTACAGGATCCTTTTGGGACAAAACAGCTCCTGCACCAATCTCAGAAGCGTCCACCTCTACCTGGAACGGGAGTGAGACATCAGGTTGCCGCAAAACCGGGGCAGAAGTGAATCTTCGCTTCAGCTCCTGATAGAAAGAAACAGCCTCCGAGACCAATTCAACACATCAGCACCCTTCTTAGTCAGATCAGTCAATGGCTTGGCAATACTAGAAAATTTTGCTATAAATTTCTGATAAAAATTAGCAAAGCCCAAGAACTTCTGAAGGGCCTTCAAAGAAGTGGGCTGAACCCAATCATAAATGGCCTGTACCTTGGCCGGATCCATTTCAATAGTTGACGGAGACAAAATAAATCCCAAAAATGAAATCCTCTGTACCCCAAAAAGGCATTTCGATCCTTTGCCATACAGGGAATTCTCCCTCAAGATCCGGAACACCGTCCGAACATGTTCCACATGAGAATCCCAATCCTTGGAGAAGATCAAAATATCATTCAGATAGATAATCAAAAATTTATCCACAAAGTCTCGGAAAATGTCGTTCATGAAGCACTGGAAGACAGAAGGGGCATTAGTGAGCCCAAAAGGCATCACCAGGTACTCAAAATGTCCCTCCGGAGTATTAAACGCTGTCTTCCATTCATCCCCATGCTTAATGCGGATAAGATTATATGCCCCCCAGAGGTCAAGCTTGGTAAACCAGCAAGCACCTTTAACTCTGGAGAACAGATCCGAAATCAGGGGTAACGGATACTGATATTTAATAGTAATTTTGTTGAGGGCACGATAGTCAATACAAGGCCTTAATGAACCATCCTTTTTGGCCACGAAAAAAAAACCAGCACCTAATGGTGAAGAGGATGGTCTAATATGACCCTTCTCCAACGCCTCCTTAATATAGGATCGCATAGCCTCGTGCTCGGGTACAGATAAATTGAAGAGCCGACCCTTGGGAAATTTACACCCCGGGCTCAGTTCAATTGCACAGTCATAACTCCTATGAGGAGGCAAAGACACAGACTCATTCTCACTAAATACATCATAAAAGTCCGCCAAATAGTCAGGAACATCATGCGACTGAGGAGAGGTGGAAAAAACCGGAGCCTCACTAAGGGCACACCGACAACCCCAACTCATCACAGACACAGATTTCCAGTCCAAAACTGGATTATGAATTTGCAACCAGGGAAACCCCAGAACAATGGTATCATGCAAATTATGCAACACCAAAAATCTGCAATTTTCTTAATGGTTTGGGGCGACCCGCATTACCACCTGGGTCCAAAACTGAGGTTTATTTTTCGCCAAAGGAGTAGCATCAATCTCCCTCAAAGGGATAGGCGTCCGCAGAGGTGTCATAGGAAATCCACAACGTTTAGCAAAATCCAAGTCCATTAGGTTCAGGGCTGCTCCCGAATCCACAAAAGCCTTGGCGGAAAATGTGGACAGGGAGCAGATCAGAGTAATTTCCAGAAGAAACTTAGGTTGAACACCACCCACAGAAAACGTGTGTGCAAAACGTTTCTCTCGTTTAGGACAGACAGAAATAATATGCGAGGCATCTCCACAAAAAAAACACAGCTTATTACGCTTTCTGAATTCCTGATGTTGCTCCCTGGACAAAACTCTATCACATTGCATAGGTTCAGACATTTGTTCAACAGGTGGCAACACCTCTCGTGCAGTCCTGCGTTCACGTAAACGCCGATCAACCTGAATGGCTAATGACATAGAATCGTCCAGACCAGAGGGAACAGGAAATCCCACCATAGTATCTTTTACGGCTTCTGACAAACCCTTCCGAAAGAGAGCTGCCAAGGCATTATCATTCTAGGCAGTAAGGACCGCCCACTTTCGGAATTTTTGACAGTACAATTCTGCAGAATCTCGACCCTGGCTCAATGCCAACAGGGTCTTTTCAGCCTGATCAATAGCATTAGGTTCGTCATACAACAACCCCAAGGCTTGAAAAAACGCGCTCACCTTAGTCAGACTAGGATCATCAGGTTTCAAAGAAAACGCCCAATCCTGGGGATCGCCACGCAGCAAAGAGATGACAATTTTAACCTGCTGCACGGAGCTCCCTGACGAGTTAGGCTTCAAGGCAAAAAATAATTTACAATTATTTTTGAAATTCAAAAATTTAGACCGATCCCCAAAAAACACATCAGGAGTAGGGATCTTTGGTTCAGCAGCATGTGAATGAGCAAGGTAGGCGGAAATTCCCCGCACTTCCGCAGCGAGCTGCTCCACACGATCAGACAATTGCTTTATCTTCATTGAGAGAGAAAAAAAAAATTCCCCCCTACGGCCTCAGAGATATAGAGGAAAAAATATACACACTTTTTTTTTTTTTTAAATTCTTTCCTGCTATTGAGTACCCTAGGATCTGCGGTATGGCTGGTGATTCTGTTATGAATGAGTCACCGTAGGAGGCAAAAACAGAAATGCTAGCTAAGTCCAGAAAACCAGAGAAGTTGGCAGCTATCGGATTGCAGACCCCTGACCCTATCAACAACAACTAGCAGTAGCCATGGGGGGTTCCTACGGTGCCCTAGACCCCTCGATCAGAGCTGGAGAGCTAAATAGCCTAAAGACAGAAAGGGAAATCTAAACTGCCCCAGAGCAGACCCCAAAGCAATAGGCAGCCCCCAACATATAATGACGGTGAAGCAAGAAGAAAAAACACTAACACAGATAGAAAGATAGACTGAGCAAATGATGGGGCCCAAGCTAACTAGATAGGACAGGATAGGAAAGCTGCTGTCTGCAATCCGCGAAAAACCCTATCAAAATAAGAGCCAACAGACTGACAGGGAAAAAGGCCCTGAAGACGCTAGGCTTCAAAAAGACTATGTCAGTACTCAGGTATTTTCTGAAGACAGAGCAAAAAGGCAAAAAGGAATTCAGCTCACCCCAGCAGGGAATGGCAGAATCCAGAAAAGCAAGGCAAACTAAAACCAAAACACAAATGCAAAAAGGCAAAGCAGAAAACTTAGCTTTTGAGGAGCAGGAATCAGACTGGTCTCCTAGAATTCCACAGAGAAATCACCAGCGAGGCAGAAGGGCGTCGGCTGCCTTATATCCAGTCAGAGATCCCCATCGCCCAGTCATCCTCTCCCAGCTCAGGTGCTTGGTAATCAGCCTCACTACCTTCCTTCACCAGAAGAGGGAGTTCATCAGACCTCAATGGTGAAGGGGAAAATGAACTCATAACAGTTTCCATTATTTTGTCCAACCCCTGTATATATATACAGCATAAATTGCATGTGGAAGGAGGGAGATTGCTGTTTCAAATTTTGCATTGATACCCAGTAGCTTCAAGTTATTTATTTTGATGACCTGATGCAAACTCAGTTTCAATTAGGTTTTTCTTTTTAAATAACCAGCCCAAAAATATTAAGTAGAGCAAAGAGGTGTAAACCCAATCTTACTAATTCACATATGGAAATCATGTTCTTCATTTAATCCATGAATTACTAATGCAATTCATGGATGCAGCCAACGTTGTTTGTGATCCAAGAACAGCAAATAGAGATATTTTTTCTTTCTCCCGGCAGTCCCTCATTGTAAAAAGTTTAGTAACTCCCGTTAGTCACCAAAAATTCTCTCTGGTGTAAATCAGTCAATAGAAGAGAGGGAGGAGGGGGACGCAGCTGCAGTTTTTAATAAAATAGCATGAGGATGGAAGTTGGGGACAGATCTGATTGGCCTAAGGCACACCGCAAGAATCTGACATCACATCAGGAAGATTCTTATCAACTCAGCATGCAAAGAAACTTTACAGACACCGGCAGATAGAAGGAAAATTACCTACAATATGCAGATTAGATACACAACTTCTAATATTGTTGTGTACACTGTGGGGCAAAAAAATCCTAACGCATACACCGACTTTAAACGTATAACAATCTCTTTTTTTTCCTTTTTAATCTATGCATTGGGCCATTCCTCTGTTATTCCTCCGGAACATACATTTTTTGACAACTGGGCATCACCCTTCCCCTGCTTAGTCGGTTGTCAATTTAGTCTTATTTTTACAGGGGGAATAAGAGCAACGGCACAACACAATGCAAAAAAAATGCTCCAAAATTGTTATTTTATGCAGAATGTAGGTGTGACTGGTCCTCTTTACTGATGTTCTAAATATGGATGGAATGGACATCTCACCTATTACACCTTCGTCTTATTTTGATTTAACAAATAAGTATGGTAAATATTGCTCTGGATGGGGTTTAGGGTGCGCATGCACCTTAGACAGCTGTTTGTTCGCTCATTCTGCTCACAGCTGTCTACCTCTCCCCTGTAAAGATGTATACTCGGCCCATATGGGCATTCATGTGTTATCAATAGGGAGAGTTGAGTAGGCAGCTTAGAGACACCAATGGAGGGGGCTTATCTCTCAGGAGAAAATTCCAAACAAGCCCCTCTCCCCATGATATCACCTGTTGGAGGAGAGTCAGGAGGTTTCCCATACACATTAGATGGCCAGCCAGGTCTGCTGAAATCCACATTTTGGGCTCATACTCACTTGCGTGAGACTCGCACGATTCTTGTGCGAGTCTCTCACATGAAAACCTGGCACTGCCACCGGCACTCGGACCGGAGCGTGTGGCTGCATAGAAATACCTGTAGCCGCACGCTCCGGTCTGAGTGCCGTCGGCAGTGCGGGACTTTCATGCGAGAGACTCGCACGAGAATCATGAGAGTCTGTCGCAAGTGAGTATGAGCCCTTTGGGTGACTTTCCTCTGTGTATAGGGGCCTAAAGATGGATATAAAGATTGGAGAGAAGTCTGGCAAATTACAAACAAGCAGTTTATCGACAACCGGTCGTTCATCCAACACTCCGAGAACATTTTGAGGCTGATCTACAGTACTAGTTCAACGGAAACTAGCACCAAAAAGTTCTCAAAGCCAATTTCATGATCTTGAAGAGCATTTTGTCGCTGTAGATAATTATCTAATGCCCATGACACAATTTATTTAGAATTTGAGGAACATCAGATCCTGCATATAACCTTTGGAAATGAAGAAGACTTACTACTTCTACAACCAAGTACACTGTGTGCAGAATTATTAGGCAAATGAGTATTTTGATCACATCATCATTTTTATACATGTTGTCCTACTCCAAGCTGTATAGGCTTGAAAGCCAACTGCCAATTATGTAAATCAGGTGATGAGGAGGGGTGTGGTCTAATGACATCAACACCCTTAATTATGCTTAATTATTAGGCAACTTCCTTTCGTTTGGCAAAATGGGTCCGAAGAAAGATTTGACGGACTTTGAAAAGTCAAAAATTGTGAGATGTCTTGCAGAGGGATGCAGCAGTCTTGAAATTGCCAAACCTTTGAAGCGTGATCACCGAGCAATCAAGCGTTTTATGGCAAATACCCAACAGGGTCGCAAGAAGCGTGTTGATAAAAAAAAAAAGGCGCAAAATAACGGCCCATGAATTGAGGAAAATCAAGCGTGAAGCTGCCAAGATGCCATTTGCCACCAGTTTTGCCATATTTCAGAGCTGCAACGTTACTGGAGTATCAAAAAGCACAAGGTGTGCCATACTCAGGGACATGGCCAAGGTAAGGAAGGCTGGAAAACGACCACCTTTCAACAAGAAACATAAGATAAAACATCAAGACTAGGCCAAGAAATATCTTAAGTCTGATTTTTCTAAGGTTTTATGGACTGATGAAATGAGAGCGACTCTTCATGGGCCAGATGGATGGGCCCGAGGCTGGATCAGTAAAGGGCAGAGGGCTCCACTCCGACTCCGACGTCAGCAAGGTGGAGGTGGGGTACTGGTATGGACTGGTATCATCAAAGATGAACTTGTGGGACCTTTTCGGCTTGAGGATGGAGTGAAGCTCAACTACCAGACCTGCTGCCAGGTTCTGGAAGACACCTTCTTCAAGCAGTGGTACAGGAAGAAGTTGGTATCGTTCAAGAAAAACATGATTTTCATGCAGGACAATGCTCCATCACATGCATCCAAATACTCCACAGCGTGGCTGGCCAGTAAAGGTCTAAAAGAAGAAAAAATAATGACATGGCCCCCTTGTTCACCTGATCTGAACCCCATAGATAACCTGTGGTCCCTCATAAAATGTGAGATCTACAGGGAGTGAAAACAGTACACCTCCCGGAACAGTGTCTGGGAGGCTGTGGTGGCTGCGGCACGCAATGTTGATCGTAAACAGATCAAGCAACTGACAGAATCTATGGATGGAAGGAAGGTGAGTGTCATCGTAAAGAAAGGTGGCTATATTGGTCACTGATTGTTTTTGTTTTGTTTTGGAATGTCAGAAATGTTTATTTCTAAATTTTGTGTTGCTCTATTGGTTTACCTGGTGAAAATGGGTGTATGGGTATATATTTGGTTTTTAAGTTGCCTAATAATTCTGCACTGTAATAGTTACCTGCACAAACAGATATCCTCCTAAGATAGCCAAATCTAAAAAAACCGACTCCAACTTTCAAAAATATTAAGCTTTGATATCTATGAGTCTTTTGGGTTGATTGAGAACATAGTTGCTGTTCAATAATAAAAAGAATCCTCTCAAATACAACTTGCCTAATAATTCTGCACACGGTGTAGATTGGTGGTCTCCAACCTGACACTCTCCACCATGCCCTGACAGTTTCACAGCGGTGGGAGAGCCACAGGTTGAAGATCAACGAAGCTGAGTACAAGTTGTATAAACTTACAGCTAGGATTTCTGGACCTCCTACTAGATATCTCATGCCATGCTACTGAACCAGTGACTTAGACATTGCAGTGAGTTGTATGATGGCTTCTCCAGGAAGAACATGCTTTTAATGTGAGATGTCTGCGGCCTCATGGATAATATTCGACTTCTGAGAGCTATTAATGGTGAAGGGGTGGCATGCACTACACCCTTTATCAATAGCTTCAGTGACACAACATAGATAAGAGCACTATATCTATAATACAAAGCCAAACCCACAAGAAGCAAGAACATGTATGAGGGATATTTATCAAAACTAGTGCCGAGGAGAAGCGGACAAGTGGCCTACAGCAATTACTCAGGATGCCGCTTTGTAATTCCAAAGGCATAAGGAAAATCAGAGCTGGAATATGATTAATTGCTAGGGGCCATTTCTCCATTTGTTTTTTCCTTCTGACCATTTTTGATGCACTTCCCTCAAGGTTCCTTTTCCAAATGATTTGTCATCTACTGAAAGAAAAATACATCCCCAAACGAAAAAATCTATTCGAGATGTGGGTTTCCACGAGGATCCTATGTGGATCGGAATAGTTTAAAGTTAGGCTTGTTTTTGGTTACTAGTTATATTTGGTGGTGGCGATGATTTTTTTTCCTTCCTTGTCTGATGTACCATTGACCACCTGACTAGCGAAGTACTTTTGGTAATCCCAAACTAGGTTGGCACGCAGGAAAGGTGTTGTTGTCCACCAAGTAGCTTGCGGAATACATTAAAGATGATGTCCATCCAAAAACTAGCTCCACATAGATTTTCTCTCAGGCGCCGTTCACATTTGCTTTATTCAATTTAATTCTTGATGAAATTGAACAACAACTCCGTGATCACCTCTCTTTTCAAATTCCTCTGGAACGAAGAGTTTTGGATTTCCATTCTAGCGATCAGTGGAGGTCCCAGTACTGGAGATCCCAGTAATTATACATTTATCACCGATCCTACAGATAGAAGATACATTTTGTTTTGTGGGATAACCAATTTTGTAGGAACACATCTCCACATAGATAATTTTACCAATATTGAGCATTTGAGCAATTTATGCAGTTGTCTAATGTGACAAACAAAAACAATGACGGGAATTAGTTCTATCAATTGTTTCGTTTTTTTGATGAATGAAAGGAACATTTTTTCTTCTGGTATTGGGTGCCATGACCATATTATAAGTTATAATCTATCCATTGGATAGGGGATAATACGCTGATTGCAGGGGGTTTAACCACTGAGACCCCCAGTGATACTAAGGATGAGATTCTGGAATCCAGGATCTGGGCTCTACAAAGCCCCATCTTAAATGTGAGGAGGTCTGCATGCTCTATTCATTGCTTAAGGGACTGCCAGCTATTTCTAGTAGTTGCATAGATGAATGTAGCTGAGATCAAGCATGTGATCCTTTGCTCCCTTCAAGGCTGGGGTCTGCAAAGCCCGGTTCCTGCATTCCAGAATCCCACTCTTGGGATCACTGAGGGTCTCAGTGGTTGAACTCACCATGATCAGTAAGTTATCCGCCATTCTTTAGTTAGGTTACTCTTTAAAAAAAAATAAGTTCTCTATTTTGGACAATCCTTTTTTTGGAGAAGGGTCCTCAGCAATAAGCTGGTTACAGTCCCACTTGTGGGACCCCAGTATCAGCTGTAGTCTGTGGGAGAAATCGGTAACAAGCAAGTCGAGCGGCAATCTGTGCGACTGACGGACACGTTGGGTCCTCCAAAGCAAGAGACGCTTTTTGTAGCTGCTCTTTTATCTTTTGGATAAGGGTCCTGATTATGTTATTCCCCACTAATAACTTAGAATTCACCTAGAGCAGAATTTAAAAGTAAGGCCGGGATCACACTTGTGATTTAAACGGCCGAGTCTTGCATGGTAATACACGGCGCTGCCGCCGGGACTCAGGAGCGGGGCGTGCAGCTGCATAGCAATACATGGAGCTGCACGCCCCGCTCCTGAGTCTCGGCGGCAGCGCCGTGTATTACCATGCAAGACTCGGCCGTTTAAATCGCAAGTGTGATCCCGGCCTAAACTTTTTAAACTTAACAACCACGTTCGTGTCTGACACTCTGTACCACTTTAGGGACAGAATATGATGGTGGTGTACTATTGGACTATCAGCAAGATCTCTATTTTCAGATTCCTTCTTTTGTTATTCTTGAAATTAAGGATTTAAAAAAAAAAAAAAAAAAAAAAATTCTGCCTTATTACAGAAATAGCGCCACTCTTATCCCCAGGTTGCGGTGGGTACTGCACCGCAGTCCCTTTCATTTGAAAACAGCGGAGCGGCAAGAGCAACCATTTTTTATGGTCTCATACAACCCTGTTATTCTTACATATGGGTGTTTGGATGGACACATCCTTTTAATAAATGCCCACAGCTCTTTGTACCATATACATTTTTCATTTAAGGGGATTGTTTTCTCCTTTAAGACAATAAGGTATATCCACTCACACTACCAGATATATACATAATCAAACAAGCGCATACATGTACGGTACAGCCGTATATGCATGCTGTATGTAGGTATGTATATATAGCGATATACCGCAACATCGCTCTGCAGGTCACAAAGCGTTCCGTAATACCTAATATACGGTCCTTCTGTGTTTTTATTCACATCTTCTACCCATATAGCTACATAATGTTGCTTTTTGTACCAGGGGTTAAAATACCTGCAGAAAAGTGACAGGAGGAACAGGAGAACAGAGAAAGCAGAATATACAGTCTGGAAAAAAATACAACACGATCACAGAAAGAAAAGTGAGAATGGGAACAAAAAGGAGGAGAGGGGTAAGCAGGCGTGCGAGGGGAAATCCTATAGAATAAGAAAGCGCGGCCACATTTATTGTATATGTCCTTCATTACACAGAGGAGAGTTCATAGATTTTTGGTCTATTTTTCTTAAAAAAAAAACAAAAAAAAACAGCGCCACTCCTGTATAATGGCTGTGACTGGTGTTACAGCTTATTCCCATAAAAATCAAAATCTGCCGTACCGGACAGCCATGGACAAGATAGGCGCTGTTTGTTGGAAAAAAAAAACAAAAAACTTTCATCCTCCTATAATCTTGACGGAAAAAGAAAAACACAACAGGCCTCATTTATTACAACTGAAAGGAAACTCATTGTTGCTGGTAGCAACTAGTGATGAGCAGCGTGCTGGGATAAGGTGTGATCTGAGCATGCTCGAGTGCTAAAAGAGTGACTTCGGCGTGCTCGAATACTATGTCCGAGTGCCCGCGGCTGCCCGGCTCTTGGCTGTTCGACAGTCACATCGCACGTAGCGATTTCCCAACACGCAGTACATCCCTGCATATGTTGCAGCTGTCAAACAGACATGCAGCCGCGGGGACTGGAACATAGTATTCGAGCACGCCGAAGACCCTCTAGTAGCACCCGAGCGTGCGCGCTCATCACTAGCAGAGCTGAGCGAACTTTAAAATATTCAGTTCGGATTACAATCGTCGGAGAATATCGCATTTCCAATATCTGCTGAACAAAGCCAAATGCCATTGGAGTCAATGGGAGCAGAGGTGAGCGACTATGTTCGGAAACGAGCGTCAAACATAAATTCAGTACAAACTGAGAACCAATATAGCAGGAATACGGCAAATTCGGATTTGGCGACCGATTCCCGAACATATTCGCTCATCTCTAACCACTAGTAGCAACCAATCACAACAAAACTTTAATTTTAGCAGGTCAGAGTAACAAACGCTGAGGTATGACTGGTTGCTGTGGGCGATAAAGGCAATTTGATGAGGCACAAAATGGTAGAACTCTTTTATCGAGACTGCCTTTGTTGTCCATAGCAACCAATCAGAGCTCTCCTTTCATTTCTTAATCTGCTCTGAAAAAATGAAAGCTGTTCTCTGATTGGTTGCTATGGGTACTGCAACAGAGGCCTACACTTTTATTGTTAAACAGCATAGTCCCACTTTTCCTATTAGACAGCAGCAGAGACCCACACTTACTATTAGACAGCAGAAGAGATCCACACTTTTACTATTAGACAGCAGCAGAGACCCACACTTATTCTATTTGACAGCAGCAGAGACCCACACTTTTCCTACTAGACAGCAGCAGAGACCCACACATTTACTATTAGACAGCAGCAGAGACCCACACTTTTACCATTAGACAGCAGCAGAGACCCACACTTTTCCTATTAGACAACAGCAGAGACCCACACTTTTCCTATTAGACAGCAGCAGAGACCCACACTTTTCCTATTAGACAGCAGCAGAGACCCACACATTTACTATTAGACAGCAGCAGAGACCCACACTTTTCCTATTAGACAGCAGCAGAGACCCACACTTATTCTATTAGACAGCAGCAGAGACCCACACTTTTACTACTAGACAGCAGCAGAGACCCACACATTTACTATTAGACAGCAGCAGAGACCCACACTTTTACCATTAGACAGCAGCAGAGACCCACACTTTTCCTATTAGACAACAGCAGAGACCCACACTTTTACTATTAGCAGCAGAGACCCACACTTTTCCTATTAGACAGCAGCAGAGACCCACACATTTACCATTAGACAGCAGCAGAGACCCACACTTTTATTATTAGACAGCAGCAGAGACCCACACATTTACTATTAGACAGCAGCAGAGACCCACACTTTTACTATTAGACAGCAGCAGAGACCCACACTTTTACTATTAGACAGCAGCAGAGGCCCACACTTTTACTATTAGATAGCAACAGAGACCCACACTTTTACTATTAGACAGCAGCAGAGACCCACACTTTTTCTATTAGACAGCAGCAGAGACCCACACTTTTACTATTAGACAGCAGCAGAGGCCCACACTTTTTCTATTAGACAGCAGCAGAGACCCACACTTTTACTATTAGACAGCAGCAGAGGCCCACACTTTTACTATTAGACAGCAGCAGAGACCCACACTTTTATTATTAGACAGCAGCAGAGACCCACATTTTTTCTATTAGACAGCAGCAGAGACCCACACTTTTACTATTAGACAGCAGCAGAGGCCCACACTTTTACTATTAGACAGCAACAGAGACCCACACTTTTACTATTAGACAGCAGCAGAGACCCACACTTTTCCTATTAGACAGCAGCAGAGACCCACACTTTTACTATTAGACAGCAGCAGAGGCCCACACTTTTACTATTAGACAGCAGCAGAGGCCCACACTTTTACTATTAGACAGCAGCAGAGACCCACACTTTTACTATTAGACAGCAGCAGAGGCCCACACTTTTTTTTTTTACTATTAGACAGTTTAGTCCTTCTGTGTTCAACAAAACCAAAATTCCAAAGGCAAAGATGTAAGAAAATTGTTTAACAAAATGGTCTTTGTTGTTCATAGCTACCAATCACAGAGAAGCTTCCATTTTTCAAGAGCACTATAAGAAATTCAAGCTGCTCTCTGATTGGTTGTTATGAGCAATACTTAAACAGTTTCATAAATCTCCCCCAAAAATACACAAGATAGACCAAGCGTGGTTGCAGATCCTGCTGTATGTACAGGTGTATATATCTCAGTCTTAGGCTATGTGCACACGTAGCAGAAAATTTCTGCTTAAAAACCGGACTCCCTTCCCAGAAACCGCACGGTTTTTTATGCGTTTTTTTCAGCGCGGTTCCAGACCCATAGAAATGGCCAGAAATGCGGAAAAATCCGCAAAATTAATGAGCATGCTGCGTTTTTTACAGCGAAGTGGTTTTTTCGCGGTAAAAAAAAACACATCAATATGCACAAAAAGTGCAAAATCCATAGAAATGAATGGGAAGCTTATTTTTAGTGTTTTTATAGCGGATTTATTGGCAAATACGCGGAAAAAAAAAACGCTAAAAAAACGCTGTGTGTGCACACAGCCTTAAGCACTAAGTAGGGCACTTGCACATTAGCAGTAAAAATAAAGAAATCTTGAGATAAGGAACACCCGTCTTAGGGGAGAGGTTTTGGACATGCTGAAATTTACAGGGCCAGGAAATTTATCATTGATGTAAATTCTACTACCGTAATTAAAAAGAAAGAAAAAAAAAAATGCAGTACGCTAAAACTTTTTCTGTTACTTTTCACTTAGTGCAAACAAACTATTCTATTTTGTGATATTTGGGTTACTTCTAATGTTTGAAGAAAATAGGAAAATCCCCAGAATAACTGTTTTCAGCATCAAGCGAGGAATAGTCTCAACCTTTTCCTTTTAAAGAGTAATTAAACTTTTTTCAAGTTAATAATTAATCAATTTTTATAAAGTTATACATTTTTGTAATTATTTACATTACTCTCTTTAGCTTTCTTCACACCTAATCTCCATGTTGCATTGATTTTTTACCTATGCACTGAAGTTCAAGATCCCCCAAAAATCTGCTTCCAACTGCTGCTCAGCAAGAATCCATACTCTATCTACAATCAGAGTACGTGACATTTGCTGTCTGATCCTCTCTGATCCACACTCCCGTATTTAGACAAGGAAAGGCCATAACACAGATTGGTTGTAAATAGAGTACATAGATTCTTGCTGAGCAGCAGTTAAAAGCAGTTTCTAAAGGATCATGAAATAGGCATTGAAACATCAATGCAGCATATTGTTTGGGAGCGAAATAAGGTAATGAAGTATATGACAATTCATAGCTTTGTGAAAGCTGAGTAATATAGTTTTTTTTTACTTTGCTGTTCATAATCGACTCTTGCATACCATTTTTTTTACTCTGTGCATTCCAATGTAGAGAGCAACATTCCATTCCTAAGCAATACTCTACACTCCAAATATACCAAACCAAAACAGCTCTGAAGCTAACATTCCCATTATCATATGCAAAAATCCAGGATTGGCCATAATACAACGCTGTATTTCTATTTAACCGTTCAGGGTCATATTACAATCTTTTTACAATATTAAATTAAACAAATCTACGATTAGCATTGAGTGAGACCTAGCCTATATTGTTATAGATATACTAAATCCCCTCCAATTCAAATTTCCACTGATGCTTGAATAATACTCTACTATTATATGACTTGATAATACACTTATACATCTGTTATAATGATTTAGTTCTTTTGATTGGGTGAGTTAAAGGGTAACTGCACTTTTTAGTAACTTTTCAGAAGACGCTGTCCTGTGTGTGTGTGTGTGTACATGAGGAATAACATTATATCTGACCAGAATAATCTGAAAGTAGCGTGATGTAGGCGTAGAGACCCTGATTCCAGCAATGTGTCAATTGCACAGCAGCCTGCTCAAGTTTCAATACAATCTGTGTTTTATCAGCAAGAGATTATCACAGCAAGACTAGGTGTCACATGCCAGGCAGTCTAACTAATATTGCTATTTGCCAATCTAATAAATAGCAATATATAATATTGGGAGTAATGATCTACATGGCTGAAGGGGTTATGGAAATAGCTTGGACAGAAGGGGTTTAGGTGAACATTCCTGGTCATGTAAGGTGATGAAGAGAGTTCGTAAAATTAAAAATGGTATTTTAAGCACATACCCGTCTTCAGGCCATTTTTATCATTTCACTATTATGTGGCCTTAAATTGATTTTCCATTTTCTCACTGCGGTCACCTTCCTACCATCTCGTTACAGACGGGGCCCCTATTTTTCTGATACAGAGCCACAAATCAAGTGACTAGACACAGATTTAAAACATATTATTCTGGCTGCCACCACTATAGGGAGCTGACAATGTTATTCCTGAGAGCACTAATTCGTGCTGCCAGCAAGCAGTGTACAAACAAGCAACTATGCAGGTTACTTTTAAATTTAATTGTTTACTGCTCGTTGCTTAGTTACTGGATGCCGCTGCAATTAATTAGAGTTGGTCGGTCTCCTAGTAAAGCAGTGCAGCAATTACAACCTCTTTGCTTTTGAGCTTGTAAGCGCTGCTTTAACGCTGGCCGCATCCAGCTTGAATCTGGCCAGTTTCGGTGCCCCTTTACTCCTCCAAAGATGGCGCTGGCTGTATGACTGTAGAGTGCATAGTGTCGGCCCCCTGGTCCAAATTATCAATCAATCAGATGCGCCACATTCCCTTGGCAAGCAGAAAGACAGAAGAGAATCCTTTATTCCTTTTCCGACACTGGCTGTGGATTAGCACCGTCAGCCTGATCTTGCTCCACCAACAGTGCGTGGATGGCAGCTGTAACATACAGCTGACATTTTGCTGCAACAGCTGGAATCAAATGTACGTTCATTCCCAGCTGTCATGTTCCTCCTAGCCTCAAAAGGGTTCCTTCCACATCCTGTTGCCCTTCTCCAGCTTTTCGCAGGGAACTTAACAATGACCCGCAGGTCTGCCATTTTACTTATGGCTCTCAGAATACAGCAACATATTAAGTTTTTTTTCTATTGTTACGACCTTTGCTAAAAATAAATAAAAACATAAATTATAATCACTGCATCATAAATGTCAAAAATGGCTGTGGTAACGGGGCTTACAGAGGGTTAGTAGTTTGTGGTAAGCTCCCTTTAGGTGACAGACAGGATATTATGTTTTAATTCTGGCGTAGAAGCTTTGAAAAGTCGCAAACTTTAGGCACAACTCGGAGTTGCGCCAAAATTTACCGACTTTTGCTCTTTACACCCCAGTTTCTCCTAGCTCAAACAAAATGGGCGCGGCAAGGCTGGGACTTGGCGTGTAAAAACTCATGAGAACTGGTGGCGTTCGTTACGCTACAAATATCACTCCAGCAGGGGCTAGAGAAAGATTTTTGTCGAGAGCTCACACAAAGGTGTATAACGCTCATCTGACGCTCTTGATTCATGAAGCGGTGTACAACTCTTCATTATTCAGGAGCATCAGACTCCAGCACGCCCCCAGGGAATTAATAGCTCCGCATCAGAAGAATCAAGCTTTGACAGCTATAGAGATAAATTAGGAAATGAATCAGGTGCTAGTCTCTTTTAAAAGGACCTTTTACAAATTTGAGCTGAATAAAACATAGTTTTTATTTTTTTTATTTTTTTATTTTTCCTCTCTATTACAGAGATATTACCTTGTAAAGTGTAGATTATAACAGGCGTTGACAGAGATTTTTCACTAGTGGGCGTGTACTTCTTCCTATGTATGACTTTGACCAATCATAAGCAGGCAGCAAGATACAGGGTAAAAATAAGAGCACAACCCCATAATAGCTTAGAACAGGCTTTCTCCTCTGTGAGACAGGTAATATCAGACAGTCTGCTCTCCTCACTGGTCTCAAAGCAGAGCTGTGTGTGATTACAAAGTGCTGGGAGTAGAGCAGAGATTACTAACACCTTCAGTTTTTATTCTCCTGGCAGTCAGTGTGACAGTAGGGGAGTATAAATGAACTGACAGTACTGTGAGAGGAAAGCTGCAACTGCAGAAGTGTTTGTAAAGAGTTGAACTGGCCTTGCCCTCCACGCTAACTGCTATTAAATGAATGCTGAAGAAGTGTTAGCAATCAATATCATCTCTGATCTACTAAAAGCAGTTTGTAATCACACAGATCAAGTCATTATGTGTCTCACACAGAAGAAAGTCTGCTTTAAGCTATTGTGGGAGTGTGTTCTTTTTTTCCAGTGTATGTTGCTGCCTACTTATGATTGGTCAGCCTCATACATGAGAAAATTCAATCACCCTAAGAGAAGAATATCTGGTAACGCACCCTTGCACATAACATAATCTAAACTTAATTAACTTAAGTTAATATCTCCACATTAGAGAGGAGAAATTAAAAAAATAAAAACTATGTTTTACTCAGCTCTGCAGTCACCATTCCTAGATGTGGCCAGTTTAACATGCTCAAACTGGTGAAAAGTCCTCTTTAAAAGCTTGAACCTCAATTATATTCACTGTGACCCAATATTCTGATACTAGTGACTTCTTATATGACAAGACAATACTTCATGTCACACTACATACATGGACTGTGCAGCTTTCTGAATGATATTCTATTAGAATTTACTATTTTAGTAGCCTGGAATGTCCCAAACAATGAAAAGACTACCAGATTATCTAGAATTCAGTATTTTTGCAGAGAAAAATAAGCAGGAAGGATTCCGTATGAGAAACAGGAGCATGAAAATCAGATTCTGTGGCTGTTACGCTTGAAAACTTCCAGCAAACTGTAGGCTGCCATTTACAGCAACTTATCTTCTGCATGCCGATGGACTACAACAAGTCGCTTGCAATATCATTTTTGACAGCTTGACCCTGCTGCATTATTGCATTGCCTTTATTAATGAAGCTAACATAATTTTTTAAACACAATGTACTACCATATCTGCTTATTATTTTTTAATATATCTTGACATCGCTCCTGTTTTTTTTTATATGACACTCCAAATCCTCTTCCTAGGAAATAAAAGATTTATTGATGCCTGCAGCCACCACTAGGGGGAGCTTACTTCCAGCTATGTACATATAACAGTATACAGTAAGCTCGTATGCTCCCTCTAGTGGTAGTGGCAGGTATCAAGAATTTTATCTTTTAACTCTGCAAGCGATTTGTAGCTCTGTATTAGAAAATATACACGCATTAATATGTAAGGAAATCAGAATTTTAATCATATTTAGATTAAAAAAACAGTGTTCAGAGGATATTTGCTGTAAAGCCTTAACATTACACCCATAGCAGTGAACTATGTGGACTAACGAGTAAATTAGTACTAATAATAACATATAAACTTTTCTTGTCTCATTATTACATGCACCGTAATTATGACTCTCAAATGAAATGTACCCATGGAGAGAAATAAAACAAATTATTTTCCTTTTCAAATATATCCCTGGAATTAGGTATTTAGAACTTGCAGGATACTATGTGGTTTGTAGGTCTGGAACGACTGAAGAGCCACAGGGTATTACTACCAAGCCTTAATGAAAATGTCAATTTTTTAACATAATATTGTTTTTCAACATTATTAATTTTAATTATCTTTGTTGTTGTTACTGTGATAAGAGAGCTCCAGATTCGTTGTATTGACGTAGTGTTAAATAGAAGCTTTCTGGTTGCATTCAGCCACCACTAGGGGGAGCTTACAGCACACTGTTTAGTTATTGAGTTTAAAGGCTAAATTGTATGCTGTAAGCTCCCCCTAGTGGTGGATATAGGCAAGAAAGATTTTATCATTTATCTCTATATCTATGCAGAGGATCTAGAGCTCTGTATCAGAAAAACAGGACTCTATCCACTATAGGAATTAGATTAGATAAAAAAGATATAAAAATAAAATACTGTTCAATGATGGACATTCATCTAAAGCCGTATGTAGCCTCCAAGGCCTGAAGAATACAGGCTGTACTCACTCAGTGGAATTTGATCGTGGTCTGAATCTCTTTCCTCTTAGTTTTTTCCTGCTGCTGCTTAAGTTACCTGTAAGATATTAAAACACAATTATGATAGGTAATGAGTACCAGACCAATGGATGGACGATCAGCTGTTAGCAGGTCCCTTGGAGGAGGGAATAAACTGTACAGAGCCGGAACGTCACAGCGCTGTACACTGGGGGGTGGTGGCAATTCTCGGGTATAGTTTCCATTGAAGTGAGTCTGATTAATATCAGCCATTAATATCAAAGTCTCGGATAACCCCTTTAAAAAATATAAGCAAATTGACACTGTCAGAAAAAGTGGGGTGCCAGATTTATACACTAGAGTGATGGTGTTGGATGTTATACAATGAGTGGGTTGAGGCCAGATGTTACACACCGTGGGGGATGGGGGTGGATGTCTTACAATGGGGGAATGGGACCAGATGGTATACACTGGGGGGATGGGGCCAGATGTTATACACCAGGGAGGTGGAACCAGATGTTATACAACGGGGAGATGGTGCTGGATGTTATACAATGGGGTGGATGGGGCCGGATGTTATGCACCGGGGGATGGGGCCGGATGTTATACACCGGGTGGGCGGGTGTTATACCCCGAGGGGACGGGGGTGGATGTTATACACCAGGAGTATGGAGGTGGATGTTATACACTGGGTAGGCAGGTGTTATACACCGAGGGGATGGGGTGGATGTTATACACTGGGAATATGGGGGTGGATGTTATACACCGGTGTGGTGGAGTCGGATGTTATACAATGGGGGATGGGGCGAGATGTTATACACTGGGGGGATGGGGCCGGATACTATACACTGGGGATATGGGAGTGGATGTAATGTAATAAAGTAAAGAAAAATCTAAAATCAAATCAATATTTGGTGTGACCGCTCTTTGCATTCAAAGCAACATCAATTCCTCTAGGTACTTGGCAGGGAGGTTGTTCCAAACATCTTGGAGAACTAACCATAGATCTGCTATGGATGAACGTTTGGAAAATTCTTCTGTCTTTTAATATAATCCCATCAGACTCAAAGATGTCGCAATTCGAGTCACACAGATGGTTGCGAGGTCAACACCTATTTTTCAATTTTATTTCTAGACAATTGGAACAAAACTCACAAATTTTTTATGGACATTAACCCTGCCCCTTAATATGAAATTACTTTCCCCCCCACACCACACCCTCAAAACGTTCTTGAATGACAAAGACCCAAAAATTAATTCAGACTCCTGGTGGCAGGAAAGGCAGAGCGCAATATTTGCCGTGTGAAACGCTCCCGACTTCCCCATATACATGAATTCTTGGCTAGGCTGTGTGTCGGCAGATCCCACCAACTTCGCCAAAATTGAATGTGTATGAGGGACCTAAGGAATGCAAACCTACTTGAGATCTGGAGTGTTAGCAAAATCCAAACTTTACCTTGCCACGAGTTACTCCTTGGTCGTCCATTTTCACAAACATCGGAGACGTGTTTAGTGTCCGGGATCCTTTCACTCCACGAATGGGATAGACCATTAGACCTAAGAAGAGAACAGACGCAACTGAATCCTTCATCTATGGTAAAGTGAGGATGTGGCTGTAGTGCTGGACAAACACCATGGAAGGAAAAAATATTAGATACCCCTGATGTTCTAGACATGGGTAGGAAAACAACTATTCACTTAAGGGCATCTGTGGATCACAAGAACGGGGACTTCTATAGAGCGGCGGCGGAAATAGCTCTATATTGGTTGCCATAAATACATCTTGAAGAGAGCTCCCTGGTTTTATATATATATATATATATTAATATCTTGAAAAAGGCACATCATATGTCTGCTTTTTTCAAGAATCAGCACCACTCTTGCCCATGGGTGGCGCTTGGCATTGTTGCTGCTGTATATCTCATTGAAGGGGGCCGAGTTCGTTACCAGACATTAGATTGGCAATTGTGCTGAAAAATAAAGCAGAGCCTGACATTTATTTTCCTACAGCTTTATAGTATAAAATTTCATGTAAACGTGGAAAAAGGTCTGGGGCACTAGAACTAGAAAAAAAAAAATTGTACAAACTTACCTATTTGTTAGACTCTCTGCAAACCGACAGGGTAACAAAAACGTGGCACAGAAAAACAAAGAGCTATCATTTACGAATCCTCTCCATCTTCACGGGGTCCTAATTAAAGGGCCAGAGAGTAAAGAACAGCGGCAGAAAGTTTCTGCTACAGTTGACAACTAAAGCTGCCTAAACTTCGGCCATTTTTTTTTTTTTTATTTCACCTATGGAAAAGGTGTATTTAAAAAAAAAATGAGAGCCCAATGCAACGTAGCCTTACTCTAATAAGGAGCTAGGACTTATTTAGGAACCGCTCAATAGGACACTGGAATTCACTGACTTCATCATTTCGACTGTTCTACTGCTGTGATAGAAAATCATTCCCTCTGCGGACCCCCTATGGCGGCACACCCAGGCTCCATATCGTGTTCCTATATGGTGCCTTTTAGACATGACCTACTTCATAACCAGGGGACTGCATGTACGGTATGGGAGCATGTCACTTAGTTTTTTGTTTTTTTTTTCATATAGATGCATGTTAAAAAAAAATTAAAATCTGTGCCTCGGGAATATAATTTATTTTAGGTATAGACATATGGAAACCGAGTATATATTATTTGAAAAACATGATTACCGTAATTGATTTTTAAAAAAAGCCATACCTATAGGAAGTGTGGGACTTGCACTCGCACCTAGACGCTTAAGGTTGAGGAGACCAAAAGGTCCTTCAAAAGTCCAGGATTATAAATAATGTGCTATTATTGAGTTTTATCAAAGATTGCTGCAGTGCGAACACAGCCCCCCATACACATTATGGTAAATTCATCTCAAACATCTTAGCTGGAAATCCCGGACATATCATTTATATATGGGGACTTATGTATGGGGACTTATTTAAGGTGACCTCTGCATAGGGACTTGTGTATGGGGGCTTATTTATGACAACTTGTGCATGGGGACTTGTGTATGGGGACTTGGCATGGGGAGTTATGAATGAGGACTTATGTATGGGGACTTATTTATGGTGACCTCTGCATAGGGACTTGTGTATGGGGGCTTATTTATGGCAACTTGTGCATGGAGACTTGTGTATGGGGACTTATTTATGGTGACCTGTGCCTGGACACATGTGTATGGGGACTTATTTATGGGGACTTGTGTATGGGGACTTATTCATGGCGACTTGTGCAGGGGGACTTATGTATGGGGACTTATTTATGGCGACCTGTGCCTGGACACATGTGTATGGGGACTTATTTATGGCAACTTGTGCATGGAACCTTATTTATGGGGACTTGTGTATGGGGACTTATTCATGGCGACTTGTGCATGGAGACTTGTGTATGGGGACTTATTTATGGTGACCTATGCCTGGACACATGTGTATGGGGACTTATTTATGGCAACTTGTGCATGGAAACTTATTTATGGGGACTTGTGTATGGGGACTTATTCATGGCGACTTGTGCAGGGGGACTTATGTATGGGGACTTATTTATGGTGACCTGTGTACAGTGGCGGATTATAATGAGGTCAATTTGGGCAGTTGCCCCGGGCCCAGTGGGGTTAAGGGGCCCACAGCCCAGGCCAGTAAATTGCCCCATTATAATCCGCCACCGCGCAGGGCCGGATTATAGGCAGGGCAGGCGGGGCTTCAGCCCCGGGGCCCCCACCACAAGAGCTTCTAAGGGGGCCCCCACCACATTCCTGCTGGCTGCTGCAATGGCACTCCATCTTCTCCCCACCTAAAAGTGAGTGACCGTGGGGGCGGCATTATGTGCTCTGCTACCAGCAGCATCTACAAGTAGCGTGAACGCTGATGCTGCTGGTAGCGTGCAAAGGCTTGTGATGAGATCACAGGAGGTAAGGTGTCAGGACCCCCGATCATGTGACCCCTGTCTCCTCCCCTCCTGTGACCTCATCACAGGTCCTGTGCGCACAGCACTGAGAGCAGCCATGTATGTGGAGTGCGGCTCTGCGCGTGGAGGTCGGTGCTGGAGGCTCCATTATTCTCTATGTGGAGTGCGGGTGGAGGTCGGTGCTGGAGGCTCCATTATTCTCTATGTGGAGTGTGGCTCTGCGGGTGGAGGTCGGTGCTGGAGGCTCCATTATTCTCTATGTGGAGTGTGGCTCTGCGGGTGGAGGTCGGTGCTGGAGGCTCCATTATTCTCTATGTGGAGTGCGGCTCTGCGGGTGGAGGTCAGTGTCGGAGGCCCCATTATTCTCTATGTGGAGTGTGGCTCTGCGGGTGGAGGTCGGTGCTGGAGGCCCCATTATTCTCTATGTGGAGTGCGGCTCTGCAGGTGGAGGTCGGTGCCGGAGGCTCCATTATTCTCTATGTGGAGTGTGGCTCTGCGGGTGGAGGTCGGTGCTGGAGGCTCCATTATTCTCTATGTGGAGTGCGGCTCTGCGGGTGGAGGTCGGTGCCAGAGGCTCCATTATTCTCTATGTGGAGTGCGGCTCTGCGGGTGGAGGTCGGTGCTGGAGGCTCCATTATTCTCTATGTGGAGTGCGGGTGGAGGTAGGTGCTGGAGGCTCCATTATTCTCTATGTGGAGTGTGGCTCTGCGGGTGGAGGTCGGTGCTGGAGGCTCCATTATTCTCTATGTGGAGTGCGGCTCTGCGGGTGGAGGTCGGTGCTGGAGGCCCCATTTTTCTCTATGTGGAGTGCGGGTGGAGGTCGGTGCTGGAGGCTCCATTATTCTCTATGTGGAGTGCGGCTCTGCGGGTGGAGGTCGGTGCTGGAGGCTCCATTATTCTCTATGTGGAGTGTGGCTCTGCGGGTGGAGGTCGGTGCTGGAGGCTCCATTATTCTCTATGTGGAGTGTGGCTCTGCGGGTGGAGGTCGGTGCTGGAGGCTCCATTATTCTCTATGTGGAGTGTGGCTCTGCGGGTGGAGGTCGGTGCTGGAGGCCCCATTATTCTCTATGTGGAGTGCGGCTCTGCGGGTGGAGGTCGGTGCTGGAGGCCCCATTATTCTCTATGTGGAGTGCGGCTCTGCGGGTGGAGGTCGGTGCTGGAGGCTCCATTATTCTCTATGTGGAGTGTGGCTCTGCGGGTGGAGGTCGGTGCTGGAGGCCCCATTATTCTCTATGTGGAGTGCGGCTCTGCGGGTGGAGGTCGGTGCTGGAGGCTCCATTATTCTCTATGTGGAGTGCGGCTCTGCGGGTGGAGGTCGGTGCTGGAGGCCCCATTATTCTCTATGTGGAGTGCGGCTCTGCGGGTGGAGGTAGGTGCTGGAGGCTCCATTATTCTCTATGTGGAGTGTGGCTCTGCGGGTGGAGGTCGGTGCTGGAGGCTCCATTATTCTCTATGTGGAGTGCGGCTCTGCGGGTGGAGGTCGGTGCTGGAGGCCCCATTTTTCTCTATGTGGAGTGCGGGTGGAGGTCGGTGCTGGAGGCTCCATTATTCTCTATGTGGAGTGCGGCTCTGCGGGTGGAGGTCGGTGCTGGAGGCTCCATTATTCTCTATGTGGAGTGTGGCTCTGCGGGTGGAGGTCGGTGCTGGAGGCTCCATTATTCTCTATGTGGAGTGTGGCTCTGCGGGTGGAGGTCGGTGCTGGAGGCTCCATTATTCTCTATGTGGAGTGCGGCTCTGCGGGTGGAGGTCGGTGCTGGAGGCCCCATTATTCTCTATGAGGAGTGTGGCTCTGCGGGTGGAGGTCGGTGCCGGAGGCTCCATTATTCTCTATGTGGAGTGCGGCTCTGCGGGTGGAGGTCGGTGCTGGAGGCTCCATTATTCTCTATGTGGAGTGCGGCTCTGCGGGTGGAGGTCGGTGCTGGAGGCTCCATTATTCTCTATGTGGAGTGCGGCTCTGCGGGTGGAGGTCGGTGCTGGAGGCTCCATTATTCTCTATGTGGAGTGCGGCTCTGCGGGTGGAGGTCGGTGCTGGAGGCTCCATTATTCTCTATGTGGAGTGCGGGTGGAGGTCGGTGCTGGAGGCTCCATTATTCTCTATGTGGAGTGTGGCTCTGCGGGTGGAGGTCGGTGCTGGAGGCTCCATTATTCTCTATGTGGAGTGCGGCTCTGCGGGTGGAGGTCGGTGCCGGAGGCTCCATTATTCTCTATGTGGAGTGCGGCTCTGCGGGTGGAGGTCGGTGCCGGAGGCTCCATTATTCTCTATGTGGAGTGTGGCTCTGCGGGTGGAGGTCGGTGCTGGAGGCTCCATTATTCTCTATGTGGAGTGCGGCTCTGCGGGTGGAGGTCAGTGTCGGAGGCCCCATTATTCTCTATGTGGAGTGCGGGTGGAGGTCGGTGCTGGAGGCTCCATTATTCTCTATGTGGAGTGTGGCTCTGCGGGTGGAGGTCGGTGCTGGAGGCTCCATTATTCTCTATGTGGAGTGTGGCTCTGCGGGTGGAGGTCGGTGCTGGAGGCCCCATTATTCTCTATGAGGAGTGCGGCTCTTCGGGTGGAGGTCGGTGCTGGAGGCTCCATTATTCTCTATGTGGAGTGCGGCTCTGCGGGTGGAGGTCGGTGCCGGAGGCTCCATTATTCTCTATGTGGAGTGCGGCTCTGCGGGTGGAGGTCGGTGCTGGAGGCTCCATTATTCTCTATGTGGAGTGCGGCTCTGCGGGTGGAGGTCGGTGCTGGAGGCTCCATTATTCTCTATGTGGAGTGCGGCTCTGCGGGTGGAGGTCGGTGCTGGAGGCTCCATTATTCTCTATGTGGAGTGCGGGTGGAGGTCGGTGCTGGAGGCTCCATTATTCTCTATGTGGAGTGTGGCTCTGCGGGTGGAGGTCGGTGCTGGAGGCTCCATTATTCTCTATGTGGAGTGCGGCTCTGCGGGTGGAGGTCGGTGCCGGAGGCTCCATTATTCTCTATGTGGAGTGCGGCTCTGCGGGTGGAGGTCGGTGCCGGAGGCTCCATTATTCTCTATGTGGAGTGTGGCTCTGCGGGTGGAGGTCGGTGCTGGAGGCTCCATTATTCTCTATGTGGAGTGCGGCTCTGCGGGTGGAGGTCGGTGCTGGAGGCCCCATTATTCTCTATGTGGAGTGCGGGTGGAGGTCGGTGCTGGAGGCTCCATTATTCTCTATGTGGAGTGTGGCTCTGCGGGTGGAGGTCGGTGCTGGAGGCTCCATTATTCTCTATGTGGAGTGTGGCTCTGCGGGTGGAGGTCGGTGCTGGAGGCCCCATTATTCTCTATGTGGAGTGCGGCTCTGCGGGTGGAGGTCGGTGCCGGAGGCTCCATTATTCTCTATGTGGAGTGCGGCTCTGCGGGTGGAGGTCGGTGCTGGAGGCTCCATTATTCTCTGGAGTGCGGCTCTGCGGGTGGAGGTCGGTGCTGGAGGCTCCATTATTCTCTATGTGGAGTGCGGCTCTGCGGGTGGAGGTCGGTGCTGGAGGCTCCATTATTCTCTATGTGGAGTGTGGCTCTGCGGGTGGAGGTCGGTGCTGGAGGCTCCATTATTCTCTATGTGGAGTGGGGCTCTGCGGGTGGAGGTCGGTGCTGGAGGCTCCATTATTCTCTATGTGGAGTGGGGCTCGGCGGGTGGAGGTCGGTGCTAGAGGCTCCATTATTCTCTATGTGGAGTGGGGCTCTGCGGGTGGAGGTCGGTGCTGGAGGCTCCATTATTCTCTGGAGTGCGGCTCTGTGGGTGGAGGTCGGTGCTGGAGGCCCCATTATTCTCTATGTAGAGTGTGGCTCTGCGGGTGGAGGTCGGTGCTGGAGGCTCCATTATTCTCTATGTAGAGTGTGGCTCTACGATTCGTGACCCCCGTCACGTGACGAGGGGGGCCCACAGAGTCTGAACTGCCCCGGGCCCTGGCTACCCTTAATCCACCCCTGCCTGTGTATGGACACATGTGTATGGGGACTTATTCATGGCGACTTGTGCAGGGGGACTTATGTATGGGGACTTATTTATGGTGACCTGTGTATGGACACATGTGTATGGGGACTTATTTATGGCAACTTGTGTATAAGGACTTGCAGCTTCCTGTTCTCATCTTTCAGGGAAGAGAAAAATCAACTAGTTTAAGATTAAACACCCAATATTCTTGCTCTCAAAGGGAGATAAGTAGAGATGAGCGAATTTGATTGGGTCAGGGCTTATTCAGCAAGCTATAGCGCAGTCATGACACATGCATGGAGAGCCTGTGTGTTGGGCAATCTATGAAGCCGGGTTCCCTCTGCAGCTTATTCGGTAAGCGCTATTGCTTGCTGAATAAGCACCGACTCAATCAAATTCGCTCTTCTCTAGAGATAAGTCACTGCCAAGGCTGCCTGGCAGCAGCTTTTGACCCTCTCCCTTTTAAAAACACAGAACTGCTGGTCTGAGTTGACAGTTCATGTGTAAGGGGGAGTCTGGAGAGATAGCCGAAAGTTCTCTCCTGTGTACAGGCACCTTCCTTTGGGTGATCTGTCCGTTTCTTACTCCTTTTATAGGATGCTAGTCTCAACTCAGTTCTGTCAATAACAGTAAAGCATTGAAAGTAGAGGAGAGTCATTGTATCATGCAATGATGAATCCAAGTAGTCAAGAAAGATATATATAAGATTAACAACAATTGTATATTTTGACTTCAAAGAAGCGAGATGATTGTGGATGACCCAAAGATTACGTCCAAATCTGTGCAATGGGGAAGAACAATAATTATCTCAGCCTCCCCATTTAGAGCTCTCCAGGCTGTATTTCCAGCCACCATCCATTATTAGGTCTTACTATCCAACATGTAAAGTCACAATGGACAATTTAAAGGGACAGATCACAATTTGGCCGTCAGCAAACCTAAGAATTGAGTTACAGCTACTTTGAAGTCAAATTATTATGGTTTTCCTTTATTACTATTCCACAAACAAGAAAATTAAAAGGAATCAAACCTTCTGCAAAATAATGAAATGTTCTGACTAATGGAATAATGTGGGATGGAACAGGCAGAAATCTGAAAATGCGACAGAATAGCAGACCTCTTCTTAGAACTAGATCCTGAGTTTGAGCTGACTCCGGGAGGCAAGTCGCTATAAAAGGAGTCGACATCTCCAGCCTTTTTTACATAATCTCCCTGGGGTATTTGTCTAAAGCATAATAGATATTGTAAAGTCAGAAAACAAGACAAACGCACATAGAAACGACACAGACATAAAAGCATTAGTTCAGAGGGGAAGGACAGAGAGGATAAATGGGACATGTATGTTTGACTACAGGACACCAACACGTGGCTCTCCGGGGATAGACGGCGGATATGGGTGCGCTCTAGCTGACGGATTCTTGGCTCACCTACGGACATTGACAAAGCTCAGGATGACAAACCAATATTACACCTGCATATGAAAAACTGCAACCTCAAGGCTTGGACTGGATGGTTTTCCAAATTTCAGCAGCTGGGCTTCTTACCAGCTGTTGTAACTTGATAAGAGAGAGAGTTTGCAAAGAGGCTTTGTCCTCCGCTCACTATTGTTCCCGCTACACTGCTGGAATGTGGTAGTGTGTGTAATATGTGTAACTCTATGTACGTAATGTGTATGTATTGTGTGTACAGTGTAACACGGGTGGTATATAGCAGTATGCATGTCGCATTTTATGGGGGGGAAAAGGCACATTTATTTAAAGGGGTTGTCCAGTGAAAAGTTATCACCTATCTGCATGACGGGTGATAACCTATTGATCGGTTAGGTGTAACTGATCGGCAGCATTGGGAATTTTTATCCCTATAATAAAAGGGACTGACAGGTCGGACAGGTCGGATGCCAGAATGCCACTCCATTCATTCTCCGTGAGGCTGCCAGAAAAAGCCGAGTGCAGCATGAATGGAGCGTCAGTCGAACAAGCGCACTGCAGCTCTATCTTACCCAATTCTGCTGATCAGCGCGAGTCCCAGAAGCCGGATCCCCTCTGATCAACAAGCTATTCTTTTCACAGGACAACACCTTTAAGCTCTAGGTAAATGAATACATAGGGGATGGGGTAACACAATTCTTGTCTAGCGGCATAGAAATGTCTTAATTAGATATAGCTTTGGAAACGACTTGGCACAAAAGCGTGCTCCTTCACTGCTCGATGAATAGTCCACGCGTTTCGGGTGGAAGGAATACTTTGCCATTTTGTCTCTTTGGGACGTTCTTGCACCTTTCTTTCTCGGAATTGGGGAACTCCCAACTTGTGTCTCTCCAGTTGTTGGTAAACTAGAAGTCGCAACATCTCCGGAGGTATACTGGAAGTTGTAGTGCTCCAGCAGCTGGAGAGCCATACGTTGGCGATCGCATACATGGTTGGTTATTGGAGGCCTCCTTCTTGGATACAGCCATGATACAGCTTCTGTTAAGATGTAGGTATGTACATCATGAAAGTACAATGGCGTTCAATACTTTTTCTGTGCTTTGTCAATGACCTTAATACCAGAGGAGGAGATTTTTGATAATTGATTCCCTGGAAAAAAAATTGTTATTGAAATCAGGTTGCAACTTTCATTTCCAAAGCATCTCAGATAAATGAGAGCCGCAATGTGATGGCTTACTTTCTTTTTTTCCCCCTTTTGATAAATGTTCCTCACTGTATTTATGCAATGATTCTTTTTTTTCCACCATTTTTATATGGAAACTTTATACTTCAAATTTTTAAATAGAGATTCTCAGTCTGTGATACAGATTTATATTTCAGTCCAATCGATTTTAATCTAATCAAGTCAAATCAAATATTTTAATTGAATCCACAATTTTTATTGCTTTTAGGCGAAACTTTTATATCTCTATAATTTTTCTTAAGTGAAATATTGCTGAAAGCAATGCTGTATTTCTAGAAATGAAGACGCTCTGATTTATAAGGCTTGCTAACATTTTCTATATATTTATGAAAACGTTTCATTTGTCCACTGAACGCTGAATATTGTGGCCCGACGAGATAAACTGGCCCGAAAAATCAAGTGGTCTGGAAAGAAAGGGAGCTCATCCCGAGTGCTCTTCACGCTACATCATTGTTTGGAAACTGTAGTTGCAGAATTCCCAAAAAGATTCTTGAACAAACCCCTTTCGCTTTCAACATAAAAAAAATCCACCCCATGAGCTACATCCGTATGTAAGAACCGGCGGACAGGTTCCCTTTAATGTCTTGATACTATTCGAGTGGACTTTCCTACATATTCTTACATTTTCTGTGAAGAAAACAGACCTTACCTATTCTATGAAAAGAGGGAAGAATGTTCACCTGTCAGGTCAAAAATGAGAACTTGTTTCCCTAATTGAGTCGTAGATGGAACCTTTTGAAAGTCCATTCTTACCAAGAAGAAAAGTCTCAAGTTCCAATTTTTGGCCAGAGAGATATGAGCACCAGAGATGACCATGTAGATCCACCAAATCCCATCCTTCAGGATTGGGACACATATCCATCATACACTATATAGACAAAAGTATTGACACACACCTCTTTATTTACCATTGCATTTATAGTTTTCATTCAGTCCCGTTGCTACAGATGTGGAAAATGTGGCCCTCGCCCTTGGTGTAGAACATCTGTGCAGCTGTATACAGCCGTACATCACCAAGCACAATGCTGAGTGTCAGATGGGGTGGTGCAGAGCCGCCACCACTGGACTTTGGAGGAAACATGTTCTGTGCTGTGTTTGGATCACATTTCTCTGTCTGGCATCTGTCGGCCGAGTCTGGGTTTGGTGAATGCCAGAAGAACGTTACCCACCCCGACTGCATTGTGTCAGCCATAATAATTGGTGGTGGAGAGATAATGCTATGGGCTTGTTTTTCAAGGAGAAGGGAAATCGTAATGCTTCAGCACGAGACATCTTGAATAATTGTAGCCTGCAACTATGTGGGAAAAGTTTGGGGAAGGTCCTTTTGTGTCCCGTGCACAAGATCCATACAGACATGGTTTGGGGAGTTTATTGTGGAAAACCATGACCTCAACCCCCATCCAACACCTTTGGGATGAACTAGAAAGAGATTGTGATCCCAGCCTCTCCCCAACAGCCGTGTCTGTCCTGACAAGTGCACTTCTGAACGAAGACAAATATTCCCGCAGACGACTCCAAAATCTTATAAAATCCTTCCCCAAAAAATGGTATCTATTATATCTACAGTGGGACCGACTCCATATTAGTGTCTATGTATGCAGAATACAAGCTTTAATAGGGGGCACATACTTATGTCCATATAGTGTATATCAGCTTTCTTGACCCGTGTGAGTTTAATAAGAAAATAATAATAATTTGGGTCTAAACCAAATTTTCAGGTTGTTAAGGAAAATATAGGATAGGTTGATGAAGGTCGCCAGGTGTCAGATGGCAGAGCGGCCACCAGACCACCACTCCGGATATGTAGACACTGGAATAGGGCAATGAACTTGCTTCACTATGGAGACATGTACTTTCATGTCCTGATATGCATCCCAAAGTAATACACAAAGCACACTGAGACAATGTCTAACCAAAAACGCTTCCACCCAGCGGCTGCTGCTGCTTCTCACAGACAAACATGGAAACGGGAAAATGAGACCACGATCTGTTACTAGAAACTAATCCAGTTTAAGCATGAAGCAAAGCAGAGTTTGACATATAAGGTCTCGGAGTTCAAGGCGTTGCAGACGGTTTGCATGCAGCTGTGCCATATCGAACACTCTGAGCTCTGCTACATCCGCATGCAGTGAAAAGGGACAGCGGCTACAGCGCCGCAGCGTATCGCGTTTCTTATTTTATGATAACAGGTGCTACGTTCTGAGAAGCAAAATCTGTCTAAAATTAAACCAATGCTTGAAAACTTCTTACGGGATCACTAGTCATTCCTTTACAAAGCGGTCATTAGGAGGAGCCCATCGGCCATGGAAAAGAATATGGGACATATAAATGGTATTTATGAAAAAAAAAAAGACTGTAAACTAGTGAAAGTAATGAAATGTGGCAAAATGCACGGGCAAACACTTACCTTTCTCTCCGATAGTTTCTTTTTCATGTCAAAGAAAAAATAAATCATTACTTAAACATAGTGTATAAGTGAGGAAAATTAACGATTTTAAAAATTCTATTAAAAGGATTTCTAAATTTCAGATAAAAACTACAACTGTCCTTTATACACCCTTCCCAGGTCCAATGCTGAGTCTCTGCAGCTGCTCCCGGTGTTTGTTGTTGTCTGCAGCTCTGACATCACGCCAACAGCACTGCAGGCAATCAGTGAGCTCGTTGGCTCTACACAAGTAGACGTACGAGCTGCCGAGCTCAGTGATTGGCTGCAGTGCAGTTGGGGTGATGTCAGAGCTGCAGACAATAACAGATACTGGGAACAGCAGCGAAGATTCAACGCTGAACCTGGGGAGGGTGAGTCAAGCACGCTTGCTTGCTTATTTTCAAAATTCCCATAGGAGGGTGCAGAGAGAAAGGCACCTCTACATTCCCAGCATAGATGCATGTCTCACCTCTGCAACCTGCACCTATCAGATATTTCTAGAGTATTCTATGGAATTCTATCCAAGGTGGGAATATCTCTTTATGCTCTCTTTGCCACCTCTGACACAACCCTGGGTTCAGAGAAATCAATCTACAGACTTAAATCTTATTTTATAGAGGATGTCTGGTTTATATGCAGAATTTTGCTTGCCCCATTATGGAGTTTGAAGTTAAAGGGAATCTGGATTTGGGATTTTTCCTACCTCATCTGAGAGGAGAATGATGAAGGGTCAGAGTCCCTGATTCCAGCAATGTGTCACTTACTTTACTGGATGCTGCAGTTTTGATTAAACACTGTTTTCTCTGCTGCAGATCTAGCGGTTCTCTGAAATGCTGAGCCCTGTATAACCCCGCCCACATCACCGATTGGCAGCTTCCTTCCAATCAGTGGTGACAATCAGAGTTGGAGGCGTGGTTGGACTACCTGACAACAGGCCAAGTAGTCCCCTAGTGATAATTTCCTGATGATAATACAATGATTTTTATAAAAACAACAGCAAGCAGCCCATTAAGTGACACATCTCTGGAATCAGGATCATTATGCCGTTCTCGGATTAGGTAGCAAATCCTGGTGACAGATTCCCTTTGGGTGTGAGTTAGTAATTTTTTTTGCCGGGGGGAATCCAGCTGCAGCCAGTTGTGTTACAATGAGGAGGAGGGAGGACAGGTCTGAGCTCCTGAGACACACAAGATTTCTTTATATAGCTATTACTTTTAATTATAATATTATTGAAAACTGAATCAAAGATAATCACTGTGGAATCGCTGGGATAATTTTATTGTGCATTTCTTGTATTTAATGTTTCATCAAAGGAAATTTGTCAACAGGATTTAATCGCTCAACCTATTTATATGGGCATGTAGCACTTTCAAAGACTAACCCAGCAATACCTTTACATGGCCGGTCCGTTCCTCTGTGACTGAGAAATCAGCATTTGAATTTATATGTAAATGAGGCTAAAGTGCTATGGTAGATCTGAAGCCTCTGTCATTAAAGCAATATTCCCCGCCTTGCACTGGTTCCTCCTGCTTTACTGACAGCCTTTACGCTGTGTGATTTCAGGCAAAGGATCCGACAGTCTAGTAGAGAATAGGGAGTAGAGCTGGAGTGACAGAGGCTTCAGATCTACCATTGCTCTTCATCCTCATTTGCATAACAATTCAAACACTGACTTCTCAGTAACGGAAGAACGGACTGGCCATGTAAAGGTACTGCTGGACTTGTTGTTAAAAGATCTACATGAGTATAGAGAGAGCTTAGGGGAGAAATCCTGCTTGCACATTCCTTTTAAAGTGTAATTAAACTTTTATTTAATTTTTTATAATTTTGTCCACTAGGGTAAGTTATCAAACTTTGCAAATCACTTTATTAGGGAATTTGTTTTGATTCCTGAAAAAAAAAGGCATGTAAGTGGCTTACACAAACCCTGCTTCTCCCCAGTCTATTGGGATCACACATGCAAGGAATACGGCCGAGTCTCGCATGTTAATACCCGGCACTGCTGCGTGCGGCCGCATAGCAATACATGGAGCCGCACGCTCCGCTCCTGAGTGCCGGGTATTAACATGCGAGACTCGGCCGTATTCCTCGCATGTGTGATCCCAGCCTAAGCAAAACACTTAAGAGGAGGAGACAGGTGATGAAACGGTCACTGCCATCATCTGTACTCCAAATGAGTATGCTCTGATATTAATATGCAGCTGAAGGCAGGGAAATAGACCGGGGAAAAGCAGGTGTATGAACGCTGTTTACATGCACATTTGTTTTTTTACAATAATGAAGACAAATTCTCTAATAAAGTGATTTGCAAAGTTACATAACTTTCCTCTGTGGACAAAATGGTACAAAAAAATAAAAGTTTAATTACTTTTTCAGAACAATCTAAATAAGAGCATGACTTCGCATAATATGAAGATGCATCACTATACAGATAACAATATATATATTTTTTTTTTCAGGCAAGCTTCCCCAGATGTGCAAATGTCTGATTGATGCTAAGATAGGCAAAAACATAACATACCTGTTGATCCCATGAGTTTTGGCAAGTTCTACGAACAATCTTAGCACATGGATAGTAAAATAAATGATTCAACAAGTTAAATGCTGCATCACCACTAGAGGGCGTCTCTTATAGATTTCCATGTATATGCAGCTGCAGTGAGCTCCCTCTAGTGGTGACTGTAGCAAGTTGGATTTGGAACTTTTTATTATCAGAAAAATGGTGCCATATTATAAAACTAAACAACACAGAATTTTGTGGCTGGTTGTATTAAAAAAAAAAAAAAATAGTTGTTCAAGAGCACATATTCACGTTGAAGACCTATTGCATTGGTCTTTGTAAAAACCAGTGGTGTCTGCAAGCTGAATGACATACACATCTTTAGTACGCAGCCATTATAGTTTGTCAAGTAGTAGGAAGTGAAACCTTGTCTTGTAGTAAGGAAGCAATTCTCATTTTGTTCTGCTTAGATCCAGCTTCACCATTACATGTAATATTGGAAATATACAGTACATGCAGCACTGGCACTTACTTGTAACCCCAAGCTGTTATTCCTAACACCAAGACCAACACTAGCATGGTACCAGCAATAGCTCCTATGATAATGTTTGTACTAACAACCCCTGAAAGAGAAGCATATGCAACATCAGTCACTCCGAAGCGGAGGCAGAACAAGGATTGTATAGGTAATGGTATAGTAAAACTGCATAAAGTACACATTACATAATAATAAATCAGGTGATATGCATACTGACCATCGTTAACCTTCATGTCCTTTTTCTGCTTGTAAGGAAAATACGTGCTGCAATCATCCCCGCTGTAGTCCTCATCGCAGACGCATTTCAATTCATTGCTGCAGATCTGCAAATTAAGGACATATAAGCTTTACATTGGCATCATGATAGAAAGAAGATATGCTGACTTCATAAAGGAATGAGTAAGCTCATATACTAATATTATTTGGGTATCAATTTCATTCAGGTTTTCTAAATCTATACATGACCGCTAGTCTGTTTACTTCTCCCTCTGGCAGCTATAAATATAGTCCACAATAAGTCACCATGTCAGGCTCCTTCTCCCTTTGGCAGCTGTAAGTAACATCCCCAGTAAATAATATAGTAAGACTCCTTCCCTCTCTGGCAGCTGTAAATATAGTAGCCAGTGATTTCATAGTCAATCTACTTCTTTCTTTAGTAGCAGTATATATTGCTCTCAGTAAGTTCCATAGCCAGTCTCTATCCTCCTCTAGCACCTGTATATATAATTCCCAGTAAGTTCCACAGCCAGTCTACTTCCCCCTCTCGCAGTTGTAAATATAGTTCTCAGTAAATCTCCTTCCGTCTCTATCGACCGTATATATTGCCCTCAGTAAGTTCCAAAGTCAGTCTCCTTTTGCCTCTGGCAGCTGTATATATTGTCATCAGTGAGTTCCATAGTCAGTCTCCATCCTCCTCTACCAGCTGTAATTATAGTCCCCAGTAAGTTCCCTAGTGAGTCTCCATCCTACTGTAGTAGCTATAATTACAAGCCCCAGTAATTCCCCTAGTCAGTCATCTCCTAAGGCAGTTGTAAATGTAGTCCCTTCTATGTTACCCAGTCTCATTTCCTGTCTGGCAACAGTAAATATAAGCCACAAAGTAAGTTCCCCAGTCAGTCTCCTTCCCTCCCTGGCAGCTCTTATATGTATATATTAGGGCATAGCTGTTCATCTAATTCCCTTGTTTCATTATTAAATGTTAAATTTAGAAACCTGCCTTTGGTTCTTCACCAGTAAAGGGATGTGAACTAATTAGGCATTTGTCTACTTACACCATGCCCGGAACAGATCTTTTTTGAGGTGCCAAAACATGAGCTGAAATTAAAGTGATCCACAGGAAGACATCGATGATCCAGACACATCATTTGCTCTCCGCACGGTGTGCCATCTTCTACGTATCCAAGATCAGTTTCCTCGTCCAGTTTTACATGACCACCGCTGAGAAGATGAAGTTATAAGCGGTTATGCTATTTGACGTCTGTAAGTCTAGGTCTTCCCATAGGTTTAGGAGGCCTGTGCCTATGGCGGCTTTGTAATAAAGGACGGCGATCTTTACTCCATGCATATCTGCTCTGTATGTGATGCAGTCCTTTGCTTTTAGACTCCAACTTCTTTATTATAAGATAAGGTATTGATGGCCGACTCCTTCACCTCACATTTACCCCAAAAGACTAAACTTTAATTGGGGGGGGGGCTCTTGTGCCTACAGAATCCTTATCCAATACCGGTTACTACTGGACTTAACTGAAAACAGTGAATAAAAGATCCCTGATAAATCTTAAAGGCCTGATCACCTCTCTGGATCTTTCTTTCCATTTTAGTGTACATTGGCATTTAACATAAAATAGCAATAAAATGTAACAATGCTTTCTGATCTAATTTTATTTTTTTAATCGAATATATTTTTTATGTTATTTTATGTATATGATTATAGGGGCAGCCATCTTGTCTGAACTGCTGTTAATAGCACCCACATGGACCATAATAACCTGGTGTGTGGAGAAGTTCATTGACTTCTATGGAATATTGTAAATAGTGGATCCTGTGTTATCTACTGTATATAAAGGTGTTATCACAGCTCACCTCCTCCTGTACAATGACTGATATCATCTATTGTGAATGGTGGATCCTGTGTTATCTACTGTATATAGAGGTGTTATCAGTCATTGTATAGGAGGAGGAGGTGGTGAGCTGTGACATCACCTATTGTGAATGGTGGATCCTGTGTTATCTACTGTATGTAGAGGTGTTATCAGTCATTGTACAGGAGGAGGAGGTGGTGAGCTGTGATATCACCTATTAATATACTGTAATGAGTTGGCCTCTGAGAAGTGACTTCTACAGACAGTGTTAGGCCGGGATCACACATGCGAGAAACTCGGACGAGTCTCGCATCTTAATACCCGGCACTGCCGCCGTCACTCAGATCGAAGCATGCGGCTGAATGTATTTCTATGCGGCTGAATGCTCCACTCTCGAGTGCCGGGTATTAAGATGCGAGACTCGTCCGTGTTTCTCGCATGTGTGATCCCGGCCTTAGGCTGATATCAATGACCAAGGTGAAAACTGCAAGATTTCAGGATTCTTTATGTATAGCTAGACAGTAGCAAAGATAAGAAAAAACACACATTTTTTCCATTTGAACATAAAAACGTGTATATGTATAATACTGGTAACACTCAGGGATAGGGGTAGTTTTCCCCCCTTGTAAGCTATTTGTGGGACTGTGACTCCCATATTATTTACCTGCAGTTTAAGAATTTTCCTTGATTTTGGACAGATGACGTTGTAATTGAGTCAAGCAGTTCTCCAAGTCTTGGCACCCCAGAAATGTTAGTACACAAAAGATAACCACAAAGGACATCCCTGAAAGACAGAGAGGAACACAAATTGGGAAGAAGTTGCGACTTACACCAGCTTAGACCTAATTCACATACACTCCGTAACCCCCGATCGTAGGTCTACTGATCTGAACCAACAGCCTCAGCAGTGGAACTGCAGCCCGAGCATGGACTTTATCCAGCCTTATACCTATTTGCCCGTTACTTTCTCCCCCACTTCTAAAATTCATGTCAGTGGTGTAAAATGGCAAAATTTGCTCAACAAATTTGTAGCTTTTTTTTTTTCATGCCATGTTTGAAAATGGGAAAGACGTCACGATTGGGAATTCTGTTCTTCTTCATAATATTCAACATCAGAGATGCCTGACAACTAATTATCCTTCCCAAACACATCATGGGATTAATTTGCAGGCTTGGCCAATCCGTAAGCGTAGGATAACCTTTCAGCCGACTTCAAGGGGTTGTCCAAAGATTGACCCTTGTCACCGATCCACAGGAAACCAGGGGGGGGGGTCTCATCACTTGGACCTCAACTGATCAGTAGAATGGTGTTCTCCTCTTTGAACGTGCAGTACCATTTAAAGGGGAACCTGTCTCCAGGTTTTCCATATCTAAACTACGACCATCACCTTTAATGCCTCTTTCCCGGCAGTCTAGCAAGCTGTATATACAGTAAGCCCCCGACCCACTCTTCAGATCCCCAAAATACCTTTTATAATCCCCCTATACGGCGCTATCCGGTCCGATGGGCAGAACGAAGTTCGCCAAAGCAGGAGCGAGATTGGGGACACTGTGTGGATGACATAGGACGCATCATGCACAAGAAGCTGGGTAGGAATATGACGATTGTGGGGATAGAGGCAGTGCCGAGGCAAAACCAGCGACTCGCCATATGGGAGGGATTATAAAAGGTATTTTTTGGGGATCTGCATAGGGGGTTGGGGACTTGCATACAGGTTGCAGCTTGCTAGACTGTTATAGATGAGGCATTAAAGATGGTGGTTGTGATATTGGGAAAACCTGGCGACAGGTTCTCTTTAAAGGGAACCTGTCACCAGATTTGGCCGACACGAGTTACGGCCACCACCTTTCAGGGCTTATCTAGAGAATTCTATAAAGCTGTATTTCTGCCCCCAACCCAACTTGTAGGGAAGAAAAATAACTTTTATTATACTCACTTGCGGGGCGGTCCGGTCCGAGGGGTGAAGCTATTCTTGGTCCGGTGCCTCCCATATTCTTGCGATGCCGCCCTCCTGCTTGGTTCATGGCTCCCTGGCATCGTGCTCCTGCGCAGGCGTACTACTCTGCTGAGAGCAGACCAAAGTACTGCAGTGCGCAGGCGCTGGACCTCTCTGAACTTTCCCAGTGCCTGTGCACTGCAGGACTTTGCTCTGCCCCCAACAGGACAGATAAGTACGCCTGCGCAGGAGCGCGATGTCGGAGAGCGATGAACCAAACAGGAGAGCCACATGGCAAGAAGATGGGAGGCGCCAGACCAAGAAGAGCTTCACCCCTTGAACCAGACCGCCCCGCAAGTGAGTATAATAAAAGTTATTTTGTTATTTTTCTTCTCTTACAGGTCGGATTGGGGGCTTATCTACAGCATTATAGAATGCTGTATATCAGCCCTGAAAGGTGATGGCTGTATCTCTTATCGGCCAAACCAGGTGACAGGTTCCCTTTAAGGATTATGTGACTGATGGAAATCACTGAGCGCATGCGCCAATACTACGTTGAGCTAAAATGTGACAAATTTATTATTAAGCATGCTCAACGCTGTATAAAAACTTAGCATGCACACTGCAGAATTGCTCCTTACTGCTTGCTGCATTGTATCCACGTATCCTTATTGCGGCCACAGTTGCCCTTTTCGGTGCCTTCTATATTCAGCTTATCATAGCAGTATCTGTCTGCGGCTGCCGCTTCTGCAAAAAGAAATCAGTAATCTCCTGTATATGCAGGTATCACTGTATTACTGTAACCCCTCATAGTATCACACATATCTGCCCATTAGATGTCATAAAACTTGTCTCAGCTCCAAGATCTCGACTGATATCAACTTTTCTAAAAGGAAATTGACCCTTTAATCAATTTTTACCCTCCTGACCCTTAAGTCCTTGGGTCTCTGCAATAGATGAAGGGTGGATAACATACACTATGGGCTCGAATCATCAAACCAATCTAGATGCATGGAAATCTTGCAAATTTTGACGCTTCGCTGGACGATCATGGCTGAATGCAGCTTGACAAAAGTGTCATAAATGAAAACAGAATGGTGCACATCAGCTGAAATATGCCCCAAATTCATCAGCTCTTAATGAAGATGACGTGTCTTACTCCAGCGCATTCGTCATCGAGGCTGTCACCACTTGGGGGGAGTTTAGGGTCTTACGGCTCCCAATTTATTATTTAGTACAATGTATACGTAAGTGCCCTCTAGTGGTGGCTGCGGCAGGTGGAAATTTTTCATTTACGTCTACGTTCTTTGGAGGGAATTTGGAGCTCTGTGTTACAAAAATGTAAGTATGATTCTTCTTCAGATAAATTACGAATTTATCACAGAATCGACACAAAGACTTGGATCCACAGTAAAAATGGCATTGGGCTCACAGGCAGTTTTTCTTTACACCGAAATTGGTGCTTGAACCATTTTACTGACAAGCCAACACTATCAGAATAAGATAGGTCCGTAAATACTTACGGTCACCCCAGATGTATTTGCACTGCCTGTCTCTGGTTTTACATATTCCTCCAGTACAAAGACCCTGCCACGATGAGAACATTTCAGGAAGAGAAACAAAAAGTTTAAGATAAAGTGAGCTAAAACAATACAGTATAAGAATACATAGAGTACATGTGCACATAATACAGGGTTACAAAACTCACCACCAAGCCCTGATGCACTATGTGTATTGGGACACCTACAGGAGCTTTTATGAAATCCCACGCTAAATCCATAGGAATTAATGGGGTTGCCCACAATTGGACATTGATGTTGGAGGAGAGGCCTGGCTCACAATCTCCATTCTAGTTCATCCCAAAGGTATTGGATGGGGCTGAGGTCCGGGCTCTGTGCTTCCACACCAAACTCCCCCAACCATGTCTGTATGGACCTTGTCCACTGGGCACAGTCATGGGCTGCAGAAAAGGGCCTTCCCCAAACTGTTGCCACAAAGTTGGAAGCTATAACTGATCAAAATGTCTTGCCTGCTGAAGTATTAAGATTTACCCTCACTGGAACTAAGGGGTTTACGGCAACCCCTGAAAAACAAGCCCATAGTATTATCCCTCCTCCACCAAACTGTACAGCGGCACAATGCAGTTAGCCAGGTAACATTCTCCTGCCATTCCCCAAAGCCAGACTCCTCCTTCAGACAGAGAAGTGTGATCCATCATTCCACACAACACATTTCCTCCAGAGTCCAGTGGTGGCGGCTTTACACCACTTCAACTAACATTCAGCATTGTGCTTGGTGATGTACGGATGCATACAGCTGCTCGCGATGACGCTCCCGGCAGGGGCGCAGTGTTGGTGCTGATGTTAATACCAGAGGAGGTCTGGACTCTGCAGTTATGGGGTCAGCGGAGCAGTGGTGACTTTTCTGCCTTCTGCTCCTCAGCACTAGCCCCCCTGCTCTGTAACGTTATGGGGTCTCCACTTCGGGGCTGAATTCCCGCAGCTCCTTCCACTAATCAATAATATCACTCACAGGTGATGGGGGAAGAATCAGAAGGAAGAAATGTCATGAACGGGCATGTTAGACTGGTGGCTCCTATTAGGTCCGCGCTGGTATCTGTGACCTCTGCACCACCGGCTATTCTGTGACATGTTAGAAAAGGCAGACGACACGGGGAGGGGCCAAAAGTTATACACTGGAGGAGAGAGGCCGGAGGTTATACACTGGGGGGGAGAGGGGCTGGAGGTTATACACTGGGGGGGAGAGGGGATGGAGGTTATACACTGGGGGGAGAGGGGCTGGAGGTTATACACCGGGGGAGAGGGGCCGAAGGTTATACACCGGGGGAGAGGGGCTGGAGGTTATACATCGGAGGAGAGGGGCTGGATGTTATACACCGGGGGAGAAGGGCCGGAGGTTATACACCGGGGGAGAAGGGCCGGAGGTTATACACCGGAGGAGAGGGGCCGGAGGTTATACATCGGGGGAGAGGGGCCGGAGGTAAGACAAGAGGGGCCGGAGGTTATACACCGGGTGTGAGGGGTTGGAGGTTATACACCGGGGGAGAGGGGCCGGAGGTAAGACACCGGAGGAGAGGGGCCGGAGGTTATACACCGGGTGTGAGGGGCCGGAGGTTATACACCGGGGGAGAGGGGCAGAAGGTTATACACCAGGGGAGAGGGGCCGGAGGTTATACACCGGAGGAGAGGGGCAGAAGGTTATACACCGGGGGAGAGGGGCCGGAGGTTATACACCGGGGGAGAGGGGCAGGAGGTTATACACCGGGGGAGAAGGGCCGGAGGTTATACATCGGAGGAGAGGGGCCGGAGGTTATACACCGGGTGTGAGGGGCCGGAGGTTATACACCGGGGGAGAGGGGCAGAAGGTTATACACCGGGGGAGAGGGGCCGGAGGTTATACACCGGAGGAGAGGGGCAGAAGGTTATACACCGGGGGAGAGGGGCCGGAGGTTATACACCGGGGGAGAGGGGCAGGAGGTTATACACCGGGGGAGAGGGGCCGCAGGTTAGACACCGGAGGAGAGGGGCCGGAGGTTATACACCGGGGGAGAAGGGCCGGAGGTTATACATCGGAGGAGAGGGGCCGGAGGTTATACACCAGAGAAGAGGGGCCAGAGGTTATACACCGGGGGAGAAGGGCCGGAGGTTGTACACCGGAGGAGAGGGGCCTAAGGTTATACACCGGGGGAGAAGGGCCGGAGGTTGTACACTGGGGGAGAGGGGCCGGAGGTTATACACCGGGGGAGAGGGGCCGGAGGTTATACACCGGGGGAGAGGGGCAGGAGGTTATAAACCGGAGGAGAGGGGCCAGAGGTTATACACCGGGGGGGAGAGGGGCCGGAGGTTATACACCGGGGGAGAAGGGCCGGAGGTTAGACACCGGAGGAGAGGGGCTGCAGGTTATACACCGGGGGAGAGGGGCCGGAGGTTATACACCAGAGGAGAAGGGCCGGAGGTTATACACCGGGGGAGATGGGCAGGAGGTTATACACTGGGGGAGAAGGGCCGGAGGTTATACACCGGAGGAGAGGGGCCGGAGGTTATACACTGGGGGAGATGGGCCGGAGGTTATACACCAGAGAAGAGGGGCCGGAGGTTATACACCGGGGGAGAAGGGCCGGAGGTTGTACACCGGAGGAGAGGGGCCTGAGGTTATACACCGGGGGAGAAGGGCCGGAGGTTGTACACTGGGGGAGAGGGGCCGGAGGTTATACACCGGGGCAGAGGGCCGGAGGTTATACACCGGGGCAGAGGGGCCGGAGGTTATACATCGGGGGAGAGGGGCAGGAGGTTATAAACCGGAGGAGAGGGGCCAGAGGTTATACACCGGGGGGGAGAGGGGCCGGAGGTTATACACCGGGGGAGAGGGGCCGGAGGTTATACACCGGGGGAGAGGGGCCGGAGGTTATACACCGGAGGAGAGGGTCCGGAGGTTATACACTGGGAGAGATGGGCCGGAGGTTATACACCGATGGAGAGGGGCCGGAGGTTATACACTGGGGGAGATGGGCTGGAGGTTATACACCGGAGGAGAGGGGCCGGAGGTTAAACACCGGAGGAGAGAAGCCGAAGGTTATACACCAGGGAAGAGGGGCCAGAGGTTATACACCGATGGAGAGAGGCCGGAGGTTATACACCGGAGGAGTGGGGCAGGAGGTTATACACCGGAGGAGAGGGGCCGGAGGTTATACACCGGGGGAGAGGGGCCGGAGGTTAGACACCGGAGGTTATACACTGGGGGAGAGGGGCAGGAGGTTATACACCGGGGGAGAAGGGCCGGAGGTTATACACCGGGGGGAGAAGGGCTGGAGGTTATACACCGGAGGAGAGGGGCCGGAGGTTATACACCGGGGGAGAAGGGCCGGAGGTTATACACCGGGGGGAGAAGGGCTGGAGGTTATACACCGGAGGAGAGGGGCCGGAGGTTATACACCGATGGAGAGGAGCCGGAGGTTATACACCAGAGGAGAGGGGCCAGAGGTTATACACCGGAGGAGAGGGGCCCGGGGGTTATACACTGGAGGAGAGGGCCAGGAGGTTATACACTGGGGACGAGGGGCCAGAGGTTACACAAAGGGAACGAGAGGCTGGAGGTTATGCACCGGCGAGGAGGGGCCGGAGGTTATTCACAGGGGCATTGGGGGCAATGAGGCGATATGAGAAATCTGAATTCAGTGATTAAGATGTGTGTCCTAATACTTTTCTCCATATGACAAAAAAATGACAAATTGAATTACCTCTCGGTTTTCACAAGGGTATCCATCCAATTTGTGTATATTTGAAGGACACTAAAAAAAATACAAAGCAAATACAACATAGTATAAATTCAATTCTTTAAGCTAAGAATCCCCTTTAAAACTAAAATTATACTTAAATACTCTTATAATAGCATATTAGCCCTTTAAATGCCAGAATCAACACTGATGATGGTGATTAAAGGGAAGGAATGAGTGAGGATCCCTCATTAATCAGGTCACAGAGAATACATGAGACCCATGCCGAGTAATGGCAGACAGCCCAGGACACATTCACATTTTTTTGGCCATATTTCCTTATGTTATTTATGCCCTGATAATTGACTGTGTACCATTATATGCCAGTACTTACTTAATAGTTAAAAAACTAAATAAAAAAATTCATTTTGGGATTCAAACATAAAAATTCATTTCAAAAGGAACGTCAAAAGAAAAACATTAACCCTCCAAACATGCATTTTTTTCCAAGAAAGATAATAACGTGTTAAATAAGTCTCGGCGGATTGAACTGTATAGTATCATTTATTACTGTATTTCCGAAAAAGTATAAGAGAAACAGCAGCAGAATTGCTTTTTTTACTGAAATAAAAATTAATATCAATTAAAAACTAACGCATGTGAGACATTATATGGCAGCTATCACTCACAACTAATTACTCAAAAGACAAAGAATAAGATTGCTGCATTAAAACAAACAAACAAAGTTATCACAGCTATAGTGTAAAATAGAAAAGTTAGAAAAATTAATCTGAACTTTCTTGAGAGCGACACTTTTGTTTTGGAAATTAAAACAATAAAAAAAGGAATACAGAAAGAAAAATTATTGAATATGCAGAATTCTGTGTTGTTACCTGGCTTGAATTTCCTGTACACATTTCTGGTATATCACAGTCGTTTACAGCATCCCGACAAAACACTCCTTTTTGAATAAACTTCAAGAAATATTGGGCGGTACATAAGTTAAAGGTGCACATATAATAACTGTATAATATGCATCAATCATATTTTGTCAACAGTCTTTATCGAGTTTAAAGGGAATGGTTTTATGCAAGCACCTAGCAAAGCAAGTGGTCATGGGGTAGAAACACTGAAACACTGGTAAGCACGAATATTAGGATTACAGTAGGATGGGAAAATTGTTCAATATTTTGGCTTGATAAGAAGTGCTAGATCAGTGGGGATCCGACATCTGGGGCTCCCAACTAACCATGTGAATGATAGAAGCTCCTTCCACTTATCAATAATATCACTCACAGGTGATGGAGGAAAATTCAGAAGGAAGAAATGTCATGAACAGGCATGTTAATACCAGAGGAGGTCTGGACTTTGCAGTTATGGAGTCAGCAAAGTGTTGGTGACTCTTCTGGCCTCTGCTCCTCAGCACTAGGTCCCCCGCTCTGTAAAGTTACGGGGTCTCCACTTCTGGGCTGAATTGCCGCAGCTCCTTCCACTTATCAATAATATCAGTCACATGTGATGGGGGAAGATTAAGAAGGAAGAAATGTCATGAACGGGCATGCTAATCCAGTGTCTCCTATTAGGACCGCGCTGGTATCTGTGACCTCTTGCACCACCGGCTGTTCTGTGACATGTTAGAAAAGGCAGAGGACATGGCGAGGGGCTATACACCGGGGGGCAAGAGGCAGGAGGATATACAATGGGGACAATGGGGCTGGATGTTATACACCGGGGTCGAGGGGACGAAAGTTATACACCGTGTATGCCAGGTCCCCAATATGCAAACAGTTCAAGCAACACACATATATATTATACCCACCCAGCGCCCCCTAGACATGTGAAAGGCTCTTGATGTTTGGTGGGCTAATATGGGGCTGTTTTTGGTTATGCTTCTTTTACCTGACATGCGGAGCAGCACAGTCCGTCACTGCACTGGGATCCCTCGGTTAGCATACATTTCCTGCAGCACTCCCCTCCTTCCGTTGTACACTCCTATGGATCAAGAACACAATTTCATTATTGGATTCTGCGTGGCAAGAGTGTATGTAAGTATATGTCATGGAGGCAGATTACACTGCTGCTCCAGGACCCCTAAAACGAGTAATGCTAGTGCTGGTTGGTCCTGGGTTCCTCCAGGGTGGGGCAGCAATGCGTAGGATTCTCCTCCCCTGAGGAATATCATCACTGACAAATAAAGAGGAGGAAATTTGACCTATTAAAAGACATGGAAGGGAAAGTAACATCAAGCCCCAGTACTATCCGCAATCATTACTTTACTGTTCTCATCCAGGGTAAATATATACATACAACATAATATACACTGTATATATAGATATATGTAGATATATATATACACATATATATAATTTGTTGTTTCCTTACCGCCACAGTGCCGCAGTCACATTCTTCTCCTGCTTCAACAAAGCCATTGCCGCATTCAGGGGGATCCAAGAGCTGCAGAGCAAAATGAAAAACAAGTGTTATAGTGATATATACCTGATCTATAGAGACCATGAGTTCAGTATAGAATCACTGCACACGTAGAATATGCTCAAAGTGAACTTTTTATTTATTGACGGCGATGAAGCGACAGCTGACGTTTCGGCCTAACAGCGGCCCTCACTGCGGAGGCACAGCGGTGCTTGCATCCCCCACTGCGCCACCAATGATTTTCTGGTTTACCTCCAGAACTTCTGCTCTTCTGGAATCAGGACCACTGGCCACATTGGATAATCTGCATCTTTTGAAATATTGCCTAGCAGTGATACTAATTACCCGGTGACTACAGACACTCTACTTAAAAAGGGCGACTATGTGATAAAGGCCGCTGTTAGGCCAAAACGTCAGCCGTCGCTTCATCACCGTCAATAAATAAAAAGTTCACTTTGAGAATATTCTACGTGTGCAGTGATTCTATACTGAACTTATACTTACTGGACCATTGGCTCCTACTCACTAGTTTCGTCGAGTGCTAACCGACTCTAGTATCTATAGAGACCATGGTCATACAACTAATACAGCCGATCCGTGGCAATTCCCGTGAAATATTCTCGGAATACTAAAGGGTTTTTTTTTTTTAGTTTTCTGCATTTATTTTAGAGCCAAAATAGAATGATTTATGATAAATGGAGAGCAGTAACTTACCATAATTCCTATGAAGTCTGGTCTGTGACAAAAAATAATAAAATAGCCCCGTAATTGCTAAAAAAAAATGTGAATGCCTGCTCACTGCAAGAGGAAAGGAGTGGCTAAAAAATACAAAAAGCCAGGACAAGGCATGAAAAACACATGGGGACCCACCACTGAAGCTAGACTACAGCAAGCTGTCAACAATAGTGTTTATGCATGTGCCGTAGTGAGTCGCTGCAGATGGTTTACTAATTTTAGGCATAGTACCTCGCCTGGGAATATGGGGGGAACAGCCTTAGTGAAGTGCTGTGTCCCCTTCTAATTTTTCACTTGAATGGGGTATGGTTGCAGTTACCTACACAAAGCAAAGTAGAAGAGTGCCAGCTCTGCGCCCCTTTCATTTTTAGAATCAGTGAGGGATACCACAGTTTGGACCAACACCAATTATTAAGTGATGTCTTATCCAATTCATATGCCAGCTCTTTATAAGATGGCAAAATCCCTTTAATAGTGGAAAAGGGTATCCCTCATTTTGGACTCTTATCTATCAGCTGGAGAGGAGGACCCGACATGTCTATGCATTACACTGACATCTCATTAATTACAATGAAAAATATTCAGAATTGAGAGTCCTCGGTTGTTGATCACAGCAACATGGATATGAAATTACTGGTATTGAAAGGTAACTTCACATCTCAGAGAGAGAGACGTGTTTGGGAGTATAAATTTATGACGACCTTTGACACTCTCAGTGCTGGAATGAATGTGTCGCATGGATTTATGTCTTTTTACATCAATTAAGGAATTTGCTTTCAAGACCTGGTGGGGGCATCACAACACATTAGGAGACCCCAATCAGAGGACTATAAAACATCCGGACTCCTTATCTATGAACTGGTCCAATATTTATGTTTCTCCCTCTCCCATATTGATAGTTCTGCTTCACGTCACTTGTCTTATCCATTGCATTTTTTCTGTGCTGTATTGTGTATAAATATGTGACTCTTCAGATTTTGTATTTGTCCATGCCTGATGAAGAGACCTGAGTAGTCTGGAAAGCTTGCAGTGTGTTACCATCTTTTCAGTTAGCCATTAAAAGGTATTAACCACTGAGGACTCTCAATTCTGAATATTTTTCTATCTACTGGCTAACACGGTACAAAGATATACATCTTTCCTGTAATTACAATGAGGCATTATGTAATGCCTCATATTCCCTGCGGGGACGCTGTAATTAGAAGGATAAGAAGGATCCCAGCAATGGGACACTCTGCGATCGGCTTATCATCAAGGGTTCCTTCTTATATCCCAAATCTGTATGTATGGTCCTTACCTCAAACAAGAATAATGACACGCACCTTTAAGGGTTTATTAAACAGACAGGCTCCGCCACCGCTGTTCAGAAAATCATGGTATTCCTGGACATCGCAGGATGAGAACTTGTTGGGGAGATAATAGCTGTAACACAGAAAGCAATAATTATACAGATGCAGACTTAAAACAGACAACATCATGTGTCAGGAGGAGAGGTACGGTAAGTCCTATTGATTGATATTAGGCATACTCCATGGTGATTCCTTAAAGGGATCTTCTATTTATAATTTTTAAATACCTACCTGCTTTGCTGGGTTAGACGACACGAGTCGCTGAGCCCAGCGATTGCCTGCAGTGGTTACATGCACTGTAGTGGTGATGTCACTGCTGCAGCAGCGGAAAGGCGTCACCGGAGCACGGGGAAGATGAGTAATGTTTAGTTTTTAGTTTTTAACATACACAACTGGGGGCAATCCTGTTTTTGTATTTTTGGTTTTATTTATGGGTGTTCTACTTGGAACAGTTGTCTTTTGTCAATACTCGATTGGAGGCTCACTAAAAAGGTTGAACTATGACTGACAAGTCAATTTCAGCACCATTAACGAGCACTGATTGACTATGCACAAGCCGTGCGACGCTCATTTTGGGAACAATCATTCTTATAAATGCTCATTCCCCGATTATGAGCTTTACAAGATTGGAGACAAACATAAGGCCAGACGCTGCTGTTAGCACCACTTATGCATGATGGGCACCAAGAATGATTATCTCTGGTGGGCCCACCCTACTCCAGTTTGACACTTGTTCACTACTGATAAGCGACTGGTGTAAATGCCCCATTGCAGGGCAGTGAGATCGTTGTCTTTACTTCTTGTAGAGAGCTAATTTGCATATTTGACCCATGAAGTGTTGCCAATAAGACTACAGACTCAATTGCTTTTTTTTTTTGCGAAAATAAAAAAAAACAACATATACAGTGAATGCAGACTTCTGAATCCTAACAGCGTGTGGTGTGCATGCTGTCAGGACTTTCCAGTATTGCAGATGACAGCGGGAGGTCACATGCCGACTAGACGTGTTCATCCTCTCTCAATTCACAGGACGAGAACGTTTAGTTGGAATGTGGCCTGAAGTATGCAAATCGCATGACAGACTGCGCTCACTTCAACCAGAAAACCCTGACATTGTGCTCACTGCGCACTTTAAGGAATCAGAAGTCTTTTATCAGAAGGCCAAACAACCTTTAGGAAAGTCAACTCCACCTCCCAAAACTGCATCGATAGCATTTCATTTCGTCAGCCAAACCCTGCTGTGCACTGATGAGAGGCAAATCCCCTGGAACACTTGTCTGTAGATGTCTTTATTGCATGACTATTCGTGTCAGCCATCTCTGTTCCCCTTGTTGACACCTCTGTGCCGATATTTTGTGTGAAAATTGGCAGTCAATAACCTGTAACTTATGACGTCATGAGTCAAAGAGGATTAGGGATGAAGACCCTGATTTTTTTTTATACTGTGAACCTACTTTTAGGGCTCTGTAACACCCCATGAATAATTTCAATTTCTGGTCGTCTATATATTTTCATTCACATCACAAGTAACGTCAGAAGAGTCCAGCATCTTCTGACCCCTTTGTCTTCCCGTGGCCATACTGAACCAGCAGGATGATGGGAGAAGATGGGGGTCAGAGGGGATAGCACCCAGTTACACAAGTGTTTTGAGGGTCTCTGGCCACAATATCCAATTCTGCTTTGTTCTCTTTTCTTCGATGGCCTCATTTACGTATTTTGATATTCATATTACGTTCATATCAGGCAATTGTCTCCTATTAGGACCCGAAAAAGAATCAAAGGCATGCGATACAATTACTGCTTGCAACATCCAAGCCTTGTTCTTAAGTGACACCGTACACATCTGAAGGTCACTTCAATACAACATACTAATATTTACTCTCGCTGATCAATTTATCCCATATTCTCGAGCCTTTCATCTTTCCCGAGGCCTTTTTTTTTTAGGCTGAGTCGTGGCTTGGTCGGAGACTGTAAGATAAACGCTGCTTTGAAAAAAAAACAATTAGAAGCGGAGGACTCCATTAGACTTCAATGAACACAATCTGTCTGGTGTAATGAGTGGGGCTTTTCATTGGAGACTGTATTACTGTAGTTTATGAAAGTCTGCCGCTTAGATAATTGGACTTTAATGACGAAGACTAACAATCAATTTAGGGCTTAGAAGGAACGGCATGGAACAACAGGCACATTTACCGACAGCCGCTACGGTTTCCCTTGTGAACTATTCATAGCGGGGACTACAGGTTCCAGCATTCAAATATAGAGGAAATGGTATGGAATTATAATATAGGATCCCTACAGCAATCAACTGCAGACAGGGACAGCGGGCATGTGCCCAAGGGACCTTCACCAACTACCCAACCTTACTGCTCAGGGTGGTTACACTTCTTCCGATTTTGCATTTTCTAGGTACACTCATGGCAGATACTATTTATTTATTTTACTCACTTATATAACGCCATTAATTCCACAGCGCTTTACAGACATTATTGGCACTGTCCCCATTGGAGCTCACAATCTAAATATATGAGTATTATATACTCCATTTGAGAGAATATTTTGGCCCTTGAGCTCTCGGCTCTACATTGGATGGTGACCTGTGCGCGGTTAGGCTGGAATGTGGGGTGCACTGGTTGGGATTAGAATATTTGCATATGCTAAATTCTCCCTCTTTTGTTTCTGTACCTTTAAAGAGGTTTTCCACTGTTAGGAATAATTAGTTTTTACTTAAATGCATGCATTTCCGCTTAAAAGTAATTTTCCCAATTGTCTTTCATTATTGAGCATGCGCCGGCATATGCCATGGCGTTCTATGGCCTGGAAGTATACAAGTATACTTCCGGGCCATAGAACGCAAACGCGTATGCCGGCGCATGCGCAATACTGTTTTTCAGCTTTGCCCACAGTTAGTCAAAGCATACTGCGCACGCGCGAGAGGCCATTTGAATGTGCAGGCGCAAAAATGCTACACAATCGCAGAAATTCACCGAAAGGAATGCATAGAGCAAGCAGAGGAGGGGGGGGACGGAAAATAAGCCCCGCCCATCGGACCGGACCAAGCATATTAACATACAGCGTGGGAGGAATAAAAAGGTATTTATGGATCATACGTGGGGAGTCAAGGGGTATCAAAAGTACTTGTGTAATGCAGAGCTGACACTAAATTGAATGATATTTTTACCTGGTAGCCCAAGAAAGTGGTGACAGATTCCGTGAGATTGTTCTGATGTTCTCACTGAAAAGTTTCCAACTCTTGTATCTGTCTATTTGTGATGCATGTATGTGTAGAATCTGTATATATGTGTGTAATATGTATGTATCCCACCAAGGACAACATCTGCAAGGAGTTTGTATGTTCTCCCCGTGTTTGCGTGGGTTTCCTCCGGGCACTCCGGTTTCCTCCCACACTTCAAAGACATACTGATAGGGAATTTAGATTGTGAGCCCCCATCGGGGACAGTGATGAAAATGTGTGCAAACTGTAAAGCGCTGCGGAATATGTTAGCGCTATATAAAAATAAAGATTACTATTATTATGTACTGTATATGACTTTTAAATCTATATATGCGTAATATGTATGTGTGTAATGTGTATATATATATATATATATATATTTCTTTAAAATCTATATGTGTGTAATATGTAATATGTGTGTGTGTAATGTAGCTATATGTTTGAAATCTACAGTGGGTACAGAAAGTATACAGACCCCTTTAACTTTTTCACTCTCTGTTTCATTGCAGCCATTTGGTAAATTCAAAAAACTTCATTTTTTTTCTCAGTAATGTACACTCTGCACCCCATCTTGACTGAAAAAAACAGAAATGTAGAAATTTTTGCAAATTTATTAAAAAAGAAAAACTGAAATATCACATGGTCATAAGTATTCAGACCCTTTGCTCAGTATTGAGGAGAAGCACTTTTTGAGCTAGTACAGCCATGAGTCTTCTTGGGAATGATGCAACAAGTTTTTCACACCTGGATTTGGGGATCCTCCGCCATTCTTCCTTGCAGATCCTCTCCAGTTCCATCAGGTTTGGATGGTGTACGTTGGTGGACAGCCATTTTCAGGTCTCTCCAGAAATACTCAATTGGGTTTAGGTCAGGGCTCTGGCTGGGCCACTCAAGAATGGTCACAGAGTTGTTCTGAAGCCACTCCTTGGTTATTTTAGCTGTGTGCTTAGGGTCATTGTCTTGTTGGAAGGTGAACCTTCGGCCAAGTCTGAGGTCCAGAGCGCTCTGGAAGAGGTTTTCATCCAGGATATCTCTGTACTTGGCCGCAATCATACTTCCTTCAATGGCAACCAGTCGTCCTGTCCCTGTAGCTGAAAAACACCCCCATAGCATGATGCTGCCACCACCATGTTTCACTGTTGGGATTGTATTGGGCAGGTGATGAGCAGTGCCTGGTTTTCTCCTCACATACCGCTTAGAATTATCACCAAAAAGTTCTTTTCCTATCACATCAGACCAGAGTATCTTATTTCTCATAGTCTGGGAGTCATTCATGTGTGTTTTAGCAGGTCTAGGAAGACTTCTGGTGGTCCCCCAAAATTCTTCCATTAAGGATTATGGAGGCCACTGTGCTCTTAGGAACCTTGAGTACTGCAGAAATTCTTTTGTATCCTTGGCCAGATCTGTGCCTTGCCACAATTCTGTATCTGAGCTCCTTGGCCAGTTCCTTTGACCTCATGATTCTCATTTGCTCTGACATGCACTGTGAGCTGTGAGGTCTTATATAGACAGGTGTGCGCCTTTACAAATCAAGTCCTATCAGTGTAATTAAACACAGCTAGACTCCAATAAAGGAGTAGAACCATCTCAAGGAGGATCACAAGGGAATGGACAGCATGTGGCTTAAATATGAGTGTGAGCAAAGGGTCCGAATACTTACGACCATGTGATAATTCAGTTTTTCTTTTTTTTTTTAATAAATTTGCAAAAATTTCTACATTTCTGTTTTTTTTTCAGACAAGATGGGGTGCAGAGTGTACATTAATGAGAAAAAGATAAACCTTCTTCAATTTACCAAATGGCTGCAATGAAACAAAGAGGAAAAATTTAAAGGGGTCTGAATACTTTCCGTACCCACTGTGTCTGTGTAATGTATATACATATACAAGTGCTTCTCACAAAATTAGAATATCATCAAAAAGTTTATTTATTTGATTTATTCAATACAAAAGGTGAAACTTATATATTACATAGAGTCATTACAGACAGAGCGATCTATTTCACGTGTTTATTTCTGGTAATGTTGATGATTATGGCTTACAGCCAATGAAAACCCAAAAGTCATTATCACAGTAAATTAGAATAAATAACAAAAAACACCTGGAAAGGCTTCCTAAGTGTTATTATTCTGTTTCAGTAGCTCCACAATCATGGGGAAGATTGCTGACCTGACAGATGTCCAGGAGGCAGTCACTGACACACTCCACAAGGAGGGGAAGCCACAAATGGCCATTGATAAAGAAGCCGGCTGATCACACAGTGCTGTATCCAAGCAGATTAATGGAAAGTGGAGTGGAAGGAAAAAGTGTGGTAGAAAAAGGTGCACAAGCAACCGGGATAACCGCAGCCTGGAAAGGATTGGAAAGAAAAGGCCATTCAAAAATTTGGGAGAGATTCACAAGGAGTGGACTGCTGCTGGAGTCATTGCTTCAAGAGCCACAACACACAGACATACCCAGGACATGGGATACAAGTGTCACATTCCTTGTGTCAGCCACTCATGACCAATAGACAACGCCAGAAGTGTCTTACCTGGGCCAAGGAGAAAAAGAACTGGACTGCTGCTCAGTGGTCCAAGGTGTCGTTTTCAGATGAAAGTAAGTTTTGCATTTCATTTGGAAATCAAGGTCCCAGAGTCTGGAGGAAGAGTGGAGAGACCACAATCCAAGCTGCTGGAGGTCTTGTGTGAAGTGTCCACAATCAGTGATGGTTTGGGGAGCCATGTCATCTGCTGGTGTAGGTCCACTGTGTTTTATCAAGACCAAAGTCAGCGCAGCTGTCTACCAGGAAATTTAAGAGCACTTCATGCTGACCTCTGCCGACAAGCTTTTTGGAGATGGAAATGTCATTCTCCAGCAGGACTTGGCCCCTGTCCACACTGCCAAAAGTACCAATACCTGGTTTACAAACAACAGTATCACTGTGCTTGATTGGCAGCAAACTCACCTGACCTTAACCCCATAGAGAATCTATAGGGTATTATCAAGAGGAAGATGAGAGACACCAGACCCAACAATGCAGACGAGCTGAAGGCTGCTATCAAAGTAACCTGGGCTTCCATAACCCCTCAGCAGTGTCACAGGTTGATCGCCTCCATGCCACACCGCATTGATGCAGTAATTGATGCACAAGGAGCCCCGACCAAGTACTGAGTGCATTTACTGAACATACATTTCAGTAGGACAACATTTCGGATTTTAAAATCATTTTATCAAGCTGGTGTTATAAAGTATTCTAATTTACTGAGATAATGACTTTTGGGTTTTCATTGGCTGTAAGCCATAATCATCAACATTAACATAAATAAACACGTGAAATAGATCACTCTGTGTGTAATGACTCTATAGAATATAGGAGAGTCACTTTTTGTATTGCAGAACTGAAATAAATTCACTTTTTGATGATATTCTAATTTTGTGAGAAGCTCCTGTATATGTAGAATCTGTATATACAGTATGTGTAATATTTGTGAGTGTATACATATATATATACATATATATATATACTGTTTGTGTAATAAGTATGTATGTGCATGATGTGGAATATAAGTGTGGAACATCTATGTTTGTATAATGTGTTTATTTGCATGTGCCATACGTACTGTATATATGTGTGTGTAATGTGTATCCATGTGTGCAGTATCTGTATATATGCTTGTGGAGTATGTATATATTTGTGTGTTGTTTATGTAGGTGTGTGATACAGAGATATTTACTATATACTGCCTATATACTATACCATATGTGAGGGTGGAATAGGGGTACTAAGTATTTGTGCAGACTATTTATTTCTATGTTACATTACATTTGGTGGAGGAAGACAAAGTTAGCTATGTTTTTAACATGTGTATACAGTACAGACCAAAAGTTTGGACACACCTCATTCAAAGAGTTTTCTTTATTTTCATGATTATGAAAATTGTAGATTCACTCTGGAGGCATCAAAACTATGAATTAACACGTGGAATTGTATAATTAACAAAAAAGTGTGAAACAACTGAAAATATGTCTTATATTCTAGGTTCTTCAAAGTAGCCACCTTTCGCTTTGATTACTGCTTTGCACACTCTTGGCATTCAGCCTAGAACGGCCGGTGGCTCTAGACTACAATTGCACTAGGGCTGCACGGCTCTAGAGTACTACCGGCTGTAGGTCACTATTACCCCAGTGACCACACGACGCCCAGGTACTATTACGTTAGCGACTGTACGGCTCTGGAGCACTGTTCTGTCGGTGAACGCACGTTTCCAGAGCAACAAAATGAAGTAAAGACGTCCGTGAATTTTCTTAGGACGTCCGCGCCTCCTCCAAACCGACAGGCTCTGGTGGGCGAGTGGGTGGGAGACGGGGTTCCAGGACCATTCTGGTTTGCTTGACACACATTCGTGTTAGGGGGCTCTTGGTCCTGCTGTGGAGAGCAATGAGGATACGGGGTGGCAGTACACGCCGTACTCAGTCTCTGTGTGGGAGTACAGTAGTGACCATTCACTCTGTATCCCTCCAGAAAACCTAAAAAGAAACGACGCACACTGAGTAGATAAGGGTCTAATGAAAGACCCGTGTCCACCTCCTACTGACACTAAACTGAACATCCTACTTCCTGTCGGTGGGGTGTACACTGCGAAGGAGGAGCTAACTTTTTTCTACATAGTGTCAGCCTCCTAGTGGCAGCAGCATACACCCCATGGTTCCTGTGTCCCCCAATGAGGCGATAGAGAAATGTATTTTTCTGATATCAAATTGAAAGTGAGCGTAAAACTTGGGCACTGATTTATTAACTCAAAGCCAAAATCTTACAATAATCTGTCGCCACCTAGAGGACAAAGTCAATCATGGCACAGAAGAAAAAAATGTAAATAAATCATTATTCATTTTTAAGTGCTTCATTTCAAAGTTCAATTTAATTGTTCCAAATTTTACTGTCACCTGAATAAGGTATTTATTGGTTAAAGTAAAAACTCTGCTTTATGTGGGTGACTACTTTTTTATTCTCTATTCCTCCATGATAAAGGGAAGATTCCCCACACACAATGATGCAGAGCGGACCTAGAGCTCAGGGCGCAGCCATGTATTCTGTGTTCTGTCAGTCATTGTAATACTAGCTGATAGTGATGCTATATTTCCCCTGCCGCAGATCCAGCTTGAGAAGCCGCTAGTTGAACAGTTTCTACCATGGGCTGATTGAATGGTCGGTTTCTTATACTACTTACCCAATATCTTCCATGATGCACCCAAACCATTTATCTTCACATATACACTCGCCTGGAAAACAATAAAACAGACTTTGATATAACATCATTACGTTTTATATGTATGAAGCTGAATTAAAGGGGTTGTCCAGGGTCTCCCATATCTGCATTAGAAAGTGCGCAGCGCCCCTGATGACATACTCCTGGCAGGTGCGCACTTGTCCTACTCATTCTTGGACAGGTGCACATGTCCTGGCAGGTATATAAAGACTTCATGTTCCATCTCATGTGTGCCATTCAGATGCAGAAGAGAGAAAGACAAACCCTATAACAAGCTAGGCTGTGTTCACGCATTCTACATAATTATACTGTGCTTTATTACCATACTCTGCAGTCTGTTATTAACTCTTAACTTACAGGATGTACAGTAACTCAGGATCAGTAATGTAATGTATGTACACAGTGACTACACCAGCAGAATAGTGAGTGCAGCTCTGGGGTATAATACAGGATGTAACTCAGGATCAGTAATGTAATGTATGTACACAGTGACTACACCAGCAGAATAGTGAGTGCAGCTCTGGAGTATAATACAGGAGGTAACTCAGGATCAGTAATGTAATGTATGTACACAGTGACTGCACCAGCAGAATAGTGAGTGCAGCTCTGGGGTATAATACAGGATGTAACTCAGGATCAGTAATGTAACGTATGTACACAGTGACTGCACCAGCAGAATAGTGAGTGCACCTCTGGAGTATAATACAGGAGGTAACTCAGGATCAGTAATGTAATGTATGTACACAGTGACTGCACCAGCAGAATAGTGAGTGCAGCTCTGGAGTATAATACAGGATGTAACTCAGGATCAGTAATGTAATGTATGTACACAGTGACTGCACCAGCAGAATAGTGAGTGCAGCTCTGGAGTATAATACAGGATGTAACTCAGGATCAGTAATGTAATGTATGTACACAGTGACTGCAGCAGCAGAATAGTGAGTGCAGCTCTGGAGTATAATGCAGGATGTAACTCAGGATCAGTAATGTAATGTATGTACACAGTGACTGTACCAGCAGAATAGTGAGTGCAGCTCTGGGGTATAATACAGGATGTAACTCAGGATCAGTAATGTAATGTATGTACACAGTGACTGCAGCAGCAGAATAGTGAGTGCAGCTCTGGAGTATAATGCAGGATGTAACTCAGGATCAGTAATGTAATGTATGTACACAGTGACTGTACCAGCAGAATAGTGAGTGCAGCTCTGGGGTATAATACAGGATGTAACTCAGGATCAGTAATGTAATGTATGTACACAGTGACTCCACCAGCAGAATAGTGAGTGCAGCTCTGGAGTATAATACAGGATGTAACTCAGGATCAGTAATGTAATGTATGTACACAGTGACTGTACCAGCAGAATAGTGAGTGCAGCTCTGGAGTATAATACAGGATGTAACTCAGGATCAGTAATGTAATGCATGTACACAGTGACTGCACCAACAGAATAGTGAGTGCAGCTCTGGAGTATAATACAGGATGTAACTCAGGATCAGTAATGTAATGTATGTACACAGTGACTGTACCAGCAGAATAGTAAGTGCAGCTCTGGGGTATAATACAGGATGTAACTCAGGATCAGTAATGTAATGTATGTACACAGTGACTGAACCAGCAGAAGAGTGAGTGCAGCTCTGGAGTATAATACAGGATGTAACTCAGGATCAGTAATGTAATGTATGTACACAGTGACTGCACCAGCAGAATAGTGAGTGCAGCTCTGGGGTATAATACAGGATGTAACTCAGGATCAGTAATGTAATGTATGTAGACAGTGACTGCACCAGCAGAATAGTGAGTGCAGCTCCGGGGTATAATACAGGATGTAACTCAGGATCAGTAATGTAATGCATGTACACAGTGACTGCACCAGCAGAAGAGTGAGTGCAGCTCTGGAGTATAATACAGGATGTAACTCAGGATCAGTAATGTAATGTATGTACACAGTGACTGCACCAGCAGAATAGTGAGGGCAGCTCTGGAGTATAATACAGGATGTAACTCGGGATCAGTAATGTAATGTATGCACACAGTAACTGCACCAGCTGAATAGTGAGTGCAGCTCTGGAGTAAAATACAGGATGTAACACAGGATCAGTAATGTAATGTATGTACACAGTGACTGCACCAGCAGAATAGTGAGTGCAGCTCTGGAAGATAATACAGGATGTAACACAGGATCAGTAATGTAATGTATGTACACAGTGACTGCACCAGCAGAATAGTGAGTGCAGCTCTGGAGGATAATACAGGATGTAACACAGGATCAGTAATGTAATGTATGTACACAGTGACTGCACCAGCAGAATAGTGAGTGCAGCTCTGGAGTAAAATACAGGATGTAACACAGGATCAGTAATGTAATGATGTAATGTATGTACACAGTGACTGCACCAGCAGAATAGTGAGTGCAGCTCTGGAAGATAATACAGGATGTAACACAGGATCAGTAATGTAATGTATGTACACAGTGACTGCACCAGCAGAATAGTGAGTGCAGCTCTGGAGGATAATACAGGATGTAACACAGGATCAGTAATGTAATGTATGTATACAGTGACTGCACAAGCAGAATAGTGAGTGCAGCTCTGGAGTATAATACAGGATGTAACTCAGGATCAGTAATGTAATGTATGTACACAGTGACTCCACCAGCAGAATAGTGAGTGCAGCTCTGGAGGATAATACAGGATGTAACACAGGATCAGTAATGTAATGTATGTATACAGTGACTGCACCAGCAGAATAGTGAGTGCAGCTCTGGAGTATAATACAGGATGTAACACAGGATCAGTAATGTAATGTATGTACACAGTGACTGCACCAGCAGAATAGTGAGTGCAGCTCTGGAGTATAATACAGGATGTAACTCAGGGTCAGTAATGTAATGTATGTACACAGTGACTGCACCGGCAGAATAGTGAGTGCAGCTCTGGAGTATAATACAGGATGTAACTCAGGATCAGTAATGTAATGTATGTACACAGTGACTCCACCAGCAGAATAGTGAGTGCAGCTCTGGAGGATAATACAGGATGTAACACAGGATCAGTAATGTAATGTATGTATACAGTGACTGCACCAGCAGAATAGTGAGTGCAGCTCTGGCGTATAATACAGGATGTAACACAGGATCAGTAATGTAATGTATGCACACAGTAACTGCACCAGCAGAATACTGAGTGCAGCTCTGGAGTATAATACAGGATGTAACTCAGGATCAGTAATGTAATGTATGTACACAGTGACTGCACCAGCAGAATAGTGAGTGCAGCTCTGGAGTATAATACAGGATGTAACTCAGGGTCAGTAATGTAATGTATGTACACAGTGACTGCACCGGCAGAATAGTGAGTGCAGCTCTGGAGTATAATACAGGATATAACTCAGGATCAGTAATGTAATGTATGTACACAGTGACTGCACCAGCAGAATAGTGAGTGCAGCTCTGGAGTATAATACAGGATGTAACTCAGGGTCAGTAATGTAATGTATGTACACAGTGACTGCACCGGCAGAATAGTGAGTGCAGCTCTGGAGTATAATACAGGATATAACTCAGGATCAGTAATGTAATGTATGTACACAGTGACTGCACCAGCAGAATAGTGAGTGCAGCTCTGGAGTATAATACAGGATGTAACTCAGGGTCAGTAATGTAATGTATGTACACAGTGACTGCACCGGCAGAATAGTGAGTGCAGCTCTGGAGTATAATACAGGATATAACTCAGGATCAGTAATGTAATGTATGTACACAGTGACTGCACCAGCAGAATAGTGAGTGCAGCTGTGGGGTATAATACAGGGTAAGTAATACATTTACAAACTTACTTAAGCACTAGTTACATGCACCTATTTGTGGATTTGTTGACCAGTACATTATACAGATGGTACATTTAGATTACGTACCTCTCCGCAGCTTCTTCTTATCTGAGAAAATACCTAAATTATGAGCCAGGGATTGCGCCAGTGTGATAGCCATGACATCCGTCCTGCCGAACTAAGAAGAGAAGAGAGAAGTGTCTGGGAGTTATTGGATATTTTGCCACTTGCTTGTACTTAGGCCGTTGGCTGACGTGCTCACTCCTTATGCAGCTTATACAGTGAATGAAGTATATGTCCCGCTCCTTCGGTGGTCCCTTATTTTCACCTATATGATACATTAAATATACTGGACCCCCCATCATCTGAATCCTACATTCTACTTTTCCACTCAAAAAGTAAAATTGTCAATAGTTTTGAGATACAATAAGTGTGGTCATTTAGTAATAGTGATAGTGACATTTTGAGAAACGGCTGCCGTAACAAACTTATTCTGTTTCTTGGAGGCCATAAGGATTTGTAATTGCATATACATAGACGATCCTGTGTATACTGGGGATTTATTGGCCGATGCTTTAGACAGTGCTGGGATTTCCTGCTTGGAGAGAGAAAGAAAGAGCTGCTTCCTTCAGAATACAAGCAGTTCACATGGCTGCAGTGGAGCACACAGGGGGTGGAATACCAGGAAAAGAACAATAGAAAAGCAAATGATTGTACTCTTTGACATGGTATGGAGGGGATTTTTTTCTTCTATACCTACCTCATTCACTCCGCCTCCTTTCTGCAAGGAGCATACTCCGCCGATGTACGCTGCTCCACTACGGCTGCTTTCAAACTGACTCCCCCTTGAAGAAAAATGTACATTGCAGTAATTAAGGCCTCTTTCACACATCAGTTTTTTCCAATCAGTCGCAATACATTAAAGTTTGAAAAAAACGGATCCTGCGTAGATTGTGAAAAGCTGATGAGACGGATCAGTTTTTTTGACGAATCCGTCGCAGCAGCTGTAGCTTGAGGCCTCTTTCACACATCAGTTTTGTGCCATCAGTCGTAATCTGTCGTTTTTAGGAAAAAAAAGAGTGGGAGAAGAGGGTTGCATTGACAATTCAACCCAATGGGCAGCACTTTGAACACATTTTATAAGTGGTCATAAACTTGTAAATAACTCATGAAAGAATAAAGTTACGTTAAAACCAAACACACCATTGTTTTTCTTGTGAAATTTTCAATAAGTTTGATGTGTCACATGACCCTCTTCCCAATGGAAAAAATAAAGTTGGATGCAAAATGGCTGACTTCAAAATGGCCGCCATGGTCACCACCCATCTTGAAAAGTTTCCCCCCTCCCATATACTAATGTGCCACAAACAGGAAGTTAATATCACCAACCATTCCCATTTTATTTAAGTGTATCCATATAAATGGCGCACCCTGTATATAGAGGTGTTATCAGTCTTTCTGGAGGGGGGGGCGAGTGCGCTGTGACATCACCTATTGTGAAAGGTGGATCCTGTGTTATCTACTGTATATAGAGGTGTTATCAGTCATTGGACAGGAGGAGGAGGTGAGCTGTGACAGCACCTTTGGTGAATCCTGTGTTATCTACTGTATATAGAGGCGATAGTCATTGTACAGGGGAGGAGATGATCTGTGACATCACCTATGGTGAATCCTGTGTTATCTACTGTATATAGAGGTGTTATCAGTCATTGGACAGGAGGAGGAGGTGAGCTGTGACATCACCTATGGTGAATCCTGTGTTATCTACTGCATATAGAGGTGTTATCAGTCATTGGACAGGAGGAGGAGGTGAGCTGTGACATCACCTATGGTGAATCCTGTGCTATCTACTGTATATAGAGGTGTTATCAGTCATTGGACAGGAGGAGGAGGTGAGCTGTGACATCACCTATGGTGAATCCTGTGTTATCTACTGCATATAGAGGTTTTATCAGTCATTGTACAGGAGGAGTAAGAGGGTGAGCTGTGACACCTAGCTGTATGAATTGTATATAGAGATGTTATAGGTAGTGATGACAATGTGTGCAAACTGTAAAGCGCTGCGGAATATGTTAGCGCTATATAAAAATAAAGATTATTATTATTGTAATCCTGTCTCTTATTACAGTCTCATTATCAAGACTACTGAAAGGTTTTCAACACAGAAAAGTATATATTAGTTGTAATGGACATAGTGACTAGTTTGAAAATGGCCAGATTTTTTTTTTTTGTAATATATTTAAACCATAGGCAATTTTCTGATGAAAATTGCAGACAATTTCCACGGATTAAAAAATTACGTACGAGAAGAGGTGGACAACATCACTCTTGTCTTTAATAAAATCCCTCCTGTATTTCATAAATTCTTTTAGAGTCTTCAGAGGATTTTCATAAATGCTGAATTTATTGTCGTTCGCCCAAGTTTCCATAGCGACAAGCACTATTCTCGTGTTTAGCTGTTCCTTATATATCTAATGCAGAATGGAAGAGAAGGAAAGAAAGAAAGTAGCTTGTCAGGGATGGCTCACACTGCGGCACGCGGTATACAGACTTATCAATGTGTCAGAAATGAAAACTGGAATGAAAGGGACCCCGAAGCAGATAAACCAATCAGGGACGGGTCAGAGGGTCCCGCGGCCGAAGCCCTAACCTGGAGCCGCATCATCTGTTACTGTGTTGGGGTAATGAAAAAAAAAACATCAGTCCTCGGTCACAAAAAAAGCACATGACCAAAGGGGCAGACACATCATTGATTTTGCGCCTTTTTACAGAGTACAACTGTCCCTAAATGTGAATGTTATAATTATTAGATAATTACTCCAATACCGCACCCTACAGATGTACAGTGGGGATAAAAGGTATCAAGTCAGCCACCAATTGTGTAAGTTCCCCCACTTACAAAGATGAGAGAGGTCCAAATGAGAAAACAAATCCAGAAAATCTCCTTGTCTGATTTGCCAAGATTTATTTTGCAAATTACGGTGGAAAAAAAAGTATTTGGTCACCTAAAAACATGCAAGATTTCTGGCTCTCACAGACCTGTAACTTCTTCTTTAAAGGGAATCTGTCACCCATATTTAGTGATATCATGTAAAGATATCACTAAAGAGTGCGTCCCATAAGGATTCTATCAGGGCTTTTGACTCCCCCGACCCCGCACCTTTGAGGCATAAATACCTTTTTCAGCTTGGTGGGGATGCATGCAGATTGCCGCGGGCGTGGCTTACTAGTCTTCTCCCCCCCCACCTCCTCGGCTTGCTTCACGTAATCTTCGTCTGTGAATACCACAGACGCCGTTGGTTTCCGCAATGTAAAGGCCTCCGGAGCCTGTGCAGTATGCTTTGCCCAACTGTGGGCGAAGCATATAATCGCTACTGTGCATGCGCCGGTATTTTCCAGGGCGGTCTATGCCCCGGAAGGCTTCACATGCAGGACACACTTCCGGGGCTAAGAGGCTCCTCTGTCCTCCACTCATTACCTGTAGTAATGGCACCTGTTTGAACTTGTTATCAGTATAAAAAGACACCTGTGCACACCCTCAAACAGTCACACTCCAAACTCCACTATGGTGAAGACTAAAGAGCTGTCGCGAGAAACAAAATTGTGGCACTGCACCAGGCTGGGAAGACTGAATCTGCAATCGGCAAGCAGCTTGGTGGGATGAAATCAACTGTGGGAGCAATAGTAAGAAAATGAAGGCCATACAAGACCACTGATAATCTCCCTCCATCTGGGGCTCCATGCAAGATCTCACCCCGTGGGGTCAAAATGATCACAAGAACGGTGAGCAAAAAACCCAGACCTACACGGAGTGACCTAGTGAATGACCTGCATAGAGCTGGGACCACCGTAACAAAGGCTACCATCAGTAAAACACTACGCCGCCAGGGACTCAGATCCTGCAGTGCCAGATGTGTTCTCCTGCTTAAGCTAGTACATGTCAGGGCCCGTCTGTAGTTTGCTAGAGAGCATTTGGATTATCCACATGAGTATTGGGAGAATGTCATATTGTCTGATGAAACCAAAGTAGAACTGTTTGGTAGAAACAAAACTCGTCGTTTTTGGAGGAGACAGAATGCTGAGTTGCATCCAAAAAACACCATACCTACTGTGAAGCATGGGTGCGACAACATCATGCTTCGGGGCTTTTTCTCTGCAAAGGGACCAGGACAACTGATCCATGTACATGAAAGAATGAATGGGCCCATATACCGTGAGATTTTTAGTGCAAACCTCCCTCCATCAGCAAGGGCATTGAAGATGAAACATTTATGGGTCTTTCAGCATGATAATGATCCCAAGCACACTGCCAGGGCAACTAAGGAGAGGTTTCGTAAGAAACATATGAAGGTCCTGGAGTGGCCTAGCCAGTCTCCAGATCTCAACCCCATAGAAAACCTTTGGAGAAATTTGAAATTCCATGTTGGCCAGCAACAGGCCCAAAACATCATTGCTCTAGAGGAGATCAGCATGGAGGAATGGGCCAACATACCACCAACAGTGTGTGCCAACCTTGTGAAGACTTACAGAAAACATTTGACCTCTGTCATTGCCAACAAAGGATATATAACAAAATATTGACATGAACTTTTGTTAGTGACTAGTGTTGAGCATTCCGATACCGCAAGTATCGGGTATCGGCCGATATTCGCTGTATCGGAATTCCGATACTTAGTTCCGATACTTTTTTCATATCGAATACCGGAATCGGAAGTTCCCATAATGCTAGGAGCCCGCTCGATTTGATTCAGCCAATGGGGATCCTCAGAAGTGTGGGCACATCCTGTTAGGCATGTAGGCATGTTAACTACTGGCATGGCTGTGATTGGCTGCTGAAATGATGTCATGATGCACTATAAAAACCGCAGCAGCCGCCATTTCGGGTTCACTCTGCTGTGAATTCAGTTAGGGACAGGCTGCTGTTGAAGACTGTGAGGGACAGTTAGAAATAGCGATCATCAAACATATCTATTGCTCTACCCAGGCTACATAATCAACCACTGTAGCATTTTTTTAGCCTAGCAGCGCTGTTTTAATAGCTGTCTGCAAGGGCTGTGTGAGTGCAGACCCACGCTGTGTAGTGTGTCCTGCAGGCACGTTTGCTTGTAGGCCGCCCAGCGTGTGTCTCTGCCTCATACACATTTTTCTTTTATTGCTGCTTTTTTTTTCTCCTGTATAGTGTGCTTCCATACGTATCCATATACGTTGGTTGCAAACACTAAAGGAGTGGACAGCGGAGCGTTTCAGCAGCCTTTCAGTGCTATAGTCCATTTCTCTGCACTGTTTTTGGCTGTCTGATAGGTCTCTCTGTGTGTGAGTGCAGCTCACGTTGCAGTGTGTTCTACAGCCACCGCTGGTTGTAGTCCGCTCAGCGTGCGTCACTGCCTCATACATAGTCCTTTTTTTGCAGCTAATTTGTCCAGATTTTTGCTCCTATATTAGTGTGCTTCCATCCGCATCCATTGTCATTGCTTGGTTGCAAACACTATATAGGATTAGATAGAAGAGCCTTTTTGCTGGCTTGTGCCCTTCAGGGCCAGCCAGACTAGTATCACCCTATTTTTTGGAGCCTCATCAATTGCATTGTAGGTTAGCTTCCTGCATTGTAATCGCTCCAAAAAGTTTGTGATACTATAGCTTTCAAACTTTGGTCACATCCTTTTCTTCCCCCCCCCCCAAAAAAAAAGGAAATAAAGCTCACCAAACACTCCACTTTAGAGTTGTGTAGGCCACATTAGATCATATTAAAGTGTAGTACACACACTCTTAGCCAAATTAGTGTTTCTTATACTGGTTAGCAGGTGTTCAGGAATAAGAACACTAAGCCACCCCTTTTTTACTTTTCTGCCTATCTTTATCAGTCTACCAAGATGAAGAAGGCAGGGAGTAAGGCACGTGGTCGTGGCCGTGGAGTTTCAGCAGGGAGAGAACGGGGGGATTCAGCAGGGAGAGGACGTGGGGATTCGGTGTCTGCTGCGGCCACCAGTGACCCGGCATCCCCCACTTTTACCAGGCAACAGTCCTTCATGCGCAGCTTTGTAGGACCTCGCCGTACCCCACTGCTGCGTGACGAACAAATTGAAGCCGTTGTCGGATGGATGGCAGCTAACGCATCCACTTCAATGACTTCCGCATCCTCCCAGGGCAAGAGCACTGAAGAGCAACCATCTGTCTCTTCACCACCTGCCAAATTGCCCAGGCAGTCTGAGAGCCCTGGACAGGAGCCATCTCAATCTTTACTTCGGTTCTCAGAATCTGTTGGCTTTGAAAGAGGTGGCCAGCCAAGCAGCATTCTAGAGCGTGAAGAAGAGGGAGTATGCAGTGATGCGCAACTGCTTTTTCCCTCTGAATCTGAAGAGGCGGGTGGGCCAGTGCCTATTGTCAGCACACCTCAGTGCTCATCTGATGATGATGAGACTCAGTTGCCAATTTATGGTGCGTACGGTGCTGGCGAGACAACCCAGGACCAGCCGGTGCTTGAAGAGGGGAGTGGAGATGATGAGGTCCTTGACCCATCATGGCGTCAGCCACAGGAAGGTGCTGGGAGCAGCTCTGAGGAAGAGATTCCCCGAACGACCAAAAGAGGAGGGAGAGGGCGGGGGCAGACTTGGTTGCCTGTAGCCTCCACTTTGGCACCCGTGAGGCGCAATCCTCTTCCAAAACAGAAAACGGGCGCTCCCAGGACTTGCAGTGCGTGGTCTTTTTTTGACACAGTTGCAGATGACATTTGCTTTGTCAAATGCAAGCTGTGTCATCAGAAAGTTAAACGAGGGAAAAATGTGAGCAACCTCAATACCACAAATATGTGGAAACATGTGCGTACCAAGCACGAAGTGGAGTAACACAGACACACTGAAGATGTAGGCCAACCTTCAGCAGCACCTACCACCTCTTCAGCTCGTGTTGGGGCCTCTTCCTCCAGCTCACACACTGCTGGTTCGGCTTCCTCACTGGAACGCCATGGAAGAACCACTGCCACTGTAGTCCAGAGACCCAGTGAAATTCCACCCACTGAACCACGTTCTCAGTCATCAGCACACTCCCAGGCCACTCACCAGCAATCGGTAGCACAGGCATGGGAGAAAAAGTGGCCATACTCGGCAAACCATCCCCGAGCACTGGCTCTGAATGCCGGCATTGCCAAACTACTGGCCCTTGAGATGCTGTCATTCAGGCTGGTGGAGACTGACACCTTCCGGAACTTGATGTCATTGGCAGCTCCACAATACAATGTGCCCAGCCGCTTTTATTTCAGCAGGCAAGCCGTCCCTGCCCTGCAAAAGCATGTGGAGGGAAAAATTAAAAATGCGCTACTAAACGCCATCAGTAGCAAGGTCCACCTGACCACCGATGCGTGGACCAGTAGCCATGGACAGGGACGATACCTTTCCCTCACTGCCCATTGGGTCAATGTTGTGGAGCCGGGTACAGATCTGGAGAGTGGCTCTGTACGTATTCTGCCAACTCCAAGGATTGCAGGAATGCAGTCTGTACATATTGAGTCCTCTTCCTACTCTAGTTCCTCGGAATCAGCACTGCATGAGCCTGTTAGGCCAGATATGAGCACAGGTGTGGCCAAACGTCAACAGGCCGTCCTTAAATTAATTTCTTTGGGGAATCGGAGCCACACAGCACAGGAGCTCTGGAATGCCATCAAGCAGGAGAGCGATGTGTGGTTTGTGCCAGCGAATCTCCAGCCAGGTTTGGTAGTGAGTGACAATGGCCGAAATCTAGTGGCAGCTCTGGGCCTAGGCAACCTCAATCACATACCATGTCTGGCACACATGCTCAATTTGGTCGTGCAGAGCTTTCTGAGGGACTATCCGGATCTTGATGCACTGCTGCACAAGGTTCGCCTAGAGTGTGCTCACTTGCGGCGTTCCAGCATGGCAAGATCGCGCATTGCATCTCTGCAACGCCAATTCCGCCTGCCAGAACATCGCATCATATGTGACCTCCCCACCAGGTGGAATTCAACGTTATATATGTTGGAGCGGTTGTGTGAGCAGCAGGCAGCAGTAATGGAGTACCAGCTGCATCAGGCGCAAACAAGTCGCACTGTGCGCCGGACACACTTCACCACCACTGAGTGGGCCACTATGAGGGACATCTGCCAAGTTTTGCGTGCCTTCGATGGCCAGTGCAGATGATGCACTAGTCAGCATGACTGTCCCCCTTATCTGTCTGCTTCAAAAAACCTTACAAGCACTAAAAAAATATTCAGGATTGAGAGTCCTCAGTAGCTAACACGGTACAAAGATATACATCTTTCCTGTTACAAGCACTAAAGGGGGTTTTACACTAAGCAATATCGCTAGCAATATCGCTAAAACGTCACCGGTTTTGTGACGTTATAGCGATATTGCTAGCGATATCGCTATGTGTGATACTTACCAGCGACCGGCTCCCCCGCTGTCCATCGCTGATCGCGCGAGAATGTCCGGCTCCATTTCTCGTCGGGCGCTTCCTGCTGAGACTTCCTGCTGTGACGACGAGCGACGCGTGGAGGCGGGCGGGAGGACGCAGGATCGCTGTGTGTGAATGGTAAGTATCGTGCGCTGCGTCGCTGCTGCATCGCTGTGAGATCTTTCTGTATGAAAGCTCACTAGCGATCATTTAGCGATGCACCAGCGATCCTGACCGGGTCGGATCGCTGGTTGGATCGCTGGTGCATCGCTAAATGTAAAAGGGCCTTAAGTGAGGAGGTTTTTGAAGAGGTCGAGGATGAGGAGTCAGAAATGCCATCTGCTTCTGGCAAGTCTGCGCAACGTGCTTCCACACAAAGGCCCAGGCAGGGGACACTTAGTGAGGAGGATGACGAGGAGTCAATGGAGGAGGAGGAACACATCTCTCCAGAGGAGGGAGGTACACAAGGCTCTAGTAGTCAGTGTGTACAGCGAGGGTGGGGTGATGCTGAGCAGGCTGAGATGCTGCCTCAAGCTGGGGACAGCGTTTCCGGTCCAGTTGGCAGTCTGCAGCACATGGTTGATTTCATGCTGCAGTGCTTGTTAAATGACCGCCGCATCGCCAACATTCTCCACACGGCTGATTATTGGGTGTACACCCTCCTAGATCCTCGCTACCGGGACAACTTACAAAGCCTCATACCACAGTTGAACCGGGAGCGTAAAATGCGGGAGTACCAAGAAACACCTGTGCAGGCCATCATGTTCTCCATTCCCCCCGCAAGTGTTGCTGGTAGTGCTTTTCAAAGCAGCCATGTGGGTAGAGGCAGTGGAGGAAGCTCTGCACAATGAGGTAGCAGAGGCAGTGCCGCAGGACAAGGCAAGGCCAGTATGGCCCAAATGTGGAAAAGTTTTGTGGGACCGCCACAAACGGCTACACCATCACAGACGGCTCCAGTCAGCAGGAGGCAACGTTTCCGTCAGATGGTGACAGACTACTTGTCTTGCCCTGTTAGTGTACTCCCAGACGGCTCTGAGTATTGGGTCTCTAAGCTGGATACATGGCCGGAGCTTAGCCAGTATGCATTGGAGGTGCTGGCTTGCCCTGCTGCCAGTGTATTATCGGAACGTGTCTTTAGTGCTGCAGGTGGTGTGGTAACAGACCGTCGCACGCGACTATCCGCCGATAATGTTGACCGGCTTACTTTTCTGAAAATGAACAAGGCCTGGATCTCACCTGAATTTGCCAGTCCTCTTCCAGAATAAATAATTGGCTGGCAACAGGATCCAGGTCTCCTGTTGTGTTCATGTTTCTATGACCTGAACTTTATTTCCTGGGCTACAGCAACGCCAGTTGTTGCTCAGAAGTGCTGTCCGCACAGACAAAACACTCGCTCATGTGTAAGTGGGGTTCGGTAACGTCAGCTGATCCCCTGCTGTGTGTACGGCAAACTCTCCTGCTGCCTACAACTTCTGACTACCTCTGATTTAATATGTTCTCTGATTTGCCCTCTGTCTCCACTCTGTTTTGAGTATTTCCTCCGGCCTACAACACCGCCTGTTTCTGCTCTCAAGTGCCGTCTGCACAATCAACACTTGTTCCTGTGTTACCTGGGTCCTGTAACATCTGCTCATCTCCAGAGGTGAGTCCGGCAATGTCTCCTGCTTTGTCTACATTCCCACTACTTGTAGTGGAAAAGTGGACAGAGCAGGAGACATTGCCTGACTCACCTCTAGGGAGAAGCTGCTGTTACAGAACCCCAGTAACACAGGAACACGTGTGGATTGGGCAGACGGCTGCTGTACGCATAAACTGGCGGTGTTGGTGGTCACGTGAAATCCTGGAAACAGAGTGGAGACAGATGCCTAATTGGAGCACGTTGACAGTCTGTTGTAGCCTACAAACAATCTAAAACTGCCACCAAGTAGGCCTCGACCTACACCATGATTGTCCCTGGGCTCCAACAACGCCAGTTGGTGCTCGGAAGTGCTGTCCACACAGAAAAAAACACTTGTTCATGTGAAAGTGGGGTTCGGTAACGTCAGCTGATCCCCTGCTGTGTGGAGGGCAAAGTGTCCTGCTCCCTCCAAAGTCAAAATACCTCCAATTTACACCTGGCTCCTAGTAGGCCTCAGCCTGCACCATGATTGTCCCTGGGCTCCAACAACCCAAGTTGGTGCTCGGAAGTGCTGTCCACACAGAAAAAAACACTTGTTCATGTGAAAGTGGGGTTCAGTAACGTCAGCTGATCCCCTGCTGTGTGGAGGGCAAAGTGTCCTGCTCCCTCCAAAGTCAAAATACCTCCGATTTACACCTGGCTCCTAGTAGGCCTCGGCCTGCACCATGATTGTCTCTGGGCTCCAACAACGCCAGTTGGTGCTCGGAAGTGCTGTCCACACAGAAAAAAACACTCGTTCATGTGAAAGTGGGGGTCAGTAACGTCAGCTGATCCCCTGCTGTGTGGAGGGCAAACTGCTGCTGCCTCCAAATTGTAACTACTTCAGATTTAAACATTCTCTGATTTGGCCTCTGTCTCCACTCTGTCTCTAGTATTTCCCCTGACCTCCAACACCGCCAGTTCCTGCTCACAGTTGCCGTCCACGCATTCCACACTTGTTCCTGTGTTCCTGGTGTTCTGTTACGTGAGCAGATCCCCCAATGTGTGTCCGGCACTGTCTCCTGCGCTGTCCACCTTCCCACTGCAAGTGGTGGGAATGTGGACAGAGCAGGAGACAGTGGCAGACACACATCAGGCGATCTGCTGACATTACAGAACCCCAGGAACACAGGAACACGTGTGGATTGGGCAGACGGCTACTGTACGCATAAACTGGCGGTGTTGGTGGTCACGTGAAATCCTGGAAACAGAGTGGAGACAGATGCCTAAGTGGAGCACGTTGACAGTCTGTTGTAGCCTACAAACAATCTAAAACTACCACCAAGTAGGCCTCGGCCTTCACCATGATTGTCCCTGGGTTCCAACAACGCCAGTTGGTGCTCGGCAGTGTCTTTGGCACGGGTACTCCCTGTTGCCCAGCCTGGTTCCAGCATGCCAGCTGTTTCCGGGTAGTGTCAAGGTCACTATGCCAACAATCCGTTGTCCTATCGTCTTGCGGCCGGGTTAGCCGACTCTACGGTGCCTGCAGTTTAGGTGACTCCTATGTGGGCTGCGGGAACTGGCACTGAAGACTGGATCCGTAGTGCCAATGGGACATGGACCCCCTGTAGGACTGTGGGTTTCGGTAACTGCGGCCGGCTTGCGGCCTGGCTACTTTGCTTTGGATGGGTACCTTCTGCTACCCACCCGGGTTCCAGCACTGTCAGCTGGTTCTCGCCAGAGCCTTTGGCCTAGGTGCCTCCATCTTGGTATCCGAGGTCCAGCACTGTCAGCTGGTCCTTGGTAGTGCTTTTTAGCACAGGTACCTCCTGCCTAGTAACCGTGGTCCAGCACCGTCAGCTGTTCCTCGGTAGTGCCATTGGCTCTTGTAGCTTTTGCTACCCATCTGGGTTCCAGCACCGTCAGCTGGTTCTCGGCAGTGTCTTTGGCACGGGTACTCCCTGTTGCCCAGCCTGGTTCCAGCACGCCAGCTGTTTCCAGGTAGTGTCAAGGTCACTATGCCAACAATCCGTTGTCCTGTCGTCTTGCGGCCGGGTTAGCCGACTCTACGGTGCCTGCAGTTTAGGTGACTCCTATGTGGGCTGCGGGAACTGGCACTGAAGGCTGGATCCGTAGTGCCAATGGGACATGGACCCCCTGTAGGACTGTGGGTTTCGGTAACTGCGGCCGGCTTGCGGCCTGGCTACTTTGCTTTGGATGGGTACCTTCGGCTACCCACCCGGGTGCCAGCACTGTCAGCTGGTTCTCGCCAGAGCCTTTGGCCTAGGTGCCTCCATCTCGGTATCCGAGGTCCAGCACTGTCAGCTGGTCCTTGGTAGTGCTTTTTAGCACAGGTACCTTCTGCTTAGTAACCGTGGTCCAGCACCGTCAGTTGGTCCTCGGTAGTGCCATTGGCTCTTGTTCCTTCTGCTACCCATCCGGGTGCCAGCACTGTCAGCTGCTTCTCGCCAGAGCCTTTGGCCTAGGTGCCTCCATCTCGGTATCCGAAGTCCAGTACCGTCAGCTGGTCCTTGGTAGTGCTTTTTAGCACAGGTACCTTCTGCTTAGTAACCGTGGTCCAGCACCGTCAGTTGGTCCTCGGTAGTGCCATTGGCTCTTGTTCCTTCTGCTACCCATCCGGGTGCCAGCACTGTCAGCTGGTTCTCGCCAGAGCCTTTGGCCTAGGTGCCTCCATCTCGGTATCTGAGGTCCAGCAAGGGCAGCTGGTCCTTGGTAGTGGTTTCTAGCACAGGTACCTCCTGCATAGTAACCGGGGTCCAGCAACGTCAGCTGTTCCTCAGTAGTGCCATTGGCTATTGTTCCTTCTGCGGCCAATAGGGGTTCCAGTACTGTCAGCTGGTTCTCGCCAGTTTCTCAGCCTTCTTGTACCTTCTGCTACATTTCCAAGATCAAGCTTTTTGAAATTGTCTTTGGTAATCCTTATTGATCTCCATGACGACGACCCTGATGACGACGACCCTGAAGACCACACCAAAGAAGACCAGAAATATGACCCTAAATAACATGACAAAGAGGACAAAGAACATGAAGACAACCACCAAGATACAGAACAAAAGACAGAAGAACAAGAAGCAGAAGAAGCAAAAGCAGAAGAACAGAAAGCAGAAGAACATTAAGCATAAGACTAAAAATCATCATAGAAGAAATCAAAATTATAAGCAGAAGAAGACTAAGCAGTAAATGGTGGTGAGTCCGTTCCTCCTCGTGGTGCCCCTGGAAAATGCCTGCTGCTGCAGGCCAAACTGAACGCGGACAAATCCTGTTGTAAATCTTTAGTGACAGGCAGAACGTAAGGTGTAATCTTATAACTTTTATAGATAAGTACTACAGGAATGCCTGTCACCATAAGAAAATGAAGACAAAGAAGAATAGGAAGAAGATGAAGAAATAGCATATGAAAATTAATAATAGCTGAATAAGAAGAATATGAAGAATGGAAAAAAAAAATTAATGGGAAGAAGGTGAAGAAGAAGAAGATGAATAAGGTGAAGAAAAAGTTGATGTAAAAAATGCTACTGCTGCGGATCATGAAGGAGAAAGTGTGGGAGAAGTACAAAAGAAGGTGAAGAGCATGGAAGTTGTGAAACATACAGTACATATCTGACAAAATATAAAAAAGGTTAACATAGTCAATATGTTTTTAACTCCGAATGTCTTGAAAAAAAAAATTGAAATTAATGCTATGCCATGTGATTTGAATAAACCACTATGCTTTTAATGTCTCCTCCACCTCCCACAATACATTCTACATGATTCTTATTTGTTTTCAATTATGTAGAATTAGCCAACAAGGAAATAAAAGGGCTTTTTTAAATTCCGATACCGGAAGTCCCATTGACTTGAATGGGACTTCCGGTATCGGAATCGGCGATACCCGATATTTTTTTCGTATCGGGCGATACCATCCGATACGATATTTTGGGGTATCGAACGGTATCGCCCAACACTATTAGTGACCAAATACTTATTTTCCACCATAATTTGCAAAATAAATCTTACCAAATCAGACAAGGTGATTTTCTGGATTTGTTTTCTCATTTTGACTCTCATACTTGTGGTCTACCTATGATGTCAATTACAGGCCTCTCTCATCTTTATAAGTGGGAGAACTTGCACAATTGGTGGCTGAATAAATACTTTTTTTCCCACTGTATACTATCTGATTTGACATATATAAATAAGCATCTTAGAATCTGCACCAATTCTATGTACTATGGATTTTTGATTGCTTGTTATTGCATTTTTGGGGGGTGCAGCAGTTCTGCATTTTTTTTTTCCTTTATAGCACTTTTTTACTATTTATTTTTGAATTGAGAAAAGGAGTAAGGGTGTTGATTCAAACTTATATATATTTTAAATTAAAAATATATATTTTTACTTTGATTTTTAGTCTCTCCAGGGGACTGCCATCATTTAATCTTTTGTACTGCAATACTTTTTCTTCCCTTATGGGAGAGAAATCATCTGCATCCTCTTTTTTAACTCCATGTAGCATCACCAATACAACTGCATACGCAGCTGGTAAAGGAAAACCAGTCACCTCCATGAAACCTAAGGAACCATCTATAATTTTCAGGGATAGCTGGAGAGAAGTCATATAATCAGCATTACAGGGCACGTCACCGCTTTCCGCACTTGTGAATGTTGCAATCTAATTAACAACATCGCCACCTGCAGGTGGATTCTATGCATTTTTACATTGCAATATACTGTATTATTAACACATGTTGTATTTTTACAGCAGTATATTTATCCCATTACTAAATAATAGGTCATAATTAGATACTTTATATTCTAAGGCCATTGTGAATTAAAGTAATTTGTAGTGTGATAATAAAAAAATGACACTTCTGTGTGAACACCAGCTGCATGTTACCTGAATCCTGTCCCTTTTTCGCTTCTGAGATCTTTATAGCATTAGTCCCCAACCTGCCTGTATTATTATATGACGCTCAGTATTGTTATATCTAATTATACTCACTAAATCAGCCATGTTCACCACAGATTTAGCGTAGCTGTTTGTTTGTCCAACAGATAACCGATGCTTCTTATACTGTAAGAAAAGGATATGAAATACTAAATGTTAAGTACCGTACATAAAAAGATGGATAGACAGATAGATAGAGATAGATAATAGATAGAATAGATAATATATAATAGATTGATAGATAATAGATAGATAGATAGATAATATATAGATGATAGATAGATAATAGATAGCTACAGTTGTGGCCAAAAGTATTGACACCCCTGCAATTCTGTCAGATAATACTCAGTTTCTTCCTGAAAATGATTGCAAACACAAATTCTTTGTTATTATTATCTTCATTTAATTTGTCTTAAATGAAAAACACAAAAAGAATTGTCCTAAAGCCAAATTGGATATAATTCCACACCAAACATAAAAAAGAGGGAGGACAAAAGTATTGGTACTGTTCGAAAAATCATGTGATGCTTCTCTAATTTGTGTAATTAACAGCACCTGTAACTTACCTGTGGCACCTAACAGGTGTTGGCAATAACTAAATCACACTTGCAACCGGTTGACATGGATTAAAGTTGACTCAACCTCTGTCCTGTGTCCTTGTGTGCACCACATTGAGCATGGAGAAAAGAAAGAAGACCAAAGAACTGTCTGAGGATTTGAGAATCCAAATTGTGAGGAAGCATGAGCAATCTCAAGACTACAAGTCCATCTCCAAAGACCTGAATGTTCCTGTGTCTACCGTGCGCAGTGTCATCAAGAAGTTTAAAGCCCATGGTACTGTGGCTAACCTCCCTAGATGTGGCCGGAAAAGAAAAATTGAAAAGAGATTTCAACGCAAGATTGTGCGGATGTTGGATAAAGAACCTCGACTAACATCCAAACAAGTTCCATCTGCCCTGCAGTCCGAGGGTACAACAGTGTCAACCCGTACTATCCGTCGGCATCTGAATGAAAAGGGACTGTATGGTAGGAGACCCAGGAAGACTCCACTTCTTACCCCGAGACATAAAAAAGCCAGGCTGGAGTTTGCCAAAACTTACCTGAAAAAGCCTAAAACATTTTGGAAGAATGTTCTCTGGTCAGATGAGACAAAAGTAGAGCTTTTTTGGCAAAGGCATCAACATAGAGATTACAGGAGAAAAAAAGAGGCATTCAAAGAAAAGAACACGGTCCCTACAGTCAAACATGGCGGAGGTTCCCTGATGTTTTGCGGTTGCTTTGCTGCCTCTGGCACTGGATTGCTTAACCGTGTGCATGGCATTATGAAGTCTGAAGACTACCAACAAATTTTGCAACATAATGTAGGGCCCAGTGTGAGAAAGCTGGGTCTCCCTCAGAGGTCATGGGTCTTCCAGCAGGACAATGACCCAAAACACACTTCAAAAAGCACTAGAAAATGGTTTGAGAGAAAGCACTGGAGACTTCTAAGGTGGCCAGCAATGAGTCCAGACCTGAATCCCATAGAACACCTGTGGAGAGATCTAAAAATGGCAGTTTGGAGAAGGCACCCTTCAAATATCAGGGACCTGGAGCAATTTGCCAAAGAAGAATGGTCTAAAATTCCAGCAGAGCATTGTAAGAAACTCATTAATGGTTACCGGAAGCGGTTGGTCGCAGTTATTTTGGCTAAAGGTTGTGCAACCAAGTATTAGGCTGAGGGTGCCAATACTTTTGTCTGGCCCATTTTTGGAGTTTTGTGTGAAATGATCAATGTTTTGCTTTTTGCTTCATTCTCTTTTGTGTTTTTTCATTTAAGACAAATTAAATGAAGATAATAATACCAAAGAATTTGTGTTTGCAATCATTTTCAGGAAGAAACTGAGTATTATCTGACAGAATTGCAGGGGTGTCAATACTTTTGGCCACAACTGTAGATGGATAGATAATAGATAGATAGATAGATAGATAGATAGATAGATAGATAGATAGATAGATAGATGCTGTGATTATCACACCATTAGGTGATCATTAACGATCATTAGTTCCACATATTTCGCCTCGTCCTGGATGTTATTTAATATCCACTGAACCTGGAAATAAAATGAGGAAACGATAAAAGCTTGCAATACTTTTTTGTACAACCTCAGTCATTTTCATTTTCGCAGCTTCAATTATACTTTCTTTCATCTTTATGGGATTTTGAAAACCTGAATATTATTTCTCTTTTTTTGTCTTAGGAACGGAGTTCGGTACCTGATAAATGCATTTCGTAAGCCACAACCTTATTCTTCCATCGTCATATGAGAGCTTGCCTCTTTGCCAGACAATTAGTATTTATTTAGGGTTTTTCTTTTCCTGCGTTCACAGTGCAATGTAGCGCAAATTACATGATAATTATATTTTGCAAGTGATTGCAATTACAACAATATCAAATTTATGTTTTATATATATATATATATATACAGTATATATACACAAACATACAGTGAAGGAATTAATTATTTGATCCCTTGCTGATTTTGTAAGTTTGCCCTCTGAGAAAGACATGAACAGTCTAGAATTTTAAGGGTAGGTTAATTTTAACATTGAGAGATAGAATATCAAAAATAAAATCCAGAAAATCGCATTGTATAAATAATATACATTTTCATTTTGTAGTGAGAATTAAGTATTTGATCCCTCTGGCAAACAAGACTCAATACTTGGTGGCAAAACCCTTGTTGGCAAGCACAGCAGTCAGACGTTTTTTGTAGTTGATGATGAGGTTTGCGCACATGTCAGGAGGAATTTTGGTCCACTCCTCTTTGCAGGTGATCTCTAAATCTTTAATATTTTGAGGCTGTCGCTTGGCAATTCGGAGCTTCAACTCCCTCAATAAGTTTTCTATGGGATTAAGGTCTGGAGACTGACTAGGCCACTCCATGACCTAAATGTGCTTCTTTTTGAGCTACTCCTTTGTTGCCTTGGCTGTATGTTTTGGCTCATTGTCTTGCTGAAAGACCCAGCCTCGACCCATTTTTAATGTCCAGGCGGAAGGAAGGAGGTTGTCACTCAGGATTTAACGGTACATTCAGCCATCCATTCTCCCATTGATGCGGTGAAGTAGTCCGGTGCCCTTAGCAGAGAAACACCCCCAAAACATGTTTCCACCTCCATGCTTGACAGTGGGGATGGTGTTCTTTGTGTCATAGGCAGCATTTCTCTTCCTCCAAACACAGCGATTTGAGTTAATGCCAAAGACCTCAATTTTTGTCTCATCTGACCACAGCACCTTCTCCCAATCACTCACAGAATCATTGCCATGTTCATTGCCATATTTCAGACGGGCCTGCACATTTGCCTTCTGGAGCAGGGGGACCTTTTGGGCACTGCAGGATTCTAAACATTTATGGCATAATGTGTTACCAATGGTTTTCTTGGTGACTGTGGTCCCAGCTGGCTTGAGATCATTAACAAGTTCCCCCCATGTAGTTTTAGGCTGATCTCTCACCTTCCTCATGATCAAGGATAACCCACGAGATGTGATTTTGTATGGTGCCCCAGATCGATGTTGATTGACAGTCATTTTGTATTTCTTCCATTTTCTTACTATTACACGAACAGTTATCTCCTTTTCACCCAGCGCTTTTCATATGATTTTGGAGCCCATTCCAGCTTTGTGCAGGTCTGTGATCTTGTCCCTGACATCCTTAGAAAGCTCTTTGGTCTTGCCCATGTTGTAAGGGTTAGAGTCTGACGGATTAATTTATTCTGTGGACAGGAGTCTTTTATAAAGGTGACTATGTAAGACAGCTGTCTCTAATGCAGGTAATGAGTTGATTAGGAGAGTCTAACTGGTCTGTATGAGCGAGAACTCTTAATGGTTGATGGGGGATCAAATACTTCTCACTGCAAAATGCAAGTAAATTTATATAATTTATACAATGTGATTTTCTGGATTTCATTTTTGATATTCTATCTCTCAATGTTAAAGTTAACCTACCCTTAAAATGATAGACTGTTTATGTCTTTGTCAGTGGACAAACTCACACAGCAAAGGATCAAATAATTATTTCCTTCAATGTATATACTTTTGCACACTAGAAACACAATAGTTCTTGTAAAGAATTTCTTTTTGTATTGGTTCATCTAAAGAACAGAAACATTTGCATGTTTCCATCGTCAGAGCTCTGTGAGGCCTTGATTTTTTTTTGGAACTGCTTTTAATTTTTATTAGTGCTTTTTTGCTGTACATACTGCACAGTTTTTTGTTGCTTTCTCTGGAAATGGAATGAACAAAAACAGCAGATCTCGATTTTTTTATTGCACGTGTGACAAATAATATTATCATTTTATTCTACATGCCATTACAGACGCTGTGATACCTATTATGTATGTTTTTAATTTTTTGCAGTCTTTTTTTTAGGAAAAAATACTTTTTTTAACGTAAATTTTATTTTTCTTTTCTTAAAAAATACAAACAACAATGAAAACTATCTTTACTATTTTTTTTGGACATGTCTGATTGCACTGGATGACTTAAACATCTAACCTTCTGATCACTCAGACAATACAATAATATACTTCTCTATAAGGGCTCTTTCACACGTCCATATATTTCCGGTACAGTAAAAAACTATACCGGAGATATCAGTGTCCGTGTGTACATACGTGTAATACTTGTGGAATACGTGTGCTGCCCGTGTGCCACACATACCGGCGACTGGAAGGCAGTGGTACTCTTTGCGCTGTTCGTCAGCTCCGGGTACTGAAGACAGCTTGCATCATGCAATCAACACTAGCAGGGGAGAATTTTGAGAGTTGTATTCAACTGATAAACGCGAGAGCAGGCGGCGGCTGATGAGTATGCTGATGGGGCTGGTATACTCAGGCTGTTAAGGGGCTATGGATATTGTCTCCCCCCCAAGCCTAAAAATAGCAGCCCGCAGCCACAGCAGCCTCTCCATCACTAACCCATGGGCTTGATGTCACCGGACAACACAACGGCGATGTCAACCCCATAGATCTGAACCCCACTTGCCAACGCCACAGGGCAAGTGGGAAGAGTCGGGCAAAAATGCCAGAAATGGCGAATCTAATAGATGTACCTTTTCTGGGCGGCTACAGGCTACTATTTTTAGGCTGGGGGTGTCAATATCCATGGCCCCTTACCAGCCTGATAAGAATACCAGCCCCCAGCTGTCTGCTTTAGCAAGGCTGGTTGTCAAAAATGTTGGGGACCCCACGCCGTTTTTTTAAATTATTTAGTTAAATAATTTAAATAAAACAATGTGGGGACCCCTCTATTCTTGATAATCAGCCTTGCTGAAGCTGACAGCTGAGGGTTGCAGCCCACAGCAGTTAGTTTTGCCTGGATGGTTATCAACAATACAAGGGAACCCACGCCGTTTTTTTTTAATTTTGGCTATATTCACATAGCGTTAATGCAGTCCGTTCAACGCATAGCGTTAACGGACTGCATTAACGCTACTCCCTAACGCGATCACGCTAGCGCAGATGCTCAATCTGCATTAGCAGTGACGGACCCCCGGACGCTGCAGACCGCGTCCGAGGGTCCGTCACAGAATGACGGCACATCGCTAGCGCATGCCGATTATGACATGCGTTAGCGATGCGCTAGTCTATAGCAGTCTATGGGGGTGTTAACGCATCCGTTACATAGCGTTAATGCCGCTATGCAACGGATGCATTTAATGCACCCCCCAACGCAATGTGAACCCAACCTTATTTATAGCGCAGGTGTCATCTGATGAATACTTACATCAGCCGCTGCTTGCTCTCACTGTTATTAGCGGCAGCAGGTGTAGGCTGATGGGAGTAGTAGTCCCATCAGCCACCGACTGCTCTCGCTGTTATCAGTTGAATATAACTCTCAACATTCCCCCCTGCTCGCGCTGTTTGCAGCGCAAGCAGGGAAGAATGATGAGAGTGGTCTTCAGCATCCGTCGCTGGGGAGCAGCGTTAACAGTACCTGCTTCCCAGGCACCGGTACGTATGTGTCACACTGATGAGACACGAATGTCGTCCGTGTGTCATCAGTGTGCACATGTGCGGGACGCTTTGTGGCCGGTACTGCTGATAAAAAACTGACATGTCAGCGTATTTTGCCCCCGGACGCACAGTCCGTGGAAACACACTGACATGTGCACAAAATGGGTCATCGTATGTAAGTGTCTCTGGTACATGTGAAAACTCTCACCACACGTACTGGAGACACTTGACATGTGAAAGAGGCTTAACAGTGTTTCATGCCTGTCAATGTGAAAAAGAGGTAGATTGTAATAAGCTTCTGTACATGTCAGACCTAGAGGCCTTTCCATGGTGGGGCTGCCAATGAGGTGACAGACAAAACCCTCGTCCTGTCTAACCCCTTAGATGCTGCGGTCAGCAATAATTGTGGCAACTAAGGCATTATGCATTTTTCTGTGTTACGACCAGGCTGTACATGCCAAACAATACAATTTTTTATTGGAAACCAATTGCATATCTGTTTAGTTTTTAAAATAGTTTAAGGATTGCCTTCACCAGAATATAACCAATGGGAGGTGAAGAGCATATATCGCTTCGGTAATAATCAGCTACAGTAGACATTACAGCGCCTCTCAACTAGCTGAAAATAAATGCTGAACATTTTGGGAAACACCCTAATTTTTTTCTTCGTACTTTCTTAACCCTAACATTATTTACAAAGTTGTAGGATACTTCTGGTTCTCTATACATTAAATTGCCCCTTTGATGATTTTACTCACATTTCTCTTTTTCCTCCGAGGTCCTGACGTCTGACTCAACTTTACAGATGTCTCGTTCAGAGACCAGAATTCTAGAAGTAGAGGAAATTGAATGTAGATGAAACCATGATACCCAAAATTCACTACGGTATCCTGATGCTCCCGTGCACTTTATAGATTTTCTATTCTATTCTGTTAGTTGATAAAATAATGACAAGAAAACAAGACCAGTCTTGAAAAACTTACCGGATGGCAGCTCGTCGAGAGGAAATTCAAGTACTTTTGATTTGTAAACAGAATGTAATTGATAATCCTCCTGTCATATAAAAACAGAAAAGATAAGATCATAAAATAATACTTTTATAAGCACTAATAATAACAATAATATTATTATTTTTGGGAACCAGAAAAGCAGATGACCCAAGAACTTATTTTCCAGTCTGTGTTGGAGCACTCTTATCTTGTAATGTCAGGGGCAAAAATTAATCCTGAGACCATAGTGGACGGATCCGTCGGAATTTCAGCGTCCGCCGTCGGGAGTAGACGGACTTTGTAACTTTTTTGTCTGCGTTGAAAAAATGGAGTGTGACGAATCCGTCTCAGTGCGCCGTTGGCTAGAATCGCTCTCTTTCCTTTTCCAGAGTTCTGTTCCTTTAAATTTCATACACTGGCTGCTGTGACGGATCCGTCCAAAAAACGAATCCGATGCATCAGTTCTTTGCAAATCAGCAACGGATCCGTTTTTTCACACTTTGATGGTTTGGAACTGACGTCAAAAGACTGAAGTGTGAAAAAGGCCTAACAGGACCACTGAGCGTGGAGAAGGACATAATGTGAATGGGGCCTTAGTGAAATCTGCAGCAAGTCTGTGGCAAACCTACATGCAAAACTAGAGATGGGCGATTCGATTTGTAGAAGCCTGGTCCAGTGACCGGGTCAGAATTACGTGGCCAAACGTCGGGAGACCCAGCACTGCCTCCAGCTTATCTTTTAATAAGCCGGTCGGGTGCAAGGTCTATTTTTTTTTTTTTTTTTGCACATGAGAAAAACAGATGCCGCACTGATGGAAAAAATGGCTGAAAATTGGATACAGCGCACTGATGAAAAGTGATCTGTTTTTACTGTATGCAAAAAAAAAAACCTTATATCTGAATGAGGCTAAGGCTGGTTTCAGACTAGCGCATTTTACATGCAGCGCACGACGCCGCTAAGCCCCGCCCCCTGGCCGCCCCGTCCGGTCATTTCCTCCTACTATCACACACGGCTGCATGCGATCTGCGCACCCAATCTTTAGCATAGGGTGCGCAGACCGTGCGCTGGCTGTGCGCTAGTAGGATTTTTGCATGCGCTGCGCACTTTTGAAGGTGCGCGCCGAACGCACCATGTTGCATTTTGGTGGGCTCGGCGCACCTTCAAAAGTGTGCAGCGCACGCAAAAATCCTATTAGCGCACGGTCTGTGCACACTATGCTAAAGATAGGGTGTGCAGATCGCATGCAGCCATGTGCGATAGTAGGAGGAAATGACCGGGCGGGCAGGGGGCGGGGCTTAGCAGCGCTTTGCGCTGCATGTAAAATGCGCTAGTCTGAAACCAGCCTTAAGGCCTGGTTCGCATTAATATAGTGCACTCAGCTGGAAGTATTTGCCTGAATTGCAACAACAACAAAAAAAAAAAAAGAAAATTTTCAGAAATACATGGCAGTGTATCCTTGTGCAAGACATAATAAAACAATGCTCTTTTGAATACACTTTGTCAGGTTAAGGTCATAATGTCATTTTTTTTTTTATAGAGGGGCAAAGACGTATGTCGTTTTCTCCATTGTTCTCAATAGCAGACGTGCTGAAACGCATAGTAGGGAGTATCAATAAGGATGAGTTCACACGTGGCGCTTTTTTCACGTTTCCGCGGCGGTTTTAACCGCGCGATTTTGCCGCAAAAAATAAGCATCCCATGCATCCCTATGGGATTCCGCAATGCTGTGCTAATGCTGCGGCTTTTACCGTGGCGGAATCGCTTCACGGTAAAAACCGCAGCATGCTCATTAATTTTGCAGAATCGCGGTGATCCCGCACCCATAGGATGCATTGTTCTGCTTACTTCCCGCATGTGGCTGTGCACACCACGCGAAAAGTAAGCAGAACATTTGCGGATGGTACCCACGGTCCGGAGGAGAGGAGACTGTCCTCCGGGCTTTGGGTACCATATCCCTGTAAAAAATAGAATTTAAAATAAAAAATATTGTTATTCTCACCTTCCGACGTCCCGCGCAGCCTTCCCGCCTCTCTCCACGCTCCCGGTCCCAGTAAGCCTTTGCGAGCGATGACGTCCGTTCTCGCGGGATCGCGAAGTCTCGCGGTCATTCGAACGATGTCATAGCGAATGACCGCAAGACGTCGTGATCCCGCGAGAACGGACGTCATCGCGGTAATTGTCGCAAAGGATTACTGGGACCGGGAGTGTGGAGAGAGGCGGGAAGACTGCGCGGGACATCGGAAGGTGAAAATAACAATATATTTTTTTATTATTATTTTTTACATTCTATCTTTTACTATTGATGCTGCATAGGCGGCCTCAATAGTAAAAAGTTGGTCACACTCGTCAAACACTATGTTTGATGAGTGTGACCAACCTGTCAATCAGTGCTCCAAGCGATGCTCCAGATCGCTTGGAAAACGCCAGTTTTTTCCGTGGGAAAATCGCGGGAATTTCAAATGCGATTTTCCCGTGGAATGGAATTCTGGAATTCTCGCGGTAATTTCCGCGAGAGTTCCGCTACGTGTGAACCCAGCCTTAGTCAAAACCTTTCCCTGACTGTTCATTTATAACCTGGTTGAGGAAAAAAAACCCATGTATATAGACGTACAGTAGATGGAGGAACACACAGTTCGCCGTCTGGCACACGCTTCCATGTTTTTGACTTATACGCGCAGAATTTGTGGCAGATTTGCTACGACCACCTACGCGTTTATAAAGAATGTTATCTGCTGAGGAACTGAGCATTTATAACGCACTCCAGGCACAAAACTGATAGATTTTTATTATAAATAACGTATTATTTTTCACTTCAGGTAGTCGCCGCTCGACCACTCATGTCTGAGAAAGGAATACCAATCTATAAACCTATGACAGACGGCGGAAAGAGCCGAGCGGGCTGTACTATTAGGTTGTTTCCGTAGATCCTATAGAAATACATGGTAGTTACGGAGACAGCGTAAGCATAGAGAGGTACGTTATTTTCGTAACGTACAGTGTAATTAGCGTATCTCACCGCAGTAACGCTGTTTACGTATCTTCCATTCACGTCTACTATACAGAAATGGCGTAGTAGTAAAGCCTGCTCGTAGTGATGTGTCGTTCACCAACGATCCGACACAAAGAGCCGGCTCCCTACTGTGAACGATGGGGGGGAGCCGGCACCCCAGTGAGAGCCACTAAAATGTAACTCCGCCCACCCGAACGAAACTCCGCCCAGTCAACAATTTAATTTGCTCCTTGAAAGTGGGCGGGGTTTATGCGGTAGGTGGGCGGGGTTACGGACGCCTGAGCAAGGGATCCAAAAAGAGCCGGACTGCCCCAGCACTACACTGCAGACCCCAGAGCGGAAATGTAGCAGGGACGAATCATGTGACCTGCCCGCGTCACGTGGTTCCTACGTCATCGTCAATACCTAGCAGAGGCAGGAGCTGCTCCGGTGCAGACGCGGCCAAAGAGCTCTGCTGTGCCAAGTGTCCTCCGCCAGGTCAGTGCTGTGTGCCCGGTCCCCAGTCCGCTGCAGCGCGATGTGGGGGGAAGGAGGGCGGCCTGCAGTAGATCTTGCATTACTTATTGCACGGGGGGGGGGAGTGTTAGAAGCTACAGGTGGGATATGCAGCCCCCAGTCTCTGGGGCAGGGGTCACCAGCTAATGGCTGTGCAGCTTTAGTGGAACTACAGGTCCCAGCACACCCTGCAGAGCCGCAGCTTAAGGGACGGTGCAGATCTGCTCCGTGCATTAGATCTCCAGTGAGTGTTCCTCCACAGAATTACCGCACAGTGTGACTGATCTCCAGAGGTCAAGAATTGGGCAAAATTGTTACTAGGAGACCGGCGGCATCAATATGGATGTAGCAGAGCTGAGGGAGCCGTGTGTGTGTGTGGGGGGATCGTATTGTGACTTCTTTATACCACATTTATTTGGCGCCTTGTACTGTCGTGTTCCTCTGTGATGTTCTGCCATAACCCCGGGGGATGCTTATCTGATGTAGAGAACATACAGGGCAGCGCGACCGCTTCAGCTCTGCTACATCTGATGGTGCACGGTAAGGCTATGTGCACACGCTGCGGATTGGCCTGCGGTTTATCACCTCTACAATGGGGGAGATGGTAAACCGCAGCAGAATCCGCAGAAAAGAAGTCACATGTCATTTCTTTCTGCGGATTCAAAACCGCAGCTTTTCCGCAGTTAAAAATCCGCAGCGTGTGCACAGCAGAATGTAAATCCCATAGGATAACATGCTACTGTACACTGTCTGCAGAACTGCTGCAGATCCGCAGCGGAACCGCAGCGTGTGCACATAGCCTTATGTGCAGCTATCCGCCACGGATTTGTGTTCCATCACTTTCCTGTTCTGTGTCCTATCCCACCCTCTAAAAGTGAATGGGGCTAAGTACCCCAACACTGCAAGGCTTCAGTGATAACGACTGAGCTACTGTGATTTTTATTATATATATATATACACACTTTTTTTTTTTTTTTAATATTTTTTCCCAAAATAATTAAAATCGCCTCCAGCTGGCAGGTGCCGGCACTGCAGCATGATCACATGTATAATATGCATTTAATTCTTTTATTTGCTGGCATAAAAAAAAAAAAAAAAAAAAAAAAAAAAATCTGTCTCAAAATGGCGCCGCCTGCGCAGTAGCACCTAACGGCGATCAAATAAATGCTACTGCGCAGGTGCCAGCGGCGCCATCTTGGTGGAGGCAATTTTTTTTTTTTTTTTTTTTTTTTTTTATTCTGTATCAGATGCTATTGCACAGGCGGAATCCTCTTATCGGATCAGCGTTCCACAACCTCTGGCTCTAGATTGTCAATCTATAAAAACAATACCTTTTTTGGAGAAATGTGATGTGCCGGTTATGAGACATCTAGTGCAAAAGCAACACGTAGATCAGACTGCAAGTGCACTGGGGCGTGTCAGTGTGCCTAGACTGTCATCCAAGTGCATTTCCACGCTGATTTACATATGGCTTGTACACTAGAAAATCATTTTTATAGCTGGACAAGTTGTACCACTCCATAAGTAAAAAACATTCTCACACGTAGATACCATGCCAGAGTGTAGTGACTACGTTTATCACCATTTGTGTGCATCAGGTAATTGCTAACAGTGCAATTACCCTAAGGTGGCATTATTGGCAAAGCTTGCAAAAACGTGTTCCCTTTCAGTCCACCTGCAGCTAGTGTGAGTCGAGATATGAAACCTCTTATGTATAACAATATCTTCAATCAGGATTCTAGGAAAGCTGGGTGACTGACAATACAGCTGTCATTAATGGAACCCGATGATTTGTTCACACAACTAAATGTCCAAGTCCAGAGAGGTAGCCCCCTATACAAAGACCCACAGCCCCCTGCAGCAGGGGTGCTCCATCCATATGGCCGAGGAGATATATGGGAGGTCCTCGTTGTCAGTGGGCATACTTATGTTTTCCCTGGTGCAGAGCCTTAGGGCATGATGGATTCTCTTTCCCCTACACCACTATATTTCAACTCTTGAATTCGATCCTGAAATTCTTTTTGTTCCTGGGAATTTGAGGCCACGTATTACTCTTTGTGCCAGTGAATACGCCATTTGTGTGTCTGTGTGTGGGGGGGTTGTCAGCAGGTTCCTCACAGTTTGACAAGCCGATGAAGAACTGTCACCCGCTGCTGCCAAGACTCTACAACCTTTTGGTATCATTGGCAGCTTCCCCTCCTGACAGCTTTTCAGGCGCGTTCACGTCGCTGCCAGTTCCTCAGTCTTTGGCTCGTCGAGTCCTGGCACGAGCTGCGCTACATAGAAAATTATCCCGAGCCGGCTCACAGTGATGATACTCGTGCCAAATTCATTAACTGGATTAATGGACTTTTGTGGCGTTTGACCACTAGCCATGCAAGTAGGGTTTTAGCGATGAGCGAACGTTCTCAGATAAGTCGTTATCTGAGCATTCTAGTGTGCGGACAAAGTCTTCGGCGTGCTCAAAAAATATGAGTCCCTGCGGCTGTTCGACAGCAGCAAGACGTGGAGCCGCAGGGACACGAAGACACTCTGAGCACACTAGAATGCTCAGATAACGACTTATCCGCTCATCACTAGTAACAATCTCATATTATAAAGGTATTACGGCAAGTTTAATGGGCACCTGCCACCGTCCGTTAATATCATTTTTGTTTTTACCCAGTGTAAATGCCACTGTTTTCCTGAATCTGGCATTATTTCTCGTTGGTTTCTGAGAGATGGCTCCCTTTCCCTGTGTTTAAAACTAGTCCTGGGATGAGCGATGGCCGCAATAAGACACTCACCGGAGAGTTGAGGATAACACCTACTTAGCTAACAAGTCTACTAGAAAGAGAAGGCTATATCTTGGTAAGGGAGAGGCACAGGAACAAGAGAAAACTATCACCCGATTCAGGAGAACAGCGGCATTTACACCAGGTAAATCACATATTTATGGCAAGTGACAAGCCAAGTTTTAAATAGCAGAGAAGGTCCCTCCCTTTATGGGGTCACCCATTGAAGCCATAGATGTACAGGATATTGATTTTTATACCATATATAAAGGAGACCACCGCCTCAGACAAAGTACATCTCCCACTATGACCTGATAGATGCAGATTTAGGGGACGCCCAGTTAAGCATTTTGAGGCTTTCACTATTTACCATCAAAACGTATAATAGTGGTCTCCATTCGATGCAGAACTACAGTCCACAGCACAGCTAACGGGACATTACTGGAGTTGTAGTGTCGCCATAGCTGGAGTGCCACAGGTGGCTCACCACTGCTGTAAATGATCAGTGTATCTCTCCACTGCGGAGACCCTCCGTGATTCAATCAGGCCATCATTTTTTACTTTATTAGGCTGCGTTCACACGTCGTTTTTTTCGCATTTGAGGCAGTTTTAAACGCGCGATTTTGCCGCGAAAACTAAGCATCCCATGCAATCCTATGGGATTCCGCAATGCTGTGCTAATGCTGCAGCTTTTTCCGCGGCGGAATCGCTTCGCTGTAAAAAAACGCAGCATGCTCATTAATTTAGCGGAATCGTGGCGGTTCCGCCCACATAGGAATGCATTGTTCTGTTTACTTTCCGCATGTGGCTGTGCCCACCATGCGGAAAGTTAGCAGAACATTTGCGGATGGTACCCACGGTCCGGAGGAGAGGAGACTGTCCTCCGGGCTGTGGGTACCATATCCCTGTAAAAAGTAGAATTAAAATAAAAAATACGGTTATTCTCACCTTCCGGCGTCCCGCGCAGCCTTCCCGCCTTTCTCCACGCTCCCGGCATCTTCCGATCCCAGTAATCCTTTGTGAGAATGACCGCGATAGCGCGACGTCTCGCGGTCATTCGCGCAAAGGATTATTGGGACTGGAAGATGCCGGGAGCGTGGAGAAAGGCGGGAAGGCTGCGCAGGATGCCAGAAGGTGAAAATAACAATATTTCTTATTTTTTTATTTTTTACATCCTATCTTTTACTACTGATGCTGCATAGGCGGCCTCAATAGTAAAAAGTTGGTCACACTTGTCAAACACTGTTTGATGAGTGTGACCAACCTGTCAATCAGTTCTCCAAGCGATGCTCCAGATCGCTTGGAAAACGCTAGCATTCTGCAAGCTAATTATGCTTGCAAATTGCTAGTTTTTCCGCGGGAGAATCGCGGGAACTTAAAATGCGATTTTCCCACGGAATGGAACTCTGGAATTCTCGCGGTAACTTCCACGGGAATTCCGCTACGTGTGAACTTAGCCTAAAGGCAAGTGCAAACGAGCGTATTTTCAGTCTGACAAAACATCGGATCGCACTTGGGCCAACATTGGTCTATGAGGACGTACACATGTCAAATTTGTCCCACCGAAGCAAGGTGACCCTACTCGGGACAGTCCTACCCCCTGGTGTTAAAACCTTACCATGTGTCAAATGATGTAAATGTGAATAACGGTCGAGCGGGACCGAGACCCCGACTAATGGACACCCAGCCATGAGGAGCTATATTAGCTTAATGTCCAGCTCAAAGAAAAGGGAGGCACAGAGTGCAAAAAAAAACAAAAACGAAAGAATGTACGATGTATTCAGGATAGAGATCAGGGATAGGTGACAAGTCCCAGCCTGTGACACGAACGTTGATCTAATGAATACATCTGACTCAGAGGATTGCCCGTTCCCACATATCCGCTCTGGATGCAAAGGAGACGTGAAAAATGGATGGATTACAGATATGTAGTGCGGAGCCTATATAGCCTGCAAGGGCCCATATGGTACCCATGCACAATTCTCGAAAAAAAGAGACCTGGTCCATACAGAAGCAATCTCCCCAAGTACTGTCAGTTCTTGACATTAAAATGTATATTATCAAACTGTAAAAATAGAATACGATCCAGCCTGATAGTGTAAGGTTTTTCTACCTGGTCCTTTCTATCACAATCTGCAAAACAAAAAAAAAATATATACGTGGGAAACTGACTGTAGGAACATACTCTGCAGATCAGCCGGGAGGCCTGACACGCTGCAAGGTAGAAAGCATTCACAAATTACCAGGCGTTTCAATGTGTGTGGGCGGGAAGTGCAGCAATTGTCCTTGTGTGTGGGTGGGAAGTGCAGCAATTGTCCTCCTCTCAGTCCTTGACACACGAGAGACACCTCCACATTTTGCTTTTGCTGAAGGTTAAATCAAGTCTGCAATGACCCTTTTATATTTATGCGAAAGTTTGCAAAAATCAGTATCCCATAGTAGTGACTGTTCGGAAAGAACCCCATGCCACAGAGGCACGAGGTTGGGGAGGAAGCGGCTTTGTCTCCATTTGTAACAACCGTAGTCTTTTTCCGATGCAGAGCAAGAAAGACAATTCTCCGGATTCTTCTGCATTTGCCCCCACATTAGCGTTAGTAGGAGAAGGGGAATTGCAATATGGTTTCCTACAGAGGTAATGTCAGGAACGTATTCCTGAGGACTGTTTCTTTAATAACATGTAGTATGGGGTTTCTGGAGATAATTATTTGGAGTCGAAAAGGGACATTATTACATGTGGAAGTGGTGATATGGCTTTGTTGGCGCTTGTCCCCCAAATAAAAATGATACCTTTTTTTTCTTCTAGAGATTGGACATGCCAATCATGAGAGATATAGTATAGTAGACATATGTAAATCAGGCGGGAAGTGCATTGGGGGGGTGTCAATGCACTTGGAAGAAGCGGTCTAAGTATATTGATAGGCAAATCATGCTGATGTGCACTGACGGCGTGATCTGCATATGTTTCTACACTACACTCCTCATGACTGCTACATACAACCTCTACATAAAAAGCTATAATTTTTATTGGGGGGCAAGTACTTATGTAACAACATATGTAAATGCCTGCTGACTGGTTCCCTGTTGAATTGATCTGTTAGGATAAATGGGTGACCTTGGAGCAGTTTAGGATGGGGCAGATGCTGTGCGTGATACACGTTGTTTGCTATAAGTTGATTTAGGATTTTCAATTACAAAAAAAATGTAAATACTGTCAGGACGCAAATAAAGTCTGCTCTCCTGCTACCTCCACCCACACAGTGATTGACATCATTATTTATTTTTTTTATGCAGGGATAGCTGTTAATCACTGTGGGTGTAGGTGGCAGGATGCAGGCTCTCTCTACGAGTGGGTGGGGGATGCAGGACTCACACAGGCTCTCTCTACGAGTGGGTGGGGGATGCAGGACTCACACAGGCTCTCTCTACGAGTGGGTGGGGGATGCAGGACTCACACAGGCTCTCTCTACGAGTGGGTGGGGGATGCAGGACTCACACAGGCTCTCTCTACGAGTGGGTGGGGGATGCAGGACTCACACAGGCTCTCTCTACGAGTGGGTGGGGGATGCAGGACTCACACAGGCTCTCTCTACGAGTGGGTGGGGGATGCAGGACTCACACAGGCTCTCTCTACGAGTGGGTGGGGGATGCAGGACTCACACAGGCTCTCTCTACGAGTGGGTGGGGGATGCAGGACTCACACAGGCTCTCTCTACGAGTGGGTGGGGGATGCAGGACTCACACAGGCTCTCTCTACGAGTGGGTGGGGGATGCAGGACTCACACAGGCTCTCTCTACGAGTGGGTGGGGGATGCAGGACTCACACAGGCTCTCTCTACGAGTGGGTGGGGGATGCAGGAATCACAGGTTTTCTCTTTGAACCCTATCAACATTTTACACAAAAGGCAATCAGATAATAGAAACATCCTAAATCCTGATGGTTCTATTGTAAGAATTGTCCACTACTTATATATTAATGGTCAATCCTTCGAATAGGTCATCAGTATTCGATAAGTGGTACTGCTGCTCAGCTCCTATTCACTTCAATAGGAGCTGTGCTGTAATGGCTAGATGACCGAATTGAGTTGCAGCCCCCTGACCGGCGGCCTTGTCAACAGCTTATGGCTTCTATACAGGAGTCCTGCCAGCATACCCGCCACCCTTTCCACTTAATAGGGCAGCGCGATATCATGCATGCATCACACTGTGCGAGGTCTATACATCAGAAGAGACATTGGGAATGCCGACGGGTCGGAGGAGGTTTGCAGGGCTCTCGTCCGGAGACCACAGACTACCAGCCATTGGACTACGATTGTAACTCGATAAATTCATCTTTACGTTTCGGATCCCAGCTGATCTGTTATTGATTTATCCTAGGGCTATGCCAGTGATATATAAGTAGTGGACAACCCCATTATGTAAACCTTTTATGTGGCGCTTAGCATGCAAGGCATTACTGCTTACTACTCCTAATTTTGTCCATTACTGATGAGCAGACATGCTCGGATAAGGTGTTATCTGAGCATGCTCGGATAAGGTGCTATCTGAGCATGCTCGGGTGCTAACCAAGTGACTTTGGCGTGCTCGAAAAATATGTCCGAGTCCCTTCGGCGGCATGTGTCGCGGCTGTTCGAGAGCTGCAACACATGCAGGGATTACCCGTTTGTAAGGAAATCCCTGGATGTGTTGAAGCTGTCAAACAGCCACGACACATGCAGCCGCGGGGACTCAAACATAGTTTTCGAGCACGCCGAAGTCACTCGATTAGCACCAGAGCATGCTCAGATAACGCCTTATCCAAGCACGTTTGCTCATCACTAGTGTCCTTCTCTGTGGCATGACAGAAACTGCAGATCAATTACAATATAGCCATCTTATCGGAAAGAATATGAAAAAAAACCAATGTGGTCAACACCTTACTCAAGATACTTGCATACATCTCCATATGTTGACAGGACCCATATCTCGGACGTGCAATTTGCATTTGCTTTGACATTTGAGCGCACCTCCACCCTAATGCTGAGGACACGGGTTAGTCGGCCTCAATCTGTCACTCTCTCCCAACATGCTGTATTTCCGCAGTTAAATCCACAGCAGGTTCTGTTGCTGTGGACTCCGAGGCGTGGGTATGTACCCTTCAATAGGCAATGTCTGTGTGGTGAGGCTGAACGTAGGTGTTGGATGGAGAGTCTGAATACAGCTGGTTCTCCAGGCTCCTGTGATGCTGCATTGGAACAGCTTGAATATTGTGGTTGTTTCTGTTCAGTTTCTACTGCTGTACAGTAGACTGCATCTGTATGCTGTACAGACTTACTTCAGGAAAACGAGACCCACTGGAAAGACTAGTGGTGAAGAGGTCTATGTAAAGATTGGGGCAAATAGAAAAACTTGTGACACTTTAGGGGTTTCATTAGGAAATTAATTTAGTTTTTTTTGTTTTTTTTTTTAGGTTCCGCAACAGACGAGTAGAAGAATGGGCTGTCAGGAAGTGCACGCCGTCACTCTACTGGCCTTTGTCTGTGGCACAGCGTCCATTGCAGGGCTTTTTACCGCCACCCTGCTGCCTCAATGGAGACAGATGAAACTCTACACCTATAACAGACATGAAAAAAACTTGACGGTCAGCATCGGCATGTGGGTGAAGTGCACCCGTCAGGAGTGGTCCCGGGAGTGCTTGATGTACGACGGCGAGTGGTACGCCAGCGTCGACCAGTTAGACATTCGCGTCCTCCAGTTTGCCCTTCCGTTCAGCATTCTGACAGCCAGCTCTGCCCTAATCCTGTGCCTAACCGGAATATGTAACACCACTTTTAGCCCCAATGTGCCAAACCTAAAAATCGCCAGGTGCGTCATCAACAGTTCCGGCTGCCATCTTGTGGCAGGCTTGCTATACATCCTGGCGGGTAGTATTAGTCTTACGCCGTCCATATGGTCGATATTTTATAATGACGTATTGAACAGGAAATACGGGCCATATTTTACCTACGACATTGCCGTCTTTGTTGCCATAGGCGGATCGGGTGGGATGTATTTCACGGCCCTGTTACTGTTTATCTGGTACTGTGCCTGCAAGTCTCTGCCATCGCCATTTTGGCAGCCGCTCTATTCCCATGCACCCAGCATGCACAGCTACGTCCCCCCTTCTTCATACTCATCGCGGTCCCGGATGTCGGCCATTGAAATAGACATCCCTGTGGTCTCGCACACGGCATAGATCCATCCCATCGTGTGAACTTTGATTTCTTGTTGCATATTGGTGGTTTCATTCTGCTGATCAATATTGTCAATTTTTGTTTTGTTACATATTTTTTAATTTTTGTAATGGTTTTTTTTTGTTGTTTTAAGATTTGTGGGGGGTTTATTCTCGAAATTGCTCTTTCTTGACAGTTTTATTAATGTTTTAAGCCACTACATTTTAATTTCGCCTTTGCGTTTAAATTTTTATTAACGTAAAGTGGCGGTTTTAGTTTTTTGTTTTTTTTTTCATAATGGGGAACATATTACGTATAGTTTTTATATAGTTGTGATATTAATATTTTTGAAAGCTGAGTAATGTCGGTGAATAGGTCGCTGTAGATTTATATTAAGCCATGGAAGATTTAACGCAAAATAGGACCGATGGTGGTCCATTCACACCTACCCATTCTCCAGCATCACGTTATATGGACCAATCGAGTGCCTAAACAACACCACTGAGGAATGTTTTTGGATTTTTCTTAAATAAGGGCGTGCCTCTCTACAAAGACCACGACAGGTGGCTATGTAATACAGGGTCTTTGCAGCCTCTGTCTATCCTGGTATATAGAGAGAGGCCTTCTCTTTATATGCCCCAGTAGCTTATCTGCACGCGATCGTCCAGATGGGAACAGTCCGTGTTTGCGCACACAATTCCTGTTAAATTATGTTCACACCGTGCATTTTTGCAGTGGGTTTTCCTGCATGAAAAATGCATACATTACATGCATTTGGAAAAAAAAAAAAAAAATGTAATGCTGATACAAAAATTGGAAGGAAAAAAAAAAAAAAGCATCATGTGAAAAAAAATAAGGAAAATAAACGCACAGTGTGAATGAGATTTTAGAAATCTCCATTATTTTTGCTACTGGAAACCGCATGGAAAAATGCCACGTGTGAACAAACTCAGAGGTTCAAAAAGGTAGTAAGAAGCAAAACAAAAACAGCAAAAATTATCCCAAATCTGCCATATTCAAAATCTCATTTATGCAGTTACAGAAAGACATAAATATGTGGTAAATGATTAAAAAATAAAGTCTATATTTTTACAGAATATTTTGAATACATTGAGAAAACATGTAGATTTCTTTAAAATGAAGATCAAAAAGGAAGGTAGCAAATAATTTTTTTTTTTTTTTTTCTCCCCTTTTGATCTTATTCTACTTTTCCTCCCCACGGTGTCAAATCCCTGTCTCTATTGAAGTCGTATAGGAAACTGAGCGGTATATTGGCCAACCACATACATGTGGTATAGGGTTAATGATATATGCTTTTGCTTTGTACCCAATCACGGCTCAATTCTCATGTCCTAATTAGCGATGAGTGAGCATGCTCGCCATTCAATCGTGCGTTGTGGTGCTCAGGTACTGAGTATCGCGGGTGGTCGAGCGCCATGCCAGAGTCCCCGCCCTGCATGTTCTGCGACTGTGGGGACTGCCTGACATACACAGTTACGGCATTACCAAGCGGGAACTCTAGCATGGCACTGAAGCACCCGCGATACGTGATGCATACTTAAGCACCACGATTCGCGATCCAGTGGCGAGCACGCTCGCTCCTCACGAGTTTTAACCACCTCTTGCCCTCTGCCGTAAATATTTGGTGGCATTGGCAACTGGAGTCCGATGTGTTTACATGGGCAGACTTTTCTCCACGACGAGTGCCAATCGATGATATAACAAGTCCATTAGCGCTCGTTTAAGGACCCGTTGACATAGGACGACGCAGATGAACGATCATTAGAGGGGTTATCCACTACTAGCACAACCCCCTTCTTAAACTAAATGTTTGGCCACGATAAAATAATAAATCCTATACTCGCCTCCCGTGCTGGGCTGCAATTGATCTCGGACTTCCTCTTACTGCTCAATTCGACAGGAGGCGGGGACAGTGACGCCAGCGTTGATTGGGTGCCGGAGTCACGTGTCCCAACACCGCATCAAAGCCCTGTGGAGAGCGAGTACCGACACTGGGAACGGCACCGGCTGGGAGAGGCGTATAAACGTTATGTTAATGGGAACAAACATTTAGTTTTGAGAAGGGGCTGTCGTAGTAGAGGACAGCCCTTTTAATGCAACATTTGGCGCCCATACAGTTTACTTATTGTCAGCAGCACACCTCCTGTTTACTTGGGTAAATGTGCTGCCAACAATTTAGGCAGCTGAAGCGATTTGACCAGCTCTGATTGGCCGGTTTCACGCACCCGAAATACAGGGACCAGTCAGCTGTACTCAAGGGGATCATAGTCATATATGAGGCGGTTGAATGCGAGTCAGTAGGAGACGCAACGGCTGTTTGAGAAATCGCAGTCTGGTCACGGACCATGAGACACTGACCGCTCTACTGATACCCATTATTAAAATGAATAAAGGATTGCATTTTAGAAATAAAGTGAAAAAATATTTTTTTTTTTTTGTTACTGTCACCATATGAAAATGTAATTTCTAGTGCCCTGTTTCTTGTCTCTTCTCCCCTATAACATGGTATGAATAGTCTTGCAAGGTGCTACAAGAAAGTTAAAATAATTTTAAATTTTTTCACCAGAACGCAAAAAAAAAAAAAAAAATTTGTAACACCCACACAATGCAACGATGACATACCGTATTTCCTTGTTAATGGATGCCTGAATAATTCTTACCGTAATCTCTATGCAGTCTATAGGTTTTTTGTATTTTAGCTGCTGGTGTTAAGTGCTTTGATTTTGTTAGGTTCTCTCGATGTTTACATGCCGGTCATGTCGAATATTGTTGTATTTTTATCAAATGGTGAATTAAAAATTTTGAACGACTGACTGGTCCGAACGTTTTCTGTTGTCTTGGATTTATTTTATAAAACTATAACCTGTACCCCGGTGTTTGACATACATTAACATCACCAGTAAGGGCATGGAGTGGGCTCCAGCAGTATATGCCCCTTAACAGCAGCGACCGGAGCAGCTCCCATCGCTTATGTTGAACGAATTTTCGGTCAGACAGCAGCATTTATGGCTTATGATAGGGGTGGCGCACCACTTCGACCGCCCATCTACCATGTTACATGATTGCAGGGGGCTGATGGATTGCTGTGGTAGTTAGGGGCCCACATAAGATAAGAAGATAATCCTTTAATCGTCCCACCATGGGGAAATTCAGAGCATTACAGCAGCAAGGCAGGAACAAGTACAGATACAGATGCATAAAGGCATTACATTGACAGTAGGTAGGTACATATACGAGAAAAAAAAAATGTAACCGGACTGTCACAACTTTGGATCTATCAGTTCACTGTTTGAGTCGTTCTCCGTTTTGGACAGTGCTGGTTATACAGCCTAACTGCAGCAGGAAGGAAGGACTTTCGATAGCGCTCCCTCTCACATTTAGGATGAAGTAGCCGGTCACTGACAGTACTGCACATCTTTGTCACGGTCTCATGAATGGGATGGGAATCATTCTGCACCATGTAGCACACCTTGGCCAGTATCCTCCTGTCGCCTACTTCCTGAACTGGGTCAAGGGGGCATCCCAGGACAGAGCTGGCCCTTCTAATCAGCTTGTCCAGCCTATTCCGGTCCCTGGTTGATATGCCACTACCCCAGCACGCCACACCAAAGAAGATGACTGATGCCACAACAGAGTTTAAGAAGGATGCAAGGAGTGCCCCCCAATTCCAAAGGCTCTCAGCCTGCTGAGCAGATAAAGCCTACTGTGGCCCTTCCTGTACACTGCATCCAAGTGATGGGCCCAGTCAAGCTTATTATTGAGGATCACACCAAGGTACTTATAGGTGTCGACTATCTCAATGTCATTTCCCTGAATGTTTAACACTACTGGTGGATTTTTGCCCTTGCGAAAGTCCACCACCAATTCCTTGGTCTTCCCAGAATTAATCCTAAGGTGGTTCCTCTGACACCACTCCACAAAAGCTTGGTTAGTATCTCTGTACTCTCTTTCATCTCCTCCTGTGATGAGGCCTACTATTGCAGAGTCATCAGAATACTTCTGCAAGTAGCAGCTAGATGAGTTGCACTTAAAATCCGCAGTGTACAGTGTGAAGAGAAAAGGGCCAAGAACTGTACCTTGAGGTGCCCCTGTATTGCAGATCACCGTGTCTGACACACTGTCCCGAACCTTTACAAACAGGTCGGTTCGTGAGGTTGGATTGTAGGTGCATGGCCCCCCTAAAAAGAAATGTTTTAAAAAAAACAAAAATGGAATACTGGTAATAAAAAAAAAAAAAAATCTAATAACCAGTATTCCCATTTTCAGTCGCTGCACGTCGCCCAATAAAATGCAATAGAAATATCAAAACATTGTATGTATTGGAAAATGGCACCAATAAAAATGTCCACTCACGACAAAAAAAAAAAAATCTTTCACCGCTCTATCGGTGGAAAAAGAAAATGGTGACATCAATAAAAAAAAAAACGGAAACTTGTAAATAAAAACCTTATGCCAAACTGTTTTTGTATATAGCAAAAATGATGATCCCATGGGCGTACAAAGTTTGCAGCACCCACATTGCGTGTGGTTGGGTGCTTAAATGGTCAGGCAAAAGGATCAACCAATATAAATGCTGCTGTCAGATATTGACAGTGACATCTAAACGTTTAATAGCAGTGACTTCTGCCTGTTCTACGCATCCGACATTAGATGCCTCAGTACATCATATGGAAAGGAAATCCACTCGTTTTGAAAGACATTTTTTAAGTAAAAAGTTGGTCTATCCTCAATATGTGACCTGTAGAAGTCCAATCTCTAGTACCACACGATCAGCAGACTCTTGTGTTGCGGTGTCTGGTTCTGTATCTATGGCACAGCGCCATAATTGCACAACTCGGTGATGGCTCCGGTGCAGAAGCTGTGCTCGTGCCATCACCCTCAGAAATCCACTGGAACCACGGCTTCCTTATACAGTAGCGACTGGAATCGGCAATAATTCTGCTCACGGGTGTTTAACCCAGCAGTTTCCATGACAGCCCGCTGTCACCACTAAATTAATTAGCTACTAATGCGCTGAAGTTCCGAGCTAATTGTTCTCTCAAATCATATACGCTGCTCGACATTGAAATGGCAACACCAAGAAGAAAAAGTTATGTAATTATGGAAATCGCAGGATGGAGACATGTTACTCATATGTAAATTATGAAAAAACCAGAAACAAAAAAATAAATCAGTGACACGCTGAGCTGTTCATGTACCTGGAATGAAGACTACAGCGGTCTGGCTATTGTGGATTATAGCATCCCACACCATAATGTCAGGAGTAGGACTAGGGTGATGTTCCTTTGTGAAGGCCTCTTCAAGGCTTGGCCCCATGTGGTCCGGTCAGATGTGAAGAATGGCACTTAGTGATCCATTCTGTACTGCAAATTAAATTGGACTTCACCTACCAAACCATAGGTGACATACATTGTCTACACAAACCGTCAGAAGGTGTCTCAATCACGTTGAGCTACGAGTCAGACGTCCGTCACTGACCTCACACCACCACTCTCGAACGCTCTCATGGTGCAGAGCAAGATGGCAGTGGAAGCTGGAATGGAGGTCTGTCCTCTTCAACGATGAGTCTTATGTGCAATAATAGCCGGAGATTGGTATGGAGAACACGTAGGCGACACCATGAAGAGGCCTTCACAAGGGAACATCACACTAGTCCTACTCTCAGGATTATGGTGTGGGGTGGCATAATGTATGCTAGTCAAACCTCTCTAGTTTTCAATCCCGGTAAGGTTCGGCATTGCAGTGAATAGGTGGGGGAATCAGTGGTAAGGCCGTTTTACTAGGGTCCCAGGAGCTGTTTTTCAACTCAGCCATGTCTTGCAGCATCTCTGGACTTGTCTCCCATCAAACACAATCTGGGACGACATTTAATCGACAATTACACAAGAAGCTGCCAGCAGTGGATCTTGTTGATTTGTGTCATGCCCAAGTGTAGTCAGCACGGCAGAACACTAATAACCTCATTGATGGCCGCATAGGCGTGTAAGTGCTCATACAAGATACTGACTAAATAAAGATGTTTTGAGAACTTGGGTTCATATTTGCATTTTAATAAAATGCCTGTACTTTCTGTGACTTCCAGAATTACATTGATTTTTCTTTCTTGGTATTGAAATTTAATAGTTGAGGAGTGTTTGTACTACTCCACTCAATCTTACGTTCATAGAGAAAATAAAGAAAAAAAAATGAAAAAGTGCTAATACAAATTACTAGTACTAGACCATAAAAAGGAGAAAAGTTATCACCAAAACCTATAAACCATAAATATATACAGTCATGGCCAAAAGTGTTGGCACCCTTGAAATTGTTCCAGAAAATTATTTCAATGAGACATGTTTTGTTATACACACAAAAGGAAATAACACAAAAATCAGAGAACAAAAGGCAAATTGGACATAATTGCACACAAACCCCCAAAAATGGGACCGACAAAATTGTTGACACCTTTCCAAAATTGTGGGTAAATGCAATCTGCAACCCAAAATCTTTTGGTAATCTTCAATGTAGTGCCCAGTGTCAGACAGCTGGGTTTCCTTCCTAGGTCATGGGTCTTCCAGCAGGACAATGACCCCCAAACATACTTCAAGAAGCCCCCAGAAATGGATGGAAACAAAGCGCTGGAGAGTTCTGCAGTGGCAGCAATGAGTCTGGAGCTCAATCCTATTGATCACCTGTGGAGAGATCTTAGTTGCTGTTGGGGGAAGGCGCCTTCAAATATGAGAGACCTGGAGCAGTTTTCAAAAAAAGAAGAGTGCTCCAAAATTCCATCTGAGAGGTGTAAGAAGCTCGTTAATGGTTATAGGAAGCGACTGATTACAGTTATTTATTCCAAAGGGTGCAACCGAATATTAAGTTGAGGGTGCCAACAATTTTGTCCTGCCCATTTTGGGTGTTTTTGTTTCAAATTATTTCCAATTTGCCTTTTTTTTTTTTTTTTTTTTTTTTTTTTACAGTTTTCTTGTGTTGCTAAAATGCAAACAAAAGAAATAAATGTGTATAACAAAACGTGTAATAGCAATAATTTTCTGGGAAAAATACGTATTTTTCTGGAACAATTTAAAGGGTGCTAACACTTTCGACCATGACTGTAGATATTCAGCTATTGCTGTAATCGTAACACCCCGAGGGGCATGGTATCTCTACCAAGTGGTATACGATATATAGACAATTATGGAATTGCTTTAAAAAAAATGTAAAAAAAAGTTAAACCTTATTGTTAGGGTGCAAATAAATCTCATACAACAAGGGCAAAAGAACAAAAAAAAAAAAAATTTGCCAGAATGTTTCATGTTATAATAGACATGAAAACAATTTTTTTCTATTTCTTTAAATTGAACAGCTTTGTCCACTATGAATTTAATGTATACCCGCACTGAGATGGCATAGAGACAGAAGTTTGTACTGGTGGGGGATCCGGTGGTGAGACACTCGCCGACCACTAAAGCAGAAGCGAGGTGTTGTGTCTCGTGTTGCAAGCCCTGTTAGTTTTTACCGGAGCCCCTACACCTAGTCAGTGGAGATGCCAGTTCCCTACAAATCTGACAGATTGCCTACCCTATACAAAGGTCATTAATTATATAGTCCTGGACCTCACTTGATAAACTACAAAAGTAACCCTGAGCAGAGCGGTCCTTCCAAGAGTTGGGTGAGCAGGCCTAGAGGATGGCAGATAAGTGGCCACTTGATTATTTTTTATTATCCACAGAACTTTCTGTACAGTTCAAATTTGCAGGAATACCACCTATAAGGGTATCAGGGCTCCCTTAATTTAAATAGTTATTGGTAACATTAAAAGCCATCACCTATTCAAAGGATATGTAATAACCTGCAAACTAATCTAATCATAGGGACCCTCACCAATCTCTAAAAGGGGGCTCTAAAATGCCCGCAACCTCTTCATTCATTCCCCATAGGACCCCCAGAAAAAACCAAGTGCTGTACGTGGAACTACCAGAATAAGCCGAGGTGCTGTGCACGGGAGACCCAGAATAACCCGAGGTGCTGAACATGGAACCCCCAGAAAAACATTGAGTGCTGTACATGGAACCACTAGAATAAGCACCTGGAATCACCAAAATAAGCCGAGGTGCTGTACATGGAACTCCCAGAATAAGCCAAGTGCTGTACATGGATCACCAGAATAAGCCGAGGTGCTGTAGTGCTGTACATGGAACCACCAGAATAAGCAGAGGTGCTGTGCACGGGACAACCAGAATAACCCGAGGTGCTGAACATGGAACCCCCAGAAAAACTGAGGGCTGTACATAGAACCACTAGAATAAGCACCTGGAATCACCAAAATAATCTGAGGTGCGGTACATGGAACTCCCAGAATAAGCCAAGTGCTGCACATGGATCACCAGAATAAGCTGAGGTGCTGTACATGGAACCCCCAGAAAAAGTTGAGCTGAGTGCTGTACATTGCACCTCCACAAAAAGACGAGTGCTGTATATGACACCCCCAGAAAAAGCTGAGTGCTGTACATGGAACCCTCAGAATATGCCGAGTCCTGTACATGGGACCCCCAGAAAAAGCCATGTGCTGTACTCCCCTATCTCTAACAGTCGCAGAGAATGAATGAAGCGGCAGCGCACTGTTATGAATGAGTCACCGGAGGAGGAAAAAAAAAAAAAATACAAGCTAAGTCCAGAAAACCGGAGAGGTTTGTAGCTAGCGGATTGCAGACCCCTGATCCTATTCACAACAACTAACAGTAGCCGTGGGGTGTTCCTACGGTGGTCCTAGACACCTCGTACACAGCCGGAGAACTAAATAAACCTAAAGAAAGGGGAAATCTAAACTGCCCCAGAGCAGACCCCAAAGCAATAGACAGCCCCCAACATGTATTGACGGTGAAAACGGATTAAAACACAAACACAGACAGAAAGACAGGCTGAGCAAATGATGGGGCCCTCACTAACTAGATAGGACAGGAAAGAAAAGCAACTGTCTGCAATCACGCAAAAAAACGCCAAAAATAATGTCCAACACGTCTGATAGAAAAGGCCCTGAAGTCACTAGACTTCAAAATCACTATATCAGCACTCAGGTATATTCTGAAACAGAGCAAAGAGATCAACTGATCAGAGACAAAAATGGAGTTCAGCCAGTCCCAACCAGGGCTGGCTGAACACAAACACTTAGTAAACCAGACAAAATCTCATGGAACAATAGCAGAGCAAAAACTTAGCTTTAGTAGACAGGACTAAACTGGAGGCCAGAGCTCAGAGCAGAGAGGATCACCAGCAACCCAGCAGGGCGTCGGCGGCCTTATATCCACTCAGAGATTCCGGATGTCCAATCACACTCCACCTGTTCAGATGACAGGTTTTTCACCAGCAGAGGGAGTTCATCGGACATCAAAGTTGAAGGAGAAAATGAGCTCATAACAGTACCTCCCCCTTGAGGAGGGGTCACCGAACCCTCATCCACGCCACCAGGGCGATCAGGATGGGCCCGATGAAAAGCACGAACCAATCTTTCGGCATGAATATCGGATGCAGAGACTCAAGAATTATCCTCCTGGCCATAACCCTTCCACTTAACCAAATACTGGAGTCTTTGTCTAGCCAGACGAGAATCCAGTATCTTCTCAACCTCATATTCCACATTACTTTCAACCAATACAGGGTCAGGAGGTGCCACCACAGGAACTACTGGCTCAACAAACCTCTTTAACAGACACTTATGAAACACGTTATGGATCTTGAATGTAACAGGAAGAGCCAATCGAAAAGAGACCGGATTAAGAATCTCCAAAATCTTGTAAGGTCCAATAAATCTAGATCTAAACTTTGGAGAAGCCACCTTCATTGATGACAACCAAACCATATCACCCACCTTAAAACGGGGACCAATGGTCCTATGCCGGTTGGAAAACCGCTGGGCCTTTTCCTGGGAGAGAGACAACTTATCCACCACTTGGTCCCAGATCTGGTGCATTCTCTCCACCACAGTGTCAACACCTGGGCAGGCAGAAGATTCCACCTGCCCTGAAGAGAATCAAGGATGAAACCCAAAGTTACAAAAAAAAGGTGACATCAAAGTGGCAGAACTAGCTCTATTATTTAAAGCAAATTCGGCCAAGGGCAAAAATGAAACCCAATCATCCTGATCAGCAGAAATAAAACATCTCAAATAAGACTCCAAAGTCTGGTTTGATCTCTCCGTCTGCCCATTGGTCTGAGGGTGAAACGCAGAGGAGAAGGACAACTGAATTCCTAGCTTGGAACAAAAAGTCCTCCAAAATCTAGAAACAAACTGAACTCCTCTGTCAGACACAATATTCTCAGGAATCCCATGCAAGCGAACCACCTGTTGCAAAAACAAGGGCACCAACTCTGAGGAAGATGGCAACTTAGGGAGTGGTACAAGATGGACCATCTTAGAGAATCTATCACAAACCACCCAAATAACAGTCATCCTTTGAAAGACAGGCATATCAGAAATAAAATCCATTGAAATATGGGTCCATGGCCTCCTGGGGACTGGCAAAGGCATCAACAACCCACTAGAGCGAGAACAAGGTTTAGACCGGGAGCAAGTTCCAGAGGACTGCACAAAATTCTTGACATCACGAGACAAGGCAGGCCACCAAAAAGACCGACTCACCAAATCTCTAGTACCAAAAATACCTGGATGACCAGCCAATGCGGAGCAATGAACTTCAGACATTACTCTCTTCCTCCACTGGTCAGGAACATACAATTTTCCAATGGGACAACGCTCAGGTTTGTCCTCCTGAAACTCTTCCAGAGCACGTCTCAAATCGGGCGAGATGGCAGAAAGAACTACCCCCTCACCTAAGATGGTAGCAGGCTTAGTCACAATAGGAGAATCAGCAAAGAAACCCCTAGAGAGGGCGTCTGCCTTGACATTCTTAGTGCCTGGAAGAAAAGAGACCACAAAATCAAAACGTGTGAAAAACAAGGCCCACCTAGCCTGTCTAGGATTCAAGTGTTTGGCCGACTCAAGGTAAATCAAATTCTGGTGGTCAGTAAGGACCACGACTTGATGTTTAGCTCCCTCCAACCAATGTCTCCACTCCCCAAATGCCCATTTCATGGCTAACAGTTCCCGATTCCCCACATCATAGTTGCGTTCGGATGGGGAGAACTTTCGGGAAAAGAAAGCACAGGGATTCATTTTAGATGTTACCGGATCTTTTTGGGACAAAACAGCTCCTGCACTAATCTCAGAAGCGTCCACCTCCACCTGAAACGGGAGTGAGACAGCAGGTAGCCGCAAAACCGGAGCAGAAGTGAACCTCCGCTTCAGCTCCAGAAAGGAAGAAACAGCCTCTGGAGACCAATTCAGCATATCAGCACCCTTCTTAGTCAAATCAGTCAATGGTTTGGCAATACCAGAAAAATTAGCTATAAATTTAGCAATAAAAATTAGCAAGACCCAAAAACTTCTGGAGGGCCTTCAAAGAAGTGGGCTGAACCCAATCATAAATGGCCTGTACCTTGGCCCGGTCCATTTCAATAGTTGACGGAGACAAAATAAATCCCAAAAATGAAATCCTCTGTACACCAAAAAAGCATTTCGATCCCTTAACATACAGGGAATTCTCCCTCAAAATCCGGAACACAGTCCAAACATGTTCCACATGAGAGTCCCAATCCCTGGAAAAGATCAAAATATCATCCAGCTAGATGATCAAAAATTTATCCACAAAGTCCCGGAAAATATCATTCATGAAGCACTGGAAGACAGAAGGGGCATTAGTGAGCCCAAAAGGCATCAACAGGTGCTCAAAATGTCCCTCCGGAGTATAAACGCCGTCTTCCATTCATCCCCATGCTTAATGCGAATAAGATTATACGCCCCCCTGAGGTCAAGCTTGGTAAACCAGCAAGCACCTTTAACTCTGGAGAATAGATCAGAAATCAGGGGTAATGGATACTGATATTTAACAGTAATCTTGTTGAGGGAACGATAGTCAATACAAGGCCTTAATGAACCATCTTTCTTGGCCACGAAAAAAAACCCAGCACCCAAGGGTGAAGAGGATGGTCTAATATGACCCTTCTCCAACGACTCCTTAATATAAGATCGCATAGCCTCGTGCTCGGGTACAGATAAATTGAAAAGTCGACCCTTGGGAAATTTACACCCAGGTCTCAACTCAATTGCACAATCATAACTCCTATGAGGAGGCAAAGACGCAGACTTATTCTCACTAAATACATCATAAAAATCAGCCAAATAGTCAGGAACATCATGCGACTGGGGAGAGGTGGAGAGAACAGGAGCGTCACTAAGAGCGCACCAACAACCCTAACTCACCACAGACACAGATTTCCAATCCAAAACTGGATTATGGATTTGCAACCAGGGAAACCCCAGAACAATGGTATCATGCAAATTATGCAACACCAAAAATCTGCAATTTTCTTGATGGTCTGGGGCGACCCGCATTACCACCTGGGTCCAAAACTGAGGTTTATTCTTCGCCAAAGGAGTAGCATCAATACCCTTCAAAGGGATAGGCGTCCGCAGAGGTGTCATAGGAAACCCACAACGTTTAGCAAAATCCAAGTCCATTAGGTTCAGAGCCGCTCCCGAATCCACAAAAGCCTTAGCGGAAAATGTGGACAGGGAGCAGATCAGAGTAATTGCCAGAAGAAACTTAGGTTGAACACCACCCACAGCAAATGTGCGTGCAAAACGTTTCTCTCGTTTAGGGCAGACAGAAATTATATGAGAGGCATCTCCACAGAAAAAACACAGCTTATTACGCCTTCTGAACTCCTGACGTTGCGCCCTAGACAAAACTCTATCACATTGCATAGGTTCAGACATTTGTTCAACAGGTGGCAACATTTCTCGTGTACTTTTACGTTCACGTAAACGCCGATCAACCTGAATGGCTAATGACATAGAATCGTCAAGACCAGAGGGAACAGGAAATCCCACCATAGTATCTTTTACGGTTTCTGACAAAGCCTTCCGAAAGAAAGCTGCCAAGGCACCATCATTCCAGGTATTAAGGACCGCCCACTTTCGGAATTTTTGATGGTACAACTCTGCAGAATCCTGACCCTGGCTCAATGCCAACAGGGTCTTTTCAGCCTGATCAATAGCATTAGGTTCATCATACAACAACCCCAAGGCTTGAAAAAATGCATCCACATTAGTTAGAATAGGATCATCAGGTGTCAAAGAAAATGCCCAATCCTGGGGATCGCCGCGCAGCAAAGAGATGACAATTTTAACCTGCTGCGCAGAGCTCCCCGATGAGTTAGGCTTCAAGGCAAGAAATAATTTACAGTTATTCTTCAAATTCAAAAATTTAGACCGATCCCCAAAAAACACATCAGGAGTAGGAATCTTTGGTTCAGCAGCATGTGAATGAGCAAGATAGGCGGAAATTCCCCGCACTTCAGCAGTAAGCTGCTCCACACGATCAGACAATTGCTTAATCTCCATTAAGAAAATTCCTCCTACGGCCCCAGAGAAAAAGAGGAAAAAATATACATAAAAAAAAAAATTCTGACACTTTTTTTTTTTTTTTTTTTTTTTACAATTCTTTCCTGCTATTGAGTACCCTAGAATCTGCGGTATGGCTGGTGATTCTGTTATGAATGAGTCACCGGAGGAGGAAAAAACAAAAATACAAGCTAAGTCCAGAAAACCGGAGAGGTTGGTAGCTATCGGATTGCAGACCCCTGATCCTATTCACAACAACTAACAGTAGGTTGGCACACATAACAGATCTGCTACATAACATGCAACTTTACCTGCATAAACATCAATCTCAAGCACGTGTGATCCGCCTGTGACACGTTTGCATTTTTTTATACAGTCTAATAGGAATTGCAAGTCCTAAGTCCTGTACGATTTGCAGGCATAACACACCAAATAGAAACAAGCTTATGACACCTTAAGGGTATGTGCACACTTTGCGGTTTCTGCTGCGTTTCCGCAGCGTTTTTGGCTCTGCAGAAACGCAGCAGATTCTGCTGCGTTGTACAGTACCTTTATTTCCTATGGAAATAAAAAAAAGCTGTGCACATGCTGCGTTTTTTTCCGCGCGGTTTTGCTGCGGTTTTCAAAACGCAGCATGTCAATTGTTTGGTGCAGAAACGCTGCAGTTTTACACCTCATCCATTATGAGGTGTAAAACCGCAGGGCAAAACCGCAGAAAAAACGCAGATAAACCGTAGATAAACCGCAGAAAAACCGAAGCACTTTGTCCTGCGGATTTCCTGCGGTTTTCTCTACAAAATCCGCAGAGACAAAAAACTATGTGTGCACATACCCTTAGGGTCGCACATCAAGTATGCAACTCAAAGTTGCTGTGCTGGCCTAGGTGAAACGCTCGTTTCAGCTCTCTGCTTACATTATCCGATTTCTAACTGTGGGAGTAGAAGGTGGGATATTTTGACTTAAGTGCTTTTTTTTAAAGCAGACAGCCCCTTTAAATGCATTTTGACATACATATATTGCCATATATTACAAGGTATTCTGACATAAGACCTCATGTACACAGCAGAGGTTTATACATACAGCATAAATCAATAGTACAAGCAAATAAAAGAAACTTTGTAATGTATTTTATCAAGGAATCTGCTTTTCCCCACTTATGAGCCACTTCTGCTCCTGCCTCCTTAACTTTTCATTCACTCAGAAGTACTGCTAAAATCTCTCTGGTTCGAGACAACATGGAGTTCCGAGTCTATGAGGGATCAGGTTACAGCCTATTGAAGTCTATGGATAGGAGAGAAATTAAGAGAAAGGACGCTGCTTTCTAGTAAGTGTTTTACCTCTCTCCAGTGCTGCATTCACAGCTACACTGCTCAATACTGCTGTAGAATGTCCCCCTCTGCTGACACTCCTGAACATGTGCTACATAGAGACTTTATTTCTGTGTATGTATGGAAACTAGTATCAACCCACTAGCTCAGAGACAACTGAAAATTAGAAAGAACGCCTGCAAAGGGGAAAACTGTTGAAAAAAATGTAAGATACAAGTAATATAATGGTCAGTTATATATCTAATGTACACACAAAAGCCACCTGAAACAGCAGGTACCCTTTAAATAGTAGGCTTATGTATTTAGGGTCCCACAAACATTTATGGGTGCGGTATTACGGCTTGGAATTTGTACTGAGCAGCATTACAATCGGCACAATATACAACACTTTTGTTTTTATAGTGAAGTATAAATGACTTACGTTTGGTTTATATTTCTCTCCTGGTTCAATGAGATATGTCTGATTCCCATCACAGAACATCCCACTAGGGAATATAAAAAAAAGAAAATAAAGTTACTTATAAGGCCCTGTGCACACAATGCGGATTTTTGCTGAAGAATCTGGAAATAAAGTATAGTACAAAATATGTGAACGCATACTAGACTAAACAAGACTAGACTAAACTAGACTAGACTAAACTAGACTAGACTAAACTAGACTGAATACTTTTATAACAAAGTCTCTGAGTCCAGCCGGGCTGCTTTCACGTTCATTAGAATAAGACAGAAGCGCGACACCAGAGAAATGCGACCGTGGCCCCCTCAATTCTCAATGTGGAAGTGAGTGGACAGGGACAAACCCTTTACGGCAGCTAAAATAAATGCAACACCTATTCCTTTTGTAGTAGTTTTTTTTTTTGCACCAGATCAACTTAAAAAATGCCACAAAAGTCACCTAAAAATGCTCAAAAGACCCTATTGATTTCAATGTGAATTTTTTTATTGTTTTCTTTTTCCACTTTAGGTTTTGAAAAAAAAAAAAAAAAAAAGTGGTTGAAAAAAAAAATGTGTGTCACATCCCAGAATCAGATCCTGATGGAATCCGCTTTAGGCAACGTCCAATAAATAAAGCTGCAAAAAAAGAAAGATTCAAACACTCTTCAAAACATCTGCAGAAAAAACTTCAGGAAAAGCAAAATTCCTCGAAAAAGAAAAATTTCCTGATTTTCATATTAAAAAAAAAACAAAAAAAAACCAAAACAACAACTTATTTTTGAGCACCTCAAAAAATCTCTTTGGCAAAGCAAAGAGACCGAAAAAAAGGCATTTGTGGGTTCTTTTTTTTTTTGAAGAGGTCAACAACGACAAGTTTTCTATTGAACACTCTTCAGGAAATACTCTTTGTTTGGGCAGATTTTGAAGAAGTTTTTCTGAAATGGTCTTGGAAGATTTTTTTTTTATCTCTTAAAGTGTATTTTGCAGTCTTCTGTTTGCAGAGGGCCTAGTTTGGAGCATTTTTCATCAAGAGCCGCTTCAAAGAAGATATACAGCTCTGGCAAAAATTAAGAGACCAACACATCAAAACCCTGTCATGGGCAGCCCCTTCTCCAGACCTGAACCCCATTGAAAACCTCTGGAATGTAATCAAGAGGATGATGGATAGTCACAAGCCATCAACCAAAGAAGAACTGCTTACATTTTTGTACCAGGAGCGGCATAAGGTCACCCAAAAGCAGCGTGAAAGTTTGGTGGAAAGCAGCCAAGACGCATGAAAGCTGTGATTAACAATCATGGTTATTCCACAAAATATTGATTTGTGAACTCTTCCTGAGTTAAAACATTAGTATTGTTGTTTCCAAATGATTATGAACTTGTTTTCTTTGCATTATTTGAGGTCTGAAAGCTCTGGGCTTTTAAAAAAAAATTTACCATTTCTCCTTTTCAGAAAAAAAAAAAAAAATTTTGTAGACTAAAAGAACAATTTACATTTTACTCAAAAATATAAAGAGAAAAATCAGACAAGCTGAACATTTGGACGTGGTCTCTTAATTTTTGCCAGAGCTGTATGTGCACTTTTTTTCCCTATCCACAGAAGAACAGGGACTCCGTACCCTGATTTTTGTGATCAATGGGGGTCCCAGAGATAAGAATTGCATCTTCTCTCCTGACAGTGGGCAATAAATTCTTTTTTTGGGAAGAAAGTTTATTTTTCAGCGTTTTATCAGCAGTCATAACTGGCCCCTTGGTAGCAAAGAAGCGGTTTGCAACATGCGGTTTACAAAAGCAGATTTTGCTGCAATTTTGATCCTTTTTTTGGTGAGTTTTTTGCTTCATTTTTGGTGAGGTTTTTTTCCTGCATTTTTTTTTTTAGTACAGAATATGTGTCATTTCTCTACAGTACATGTTTAATAAAATTAGTTTTCACTAAAAAACGCATAGTTGCATTTTGCAAAACGTTTTTGCGCTTCCTCATTGTTTTTTTACAGTGAAAAAAAATGCAGAAAAACAGTAGTTTCCAATTCGGAAAAAGAAAGAAATAAAAATTTCCAAAAATTGCCCTTCCCATTACAATGTTAAAAGTGGACATCATATGGATTGCCCACGGACAGGACCCATGTGTTGTCCATGATTTTCACGGACCAGGTGATTTTGATCTGTGACTTGGAGATGTGAACAGCACCTTAAAGTATAATAGGCACATAATGTATCTGTAAAAAAAAAAAAAAACATGGATAGGACACATCTGTGAAAAACGGATGTCTGAATTCAATCTAATTTTATAAGTAAGAAGCTCTGTAAATTGGTATTAATGCTATGATAATAAATAACCAGGAGAGGGCAGCAGAGCTCCATTTTTGATTTGTTGGATCAAATTCTGAACATTGTGACCATGATCAGATATCAGGACTTTTGCTATTAGACTGTCTATATTAAGTGCCCATACCCTAAGATGTGTGTGCTATTTTTCACCACCAGCAATTTTCATGCGTAGCCCCCATTTTAACACATGGGGGGAAAAAATGAATCAAAAACGCTGCAAAAAAACCGCGTCAAAATGTGTGTATTTTATGATTTCCTGGTAACACATCAGTATTTGCAGCAGATTTTTGTTTTTAGCAGTTACAATATGTGTGAGATTTATAGAAATCTCACAACCACTGTGCTTTTTTTTTTTTTTTTTTTTTTAACACTATGTATACCGACCCGCGGTGCGATTCTGGATTTTCCGCATACACTTGAGATTAAAAAAATCAACAAATCAAAAAAAAACAAAAAAACAACTCATATACCATTTTATTGTGTTTCCACAACATGTAATCCGCACTTGACTTTATCAAAAAAAGTTTTGTCCAAGCGAAGTAACAGGAAGTGTCCAAAATAAAGCATTTAAAAAACGTGATCGATCAAAAGGTGACAAAAAAACGCTGCTGAAACCACCCCCAGCCCCCTCCCCGATAAAATGCGTGTAAAAAAAAAAAAATATTAAAATACGTAAGTAACCTCATTTAGATAACTGGTGCAGAAAATCGGCAACATTGATAACCCATTGTTGGTAGTCGGAGTGCATGCACAAAATGCGGATTTGTTGCGAGATTTCCACTATGTTTTTTTTTTGTGAACTTAATTCTAGAAATTGTTGGTTTAATGGAGATCATTTCTCTTCTGGACAGTGCTGCAATGTGAGCGCAAGGAGGCCATGCGATGGGAACGCTAGTGCCACCTATTGGAAGTAGCAATCCTAACCGTTAATAACGAGCCTTGTCACATGACATCTTATCCTAAGTCATGTGACGAGACCCTTTAAGGGGTCGACATTGACTTTTATTATTGCTACATCCAGTAAGTGGCGCTAAGCTATAATGAGGTTTTAAAAATCTCATCAACACGTTGGGAATATTTCTGCACGTAAATCATCAACTGAAACCCACAGATCCACAGCACCCTTACACGCAGAGAAGACAGGAGTTTTCATGAAATCACATCCACTCTGCGTGAACTGTTAAGCGCAGCAGATTACCTGCACACAAAAAGGATGCAGCGTTTCTGCTAGATAGAAATACTGCCATAACCTCTGCATTATATATGTACAGAGGGAAAGGAAAGTATTCAGACCCCATTATATTTTTTGCTCTTTGTTTCATTGCAGCCATTTGGTAAATTCAAAAAAAGTTCTTTTTCTCAGTAATGTACGCTCTGCACCCCATCTCGACTGAAAAAAAAACCCAGAAATGTAGAAATTTTTGCAAATTTTTAAAAAAAGAAAAACTGAAATATCACACGGTCATAAGTATTCAGACCCTTTGCTCAGTATTGAGGAGAAGCACCTTTTCAGCTAGTATAGCCATGAGTCTTCTTGGGAATGATGCTACAAGTTTTTCACACCTGGATTTGGGGATCCTCTGCCATTCTTCCTTGCAGATCCTCTCCAGTTCCGTCAGGTTTGGATGGTGAATGTTGTGGACAGCCATTGTCAGGTCTCTCCAGAGATGCTCAATTGGGTTTAGGTCAGGGCTCTGGCTGGGCCAGTCAAGAATGGTCACAGAGTAGTTCTGAAGTCACTCCTTTGTTATTTTAGCTGTGTGCTTAGGGTCATTGTCTTGTTGGAAGGTGAACCTTCGGCCAAGTCAGAGGTCCAGAGCACTCTGGAAGAGGTTTTCATCCAGGTTATCTCTGTGCTTGGCCGCATTCATGTTTCCTTCAATTGCAACCAGTCGTCCTGTCCCTGCAGCTGAAAAACACCCCCATAGCATGATGCTGCCACCACCATGTTTCACTGTTGGGATTGTATTGGGCAGGTGATGAGCAGTGCCTGGTTTTCTCCACACATACCGCTTAGAATCATCACCAAAAAGTTCTATCTTCGCCTCATCAGACATGAGAATCTTATTTCTCATAGTCTGGGAGTCCTTCATGTGTTTTTTTTAGCAAACTCTATGCGGGCTTTCATATGTCTGGCCCTGAGGAAAGGCTTCCGTCGGGCCACTCTGCCATAAAGGCCTGACTGGTGGAGGGCTGCAGTAATAGTTGACTTTGTGGAAATTTCTCCCATCTCCCTACTGCATCTGTGGAGCTCAGCCACAGTGATCATGGGGTTCTTCTTAACCTCTCTCACCAAGGCTCTTCTCCCACGATTGCTCAGTTTGGCTGGACGGCCAGGTCTAGGAAGACTTCTGGTGGTCCCAAACTTCTTCCATTTAAGGATTATGGAGGCCACTGTGCTCTTAGGAACCTTGAGTACTGCAGAAATTCTTTTGTATCCTTGGCCAGATCTGTGCCTTGCCACAATTCTGTCTCTTGAGCTCCTTGGCCAGTTTCTTTGACCTCATGATTCTCATTTGGTCTGACATGCACTGTGAGCTGTGAGGTCTTATATAGACAGGTGTGCGCCTTTACAAATCAAGTCCTATCAGTTTAATTAAACACATCTGGACTCTAATGAAGGTGTAGAACCATCTCAAGGAGGATCACAAGGAAATGGACAGCATGTGACTTACATATGAGTGTCTGAGCAAAGGGTCTGAATACTTATGACCATGTGATATTTCAGGTTTTCTTTTTTAATAAATTTGCAAAAATTTCTACATTTCTGTTTTTTTCAGACAAGATGGGGTGTAGAGTGTACAATAATGAGAAAACATGAACTTTTTTAAATTTACCAAATGGCTGCAATGAAACAAAGAGTGAAAAATTTAAAGGGGTCTAAATACTTTCCATACCTAGTGTATATCAATAAAGCTATGTTTTTAGAGGGTTCTTGAAGCTGGATTTTTTTCTGCATTCGAATCATATTCCTGCTGATTTCCCTGGCTTTGGATTCCTCATTGGGTGAACTGATCTATTTTGGACTTTTCTCTTACTCTGCATATAGTAGATTGCTAAAGTATTCACCACCACCCACCATGTAGAGCCTCCTTTTGTGGCGATTATAATTGCAAGTCACTTTGGATAAGTCTCCATGAATTTTCCACATTTTGTTGCTGGGATTTTTGTCTATTCCTTAAGGCAAAACTGCCCCAGCTCCTTCAAGTTAGATGGCTTCCTCTGGTGAACAGCAACCTTCAGGTCTGACCACAGATTCTCAATTGGATTAAGGTCTGGGCTTTGATTCGGCCACTCATTTACATGTTTCCCCTTAAACCATTCAAGTGTTGCTTTGGCAATATGCTTTGGGTCATTGTCTTGTTGGAAGGTGAACCTCCATCCCAGTCTCAAATCACTGACAGACAGATTTTTTCCAAGAATATCCCTGTATTTCAGACCATTTATCTTCCCTTCAACTTGGACCAATTTCCCTGTCCCTGCTGCCGAAAAATATCTCCACAGCATGGTGCTGCCACCACTATGTTTCACTGTGGGGATGGTATTCTTGGTGTGATGTGCTATGTTGATTTGGCAGCAAACATAGTGATTACCTTGGAGGCCAAAAAGTTGTTTTTTGGTCTCATCTGACCACAGCGCTTTCCTCCATACATTTGGGGAGTCTCCCACATGACTATGGAGTGTACGGCTTATTGTGGTCGTATGAACATATACTTCAGTCACTGCTTGGGATATCTGCAGCTCCTTCAGGGTTACCTTTGGTCTCTGTGCTGCCTCCTTGATTAATTTCCTCCTTGCCCAGGCTGAGTGTTTCGGTGGGCGTCCCCCTCTTGGCAGGTTTGTTGTGGTACCATGTTCTTTCCATTTGATGAAAATGGATTTGATGTTGCTCCAGTGATCATCAGAGATTGGGATATTTTTGTATAACCCAACTTTGTCCCTGACTTGTTTGTAGATCTCCTTGGTCTTCATGGTGTTTGGTTAGTGGTGCCTCTTGTTAATGGTGTTGCAGCCTCTGTGGCCTTTCAGAAACGGAAAAGTGTATATACTGACAGACCATGCGAGACTTAGATTGCGCACAGGTTGACGTCCTGTCACTAAGCATGGGACTTATGAAGCTATTTGCTTGCACCAAAAATTTTTAGGGGCTTCATAGCAAAAAGGGTGAATACATATGTACCTGCTAATTTTTAGTTATTTGATTCCATTAATTGAATGTGTGCTTATATTTTTCTCACTTCACCAACTTAGACTCTTTAGTGCTGATGCATCACACACAAATCGGATCACAAAAATATTTAAACACAGGTTGTAATGTAACAAAATACGTAAAAAGAAAAGGAGGTGAATACTTTTGAAAGCCACTGTGTTTCATATGGCTCACAAATATGTCACATAGGCTGGTTTCACATTAGCATTTTTTAGCGCAGCGCATCGTGCGCGTCCATGCGCATGCGCCCCTATGTTTAACATGGCGAGCGCAAGGTCTAGTGTTTTCACGCGTTTGTATGCGTTTTCGTGTGCATGCGGTTTTTGTAGTGTGCGTCTGTTGCATTTTTGGTCCGTCCAACCTGTGTCAAAAAAACGCTTGCGCATGCTAGTGCACGGAATGCGACAAAATAACACATTACAGTCTATGGGAACGCAGGCGTTTAAAATCACATGCGTTTTAAGAGTTAGCATGGCTAGAAACTGGATAAAACGCATGCGCCTAAAAAAAAGCAAACGCATGCAAAACGCATGATGCGTTTTTTGCATGTGTTTCTATTGCGCACGAAGCGCAGTGCTAAAAAACGCTAATGTGAAAGTAGCCTTGGTCGTATAATTTAGATAATGCAATGTCCAGTTCACTTACTGAAGTCCATGGCAAGTGGACAGAGCCACAAAAGACTTGGGCGCTCCTCGGATTTGGCCCTGATAGTAACAATGTTCTCCCCCCTAAAAGACAAGACAATTTTATTTTAACAGAATTAATAAACAAATAACAATCACACGCAGTACATTCTACTCCCCTATTATCAATCACTTCAGACCCGGTATATCTTACATAAGGTATTTCCAAAATGTAAAATTTGTGTAGTTTAGTTATCCTACCATTTCAACTAATTCTATTCCCATCCGTTTAAACATTCATATAGTAAAAATGTTATGCTAAATGTTAGAGGCTGGAAAACAATTACCGTACACTTTATATTCACATAAATAGTGACATTATATTGCACATAAAATTTAGCTACACTTTACACACAAATAGTACTGGCATACTGTACACACAAATAGTAATGCTATACTGTACACACAAATAGTTCTGCTATGCAGTATACATAGTACTGCTATACTGTATACAATACTGATATACTGTATAAATAGTACTGCTACGTTGTACACAAATAGTACTGCTTTACTGTACACACAAATATACTGCTATACTGTATACATACCACTACTATACTGTACTTATGTTAAGGACATATAACTCTGCCCTTCACCTCGCCAAACAGACCTACTTCACCACCCTGATCTCCTCACTATCCAACAACCCCAAGAAACTTTTTGACACCTTTCACTCCCTCCTCAGGCCAAAAGCACAAGCCCCTATCACAGACATTTGCGCTGATGACCTTGCCTCCCACTTTATAGAGAAAATAGACAATATCCGTCAGGAAATCCGCTCCCAATCACCAAATTCAGTGACTCCCATCCCTCCCTGCATTCCCCCTGGCTCACTCTCCACATTCGATCCCATCACAGAAGAAGAAGTCTCCAGGCTCCTCTCCTCTTCTCGTCCGACTACATGCACAACCGACCCCATTCCCTCACATCTCCTCCAGTCTCTCTCCCCAGTCGTCACAACTCACCTAACTACAATCTTTAATCTCTCCCTCTCCTCTGGCATTTTCCCCTCCTCCTTCAAACACTCTATCATTACTCCATTACTAAAGAAACCCACCCTCGACCCATCCTGCACAAACAACTACAGACCAGTCTCCAATCTCCCCTTCATCTCTAAACTCTTGGAGCGCCTGATATACTCACGCCTTACCCGTTACCTCTCCACTCACTCCCTCCTAGACCCTTCACAGTCCGGTTTCCGCCCCCTACATTCGACAGAAACTACACTCATCAAAGTGACCAATGACCTTCTGACAGCAAAACGTAATGGTGACCACTCTCTGCTCATTCTTCTCGACCTTTCTGCAGCTTTCGACACTGTTGACCATCCTCTCCTACTCTCTAGGCTCCAGTCACTAGGCATTAAGGACACTGCTCTTTCCTGGTTCTCCTCCTATCTTTCCGACCGCTCCTTCAGTGTTCTGTTTTCTGGCTCCACTTCATCTCCTCTTCCTCTCACTGTTGGGGTACCTCAGGGCTCAGTCCTTGGCCCCCTTCTCTTCTCTCTCTATACGGCCCCAATTGGACAGACCATCAGCAGATTTGGCTTTCAGTACCATCTTTATGCTGATGACACACAACTGTACACATCATCCCCTGACCTTACCTCCGCTGTACTACAGAACGCCACTGACTGTCTGTCTGCAGTCTCCAACATCATGTCTGCTCTCTATCTGAAACTCAACCTCTCCAAAACTGAACTTCTTCTGCTCCCACCATCTACTAACCTCCCTAAATCTGACATTTCCCTCTCTGTGGGTGGCACCATAATAACACCCCGACAGCAGGCACGCTGTCTGGGTGTTATGTTCGACTCCGATCTCTCCTTCACCTCCCATATACAATCTCTTGCCCGCTCATGCCGCTTACACCTAAAGAACATCTCTAGAATCCGCCCTTTTCTCACCATGGAAACAAAAACTCTCACTGTCGCCCTGATCCACTCCCGCCTGGACTACTGTAATGCTCTATTAATTGGCCTCCCTCTCACTCGACTCTCCCCTCTCCAGTCTATCCTTAATGCAGCAGCCAGGGTTGTCCATCTGGCTAATCGTTACTCAGACGCGTCCGCTCTTCGCCAGTCGTTACACTGGCTGCCAATTCATTACAGGGTACAATTCAAAGTACTTGTTCTCACCCACAAAGCTCTCCACAGTGCGGCACCCCCTTACATCTCCTCCCTCATTTCTGTCTATCGGCCTAACCGACCGCTGCGCTCTGCAAATGACTTTCGACTAACCTCTGCCCTAATCCGTACCTCCCACTCCCGACTCCAAGACTTCTCCCGTGCTGCGCCAATCCTCTGGAATGCTCTACCCCAAGATATTAGGATCATCCACAATTTGCATAGTTTTAGGCGCTCGCTCAAAACGCATTTGTTCAGAGCGGCCTATCACATTCAGTAATCAAAGTCATGTTATGTTTGTGTGTGTGTAGCCCATTCACTATCTCCATCTAACCCCCACCCCCTGAAGATGGCTGGACCGTCATTGTAAATACATCATTGTAAATACAAACCTATGCTTTGTATCTCCCCCACCTCATTGTAGATTGTAAGCTCCACAAGCAGGGTCATCTTATTTCGCTTTAATTATTGTATTGTTAACGTTGTTACTTATGACTGTTGTGTTTGAAACTGTTCAACTGTAAAGCGCTGCGGAATATGTTGGCGCTATATAAATAAAGATTATTATTATTATTATTATTATAGTACTGCTATAATGTACAAATAGTACCGCTATACTGTACACACAAATAGTACTGGCATACTGTACACACAAATAGTTCTGCTATGCAGTATACATAGTACTGCTATACTGTATACAATACTGATATACTGTATAAATAGTACTGCTACGTTGTACATAAATAGTACTGCTTTACTGTACACACAAATATACTGCTATACTGTATACATACCACTACTACACAGTACAAACAAATAGTACTGCTATAATGTACAAATAGTACCGCTATACTGTACACACAAATAGTACTGCTATAATGTACAAATAGTACTGCTATACTGTATACAGCTGTGGCCAAAAGTATTGACACCCCTGCAATTCTGTCAGATAATACAGAAACACAAAATAGAAAGAAGCAAAAAGCAAAACATTGATCATTTCACACAAAACTCCAAAGATGGGCCAGACAAAAGTATTGGCACCCTCAGCCTAATACTTGGTTGCACAACCTTTAGCCAAAATAACTGCGACCAACCGCTTCCGGTAACCATCAATGAGTTTCTTACAATGCTCTGCTGGAATTTTAGACTATTCTTTTTTGGCAAACTGCTCCAGGTCCCTGATATTTGAAGGGTGCCTTCTCCAAACTGCCATTTTTAGATCTCTCCACAGGTGTTCTATGGGATTCAGGTCTGGACTCATTGCTGGCCACCTTAGAAGTCTCCAGTGCTTTCTCTCAAACCATTTTCTAGTGCTTTTTGAAGTGTGTTTTGGGTCATTGTCTTGCTGGAAGACCCATGACCTCTGAGGGAGACCCAGCTTTCTCACACTGGTCCCTACATTATGCTGCAAAATTTGTTGGTAGTCTTCAGACTTCATAATGCCATGCACGCGGTCAAGCAGTCCAGTGCCAGAGGCAGCAAAGCAACCCCAAAACATCAGGGAACCTCCGCCATGTTTGACTGTAGGGACCGTGTTCTTTTCTTTGAATGCCTCTTTTTTTCTCCTGTAAACTCTATGTTGATGCCTTTGCCCAAAAAGCTCTACTTTTGTCTCATCTGACTAGAGAACATTCTTCCAAAACGTTTTAGGCTTTTTCAGGTAAGTTTTGGCAAACTCCAGCCTGGCTTTTTTATGTCTCGGGGTAAGAAGTGGGGTCTTCCTGGGTCTCCTACCATACAGTCCCTTTTCAATCAGACGCCGACAGATAGTACCAGCGTCGGACTGGAACACCTTGGGCCCACCAGAGAAAATCATTCTTGGGGCCCACTATGTAGCTGCATAGAGTTAAATACCAGACCACCAATTATGCGGTAAAACACGCTAATATCCGGGTATAAGGTTGTACATGTCTTAATTATGTAGCAGGAGTTGGGGTAGCCCCCTCATAGAATATAAAGCAGCCCCCTCACATAGTATAATGCAGACATCTCATAGAATATAAGGCAGCCATCTCATAGAATATAATACTGCCCCCCTCATAGGCTATAATACTGCCCCCCTCATAGGGTATAATGCACCCCCTCATAGGGTATAATGCTGCCCCCCTCATAGGGTATAATACTGCCCCCCTCATAGGGTATAATGCACCCCCTCATAGGGAATAATGCACCCCCTCATAGGGTATAATGCTGCCCCCTCATAGGGTATAATACTGCCCCCCTCATAGGGTATAATACTGCCCCCCTCATAGGGTATAATACTGCCCCCCTCATAGGGTATAATGCTGCCTCCTCATAGGGTATAATACTGCCCCCCTCATAGGGAATAATGCATCCCCTCATAGGGAATAATGCTGCCCCCTCATAGGGTAGAATACTGCCCCCCTCATAGGGTATAATACTGCCCCCCTCATAGGGAATAATGCACCCCCTCATAGGGTATAATGCACCCCCTCATAGGGAATAATGCTGCCCTCCTCATAGGGTATAATGCTGACCCCACATAGGGTATAATGCTGCCTCCTCATAGGGTATAATACTGCCCCACTCATAGGGAATAATGCACCCCCTCATAGGGTATAATGCTATATAGATATATAGATATAGAGTTAGATAGATATAGATAGAAAGATAGATGTAGAAATAGATAGATATAGAGATAGATAGTAGATAACGGATAGAAAGTAGATAATGGATAGATATAGATAGAAAGATTCATAGAGATAGATAGAGATAGATAGAGATAGATATAAAGATAGATATAGAAAGAAATATAGATAGATAGATCGATAGGTAGATAGATATAGAGATAGATAGAAAATAGATAATGGATAGATAGATAGATATAGAGATAGATGGCTATAGATAGAAAGATATAGAGATAGATAGATATATAGATAGAGATAGATAATAGATATAGATAATAGATAGAGATATACAGATATAATAATAATAATAATAATAATAATAATATAGACATATATAGATAGATATAGAGATAAATATATATAGATAGATGGCTATAAATAAAAATAGATAAAGAGATATATAGAGATAGATAGATATAGAGATAATAGATATAGAGATAGAGATATGTATAGAGATAGATAGATATAGAGTTAGAAAGATAGATATAGAGAGATATAGAGATAGATAGATAGATATAGATAATAGAGATAATAGATAGATATAATAGATAGATATAGAGATAGATATAGAGATAGATGGATAGATCAATAGATAGATAGATAAAGAGCGAGAGATAGAGATAGAGATTGATAGATAATGAGATATAGAGATAGATATAGAGATATAGTGTTAGAAAGATAGATATAGCGATAGATAGATATAGAGATAGATATGGATATAGAGATATATATGGATATAGAGATAACAGATATAGAGATAGATAGATAGATATAGAGATAATATATAGATAGCTATAGAGAGAGAGATATAGAGATAGATATAGAGAGAAACAGATATATATATATAGAGATAGATATAGAGATAGATAGGTAGATAGATATAGAGATAATAGATATAGAGATAGATAGATATAGATAGAGATAGAGAGAGCGGTAGATAGAGAGAGAGATAGATATAGAGAGAGATAGATACAGAGATCGATAAATAGATAGAGAGATAGATATAGATATAGATAATAGATAGAGATAGATAGATAAAGATAGATAATAAATATATAGATAACAGATAGATATAGAGATAGAGTAAGATAGAAAGATATAGAGATAGGTAGATATAGATAATAGAGATAGCTAGATAGATAGACATAATAGATAGATATAGAGATAGATGTAGAGATAGAAAGATAGATATAGAGATAGAGCGATAGATAGAGATAGATAATAGAGATAAATAGATAGATAGAGAAAGATAGATAGATATAGAGATAGATATAGAGATAGAAAGATAGATAGATATACAGAGAGATAGATATAGAGATAAAGATAAATAGATAGATAGATATAGAGAGAGATATAGAGAGAAATAGATATAGATATAGAGATAATAGATAAAGATAGATAGATATATAGATATAGAGATAGAAAGATAGATATAGAGATAGAGCGATAGATATACAGAGAGATAGATATAGAGATAGATAGAGATATATAGATAGATAGCTATAGAGATATAGAGATAGATATAGAGAGAAATAGAGATAGATATAGAGATATAGATATAAAGATAGATATAGAGATAGATATAGATATAGAGATAGATAGATACAGAGAAAAGATATAGAGATAGATAACGGATAGATAGGTATAGAGATAGATAGATATAGATATTAGATAGATATATACAGTATATATATAGATAAAGATAGATAGATAGATAGATAGATATAGATGGTAGCTAGATAATAAATATAGAGATAATAGATATAGAGATAGATAGACATAATAGATAGATATAGAGATATATATAGATAGATATAGAGATAGATAGATAGATATAGAGATAGATGTAGAGATAGAAAGATAGATATAAAGATAGAGCGATAGAGATAGATATAGAAATAGATAGATATAGATAATGGATAGAGGTAGATATAGAGGTAGATATAGAGATAGATAGATAGAGAGAGACAGATAGAGAGAGCGAGAGAGATATAAAAAAAAAAAACAATCCACAATACTCACCTCTCCTCCTCGCTCCCACGCTGATCCCGGCTTCAGTGTCAGGAGCTCCCCCTCTGCCAGACACACAGCGGGTGCGCGATGTAGTGACGTCATCGCGCACTGGCTGTGAGCCAGGAGCAGAGAGGACTGAGGGCGGCGCCGGCCCTGATTTACAGCTGTAGTCTGCAGAGCAGCTTACTGGGCTGGGGGCGGGGCCTCTGGGGGGTGGAGACCTGAAATGATATTCACTGCTTCGCAGTGAATATTCATTTCTCTTTAGCAGCGGGGACAGGGGCTCCTGCCTCCTGACACCCGCTGCTACTCCGCTGGCAGGGGCCCCCATAGCAGCTGCATGGTGTGCGACACACCACTGGCTGGGGGCCCCTGGAGCAGCGGGGGCCCTAGGCAACTGCTGGCCCTGTATGCCAGCAGGTGCCAGGGCCCACCAGATGCCAGGGCCCACCTGTTGCACCCTCGGACTGCAGGGCAGCTTGAACTTGTTTGGATGTTAGTTGAGGTTCTTTATCCAACATCCGCACAATCTTGCGCTGAAATCTCTTGTCAATTTTTATTTTCCGGCCACATCTAGGGAGGTTAGCCACAGTGCCATGGGCTTTAAACTTCTTGATGACACTGCGCACGGTAGACACAGGAACATTCAGGTCTTTGGAGATGGACTTGTAGCCTTGAGATTGCTCATGCTTCCTCACAATTTGGTTTCTCAAGTCCTCAGACAGTTCTTTGGTCTTCTTTCTTTTCTCCATGCTCAATGTGGTACACACAAGGACACAGGACAGAGGTTGAGTCAACTTTAATCCATGTCAACTGGCTGCAAGTGTGATTTAGTTATTGCCAACACCTGTTAGGTGCCACAGGTAAGTTACAGGTGCTGTTAATTACACAAATTAGAGAAGCATCACATGATTTTTCGAACAGTGCCAATACTTTTGTCCACCCTCTTTTTTATGTTTGGTGTGGAATTATATCCAATTTGGCTTTAGGATAATTCTTTTTGTGTTTTTTCATTTAAGACAAATTAAATGAAGATAATAATACCAAAGAATTTGTGCTTGCAATCATTTTCAGGAAGAAACTGAGTATTATCTGACAGAATTGCAGGGGTGTCAATACTTTTGGCCACAACTGTACATAGTAATGTTATACTGTATGCACAAATACTGCTATGCAGAATACATAGTACTGCTACGTATATACATATATATGTACAAATAAATAGTTACTTTGCCCAGAGTACTGCAGCACTGTTCTACTGTACACAAATAATGCTTAAAGGGAACCTGTCACCTCATTTGAGAGTAGAGTAAAGTACTGCAGTGCGCAGGCATCGGGAAAGGTCAGAGGTCCAGCGCCTGCACACTGCAGTATTCTGCTCTGCCCTCAACAAGGCAAATCAGTACGCCTGCGCAGGAGCCGCGACAGAAGCAAGGAGGAGGACGTCATCGTATGAAGATGGGAGGTGCCGGACCGGACCGCAACACCCATTGGACCGGACCGCCCTCTCCGGTGAGTATAATCTAACATGTTTTTCTTATCTTCCAAGTTACATCGGGGGCTTATCTACAGTATTACAGAATGCTGTAGATAAGCCCCTAATGGCGGTGGCCGCAGCTTATTGCAGGAAAATGAGGTGATAGATTCCCTTTAATGCTACACTGCACACATGACTAGAGCACAATACTGTAGACAATATTGTACAGAAATAGTACTACTATGCTATACACACTAGTACTGCTATGCTGTATACATAGTGATGCTATGCACAAAGAGTACTGTAAGGCCTGTTTCACACTTGCTTTTTTTTGCAGCGCGTTTTTCCCGCAAAAAAACGCATTGAAAAACGCATACAAAAGCATACAACTGCTGCGTTTTTTTCAAGCATTTTTATGAGCATGCATGAAAAAAACGCAGCGTTTTTATGCGTTTGTATGCGTTTTTAGTGCGTTTTTACCGCGTTTGCGTTTTTTTCCAACATTAGGTGGCCCCTCACACTAACCCAAACCATGACTTTACTAACCCTAACCCTGACCCTAACCCTAACCCTAACCCTGACCCTAACCCTGACCCTAACCCTTAACCAAACCATACTTAACCCTAACCCTGACCCTAACCCTTAACCAAACCATACTTAACCCTAACCCTGACCCTAACCCTGACCCTAACCCTAACCCTGACCCTAACCCTTAACCAAACCATACTTAACCCTAACCCTGACCCTAACCCTAACCGACCCTAACCCTGACCCTAACCCTTAACCAAACCATACTTAACCCTAACCCTGACCCTAACCCTGACCCTGACCCTAACCCTAACCAAATCATACTTAACCCTAACCCTGACCCTAACCCTTAACCAAACCATACTTAACCCTAACCCTGACCCTAACCCTTAACCAAACCATACCTGACCCTAACCCTGACCCTAACCCTAACCCTGACCCTAACCCTAACCCTAACCCTGACCCTAACCCTTAACCAAACCATACTTAACCCTAACCCTGACCCTAACCCTGACCCTAACCCTTAACCAAACCATACTTAACCCTAACCCTGACCCTAACCCTAACCCTGACCCTAACCCTTAACCAAACCATACTTAACCCTAACCCTAACCCTGACCCTAACCCTAACCCTAAACCCCCTTAACTAACCCTAACTTTACCCAAACCCCTAAATTCCATTGTCTAAACTAATGGTAAAAAAAAAAACGCATGTGCAAAAAAACGCATACATAAGCATGCCAATGCGCACATATGCTCACCATAGACTTATAATGGGTGTCTTGCTGTAAAAAAACGCATTGCGCGCGCATGCGTTTTTTTGAGGCAAATCGGACGCACAAAAAATGCAACAAGTTGCATTTTGTGCGCCCGAGCGCATACCGCAAAAAAACGCATGCGCGGTAAAACGCGTACAAATGCATGTGTAAGCGCACATAAGCGCATCCCATGCAAAGTATAGGAAAAAAAAACGCATGCGCTATTTAGCGCTAAATTACCGCGAAAAAAAACGCAAATGTGAAACCAGCCTAATACTGTTGTAATGTAAAAAATACTGCTAGACTGTACACACGACTAGTGCACAATACTGTTCACAAATAGTACTACTATACTGTACAAAAACAGTACATAATTCTGGGCACATAAATACAGCAATACTATGTACATGAATAGAATCACTACACAATAGTGCGGTTATTCGGTACACCAATAGTACATGATACTGTACACAAATTGTACTGCTATACTGTATACATGAATAGTACACGATACTATACACATAAATAGTGCTGCTATACAGTACACAAATAGTACATGCCCAAAACATCCCTACCCAACTTTTTGCTCCCCTAAGCTATCAACTTGGCACAGTTCGAGTATCTTGAGCTGACCCATAGACAATAAATGGAGAATGAAAACCCATCTCTTCGGATAGGGCATTTCAAAATCCCATTCTCAGGATAGGTTGGGGATCCAGCAATTAGCAAGATATCACATTGCAAAGCTGGACAACCCCTTTATAAACACTTAGGAGCCTTTGCAGGTGTTGTTTGTCAATTATTCTAATTTACTGAGATAATGACTTTTGGGTTTTCATTGGCTGTAAGCCATAATCATGAACATTAATAGAAATAAACACGTGAAATAGATCACTCTGTGTGTAATGACGCTATAGAATATAGGAGATTCACTTTGTATCGAAGAACTGAAATAAATTCACTTTTTGATGATTTTCTAATTTTTGGAGACGCACCTGTACTTCAAAAGGAGTTTCAAGTGTCAGCTCTTTCTCATTTCAAATCCCCATCAGCGGAGTCATTACTGCTACGGTGTAGAAAATGTGGCACCCAAGCCACCCTGACAGACCCTGGTGGGGTGGTCGCATACTGTCCCCCTCCACTCCACACTGTGTCAGTGCGGGGTCCACCCTAACAAGTTATTTACTAGGAGAATGGGTACAATCTGGCCAAGAGTGCAGAGGTGGATTTGTATAGAAGATCTGCATAGTGCGGAGATTGATGTATGATGATTAAAATGGCAGAACGTAAATGGCAGCTTGCGGTGCCATCTGGCCAGGAAATACAACATAGGCAGAATCTTCATAATAGCTGCTACTTTTTATTATCTGCAAATTGCTGACTTGAAATTAGCAGCATTTAAAAACCAAGACATATAGGACCTACTCCAGCGATTAAAGGAACACTCCGAAAAAAAAAAGTATTAGAATAATCAATAACACAATGTGCATGACCAAGGAGAAAATCCATGTGTGCTTTGCACAGGGCGCTCCTTTAAGAGACTGATCCATAGGGTCCATCTGTATATGACTTGATGTAATGTTTCGTAGAATTGCAGGTGACATTACAATTACATGTATTGGTACTTTTGGCCCCTGTCCACACTGCTAAAAGCACCAACACCTGGTGTAAAAATAACAGCATCACTGTGCTTGATTGGCAGCAATCTCGCCTGACCTTAACCCCATAGAGAATCTATGGAGTATTGTCAAGAGGAAGATGAGAGACACCAGACCCAACAATGGAGACGAGCTGAAGGCTGCTATCAAAGCAACCTGGGCTTCCATAACCCCTCAGCAGTGCCACAGGCTGATCGCCTCCATGCCACGCCGCATTGATGCAGTAATTGATGCCAAAGGAGCCCTGACCAAGTACTGAGTGCATTTACTGACCATATATTTCCGTAGGACAACATTTTGGATTCTAAAATCATTTTTTCAAGCTGGTGTTATAAAGTATTCTAATTTACAGAGATAATGACTTTTGGGTTTTCATTGGCTGTAAGCCATAATCATCAAAATAACCAGAAATAAACACGTGAAATAGATCACTCTGTGTGTAATGACTCTATAGAATATAGGAGAGTCACTTTTTGTATTGAAGAACTGATATAAATTAACTTTTTGATGATATTCTAATTTTGTGAAAAGCGCCTGTATGTGGATGGTGGACGAAGATCCTGCAAATCTCAAAGGGGTTGTCAGATGCTCCAAAAAACTATACCAACGTCAATGACGGCTTTAAAAACGGACCTGAGGCATAGTCACCTGTCCTTGAATCCAGCGCAGTCTGCTCAGAGAGTCTGTACTAGCACCAGAAGCCATGAAATCATTGTTCTATTTTTCCAGAGATGCTAAGACCTATGATTGGCTGCAGCGGTCAAATGACTAGAGTGGTGAATTATCAAAAAGACATCCAATGACGCGCCATTCTAGCCACCTGATTGCAGCAGCCAATTATATGCCTCAGTGGTACTGTAACAGAAGAAAGGTGAAGTCATGACATCTGGTGCCAATGCAGACCACCTGCCTGGCCTGGCCTGGCTCCATCGGCTGAAATCAGGTCATTAAGCCTTACTTTGCTATTTTAAAGTCATCAATGGCATAGATAGTTATTTTAAGCCCGGACAACCCCTCTAACTATAGGGAGCACAGTGCCAATCACCGTTGGCACTAGCGCCTGAACAGCCCAGTAGCCTTCATGCGACACATGAGGATACTACAATAATGAAGGCATACGATGGCCATAAGGGCCCACATTTAGCATTTATATGGGTGGAACTCTACAGACCCTGTTAAAATTGCACGGACTATTTCATAAATTGCTCCTTTGTAATAAACACCACCCTTCGCCTGCGTATATATAATCTTTCGTCCAAAGCACGTCCTGTGTAGCGCTAGCACTAATCGAATAGATTGAATATCCTGGGGCTTATGTGAAAGCTTCAGAGATACCATCGATCCTCTGTTCCGAAGTTTGCAAAAGTCAATTTTGGCCAAGTTCCCAGCTTCTAGCATGAGGCAGCACTTAGCCGGATGCACAAGAACACTCCTCTCTCTCGATCATTGATGTACAGATATATCAGTCCGCTGCATTCAGGAACTATTGCCTACACTGAATGGGCTCCTGTAGGGTCTCCCAAATCAGTCAGGCATAAACTACGGGTGTGCGATGCATCAGCAGAGTTACCTATTATTTTGAAAAAGTTGGTGGGATCAAATATAGCTGCTATTACAGGTCCCAAAAGGATTCTAAGATCACTCAACGATTGTGCCGTACTTGCTATTCTCCCTGAACATCTTGTAGGCTCTGTGGTAGGGGCCCGGATTGGGGGGTGGTCCACTGCTTACCACGACCAGACGATGCAATGACGAGACGGAGGCAGATTCCAATTGTAACTGGTCCGAGTTTATTGGCCTTCCTCTTGACGACCGTAGCCATACACCGCAGCACGTTTACAGCTCTCCGTTTCCAGACCCGGGTACCTTCACCTTTCCTTCAGTCGTGAGGACGTCCCTCGCGGATCTTTCGCTGGGGCTGTCCTAGACCAATCTACCGCCAGCGCTTCACCTGCCCGAGGTCATCATCCAATTGGTACCGCCGGGGCCTCGTCTGTCCTGCGGTCTGTTGTGTCAGGGCCACCCCCCGACTGTCTTCTCCTGTCAGTCCCCTGGTCGAGCTCTTCACCGTTCCCGGTCTTCTGTCCTGAGTCCTCCTCTCATGAGCTCCTCCCAGGACTAGCCTAGCCTGAAACCCCAACCTGTCCTATTTATCCCCTCTCTCACTGGGAATTTCCCTCCTGGGTTCCTATCTCCCCGCCCCCATGACTAAGCAGTTTCTATAGCGGTAAGCTGATGTTAAGTCCTGAACTACACTCCCCCCTGCCATCTTGTGGTCAAATTTCGGTACTGCACTCCCTTTTCTGTCTCTCCCTGCTGTTACCTTTCTGTCATTGCCAATCTCCGTCTGTAGTGCACACATCGTCCCCTCCTACTTCCAGTCAAGTCTGTCCGTCAAGTCACCTTCCCCACAGCTCCATGAAAAAAAAACACTTTCCAGACTACTGGAAGAGTTGGCCATTCTCCTATGCGCTTCCAAACCGTTCCCATACCTCCAGAAACCAGTGCGTCTAGGAAGGAAGTTTTCTGTGCGTGGCACCAGGATCCTCTATTACCGGATGGCGCTCCAGTGTCCGATCTCGCAATTAGGGGGCAGGGAATAGAAAGTTGCATTTGGCATGAGAAAAAAAAATTGCAGCCTGCTGCGGGTGGCCCCGGAATTTGGATCACACAAGCCCATTCACATCTGTGGGTTTGTTTGAAACACCGGACTGCACTCGGATGTCAACCAAATGCAGTCTGACATCCGCAGAATCAGACAATGGGGAAATTAAGTTTTTCTTTTTTTCCACACTGGTGATTCCATTCTCGCATGCGAGAGAATTTGGATTGCAGTGAACTGACACTCGGATCGAACTCTGGCCGAGTATGAGCCGAGTGTCATTAGCATAATCGGAATCTATGGCCACGTGACCCCGGCCAAATAGAGAAAGTCAGAGTCATAGTAGTCGGAAATAGTCTACGGTAGTCAAGTATTTGAATGGGGCCACCATGCAATACTACGCTGGACCCTCAGCGGTGGTGACACTAAGGCCACAATTGTCTTAGCGCCCTTTTCTTTAGTAAAAATTCTAATAGTGACTTTTATGTTTGTGCCAAATTCATTGGCGCCTATTTAAAGTTAACTTTACTTGGGTTTGCTGTTTTGGTTTCAAATGTAAACATGGTTTTCCTTTTCCGAATGTTTTAGCTTAATGCATCATTTTCAAGATTTCGAACTGTTGCTCCACTTTTGCCCAATTGTACCCCATAACCTGATTAGAGTACAGCATTTCTCTCATTTTATTTTTGTACAGCATTAGACTAACCGCATTTTAAAGGACAGTGCGACTTTTTGTTCTAAAAAAGCAAAAAAATTTGTATACGGCCACGTACCCATGTTGAGTATTTGGTCATTATTTACCATCAGTATTTGTAAGCCAAAACCAGGAGAGGGACAATCAGAGGAAAAGTATAATAGAAACACGTCACCACTTCTGGGATTTATCACCCACTCCTGGTGCTGGCTCAAAAATACAGAGGTTAATAAAACTCACCAAAACACTCAATGTGTGAACATGGCCTAAGACAAAAAAAAACAAAACAAAGTGTGTTTGATTTTGCGCAACAATCACCAACCCGTGTGCACCATTTTTCAGAATTTGGTGCAGAAAGCTACAACAAATAACCCGAGACAAAAAAGAAAAATCACTTAAAATTTAAAAAAATGTAAATCGTGAATCGGGACCCAACTATACCACAAAAGAAACACCAATATTTCACAGATAAAATTAAGGGGAAAAAAAAAATCTGTGTTCTGAGGAGGAATTTTTCCATATTGATTTTTTTTTTTTTATTATTAAACTGACTGCTAAAATAGGCAATTGAGTCGGAAACAAGTCAGCTTTTCCAATGCTTTCAGTTTTGGTTGATAGTTTTGCCTTCATTTTCACAGGTACCGGTTGGGATCTTGTAATGTAAAATACAGAAAGTTGGAAATTAACTTAATAAAACCAAAATGTGTAGGAATCATTTAAAAAAAAAATAAAAAATGCAATTTTCTGGTAATTATTAGTGATGCGCAAATGTGCTCGGATTATGTGTTATCCATGCTCAGGGGCTAACCGAGTGTCTTCGGCGTGCTCGAAAAATATGTTATAGCCACCCACGGCTGCATGTCTCGCGACTGTTTGACAGTCGCAACACATGCAAGGATTGCCTAACAAACAGGAAATCCCTGCATTTATTGACGCTGTCGAACAGCCGCGAGACATGCAGCCGCGGGGACTCGGACATATTTTTTGAGCACGCTGAAGACACTCAGTTAGCATATGAGCATGCTCAGATAACACCTTATCCCAGCACGTTCGCTCATCACTAATTGTTTATTGGGGTTACCAGCATTTTTTTGATATTACATCAAGTGTGCTCTTCATATATTTTCTTGGGGCTGCATACATTTACATCAAACCTGTAGTTGAGGCTGCATCTGAAGTAATAGTTTTGTGTAAGGTTTTTTTTTTTAGAAGTTTATCAGCAGGTCTTATTAATTTCTATGGGACTCAAAAGGAACTGTTGAGCTTTTGTCATTGCTTGATCTCAAGTTGCCCCAATATACAGTATATGGTTGGGAAGTGTCATCAGATACATCAAAATATGTTTTAGGCTGGTTCTCATGTACATCATAAATCCAATTTTGGCCACAATGTGGCGGAACAGCTATATACAGTACAGAAGTGCCTTCAGATCATGGATATGGACCCCCCAACCTCAATGTCAAACAAGTGTCCTGGATTCAATAATTCTGTCCAAGATTCTTGGTACAGTTCAAACAGACTTATCTTCTCCCTTACCTTGAGATTTACTTATAGGGTTGACCACCTCCTTGAAGTGGCAGTAGAAATCCAGATAAAGACAAGATAAATAGTACTCCTAAAGTTGGCTACACGCATGAGTTAACTGTTGGCCTAGCGTTTCTATGGTGTAGTAGGTCACCTGGTGAGGTGGATCCACTAAGCCTTTGGTCCGGGTGGGCACATGGGCCCCAAGCTTCCAGAGCACAAGTAGAATTATGGGGACAAGGACTAAATGGAAACTCAGGAGTAGACGGACAGATGGAGTGGAACCCAGCAGGGATGGATGCTAGTTGAAATACACAGTAGTACAAATAATGGAGCTTACCAAACAAGGAACAGTCTCAATCGGTTTATGGAGATGATGTCATTGATCCACGCCGGGAAGCCTGCAAAACCCGTTGTGGAGCCCAACAGAGGACACCGGACCCAGGAAAAGGGAGCAGAGCTTGGGATGCCCGGGACAGGCGAGTAACATATGATAGACAGCTATCTCTCCCATACATTGAAAATTCGGCTTGGCCGAACATTAATGTGTTTTCAATGGGGAGAGGGCAGAAAGCTGCTGCCAGACCCCTCTCTGACATTGGCTTATCTCCCCTATAAAGAAGAAAAAAAATTGGGTGTTTTCACTGTCCAATCCTTCTCTCTCCTGACATCATTTCATGGGGGAGAGTCAGGAGGACCCTATACCTATCAACTGGTTCCACATAAATCGTCTGGTTTGACCGACCCTCATCTGTGTGTATGGGATCTACTAACTTCCATCAATGGCCTCTCTCCCAGGCAGGTAGGAAATGACTATACACTGATGAGGAGCAAGAAACAGCCGTCTCTGGATGGATGTCTTTTCCATTTGGTTTAGTTAAATATTGTAAGTCATATGGCAAAGGCTTGCTAAAGGGTTGGACACCGAGTTGTAGAGTGGACACTTCCTATAAGTGGCACAGAGGAATAGCTTTCTTCTTCTTCTTGGAAAAGAACTAATTTGCAAACCTTTTTCCAGGGAACATAGCTTTCCCTACAAACCCAAGCATGCCAGCTTAGCAGTCTCCATAAGAAGAAATTGTCCTTTCACTGTAGACAATGACAATAAAATAAAAGATTTGGCTGCTGATTGGCCGGTCAGAAGAGTAGAGAGCGATGTGAGACCATGAGATAAAGGTGTCCTTACAGGGGGCACTGTGCCGGGCATATTTCTATGGGCATTGCGATAGCAGTAATTATTCAGAACTGCTAAACGGCTGACAATATTCTGTGCGGCGGGTGCAGTGGTATGAGCAATCCTGAGCTGATGGCAATAACATTGCTCGTATGACTATTTGGCCTTCATCCTCATCATCCTAACAGTAGTGCATACAGTAGCTGTAATTGGCACCAGTGTGCAGTATTATGTGGCATCGGCACAGGGACAGTCTGTCATATTCTTCTCTATCTGAGGCTCCCTAAATATGAGCTTGGCAATTTTTAGCTTCCTGAAAAACTGGCCGGCCTTGACTATTTTTTTTTGTCACTGGATACTAAAGGAGTTGTAAAACAACACAAAATAATGCTCCAATGTGTATGAAATCTGATTTAATTGCACCCTATTGGGCCAGTTTCAGGACCCTTCTTTATGTCTTTGCAGCTACCATTAAAGGAAACATGGTATGAAGAGCTGGTATGAAGATGGAGAAGCTAAGCAGAATGATTACAGATTTTTTTTTTTAAAGATTTAGTATAAATTGTATCTTAGTAGCAGGAATCCATGGTATTTGTGTATATTCAAGTCCAGTGGGCGGCCCTATGAGTGATTGACAGCTATCTCTGCATGCACAGTCATACAGGGTACTTCCGAGTGTCCTGTTCGCCAGCGGAATCTAGTACATCTGCTACCTGTTCCTGCGTTTTCTGTCCACCTGCAGTCACCAGAACCTCTGCTAAATCTTCCTGGTCTGCTGTCTGCCTGCGGTCTTCAGTACCTCTGCTACCTGTTCCTGGTCTCCAGTCTGCATGCTGTCTCCAGGACCTCAGCTACCTGTTCCTGATCCCCTGTCCCCCCTGTGGTCTCCAGGACCTCAGCTACCTGTTCCTGCTCCCCTGTCACCCTGTGGTGTCCAGGACCTCAGCTACCTGTTCCTGGTCCCCTGTCCCCCTGTGGTCTCCAGGACCTCAGCTACCTGTTCCTGCTCCCCTGTCGCCCTGTGGTCTCCAGGACCTCAGCTACCTGTTCCTGATCCCCTGTGGTCTCCAGGACCTCAGCTACCTGTTCCTGATCCCCATCCCCCTGTGGTCTGCAGGACCTCAGCTACCTGTTCCTGACCCCCTGTCCCCCCGTGTGGTCTCCAGGACCTCAGCTACCTGTTCCTGATCCCCTGTGGTCTCCAGGACCTCTGCTAACTGTTCCTGATCTCCTGTCCCCCTGTGGTCTCCAGGACCTCTGCTACCTGTTCCTAGTCCCCTGTTCCCCTGTGGTCTCCAGGACCTCAGCTACCTGTTTCTGATCCCCTGTGGTCTCCAGGACCTCTGCTACCTGTTCCTGATCTCTTGTCTCCCTGTGGTCTCCAGGACCTCAGCTACCTGTTCCTGGTCCCCTGTCCCCCTGTGGTCTCCAGGACCTCAGCTACCTGTTCCTGATCCCCTGTCCCCCTGTGGTCTCCAGGACCTCAGCTACCTGTTCCTGATCCCCTGTGGTCTCCAGGACCTCAGCTACCTGTTCCTGATCCCCATCCCCCTGTGGTCTGCAGGACCTCAGCTACCTGTTCCTGACCCCCTGTCCCCCCGTGTGGTCTCCAGGACCTCAGCTACCTGTTCCTGATCCCCTGTGGTCTCCAGGACCTCTGCTAACTGTTCCTGATCTCCTGTCCCCCTGTGGTCTCCAGGACCTCTGCTACCTGTTCCTAGTCCCCTGTTCCCCTGTGGTCTCCAGGACCTCAGCTACCTGTTTCTGATCCCCTGTGGTCTCCAGGACCTCTGCTACCTGTTCCTGATCTCTTGTCCCCCTGTGGTCTCCAGGACCTCAGCTACCTGTTCCTGGTCCCCTGTCCCCCTGTGGTCTCCAGGACCTCAGCTACCTGTTCCTGATCCCCTGTCCCCCTGTGGTCTACAGGACCTCAGCTACCTGTTCCTGATCCCCTGTGGTCTCCAGGACCTCAGCTACCTGTTCCTGATCCCCATCCCCCATGTGGTCTGCAGGACCTCAGCTACCTGTTCCTGACCCCCTGTCCCCCCGTGTGGTCTCCAGGACCTCAGCTACCTGTTCCTGATCCCCTGTGGTCTCCAGGACCTCTGCTAACTGTTCCTGATCTCCTGTCCCCCTGTGGTCTCCAGGACCTCTGCTACCTGTTCCTGGTCCCCTGTTCCCCTGTGGTCTCCAGGACCTCAGCTACCTGTTCCTGATCCCCTGTGGTCTCCAGGACCTCTGCTACCTGTTCCTGATCTCCTGTCCCCCTGTGGTCTCCAGGACCTCAGCTACCTGTTCCTGGTCCCCTGTCCCCCTGTGGTCTCCAGGACCTCTGCTACCTGTTCCTGATCTCCTGTCTCTCTGTGGTCTCCAGGACCTCTGCTACCTGTTCCTGATCTCCTGTCCCCCTGTGGTCTCCAGGACCTCTGCTAACTGTTCCTGGTCTCATGTCCTTAACTGAAAAAAATAACTGGAGTACAAGTTGGCATCCATGCAAAATATGAGCATGTTCACACTGGCCATCAAATAGACAAAAGACAAAACCCATGACAGAAACAAAATTAACAAATACCCTGCTGTAAGTTAATAAGCAAAACTAATAGAGCATATAAATAAATTGGATACTACGTAAACACCGTTTTGGATTAAAAAAAAAGTGTAAAGGTCATTCCACCAATGTCAAGGTGTACCTAAATTCGGGATGGTCCTAACCTCTAGTATTAAAACCTTACCATGCGTCATTGTGACATGTAAATAAGGGCTGAGTAGGAAGGACCGCCTCCCAAACATGTCTGTGGCCTCCCTACCTTTGAGCTAGATATTACATTTAAAAAGCTCCCCACTAGCTGTGTGTCCACGTTCGTGACCCAGTCCGGCTCAGCCCATATTTACATGGACGTCACTATGACGCATGAGAGGTTAGGACCATCCCGAATTTGGGTACACCTTGTTGCGGTGGGATGGCTTTTACGCTTTTTATTTTTTAAATAAAAAAGGTGTTTACTAAAGTACCAAATTTATTTATATGCACTATTGCTTTTACTTATTTACTTGCAGCAGGGTATTTGTTCATTTTTTTTCTGTCTTGTTTCTTTGGCCAGTCTCCTGTCCGCCTGCAGTCTCCATTGCCTCTGCTACTTGTTGCCCTCGCACCTCCCCTGCCTGCTGCAACAACGCCGGTGACTCTCATGCGCACCCGTACCTTGGGTTTGGAGGATCCACCTCACCAGGTGAGCCTAACAGGAAGACTATCAATCACTGCTAGGACCGCCCACTTGACTCGTATACATAAAAAACAAGAGGGATTTCAATGAGTAAAAAGCAAGTTTTACTGAAACTTTTCGCACAAAAATGTCTATAAATGTGATCAGCTCCTCCTGCTCTATAACATCCTGCCTATGGATCAAATATTATTTTCAGCATGACAGGTTCCCTTTATGTGGTGGTCTTGAACACATGAAAGATCTTCCCTCCCTCTGGAATCCGGTAAAGGAGGCTCGCTTAACTATTGAAATAAGCAAGTCAGTCAGCCCCCTTCGTTACATACAGAAAAACAGAAATGGAGAAAAAGCTTTGCTCTGTCAAGACAAATGTGGTGCAACCGGGACCCCAAAAGGGAAAACAGGTGCCGAAACTGGGACCCCCAAAAGTGGTGCTACCGGGACGCCAAAAAATGGTACTGAAAAACCAGGATCCCAAAGGGGGTGCTGAAACCTGGACATCAGGACATGTGCGTCCATGCTTTCAACCAGGCCTGGCTAAATATGTTGTGCATACCTTTGAGAGAAAGAAGGGCCACATCTGAAGACCGCTTTATGATTGCCCATCAGTGGTATACGATCACAGGACTGGACTAATATAAGTGCTACATACAAGATCCATATGTCAGAGAAGGTTAAGTTGCAGTTGTATTGAGCAACAGTGACGACTCCTGGAGTGGACCCTCTGGGTCGTGGCACCAACTCACCCAGGACGAGCTGACCTAGTGAGGACCACCCTCTATACAGGGAGTGTCAGGGGCAAGCCCAAGGGGGTAAGGTACCATGACTTCTGGAACCAGGTGGCCAGCTCACAGGAGATACGAGAGAGTGTGTCTGCAGGATGCAACTGGGAGTGTGCAGGAAACAGGAGTGTGCAAAGCGTGGACACAGGAGTACGCAGGGTACAGGACAATACAGGGCGAGTGTACGGAAGTACGGAGAGTTCAGGACAATACAAGGCGTGTGTGTGCGCAAGATACTGGATAGTGCAAGGCGGATACACGGGAGCACGTATGGCGCACACAGGCAAGCATGCCCGGGTGCGGGCAAAGCAGGGCGCGTGCAAGGGAGCACGCTAAAGCACAGGATTAGACAGAGCGCGTGCTGGGAAGCACACCTGAGTGTAAGGCAATGCAGAGGGTGTGCCAAGAAGCACGACAGAACACAGAGCAGAGTGTAGGAATGGAGCATGTGCTAGGAAGCACGGCAAGACACGAGTACACAAGCAGAGCACAAGGCAGAGTACAGATACGGAGCACAAGGCAGAGGACCCAAGTATAGCGCGCAGCCGAGCAAGGACCAAACAGACCAAGCCAGGAAGCACAACAATAATCAGTCCCCTCCCATAGGAAGAGGTGGCCTGTTATAGGGCATGAGCACTTGGACTTCTGGGTCAGATCCTCCAGGACCATAGAAATGACAAGACTGGAGACAGAGCTAAGAAGAGAGCGTGTGCGCACTAAGAACACTGTGCAGCCATGGGACTAGGTACGAGAGGAGCGCGTGCGCACCCGACAGGAACCCCGATGCGGCCGCGGCACCGGAACTGGTGACGTCGGGCACGGAGTCCCGCCCCCAGGTGAGAGCGGAGTGACAGCAACATTTCACATCCAAAGGCTGAAAACACAATTCTAACCCAATGCTTCTCACAGCAGAGGGTTTGCTACAATGTATCCAGTCTAGACCATTCTAATCTATATGAACTCCAGATCAGGAGAGTTATTTGTGCTGCTGCGGATGTATTTCACTCACAGAGGATTTTATACATCGGATATAGGTAAATGTAACAAGACCATGGTGTCCATCGTTAAATGGGTCTATTATGTTAGGGTTTTGGTTTGTAGGACAGAAATGCCAGACAAGAACCTTGGTCTATAGGGGTTTTTGGAAATTAAAGTTATTTTCACAGACAGTAGGCAGAAAAGGTCAGGTTGATGAAGAAATGAATCCTAAAATTTGGCAGAACTTTTCATTAGTATGTTAGGAAGAGTGGGAACTGAACGCTACGATAAAGTAGTGGAGTATATCTAAAATTAATATTCTCATATGCAAAGTCAGTGATGTGAATTCTACGCAGGACTGAATGGAGATTGTTCTTCGTGCCAAAATTACATCACTGGACCCCTGTAGCAAAGCGGCTGGTGGCCTTTTCACTTCTCAAGTCTTTCCCCTTCCTTCTCAAGGTATTTTTGTTCTTTCTTCTTTTGAGTCTCATTGAAGAGTTCACTATCAAGTCAGCTCACGTCCCGGTCTGCCTAGTGCAAGAGGAATTCTACGGAATGAATGGGATTCTGTACTGATCAGACCGGCATGAATCTGAATACATCGTAATGCCAGAATGCCAGTCTAACATCTCGAAGATACAAAGTAAACGGGCGTGATGGGATGAAAGAACATGGGGCAAAGGAACACAGCAAGGCATTTCCAAAAATCTCACAATCGTACAGTTGCCAAAGACTAAAGACATTCTGATGTGGCATTTCGACATTTCCTTGTTTTATCAGACATTGTTGATAATCCTTGATGAAAGTGTCTTAAAGGAGTGGTGCAAAACTAATACTGATTTTCATCCTATATGTCTGTATTTATTTTAACATAATAGTTTTTCTAATAGGTTGAATTTAAAAAGTCCCTACCCTTTCCTCTCTAATCTAACTGCTTTATTTATTTTTTACGAATTTCCATTTTGATTATGCTTCGTTTGAGAATCCCCAGTGCACGCCGATATACTAAAGCACGCTGTCATTAGGGGGCATAGGCTGCGGTCACTGCTGCAGCCTCTGTTACCATCCTGAAACAAAGCATCCTCAGTGGTTTCAGTTTCAGGGGCTGGGATTGTCCCTTCTCTAAGGACCATGCATCAGTTATCAATACCGACTTCTTCCTGTTCTTCCTGTGCAATATTCTTCTCAGTGCACAGTGACAGTGCGCTCCTTCGCCAGCTCTAATTATAAGTGACAAGTCGGCAAAGCTTGTCTCTGCTCACCGTGTTATTGTCTTACAATGTGTACTGACTGTGCGCCCTCTTAACGGCTAGTCACATCTAATTAGAGCTGGCAAGGAAGTGCACTGTCACTATGCACTGAAAAAAATATTGTACAGTAAGAAGGGAGCTCGTACTGATCATATGTTCCAAATTGACCACCTATGAATGCTCAGTACAGCAGGGGCTAGCCCTACCCCTAAAACAGATGTCATTGATGACACTCCGTTTGAGGGTAGGGACAGAGGCTGCAGAAGTGACCACAACCTTTGCCCCCTAATGACAGCTAGCTTTAGTAACTCAGCATGTACTGGGGATTCTCAAATGTTTTGTACTTTTGACTTTCAGGCTCCAGATCTCACCATTCACTTCTGCTTCTAACATGAGAATACCATCATTTTATACTAACATGAGACTACCATCATTTTATATTCAATCCTATTGGCTATCTCATTCATAAATTTGACTTGCAACTATTTTGCATATGATTAGTTATGTAGATTTTTGCCATGTCACTGCATTGTTACTGTTTTGCTCCTAAAAATCTAAATTTAAATTTTTATTATTTTGTTAGTGTTTTGTAAATCCATCTTTGGCTTTCACCACTGCCTGAATCCTTCTGGGCAGCTCTCGATCAGATTCAAGCATGTCTCAACCAAAATCTGATCCCAGGTCTCTTCTACATGTTCCCAAAGTTGGTGCATTCTGGTCAACTCACTTGGGTATGTATACGGCTTTTTCTTCAACTCTACCCACAAGTGCTTGATTGTATTGGGGTATGGAGATTGTGAGGGCCAATACAGTAGCCAATGTCGTTGGGTCGTCGTCCTTTTTCATACCCATAGTACTTGAGTGTATGAAGTAACTCGTCTTGTAGGATACTTACATATAACTCAGCATTGAGGCCATCATCGAACCTGGTCAAGTATCCAACGCTTTTGGCTGTGAAACAACCCATATCACCAGGCTTCTTCCACCGAACTTGACAGTTCCTTCAATTTCTCGATTCGTTAGCCCTTTTTCCCTTGTTTCTTCCAGACCCGTTTGCACCCATCAGAGCCTGGTAAGTTGACTTTTGTCTCATCGCTCCAAATCACCCGTTTCGAATCTTCTACTGTCCGCTTTTCGTACTTTTTTGCAAACTCGAGCAGACATTTCTTATGACGATCCTGAGGTTGAGGCTCCTTCACCTTTTTTTCAGAACACCATTCCTGACTTGTGTAACCCACGTTACACGGTGCTTGCATGGACGTCTGTGATCTCACTATTATGAAGCATACGAGCCACCTCCACTGCCATATATGTCGCGTCAGAATTGATAAACCTTGTTGACTCCGATATTTTGCCTGGACGTCCACCTCTTGGCTTTTGAATGGATGGACTTCATTTTGTATTCTTCCAACTGTCTTGGCACTCACATGATGCAGTTTGGCAAGTTTCTTAGCCGAGGGACCGCTATCGGTGAGCTGGATGATGCCGTTTCTCTTTTCTTAGTAAATTTTCATGGCTGCGCCTCAATTCAAACCAGTGACCTTTCACATGTGTCATATAGGATTACCATATGTAAATAAGGGGTATGTATTTAGCAGTCGAGTAGGAGGATCAGGTACAGGAAGGTCCAAGGGAGTAGACCAGGAGGGGAGTTGCATGACGTGCTCAATACAATCGGCTGTGTGAATGTGCTGCTCTGTCCATTACGAATGGTGCTCAGGGATGATTTAAAACTCGTGTCTTAGCCTCAGGAACATCCTTCTGATTTTTCGATCATGAAGACGGCACAATGGAAATTTTATCATTGATTGCTTGGAGTCTGACCACTGGGACTCCAAGCGTTCCTGAGAATGGGGTCCTTGATCAATTTAACTGGCAGGAAGCTGCACATACTCGATCTCCATCTATTCATTGGTTATGGGTGTGCTGAAGAAAGCCAAGACAATGAATAGAGTCAGTGCTGAGAACAAGGATGACTTCTAATCGCCACACAATAAGAGAAAAAAGAATGGATCTACCTGTGGCAAAACATTTTTGTATGCCTGATCACAGCACCATGGACATGAAATTACTTGTATTGGAAGGTAACGTCAAAACTCAGAGAGACAGCAAAGTCTGGGAGTATAAACTTAAGACGACCTTTAACACTCTCAATGCAGGAATGAATGTGTCGCATGGATTTATGTATTTTTACATCAATTAAGGAGTTAGCTCCTCAGACCTTGTGGGGGCATCACAACACAGAACTAGACCCCAATCAGAGTACAATAAAACATCCGGACTCCTTATCTATGTACTGGTCCAATGTTTATGTTTCTCCCTCTCCCATATTGATAGTTCTGCTTCACGTCACTTGTCTTATCTATTGCATTTTTTCTAGGCTGTATTGTGCATAAATATGTGACTTCAGATTTTGTATTAGTCTAGCCTGATGAAGAGACCTGAGTAGTCTCGAAAGCTTGCAATGTGTTACCATCTTTTCAGTTAGCCATTAAAAGGTATCAACCACTGAGGATTCTCAATTCTGAATATTTTTCTATCTACTGGCTAACTTGGTACAAAGATATACATCTTTCATGTATAGGGCAATACTTTCTGCTCAGAATCAACCAAATGCAGCAAGGATGATAAGATAGCGCTTCACATTACAGATGGACAATGACCCAAAACATAATGCGACAGCAACCCAGGAGTTTAAGGCAAAGCAGTGGAATATTCTGAAATAGCCGTGCCAATCACCAGATCTGCATTTCACATGCTTAAAAAAAAAACTTAAGGCAGAAAGACCCCCAAACAAGAATCAACTGAAGTCAGCTGCAGTAAAGGCCCGGCAAAGCATCACAGAGGAGGAAACCTAGCATTTGTGGACGGTTATGGCTTCCAGACTTCAGGCAGTCATTACCTGCAAAGGATTCTCTGAAAAGCATTAAAAATGGACATTTTATTTATGATAAAGTTAGTTTGTCCAATTACTTTTGAACCCCTGAAATGAGGAGGCTTTGTGGAAAAATGGTTGCAATTCCTAAACGTTTCACTGGATATTTTTATTCAACCCCTTTAATTAAACCTGAAAGTCAGCACTTCAATTGCATCTCAGTTGTTTCATTTTTAAATCCAAAATAGAGACCTGCAGAGCTGAAATCACGGAGATTCGGTTAACAGGCCAAAGATTTCTGGATCCAGCTGTAGCAGAAGGACTAGGGTGCTGCAAATCTTTTTGCACAAATTTTATCTCCCCCCAATAACTCAGAAGACCCTACCTAATAGGGTATGTGTAAATTAATTTTCTAAATCAAACAGGATCAGTACAAAAGAACAACCTTCATTATTGCTCTAATAATTAAAACCATCTAGTGAAATGTATTTTTTATAATGTTTTTTTCTTTTTCAATAATTTTTATTGATTTTTTTTCATTTTGGGGGTAAAAACAAACACTATACGAACTATAGACAGAACAAACCAGGAGCAGGAAAGGACTTAAATGGAGGTAAGGGAACAAACCAATTTTATGACTGATGGGAGAATCGATTGGCAGGATCCCGGTCCATCTGCCAAGTGCCTGGTCCATCAGCCAGGATCCCGGTCCATCGGCCAGGTGCCAGGTCCATCAGCCAGGATCATGGTCCATCGGCCACGTGCCAGGTCCATCAGCCAGGATCCCAGTCCATCGGCCAGGTGCCAGGTCCATCGGCCAAGTGCCAGGTCCATCAGCCAGGATCCCGGTCCATCAGCCAGGATCCCGGTCCATCGGCCAGGTCCATCGGCCAGGAGCCAGGTCCATCAGCCAGGATCCCGGTCCATCAGCCAGGTGCCAGGTCCATCGGCAAGGTGCCAGGTCCACCAGCCAGGATCCCGGTCCATCGGCCAGGTGCCAGGTCCATCGTCCAGGTCAGTAAGTGACTACTGGACAGACAGTAAGTGGCTACTGGACGGAAGACCTGCGAATTATAATAAGGGAAATAGACCAACCCTACAGGACAGATTGCAGGGTGAGTGCCACCTATCTGTATGTATTTTATGTTCATGCCAGAGGTGACATTGTCAGCGGCGGAGAGCATAATGCAGAATTGTAAGAACAGAGGCTTCAGAATTATTATTTCATGTGGAATGTAAGTACTTTCTAAAACCAGCCATGTCCAGAGAGCCGACGAGTCTCTGTCTAGTAGCTATATTCTTCAGGCGTACTAGACGGAGACATTTTCTCTGGAGTTATCACTGCCCTGTTAAGACGAGCTCTATCCATATTTTATCAGCTTCGTACACTGTGTCTCCACATCTTTGCCAATGTCTGGCGCACAATTCTTTATTTATTTTTGTAAAACACGTCTTCTGTAGAGACTAGAAGCTTTATATTGGATTTATTTTTATGTGATAGTTATAATGTCAGTTTCCTTCTGTTCTATAGTGATCCACGCTGAAACTGATGCTTTCTTGGGGCGAAAAAAAAACCCCTAAAAAAAGCTACTTAAAGGGAATGTGTCCTCAGAAAATTACCTATTATTTACAATAGTAATATGAAAAATAAGGAAAACATGAGCAAATATTTTCTTTTTAAATATATCCATGTAGATTTAAAAAATATAATGTAAAAAAAAATCTTGCAATTTTTGCATTGGCTGCTAAGACTCCTACTTCCTATTCTTCACATGGACATTAGCAGTAATACAGTAGACTGAAAGAGATGCTATTTGTTTGTATAGAGGTGGTATCTTAGCATGCTCTAATCTGAGTAAACATTATTGTGAAGTGATGAGGAGGTGAGCTGTGACATCACCTATTGTGAATGGTGAATCCTGTGTTATCTGCTTTATATAGAGGTGTTATCAATCATTGAACAGGAGGAGGAGGAGGTGAGCTGTGACATCACCTATTGTGAATGGTGGATCTGTGTTATCTGCTTTATATAGAGGTGTTATCAATCATTGTACAGGAGGAAGTGAGCTGTGACATCACCTATAGTGAATGGTGGATCCTGTGTTATCTGCTTTATATAGAGGTGTTATCAGGAGGAGAAGGTGAGCTGTGACATCACCTATAGTGAATGGTGGGTCCTGTGTTATCTATATGTATTGTAGGTGTTACCATCAATGTAATTCTTCCTGTGATAATAAGGAGACAGCTTAAAAGTCATAACTTCCCAAAAGGACATACAAGCCTACTAAAAGGCACAGTAATTAGTGTGTAAATTCCTAACTTGTAAAACACTAATATATTTGACATAACAACCCGATTTAAACAACACTTTCTGATGACATATTTCCTTTAAAGGGAACTTTTCACATTAAACATTCAGTCTGATCTGCTAGCGGCATGTCATCGACCATGAGGAGCTGAGTAAATGGATTTCTGATTTTGCGGGATAAGATTACTGTAAATAGAACTTATGATTTATTAATTTAAATATCTACACATTTTAAGAACCCAGTAGGCGGTGTTAATAAGTGATTGACATAGAGATAGTTATCAATTATTGAATAGAACTGCCCTCTTCTCCAAACTCCTAAACATAGAAAGAGCAGATATTAAATATCTGCTCATCTCTTTCTGGTCTATAACAAGATGTTAAGCCAATTGGACTGAATATTTAATATGATAGGTTCTCCTTAAAGGGGTTGTTCACTGCATGTGATGACAGACTTGCAACTCCTCACATCGCGCGCACTGTGCACTGTAAGGATTCTCCGATGGCGGTGTAACAGGACAAATTAACCACTGACCAAATCAAACCTGGGTATAGTTTGGCCCAGGCCAGAATATACTCCAATGGATAAACTGTCCAAGGCCAAACTATACCGGGGGGGGGGGTGTAAAATGGTCTAGGCCAAGCTATATCCACCTCCAGGCTACAATATACCCCTCTGTTTTAGCCCTTGTAAATGGGATAGATTGTAGGTGCCATTTTTTAATAACATAAAACTGACTTGCACGTAGTGGGAAAGTATTTGTGTCGTTAATCACTTGATGAAGACTGATCTTACAATACAATGTGACAGGTTTTTACGTTTAGGGTATGTGCACACAGGGCTGCCACTCCGAATTTTGGGGCCCCCTTGAGACTCCGCCCACAGCCCCACCGCTCTCTCTTGGAAAAACTCCACTTCTCACCAATCACACAGTAACAGTTCTCAACTCCAGATCACACACATAGCCAGCAGCTCTTGTTATGGCCAAAAGATTTTTTAAATCTGCCACCACAACAAGGTAGACTCTTTTGGCCAGGCCCTACTCTACTGTAACCTATTAACCCCTTCATGACCCAGCCTATTTTGACCTTAATGACCTGGCCATTTTTTGCAATTCTGCCCAGTGTCCCTTTATGAGGTAATAACTCTGGAACGCTTCAACGCATCCTAGCGATTATGAGATTGTTTTTTCGTGACATATTGGGCTTCATGTTAGTGGTAAATTTAGGTCGATAATTTTTGCGTTTATTTGTGAAAAAATCAGAAATTTGGTGAAAATGTTGAAAATTTTGCAATTTTCAAATTTTGAATTTTTATTCTGTAAAACTAGAAAGTTATGTGACACAAAATAGTTACTAAATAACATTTCCCACATGTCTACTTTACATCAGCACAATTTTGGAAGCAAAATATTTTTTTGTTAGGAAGTTATAAGGGTTAAAAGTTGACCAGTCATTTCTCATTTTTACAACAAAATTTACAAAACCATTTTTTTTTAGGGACCACCTCACATTTGAAGTCACTTTGAGGGGTCTATATGGCAGAAAATACCGAAAAGTGACACCACTCTAAAAACTGCACCCCTCAAGCTACACAAAACCACATTCAAGAAGATTATTAACCCTTCAGGTGTTTCACAGCAGCTAAGGCAATGTGGAAGGAAAAAATGGACATTTTAATTTTTCCAACACAAATTTCCTTTCAGCATCAATTTTTTCATTTTCACATGGGCAACAGGATAAAATGGATCCTAAAATTTGTTGGGCAATTTCCCCTGAGTACACCGATACCTCATATGTGGTCATAAACCACTGTTTGGGCGCACGGCAGGGCTCAGAAGGGAAGGAGCGCCATTTTACTTTTTGAATCGAAAATATGCTGGAATATTTAGCGCTTGCCATGTCGCGTTTGGAGAGTCGCTGTGTGCCTAAACACTGGAGCTCCCCCACAAATGACCCCATTTTGGAAACTAGACCCCCCAAGGAACTTATCTAGATGCATAGTAATCACTTTGAACCCCCAGGTGCTTCTCAAATTGATCCATAAAAAAAAAAAGTACTTTTTTTTCACAAAAATTATCTTTTAGCCTCAGTTTTTTCATTTTCACATGGGCAACAGGATAAAATGGATCCTAAAATTTGTTGGGCAATTTCTCCTGAGCACACCAATACCTCATATGTGGTCATAAACCACTGTTTGGGCGCACGGCAGGGCCCGGAAGGGAAGGAGCGCCATTTGACTTTTTGAATGGAAAATTAGCTCCAATCGTTATCGGACACCATGTCGCGTTTGGAGAGCCTAAACATTGGAGCTCCCCCATAAGTGACACCATTTTGGAAACTAGACCCCTTAAGGAACTTATCTAGATGTGTAGTGAGCACTTTGAACCCCCAAGTGCCTCACTAAAGTTTATAACATAAAGCAGTGAAAATAAAAAATCATTTTTCCTCAAAAATGATTTTTTAGCACGCTATTTTTTATTTTCACAAGGGTAACAGGAGAAATTGGACCACAAAAGTTGTTGTCCAGATTGTCCTGAGTACGCTGGTACCCCATATGTGGGGGGGAACCACTGTTTGGGTGCACGGCAGGGCACAGAAGGGAATGAGCGCCATTTGACTTTTTGAAATGAAAATTAGCTCCAATCGTTAGCGGACGCCATTTCGTGTTTGGAGATCCCCTGTGGGCCTAAACATTGGAGTTCCCCCAGAACCCACAAATGACCCCATTATGGAAACTAGACCCCCTAATGAACTTATCTAGATGCATAGTGAGCACTTTGAACCCCCAGGTGATTCACAGAAGTTTATAATGCAGAGCAGTGAAAATAAAAAATCTTTTTTTTTCCTAAAAAAAAAATTTTTTAGTCGGCAATTTTTTATTTTCACAAGGGTACCAGGATAAATTGGACCCCAAAAGTTGTTTTCCAGTTTGTCCTGAGTACGCTGGTACCCCATATGTGGGGGGGGGACCACTGTTTGGGCACACGTCGGGGCTCGGAAGGGAAGTAGTGACATTATGAAATGCTGACTTTGATGGAATGGTCTGCGGGCATCATGTTACATTTGCTGAGCCCCTGTGTGCCTAAACAGTAGAAACCCCCCATAAGTGACCCCATTTTGGAAACTAGACCCCCAAGGAACTTATCTAGATGTGTGGTGAGCACCTTGAACCCCCAAGTGCTTCACAGAAGTTTATAACGCAGAGCCGTGAAAATAAAAAATCATTTTTTTCCCTCAAAAAAAAATGATTTTTAGCCCGCAATTTTTTTTTCACAAGGGTAACAGGATAAATTGGACCCCAAAAGTTGTTGTCCAGTTTGTCCTGAGTACGCTGATACCCCATATGTGGGGGATGACCACTGTATGGGCACACGTCAGGGCTCGGAAGGGAAGTAGTGACGTTTTGGTATGCAGACTTTGATGGAATGGTCTGCGGGCATCATGTTACCTTTGCAGAGCCCTTGATGTACCTAAACTGTGGAAACCCCCCACAAGTGACCCCATTTTGGAAACTAGACCCCATAAGGAACTTGCCTAGATGTGTGGTGAGCACCTTGAACCCCGAAGTGCTTCACAGAAGATTGTAACGCAGAGCCATGAAAATAGAAAATCTTTTTTTTCCTCAAAAAATGAATTTTTAGCTCGCAATTTTTTATTTTCACAAGGGTAACAGGAGAAATTGGTCCCCAAAAGTTGTTGTCCAGTTTGTCCTGAGTACGCTGGTACCCCATATGTGTGGGGGAACCATTGATTGGGCACACGTCAGGGCTCGGAATGGAAGTAGTGACGTTTTGAAATGCAGACTTTGATGGAATAGTCTGCAGTCGTCATTACGTTTGCAGAGCCCCTGATGTGCCTAAACAGTGGAAACCCCCCACAAGTGACACCATTTTGGAAACTAGACCTTCCGAGGAACTTATGTAGATGTATGGTGAGCACTTTCAACCCCCAAGTGCTTCACAGAAGTTTATAATGCAGAGACATGAAAATGAAAAAAAACATTTTTTTTCCACAAAAATAATTTTTTAGCCCCCAATTTTTTATTTTCCCAAGGGTAACAGGAGAAATTAGACCCCAAAAGTTGTTGTGCAATTTTTCCTGAGTACGCTGATACCCCATATGTTGGGGTAAACCACTGTTTGGGCACACGTCGGGGCTTGGAAGGGAGTGAGCACCGTTTGACTTTTTGAACGCAAAATTGGCTGGAATCAAAGGTTGCACCATATCGCGTTTGGAGACCCCCTGATGTGCCTAAACAGTGGAAACCCCTCAATTCTAACTCCAACCCTAAACCCAACACACCCCTAACCACAACCCTAACCCCAACACATCCCTAACCCTAATCCCAACCCTAACCATAAACCTAACCCCAACACACCCCTAACCCCAACACTAACCATAACACTAACCACAAGCCTAACCCTAATTCTAACCCTAATTCCAACCCTAGACATGACCGCTGTCATTCAGTGGCGGGGGGGCGAATCGGTGTCTCCAGCCATGTCCGATGCTATTGCAGCATCGGCCATGGCTGGATTGTAATATTTCATCAATTTTCATTGATGAAATATTACTATCTCTCTGATTGGCTGTTTCACTTTTAACAGCCAATCAGAGTGATCGTAGCCATGTGGGGGCGAAGCCACACCCCCTGTGGTGAATTACAAAGCCCCCTGTATCTGCAGGTCAGGTGACCTTTCATTGACCCCGGTCACCCGACCCGCAGGGGGGCTTTGAATTCATGACACAGGGTATGCATCATAGGTCGGATCGGCACCGACTTTCATGACGCATACGCTGTGTCACAGGTCGGGAAGGGGTTAAACATTTGCTAAAATATCCAATACAATTTAGGTATATTTTTTATTTTTCAATTTTTAAAATGACCAACAATATCACATCCAAAGGGACAAATACCACCACACCATGCCCAGACACCATATTACCACCACATGGTGACCAATAATACCACATACAAGGAACAAATACAGCCACACCGTGACCAGACCACATATTACCACCAGTGACAGAATAATAGCACATACAAGGGACAAATACCACCGCACCATGACCAGACCACATATTACCACATGGTGACTGGATACTACAATACTGATCATTATTAAAAAAACATATTACTATCACCATAAGTGCCATTATACACAGGAGATCTGTACTTAGTATGTAGTGTCTGTGTACAGGTAATATAGTGATCAATGACATTATACACAGGAGCTCTGTATATAGTGTCAGTGTACAGGTAATACAGTGATCACCAGTGACATTATACACAGGAGCTCTGTATATAGTGTCAGTGTACAGGTAATACAGTGATCACCAGTGACATTATACACAGGAGCTCTGTATATAGTGTCAGTGTACAGGAAATACAGTGATCACCAGTGAAATTATACACAGGAGCTCTGTATATAGTGTCAGTGCACAGGTAATACAGTGATCACCGGTGACATTATGCACAGGAGCTCTATATATAGTGTCAGTGTACAGGTAATACAGTGATCACCGGTGACATTATGCACAGGACCTCTGTATATAGTGTCAGTGTACAGGTAATACAGTGATCACCGGTGACATTGTGCACAGGACCTCTGTATATAGTGCCAGTGTACAGGTAATACAGTGATCACTGGTGACATTGTACAAAGGCACACTGTATAAAGTGCATAGTGTCATTGTACAGGTAACACACTGACTCACCAGTGACGTCTCTAGGTAAAGTCCTTCATCTTTGCTTTTCATCTTTAATCAAGCACAGATCGCCATCACGTCTTCCAGCCAGGGCTTGTCTCTGCAGGAAATAACACAGTTATCTAGAGCTCCGCTTGCAGAACACATTACTTAATTTTTTTCCCAACTTCTACACTACACCAGATGAAGAAATAAAGGTGACATAGTGTCACTCTGCACAGTAACAGGACCGCCCCCCCATTTAAAACAGTATCCTCAAAAAAATAAAATAAATACATCACTGCAGTAATAATATCCCTTAATTAGCCCCTATGGTAATAATATTCCCCATTCTGGCTCCCGTGTGTCTCATTCCTGGCTTCAGCCATATTTTCTCTCATCCTGCCCTCATGAGTATCTATTCTGCCCCCACATGATCTCCAGATCCTGCCCCATCTGTCTACATTGTATCCATCCTGCCCCATGATCCTGCACCATGTGTCTCCCATCCTGCCCCCTGTGTCTCACATTCTGCCCCCTCCTGTGCCTCACTGTCACATTCTGCCCCATCCTGTGTCTTACTGTCACATTCTGCCCCCTCCTGTGTCTGTCACATTCTGCCCCCTCCTGTGTCTCACTGTCACATTCTGCCCCATCCTGTGTCTTACTGTCACATTCTGCCCCCTCCTGTGTCTGTCACATTCTGCCCCCTCCTGTGTCTCACTGTCACATTCTGAACCCTCCTGTGTCTCACTGTCACATTATGCCCCCATGTCCATTCTGACCCCGTGTCTCACATTATGCCCCAATAATGTCTGCATTCTGCCCCATCATGTCTGCATTCTGCTCCCATCATGTCTGCATTCTGCTCCCATCATGTCTGCATTCTGCCCCCATGTCTTGTATTCTGCCCCCATGTCTTGTATTCTGCCCCCATGTCTTGTATACTGCCCCCATGTCTTGTATACTGCCCCCATGTCTTGTATACTGCCCCCATGTCTTGCATTCTGGCCCCATGTCTTGCATTCTGGCCCCATGTCTTGCATTCTGCCCCCATGTCTTGCATTCTGCCCCCATGTCTTGCATTCTGCCCCCATGTCTTGCATTCTGCCCCCATGTCTTGCATTCTGCCCCCATGTCTTGCATTCTGCCCCCATCTGTCTGCATTCTGCCCCCATGTCTCGCATTCTGCCCCATGTCTTGTATTCTGCCCCCTTGTCTGCATTCTACCCCCATGCCTCGAATACTGCCCCCATGTCTTGCATTCTGCCCCATGTCTCGCATTCTACCCCCATGTCTTGCATTTTGCCCCGTGTCTTCATATTTGCCCCTGTGTGCCTCTAATCCTGCCCCGTCTCCATATTTGCCCCTGTGTGTCTCCAATCCTGCCCCCTGTCTCCATATTTGCCCCTGTGTGTCTCCAATCCTGTCCCGTCTACATATTTGCCCCGTGTGTCTCTAATCCTACCCCCTGTCTACATATTTGCAACACATTAACCTAATCTATCCCTGTGTGGCACAGCCAAAAGTTTTACCATAACCAGGTTCCCCGCATCATGTTCCCACATGCTTTATGCATCCATTAGCCCTCTGTGTTTGCACTGTTACACACTTAACATTATGGCTGGTCCATACAATCAGGGCAACTGTTACCACCCACCTTTCGTGTCTACCTCTTTCCTCATAGACTGTAAGCTTGCGAGCAGGGCCCTCATTCCTCTTGGAATTTGTTATCTATGTGATTATTGTTAGGCTGTAATGTCTATTGTCTGTACAAATCCCCTCTGAAATGTAAAGTGCTGCGGAATACACTCACTGGCCACTTTATTAGGTACACCTGTCCAACTGTGTGTTAAGACTTAATTTCTAATCAGCCAATCACATGGCGGCAACTCAGTGCATTTAGGCATGTAGACATGGTCAAGACAATCTCCTGCAGTTCAAACCGAGCATCAGTATGGGGAAGAAAGGTGATTTGAGTGCCTTTGAACGTGGCAAGATTGTTGGTGCCAGAAGGGCTGGTCTGAGTATTTCAGAAACTGCTGATCTACTGGGTTTTTCACGCACAACCATCTCTAGGGTTTACAGAGAATGGTCCGAAAAAGAAAAAAAATCCAGTGAGCGGCAGTTCTGTGGCCGGAAATGCCATGTTGATGCCAGAGGTCAGAGGAGAATGGGCAGACTGGTTCAAGCTGATAGAAAGGCAACAGTGACTCAAATTGCCACCCGTTACAACCAAGGTAGGCAGAAGAGCATCTCTGAACGCACAGTGCGTCGAACTTTGAGGCAGATGGGCTACAGCAGCAGAAGACCACACTGGGTACCACTCCTCTCAGCTAAGAACAGGCATCTGATGGCTACTTTCAGCAGGATAATGCGCCATGTCATAAAGCTCGAATCATCTCAGATTGGTTTCTTGAACATGACAATGAGTTCACTGTACTCAAATGGCCTCCTCAGTCACCAGATCTCAATCCAATAGAGCATCTTTGGGATGTGGTGGAACGGGAGATTCGCATCAGGGATGTGCAGCCGACAAATCTGCGCCAACTGTGTGATGCCATCATGTCAATATGGTCCAAAATCTCTGAGGAATGCTTCCAGCACCTTGTTGAATCTCTGCCACGAAGAATTGAGGCAGTTCTGAAGGCAAAAGGGGGTCCAACCCGTTACTAGCATGGTGTACCTAATAAAGTGGCCAGTGAGTGTATGTCGGCGCAATAGAAATAAAATGTATTATTATTATATTTGCCCGTGTGTCTCCAATCCTGCCCGCTGTCTCCATATTTGCCCTTGTGTGTCTCCAATCCTGCCCCGTCTCCATATTTGCCCCTGTGTGTCTTCAATCCTGCCCGCTGTCTCCATATTTCCCCCTGTGCGTCTCCAATCCTGCCCGCTGTCTCCATATTTCCCCCTGTGTGTCTCCAATCCTGCCCGCTGTCTCCATATTTGCCCTTGTGTGTCTCCAATCCTGCCCCGTCTCCATATTTGCCCCTGTGTGTCTTCAATCCTGCCCCCTGTCTCCATATTTGCCCCTGCGTGTCTCCAATCCTGCCCCGTCTCCATATTTGCCCCTGTGTGTCTTCAATCCTGCCCCGTCTCCATATTTGCCCCTGCGTGTCTCCAATCCTGCCCCGTCTCCATATTTGCCCCTGTGTGTCTCCAATCCTACCCACTGTCTATATATTTGCCCCTGTGTGTCTCCAATCCTGCCCGCTGTCTCCATATTTGCCCCTGTGTGTCTCCAATCCTGCCCCCTGTCTCCATATTTGCCCCGTGTGTCTCCAATCCTGCCCCCTGTCTCCATATTTGCCCCTGTGTGTCTCCAATCCTACCCCGTCTCCATATTTACCCCTGTGTGTCTCCAATCCTACCAACTGTCTATATATTTGCCCCTGTGTGTCTCCAATCCTGCCCCGTCTCCATATTTGCCCCTGTGTCTCCAATCCTGCCCCCTGTCTCCATATTTGCCCCTGTGTGTCTCCAATCCTACCCCATCTCCATATTTACCCCTGTGTGTCTCTAATCCTACCCACTGTCTATATATTTGCTCCTGTGTCTCCAATCCTGCCCGCTGTTTCCATATTTGACCCTGTGTCTCCAATCCTGCCCCGTCTCCATATTTGCCCCTGTGTGTCTCCAATCCTACCCCGTCTCCATATTTACCCCTGTGTGTCTCCAATCCTACCCACTGTCTATATATTTGCCCCTGTGTCTCCAATCCTGCCCGCTGTCTCCATATTTGCCCCTGTGTGTCTCCAATCCTACCCCCTGTCTACATATTTGCCCCTGTGTGTCTCCAATCCTGCCCCGTGTCTCCATTCCGCCAGGGAAACATATTGCCCCTTTCAAAAATAAAATAAAAACTTTTTTCTTACCTGGCCTCGCTCCTGCGGTGAAGATGGAGCTGCTGCTGTGTGAGCTGAAAGGACCTGTGGTGACGTCATCGTCATGTGATCAGGGGCGGAGCTGATCAATGGTGAAGGCCTGTGATAATGATGTCGTCACCACAGGTCCTTCAGCACTTCTCTAACTTTCGGATGTCGGGCGCTGTGGCGGCTCTGCTGATGTGTGCGCTGCAGGCCCGACCGCAGCGCACACTTGGGGCCCGCCAGATGTCGCACAGAACTTGGGGCCCGATGACTGGAAGCACAGGAGCGGGGCCCCTGATCTGCGGGCCCCCTTCTGTACTGCTGTTCACAGGGTACAGGATACAGCAGTAAGGGCTGTCCAGCCCTGATGGCGGCCCTGTGTGCACACGTTGCGGATTCGTGTGCGGATTTTTCAGTGCAGAATCTGCAGAATCCGCAGGTAAAATGACCTGCGGATTTTCTGCAGATTTTGTGCGGATTTTGCCTGCATTTTTACACCTGCGAATTCCTATAATGGAATGGGTGTAAAAACGCTGCGGATGCCGCACAAAGAATTGACATGCTGCAGAAAATAAACCGCTGCGTTTCTGCACGGAATTTTTCGCAGCATGTGCACAGCGGTTTTTGTTTTCCATAGGTTTACATGGTACTGTACACCGCATGGAATACTGCTGCGGATCCGCAGGGCCAAATCTGCAACGTGAGCACATACCCTTAGAGTGAATTGTAACTTTATCTTATCGCGTCACTGGTTTTCTCACCCTATCGCTGATTGATTGGTTGAAAAGTGTGCAGTTCTCTTTCTATCATACTCAGACACACAGCCAGGGCCGGATTATAGGAGGGGCAGGCGGGGCTTCAGCCCCGGGGCCCCCACCACAAGAGCTTCTAAGGGGGCCCCCACCACTGGGCAGCGACCGCCAACGCAGCGCGAGGATAAATATTAGACGCCGTCAGTGAATAGCAGGAACGGAGCGGCCGGCAAGGGTCCGTCCTGCTTCCTGCCCGGAGGCCGCGCTTCCTGTTTTCACACGTCATCATTCAGCGGCTGCTGCTGTGTGAGGGAGGAAGCGCTGGCGATGCTGCAGAGGACAGGTGAGAGGAGAGAGGTGGTGTCTTGTGTGTGTATGTATGTGTGTATCAGTGTATGTATGTATGTATGTCTGTGTCTGTGTGTGTGTATATCTGTGTGTATGATGGAGCAGGCAGAGGCAGTGATGGGACATGGGAGTGATGGTCTAGAAGGCAGTGATGGGGTGAAGAAGCAGGCAATGATGGGGGTGATGGAGCAGGCAGTGATGGGGCCGGGTGATGGAGCAGGCAGTGATGGGGTGATGGAGCAGGCAGTGATGGGGTGATGGAGCAGGCAGTGATGGGGTGATGGAGCAGGCAGTGATGGGGGTGATGGAGAAGGCAGTGATGGGGGTGATGGAGCAGGCAATGATGGGGGTGATGGAGCAGGCAGTGATGGGGTGATGGAGCAGACAATGATGGGGGTGATGGAGAAGGCAGTGATGGGGTGATGGAGCAGGCAATGAGGGGAGTGATGGGGGTGATGGAGCAGGCAATGATGGGGTGATGGAGCAGACAATTATGGGAGTGATGGAGCAGGCAGTGATGGGGTGATGGAGCAGGCAATGATGGGAGTTATGGGGTGATGGAGCAGGCAGTGATGGGGGTGATGGAGCAGGCAGTGATGGGGGTGATGGAGCAGGCAGTGATGGGGGTGATGGAGCAGGCAGTGATGGGGGTGATGGAGCAGGCAGTGATGGGGTGATGGAGCAGACAATGATGGGGGTGATGGAGCAGGCAATGATGGGGTGATGGAGCAGGCGATGATGGGAGTGATGGAGCAGGCAATGATGGGAGTGATGGGGGAAGGCAGTGATGGGGTGATGGAGAACGCAGTGATGGGGTGATGGAGAAGGCAATGATGGGAGTGATGGCGTGATGGAGCAGGAAATGATGGGGGTGATGGAGCAGACAATGATGGGAGTGATGGGGTGATGGAGCAGGCAATGATGGGAGTGATGGGGAGAAAGCAGTGATGGGGTGATGGAGAAGGCAGTGATGGGGAGAAGACAATGATGGGGTGATGGTCGAGAGGGCAATGATGGGGTGATGGGTGAGAATGCAATGATGGTGGTGGTGGAAATGTGGCAGAACAAGAGGATAAGATTAGATTGTTCATCTAAGTGCTACAGTTCGCGCTCTACTGTTATGGCTAAAATGTTAATGATATGGGGGCCCCCACCAGATTTTCTGCCCAGGGGCCCCCACCAACCTTAATCCGGCCCTGCACACAGCTGCTTTTAATATGTGACTACTGAGAAGTGCGGCAGGATTCTTCACCTCATTACATCTTTGTGGAAGTCTAACATTTTTAATGATTGAAGTTTTTCTGGTGCAAGTAATAAAAGTCTACGTGTTTAGAACTTTAAGATTTCAGACAGTTATCTTCTGGCATAAGTTACCTGACAAAGGGGAACCCCCAATAGAATGTTGAAAAATTAAGTAATTCTTGTGTATATCACTCAACGCAGGTGATGTCAAGGGGGGCATAATCCGGCATGAGGGGGGTATGAAATAGCCTAGGTCGCTTTAACCCTGTGTGTAGTCTGGATTTGGGGTATATTATGGCCTGTTACACCAGCTCTGGGAGCGGCGGGGTCTGCATACATGCAGTCACGTGCACAACCTTGCTCAACACAAGTGTATTGTGCGAGGCCGGATATAGTTTAGTCGCAGTGTGGCCGGAAGTTTACAAATTGCACACTTGTTTTCACATGACTGCCCGTTCCCGGTGGCGGAGAATCTTCACAGCGGGCAGTGCGTCCACTGTGAGGATTCAAGAGTCTGCAGTCATATAGTTTGACTTGAAAAATAATTTTATAAAGGTCCTGTTCAACTTGGAAATCTATGCGGAACAGATGAATGGGCGCTCCGCACCACCGTTGCCTATAATCGCCGGTCCTCTGCCCTTGATTGACATCAGTAAGAGTACATAAAAGGGAAAAACTATCGACAGATCCCTTTAACGGCTTTATAAAGGCATTCAGGTTCACTGCTAATATCTCGGATGAATGATGTAAATCTGCAAGTTACAGCGATGTGACATCTCTCATGGGTTAATTCCAGCTGACAACATAAGACTGGTCCAGAAAACCCGATATATTGTGCGCAACACAGACTGGGAACAAGGAAACTGGGTCATTGTCTGAAGGCAGCGCCGCAATATTACACGTATGACGACTGGGACTATTCCAAGGTTTCTAAAAATACTTCTATAAATTAGTAATCAACTGGGTAGGGAAAAAATAAATCAGATCGCTACTAACTTTATCCAGGAGAGAAAAAGATATGGTGACTGCTCTGCGGTGGATGCGGTTTCAGTTTCCTACTGGTATGGCCAAGAGTAAAATATGTAGAAATGTCACATTCTGCCAAAGCCTGAATGTTATACGGTGGTTAGAGAGGACACATAGATGTTGTTTATGAGCTCAGCTGCTACAGAACCTCATAATTCAGACCCCAGCTGCTGCAGAACCTCATAATTCACACCCCAGCTGCTGCAGAACCTCATAATTCACACCCCAGCTGCTGCAGAACCTCGTAATGGACACCTCAGCTGCTGCAAAACATCATAAGGCTATGTGCACACGGTGCAGATTTCCTGCGGATCCGCAGCGGATTTTTCCGCGCAGAAACGCTGCAGATCTGCACTGTGATTTACAGTACAATGTAAATCAATGAAAAAAAAAAAAAAAAAAAGCTGTGCAGATGGTGCAGAAAAATCAGTGCGGATTTGCTGCGGATTTAAAAGAAGTGCATGTCACTTCTTTTGTGCGGTTTTCCACCTGCTCCATTCTCCAAATCCGCAGGGGGAAAACCGCACAAAAACCGCAGTAAAACCGCAAAAAAAAGGAAGAAATCCGCAGGAAAAATGCAGGTCAATTGACCTGCGGATTTCTTAAAATCCACGCGGAAAAATCCGCGGGAGGATCCGCACCGTGTGCACATAGCCTTATACACCATAGTGCTGCAGAACCTCATAATTCACACCCCAGCTGCTGCAGAACATCATAATGCACATCAGCTGCTGCAGAACATAATAATACACCTAAGCTGCTGCAGAAGCTTATAATACACCATATCTGCTGCAAAACATCATAACACAAACCCCAGCTGCTGCAGAACCTCATAACACACGCCTCAGCTGCTGCAGAACCTCATAATACACCATAGCTGCTGCAGAACCTCATAACACACCATAGTGCTGCAGAACCTCATAATTCACACCCCAGCTGCTGCAGAACCTCATAATACATCTCTCAGCTGCAGAACATCATAATGCACATCAGCTGCTGCAGAACATAATAATACACCTAAGCTGCTGCAGAAGCTTATAATACACCATATCTGCTGCAAAACATCATAACACAAACCCCAGCTGCTGCAGAACCTCATAACACACGCCTCAGCTGCTGCATAACCTCATACACCATAGCTGCTGCAGAACCTCATAATACACCTCAGCTGCTGCAGAACCTCATAACACACACCTCAGCTGCTGCAGAACCTCATAATGCATACCTCAGCTGTTGCAAGCTAAGAAGCACCAAAATCTTTTCAACCTGACCTTTGTAATCCATGAACTGAATATCACATGTACAGTGAAGACTGACACACAAAGCAGCGTAACACACAAATGACGACACCTACAGGCATTATAGTGGCTACCACTGCACTGCAGACAAAAGATTGAAGGAAAGGAAACCCGTCACTTACTTTGATTTCTACTGTGCTTCCATCCTTTGTAATGTGTCTTTCCAGATAGTCTGAAGCCAGCAGGTCACTGCAATGAATAAAGGAAAGATGAATGGTCGTATAGAAGACATAAGTCATAAGACAAACAAGCCAGTGAGGGCCAATTTAAAGCATATTAATCTAGAAAAGTGCTGTGCCCATTGGTCAAGTGGGACCTAATGGCTGCCCATGGGGTGCCATGATGTGTAACACTGGGGCACTTTGTAATGGGTGAGTTATTGGCGGTGGTGGAGGCAGTCAGCTAATAAATGCTTTATGTTAAAGCAATATTTCATGATCACAGAGTTCCCACAGTTGGTGCGCCAACTTTTGTCAGGTGGAGGGGGAGGAGGTGAGCTGTGACATCACCTAATGTAAATGGTGGATCCTGTGTTATCAGTCATTGTACAGGAGGAGGAGGTGAGCTGTGACATCACCTATGGTGAATGGTGAATCCTGTGTTATATACTGTATATAGAGGTCCTATCAGTCATTGTACAGGAGGAGGAGGAGGTGAGCTGTGACATCACCTATTGTGAATGGTGGATCCTGTGCTATCTACGTAGAGAATACCATACATTGTAATAATGCCTGTAAGAGGACTACTGAGCAGTGATATCTACACAACAGGAAGTAACAAGCTATTGTAATGTTTAGCGGTTGGTGTGAAAACTAAGATCTTAGCTTTAGATAATGACTTAAGAAAAAAAAAAGAAACTCTGTATTTGGCTTTCTGTAACAGTCATATAGTAAAATAACAATGGAACTGAGGTTGTACACGCACACCTCTACTCCATTCATGATCTGCAGAACCCCAGATCTTGGGATCACTGGGGATGCCAGAGGTTTAATCTCTATTGATCAGTAAGTTATTCTCTATGCTAGATATAGAGGATAACTTATGATTTTGTGAAAAACCCTTTAATTTTTTAAACTGAAGCAGGGTGCCCATTGAGAACTGCCCACAAGTCTTGTTATTTTGGAGATTCTCTTGACTAATTGTCTAGAAATCACAAGTTGACTTTTGTAAAAGTTGCTCAGATTCTTACATTTTCCCATTTTTTCTGCATCTAACACATTCATAGAAAGCTGTTTTAATCACTTCACCTATCAGTTGTTTGAATGGTGTGGAAGATGTATGTACAATGTGTGACACGGGGACAATAAAGAAGGGACCATCAGAGCTCCACAGATCCCAAGTCCAGCCCTTATCCATACCATGGAATTCCTCTTTTTGATAAACCATTGATTTGCAAAATAAAATACCCTTTAGCATTAATGACATACAGTACGTGAAGTATAAGATATTCATAACCCTAGAAGCCCCTTAATAGTGCATGTAAAAGGAATCAATATATTCCCCAACTTTTCATACTTAACCATCTGTAAAATAGTGGATATTAATCATTTATAACATGCAGTCGGATGTCTCCTGCTCCATTAACAGTAATGCACACTTATGATCTCTCCTCTTTAGTTATTTATTCTCAATACATCAACATCATAGGAAGTCAATGCTCAGAACCAGTCATGCTTCGAGGACTTCAGTGTTAATTTAGTTTGGTTGTAAATAGAAAATTATAACAATCAGAGATGTTCATAGGTTACTCTCGGTCATGTCTCACCAGCGATGTCGTCAGTAACGTCATCGCCGATAAGACATGACTGGGAGTGACCAATAGATCACTCCCATTCATGTCTTATGGGCGATGAAGTTACTGACTTCATTGCTGTAAGATATGACCAATTGACCCATGAAGCCTCGATAACGTGGCTCCATAGGTCACTTCCATTCATGTCTTACGGGAGATGACGTTAATGACCTCATCGATGTGAGATATGACCGAGTGACCCATGCAGCCTCGATAACATGGCTCCATAGGTGTGACGAGCATCAGCTGAGTCGTTTTCCTTTTTAGAGTGGACCCTCTGGGCCGTGGCACCCACCCACCTAGGGCGAGCTGACCTAGTGAGAACCCACCCCCTATACAGGGAGTGTCAGGGGCAAGACCAAGGGGGTGAGCCCCCACAGCAGCTGGACCAGACGGCCGACTCAGGGAGACACTATTGAGTGTCTGGCAACAGGACGGACAGGATACCAAACAAAGCGAAGTCACAGGGTTTCTTCAGCAAACGTGGTTACACACTTTATTCAGGTGCAAGGCATAAACAGGGAATCAGGTGCAGGGCACAAACGGTGAAACACGGCAAGGTGCGTGCAAGGGCACGCCAAATGTTCCAGACATAACACATGCAGAAAACATACCAGGGTCCAGGGCAGGGTACGTGTTAGGTGTCACACCAGAGTTCCTAGAAAGGTTGCGTGCTAGGACACGCCAGAGTCCAAGATGAGGTGCATGCTGGGAGACACGCCAGAGTCCAAGGCAGGGTGCGATGGCATCGGACTCCGGACTACAGGCAACGACCGACAGGATCCAGGCATCAGGCTGCGGACATCAGCTTCGGACATCAGGCCGCAGTCATCTGGTTCCGGACCTCTGACAGCGGTCGGCAGGCTTCGGGAATCCGGCAGGCAAACCAGGATACGAGGCAGGGTGCGCGCTAGGAGACACGCCAGGGTCAGGTTCAAGGACGGAAGCCTGCGCATGCTGTGGGCGGGACAGGTACAAGGACGGAGGCCTGCACGTGCAGAGGGTACGCCAAGGACAGGTACAACATACAAACAAGGTGCGTGTATAGAGACGCGGCAGAGTCAGATTCAAGGCAGAGGCCTCCGCGTGCAGAGGGCACGCCAGGGTCAGATACAAGAACGGAGGCCTGCACGTGTAGAGGGACGCACCAGGGACGGAGGCCTGAGCGTGCAGAGGACACGCCAGGGACAGGTACAGGGACGGAGGCCTGCACGTGTAGAGAGACACGCCAGGGACAGGTTCAAGGCAGAGTCCTGCGCGTGCAGGGGGCACGCCAGGGTCAGGGTTCGAGGCAGAGTCCTGCGCGTGCAGAGGGCACACCAGGGTCAGGGTGCGAGAACAGGGTTAGGGCCTGTGCGCGCAAGAGGGCACGACAGGGTACATGGCAAGACCTGCGCGTACTTTTACAGAAGCACGGGGAGGTATGCCAAGGAGCAGGCGAGGGCCTGCGCGTGCTTTAGAGAGCACGTAGAGCGCAGTGCAGAAACAGCGTGAGGTGCAAGGGAGCACAGAGAGAACGGCTGGGGCACTGGCTAGCTGATCGGGCTGCGGCACTGAATACAGGCAAGACTCCAGCGAACCCGGCTGAGGCATGGCAGGCGGCACAGCTGTCACTGACCGACGAGCACGGCTGAGGCACAAGCAGGCGGGCACGGCTAGGGCGGGCACGGCTGAGGCACAAACAGGAGGCTAGGAAGGCCAGGCGCATGCAAAGAGCACATGAAGCAGTAAGGCAAGGCAAGACGAGAAACAAGACAGAGCTTAGGCAGAGTACGGAACCAGGAACGGAAGCTTAGGCAGAAACACGGAATCAGGTCAGAGCAAGAACAGAGCTAGCAGTGGAACGTAGGCCGAAGCCCAGAGCCGGGCCAAGGCAGAGCCTTGGGACTAGACATGGAAAAAAGCACTAAAGGTAAGAGAGGAGGAATAGTGCGTGTGCCAGGGAGCACTACAGAGCACCATAGGAGAGAGCGAGGCAGAGCAAGCAAAGACAGAGACCATAGGGAAAAACAAGGCAGAGCAAGGCAATGTACGGAACAAGGAAAGGGAGCTTGACAGGAGCACAGAACGGAATCAGAGCAAGGAAGGACTACAAGGCAAAGCAGAGCAGAGACAAAACATGGCACGAAGGACAAACACTAGACAAGGCACGGGACAAGAGATGGAGTACAAGCACGGAGCATGTGCAGAGACGAACGACAGGGCAGAGTGCAGGGGCACAGAATAGAGGGAGCGACCCAGCAGACCAAGCAGCCATGCAGGGAAGCAACACAATACTCAGGCCCTGAGCATAGGGAGGGGCGGTCTGATATAGGGCATTAGCACCTCCACTTCCGGGTCAGGACCAGGTGAGAACTTCCATTTCAGATCCTCCAGGATCACAGACATCAGTCGCATGACCAGGGATACCAGACATGCAGAGATGATTGCAGAACCAGACAGTGCTGGAACCTATGAAAGGTCACATGATCAGGGGTTCTTGGAACACAGAGATGATCACAGAAGGCAGAGCAGAAACGCAGGCATCTTGCAGCCCAACAGTCATGAGGTGAGTGTGCACACTGCTCTAGGGAACATGCAGGATAGCAGACATGAGATGCGCGTGCACACCGCTCCATGGGTCATGAGGCAAAACAGACACGGCGGACATAACAGACATGGCGAGCATGACAGTAGGTCACTCCCGGTCAAGTCTCAAGGACGATGACGTTACTGTCATCATCGCTCATGAGACATGACCGGGATTGACCTATGGAGCATCTTTCTCTGAACAACGCTCCATAGGTTGCAGGAAAGAATTGCAGGGCATTGTGGGAACCATAATGTATTATGTCGGAACTGCGATGATCTTTTTTAATAATAAATGGGTAAAACCAAGGAATGTGTGGGGGAGTCTTTATTCAAATGACCTTTTTTTCTCTGTGTGTTTTTTTATTTTAAATATAAGGTTAGTAATGAGGGTGTCACGCTCACGCCCTGACTGGTGGGCGTGAGCCAGGGGGTTGTGGCCCCACTGTGCCACAAACCAGACTACCCTGGAAGGGGTGTGACTATGATAGCTGCCTTGGTTTTCACTGGAGTGTCTAATGGTGAGGTCAGGCTTGTGCGGCAGGCCACTCTAGGGTGGTGTCTGGTTGTGGCTGCTGATCCCACTTGGGGAGACGGTACAGGCAACAGGCACGAGTAGCAGACAGGCACGTGAGCGCGGCGGGCACGCTGAGACACAGGCAGGCGGGCACGGCTGAGACACAGGAACAGGAACCAACTCGAAAGGCACAGGGACTTGGGCAGGAAGAAGTGGTGTATGGAATAGGTAGGGTCCTGTTCACATAGCGGGTGCAGGTACTGGTACTGGCAGGAAGGAATGGAGTATGAAGGAACAGGTAGAGACCTGTTCACCCAGCAGGTGCAGGTACTGGTACTGGCGGAGCATAAGCAGAGCCGCAAGAGTGCAGAGTACAGGCAGAGCCGAAAGAGTACGGAGCACAGGCAGAGCCACAAGAGTGCGGAGCATAAGCAGACAGAGGACACAAAGAAAGACACAGCACAGAAAGGAGCCACAGACAAAGAGGCTGACAGACAGAGGAAGGACAGAGTTCAAACAAGGTAACGGTGCGAGACAAGGTACAGGGCCAAGGACACAGGGACCAGGATATATACTGCCTCCTGGTGGGCAGAGAGGATAGGTACGATACAAGGCAGGGAGCAATAGCACAGGGACCAGGATATTCTGCCTCCTGGAGGGCGGAAAGACAGGTACAAGGCAAAGCTAGGAATCAAGCCTCCAGAGAAGGTCGAAACACAGAACAAGACCTGGCAACTCAGCAGCAAGACACTGACTGAATTAAGACATTGCACAGGCAAGTTCCACTGGGTGGAGCTGCCCTAAATACTAGAGGCCTCTTGGTAATTGGCCAGGGACACATTAGACAGGTGAACCGTTATTACATAAGAACCAGAGAGTTTTGGCCCCCTACGCACATAGCCAGGGAGCATGCAGAGAGCAGGCAGGAAGCAAGAGGCATACAGCATGGTAGGCATTAGTCCTTAGGTAGCGTTCACACAGACAATGCAGTTTTGGTCCAAACACATGCAGTTTTTATTGTTTTCCAAAGGTTGCACAGCATCAAACAAACTCAACCATAAATCCCTAGCCTTGTTCAGGCACTAACTAAAAAGAACAGACCCTAATCACTCATACACAGCTCAGCTAGCCTCAGCCCAGTCAAACAAAACAGCTGTTGACCATATCGGAAACCCCGCTCCGCTCAAATCCCCGCCCCCTTCTGTATGCGCGGTGACTCCGGATGTGCTCATTGAACACATCCGGAATTGCCGCAGCGTATACATAGAGTAGACTATTTACTTTGCAGAGACTGAGTGTCTCCACAAGGTTAACAGACATGCTGCGGTCTAAAAAGGCGCGCCGCATGTCCGGTTTCGCGGGTGTGTCACCCGCGTATTAGGATGCATAGTGGAGATGGGATTTCATAAAATCCCCTCCACTATGCTGTAACATCTGGACGCTGCAGACTAAACGCTGCGGCTCTACGCAGCGTTCAATCCACAGCAAATCCGGATGTAATATGGCCCATGGAAACTCACCCTAAGAGGACGACACCATGAACCCACTGATGTTTAGGAAACTAGAATAACTAGATTCTCTCTCTTGGGGGACGCTACTTGGTGTCATACATATTTTGACTAAACTGTAATTTTTGAATCAATGTGAACACTGGTCATTTCTCTAGGAATTTTATTGCCTTATGTCAGTGGCTCCGCCATCTTGTCTTCATAGTCTCTAAGGCCATGTGCACATGGTGCGGATTCTGCTGCAGATCCACAGCGTTTCAGGAGCTGCGGGTCCACAGCAGATTTAGGTGCATTGCACAGTACAATTGTTTTCAATGGTAAACTGAAAAACGCTGTGCACATGCTACGGATTTTTCTGCTCGGATTTGCTGCTGATTTAGATCCACAGCTGTTGTGAGTTCATTTTCCCCTTCACCATTGAGGTCTGATGAACTCCCTCTTCTGGTGAAGGAAGGTAGTGAGGCTGATTACCAAGCACCTGGGCAGGATGATGATGACTGGGTGACGGGAATTACTGACTGGATATAAGGCAGCCGACGCCCTTCTGCCTTGCTGGTGATCTCTCTGAGGGATTCTAGGAGACCAGTCTGATCCCTGCTCCTCAAAAGCTAAGTTTTCTGCTCTACTTTTTGCATTTGTGTTTTGGTTTTGTTTTGCATTGTTTTCCTTGATTTCTGCCATTCCCTGCTGGGGTGAGCTGAATTCCTTTTTGCTCTGTCTTCAGAAAATACCTGAGTACTGATATAGTCTTTTTGAAGCCTAGCGTCTTCAGGGCTTTCTTCCCTATCAGCTGTTGGCTCTTGTTTTGATAGGGTTTTGGCGGATTACAGACAGCAGCTTTTCTATCCTGTCCTATCTAGTTAGCTTGGGCCCCATCATTTGCTCAGCCTGTCTTTCTATCTGTGTGAGTGTTTTTTCATCTTGCTTCACCGTCATTATATGTTGGGGGCTGCCTATTGCTTTGGGGTCTGCTCTGGGGCAGTTTAGATTTCCCTTTCTGTCTTTAGGCTATGTAGTTCTCCGGCTGTGATCGAGGGGTCTAGGGCACAGTAGGAACCCCCCACGGCTACTGCTAGTTCTTGTTGATAGGTTCAGGGGTCTGCAATCCGATAGCTGCCAACTTCTCTGGTTTTCTGGACTTAGCTAGTATTTCTGTTTTTGCCTCCTACGGTGACTCTTTCATAACACGCAGCATGTCAATTCTTTGTGCGGATTCCACTGCGGTTTCACACCTTCTCCATTGTAGAGGTGTGAAACCGAAGGGCTAAATCGCAGGCTAATCCGCAGGTGAACCGCAGGTCTTTTGACCTGAGATTTTACAAATCCGCGCGGAAAAATCAGCAGGACCAAAATCTACGTGTGCACATAGCCTTACTGTTACATCTCAGTTCTACCTCTCTCGTCAGCCTGCACCTTAGGTTTGTCGTCCACCTGTCATTAACTGGTGCACACTCTATACTACTTCCTTCTTTAGAATTCCTCTCCAGCGTCTTAGATTTGCCAGAACTGGACTTGGTTTGTTTGAGATGGCTTTTTGCGCTTATTTTCCTCAGTAAGACAAACTCCCCAGTCACTCAATGAGATTCCAACCACACACTGTTTTACTTTATATTTCATCCCCTTTGATTGTCTATGTTGCTACAATCATATAGTATGCTACACAAATAACCATAATAATTCGAAATAACTTTGCAATATATTTCCCACACAATAGTGCCATTCAGTCTCAGACTGGTGTGCCAAGGGCCACCAGTAGCATTGACTCTGGGGGTTCACTGTTCAACTACAGTCATGGCCAGACGTAGTGATGAGCGAGTATACTCGTTACTCGGGTTTCCCCGAGCATGCTCAGGTGTTCTCCGAGTATTTTGGCGTGCTGGGAGATTTAGTTTTTGTCGCCTCAGCTGCATTATTTGCAGCTGCTAACAGAGCCTGAATACATGAGGGGACTTCCTAACAAACAGGCAATCCCCACATGTATTCAGCCTGTCTAGCAGCCGCAAATCATGCAGCTGCAGCGATACATACTAAATCTCCGAGCACGCCAAAATACTCGGAGACCACCGGAGCATGCTCGGGGAAACCTGAGTAACGAGTATACTCACTCATCTCTAGCCAGAAGTATTGGCACCCTTGAAATTGTTACAGAAAATGAAGTATTTCTGCCAGAAAACTACTGCAATTATACTGTACATGTTCTGTTATACACATGTTTATTTCCTTTGTGTGTATTGGAGCAACAGAAAAAAAGGCAAATTGGACATAATTTCACACAAAACCTCAAAAATGGGCAGGACAAAATTGTTGGCACCCTCAACTTTATATTTGCTTGGATACCCTTTGGAATAAATAACCTCAATCATTTGATTCCTATAACCATCAACAAGCTTCTTACATCTCTCAACTGCAATTTTGGACAACTTTTCTTTTGCAAACTGCTCCAAGTTTCATATCTGAATGGTGCCTTCTCCCAACAGCAATTTTAAGATCTCTCTACAGGTTAGATCCGGACTCATTGCTGCCACTTCAGAACTCTCCAGCACTTTGTTTCCATCCATTTCTGGGTGCTTCTTGAAGTATATTTGGGGTCATTGTGCTGCTGGAATACCCATGACCTAGGGTGCAAACCCAGCTTTCTGACAGTGGACACTACATTGCGAACAAAAATCTGTTGGTAATCTTTAGATTTCATGTTGCCTTGCACACAGTCAAAACACCCAGTGACAGATGTAGCAAAACAACCCCAAAACATCTTTGAACCTCCACCATATTTGACTGTAGGTACAATGATCTTTTCTTTGTATGCCTCATTCCTTTTTTGGTAAACAGTAGAATGATGTGCTTTACCAAAAAGTTCTATCTTGGTCCATCTGTCCACAACATGTTCTACCAGAAGGATTTTGGCTTACTCACGTACATTTTGGCAATGTACAGTCTAGCTTCTTTATGTCTCTGTCAGCAGTGGGGTCCTCCTAAATCTCCTGCCATAGCATCTCATTTCATTCAAATGTCAATGGATAGCTTGCACTAACACTGATGCACCCTAAGCCTGCTGGACAGCTTGAATTTCTTGGAGCTTGATTGGAGTTGCTTATCAACCATCCAGACTATCCTGCATTACAACCTTTCATCAATTTTTCTCTGCCATCCACATCCAGAGAGACTAGTTACAGTGCCATGGGTTGTAAACTTCTTGATTGTGTTGCGCACCGTGGACAAGGGAACATCAAGATCTCTGGAGATGGACTTATAACATCGAGATTGTAATAATTTTCAGCAATGTTGATTCTCAAATCCTCAGAAAGTTATCCTCTCCTCTTTCTGTTCTCTGTGCTTAGTGTTACACATATAGACACACAATGCAAAGATTGAGTCAACTTCTCCCCTTTTTATCTGGTTTCAGGTGTGATTTTCATATTGCCCACACCTGTTACTTGCCACAGGAGAATTTAAACGAGCATCACATGCTGGAAGCAAACTTGTTTACTTACATATTTGTAAAGGTACCAACAATTTTATGCGGCCAATTTTTGGGGTTTTGTGTGAAATTATGTACAATTAACCTTTTCTTCTCTGTTTTATTGTGTTGTTCCAATTAACAGAAAAAATAGAAAATAAACATGTGTATAACAAAACGTGTAACTGCAATAATTTTCTGGGATAAATACTTCATTTTCTGGAACAATTTAAAGGGTGCCAACACTTTCGGCCATGACCGTTGTGACAAAGTCGCTAGCAAAGTGCTGGAGGGGAGATACATTTCACTGAGGTCATTAGCTTCAGTGATTTGAAACCCAGAAGGTTCCTCCAGCACACTATATGTTGAGAGAGGGGTTAATTGGCCATTTTAAGGGCTGTGTTTTTTTGTTCAACACAGAACGGGTGGCAGGTTGTCCACCTTATCTCCACATAAGGGTGAGATCTGAGGTTTAAATAGTCGGCCTTCTGACACATTTAGGGTTCATTAGGCTTGGAGGGTAACTCCAGTGCTAGGTGTCCTGACCAGGAAACAGAACCTGTGCATTTTGTTTTTCTCCTGAACGGGGGAGATCCTCACACCCACACAGACTGTGCTATATATTTTGCTTTTTTTTTCCCTTAGGCCAGGAAGGCCTGGTGTTATGATTGAGTTACCGTAGGCAAAAACAGAAATGCTAGCTAAGTCCTGAAAACCAGAGAAGTTGGCAACTATCAGATTGCAGACCCCTGAACCTATCAACACAACTAGCAGTAGCCGTGGGGGGTTCCTACGATGACCTAGACACCTCGATCACAGCCGGAGAGATACATAGACCTAAAGAAGGAAAGGGGAAATCTAACTGCCCCAGAGCAGACCCCAAAGCAATAGGCAGCCCCCCACATATAATGACGGTGAAGCAAGATGAAAACACTTACACAGACAGAAAGACAGGCTGAGCAAAGACGGGGCCCAAAAACTACCTAGATAGGAACGGATAGGAAGGCTGCTGTCTGCAATCTGCCAAAACCCTATCAGAGACCAAAACCAACAAGCTGATATAAAAATGGCCCTGAAGCAACTAAGCTTCAAAAACTAAATCAGCACTCAGGTACTTTCAGAAAACAGAGCTCAAGGAACACTGCACACTCCAGCAGGGAGTGGCAGAATCCAAAAAGCAAGAAAAACAAAAAAAATCTTAGATGCAAAAAGGCAAAACAGCAAACTTAGCTTTAGGAGAGCAGGAATCAGACTGGTGTCCAAGAGTCCACAGAGAAATCACCCGCAGGGCAAAAAGGGCGTAGGCTGCCTTAAATCCAGTCAGTGACTCCACTCAGCCAATCGTCTTCATTAGTCCCAGGTGCCTGATAATCAGGCTCACTACCTTCCTTCACTAGAATAGGGAGTTCACCAGGCCTCAGTGACGGAGGGGAAAATGAACTCACAACAGTACCCCCCCTTGAGGAGGGGTCACCGAACCCTCAACAACGCTACCAGGGCGATCAGGGTGTGCCCGATGAAAGGCACGCACCAATCTTTTGGCATGAATATCAGAGGCAGAGACCCAGGAATTATCCTCCTGACCATAACCCTTCCACTTAACCAAATACTGGAGTCTCCGTTTAGCCAGACGGAAATCCAGAATTTTCTCTACCTCATATTCCAAGTTACCTTCAACCAATACAGGGTCCGGAGGTGCCACCTCAGGCACAACTGGCTCAACATACCTCTTCAACAAGGACTTATGGAACACATTATGGATCTTAAATGTGACAGGAAGAGCCAAACGAAAAGAGACCGGATTAATAATCTCCAAAATCTTGTAAGGTCCAATAAATCTAGGCTTAAACTTAGGAGAAGCCACCTTCATAGCAATATTTTTTGATGATAACCACACCATATCACCAATCTTAAACTGGGGACCAATGGTCCTATGTCGATTGGAAAACCGCTGGGCCTTTTCCTGGGAGAGAGATAACTTATCCACCACTTGGTCCCAGATCTGGTGCATTCTCTCCACCACAGTGTCAACACCTGGGCAGGCAGAAGGCTCCACCTGCCCTGAATAAAATCGAGGGTGAAAACCAAAGTTACAAAAAAAAGGTGACATCAAAGTGGCAGAACTAGCTCTATTATTTAAAGCAAATTCGGCCAAGGACAAAAATGAAACCCAATCATCCTGATCAGCGGAAATAAAACATCTCAAATACGACTCCAAGGTCTGGTTTGTTCTCTCTGTCTGCCCATTGGTCTGAGGGTGAAAAGCAGAGGAGAAGGACAACTGAATTCCCAACTTGGAACAGAACGTCCTCCAAAATCTAGACACAAATTGAACTCCTCTGTCAGATACAATGTTCTCAGGAATCTCGTGCAAGCGAACCACCTGTTGCAAAAACAGAGGCACCAACTCAGAGGAAGATGGCAACTTAGGGAGTGGTACAAGATGAACCATCTTAGAGAACCTATCACAAATCACCCAAATAACAGTCATTCTTTGAGAGACCGGCATATCAGAAATGAAATCCATTGAAATATGGGTCCATGGCCTCCTGGGGACCGGCAAAGGCATCAACAACCCACTAGAGCGAGAACAAGATTTAGACCGGGAGCAAGTCCCACAGGACTGCACAAAATTCCTGACATCATGAGACAAGGTGGGCCACCAAAAAGAGCGACTCACCAGATCTCTAGTACCAAAAATACCTGGATGACCAGCCAATGCAGAGCAATGAACTTCAGACATCACTCTCTTCTTCCACTGGTCAGGAACATACAACTTTCCACTGGGGCAACGCTCAGGTTTGTCCTCCTGGAACTCTTGCAGAGCAAGTCTCAAATCGGGCGAGATGGCAGAAAGAACTACCCCTTCACCTAAGATGGTGGCAGGCTTGGTCACCACAGGAGAATCAGCAAAGAAACTCCTATAGAGGGCGTCTGCCTTGACATTCTTAGTTCCAGGAAGGAAAGAGACCACAAAATCAAAACGTGTAAAAAACAAGGCCCACCTAGCCTGACTAGGGTTCAAGCGTTTAGCCGACTCTAGGTAAATCAAATTTTTGTGGTCAGTGAGGACCACAACTTGATGTTTGGCTCCCTCCAACCAATGTCTCCACTCCTCAAATGCCCATTTCATGGCCAACAGTTCCCGATTCCCCACATCATAGTTACGTTCAGATGAAGAGAACTTACGGGAAAAGAAAGCACAGGGATTCATTTTAGATGTTACTGGATCCTTTTGGGACAACACCGCTCCTGCACCAATCTCAGAAGCATCCACCTCTACCTGGAACGGGAGTGAGACATCAGGTTGCCGCAGAACCGGGGCGGAGGTAAATCTACGCTTCAGCTCCTGAAAGGAAGCAACCGCCTCCGGAGACCAATTCAACACATCCGCACCCTTCCTGGTCAGGTCAGTCAATGGTTTGGCAATACTAGAAAATTTTGCTATAAATTTCCGATAAAAATTAGCAAAACCCAAAAACTTCTGGAGGGCCTTCAAAGAAGTGGGCTGAACCCAATCATAAATGGCCTGTACCTTGGCCGGGTCCATTTCAATAGTTGACGGAGACAAAATAAATCCCAAAAAAGAAATTCTCTGTACTCCAAATAGGCATTTTGATCCTTTGACATACAGAGAATTCTCTCTCAAGATCCGGAACACAGTCCGAATATGTTCCACATGAGAATCCCAATCCTTGGAGAAGATCAAAATATCATCCAGATAGATAATCAAAAATTTATCGACAAAGTCTCGGAAAATATCGTTCATGAAGCACTGGAAGACAGAAGGGGCATTAGTGAGCCCAAAAGGCATCACCAGGTACTCAAAATGTCCCTCCGGAGTATTAAACGCCGTCTTCCATTCATCCCCCTGCTTAATGCGGATAAGATTATACGCCCCCCTGAGGTCAAGCTTGGTAAACCAGCAAGCACCTCTGACTCTAGAGAATAGATCCGAAATCAGGGGTAACGGATACTGATATTTAATAGTAATTTTATTGAGGGCACGATAATCAATACAAGGCCTTAAAGAACCATCCTTCTTGGCCGCAAAAAAAAAAACGGCACCTAAGGGTGAAGAGGATGGTCTAATATGACCCTTCTCCAACGCCTCCTTAATATAGGACCGCATAGCCTCGTGCTCGGGTACAGATAAATTGAAGAGCCGACCCTTAGGAAATTTACACCCCGGGTTTAGTTCAATAGCACAGTCATAACTCCTATGAGGAGGCAAGGACGCAGACTCATTCTCACTAAATACATCATAGTAGTCCGCCAAATAGTCAGGAACCTCATGCGACTGAGGAGAGGTGGAAAAAACCGGAGCCTCACTAAAGGTACACCGGCAACCCCAACTCACCACAGACACAGATTTCCAATCCAAAACTGGATTATGAATCTGCAACCAGGGAAACCCCAGAACAACGGCATCATGCAGACCATGCAACACCAAAAATCTGCAATTTTCTTGGTGGTCTGGGGCGACCCGCATGACCAACTGGGTCCAAAGCTGAGGTTTATTTTTAGCCAGAGGGGTAGCATCAATCCCCCTCAAAGGGATAGGCGTCTGCAGAGGTGTCAACGGAAATCCACAACGTTTAGCAAAATCCAAGTCCATTAGGTTTAGCGCTGCTCCCGAATCCACAAAAGCCTTGGCGGAAAATGTGGACAGGGAACAGATCAGAGTAATCGCCAAAAGAAACTTAGGCTGAACCCCACCAACAGAAAACGTGTGTGCAAAGCGTTTCTCACGTTTAGGACAAACAGAAATAACATGTGAGGCATCTCCACAGAAAAAACACAGCTTATTACGCCTTCTGAATTCCTGACGTTGCGCCTTAGACAAAACTCTATCACATTGCATAGGTTCAGACGTCTGTTCAACCGGTGGCAACACCTCTCGTGTAATCCTGCGTTCACGTAAACGCCGATCTACCTGAATGGCTAAAGACATAGAATCGTTCAGACCAGAGGGAACAGGAAATCCCACCATAGTATCTTTTACGGCTTCTGACAAACCCTTCCGAAAGAGAGCAGCCAAGGCACTATCATTCCAGGTAGTAAGGACCGCCCACTTTTGGAACTTTTGACAGTACAACTCTGCAGATTCTCGACCCTGGTTCAATGCTAACAGGGTCTTTTCAGCCTGATCAATAGCATTAGGTTCGTCGTACAGCAACCCCAAGGCTTGAAAAAATGCGTTCACATTAGTCAGAATAGGGTCATCTGGTTTCAAAGAAAACGCACAATCCTGGGGATCGCCACGCAGCAAAGAGATGACAATTTTAACCTGCTGCGCGGGGCTCCCTGACGAGTTAGGCTTCAAAGCAAAAAATAATTTACAATTATTTTTGAAACTCAAAAATTTAGATCGATCCCCAAAAAATACATCAGGTGTGGGGATCTTTGGTTCAACAGCATGTGAACGAGCAAGATAGGCGGAAATTCCTCGCACTTCAGCAGCGAGCTGCTCCACACGATCAGACACTTGCTTTATCTCCATTGAGAGAAAAAAAAATTCCCCCTACGGCCTCAGAGATATAGAGGAAAGAATATACACACACCTTTTTTTTTTTTTTTTTTTTTTTAAAACACAATTCTTTCCTGCTATTGAGTACCCCAGGATCTGCGGTTTGGCGGGTGATTCTGTTATGATTGAGTCACCATAGGAGGCAAAAACAGAAATGCTAGCTAAGTCCTGAAAACCAGAGAAGTTGGCAACTATCAGATTGCAGACCCCTGAACCTATCAACACAACTAGCAGTAGTCGTGGGGGGTTCCTACGATGACCTAGACACCTCGATCACAGCCGGAGAGATACATAGACCTAAAGAAGGAAAGGGGAAATCTAACTGCCCCAGAGCAGACCCCAAAGCAATAGGCAGCCCCCCACATATAATGACGGTGAAGCAAGATGAAAACACTTACACAGACAGAAAGACAGGCTGAGCAAAGACGGGGCCCAAAAACTACCTAGATAGGAACGGATAGGAAGGCTGCTGTCTGCAATCTGCCAAAACCCTATCAGAGACCAAAACCAACAAGCTGATATAAAAATGGCCCTGAAGCAACTAAGCTTCAAAAACTAAATCAGCACTCAGGTACTTTCAGAAAACAGAGCTCAAGGAACACTGCACACTCCAGCAGGGAGTGGCAGAATCCAAAAAGCAAGAAAAACAAAAAAAATCTTAGATGCAAAAAGGCAAAACAGCAAACTTAGCTTTAGGAGAGCAGGAATCAGACTGGTGTCCAAGAGTCCACAGAGAAATCACCCGCAGGGCAGAAAGGGCGTAGGCTGCCTTAAATCCAGTCAGTGACTCCACTCAGCCAATCGTCTTCATTAGTCCCAGGTGCCTGATAATCAGGCTCACTACCTTCCTTCACTAGAATAGGGAGTTCACCAGGCCTCAGTGACGGAGGGGAAAATGAACTCACAACAGCCTGGTTTATTTTTGCTGACTCTGCACTGACTTGTGCAGCACTCCTAATAAACCAGTGAGAATCTTAAAGTGGCAGTGTTCCGTTGTCTGCCTTCGTGTGCAGCTGAGTGAGTCGATCTACCACACTGTACTAGCAAACATTACATCGCCCTTATTCACAATTGGAAATGTGCTTCTATATAATAATACATTAGGTAGTTTGTTGAATGATGAGATGCTACCTTCAGATATAGTGAATCAAGTGTATTGTGTCAACTACTACTAAATCCATTCCTCTAACAGGGCCCACCAGGAAATTTACCAATTCCCCGGTGTGCCAGTCCATGCCTTCTAGTCAACTAGGACAGTAATGATATTCATGGTAAAGTCCTTGGTAGTTCAGGGCAGTTGTTTTAAATAATTCAGTCACAGATTATTCCAATGGTTAATTCTTTGGAATGATTTATTTTTATTAAAACGGACCTGATAACAGTTTGTTAGTCTTTTACTATAACATGCTACGCATCTATTATGCTTAAGAACTTAACTTTGAGTCAGAAATTAAAAAGAAAAATGTATTTTGCTTCAACCACAACATTCCACCTTTTCCAAGTAGAGAAAAAATGCCAAATAATGTTTTTTCACACCAAGTAAAAGTTAAATTTCCCATAATTGTCCTTTTCGTCAATTACTAAAAAGATGTAAATCATATTTGTTTCCTACAAATGCTGATGCAATACATTTGTTATCATCGATTTCTTCTGGAAACTTCCCCAGGGTGTAAGCAGTATTCAGGATAATACTGCCATTATATCTGCTGAGCTATGCACTATAAACTGGTAGGGGACTGAGGACCCTGAGGGTAAAGGAGTTAGGGCCCTGCTGCAAGAGCTTAGAAATCTATAAGAAAATAGGGGTCACATAAAAGGTAATATAATGCTTATATTGTATGGTCCACACAGCCATCTTTAATAACAAATAAGGGTAATAATGTAAATCTGCATTAAATAGTCATCAGCTAGTATCTGTACAAATACAAAGTGCTACGGAGTGTGAGAAACAGATGAAAGAAGAGACCAGGAGGAAAAATGTAGAAAGGGAGAGCTGAGAAAACATAGATTACAAAAGTATGAATTCCCTGACTAAAATGTGTTTACAGGACACTCTTAAAACACTGGGGCCACTCAAAATTATCCGGATTGCCTGGAAAAGTGCATTCCAGAGAATTAGTGCAGCACAAGAAAAGTTTTGGAGCTAGGGGTGGGAGGTTTGGATTATGGAAGATGTTAATCTTAGATCCTAAGCAGAGCAGAGAGCATAGGCAGGGTTGTAGTCAGAAATAAGAGGAGATGTAGAACAAAGCAGCACTGTGGAGAGCTATGTGGGCGAGAGTGATACGTTTTTATTGTACTCTGACAGATGGGCAACCAGTGCAATGACTGGCGCACGGTGTAGGCTTCAGTGGAGCAGCTGGACAGAAACATAAGCCTAGATGCTGCATTTAGGAAAGAATGGAGAGGAGAGAGTTTAACGAGACCAATTAGTAGAAATTTATAGTAGTCTAGATGAGAATTAATCAGAAAGACAGTAAGAATTTTTGCAGCTTCCATGGTATTATGGAGATGCTTCGTGACCGGGCTAATTTTTTAAATTCTGACCAATGTCACTTTATGTGGTCATAGCTCTGGAATGCTTCAACAAATCCCAGTGATTTTGAGATTGTTTTTTCGTGGCACATTAGAATTTATGATAGTGGTAAATTTAGATTGATATATTTTGTGTTTGTTTATAAAAAATATCAGAGACTTGACAAAAATGTAAAAAAAATTGCAATTTTCAAACTTTAAATGATTATCCCTTTAATCCAGATAGTCATACCACAGAAAAACATTAATAAATAACATTTCCCACATGTCTGCTTTACATCAGCACCATTTTTAAAACGCTAATTTATTTTGTTAGCCTTTTAGGAGGTTTAAAAATGTAGCAATAATTTTTCATTTTTTCAAGGAAATTTACAAAATTTATTTTTTTGAGGGATCTATCCAAGTTTGAAGTGACTTTAGGAGTGCTATATATTGGAAAACCCCAAACATGATACTATTTTAAAAACTGCACCCCCTGACATATTGAAAACTGCTGTCAGGTAGTTTATTAACCCTTCAGGTGATTTTCAGGAATTAATGCAAAGTGGTATAGCCGGAATGAAAAGGTGCTTGTTTACCACCTAGATGTCACTAACTTCTGAACTGACCACTGTAGCCGGGAGCCTCTAAGGACGCTATTTGGCCATGAACTGCTATGGCAAACATCAGGACCACACAATCATGATCTCGGTGTGTCAATTAGATTAAAGTGCAAGCCCCCACAATCTATTAACCATTTATTTGATGTAGTCACTTTTGACAGCAGCAACTAAGGGGTTAAGCAGATATGGATGGTGCCAACACCGATCATTTGTGATACAGAAAGTTGTCAGATATAGTGGACAGCCGACAGCTGCTGGATTGTCACCTGTATGGGGATGATATTCCCTTATATCTCAGGTCAGTAAATATACGTATAGGCGATCATGAAGGGGTTAAAGAAGAGGGACAAGAATATGCATGTGATTGTATATAGGAAGCGAAGGATATATCCAATTCAAAAATAACCTCAAGACAGCAGGCTGCCTTTTATGAGATATCCTGTGGATAAATAAGACATTTCCGAGATGGCACAACCTTTAGAGAGCTAACCTGCCAGTAATGGAATCAATAACTATGACCAAGCCAGAGTATCGCATATACAATGTGTGCAGTGTCTAATGTGTATAATGCATCTGTCTATTTATTCTGGAGTTACATCAGGTCTTCTAGTCTAGTTGCTGCCAGAGCTGCATTCAAAATACTGCAGTACAACTATTATCTGTCAGGGGTTTAACGTGACAGAGAGGAGCCAGAAGAACACAGCCTCTGATTTCACATACTCCTGCACTGATTAGAAGCACTTCCACTTCATATTAAACGGTGCAGGTTTCTGTCAGCAGTGCAGGGGTTAAATTGTTTAGCTTACAGTCTCTGAAGCTTCCTGCTTAGAGGATCTCAGCTGTGCAGTGCTAGCCACTCCACTTTCCTATATATACTCACCCCTGGCAATCTGGTTTGCCAGTGTTAAGTCTTGTACTGCCTAGTGAGGAGTCGGTGTTTAGTAGAGGCTAGTGTTGAGCGATACCACCCGATACTGAAAAATATCGTATCGGAATGGATCGGCCGATCTAAAAAAAGTATCGGGTATCGCCGATTCCGATCCCGGAAGTCCCATTCAAGTCAATGGAACAGAAATATCGGAATTAAAAAAAACCCTTTCTTTCCCTGTTGGTTAATTCTACATGGAGAAAAACAACTAATAATAATGTAGAATGTATTGTGGGAGGTGTAGGAGACATTAAAGCCATAGAGGTTTAGCCCAATCAAATGGAATAGCAGGAATTTGTTTGTTTTTTTTAAAGACGTTCGTAGTTACAAAGATATTGACTATGTTAAAGTCTTTAATTTTTTGTCAGATATGTATGTTTCACTACTTCCATGCTCTTCACCTTCTTTTTTACTTCTCCCACACTTTCTCCTTCATCATCTTCAGCAGCAGTATCTTCTTCTTCCTATTCTTCTTCTTCTTCTTCCTATTCTTCTTCTTCTTCCAATTCTTCTTCTCCTTCCAATTCTTCTTCTTCCTATTCTTCTTCTTCTTCCTATTATTCTTCTTCTTCCTATTATTCTTCTTCTTCCTATTATTCTTCATCATATTCTTATTTGTGTCAGGCATTCCTGTAGTTGTTATCTATAAAAGTTTGAAGATTACACCTTCCGTTCAGCCGGTCACAAAAGATTTACAACAGGATTTGTCCGCGTTCAGTTTGGCCTGCAGCAGTAGGCCTTTTCCAGGGGCACCACGAGGAGGAACGGACTCACCCCCATACACAGCTTAGTCTTCTTCTGCTTATAAATGTGATAATCTCATTTGCTCAGATTTTTAGTCTTATGCTTAATGTTCTTCTGCTTTTGGTTTTTATGCTTCTTGGTCTTCTGTCTCTTGTTGTTCTGCATCTTGGTGGTTGTCTTCCTGTTCTTTGTCCTCTTGGTCATCTTCTTCAGGGTCATCTTTTAGGTATTCTTCTGTGTGGTCTTCAGGGTCGTCGTCTTCAGGGTCATTGTCAGGGAGATCCAGAGTGAGAATCAAAAACCATTTCCACAAGCTTGAACTTTGAAAAGTAGCAGAAGTTACAAGAAGGCTGAGGAACTGGCGAGAACCAGCTGATGGTACTGGAACCCGGAGTGGCAGCAGAATGAACAAGAGCAAATGGCACAACCGTGGACCAGCTGACGGTGCTGGAACACGGTTACTAAGCAGGAGGTACCTGTGCTCCAAAGCACTACCAAGGACCAGCAGACGTTGGTGGAACTCGGATACCGACAAGGAGGCACCTAGGCCAAAGGCACTGCCGAGAACCAGCTGACGGTGCAGGAACCCGGATGGGCAGCAGAAGCTGCAAGAGCAAATGAAACTAGCGAGGACCAGCTGACGGTGCTGGAACCCGGAGGGGCAGCAGAAGGAACAAGAGCCAATGGGACAACCGTGGAACAGCTGACGGTGCTGGAACATGGTTACTAAGCAGGAGGTACCTGTGCTAAAGAGCACTACCAAGGACCAGCAGACGTTGCTGGAACTCTGATACCGACAAGGAGGCACCTAGGCCAAAGGCTCTGCCGGGAACCAGCTGACGTTGCTGGAACCCGGATGGGTAGCAGAAGTGTTATGAATGAGTCACCGAAGGAGGAAAAAACAAAAATACAAGCTAAGTCCAGAAAACCGGAGAGGTTCGTAGCTATCGGATTGCAGACCCCTGATCCTATCCACAACAACTAACAGTAGCCGTGGGGGGTTCCTACGATGCCCTAGACCCTTCGAACACAGCCGGAGAACTAAATAGGCCTAAAGAAAGAAAGGGGAAATCTAAACTGCCCCAGAGCAGACCCCAAAGCAATAGGCAGCCCCCAACATATAATGACGGTGAAGCAAGATGAAAACACTAACACAGATAGAAAGATAGGTTGAGCAAACGATGGGGCCCAAGCTAACTAAAAAGGACAGGATAGAACAGCTGCTGTCTGCAATCCGTAAAAAACCCTACCAAAAAATGTCCCAACTGTCTGATAGGAAAAACAGGCCCTGAAGTCGCTAGGACTTCAAAAAGACTATATCAGCACTCAGGTAAATTCTGAAGACAGAGCAAAGAGACAAACTGATCAGAGACAAAAATGGAACTCAGCACACCCCCGACCGGGGATGGCTGAACTCCAAAAAACAAGGTAAACAAAACAAAACTAATAAGTTCAATAGCAGAGCAAAAACTTATCTTTGGGAAGCAGGAATCAGACTGGTCTCCAAGAATCCAGCAGAGAAATCACCAGCGACTCAGAAGGGCGCCGGCTGACTTATATCCAGTCAGAATTTCCTGTTACCCAGTCATCATCTACCAGATCAGGTGTTTAGTAATCAGCCTCACTACCTTCCTTCACCAGAAGAGGGAGTTCATCAGACATCGACAGTGAAGGGGAAAATGAACTCACAACACAGAAGGTACTCATGATTAACAAAGTGTCGCGTCCGCGAACAGGCCGCAGTTACCGAAACCCACAGTCCTACAGGGGGTGCTTTTCCTATTGGCACTATGGAACCAGCCTTTGTTACCAGAACCCGCAGTCCACATAGAAAGCAATGAAACTGCAGGCACCATAGACTCGGCTAACCCGACCGCAACACGACAGGACAACGTATTGGTGGCAAAGTGACGTTGACACTACCCGGAAACAGCAGGCGTGCTGTAACCAGGCTGGGCAGGAGGGAGTGCCCGTGCCAAAGACACTTCCGAGAACCAGCTGACGGTGCTGGAACCCGGAGGGGTAGCATTAGCTACAAGAGTCAATGGAACTACCGAGAACCAGCTGACGGTGCTGGAACCCAGAGTGGCAGCAGAAGGAACAACAGTCAATGGCACAACCGTGGACCAGCTGACGGTGCTGGAACACGGTTACTAAGCAGGAGGTACCTGTGCTAAAAAGCACTACCAAGGACCAGCAGACGTTGCTGGAACTCGGATACCAAGAAGGAGGCACCTAGGCCAAAGGCACTGCCGAGTACCAGCTGACGGTGCTGGAACCCGGATGGGTAGCAGAAGGTACCCAGGAAAAAGCAAAGTTGCAAGGCCGTGAGCCGGCCGCAGTTACCGAAACCCACAGTCCAACAGGGGGTGCTTGTCCTATTGGCACTACGGAACCAGCCTTTATTACCAGAACCCGCAGCCCACATAGGAAGCACCAAAACTGCAGGCATCATAGACTCGGCTAACCCGACCGCAACACGACAGGACAACGTATTGGTGGCAAAGTGACGTTGACACTACCCGGAAACAGCAGGCGTGCTGTAACCAGGCTGGGCAGGAGGGAGTGCCCGTGCCAAAGACACTTCCGAGAACCAGCTGACGGTGCTGGAACCCGGAGGGGTAGCATTAGCTACAAGAGTCAATGGAACTACCGAGAACCAGCTGAAGGTGCTGGAACCCAGAGTGGCAGCAGAAGTAACAACAGCCAATGGCACAACCATGGACCAGCTGACGGTGCTGGAACACGGTTACTCAGCAGGAGGTAGCTGTGCTAAAAAGCACTACCAAGGACCAGCAGACGTTGCTGGAACTCAGATACCAAGAAGGAGGCACCTAGGCCAAAGGCACTGCCGAGAACCAGCTGACGGTGCTGGAACCCGGATGGGTAGCAGAAGGTACCCAGGAAAAAGCAAAGTTGCAAGGCCGTGAGCCGGCCGCAGTTACCGAAACCCACAGTCCAACAGGGGGTGCTAGTCCTATTGGCACTATGGAACCAGCCTTTGTTACCAGAACCCCGCAGCCCACATAGGAAGCACAGAAACTGCAGGCACCATAGACTCGGCTAACCCGACCGCAACACGACTGGACAACGTATCGGTGGCAAAGTGACGTCAACACTACCCGGAAACAGCAGGCGTGCTGTAACCAGGCTGGGCAGGAGGGAGTACCCGTGCCAAAGACACTGCCGAGAACCAGCTGACGGTGCTGGAACCCGGAGGGGCAGCAAAAGGAACAAGAGCCAATGGCACAACCGTGGACCAGCTGACGTTGCTGGAACACGGTTACTAAGCAGGAGGTACCTGTGCTAAAAAGCACTACCAAGGACCAGCAGACGTTGCTGGAACTCGGATACCATGAAGGAGGCACCTAGGCCAAAGGCTGTGCCGAGAAACAGATGACGTTGCTGGAACCCGGCTGGGCAGGAGGGAGTACCCGTGGCAAATACACTTCTGAGCAGCAAAATGCGATGTTGAAGCCCAGGGGTCAATCAGGCAGCAGTCTGAGGCCAACTTGGAGCGAGTTTTATATTGGTTGTACACAACTACTGATTGTAACCGTGATCCACTTTGGCCTCTGGCTCTACTGTCTCTAGTATTTCCCCTGGCCTCCAACCACGGCAGTTGCTGCTCTGCAGAGTTGTCTGCACAATCCACACTTGTTCCTGAGTTACTGGGGCTCAGTCACGTCAGTTGATCCCCTGATGTGTGTCTGGCAAGGTGTCCTGCTCTGTCCACATTCCCACAACTATTAATGTGAATGGAGACAGAGCAGGAGACATTGCCGGACACACCACAGGGGATCAACTGACGTGACTGAGCCCCAGTAACACAGGAACAAGTGTGGATTGTGCAGATGGCACATCAGAGCAGCGACTGGCGGGGTTGGAGGCCAGGGGAAATACTAGAGACAGTACAGCCAGAGGCCTAAGTGGACCACGGTTAAAAGTCAGTAGTAGTGTGATGTTGGAGGCAGCAGGAGACTTTGCCATTGGCACAGCAGGGGAACAGCTGGCGTTACTGAACCCCACTAACACAGGAGCGAGTGTTTCAATCTGTGCGGACGGCACTTCCAGGCTACAACTGGCTGTGTTGTAGCCCAGGATCAATGCTCCGAGCAGGCTGACGCCTACTTGGAGCGAGGAGAAAAAGCGTTGTAGTGTGATTTTGGAGGCAGCTGGAGACTTTGCCGTCCACACAGCAGGGGAACAGCTGGCGTTACTGAACCCCACTAACACAGGAGCGAGTGTTTCTATCTGTGCGGACGGCACTTCCAGGCTACAACTGGCTGTGTTGTAGCCCAGGATGAAGCATGCAGCAGGCGGAGGACAACTTCCAGCTGGTTTTATAGAGGTTGTAGACTACTACTGATTGTCACCGTGCTCCACTATGGCCTCCGGCTCCACTGTCTCTAGTCACTACTAGTAATGTGAATGTGGACAGAGCAGGAGACCTTGCCAGACACACATCAGGGGATCAACTGATGGGACTGAGGCACAGTAACTCAGGAACAAGTGTGGATTGTGCAGACGCCACTTCACAGCTGTAACTGGCGTGGTTGTTGGCCAGGGGAAATACTAGAGACAGTGGAGCCAGAGGCCTAAGTTGACCAAAGTTACAAATCTGTAGTAGTTTGCATGTGGAGGCAGCAGGAGACTTTGCCGTCCACACAGCAGGGGAACAGCTGACATTACTGAACCCCACTAACACAGGAGCTAGTGTGTTTTTCTCTGCGGAGACGGCACTTCTGAACACCAACTGGCGTTGTTGGAGCCCAGGATCAAGCATGGAGCAGGCTGAGGCCTGATGGTTTTTGAATGTGGAGGCAGTAGGAGACTTTCTCGTCCACACAGCAGGGGAACAGCTGACATTACTGAACCCCACTAACACAGGAGCTAGTGTGTTTTTCTCTGCGGAGACGGCACTTCTGAACACCAACTGGCGTTGTTGGAGCCCAGGATGAGGCATGGAGCAGGCTGAGGCCTGATGGTGTTGGCATGCGGAGGCAGCAGGAGACTTTGCCGTCTACACAGCAGGGGAACAGCTGGCATTACTGAACCCCACTAACACAGGAGCTAGTGTGTTTTTCTCTGCGGAGACGGCACTTCTGAACACCAACTGGCATTGTTGGAGCCCAGGATGAGGCATGGAGCAGGCTGAGGCCTGATGGTGTTGGCATGTGGAGGCAGCAGGAGACTTTGCCGTCTACACAGCAGGGGAACAGCTGGCATTACTGAACCCCACTAACACAGGAGCTAGTGTGTTTTTCTCTGCGGAGATGGCACTTCTGAACACCAACTGGCATTGTTGGAGCCCAGGATCAAGCATGGAGCTGGCTGAGGCCTGATGGTTTTTGAATGTGGAGGCAGTAGGAGACTTTGTCGTCCACACAGCAGGGGAACAGCTGACGTTACTGAACCCCACTAACACAGGAGCTAGTGTGTTTTTCTCTGCGGAGACGGCACTTCTGAATACCAACTGGCGTTGTTGGAGCCCAGGATCAAGCATGGAGCAGGCTGAGGCCTGATGGTTTTTGAATGTGGAGGCAGTAGGAGACTTTGTCGTCCACACAGCAGGGGAACAGCTGGCATTACTGAACCCCACTAACACAGGAGCTAGTGTGTTTTTCTCTGCGGAGACGGCACTACTGAACACCAATTGGCGTTGTTGGAGCCCAGGATGAGGCATGGAGCAGGGTGAGGCCTGATGGTGTTGGCATGTGGAGGCAGCAGGAGACTTTGCCGTCTACACAGCAGGGGAACAGCTGACATTACTGAACCCCACTAACACAGGAGCTAGTGTGTTTTTCTCTGTGGAGACGGCACTCCTGAACACCAACTGGCGTTGTTGGAGCCCAGGATCAAGCATGGAGCAGGCTGAGGCCTGATGGCTTTTGAATGTGGAGGCAGTAGGAGACTTTGTCGTCCACACAGCAGGGGAACAGCCGACTCTACTGAACCCCACTAACACAGGAGCTAGTGTGTTTTTCTCTGCGGAGACGGCACTTCTGAAAACCAACTGGCGTTGTTGGAGCCCAGGATGAAGCATGGAGCAGGCTGAGGCCTGATGGTTTTTGAATGTGGAGGCAGTAGGAGACTTTGTCGTCCTCACAGCAGGGGAACAGCTGGCATTACTGAACCCCACTAACACAGGAGCTAGTGTGTTTTTCTCTGCGGAGACGGCACTTCTGAACACCAACTGGCGTTGTTGGAGCCCAGGATGAGGCATGGAGCAGGCTGAGGCCTGATGGTGTTGGCATGTGGAGGCAGCAGGAGACTTTGCCGTCTACACAGCAGGGGAACAGCTGGCATTACTGAACCCCACTAACACAGGAGCTAGTGTTTCTATCTGTGCGGACGGCACTTCCAGGCTACAGCTGGCTGTGTTGCAGCCCAGGATGAAGCATGCAGCA